>NC_083385.1:21587500-24182500 GCF_031755915.1 Ziziphus jujuba
TAATAACATCAACAACAACAACAATAATAATAATAATAATGACAACATTAATAATAATAGTAACAATATTAATAACAAGAATAAGAATAATAAGAATAACAATTATAAGAATATTAATAAGAAAAACAATAATAACAACATTAATAATAATAAAGATAATAAGGATAATAAAAAAATAACAATAAGAATAATAAGTAGAATAATAACAACATCAATAATAACAAGTTAACAATATTAATAATAATAAGAGTAGTAACAATAATAATGATAATAATATAATAAAAATAATAATGATAACATTAATAATAATAATAATAACAATATTAATAATAATAATAATAATAAGAATAACAATTATAAGAATATTAATAAAAATTACAATAATTACACTATTAATAAAAAAATATTAATGACAACATCAATAATAATAATAACATCAACAATAATAACAATATTAATAACAATAATAATAATAACAACAATAATAACATCAACAATAATAACAATAATAATAATAATAATACAAATAACAATTATAAGAATATTAATAAGAATAACAATAATAATAATATTAATAAAAAAATATTAACGACAGTATTAATAATAATAATAACATCAACAATAATAACAATATTAATAACAATAATAATAATAAAAATAAATTCATGACCACAAGATGGCTGGAAAATATGTCAATTCGAGGATTAGACTATACTACGTGAATAGATTTACCTCCAAATTCATGTTGGTGATTTATGTTAGATTCATTAATTAGAGAGTAAAAAAAGAGTTTGTCCTAATATGAAGTGTAAGCAATTTATCCCTATCTTTATATAAAAGAAATGGATAAAAAAAAAATATGTGTCTTTTATTGATCTATTGGTAATTGATAAAGAATGAAATTTTGTATATTTTATTGGCAGCAAATAAAGAATGAAAGTGTACATAATTCACTTGGAATCACCGAAAAAAAAAATAATAATAATAATAATAAATCCTCATTTTTTAATATGGGTTGGCCCAATTTATTTTCTCAAGCTCAAGATAAAAAATATTAGGTTTGGGCTAGGCTAAGGCCCATATCCATTCCTTTTGCAACTAACCCATAATAATAATAATAAATAAATAAATAAATAAAAGCACACTTAATTTTATATTAAATCAATTATTTGATGCATATTTTATACATATAATTAATTTTATGTTAAATAATAAATACAATTTTAACAATATTTATTATTAAAATGCTTACTTTTGAAGATCAAAAATTGTGAATTAAAACTTTATTACTAACGTGAATATTTCAAAAGCTCTTCCTTTTATGAATATAGGTGTTGAATAAAAAAATAAAAGAAGATTGGAAACTAATTACGTTCAGTGAAAACTTTGCACTCACTCAATTTCTTTTTGCCAAACTTTTAAATTCTCTCTCTATGATCTACACTGAGGAAGAAGGATGCAAAACATAAAAATATGACTGAGCTGCTACACATGCATTTTTATACTACTCTCATTTCCTTACCTCTTCAGTATTACAAATCACTAAAAAAAAAATTCCTTTCGTGAATATTTGTACTTTTCAAGTACAATAATTTTATTAAATTATTTCTCCCCACAATTCTCTCGTGCTTTTTTCTTTTTCGCTTTATTTTTTTGAAAACGCGTTACTGTTAACATGTGAAATCTGTAAAATTTTACCAAAATTCAAAAAAGATGCCTATGAAAATATTCATTATGATCATTTCATTTCAAATTTTTGTTTGTTTTCCCTTTCGATGTCTTACTCCTACTCTATTAACACTTTGAAAAAAAATCAAAATTATCAATAATTCCTGCACATTCATTCATAGTTGCACTTTCATTCACATTTTTTTTTTCAGATTCGGCACTTTCATAATTTCATTCTCAGTCTTACACTTTCATTCAAATTCTTTAAAAAACAAAAAAACAAACAAAACTCATTAAGCAAAAAAAATAAAAATAAAAATAATTCCTCTCTTCAGCCGTCTCTGCATATCCCCCTCTTCCCTTCAAGCTTCAGCTTCAGCCATCTCTTCCTCTTCTCTTTCCCTCTCTTCTCGGCCAGCTCAGTCTTTCCCTCTCTTCTCGGCCAGATCAGCTCTTTCCCTCTCTTCTCGGCTCAGCCATCTCTTTCTCTCTCTTCTCGGCCAGATCACAAATTCACAACCCAAAACATCTTGCTCCGACAAATCTGTCTTACTCCGACATCTCCCCGACAATTCCACCGGCACCCAATGACTTCTCCCCGACTTCCCACCGATTTCTCCACCGTATCCATCCAAAAAACAAAATTCAGACCGACTTCTGAATTTCCACCCGAAACCCCTCAATTCCGACGACATTCCGCCGGCACCAATGACAGAAACTCTCCCCCCCCCCCCCTTTCGGTGTTGGAGGTGGCCGACAACCGACATTGTCGCCGACTTTTCGCCGGTGTCGGCGACATTTGCTTCACTGGTGATGATGATGATCCAGGAGTTAATCATAGTACAGTTAAGAAGACTTCTAGGAAGGTTCCTAACTCGCCCTATAAGGTGAAAATCAAATTTTATTGCTCGCTACTGTTACATTTAAAATTATTGTCATTTCAACAAATTCTTTTTTTTTTTTTAATTTTTATTCTCTTAAAATAGTAAAACAAAATAAAAAAATCGAGCATAAATGCTAGCTATTAGACACTTATTTTAAATTCCAATTTTTTTAGGTTTTGTATTGGATTGTATTTTTGTCATATTTAAAATTTCACAATTTACATTACTAGGGTTGGTTTAGATTTAAACTTCAATTTTATGGGTTTTATATGCTTGATTTTAGTTTGGTTTTTGATAAATTTGAAATTTTCTGCTCTAGGTTACTAAGGTCAATTTAATTTTATGATTTGGGTTATTGGCTTTAATGCAAGTTTGTTCCTTTTTAAACCTAGGTTTTCTAGTGCACTGTCTTATAAGAAAATTTCTCTCTAGATCTTTTATACTAATCTTCATATAATGTTTTGGCAATTGGTTGTGGAAATTGTGTTTAACTTTGGAATGGATTTAGTAACAAGTTAACTTGTTTTCCTTTAATTTTGTTTTATTTTTCTTATCTTATTTTGATGCATACATGCCACAAATTTTGCATTGATTTTATTGTGTATATGCAAGTCAGTAAGCTCTGTGAGATCAGGAGTGAGGACAGTGTATATTTGGTGGGTAGGTCTCAGTGTGGAGTAAATCTTTGCATTGGACATAGCAAGGGATGTTTAGGTTTGAGATTAGGAATTAATATTTGATGCATGTATTTCATTTTTGTTAACCAAACTGGGAAAACTAAGATGATGGTCATGATCAATGTGAGCTGTCACTAGTATTTAGGGTTGAGAGTTGTTTTCTTGTTCATAGTGAAAGTTCATTGATCTTCCTGCCGATCGATAAAATTCTGTTTAATTATATATCTACCAATATCAAATTACATGAACAATATGTTTCATAGATATTTATATTCAATGAACAAGCTATTCCAGTATTAGTGTTTACTAGTTTCAAATAGAAATGGGGCTTCACTAAGTGGTAAAGAAATCATGTTTGGTACCGTTATTTGGAAGTTCAAACAAAATATGCCCTAAAGTATAGAAGTAGGAAACTATCGAACCATGTACACCTTTTTGTTCTTTGTTTTGTTTTTACTGATATGTGTGTTCAATTCTTTCTAGCCCAATTCTCTTGGTTTAGATGCTTTAGCTTATATCCTAGATTGATAATGAAGGCCATAGTATTTCTATAAGTGGTATCAAAGCCTTTAGGTTCACTACTTCTTGGGTTTCTCATTGAAACTTTGAAAAACCTTCTAGACTGCTTTAAAATCTTGTATTAAAGAATTACATCAATGTGTTAGCTTTTCATAATATAAGATCAAGAAATTTGATGGCAAAAGGGATTCCCATCTCTAGAAGATGAATATGCATGTTGAGCTAGCATTGCTATAAGCTCCTGTCTGATACAAACCCAAATCGACTCGAGCCTAAACCCGTATTATATTAGCCCGAAATCGAAAAATTAAGTTCAAGTTATTGTGGTCACCTCAACCCCTAATCAACCTGTGACTAGATACCTCGGTATATTGAAGATGTCACAATGGGTGATGGATGTCCTGTTAATAAGTCAAAACTAAAACACTCACTCTGTAATGGTGTTTTACATGTTCAAAGTTTCTCATAAATAATTTTCTAAATAATGTTAAAGATGTCTTCTCATTGAAAAATAAACCCTTAAATAAGCTAAATTTACAAAATAATAAATCCTAACTTGCTAGGTAAAATTCGGCCCAAAGGAATTACAAAACAAGCTTGGCCGAATTTTTCATGCTTTCCTAAACCAATTTAGGTTAATTAATTCTCTTATTTTGACTTAGGAATTAATTAATTTACAACTGAAATAATAAAATAATAACTTTCCTAAGTTAATTTCCCCAAAAAATAAATAAATAATAAGCTAATTTCCTAAAACAAAAAGTCAAATTCAAATTAGGAAACTAATTGACTAGTTTGACCACTAAGCTATCTTTGACTAATTTCCAACCTATAAAGGTTCCAAATCAGCTCCCATATGCTATATAGGATATCAAATAGGATTAATTATGATTCCCATATGTTTCCCTTAATTGGAATAAGGAGAAAATGCTTAATCAGCAAAATACAATAAAGCCAGCAACAAATATAGCAATTTTGGCCAAAAACTCCTTCTATGCGCAAATGGCTTCTTTGATGGCTTTTTCATCTGCCTTGACTTGTTTCCATGAACTCTTAGTGATGTCAATTGAGTTGAAGAAGTGTTGAACACATTCCTTGTTGTCCGGAGTCTACAAATACACTAAAACAGCTTTTCGAGTCCATATCGACCTCTACCACTTGGATGCTTAAAACAGGTTTTGAATTTTCAGGTATTGACAAGCCCTTTTGAGAATTGATAACTCCATGTATAAAACCAGCCAGGTTGTCCTTAAATCTCTTAGCTTGAGCTCTAATGATTGCCCAGTATTTAACTGTATTGGATCTGCACCCAAGCAGATTGTCGGTTGTGTGGTTACGGACGGATTCTCATCATTCCCCTCCTTTTGAAAAGGATTTGCCCTAAAATCAAAATCATCACCTGCAGCAAAGGAAATAAGTCAGCAACATTAAATGTACCACTCATATTACACTTATCCGGTAAGTCAAGTTTGTAAGCATTCTTATTAATTATTTCTAAAACTTGAAAAGGTTCATCCCCGCATGGCATAAGCTTTGACTTTCTTTGTTCGAGAAACCTCTCCTTTCTTAAAGGCAACCATACCTAATCTCCAGGTTCAAAAACAACTTTAATCTAGCCTTGGTTAGCACTCCTTGCATATTGCTCGGTCCTCCTCTCAATATTTGCCTTTGGTTTCTCATGAATCTGCTTCACAAAATCAGCTTTTTGCTTTCTTTCTAGATTAGCATGTTCACTTAAAGGCAAAGGTGTTAAATCTAATAGAGTCAAAGGATTAAAACCATAAATAATTTCAAATGGTGTAAATTTAGTTGCTGAATGCAAAGATCTATTATAAGCGTTCAACATGTGGCAGACATCGATTCACCACTTTGATTTGGCCATCTGTTTTAGGATGATAGGTAGAGCTCATTTGAAATTTAGTTCCTTGCAACTTAAAAAATTCTTACTAGAACACACAACTAAAAAATTTGTTTTTGTCATTCAAAATTGGAGATGGTAAACCATGTAAATTAAAAATGTTATTAAGAAAAAGTTGAGCAACATCTAGCAGCATACGAATGTGACATAGGCATACATGGGTGGCCTATAGAAGGAATGGAGGTTGGAGCAAGCAGTGAGGCTTTCTGAAGATTCAATTATGGAACTCTAACTCTTTGTGGTGACTTCGACTAAGAATAGCTTGACTGTATCTTGAATCTCTCCCCCTCCTGGATCGACCAAGATAAATACTGATGAGGCTTGCAATTCGTGCTCATCTGCCCCTAATGGAGATTTAATGTTCATGGGTGCAACTTTAAGGTCGTGCAGCTTCTGAGAGCTACAGGCTTTTTGACTGGACGACAAAGATTGCAGTTGAAAAGAATAATATTCTTTCGTGCAATGATGCAACGAAAGTGGTTGATGAGATTCTATATCTAGTTGACCCTTGCCGGTGGGATAGCCAACTGCTCATTTTCTTAGTGAGATATCGTTTTAACAAAGTTGCTTGGAACTCTTTAGGATGCCGAGAGATTCGAATAAGTTGGCAAATCATATTGCCAAATTTGCTTTATCCTATTGGTGCCTTTTTGCTTTAGAGTGCTCTAATCCTTCCCCTTTTAGGAACCAAGCTTGTTTAGACAAGTTGTCTATGACAGCTTTGATGTACCTGTTTCAGCCTTTTTTTGGTGCTTATTACAGGCTTAATTTGCAAAAATAAAAAAATAAAAAAATAAATTGTTGAACCAGTGTCAAGATCAACGTAGAAAATTGTGTAAATTTTTATTTATTATTATTATAATTTTTTTTTTTTTTTTGGCACGAGGAGGGCAATAAATTGTAGAATTTAAGTTAACTTTATTTATTTTATTTTTTATGTTTTAGATGTGGAATATTTTTTTTTTTTCTACAAAAGACGTGGAGGACAATAATTGTTTAATATAAGTAGATAAATAAAAAGGTTATATTAGTAACCATTATGAACGGAATTTCATATATCATTTAATAAATCAAATGATTTTTTAAAAAAAATATTTTTTCAAACTAAAATTTTAAAATAAAAAATTAATATATAATAAAATATTAGGATTTAAAAATTATCATATCAGCAAAAACTTTTCTTTTGGGCTAATTATGACAAATAGAACATTTATATAGAAATCATTATTTATAGAAAAATCAGTTTGTCCCAACGTCAACCTTTGTTCCTTTGGCACACCCAAGGGAGTGGATAAGTGATAGGAAGCCGGCTCAACCTTTTATATCTGCTTGCATAGAGTTACGCATTCGAATTTTGGTAAGCTCTACTTGAATCTTTGTATGAATTCCACGTTCTGCATACTGTAGAAAAGAACGGCAAGAACAACCATGCAATGGTGGACTGGATGGTGCAAGGACTTTTTCTCAAGTTATCTAGTCCCACCTACTAATGGTCCATAATTTCTTCTATCCAAGGTAAACGATAATCACCAGAAGATCTATTTTTATATTAAAAAAAAAAAAAAAAAAAAAACTTTGTTCCTTTGTCGGTTTGTCCACTACCTTTTATAGCAGGCGTTGATTTCAAAGCTCAGAGGATCAAAAGGAATTACGACGAAATAGTGTATTGCTATCTGCATCACGACTTGGTCAACTCCATCAAAATCAACTTGGTTTTTTCATTTTTGTTTTTATATTTTTATCTAACAAATCAATTTGGCTTTTCTTGTTTTGTTTTTTTATCCAATTACGTTTTTCACATTTATGAAATATTTGTGATTTATAATTTGGAGTTCTCATCCAAGCTGTTGGAGTAAATTAGAATGGATCAAAATATAGATAATTAAATTCCATTTGATATTAATAACTAATTTGTAAAAGCATTAACATTTAAATATAGTTATTGATAAAACTAAATCTGCAATCCTCCAAAATAGAAGCATGTATTTTCAAACTCCCTCTCTCTCAAAATTCTAATAGAAAAAATACTGTATTATTTTCTCACTTATCAGATCAATAAATTTTTTTAAAACTAAAATCATGTGCAAGTTACATAACTTATTCATTAATTTTAATTCATACCAAAATAATAATTTAATAATAAATATAGATAAATCAAATAAATTTTTAAAGAAAACTGATCTTTCAATTCAATCCAACAGATCAATTGAAATACAAAAATTGTATACCTAAATATCCTACTACATAATTCATTAAATAAATCAATTTCATCAATAGTAAAGATGGACCACGTAAGTGAACTATTAAACTATTGGTTATGTTAAATTCACACAAATATTAATATTATATCAAACATAAACGTGAAATATATTTAACAATATTTATTAATTAATAAAAAATAATTATTTAGATGTCAAAATTTGCAGTGGTTTTTTTTTTTTTTCCATTATAATAACGAAGCCATGCCAAGAACTTTCCAACTTTCCTTGAAGACGAAGGGACAATCAAAATATATTCTGTTCACATCACACCTAAGTTTTACTATGTCGTACTAATTATAGTAATGGGATCATTACTACATAACAATTATTAATTAAAGTATTTATTTATATATTCATTTTTATTCAAACAATTTAATTTTTTTTGTAAATGTCAATGCTTTCAAATAAATATTAAATTATCAAATAATATATAAATTTAAATTTTGATAATCAACAGCATTGCTAAATAATATTTTTCTATTTTATAAATATCAGTATATTTGTGGACAAACCGTACCTTCTCTGATACCATCGGTGGATATAGCTTAAAGAGCACGCTCTTCCCCTCAATTTTTTAAATATATTTTATATGTTTTTATGTTTTTAAAAATATTTATTTAAGAATAATAAATAGTGCCCCTCTTAAAATAGTCCATCTATAAAACAAAATAGTGTCCATTTTTAATTTTTAATTTTAAATTACATAAATTTTGTATTTTTATATTATAAAATATTCTTTTGAAATTGTTAATTTTTTTCTTTTTATTTTAGCTAGTAGCTACTTTTTCTATGAAAACTATAAATAAAAACTAAAAATTACATAAAATTTTGTATTTTTATATTATAAATTATTCTTTTGAAAATGTTAATTTTTTCTTTTTATTTAGCTTGTAGCTACTTTTTCTATGAAAACTATGTATAAATTTTTTTATAACATTATTCAACTTAAATTTTCCATTCTTATATTATAATTATTTGTGTTTATGTGGTTAAAATTTCTATTTTAATTTTTAATAGAAGTTGCTTTTTCTTTTTTTTCTTTTTTTTAATTTTTTTTTCCCTTTATGCCTTTTCAGTTTTGCATAAAATTTTCAAGAAAAGGAAGTTCATTTCAATTTATTCAAAATAGTAGCAAATAAATCCTAATTTAAAATTCCTTAAACTTTGAAAAATACATAATTATTAGTTTAATGCACAATTTACGTTACCATCATTTTAAACAAATATATTTTATCGTTTAGATCCGCCATTTTTTTATACCTAAAAATTTATTTAAGGATTTTTTGACGTTATAAATTTATAAGCATGAATGCCAAAAGGGGTTCAGTTAATTAAACGCAAAATAATAATAAAATAAAATAATCGAAAGCAAAAAAAGTTAGAACGCCCATTTCATGTGCGGCAAAATACCAAGCAGTTAATTCAGATCGGCTTTGATCAACAGGAACAATTTTGAAGGTCAGTGCTTTGAAACGGAAGAAAGCTCCTTCTCACATCTTCTATTACCTTTTATAATATTTAGGTTTATATATAATCAATAAAATAATAAAAATACATACTGGGATTACCAAATTCTATTTGCCAAATTGTATGGCCAAATTTTATTGAGTTTACATTTTATGAATTTAGGACATAATTTTTTTTTGCCAGCTACTAATTTCTTGCCTCATCTTCCCATAAATAAAATTTGATGAAAATATTTTATGGCTATAGCAGCATTGATAAAATAATATACCTTATTTAGTTACAGTACTTGATAAACAAATTTTGGTGAAAATATTTAATGGCAATAGCCATATTGATAAAATAGTGTACCTTATGTAGGGTAAAACAATTTCAGGTGAAGGTGGGCTCGGGCTCCACATGTGGATCCCACAAATGTTTCAATTTGTATCATACGCCTCTCATTAAAGATTTTCTTCTTATTTAGCCACATTATTTTCTTGGAAAATAATTTAGTGCCCAGGATATTTCTTCTTAGAAAACTCCTCGGAAATAATTATATATATATTTTTTTTAAATAGTACAAAATTGAAGATGTCAAGGTTGCAAAGGACATTTAAGAGCTCTGCATGCGACCTTGCCTTTGACCAGTTTCCAATAATTCATTTTCATTGCTTTAATCAAACAAATGCCAGTTTACCACAATCATAATTTATACACAAATTATATTTAACCTTTTCGGTGAGAATATCTACTGGTAAAACTACAACTTGTTCAAGCGATGATTCAAAGTTTGAAACCCCCTACTCCAATATCACCTAAAAAACACATAATTGTAAGAAAAAAAAATACAATTATTCCATAATTCAATCACTCGAAACAACAACGACGATGCCATACCACAAGGAGATTTACTGACAACTCTCATATGTAACATCTATGGAGGAGTAAGGAAACCTATAGTCCTTCCTTTGATCGATAATTATTAAAAATAAAAAATAAAAAATAAAAATAAAAATAAATACAATAAATCAAAAATTCAATCACTCAAAACAACAAACCTCTACTTAGTCTTGTCCAGCTCTCCAAATTCAGGAACACTAGGCAATTTCCCACAATCATAATTCATAAGCTTAGCGAAAACTCTAGGTAGAAGGAACTTGTAAAACAAGACATCCCTCAAGAATTTCAAAACAGAGCCTCCCTGTTGAACCCGTCCCGACATATACGACCCTGCAATCAACAAAGTAACTCTCCATTTTCTTTCCTGAACATATTTTGCTAACAATTTGGGCATTTCTTTGGGCACAATAAGACCTCCATTTTGTATAAAAGATGTGGCAATGTGCCTTCCCAACACCACTGCATCTTCAAGCGCCGAGCAACCTCCTTGTCCTAAATCCGGTGTCATGGGGTGCATTGCATCACCAGCGACTGTGATGTTTTCATTGCATAAGTTTCCAAATAGGACCTGCCATGGATACCTGAATTTCAATGGAGCCCATGACAATGTTGAAAGATCTGAGTTCTCCACTATGTCTTTGAATCTTTCAGGGAAGTTCTTGGCAAACTTTTCAGTTATCTCTTTTTGAATCTCTTTTGGGTCTGTTGCTAGTTCTTCCACTGCAATAGAAAATAAGCATTATAAACAAAGTCGAAAAATAATAATAATGTACAAATTTTATACATATATATATATACATAGTTGTTCTCTCATGACAAAATTTCCTATGCATGATCAATATATTACCGATAATAAGTCAGCTATTACTAACCTATTATCCATAATAGATCGATATGGGACAAAAATATTGTCCATGGTCTGGATATGAGTATGTAAAATTAAAACTTGGATGGATGGTTGAAAATAAAGTAATTGTATACCTTTAGACCGGCAGGCGACGAACCAATAAACTTGTTTATCATCAATAGGAACATAACCAGCCCTTGTACCTCCAGTCAGAAATTGGTTGACTTCTTGATTGAATCCATGGCCTTGAGGATACAGGGACAATCCTCTCACTGCGGAGCGACCTGAATCCACTACTTCACCCAATCCCAACCACCTTCCCACCACTGAGTGCACCCCATCGCACCCTATCAAAACCTATCACATATATATACACATATAATATAGATTACTCCAGCAAAGCCAAGTATTTAGAGCTATCTTCTAATTAATGAGGTCTTTCAAAAATTCGATGTATAAATTAATTAATACCTTTGCTTTGATGGTAGTTCCATCATCCAGGTGAAGTACAGAAATGGATGAACCTTCTTGTGTTTTGGTTTCAATAGCAGTGATCTTTGAAGAGAATCGGATAGAATTATGAGGCAGTTCGTCTGCGAGAGCCATTAATAAGACTTTCCGGTGTACTACTCGAGGCCTGCAGTATTAATTCGCATTTAAAAAGAATAATACTATTAATTCCCCATTTATATATGGTCACAGTTTAACATGAATTGTAGTTTTCACCAAACTTTGTAAACGATGATAACAAAACAATTTAATTCCTTTTCGTTACCCATTATTGTTTCGTGCAAAAACAACTTCTTGAATGACTCCAGTATCAACATTCGTCACGTATCCCCTAACAACAGTTGCCCAAAACTCATTTAGAATACAATTCCAGTACAACAGAACAATACCCATTTCATGGAAATGTGGAAATTGATCAGTATTCATAAAACTCACATTATAATTTCAATTTCTCCTTGATGTAGTTAACAAATATATGAAAGAATTATTATGAAGGCTCAAAATGTATAAATAAAGAAGATCTGAATTGAAATTTAAAAAAAGATGATACTTTTGCTTACTTAGTATTAGAAGCATAAAGGGAAGTGAGCTTATGTGAAACGCCCAGGGCATCGAGGGCAAGCCAGGCGTTTGGGAAGAGGGTCAAAGCTGAACCAGTGGTCCTGAGCTCTTCAGCTTTCTCAAGAACTAAGGATCTAATTCCTGCTCTCTTCAGTGCCACAGCTGTGGCTAATCCTGCTATCCCTGCTCCCACTATCACAACATCCTCCACCATTTCCATTCTCTCTCTCTCTCTCTCTCTCTTCTTTTTCTTTTCGTCCTCTATAGCAAACACACACTTTATCATGGGAATGACGGGGCTATAATTTGTTTGGTATATATACAGATTATATTATGCAAGAAAGAAGAAATCAATTTTGACTCCAAATTCAATTAGTAGGATCTAATTTGACCCAAAAGATACTTGCCCACCACGTATTGTACTCTTGTGGAATTTTCAAAGGTCAAAGATGCGAAGGAATCATTTTGTTTTGTTGAGTAGGCGTTTCCGTTTTTGTTTTTGCTTATTATAATAGACATTCACATGTGATGGAAACATGCATACGGTAATCATATTTTATAATATGTAATTGATTACCGATTTGAAAGTCACATGCCAAATCATTGGTGTTCTTTTGGATACCACCTATAATAATATTTTTGTTTTAATTATTATCACAGGTTTACTAATAAGAGAAAATTTTATTTAAACATTTTTTGTTTTGCCTCAACTATAGTTAACAAACCCACATTGGGTCCATCCGGCACAAGTGCCCACTCAATTTTTTTTTCTTTTTATATTTTTTGTAATCTTATTTTTCAATTTACAATTTTATCCCCAAAAGTATAATGGTAACCCATCATCCGTTCCATTACTATTATTTTTGCTTTTTTTTTTTTTTTCCTTTTCGTTTTTTGTTTACTTTGGTTCTAATATATTTCCCAATTATCTAATTTTTGTATTCATTTATCACTTATTTATAATCAAATTTATTATAATTATTAATATTCATCAATAATATTTTATAAATATTATTTTTATTTAATTAATTTCTTTAATATAAGATTTTTGTGCAAACTATAATTATTCAATACAATTAGTCAATAACATAATTAAATGTAATTGAAATGAAATTACTTATTTATTTTGATTTTTGTTTTAATTAGAGAGAACTTAAGCTGCAAGTTTGTTTTCCTAGTTTTAATTGCACTTATATTTAATGAAATCAAAAAATCAAAAAATATTGTTTTCTTTCCGTTTGCCTCAAGGAGTATAATTATTTTTTCAATGAAAAATATTTTATAAAGGAATTGGAGAAAACAAATTAATTAATAAGTGTTCTAATTCGTTTGACTTGCAATATAGCCAAAAAAAAAGAAAAACAAAAATTATACTTTTATATGTTTGTTTTTCTCTAGACCACAAATTAAAAATAATTAAGTTTCATCAAACAGTGACGTCCCCTTTGAAACGGCTAGGAAACCTCCCTTCGTTAAATTGACTTCAGTTTGACCTGATGGTACTTAATTGGCCACATTTTATGTCTGGCGTTGATATCAGAGGTGTGAGAGTTCAAAGGGAGCGACGAGGAAACAGCCGAGCAAGTGCAAAACAGCTGCTCGGTCAACTGACTCAACTCTATCATAAGCAAAATATCTAAAAGTTGAATTAGTCATTATCGCTTAAAATAAAATAAAAAAAAGTTTAATTAGTTATTTTTCTGTTGGATGCCTTGATGATTTTATCATTTGGCTTTTTATTTTTAATTTATATATATATATATATAACATTGGAATTGCTTCAAGGCTAAAATGATGATTTTATAATACCAATTATCAATTTTTTATTAAGGAGATGGTAATATAATGAGAATGACATCATCAACAATCACCAGTATGATTTTGGTTGTAGAAGATTATAATCCTCTCTCCCTGTCTTTGCCTCCTGATGATCAATTTTCTCTTCCTTTTCAAGCCCCATTGTCAGCCCCCAACATTGAATAGTCTAATTCACATTCCTAATCCCTTGAAATATGAAAACCTTGGGCATTGCCCCGATTAATTAATTTCAGTTTGCCATATGGTTAGACTTTCAAGAGGCCTATCTTTGGAGATTTCAATAATTGCCTATAAGCTGCCGAAGAGGAGTGCATTAAATTGCTGATTAGATCATGGTATATACATACATACATATGTATATCTATGTGTATAATATATATATATATATATATACACAAAATATATGTTATATAATGTGTATGTGTAAATGTATATAGCAAGCTCTAATCAAGATCCGAACAAAATTTAAAGTCCAAGATTAAATTTATGTCAGGTAATAAGTCATTTATCTCCGGCAATAAGTTGATGCTTGTCCACAATTTCCCCAAAAAAAAAAAAAATTATAAAAAAGTTGATCCTCGTCCAAGATTCTCGGATAACAAAATTTATATATATTATGCATTACAAAAGTGAAAAATGATTGTAAACTTTCAAATAAATTCAGATATAATGTTGATAATTCCTTATGCCTTTTAAGTCTCCATTTAGCAGAGAGTTTTTTTTTTTTTTTTTTTTGGCTTTAAACCTCTATTTTATGATTAAAAATTTTTTTATAAAAAATGTAGAGTGTTTGATAAAAATTAACAAGTATTTATTCATAAAAAATAAATTTTTTTAAACTGTTTTAGAAAAATTCAAAATTTAAATTTTTTTTTAAAAAAAAAAAATTCTATTTTGAGCTTATATGGAAACTTAATGGATCATTTAATAATATTTTTTTTATTTACAATTCTACCTTTATTGTTTTTTAAAATATCAAATTTATTCATATTAAACTCTAAGATAAAATATGATTCCTTCACCTTGTTTTCGTTTTTTTTTTCCACAAAAGTTTCCTGCATAATCACTTTTGGCATAAAAAAATAAAAAATAAAAAATAAAAAATAAAAATAAAGAATAATCAAAGAATATAAAGGTACTTTTTATTGCCTTTTATTTTTATTGTATTTTTTACTGCCTATTAATTGATTTTGCTTTGTGTTAATTTTTGTTTCCCCTTCTTCTGTTGCGTTAACTTGTACTGTAGTTTATAATCTTTTTTTTTCCTTTTTTTTTTTTTTGTATTATCACATCCCACCAAATAAATTATTTGATTGATTTCAGACCAGATTTTCAAGGATTCTTCTGATGAATATCTAGCGTGCAAAGAACTAAAAATATATAATTATAAATATATAATATATATTTGATAGATCCATCCTCCAAGGCTTCACCCGAGATTAGGATAATAGAAAGCTGAGATATTGAGTTTAGATTGATCTTGACACTTAATTTGATTTGATTGATTTGACATTAATTTTTTATTTTCTCTTTGATGATAAATAAATTAGCTATGTATTATACATATACAATATATAATGCAATTACTAATTTTTTTTATCTTGTGATGGTTGGTACCATTCTTTTTAAATTTATGTTTATTATTTTCACTTGTTAAATTTTATTTATTTAATTGTTCAATTTCATAGAAAATGTCAAATCCAAGATAAAAAATAATAATAATGATTGTAAACTTTCAAATAGATTCAGATATAATATTAATAATTCTTTATGCCTTTTAAGTTCCCATTTGACAGAGTTTTTTTTTTTTTAAATTTAAAAGTTTTATTTTAAGACCAAAAGTTTTTTTATAAAAAAAAAATTTAAGTATTTAATAAAAGTTAACAAATACTTGTTGATCAAAAAATGAATTTTTTTAAACTATTTTAGAAAAGTTTAAAATTTAAACTTATTTAAAAAAATTCTATTTTGCGCTTATATAGGAAGCTCAATGAATCATTTAATAATATTTTTTATTTACAATTCTATCTTTATTATTTTTTAAAATATCAAATTTATCTCCAAAAAACGATTCCTTCACCTTCTTTTTGTTTTTTTCCACAAAAGTTCAATGCATAACCACTTTTGACCCAAAAAAAAAAAAGAAACAAACAAACAAACTAAAGAATAATCAAAGAGTATAGGGGCACCTTTTTTTGCCTTTTATTTTTATTTTATTTTTTGCTGCCCAGTAATTTATTTTGCTTTATGTTAACTTTTGTTTCCCCTTCTTCCTCCGTGTTAACTTGTACTGTAGTTCATCACTTTTTTTTTGTTTTTTGGGGGGGGGGGGGGGGGTGTAGTATAGTGGCTTATCACATCTCCACCAAATAAATTATTTGATTGATTTGAGATTGGATTTTTAATGACTCTTTTGATGAATATCTAGTGTGCAAAGAACTAAAAACATATAATAAATAATGTATATTTGATAGGTCCATCCTCCAAGGCTTCACGTGAGATTAGGATAATAGCAAGTTGAGATATTGTGTTTAGATTGATTTTAAATTGATTTGACATTAGTTTTTCACTTTCTCTTTGCTAATAAATAAATTAGCTATGTATTGTACATATTTAATATATAATGATATTACTAATTTTCTATTTTGTGGTGGTTTACATCATTCTTTTTATATTTGTGTTTATTATTTTAACTTATTAAGTTTTATTTATTTTAATTGTTCAATTTAGTAAAAAATGTCAAATCCACCTCAATAAACTCAAGGAGATGGTAATGGAAAGAAAAATATTAAAATAGATCGGAATGATTTTACTTTGGAGTCATTTATCAAAATTTATGTGAACGAGACATTAACTAGAAACCGACCATCAGGGCACTTTAATAGGACTAGATGGAAAAATATCATTAGCAAATTCGCTCAAGTAACTAATAAGAATTATGATTACAAGCAATTAAAAAATAAGTGAGATGCAATGAAAAAAGATTGACAGCTTTGGAAAAATTTAAAAATATATGAATCAAATTGAGGGTGGTATCCAGTGAAACAAACTATTTATGCTAGCGATCGATGATGGGAGACAAAATTGAAGGTGAGATTTAAAATTTTATTGTTTAATGTTTAAATATGTTCTAAGTTTAGGTTTAATATATATCATGACATGTATATGACTTAATATTATTGTATGAAAATGCCGAAGCATCAAAATTTCGAACCTGAGGTTTGAAATTTGTTGACCAATTGGATATATTGTTTACGGATGTTGCTGCTAATGGAGAGGGAATTTGGACACCTTCTTCAGGATATGTACCAAATGATGTTGATGATGGATCATCTAGGGAAAGAGTAAATGATTTTGATATAACTGATGATTTGGATGTGAACTTTACTGATGATCTAAATTTTACTAAAGGATTTGAGGACATTGGTAATGATTTTGAAATATCAAATTCTATATCTTCGAGCTTCCACACAAGATAAGGGAAAGAAGAGGAAAAAAAAAATAATGACACTAGAAGTGGAGTTGCAGCAAAATTATCTAAACAATTAGATGGCATATGTATTGCAGTTGAGAATAGGAATAAAGATGATATTGGTTATAGTATTCCTGAAGTAATTGACATGCTACATAGTATACCAGGAATTGAGAGAGGAAGTGAACTTTTTATGGCTGCTACAAAATTATTTCTTAGGAAAGAAAATGGGCAAATGTTTGTTACCCTTAAGGATTTTGATCTTCAAATTGAATGGCTTAAACAAATGAAATGATGTTATGTCATTATGTATTTTCTAAATATTTATGTTATTTTCTTCATGGAATGTAGTTACTTTGGTCACATATACATTTTAATTATTCTGGATTTATACATTTAATTTTTATATTACTATATTATAATATTTTAAGTTTATAAATTTTGAATATTTATCTTACATGTTAAAAATATACTTGTTGATATGGATATGGCATCTTCTTGTAATGATTCTAATAGTGATTCTGAATATAAGGATGATGATAAAATGATGATGATAATGAAGTTGAAGAAGAACTTTTGGATATGGTAGTTGCATGAGTAGCATTAACTGTAGATCATTTTATTAAATATTATGTGAAAGAACCATATAGGATATCTCCTCATATGCGATAGAAGTTTGTGATGAAAATATTAAATGGTCATGAGGATAGGTGTCACCAACAATTTAGAATGGAAAAATATGTATTTATAAAATTGTATAAATTGTTGAATCAATATTATGGATTAAACAATGGAAAAAAAAAATAAACTTAATGGAAACAGCAGCTATCTTTTTAATAATTTTAGGCATTGGACTTGGTAATAGAATGATTCAAGAGAGATTTCAACATTTAGGTGAAATTGTATCTAGATGGTTTGAAGTTGTGCTAGATGTTGTTTCACGTATGGCAGTTGATTTCATAAGATCTAGTAATCCACAATTTAGAACAGTTCCAAAAAAAATTAAGGATGATAAAAGATATTGGCCATATTTTAAAGATTGTATTGGAGCAATTGATGGGATACATATACCAGTTGTGGTTCCTAGTGCAAAGCAAATACCGTATATTGGACGGAAAGCCACTCCTACACAAAATGTGATGGTCGTGTGTGATTTTAACATGCTCTTTACATTTGCATAGGTTGGATGGGAGGGCACTGCTCATGATACACATATTTTCTTGAAGGCTCTTCGTACAGAAACATTACATTTTCCGTATCCACCAAGAGGTTTGTGAATTTAAAAATTATTATTTATATTATGATTTATGTTTTCACATCTAATTTATTTATTTATTTTCATGTTTTAAAAAATTTATTTTATTTAACTGTTTTTCTTTAATGTAGGTAAATATTATTTAGTAGATGTTGGATATTCTCATATGAAGGGTTATTTAGAACCATATAAAGGTGACCAATATCATCTTTCTAATTTTAGATGCTTTGGTCTTCCAAGGGGAAAGAAAGAAGTATTTAATCATGCACATTCATTGTTAAGGTGCACAATTGAAAGAACTTTTGGTGTTTGGAAAAATAAATGGAGAACATTGCATCAAATGCCAAGTTTTCCTTTTGAAAAGTAAGTAAAAATTGTGATTGCGTCATGGCTCTACATAACTTCATAAGGAGTCATGCTAACAAAGATCAAGAATTTGGCATTTATGATAATGATGAGGAACTACTGCCTACGGGAGAAGAAATGAATGGAGATGAGGAAGTTGTTGAAGCAAATAATTATGGTGTTCTATATGAACAAGAGATGAATGATGAGCGTGACTGTATAATAAATTTTCTTATGTTTTGATAAAAAAAAAACATATATATATATATATATATATATTTACTTATTTATTAGTTTATATAACTTAAAGAATTTATGAAAGACTAATATGATATGCATTTATATGCAAAAGTGTCACAATATATATGATGATGAGTTATAACATATTTTCAAAACCATATAAATAAAATCTAATCAGTAAATTTAAAATAATACAAATCATAAACAACTCTTTTACCAAATTAATTTTATCAATTTTAATTTTTATAGCTGATACATTTTTCTCATATATATTATTTAAAAAAAATTATGAGTTTATTATAATAAAAATAATGTTGTAAAGTTTTAAGTCAAAAACACTTTTAAATTATATTGCCAAACACTCAATTTAATGTTCACAGTACTTTTTTAATTGACAACCAAACAGTTAATATTTTCTTAAAAAACGTTCTTTTTAACAACGATCTACTGACAAAAGGTCTACTTCAAAAGTTCTATTCAAAATAGCTCTGCTAAACGGACGGTAAGAGCATTTGTAATCACTTTACTTATTACTAGATGTTTTTTTACCACATCAAAAAAATAAGCAATCACCGAAAAGAAAACCCTCTTCAATAGTTTTGTTTAAATACCCTATCAAACTGATGTAATAAGAAAAAAATAAATAAATAAATACTGTCAATATGTACATATGAAAGATCTATTAGACATTCTATAATTTTTTAAAAAATAATTTTTTTTAAAAAAGTCAACTCTGTCAAAAAAATAAATTAATAAAATATTTAATTAACTAATAGTCATAAATTGATTTTATGCATATTACCATTGAAAAACAATTTTACTATTGTCTATGTGGTTATGCCACCTAAATTTAGACACTTTCAATTTTCATATCATGTATAAAGCAATCTACATTTATCATTGAAATATTCTTATTTCTATAACGATTTTTTTTTCCCTTGTTTTGGACATAGAGATGTTAAGTTGTAGAGTTATGTGTATAATTAATAGGCATATATGGTTTTCCCATTTTATAATAACTCAATATATTTGTTAACAATTGCTGAAGATCAATGTCCTATAGTTTAGTAATACCATATTTGCACATCTTCTTATTGTGCTATATACAATTGGATGAGAATAAATTCTAAATATGAGATGAGTTAATGTTTCTAAATGCCAAGCATAGCCCATTGCGTGAAAACTCATAAGAAAAAAATTAAAAAAAAAAAAAGAAAAGAAAAGGTGCTAATCATAGCCTATTTCTTCTTACAAAAATAAATAAACAAAGTCTTTCTTTCTTCTGTTTTTGTCCCCTTACTTTGGTTTCCTAAAAGTTATTTATGTTAGACACATTATATAAAGTATAATATATATATATATATATGTACACATATATTCCAAAAACAAAAATTACAAATATACAGAAAGTTTAGAAATAAAATAAATTTCAAAAAACATATATAAGCTTAATTTACAACAGATTAAGTGTATAATTTAGGAAATATATATATATATATATATATAAATACAATATTAATATAAGAACATGATATAATGTAGGAATTGATCTTTTAGGTCTGAAGCCTGTGTTCAACTCATTATTTTTAAAATAAATTTGCTCTTTATCGGTGATAGTGAATCTAGATATGTCTTTCTTTGAGAATACAACAAACTACAGAAACTTCAAACATCATACATTTGAGCCTTTTCTCGGTAAATTAAAATTGTCTTCCTTCTACCACATTAAAGGATCCTAAAAAATTTAAGAACTATTTTAGAAGTATACGGTGAGAAAGCTACAGAATTTCTTCTATTGCTCTCCGGCCCTCTCTCTGTTTCATTCCACATCAAAATTGAAAAGGAAGTTAGGCTATTTATACGCCTCAACCAAATAGGGGATTAAATTCAATATTTAATGTGGTTTTAATATGTTTAATGATGTTCATAATTAAATTTCATATTTAATTGGCCATTTCAATTATTTTACAATTAAATTCTTATAATTTAATTATCTATTATAAATTCATTCAAAATTTATAACTTTCATATTAAAAAACCAATTAGTAAGCCATTACAACCGTTAAATTGATTCTTGATATCAAAATTTCTGACAATTTATAAATATATATATATATATATATATTAAGGTTAATTACATTTTAGTACTCTTTAGCTTGGCAAAGTTGCATTTTCGGCCTTCAAAGTTAAAACAATCCAATTTCACCTCTTAAGTTTTAATTTGTTGCATTTTGGTGCAATTAGATTTTTTTGGCTTACGATGATTAACAATTCGGTCATAATTTAACCAATATTTAAATATAATTAATTATAATTTATGCCTTCTAGTTTCTTACAATTTAGATCTTCTATTTTCAAGAAGAAAAAAAAAATTAACAAACACCACGTTTATCAAAATTTCAATTGTCATATTTAACTCTCTTTAATTGTCATATTTAATTCTCTTTTGGTGCAATTGGATGTTTTTGGCTTACGGCGATTAACAATTCCGTCATATTTAACAAATATTTAAATACAATTAATTACAATTCACGTCTTCTAGTTTCTTCCAATTTTGGCACTCTATTTTCAAATATATATATATATATATATATCTATATATATATATATATATATATCTTTAATACTCTCAAACCATTTATCAAAATTACAATTGGACCAAAATAAAATAAATAAAATCTTGAAAGCCTAAATTAAAAATTTTAACTTTGAGAGCCAAAAATGAAACTTCCCCAAAGTGCATAAATTATCTAATTATGGAATCCCTTAATTTATTAAATGAAAGCATCGCCAATGATAAATATGGATTATTATTTATATGATACAGAAATTGATATTGTTTAAATCTATATAAAATTAATGTATAATCAATTTTAAAATTGTTCTCCAATGGTAATATATATAAGAACTATTAGTTAATTAAATATTTTATTAGTTTATTTTTTAAAATAATTAACTTTTTAAGGAAAATGTTGCTTTTTAAAAATTTAAAAATATCTAATAGATCCTACAAAAGTAAAGGGTAATATTGATATTCTCTATTTTTTGTGTTACATTAACTTGACATGTTGTTTAGACATACCATTAAAGAGGATTTTTTTAGACAGCTGTCTTTTTTGGATATGGAAAAGAAAATTTATTGATAGATAGAGCTATTAGAATGCTTTGGATAGAATGCTTATGTGATTAATGTTAAAAGTTGTCGTACACCATCTACGTTTTTAGATTTAAATTGAAAAAACAATTATCAATTGTTATGTAAGCATCTTTCATTTAACTAAATGAAACATCTCCAATAAGAGATAAGACTTTTATCTAGATCATAATTAAAAAAAAAAATGCTTATATAGCAATATGTTTACACATATGAATCTATGATGTATAGATTAGCAATTGTTATCTAAATTAAATCTAAAAAAAGAGAAGATGTTGCAACCTTTTAGTGCATATCTAAATTAAATCTAAAAAAAGAGAAGATGTTGTAACCCTTTAGTGCATACCCAATGATTATATCTATTGTTAGATTTTTTTTGCCACATCAAAAAAATAAATAGGCACTAAAAAAAATTTCTCTAATAGTTCTATCTAAGCACTCTGTCAAACTGATGTAGCAAGAAAAAAGAAAAAAAGAAAAAAAAAAGGATATTGTTAAAGTGACTATATACTTCTAGTGTGTCTATTAAACATTATGAAGTTTTCGTAAAAAGAAAATTTATCTTAAAAAGTTAATTTTTCAAAAAAAAAATTTTTTTAATAAAATATATATAATTAATTAATAGTCATAGATAAAACTCTGTATATTACCAATGGAAAATATTTTTATAATTGACTGTATATTTATGTCAACTAAATTTAGATGATATCAAATTTTATGTGATATAGGAAGCAATCCACATTTACCATTGAGGATGCTTTTAGTATTTGCCATGTAAATGTTTCCTATTTAACATAACTGAGATTTCTCTTATTAAAGAATTATTATTATTATTATTATTATTATAAAAAGCAAGCTCAAATCAGATTTTTAATATCAGGATCGTCAGGATTTTTTTTTTTAGCACTTGTTCCATGTCAAAGATTGAGATTTAAAATTATATTTATAAATTACCTAGTTCCGACAGAGTTTACTTTCCCTAAGTAAAGTTTTAGTATGTAATTTATTTCAAAATTGATAATTTTTTAATTTTAAATCCTAGCTATTAATATGATTCAATTGCTAATAAAAAAAGATTTAATATTAAAATGATCAAATCGTTCTGATATAGGCATAATTATATATATATATATATATATATATAGCCAAGCTCAAAATAAGGTTTATAAGGACTAACATAGGATCTTCATTTTTCAACTCTTGAATTACATCAAGAATTGAAATTTAAAATTAGATTATTAATCATCAAATCCCAATAAAATTTATTTTTTTCAAATAAGATTTTATTATGTCATTAAATCCAGATTTGATCACTTTTTGAATCTTAAATTTTAGTCCTTACTCAATAATCATCAAACTAAACTTTAATTTAATAAAATAAGATAAACATTACTTGAAATTAATTGTATATATATGCAAAATCAATCTCGTCAAACTTTATAACAAATATAATTTGACTATGTAACATATAGTTATTAAAAAAGTAGGGGAGAAATTGAACTTGGATCATGACAAACATTAAATTGGGAATACTAGAAAATAAATAAAAATTTGGGAGTACTAGATTTATAGTTATTTCTAAGAGAACCCGTTTGATAATGAAAAAATTAGTGAGAATTTTATTTTTTTGAGAAAATAAAAACTTTTCTGTATTTGACTATTTATTTTGAATTAGGAAAGTGTGAATTCAGAAAATTAAATTATTATCTATATGAAAAAATAATTTTTACCTATAAAAGTATCATTTTTTTAAAAAAAAATCTTTGATAAATAAATTTTAGGATTTTTTGTTAAAAAAATACAAATTTATCTTTAATTTACTATATAAAACTATATTTAATTATTTACAAGTCTTAATTTTTCTATTATTTATTAAACATTACAAGAAAATGAAAATTAATTTTTTCCAAATTTTAATACCTTCCAAACAAGGTTATGTTAAGAGAAAAAATAAGTAAAATGAATCCTCTACTTGATTACTTTTTCTAATTCAATCCAATTTTTTTTACCCCAAAAAAAAGAAAAAAAAATTATTTTCAGAGCTTTTCAAATACAATAATCTTATTTCGTGAATCATCTTTCCTATATTATTTTTATATTTCATTACATTTTCTCTATTAATGGAAATAGAGGGGAAAAATATATTTGTCAATAACAAGGAAAGAGATTCTCGTTGTGTTTCACATTAGTTTATAAGATTTATAAATACACAATTTTTGTACACACAGCGAAAATGAACTGTTAAGCACAGTATATGTGTCTTCATTTATTATATCCATTTCCATTATGCAAATGCAGTTCAAAGGGAAGACAATAGCAATGTAATCGAGGATTAAAGTTTGTGGAAAGGTGTTTTCTTTTCTTCTTCTTCTTCTTCTTCTTCTTTCTTTTTTTTTTTTTTTTTTTTTTTTTTGCCTTTGGATAGAAATCATTGAAACTGAGAATCAATTTGGCATCTTTTATAAATAAAAAATAAAAAAAAGAAAAGAAAAAAGAATCAATTTGGCATCTTCCTTGGATTCTTTTAATAAGCAAACAAAAAATAAATAAAAAATTCCCGGTTTGGATCCTTTGAGTTGGATTGGAAGGTGTTTTTGGTCAAAAATGACTTAAGCTTAAAGTGTAATCTAGACTGTCAAAGTCAAAACCGCGTTCATTTGGTTTTGGTGAATTAAGATAATGAAAACGAAGAGGGTAGAGTGGGACAGTCAAAGATTCCATTCCACATCAAACTCTCAATGTGCTTGGGCCGGGCTTAAATCATTGGGCTTTTCATGACAGTGTAAACCATATTCTATATGAAAAAGAGTATGCATGAGTATCCATGAAAAAAATAAATTTGTACATACTTTTGTATCAATAAAAAAAAATATATATATATTGTACTTACGTATTCTCAAAAAAGAAAAAAAAATGTACATAATAATTATAGGTTAGGATATTTATAATTGAAAAATTAATAAAACTCATATTATAGACTAAATATTTATAATTTCTCTTTTTTATAAAATAATTGATAATGAAGATTTCGAATTCAACGTTTTTATTCAAAGAAATAATGGCTAATATACATAAAACTAATAAATCAATATTACATTAAAGACTCAGTCTATTTTATTTACTTTTTGTTTTTTACAATAGCCCCTAAGATTTTTATTATTGATTTTTATTACTATACATATTTTCTTTATGTTTTTTTTAATTTTATTTTGTGCAAAAAAAAAAATAGGAATAAGAATATATGCATATTCTTTAAGATATGCTTCAACATTCAATGAATTCGAAGATTTGCGAATTGATACTTTTGTCTACTTATAAATAAGCCTAAAAAACTTTAAAGAATAAAAAAAGTCTCAAAGAAATTAGGGTATGCAATTGCTTCTGCTGTCTTTTACATTTTTTTTTTTGCTCTTTTTTTTTAAATAAAAAATCATTTTATCGAGCAAAAAGGGTTAAAAATTAAAGGGAGAAGTAAAAATTGAATTCTTTCATATAAGAAAATGAAAACAAAGCAGAATTTTCAGGAAAGTGTTTTGATTGTATTTGGAACTTAAAAAAGTAAAAATAAAAAATAATTGCAGCTTAGTACATGTACTTAGCTAGGTTATACAATGGGTTCTTAAATTTGAAATATTCCATATCAGATCTTTGGTCTATAATTTATTTCACATTAGTTGAAGTCCTAAATTAATTTTTAAATTAATTAATAAAAGGTTTAAAAATTGAAAAAATTGATTAGTTTTCTCAATTTACAAACAAAATGAAAAAATAAAAATAATTAATTGATTAATGGAAAAATACTTAATTTTTTCAATTTTTAAATTTTCAATTAATTAATTTAAAATTGTACTAATGTAAAAAAATTTGTACATCAAGGAGCTTATGTAAAATATAAATTTTTTTTTTTAATAATAAATGAGCTTGTTTAACCATGTTTTTGTTTTTAGAAAAGGCAATACCTGTCACCGCAAAAGTGTGAAGGCATTCCTACTTGCCTTTCTTCTTAGGCGTCACTTGGTTAGTGATTTTGAATGCATATACTTTCATTAATATTATGGGCCTTGCAATTAATTTTGCTTTTATTGAACAATTAATTTTTAACTATTATCTAGTAATTTGTGGGATTTTGACGTTTTTGGAGAATTTTACCGTAGCCGTAGCTTCGTCTTCTTCTCCATGGATTCCAAGTCAGTTTATTTTTATTTTTCATTTTTTGGACACCTAGCCTAAGCCGATTTTAAATCAATGCAATCCTAACTTAGAGAGTTTAAATTCAAAATTCCAATTAAATCTTAGATATGGACTAAACTACAATCAATCAAATTGTAGTGCCTGCAGCCCTTGTAATTTTTTTTTTTAATTTTTTATTGAAACATGCTGATAAAAATTCAAAACCTCTGCCTCTGTTTGTAATATGCCATTTATAAATGAAATAAGATAAATTAGTATTCATAACTAACCCCCAAAAGAGCATGGACCTGAATGTACTATAGTCATTAACATGTTTTCTAACCCAAAAAGTTTTCTTCTCAAAGTGGTAAAACTTGAACTAGTTAAATTTCTTGCGTAAAATTTTCTTAATTAGAGAGAAGAAATCTTAGAATTGATATAGAGAATAAGAAAGAAGATGCTAGCCTACCGTAAAAATTGCTAAAATCTCATATTTATTAAATAATAGTTAAAAATAATTATTAATAATTATTAAAAAGCAATATTGATTATTTAATTAGAGGACCAATAATATTAATGAAAAGAGATGCATTGATTGTATTACACTTATGAACCACTAACAAAGTGATACATACGACGGAAAATAAAAAGTCCTCCACACAATGTGGAGGCAAGTATTGTCTTCGTTTTTATTTATTTGTATTTTATTTTATTTTATTTTATTTTATTTCAAGTATCGTCCTTTTAAAAGGAAATAGTTAAAATTATTTATGAAACTAATGTATAGTAAATTGTTTCCTTTAAAAAATAAAATAAAATTTTGAGAGCCTTGTTCTATTGGATCTGAATACCTGGAATACAGCTTAAAACAATTTTTGGTCTTTTTTATTTTTTATTTTGTTTTTGAAAATTGTTTTGAAAAATTTATAGCCAAACACTTTATATATTTTTAAAAGAAAAATTTTATAAAAGCAGAAAACAGTTTTCAAAACATATGACCAAAAATATCGATAATATTTGTTTTTGGGTAAGGGAAACGTTTAATTAAAATATAAAAGAATATTTCTAGTTGCATTACCAAAATCATTTTATATAGTTTTATTCATTATTAAATTACTAAAATATCCTTAAAGTTTTATCTTTTTATCAAATTATGCTTGCATCATTTTTTGTGCCTCTTTTGCAAAGCCTTATCTTCTTTCTGTTGCCTTTTGCCTTATGGTTTTTGGCTTCTCCATGGCCATTATTAATAACATAAATGAGGCAAGTTAACATTAGGCCCTCGCAAATATCCTAAAAATCATTCAAAATCCAAAAGAACCAAAAACATCGAAGAGAAAAACAAAATCACAGCAAAATCTCAAAAACCCAGATCAAAATCCACAAACATAATGAATCTTTGAAAAAAAAAAAAAAATCCCAAATTCAAGTTTAAGTCTTCTATTACAACGGGATCTCTCATTACTTGTCCGACTTTTGCAAATTGATCAGTTTTTCTTCCACCTTTTTCATGGGGAAATGCTTTGCCATTTCAGACGTTTCACCAAAGCTTATCATAAGGCTTGCAAATAGAAATGGCTAATGGTTATGCGTAATGAGGGTGAATCCATAATTAAAAAATATGTTATAAATTCTTAAGTAAAAAGAAAATCATAGAAAATGGATATTTGAAAAATTAACTTTAAGAATGCATTATAATTAAAACAGAAAATTTGTCGCTTAGAGAGATCATTGGTGATGGAGGGGATCAGGGAGAAAGAGAGAAGAGGAAGAAAAGGAGAAAAAAAAATAAAAAGGGTATTTTGGAAAATTAAAATTTATGGAACTATATAAAGTATAAATGGAATTTAAAAAAAAAAATCTCTCAATATAAAAATCATTTCAGAGACCTGTATTATATTCTTCAGTTTTTTACAAGCCTATAGATATAGAAATGCTTTAGGCCCTTTTTTTTTGTTGTTTTATAAAACTATTTTTGATTTTACAAGTTTAAACTTCAAACTGCATTAATAAGTATATTTAAAATATAAAGTTTCCCCCAAAAAAAAAAAAACTTCAAAAATATAGATAAATTTTTAAAACACTCATGTTTTTCATTTCAGAAAATTGTTTTACAAAACTTTTTTTATTTTTCATTTTGTTTTCAATTTCAAAAATTGTTTTACAAAACTTTTTTTATTTTTCATTTTGTTTTCAATTTCAAAAATTGTTTTAGAAAATTTATAGCCAAACACTTCATATATTTTTTGGGGAAGAACTTTAAGAAAACAGAAAACAGTTTTAGAACACATGGCCAAACATATCAATAATACTTTTTTAGAGAAAGGGAAACATTTAATTAAAATATAAAAATCATTCCTTTATTCTACTTGTATTTATATTCTTTAGTTTTATTTTACAAGCCTAGGAATGCTTTAGGCCATTTTTATATTGTTTCATTTCATTTTATAAATTAAAAAAAATGTCCGAACTTCAAACTGCATTAGTAAATATATTTGAAATATGTAATTTGCAAAAAAAAAAAAAAAGAAAAAGAAAAAGAAATTCTTCAAAAATATAGATAAATTTTGAAAAACTCATGTTTTTTCATGAGTGACTTTTTCATGTATTTAGAAATGTTTGAAAATGTAAATATACTAAAATATGGATAATGTTTATTATTTTCAATAATAAAATACTTATTTCATATAGATATATATCATAAAAAATTTTACTATTTTAATTCTTGTATAATTGTTTTAAAATATATTACCAATTTCTTAAATTTTAATAATACAAAAATTTAGTTTTTGTTTTTTATTTTACGATGTTGTTTAACAAAACTTTGTACAACGGGCCATTGTCTCCTTTGCATTATGATCCAAATGATAACAAATCTAGGCAACAAATTTGTTTGACGTCCGATTCTGTTAAATATGTGATACCATCAACCCTTATATTATTGGAGTTAGTGAAATCCAGTAAACTTTATTGATCTTTTATTAGAAAAAGGGGGAATTTGGCCCAATGCTCCCATAGGGATGAGCTTCACGATTTTTACACCTTCATTTGCTATCCTTTTTTTTTTCTACCCTTCAATATCTATTTTAACCTTAAAACAATGAAAAATGACTTAGATATCCTTTTATATTTTAAACAAAAACAAAAATCTACTTTTTAAAAAAAGAAAACAAACTTATTTTTACACGAATACACAAAAATACAAAACACTCTTCATCTTAGCACCCAAAAAAATATAAAGAAAAAACAAAAAACCAAAACTTTGATTGTGACCTCAACACTCTCGGAAGTAATTGTTTTAATATTTTTGTTTATTTGTTGCCGTGGACCGGTGTGGGTTTGTTCTTGTGTGGATTTTTAGCCTTTCCGTTGCTTATGTGTTTATTTGTTGCCTTGTCGTGGACCATTGTGGGTTTTTTTTTTTTTTTTTTGTTTATTTGTTGCCTTACCGTTAAATACTTACAAATTTAGTACAATGTGAGAAATTGAAACTTGTAATTTGTATTTAGAACCGGTTAAAAATGTGGAATTTTTGAAGATTTAGGTTTTTGTATGGAAGTGATTATAACCTAGGTTTTAGGATAGATTGATATTGGGTATTAGTAGGAAATGAAGAGAGGACAAAAATGGGACCGGTTTGGCCTTGAACGGTGGTCGGAGGTGGGAGAAACAACCGGGTCAAGAATTAGATCGGGACCGGTTCGTACGGGTTCGGGTCAACCCGGACAAAGGTTGAAGATGGATCGAACGACATGTCGTCTGGGATGAACAACACCCAGACGACAAGTCGTTTTTAATTTGTTTGGGTTCCATCGACATCCCTAAGCATGGAAAATAAACAAAGGATGAAGGCAGGGAAATCAATGAATTTGATGAAGAATAATGTTAGCTTGTAATAAAAAAACATAATATATGTATATATATATTTGTTACAACTTAGGGATATAAGGATTTTTACCCTGATCGAAGTTTAAATCCTAAAGCTAAAGGTGTTATCTCACTAGTGCATGATACTCAAACTTTGTCTAGAAAACTGCTTTTGTTGAAAAGAAGAATTTTTTAAAAAACGTACTTGACCCTTAGGAAACTTATTATATTTCTTTTTGGATTTGTATACAAATAAATCCTTGACCCTAAACTAATTATACAGATAAAATAAATATAAAGTGAATGATTTGTATAGCATATATAGGTGTTGGTAGGTCTGAGCTTTTATAACCAAATCAGGTTAAACACAAGCAGTATGGGGAAGAGATGTAGCTACGTTAGTTGTTGACATACTCATATAGAAGTGGTGGACATGTCCAGCTTAACCTATATGTTCAGATTATAGTCTACAACTTTCTGTGCACATTTTTTTAGACATATATTGTATGGTAAGAAATAATTAGATATAACATGAATATGATATGTATATATACAGTCTAAGGGGCTGCTTTTGATTGTCTTATAACAATCGGTCTGTTGTGTAGCTTCTATGTAGTCTTCCACCTCTATACTTCACTTTCTTGTTTTTCTATTTTGGGTGAATTGACTACTTCCTCTCCAGTCATTTCAATATTTCACTTTATCTGCTTCTGCATGTAGCATCATAATTGGCCACAATTGTGGGTTGCTTTAAAACCCCACTTTAGACTATAACTGCATTAGAAATCTTAGTTGCTTTTCAGACCTTCCTTTTTCTTTTAAGTTTTTTCTTCTTCCTTTTTGCTAGGGTAATTTATTACTAAAAATCAGTACTTGGAGATAAGAGAAAAATACTTTATGATTAATTAGAATTGAAGTTGAGAATTCCAGAGTTAGTACTTTCTAAAGGTATAGATATATATATATATATATATATATAGAGAGAGAGAGAGAGAAAGAAGATCGGTGGATAAAATTTTAGGTACATGGTTAGCTAGAAGCAAACACGCAAACACTTTATCCCCAAAAAAGAAAAGAAAAATTAAAGAAGAAGAAGAAGATAGAAACATTTAGAAGTAAACAAACTGCTATACAGTAAATGTTCAGTAAATGTTTTGTAGATGGCATACACAATATCCTTAGGAAGAGAGCGTATGAAATTGAGGATTGCGGATATTTATATATGTATACATAGTTGACAATGTGGTTAAAAGTAGATAAAAGTTTATTAATGTTGTCAATGTACATTTGTAGGTTGTACTTTATAATGGCATCAAAGAGGAACTTGCGACATCAACCGAAGAAGGGAGTTAAGAAGGTGGAAAGTAAGAGACGCGGTGGTAGCATAGCAGCACCCGACTTTAAGCATCGATGAACTACTAGGCAGACATCCAAAGCTGAGACGGAAAGCGCCAAACTTCGAGGGCACATTCCACTTTCCTCTCCCCCATCTGATATGGTAAGTGTTATATTCGTTTATGTTGTTTTGTGCGGTAAATGATAAGACATTTGTTAGTATTCATGAATGTGAAAACTCAAGAAAAACGTCACCCGATGGCCATCGGTAATTGCCGATAGGCCATCGGGATTTTTTTTAGTTCATTGTTGGTTGATTACCGATGGTTACATCGGTAATTATCACTTATGCAAAAATGTGAACCCATATGTCTTAAGATTTAGTTGGAAATTATTATTATCAAGTTAGGGTGGAAAAATAGGGTATGATTAAATCATTGATGTCAGTTCCATTTATGTAATTCATTTTGGAGCCCATCGATGCTCCAAAGGAATGGATCTTTCAGGATGCCGAAATATTTAAAGTTAGGGCACATTCATTCGGGAATCCAATAGAAGCGAACAAAGTAATTATAAGTGTCCTCACAAGTGAGCAGCTGGAAAAGTATAGACAAACATGTTTTGGACACTTACTTGACATGAAAAACCTCTGGTTCTCTGGTCAGGTAGTGCATCACCTGCTTTGCAGACGAGTTGTGTCCAACAATCCAGAAGTACTGGAGTTTAACTTCGGCGGATCTGAAGTGCGGTTTACGAAGTGGAAATTCACACTCATTAGTGGCTTAAAGTTTTGTAGGTACCCTTCCATGTATGATATGCAAATTTCCAAAGGGAAGGAGCTGCTCAAGAGGTTCCTAGATGACAGGACTGACTTGAAACCGCCCGAACTAGAACGAATATTCAAGGGTACACTTTTTATGTATGATTGGGATACTGTAAGAATTGCGTTACTATATTTCTTAGGTCATGGTGTACTCGGAATGGATTCGAGGGTTCAAATAAATAGAAAATTCATTGATTTGGTTGCTGATATCGAGGTATTTAATTCCTACCCTTGGGGCATTATGAGCTACAAGGAGAAGATCAACTCATTCCACAATGCATTCCAGCATAGAGGACGTGCAGTAAAGAATAAATCACAGTATTATGACCTAAAAGGTTTTCCATTGGCGTTTCAGGTACGGTAATATATTTAATACATGTAGCGTTTACTTAAAATTTATATTTAATAACCTATAATTTATATTTTGTAGTTGTGGGGGTTTGAAGCAATCCCTGATTTTGGTAACCAATTTGCCGATCGGTGGGAAACCCGTTGTCCGAGGATCCTTGGATGGCATGCTACAAGTCAACCGAACCATTTTGCTGTCCATAATTGGTTTACCTCAAATAGCAATGTAAGGCAAATTTTTTTTAGACTACATGGTACGACTACATTCAAGTTACATTACCATAGTCAGTTTCCAAATTTACTTTTTTTTCCTTTCTTCATTTCATGTAGTATGTTGTGCACTGGAGGTTAGATGCTACCGATGAGGAGAAGACTATGGATTACTGGCAAACAATAGCAGTTAACATACATGAAGTTCGCTACATGTCACCTCCACTTGTAGCACCAATAGCCACTGTTGGCGCTAAAGATGCGTCCAAAGCTGAGGAGCATTCTAGTGGCCCTCCAGATGCTAATTTCAGGGTATGCAATTGTTACTTGCACGCAAATTTGTATTTCATATGTTGTACTAATTTATGTTGACTTATGTTTTGGATATTGATATTGATTAGCTTGCTTGCTTAGAGGCAAAATTTGATGAATTAAATAAAGAGATGGCAGCATTAAGGAAGATGCTTAGTTCTGTTATTGACCAACAAAAGCATCAGGTATCATTTAGACAACTTAGTATACTTTAGTATTTCAGCATTATTAAATTATATATTGTAATTCAGCAATTATTTGTTGTTAGAGTTTGGGAACTGCAAAATAACCATTGTGTTTTGCAGGTCGAACATCATATGCACAGCCATTAACCGTCATATTCGGTTCGACCATCATCCCCTGTGGCACCGTCATTTGGAGAGCAAGCCGAAGAATTTGATGCACCCATAGACGGTTCCAATGGTAGGAAGGAGGATGATGATTGTACTACACCGTTTGAGCCTATCATACCTGGAGGACCCTATGTGGAGGATTCCTGGGCTTTGGTGCCATATCGGCCTTTGCATTTTGGGTGGGATATTGGTGCTTCAGCTGACAGTCCACATCATGACCAATCAGTTGAGATTGAGGTGGAAGATTGGATGCATAACGTTGGTGATACAAGCCGATTCAGTAGAGTTTACCACCAGCCACATCACGTCATCTCTCCTTACACCGACCCGTGTAAAAAGAAGGTCAAATTTAATCTTAATTGACATATTGATGCATCGAAGGAGAGGACGTTTGATGAGTGGTATAGGGTGGCACCGAAGGAAGCAACCGTGTGTACATCTTATATGACGGTGGGAAAGAAATGTTTTGCTGAGCTACTTACCTCTGAAGGATGGTTGAATTCCGATGTAAGTTATATGCTTTATGTTCATGTAAAATCATTGTGTTCCTACGTTTGGAATGATGTTTTATTTATCACCTCGCACTTGTTATTTATTTCCTTTAATGTGGTTTTGCAGCATATTGACACTATTTTGTATTTCATACGAAAAAGGCAGTTTGAGAATTAGAAGATGTTCACCCACACCTGTGCCATATTAAACGTGTTATTTTGGGTAAGATGATGGGATGTTACTGCGTTGCTTAATGTTATATTGATGATATTTTATATTGTATATATTTCATTATTCGGCAGTCATCCATCAAAGGGCGTTATCCCATATGGAGGGCATCTCGTAGCACATATTCATGTGATGCGACCCTTCGTAGCTATGTGCGTGGGAAGTCACCCAAACCTAGCGTGCCGTGGCGGAGATGTGATTATGTAAGTCCCTACATATATTTAAAAAAATTCTCACTAAGTTTCCCATTTTGTGGATAATGAGGTTATGTTCTAATTTGTAGGTTTACATCCCTGTCAACAATGGAGGCGCGCATTGGTTGGCAGCATGTGTGGACTTGAAGGCCCGACATATTGATTTATACGATCCAAATATGGGAAATAAATATGTCCAGAATAAAGAGTTGAACAATGCGGAATGCCTTACGTATATGCTGCCTTACCTATTGAGGGATGAGGGATATTACGAGAAGAATTCGGACGTGCCTCCCACTTTAGAGCCATTCACGATGACCATGATCAAAGATGCACCCCACCAAGATAATGGGTATGAATGTGTTGTCATTTCAAACAACTTCTATTGCTGCTGTTTTATTGTGGTTACGTGTGGAAATACACGTGGTTGGTTTTCATTAATGGTAATCATTAATGCTATTCTGCAGGGGTGATTGTGGCGTCTACTCTTTGAAATTTATTGAATACAAGAGTAGTGAGGAGAATCCCTCATTTGGCCCGCAAGATATTATGTTTTTTAGAAAAAAATATGCTATTGATTTGTACTTTAATAAACTTTCAATGTAGATCGTATGTTTAATGTTATGACACTCTATACTAATGTTATCTTAATATGCTGAACCTATCTTTAGTAATGATAACCGTTGAAAAAAAAAAAAAAAGAAAAGAAGACCCTCGGTTGTGATAAAAATTAAAGCAAAGATGATTACCGATGGTATATCGATAATTCATGATTCACCATCGGTAATTACCAAAATGCTTTCGGTAATATGAATTAACATTTTTTTTTCTCCAAATACTCAGCTAATGGGGTGTTTCCGGCAACAACATGCAAATTATACATTCATCAATGCCCCTAAACATCAAAACCCCAAATGTTCCAAAAACGTTCTCCAATTGGCAAAAATATTTAATTACCATAGGTTTCATCGGTAATTACTGAAACCCTAGTGGTAATCACATTTTACCAATGTTATGGCCCCCACAAGTCCCATAATGTGTGTTAAATCCAAATACATGCAAAATATGGATTCTCAAATTATCCTAATGAGAGAAAATCCCAAAATTGCTTCTCAAATTGGCCAAAAAATACGATGGCTGTAGACCTTCGGTAATTAGCGATGAAACCTTCAGTAACCAACATATACTCTCTGAAAAAATTACCATAGGGTTCATCGGTAATTACCGAAACCCCTATGGTAATAACATTTTACCAATTTTTTGGGCCCCACAAGTCCCCTTACGTGTGTTAAATGAAAAACCATGCAAAATATGGATTCTAAAATTATGCTAAGGAGGAAAAACTCCAAAATCTCTGAAAAAGTTCTCAAATTGGCCAAAAAAAATACGATGACTATAGACCTTCGGTAATTACTGAAACCCCAGTGGTAATCACATTTTACCAATGTTATGGCCCCCACAAGTCCCATAATGTGTATTTAATCCAAAAACATGCAAAATATGGATTCTAAAATTATCCTAAGGAGGAAAAATCCTAAAATCTCTGAAAACGTTCTCAAATTGGCCAAAAAAGTACGATGACTGTAGACCTTCGATAATTACCAATGAAACCTTTGGTAACCAACATATACTCTCTCGAAAAATTACCGTAGGTGTCATCGGTAATTACCGAAACCCCTATGGTAATCACATTTTACCAATTTTTTAGGCCCCACAAGTCCCCTTACGTGTGTTAAATGCAAAAACATGCAAAATATGGATTATCAAATGATCGTAATGAGAGAAAATCCCAAAATTGCTTAAAAAGTTCTCAAATTGGCCAAAAAATAAGATGACTGTATACCTTCGGTAATTACCGATGAAACCTTCGGTAACCGACATATACTCTCTGGAAAAATCACAGTAGGTTTCATCGGTAATTACCGAAGGTATACAATCATCGTATTTTTTGGCCAATTTGAGAACTTTTTATTGCAATTTTGGGGTTTTCTCTCATTACGATCATTTGATAATCCATATTTTTCATGTTTTTGCATTTAACACACGTAAGGGGACCTGTGGTGCCCAAAAAATTGCTAAACTGTGATTACCATAGGGATTTCGGTAATTACCGACGAAACCTACGGTAATTTTTCCAGAGAGTATAGGTTGGTTACAGAAGGTTTCATCGGTAATTACCGAAGGTCTACAATCATCGTATTGTTTTGGCCAATTTGAGAATTTTTTCAAAGATTTTGGGGTTTTCCCTCCTTAGGATAATTTTAGATTCCATATTTTGCATGTATTTGGATTTAACACTCATTATGGGACTTGTGGGGGCCATAACATTGTCAAAATGTGATTACCACAAGGGTTTCGGTAATTACCGATGAAACCTACGGTAATTTTTCTAGAGGGTATATGTTGGTTACCGAAGGTTTCATCGGTAATTACCGAAGGTCTACAGTCATCGTATTTTTTTGGCCAATTTGAGAACTTTTTCAGAGATTTTGGGGTTTTCCCTCCTTAGGATAATTTTAGAATCCATATTTTTCATGTATTTGGATTTAACTCACATTATGGGACTTGTGGGGGCCATAACATTGGTAAAATGTGATTACCACTGGGGTTTCGGTAATTACCGATGAAACCTACGGTAATTTTTCCAGAGGGTATATGTTGGTTACCAAAGGTTTCATCGGTAATTACCGAATGTATACAGTCATCGTACTTTTTGGCCAATTTGAGAACTTTTTAAGCAATTTTGGGATTTTCTCTCATTATGGTCATTTGATAATCCATATGTTGCATGTTTTTTCATTTAACACAAGTAAGGGGATTTGTGGGGCCCAAAAAATTGGTAAAATATGATTATCATAGGGGTTTTGGTAATTACCGACGAAACCTACGATAATATTTGAAGCAAAAACAAATTGAACGTTTTCATTTTTTAATGCCGTTTGATCTCTTACTTTGTCAGAATTTATCATTAATAATGCTACATTTAGCATGTTATTGGTTGGAACACACATGATTGAAGTTGTCGGATGTAATTGTGGTGATTCTTTTACGACGGTGTACAAATGTCAATTATCGACAATGCATCGGTCATTACCATTGGGCAGTAATATCATCCGTGCAATAGTAAGAAACATACAACCAACTGAACCAAAAACTGAACACGGAATGATATGTTATCAAAACAATACGACAGATGAATTTGACAACAAAAGAACACATAAAACCAACGTCTATTATGCCAAAACACATGTTACGCGGTTGAGCAACTAATTGCATTCCTGACTACATTGCATACACACGCATACCGCATAACATGGACCCGTTGTCTGAATATAGCATTGCGCGATCGATGGGCCTTTGGTTCAATGGTGTTGTTGGTTGGTAGTGCTATCAAGAGGTACGGCGGCGGAGCATGATCGGCTGCTGTGACCAATCTGTTTGCACCTCCCGCATCTATATTGATGACGCTCCTCTCCTTGAGATTGAATCCTCTTCTTTCTCGGTCTTCCTGACTGTTTGCTAATTTGAGGTTGAAGTACAACCTGGTTTATGACATCATCTGGAGCATGCCACTGACATTTATCTCCAAGTGAATATATGGTTTCCGAATATGCATCACGGAGTGAGTCAACTAAATAATGCGCCGAGCAAAAGAAATATGGAGAAATATGTCGATGCTTACATGCTGCAATTGCATGGACACAAGGAAATCCATCAATGTCAAATTCCTTGCATGAGCACGTCTTATTTTCTAAGTTAACAACTCCAACGAATATGCCATGGCCAACAACTTGAAACTCATATAAGTTCATTAGCATAACACGTAAGCCTCTGCCATTATTTGAGCGCTCCTGCATGATTTTTTCCAACCAATTAGTAACAGGAGTTTGCATTGCAGCTGCGTTAGTACGACGTTCATACCACCACCTTTGTAAGACATCACGAATGTGATCTAGTAATGGCAAAACAGGTTTATCCCTAGGATCAATAAGCATAGAGTTCATGCTCTCTGCAATGTTAGTTGTCATTTTGTTGTATCTATTGCCCGGAAAATGTGATCTAGCCCATTTTGAAGGACTTGCATCCTTGAGATATTGTACAGCTTCAATACTAACCCCTTCTAAAAGTTGCATGGCCTTATCAAAATCTTCAACAATATATGCTCTAGCTGCATCATTAAAAATTGATATAATCGCATTGGCATTACCTTTAAACTTCTTAGCACGTAAATTTGTACCAAGATGATATGTGCAGTGGCCATGGTGATTATTAGGGAAAACTGTACGTATTGCTTTTGCAATGCTCTTGTGTCTATCCGATATAAAAGCTATATTCGGATCATCCCCAAACGCTTCTTTAAAGCTCTTAAAAAACCACGTGTAAGCCGCATCCGTCTCCCCAGGGCCTATTCCATAAGCAAGTGGATAAATTTGATTGTTCCTATCCAAACATGATGCAATATATAACAAACCTCTATATCTATTCTTCAGTGTAGTTCCCTCGACAGCTACGACTCTTCACATATGCTGAAATCCTCTAATGCTAGCTCCAAGTGCCATGAAAAAATATAAAAATCTGTTTTGATCGTCAGTTTCAATTCGAGTAAACATGCCTAAATTTTTGCTCTTCAAAACGTGACTCCATAAAGGAAGTTTTGCATATGAATCTTCTGGCGTGCCCCACAAACCTAATAGTGCAACTTCCTTAGCGGCCCATGCTTTGTTGTAGCTTATGTTTACTCCGTAGTTAAAGCGAATGTCATGCATGATATCTTAAGGTTTGTATTGCCTTGAAATCCCATCAAACGTTGGCTGGAGGATGTCTCCGATAACTGAACTTGTTGCTTGACGATGATCCCTTTTCATGATATTTAAAGAGCAAATATGCTCATCCTTGAAGGCCCTAATCATGAAGGCCTCTGTATTATCACCATGTAGTTTGGTAGCACGCATTCGCCACATGCAATTGTCATTTGCACATACAACCTCATATCGGACCCTATCTGACTTATTGACCTTGAATTAAAAATTTCTCCTTAGTGCATAAAGACTAATCTTCTTCTGTAGCACATTTTTACTCGCAAAGAGTTGGTTGATTCGAATGATTTCATGGGCATTGACAGATGAGAAGCGATGGTTAACCCTAAGTTCAGCCATGGTTGCGGTAGAATCCTGTCAAATGCCCAAATGGTTTTCGGTACTAGGAGAGGCAAGCACATTATCATTCACATTATCAATTGGATTACTACCATAAGGAGACTCACCATGTCGACTATCACCAGCTGAAAGTCCCGAATGTTGGGTCCAACAAATGTCTTGTAACCCATCTTCACTACGATCAGTGTTGACCTCAACCTTAAATTGTTCATCTTGATCATAATCATATCCACGATATTCATTCATATCATTAATGTCGAAGCACTCATTATCATGATCATGTTCCACAGATTGCACATTGTTTTCACAAATTTGATTTTCAGAGAATCCAGGTTGATTTTGCGGCACATGAAGTTCGATCGCTGGGGACTGCATGTCAGCATCAGAAGTACAAGTAGCTGTCTCGGGAACTGCAGATAGTGGGGCAATAGTCATAAATCTTGAACTTGTAGGTATCCTATTCACAACACATCCAACAGTATTAATACTCTGTGGAACCTTGGATAACACATCAACAATAAGTGGAGATCTGTCTTGAGGTCTGTGTGAACTATACTCTTCTATAAAACTTTGTAGGTCTTCATCATTTTCCACAACGTACGGCTCGCATGACAAACACACATGGTATATGAACTTGAAGATTAATTGATGTTGTGTAGAATCTAAGTTGAGAGCGTTGTAGACAACGTCTTCAAGTTCTGCCAATGTACAATTCCTTTTTATACGTATAATCTTCGTTCTTTAACGTTGGTATCTCCAGGTACCTTAAGAACATACACTCCATGTTCCATCATAGAACAGTAAAACTAAAATTTGTGACATTGAGCACAAAGGGTTTACCAATTCAAAACATACTCAGTATCTACTTGTCACAAGCTTGTGGTAATTCGTGAGGTTGTATGACTAAAAATAATTGCAATCGTAGAATCTTTGCTGGAAGGTTTAACTATAATCTTGAAGCAAAAGTAATGAAAAAATACAAATGCATTTTCAGTAAATGAGTACAGAAAGTAAGCCAAACAATTATGTTATTAACGCCTAGTGGAATAGCATTTTAAATGCAAATGAGTAGAATAGCATTTTAAATACAAATACAAATGCATTTTCAGTAAATGAGTAAAGATAAAATACAAATGCGTTTTATGTAAATGAGTACAAATGCTATTTAAATGTTGCATATTAACACCTAGTAGAATAGCTACTCTTGACAGACATAGTGGATCAAGTAGATTAAGATATCAAATATGTGGCACATGTGCTAAATCATAACATAACGTTAGCTTGAATGGATGCAATGTTGACAATGTGGTGTTCTATGGATTATTTTGTTAAACATCATAAATATAGTTACATTTAGCATGTCATTCATTTACAATAACATTAGAGAAGTGGACAAATTCGATTGTCCAATCAGTTTGCTTTTAGAAAATGGAAAAATTAACTATTTCGATGGAACCGCCATTAAATTTTCCAACAAGCAAGTGTTTCATAATTACTGATGGACCGTATGTAACAAACAAAGGTTGTAATTTTCAAATGGAAATTTCCGAACCATTTATGGATTGTTTTACATAAAATAGCACCAATATAGAATTTGCACTTATATATCATGTCAAAACGTGACAAACAATGAATCCAATATAAGGGAAAAATGTATACATATCTGTACACATATTTATATATATATATATATGTATATATACACACATACCAAAAAATCTTTAACTCTGATCTTGAGAAACGTACAATTTAATTACACCCTTTTGAAGTGTATGGGCTCCACAATGAAGATTTTCAGTCTTGTTGTTATCACAAAAGGTTGGGGATATGCAGAGAGAGTGAACTGAACTAAAGGGTGGTATTGTGTTTTCTGCAATGGTTGGTCAATGCAAAGAAAGGCTGAAAGGTACGTAACCAACAAAAGAGAAAGAGAGAGGAAGACACACAGGATTCATTTAATGTGGTAGCAGGGAGAGTAAGAGAGAGGGATAGAAGTTAATGAGGGTAGATGAGAAATAAGAGATGGTAAAAAAAATTGTTTTAATATTTTCCACTTTATTGGACAGTTAATGAGAAATGAGGGTAGATGAGAAATGGAAAACTATTACATTTATTTTGCAATTTCATATCCATTTATTTAAATAGTTTCCACAAGTGCACAATTAATTCCCTCCTAACAACTCTCGTTTTGACATACTACCATGGAGCCGCATTTTAAAAGTGATTGGAAGAAGCTTGCAAGTTGGGAATCACATTTTACAATCTAAAACTAACTACATTTCAATGCATACCATTCAATCAGGTTCTAATGGTCAGAAACTAGAGAGCCAATATTTGAGAACTCAATTACCATCCATTTAAATTATCATCCTTCTTATTTATTGCTTTTCCACATATCAATAAATATAGAGAATTTAATAATGAAATTGGATCCTTAAACATCATATTGACACGAGAATCATGTACAAAAACTAAAAACAAAATCTGAATTAGCAAGAGGAAATTGTACAAGTGTTTTATGAATAAAAACTAGAGAATATTACAGCTCCTACAAAAGCCTCTGTTAGTATCAATCCCGAATTGACCCAATGTTCCCCATCAATGTCAAAATCTCGAACACCATCTGGCACCACAATTGGTATGATGCCAAACTTTAGTGACAGCATTAAAAGCATACGGGGCACCTCCACTAAAACGGAGACCGATTTGATACCTGGATGAAATCAAATGAAATATCTGCATTTAGTTATAATATTTAGCATACAAGTTTCAAAGAAAATAATTAAATACCTAGAGTATCTATAAAGAAGTATAAAGGTTCAAATCTAACAATTGAGGCAATAACTCATACCCAGTAATATCCCTTGCTCTCTATGACTTATATAGAACCAAAATCCAATCTCATAGACTCATTTGCTAAAGGATGCCCAAATCTCCAAAATAGCAAAAAAAGGAAGAATGTGAAAATGTTGTCCATCAAATTCTTCTGCTACTTCCTTGTCAACCTCTGCAAACCTTCCAAAGTGCAGCATCAAATTCATCCACCAGTAATCTAACAAGTACAAAACATGTAGCAGAGAACAAACTACACATCACAGATGCAACAAATCAAACAAAACATCAACATGATCAACATTCAACAATGCTTTGGAATGCCAATAACCAAAAATTAATAAAAATAAATAAATAACAAACAGTAGAAGAATAAGAAAAAGCATACCATTACACAACACAACTACGATAATAAAAAGATAAGCAATGGCACCAGGCAACTAAGTACAGCAAAGACATACATTAAATAAGTATCACATGCAACTACGTAAAGCAATAAGTTAAATAACTATCACAGGCAAAATCATGACTAATGAACAGTCGAAGTTTTACCCTTGTTTTGCAAGAGCTCATTTGTTCTATCTATGGAGAAACCATAAACATTACTTAAATTTAATAGCATCTAGCTACCATTTTTAGAGCTGTCAAGGAAAAGATTCATACAAATCTAAAAGACCCAAGTATCCATGCAAAATAACATACACCTAAATACAGATAAAAAAATTGCCACTACAGTATGCATCATATTTGCAATACCAAATGCAAATTATCAAACACGCAGAAACCTTAAAGGCAACAGATTTTGCATCATAATTAGATGCAGAACCATAAGCAACTAACCATCATTACTTAATCAATTTTTCATACCAACCATAAATTTCCAATAAATGGACAAAATTATTCTAAATTTCATAAAATGTTTTAGAGCCTTTAGCATATATGTTGAAACATTCCTTACATAATTGCCAATGAAGAGTTCACGTTAATATTCAATTTCATTTCTGCCTTGTCATTTTCCAAATAGACCTTTCAACAAAATAACTAACAAATCTTGGGTTCTTATTCAACACATATTCTGCTCGTTAGCGTAAAGCCACTTAAAAAAAGGATTACATAACCTCCTGCACCTTGATGTCAATGGAATAGGGTGAGCCGTAAGTCTCAATAGCTCCAAAATTGTCCATGACCCTCCAAATAAAAGTTTGAAACATCCATCTTTAAGACTAACTATTCAAAGGGCAACCTTTTCTTTTATGGAGTTGGGGAACCTTATTACAAACCCCCAACTTTAACTAGTTCAGCCATCAAGCTCAATAGGAAAAAAGGAACTCTTGTCCTAATAAAGTTAAAATTACTTTTACATATATATATATATATATATATATATATAATGAACAACAGACAACAAACAACAAAAACCAAATGCAACCCCTAAATCATCATAGGAGACGCTTTTGATGAGGGAGAAATAAGATATACGAGAATCTAAAACTTTTGCTCATTGTCTTCTCTCCTGAGATAGAAGAAGAACTCCGTGTAAAGTGAACAGCAGACCCAATTCCAAAAACTTCAATGGTTTCATTAACATACAATCACGATTTTCTGTTTCCTTCGACATAAAAACAGAGGGAAAACCTCGTAAGACTTTGACTGACAGGCAAACCAATCCAAAGCTTTCGCACTGGAAGGCACAGTGACCTTTAGAAATCCTCACAGAATCACATATGAAATGAGAACCAAACAAAACGACATAGTATTAAAACAGCAAAGTGAAACGACATAGTATGTGAAATGAAAATCACATATGGAATTTTCCAGTACCTAAAACCGAAAGAGCCCATTGGAGGTAGAAGGAGGATTCAGCTTCAACTTCCCTACAGCATCTTTGATACTCTCTAATCCCTTCTCAAGCGTCAATGCCGGGGGTAGAGTATGTGTAATGCAAGTCTCCATCACAAAATCCCCGTCCTCCATTCCCGAATCCTTGCCGATTTCCATTATCAGACCGTTAAATCGCACATCGAACACTACCTAAAACAAAAATTACAAAAGCATAAGGAAAAAAATTACAGAAATAGCAAAAACAAAAAAACATAACCCTAAATTCGATTCCAACTTATCCCAAAAGCAATCAGGAAAAAAAAAAAAATACACCCCACAAATGTTTTAAATAAACCCTTGAAACCATTCAAATCGAAAAGTCAAAGAAAAATTGAAGCAAACAGACCAGGCATTTTATCAGAGAGGCCAAGTGAAACAACAAGCTTACGCATTTGCTTCCGCCATGCAGTACCACCCTTGAGCTTCGTATACAAATCCACGTCTTCCTTCTTCACAATACTCTAATTTTGAATTCCAAACTATCAATTTCTTTCTTTGTATGGAATTTTGGTGACCGGAGAGACGAAACGGGGTTGTTTGGCAAAACCGCAACTAGGTGAAGAAAGCTTCATGGATGAATGAGAAGAGATGAGCCAGCTTTAGGGAAGCGTGATGAAGGAGAAGAGAACAGTCAGGTGAAAGAAAAGAAAGAAATAACATAAAATAAAAAAAAAGTAAAAATATTTAATTTGGATATAAAGGTATTTTGGGATTATTAAAAATTGAAAGGGTAGAAAAAAAAAGATAGCAAATGAAGGGGTAAAAATCGTGAAGCTCATCCCTATGGGGGCATTGGGCCAAATTTTCCTAGAAAAAGTCCTCAGAATCAAACAAAATAATTCGTTCCATTGTGCTACGAGGATGAACATTGATCATTTCATTGCAATAAAATAGAGTAGGATAAATATCACTTTCCTCTCCTCTATTTTGAAATTTTTACACAAATACATTTTTATTTTGAAAATTTTCACAAAAGCCCCTTTATTTTATTTTTGTTTCACATAAGCTTTTTTTTTTTTTTTCCTACTCAAAACTATAGTAAACAATTTTAATCTCTTTTTTTATTCAAATATACCAAAAAAAAAAAAATGCAAAGACGATTCACAGTTTTTTTTTTTTTTTAAGTTATTAACTATCCATTATTTCTTACATCATTTATATCTTAAAAAAATTGTAAATGAAATTATAACTATTATTTGAAAATAAATAGAATAAATTATTTGTATATATAATATAAATAATATAAAAAATTCAAAATGCCATTTAAGTCAAATACATAAGTTAACTATAATTTGACAATTAAAAAACAGTGAAATAAAAATGAAATATGAGAAAGCTAACATAAAACAAAAATAAGATGTAAGGTCAGTATAGTGGAATTTTCCAAAATGAAGGTGTTAAATGATATTTACTCAATGTAGAAATTATTCAAATAATTCAAGTATCATCCACAATGATACATTCTTTATTCCTAATTAAAATGTGAAATATAACTCATATAAAATCAAACTAAAAAAAGAAGGCAATGATACTTTCGGGAAAAAAAGAGGGGTGGGGGTGGGGAATGATGGTCTTTCAACGACTTTACCAATTCTTTAAATAATGGTCCTGAATTCCCACTTCCAAATATTTAAAAAGAGAACAAAAAAAAAAAAAAAGACAAAAACAAAAACAAGAATTTAATTTAATTTAATTTAATTTATTAAAAAACCATAATTTAATGTATTTACCAAAAAAAGACATAATTTGATGTTTAATTTTGAGATTACTCTTTCTTGGTGATTAATTCTTGAGATAATTCGGTAGAATAATTGTTTGTTGAGCAATTAGAATTTATTTAAATTAAAATTTTAAAATGACATTATCATCTTTGATAAAATGATACATTATTATTAAGGATTTAATCTACTATTAACATGGCTTATTCACATACTATCCAATAATGTCTTGACAAATCAGGGTTTTAATTTTAATAATTTTTTATTATAGAATAATAACTTTCATATTACTATTTGAAATCTATAACGTTTTAATTATAAACATAAATATTTTACTAACTGTTTGGAATTTATAAGATTCTGATTATAATTATATTACTAACTGTATCAATTTCATTTGATATTTTAATAAACTATTTAAGAGTTATCAGATTAAAATGAATTGGAATAATGGATTTGATGCATTTGGTCGAAACTTTAAACAACATAAATCTTGTGAAATTGTTTTTTTAGGTATGGTCCACTTACTTAATTACCAAATTAGGAGCCAAAAAGAAATCCAGGTGAATTTTCTAGTTTTGTTAGAAAGTGAGCTTTGATTGGACAAGACAAAAGTCCAAGACAGAGATGGAAAGTATACGATAATTCCCCAACGCACAACCAAAAATATTCCCCCTAATCAATTATTATTCAAAATCTCCACGCACTCCTTCACACCAACCCAAGATTCCCATTAAGCCCCTCACTCATTCAAGAATTCCAATTCTCTCTCTCTCTCTCTCTCTCTCTCTCTCTCTCACACAATCTCTTCCCACCGCATAACAAACCAAAAACCTGCGTCTTTGAAAGTTACCAGAGACCGCCGAACCAAAACCAAAGCTTTTTTCCGTAGCTCTGTATCCGAAAACCGATAACCAAAAAACCCACATATAAAAAAATGAAAAAATAAAGAAAAATAAAATTAATATAATCTAACTTAATTTTCCCCAGAATCAAAGAAGTTTCCCGGAATCTGATACCCATTTAAGCTTTTCCTTGTGTTTCTGGGAATTTCAGTATCGTTTTCTCACTGTTTTCTTTTCTGGGTACTTTGGAGCTGAGTTGGTGGACGTGTTTTCTTTGAAGTTTGACTCAGATCTGTTGGTTATGTCAGAGATTTTTTCCTCCATTGACGTACCAATACGTCTCTCTGGTGCTTGTAGATCCAGCTGATGTGAGCTTCAGAATCCCAGAATCTATCCTCGAGAATTGAGAATTTACAGCAAAAATATTTGGATCCGATTTCGGTTTTTGGCCGAGAGAGCAATAAGTTTGTGAATTTTTGTTTTTTTGACTGTTTGTTTTTGGATTTGGAAGTTTTTCAACAATTTCCCACCAATCAGAATCGGAGCTGGTGATTGTGAGGATGGATTACGATGATTTCCGGACGATTCTCGATAGCGCGGGAGTCGACGTTTGGACTTTCATCGACACAGCGATCGCCGTGGCTTCCGTGGATTATGGCGGCGAGTTGAAGCAAAGGAGAGATGGAATCGTTGAGCGTCTCTACGCGGCGAGTTCTGCTCTTCCTCGGCTAAGAAATTGCGATGCTGCCGAGCAAAACAATCGTCCTTCTATCCATTATGATCATCGGGAATCGAAAACTTCCGGCGAGAAAGAAAGGGTTTCGCCGGCGACGCCGCAGTCAGTCAGTAGGGACGACGGAAATGACGACGACGAATTGGATCCCTATGGAGGATTATTCGACGATGAGCAGAAGAAGATTCTAGAAATTAGGGAGCATCTTGAAGAACCTGATCAGGTGTAAATTTAAAATTTTCAGTTTTTTTTTTTTTCCTCCCCATTTTTATCTTTATTTAATTCTAATTTTTTGGTCTGAATTATATTGTGTTTTCTTAGTCTGAAGATTCTTTGGTTGAATTGCTGCAAAGTCTAGCGGACATGGATATAACATTCCAAGCTCTCAAGGTAAAAATTCATAAAATAACCTCCAAATTTGTGTTTTGATCCTGACTTCAAATTTTTGTTCTTTTTCTCACTTTTCGAATTTGGAATTTATATAGGAAACTGATATTGGAAGACACGTCAATAAGTTGAGAAAGCATTCATCTGGAGAAGTCAGGGGTTTGGTGAAGCAACTTGTCAGGTTTTTGATGAGGAAGAAAATATGGTGAAAGTTCTCTTGTTTTGTTATAAGGAAGCTGATTTGTTGATTGGTTTTGTTTGGTTTTTTGTTTCCCAGGAAATGGAAAGAAACTGTTGATGAATGGGTGAAATTGAATCAACCTGGGGAACAGACATCCTCTGCACTCATGGGTACCATCCTAATCCTGTTAATTATATAGTTTCATTTTTTTCATTGGGAAGAAAATGAAGGGATTGAATTCAGAAACTTGAATAGATAAGAGGTTTTGATTGAATGCTAAATTTAGTATTGTTTTCAAACAGATGGTGATTCACCCCAGCAGAAAACTTTCCAAAATGGTCATCACCAGGTTGAAGGAATATATATATATATATATTTTTTTTTTTTTTTCTCTTCAGAACATTTGCTTTTCTAATATGCTGTTGTTTTGCATTTTGTTTTTAGGTTCCTGATTTTGCATATTCTCCAAATCCTCACAGTGAGTATAGAATCAGATTCCCCAAGTTCCAACTTCAGCTTTGAAGAATTTCAACTTAATCCAAACTTATTGATCTTCTGGGGTTTTTTTGGATTTTGTTCTTGTTAATGCAGATGGAAGTTCTGGGTCGGACAAGAACAATTCAGAACTAGAACGCAAGCCTAAAGCACTTCCTCCTAGAAGAGAAGCTCCACCAAAGCCATCAACAATTCAATCAACCCCTGTTTCTGTTCCTCAAAATGTACGGATTCCAAATTAGAGTCTGTTAGCTCTATGCTTGGATGGTGAAAAATGGAGGAAGAAAAATTATAAATGCTTATGCTTCATAAACATTAGAAACCTAACTCAACTGTGCCAAATACTTGAAATTTAGCTTAGTTGAGTGGAGGTTTTAAGACTTTAGTTCCCTCTCAGGTGCTGAACAATGTGAAACTTAAAGAAACTTTTAAAATGATAGTGAGTGATTTTTAGTAAAAATTTTTTGGACTAACATTTTATCTGGGTTTTTTTGCAGAGACAGAGAGAACAACAGAAGGAGAGCAATTTTGACTCTCAAAGGCTAGCCACAGCAAGAAAACGGCTTCAAGAGAATTATAAAGAAGCTGAAAATGGTTTGATTTTTATATTTGTCTCACTTATGATATATATTTTTTGATGCTGTATATTGAACTTTGTACTGATCGATATTTTGGTTTGTGGCTTTGGTTTTGAAGCTAAAAGGCAAAGAACTATTCAAGTGATGGACATCCATGAAATACCGAAACCAAAGAATGCCTTCTTTGTCAAGAACAAAGGCGGAGGTGGTGGTTCTCAGGGCAGACATTGGTGATTGATTCAAAATTTGCTCCACCTCTCATATTCACAGAACAAAAGCCATGGACGTTGGGGTTAAGAAAAAAAAAAAAAAAAAGGATAAAAGAAAAACCCAAATGGGTTATCCTTTTTATTACATTTTTATTTTTAAGTGCTAAAAAAGATGACATTTTCTACCTAGTTTCTTTCTGCTTAATAAAGAAAAAACCAAAGAGGATTTGCTCAAATTTAGAATACTGAAGACTGTTGACGATAGAGTTGCAAGTTGTACATAACTTTTTGAATGGGTTGAGCATCTATGGCTTTTGGTTGGGACCCAAATGGAATTCTGGTTGGGTTGGGGATAAGACAAGGGAGCTGAGCAATAGGCTAACCGCAATTCAAGGGTCAAAAGGATTGGCCATGGGGCCAAGGTTTGGGGTTGGCTGTGGGGCTAGGGCCGGGGCTAGGGTTGGTCCAAAGGTTTGATGGGGTTTCGCTGGAATTGCACTTGCCATAATTGTTTACTTTTTGTTTTTTTTTTTTTTTTTGGTGGGGGCCTTGGAAGAAGCAAAGTCAACAAAACTTTAAAGGGTTTTTATTATATTTGTTGTCTAATATCTTTTTCGCTCTCAATAAGCTAGTGATGGGTTGTTTGAAATGTGCATAGGTGCATGTATCTTATTCATTTATTTTTGTTTTTAAATATTGGGGTAGGCTTGGGATCATCAAATTTGCCCTGTTTTTCTACATGTTGGGTTCGCGATCGCCAGTTTTGTTTCGTCCCTTATATTAGTTTTTGTTCTTTTTCGCTCTTCCTCAGCGAGGTGAAGAAATAAAGCATGTATGGATGATTCTAAAGCATTACAGCTATTCAGCTGATGACAATTCCATCATAACACAATGGTCGAGTTTTTGGGGCATTTCTGTATTTGGCCTCGCTTTATTAATGGTTTGCACATTTTATTATTGAACAAAATTTTACAAGGATATTTTGTTGAAATAGTTAAGCCAATATTGAAAAATTATTTATTGATTTGGAGAACTTTTGTTTTGAGTCCCTTCCAAGGGATATCTTGGATGTTTTGGCTTCGGATATGCTTAGTTCCAGTCTAGGTTTGTAATCTTCCGCCTCCGGAGGCTTTCGTGGTTTTCTTGTAATGATATATACTTTTAACAAAAAGTTAAGAAAATATTGATGAATACAAACAAATTATATAAATAAACTTGATTAATTAAAATGTCAATGTCTAGAATGTCGCTAGATATTTATGCTCTGATTTTAATTGATATTAGAGTATTAACCCAATGTTTTTTGTGTATGGCCTCTTATATTTAACTATTTAATTGGGAAAAAATTGAATAAAATATCAAAACAGGATATAGTCCATCACTATTGATAGTCAAATGATAAAGCAACTCGTTCGAAATTCCCTCTCAACATAAAAGGACATAAAAAAAAATTAAAAAACTTTGCTTATCTCCGCGTAAAGAAATGTTAAAACAAGATAATATATAAATAAACTTGGTTAATTACAGTTAAACCCTTATGAATGGATATGTATGTGATTATAAAAAATTATAAATTTAAAGGGTTATTTGTTTATCAATAATTTATTAGCTTATCGATAGATGGCTATTTATATTTAAAAAGAATTTTATATATATATTTTTTGGAGATAGAATTTTACAAATTATATATGTATTTTTCATTTTAGCAAAACATGTTCGTAACTTATAAATAATAACAATAACAAACGTAGTTAAAAATCAATATGTGCATATAGAGTCTTCAAAGTTATCATGTACATACATAAAAATTAATATTTGTTAATAGCCAATTTCAAGATTCTAAATTTCTTGAACCCAACTGAACAAAATGTGCTTTTATTATAATAAAATTACCATTGTTATGGAGCTAAAAAGGGAATAAGATTTTTTGGCACATCATGGTGGAGGCACAAATTGATTCATTTCCATGCAAAGATTGACCCACTTGGGGGATCTCGAATTCATGATTACATAGATGAACCAATTTAGATCAAGTGTGGTAAAATTCAAGCTTTTCAAAATCCAAGAGAACATTCTAGTATTTTGGGGCCTAATTTTATTATCAATAACATGGATATCTAGGTCTTTTTCCTAAAGTTTTATTTATAAATTGGCCTGAGACAAATGCAACATCCAATTAAGTTCAAAGTCCAAATGTTTCTATTTTTATTTTATTTTATTTTTATTATTATTATTTTTTTTAAAAAGACCCAGAATATAGATTGTCTTCTCAAAAAGCCTAATTATATCTTTCTTTGCAAGATGCCCATTTTATTATCTTATATATGTATCTATATAATTACATATATATATATATATATATATATATATATATATATGGAAATGCTATTGTGGAGGAACTCATGCACCAATTTGTTGGGGACAACCATGCACAACCATCAAATACGTAAATTATGCAGATCTGATAGCTGTGGATGGCTGTCACCCACCATGTGGTGCCCGACTTCACTCATAATAGCAAACTTTTATACATATTATATTTAACTTCGATTTTCCTGTGTGGCCTTTTCTTTTTCCTTATTTTCTAAGTACTTTTAGGTTTCCTAGGTGTACTCATGTACTATTTGAACTTCCTAAAGATTTTATTTTATTTTATTTATTTATTTTTTTTTGGGGGGTAAGGAGGGCAGGAGGGGGGAGGGGGTGTTCAAAGGAAAGTTCTCTTTTTCTAAGCTAGATTTGAACCCCTTACCCAATGAAAACCACCTTCCTTCTTCCTTTGGGTAAAAGTTGAAATTTGAGGGAATGTTTACCAAACCAGCAGAAAACTAGGTGAATTTGATAGTGCTTCTCTTTTAGGCAGGGTTAACTCTCTTTTAACCTAGGAAAAGCTTTAACCACCTGATTCATCTTTAAAATCCTTATGATGGAGAAGCTTGCCTTATCTTCCTTAGAATTCAACCATTCGCCTTGAACCTTAGCCACAACTCATTCCCATATAAAAGGGGAACCATACTTATAAAAGAGAACCTTCTTCTTCCGCTTCTTAATCTGCTTCGGAATTCTAATTTGTTAACGTCTTACACTCTAGGATCCCTAGCTAATAACCTTACAAGCCTTTTAGTTTTCTTTAAGAAATTACCATTTTAGTAATAGTCTTTCTCATTGCCGTATTTACCTCATTGTAGTAATTCGGTCATAGGTATTGCATATTTCCAAATGATGTTTAACTTTAGGTAATGCAAAATACATCCTTTTTTACTATATAAATACATGAGTTTCCTCGTTTAATTTACCATGATGTTGCTCTCCCTTCTTTTTCCTTTATTTTCTCTATTATTACTTTAAATATGTATTAAAGCATTATTTACATTTTTGTGTTATGTTTATTGTGCTACTAATGTTATTCTTTGCCTTGGAGTATATTTGATTTTGTGACTAAATAGGTGGAGCAAAGAGCTCAATAGATATCTTCTTTTGACTTTACTAAAGAGGAAAGTGGTACAAAAAACTTATTAAGTCCTTAAAAGAGCTTCAAGGAGGAAATTCTGCATCCTACAGCATGAGTAAACCACATAACAAAAACAGATATAACCAAATTGATAAGGCACAAGTAGGTGGTGCCAGATCAATATAGTGTAAATTGATAATGTTGGATTCATACATCATTGCCTAGATATGACATGAGGCAGCATCTATCTCCATCAAAATAAACATAAGTTAAGGATTTACTTTCCTCATATTTCTCTTATCACTTTGCATACAAATTTTCGTTGTTCCATTTTATATATTCTATTAAAATTTCAATATGTTCTTCTACTAAATGTATTTGGTTCTCTTGATTTATAACTATGTAAGTCATCCAAGCTTTCCATAGATGACCCTTGACTTAGCTCACCACTTCAAAAGAACCATAGGGAAAGAAGTAGAAGCAAATTTGACGCCAACAGCCCATACTACAATATAAAAGGTCCATCTGTCCAAGTTTGTCCCCAACATAAATGGCGACTTTGCTAGGGAGCCAATGAGAAAATCAATATTGCCATCAAAATCTAAAAGGATATGAAGTACCATTAATGAGGGAGAGGTAATTCTTATTCTTGCCTCAGCCAAGCGAGCAATTAGAATTTTTAACACAAGCTGAATGGTGTCACTATTGTAGGCAGGAGCTCATCTAGTAAAAATAGCTCATCTAGTAATGGCTCATTCAGAAGGGGCTCATTTGGCAGTGGCTTATCTAACAGAAAAAGCTCATCCAACATCAACTCATTCAAAAGGAGCTTATCTGGCAGCAGCTCATTTGGCAATGCCCATTCAGAAGGAGATTATATAATAGCGGGTCATCTAGTAGTATAGCTCATCAAATAGCAGCTCACCCGGTGGCAATCCATGAAGCCTCTCTAGTATTAGGATAAATAGCCTTTGTTAAAAATAACAAATCAAAGCTCTTGAATCCAACAAACAAACATTTATCACCTAAGGTGAGCAAGCAACCGAGAATATCAACCCAATGCAAATGATGTGGTAACCTCAAAGAGAATCAAGATGGTATAGTCGATGTGGTGAAAGAAGTTGAAAAACAACATGACCAACTTTAACAAGGAGAATACTCATCTAGCAATAGCACATTAAGACTATATGGTGGCAGACACAGAGGGCTTTATGACATAATAAATTTAAGCAAACATATCCATATGGAGAGTATCTAACAATGACAGCAAATATAGCAAGAAAAGCAAACATAGATAAGATGGTGCCAAATATGGTGGAGCCTATTATGACGAAACCTATAATTGTAAAAAGGGTTTTGTATGAGGAATAAGAAGCACAATCTATAACATATAAATCCAAAAGAGTCATCACATAAGTTATATGCGACATGATATGAAGTTTCATACTCTACCTTGTTTTAATCATCATGCAAATGATGTCTCTACCTTGTTGCAAATGAAGATCTATAAGTAATCCACGAAGATTTGATTTCTCCACCTTCGTAGAAAAGAAGGTATATAAGCAATCCATGAAAAACCAATGTCTCTACCTTGTTGGACAAGAAGATCCACAAGATGTCTTTATCTTGGTTGAAAAGATGATATATGAGTAATTCATGAAAGTCGATGGCTCTACACTTTTGGAAAATAAGATCTAGGAGTAATCCATGAAAATTTGATTTCCCTACCTCGTTGGAAGGGAGATATATAAGCAATCTAAGAAGAGTTGATAATCTTTACTTTGTTGGAAAAGAAGCTATATGAGCAATCCATAGAGAATAGAAAGTGCATTGTGCCACTCATATATGAAGCAATACTACTTCAGGGAGATACGAATCTAGGACGACCTGCTTCTAAACCCTATTATATTAGCCCGGATCTAATTATGTTCAAGTTCTAATGGTCACCTTGACTCCTAACCAACCTATGACTAAAAACCTTGGTATATAATGAGGACGCCACAATAGGTGATGGAAAGCCTATTGATAAGTCAAACTAAAACACTCATTCACTAATGGTGTTTTAGGTGTTCAAAAGAATAAAGAGAATTCAATATTACAAATAATTTTCTGCATAAAATTCAAGCTTGATTTCTCATTGAAAATAAGCCTTTAAATAGGCTTTGAATGAAAAAAACAAAACCCTAAAACAAAAAGGAAAAACCGGCCATGCAATGAAGAATCCTAATATGGCTGAAAGTCTCCTCCTTTCCTAATCTAATTTGGATTAATTAATTCCTTTATTTTAGATTAGGAATTAATTAATTTACAATGAAAATAATAAAATAATAACTTTCCTAAACTTATTTTCCAGAAAATAAATAAATAAATAACCTAAAATAAAAAGTAGAATCAAATTAGGAAACTAAAATACTAGCTTTTTGACCAAGTTGATTTTGACCAATGTTTGACCAATTTGAGCTCCAAATCAGCTTCAATATGCTTTTTAGGATGCCCAATAAGGTTATTATTGAGTCCCACATGTTTCCTTTGCTTGGAAGAAAGAGAAAAAGCCAACTCAGCAAAATATAGTAAAACCAGCAAGCAATACAGCAATTTTCGGCCAAATTTTGAATCTGTCTATACAAGTCCGTACAAGTTGTTTGCCTTTACTTGCTTTCATGACCTCTTAGTGATATTTATTGAATCCATAAAGGGTTGGAACCATTTCTTGCTGTCCGGACTCCATAAATGCACCAAAATTGCTACTCGGGTTCGTATCGGCTTCCACCACTTGTATGCCCAAAACAGGTTTTGGATCTTTGGGTATGGACAAGTGCTCTTGAGAATGAATTACCCTCTGGATAAAGGCAGAAAATTTGTCCCTAAACCTTTTAACTTGAGCTCTAGAGATCGATCCGGTCTTCATTCGTATCGGGTCAGCAACCCAGCAAGTTGCAGCCTTGGATCAATGGATCACTACAAGCTTATGTAATCTTTCTCACCTAAGAGGCTCATCACAAAGGAAGATCAAGAAAAATCCACACTTTTTCCATCTCCATCAATAAGTAGGCCATGCAAATCCGGTATACCAATCATTAAGGAGATTGTTCCACATCAAGATAAAAATGAAGCCTTAGCAACATCTTTCAATAGCAAAACCATTCACATCGATCCATTGTTGATATAATGAAAAGGAGGTGGTGATGTAGCATCTTTTGTACTTTCAAGCACATTACTCCACCATGAAGATCACCACTTAACCAATGGTGTATGGAAGAATGACTTAAAGCCACCAAATGCCACATGAGAAAGAACAAGGAAGGCACGATAAGGCTTTTTGGATAAGGATGCAATATTGGATTTGTTGGATCATATGGTAAAACAAAATGACTCACCAATAAATATTGAAGGGCATCCAACAGTATGATCCAATGAAGGATGCTAAAATGAGGAACATCATTGTGGTGTTCCATGCGAAAGGAAGCACTCAAAACTTTAAGAAGTCTAATGATGAGCTAAAGAATTTACCCTTGGAAGCAATTAAGGCCCTACAACATTGTCTAAAATTGGAGTACAGATCGCGAATGAAGATGGCTGCAATGGAAGAACTTGTGAGGATATCTAGCAAGCTTTGACCACAATGCATGAGACTAGAAAGGATGAGAGCTTTCTTAAAGACCACACACACCACAACCTTGATGGAAAAGGAAATGGAGGCATCACATCATGACCATCAAAGGTTGACATACCTTGAAGCAATGATCAATAAAGTATGCATTTGTAAAGCATTGATTAACATCGATTTTCCTTTATCATCATATAATTTGATGTACTAGATGTAGCCAATATATCTAGTAGCAAGATTAGTAAGTTTAAGATCCCCATTATCGGGTTCAAGAATTTCACCCTGACTACCCTTGGTATATTCAACTAGAGTTTAAGATGCAACCTATTCAATCCTTCACCAAGTTCCAAGTGCTAGGTGCCAAGGTTAGCTATCATGCATTGCTCAAGAGGCCATTGGTCAATAAACATAAATTGGTGATATTAATACATGAAGGGGCTCCAAGTATGAAGCTAATTAAAATAGCTACCAATCCAACTTTGTTCAAACATTTAAAGACTCTCTATGTGGATGTTGGATTTCATGAAGAATTCATTGTGGCTCAAGAGAGCAGAATCAAACAACAAGAGACTCCTCCACCACCATAAAATAAGATCAAGTACATTGGATAAGGCTTAAGGATGAGTTTTGAACAAAAGAAAATAATAGGAGGCGAGTGAAAGTGCAACAAAATCGATGCACCAAAGTTACCTTACCAAACAAGAAAACCATATACCTTTTATAAGCATGGACAACACCGCTATTTGTGGAAAGATTCCCCAAGTGGAGAAGAAGCTTGATGTGTAGACCACCAATAAGAAACCTTTGAAGAGGAGGCTTACAAATAACTGAATACGATGATGCTAAATACAGGGAGACTTGACATGATAAGATTTGATTCGCTTAAGTCAGATGTAATAGGACCTGAGGTGCTAGAGTCCAATAAGGCAATACCAGATGCAACGAAGCCTGATGTACTAAATTTCACTATAGCAATACCAGATGTAGTGATGCTTGATATGTTGAATTCCAATATAGCAAATCTCGATCCAGTAGAAGTTGATATTATCAAACTTATCCCAGTGCCAAAGACAATGATCTCTGATGGAGTCTTGATTACTTTATTATAGAAGTTTACTGATATATTTGCTTGGAGCTATGAAGATATGCTCGAGCTCGATTAGAACATAGTTTTCTATGCATGCAATGTGTTTTCTAAAAGTAAACTTGGGCAAATAAACAAATTTGTCTGGCTATACTTGGCTTTTACTTCTACATCGATAGTGGTGTTGTTGGGTTAAGAGGATGAAGAAGGATAATAATACCTCATTTATTATGTTAGTTGGTCACTTAATAAGGTGGAGTTAAAGTACGTGATGAAGGAAATTTCATGTTTGGCATTGGTTTATACATCTCAATGGCTAAGACACTGTTTCTTAGCATACCTACTACATTCAATGGTGATGGCGGAAACTAAATGGTACCTCCTTACCAAGTCAATCTTATTTGGAAAGCTAGATAGATGGTCATTACAATTGTTAGAGTTTGATATTACATGCATGACGTTAATCGTAATCAAAGGACAATAATATGATAATTATGTTCTTTATTGAAAAAATTTGCTAAAGAAAAAATAGATTCCGGGAAAATTATCAGAGCAACACTTGTGCTACCTTGGTTAAATGGGTTCTCTAATTTGATGGATCTTTGGCTTTGATTATTGTAGGAGCTGAGATTATGCGAACCAACTCGAAAGGCCACACAACTATCTTCTCACTCTAGTTAAGTTTCCTTTACACCAACAATATTACTGAATATGAAGCCTTCTTATTTTGGCTTGTCATAACACAAGCAATGGAAGTTAAAAGAGACTCAAGATCATTGGGTATTTAAGGTTGGTCATCGAATAAGTGAAATGCTATTTTTCTATCAAAGAACCATCTCTTGCCCTGAATAGAACTTTTGTAGGGAGCCTTATAGCTACCTTTAAAGTTGTGAAAATCGAGCATATACTAGATTAAATAGTCTTATGGGAATGCATTTGCACCACTTGACTCAAAGACCATTAATCAATGGGAGGATGTTGTCGCATAGCGATCAATACAAAAATCCAATTAATAGAGACATTGGAACCTAAATAAAGATGAGTTAAAAGAGAAATGGAAGATTCCCATCTTGGAGGCCTTGTAGTCACCACATCAATCATTAAATTTTAATATCCCCAAATAGTACATCTTAATCCCCTTGCAAGCTATAGCTCACCTTTCTAGAAAGGTGTTCGCTAAATGTTTTGGAGAGAAAAAAATGATATAACAACTTTCATGAAGTGGTACTAAGCTGGCTAAATGCATGCAACTCATAGTCATGAGCTAGATATAGCTTTTGAAGGCATGAAAACAAGATGTCCTTACACACTTGGGGACTAAGCCTAATAGGTTTAGCATATACAACAACTAAAAGGTACATTTTAATCATTATAACAACCAAGTGCTTCACAAAATGGGTGGAGACCATACTAATGCTTAAAGCCACTAAACTTGTTATATTCAATTTTATTTGAGAATATATTGTGATTGTTCAACAAACTTGTGAACCCGAAAAACCTAACTGACCCGATCCGATCCAATCTAATAATAAAAGAAACTAATATATTTAGGGCAGTTTGCATGTTAGTTTTTTTCAACCCAAATCCATCATGTCAGATTTCAAGTTATAAATTTAAAACCCGATAAAACCCAACCCGACCTATGCATAACCATCAATTGCAGACATTTGACATATACATTCTGAGACCCTTTGATATTTCTTTATTCGAGAGCTTCCAGAGAGCTATAACGAACACAAAGACTAATTTAGCTCTATGTTTGTGAAAAAATGGCATCCAAAAACAAGGTATTTGATATCTCCTTCGCTCTTCGATTTTTGGAAATAATTTCTCTATTTTATTTCCTGGAAACTTAATAAGTTGTTCTTTTTCTTTTTCTTGTAGATGGACACAGAGAGCAAGAATCAAGAACTGAAACATCTAGGGTTTGTGAGGGTCATTGTGATTCAAGCGCTAGTTTGCATGTCTAATCTGTATGACTACGCAAAGCAAAATTTGGGGTCTTTGCGATCCATGGTTGGGACTGTGGAGGGTGCTGTGACCACTGTCCTTTCTTTTGCAGACAAGAAGGTAAATTAAAACACATATGTCAAAGGAAGGCAGGGAAAAAAATAAAAAATAAAAAGGCAAAAGTTTAAATGGGCTTATTGTTGTTATGGGTTGAATATTTGTCATGGGCTGGAAAAAAAGATTTTTTTAAAACAACATGGTAGAAGCTCAACCCGATCATCCAACCCAACCCAACCCGATTATTATTGGGTTGGGTTGCTATGGGCTATCGGGTTGGATTGGGTGGAAACCTGATCAACCTAACTTGATCGGGTCGGTTATTATTTTTCCTCCAACCCGACCAGCCCGAACCATGTACACCTCTATTGTGAATAATACATCCGTAGAAGATCATGATATGATGATGGAATTCTATTCGTCAATAAGCAAGTAATAGGCATGCTGGATGGATACATCATAAAGTATAGACATTCCATGCCATATTACTAACAAGGAAATGGACAAGCCATGGTTACCAATAAAATGCTTAATGGATGCTTGGTAAAAATGGTAAACAAATACATTGGGGGACTAAAGTCATCATTTATCATGCATTTTGAGGGAGTGTATGACTTCATCAAGAGTAATGGTGAGATCTTCCTTTTAGCATGGTATAGTCATATCTTTTATAAAAGGGCATTACCTACGGCAAGAACATTGATGACAAATGATACATGCAAAATCATAGGTTGATATTTGAACTCAAGCAAAGGATCCTTGAAGTTCATAACACTATTATTTGAACATCACATTAAAACTTTAAATTTCACCATAGTAAAATTGTATCCATGACACACTGGATATTGGATGGTAGATGCAATGTGCTAAATGCATAGCATAATGATGCATAATAAATTGCCCATATGGAATACCAGATGCTAGATGCAACATGCTAAGCAATTTTCATAATGATGCATGATAAATATTGTGTTCATTATACTATGAATGACATGCTAGATGTTGGACGCAAAGTGTTATGCACATACTGTAATGATGCACAACAAATTGTGCCTATGGCATGCTAAATGCTAGATGCAACATGAAAAGTGCTTTGCATAATAATGCATGATAAATGTTATGCTCATTCTAGTATGAATAGCAAACCAAATGTTTGATTCAATATGCTAAGCGTTTCGGTAATGATGCATGATAAGAATTGTGTTTATTTATTTATGGTGATACAGAATGGTGCATGCAAAATAATGAATGATGCAATTCACAATAAACACACATGAAAGGATATAGAATAGCTTGTTAGAGGCATGATGTAAGAACACATAAAAAGTGAATGGATTTCGAATGCCAAATGCAAGATGTAACACAGTAGAGCATGTGATAATACAATAATCAGGCATCACAAACATCATCCAAGATCTATAATCCATGATGTGTAGGATCCAAAATGCTATAAACATATGTGAGATGCATTATGATACACAACTCATCCGATAGGTGGAATATTACAATGTAGTGAGTTTGCCATCTTGTCAAAGCTAAACATATGGAAGAAAACAATTCACTTTTTCAATCAACATACAAGTAAAGAGTATGCAATTATTACAAATGCACATATTTCAAAGGCTGCATTATTTATCAACAAGTGGGTGACTTGCATTATTCATTCCAACAATTTGCCCAAACTATAACAAGATCATAATATCAAAACAAGATAGATCCCCCAAAAACATTCAAAAAGATGGAGAAGCTAGAAGAGGTGGTGTTTGAAGATAAAATAAGGCTATGTCATCATATTATGAGCCCTCTAAACCTCTACTTAACATGACACCTTCATCTAAAAGGGTTGAGTTTGGCTCTTGGATTCTTACAAGAATTTAAAAGTTGCCAACTTCCTTAACATCAAAGCCAACTTTCAAAGGTTCTTCACATATGTCTCTCCAAGTTAGTAGCACATTGAAAGTCACTCTATCCATTTGAGTAGTATTCAAGTAAAAAAGGAGCCATCATAATACATTGATGGAATAAAAACATATCCATCAAAGGGAGCAACTACCACATATGAGTATGCTATGACTATGCTTGATCTACCATAGCCTTCCATGACAATGCTTAATTTGCTAGAGTTTTACATGAAAAGCCCGATATGGTTGAACGTGTTGCATATGCTATAAAGATATCAAGCTCATATCATAATCACTATATGTGGCAAAATTGTTCTAAAGATATCCGATAGAAGTGGGAATCGTAAAAGATTTATACAAAGAGCATGATACAATGTACAACATATGTATCCAACAAAGCAATTCTGGAGATTTTATATGGAAAGAGAACATAAAGTCTCTCTAGTAATGATATGTAGAGCATATCCAGTGGGAGCACATTTCTAGCATACAAGATTAAGTCATGACCAACCTGTCAATAATAAATGTGGTACAAGGCACAACTATGAAGAATCCATAAGGCATAATATGACAAAATATAAACTTTAAATACATCATATCATACAATGGAGAACCAATGTTCATACTTTCAAAGGGCTAGAGTCTTTAGGCAATATATTATCCATCCCATGCTTAATATGATTCAAAACATTCATTTTCTAAACCCAAAACAAAATTTTTACTTATTTCAAACTCGAATTATAAATGCCTTAAGCATTAAAAGAAAAAAAAAAAAAAGCTCACTTCCACTCAAAATTATCTATTATTAATTCTTACTCATTTTATTTACAAGTCCATAAAATTAAAGGGCAAGTTTTGAAATGCTAAACCTCTTAGACCCAATTAGCCCAAATATGCTTTTGTTATAATAAAAATACCATTGTTTCAACTAATAAGTACACTTAAACTAACATATGAGGCTAATAAAGGGAGTAGGATTGGTTGGCACAATATCATGTTGGAGGCACAAATTGATTCATTTTCATTCAAAGATAGACCCATTTAGGTGGGTCTCTAACTCATGATCATGTAGACAAAAAAAATTGGACCAAGTGTAGTAAAACTCAAGCTTTTCAAAATCTATTAGGACAATTTATTATTTGAGGTCCGAATTTTATTATCAATAGTATGGATATATGGGTCTTTTTTCTAAATATTTATTTATAAGTAGACCTTGGAAAAATGCAACATCCAATTAAGTTCAAAGCCTAAATGTATCTTTTGTTTCCAAAAAAGTCCAAAATATAAATTATCTTCTTAAAAAGCCCAATCATATTTTCCCTTGCAAAGGCCAATTTTACTTTCTTACATATGTATATATATAATTAGGTATATATATATTTAAATAGATTTAATCTCAATTTCCCTATATAGCATTTTCTTTTTCTTAATTTTATTTGTTTTTAAAGCTAGCCCAAGTTAATGAGTTGATATTTACCATCTTTCTCTTTTCCCAAGTACTTTCAGGTTTCCTAGATGTACTATTTGAACTTTCAAAAGGTTTCTTCCCCCTCCCCCCCCCCCCCCCCCCCCCCCTTCCAAAAATTTTTAAGGAAGTTTATCTTTCTAAGTTAGATTTGGACTCCTCATCCAATGAAAAGACCTCCCTTCTTCCTTAAGGTAAAAGTTGAAATTTGAAGAAATATACAGTAATCCAGTGAGAGACTGGGTGAATCCAACAATGCTTCCATTTTAGGCAGGTTTAACTTTCTTTGAACTTAGGAAGGGCTTTGACCACCTGATTCATCCTTAAAATCCGTATGGTGAAGAATTTTACCTTATCTTCCTTAGAATCAACCATTCTATTTGGATCTCAGCCATATCTCATTCCCCCTATAAAAAGGGAACCATGCTCATGAGATAGAACATTCTTCTTTTCCTTTCAAAATTCTGATTTGTTAATAACCTACTTTTTAAAAACCCTAGTGGCTCATTTTATAGATCCCTTAGTTTTCTTAATAAAAATCTCCATTTTAATAATAGTTTTTCTCATTGCCGTATTTACCTCACTGTGGTAATCCAATCAAAGGTTTTACATATTTTCGAAGGATGTTCAACCTTGGGCAAAAAAAAAAAATACTTTCTCTTTTACTTGATAAAAACATGAGTTTCCACCCTTAATTCACCATGATGTTGCTTTCCCTACTTATTCTTTTATCTCCTCCATTGTTACTTTCAATATATATGAAAGCACTATTTACATTTTTATTTTATGATTATTATGCTATTAATGTTGTTCTTTGTCTTGGGGTATATTTGATTTTGTGACTAAATAGGTAGAGCAAAGGCTTCAATAGATATCTCCTTTTGACTTTACTAAAGAGAAAGTGGTATAAGAAACTCATTAAGTCCTCAAAATAGCTCCAAGGAGAAAATTCTATATCTTCCGGCATGAATAAATCATATGACAAAAGCAAACGTAGTTGGATTGATAAGGCACAAACAGGTGATGCTAGATCAATATGGTGTAAAATGATGATGTTGGATTCATACATATGCTCAGATATGGCATGAGGAAGCACCCACCTCCATCAAAATAAACATAAGCTAAGGATTTACTTTCCCTCATTTTTAAGACTTATATTTTCCTTATCACTTTTCGTACTATTTTTCTTGTGTTTTTCCATTTTATATATTCTATTAAACTTTTAATATGTTCTTCAATTGAATGCATTTGGTTTTGTTTATTTATGACTAAGTAAGTCGTCAATGCTTTTCATAGATTATCCTTGACTTGACTCACCACTTCAAATAAACCTTGGTAAAAGGAAGAGAAGCAAATTTGACACCAACAATCCATACTACAATATAAAAGGTCCATATCTTCAAATCTAACCCTAACAGTATTAATTTACATGCATAAAAGCCCAAAAAAATTAATGTTGTTGTACGATAAACACATATATACTTTTACTAATTATCTATATAATATATAAAAGCTAAATATTCAATGAAAAAAAATGCCACGTGTCATCATAGCATTCTTTTAAATTCCCTTCAAAATCATTAATAAAAAAATTCATCTCTTTAATAATTCATCTATTTCTCCTTATTATTTATAACCCTATTTAAATGTCAATCAGTTTCAAATGGAACAACTATTTAAGAGCATGAGATTTTTTACCTTTAATTAGTTGTATCCAAAAATATATATTTTTATCATGATAAAAATATTAAATTGTATATAATTTGGACAAAAATATAATATTATATTTGTAAAATAATAAATTAAAGTGTATCTCCATATATAACGTATTTTAAATATTTTTACCTATGTAAATGTGATTATATGGAAAATAATAAAAATATTTCCTTATTTGAGCATAGAAAAAATTACATAAACAATATAATTTTGTTTTATTAGTGAAACAAATTTGAGATATCCTTCGCAGAATATAATTAGTAAGCATAATAAAGTAGGATTTATATTCAAATTAAATTTTTTGATTTTATTTTATTTGAGATATCCTTTTATTGGTTGTACCAAAATATATATTTTTATTATTATAATATTATATATAACGTTTGATTAAGGGAACCTTAATTGGGACAAAAATATAATATTATATTTGCAAAATAATAAATTAAGTATACCTCCATATATAATGTATTTTAAATATTTTTACATATACAAATGTTATTATATGGAAGAAAATAAAAATATCACTTTATTTGGATACAAAAAAATTATATAAATAATATAGTTTTATTTTATTAGTGAAATTTTTTTTTTTCAAAATATAATTGTTAACCATGACAAAATAGGATTTATATTCAAAATAAATTTTTTAATTTTATTTTATTTACCAAATAAGTCAAACACATTTGGCTATAAATTAGTAAGTGGCACATTTTGGTTATTTAAAATTTTGGTGTTCAATATTTTGGTGGTCTTTATTCTTCCATATTTATGTTTTTATTATTAGAGTTTTTTTAATTGTTTAATTTCAATTTAGTTTTTTTTTTCAATAGATTCTAATCATGATCATTTGAGTCATGAGCATGGATGTGAACCATGCTATAGATTTTTGATTGAAATTGACGATGCTGAATCAAAATATGTTGTGGAAACTAATCGAAAAGAGCAAAAGGTTTTTGAGGAAGATTCCTCATTGGTTATTAATTCATCTTCATTTATCAAATTTTTTAGGGTAATGGAGGACAAGAATATAAGAAAGAGAAGACGTAAAGATTATTTAGGTCGAGGGTATGTAAAAAAGAACGATATGATCGTTTTGACAATCAAGTGGTACTAGATTTCCTAAACTTTACAATAACTGCATTGAACAAGAAGTAGCTTATAAAGATTAAGCATTTATCTTAGATTTTATAGTTGCTTTTTCTTTTTGTCTTAATATGTTTGTCAGGATCCATCCAGGATCCCTTACCAAAATCCTAAATAAGTTCTGATCTTAGGGGAAACCTTATCGGACCATCTTATAGAAATTTGGCAGCATCTTCTCTATGGATTGAGCATGCCTCAAAAATTCCCTGCACAAAAAACACTCCTTCATCATACCACCTTATTCCTCCAACCTTACTACAATATTTTCCGTAATAGGCAACACTTCAATAATAAAGTATAAATATATATATATATATATACTAGAAATAAATGAATAAACAAAGAATACATTTAAATATTCACGTCTACCCATGCCACCCACTTAGTACAATTTTATATCTCTATACCATTTTATCACTATACCAAATGCATAAATATAAAATGAAGGGTAACAAACTAACAACAACCATAATAACAACAATAATAATTATTATATTAATGATAATAATAGTATTAGGACAACTTGCCTGAGGGCTACCATATAATCATACTTGCCCGAGGGCTACTATGCTTGCCCAAAGGGTATCACTTGTCTAAGGGTTATCATATAACCATACTTATCTTAGTGCTACCATTCCTGTTTGAAGACTACCTTGCCCAAGGGCTACCATACTTGCCCGATGACTATCATTCTTGCCCGTAGATTTTGATACTTGCTCGAATGCTACCGTATAATAATAATAATAATAATAAATTATAACAATAACAATAAAAATAATAATAATGATAATGATAATAATAATAATAATAATAATAATAATAATAATAATAACCAATAATAATGATAATAATAATAATAAATAAATAAATAATGACAACAATAATAATAATAATAACAATAAAGGCAAGTAAGGGTAATAATAGAAAATTACTAGGAAATATGCACACTCGTATTGGTGGTATATACGATACCATATAACATGCTATGTGATCCATGATATCAGCTATCGTTGGTATCCTGCTACCAATACGGCCTGAGGTGGTTGCCTATAGTGGATGTCCAATCTCCTGGACTTGTAGGCAATATAGTTATGAGGCCAAGCTATTCATGGATTGAATCAGATCGTTGCCCCCGTATGGTGTGGTACATACAAACATAACATAGTATATGTATATATATACATGTATATATGAAAAAGATACTTGATGCACCATACGATATACCAGTGGTGCCAGACAGTATCCAGCGTCCCGAGTACTACTTGATGGGGAGGTTAAAGAGAGAAACCTGCATAGGTTGCCTTCGCGTCCCAATAGTGCCGATGCTATCAACCATCATCTAGGCTATGGAGAGGGGTGGCTGATACTTACTATGTATTATACCTGCCAACCTTTAGGTCCATGACTCCCCTAGGAAAACCCTACATACTCACGTGCTAACAACAGGTATAGTATAGAACACCAGTACTGTGTGATGCATCTAAAACCATAAAAACCTAAAGCACCACACTATATACCAGTGGTGTCAGGCAGTTGCCAGCATCCCAAGTACCATCTGATGGGGAGGTGAAAGTGAAAAACCTACAAATTGTCGCCTTGGGATCACGATGATGTCGATGCCATCAATAGTCATCCTATCCATGGAAGAGAGTGGCTGATGCTCACTATGCATTATACCTACCGACCCTCGGGTCTATGGCATCCCACAAGACAATCATAAAAACTTGCACGCTAATCAACAATATAGTACAAAACACCAGTATTGTATGTTGCATTTAAAAAAACTAAATTTTTTTTATTATATTATAAATATCAAAATTTAATAAAATACAACCGGCTTCATATACTTTTACTACATTTGATATTTCCTTTAAACTATCAAAATAAATCCAACAATTTTATAAAATTAATTATTATCAAAATAATACCAATTCCATAATTATCTAAATATACAAATATATTTTATACACTAAAAATTTATTATTAAATCCTTAAAATTTATTTATACAAATTTATATTAAATCATATAAAATTTACAAATAACTTAATTTCACACAAATACATTTTATTACGCAAACTAAATATGATTGTAAATTTAATAATAAATTCAACAATAAATAATCATCAATAATTTCTCCAAAATGATATAATAAGTTTTATATAGCAAATATATCCAAATCACATAAAATAGCACAATGAAATTTAATAACAATTTTCTTAATTAATAAATCAATATTTAAAACATACATAATATTTTCAGAATCTTAAATAACACAAAGTATATGCAAGCAATGATCCAGAAATAATTTGAAAGGGGCCACTCACTACAATGATGTTGTCCCTTCTTACTCTATTATAGGTTTTGCCATGAGTCCAATCGATATCTAATATACACAAAAAAATATTACCCAATTAATATATATATATATATATATATATATATTGATACGAACCTAGGACGACCTGCTCCTAAACCTGTATTATATTAGCACGGATCTAATTATGTTCAAGTTCTAATGTTCACCTTGACCCCTAACCAACCTGTGATTAGAAACCTTGGTATATAATGAAGACGCCACAATAGAGGATGGAAAACCTATTGATAAGTCAAGCTAAAACAACCAATTCTCTAATGGTGTTTTAGGTGTTCTCAAAGAACAAAGAGATAATTAATCTCACAAGTATTTTCTCAATCAAGTCAAAGTTGTATTCTTATTGAAAAATAATCCTTTAAATAGGCTTTGAAAGAAAAAAAATAAACCCTAAAAACCCTAGGAAAAAAAACCGGCCACACAATGAAGAGCTCTAGCTTGACCGAATCTTTCCTTTTCCTAATCTAATTAATTAATTCCCTTATTTTCAATTAGGAATTAATTAATTTACAAACAAAATAAATAAAATAAAAACTTTCCTAAACTTATTTGTCCAGCAAATAAATAAAAACCCCAAAAGAAAAGTCAAACGCAAATCAGAAAACGAGTTGACTAGTTTGACAACTAAGCTGACTTATGTCTGATGTCTGAGCTAACTTATGTCTGTCTGAGCTAACTGATGTCTGTCCGAGCTAGCTTATGTCTGTCCGAGCTAACTTATGTCTGTCCGAGCTAACTAATATCTGTCCGAGCTAAGTTACGTCCGATGTCCGAAGTCCGAGGTCAAATGTCCAAGGCATGGGTGTCCGATATAAAATGTCCGATGTATGGGTGTCCAATGTATCAGCCTCCACCACTTGGATACTTAAAATAGGTCTTTTATCTTCAAGTATGGACAAGCCCTTTTGGGAATGAATTACTTTCTGGATAAAGGCAGCAAGGTTGTCCTTAAACCTCTTAGTTTGAGCCCTAGTGATCGGTCCAGTCTTCATCCGTATCGGATTAGTACCCTAGTGAGTTGTCGGTTGTGCGAGCTCGGGCGGGTTCGCATCATTCCCCTCCTCTTGAAAAGGATTTGTCCTCAAATTGAAGTCATCATCTACAGCAAAAGGAGATAAATCAACAACATTAAAGGTGGAACTAACACTATACTCACCCGGTAAATCAAGTTTGTAGGCATTGTCGTTTATCCTCTCCAAAACTTGAAAAGGTCCATCGCCCCTCGGCATGAGTTTGGATTTCCTTTGTTCAGGAAACCTTTCTTTCCTTAAATGCAGCCACACCCAATCTCCAGGTTCAAAGACCATTGATTTTTGACCTTGATTAGCCACCTTTGCATATTGCTCGGTCTTCCTCTTAATATTTGCTCGTGTCTTCTCATGAATCTGCTTTACAAAATCAGCTTTTTGTTTTCCATCTAGATTAGCACGCTCACTTAAAGGTAAAGGTGTTAAATCCAATGGAGTCAAAGGATTAAAACCATAAACAATTTTAAATGGAGTAAATTTAGTTGCTGAATGTAAAGATATATTATATACAAATTCAACATGTGGTAAACATTCTTCCCAAGTTCTTAAATTTCTACTAATTAATGCTCTCAACATTGCAGAAAAGGTTCTATTTACTACTTCGGTTTGTCCATCAGTTTGTGGATGACAAGTAGTTGAAAATAAAAGCTTAGTACCTAATTTAGCCCACAAAGTTTTCCAAAAATAACTTAAGAACTTAGCATCCCTATCCGAAACAATAGTTCTTGGCATTCCATGCAATCTCACAATTTTCTTGAAAAATAAATTAGCAATATTCGATGCATCATCAGTTTTGTTACATGCAATAAAATGTGCCATCTTAGAAAACCTATCCACTACAACAAATATTGAATCCTTACCTGTGACCTAGGCAACCCAAGAACAAAATCCATAGACAAATCTACCCAAGGATAGGTAGGAATCGGCAAAGGCTTATACAATCCATGCGGCTTCAATGTTGATTTTATTTTTCGGCACTTTAAACATCTTTCACAAATTCTCCCAACATCTCTCCTCATGTTAGGCCAATAAAAATGTTCTTGCAGCAAGGATAAAGTTTTTAAAACATAAAAATGACCGATTAAACCACCCCCATGTCCTTCCCGAACAAATAATTTCTTAGTACTACAATTAGGCACACAAAATTTGTTTTCCTTAAACGAATAACCCTCAAATATGTAAAATTTATTAAATCCATGTTTCAAACAGGTTCTAAAAATTTCTCCAAAGTCACTATCATGCTCATAAAGTTCTTTCAATTGTTCAAATCCAAGCAATCTAGCATCTAAGGTAGAAAAGAGTACATACCTTCAGGATAATGCATCGGCAACCACATTTTCCTTACCTCTTTTGTAGCGGATCACATATGGAAAGGTTTCAATAAATTCAATCCACTTGGCATGCCTTCGGTTGAGTTTTCCTTGACCTTTGATATGCTTCAAAGACTCATGATCCCTCACCAAAGCATCTCCTTGTCATAAGTTGTGTAGTTTAGGGCAGCTCCATTTAACTTTTCACTAAAGTAGGGTATGGGTCTTCCTTCTTGCATTAAGATAGCTCCAATACCTACACTCGAAGCATCACACTCAATTTCAAAAGTCTTAGAAAAATTTGGCAAAACTAACAAAGGTGCATTACATAATTTTTCTTTCAACAAATCAAAAGATTTTTCTTGTACTTCCCCTCATTTAAAGCCGACATTCTTCTTGACAACTTCATTCAATGGTGCTGCTATGGTACTAAAATCCTTAACAAATCTTCTATAAAATCTTGCCAAGCCATGAAAGCTCCTCACTTGGGTGACAGAAGTAGGAACCGGCCACTCTTGAATTGCTTTCACCTTAGCTTAGTTAACTTTGATTCCTGCAGCACTTACTACAAATCCTAGAAACACAAGCTCATCTTTGCAAAATTCACATTTTTTAATGTTAGCAAACAATCTTTCCTTTCTAAGAACTTGCAAAACTTGCCTAAGTTGATCCACATGGTCATCCAAATTTCGGCTATATATTAGAATGTCATCAAAATAAACAACCACAAATTTACCAATAAATGGACGCATTACATGATTCATAAGCCTCATGAAAGTACTAGGTGCATTGGATAATCCAAAAGGCATAACTAACCATTCATACAGCCTATATTTAGTTTTGAATGCGGTTTTCCATTCATCACCTTCTTTCATCCTAATTTGGTGATAACCACTCCTAAGATCAATTTTTGTAAACATGCAAGCACCATGCAACTCATCAAGCATATTATCTAATCTAGGAATGGGGTGTCTATATTTGATGGTAATGTTATTTATAGCCCTACAATCAACACACATTCTCCATGCACCATCTTTTTTTGGCACTAACAAAACAGGTACAGCACATGAACTTAAACTCTCACGAATATAACCTTTGTCAAGTAAATCACTTACCTGTTTTTGCAGCTCCTTTGTTTCTTCGGGATTGCTCCTATAAGCTGGTCTATTTGGTATGGCAGCCCCTGGAACAAAGTCAATTCGATGTTCTATCCCTCGAATAGGTGGTAGTCCACTTGGAATCTCATTTGGGAAGACATCTCCAAATTCCTTCAAAAGAGAAATCATTGAACTTGACAATTCAAGTTCTTCAAAGTTAGTTTGATTATTAAAATAATTTTCTTTATAAATCATGACTAGCAAAGGTTTCTTACACTCAATAACCTTATTAATATTCCCTAAACTCAAATAAAAGTTGCTACTTAACATTTCTTTTCTTTCTTTTTCTTTTTTTTCCCTTGGATTGGCGCAAACCTTCGGATTTTTCTTCCTTCTCCAAGCTCTCGGGTTTTCCACTTTCTTTCCCCTCTCTTTCGGCTTTTCCTTGATCTTTCCACTCAATATGAGTCTTAGAAACCTTACCTTGATCAGCAACCTCATTCTTACCTTCTTGAAAGGATGGTGAAGTCGTTGGTGCCATACTTGCCTTTTCCTTGAGCTTTTCGGCTTCTCTCCTTTGTTGCATTTGTAATTGGTCTTTGTAAACCTCTTTAGGAGATAATGGTTCCAGCTTGACCTTTTTCCCTTTAAACCTGAAAACAATACTATTTTCTCGACCAAAATGAGTAGTATCTTTATCAAATTGCCATGGCCTACCTAATAGTATATGTCCAGCAATCATGGGTACAATATCACATAAAACTACATCCTCATATCTACCTATACTAAATTTTACTTTGGCTTGTTTGTTTACTTTCATCTCACCACTATCATTAAGCCATTGTACTCTATATGGTTTAGGATGTTTTATTGTTTTAAGCCCAATTTATCAACTACAAGGTTACTTATTACATTAGTACAACTCCTACTATCTATAATCATGCTACAAATTTTACCTTGTATTTCACAACGAGTGTGGAAGATGTTCTCACGCTGAATTTGTTCTTCATCCTTGTAAACAGCAAGTACCCTCCTTGAGACCAAATTTAGCTCAACATTTGATGTGTTCAATGGTTCGGCCTCATCATCAAGTCCTTCATCTTCTTGTTCGATTTCAGCCTCACTAGCCTCACTTTCGGATTCCACCTCTCCATTACCCCTAATTACCATTATCCTTCTATTCGGGCATTGGCTGGCTATATGTCCTCTTCCTTGGCACTTGAAACAAATAATTTCTCTTGACTTTTGAGGTTTAGGTTCAAATTTTACCTCACCTTTAATGGCTTGGGTAGATTAGGTTTTAAATTCTATTCTCGGCCGGTTGGTAACTTCTTCACCAAGTTTCGGCTTTAGCTTGCTTTCGTAAATGGAATTGTTTTTCCAGCCACTTGAACTTGTCCTTCCATTGCTATAAACTCCTCCAAACCGTGTGCTAACACCCCTCCTCTTGAATTGGTTCTCAAGCTTAATTGCTACATGCAACATCTCCTCAAATTCCAAGTATTGTTGTAATTCAAGCTGGTTGGCAATGTCACGGTTTAACCCTCCAAGAAATCTTGCCATTGTTGCCCCCCTATCCTCATTCATATTCAGCCTCATCATTAACATCTCCATCTCTTTGTAATAATCCTCCACGGATCTACTTCCTTGAGACAAAGATTGAAGCCTTTGATGCAGCAACCTATGGTAATGGGATGGCACAAATTGTTTCCTTATGGCTCCTTTCATTTGACGCCATGTCGAGATTAAATCATCACCAACTCTCCTTCGGGTATTTTGCTCATTGGTCCACCATTGAAGTGCATAATGTCCAAACTCCATTGCTGCCAACTTCACCTTCTTACCTTCCGATTGGTTGTGGCAGTAAAAAATCATCTCCATTTTTTCTTCCCACTCCAAATAAGCTTCGGGATCACTTTTACCCATAAAAGGTTGGATGTTAACCTTGATATTTCCCAAATCATCATCTGTATCTTCCCTCCTATACCTTCCACGGCCAGCTCTATCTTGGACAGCAAACGTTTTGTCCATTCCTTCCTCAAAGTCTCCACCGAATGGCTCCTCATCAAATTCCTCTCTCAGTCTCTCGCGACCTCCTCGTCCTCCATGGAATTCTTGCCTATTTCTTGTATTCGGAATTCCTTGTGAGGCTTCTAGTCTTCCCGCTCTTTGATTCACATGCTCAACTTGAGCACTAACCCGCTGTATCGACTCCAAAACAGCTCTCATGTCCACTTGGTCTCCACTCCCGGTAGCTCGGGCATCGCCATGGAATGCTACGGACTCCTCCTCATTGATCCTCAAGGGTGGATCTCCTCTCCTCATACTTGATTCTGTCATGTTAGTATAATAATGCAATAGAAATAAAATAGGACCTTACAATTTCACTCCCTTACGTGTTTTGCTCAAATAAGGACTCGACACTCGTGTTTGCACACTTGTTTCGGCTTTTACCCTCTTTTAAGCTTACACACTCTTACCTTTTTCCACTCAATGATTTATCTCAAAGTTCTAATTAAAACACCCATAAAACATAAATTAGATCACTAGTATATTTTAATTAAACTTATCAACAAAACAGTAAGCAAAAATAAACAAATACCGAACGGAATGAAAATACCTATTTTCGATTTTTTTTTCTAGACAAAATAAAGCAAATTAATGAGAAAACTTTGGAATTTTAAAGAACTGGACCAGATGGTAATAGAATTATGAGTTCAAGAATAAAATTCTAGAAAAAGAAATTCAAACACGAACAAGAATCAAAGAGAACAAAAATATAGAAAAGTTGTTGGTTATTGTTCTTTGTAATTCAAGTTTTGTATCAATTCCTTTAACTATTTTTAATCCAAATAGTTTAAGCACCCAAAATCCAAATATCCAGCAGCAAAAATAATTCCCCAACAACTCAAATATTGAATAAATAAGCAAAAAAACCAGCAGCTTCAACAAATTTCTACCAAACAAATGAAACTCCAACAAACCGAAATATTTTTTATTTTATTTTTTTTTTATTCGGCTTTACCTCTTCTTCTTTTTTTTTTTTTCACTCACTGAACATAAACAACTGCAGTAGCAAGAATAATTACCAAAATTGCAATTTCAACTCCAAAACAAACACCAAACCCGTGACGTCCAAATAAACACAAATGTGCAGTTTTTTTTTTTTTTTTTTAAATGTTGCCGCGAACTCTTTTTTTTTTTTTTTTTTTTGAATATATGAATGCAAATATTTAAGACTAAAACAGTAAGGAAAAACCAACAAAAACCAAAATCAACAAGAACAATGATGAAAAAAAAAACAACCAACAAACTAGGAAACAAAAATATGATAAAACTAGGAAATCCTAATTCAACTAGGAATGAATTTTTTTTTTTTAAAGATGTAGAATGTGTATGGGATGGATGCAACCTTAACCTAATGCTAAAATTGCAGAATAATACAAAAACAAATAAAGCAAATAAAGATAGATCAAACCTGAACAAAATTTGGCTCTGATACCAAATGATACGAACCTAGGACGACCTGCTCCTAAACCCGTACTATATTAGCCCGGATCTAATTATGTTCAAGTTCTAATGGTCACCTTGACCCCTAACCAACCTGTGATTAGAAACCTTGGTATATAATGAAGACGCCACAATAGGGGATGGAAAACCTATTGATAAGTCAAGCTAAAACAGCCAATTCCCTAATGGTGTTTTAGGTGTTCTCAAAGAACAAAGAGATAATTAATCTCACAAGTATTTTCTCAATCAAATCAAAGTTGTATTCTTATTGAAAAATAAGTCTTTAAATAGGCTTTGAAAGAAACAAAATAAACCAAAAACCCTAGAAAAAAAACCGGCCACACAATGAAGTGCTCTAGCTTGATCGAATCTTTCCTTTTCCTAATCTAATTAATTAATTCCCTTATTTTCAATTAGGAATTAATTAATTTACAAACAAAATAATAAAATAAAAACTTTCCTAAACTTATTTGTCCAGCAAATAAATAAAAACCCAAAAAGAAAAGTCAAATGCAAATCAGAAAACGAGTTGATTAGTTTGACAACAAAGCTGACTGATGTCTGATGTCCGAGCTAACTTATGTCTGTCTGAGCTAACTGATGTCTGCCCGAGCTGATATCTGTCCGAGCTAACTTATGTCTGTCCGAGCTAACTGATGTCTACCCGAGCTGATATCTGTCCGAGCTAACTTATGTCTGTCCGAGCTAACTGATGTCTGTCCGAGCTAACTTATGTCTGTCCGAGCTAACTGATGTCTGTCCGAGCTAAGTTACGTCCGATGTCTGACGTCCGAGGTCAGATGTCCGAGGCATGGGTGTCCGATATAAAATGTTCAATGTATGGGTGTCCGATGTATCAGCCTTCACCACTTGGATACTTAAAACAGGTCTTTTATCTTCAGGTATGGACAAGCCCTTTTGAGAATGAATTACTTTCTGGATAAAGGCAGCAAGGTTGTCCTTAAACCTATTAGCTTGAGCCCTAGTGATCGGTCCAGTCTTCATCCGTATCGGATCAGTACCCCAGTGAGTTGTCGGTTGTGTGAGCTCGGGCGGGTTCACATCATATATCTTCTAGTGATACTAGAATATCCTAAATATTCTAAATCTCACTCTCACTAATTTAGGATTCCAAGATTGGGCTCTAAAACAGTCTGGCCACATAGAAACCTCAAATCTGACTATAATTCGAAATTCAAGGTTTTCCTATTTACAAATAATTTCTTTCATAAAATTAATTATTCCATTAGTCTCTAATACCCACTGTAAGTCTACATGTGATAATATTTCTTAAAAACTAGTCCCAATACAGTCCAGTTTCTACAATAGTTTCTAATTTAGCTAAAAAATGGTGAAATATTAAATACATAACCATAATTAGCAAATTATATATCAAATGAAAGCTTGTAAAAAAATGATCGAGGATACTTAGCTCAAAGATCCCAATCTCGTTGCCAATGGTCGGAAAACATTGATCGAATTTCGATTCAGTTTATCTCTCAAACGGTCTAGAATCTGGGCAAATGGAGGTCATATTGAGGTCAGGAGGTCCAAAATAGAGGCGATAAGGTATGAAAACTGATTGGATCCGCTGGGGAACGGTGGAATTGCTGGAAAAAAGGATAATCGCCACCACCAGCTTAGCCAGCCCGATTTGGATGTGCCCAACTATGGCTGAGTGGAAAATTTGGGGGCTGATGCCATTGTAAGTTGGCTTCTCCCATGACCAGTACCTGACTATGAATCGGTCGGAGCTGAGAGAGAGAGAGAGAGAGAGAGGAGAGGAAGGGAGAGATCGTTTTTTGTCAGGCGGAAGAGAGAAAAAGAGAGAGAGAGAGAGAGAGAGAGAGAAAGATATAGAGAAGGGAGGTTATTTTCTGCACGTAGGGGGGGGGGGGGGAGGGGGAGGAAAAAGAAAAAGAAAAAGGAAAGAAAAGAAAAGAAAAGAAAGAAAAATAAATTTTAATTCAAGGTGATACATGGCCCTCTTCCATCGTGACACGTGGTCCTCTTCCATTGTGACACATGGCCCTCTTCCATTCTCACACCCTAAGTTTATATACTTAGAATGTGATAAAAGTCAAACTTACAACACTTAATAAAACTTATAATGCGGAACATAAAAACTCTTCAAACATCACTAATAAATAATATCCAAAATAACTCTAAAAATGAACAAAAAATAATCTCCAATACCCAAAAGGTTTTTCAAGCTAACTAGTATGAAAATAAAAACAATTAAAACACTATTAGCCTATGCCAAATCTAGCTACCTTGAAACTATGGTGAACCTGAAACCATAACAATAATTAATGAGTATAAAACTTAGTAAGCTACTGGATTTTTCATAAATATAAAATAAGAAAATATTTAAAATCATAACAAATAAATATCTAAAAATAATCTTTAACACCATAAACATAATTTTCATATAAACTCTAACTGTTAAGTACTTAGTAGGACTTTCCATTACATAATATTATCTGTTGGTAATTCCAAATCCGAATCAACTCGTGTGTGAGGCATGTAACAAGTGGGGAAACATAAATTTTAAAAACAAACACTCACATCCAAAGGTATGAGCAATACCCCTACTGTGATTATCAGTAGGTCCTCTCACATGAAATAATACATCTAAACCCGAAGGTAAAAAACCATAAATCACTAGGAAATACCCTTACATGATTCATCTCAACACCCGAAAACATATTATAACATATCCATAAATGTCTACTAAATACCAACAACTAGAGCAAAAATACATATATCAATTATCCAACAATTTATTTGTACAATACATATATATTTCATAAAACATAAATAAATCAATAACATAAGTACATATTGGCTATGGTTTCAATTTAAAAAGTCCAGTAACTTACCTTGATCAGCAAAGTCCACAAAAGATAAAAATCTATAAATGAACCAACATTCTCTCGTAAGTATGAAACATGACTATCATATACCATAAATATCTTACGTATAAATTCTAAAATCAAGCTCTTAAATTCAAAATAAATGAATAAGAGTTGATACCATAAGATCATCATAGCCTAAGCCCCAAATCTTAAAATCATAAGCTTAGAACAAGATCAAATCATCAAAAGCAGAATAAAAACCTATTAATCCATAAATAGTCTCTAAACAAGAATTTAATTCCTTATTCAAACGACGTCATCTGAGTCTGAAAAATTATGGGAGTACTATACACATGCATAAGTAACTGTGATTAAAACAATTTCATAAAATAATAATGAAAAGCCATTCAAAACTCATTAAAAAATTAACAAAGAAATAATGAAACTACTAGATTTTCAGAAACTTTCATTTAATGTTCAATTTGTTTCTCTTTCATGAAATTTTATATCCACTTGAAATTTAATATATTAAGACTAGACACAATTAAAAACTCCCATAAAATTTTAAAATCCAAACCAAGGTCGAAAACATGGTCAAATTAAATTTAGTATCTAATTGATAGAAACTGAAATTCAGCATTTCACAGGGAGTCCAATCTACATAAAAATTCATTAAAAATAAAATACATTTCCAAAAGCAGTAAAATTTTGTAGAGTTTAACTATATATAGTATTAATTATATATAAAAATTATTAGGTCAAATAAAGATAAATTAACTATTTTAAATTGAATTTTATTCTTTGCTAAGTAGACCGGAAAATGAATACAGACTGCTAGATATAGGTAACTTAGAAAATCACTACGGCCAAAATATAAAACATTTGAAGCTAAATTTTTTTATAATAATATGAGACATATAGAGCGTAAATTATAAAAATTTTCAGAAAGGAATAATTTCGTTTGGATCTATTTTGAATTTTTACATATGAACCATGTTGCAGTCACACATAAAAACCAGATAGAATGCATAAATTCAAAATTTCGTAATAAATTGAAAACAAATCCAAATCGCCCCAAATAAATTTCTACTGATTCATTTAACATGTCTATTTTCATATATAAAATGTTTAGTTCCAAATTTACAGCTACCCATATAAATTTCAGATTAGGGTTTTAACAATAACTTTTCAATTCGACCTTAATCATTACTTATGGAACTCCAAAACATCTCAAATAAATCTAATATAATAAAAAGATCAGAAAAATCAACCTTGTTCAACTTCAAAGATTCAAGATCTTCCTTTCACTGCTCCAAAACTTGTTCAGAAATTCTAAAATCTCCAAAAATACTGGATCTCTAACAATCTTAAATGAATACAAAAACCCTAAATTAAGAACGGAAACCCTTAATATTAACCCTAATATCTTTTAGGGCTAGAAGAAAAAGAAGAAAAAGAAGAAGAAGACTTACTTGATACCCAAGCGGCACAAAGTTGAAAACAACGTAAAAATAAAATAAACATACCTTTTCTTTCCTTTTTATAAAACCAAAAAAAAAAAAAAAAAAAGAAGAGGAAATATCCTTTTTTTTTTTTTTTTTCAATTTCGTAATAACATCAACATATACTTATAACCAAACCTATTAGGATAAAAGCACTTTTCTTTTTCTTTTTTTTAATAAAAAAATTATAAAATTTTTAAAAATATATATATATATATATAATATACCGTATATTACAAATCCTCCCCTCTTAAAAGAATTTCATCATCGAAATTGATTTACCTTAACTATTGAATAGAGGGAGATACTTCTCGTGAATCTCTTCTTCACTTTCCTAAGTGGCTTCCTCTACTGTATGATTTGTCCATAGAGCTTTTACCAAAGCAATAGTCTTAGTGCGTAATTCTTTTTCCTTTTGATATACGATTCGGAGTGGTAACTCTTCATATGTAAGGTACGTATTGAGTTGAAGAGGCTCAAAATTCATCACGTGTGAAGGATCATGAACATACTTACAGAGGATGGATACATGAAAAACATTATGCACGCCAGATAATGCCGGTGGTAAAGCAAGCCTATAAGCTAAATCACCAACTCTATCCAGAATAACAAAAGGTCCAACAAATCTCAGACTTAGCTTGTCCTTTTTCCCAAACTGCATCACCCCTTTCATAGGACCAACTTTAAGAAACACCATATCTCCTATAGAAAACTCCAACTTTTTATTTCGATTGTTTGCATAGCTTTTATACCGATTTTAAGCTGTCTTCATTCTCTCCTTTATCTTAACGATGACTTCACTAGTGTTTTGAATAATCTCTGGCCCTAAAATCTTTCTTTCTCCTACATCATTCCAATGCACTGGGGACCTACACTTACATCCATAAAATGCCTCATATGGGGCCATTTTAATGCTCGTATGATAGCTGTTATTGTATGCAAACTCTACCAAAGGTAGATGCTTATCCCAACTACCAGTAAAATCCATCACACATGCTTGAAGCATGTCCTCCAAAGTTTGAATGGTCCTTTCTGGTTGTCTGTCCGTCTAGGGATGAAATGCAGTACTAAAATTAAGCTTTGTACCCATAGCATGTAGACTCTTCCAGAAATTTGAGGTAAACATTGGATCATTATCAGAAACAATCGATAAAGGAACTCCATGCAACCTCATGACCTCATTAACATAGAACTAAGCATACTCATCCATAGTGAATGTGGCACGTATAGGCAAAAAATGCAAAGATTTGGTTAAACGATCTACAATGACCCATATGGAATTATAACCCTTCAGTGTCTTCGGCAACCCAATAACAAAATCCATTGAAATCTGCTCCCATTTCCATTCAGGTACCATTAAAGGTTTTAACAAACCAGATGGTCTCTGATTCTTAGCCTTAACCTGCTGACAAACTACACATTGCTCGACATGGTGAGCAATTTCTCTTTTCATATTCACCCAACAAAAAATCATTTGTAAATCATGGTACATTTTCGTAATACTTGGATGAATTGAATATGGAGAATTATACGCTTCGCTGAGGATTTCTTGCTACAAATCTTGATAATTAGGCACACACAATCTATCTCCAAAACGTAGCACTCTATCAGTTGATATTCTAAACTCAGGCCTTTTTCCAATTCCTATTTCATCTTTAATCTTAAGGAAAAGAGGGTCATCAAATTGTTTTCCTTTTATCCTTTCAACTAAAGTTGGTTTCACAGATAAAGCGGCTATAAATGCATGATCTTCATTCTTCACAACCAAAATTTCTAGGTCTTCCAAGTCCTTCAAAATCTGCTTTTGTGTAGTTAGCAAAGATGTAGTAAACCAATAGACTTCCTACTCAAAGCATCAGCCACCACATTAACCTTACCAGGGTGATAATTAATCACACAATCATAGTCCTTCACCAACTCCAACCAATGCCTTTGTCTCATATTTGACTCCTTCTGAGTGAAGAAATACTTAAGGCTCTTATGATTTGTATAAAATTTCACACTTTTCGCCATACAAATAATGCCTCCAAATTTTAAGACCAAAAACTACCATTGCCAATTTCAAATCATAGATAGGGTAATTTTCCTCATAATCCTTCAATTTTCTTGAAGCATAATCAATGACTTTCCCATTGTGCATTAGCACACATCCAAGACCTTTATGAGAAGCATCACTATACATCACAAATCCACCAGAACTTGTTGGAATAGTCAAAACTGGAGCGGTGGCCAAACATTGTTGGAGCGTTTTGAAACTCTTTTCACACTCATCCATCCACTGATACTTAGCATTCTTCCCTATCAATTGAGTCAAAGGTGAAGCGATCTTAGAAAAGTCTTGCACAAAACAATAGTAGTAGCCAACCAATCCTAGAAAACTCCTTATTTCACCGATTGAAGTTGGTCTAGGCCAATTTATCACTGGTTCTACTTTACTAGGATCAATAGAAATTCCTTCTTTGGACACCACATGACCAATAAATGAAATTCGATCCAACCAAAATTCACATTTCTTTAATTTTGCATAGAACTGGTTGGTTCTTAACACCTCTAACACCTTTCTTAAATGATTTTCGTGTTCCTCAACATTCTTTGAAGAAGCTAACATGCATCAATAAACACAATAGCGAATTTATTCAAGTAGTTTTTGAAAACTCAATTCATTAGGTCCATAAAAGCTGCAGGAGTATTAGTCAACCCAAATGGCATCACTAAAAACTCATAATGACCATATCTTGTTTCAAAGGCTGATTTCGAAATGTCTTCCTTTTTGATACGTACTTGATGATACCCAGATCGCAGGTCAATCTTTGAAAATACACAAGCTCCCTGTAGTTGTTCAAACAAGTCTTCAATTATTAGCAGTGGGTACTTATTCTTTATAGTTACCTTGTTAAGCTCCCGGTAATCGATGCATAACCTCATAGTCCTATCCTTCTTCTTAACGAATAACACTGGCGCTCCCCAAGGCGAAACACTTGGTCTAATGAACCCTTCATCAAGTAAATCCTGCAATTGCTCCTTCAATTGCTTAAGCTCTGAAGGTGCCATTTGATAAGGTGCCTTAGATATTGGTCTTATATATGGTGCTAGCTTGATCTTAAACTCTACCTCTTTGATTAGGTAGAATTCCAGGCAATTCATCTGGAAAGACATTAGCAAACTCATTGACAATTTGTACATCATGTATTGTCAATTCCTCCTTTGACGTATCCACAACACTAGCCAAAAATCCTCTACACCTTTTTTTAGGCATCTTTGAGCTTGCAAAGCTGAAATTACTAGGGGAAAGGATATAGTTTAACACCTACAAAATCAAACTCATCTTCCCCTTCAGGTTGAAACACAACTTCCTTCTCAAAGCATTTCACACTGGCATGATAGGCTGCTAACTAGTTCATACCCAAAATTACATCAAAGTCTTGCATATTCGAGATTATCAAATCCACAACCAAATCTCTACCATCAATACTCACAATGCAAGAGTTTAAAACTTGACTAGCACACAATATATTCCCAGAAGGGATAGCTACACACATTTACAATCAAAATTCACAGGTTTCAAATCAAGTCGTGTGTGAGGCATGTAGCAAGTGGGGAAACATAAATTTTAAAAACAAACACTCACACCTAAAGGTATGAGCCGTATCCCTACTGTGATCATTAGTAGGTCATCCCATATGAAACAATACATCCAATTTTGAAGGTAAAGAACCATAAATCACTAGAAAATACCCTTACATGATTCATCTCAACACCCAAAAACATATGATAATATATCCATAAATGCCTATTAAATACCAACAATCAGAGCAAAAATACATATATCAATTATCCAATAATTTATTTGTACAATACATATATATTTCATAAAATATAAATAAATTAATAACATAAGTACATATTTGCTATTGTTTTATTTTAAAAATTCCAGTAACTTACCCTGATCAGCAAAGTCCACGAAAGATAAACAACCTATGAATGAGCCAACATTCTCTCATAAATATAAAGCAGGACTATCATATACCAAAAATATCTTATGTATAAATTCTAAAATCAAGCTCTTAAATTCTAAATAAATGAATAAGAGTTGATACCATAAGATCATCATAGCCTAAGCCCCAAATCTTAAAATCATAAGTTTAGAACAAGATCAAATCACCAAAAGCCGAATAAAAACCTATTAATCCATAAACAATCTCTAAATAAGAATTTAATTCCTTATTCAAATGACATCATCTGAGTTTGAAAAGTCTATTTTCATCTATAATAAGTTTAGTTCCAAAAGAAACTTTTAAATATTTTCAATAACTTCAAACATTCACTCTGTACAGATCTCCATATAAATTCCAGATTAGGATTTTAACAATAACTTTTCAAATCGACCTTAATTATTATTTCTAAAACTCCAAAATATCTCAAATAAATCTCATATAACATAAAAAGATCAGAAAAACCAACCTTGATCAACTTCAAAGATTCAGGATCTGCCTTTCTATGCTCCAAAACTTGTTCAGAAATTTCAAAATCTCCAAAAATACTGGATCCCTAACAATCTTAGATGAATACCAAAATTCTAAATTAAGATCACAAGCCTTAATATTAAACCTAATAGCTTTTAGGGCTAGAAAAAAAAAGAAGAAAAAGAAGAAGAAGACTTCCCCGATACCTGAGCGGTACAAAGTTGAAAACAACAAAAGTAAAATAAACATATCTTTTCTTTCCTTTTTATAAAACCAAAAAAATGGAGCAAATATCCTTTTTTTTTTTCAATTTTCTAATAAAATTGAAATATACTTATAACCAAACCTATTAGGATAAAAGCCCTTTTCTCTTTTTTTTTTTAAATAAAAAAATAATTATAAAACTTTAAAAAAAACAAAAATATTATATATATATATATATATATATATAAAATATACCATATATTACATCCATCACGACACATGGCACCTTTCAAGTGGTGACATGTGGCACAAATCAAGGACTCTCTCAAATATTTTACTACCCAGTGAAAATTAGTTTTAGAAAAGATAGACACAACTTTACAGACCCATAACTTTTCAATCGTAGGTCCAAATTAAGTGTGTTGCTAGTCTACGAATTCATATCAACGAGTAGTATCACATAATACAGGAGTAAACATCAAAATCCATATAAATAAAAAGCCAACTCTGAGCTTGTTGATAAGTTCGGATCACATCATCTTTTGACCATAACTTTATACTCTTAGCTTCGATTTTGGTTTACTACTAGGTTGTGAACTCGTATCGATGAATACTTTACCATGATACCTTAATCAACATATGATTCCTCTCACAGCAAAGAGTCAACCATAGAACCTAATTGGTCAATCTCGATCAACCTTGGTCAAACTTAGTCAAAAGTTCAAATTCAGGACATTTTTTCGAATTAGGGTGTTACAATGTTTCCTCTTTTTTTTTTTTTTTTTTTTTTGGAATCTATTGTGCTTGAAAAATAATATTTTAATTTTTATTTGGATTAAAATAAAAAATAATGGTTTTATTATAGTTGTTATTTTGTTTTTTATATTTTTGATTTACTTAAAAAAAGAAAATTCAAGTAATAAAGCTAAAGCAATCGATGGCATTATACCTTTTTACATTTTTCTAGTGTACCAAAGCATGTCTAATACCTAAAATAATATGAAAAGCCATTTGATGAATCGCGTTGTAACAGTTAACACTTGCTTTAAGGCTTTGCATTAGAGAGTAGGAAATTATACTTAAATAAAATAAAATATAGCCTAATAAAATGAAAGTGCCTAATAATAATTAATCTTGTAAATGCAACTCTCCTTTGTGACATAAACCCCAAACCCTATTCCTCTTCTACCCAAAAACCAACAAGTAAACTAGATATCTTTCCGTAATTAGATTCTTATGGTGCTGCAATTTTTTTTTCCCGTAAACATTATGTTGCAAAATTATAATGAGTATCAAAACTCAATTTTATGCCTCTTTATAACCAGCTAATTTAAAAAGCCAATTTTTTATTTTTTTTTAATTTTCCAAACCCACTTCCTACAGACTTTTTGAGAGCTGATCCTAAAAAACAAAACATGTCTAAAAAGATAGTTATAATAAAAAATATTTAAAAAGATTTTATAATCTATATATTTATATCTTTTTTGTTTTGTTATATTTATTTTATTGGTAAATAATGAGATTTTATATACAGTATTTAATAATGAGATTATTTATATAATTTGTATATTAATATCTTTATTATTTTGTCAAATTTATTTAATTATAGAATAATAAATTACCTTACAAGGTAAAACATATGTAACCATAAAGAAATTACCTTATAAGGAAAAAAAATAAATAACAACAACAACAACAACAATAACAACAATAAAAAGGTAATTAAATTATATTATAAAGATTTAATATAGAAAAATTAATTATTTTAAGGAATAAAAAAAGAAAAAAGATAGTTAGAATAAAAAACATTAAAAAAAATTGTAATCTATATATTAATATCTTTGTTAGTTTGTTATATTTATTTTATTGTAAAATAAAAAAAATATTATATACTATAATTAATAATTAGATTCTATATACTACTATATGTAAATATGAATATGTAATAAACATAATTTTAATATCCTAATATATAGATTTCAATAATAAAATTGATATTCTTATTTGATATTTTTAAAATATATTTAACCATAAATATATTATCTTATAAGGTAAAAATGTGTTCATAGGGTAAATAATTATAATAATAATAATGATAATAATAATAATTATTATTATTAAATCATATTATAAGAATTTAATATAGGAAAATTAATTACTTGCGGAATTAAAAAAAATAAAGATAGTTAGAATAAAAATATTAAAATAGATTTTATAATCTATATATTAATATCATTATTGGTTTGTTGTATTTTTTTATTGTAAAACAATAATATTTTATATATAGTAATTAATAATGAGATTGATCTCCTTCATTTGTATAATCTATATATTAGTATCTTTATTACTTTTTTATATTTATTTTATTATAAAATAATAAAATTTGATTTACAGTAATTAATAATAAGATTGATCTTGTTATTTGGTTTCTTTTTTAGCTTTTAAATGATAATGTAAAAATATATATATATATATATAATAAAAGATATTCATATTACTAAAATTATTCCACATAACAATTTCATACACTAATATATATTTATATATGGATATGTAATAAATGGAATTTCAATATCTTAACATATAGATTTCAATAATGAGATTGATTTTTTTATTCAGTCTTTTAAAAACATATGTAACCATAAATACATTTGAATTTGAATTCGATGAATGAAAAAAATTAGATAGATATTGAATAATATTATATATAGACATCAAATTTTTAGTTCTTAATAAACTTTTATGATATAGATTGGAAAAAAAAAATATTTAAGATCCAAATATATTTATTGACAATAAAACCTTTAAATAATAGTTCCTCATAAGAACATTTTAAAATGTATATAAAAGAAAAGATTCCTTAAATTAAAAGAAGAAAATATTAGATAATAAAAGAGATTTAGGGGAATAAAATTATCCCATTTAAATCAAATTCTTTATCTAATCAAATTAAATCTTTTATATGGAGAGATAATGTATATTTGAAATTTATATTTTAAAATATAAATTTCAAAAATTAAAATTCGAAAGTCAAAAACTGAATTAAAAAAAAAATCAAATTGAAATTTAAAATAATGTTTTATCAAGAGGCTCCCACCTTTATAAATAGAGAGAAAAGCCAAAAAAGAAAAAAAAATGTTGGAAAAATAGTAAAAAAAAAAAAGTTTAAAAAAATACAAAGAAGTAAAAAGGCAAAAAGAAAAGACAAAAAAAAAAAAAAAAGAAAAAGAAGAAGAAGAAGAAGAAGAAGAAAGGAAAGTGTAGAGAAAAAATGTGTTGACGTAGCTATTGGTGTTATGTTAAAAACTAATGTTGTAGATACTATGGATGAAAGTTTTCTAACATAATTAAATTATTTACTGATATTTTGGGTGCGGTTGAATTTGACAAATGGAATTGTTTAGTAAGTGTAAATTTAATTATACTATGATTTATGCCCCTATAATTGACATTTTTGTTTTTCAATTTTGTTGAAGAATTGAAGAGGTTATTGTAAAAAACAATACCAAGTGCCAAGAATCTTATGGAAAGATGAGCAAACTCAATGATATTGTGCTTCGGGATTTAGAGTATACTTCATCCATAAGTTTTTTAATGATAATCTTATTTGCATATATTATTGTACGAGTTTTGATTTATATTTTTTAGAGAAAACAATTTTCTGTATATTTTTTGGATGAAATTATAGATGAAATTAATGGTTATGAAGTAATTATCATACTCCAAATATATCATGAAAAAAGATTTAGAAATTACATTTATAATTGTTTAGATATACATACATTCCAATTAAAAACTTTATTTATGGTAGTTTGTATAATGTTTTAATATTTGATTTAATTATAATGAATTAATTTTCATAGATGACTATCAAAATCATCTATTACATTTATACTTCCCGTGCATCGCATGGGTTTAATACTAGTTTGCTATAAAAAGAATATAATATGCCCTAATTTGGTGTATGCATTACAAAAAATAAAAGATGATAAAAGAAGAAAAAAAATTTAGAAGATGTTTATATATATATATATATATACACATACGACTTTTCCATGAGAAGGGATTTATGAAGAGAACTATGAGAAACAAACATCAATAGCCACCAAATGACAAAAATTATGCAGATATGACGGCTGTGGATGCTTCCTTCATAGTCCTTCACCATAAGTCCATTATGGATCCTAAAGGATTTCAAAAAAATTATTATGTATTTACCAAGGTTATTCATTTAATATGTTAGTCGAAGTTGGAACCGGATAGTTTTATTTATTTAGCGAAATTATTCATTTATTGAGCATTCAATTATTGAGGTTTTACCATAAAATGTTAATGCATAACATAATATTAGATATTTATGGTGTAATTTTAACGGATTCAATATTATAAGATTAACCCAATTGTGTTTAGTATGAGCTTATTGTTAATACTCATTGGTAGATGTGTAGGTAAAATAACTATTTTCTATGGCAAAGGCATGAATTTCTAAAACCCACCCCAATGTAAAAAGAAAAATACCTTTGATACAACATATGCTTGAATTTCACCTAAGCAAGCCCATAGAATCCTCTACAAAGTAAGGAGTCTAACTTATCCTTTCAGAGCATGACTGGGGCTCTAAGACAAATTACTAAGCTCACATCCTTAGAAGTCCCTCATAGGCTTAGAATGGCAAGTTGACAACCTCACAACTTTATGTAAAGGAACATAATGACCTCAAGTCATTCTACTACCCAAGAAGGAAAACGAAACAACCTTAGTTCATCTTGCATAGTTAGTGAGCTCAAGGCTGGCTTCACATAAAAAGCTTAGGACAAACAATCTTAAGTGGCTTACATTAGACATGCATCACCAAGGCAAGTACATACTAGCTTAGGGCCCAATTGGAGTGCATATCACAACTTTAAGACCAACCGGTCATGAAATGCTACTTGTTATAAACTTGTCTAAGTTCCTCAAATCAGCTTGAGAGGAAGACCCAATAGCCCATGTCTAAACACCATTGCACAGTCCCTCATTGGTCAAAGCTTGTCACTATTCCTAATTATCACCTTATGGTAAGTTAGAAGCTACTCCACCTAGCAAGAATTTTTCAGAACCTTGTGGAAGGTCGTGCCAATTTGTTACACATATGTGACTGAATTACACAAATATAACCATTCATTAAGCATATGTGATCTTTATTACACATATATGATTATTGTTATACATATATATTTATGTTACTTCTATATAAATATTGTTACGAAAATATGATTGTAGTTATATATATGTGTCAAATTGTTATATATATGTGACCATTTATTGTTCATAACTAACTGCTGTTACGCATTTGTGACCACTATTACGCATATGTAGTCATGTTACCTTTATGTAATCATTGCTATACACATGTGTTAATTATTATACATATATGTTAATTTGTTACGCATATGCAGCCATGTTACACATATATGACAATTCATTACTCGTTTGTGACTGTTATCATGCATTTGTGATCATTGTTATATATAAATGGCCACATTACCTTTTTATGACCATTATTACACACATATGGCTGTTGTTATACATATATTCCTATTTGTTGTATATATGTGATCATTTGTTATATATATGTGATTGTTGTTATGCATCTGCCATCATTGTTACACATTTATGACCATGCTGTACAAATATGACCATCCATTATACATATGTGACTATTGTTCTACATATGTAAACGTTGTTACCTCTATGTGATCATTGTTATATGCATATGGTTGTTGTTATACATATATACCAATTTGTTACATACATATTAATATGTTACACAAATGTAACCATTTTTTATACATATATGACTATTATTATGCATCTCTAACTATTATTGTGCGTTTATGACCATGTTACATATATGAAACTATAAGTTACACGTATATCACCATTGTTACACATTTATAACTATTATTATACAGATATAACTACACTATCCATATGGGACTATCATTACATGTATATGACCTTTATTACACATATATGAATAACAAATTGAATTAAATAACATATTACATTTTGCAATTGTTTTTTTTCTTTTACTATTAAGTACTTTTGCTATTTTATATGTTGATCATAAAGTAGAAATTACTTTTCTTATTACTTTTTGTTTTTAAATTAATTTATATTTTCTATATTTTTATATGTTGATCACATATTATTGTATTGATCGCTATAACAAATTTGTAATTTACAAATATTAACCTATTTAACGTGTAGTAGGTAAGATGCTTTCAATGGCACTCATTTTTTTTTCTTTCTTTTTTTTTTTTTTTTGTTGTTGTTTTGAATGCCTAAGATGGCTATGTATGGACATAGCCTATCTATGGTAGTAGCTCCCAATAAAAAATCATACATATATATATATTGACATTTATGAAGTTTGAAAAATCATCACTTATCCCTCAAAATTTAGATAATTATTCGTTACCACCTTAGGAGTCGATTTTTCATAAAATTAATTTATGAATAATCTATTTTACCTTTATGTGTCAAAAATAAATAGTACATTATCATCCTATCATTAACTATAAATGATTTATGAAAATTTTTTAAATACGTATTGATACGAACCTAGGCCGATATGCGCCTAAACCCTTATTATATTAACCCGGATCTCAATTAAGTTCAGATTTTAATGGAATGATCTCAAACCCTAACCAATCTATGATTAGAAACCTTGGTATAATGAAGACGCCACAACAGGTGATAGATATCCCATTGATAAGTCAAAACTAAAACATTCACTCTCTAATAGTTTTTTAGGTGTTCAAGGAGAACAAAGAGAAATTCAATATCACAATTAATTTTCTGTAAAATATTCAAGCTGCATTCTCATTAAAAAATAACCCTTAAATAGGTTCAATACATGAAACAAAAAACCCTAAAAGATAGGACAAAACCGGCCAATAGGATTAGGAAACCAAGTTGGCCGAATTTTCTCTCTCATTTCCTTATCTAATTTTGATTAATTAATTTCTTTATTTTGAATTAGGAATTAATTAATTTACAATGAAAATAATAAAATAATAAATTTTCTAAGTTGATTTTTCCAGCAAATAAATAAATAGAAACCAAATAAAAAACTAATTTCCTAAAACAAAAAGTAGAAATAAAATTAGGAAACTAAAATACTATCTTTTTGACTAAGTTGACTTTGACCAATCTTTGATCAATTTAAGCTCCAAATCAGCTTCCATATGCTTTTTAGGATTCCAAATAGGATTATCATGGAGTCCCACATGATGCCCTTGTTTGGAACAAAGAGAAAATGCCAACTTAGCAAAATACAGTAAAACCGGCCAAACTCCCTTCTATGTGCACAAGCCCTTTTTGATTGCCTTTGAAGATTTCTTGACTAGATTCCATGACCTATTAGAGATATGTATTGAATCCATGAAGTGTTGGAACCATTTCTTGCTGCCCGGCGTCTATATTTGCACGAAAACAGCTACCAGGATCCGTATCGGCGCCATAACTTAGATGCTTAAAACAAGTCTTTTATCTTCCGGTATAGACAAGCCTTTTTGAGAATTAATTAGTCCCTGTATAAAGGCAGCCAGTTTTTCCTTAAATCTCTTAGTTTGAACCACAGTGATCGGCTCGATCTTCATCCGCATTGGGTCAGCACCCTAGTGGGTAGTTGGTTGTTCGGGCACTGGCAGATTCTCATCATTCCCCTCCTCTTGAAAGGGATTTTCCCTCAAATTAAGATGATTAACTGCAGTAAAAGGAGATAAATTAGCAACATTCAATGTGGCACTAACATTGTACTCACCTGTTAAATCAAGTTTGTATGCATTGTTGTTAATCTGCTCCAAAACTTGAAAAGGTCGATCCACACGCGGCATAAGCTTTGACATTCTTTGTTTTGGAAACCTTTCCTTTCATAAGTACAACCAAATAAAATCTCCTTGGTCAAACACTATCACAACGAAATCTAGAAATACATGAACATTATGGCAAAAATTACACTTTTTAAAGTTAGCAAATAATCTCTTCTAAGTTTTCAAATTTCCACAAAGTAAAGCTCTCAACAATATAGATAAAGTTCTATACAACATAAGCATCTTTAAACAAGCATTTTTATAATTCATGACCAGAAATGGTTTCTTACTCAATATAGCTTTATTAACATCCTCAACACTCAAATAAAATTTTTTATTTTTCCTTTCTCTCTCTCGGCCACCATACATCTTTCCTCTCTCTCGGGTTTCTCATTATGGCTCTCGGATTTCTCTATTTTTCACTTTCGGCTTTCTCATGGCTTTTTCCACTCAATTTGTGTTTTAGAATGCTTACCTTGGATTGCAAGCTTAGACTTACCTTCTTGGATGGATGTTGAAGCCGTAGGTGCCATACTAGCTTTCTTCTTGAGCTTTTCGGCCTCCCTTTTTTGTTGCATTTGTAATTGGTCTTTATATACTTCCTTGGGATTCAATAGCTCTAGCTTGACCTTCTCTCAACCATAATGAGTAGCATCTTTATCAAATTTCCAAGGTCTACCTAATAGAATATGTCTGGCATGCATAGGCACAACATCACATAAAACAACATCCACAGATTTATCTATGCTGAATGTTACTTTGGCTTGTTTGTTCACTTTCATCTCATACTATCATTAAGCCATTCTAATCTATAAGATTCAGGATTTTTGATTGTTGCTAAGCCTAATTTATCAACCACATTGTTACTAATAACATTTGTACAACTTCCACTATCAATTATTATACTACAAATCTTACCTTGGATTTCACATCGGGTGTGGAAGATGTTTTCCCTTTGCACTTGGTCCTCATCCTTGTATATAGCCAGCACTCTCCTAGAAACCAAGTTTAATTCAGCATTGGATGCATGCAAGGTTTTGGCTTCATCCTCAAAGTATTCCTCCTCTTGCTTGGCTTCATCTCTAGTTTCCTCACTTTCCGATTCCATTACCCTTTAACACCATGATTCTTCTATCCGGGAATTGGCTAGCGATGTATCCACATCCCTGGCACTTAAAACAAACAAGTTCTCTAGATCTTGAAGGTTTAGGATCAGATTTTACCTCATTCTTTGGTGCTTGGACAGATTCGGCTTTTACATCCTTCCTTGGCCGATTGAAGCTCTCTTCACCTAGCTTCGGTTTTTGTCTTAATTCAAAGGTGGGATTGCTTCTCCAAACACTTGGATTTGATCTCTCATTTTTGTAAACACCTTCAAACTATGAGCTTACACCCCTTCTCTTGATTTGATGCTCTAATTTAATAGCCACATGCAAGACTCCTCCAATTCCACATATTGTTGCAATTCTAGTTAAGTGGCTATCTCACGATTCAAACCACCTAAAAGCCTTGCCATGGTTGCTTCTCTATCTTCATTCATGCTCAATCTCATCATAAGCATCTCCATCTCCTTGTAATAATCCTCCATGGACCTATTTCCTTGAGACAAAGATTGAAGTCTTTGATACAGCAACCTATGATAGTGTGATGGTACAAATCACTTTCTCATGGCTCCTTTATTTATTGCCATGTAGTAATCAAGTCATCACCAACTCTCCTTCGGGTTTTGCTCATTATTCCACCATTGGAGTGCATAGTATCCAAATTTTGTTGCTGCCAATTTAACTTTCTTGGCCTCCAAATAGTTGTGACAATAAAAAAAATCATCTCTATACGCTCCTCCCATTCCAAGGAAGCTTCCGGATCACTTTTTCCCATGAAAGGTGGTATGTTTACCTTCGTATTCCCAAGATCATCATCTTCATTCCTTGCTGGTCTCCCACAGATTGGCCTTCCTTGAGGTTCAAAAATTTCATCAAACCCTTCATCCGAGTCATCTCCAAAATTGCCTTTCCCAAATTCTTCTCTAAATCGCCCTCGGCCACTATAAGCATGAAATCTTGTATTCAGCCCTCCTTGTGATATTTCTAACCTGTCCATCCTTTTATTTATGTGATCAAATTGAGCATTCATCAGCTGTAATTGCTCCAAGACGGCCCTCATGTCCATGTGCTCATCTCCACTCTTGTAGCTCGGGAATCTCCTTTGAACCCTACGGACTCTTCTTCATTAATTCTCAATGGTGGATCTCTTCTTCTCACCCTTGAATCTGCCATGTTAATATGAATAACACAAAAATAAAATAGGACCTCACCAAATTCACTCCCTTACATGTTTCACTTAATCAAGTTCTCGATACTCGTGTTTGCACAGTAGTTTCGGCTTTTACCTTCTTTTAAGTTCACACACTCTTGCATTTTTTCGCTCAAAGAATTAACTCAAAGTTCTAATTAAAACACCCATAAAACAATAATTGGATAAAAAGTATGTTATAATTAAACTTAGCAACAAAACAGTAGCGAAAAGATAAGCAATACCGAGTGAATTTTTAAACACCTAATTCTTGGCTTTTTTAAGCAAAAACAAGATAATTTAACAAAGCAAACTTCGGAAACAGTAAGAACTAGACAAGATGATAAGAAATTAAGAACTCAAGAGTCAAATTCTAGAAAAAGAAATTCAATACGAACAAGAATCAATTTGGACAAAAATAAGGAATAGTTGTTGGTTGTTGTCCTTTGTAATTCAAGTTTTTGTATCAAATCCTTTAACTAATTTTAATCCAATATTTTTTAGCACCCAAAATTCAAATATCCAGCAGAAAAAATAAATCTCCAGCAACTCCAAATGTTGAATAAATAGTCAACAATTCAGCAAGCCAAAGAAATTTCCAGCAAACAAATTTCAATACCGAATTTAACAAAACCAACCTTTTTTTTTTTTTAAATTCGGCTTTTCTTCTTCTTCTTCTTCTTTTTTTTTTTTTTTTAATCACAAAATATAATCTCAACTTCAGTATCAAGAATTAAAATCAAATTACAATTCCAACACCAAAAACTCAACAAACCCATGACCACCAAAATTCAACTTCCAAATTTTGTAATTTCTTTTTTTAATTTCGCAAACTACTCTCTTCTTTTTTCTTTTTCTTTTTTTGAATGCCTGAATGCAAATAATTAAGACCAAAAAGAGCAAGGAAAAATAAAAAATAAACTAAATTACCAAGAACAATAATGAAAGACAACCAACAAACAAGAAAACAAAAATACGGTAGAACAAGGAAAACCTAATTTGACTAGGAATGAAATTTTTTATTTTTTTTTAAATTTCCAGAATGTGTATGATGATAGAAGCAACCTTAACCTAATGCTAAAATTGTAGAGTAACACAAAACAAATAAAATAAATAAAGATAGATTAAACCTGAAAAAAATTCCGCTTTGATACCAAATGATATGAACCTAGATCGACACGCACCTAAACCCATATTATATTAGCCCGGATCTCAATTAAGTTCAGATTTTAATGGAATGACCTCAACCCCTAACCAACTTGTGATTATAAATGTCAGGACCCGTCCAGAATTCCTTCCCCGGAACCCTAGACAGCCCTGATCCCAGGGAAACCCTACCGAACCTTCCAACGGAAAATCCGGCAGAGCCTCCCCTAAGGGATTTACTTACCACAAAATTCCCTGCACTGAAAACACACTTCTAAAATTATCCCCTTATTCCTCCCACAGTACTACAAATCGATTCCACAAATTGCAGCACTTAAAAAAAAAAAAATAAATACAGTAATCCAGTGCAAAATAAATACAACAAGAGTGAAAGAAATATTACAACTGCAATAAAAGAATAACAGGGTACTGCCGAACTAAAACAGCAAGGAAGATCAAGTCCGCTCCGAGTGAACACCGACAACCTGGTACCTAGAGGAACGGAATTTAAGAGTGTGAGATGCTAATCATCTCAGTGAGCGACCCTACTACTATACCATATAATATCACAGTAATAAGTATAAATAATAATTATTTGGAAATAATATTTTCTCTCAAAACCCTTACAATTCTCTCAGTTGGAAAGGTTCCCCTTTTAAAACAATTTCACAAAACCCTTTATCCATATTCCCCGAAAACCAAGACATCAATTAAATACCAGAAGCGGTAACAATTATATTTTTAATTCCAATTCAGTTTCCAAACATTTTATTTTTAAAACACAGTTCTGAAAATCATTTGATGCACCCACTATATACCAGTGGCGCCAACAGTACCCAGCGTCCCAAGGTACCGCCAGACAGGAGGTTATAGAAAGAAACCGGCATACGGTCGCGTGGCGTCCCACAGCGCCGCTGCTAACCTGGTGTCCCGGCCAAAGGGGGGTGGCCGCCCTCTCCGATGGCATCCACAGGACACCCTCATAATATCAACCGCGCGCTACTCACACCCACCTGCGCGCTAATCACATCACCTGCGCGCTAATCACACCCACCTGCGCACTAATCACAACCGTGTGCACACTAACCATATCACATATACCATATCACATAATCAGAACACCAGTACGTGCACGGTGCATCTAAAAATTATAAAATCCATAAATTGAAATCATAAAACAAATTTCACATTTTTCATAAGCATAGCGGGCATAATCCATCCGCTTGAACCGGGAAATTCTCCACAATTTCCTTATAATCCATACCATAAATTCCATGATTTTCAAATCCACCAACTCCCAAATCCATCAATTCAAATATCCACATTTTTTCGAAGCATAAATAATTTCTCGAAATATCATAATCAAATCCCATAATATTTTATGGGCATATTTCATAAAAATTGAAATCACCAACATAACCAAATATTTGCCTTGAAATATTTGAAAATCAAATCGTGCCCAATTTACCATTAAAACCACACCAATTTCAAAATCCTCAAAACCATAAAATAATTCCACACGGCATAAATTTGTAGAATTCGCATTTTCTTAAATCCAATAAATTCATAAATAATTCTACAATAAATCCAATAAATATTTGGCACATAGAAATTAAATTCCAAATATTTAATTCACACATAAGATATTCATCAATTAAATTCCCCAAAATTAATTTGAAGGTGGGTCACTCACCTGGAGCACGCAATTAACCCATGATCCACTACGGGATCAATTCTACGACTCACCGGTGCTCCTAGAACAAAATTCACAGACAGTCAAATAAATTAATATTTTATTCGGGTAAATAATACCCGGTACCCGGGGGGTCAAAACACAAACGATAACTAAAATTTACGAATTATATACCGAATCGAAGCTCGAGTGATGCTAATCACAGATCCGGTCTTAATTTCCGATGATCGTACCCGACGGGGTCGGAATTTTATCGGGAAGCTTTACGGGTTTCGGCTCTGCAATTCTCCCAAACCGTCGCGAATTGGTGGAAACGGAAGTCGGATTTGGGTTCAGGAGGTCGAACACTGCGGACTGGAGCTGGCCGGAATTTTCGGGTACTCGCCGGAACAGTAATTTCCGGCGGGCCGCCACGTCACCGGCAACCGTCGCCGGAACAGTAATTTCCGACGGTGGCCGTTTGCTGTGAAATTTTGCAGATTTGTAGATCGTGAGGAGAGCAATCCAACGGGACCGACGGTGAGCAAAACGGAGGTCGGACGGCGGAGAAATCACCGTTTGAAGATTTTCGACCCCTCGCCGGAAAACGCTCCGATCCCGGCGCGTCGGTGGTCCGATGGCCGTGATTTTTGGTGGGTAGGCCGGACTTGAGGAGAGGATGCTGGGTGTATGGCGCGTGTACTGTATATCGGCCGGAATAGTGCCGATTCGCGGTGGCCGGCGGTGGAGGGGAAAAATCGCCGCCAAACTTCGGACGTCCGATCCGGGCGCGTCCGGCGGCCGTTCGCCGTGAAATTTGGAGGTTTTGCCGGAAATGAGGTGGGCAATCTGGCTGGCCGGCGCGTGTACAGTAACTAGGCCGGAAAAACGTGAAAATGGCCGGCGGCCGGCGGGTCCTCTCTCTCTCTTTCTCTCTCCTCTCTCTCTTTCTCTCTCTTCTCTCTCTTTCTCTCTCTTCCCCGAGAGTTTTTCAAAATTAAAACCCTGCGTGACACTGTTCATGCCACGTGGACCACTCAGAAGCTGACACGTGGCATTTCACTGTTCACGACCCAAAAACATTAAAATAATACGGTATCCGGTAAACTTCAAACGTCCATAACTTTTTAACCGGATGTCCGTTTTGAGCGTGCCGCTAGTCTGTGAACTCGTATCGACGAGCACTTCACAACCATGCATGAGTCAAAGCTCAATTCCCCATAAACAAAAAGTCAACTCCGGCACCCCTTGGACAGTTTGGACCGCAACTTGTTTCGTCCATAACTTTCAAACCGTAGCTCCGTTTTCGACGTGCTACCAGTCTACGAACTCGTGGCATCGTGCACTTCGCCACGGTGCCCTAGTCATCTCGAAATTCCCACCGAGTCAAAAAGTCAACTTTTGACCCCTTTGGTCAACGGTCAACAGTCAACCTCGGTCAACGTGCATGGATTCCGGTGCGATTTGGGACGGGGTGTTACAGCCTTCCCCCCTTACAAAAATTTCGTCCTCGAAATTTCCGCACGTCACTGGAACAAACAAGGGTTCTGATCACGCACCTGCGCTTCGGGCTCCCATGTCGCTTCCTCGACTAAGTAGTTCCTTGCCAACCAATCCACGCCCAACACTACTTCAAGTCCGGATAGATCCAACAGGATCAGGTCTGCTTCCATCACTTGATCTGTGAAATCGTCGGGCGTAGTCCTGGCTCCCTGCTGCGTCATAGCAAACACCCGGCCTTGACTTGTCTGCTGGGGTCTCCTTCCTCTACCTCGACTCGATCCTGCAGACGGCTGGACTGATCCCGAAGAAACTCCTACTGGCTGACTCCCCTGGGAATTCTGTCCTGGAAATATCCCCGTATGCTGTGTCCGTCGACCTGCTTCTAGCACACTGCCGCTACCATAAGGGCAATCCCTCCTTATGTGGCCTGGCTGCCCACACCGAAAGCATAAACCATCCATCTGACACTGCCCAGAATGATTCCCCCTACAAAGTGGACAAATCCGCGGAGAACCAATGCGTGACTGCTGATACGAGCTTGCATCCACACTGATCGAATGGCGAGCTGGCTGGGGCATGCGATAACTATCTCTCCTCTGGAATCTGCCTCGTGGGCTTAACCCATCACTGTCTGAGCCTGAGCTATGGCCTTTCTTAGCTGCCCCCTGTCGAGGTACTCCGCTATACGAACCTTCGAAAGATCTGCGCCTTGAGGGTCTGTGTATCTCCTCCTGTCTCTCTAGCTCGAGCGCTGCATCCCTGGCGGACTGATAGGTGGGATGTACTGATCCAGAAAGGGTGTAACCGATGCTCTCTTTCAATCCGTCTATGAACCTCACCTTCTTCGTGTGATCATTGGGAATCAGGTGCATGCAGAATCCTGATAGTTCTCGGAATCTCCTCTCGTACTCGGTCACTGTCATGTTCCCCTGTCGCAGTTCCTCGAACTCTCTCCTTCTCGCCTCACGGTACGCAGGAGGACAAAACTCTATCAATGGCAGTTGTTCATCCCAGCTACCACGAAACTGCATAATGCAAGACCTTAGCAGGTCTTCTAATGTCTGAATTGTGCACTCTGCTTGTCCATCAGATTGCGGGTGAAAAGCGGTGCTGTAGTTAAGTCTTGCTCCTAGTGCATCAGCCAATTTCCGCCATAGTCGTGAAGTAAAGCGCGGATCTCGATTTCATAGTATTGGTGGTGATGCTAGAATTAAGATTTAAATTTCTTATTGCTTGAGGTGTGGGTTCATGGAATTTATTTGAAATGAGGGAAACTTAGGGTTTTCAAGAATGGTATTTGGATGTTGAGAATTTTATTCATGACCTTGATGAATTTAGTTAAAAGAAAGATTGATGTTTGTCGAGGTTAAGACTATTGGTTAATCAATGAGGAGCAAGGGTTTTATAATTGTAAGTACTAGGAGGGTAATCGAAGACAAGTGAATTAATCTCAACCTTAACTTGGTGATACCAGTATTTGAGGAAATTAGACTTAAGTTCTAATCTTACCTTTTGAATTGCTGATCGAGTCACGAGAGTTGGTTGTTGGTTTAAGGATGCATGCTTTAGAAGCACCTTATGGTTAGCGTTCGACTATGACCAAGACTTGCAGATCGTGTTCTCGTGGACCAATTTGAATATCCTTAATTAGTGGGCATGAGAAGGAAAGTTGCACAAGAGGGAAGTTAAAGTCACTATTAGGCGAATGTAGTGGCAGATGCCTTGAGTAGGAAGGCTACTGGATCCCTTGCTCACATCCAAGTCATCCAACTACCTCTCATGGTGGAGTTGAAGAAGATGGGGGTGTTAATGCATATGCATCCTTCAGGAGTTCTCATGGCTAGCTTCCAGGTACGACCGGTGTTGGTGGATCGTATAGTAGAGACCCAAATGGAAGATCCTAAGTTGAGGACAATTAAGGGCAAGGTACAAGAAGGTCTTGATCCGGAATTTTCCATAAGGAGGGATGGAGCCCTCGTGCATAAAGGACGACTTTGCGTTCCGGATATCCCAGGACTCAAGAAGGAGATTTTAGAGGAGGCGCACAGCTCGATGTATGCGATGCATCCTGGGAGTACCAAGATGTATCGGACGCTTGTTAAGTATTATTGGTGGATTGGTATGAAGAGAGAAGTGGCAGACTTTGTATCAAAGTGTTTGATTTGTCAACAAGTGAAAGCAGAAAGACAGAAGCCTTCGGGATTACTCCAACCTTTACCGATTCCCGTGTGGAAGTGGGAAGAACTCAATATGGACTTCGTATTCAAGCTTCCTTCCACACCTAGAAGGTACGACGGCATTTGGGTAATCATTGATCGTCTCACCAAGTCGGCACACTTCCTACCGGTACGAGAACATTTTTCACCCGAGAAGTTAGCTTAGTTGTTCGTGCAACGCATTGTAAGTCTTCATGGAGTACCGTTAGCCATCACTAGATCCTTAACCCAATAAAGTATTCCACACTTCTTAAATTCTAACTCCGTCCCAAAAATCATACTCCTTATCATTGTAAATTATCACCAACAATATCAACCACCTTGAATCGATAAAGCACCACCAATACGAACCTTAAATCTCCAAGGAAATAAGATATCAAGATCTTAGCTTCTAGAATGAAAATAACCATGCTTAAACATCCAACCATGCCTAAGGAATCATCCTCATCTCATTAACCTCATCAACCACCAAGTAGAACTTTAGTCGCTATCCGGAGCTTGCTTGATTCTCTAAACGCTGTCGTACCTTCTCTTTGTGAATGATAGTTTAAGCACGAAATCCATATTTACATCTCCCTACTTTTACTTATCGGTGACCTAAGTACCTTTATTCGGATCTTGCAACTTCCTTTATCGTGCCAAACCACCATGTCATCCAGTGAGCATTCCATACGTCTTGGTACCCTTGGGGTGTATCGCATACTTTGAATCACGTGCTTCCTTTAAGATCTCCTTTTTGAACTCAACGATACCCTGCTTTGGATTCTTAATTGGCGATACTTAACCTTAAGTCGCTTTTGGAAAAACCATAACAATAAACAAATAATAAAATATATTTTTCAAATATACCTAACTTGCATAGGCAATTGTTAAAACTCCACATTGAAATTCATATCTTAAAATCCATAGCATAAAATAAAATATGCACGCTTGTAATGGAGGTACGTACGACACCTTCTACATGTTACGTAATCCATGATTCCAACTGTCGCCGACACTCTGCTACCAATACAAACCAGGGTGGTTGCCTATATTGGCCGTCCAATTTCCCGGGCTCGTAGGCAACATGATCATGGGGCTAGCTCTACATGGACCACATTGGTTCGCCGCCTCCATATGGTGCAGTATAATATCAAACAATATAACATACAGATACATGTATGAACACAAACCAAAAATACTTGAATAAAACACCTTGAAAAGCATTTAAATTTTGATAATCGATCGGGAAAATATTTTGACGCCTTGAAATCGATCGACACACATCCTTAGGCAATCATCATTCTTCTCCATGAACGAAACGGATACCATTCACGATGATAAGCTTGACCTTCAAAAAGAAAAGGCATCCTCGACCATCGACTAGGCCATAGGAATTCCCCGTTAGGCTAGATGATCCTAATTGACACCCTCGAAGATTAGAGTTATTCAAACTCGGGCAACGAATTTACTTCGAGACAAACGGAAAGAAAGCTTTCACACGGGTAAAACGAGAGATTAAACACGGATAGGATGCACAACAATGCACAGTCCCTTCGAAATACTAGAACCTAGAGCTCTGATACCAACTGTCAGGACCCGTCCAGAATTCCTTCCCCGGAACCCTAGACAGCCCTGATCCCAGGGAAACCCTACCGAACCTTCCAACGGAAAATCCGGCAGAGCCTCCCCTAAGGGATTTACTTACCACAAAATTCCCTGCACTGAAAACACACTTCTAAAATTATCCCCTTATTCCTCCCACAGTACTACAAATCGATTCCACAAATTGCAGCACTTAAAAAAAAATAAATAAATACAGTAATCCAGTGCAAAATAAATACAACAAGAGTGAAAGAAATATTACAACTGCAATAAAAGAATAACAGGGTACTGCCGAACTAAAACAGCAAGGAAGATCAAGTCCGCTCCGAGTGAACACCGACAACCTGGTACCTAGAGGAACGGAATTTAAGAGTGTGAGATGCTAATCATCTCAGTGAGCGACCCTACTACTATACCATATAATATCACAGTAATAAGTATAAATAATAATTATTTGGAAATAATATTTTCTCTCAAAACCCTTACAATTCTCTCAGTTGGAAAGGTTCCCCTTTTAAAACAATTTCACAAAACCCTTTATCCATATTCCCCGAAAACCAAGACATCAATTAAATACCAGAAGCGGTAACAATTATATTTTTAATTCCAATTCAGTTTCCAAACATTTTATTTTTAAAACACAGTTCTGAAAATCATTTGATGCACCCACTATATACCAGTGGCGCCAACAGTACCCAGCGTCCCAAGGTACCGCCAGACAGGAGGTTATAGAAAGAAACCGGCATACGGTCGCGTGGCGTCCCACAGCGCCGCTGCTAACCTGGTGTCCCGGCCAAAGGGGGGTGGCCGCCCTCTCCGATGGCATCCACAGGACACCCTCATAATATCAACCGCGCGCTACTCACACCCACCTGCGCGCTAATCACATCACCTGCGCGCTAATCACACCCACCTGCGCACTAATCACAACCGTGTGCACACTAACCATATCACATATACCATATCACATAATCAGAACACCAGTACGTGCACGGTGCATCTAAAAATTATAAAATCCATAAATTGAAATCATAAAACAAATTTCACATTTTTCATAAGCATAGCGGGCATAATCCATCCGCTTGAACCGGGAAATTCTCCACAATTTCCTTATAATCCATACCATAAATTCCATGATTTTCAAATCCACCAACTCCCAAATCCATCAATTCAAATATCCACATTTTTTCGAAGCATAAATAATTTCTCGAAATATCATAATCAAATCCCATAATATTTTATGGGCATATTTCATAAAAATTGAAATCACCAACATAACCAAATATTTGCCTTGAAATATTTGAAAATCAAATCGTGCCCAATTTACCATTAAAACCACACCAATTTCAAAATCCTCAAAACCATAAAATAATTCCACACGGCATAAATTTGTAGAATTCGCATTTTCTTAAATCCAATAAATTCATAAATAATTCTACAATAAATCCAATAAATATTTGGCACATAGAAATTAAATTCCAAATATTTAATTCACACATAAGATATTCATCAATTAAATTCCCCAAAATTAATTTGAAGGTGGGTCACTCACCTGGAGCACGCAATTAACCCATGATCCACTACGGGATCAATTCTACGACTCACCGGTGCTCCTAGAACAAAATTCACAGACAGTCAAATAAATTAATATTTTATTCGGGTAAATAATACCCGGTACCCGGGGGGTCAAAACACAAACGATAACTAAAATTTACGAATTATATACCGAATCGAAGCTCGAGTGATGCTAATCACAGATCCGGTCTTAATTTCCGATGATCGTACCCGACGGGGTCGGAATTTTATCGGGAAGCTTTACGGGTTTCGGCTCTGCAATTCTCCCAAACCGTCGCGAATTGGTGGAAACGGAAGTCGGATTTGGGTTCAGGAGGTCGAACACTGCGGACTGGAGCTGGCCGGAATTTTCGGGTACTCGCCGGAACAGTAATTTCCGGCGGGCCGCCACGTCACCGGCAACCGTCGCCGGAACAGTAATTTCCGACGGTGGCCGTTTGCTGTGAAATTTTGCAGATTTGTAGATCGTGAGGAGAGCAATCCAACGGGACCGACGGTGAGCAAAACGGAGGTCGGACGGCGGAGAAATCACCGTTTGAAGATTTTCGACCCCTCGCCGGAAAACGCTCCGATCCCGGCGCGTCGGTGGTCCGATGGCCGTGATTTTTGGTGGGTAGGCCGGACTTGAGGAGAGGATGCTGGGTGTATGGCGCGTGTACTGTATATCGGCCGGAATAGTGCCGATTCGCGGTGGCCGGCGGTGGAGGGGAAAAATCGCCGCCAAACTTCGGACGTCCGATCCGGGCGCGTCCGGCGGCCGTTCGCCGTGAAATTTGGAGGTTTTGCCGGAAATGAGGTGGGCAATCTGGCTGGCCGGTGCGTGTACAGTAACTAGGCCGGAAAAACGTGAAAATGGCCGGCGGCCGGCGGGTCCTCTCTCTCTCTTTCTCTCTCCTCTCTCTCTTTCTCTCTCTTCTCTCTCTTTCTCTCTCTTCCCCGAGAGTTTTTCAAAATTAAAACCCTGCGTGACACTGTTCATGCCACGTGGACCACTCAGAAGCTGACACGTGGCATTTCACTGTTCACGACCCAAAAACATTAAAATAATACGGTATCCGGTAAACTTCAAACGTCCATAACTTTTTAACCGGATGTCCGTTTTGAGCGTGCCGCTAGTCTGTGAACTCGTATCGACGAGCACTTCACAACCATGCATGAGTCAAAGCTCAATTCCCCATAAACAAAAAGTCAACTCCGGCACCCCTTGGACAGTTTGGACCGCAACTTGTTTCGTCCATAACTTTCAAACCGTAGCTCCGTTTTCGACGTGCTACCAGTCTACGAACTCGTGGCATCGTGCACTTCGCCACGGTGCCCTAGTCATCTCGAAATTCCCACCGAGTCAAAAAGTCAACTTTTGACCCCTTTGGTCAACGGTCAACAGTCAACCTCGGTCAACGTGCACGGATTCCGGTGCGATTTGGGACGGGGTGTTACAGCCTTCCCCCCTTACAAAAATTTCGTCCTCGAAATTTCCGCACGTCACTGGAACAAACAAGGGTTCTGATCACGCACCTGCGCTTCGGGCTCCCATGTCGCTTCCTCGACTAAGTAGTTCCTTGCCAACCAATCCACGCCCAACACTACTTCAAGTCCGGATAGATCCAACAGGATCAGGTCTGCTTCCATCACTTGATCTGTGAAATCGTCGGGCGTAGTCCTGGCTCCCTGCTGCGTCATAGCAAACACCCGGCCTTGACTTGTCTGCTGGGGTCTCCTTCCTCTACCTCGACTCGATCCTGCAGACGGCTGGACTGATCCCGAAGAAACTCCTACTGGCTGACTCCCCTGGGAATTCTGTCCTGGAAATATCCCCGTATGCTGTGTCCGTCGACCTGCTTCTAGCACACTGCCGCTACCATAAGGGCAATCCCTCCTTATGTGGCCTGGCTGCCCACACCGAAAGCATAAACCATCCATCTGACACTGCCCAGAATGATTCCCCCTACAAAGTGGACAAATCCGCGGAGAACCAATGCGTGACTGCTGATACGAGCTTGCATCCACACTGATCGAATGGCGAGCTGGCTGGGGCATGCGATAACTATCTCTCCTCTGGAATCTGCCTCGTGGGCTTAACCCATCACTGTCTGAGCCTGAGCTATGGCCTTTCTTAGCTGCCCCCTGTCGAGGTACTCCGCTATACGAACCTTCGAAAGATCTGCGCCTTGAGGGTCTGTGTATCTCCTCCTGTCTCTCTAGCTCGAGCGCTGCATCCCTGGCGGACTGATAGGTGGGATGTACTGATCCAGAAAGGGTGTAACCGATGCTCTCTTTCAATCCGTCTATGAACCTCACCTTCTTCGTGTGATCATTGGGAATCAGGTGCATGCAGAATCCTGATAGTTCTCGGAATCTCCTCTCGTACTCGGTCACTGTCATGTTCCCCTGTCGCAGTTCCTCGAACTCTCTCCTTCTCGCCTCACGGTACGCAGGAGGACAAAACTCTATCAATGGCAGTTGTTCATCCCAGCTACCACGAAACTGCATAATGCAAGACCTTAGCAGGTCTTCTAATGTCTGAATTGTGCACTCTGCTTGTCCATCAGATTGCGGGTGAAAAGCGGTGCTGTAGTTAAGTCTTGCTCCTAGTGCATCAGCCAATTTCCGCCATAGTCGTGAAGTAAAGCGCGGATCTCGATTTCATAGTATTGGTGGTGATGCTAGAATTAAGATTTAAATTTCTTATTGCTTGAGGTGTGGGTTCATGGAATTTATTTGAAATGAGGGAAACTTAGGGTTTTCAAGAATGGTATTTGGATGTTGAGAATTTTATTCATGACCTTGATGAATTTAGTTAAAAGAAAGATTGATGTTTGTCGAGGTTAAGACTATTGGTTAATCAATGAGGAGCAAGGGTTTTATAATTGTAAGTACTAGGAGGGTAATCGAAGACAAGTGAATTAATCTCAACCTTAACTTGGTGATACCAGTATTTGAGGAAATTAGACTTAAGTTCTAATCTTACCTTTTGAATTGCTGATCGAGTCACGAGAGTTGGTTGTTGGTTTAAGGATGCATGCTTTAGAAGCACCTTATGGTTAGCGTTCGACTATGACCAAGACTTGCAGATCGTGTTCTCGTGGACCAATTTGAATATCCTTAATTAGTGGGCATGAGAAGGAAAGTTGCACAAGAGGGAAGTTAAAGTCACTATTAGGCGAATGTAGTGGCAGATGCCTTGAGTAGGAAGGCTACTGGATCCCTTGCTCACATCCAAGTCATCCAACTACCTCTCATGGTGGAGTTGAAGAAGATGGGGGTGTTAATGCATATGCATCCTTCAGGAGTTCTCATGGCTAGCTTCCAGGTACGACCGGTGTTGGTGGATCGTATAGTAGAGACCCAAATGGAAGATCCTAAGTTGAGGACAATTAAGGGCAAGGTACAAGAAGGTCTTGATCCGGAATTTTCCATAAGGAGGGATGGAGCCCTCGTGCATAAAGGACGACTTTGCGTTCCGGATATCCCAGGACTCAAGAAGGAGATTTTAGAGGAGGCGCACAGCTCGATGTATGCGATGCATCCTGGGAGTACCAAGATGTATCGGACGCTTGTTAAGTATTATTGGTGGATTGGTATGAAGAGAGAAGTGGCAGACTTTGTATCAAAGTGTTTGATTTGTCAACAAGTGAAAGCAGAAAGACAGAAGCCTTCGGGATTACTCCAACCTTTACCGATTCCCGTGTGGAAGTGGGAAGAACTCAATATGGACTTCGTATTCAAGCTTCCTTCCACACCTAGAAGGTACGACGGCATTTGGGTAATCATTGATCGTCTCACCAAGTCGGCACACTTCCTACCGGTACGAGAACATTTTTCACCCGAGAAGTTAGCTTAGTTGTTCGTGCAACGCATTGTAAGTCTTCATGGAGTACCGTTAGCCATCACTAGATCCTTAACCCAATAAAGTATTCCACACTTCTTAAATTCTAACTCCGTCCCAAAAATCATACTCCTTATCATTGTAAATTATCACCAACAATATCAACCACCTTGAATCGATAAAGCACCACCAATACGAACCTTAAATCTCCAAGGAAATAAGATATCAAGATCTTAGCTTCTAGAATGAAAATAACCATGCTTAAACATCCAACCATGCCTAAGGAATCATCCTCATCTCATTAACCTCATCAACCACCAAGTAGAACTTTAGTCGCTATCCGGAGCTTGCTTGATTCTCTAAACGCTGTCGTACCTTCTCTTTGTGAATGATAGTTTAAGCACGAAATCCATATTTACATCTCCCTACTTTTACTTATCGGTGACCTAAGTACCTTTATTCGGATCTTGCAACTTCCTTTATCGTGCCAAACCACCATGTCATCCAGTGAGCATTCCATACGTCTTGGTACCCTTGGGGTGTATCGCATACTTTGAATCACGTGCTTCCTTTAAGATCTCCTTTTTGAACTCAACGATACCCTGCTTTGGATTCTTAATTGGCGATACTTAACCTTAAGTCGCTTTTGGAAAAACCATAACAATAAACAAATAATAAAATATATTTTTCAAATATACCTAACTTGCATAGGCAATTGTTAAAACTCCACATTGAAATTCATATCTTAAAATCCATAGCATAAAATAAAATATGCACGCTTGTAATGGAGGTACGTACGACACCTTCTACATGTTACGTAATCCATGATTCCAACTGTCGCCGACACTCTGCTACCAATACAAACCAGGGTGGTTGCCTATATTGGCCGTCCAATTTCCCGGGCTCGTAGGCAACATGATCATGGGGCTAGCTCTACATGGACCACATTGGTTCGCCGCCTCCATATGGTGCAGTATAATATCAAACAATATAACATACAGATACATGTATGAACACAAACCAAAAATACTTGAATAAAACACCTTGAAAAGCATTTAAATTTTGATAATCGATCGGGAAAATATTTTGACGCCTTGAAATCGATCGACACACATCCTTAGGCAATCATCATTCTTCTCCATGAACGAAACGGATACCATTCACGATGATAAGCTTGACCTTCAAAAAGAAAAGGCATCCTCGACCATCGACTAGGCCATAGGAATTCCCCGTTAGGCTAGATGATCCTAATTGACACCCTCGAAGATTAGAGTTATTCAAACTCGGGCAACGAATTTACTTCGAGACAAACGGAAAGAAAGCTTTCACACGGGTAAAACGAGAGATTAAACACGGATAGGATGCACAACAATGCACAGTCCCTTCGAAATACTAGAACCTAGAGCTCTGATACCAACTGTCAGGACCCGTCCAGAATTCCTTCCCCGGAACCCTAGACAGCCCTGATCCCAGGGAAACCCTACCGAACCTTCCAACGGAAAATCCGGCAGAGCCTCCCCTAAGGGATTTACTTACCACAAAATTCCCTGCACTGAAAACACACTTCTAAAATTATCCCCTTATTCCTCCCACAGTACTACAAATCGATTCCACAAATTGCAGCACTTAAAAAAAAATAAATAAATACAGTAATCCAGTGCAAAATAAATACAACAAGAGTGAAAGAAATATTACAACTGCAATAAAAGAATAACAGGGTACTGCCGAACTAAAACAGCAAGGAAGATCAAGTCCGCTCCGAGTGAACACCGACAACCTGGTACCTAGAGGAACGGAATTTAAGAGTGTGAGATGCTAATCATCTCAGTGAGCGACCCTACTACTATACCATATAATATCACAGTAATAAGTATAAATAATAATTATTTGGAAATAATATTTTCTCTCAAAACCCTTACAATTCTCTCAGTTGGAAAGGTTCCCCTTTTAAAACAATTTCACAAAACCCTTTATCCATATTCCCCGAAAACCAAGACATCAATTAAATACCAGAAGCGGTAACAATTATATTTTTAATTCCAATTCAGTTTCCAAACATTTTATTTTTAAAACACAGTTCTGAAAATCATTTGATGCACCCACTATATACCAGTGGCGCCAACAGTACCCAGCGTCCCAAGGTACCGCCAGACAGGAGGTTATAGAAAGAAACCGGCATACGGTCGCGTGGCGTCCCACAGCGCCGCTGCTAACCTGGTGTCCCGGCCAAAGGGGGGTGGCCGCCCTCTCCGATGGCATCCACAGGACACCCTCATAATATCAACCGCGCGCTACTCACACCCACCTGCGCGCTAATCACATCACCTGCGCGCTAATCACACCCACCTGCGCACTAATCACAACCGTGTGCACACTAACCATATCACATATACCATATCACATAATCAGAACACCAGTACGTGCACGGTGCATCTAAAAATTATAAAATCCATAAATTGAAATCATAAAACAAATTTCACATTTTTCATAAGCATAGCGGGCATAATCCATCCGCTTGAACCGGGAAATTCTCCACAATTTCCTTATAATCCATACCATAAATTCCATGATTTTCAAATCCACCAACTCCCAAATCCATCAATTCAAATATCCACATTTTTTCGAAGCATAAATAATTTCTCGAAATATCATAATCAAATCCCATAATATTTTATGGGCATATTTCATAAAAATTGAAATCACCAACATAACCAAATATTTGCCTTGAAATATTTGAAAATCAAATCGTGCCCAATTTACCATTAAAACCACACCAATTTCAAAATCCTCAAAACCATAAAATAATTCCACACGGCATAAATTTGTAGAATTCGCATTTTCTTAAATCCAATAAATTCATAAATAATTCTACAATAAATCCAATAAATATTTGGCACATAGAAATTAAATTCCAAATATTTAATTCACACATAAGATATTCATCAATTAAATTCCCCAAAATTAATTTGAAGGTGGGTCACTCACCTGGAGCACGCAATTAACCCATGATCCACTACGGGATCAATTCTACGACTCACCGGTGCTCCTAGAACAAAATTCACAGACAGTCAAATAAATTAATATTTTATTCGGGTAAATAATACCCGGTACCCGGGGGGTCAAAACACAAACGATAACTAAAATTTACGAATTATATACCGAATCGAAGCTCGAGTGATGCTAATCACAGATCCGGTCTTAATTTCCGATGATCGTACCCGACGGGGTCGGAATTTTATCGGGAAGCTTTACGGGTTTCGGCTCTGCAATTCTCCCAAACCGTCGCGAATTGGTGGAAACGGAAGTCGGATTTGGGTTCAGGAGGTCGAACACTGCGGACTGGAGCTGGCCGGAATTTTCGGGTACTCGCCGGAACAGTAATTTCCGGCGGGCCGCCACGTCACCGGCAACCGTCGCCGGAACAGTAATTTCCGACGGTGGCCGTTTGCTGTGAAATTTTGCAGATTTGTAGATCGTGAGGAGAGCAATCCAACGGGACCGACGGTGAGCAAAACGGAGGTCGGACGGCGGAGAAATCACCGTTTGAAGATTTTCGACCCCTCGCCGGAAAACGCTCCGATCCCGGCGCGTCGGTGGTCCGATGGCCGTGATTTTTGGTGGGTAGGCCGGACTTGAGGAGAGGATGCTGGGTGTATGGCGCGTGTACTGTATATCGGCCGGAATAGTGCCGATTCGCGGTGGCCGGCGGTGGAGGGGAAAAATCGCCGCCAAACTTCGGACGTCCGATCCGGGCGCGTCCGGCGGCCGTTCGCCGTGAAATTTGGAGGTTTTGCCGGAAATGAGGTGGGCAATCTGGCTGGCCGGCGCGTGTACAGTAACTAGGCCGGAAAAACGTGAAAATGGCCGGCGGCCGGCGGGTCCTCTCTCTCTCTTTCTCTCTCCTCTCTCTCTTTCTCTCTCTTCTCTCTCTTTCTCTCTCTTCCCCGAGAGTTTTTCAAAATTAAAACCCTGCGTGACACTGTTCATGCCACGTGGACCACTCAGAAGCTGACACGTGGCATTTCACTGTTCACGACCCAAAAACATTAAAATAATACGGTATCCGGTAAACTTCAAACGTCCATAACTTTTTAACCGGATGTCCGTTTTGAGCGTGCCGCTAGTCTGTGAACTCGTATCGACGAGCACTTCACAACCATGCATGAGTCAAAGCTCAATTCCCCATAAACAAAAAGTCAACTCCGGCACCCCTTGGACAGTTTGGACCGCAACTTGTTTCGTCCATAACTTTCAAACCGTAGCTCCGTTTTCGACGTGCTACCAGTCTACGAACTCGTGGCATCGTGCACTTCGCCACGGTGCCCTAGTCATCTCGAAATTCCCACCGAGTCAAAAAGTCAACTTTTGACCCCTTTGGTCAACGGTCAACAGTCAACCTCGGTCAACGTGCACGGATTCCGGTGCGATTTGGGACGGGGTGTTACAGCCTTCCCCCCTTACAAAAATTTCGTCCTCGAAATTTCCGCACGTCACTGGAACAAACAAGGGTTCTGATCACGCACCTGCGCTTCGGGCTCCCATGTCGCTTCCTCGACTAAGTAGTTCCTTGCCAACCAATCCACGCCCAACACTACTTCAAGTCCGGATAGATCCAACAGGATCAGGTCTGCTTCCATCACTTGATCTGTGAAATCGTCGGGCGTAGTCCTGGCTCCCTGCTGCGTCATAGCAAACACCCGGCCTTGACTTGTCTGCTGGGGTCTCCTTCCTCTACCTCGACTCGATCCTGCAGACGGCTGGACTGATCCCGAAGAAACTCCTACTGGCTGACTCCCCTGGGAATTCTGTCCTGGAAATATCCCCGTATGCTGTGTCCGTCGACCTGCTTCTAGCACACTGCCGCTACCATAAGGGCAATCCCTCCTTATGTGGCCTGGCTGCCCACACCGAAAGCATAAACCATCCATCTGACACTGCCCAGAATGATTCCCCCTACAAAGTGGACAAATCCGCGGAGAACCAATGCGTGACTGCTGATACGAGCTTGCATCCACACTGATCGAATGGCGAGCTGGCTGGGGCATGCGATAACTATCTCTCCTCTGGAATCTGCCTCGTGGGCTTAACCCATCACTGTCTGAGCCTGAGCTATGGCCTTTCTTAGCTGCCCCCTGTCGAGGTACTCCGCTATACGAACCTTCGAAAGATCTGCGCCTTGAGGGTCTGTGTATCTCCTCCTGTCTCTCTAGCTCGAGCGCTGCATCCCTGGCGGACTGATAGGTGGGATGTACTGATCCAGAAAGGGTGTAACCGATGCTCTCTTTCAATCCGTCTATGAACCTCACCTTCTTCGTGTGATCATTGGGAATCAGGTGCATGCAGAATCCTGATAGTTCTCGGAATCTCCTCTCGTACTCGGTCACTGTCATGTTCCCCTGTCGCAGTTCCTCGAACTCTCTCCTTCTCGCCTCACGGTACGCAGGAGGACAAAACTCTATCAATGGCAGTTGTTCATCCCAGCTACCACGAAACTGCATAATGCAAGACCTTAGCAGGTCTTCTAATGTCTGAATTGTGCACTCTGCTTGTCCATCAGATTGCGGGTGAAAAGCGGTGCTGTAGTTAAGTCTTGCTCCTAGTGCATCAGCCAATTTCCGCCATAGTCGTGAAGTAAAGCGCGGATCTCGATTTCATAGTATTGGTGGTGATGCTAGAATTAAGATTTAAATTTCTTATTGCTTGAGGTGTGGGTTCATGGAATTTATTTGAAATGAGGGAAACTTAGGGTTTTCAAGAATGGTATTTGGATGTTGAGAATTTTATTCATGACCTTGATGAATTTAGTTAAAAGAAAGATTGATGTTTGTCGAGGTTAAGACTATTGGTTAATCAATGAGGAGCAAGGGTTTTATAATTGTAAGTACTAGGAGGGTAATCGAAGACAAGTGAATTAATCTCAACCTTAACTTGGTGATACCAGTATTTGAGGAAATTAGACTTAAGTTCTAATCTTACCTTTTGAATTGCTGATCGAGTCACGAGAGTTGGTTGTTGGTTTAAGGATGCATGCTTTAGAAGCACCTTATGGTTAGCGTTCGACTATGACCAAGACTTGCAGATCGTGTTCTCGTGGACCAATTTGAATATCCTTAATTAGTGGGCATGAGAAGGAAAGTTGCACAAGAGGGAAGTTAAAGTCACTATTAGGCGAATGTAGTGGCAGATGCCTTGAGTAGGAAGGCTACTGGATCCCTTGCTCACATCCAAGTCATCCAACTACCTCTCATGGTGGAGTTGAAGAAGATGGGGGTGTTAATGCATATGCATCCTTCAGGAGTTCTCATGGCTAGCTTCCAGGTACGACCGGTGTTGGTGGATCGTATAGTAGAGACCCAAATGGAAGATCCTAAGTTGAGGACAATTAAGGGCAAGGTACAAGAAGGTCTTGATCCGGAATTTTCCATAAGGAGGGATGGAGCCCTCGTGCATAAAGGACGACTTTGCGTTCCGGATATCCCAGGACTCAAGAAGGAGATTTTAGAGGAGGCGCACAGCTCGATGTATGCGATGCATCCTGGGAGTACCAAGATGTATCGGACGCTTGTTAAGTATTATTGGTGGATTGGTATGAAGAGAGAAGTGGCAGACTTTGTATCAAAGTGTTTGATTTGTCAACAAGTGAAAGCAGAAAGACAGAAGCCTTCGGGATTACTCCAACCTTTACCGATTCCCGTGTGGAAGTGGGAAGAACTCAATATGGACTTCGTATTCAAGCTTCCTTCCACACCTAGAAGGTACGACGGCATTTGGGTAATCATTGATCGTCTCACCAAGTCGGCACACTTCCTACCGGTACGAGAACATTTTTCACCCGAGAAGTTAGCTTAGTTGTTCGTGCAACGCATTGTAAGTCTTCATGGAGTACCGTTAGCCATCACTAGATCCTTAACCCAATAAAGTATTCCACACTTCTTAAATTCTAACTCCGTCCCAAAAATCATACTCCTTATCATTGTAAATTATCACCAACAATATCAACCACCTTGAATCGATAAAGCACCACCAATACGAACCTTAAATCTCCAAGGAAATAAGATATCAAGATCTTAGCTTCTAGAATGAAAATAACCATGCTTAAACATCCAACCATGCCTAAGGAATCATCCTCATCTCATTAACCTCATCAACCACCAAGTAGAACTTTAGTCGCTATCCGGAGCTTGCTTGATTCTCTAAACGCTGTCGTACCTTCTCTTTGTGAATGATAGTTTAAGCACGAAATCCATATTTACATCTCCCTACTTTTACTTATCGGTGACCTAAGTACCTTTATTCGGATCTTGCAACTTCCTTTATCGTGCCAAACCACCATGTCATCCAGTGAGCATTCCATACGTCTTGGTACCCTTGGGGTGTATCGCATACTTTGAATCACGTGCTTCCTTTAAGATCTCCTTTTTGAACTCAACGATACCCTGCTTTGGATTCTTAATTGGCGATACTTAACCTTAAGTCGCTTTTGGAAAAACCATAACAATAAACAAATAATAAAATATATTTTTCAAATATACCTAACTTGCATAGGCAATTGTTAAAACTCCACATTGAAATTCATATCTTAAAATCCATAGCATAAAATAAAATATGCACGCTTGTAATGGAGGTACGTACGACACCTTCTACATGTTACGTAATCCATGATTCCAACTGTCGCCGACACTCTGCTACCAATACAAACCAGGGTGGTTGCCTATATTGGCCGTCCAATTTCCCGGGCTCGTAGGCAACATGATCATGGGGCTAGCTCTACATGGACCACATTGGTTCGCCGCCTCCATATGGTGCAGTATAATATCAAACAATATAACATACAGATACATGTATGAACACAAACCAAAAATACTTGAATAAAACACCTTGAAAAGCATTTAAATTTTGATAATCGATCGGGAAAATATTTTGACGCCTTGAAATCGATCGACACACATCCTTAGGCAATCATCATTCTTCTCCATGAACGAAACGGATACCATTCACGATGATAAGCTTGACCTTCAAAAAGAAAAGGCATCCTCGACCATCGACTAGGCCATAGGAATTCCCCGTTAGGCTAGATGATCCTAATTGACACCCTCGAAGATTAGAGTTATTCAAACTCGGGCAACGAATTTACTTCGAGACAAACGGAAAGAAAGCTTTCACACGGGTAAAACGAGAGATTAAACACGGATAGGATGCACAACAATGCACAGTCCCTTCGAAATACTAGAACCTAGAGCTCTGATACCAACTGTCAGGACCCGTCCAGAATTCCTTCCCCGGAACCCTAGACAGCCCTGATCCCAGGGAAACCCTACCGAACCTTCCAACGGAAAATCCGGCAGAGCCTCCCCTAAGGGATTTACTTACCACAAAATTCCCTGCACTGAAAACACACTTCTAAAATTATCCCCTTATTCCTCCCACAGTACTACAAATCGATTCCACAAATTGCAGCACTTAAAAAAAAATAAATAAATACAGTAATCCAGTGCAAAATAAATACAACAAGAGTGAAAGAAATATTACAACTGCAATAAAAGAATAACAGGGTACTGCCGAACTAAAACAGCAAGGAAGATCAAGTCCGCTCCGAGTGAACACCGACAACCTGGTACCTAGAGGAACGGAATTTAAGAGTGTGAGATGCTAATCATCTCAGTGAGCGACCCTACTACTATACCATATAATATCACAGTAATAAGTATAAATAATAATTATTTGGAAATAATATTTTCTCTCAAAACCCTTACAATTCTCTCAGTTGGAAAGGTTCCCCTTTTAAAACAATTTCACAAAACCCTTTATCCATATTCCCCGAAAACCAAGACATCAATTAAATACCAGAAGCGGTAACAATTATATTTTTAATTCCAATTCAGTTTCCAAACATTTTATTTTTAAAACACAGTTCTGAAAATCATTTGATGCACCCACTATATACCAGTGGCGCCAACAGTACCCAGCGTCCCAAGGTACCGCCAGACAGGAGGTTATAGAAAGAAACCGGCATACGGTCGCGTGGCGTCCCACAGCGCCGCTGCTAACCTGGTGTCCCGGCCAAAGGGGGGTGGCCGCCCTCTCCGATGGCATCCACAGGACACCCTCATAATATCAACCGCGCGCTACTCACACCCACCTGCGCGCTAATCACATCACCTGCGCGCTAATCACACCCACCTGCGCACTAATCACAACCGTGTGCACACTAACCATATCACATATACCATATCACATAATCAGAACACCAGTACGTGCACGGTGCATCTAAAAATTATAAAATCCATAAATTGAAATCATAAAACAAATTTCACATTTTTCATAAGCATAGCGGGCATAATCCATCCGCTTGAACCGGGAAATTCTCCACAATTTCCTTATAATCCATACCATAAATTCCATGATTTTCAAATCCACCAACTCCCAAATCCATCAATTCAAATATCCACATTTTTTCGAAGCATAAATAATTTCTCGAAATATCATAATCAAATCCCATAATATTTTATGGGCATATTTCATAAAAATTGAAATCACCAACATAACCAAATATTTGCCTTGAAATATTTGAAAATCAAATCGTGCCCAATTTACCATTAAAACCACACCAATTTCAAAATCCTCAAAACCATAAAATAATTCCACACGGCATAAATTTGTAGAATTCGCATTTTCTTAAATCCAATAAATTCATAAATAATTCTACAATAAATCCAATAAATATTTGGCACATAGAAATTAAATTCCAAATATTTAATTCACACATAAGATATTCATCAATTAAATTCCCCAAAATTAATTTGAAGGTGGGTCACTCACCTGGAGCACGCAATTAACCCATGATCCACTACGGGATCAATTCTACGACTCACCGGTGCTCCTAGAACAAAATTCACAGACAGTCAAATAAATTAATATTTTATTCGGGTAAATAATACCCGGTACCCGGGGGGTCAAAACACAAACGATAACTAAAATTTACGAATTATATACCGAATCGAAGCTCGAGTGATGCTAATCACAGATCCGGTCTTAATTTCCGATGATCGTACCCGACGGGGTCGGAATTTTATCGGGAAGCTTTACGGGTTTCGGCTCTGCAATTCTCCCAAACCGTCGCGAATTGGTGGAAACGGAAGTCGGATTTGGGTTCAGGAGGTCGAACACTGCGGACTGGAGCTGGCCGGAATTTTCGGGTACTCGCCGGAACAGTAATTTCCGGCGGGCCGCCACGTCACCGGCAACCGTCGCCGGAACAGTAATTTCCGACGGTGGCCGTTTGCTGTGAAATTTTGCAGATTTGTAGATCGTGAGGAGAGCAATCCAACGGGACCGACGGTGAGCAAAACGGAGGTCGGACGGCGGAGAAATCACCGTTTGAAGATTTTCGACCCCTCGCCGGAAAACGCTCCGATCCCGGCGCGTCGGTGGTCCGATGGCCGTGATTTTTGGTGGGTAGGCCGGACTTGAGGAGAGGATGCTGGGTGTATGGCGCGTGTACTGTATATCGGCCGGAATAGTGCCGATTCGCGGTGGCCGGCGGTGGAGGGGAAAAATCGCCGCCAAACTTCGGACGTCCGATCCGGGCGCGTCCGGCGGCCGTTCGCCGTGAAATTTGGAGGTTTTGCCGGAAATGAGGTGGGCAATCTGGCTGGCCGGCGCGTGTACAGTAACTAGGCCGGAAAAACGTGAAAATGGCCGGCGGCCGGCGGGTCCTCTCTCTCTCTTTCTCTCTCCTCTCTCTCTTTCTCTCTCTTCTCTCTCTTTCTCTCTCTTCCCCGAGAGTTTTTCAAAATTAAAACCCTGCGTGACACTGTTCATGCCACGTGGACCACTCAGAAGCTGACACGTGGCATTTCACTGTTCACGACCCAAAAACATTAAAATAATACGGTATCCGGTAAACTTCAAACGTCCATAACTTTTTAACCGGATGTCCGTTTTGAGCGTGCCGCTAGTCTGTGAACTCGTATCGACGAGCACTTCACAACCATGCATGAGTCAAAGCTCAATTCCCCATAAACAAAAAGTCAACTCCGGCACCCCTTGGACAGTTTGGACCGCAACTTGTTTCGTCCATAACTTTCAAACCGTAGCTCCGTTTTCGACGTGCTACCAGTCTACGAACTCGTGGCATCGTGCACTTCGCCACGGTGCCCTAGTCATCTCGAAATTCCCACCGAGTCAAAAAGTCAACTTTTGACCCCTTTGGTCAACGGTCAATAGTCAACCTCGGTCAACGTGCATGGATTCCGGTGCGATTTGGGACGGGGTGTTACAGCCTTCCCCCCTTACAAAAATTTCGTCCTCGAAATTTCCGCACGTCACTGGAACAAACAAGGGTTCTGATCACGCACCTGCGCTTCGGGCTCCCATGTCGCTTCCTCGACTAAGTAGTTCCTTGCCAACCAATCCACGCCCAACACTACTTCAAGTCCGGATAGATCCAACAGGATCAGGTCTGCTTCCATCACTTGATCTGTGAAATCGTCGGGCGTAGTCCTGGCTCCCTGCTGCGTCATAGCAAACACCCGGCCTTGACTTGTCTGCTGGGGTCTCCTTCCTCTACCTCGACTCGATCCTGCAGACGGCTGGACTGATCCCGAAGAAACTCCTACTGGCTGACTCCCCTGGGAATTCTGTCCTGGAAATATCCCCGTATGCTGTGTCCGTCGACCTGCTTCTAGCACACTGCCGCTACCATAAGGGCAATCCCTCCTTATGTGGCCTGGCTGCCCACACCGAAAGCATAAACCATCCATCTGACACTGCCCAGAATGATTCCCCCTACAAAGTGGACAAATCCGCGGAGAACCAATGCGTGACTGCTGATACGAGCTTGCATCCACACTGATCGAATGGCGAGCTGGCTGGGGCATGCGATAACTATCTCTCCTCTGGAATCTGCCTCGTGGGCTTAACCCATCACTGTCTGAGCCTGAGCTATGGCCTTTCTTAGCTGCCCCCTGTCGAGGTACTCCGCTATACGAACCTTCGAAAGATCTGCGCCTTGAGGGTCTGTGTATCTCCTCCTGTCTCTCTAGCTCGAGCGCTGCATCCCTGGCGGACTGATAGGTGGGATGTACTGATCCAGAAAGGGTGTAACCGATGCTCTCTTTCAATCCGTCTATGAACCTCACCTTCTTCGTGTGATCATTGGGAATCAGGTGCATGCAGAATCCTGATAGTTCTCGGAATCTCCTCTCGTACTCGGTCACTGTCATGTTCCCCTGTCGCAGTTCCTCGAACTCTCTCCTTCTCGCCTCACGGTACGCAGGAGGACAAAACTCTATCAATGGCAGTTGTTCATCCCAGCTACCACGAAACTGCATAATGCAAGACCTTAGCAGGTCTTCTAATGTCTGAATTGTGCACTCTGCTTGTCCATCAGATTGCGGGTGAAAAGCGGTGCTGTAGTTAAGTCTTGCTCCTAGTGCATCAGCCAATTTCCGCCATAGTCGTGAAGTAAAGCGCGGATCTCGATTTCATAGTATTGGTGGTGATGCTAGAATTAAGATTTAAATTTCTTATTGCTTAAGGTGTGGGTTCATGGAATTTATTTGAAATGAGGGAAACTTAGGGTTTTCAAGAATGGTATTTGGATGTTGAGAATTTTATTCATGACCTTGATGAATTTAGTTAAAAGAAAGATTGATGTTTGTCGAGGTTAAGACTATTGGTTAATCAATGAGGAGCAAGGGTTTTATAATTGTAAGTACTAGGAGGGTAATCGAAGACAAGTGAATTAATCTCAACCTTAACTTGGTGATACCAGTATTTGAGGAAATTAGACTTAAGTTCTAATCTTACCTTTTGAATTGCTGATCGAGTCACGAGAGTTGGTTGTTGGTTTAAGGATGCATGCTTTAGAAGCACCTTATGGTTAGCGTTCGACTATGACCAAGACTTGCAGATCGTGTTCTCGTGGACCAATTTGAATATCCTTAATTAGTGGGCATGAGAAGGAAAGTTGCACAAGAGGGAAGTTAAAGTCACTATTAGGCGAATGTAGTGGCAGATGCCTTGAGTAGGAAGGCTACTGGATCCCTTGCTCACATCCAAGTCATCCAACTACCTCTCATGGTGGAGTTGAAGAAGATGGGGGTGTTAATGCATATGCATCCTTCAGGAGTTCTCATGGCTAGCTTCCAGGTACGACCGGTGTTGGTGGATCGTATAGTAGAGACCCAAATGGAAGATCCTAAGTTGAGGACAATTAAGGGCAAGGTACAAGAAGGTCTTGATCCGGAATTTTCCATAAGGAGGGATGGAGCCCTCGTGCATAAAGGACGACTTTGCGTTCCGGATATCCCAGGACTCAAGAAGGAGATTTTAGAGGAGGCGCACAGCTCGATGTATGCGATGCATCCTGGGAGTACCAAGATGTATCGGACGCTTGTTAAGTATTATTGGTGGATTGGTATGAAGAGAGAAGTGGCAGACTTTGTATCAAAGTGTTTGATTTGTCAACAAGTGAAAGCAGAAAGACAGAAGCCTTCGGGATTACTCCAACCTTTACCGATTCCCGTGTGGAAGTGGGAAGAACTCAATATGGACTTCGTATTCAAGCTTCCTTCCACACCTAGAAGGTACGACGGCATTTGGGTAATCATTGATCGTCTCACCAAGTCGGCACACTTCCTACCGGTACGAGAACATTTTTCACCCGAGAAGTTAGCTTAGTTGTTCGTGCAACGCATTGTAAGTCTTCATGGAGTACCGTTAGCCATCACTAGATCCTTAACCCAATAAAGTATTCCACACTTCTTAAATTCTAACTCCGTCCCAAAAATCATACTCCTTATCATTGTAAATTATCACCAACAATATCAACCACCTTGAATCGATAAAGCACCACCAATACGAACCTTAAATCTCCAAGGAAATAAGATATCAAGATCTTAGCTTCTAGAATGAAAATAACCATGCTTAAACATCCAACCATGCCTAAGGAATCATCCTCATCTCATTAACCTCATCAACCACCAAGTAGAACTTTAGTCGCTATCCGGAGCTTGCTTGATTCTCTAAACGCTGTCGTACCTTCTCTTTGTGAATGATAGTTTAAGCACGAAATCCATATTTACATCTCCCTACTTTTACTTATCGGTGACCTAAGTACCTTTATTCGGATCTTGCAACTTCCTTTATCGTGCCAAACCACCATGTCATCCAGTGAGCATTCCATACGTCTTGGTACCCTTGGGGTGTATCGCATACTTTGAATCACGTGCTTCCTTTAAGATCTCCTTTTTGAACTCAACGATACCCTGCTTTGGATTCTTAATTGGCGATACTTAACCTTAAGTCGCTTTTGGAAAAACCATAACAATAAACAAATAATAAAATATATTTTTCAAATATACCTAACTTGCATAGGCAATTGTTAAAACTCCACATTGAAATTCATATCTTAAAATCCATAGCATAAAATAAAATATGCACGCTTGTAATGGAGGTACGTACGACACCTTCTACATGTTACGTAATCCATGATTCCAACTGTCGCCGACACTCTGCTACCAATACAAACCAGGGTGGTTGCCTATATTGGCCGTCCAATTTCCCGGGCTCGTAGGCAACATGATCATGGGGCTAGCTCTACATGGACCACATTGGTTCGCCGCCTCCATATGGTGCAGTATAATATCAAACAATATAACATACAGATACATGTATGAACACAAACCAAAAATACTTGAATAAAACACCTTGAAAAGCATTTAAATTTTGATAATCGATCGGGAAAATATTTTGACGCCTTGAAATCGATCGACACACATCCTTAGGCAATCATCATTCTTCTCCATGAACGAAACGGATACCATTCACGATGATAAGCTTGACCTTCAAAAAGAAAAGGCATCCTCGACCATCGACTAGGCCATAGGAATTCCCCGTTAGGCTAGATGATCCTAATTGACACCCTCGAAGATTAGAGTTATTCAAACTCGGGCAACGAATTTACTTCGAGACAAACGGAAAGAAAGCTTTCACACGGGTAAAACGAGAGATTAAACACGGATAGGATGCACAACAATGCACAGTCCCTTCGAAATACTAGAACCTAGAGCTCTGATACCAACTGTCAGGACCCGTCCAGAATTCCTTCCCCGGAACCCTAGACAGCCCTGATCCCAGGGAAACCCTACCGAACCTTCCAACGGAAAATCCGGCAGAGCCTCCCCTAAGGGATTTACTTACCACAAAATTCCCTGCACTGAAAACACACTTCTAAAATTATCCCCTTATTCCTCCCACAGTACTACAAATCGATTCCACAAATTGCAGCACTTAAAAAAAAATAAATAAATACAGTAATCCAGTGCAAAATAAATACAACAAGAGTGAAAGAAATATTACAACTGCAATAAAAGAATAACAGGGTACTGCCGAACTAAAACAGCAAGGAAGATCAAGTCCGCTCCGAGTGAACACCGACAACCTGGTACCTAGAGGAACGGAATTTAAGAGTGTGAGATGCTAATCATCTCAGTGAGCGACCCTACTACTATACCATATAATATCACAGTAATAAGTATAAATAATAATTATTTGGAAATAATATTTTCTCTCAAAACCCTTACAATTCTCTCAGTTGGAAAGGTTCCCCTTTTAAAACAATTTCACAAAACCCTTTATCCATATTCCCCGAAAACCAAGACATCAATTAAATACCAGAAGCGGTAACAATTATATTTTTAATTCCAATTCAGTTTCCAAACATTTTATTTTTAAAACACAGTTCTGAAAATCATTTGATGCACCCACTATATACCAGTGGCGCCAACAGTACCCAGCGTCCCAAGGTACCGCCAGACAGGAGGTTATAGAAAGAAACCGGCATACGGTCGCGTGGCGTCCCACAGCGCCGCTGCTAACCTGGTGTCCCGGCCAAAGGGGGGTGGCCGCCCTCTCCGATGGCATCCACAGGACACCCTCATAATATCAACCGCGCGCTACTCACACCCACCTGCGCGCTAATCACATCACCTGCGCGCTAATCACACCCACCTGCGCACTAATCACAACCGTGTGCACACTAACCATATCACATATACCATATCACATAATCAGAACACCAGTACGTGCACGGTGCATCTAAAAATTATAAAATCCATAAATTGAAATCATAAAACAAATTTCACATTTTTCATAAGCATAGCGGGCATAATCCATCCGCTTGAACCGGGAAATTCTCCACAATTTCCTTATAATCCATACCATAAATTCCATGATTTTCAAATCCACCAACTCCCAAATCCATCAATTCAAATATCCACATTTTTTCGAAGCATAAATAATTTCTCGAAATATCATAATCAAATCCCATAATATTTTATGGGCATATTTCATAAAAATTGAAATCACCAACATAACCAAATATTTGCCTTGAAATATTTGAAAATCAAATCGTGCCCAATTTACCATTAAAACCACACCAATTTCAAAATCCTCAAAACCATAAAATAATTCCACACGGCATAAATTTGTAGAATTCGCATTTTCTTAAATCCAATAAATTCATAAATAATTCTACAATAAATCCAATAAATATTTGGCACATAGAAATTAAATTCCAAATATTTAATTCACACATAAGATATTCATCAATTAAATTCCCCAAAATTAATTTGAAGGTGGGTCACTCACCTGGAGCACGCAATTAACCCATGATCCACTACGGGATCAATTCTACGACTCACCGGTGCTCCTAGAACAAAATTCACAGACAGTCAAATAAATTAATATTTTATTCGGGTAAATAATACCCGGTACCCGGGGGGTCAAAACACAAACGATAACTAAAATTTACGAATTATATACCGAATCGAAGCTCGAGTGATGCTAATCACAGATCCGGTCTTAATTTCCGATGATCGTACCCGACGGGGTCGGAATTTTATCGGGAAGCTTTACGGGTTTCGGCTCTGCAATTCTCCCAAACCGTCGCGAATTGGTGGAAACGGAAGTCGGATTTGGGTTCAGGAGGTCGAACACTGCGGACTGGAGCTGGCCGGAATTTTCGGGTACTCGCCGGAACAGTAATTTCCGGCGGGCCGCCACGTCACCGGCAACCGTCGCCGGAACAGTAATTTCCGACGGTGGCCGTTTGCTGTGAAATTTTGCAGATTTGTAGATCGTGAGGAGAGCAATCCAACGGGACCGACGGTGAGCAAAACGGAGGTCGGACGGCGGAGAAATCACCGTTTGAAGATTTTCGACCCCTCGCCGGAAAACGCTCCGATCCCGGCGCGTCGGTGGTCCGATGGCCGTGATTTTTGGTGGGTAGGCCGGACTTGAGGAGAGGATGCTGGGTGTATGGCGCGTGTACTGTATATCGGCCGGAATAGTGCCGATTCGCGGTGGCCGGCGGTGGAGGGGAAAAATCGCCGCCAAACTTCGGACGTCCGATCCGGGCGCGTCCGGCGGCCGTTCGCCGTGAAATTTGGAGGTTTTGCCGGAAATGAGGTGGGCAATCTGGCTGGCCGGTGCGTGTACAGTAACTAGGCCGGAAAAACGTGAAAATGGCCGGCGGCCGGCGGGTCCTCTCTCTCTCTTTCTCTCTCCTCTCTCTCTTTCTCTCTCTTCTCTCTCTTTCTCTCTCTTCCCCGAGAGTTTTTCAAAATTAAAACCCTGCGTGACACTGTTCATGCCACGTGGACCACTCAGAAGCTGACACGTGGCATTTCACTGTTCACGACCCAAAAACATTAAAATAATACGGTATCCGGTAAACTTCAAACGTCCATAACTTTTTAACCGGATGTCCGTTTTGAGCGTGCCGCTAGTCTGTGAACTCGTATCGACGAGCACTTCACAACCATGCATGAGTCAAAGCTCAATTCCCCATAAACAAAAAGTCAACTCCGGCACCCCTTGGACAGTTTGGACCGCAACTTGTTTCGTCCATAACTTTCAAACCGTAGCTCCGTTTTCGACGTGCTACCAGTCTACGAACTCGTGGCATCGTGCACTTCGCCACGGTGCCCTAGTCATCTCGAAATTCCCACCGAGTCAAAAAGTCAACTTTTGACCCCTTTGGTCAACGGTCAACAGTCAACCTCGGTCAACGTGCACGGATTCCGGTGCGATTTGGGACGGGGTGTTACAGCCTTCCCCCCTTACAAAAATTTCGTCCTCGAAATTTCCGCACGTCACTGGAACAAACAAGGGTTCTGATCACGCACCTGCGCTTCGGGCTCCCATGTCGCTTCCTCGACTAAGTAGTTCCTTGCCAACCAATCCACGCCCAACACTACTTCAAGTCCGGATAGATCCAACAGGATCAGGTCTGCTTCCATCACTTGATCTGTGAAATCGTCGGGCGTAGTCCTGGCTCCCTGCTGCGTCATAGCAAACACCCGGCCTTGACTTGTCTGCTGGGGTCTCCTTCCTCTACCTCGACTCGATCCTGCAGACGGCTGGACTGATCCCGAAGAAACTCCTACTGGCTGACTCCCCTGGGAATTCTGTCCTGGAAATATCCCCGTATGCTGTGTCCGTCGACCTGCTTCTAGCACACTGCCGCTACCATAAGGGCAATCCCTCCTTATGTGGCCTGGCTGCCCACACCGAAAGCATAAACCATCCATCTGACACTGCCCAGAATGATTCCCCCTACAAAGTGGACAAATCCGCGGAGAACCAATGCGTGACTGCTGATACGAGCTTGCATCCACACTGATCGAATGGCGAGCTGGCTGGGGCATGCGATAACTATCTCTCCTCTGGAATCTGCCTCGTGGGCTTAACCCATCACTGTCTGAGCCTGAGCTATGGCCTTTCTTAGCTGCCCCCTGTCGAGGTACTCCGCTATACGAACCTTCGAAAGATCTGCGCCTTGAGGGTCTGTGTATCTCCTCCTGTCTCTCTAGCTCGAGCGCTGCATCCCTGGCGGACTGATAGGTGGGATGTACTGATCCAGAAAGGGTGTAACCGATGCTCTCTTTCAATCCGTCTATGAACCTCACCTTCTTCGTGTGATCATTGGGAATCAGGTGCATGCAGAATCCTGATAGTTCTCGGAATCTCCTCTCGTACTCGGTCACTGTCATGTTCCCCTGTCGCAGTTCCTCGAACTCTCTCCTTCTCGCCTCACGGTACGCAGGAGGACAAAACTCTATCAATGGCAGTTGTTCATCCCAGCTACCACGAAACTGCATAATGCAAGACCTTAGCAGGTCTTCTAATGTCTGAATTGTGCACTCTGCTTGTCCATCAGATTGCGGGTGAAAAGCGGTGCTGTAGTTAAGTCTTGCTCCTAGTGCATCAGCCAATTTCCGCCATAGTCGTGAAGTAAAGCGCGGATCTCGATTTCATAGTATTGGTGGTGATGCTAGAATTAAGATTTAAATTTCTTATTGCTTGAGGTGTGGGTTCATGGAATTTATTTGAAATGAGGGAAACTTAGGGTTTTCAAGAATGGTATTTGGATGTTGAGAATTTTATTCATGACCTTGATGAATTTAGTTAAAAGAAAGATTGATGTTTGTCGAGGTTAAGACTATTGGTTAATCAATGAGGAGCAAGGGTTTTATAATTGTAAGTACTAGGAGGGTAATCGAAGACAAGTGAATTAATCTCAACCTTAACTTGGTGATACCAGTATTTGAGGAAATTAGACTTAAGTTCTAATCTTACCTTTTGAATTGCTGATCGAGTCACGAGAGTTGGTTGTTGGTTTAAGGATGCATGCTTTAGAAGCACCTTATGGTTAGCGTTCGACTATGACCAAGACTTGCAGATCGTGTTCTCGTGGACCAATTTGAATATCCTTAATTAGTGGGCATGAGAAGGAAAGTTGCACAAGAGGGAAGTTAAAGTCACTATTAGGCGAATGTAGTGGCAGATGCCTTGAGTAGGAAGGCTACTGGATCCCTTGCTCACATCCAAGTCATCCAACTACCTCTCATGGTGGAGTTGAAGAAGATGGGGGTGTTAATGCATATGCATCCTTCAGGAGTTCTCATGGCTAGCTTCCAGGTACGACCGGTGTTGGTGGATCGTATAGTAGAGACCCAAATGGAAGATCCTAAGTTGAGGACAATTAAGGGCAAGGTACAAGAAGGTCTTGATCCGGAATTTTCCATAAGGAGGGATGGAGCCCTCGTGCATAAAGGACGACTTTGCGTTCCGGATATCCCAGGACTCAAGAAGGAGATTTTAGAGGAGGCGCACAGCTCGATGTATGCGATGCATCCTGGGAGTACCAAGATGTATCGGACGCTTGTTAAGTATTATTGGTGGATTGGTATGAAGAGAGAAGTGGCAGACTTTGTATCAAAGTGTTTGATTTGTCAACAAGTGAAAGCAGAAAGACAGAAGCCTTCGGGATTACTCCAACCTTTACCGATTCCCGTGTGGAAGTGGGAAGAACTCAATATGGACTTCGTATTCAAGCTTCCTTCCACACCTAGAAGGTACGACGGCATTTGGGTAATCATTGATCGTCTCACCAAGTCGGCACACTTCCTACCGGTACGAGAACATTTTTCACCCGAGAAGTTAGCTTAGTTGTTCGTGCAACGCATTGTAAGTCTTCATGGAGTACCGTTAGCCATCACTAGATCCTTAACCCAATAAAGTATTCCACACTTCTTAAATTCTAACTCCGTCCCAAAAATCATACTCCTTATCATTGTAAATTATCACCAACAATATCAACCACCTTGAATCGATAAAGCACCACCAATACGAACCTTAAATCTCCAAGGAAATAAGATATCAAGATCTTAGCTTCTAGAATGAAAATAACCATGCTTAAACATCCAACCATGCCTAAGGAATCATCCTCATCTCATTAACCTCATCAACCACCAAGTAGAACTTTAGTCGCTATCCGGAGCTTGCTTGATTCTCTAAACGCTGTCGTACCTTCTCTTTGTGAATGATAGTTTAAGCACGAAATCCATATTTACATCTCCCTACTTTTACTTATCGGTGACCTAAGTACCTTTATTCGGATCTTGCAACTTCCTTTATCGTGCCAAACCACCATGTCATCCAGTGAGCATTCCATACGTCTTGGTACCCTTGGGGTGTATCGCATACTTTGAATCACGTGCTTCCTTTAAGATCTCCTTTTTGAACTCAACGATACCCTGCTTTGGATTCTTAATTGGCGATACTTAACCTTAAGTCGCTTTTGGAAAAACCATAACAATAAACAAATAATAAAATATATTTTTCAAATATACCTAACTTGCATAGGCAATTGTTAAAACTCCACATTGAAATTCATATCTTAAAATCCATAGCATAAAATAAAATATGCACGCTTGTAATGGAGGTACGTACGACACCTTCTACATGTTACGTAATCCATGATTCCAACTGTCGCCGACACTCTGCTACCAATACAAACCAGGGTGGTTGCCTATATTGGCCGTCCAATTTCCCGGGCTCGTAGGCAACATGATCATGGGGCTAGCTCTACATGGACCACATTGGTTCGCCGCCTCCATATGGTGCAGTATAATATCAAACAATATAACATACAGATACATGTATGAACACAAACCAAAAATACTTGAATAAAACACCTTGAAAAGCATTTAAATTTTGATAATCGATCGGGAAAATATTTTGACGCCTTGAAATCGATCGACACACATCCTTAGGCAATCATCATTCTTCTCCATGAACGAAACGGATACCATTCACGATGATAAGCTTGACCTTCAAAAAGAAAAGGCATCCTCGACCATCGACTAGGCCATAGGAATTCCCCGTTAGGCTAGATGATCCTAATTGACACCCTCGAAGATTAGAGTTATTCAAACTCGGGCAACGAATTTACTTCGAGACAAACGGAAAGAAAGCTTTCACACGGGTAAAACGAGAGATTAAACACGGATAGGATGCACAACAATGCACAGTCCCTTCGAAATACTAGAACCTAGAGCTCTGATACCAACTGTCAGGACCCGTCCAGAATTCCTTCCCCGGAACCCTAGACAGCCCTGATCCCAGGGAAACCCTACCGAACCTTCCAACGGAAAATCCGGCAGAGCCTCCCCTAAGGGATTTACTTACCACAAAATTCCCTGCACTGAAAACACACTTCTAAAATTATCCCCTTATTCCTCCCACAGTACTACAAATCGATTCCACAAATTGCAGCACTTAAAAAAAAATAAATAAATACAGTAATCCAGTGCAAAATAAATACAACAAGAGTGAAAGAAATATTACAACTGCAATAAAAGAATAACAGGGTACTGCCGAACTAAAACAGCAAGGAAGATCAAGTCCGCTCCGAGTGAACACCGACAACCTGGTACCTAGAGGAACGGAATTTAAGAGTGTGAGATGCTAATCATCTCAGTGAGCGACCCTACTACTATACCATATAATATCACAGTAATAAGTATAAATAATAATTATTTGGAAATAATATTTTCTCTCAAAACCCTTACAATTCTCTCAGTTGGAAAGGTTCCCCTTTTAAAACAATTTCACAAAACCCTTTATCCATATTCCCCGAAAACCAAGACATCAATTAAATACCAGAAGCGGTAACAATTATATTTTTAATTCCAATTCAGTTTCCAAACATTTTATTTTTAAAACACAGTTCTGAAAATCATTTGATGCACCCACTATATACCAGTGGCGCCAACAGTACCCAGCGTCCCAAGGTACCGCCAGACAGGAGGTTATAGAAAGAAACCGGCATACGGTCGCGTGGCGTCCCACAGCGCCGCTGCTAACCTGGTGTCCCGGCCAAAGGGGGGTGGCCGCCCTCTCCGATGGCATCCACAGGACACCCTCATAATATCAACCGCGCGCTACTCACACCCACCTGCGCGCTAATCACATCACCTGCGCGCTAATCACACCCACCTGCGCACTAATCACAACCGTGTGCACACTAACCATATCACATATACCATATCACATAATCAGAACACCAGTACGTGCACGGTGCATCTAAAAATTATAAAATCCATAAATTGAAATCATAAAACAAATTTCACATTTTTCATAAGCATAGCGGGCATAATCCATCCGCTTGAACCGGGAAATTCTCCACAATTTCCTTATAATCCATACCATAAATTCCATGATTTTCAAATCCACCAACTCCCAAATCCATCAATTCAAATATCCACATTTTTTCGAAGCATAAATAATTTCTCGAAATATCATAATCAAATCCCATAATATTTTATGGGCATATTTCATAAAAATTGAAATCACCAACATAACCAAATATTTGCCTTGAAATATTTGAAAATCAAATCGTGCCCAATTTACCATTAAAACCACACCAATTTCAAAATCCTCAAAACCATAAAATAATTCCACACGGCATAAATTTGTAGAATTCGCATTTTCTTAAATCCAATAAATTCATAAATAATTCTACAATAAATCCAATAAATATTTGGCACATAGAAATTAAATTCCAAATATTTAATTCACACATAAGATATTCATCAATTAAATTCCCCAAAATTAATTTGAAGGTGGGTCACTCACCTGGAGCACGCAATTAACCCATGATCCACTACGGGATCAATTCTACGACTCACCGGTGCTCCTAGAACAAAATTCACAGACAGTCAAATAAATTAATATTTTATTCGGGTAAATAATACCCGGTACCCGGGGGGTCAAAACACAAACGATAACTAAAATTTACGAATTATATACCGAATCGAAGCTCGAGTGATGCTAATCACAGATCCGGTCTTAATTTCCGATGATCGTACCCGACGGGGTCGGAATTTTATCGGGAAGCTTTACGGGTTTCGGCTCTGCAATTCTCCCAAACCGTCGCGAATTGGTGGAAACGGAAGTCGGATTTGGGTTCAGGAGGTCGAACACTGCGGACTGGAGCTGGCCGGAATTTTCGGGTACTCGCCGGAACAGTAATTTCCGGCGGGCCGCCACGTCACCGGCAACCGTCGCCGGAACAGTAATTTCCGACGGTGGCCGTTTGCTGTGAAATTTTGCAGATTTGTAGATCGTGAGGAGAGCAATCCAACGGGACCGACGGTGAGCAAAACGGAGGTCGGACGGCGGAGAAATCACCGTTTGAAGATTTTCGACCCCTCGCCGGAAAACGCTCCGATCCCGGCGCGTCGGTGGTCCGATGGCCGTGATTTTTGGTGGGTAGGCCGGACTTGAGGAGAGGATGCTGGGTGTATGGCGCGTGTACTGTATATCGGCCGGAATAGTGCCGATTCGCGGTGGCCGGCGGTGGAGGGGAAAAATCGCCGCCAAACTTCGGACGTCCGATCCGGGCGCGTCCGGCGGCCGTTCGCCGTGAAATTTGGAGGTTTTGCCGGAAATGAGGTGGGCAATCTGGCTGGCCGGTGCGTGTACAGTAACTAGGCCGGAAAAACGTGAAAATGGCCGGCGGCCGGCGGGTCCTCTCTCTCTCTTTCTCTCTCCTCTCTCTCTTTCTCTCTCTTCTCTCTCTTTCTCTCTCTTCCCCGAGAGTTTTTCAAAATTAAAACCCTGCGTGACACTGTTCATGCCACGTGGACCACTCAGAAGCTGACACGTGGCATTTCACTGTTCACGACCCAAAAACATTAAAATAATACGGTATCCGGTAAACTTCAAACGTCCATAACTTTTTAACCGGATGTCCGTTTTGAGCGTGCCGCTAGTCTGTGAACTCGTATCGACGAGCACTTCACAACCATGCATGAGTCAAAGCTCAATTCCCCATAAACAAAAAGTCAACTCCGGCACCCCTTGGACAGTTTGGACCGCAACTTGTTTCGTCCATAACTTTCAAACCGTAGCTCCGTTTTCGACGTGCTACCAGTCTACGAACTCGTGGCATCGTGCACTTCGCCACGGTGCCCTAGTCATCTCGAAATTCCCACCGAGTCAAAAAGTCAACTTTTGACCCCTTTGGTCAACGGTCAACAGTCAACCTCGGTCAACGTGCACGGATTCCGGTGCGATTTGGGACGGGGTGTTACAATAAACCTTGATATAATGAAGACGCCACAATAGGTGATGGATATCCTATTGATAAGTCAAAATTAAAACACTCACTCTCTAATAGTGTTTCAGGTGTTCAAAAAGAATAAAGAGAAATTCAATCTCACAATTAATTTTCTATAAAATATTCAAGCTGCATTCTCATTGAAAAATAACTTTAAATAGGTTTAAGATAGGAAACAAAAAAAAAAAACTAAAAAGATAGGATAAAACCGGCCAATAGGATTAGGAAACCAAGTTGGCCGAATTTTCTCTCTCATTTCCTTATCTAATTTTGATTAATTAATTTCTTTATTTTGAATTAGGAATTAATTAATTTACAATGAAAATAATAAAATAATAAATTTTCTAAGTTGATTTTTCCAGCAAATAAATAAATAGAAACCAAATAAAAAATTAATTTCCTAAAACAAAAAGTAGAAATAAAATTAGGAAACTAAAATACTATCTTTTTGACTAAGTTGACTTTGACCAATCTTTGATCAATTTAAGCTCCAAATCAGCTTCCATATTCTTTTTAGGATTCCAAATAGGATTATCATGGAGTCTCACATGTTTCCCTTGTTTGGAACGAAGAGAAAGTGCCAACTCAGCAAAATACAGTAAATCCAACAACAAAATACAATAAAACCCGCCAAACTCCCTTCTATGCACACAAGCCCTTTTTAATTGCCTTTGAAGCTGCCTTGACTTGATTCCATAACTTCTTAGAGATATGTATTGAATCCATGATGTGTTAGAACCATTTTTTGCTTCTTGGAGTCCATATTTGCACGAAAACAGCTACTCGGATCTATATCGGCCTCCACCACTTGGATGCTTAAAACGGGTTTTGTATCTTCAGGTATGCACAAGCCCTTTTGAGAATTAATTATTCCCTGTATAAAGGCAGCCAAGTTGTCCTTAAACCTCTTAGCTTGAATCCTAGCAATTGGTCTGGTCTTCATTCGTATTGGATCAGCACCCTAGCGGGTAGTCGGTTATGCGGACACAGGCAGATTCTCGTCACGTGTGTATTTAATTTATAACACAAAATTTAATTTATTTTCTACCAAAGAATAACATTCATAGTACTAGTCATATATTATAAAAGGAAAATTGATTCATAGAAATCTAATTCCCAAAAAATTAAAATGCAAAACTATTAGTTTCTTTCTTAAAACAAAAACTACAAGTATAATTAATATAGTAGTTTTTCTTTTTTCCTTTTTTATTTTATTTTATAAGCTATGGTTTTTTGTTCTTGTGTAGATATAGACATCGACATTTACACTTTACTTTTTTTTTTAGTTTAATTTTTGTATAAAAAATTAAATCCATCTAGGCTTGACAACATATACAAACTCGTAGCTATTGTTTTTACAATGATAAGGCATGTGTTTTTATCTATAGTATTTACATTAACCTGCTTTCTAGAATAGTTGGAAACTATTTTCCAGAAGATTATATTAATATATATGTATAGTCAATCTCCCATAGGACCTGGTTTTTTTATCAGAATATTTTTTATTGCCTTTTAAATTACTTCATTTAAATATGCTTTATGGACTACATAAGTTTGTACTAAAATCTTTCTAATGCAAAGTGAACCCTATCTATATATCATTTAAATGATGAATATATCTTTAAATTTCAACATTTGAAGCTATTTAAGAATTGACAAGTGAAATCTTAATAAGAGAATCTCTCTCTCTCTCTCTCTCTCTCTTTCTATATATATATATATATATATATATATATTATATATAATTTTTGAAGATTTATCTTCTAAAACCATCTTCTAAATTATAAAAAATTATATAGGGATGTGACAACCCTTATAATTTGTCATCTCATCATATTTACAACATCTCAAACATATTACTTCATCAAAAGACAATATCAAATATATTAGAACATAAAAAAAAAATGTATTTATTTATTAGGGATCATCCACCTTACCTTACCTTGTCTGTAGCGCTTTCCTTCGACTAGAATTTTAATGGGTAGAAGCAGACGGTCTGGATTAGTAAAACATATGTTTATCTCCCTAGCATGTAATTCTCATCCATGGCCACTAATATTTATGGTTTAATTTATGTTAACTTTGCAACCAATAATATAATTTAAAATCATCTTGTCATATCAATTTATAAAATAATGCTAAACTAATTTGGTATTTATGCTGTTAATAATACTATAAGTTCCAAATTGTTTACTAAAAATATTTACCAAATGATATATATTAATATATTATTGATAGACATATTTATTCGGTTTAAATATAGATTGAAACTTTTAAATAGCTAAGTTAAAAAAGAAAAAAAAAAGGAATTAAATATTAGTATGTTATTTATTAAACAAATTTGCTGAATATTTTGGTAATGTTAGCATTATTGCTTCTTCTTTTTTTATTATTTATTTAGCATTATTATTGTGCAATTACTCTCTAACTTTGTAAACAACTTTTATATTTACACGTTTACAATCAAACCAACTTCTTTTACTTTCATAAAATTAATATGTCCCTTTTTTTAACTAACCACTAAGGCTCAAGTCTGCATTAGATTTCTATATTAAAAAGAAGAATAAATATATTGTTGTCGTTGAATTTTGTGCGTACTAGAAGGCTGCTTGTTTCATCCGTGAACGAGCTCAACGAGCAGAATCCATGCTGACTTGAGCAAAGAATCTGCCACTAAACCTAACCACCAAGCTCTAAGTTAAGGATATGGCTGCGAGAATGACTTGATAAGATAGAAGACCGTTAAGGGGTACAGGTGGTGGTGCCTATGCAAACCCTTTGGCAGTCGATTCAGTGAAAAGCTCAAGAGAGAGAGAGAGAGAGTCTAAAGAAAGAAAGAGAGGAGGAGAAAAGATCTTGAGAAAAGAGTGGACAGTATGTAGAAGAAAGTCAACCATGAGCTAAGAATAGTGGGAATCTACAGTTGCAACTTGGATTGTCTTCCTTCTATTACAGCAAAGGGCTATATTATGTAAAATTTTTAACCTTACCTAAAAGAAAAAAAAAAAAGTACTATTTTTCATCAAATTTTAACTTAATCAGAAAAAAAAAAGAGTCCAATATTTTTCACTAATTTAATTTATTCTCCTATATATATGTCCCCATTTTTCTTTATTTCATTCTTTAAAAAAAAAAAAAAAAAAAAAAAAACTGTTCTATTATATTGAAAAACGGATCTTAACTTATAGTATGCATATACATATACATATTGAAAATGGCAACTACCCTGCCTTGCCTGTCCTTTAACGAGGAAAGCAATTTGTGTCAAATATTTTAAATCTCAAACACTTTCTTTTTACTTAAAAGATGTCAGAATTTTCGTTTTCATTTATTTTTTGGTATAATGTCAGAATTTCCTTGTATGACAATAAAGTAGACCATGTAACATACCACTACACTCTATAAAACTAAAACTTACGTGGCTTATTCACCAAACTTTTTATGATTTTTTTTTTGTTTTTTGTTTTTTGTTTTTTTTTTTTTTTTTTTGTAGAATAGAGTAATTTTTAATTTTTAATTTTTGGATGTAGAATACAATAATTTGATTGGGCAATTATGAAACAAAAAAATTGCATGGATTTCAACATTTTTTGCTATAAAAGTTGAATTTTTATTATTGGAATCTTTGATCGCAGAAGTCAAACATTAGTATACACATTATTTATTATTATTATTATTATTATTTTAATGATTGGAAATAGAATCACTTTTCGCAAGAGTTACAAGGGAATTGCAATATGAGAATTTTTTGTTTTTCGGTCAGCCGACCACGAGAATGGTTGCAAAAGCCTTTATCAATGAGAATATGTTGACTTGCAGTAGGCGCATTAAAAAATGAGAATATGTTGACCAACAAAAAAAGAAAGAAATAAAAAAAGAAAAAAACTGATTCCCCATGTACCAAAAGTTGAAAGAGACAAAAAAATTGGTGCATCATGAATCCGTTTCTGTCACATTTAACGATCGAAGAGTAAGTAAAATAAGTCTTTTTTTTTTTTTTTTTCATTTCACTTGTTTATGCATTAAGAATAAAAGAAAATTTCACCTACACTTATCATTTTTGTTGAAAATTAATTAACACCCTTCAAAGTTAAAAATTATCACTTAACTATATGAGATTTGAAAAAAATCATCTTTTATCACATTTGGAATTGATTTTTGAATAAATTCGTTTATGAAAACTCTATTTTATCCTTTAATTTCAAAATTAATATCAACATATTATTCAATCTTATCATATAATAATAATTAGAAAATGTAATTTATTTTATTTTTTTAATTATATTGTTTATTATCTTATGAGTGAAATTTATTTCGGCCTCCTTCCTTTGTTGCATTTGAAGTTGATCTCTAAATACTTCTTTTGGAGTTAATGCTTCCAGCTTAACCTTTTTCTCTTTAAATTTAAATACAATGGAATTCTCTCTCCCATAATGTATGGCATCATTATCAAATTGCCATGGTTTACCCAACAAAATATGACCTGCATTCATAAGATTAACATCACACAATATAACTTCTACATATTTATCAATGCTGAATTTTACTTTGGTTTGTTTATTTTCTATCATCTCACCACTATCATTAAGCCATTGTAATCTACATGGTTCTGGATGTTTAATGATTGCTAAGCCTAATATTTCCACCACAAATTACTTATTACATTTGCACAACTTCTACTATCAATTATCATACTATAAATCTTACCTTGGATTTCACAATGAGTGTGGAAGATGTTTTTTCTTTGAACTTGATCCACATCTTTGTATATAGCCAGCACTCTACTAGAAACCAAGATTAATTCGGTATTGGGTGCATGTAGGATCTCGGCTTCATCCTCAAAGTCTTCCTCCTCTTGCTAGGTTTCATCCCCACTTTCCTCACTTTCCGATTCTAGCTCACCATTACTTTTTAACACCATGATTCTTCTATTCGAGCATTGGCTAGCAATGTGTCCTCATCCCTGTCACTTAAAACAAATAATTTCTCTAGATATTGAAGGTTTAGGATCATATTTACCTTCAATTTTATGCACTTGGACAGATTCGGGTCTAGCCTCTCTCTTTGGACGATTTGAACTTTTTTCTCCAACTTTTGGTTTTGGTTTATTTTCATAGGTAGGATTGTTTCTCCAGTCACTTGGATTTGATCTTTTTCTATTGGAAACATCCCCAAACCATGAACTTACACCCCTCCTCTTGAATTGATACTCAAGTTTAATAGCCACATGCAACGTCTCCTCCAATTCCACATATTGTTGCAATTCTAGTTGATTGGCTATTTTATGATTCAATTTACCAAGAAATCATGCCATGGTTGCTTCTCTATCTTCATTCATGCTCAACCTCATCATGAGCATCTCCATCTCCTTGTAATAATCCTTTTCGCAAGAGTTATTATTATTTTAATGATTGGAAATAGAATCACTTTTCGCAAGAGTTACAAGGGAATTGCAATATGAGAATTTTTTGTTTTTCGGTCAGCCGACCACGAGAATGGTTGCAAAAGCCTTTATCAATGAGAATATGTTGACTTGCAGTAGGCGCATTAAAAAATGAGAATATGTTGACCAACAAAAAAAGAAAGAAATAAAAAAAGAAAAAAACTGATTCCCCATGTACCAAAAGTTGAAAGAGACAAAAAAATTGGTGCATCATGAATCCGTTTCTGTCACATTTAACGATCGAAGAGTAAGTAAAATAAGTCTTTTTTTTTTTTTTTTTCATTTCACTTGTTTATGCATTAAGAATAAAAGAAAATTTCACCTACACTTATCATTTTTGTTGAAAATTAATTAACACCCTTCAAAGTTAAAAATTATCACTTAACTATATGAGATTTGAAAAAAATCATCTTTTATCACATTTGGGATTGATTTTTGAATAAATTCGTTTATGAAAACTCTATTTTATCCTTTAATTTCAAAATTAATATCAACATATTATTCAATCTTATCATATAATAATAATTAGAAAATGTAATTTATTTTATTTTTTTAATTATATTGTTTATTATCTTATGAGTGAAATTTATAATAAATGATATTTTCTAATGTACACTGTTATAAAATAAAAGAAAAAAATAATGTAGTATTATTTACTTTGACAATAAAAATCAACTTTTATGGTGGTAAATGATGTCTTTTCAAATTTCATAAATTCTAATGACTTTCAAACTTTGAAAGGGGTCAAAAAATTTTCATCAAAGATGAAAATTGTATATGAAATGTTCCTTTATTTTTAATACATAAACTAGTGAAATAAAAAAGATTCATTGTACGTGCTCTTCAACAGTAAAAGGTGATAGAAATTGATTCATGATGCATCAATATGACAACAGAAACTTATTTTGCACCAATTCATGATTCAAGATGCACCAATTTTCATCAGTGTTTTTTTAGTCAACATAATATATATATATATATATATATATTTTATCATTTATAATAATTTTCTTTCTCATTTTAATGTTTCAAATTTATGAATTTCCAAACATAGATGCAAATGACTTAACTCTGCTAACCTCGCTTGCCACCAGCATATTCTCATTGATAAAGGTATAGTCGGTTGACCATAAAACAAAAAATTCACATATTACAATCTCCTTGCAACTCTTGGGAAAAGTGATATAAATAAAAATTTCCCAAAAAAATAAATAGCATTTTGAGAACCCTTTATTTCACTATATGCATTAGAAAGGAAATGGAACAGCCAGTCACGTTATTTTTGTAAGTCACTTTTTTGTAATCATATTGGAAGCTATTTTCATACATTTTCCTCATCTCTCTTCTAATAATATTGTGTTTCCTTCTCCCTATAATAGTTCCATAAGAAATTATTCTCTCATCTCGGATTAATCATGGATTGGAGTTCGAAGAACTAATTTTTCATTTAAAAAAAAAAAAAAAGTCATCGAAATTCATTTCCTCAGAGTGAACGCTCTTCAAAAAGATTGCATTCCACATTAAATGAGGGAATGCTCTCTAACACAACATTTGGAGAAGCCTATATGTGCAAATCAACTTGTCCTAAATACTGCCATAGCAGCCTTTAGCAACAACAATAGTAATATAACAGTAACATAAAACTTATGATTAAAAACCTAAATACGAAGCCTTAGCTATGCTCGACTAAGATCAGTAATACTAAAGTTGCCAAATTTATTTACCCATATTGATTATGACATTATGTGGCATTGCTTTAATGAGTTAAATTATCCTAAATTTGTTTATCAACCATAAACATATTGTTGCCACATAACTTGGTATCCTAAATTTGGTAAACAAATTTGATGACTTTAGCAGCACTCCAACCGTGATTTACCATCACCATATTCTTTAATGAACCATTAATCATCATAATTCTATATTTCCTAACCTTTTGTACCTAATAGCCGCTTGAATGATTTCCTTGATTTCACTCTTTCAGGAACTTTAACCCTCTACCCTTGGCTCACTTGATTTGTTTAAGCTACCTAATATCCCATCAAGAATCTTGTCCTTGTCCTTGTCCTTGTCCTTGTCCTTTTTATTACTCACTGGGTCCGAAACAAAAGAGTAGTTCTTTTGAAGTCTATGTTTCCTTCCATGGTGTCCCCAAAAAGTTTCACTCCTGGACCCTAAAGAACCAGGTTGCTTTGCAACATCTGAAGAACAATCAACCATACCATCTACGTTGTCTGATTCATCCCTGCTATTGTCACCATCCTTGGGGCCATACCATGAATCAAGAATTTGAAGTAGAGAACTGTCTTCATTCACCATTCTGGCCTTCCTCTGCCTTTCTGAATCAGGCACAAGTGATGTCTCTCCTTCTGAGTCAGAAAAATCATCATCTGAAATGGAAGGTTCGTAATCAAAACCCATATGTCTCTCTGCTAATTCTACAGCTTGCTTAGGCATAAAATGTTCCCTGTCAATTTTGTTGGATCTTGTGTTGGCAACAGGCCCCAGTTCTTCCCATGGTGAGTCAGAATCACTACTCTTCCTCCATGCCAAATTATCATCCACCATTGATGCATTAGATAGTTCATTATTTGAATTAGTTCCAGTATGAATTATACTATCTTGCTTGTCAAGAGAAGCATTTTCCAAGTTGACAATATTTGCAGCCTCATCAGAAGGAAGGATATAACCTGATTCTATTTTTACCCCAGACATTATTTGTAGCAGTGATGACAACTTTTCATAACCAAGCCTCTGAAAATCAAGATGATAACCATGCCTCCTGAGGAATAGTTTCTTGAAAGAGATTATACTGTATCCTCCCTGGTGGTCTTTCACGATCTCATTTACAAGCTTTTGACAGTCAGCCAATAACAATTCCTTACTTCTAAACTTCACTGAACGTTTCTTGTTAATTATAGGTTGTGAAACTTTGGTGTGAAAAACATTCTGAGACCTTCCCTCTTTATCATGTTCAGGTATACTTGGCATGTCAGACAGTGATGCTGTACCCATAAATATAGATCTCAATCCATTTGAACCATGAGTAGAATCTGAAAAAGAACTCTTTCCAACATGTGTGAGTTTGAATGGTAACATTTTGGAGGGGCATTCTTCCACCCATTTCTTCTCTGATATTAACAAATCAACCAAATGAAGTAGATAAATTTTATCAAGATGTCTAAGATCCAGAGGCCCTTCCTTCTTAAGATTGTGTGCCATTTGCTCCCTAAGAAAATCAGAGACAGCAGGGTGGTATCAATATGATTTTTTATAGCACCTTCTAAGTTCTTTGAACACAGGAATCAGAGTCAAAAAATGTTGCCATAACAAACTGGTACAGTATCCATTTTGGTTCATCTGCTACTAATGAAAGAAAGTTTGAATATTCACTTCAGTAATAACATACATCTACTCAAACCAGTCAACTATAAAGAACATCAGTGACAGTTCATATCTCGAATTAATAGAACTTTAAGCAATAGCATTCAGGTTAGTCAAAAACTTTTTGCAATCTAGAATTCCTTACTGTATTTCATTTTTTGATCAAGATCAATCTTGTATCTTTGACGACAGAGTTTGTACAGCTGATATGGAATTCAATACCATCTCATTAAATGAAATTTATTTCATCAAACTACATTGCAAATATAGACACAATTTAATTTTTCCTACCTCATGGGCACAATAAGATATCTTGTGTCTACTCAAGTATATGACATCATCTGGAAAAGCTACAAAAATGCTCATTGTGCAGAAAAATTTTCTCTTTTCAATCTAGTCATTTGAATAGATATCCCTCTGTGTCAGTCAAACAGTCAAACTAATCTTCAATTACATTGTCTTTGCAATTTTTTTTTTTTGTCCAATGTTATTATTATTCTTATTATTGTCTGTCTTTGCCCTTTTTTTTTCTTTTTTTTTTTTTTTTTTTTTTCCGTCCAATGTTATTATTATTATTATTATTGTTTTTCTAATCTAAGAATTGGTTTGTTGATTACAAGCATAAGAATGGTAAACTCGCCATTTTGGAAAGAAAAAAATGTTAACCAGTAGAAATGTACTGTTCACAAACAGAAGAGACTTTCATGTAAAATATTTATAACGTAATGGAATGAATCTATAATTTCTAGAAACACAAAGGTAAATGTCAAAAAACCAAAAAACATATGGACCTTTTATTATAACCCCAAAACCTAAAGAATAATAGCTTTCCAGAAAATAAAACAAATGTAAGCCTTTTCGATATATTTTTTTCATCATCTATTACAATAGAATCCCCTAATGTTCTTTAATATGCTTAAATATTCTAATTAAGATAATTGTCAATTATCCTTTGTTGCTCGGACTCAGCAAAAATGGTGAAGTATCTGTGTCAACACGACACAACACATATATGGTGTGGAATGCGTACAGGATATGCGAATTTGCAACAGGATACTGCCAATTGGACTTAGAATATTTAATAGGATAGTTATTTTATTCTTACAAAACTAGAAGTTTAGGTTTACTAGAAGTCTTCTTCTCATTAAAAGTTTAGGTTTACCAAAGGTCTTCTTTCTTCTTATTAAAAGTTTTAGGTTTACTAAAACTCTTCTTATTAAAAATTTGTTTCTAAAATTAACTAAATATTAAATTTTATTAATTTTTTAGTTTTTTAGAAGTACCCATACCCGTATCCAAATTTTGGATCCTTATGAGCTGCATCCCGATATCCTAGATCTTGGAAATAAGAGGATCGGACTACTAGATACGTACCCATATTCGACACCCATACACGAGTCCAAGCAACATAGCAATTATCTACTTTAGCTTAAAAGTTACAAATACACTATGGATGTAGAAGGGAAAGCACATCCTAGACTCATTTTATAATCTTTTACTCTTTTCTTGGTTCGTCTTTCGTAACCCTAGTTTTAATTCATATTGCAAACCTCAACTCAATAAAATCTTCTTTCTAACAAAGCTGAGAAAATAATTCAAGCAACAGATTCGCGTGATCTTCAAAACATGAGAATTATTGTTATTATTAATTTTCTTTTTTTGGCTTTGAACATGGGAAAATAATGATGTTGAATAAATATATTTCCTAATAGACTCAGTAGTTGCCAATGATTTATGTTAATCAACTTGGCTTTTGTCTTCTAAAGAAAGTATACATGTATGTTAAATGAATGCTACTTAAATTTAGCACTGCCATAAATAATCAAAAGAAAACTGACCATCGAACCAAGTGCATAAGCAGGAAAACACTAGCCAAACATAATATAAGAGAATCACAAACCTGGTCCTTGATTCAGAGACAATAAGTGATCCTTTAGGTGAGTCCACAAAAGATTCCATATCTCTCCAAAATGAATCCTTTGAAAAAAGTTCATGCTCTCCACTATGATCAACGGTAAGATTCGGTCTATCATAGGTATGATCACTCAGTTTATCAGTGTTTGGGGTACTTCTCCAAGACTTGTACCAACCTACTATACCATTAAAAATCCCAGGACGTGTACAAGACATATTGTCATTCACTCCAGCACTTATAGTGGTTCTGTTGTCCAGAGATGATTTAACATGTGATGAAGAAGATGATGGATATGCTTGATCAAAAACCTGACTAGCTGATTTCAAATTATTTTCCTCATCTTTTCTCTTTCCACAGCCATCATCAGAAATAGAGTGTTTCTCTGGTGTAGTTTGACTTTTATTCTCAGAACCATTACCAGAAGTAGAATATTTTTCTTGAGCTTTGTCATTTTCACTCTTAGAACCATCATTGTTACTGCCAAACCATTTCCTCCAAACCCTCTTAAAATAACCAACTTCAGATGGACAATCTTGATTGACCACAGCAGGCAGAGGACTCTCTGATTCTTGTGTGTTATTCACTGTTTCAACCTTTCCACCAAGGGGAGAGTGCAGCTGTACTTTTTCTGTAGTGTCTTTCACATTTAGGTCTGGTGATGCAGATATTGGCAACTTCTCAGGGGATATCTTCCTCTCTGCTGCTCCTCCATTAACTTTTTCAACGTTTTCATCAAGAGGAGAGTGTAGCTGTCCTTTTTCCATTGCGTCTTTTACATGTAGGTCAGCGGATGTAGTTATTGACAACTTCTCAGGAAACGTCTTCCTATCTGCTCTTCCATTAATAGATCTGCCATCAGCATTTAACTTTGAAGATAGATTGAGATCAGTGTCTGCATTTTTACTAGCAGGTCCCATTGGAATAACTGGATTGCACTCAAGTGATTCAGAAGATTTGGAGGTAGTACCATGCACCATAAATTGGCCATCACCATTTGCTTTAAGCTGTGCAATATGTGGCATTGACAGCAGAAGGCGGGAAAACTTTTTATATCCATACCAGTCTTTATCAGTCCAATTGCTTCTTTGCAATTCCAAGTGAAGATCTGTAATGGGTAGTCCTTTAGGATGTGAGTTCAATATAGAACGAACTTTCTTCACAAATGCCTTTGGAATTGGACGAAGCTTACAATCTGACCCAGGTTCAGATGATTCCTCAGTCTGAGAACATGCTGCTTGCTCAACATCTGAGAAGGGATTTGAAAGAGGCACCTTATAATGACCATACCAAGAACCATATGGACCATCAGGTGGTTGATTAAAATGCTTTCCAATAAGGTTTTCCCCTCTAAGTAAATCTTGCCAATGCCACATGATACTTGCAGCGCTGCAGAGGACACCTGGAGCACATTCCGGACTGGCCAGCAATATATTGTAGTTGTTCATTCTTAACCTATGTAAAATGCTAGCAAAATCCCTGTCACCAGAAATTAAAAAAAGATGTGCTGGTGGAGGATTTTGAGAGACCCAATACATAAGATCTAAAAGAAGAGACCTATCTGCACTGTTCTTTCCACCTGCACCAAAATAAACACTTACAACACAGTGGTAAGAATACCATAATAAAGTTCAACAAGCAAATATGGATATCTGCAAGTTAGACCATATGACCCAAAATCAATTAATTCTTTCAATAATTATTCAGGAATCAGTGGAAATGGAGAAGTGCCGAAATGATTGACCTCGTAAAAAGGAAGGATATTGTTCAGTGAAAGCAATACATCGCATTCGTGACAAGTATGGCTTCATCATTCTAAACAACAATGCCAACAATAAAACACGACCATGGGTATGTGCCAGTTCAATATGTTAACCAATGATTTGATAATAGTTTTAGCAACCAATATTACATTTGATGCCAAGTAGAGGGAATAGTTGCCTGGCATTCATATAACACTCATGTAATGAATATTTTTCCATATAAACATCTTTGAGCCATAAACAACTTTTAAACCTGGGCTAGGCAATATAATTATGATTCTGATGCCAGATAGAAAAGTAGCTTTGAAAACACAGGGGCATACAACAGAGGCTGCTGATCCACTAAACAACATACTGCAGGAGGTCTTGTCCCTCTTCGCAGGAGTGTTATACAACACAATGCACAAACATTACACAGAAGGAATGATTTTGTACATATTGCCAATTGCCCTTCCTTTTCAATTTATTATTTTGCCCAGTTTAGCTCTTCTAAGGCATCTTTCTTGTGTAATCCAAATTTACTAGGATGGGATTAACACAATCTTAAACAAATAGCTATGTTATTTAAACATTACAGTTTGATCATGCAGCCCCAAGCATCAGATCATGTCGCTGAGACCAATATTACAAGTTAAGATGCAGGTGATACTTGATTAGTAGAGAAAGTACTCATCAGTCATCAAATAAAAAAGTCTGCAAATAGCAGGAAGACATCAACATATGCCTCAGATGTAAAAGGTAGCACACTATTTTTTGCTTAACCAACCATATAACAAAACATAGAGTGAATTTCTTAAAAGTTAGAAGTTAATATCTAACAAAGCCCAAGTTTGAGACATAAACCTTTAGACAAGCTAATTGTGCTGCACGCAAGCAAAAGCCACATTTTCCAACATTATCCAAACTTATAATACATCTCAGCATTTTATGTCAATAATAATTATCTTTAAGAGTCTGGTGCACATAAAAAATATATATATAATATATATAATAAAATAAAATAAAAAAGAGAACCATTTCCCATATTCATAAATCCCACAAATTCTCATAAACCAATCAAAGCAGCAAAAGACAAGATTTTGATACAACAAACCGAACTAACCGTGAGGAATGTGAGTGAGATTGATCCCTGTAGAAGAGAGGGCCTCCTGGTTGACCCTTGAGAGCTGCAACATATCCCCAAAAGCCGTAATCTGGACCGGACCCTTTATCCCATTGGACCTTATGGCCGCAGTAATTGCATGCGACACTTTGTAAACATTCACACCATTAGGCAAACTGCAATTCTCAAAGTCCCACCACACCGAAACCCTCACGTTCTTGGACTCCTCTTCGTGGCGCTTGGAAGACGAATGAGAGAACGAAGAATGGTTGTAAGAGGTTGAGAAATGCGAGGCTTGAAGAAGGAACAGAACGCGTGGAGCAGATGAAAACGATGCTGATAATGAAGAAGAATAGAAGAGGAAAGGGGTTCTTGGTGACAAGCGTATCATGGCGGGGGGTGAAGTGTGGAAGAATTAGGGTTTAGGGTTTAGTGTTTTGGAATGGAAAATGAGAAAATGGGAATTCAGTTCTGTTAATTCATGGCGGTTCAGATATGGGTCTCAGCTCTCGGAGAGACAAAGAAGGGTTTTAGAGGAAGAACAAGCGTTTGATCTAAAACCCTAGCTCACGTGCGAAATTTCTCGGGCCGAATTCTACTCTGCATGGGTTTGGACTCCGCAGATTCGATCTCGAGAGCTCTTGGCTGTGGGTGACAAGTATTAGGCCCAATTTAAGTGGGCACTTTTTGTGCATGATATGTATATATACACACATACAGGGTAAGTTTTATTCAAGCAAGAATTTCTTCTTTCTTTTTTCTTTTTCTTTTTTTTTTTTTTTTTTTTTTGTTTTTTAGATTGGGTTCATTTTTGTTGCCAGTAAAGGATTTGCCTTCTGCGGTTTACTTAAGAATTGAGAACAAGTTTGCATTTCTTTTTAAATAGGTATGAATCACCATGGGGCTTCCCACGCCACACATTCAAGCTACATGGAGATATAGGAAAAGACACTTAAGTCGTGTTACGATTTCTCAAACTAACAATTCATCAACCAAGTGAAGTTAGCTTTAATTTGTTAAAATATTTACAATTCTTATATAATAATAATGTACTCAAAATTTTATACATTTCCCTTGCTTAGAATGTAAAATTCATTTCATTTATGGCAAAACGAAGCTCGAGAGAAATTTTCTTGGTATATTTGTTAATCCCCAATAGTTAACGTACAGGAATAATGCTAAGTATATCAAATAAATACACTAAAATATGTATAAAATGTCATGTTAATATTTTATTGGTTAATATATTGTTATAACCTAGTTATAAATAAATGAATCTTTAAAAGAATAAAAAAAAATAAATATAAACTAATTATATATTAATACATAATACTTGGTATATATCTTGATACACTTATTTGATATAGTATCATTCTAACGTACAAATTTCAAATTTTAATTATTATTTTATTTACAAAACAGTTATATTGATCAAGGACTAAAACCACATTATTATTATTCAGTTAGTTTCGCTGCTTTCTTTGATAAAGGTGAAGAATTCAAGTTCTTCACCCTTGATATCAAAAAGTTAAAGAGCGAAAAGAGAAAAGAAAAAAATGAAAAATTAACAAATTTCTCAATTATAGTTATAATTCTTTTTATATCAATTGCATGGCGGATCAGTTTTACCAAAAGAAAATATATAATAATAACAATAAATAAATAAATAAGTGCATTGCAGACCAGACTAATAATCACTCGCTAAATTCAACTAAAGCCTTTATCGGTTAATGTTACTCACATTGAATATTTAAATTCTAAGTCCTCATTTGCAAGAGTTTTAAAAATGCACTTAACCCCCTTTCAATTTCATTCCTATCCTTTTTTTCCCCTTCATATTTGATATGTTTTCTTTTTCTTTCCTCCCTATATAGATAAGATGCTCGATATGTATGTTGGATACTCGTATTCACAAACTAATCCAAAAGTAGCGATTAATGGACAGCTTCAGAAGTAATTAATTATGACCTTCAATTCATTAATATTGTCAACAACCAAGATTAATTAGTTTGCTTTTGTAGCAGTTATTTCTTAACTAGGTGCCTTATCAGTTGTTATTAGAATTAGAATTTAAATTTAAAAACTTATAATAAATATGACAACTTTTAAAATTTGTCATGTATAAATTCTTTTACAATAAAATTATAAATTTTCTAATTAAATAATTATTTTATATATATATATATATGATTAATTTAAAGGTTAGATTTTTTTTTTTCATTATTATGTTTTTTTTTTGTTATTTAAATCTATGCTTGGGAGTTTTCATGGCTTTACCAAATTTGATATGATGTCTAAAGAATTATATATATATATATATATACACAATATTGAGGTGGATTTTTAGCATTTGATTGAATTTAGATCTGAAGAAGTTGTTTACAGAGATTATCAACATCGCGATTTGTCTCAAATGTCCCACAAAAATTACAATTTCTTTAAACTTTAATACTTTCAAGATTTAAAATATCCGATATTTCTTCGAAAATTTTTTGAAATTTTTATTTTTTTAAGGGTTCGAAATAAAATTTAGGTTCGAAATGGAAATGGATAGAATTTCCATAATATCTGTTGAAATTTCTGAAATTGCACCAAAATTTCCATGGAATTTCCATAAAGTATTCATATCAAATCTCTAACAATTTAGTTAAAAAAATCTATAATTTTTATGAAAATTTTTGAAATTTCAAAAATACCCATGGAATTTTTTAATGTTTTTAACAAAAATTCATAAATATTATTGATATTTAATAAAAAAAAATTATCAGATTAACTTCATTGATAATTTTTTTTTACCTTTTAATGGAAGATGATGATGAATAGGGCAATCAAATGTACCAATCGATTAGAGATATTCATTTAGATGATCATGAAGGAAATCCTTATTCAAAAATTGCTCAACAAGCTGAAAAAGAGGGAATAAATGTTCAAAAAGAGATTGCTGAAGAACTACTATTGCTTCAGCTCCATCAGGTGGTACACATTCACAATTTGAAACTCATAGTAGTCACTCTAGCTCCAGTGGTGATGAAGATAACTTCAATAAATTATCTGAATTAAAAGTTAAAAGAGGTAGTAGCCAAAGAAAATCATTAAGTTGAGAAGTTAGATTAAGCCTATTTATTGGTGAACAATATTACACACATGCAACACAAGATGAGGTCATGGGAGTAGAGATGCAGGTCACTGATTCGGTGCTATTAGAAAAGCCTATATACGTAAACAGAAATCTATAATGGAGATGTCACAACAAGAAAAATATTCGATTTCTATGAATTTTGGATCTATGAGGGTTGGAAATCATTCTCATAACCCTTATTTAATGGATATTTATAGAATGTCATCAAGTAGCAACTCATAGGTACCATCTCAAACTCAATCATCAGAGAATAGTAGTTATGCACATAATCAACCAATAATGCAATATCCATATGATTGGCATATTAACAATTATATGCAAAATTATTAGGGAGATATATCTTTTCATAACTATTTTTCACATTTCACATATCAAAATCAAAATGAGGAAGAAACTGATGATTTTCAACTACTCAAAAGTTCTATGTGATATTAAGATGACATTTATGAACTACAATGTGATTGTAATAATCATTTTATATATTTTAGTTAATAAATAATTTTATCATATATGTATTTTTTAACATATTTTTATTAATAATAATTCATCTATGGTCATTAATGCTTATTATAAATCAATTCACTAAAAAAAATATAACATCCATTCAATATTTTAGTAAGTTTTATAATCAATTTGATAATTGATGGATTAAATAAGCTAATTCTAAAATTTCAATAAAAATTTTCATCATTTTTTATAAATTTTTATCAATATTCGATATTTTCCTATATTTCTATAGAAATTTTCGTATTTTAAACTTTCAATATTTCCATCAATATCGATATTTTGAACCTTGAATACTTTTACCCAACAAATTTATCCCATATATAGGTTTTGGCTTGGATTTTGTCGGTATCCCTTAATCTCTTTGTTTAACCCTTAATTTTTTTTTCTTTGTTATGTTTATTTAGACAAATTTACACTCATTAGATAATATTTAATTGATAATTATGTTTAATTATTATTTGAATAGCAAGATAAGAAGTCAGTTCTTTCTCATGTCAATTCTTTCTCATGTTGAGATCTTACTCCTTTATGTGAATGTTTGACATTTCTCATTGGAGTAGTTATGGAAAATTTACTTTTCTTCTTTTTCTTTTTGAGCACCTGGTTGATGTCCAAATATATTATATGAGAAAAGTTATATATTACTACTATTATTAGTAGGATTCACATATTATAGTATTTTTAATGATTTTGTCTATAGTTAGATTTATTTTATTATTTGTATAAATATTATGTCAAATTGATGTGATAAAAAAACAATACATTATCAAAGTGACTCTTTATTTTTAGTAGGGTTTATTTGACATTCTGAAATTTTCTAAAAAATAAAAAATTTCTTAAAAAGTTAATTTTTTTTTATAATGAAAACAAACTAATAAAATATTTAATTAATTAATAATCATAAATAGATTTCATACGTGACTATTGAAAAACAATTTTATAATTAATTATATATTTGCACCATCTAGATTTATACAAAGTCAATTTTTATACACGTATAGAATGATTCACATTCACCATTAATGATGCTCTTATATGATCTTTTTTTTTTTTTTTGAACTAAAGAAAATAAATTTTTGTAAAAGCTAAAATCCAAAGACATAGGAGAAATAAGTGCTTGTTGTTTTAAGAGCCCAATTTAGAGGCAATTTAGACATAAGATGATATCTTAAACCACAATTTCTATAGGCAATTAACACACGAGAGGATATCTTGAACCATAGAAATTTAAAGGCAATTTCTGGAGCCCAACTAGAAAATCTTCACTAAGTTTGATAATATCCTAAACTACAGTTTGAATATGCCAAGCACATTTAGTTGGCCCTGACGTGATGACTTTTTGTAGAGTGGCACAATAAGTTTCGATGATAGTAGATCCAAAATCCATCTGATGAGCCATGATATATAGCTTAACTTTCTATTGATATCGCTTTATCATTGAAGATAATCAAAGAGCAACCACAGATTGATTGACCCCTCTAATATTTTACCTGATCCTCACAGCACATTGCATGGAACGTTTGTCAAAGGCTCCATCACAATTTGTTTTAAAACAGTCATAAGGAGGTGCCTCTCACAATGAACTATGATTTGGCCTTTAAGGTTATCTTCACGGAGAGGGCTCCATCTAATGATGAGTAATCTAAGCATCGAAAAATTCCTAATAAGTTGAAGGCAAGTTGTAAAGTCACCAAGGGATTTATCTTTATAGCTACATGAAGGAATTTATTCCTTGACTTCGAAATATACCAAGATTAGTAGCACAGTTGACCAACTTTTGTAGAGCCATTTTTTTTATCCTTCACAAACAAATAAAGAATATCTTTGATCCAATGAAGAAACTAAATCTACACATTTGGATGAATGTGAAATCTAAACTCTACATCACACTAGAAACTTTTCATTTAGGAGCAACCCATGAACAAATAATCAATAGTCTTCAATTCATACTTATATTAACTCATTATTGATGTGCCTCCTATGCAAATTTGTGTTAGCAAGAAGTAAATCATGTAACATCATGTAACAACTTCCACATAAAATGTCGTACCTTCGGGGATACTTCAAAGGTCCATAACTTCTTCCACAAGTAAAAGCCAGGATGATGGAATAATGAAACATCAATAGATTCGGAATCTAATAGAAAAACATTTATAGTAAGAAAACCATTCAATGAGAAAGGCTATATGAGGTCATTCATTTGGTTAGTTCCTGAAATCGATAAAACCGTAACTTGTTTCACCACCTAACTAGGAAATAACTCTCGAAGCTTAGTGACAATTCTCCTTCCTTATCCTCCAATCATTAAATACGAAAACTTATCGATATCTTGATTTTCAAATCTTTCCACCTCAACATTTTTAGGACCCTACTTGTCTCTCTAAGGATTGATTTAAGCTCCATTACCCACCTTCCATCTTGCATGCTTCAACAATGTATCTCTACCATGAAGTAGACTTTTCCAAGAGATTGAAGCACTTGATTTATAAGAAACCTATAAGAAAGAAAACTTAGATAAATAAATAAACACCATCTAGAACCCTCAACCATAACGAGTTTGGGTTCTTTTGTAATCACAATGCCTACTTGGCCAAAACAATTGAGTTGAACAAGCTTCAATCTCGAAAGCCCAAGCTCCTTCATCCTTTTGGTATGACCAAGTTCTCTATTCTCATCTAATTTAGGCCACGAACTCCATTGCTCTTGCTCCACCAAAATTGGCAGGTAATTAATGTTATTTAGAAGACAAACCATAAATATTTAACTCCTTGCAAATATTTTCTAGAAGAAAAATTATCGACATTATATTTATGGGAATAGATTGAGCAATTACATTGATTAGAACTTCCTTTCTTGCACTTGAAAAGAGTTTTGACTTTCAACTATCAATTTTATTTCTCACCCTTTCAGTTAAACTAGTTAAGAACCTTCATTTTGATTGGCTTTATTGGAAAGGAGATCCAAGTATTTTTCAATTTGGTCATTGTAGAAGGTCCAAGTATTTTCAATTTGGTCATTGTAGAAACACTAAAAAAATTGCATATTTAAACTTTAGGACTACTATTTGTATTTGTACTAAAGAATAAACTTGACTTCTGATAATTCATACATTGACCAAAAGCATGACAATAAGAATCCAAATACATCTTTAATTCTTAACATTCTATCCTTATAGAACAAAGAAAAAAGAGGTTGTCATCGACAAAAAATAGGTAAGAGACGACTGGAGAAGAGACTACTATCATCCTTATTCCACCTAGTGAGCCACTTCTAACCTTTTTATTCAACATCATTGGTAATTACTCTACAACAAAGTTTAAGAGATAAGGTGAGAGAGGTTTTCCTTGTCTTAATATACACATGGAGAAAAAGGGTTTAGGTTGGCCATTAATCACCACCAAATAAGATCTTGTCTTAACACATTGCACCATAAGGGTGATTCAATGTGCATCGAACCCCATTTGCAATGAAAAAAAGTTCCAAGAAGTCCTACTCCATCCAATTATATGCTTTGGACATGTCAGTTTTAAAAGCCATATTGCTTACCTTGCCCCATCTTTTCCTCTTCAAAAAGTGAAACCTTTATTGAGCCACATATATATTGTCCTGATTCTTCCTACCATCCACGAATGCACCTTAATTTTCCGAAATAAGAAAGCCTAGATGTTCTTTTAACCTATTGACCAATACTTTTAATATAACTTTGTAAGCAAAGTTACATAAGCTTATTGGTCGATATTAAGATATTTCCTGAGGTTGAGAAACCATTAGAATCAAAACGATATTAGTATAATTGAGACTTTTAAGTGGACAGCTCGAAGAGAAAAAAACATTTATCATCTGAAAAAAATCTTTTTAAAAAAGACTACATCTGGAATGGTAGAAACACCTAAAAAAAAAATCCTCCGGACCTAGAGCTTTCCTTCCACCTAAAAATAAAGCAGCCTCATAAACCTTGTTTCTATCTATCTATCTTACTAAAGGCTGATTCATTATTTAGGTTACATGACATTTTATACAAGAGAGTACTTTCTCATGATCTTCAGACCCAACCAACGTAGATTGTAGTAGAAGTCTCGAATGAGAGTATTTAATTAACTTGGATCTTTCACCTCAATATCATTTGTACCATGAAGCTTGCTGATACAATTATGAATTCTCCTATATAAGGTTAAAGCATGACAGAAACTTATAATTCTATCACCCTAAGTTAACTAATTTATCTTGGACTGCTGGCCCCAAAACACTTCTTCCATCTTCCAAATATTCCAATTCAATTTATAATCTTCTTTTCTCCTCTAAATAATTCACCGATCATGATGGTTTCCAAGATTTACAAACTCTTTCTTGAGACATTTTATCTTGCTCTCTAGATCACCACGTAAGGACTTAGTCCACAACCATAGTTACTTTATACAATTCTCCAACTTCTTTGAAAAACCCATGTATGAGATCCATGTTAATCAACAATTTAGCTATTTTTGACTACCTGAAAATAATCTTTTACTGGTAGCCATTTTCACTCAAACTCAATAATTTTCTTGCCATATTAAATCAAAGGGTTTAGATGAAGGATTAGAGGGTAGTGATTGAAGTAACAGACAGTGGAATGCGGACATAATTTAGGAAAAACTAATAGAAATTGATCATTAACAAGGTTCGGTCAAAGCTTCTCCAAAACCAATGCATCATCTTATTTTTGATTTACCAAAGTGAAAAGGTCCACTATTGTGCGCAACTCCATGAGATCCCTATCATCCAAAATTTTGTTTGAAATAATGATTTCTATTTTGATTTCCTGAGCAAGTGCTAATCTTTTCATTATCAGAAAGAATTTTATTAAAATTACCTAACAAAACCTAAGGAAGTAAGCCACTCCGCCCAATAATAATAATTTTTTACCACAGCTAACATCATTTTGAAAATATCCCTATTTCCATAGATTGCATGCTTCCTAAAAGGAAAACAATATCAATGTAATTTTTCATAGTATCAATTTAAGAAATTGGCCAATCATCTTTCCATAAAACTACGATACCTTCAAATCATCTCATAGCATCTACAATAGTGTGATTATTAAAATTTATTCTCCTCTTAAATCTATGATAAGTACCATTATTACTATTTTTTTATTTCTAGAAGACATATCATAGAATGGTTATATTGAATATTGCTATCCAACAGAGCTTGAACTGTTAAAGGATTGCCCAACCTTTCTTAGATCCAACAAAGTAGACTCATTGGGCTGGTGGGGCATGATATAGGTTGCCTCCTTACCCATTTCAGTACCTTCATCGAGTCCAAAAATATTCTTCATAACCAAAGTAACTTCCTTCAGAGTGACTTCCTTTTCTAGGTCATTCTTTCCATTATTGTAAGGACCATACCACTTTAATTTTTTAGTACGACCCTTCTAAACTTTTTCTTTTCCTTCCCAAAACCTTCTATAGTTTAAGATTGATTCAAATTAGCATTATCCTTAATCAAGAAAGGAGTTCTAGTATTTGACATGATCCCATTCGCAAGAAGATTTTGACTTCTCTTATTTTGTCTTATGCAAGGTATCAATGGATTCTGATCCTTATTATTAGTGGATTCCAAAGATTTATTTGCTATATTAGAATCCTCCAAATTAGGGTTTCCAATGTTGATTATTTCTTCATTATAATGTATGTTTTCCATGTGCATAATAAATCCCAAAACAGTAGACTTCTCTTTTGAGGTCCATTCATTACTTCCCGAGATTAAAAAAAGATTATGTTGACCCAAACTTCCTTTTCTTCCATCATTAAATTCAGAATCTAACACTGGACTAAACTCCCATTCGTACAACTAATGTTTCTTCTAAAAAAATGACACCAAAGCTTTCTCAGATCCTTTTACATCCCTTTCTCTAGCTCTTAATAATTTATTCTTAAAATAATTCGAAGAGGTTAAACTAGATTCAGCATGTAACTAATCACCAAAATAATTTAACATGCTTTCCTCAAAAGTGTGGCTTTACAATACTCTATGTTATGGCAAATTAAACCATAACCATGACAAAGATATGGTAGCCTTTCATAATTGAAATTCAATCACAAAGGAGGCTTACCCCTATGAGCTACCCAAAATCCATGCAGTAAATATTTATTAAGAAATAATGAGAACTTAATATAAGAAACACTACTACCACATTTCTCATAACTTGGCTCCACATAAATAACTGAACCCAACTAGCAACAAATTTTGTTCAAAACTAGAATTGAACACCATTCAAATAACTGTATCCAAATAGGCATATTATTGAAAGTGATTTCATATGAGGGCTAACTCTAGTTTCCAATGTATGAGGGCTAGAAAGGTACCATTAAAACTTAATGGACCATTATCCTCTATTACCCTTGCATCCACTTCATTACGGAACTGGAAAAGAATAACATCATTATCCATCTCTATGCATTAAAAATCCTCAGAAAGATTCCACCTTTCCTCATTGCCTCAGCCACATGCTTAGCCTTTGTAGGGGCATTTGACATCACCTTGCCCAGAAAAGCCATACTATAGGCTTTTTCCAATTTCATCTAGGATCATCTTCCAAATCAATCAAAAAATTTGAGCATGCAAACCTTTCACACACCTTATCCTTAACTTCCATCATCGAAACAAGGTAGAAACAGATATTAGTACCCGTTACAAATAAGACAATTTTAGATCTACACCTTATACTTGAGAAAGCATGATGGGATGAGAAAAAACTTATTATGTGGATTTTTTATTTTACAAGTTAGAGGAGGGGAATTTGTCCAAAAGCAAAAAAAAATTATGAGAAAGTGGAGTTACAAAAGTTATTACTTACCAATTTTATATGCTAACTTAATTTTCTATACAAAATAATTCACTTTCTTAAATTAGGATTTTAGTATAAAATTTAAAATATAATTAAATATATTAATTTTAGCCACAAAAAAGAAAAAAGAAAAATAGAAACATTAGTTTGACATATTTGCGATTGACTCTGTTAATGTTCATTACTAGTGACACCATAATCATATACACTAGAATAAATTAGATGCATTATATATATATATATATATTTTAGGGAAGCACCATAGCATAATGAAGTATTGATTATTTTCTAATGTGTAGTTTGTAAAGATAATAACAAAAGCAAAAATGTAATAAATTGAGTTATATTATGAATATTAGATGCCACCAATAAAATCTTGCAACTCCAAATATAATTTTCATATGTAACCTATGTAAACACCATATAAGCATTGATTTGGGTTGTTATTTCTTATAACATATAGTTATGTATAACCCTATAACCCTATAAGCAGAGGTTATGAGACATGGAATGATACATAATAAGATGAGAATATATCTTCTTTGTTTATCTTGTATTTTTTTTATATTCTTGTTACATTTAACTTAGTTTATAAGATGTTATCAGCATACGTGTCTACCTTTTTAATTTTTGGTTGAGGTAAAATTATCAATTTGTTACTATTAAGATAAAATTATATCAACTTTAATCATTTTTCATATATATGATTATGTTTTGCATATGGTATTGTGCATGACTATCTTTTACATACTAACAATTTTGTTACTAAGTTCTTAGTGGAAAATAAAATTTCTTATATTGGTAAAATTAGAATTTTCTTGTAATACACAGTTTGATTTTTGATTTTGTATTTGTAAATGTTTTATTTTGACATCATTGTATGGATTGTATAATTTAGTGCATGAGCATTTTTGTTTCTTATTTGTTCATTGGCAATTGAGAATTAAGATTAAGATTTTCTTGTACATATTCTGATGGTGCTCTGTAAAGTAGTTGCAGTGCTCTTTAATTGATATAATATATATAGTTATATTATATATTTGATGGTTTATATTACTTTATAATTATCAATTAGATTATATTGTTATCTTCCATAACTTTTTGTCATTTTAGACACATTTATGTGTTCAACATATGGGAAAAATTACAATTGAGATTATGTATATACATTTATATATATATATATATATATATTGTTTTAGACAAGTGTTATTTAATTTGGTTATGTGTAATTGCTTGTAATTTGTTAGAAGGAATCAAATATATATTGTTTTCCCATTAAGAGAAATTTTGTATGTTTATTTTCTATGGAATTGTCATTTGGAATTTATAAGATTGATAATGGAATAGCATAATTTGGGGAGAAAAAAAGTAATATTGTTTGACTTATGAATTAACATATGAATTTTGTGGGTTCATGTATGATATACTAATATATGAAGATTTCTCTACTTCCTATTCTATTGTGTTCCTATTACCAAATACTCATTTATAAAGAATATGTAATTGAAATGTATTCCTTTTGAATATAAATTTATGGTATTTTTTGGTTCTTTAAGAGTGGAATGAATTTTGGAAGAAAGACATATATGGTTAAGCTATAATTTTATATTGGCCATAATATATATACATAAGTTGATATACTATGGTGCACTTTTTTAATTTGTAGACATCCTTAAAGGTGATGGTTTGAAAAAGAAACCATGATTTTATGTGATAATATTGACAATAATGTCTTTAAAAACTGATATCTTTGCTCACATTCGCACTATAGAAGAACTCTCTCTCTATATATATTATTTATATTCTTTATTGTTATTTGGATTTATGAATTTTAATTCACATTTCATTTAATGGTATTATGACATATTTAGAATGTCACTAAAAGTCATTACTATAATTTATACATCACTTGCTTTTATCAAATTATTATTCAATGACTAATTACTTTTGAAGGTTACAATATTTATTTTATTATAATTTATTCTTTTTACTAAAGTTTATTGCAATATGTTAAAGATAATGATGATTGATAGACATTTTATCATATCCAAACATATATTAAAATATATTCTCATTTCTTTTTGTAGTCTTAATTTTGTGAGATACCTATTGATTTCCCTTAATGCTTATTCATTTAAGTGAAGTGAAATTTATATATACCACTCCGGTTGAAAAATTAATTACTCTTTATTATTTGTTCTATTGTGAATTTACATTGAAGGTTATATTTAATACATTTACTCAATTTTATTGCTATTTAATATGGGCAATGATGAAATGTTATGTTGGAATTCACCAAACTCAATCGGTTATAATATTAGCCCAAGAAACGTAAAAAAGCTAGGAAAAATTTAATTGGAACAATTAAATTTTTAATTCCATGGCCTTTGATTATATTTTATTTAAATGAAAGATTTTCATAATGTAGCATTGATAAAAAATATTTATGGACCATTAATATTATTGAGAAAATAAAGCATTTTTAGAGTATTGTTAAAGAATATTTTTAATTACTCTTTTAAGTGAATGTTATAATATTTATCATCCCATGAAGTGAATGTTATTGGGACATGGTTATTTGATATGAGAATCATATAATAATTATGGATATATATGTATTTCATTTTATCATAGTTATGAGAAAGCAAGATCATCATTTGAAGTGGAAATAAAATAATGTCTCAAAAGAAAAAGTTTACATTATTTCCATTATATATTTGCTATTGAAATTGGAGTGGAAAGTTTATTAGTTTTGTACTTTTTGTACATTCAAATACTTTATTTCCATGTGTCAAACCTTAGAGGCAAGATGTAACAACTTGTTATGAGAAAATGCTTTGAATTGGAAATTTCTGACTGATTTTACTAAGGTTGATTGAGTATTGACTTTTAAATGGGATCATACAAGTTCGTGGATATATAAAATGCCAAAACCGAAACTACCATTTGAAATTTATGGTTAAAACAAGTTAGTGGCATTTTTATAATCATGGGACATGAAAATTAGATTAAATTGGATCATCTACTTCTCCTCTCCACCTCAAAATACCAACCACCATTGTTATCTCTCTCTAAAGCTTTCTTTCTCTAAACCCACAACTGCAAAACCTATAGCTTTTTAACTATAATTCCAAATTAGGCATGATACTAATCTACAAACTTGTATCAACGAGTTCTATGAAATGGTACAAGTGTTGAAGCCAAAATCATCTCCAAAGAAAAGTCAAACTTGGTCCTACTTGAATTTTAATTTGGTCAAACTTGGTCAACCTTGGTTAAAAAGTTCAAAATTTCAAGTTCAAGGTGTTTTATAGGACTTATCGTTATATCCTACCCCTTTATGAAAATTTCATCTTTGAAGTTTCATACCTTGTTGTTAGAACATGTATAGATGCTGACTCTGCATGGTCCTCTTGTTTGCAAACCTACATAGCTCCTATATTCTGAGAATCCAAAAAATTTCCTTTAAAAGAAACTGCCTGTCCAAAGGATCTCACTTGATCCAACCATAACTCAACCTGAAGAACATTAATCCTACAAGCAAAACCATTAAACACTCACTTTCCATCCCTAAAGGATAACAATTTTAAACTTCATAAAACAAAACAATCATTCTCTCGAATACCACAACTGTACTATAGAATAAAGTCCAATATATCCATAAACAATTCCAAAGCAAGAAATAGCCCCCAATAAAGTGATCAACAATAAAATCATAAAAATAGAAGCGGTCATAAATAAATCTCTATTAAACTCCCCAAAACAAAATCACATAATATTCTATCTTTCAATAATAAATTCTAAAGTCATCTAAAACTATTAATATAGCTTTTACAAAAGTCACATCTTATACTAGCTAGAACAAACTTTGATAATCCAACCCTCAAACCTAAAAGAATATTTTTAACTTAAGTCTAATTTCCTTAAACTAAATACTAGTGACCTAAAGTTAAAATTGAGAATGTTCTTTTTACTTTTCCTCTCAACATCTTATACATCTAATTGTATGTTCCATAACCTTTATTAGTTCTTTGATCCTCCAATCCTTAAACAACAAGTCTTCCTTATTAATTTACTAGAGTCATGAAATTAAAATTTCCACATTTATTCTAATAAAAGGCCTTAGATCTCTGATAAAGCCTAGTAGCTTCAAGATTATCAACCAATAAAGAGCAAAAGATGCTAACAATTGCCAAAATAAAACACAAGAGGAAACTAACCTCTAAAAGATCAGGTGCAATCTTTTTCATAAATCCATAACTTCGTTCCTATGAAAACCACACTTTCTTTAAATTCCGAGTGGACTCTAAGAATTCATTTCTTAAAAAACAAAGAAATTTAAGTTTTAATTCTACTATCTTAACAAAATATTAAAAGGTTAAATGCTAGATCCTTAATCTAGTTAAATGTATTTAACTTACCTCTTACAGTCTTTCTTGTAGTGAATCTTTACTTTTTGCTCCTCATATATTAACATCATGCAACTAGAAACAAAATTACTAGTAAAATCTAATTCAAATTTTGATGACAATTTTGAGGACCATCAAGCATTCATTTTCAAAATCACGAACTAAAAAAAAAGTATCCAAGATAAGAGTTGAGTATCAAATACACTTCGAAAAAAGTAAACATCATGTAGGAAATGCATGTATAAATCATGAAGGAAAAATTCCCCCACTTTTCATAGGATAACACCTCAGGTTAACTTGATCACCTAAACATAACTTCCTTGTAAAGAAGTCCTTCGAAGCATAATTGGTAGCAAACCATTCCATCTTCAAAATAACTTAAATTCTTTGAAAGTCAAGATAAATTGAGTCTATCTCCATCTTTAACGGCCAACTGTGATTATACATCTGTAACTACATTTGGAGTAGCATGAGCATTCTGCAATTTCATAGCAAAGCTAAATCTCAACCTGATTGTCATCTTTATTGACCATTGTAAACTGTAACCAGCACTTCAAAAGCACCTCTGTCTGATATGTCAAAGTACTCAACTTCCTTGTACCATTAATATCCTAATGTGGAAAGCTAAGTTTGGAAGCCACAACAACATATTACACAAGAGGAACGAAACTTCCTTTGGAAATGGCCAAGTTATTTGCAAGAGCCACTTTGATAAATTTTGAAAGTGAATTTTGCCACGAGAGCTACACATAACACAATAATTACATTTGAATTGTCCAATCTGGTAACCATTAAGCTATTCAAATTGATAAGAATCACTAATATAAACCACCATATGTGAACTAGAACGAAATGTAAAAGTAACTCTGTAAACTCCATGACCCATAACACCTTTAAAATTGCCATTACCAGATATGTAAAAATTACAATAGCCTCTCTTGAAATCCGTTAATTAGAAACAATCAAGAAAGTAGCATTATATGTTAAAGATGAGCACTATGTAAAGCACTATGCTTTTCAGTCTTATGAATAGTCTCTGTCAAAATCTGAGCACAACAATCTATAAAGTCTGTCTTTTTTACGCTATGACTGACATTCCATCTAACTCAGGCTGAATATTAAGTCCTCCACATCTACATTTACAAGGCACCTTTAGATTAATATGAAAGAACAAAAAAAAAAAAAAGAAAGTGAAATCAAAAGTCACATTTGAACCAATCAATACAATTGTGGTAAACTCATACAATTGTGGTAAATACACATGTTTGTAAAGAAAAATCAAACATCAAAAAACAAATGGATGTTGCAACACCAATATTGCAACTTAGCCAAGCATTTAAAGTAATGTCTAGAAGAATATAACAATATTGAAAGGAGATAGTGATGCAGCTTAAGTATTAAATTACCACTAAACCAATATCAAGAACAAGAACAATATCAAGACGATAAAAAAATACAAATATTAGAAGGAAAAAGGATGCACACATAGGTATGAGTTTACAAGATTAAAAAATCTAATTCTCTAATACCAAGTTTTTTATTTTTTTTATTTTTATTTTTGCTTGATCTCTAATGCCAAATTCATCGAACTGCACACAGGATTCTTCCTGAACACCTGAAGTGGTCCCTCCTAGGGATTGACTAATTCTTGATAGAAATTCTAGTAAAACCTCCATATAATTTGAATATTATCCATTAGTACAAATACAATATCATAAACATTTTAAATACAATCCTTACAAAATCATCAATATGAGTTATAAATATTAAGTTAATCCACTATAGCAATCTCTCAACTAACATTTACATTATACGATAATAGCAAGGGGTTTAGTAATATATATATATATATATATATAATCATAACTATATGTATAAATATATCCATATACGTATCCACATCTCATATATATCCCATAACAAAAATTATCATTTATTCCTTTATATCCATACCTAAGAACTCATTATAAATATTTGGCATACCATATGCAAATCATATATAAATACAATAATATGATCAATAAAATAATCAAATCATAAGTATTTCTTTTATGTCAAAGATATTGTCATAAAATATTATATAGTAGTAATCAATTCGATTACTAAAACTTTTTTAAATATTGAGATTCACCATTTCATCATGAGCATATTTGAATTTCAAAAATCACATAAAATGATAACTTTTATATTTATTTCATATATACAAACATATATATTATATAACCATAATTTATCCAAATTTCCATAAAACTGTAAAACCATTGAAATTATCAATTTAACATGCCCAAAATATTTATGAAAAGAAAAATCCACTCATAGATCATAACTCAACCATGACCAGTTGTCGGATCGCTTCCAGTCTCTATACCAGCACCTAAAATATAACAAGACTACTTTTAGACTTCCAAAAATTAATTCAAATACATTGATGCAAGTCAAAGGTCCCAAAATAACTTTTACAACTCTAAAATTACCAAAATTGAATACCAAGGAGTTCTATTACACTATGAAGCCTTTAGATTCGGTGACTAAAATTGAGATTTTTCACTCTAAAGCTAATTTTATGAAATTGAGCTATCTATTAGGTCCTATTAATATCTAATTATAAAGCATCAGCTTTAGTTTGATCCAAAATCGTCCAAACATAGTTTCATTTTATCAGGTATTACACTAATTGACTCAAAAATGGAAATATACTCACACTATAACTAAAATTGACAAATCATATATCAAATCAAAATTTGGGGAATGGGTAACATGTTGGTAAGCTCACCTTGGTCCAAAAATGTTGTCGACGACCAAGAAATGTATCCAAATTTTCAGCAAAACTTGAGGTTCATAGATCTCCCCAATGGTGAGGAGTTGGAGCAAACGAAGGCCATAACTAAAATCAGGGTTTCAATATAAGGCGGGAGGACCTATCGCATGGTCTAAAATGACCCAAATCTAGCGTGACCTAAGATCATTGGAAAATTGGGTTGCCGTGGGGAAAATGGCCATCCTAGTGCCTTCGATGGCGGTTTGCCTAGAAATTTTGCAGACTTGGTCCAAATTTAATAGGTAAGAAGGGTGTATGGCTTGTGCATTCTGATTCCATTGGGAAGCTAGTTAGAATCCGGCGATATAGTAATCACGATTGCTGGCTTAGAACTGATATATATAAATATATATATATCTGTATATATAGGACTTTTGCTTTGGACAAGTAATCTCTGTAGCAAAATTCATATATATATATATATATATAACAAGTAGATAAATGAGAGGATAACAAAGAAATATGCAGAAGATAATGTATATAAGTTAAAAAAAAAAAATCTAAAAACCCAAAATTTAAATGAAAAAATAACAATAAAAAGCATTATGCAGGCTTATGTGTGGGGATTTTACCATAAATGGCGTTAGTGTGGGTAGAGAGGAGGGGGCACAACTATAATAGATAGGGTAAATTGATAAATCAAGTTAACAAAATAAATAAATAAATAATTAAAGGAAAACAATTTGAGGGGGTATGTAACCCTCAATCCCTAGGTGAGTTCGCTGGTGTTCATTATCCGTGTGATAAATAGTAAAATTTTGATTTTATGGTTTATTTTCAAATTGCATTTTTCTTTACTTTTTAGATGCTGTTCTAAAGATAACTATCATAAATATTTATCACCTACTTACCAATTAGTAAAGATCATTTCTCCAATTATTCTTCACGTAATTTACTCTAGTTTTTATCAAAAGAGAATTTCATTACCTAGTTCACAGTTCCAAAAATTGAAAAATAAAGATGCTAAAATTCTTGAATATTAGCTTTTTAATATTCTTTCCAAATTGAATTAAATAGTAGTTGTCATCTAGATACGTAACTAAAAACTTAAAATTTAGATATTTTTATCATATACGACAATTTCCCTTTTTCCAATGTCTTAAATCACCACAGAATTGATTATGAAAATGTCAAACCTTAGAGTTTATGCCAAATTATTGAGGGAAAAAAAAAAAGAAAAAAAGAAGAAGAAAGAATAAGTAGAAAGGAATAGAAAAAAACAAAAATTCTGTCTCCAAAAATCATATGAAGACATATCGATAACACATAAGAGCATCTCCAATAAATATGTGGATTGCTATATTTCGTTGGCACTTTATAAATTAGACAGAATATAAAAAAAATAAAAATAAAAAGTCTCCCAAGGCTCTATTGTTGATTTTGTCAAGTTGATATGGTGAAAAATAAAATAAACACTATCAAGCAAATTGTCCTACTTTTAGAGGGGGTTTGTTAGATTGTGTCTCATCAAAACAATCTTTATCAATATATATTTCTAAAAGAAAAATAGATAAGTAAGTCTTTATAAATGTTATTTTTTTTAATAATATATACACACACATAATTAATTAATTGAGATTTAGATATAAATATTATGTAAGGAAGTAAAGTTGGTTCTAAGGAGAGAAGTAAAAAGGTGAGAAGGTTTTGTCTAAAACTTAAACCAAATCACAACCGGTTTAACTAGCTAGGTGGAAAACTAAATATGAAAAGGTATTTAGGTATTCAGAAGAAGTAAGGATGGAAGTAGATTTATCTCAAAATCATTTATATAAGCGACATGCATTTGGCTTTATGGGATGTCTACACGGACGGGAAGTGTTATAACATTTTGACCTGCATACAAACTAGCTTGAAAAATGAGCTTGGATAGACTTTCCTAATCAGATAAAACCGGTTGCTTAACCATGAAGCAATATGAACATGTAATGATTTAAGTTTGTTTAACCTTGAAGTCATCCAATCCATTTTTTACATGTGCTTAATGTCCAAGGGTTGCTTAAACATGAAACAAACTTCCATTACTTGACACGTGTACAAGTTGCCTACAAGCACCTTAATCTCCTCCGGCTCCTGTCATGGCCGACTTTGACCTTGTATTCTCAATTGATTCTTTGTTTCAAAACAATCATTTCTAAGAATTAACCATGACGTGCTTAACTAGATTAAACTAAGATATAATGAACAAAATATACCCGTCGGCTCTCTAGCTTTTATTCCCGGGTTTCGAACTTCTTATACTAACCATTGCCACAATTCCATCACATCGCCGAATGAGTTTTGGGTTGAACGCTTATCAAATAAACATTTATGCCTCACAAAATAGTTCTTCCAAACTGTCATATAAATAGCAATCCACAGAAAATGCTTTAAAATTTATAACTAATTGACTGAACAGAAGGGAATTTTTGTGTTTAAAAAATTTTGGAAACTTAAAATTTTTCAAAATTCTTAACATTATTTTTCAATAAAAAATGTGTTGTTGTGTGATGTCCTTTACTAATTTTACTAAACAGCTTTGAAATCAAATTTTAGCATCTCGAAATATCTTGCTAGATTATCAATTGATTCATCATTGCAATAAACAGTCACTTAGACAAACGTATAATATTGACCATAAATTTATCTACATGTAGATAGTATTCGCTATAAAATAGCATAATCGAACCAAACAAATATATCGCTTTCAGTGAAACATATTGAACCATGAGCAGACCAGGTCTAGATGTTACATAAATATTTCTTTTCGTAAAAAATTAACAATAATAAAGTGCATGATGGTTGTTTCTATGGATATACACCACCACAAGTTTCCAATCCGGTAAGCAAGTGTAGAATGTGAAGCTCACATAAGGAACTTTAGAGACAACTTTGGGCCTGCTCTTGCTGGCTCCATGCTTTGCCCGTGATTAAAGGGACCACATATTGTAATTTTCAGTTTATTTTCTCTTCTATTTTGAGAAACTTCTACATTCTTATCAACTTTTTCCCAATCCAGGCGAAAATCACACAACCATTTGATAATAAGATATATATATAGTCAAACTTATATCCGGATAATCTGATAGTTGTAGCATCACATATTTCTTTATTAGTCTTTAAATCATATTAAAATATAGAATTTACAATTCAAAAAATAATTAAATATGAATTTAATAATATAATAAAATTCTATTTAAGGAAAATGAACCTTATCAGGATTCAATAATCAATAAATGTAATTTTAAATTTCTACCTTTAGATGCAATTTAAAAACTAAAAAAAAAGTCCAAATGTTAGTTCTAATATTAAAGACTTGATTTAAACTTGGCTATACATATATATATATATATATATAATCAACCTGATAATATTATATCTCTATGAAATCAACTTTTTAAAATTATTTATTTATTTATTTAAAAGGACGAACTCAACTTAGCAAACCAAACAAATTTAATAGTTGTGATTATAGATACTAGTATAATATTATTATCATATGTACCTAATAAGAGACTTGCTATATATCTCGTCAAGCCTCATAATATTATTTTTATGGTATCTTATCAAAATTGTTGGATTTACTTGAGTTTATTTAATTGGATTTGATTTATTTTTTAAAATTAAATTAAAAGGGTTGACGTGATGAAATCAACATTCGTATAATACTATCCGATCAACTTGATAAAATGTTGATTGTATATATATAATATATATGCACTCTCTTTGTCAGTAGTATTGATGTAGTTTTTACATCTTTGGTAATATACAAAATATATTCAGCTTTTCCAATTTTTTCGGTTTTACATAATCATGTAGAATTTATGACATTTTTAACATATGAATTTTCAAACAAATGTGAGGAATATGCAATTATGAATAATTTTCACACTTTCTGTACGTTAATTTTGAAAGAAAAACAATATTGTGCAAGAAAGAATTTAATTATCATTGTTATTGCTATAATTATTATTAATTAACAAAACAATTCTCATAACTATTTTCAGGAAACAAAGGGCTTTTTATAATAGATGGCACTATGTTATACAAGTTTGAAAACAAAATGCACATTTCGTTAATTAGCATTTTAAGTTGTATTTACAACTAGGTATCTCAAGGGACACCCAAAAAATAATATATCCTGGACCAAGCAAATGAACGGAACAAGTATAGGGTTTACTCATAATATCTAAATGTATATATATATATATATATTGTCACGATCCATCCACGATCCCTTATCGGAATCCTACATAAGCCCTGATTCTAGAGAAATCCTACCGAACCTTCCAACGAAAAATCTAATAGCGTCTTCCCTAAGGATTGGACATGACATAAAATTCTCTAAATAGAAAACACACTTCTAAAAGTACCACCTTATTCCTCTCACCCTACTACAAATAATTTTCACAAATTTCAGCAATGCAAAATAACATTAAGAGAATAAGTACAACATTAATTAAATAAATATCCAACACAGTATACAAAGTATTATAGGGTTACAATTAAGTATAAAATTTAATACAACACATGATAGAGAGAAATATTACAACATAGGAATAAAAGGAAGAAAAAGACTTCTTGGACTTCGGAGATGCATAAAGAGGTCGAGCTCGCCCTTGGATGGTCAACGCCAACCAATTTGAGCCTAGGGGAATAGATTTAAAAGCATGAGCTGCTAATCATCCTAACGAGTAACCCTAACTACTACATAAATAATAATATAACAATATAAAATAAACTTGATTAATTAATAATAAGTAAATAAATAAATATATATACTAGTAAATAAGAAAAAAAATACATTTTCTCTCAAAACCCTCACAATTTCACTCAGTTGCAAAGGTTTCCCTTTTAAAATTTCTTTCACAAAACCCATTATTTTATACCCCAAAAATCACGGAATATAAATAAATGAGTAAAACACAAAAAAAATACAAATAATTCAAAATTTAAAATCTACAATAGAGAAATTTGGTATACAAGCAAAATTAAACTCAATATATAATTTATAAAAATTTGAATGCTCAAATCAATGAAATAATAATAATAAAATAAATATTTTAATATTTTAATTAAATAAAACCTCAATTTGAAATAGATAATAAAAATACAATAAAATTCATGTTAAAACCTCAATTTAAAATAAATAATAAAAACATGAATAAATGCATTTCCAAACATTAGTTTAAAATGAATAATAAAATTTTTAAAAATTAGCATAAAATAAATGATAAAAACATGATTTAATACATTTCAAATCTAAATATATTTAAAACATTTTTCTTTTGAAGATTTTGTTGAGAAAATAATCTGAAGCACCACACTATATACCAGTGGTGCTAGGCGGTACCCAGCATCCCAAATACTACTCGACGGGAGGTTAAAGAGAAAAACCTATAAACATTCGCCTTTGCGTCCCAACAACATCGATGCTATCAACAATCATCCTGACCATGTAGGAGGATGGTTGATGCTTACTATGCAATATACCTACCTACCTTTAGGTTCATGACTCCCACAAGAAGAAGCGCTAACAACCACAACAGATACAGTACAGAATACCAATACTGTATAGTGCATCTAAAATCATAAAATCGTAAATTGACAAAATATCACTGGGTTTATTACATCCTTTTAAATTCATTGAAATTCCACTTTTGTTTGAACTCATTGCCATAAGTCCATCAATTTAAATCCATCAAGTTGAATCCATCAATTTTACCATAATGAAACCAAATCCACAAATATTTAAACTCATAAATACATTTTTGACATAATAATTTAAAACAAATATTTTCTTCAAATCCTTAAAATTCAATACATACAAAATTGAATTAAAATCGAATAAAATCTACAAATAGTTAAAATTTGCATAAATACATTTTAAGATGCATAGTAAATCCACCAATAAATTTAACAATAGCAATAACTTTAAAACATAATTTCTTTAAAACCCAAAATATAAATTGAGGCAACACATACATTTAAATCATCACAATTTGGCAATATAATTTTTAAATAACAATTTCTCTCAAAAATTAAATACATATTATTTTTCATAAATTCGAATAACAAAAAATATATATATTTTAACAACAAAAAATTTTTGAAGGAGGATCACTCACCTTAAGTGCGTGAATCAAGCAAGATCCCCTGTGGAATAAGTTCCACGATTCACACTTGCACCTAAAATATTAATATCACAAAAACGATTTAAAATAATATTTTAATTGAGTATAATATACACAGATGCCCGGGGAAGTTATCACTAACCCTGTCAAAAATATGCAAATGATATACCAAAACTAAGCTTGTAACACGAGGATTGTGGATTGGATTTTACCTCTCGGAGACCGTACCTGTGGTGGCTGGACTTTGGCTAAGGAGGATTCGAAATAAACATCCTTAAAACTCTCAATCCGTTGAGAATTGGAGGAAATGGATCTTGGATTTGGGTTTAGAAAGGTCAAATTAGTAGGAAAGGGTAGGTGGGGTCATTGGAACCTTACTAAAACTAAGATTTCCAGTTAGCATTGTGGTCATCAGAAATCGTTGTCGGCAGCCACTGGTAGTGAAAATTGGTGGGAGGTAGATTGAAGTGTGGGCAACTCAAAGGTATGGGTGGGGTCAAAAAATGGGTGGCTAGAGTGGGAAAAATCAACTGACAAAACCGATGGTACCATCATCGAAAATCACTTTGATCCTGGTGCATCCCCGATGATTTGGTCATGATTTTTGGCTTGTCGGCCGATTTTGAGATGGGTGAATGGCACCCATTGGTGGTGTTTTTACTGGTTGGGGGCTGTGAGAGAGGAGTGAGAAGAGAGACAAGGAGAAAAAAAAGAGAGAAAGAGGAAAGAGAAGCCGCTAGTCTATGAACTCATATTGATCTTTACAAACATACATAAATCAAAACAAAAATTTATAAGAATAAAAGGTCAAACATAACACCACTTGGATAGTTCGGACCGCAAATTGTTTCACTCATAACGTTCAAACCGTAGCTTCATTTTTGACGTGCTACTAGCACATGAAATCGGGCCGACACATACTTCAAAATGGTGCCTTAGTCATCATAAAAATTTATCTTGAACAAAAAGTCAAAATGGGCTCCACTTGGTCAATGTCGGTCAATTTAGTCAAACTCAATCAATAGAAGTAGATTTCCGATGTATTTTGGGACGATATATTATTATAAAAATTTTGTCCTTGAAATTTTGCATGTCACTGAAGTAGGTAGAGGTACTGGTCACGTATTTTTAGCTCGGGCTCCCATGTTGCCTCTTCGATTAGGTGATTCCATGACAAAACTTTGACTAAAGGAGTGGTCTTTTAGCACAATACTCACTTCTCGCGGTCTAAGATTTGTATTGGCTGCTCCACATATGATAGGTCTTCTATCAACTCGATGTCGGGAGTCTTGAGCATTTGGGATGGGTCTGCAATGTACTTCTGTAGCATTGAAACATGAAACACATTGTGTACTCGTGCTAACTCCTTCGGTAATGCTAATATGTATGCCATAGGGCCAATTCTCTCAATTACCTCATAGCAACCTATGTAACGAGGAGTTAACTTCCCTCATCAACCAAAGAGCACAACTCTCTTTCATGGAGATAGCTTCAAGGAGACCCAATCTCCGACTTCAAATTCAAGATCTTTTCTATGGACATCGATGTAGCTCTTCTGTTGGTCTTGAGTAGCTTTTAGCCTTTCTTGGATCACTTTGACCTTGTCCATAGTCATCCGTAGATATTCTAACCCAATCATGTTATTTGCTATAAGGAGCTTTTCCTCACCCACTTCACTGCAACATATTGGGTCCGACAATGTCTTCCATATAGGGCCTTGATACAAACCTAGGTCGACACGTGCCTAGCCTCGTATTATATTAGTCCGGATATCAATTAAGTTCAGATTTTAATGGATTGACCTCAACCCCTAACCAACCTATGATTAGAAACCTTGGTATAATGAAGACGCTACAATAGGTGATTGACATCCTATTGATAAGTTAAAAACTAAAACATTCACTCTTTAATGGTGTTGTAGGTGTTCAAAGAGAACAAAGAGAAATTCAATCTCCAATTAATTTTCTGTATAAAATTCAAGCTACATTCTCATTGACCAATAACCCTTAAATAAGTTCGATACATGAAACAAAAAATCCTAAAAATATAGGACAAGACCGGCCAATAGGATTAGGAAACCAAGTTGGCCAAATTTTCTCTCTCTTTCCTAATCTAATTTTGATTAATTAATTCCTTTATTTTGAATTAGGAATTAATTAATTTACAAAGAAAATAATAAAATAATAACTTTCTTAAGTTGGTTTTTCCAATAAATAGAAACCAAATAAAAAACTAATTTTCCAAGACAAAAAGTAGAAATCAAATTGGAAACTAAAATACTATCTTTTTTATGAAAGTTGACTTTGAACAATCTTTGACCAATTTAAGCTTCAAATCAGCTCCCATATGCTTTGTAGGATGCCAAATAGGATTATCGTGGAGCCCCACACTTTTCCCTTCCTTGGATTAAAGAGAAAATGTCAATTCAGCAAATTACAGTAAAGCCAGCGAGCAATGCAGCAAAACCGGCCATCTTTCTCTTTTGTGTGCACAGCCCCTTTTTGTTTGCCTTTGAAGCTTCCTTAACTTGATTCCATAACCTGTTAGGGATATGTATTGAATCCATGAATAATTGGAACCATTTATTTCTGTTCGGAGTCCATATTTGCACGAAAATAGTTATCCGGATTCATATCGGCCTCCACCATTTGTATGTTCAAAATAAGCCTTGTATCTTCGGGTATGGATAAACCATTTTAAGAATAAATTACCCCCTGTATAAAGGCAGCAAGTTTATCCTTAAGCCTCTTAGCTTGAGCCCTACTGATTGGCTCGGTCTTTATTCGTATCAGGTCAGTACCCCAGCAAATAGTCGGTTGTGTAGGTACGGCCAGATTCTCATTATTCCCCTCCTCTTGAAAAAGATTTGCCCTCAAATCAAGATCATCACCTGCAACAAAAGGAGATAAATCAGCAACATTAAATGTGGTACTAACATTGTACTCACTTGTTAGATAAGGTTTGTAAGCATTTTTGTTAATCCGCTCCAAAACTTGAAAAGGTCTGTCCACACACAGCATAAGCTTTGACTTTTTTTGTTTTGGAAACCTCTCCTTTTGTAAGTGCAACCAAACCAAATCTCTTGGGTCAAACACTATTACAAAAAAATCTAGAAATACATGCTCATTATGACAAAAACTACACTTTTTAAAGTTAGCAAATAATCTCTTCCAAATTTTCAAATTTCCATAAAGTAAAATTCTCAACAATGCAAATAAAATCCTATAAAAAAAAATCTTTAAATAAACATCTTTATAATTCATAACCAGCATAGGTTTATTACTCACAAATGCCTTTTTAAGCTCACCTAAGCTAAGATAAAAAAAAATTTATTTTTCCTTTCTTTCCTCTCTTTTTCTTTCACACTCATGGGTTCCATTGTTTTCTCTCACTCTTGGCTTTTTCAAGTTTCTTCTCACTCTCGGCTTTATTAATGTTTTTTCCCTCACCATTGAGTTCAGGACACTTACTTGGTTGTTCGTGTATGAACTTGTTCCCTTGAATAGTTGTTGAAGCCATGGGTGCCAAACTAGCCCTTTCTTTAAACTTTTCGGCCTCCTTCCTTTGTTGCATTTGAAGTTGATCTCTAAATACTTCTTTTGGAGTTAATGCTTCCAGCTTAACCTTTTTCTCTTTAAATTTAAATACAATGGAATTCTCTCTCCCATAATGTATGGCATCATTATCAAATTGCCATGGTTTACCCAACAAAATATGACCTGCATTCATAAGATTAACATCACACAATATAACTTCTACATATTTATCAATGCTGAATTTTACTTTGGTTTGTTTATTTTCTATCATCTCACCACTATCATTAAGCCATTGTAATCTACATGGTTCTGGATGTTTAATGATTGCTAAGCCTAATATTTCCACCACAAATTACTTATTACATTTGCACAACTTCTACTATCAATTATCATACTATAAATCTTACCTTGGATTTCACAATGAGTGTGGAAGATGTTTTTTCTTTGAACTTGATCCACATCTTTGTATATAGCCAGCACTCTACTAGAAACCAAGATTAATTCGGTATTGGGTGCATGTAGGATCTCGGCTTCATCCTCAAAGTCTTCCTCCTCTTGCTAGGTTTCATCCCCACTTTCCTCACTTTCCGATTCTAGCTCACCATTACTTTTTAACACCATGATTCTTCTATTCGAGCATTGGCTAGCAATGTGTCCTCATCCCTGTCACTTAAAACAAATAATTTCTCTAGATATTGAAGGTTTAGGATCATATTTACCTTCAATTTTATGCACTTGGACAGATTCGGGTCTAGCCTCTCTCTTTGGACGATTTGAACTTTTTTCTCCAACTTTTGGTTTTGGTTTATTTTCATAGGTAGGATTGTTTCTCCAGTCACTTGGATTTGATCTTTTTCTATTGGAAACATCCCCAAACCATGAACTTACACCCCTCCTCTTGAATTGATACTCAAGTTTAATAGCCACATGCAACGTCTCCTCCAATTCCACATATTGTTGCAATTCTAGTTGATTGGCTATTTTATGATTCAATTTACCAAGAAATCATGCCATGGTTGCTTCTCTATCTTCATTCATGCTCAACCTCATCATGAGCATCTCCATCTCCTTGTAATAATCCTCCACGAACCTACTTCCTTGAGGTAAAGATTGAACTCTTTGATGCAGCAACCTATGATAGTGTGATGGTACGAATCGCTTCCCCATGGCTCCTTTCATTTGTCGCCATGTAGTGATCAATTCATCACCTACTCTCCTTCGGGTGTTTTGCTCATTAGTCCACCATTGAAGTGCATAATGGCCAAATTCCATTGTTGCCAATTTAACTTTCTTGGCTTCTGAATAGTTGTGACAATAAAAAGTCATCTCCATTCGTTCCTTCCATTCCAAGTAAGCTTCCGAATTGCTCTTTCCCATGAAAGGTGGAATGTTTACCTTGATATTCTTAAGATCATCAACTTCATTCATCAAACTCCTCCTCTAAGTCATCTTTAAAGTTACCTTCCCAAAATTCCTTTCTAAGTCGCCCTCGGCCTCCATGAGCATCAAACCTTGTATTCGGCATTTCTTAAGATGTTTCTAATCTGTCAATCCTTTGATTTATATGGTCAAATTGAGTATTCATCCACTGTAATTGCTCCAAGACAACCTTCATGTTCGTTTGCTCACCATTCCTCGTGGCTCGGGAATCGCCTTTAAATCCTACGGACTCCTCTTCATTAATTCTCGAAGGTGGATCTCCTCTTCTAACCTGAATCTGCCATGTTAGTATGAGTATCACAAAAATAAAATAACACCTAACCAAATTCACTCCCTTACATGTTTCTTTCAATCAAGGTCTCGACACTCGTGTTTGCACACTAGTTTCGGCTTTTACCCTGTTTAAAGCTCACACACTCTTGCCTTTTTTCACTCAAAGAATTAACTTAAAGTTCTAATTAAAATACCCATAAAATAGCAATTAGATCATAAGTATGTTTTAATTAAACTTATCAACAAAACAGTAGCAAAAAGCAAATAATACCGAGTGAATTTTTAAACACCTAGTTCTTAGCTTTTCTAAGCAAAAACAAGGCAATTTAACAAAGAAAACTTCCTAGGCAATAAGAACTGGATCTGATGATAAGAAATTAAGAACTCAAGAGTCAAATTCTAGAAAAATAAATTCAACACGAATAAGAATCAATTTGGACAAAAATTAAGGAATAATTGTTGGTTGTTATCCTTCGTAGTTCAAGTTTTTATATCAAATCCTTTAACAAATTTTAATCCAATATTTTTAGCATCTAAACTTCAAATATCTAGCAGCAAAAATAAATCTCTAGAAACTCCAAATATTGAATACATAGACAACAATTCAGTAGTTCAAAGAAGTTTCCAACAAGCAAATTTCAACACAAAATTCAACAAAACTGATTTTTTTTTTATTTGGCTTTTTCTTCTTTTTTTTTTTCACAAAATATAATCTCAACTGCAGTAGCAAGAAATAACAATCAAATTGCAATTCCAACACCAAAAGCTCAACAAACCCATGACCACCAAAATTCAACCTCCAAATTTGGTAAATTTTTTTTTTTTACTCCACAAACCACTCTTTTTTTGTTTTTTGAATGTTTGAATGCAAATAATTAAGACCAAAAATAGAAAAGAAAATCAACAATAAATTAAAGTACCAAGAACAATAATTGAAAAGCAACCACCAAACTAGGAAGCAAAAATACGATAAAACATGGAAAACCTAATTTAACTAGGAATATATATATATTTTTTTAAAGATGCAGAATGTGCACGATGATAGAAGCAACCTTAACCTAATGCTAAAATTGTAGATTAACATAAAAAAAATAAAGCAAATAAAGATAGATCAAACCTGAACAAAATTTTGCTCTGATACCAAATGATACGAACCGAGGTCGATACGCGCCTAAATCCGTATTATATTAGCCTGGATCTCAATTAAGGTAAGATTTTAATGGATTGACCTCAACCTCTAACCAACCTATGATTAGAAACCTTGGCATAATGAAGATGCCACAATAGGTGATGGATATCCTATTGATAAGTCAAAACTAAAATACTCACTCTCTAATAGTGTTTTAGGTGTTCAAAGAGAACAAAGAGAAATTAAATCTCCAATTAATATTCTGACCCTTAAATAGGTTCAAGACATGAAATAAAACCTTAAAAAGATAGGACAAGACTGACTAATGGGATTACGAAACCAAGTTAGCTGAATTTTCTCTCTCCTTTCCTAATCTAATTTTGATTAATTAATTCCTTTATTTTGAATTAGGACTTAATTAATTTATAAAGAAAATAATAAAATAATAACTTTCTTAAGTTGATTTGTCCAGTAAATAAATAAATACAAACCAAATAAAAGACTAATTTACTAAAACAAAAAGTAGAAATCAAATTAGGAAACTAAAATACTGTCTTTTTGACTTCTATATGCTTTGTAGGATGCCAAATAGGATTATCATGGAGTCCCACATGTTACCCTTGCTTGGATAAAAGAGAAAATGTCAATTCAGCAAACTATAGTAAAGCCAGCAAGCAATACAACAAAACCAGCCATCTTTCTCCCTTGTGCGCATAACCTTTTTTTGTTTGCCTTTGAAGTTGCCTTGACTTGATTTCATGACGTCTTAGAGATATGTATTGAATCCATGAATAATTAGAACCATTTCTTGCTACCCCAAAACAGCTACCCGGGTCCGTATCGACCTCCACCACTTATATGCTCAAAACGAGCCTTGTATCTTCGGGTATTGAAAAGCCCTTTTGAGAATAAATTACTCTCTGTATAAAGATAGCAAGGTTGTCATTAAACCTCTTAGTTTGAACCCTAGTGATCGGCCCGATCTTTATCCGTATCGGATTAGCACTGGGTAGTCGGTTGTACAGGTACGGACGAATTCTCATCAGGCCTCATATGGGGACATTTTGATGCTTGCTTGGTAGCTGTTATTATAAAAAACTCTAATAGTAGCAATTTTTTGTCCCAGTTCCCTCGGAATTGCATGATGCACGAATTTAACATATCTTTCAAGGTCTGAATTGTACACTTTGCTTGTCCATTGGTCTATAGATGGAAGACAGTACTGTAGTTGAGCTTTACTCCTAGTGCCTCTGCTAACTTCCACCATAGTCTGGAAGTGAAACGTGGATCTTTATCAGACATGATGGTGACCGGTACTCCATATAGACTCACAATATGCTATACGAACAGCTCGACCAACTTCTTTAGTGAGAATCGCTCTCGGACAGGCAAGAAGTATGTTAACTTGGTAACTCGATCAATAATCACCCAAACACCGTCATATCTCATCATTGTGGAACGAAGTTTGAACACAAAATCCATATTGAGATCTTCCCATTTCCATATGGGGATATGTAAGGGTTGGAGTTGTCCTAAAGTTTTTTGCATTTCTGCCTTTACTTATTAGCAAATTAAGCACTTTGATACAAAATTTGGAACTTCCCTTTTCACGCCAATCCACCAGTAATATTTAATGAGCATTTGAAACATCTTGGTACTCCATAGGTGCATTGAATACATCGAACTTGTGTGCCTCCTCTAAAATCTCCCACTTGAGTTCAAGGATTTTAGGAAGTAGAGCCTACCTTTGTAGGCAAAGGCATTATCCCTCCTTATAAAGAACTTCGGATCAAGTCCTTTTTGCACCTTACTTTTGATTGTCCTCAATTTAGGGTCCTCCATTTGAGTCTCCAATATACAATCCACTAACACAGGTCACATCTGAAAACTAGCTAAGAGGACTCCAAAAGGATGCATATGCATTAGCATTCCCATTTTCTTCAATTTAACCATGAGAAGAAGTTGGACCAATCGTATTGGGCTAAGGGTCTCATAGCTTTTCTACTCAAGGCATCAGCTACCACATTCGCCTTGCCCGGGTGATAGTTAATTATACAATTGTAGTCCTTTAATAGCTCCATTCACCTCATTTGCCTCAGATTTAGCCTTTTGAGTGAAAATGTACTTGAGGCTCTTGTGGTTAGTGTGAATCTAGCATGTGGCACCATACAAATGGTGCCTCCATTTCTTTCTAGCAAAGACTACCACTACTGTTGCAAGCTCTAGATTAAGCATAGGGTAGTTTTGCTCATGCTGCTTCAATTGTCATGAGGCATATGCCACCACCCTTTGGTTCTGAATTAGTTCACAACTCAAGCCTTGATGGGATGCATCAAATAGACCATGAAGCCTTCATTCCCACTAGGTAAAGTTAAAACAGGTGTAGATGTTAATTTCCACTTTAACTCCTAAAAGATTTGCTCATACCTGCCTGTCCATTTGAGCACAACTCCCTTTCGAGTTAGGTCGTGGAGTGGCCTTGGTATCTTCAAAAGCCCTTCTATAAAACATCGTAGGATCTTGCTAGGCCAAGGAAACTCTACACCTCTGTCAAAATAGTAGGGCATTCCCAATTTAACATTGCCTTCACTTTCTTAGGATCTACATAAATGTCATCCGCTAACACAATATGGCCGAGAAAACCCACTTGATTCACACACCCACTTCATTCGGACAAAACTCACACTTAAAAAACTTAGCATAAAGTTGATGTTGCCTCACAATCTGGAGCACTCTTCTCAAATGCTTCACATGCTCCTCTTGGCTCCTTAATTAGAATAAAATGTCATCTATAAACATGATGACAAAATGATCTAAATATGGTTGGAACACACAGTTTATGAATTCCATGAAGGCCGCTAGGGCATTGGTAAGTCTAAACGACATCACTAAGAACTCATAGTGCTTGTACCTCATTCTGAAGGTAGTCTTAAGGATGTTCGACTCTCGAATCCTTAATTGGTGATACCTAAACCTTAAGTCCATCTTGGAAAACACCTTAGAACCTTTGGGTTTAGCGAACAAGTCATCTATCCTCGGCAATGGATAATGATTAGGGATAGTTACCTTGTTAAATTCGAGATAGTCGATGCACAACCTTAGATTACCATCCTTCTTCTTCACAAACAAAATAGATGCTCCCCAGGGTGATGCACTTGGTCTAATGAAACCCTTGTCCACCGAATCTTGAAGTCGAACCTTTAGCTCCCTTAACTCTTTTGGAGCCAGATGATACTGCAGTAAAGAAATAGGTGCGGTGCCTGGAATCAATTCAATGGAAAAGTCAATCTCTCTCTCCAATTATAACATCGGTAACTCGTTGGGAAAAACATCGGGAAAATACGTGAAAATGGGCATGTCTTCCAACCCTGCACCAACTTACTCGGGTATCAACCTTATGGGCTAGATACCTTTGGAAACCCTTCTTCAATAGCTTTTTAGCAATAAGGGCAAAAATTAACCTTAGTAAAGGCCTTCCAACTTCTCCACATAACACCACTTTAGGTAGACCTGGCCTCGTAAATGTCACTTCTTTATTATAGCAATCCATGAAAGCATGATTTTTTGCTAACCAATATATACCTCAAAATAAGTCTGCTTCCATTACTTGATCTTCGATACAAGAGAGGCAACCTTTGACCATCTGACTAGGCCACAGGGACTCTCCTGCAGGAATGGTGATTCTAGTTGACATTCTAAGGGGGTTGGAGTTATTCTAACTCATGTAACGAATTCTCTTCGAGACAAAGGAGTGACACTTCAACACGGTTAAAACAAAAGAGTAAACATGGATGAGATGCAGAATAATGCACAGTCCCTTAAGGATATAAGAACCTAGAGCTCTGATATCACTCTGTCAGGATCCATCCAAGATTCCTTACCGGAATCCTAGTTAAGCCCTAATCCTAGAGAAACCTGATCAGAGCCTCCAATGGAAAATCCGGCATCATTTCCCCTAAAGGTTAGACATGCCTCAAAATTCCTTGCACAGAAAAACACACTTCTAAAAGCACCACCTTATTCTTCTCACCTTACTATAAATAATTTCCACAAATTTCAACACTTCAAATAACATTCAAGGAGTAAGTGAAACGTTCATTAAATAAAAATCCAATGCAATATACATAGCTTCATAGGGTTTCAATTAAGTATAAAATTTAATATAGCAGAGCATAGAGAGAAATATTACAAGATAGGAATAAACGGAAGAAAAACACTTTTTGGACTTTGGAGATGCATAAAGGCATCGAGTTCGCCCCCTGACAGTTAACGCCTACCAATCTAAGCCTAGGGGAACAGATTCAAAAACATAAATGCTAATCATTCCAGTGAGTGATAGTAACTACTACACAAATAGTAATATAACAATATAAAATAAATTTGATTAATTAATAATAAGTAAATTAATAAATATATATATAATAGTAAATACTTAAAATTTACATTTTCTTTCAAAACCCTTACAATTTTACTTAGTTGGAAAAGTTTCCCTTTTAAAACTTCTTTCACAAAACCTATTATTTTATATCCAAAAAATCATGGAATATAAATAAATAAGTAAAATACAAATAATTCAAAATTTAAAATCTACAAAAAAGAAATTACAAGCAAAATTAAACCCAATATATAATTTATAAAATTTCGAACGATCAAATCAATGGAATAATAATAATAATAAAATAAATATTCTAATATTTTAATTAAATAAAACCTCAATTTGAAATAAATAATAAAATACAATAAAATTTATGTTAAAGCCTCAATTTAAACTAAATAATAAAAACATAAATAAATGCATTTCGAAACATTAGTTTAAAATGAATAATAAAATTTTAACAAATTACATTTGTAAAGCATTAAAATAAAATAAATGATAAAAACATGATTTAATACATTTCAAATCTAAATATATTTAAAACATTTTTGTTTTGAAAATTTTATCGAGAAAATAATCTGATGCACCACATTATATACCAGTGGTGCCAGGCAATACCTAGCATCCCAAATACCACTCGATGAAAAGGTTAAAAAGAGAAACTTGTAAACAGTCGCCTTAGCGTCTCAACAGCATTGATGCTATCAACATTCATCCTAACCATGGAGGGGGGTAGATGATGCTTACAATGATTACATCTGCCTGCCCTCAAGTTCATGACTCCCACAGGAAGACTCTAGGTTGACTTTGCGCCTAAACCTATATTATATTAGCCTGGAATTGAAAATTTAAGTTCAAATCCTTATGATCACCTCAATCCCTAATCAACCTATGACTAGAAACCTTGGTATATGATAAAGATGTCACAATAGGTGATTGATGTCCTATTGATAAGTCAAACTAAAACACTCACTTTCTAATGGTGTTTTAGGTGTTCAAAGAGAACAAAGAGAATTTTATTTCATAAATAATTTTCTGAATAATATTAAAGGTGCATGCTTAGAACATGCTTTATATCTTAGGGTATTGACAAATCTTTTTGAGAATTAATAACTCCCTATATAAAACCAGCCAGGTTGTCCTTAAATCTCTTGGCTTAAGCCCTATTGATTGGTCTAGACTTTATCCATATTGGATTAGCACCTTATTACGTAGTCAGTTGTGCGGGCATGGGTAGATTCTCATCATTCCCCTCCTTTTGAAAAGGATTTGCCCTCAAATCAAAATCATCACCTTTAGAAAAAGGAGATAAGTCAGCAACATTAAATGTAGTACTGACATTATACTCACCTGGTAAGTCAAATTTGTAAGCATTTTCATTAATTGCTCAAAAATTTGAAAAGGTCCATCCCTTCGAGGTATTAGCTTTGACTTTCATTGCTCCAAAAACCTCTCCTTTCTTAGGTGCAACAAAAACAAATCTCCTAGATCAAACACTATCACAACAAATCTTAGAAATTCAAGCTCATTTCAGCAAAAATCACACTTTTTAATATTAGCAAACAAACTTTCTTTCCTAAGCACTTCTAAAACAAACCTAAGATGTCCTATCATCTAAATTTTTACTATATACAAGAATATTATCAAAGTAAACAACCAAAAATTTTCCAATGAATGGGCACATAACATGATTCATCAATCTCATGAAAGTGCTAGGTGCATTAGTTAGATCAAAAGGCATGACTAACCACTAATACAAACCATATTTAGTTTTAAATGCAGTTTTCCATTCATTACCCTCTTTCATCCTAATTTGATGATAACCACTCCTAAGATCAATTTTTGAAAACATATAAGCACTATGCAATTCATCAAGCATATCATCTAATCTAGGAATTGGATGTCTATACTTAATGGTGATATTATTTATGACTTTACAATCACCACACATATGCCATGATCCATCTTTCTTAGGAACTAATAAAATAAGAACAGCACATGAACTCATGCTTTCCCTAATATAACTTTTGTTAAGTAATTCACTTACCTGCCTTTGTAGCTCCTTCATCTCCCTAGGATTACTTATATATGCAGGTCTATTAGGAATCGCAGCTCCTGACACAAAATCAATTTGATGTTCAATCCCTTGAATAGGTGGTAAACCATTAGGAATTTGCTCCAGAAAGACATCTTCAAATTCCTACAAAAGAGAAGAAATAGAACTTGGCAATTCAAGTTCTTCAACGTTAGCTTGATCATTTAAAAATACATCTTTATAAATCATGACCAGCAATGGTTTCTTTCTTAAAAGTGCCTTATTAACATCCCCAAAACTAAGATAGAAATTTTTATTTTTCTTCTCTTTCCTCTCTTTTTCTTTCACACTCACGGATCCCACTACTTTCATCTCTTTTCGTCCCCTTTTCTCACTCCTAGCTTTAGCTTTGTTTTCCCACTCAATTTGGATTTTAGAATACCTACCTGTTTGGTCTTGTTTGGTCTTGCCCTCTTGGATTGGAGTTGAAGCCGTGGGTGCCACATTTGTTCTTTCTTTGAGCTTTTCGGCTTTCCTCCTTTGTTGTATTTGAAGTTGGTCTCTAAATACTTCCTTGGGAGTTAATGGTTCCAGCTTAACCTTTTTACCTTTAAATCTAAAAAAAAATAGCATTCTCTTGACCATAATTATAGTATCTTCATCGAATTGCCATGATCTACCTAATAAAATATGTATGGCATGCATAGGCACAATATCACCCAAAATAACATCCACATATTTATCTATGCTGAATTTTACTTTGGCTTGTTTGTTTACTTTTATTTCACCACTATCATTAAGCCATTGTAATCTATATGGTTCAGGATGTCTAATTGTTACTAAGCCTAATTTTTCTACAACAACATTACTAATTACATTTGCACAACTCCAACTATCAATTATCATACTATAAACCTTAACTCGGATTTCACAACAAATGTGGAAGATGTTCTCTCTTTGAATTTGATCCTCATCTTTGTAGACAGTCAAGATCTCGCAGTCACCTAGCTCAATTTGGCATTGGGAGCATTTAAGGTCTTGGCTTCTTCTTCAATTTCTTCCTCTTCTTGCTCGGTTTCTCCCTCACTTCCATCATTTTTGGATTCTAACTCACCATTATTTTTCAACATCATGATTCTCCTATTCGGAAATTGATTGGCAATATGTCCTCATCCCTGGCACTTAAAACAAACAATATCATAAGTTCTAGAAGGTTTAGGGTCTGATTTACCTTCATTCCTTGGTGCTTGGACATATTCAATTTTAGCCTTTCTTTTTCGCTGATTGGTGCTTTCATCACCTAGCTTTGGTTTTGGCTTGTTGTCATATGTGGGATTGCTTCTCCAAACACTTGGATTTGACCTCCCACTATTTGATACTCCTCCAAACTGTATACTTGTTTCCCTCCTCTTGAATTGATTCTCAAGTTTGATAGCCGCATGCAACATCTCTTCCAATTCCATATATTGTTGTAATTCTAGTTGATTGGCTATTTCTTTATTCAAACCTCCCAAAAACTTTGCCATGGTTGCCTCATGGTCCTCATTCATTCTTAACCTCATCATGAGCATCTCCATCTCTTTGTAATAATCCTCCATGGTCCTACTACCTTGAGAAAAAGATTGAAGCCTTTAATGCAACAACCTATGGTAATGACTTGGTATAAACCTCTTTCTCATGCCTCCTTTCATTTGTCGCCAAGTAGTAATAGGTTCATCTCCAATTCTTCTTCGGGTGCTTTACTCATTTGTCCACCATTGGAGTGCATAGTGATCAAATTCCAAAGTTGCCAATTTTACCTTCTTAGTTTCCGAATAGTTGTGACAATGGAATATCATCTCCATACGCTCCTCCCACTCTAAGTACGCCTTCAGATCACTTTTTCCCATGAAAGGTGGTATGTTGACCTTACTATTTTCAAGATCATCACCCTCTTCCCTTGCTGGTCTCCCACGGTTTTGCCTTCCTTAGAGAACAAAAATATCATTGAACCCCTCTTCAAAATTTCCATCCCCGAATTCCTCTATAGGTCATCCACGGCCTCCTCGACCTCGACCTTGGCCTCTATGTGCATTTAACCTTGTATTCGGCCTACCTTGAGAATTTTATACTCTTTTTGATCTTTGATCTTGATGATCAAATCAAGCATTCATCCATTTTAATTGGTCCAAGACACCATCATGTCCGTGTGCTCATCTCCACTCCTCATGGCTTCAGAATCACCTTTAAATCCTACGGATTCCTCTTCATTAATTCTTAATGAGCCATCTCCTACTCCTTTTCTCATCCTTGAATCTGCCATGTTAGTAAATATATTGCCAAAATAAAATAAATCCTTACCAAATTCACTCCCTCATGTGTTTCACTCAAATAAGATCTCGACACTCGTGTTTGCACACTAGTTTTGGCTTTTACTCTCTTTTAAGCTTATACGCTCTTGCCTTTTTCCACTCAAAGAATTACTCAAATTTCAAATTAAACACACATAAAACAGAAACTAGATCACAAGTATGTTATAATTAAACTTATAAACAAAACAGCAACTAAAACAAACAAATACCGAGCGGAATGAAAATACCTATTCTCAGCTTTCCTAAGCTAAAACAAGATAAATCAACAAGCAAATTTTTGGAATGAAATAAAAGCTGTCTAGAATATGAATGAATGAATAATTCAAGGATAAAATATAGAGAAAGAAATTCAAACATGAACAGGAATCAAATTGAACAAAATTATAGGATAATTGTTGGTTGTTGTTCTTTGTAATTCAAGTTTTTGTATCAAATCTTTTACCAATTTTAGTCCAAATAATTTTAAACACTCAAAATTCAAATATCCAGCAATCAAATATTGAACAAACAGACAATATCTCAGCTACTTCAACAATTTTCCAACAATAAATTCAAACTCCAAATTGTAACCAAAAACCAGCCTTTGCAATTTTTATTTTTTAATTTTTTTATCTTCGGCTTTTCTTTTTTTTTTTTTTTTACTCAGAATATAAAATCACTCCAGTACCAAAATCAACAACAAAAATTGCAATTCCAATACCAAAATTCCACCAAACACGATACCACACTCCAAACAAAAACAAATTGCATAACTTTTAGGATTTATGCAATATGCTTTCAAATTTCTTTTTTTTTTTTAATATATGAATGCAACTAATTAGGATTAAAACAGTAAAAAAAATCAACAATAAACTGAATTAACAATAACAATAATGAAAAACAACCAACAAACTAGGAGATAAAAATACTGTAAAACAAGGAAACCTAATATGACTAGGAAATTTTTTTTTTTTTTAATATGTAGAATGTGTAGAATAGATGCAACCTTAACCTAATGCAAAAATTGTAGATTAAAACAAAAAAAAAAAAAAATAAAGCAAATAAGATAGATCAAACCTGAATAAAATCTTGGCTCTGATCCCAAATGATATGAACCTAGATCGACTCGCGTCTAAACACGTATTATATTAGCCTAGAATCGAAAAGTTAAGTTTAAGTTCTTATGGTCATCTCAACCCCTAATCAACCTATGACTAGAAACCTTAGTATATGATGAAAATGCCACAATAGGTAATGGATGTCCTCTTGATAAGTCAAACTGAAACAATCAATCTGTAATGGTGTTTTTAGGTGCTCAAAGAGAACAAAGAGAATTCTATCTCACAAATAATTTTCTAAATAATATTAAAAGTGCATTCTCTTTGAAAACAACCCTTAAATAGGTTAAAGTAACAAAATAATAAAACCTAAAAAGCTAAGACAAAACCGGCCAAGCATTGTGAATTTCTTAATGTGGCTAAAATTCCTTCCCTTTCCTAATTCTAATTTGATTAATTAATTTCTTTATTTTGAATTAGAAATTAATTAATTTACAATGGAAATAATAAAACAATAACTGTCCTAAGTTAATTTTTCCTGCAAATAAATAAATAAAAACCAAATAAAAGACTAATTTCCTAAAACAAAAAGGCAAACTCAAATTAAGAAACTAGTTGACTAGTTTGACCACTAAGATATCTTTAATAAATTTCCAGCTTGTAAAGGCTCCAAATCAGCTCCCATAGGCCATTTAGGATGACAAATAGGATTATTTATGATCCCCGTACATCGCCCTTGATTGGAACAAAGAGAAAATGCCAAATCAACAAAATACAATAAAGTCAACAACAAAACCAACATTTTCGGCCAAAAACTCCTTCTATGTGCAAACTACCATTTTAGATGCATTTTATTCTACCTTGTCTTGATTTCATGACCTCATTTAGTAATATTAATTGAATTCATGAAGTGTTGAAACCATTCTTTGCTGCCCAAAGTCCAAAAATGTACTAAAACAACTACCTGGGTTCGTATCGGCCTCCACCACTTAGATGCTTAGAATAGACTTTATATCTTTGGGTATTGACAAGCTCTTTTGAGAATTAATAACTCCATGTATAAAATCAGCCAGGTTTTCCTTAAATCTCTTGGCATGAACCCTAGTGATTGGCCTAGACTTCATCCGTGTTGGATCAGCAACTCAGCGGGTAGTCGGTTGTGGGGGCACGGGCGGATTTTCATAAGATATTCTCATACATTTGGTTCATTGGAGAAGAGGAGATGGTTCTATTATTCAGCTATAAAAGGAAAAATGGGGACCATGAGGCATTTTTTGCTAAGATGTAATATTACAAAGTTCAGTCGATTATCAATTGTAATGCTTCCTAGTCCACCTGAGTGCGATGTGATGAAGGAGGTGAGTTCTATGTTCCCCAATTTTTGTGGCTAGATAGGTTTTAGCTATTCCAATTTCAAGAATAGGATTACAAGACTCCCTTATATGGCCATATATGAAGAACAGAGCTGCCACTATGAAATATTATTATTGTCCTATTGAAAAAGAAGGGAGCGAGAATAGCTTTGGAGCTTCAACTTTCTTTCATCCTTGCTGAAGCTTTGGAAGCTTAAGGTTGCTACAAAAAAGCATAATTTTATTTAGAAGCTACTTAATGATGGATTGTTGTTGTAATCTAATCTAGTATAGTGACATGTAGGTAATGACAGTGATTGTCCAATTTGCAAGAAGGATGAAGAAACTATAAGCTATATTTTTATAGGTTTCTTTGGACTAGAAGTGTAAATTCATGCTACCTTGCCTAACCCAAGCTAAAAAAATTTAAGCGTGGGCATTTCCAAGCTGGGTTTTTTAAAGCTAGATGGAGAATTCAAGTCAAGTTGGCCAGGAATATTACGAACCTAAAGCCTATTATTTGGCCTTATGGATATCAAGCTTGGGCTTTGAGTTTAAAGTTTAGGCCCAAATTTGGAGACCAAAATTTAACTTTTATTATCCTAAAATTTTATTCAAGAATATATATATACATATAGGGGTTAAAATATCATAAGAATAATAATATAAAACAATCATTTAATAAATGAACAATGCTGCAAGGAAAAAATTTATTAACCAAATTTTTTTATGGCAAATGATGTAGTTGTTTTATTAATGGTTGATATATTAATAAATGTCTTAAAATCTTGGAAGGCAAATCCAATGAATAATGTAAAGTCATTGGATATCAAATAGTTTGTTAATAATCAATAAATTAAAGCAATTTAATATATAACAAATATTTATAATATATCACATAAAAATAAAAAAAATTATAAAAATATACCGTGATACCTAATTTAGCTGGGTTTCAGGTCGATCAAATGGGTAGACCAATAAGCCAGCTTACAGGTCAGGTCTATACTAAAAATCTATATCCCGAGCCAAATTCAAAAAGAAATTGGGATGACTCGAGCTCAAGTTGAAGTTTGATCGAATTTTTTTGGATAGATTTGATTGGATTTTAGACTTTCATGCCTTTTTTACATCCTTACCAAGGATAAAGGCAATTTAGTTTGGCTCTCGATTGAGTGTTTGTCTCCCTAAGAAGGAAAGTATTCACTTTCTCCAATGGTTTGAAAAATTACTTTTTGGTTTTGTAGATGATAAAAAAAATGGAGATGAGAAAGCTAGTTTGCTTTGCTATCTAGTCTAGTTCACTTAGAATTCTAGGAACAAATTTGTGCATAAAGATATCTCTCCAACACCTCATATCACAACTAAATTGGTAGATGATGCTTTCTTAGAATTTAGCTCCAATTATGGCCAGTAGATGCTTTTAACTTCAACTGTTAAGGGAAAATGTTCTAGAATTGCTCATGATTATGATGGTGTAATTTGGTAACCACCACCATTAGGTGTGTCAAAATGATTGTGAGGGGGCCTACCATAAATAGATAAAAGAGCTTGCTAAAGGCATTATCTTTTGTGATTGGTATTGGCGTCCCTTGGATGCCAAAGCTTTTCATATGCTAGGTGAGGATGCCTTAATAGTGGGAGGGCAAGTAGTTTATCATGCGTTATTCATTGCTAGACTTATGGTCATTGACCAAGTTCAAGTGGAAACTAATTGTGCCATTCTATTTACAAGTTTAATGTCCAAAGATATTGATCATTGTTAGAGAATTGCAGCCATTTTAAAAGACATTAAAAGCATGAAAACTAAGGGCTTGTTTGGCCATTAGGTTTTAAAACAGTTTTCGGTTCTATAAAATAGAAAACTAGAATAGAAAACTATTTCCAAAACAAAAGATTATCTATTTCGCCATCAGTTTTCAAAAACAATTTTAGAAAACAAATTTAGAAAAAGACAAAATTTAGAAAACATTAAAATGATGTTTTCTGTTTTCTGTTTTTTAGTTTTGAAAACTGTTTTCAAACATTACTTTCCAAACACCCTTGTTTTCAAAAAAAAAATAAAAATAGTTTTATTTTTATTTTAAAATAATGTTTTGAAAACTGAAAATAGAAAACATGACCAAATAGGACCTAAGTTTTCGAGGTGTAGTTTTGTTTTCATTCATTGTTATTTTAATAAAGTAACAAGTTCGACCGCAAAGAGATTTATACGAGGCATGTTGCCTCCAAATTGAGACTTTAGAGGGCAGCATGATTTTACCATTATTACTTTCTAATTTTCTGTTCCAATAAATTTTCTTTTTTTGACCAAAAAGAAAAACAATAACAAAGTAGATTCCAAGAAACCAATTTCTAGGAAACCAATCGCTGAGAAAATGATTCCCTACGAATCATAATCCTTCAAAACTTTAGCATCTAAATATTTTCTTTTCTCCTCATAAAAACAAATCATATATATATATAATAAAAGTTTCATGGCTTTGTTAATTTGTAGCACCAAAAATCATATATTTTTCTCTTCTATTCAAAATAAAAATGAGTTTAATATATATAGAGAATCAAGAAAAATAAAATCAAAGGATTAGGAATTGAGAAGAGAGAGATAATTGAGATTCAGGGAAAGAAAAATATTATTTTGGAAAAAAATAATTTAAGTACCAAATAAATGGTTATTAAATAAAAATATGAGAGATTCAAGAAGCATTAAATTAGATAAATCAGAGGACCTATATTACTTGCAAATTATTTTGTTGAAAAGCTTAGTACGAAGAATGACTCATTATATATATGTATATATAAACTACGTTGAATAAGGTGTATTTTACTATTATTATTTTTTAAAGTGGGGCCAGCTTTTATAGCCATCGGATTCCACACAATTATAAAGACCAGCTAATTACGTAGAATCCAATGAGCATGATGGAAAGGTGCACTTGAATCGAATCCACTAGATACCCTTCAACCATTAGAGAACCATGGGGATCAAATAAAAGCTTGATGGACTATTAAGAATCAATTTCAATAACACATACTTAGAAACCATAACCAACAACAAACTCATAAGCAGCCATAATGCTTGTAAGTTTAGTAGCTAGAGTTGTACACTGCTAGAGACCTGAACAAAGCTCCCAACAACTGACCTTTTATCATTTTAAATTACCACCCTTGATGTGAGTTTGCTCATGCATAAAAATATATAAATTAACAAAATTGTTATGGCAGGGGAAGTCGGCCACCAAATGGATAAGGACTCCGTAACCATCAACATGCACATTTCGTGAAGATCTAATGGCTATAGATGGCTGTCACCCACCAAGTGGTGGGAGACTTCATCCATAATAGTGGGCCTTTATAAATCAATATTACATATATATATATATGTGTGTGTGTGTGTGTGTGTACAGTGAAACTCATATTCAAGTTTCCTAAACTTTATTAAAATCCAGTAATTTGTTCTTGACCATTTTATTTGTTATGACCAGTGTGGGTGAGTGCAAATCTCTAGTAGGCTACTTGATGTCCAATTTTATATCACTCGGATGTAGATCTGGGTATGATTCAAATGTAATGATAATAACTCTCATAATGCCGAGGACTTTTTAGAGTGGTTGGTCTCAGTGTTCAAAAGAACTTCTAAATTGAGTGTGCTCAGGTGAGAGCAATATTATGATAGGTGACCTCATGGGAAGTTCTACACAGAAAACCCCATACCGAATGTGGTGGCTAAATTGGGGACAATATTGACAAAAAGTGATAGGTATACAAGTGGAGGTAGGGTGTTACAAATGGTATCAAAGCCTGTACCCAGCTGAAAGTGTGCCATTAAGGACATTGGGCATTAAGGGAAGTAGATTTTGATAACCAGTATGGGTAGGTGCGAGGCATTAATAGGCTACCCGGTTTCCAATCCCACACTCGGATGTGGATAAAAGGATGATTCAAATGTAATGATAGTCACTCTCATAATGCTAAGGCCTTTGTTGAGCAGTTGGTTTCTAGGTTTGAAAGAACTCCGAAGGTAAGCATGCTTAGGCAAAAGCAATCTTAGGAAAGGTGATCTCCTGGGAAGCTTTGAACAAAAAATCTCATACCAAGTGCAATTGCTAAATTGAGGACAATATTGGCAGAGAGTGATAGGTCCGCTAGTGGAGATGGGGTTACAAATGGTATTAAAGCTTGTACCTAGTCGAAATTATGCCACTGAGGATGCTAGGCCCCAAGGGAGGTGGATTGTAATGACCGGTGTGAGTGAGTGCGCAGCACTAGCAAGTTACCTAGTGTACAATCCCACATCACTCGGGTATGGATCAGGATATTAATTCAAATATAATGATAGTTACTTTTATAATGCCTAGGCCTTTTTAGAGCGGCTGATTTTAAGATTCAAAAGATCTCCAAAGTTAAACATGCTCAAGTGAGAACAATCATAGGATGTGTGACCTTCTAGAAAACTTTGAATAAAAGAACCTTATACCGAGTGCCAAGCACACATTGCATAGATGTGGATTAGTGTATTGATTCAAATGTAACTATAGTCATTCTCATAACTTTGAGGCCTTTTCAAAGCAGTTGGCCTCATAGTTTGAAAGAACTTTGCTCAGGTGAGAGCAATTCTAGGATGGGTGACCTCTTGAGTAGCTTTGAACAAAAAAAAACTTTATATCGAGTGCGATGGCTAAATTGAGGACAATATTGGCCGATAGTGATAGGTCTGCTAGTGAACGTGGGGTGTTACAATATTTCTCGAATGGTCAAAATTAGACTTGATATAACACACAGGAGGTCTCTCTCAACACTAATGATATATGTTCCAACCTAACTCAAACCCATGTATGTTCCCTTCCAAGCTTCTCATTTCTTATGATATATATATCTCCATCATCTCCATCCTCTAGCGTGGTGTGCTTTTAGTAATAAAGGACACTAAGACAAGTTGTTTTTTCCCAAAGCATTGAACCCATAATGGGAACAATGTGAGAAGTTGTTTCTTCTCCTTTTTTGCCTTGTAACAATGAAACAATCCATTCCCATTATAATTAAATCTTAAAACAGAAGTTAAATTGTCTTCATAGTTCCTTCTTCTTCCTCTTTCTCCTTTGAAATTGTTAAAAACTAAATTAGCATATAAGACCTATGAGCACTAATGGATGCGGGGGAAGAAGAGACAAGATAAGTGAAACATACATTATGGTGGATTGTGATGAGTAGTGGAGATTGTTGTGAGGTTGTAAGAGTGAGCAGATGTAGGGCCCTGACTGGCCAAGACTAGTTGATTTTTCTCGAAGCGTTGAACACACAATGGGGACAATGAGATAAGTTGTTTCTTCTCCTTCTTTGCCTTGTAATAGTGAAAAACTCCCTTCCCATCATAGCCAAATCTCAAAATCGAAGTCAATTTGTCTTTACAGTTCCTTTTTATTCCCTTCTCTCCTTTGAAATAGTTAAAAACTCAATTAGCATATAAAACCTGTAAGCACTAAAGGGTGCAAGGCAAGAAGGGGTAAGATCAGTAAACAATACACTTTGGTGGAGGTTGCAAGAGTGGGCAGTTGTAGGGCACTAACAGACTATCTTATTGGTAAGGCCAACTAGTGTCCAATCCTACATCATTTGGGTATGGAATGGTGATGTTTAAAATGTAAATTAGTTACTCTCTTATAAACCAAGGCTTTTTCAAAGTAGTTGAATTCAGGATTCAAAAGAACTCTACAATTAAGTGTGGTTCAAGGGGAGCAATCTTATGATAAGTGATCTACTGAAAAGTCTAAACAAAATCCTATACCATCTGGAGTGTGATGGATAAATGAGGGACAATATCAATGGAACAAGAGAGTAAGGAGTTCTTAATGGTATCAGAGATTGCACATAACCAAAAGTGTGCTAGTGAGGATGCGAGGTCCCAACGATAGTGTATTATAAGACCTATGAGCCCTGAAGGATACGATACAAGAAAAGGTAAGATCAGTGAACAATACAATACGGTGCGGATATCTGCACTATTTTCTATTCATATATGAAAAAGACCGATTTTTTGTAAAAATCATTTTCGATGTGGCATCTATACATCACACAAAGACAATGGTTTTAATAAATACCATCATCTTTTAAAGATATCCATACAAAAAAATTTTATGGATATCTGCACCACAGAATTGTTATATATATATATATATATATGAAAAATACTATTAATCATGAATGGTGAATGATCATCAGTAACATAAGAATCGGTTATTAACATTGTTAGTCCCCAACCTATGTTGCATTTTACAAGTTAGCCCTCAAACATTTTTATATTGGCAATTTAATCCCCGAACTTGTCAAAACATTGCACCATTAGCCCTTCTCCATTATTCCATCCAATTTCAGCCATGAAATGCATGTGACCCTCAAGTGAAAGGTATTTTTTGTCTTTTCACATGTTGTTGTTCCCTTTTTCTCTCATCTCTTTCATCCTTCTGGAATTTCAAAATACAAATCACCAAATTTCTTTTATGATACCAAACAACCAATTCTTCAGTAGATTTCTCTCTCATCTCTCTCATTGGAAGATTTTAGTTTTAATTTCTTTTTCATTTTAGTTCTATTATCTTCTTTCTTCAATGGATTTTAAGCTGCAAAGATAAGGATAACATTCGTAATCCTAATATGATAAAAGAAATCATTTATTTTCCAACAAACAAAAAATCAAATCAAATTACATAAATCTATCACAAAACACAACATTATAACATTCATAGGTATACATGCTTTTATAGTTTTCTTTTAGAAAAAAAAGAAGCCAAACTCATCAATTTCATATTTGATTCAAATTAAGCAAATTCCAATCAAAATCCACCATTAAAATACCAAAAAAATGAATAAAACTTAAAGAATCACATAAATATATGAATCGTTAATAGTGAAAAACACAATTTTTTTCTTTTTTTTCTTCTATACTTCAAAAAAAAAAAAAAAAAAAAAAAACCTAAAGTGAGAGAGAGACTTGACTGCACATTGCAATTTTCAGGCAAGCCCTTATCTCTCTCTCTCTCTTTATATATATATATATATATATACGGAAATTCTATGGTGAGGACGATCTGCATGAGGACCGTAGTATTAGTGATGATTTTTCATAGTATTAATGATGGTTTTTTAGAAAATCGTCACCAATACTATAAAAAACCGTCACCAATACTGTGGTCTGCATGAGGACCGTCCGCACCATAGACGGACTGTATATATATATATACATTTCATGAGAGGACTTGAGGATTGGGCCTAGACAAAAGCAAATATCACCATCGGTGAGTAAAATGGGAGTGAAAAGATTGATGAAGATGGAGTGAGAGACCCGAGCAACTAAATTGCTAAAAAACAATTTAAGGACAACCTTGTAAAGCACAACATAGTTTAGGAATTAACAGTGCTAATGACCCTAAAGAATTAAAAACTTTAATTATAATTTAACATATGCTTATGATCGTTACTAGTTGTAACAAATACCAAGACTATATATATATATATGTATAACCAGCCTCAAATCAAGTATTCGATATCAATACTAATGTCAAATTTTTTTTTCCATCATTTAGATCTCATTAAAGGTTAATATTTAAAATTACATTTGTTAATTATCGGGTTCTGACATTTACTTTTCCTAAACATAGTTTTAGTATATTATTAAATTCATACTTACCATTTTTGAATTTTAAATTATAACCCTTGATATAATATTGTGGATTAATAAAAGAAAACTTGATATTAAAAATATCTAATTCATCCTGATGTTAGCTTGACTATATATATACAAAGTTTATCACGCGTAATGTGGATAGATTGTAATCTTGGATTTAGACCGTATTTAGTACTTTGAGTCTTTCTAATTTATATGTACAATTTGGATCAATCTAATCGGTTTTACCATATTAGGCTTTATTATGATTTTTTAAAGACTCGTATTTTTTTCTCACCACTAATGACAGTTACCATTTTAGATGGAAAATTTTAATTGAAGTATTTAATTTTATTATTTTTTATTCCAAAATTTTAAAAGTATACCTTTTAAACGTAAGTATTTAAATTGTTATTTAGTATATAGATTCCATTAGTGATCATTCACTAGTCGTGACAAATAACATTTTTCTTTTTTAAAAGTTGTGGTTTATAGTTTTTATGACTTAAAAAATAGTTGGTTCTTATATAGAATAAAGTCATGATTTTTTTTTTTTAAATAAATTTTTAGATAGGTCATCAATATCTTGTTTAAAGCTTTTATATTAGAATCTCGTTATTTTTCACTGTGAATCTTTAATGGTAACTATTTTATGTGATATATTTTAATTGGAATATTTAATTATATTATTTTTTATTTTAAAAGTCTAGAAGTGAATCCTTTAATAGTAATTATTTAAATTGTTATTTGGTATATAAATCCTATTGATGATCATTCTCCAATAATAACAAATAACATTTTTCTTTATATTATGTTGTCTATCTTCTTTTTTTTTTTTTTTTTAACTTTTTGGGCCCCTATTTTTATTTTACATCAGTCAATCCTCTTAATCATATGAGCAAAGGATAGTGGACCTGTTTAGTCATAGAAATTGGATCATAAAATATCAAAGGTGATATATATGGTGGAAATAAATACAGATTTTTTTCAGCTTGGCTATCAATCTTTCCTTACGTGATGACCAACACGGATGGACACATTAATGCATTTGAGCGAATGCGTAACATGCTGATATTAATCTCCCATCCATCTCTTTTTATGGGCATTGTCATATCTACAATTATTTGACTTTTTTCCCCTTTTTTTCTTTTATTTTTTAATCGGAGATCGAATTTATTATTTGGTCCGATGGAACAAAATATCTAGTCACTGCTCTCTGGATTATCCTAAAAGGACATTATTTAATATATTCAAGCAACTTATCAGTATGAGTAGAAGTAGAGTATTCATATTCTCCGTTTTAATTTTCTTCATGGAATCAAATTTTTTTTTTTTTTTTTTGGTTCTTTTCTTTGGGGTGAGTACAAATCATAGCATTCAAAAAGTACTTCTGTAATTATTTGCTTATACATTTAAATTGACTAGCTATTTAATAATAATAAAAAAATTCATATAGATTCAATAAAACTTTGATATATGAACTAATTTATTTAGCAAATAAAATTGTCCAGTCTCAACTCTTGCAAACCTACTAAATGAATAAATGGATAATTATGCAACTATAAAAAATTATAAATTTAAGGGTTCCTTATTTATCGATAAAAAAAATATTTTTATTAATTTCAAAAGGATTTTATATTTTTTGTGAAATAATTTTACTCTCTAAATATGAATTTTTCATTCTATCAATACATATTCATAACCATTTATAAAAAATAATAAAAAAGTATATATTTATAACTTATAAATAATAAAAAAAATGTAGTAAAAAATCAATATATTTATATAAAGGTTTAAAAGATAAGATTTACATAAATAAAATTTAATATTAATGTATATTCACAGAAGTCCAAAAAAAATTAATATTGGATCTATTTAAGAGGTAATAAACACAACTGTCAATGATAATAATGATTTATATCATATATGTGTTTTACCAATCGTTTCTTCATAAGAGGCCGTTCCAACCATAATAATTTTAAACATTTATTTACTATAAAATGAAAAGAATATGATGTATGGTGTATACATTATGAATAATTAAGAGAAGAGTACAAAGAAGAAGTGAAAAACTTTACATGTATATTTTGGAGAAGCGAAAAAAATCTAAATTAAAAAAAAAAATTAAAAGTTGTTAAGTAAAATTATTTCAATATACATTGTACATGATTATATATATATAGTATTATTTTTCACATGTAATCATTTATTAATTCATATATTATGGTTCTTAAAGGATGAGCTAAGTTAAACCTGTATGTTTCACGCAATGTTTTATAAAATTTTTTTAAACGTCCACATGATAATAATAGATCACATAGGATATTACATGACTCTTTCATGTGAAAAATTATCAAAAATTAGCAAAAAATTACAATAAAGGAACTTATAATCTGACATTTTTTTTTTTTTTTCAAAATGCTGTGGGGGGAAAAAAAAGTCACTTCCATATTCACACAGTTCCCAAATACATGGGTGCTTTATTTTATGTAACCCAGTAAATAAAGACAAACTTATAAATTACACATGCTAACAAATAATATGGAAAGTTTGAAATATAAGAATTATAATATTATTAGAGCGCTGATAATGATCTAAATTTAATGGTTGTGCATGCATTATGGGGGCCAAAAAAAAAAACGTCTTCTTTCAGTGGGACCTAAGCATTAATTTTCAGGAATCAACGCTAGTGTAAAATTTAATAATCAGAAAATGTAGCATATTAATCAGAACCATTCACATAATTTATTAATTATTCCGCTGCCATTCTGCCATAAAATGGCATATTTGGGTTCTTTAAAAGTACAAATAACTTCTCCTTTGCGGTTTGTCGATGTAATCATTTCTACGCACACTTAATTTATTAAATTATCAAGAAATAGGAATCTATTCAAAGAAACATTTTATTCCACCGTTAATTGCAAGCTAGCTAACATAAATTGGATCCTCAAAAAAAAAAAAAAAAATGAAATGGTTAGCTACAAAATATATTTTTTTCTTTGAATTATATATGCAACATTCCAATTCAAAAAATGTTTAAAATCTAAACTTTTGACCAAGCTTATCGAATTTCATCTAGTGGGTTCCACAAATAACTTTTTGGTACAGCTAAGGTTTCATTTTAACTGGAGCACCACTGGGAAGCATTCATCAATATAAGTTTATACACTAGAAGCATGCATGATTTGGAGTTAAGATCCAAAAGTTATGCTAAGAAAAATATTTGACCTAGTTTGACTTTTTATTTGGTCAAGATTTGGTATTGACCAGCATACCATGATGTATTGTTTGTTGATACGAATTTATAGATTGGTAGCATGCTCAATTTATAGCTATGGGTGGAAAGTTATTATTCTGTAAATTTTATAATTATTTTACAAGTACTGATTTCTCTGAGTTGTTTTTGTAGAAAGGCGTAAAAAGGAGAAAATTTTAAAACACCTCTAACAAGTGCCTCATGTCATAAATTGGCAAATGCAATGTGTCCTAAATTTCTTTTTTTCTTTTCATTTTCTTTTCTTTCTTTTTTTCCTTCTTTCTTTTTATTTCTCTTCCTTCTCGATAGCCCTCTCCCAGTGTCTCTCTCTCTTTCATTCGTCCAACCATCATACATCTAGTACATCTTTTTCTCTAGCTCCCCAAATTAGACCGTTGTTACATCTCACTGCCACCACCATTACTCGACCAACGCAAGACTAGCCTGACCATTCAAAATACCGCTAGAATTCCCCTTCATGCATCGGGATCGAGGAAAAACACTGACAAGGATGTTTTGGTCCCGTCATTGGAATCTAATGGTTTTCCAACATAGGACCACTCCAATCCACTTAATTTGGATCTCATGAGTCTGAATATGACCTTCATTCTTCTTAATTCCAAGCCATTCAAGAGTATGTCAATTTGAAGTTTGGTTGAATTTTCTCGTTCATATTTTAGCCAGTACGGGTGAATTTGGTAAGTTGAGCTAAGTCTTCTTAATTCTTGTATCTCACACTTTTATTTGGTATAAAATTTGTCAATTATAGTTTAATATTTAAGATTTCACTATTTTTGTGCTAATTTTTGTATTTACTGTAAAATTTGACTGTGCTTAGATACTCAGACAAAACCTAAAACTGACATTGTAGCGGACTAAGGGTGGGCATCATCATCACTATGAGTGGCCTATTCTTCTAAAATTTTTGGCTCTCTGTAAAATATTTATTGTTATTATTGAACTAGTTAATCCTGTGGTATAAAATGTTAATGCCTATATATGTGTATACATATATATATACACATGTATATAAATATGTGTGTATATATATTTGTTAGAAGGAATGGTATATATATATATACACACGCAAATATAATGATTTGTAAATTGTACCTGATAGTGGAATTTGGTTTTAGAATTGAATTTGGGCAAATTAGTTTTGTAATATATTGGTCTTGTATAATTATGCTTGAGTACTGTAATATTTATTATTATCAATTTTAAATTTAATATGGTATTTATATTGTAGATTATGTCTAGATATATAAGCGTATGTGTATATATATATATATATATATTGTTTTGATTATTTATTTACTTATATTTGTTCATTTATGTATTTATTCATTTAAATGTTGTTTTATGAAGTGAGGAATTTTTATTATTATTATTATCATTAACATCATCATCTTTAATGGTGGTTCCTCTATGCATGTGTGTTAAACTATTTCAATAATAAATTTAAGTTTTGGTTTATAAAAATGGAATTTATGGAAAATGGTTACAATTATTTGTTTGTGATGGTTCTAGAATTAAGAAATATTAGTTATATGATTTTCTCTTTTAATGTCTCAGTAACTTGGGTTGTTTATTTCTCTCTCTCTCTCTCTCTCTCTCTCTCTCTATATATATATATATATATATATATGCAGTCCGTCTATGGTGCGGACGGTCCTTATGCTGACCACAGTATTGGTGACGGTTTTTCATAGTATTGGTGATGATTTTCTAAGAAACCGTCGTTAATACTATGAAAAACCGTCACTAATACTACGGTACTCATGCGGACCGTCCTCACCATAAAATTTCCGTATATATATATTATTTAGATGTGAATAGTACAGTTTAAAATTTCAATTTTGGGTTGTAGATTATTTAATATAAATTTTAGTTTTGGTAGATGTATATATGTATGTAATGATTTATGAAATCCTTATAGGATAAATTGTTTGTGTAAAAATAAATAAATAAATAAAAATATAAAAATAAAAATAAAAATAATTATTTTATTTATATATTTATTTGTTTTAATGCTAATTTGAGACTTGATATTCTCATTTATAAATTTTATTCATTATTTGAATTATTAATGATTTGAGAAATTATACTATTGGTATATTCAAACGTGGCTTGGAAATTAATTTATGAAAAAGTGATATTTTTTTGTTATTATGTTTACCCATGGTATGTATATATTCTCAAATTATGAATATGTGTGTGTGTGTGTGTGTGTGTGTGTGTGTGTGTAATTAGTATTTTGCAAGATTATTTGTTTATATAGATTATTTGTTTATATTTATATTATTTGTTAATATTTATATTTTATTATACTTATTTATTTATTTGTCCATTAATTTTTATTTATATACTTATTTATTCACTTATGGTTTTAAAGTGGAATTGTGAAAAATCAGTATTTTCATATTATTGTATTTATTCGTGGTTGTTTGGTTTTTTTAGATGCACTAAATAGTATTAGTTTTCTCGTTATACAGTATTGATATCAGCGTGTAAGTTATATTAGTCGTTATTTTGTGGGTTGTGATGAGTGAAGGTAGGTAGGTATTTTGCAATGACAACATTTTGCCATCCTTCCTATGGTGAAAAGACAACAAAATTAAGCCATTCCAATGGCAGCTAAGGTGAGGGAAAGTAAATAGATATTTTGCAATGAGAGCATTAGCCACCTTCCCCTTAGCTGTAAGATAACAGTCATTTAGCACCAACAAATTTAAGATGCTAAACGAATCGTGCGCAGGTTCTCTTCTTCCTTTCCTCCTTTGTTGTCAAGTGGTGCGCAGGACACCTAATATGACTTGACAATATTGGTATATTATATAATGCATCAAGTGTCTTTTTAATACATATACATATTATGTGTTAAGTGTACCATAAATGATCATAGTAGTGACCTGGTTATAACTACGGATGGTTGGATATTATTATGCCTAAGAGCATTTATTAGTATATTTACGCTACTCTCAAGATAAGCGGGTTAAATGGCAGCTGTAGGCAACCATCTTTAACCGTATTGGTAGTGATATGCCTACGGGCAATTATACATGTTGATTAAGCCTTTTGGCAGTTGATATTCTAGGGCCGTATACTGTTATATAGTATGGTACATCATATGACTTTTTAATTTTATTTAATAAATATTTTTTCAAGGATTTTATTTAGTTTCAACATTTTGTACTTATGGATTTATTTATTTTTTAATTAATATTTTAAAATGATTTTAGATATCAAGGTTTAATTAATTTTTTATATTTATGATTATTGTATTATACTGCCACTAATGTTATTTTTACTCACTAGGAGGATTTTGTCTCGCTCTTTAATTGTCTTATTTTCATTTCCCCAAACTTTAGTTTTATACTTGTTATATACATGTGCATGTTTTGCGGTTCTATTGATATCATGTAAGGATAGTAGATTCATGGTATTGCATGTGAAAGTTAGATTTGAACGGATTAGCCTACAAGCAGATTTACATCCTTAAGGTTATTCAGTCTTCAGGTAGGTATTTTAGTCTTCGGACATTTATTTCAGTCTATGGGTAGTTTATTCAGCCTTTAGGTAGATATATCTCAGCTTTTGGACAGGTTATTCAGAACATTCAAAAGATTGTATCTATATATATAGATATATATTTACATTGATCTTAAGTAATGATGAGGTTATTGGAATTATAGTTATTATTGTTATCATCACTAGTATGGTTGTATTTATTATTGCTAATAATATTTTGGACTTCGGATGATATGTATTATATTTATATCTATGTGCTGGTAAATATTTATGGAATGCTGTAAATTTATGGAATTATAATAAGTGGTAGATGTGGGTAGCTATGAATACGTAGAAATATATTTTTTTGCGCAGGGTTAATTTAGGGAAGTTTACTTAATGGAGGAGATGCTGTCAAATTTTCCGTAAAGTATCCAATTGGGTTTCCTTAGGTTGGGGCCATCCTAGAGTTCCCTTGGGGAACTTTGGGAGGGGTCTTGACAATATTGGTATCAGGGTTGTAAGTTCCGTTATCCTTGAAAGTTTTGGGTATTTTGGTGTACCCTCAAACTGTTATTCATCATCATTTATTTATCTTCTTAGCAATGATTTATGCATAGAAGTGGTACATGATCACTCTGGTCGAGTTATCTATCATCATTTATTTACCTTATGAGTGATGACTTATGTGTAGAAGTGGTATATAATCATTGTAATCGATCAAGGGATGTTGTTAGAAGGTGGCTAGAGTAGTAAATGCATGTCTTTTATGGTAGTGCTCCTAGTTAAATGTGCTAAATTTCAACAATGAAATTTTTACAAGAGGTAGATTGGAACACTCCATCCTAAAAAAAACTTTCAGAATTTGAACTGTTAACCAAGGTGACCAAAATTGATCGGATGGATCCTATAATTTACTTGTTCATAGCTGGGGTTTTGTTTTGACCATGACTATTGCGAAAAGCTCGTCAATACGAGTTCATAGATTAACAGCATGCTTGATTTGGAGATAGGATCGAGAAGTTATGGTTAGAACAAGGTTTTATCTAGTTTGACGGAGTGAGATCCAAAGTTGACTTCTTTTTTGTTTGTTTAAGATTTGGTATTGACAAGCATACTATTGTGTAGTGTTCATCGATATGAGTTTGTAGACTGATAACAAGCTCAATTTGGAGCTACAATTAGAAAGTTATGGTTCTATAAAATTTATAATTGTTTTATTAGTAATGGTTTTTCAGAAGGTTTTTATAGAAAAGCATAAAAAGGGAAAATTTAAAAACACCTTTGACAAGTGCTACATGTCATAAATTGACAAGTGCCACATGTCCCAAATTTACTTTTCTTTTCCTTTTCCTTTTCCTTTTCCTTTTTCTATTTTCTTTTCTTTCTTTTTTTTCAATCTTTCTTTTTCTTTCTATTCACTTCTTCCCCTACAACCTTCTCCCACTGTCTCTCTATCCCTTTCCTCCAACTAACTAGCATATATTAAGTATGCCTTCTGTTTAAATTCCCTAAATTTGAATGCCATTACATCTCACCACCATCACTATGACTTGATCCACCCCAACTTTGACCTGAATATAGAAAATCTCATTGGAATTCCTCTCCACGCACTGAGATTAGGGCAAAACACGGGTGAGGACATTTTGGTCCGATCACCAGAATCTGATGATTTTTCGACCATGGGACTGTTATAGTCCACTTAATTTGGTCCTTTTGAATCAGAGTATGAGCTCCATTCTTTCTAATTCCAAGCTGTTTGAGAGTTATGTTGATTTGAAGTTTGGCCAAATTTTCTTGTCCATTTTTTCACCACTGCTGACAAGTTTTACTAAGTTGTACTAAGTATTCTAAATTTTTATATCTCAGCCTTTCATTCGATATATAGTTTCTTAATAATGGTTGAATATTTAAGATTTTACTATTTTTTAGCTACTTTTTATTTTTACTATGAAATTTGACTTTGTTTAGGTGCCAAACAAAACTTGTAACTGACATTGTAGCAAGGCAAGGGTGTGCATCGTCATCCTATGAGTGGGTTATTCTCCTAAATATTTTTGGAGCTTTGTTTTATATTTATTGCTGATTATTGAACTTATAAATCATGTGGTATAAATGGTATGCCTATATATGTATATATATATATATATATATTTATGATTGTGTATTATATATATATGTATATAAATGTGTGTGTATATATGTTTGTTAGAATTGAATGGTATATATATATATATATATACACACAAATAAAATGATTTATAAATCATAACTGATAGTGGAATTTGTGTCTGGAATGCAATTTGGTCAAGTTAATTATATAACATATTGTTCTTGGATAACTATGTTCGTGTAATGTAAAATATTTAGTATTATCAATTTTAAATTTAATGTAGTATTTATATAGTAGAATAAAGTGTATCTATATGCATATATATCATTTTAATTATTTATTTACTTATATTTGCTCATTTATCGATTTATTCATTTAAATGCTACTTTACGAAGTGAGTAATTTCATTATCATTACTATTATTAACATTTTTGTTATTATTATCATCATTAATGATGATTCCTTTATACATGTGTATTAACCTATTTCAATAATAAATTTAAGTGTTGGTTTATAAAAATGAAATTTATGGGAAATGGTTATAATTATCTAATTGGCGTGGTTCTACAACTAAGAAGTATTATTTATATGATTTTCTTTTTTAGTGTTTCAGTGACTTGAGTTGCTTATTCCTCTCCATATCTCTCTCTCTCTATATATAAATATATGTTCTTTAGATGCGAGTGGTATAGTTTAAAATTACAATTTTGTGTTGTAGATTGTTTAATATAAATTTTAGTTTTGGCAGATGTATTCCTTATCAGATCAATTGTATATGTAAAAATAAAAAATAAAATAAAAAAGAACATGTTTATGTATTTATTTGTTTTAATGCATATTTGAGACTTGGTATTCTCATTTATAAATTTTATTCATTGTCCAAATTATTTATGATTTAAGAAATTATACTGTTGGTATTTACCGATGTGGTTTTGAAATAGATTTTTATGGAAAATTGATTTTTTATTATGTTTATCCATAATATATATATATATATATATATTCTCATATTATGAACATATATATTTATATATGTGTGCGCGCGTGCGCATGCATGTATGCATAATTAGGATTTTGCAAGATTATTTGTTTCCATTTAATTGTTTTTATTTATTTTTATTTTTATTTTTATTATACTTATTTATTTATTTATCCATTATATTTTTATTTATATACTTATTTATTTATTTATAGTTTAAAAATGGAATTGTGAAAATTCTATATTTTCATATTATTGTATTTATTTGTGATTATTTGGTTTTAAATGCACCATATAGAATGATGTTCTTATTAGATATATGATATTGATTTCAATGTACAGGTTATGTTAGTCGTTCCGTTGTGAGATGTGGTGAGTGAGAGTAGGTAGATATTTTGCAGTGATAGTATTTGTCATCCTCCTCATAATCAAAGAATAACAAGTTTAGCCATTCTTTTGGGAGCTAAGTTGAGAGAAGGTCATCAAGTACTTTGCAATGAGAACATTAGTCATTCTTTCCTTAGCCATAGGATAGCAGATTATAGCTATCAAATTATATTATATTACATTACTATCAAGTGAAACCATAAATATACCAATGCTATGCAGTGATATTAGGCAGTGATATTAGGCATTCCCAACACCACCTGACAAAAAACAGGAGGGATGGGAGGAGAAGTAAAGAACCTACATGTGGCTCATTATGCGTCCAAAATTGCGGTGCACTTCAATTCAGGTCGATCTGTTCTTTTCTTGCCAACTGTTATTACACCAAATCAAACCAAACTTATTTGGCCATCATTAATCTAAATTGGTTTGGTTGGTTTGAACCTTAAACTATCATGAGCCCAAAGTGGACCTAAAAGCATATATATATATATATATATATATAATATTAATTTCTTATAATTTGAATTTAATATTTTTTTATATTTGAAAATAACATAAATATTGAAAAATAATTAATTATAATAAAGATATTAAATATTATACATATATTTGATTTTGTTGAATTTGATTTTGATTGAAAATTAACCAAACCAAATTGAACAATTTATAAGGCAAAATAGAATTGAACCCGTTTGATTTGGTTGATTTGGCTCGATTAATGCCCACCCTTAATTTCAAATGAACAACCAGAGTGAATAGAGTTTCCCTTTGTCATAATTTAGGACCGTGTTGAGGGTTGGCGGCCAGCTAAGGAAAAAGAGCACCAATTTGGAAAATTCTATCAAACTAAATGATACATAAAATATAAAAGATAAGTAGAGAAATGCCTAAATTTGAAAAACTCTTATGAAAATAATGAAATGTAAATAAATGGGATCCAATTCCAATGTTACAAAATTCGGTACTCTATAAATGTGAAACTATTTCATGGTAAAAGTGAGCTTCCTCAACTCTAAATTAGGCACTTGGTCTGGTTTTTTTTCCGTTAAAATGCATTTCATTAGATTATAGGTTCTACCATATTAGAACATCTCCAATAAATTGTTTAAACGTCTTCCCTTCTCTATTTTAAGGAGTTGTATCTATTTTTCAACATTGGATTTTATAAATTGAAAAGCTAAAATAAAGATTGGGGTTTAGCTTTCTAAATGCCTTTTAATTTTTAAATATGGAAAGCCAAACCCATGCTATATATAAAATTTTTAATACACTCATTAATTGGTATACATATTTCTATGCATAATTATAACTAAAACTTAATGTTTCTTTTTATTTAGATATTACATTTGTATATATGATAAGGTAAAAAAAGAAAAAGAGAGGAAAGGTAAGTCATAATTATTTATAGAGAAATACAAAACAAAAGGTAATTGTAGATCGGAGTATGCTAAACAAACTCACTCTTTATGTTTTAAATCCTTCCCAATGCTCTTCGTTTCAAAAATTATACTCATTAAAATGAAGAGCACCGTTATAAATGCTCTTTGCTCTTCGTTTTTTTTTTTTTTTTTAATCTATTCTTAATATTTTATATAGATCCATATTTGTTATTTTATTTGAATCAATATTTGTTAAAGTCTTTATCATTAAGTCAGTACTCAAAATCCTTTAAATTGAAGTTCTCTGCAGTTTATTTCTATTGTTTGACTTCAGTTAGAATTATCTTATCTCTTGTAATATCTATTTTAATTATTATTTTCTTTCTTTTTCTAAACTAACATGAGATTTAGAATGACATGTATGCAGAAACAAATATATTAGAATCTATTTGTTACTTAATTTTTTTCAATAGATAGTAATTGGTGGCTTCTAAAAGCATCCTCTAGGACCCTTTAAAAAAGAAAATCTCTTTTATGATAAAAGAACATTTTTTATGATAAAACTTGAAATTTTAAAGGGTACGTCAATTATACATTTTATTTCCACTTTTTTATTTTTATTCTCTATAAACATTTATTGCTCCATATTCTCCTTTCAATTTTATATGAATTATCTATCAAATATTATAACAATTATATAGAAACTTTTGCTATATTAAATTAAAATAATATAATATTTAGATAAAGAGTGAATTTAAATATTTATATTTAAGAAGTTAGATAAACTCTTTATATTAAAACGTCAAAATCAAAAATGCATTAGAGCTCTGTTCTGAAAGCAACTTCGATAAGCTCTTATTAAATGCCTCATTTTCTTTATTATAACTAGTCATACATTTTTTTTTAATAACTTCACTAATAGACTTTTTAAATTGAAAAAAATTAAAATAAAGAGTAAGACTTGACTCTTCAAATGTAGAGGGCCAAACCAACCCTCTATGTAAAGCTTAAAATAAATTCAATTATCTGTATGCAGTATTTGTGTATAATTCTAGCTAAATTTACTAGTTTTAATTTCATATTTGTACAAAGTTTTTTACTAATTTTTTAAATACTACTGGAAAAAAAAAGGGGAAGAGATAAATAATAATTGTTTATGAAAAAATGCAAAATAAAGAGTGATTATGAATAGTGCTATTGAAATTGAATTAAAAATCTCAATCTTTATTTTTTAAAATTCTTCAAAATGTTTTTTATTTTGCAAATTATGCTTTTTTAAAATAAATAGCACTATTAGATATGTTCTAAAACTTGGTTATTTGAAATAAAGAGCATGAAATATGATATTCTAAGCTTTTATTATAGACAAATAGCTATAACTTAGCCACCATTAAATTTTGTTACAAGTGAGTTTGAAAAATAGAAATTTAATATGTAGTGATAAAAATTTAGGATCTTTGGCATCACTATCCAATGTAGTGTTAACTTTTTTACATTTTATCCAATGTAATGTCTAATTAGCATCGACACTTTTTAAAGTTCGTAAATGCTAAAACATTAGTCCAAAGAATAATATTTGAATCACCAGTTAGTTTACTAAGTTATCTACTAAGTTTACACATATCATTATTTGGTTAATTTATATTTAATTGCATTTGTCTTTTCAATGATTGATTTATCTATATCTAGTTATATTAATATATTATCCAATCACATGATAATGCACATATAATTGATGGATAACTTGGTAAATTAGATGGTGTATGTAAAATGTTATTATTAGTCCAAAATCTTTCCATTATGATTTTTTAACAATTAAAATGCTTGTATACTGCACATGAGAATATTTACCGTTCTTAAATAAGGATATAATCATAATGAAATTTTTATTTTAATAATTAATATAATTTAGCAGCTAGAAAGCAATGATATAAAAGTTTTAAATTGATACTATATTATTTTACAAACTTTAGAAGGTATTAATGGTAATTCATTAATCTTATAGAGCGTAAAAAGTGCATCAATGTTTAAACTACAAGATGCATTCAAGCCAAAAACAGAAGATTTACCTTCAATCAAGGACATAATCAGAATGAAATTTTTATTTCAATAATTAATATAATTTAGCAGCTAAAAAGTAAAGTTGTAAAGGTTTTAAATTAATACTATATTATTTTACAAACTTTAGAAGGTATTAATGGCAATTCATTAATCTTATAGAGGGTAAAATGTGCATCATTGTTTAAACTACAAGATGCATATGAAAGCCAAAAACCCTAGAGTTTAAGGTGGTTGTTGACAGGATTTGTTGTACTGTTATCATACAAAATCACTTGGCGAGAAATTCCGCATAATTATCTTGTTCGTTAAGTTTAAAAAAAAGCTACAAATGAACCAAAAAAAAAAAATTGTTCTTGGAGTGTAAAGTTGGAATTTATCACGCTTTGTCTTTGTGGCAAATAAACAACTTATTTATTCAATTCTCTCTCTCTCTCTCTTTTAATTATAAATCATTTAAATTTATTTGAAAAAGAATTATTTCTCAATTGTTTTCATGTGCAATGAATTAATTTAAAAAAAACGAAAATGACGACCAATTAACTTGTCATAGTCTATGTGCAAAATATTAAAAATGAGAACCTTTTGATAAAACTAATTAAATTGTCATATGAACTACACTATATTAAAAAAAAAAAAAAAAAAAAACGAAAAGTCTTATTTCCGTTTTATGTTGAGGATATATTTCCAACACAACATTGCTCATCTATATATATATATATATATATATACATATATTTAATTTCTCATCAAAATACTTCGATAAATTTTCATCAGTCCCTTCTTTATTATTTCCTAAATCTCTTCAAGAATAGAAATTTAAATATATATTTGGAATTTGTATGAGTTGTAATAATAAATTTTAATTTACCCTTTTATAATATTAGTATTTCATTAAATTTATATAAAATTTTAAATATAATAAATTTTAATTTACCCTTTTATAATATTAGTATTTCATTAAATTTATATAAAATTTTAAATATATATTTAAATTTTATATTTTAAAGAAATTAATGAACTAACCAAAAAAAAAAAATATATCCGAGAGTCTATCAGGATGTCCCAGCGATGAGATTATATATGTATATATATATATATATATATAACACTTATATATAAAAGGGTTGTGGGGACCAGGATGGGCTAAGATTCTATGACAATCCAAATCTTTCTTCTTTCAAGATTAGGTACTGCCACTTTTCCTTGAATCAATAGAATAAAGCTACGAAGAAAAACAAGAAAATAAATAAATAATAAAGAGTAAAAGCTTTTATATATATGGAATCCCTTTAAAGTTAAAAACAAGCATCCACAGAATGGAAAGTAGTCTCAATAACGTACTCTATATATATATATATATATATATATTCTGCAAAAAGAAAATGGAAATAGTAATTAAAAAAGCTTTATCATCGGTGCTTAAAAGCATTGTTTCATTGGAGAAATACAAAATTGTCGAGACCGTTACTAGTGCAATTCGAATAGTTAAAAAATTAAGGGGAAAAAAAAAAAAGAATAAATAAAACTATAATAATTAGAAAATAAAAAAGACAGGCTGACAGGGCCAGTAAACCTTGCTTGGCGCATTTCTAGTCAAATATGTTTATTTTGGACCTATATATTGGATTTGGCTTATAGAAAAATTGGACTGGCATTAGACTATCTCTTTAACCACCCAATAAAAAGCTTGCCTTACACAATATCAACATTTGAAGCTAGCCACTCATTGGTGATGAAGTTGCCCTATCTAAAGTAGCATCAGAAAATCACCCAATAGGATCTGCACAGATCCTGTATGGTCCTGTTTGTATTTATTCAGTTGACACCGAAAATGACAATTATGTCAAGCATTATTCTTTTCCACCACGTGAATTTATACATTATCAATATTTGATACAAATTCGATCAAATTTAAAAAAATTTTAGTTTATCTTTCCTTAGGTGTGATATTTTAAGCAATAAATGTTCAACAAGTATTGAAAGTGTATTCAGCGATGAAATGTGGAACTAAGATTTTTATGAATTTGCTATATAAATTAATTATAAGAAAAGCCTCAAACTTGTCCTCTTAGAAGGGAGAGGCTAATTAGATTCTTTCCTTCTTACTGAACGACACTACTAGAATCGCGTTGATAAATGATGCAATAAATGCGTCGTATAAAATAAATAACGACGTATCGCACGGTATCGCCTAACGTCTTGTCGCTAAATTTATAAGACAACAAGAGATGCAGTATGAGAGTTGTCTATTTTTAAGTTTTTAGCGACGCATATTTACTTTTAGCGACGCATTAATAGAGTCATCTATTTAACGACGCATTAATAAAGTTGACTATTTAGCGATGCATTAGTAGAGTTGCCTGTTTAGCGACGCATTAATAGAGTTGACTATTTAGCGACGCATTAGTAGAGTCGCCTATTTAGCGATGCATTAATAAAGTAACTATTTAGCGACACATTAATAGAGTTGCCTATTTAGCGACGCATTAATAGAGTTGACTATTTAGTGACGCATTAGTAGAATCACCTATTTAGCGACACATTAATAGAGTCGTCTATTTAACAACGCATCGACACTTTTAGCGATGCATTAATAGAGTTGACTATTTAACGATGCATTAGTAGAATCGTCTATTTAGAGACACCTTGATAGAGTCGTCTATTTAACGATACATCGACACTTTTAGCGACGCATTATTTGTTAATGCATCGCCCCTTCTTTTTTTTATTAATTTTTTTAAATTTTGTGAAAAGTGATTAAAATAGTAAAAATATAAAAATAATTAAAATACAAAAAAACGAAAACTAGCTTCATCTAAAATAAATAGAATACAAAAATTTTAAATAAATATTTTGTCATAACAAATTAATTATCAAATAAATTAAATATCATCTCATTGACATATTTTTACATAATTTGTAAGCTATTGTATTTTTCATAACAAATTTAATGTTAATTAAACTTCCATGAATGCATATTCATTGAGATGGAAGTTGACATCCTCTTGTTGACGATATTACATCCTCATACTGCATATAGAAACATTAAAAAAATTATCAGCACTTATGCAAAATAAATTAAATATTAATCATTATTAAATTTGTAATTTAGTAAATGAAAATTTAAAGAATATTATCATTGTTCTTAAGATTTGACGAAGCACATTTCTCCCCTCACAGTCATTACAAACATAGTCACTCTCACATTCATCCTCATTATCATTTTCATTGATATTTGGCAACTATATGACAAATGGATTGTGAGCCATCTTTGTATCTCCAAGAACATCTTCTTCAACAAAAGTACGATGTTGTGGTGAAGTTAAAACAATAGACCATCTTGATTCAAGTTGATCTTCAACATAAAATACTTGTTGAACTTAGCAAAATAATGTCAAAGAATATCACAAACATAATTTCTACAAAAGCAAGATTAATAAAACCCAATGACCCTAACCTGTAGTTAAAATGAAAAAAAAAAAAAAAAACAACCCATCTCATGTCAAGAAAAAATAAACTCACCTAAACGATGGAGATAAAGAAAGAAGAAAACCAAAAAATCACGAGGGCGACACAGAGAAATCCAGCTTTTCGGTCGACGACAACGTAGGCAAATGAAAAATGAAACCTGAAATATCTCACTCTTCAAGTCTCTCTTAGATTGCTTTCAAATCTAATATCGATTAGGTAGTGTACTTAATGTAGTTTTAAAAAAGAAAAAATGGATTCAAAGGAGCGCGTAAAAATTTTAAAACGCGCCAAAAATTTTCAAAATATAGTAAGAACGTGCCTTTTCTCCCAATTGCATTTTTTTTCTTTGATTAATTTTTTTATATTTTAACTATAAATAAAAACTGAAAATATTTCTTAAAAATGCGAAGCAAAATATCGAAGATTGCTGTTTATTTTTCTGTTTTTCAAATACACCTTTATTCTTTATAAAATTTGCATGTCTTTCAAAATTTTTGTTTTTGTTAATTGAGAGAATAGGCGACATATTCTCTTCAAGAAGGATCGCATGTTCTTGAATTTTGGGATCAAGCGACGTATTACGGTCGAAAAGTGTCGCATGTTTCATTTTTGTATATTTTCTTTATAATCTTTAAATAATTTTTTAATTGTTCATCTACAAATATATTCATGTAGCAATCCAATGAATATAAATTCCATTGATCTAAAAATAGAAAATAGTTTTGTCAATGCTCTTCTCAGTTATACATATATGTGTATAGACTAGACACAAAATATCTCAAGACCTAATTTGAGATAGGGTACCAAATATAGAATTCTAATTCAACAAGCATTTATTGACCAATTTATCTAGATAAGTATATTAAATGAGCTTAACTTTCATGTGTTTGTGGTCATTGATAGTTTACTTGTTTTTAAAAATTGAAAGTCTATTAAATTGGTTTTTTAAAAAAATAATTGAAGGAACAGGCGATGCAATTCCATTAAAACACGTCTCCTATTCGATTTTCTTTTTTTAATCTCTAATTAGTTTTATTGATTGGTCATCTACAAATTAAAAAAAAAAAAAGCATCTTTGCAAAACTAAAAAATTACAAAAAATAACTTTCAAATAAAAAAAAAAAGTTAAAAATTGGTTGGGTGAAACGGCGACATAGTTGTTTACAAATGCGTCGCCTTTTAGTCTATTTAGTGACTCTTTCTTAGAAGACTGCGTCGCCTAAAACTATACTAGCCAGTTCTTATTGTATTATTACATCCAAGTGATTTGGCCTGGTGGTGTGGTGATTTCTTGAGAGTATATGAGGTCCTAGGTTCAGTTTATGTTATGACTCTATTTTGATTTTATTTTTTAAATGTTTAAACAAAAAAATTGAAAAAAAAAAATCGATGCATTTGTCGCAGAATGCATCGCCTGTTCATCTACTTGGCGACGCATTGTTAAAATAATGCGTCGCCTAACACTATATTAGTTAGTTTTGTTGTATTAGTAAATACAAGTCATTTGGCCTCGTAGTGTGGTGATTTCTTGATAGTATAGGAGGTCTTGGGTTCACTTCTTGTTATGGCCCTATATTGATTTTATTTTTTTAAAAATATTTCAACAAAAAAACTGAAAAAAAGAAAAAGAATAGGCAACGCATTTGTTGAAGAATGCGTCGCCTGTTCATGTATTTGGCAACGCATTGTTTAAATAATGCGTCGCCTAACACAATATTAACAAATTTTTGCTATATCAGTACATATAAGTCATTTGGCCTGGTGGTGTGGGGATTTCTTGAGAGTGTAGGAGGTCCTGGATTCAATTCTTGTTATGGCCCTATTTTGATTTTATTTATTTTTAAATGTTTAAACAAAAAATTGAATAAAAAAAAAGAACGGGCGACGCATTTGTTGAAGACTGCATCATTCTTGTATTTGGCGTCGCATTGTTTAAATAATTTGTTGCCCAACACTATATTAACCAATTTTTGCTGTATCAATATATCTAAGTCATTTGGCCTGGTGGTGTGGTGATTTCTTGAGAGTGTAGGAGGTCCTAGGTTCAATTTTTGCCATGGCCCTATTTTGATTTTTTTTAAAAATGTTTAAACAAAATAATATGCATTTGTTGAAGAATGCGTCGCCTGTTCATGTATTTGGTGACGCATTGCTTAAATAATACGTCGCCTAACACTATATTTATCAATTTTTGCTGTATCAGCACATATAAGTCATTTGGCCTGGTGGTGTGGTGATTTCTTGAGAGTGTAGGAGGTTCTGAGTTTAATTCTTGTTATGGCCCTATTTTGATTTTATTTATTTTTAAATGTTTAAACAAAAAAATTGAAAAAAAAAAAAAGAACAGAATGTGTCGCCTGTTCATGTATGCATCGCCTAACACTATAATAACCAATTTTTGCTGTATCAGTACATATAAGTCATTTGGCCTGATGGTGTGGTGATTTCTTGAGAGTGTAGGAGGTTCTGGGTTCAATTCTTGTTATGGCCCTATTTTGATTTTATTTTTTCTAAATGTTTAAACAAAAAAATTGAAAAAAAAAAAAATAGAACACGTGATGCATTTGTTGAAGAATGCATCGTCTGTTCATGTATTTGACGACTCATTGTTTAAATAATGTGTCGCCTAATACTATATTAACCAATTTTTGCTGTATCAGTACATATAAATCATTTGGCCTGGTGGTGTGGTGATTTTTTGAAAGTGCAGAAGGTCTTGGGTTCAATTCCTAACACTATATTAACCAATTTTAAGTCATTTGGTTTGGTGGTGTGGTGATTTCTTGAGAGTGTAGGAGGTCCTGGGTTAAATTCTTGTTATGGTCCTATTTTGATTTTATTTATTTTTAAATGTTTAAACAAAAAAATTGAAAAAAAAAACTATTTTGATTTTATTTATTTTTAAATATTTAAACAAAAAAATTGAAAAAAAAAAAACAGACGACGCATTTGTTGAAGAATGAGTCACCTGTTCATGTATTTGGCGACGCATTGTTTAAATAATGCATCGCCTAACATAATATTAACCAATTTTTGCTGTATCAGTACATATAAGTCATTTGGCCTGGTGGTGTGGTGATTTCTTGCGAGTGTAGGAGGTCTTGGATTCAATTCCTGTTATGGTTCTATTTTGATTTTAATTTTTTTTAAATGTTTAAACAAAAAAATTGAATAAAAAAAAAAGAACAGGCGACGCATTTGTGGAAGAATGCATCGCCTTTTCTTGTACTTGGCGTCGCATTGTTTAAATAATGTGTCGCCTAATACTATATTAACCGATTTTTGCTGTATCAATACATATAAGTAATTTGGCCTGGTGGTGTGGTGATTTCTTGAGAGTGTACAAGGTCCTGGGTTCAATTTTTGCGATGGCCCTATTTTGATTTTATTTTATTTTTTAAATTTTTAAACAAAATAATACGCATTTGTTGAAGAATTCGTCGCCTTTTCTTGTATTTGGCGTCGCATTGTTTCAACAATGCGTCGCCTAACACTATATTAACCAATTTTTGCTGTATCAGTACATATAAGTCCTTTAGCCTGGTGGTGTGGTGATTTCTTGAGAGTGTGGAAGGTCCTGGGTTTAATTCTTGTTATGGTCCTATTTTGATTTTATTTATTTTTAAATGTTTAAACAAAAAAATTAAAAAAAAAAAAAAACAAGCAATGCATTTGTTGAAGGATGCGTCGCCTGTTCTTGTATTTGGCGACGATTTACTTAAATAATGCGTCGCCTAACACTATATTAAATAATTTTTGCTGTATCAGTACATATAAGTCATTTGGTCTGGTAGTGTGATAATCTCTTGAGAGTGTAGGAGGCTCTGGGTTTAATTCTTCTTATAGCCCTATTTTGATTTTATTTATTTTTAAATGATTAAACAAAAAAATTGAAGAACAAGAAAAGAACAAAATGCGTCGCCTGTTCATGTATGCGTCGCCTAGCACTATATTAACCAATTTTTGCTGTATCAGTACATATAAGTCATTTGGCCTGGTGGTATGGTGATTTTTTGAGAGTGTAGGAGGTCCTGGGTTCAATTCTATGGCGCTATTTTGATTTTTTTTTTTAAATGTTTAAACAAAAAAATTGAAAAAAAAAAAAAAGAACAGGCTACGCATTTGTTGAAGAATGCGTCGTCTCTTCATGTATTTGGCGACTCATTGTTTAAATAATACGTCGCCTAACACTATATTAACCAATTTTTGCTGCATCAGTACATATAAATCATTTGGCCTGGTGGTGTGGTGATTTTTTGAGAGTGTAGAAGGTCTTGGGTTCAATTTTTGTTATGACCTTATTTTGATTTTAATTTTTTTAAAATGTTTAAACAAAAAAATTGAAAAAAAAAAAAAAAAGAACAGGCGACGCATTTGTTGAAGAATGCGTCGCCTTTTCATGTATTTGGTGACGCATTGTTCAAATAATGCGTCGCCTAACACTATATTAACCAATTTTTGCTGTATTAGTACATATGAGTCATTTGGCCTGGTGGTGTGGTGATTTTTGAGAGTGTAGGAGGTCCTGGATTCAATTCTTGTTATAGCCCTATTTTTATTTTAATTTTTTTAAATGTTTAAACAAAAAAATTAAATAAAAAAAAAAAGAACAGCCGACGCATTTGTTGAAGAATGCGTCACCTTTTCTTGTATTTGGCGTCGCATTGTTTAAATAATGTGTCGCCTAATACTATAAAAACCAATTTTTGCTGTATCAATACATATAAGTAATTTGGCCTGGTGGTGTGGTGATTTCTTGAGAGTGTAGAAGGTCCTGGGTTCAATTTTTGCTTTGGCCCTATTTTGTTTTTATTTTATTTTTGAAATGTTTAAACAAAATAATACGCATTTGTTGAAAAATGCGTTGCCTTTTCTTGTATTTGGCGTCGCATTGTTTAAATAATGCGTCGCCTAATACTATATTAACCAATTTTTGCTGTATCAGTACATATAAGTCCTTTAGCCTGGTGGTATGGTGATTTCTTGAGAGTGTGGGAGGTCCTGGGTTCAATTCTTGTTATGGTCCTATTTTGATTTTATTTTATTTTAAATGTTTAAGCGAAAAATTAAAAAAAAAAAAACAAGCGATGCATTTGTTGAAGAATGAGTCGCCTTTTCTTGTATTTGGCGACGATTTGTTTAAATAATGCGTCGCCTAACACTATATTAAACAATTTTTGCTGTAACAGTACATATAAATCATTTGGTCTGGTGGTGTGATGATTTCTTAAGAGTTTAGGAGGTCCTGGGTTCAATTCTTGTTATGGTCCTATTTTGATTTTATTTTGTTTAATTTTTTTTAAATGTTTAAACAAAAAAATTAAAAAAAAACAAAAAAAAAAAAACGATGCATTTGTTGAAGAATGTGTCGCCTGTTCTTGTATTTGGCGACGATTTGTTTAAATAATGCATCGCCTAACACTATATTAAACAATTTTTGCTGTATCAGTACATATAAATCATTTGGTCTGGTGTTGTGATGATTTCTTAAGTGTCGCCTGTTCTTGTATTTGGCGACGATTTGTTTAAATAATGCATCGCCTAACACTATATTAAACAATTTTTGCTGTATCAGTACATATAAATCATTTGGTCTGGTGTTGTGATGATTTCTTAAGAGTTTAGGAGGTCCTGGGTTCAATTCTTGTTATGGTCCTATTTTGATTTTATTTTGTTTAATTTTTTTTAAATGTTTAAACAAAAAAATTAAAGAAAAACAAAAAAACAACGATGCATTTGTTGAAGAATGTGTCGCCTGTTCTTGTATTTGGCGACGATTTGTTTAAATAATGCGTCGCCTAACACTATATTAAACAATTTTTGTTGTATCAGTGCAGATAAGTCATTTGGTCTGGTGGTGTGATGATTTCTTGAGAGTATAGGAGGTTATGGGTTTAATTCTTGTTATGACAAAAAATTAAAAAAAAAAAAAAAGAAAAAGCGATGCATTTGTTGAAGAATGTGTCGCCTGTTCTTGTATTTGGCGATGATTTGTTTAAATAACGCGTCGCCTAACACTATATTAAACAATTTTTGCTGTATCAGTGCATATAAGTCATTTGGTCTGGGGGTGTGATGATTTCTTGAAAGTGTAGGATGTTCTGGGTTTAATTCTTGTTATGACCCTATTTTGATTTTATTTATTTTTAAATGTTTAAACAAAACAATTGAAGAAAAAAAAAGAACAGAATGCGTCGCCTGTTTATGTATGCGTCACCTAACACTATATTAACCAATTTTTGCTATATCAGTACATATAAGTCATTTGGCTTGGTGGTATGGTGATTTTTTTAGAGTGTAGGAGGTCCTGGATTCAATTCGATGGCCCTATTTTGATTTTATTTTTTTTAAAATGTTTAAACAAAAAAATAAAAAATAAAAAAAAAGAACAGGCTACGCATTTGTTGAAGAATGCGTCGTCTGTTCATGTATTTGGTGACTCATTGTTTAAATAATGTGTCGTCTAACACTATATTAACCAATTTTTGCTGCATCAATACATATAAATCATTTGGCCTGGTGGTGTGGTGATGTTTTGAGAGTGTAGAAGGTCTTGGGTTCAATTTTTGTTATGACCCTATTTTGATTTTAATTTTTTTTAAATGTTTAAACAAAAAAATTGAAAAAAAAAAAAAAAGAACAGGCGACGCATTTGTTGAAGAATGCGTCGCCTGTTCATGTATTTGGCGATGCATTGTTTAAATAATGCGTCGCCTAACACTATATTAACCAATTTTTGCTGTATCAATATACATAAGTCATTTGGCCTGGTGGTGTGGTGATTTCTTGAGAGTGTAGGATGTTCTGGGTTCAATTTTGGTTATGACCTTATTTTGATTTTATTTTATTTTTTAAATGTTTGAACAAAAAAATTGAAAAAAAAAAAATAGGTGACGCATTTGTTGAAGAATGCGTCACCTATGTTTTTTTTTTTTCAATTTTCAAATGACTTGTATGTACTAATGAAACAAAAACTGCTTAATATAGTGTTAGGCGATGAATTACTTGAAGAATGCGTCACCTGTTAATCAATTTAGTGACACATTTTTTAAGTAATTCGTCGCCTAACACTATATTAAGCAGTTTTTGTTTCATTAGTACATACAAGTCATTTGACTTGATGGTATGGTGATTTTTTGAAAGTGTAAAAGGTTTTGGGTTCAATTCTTGTTATGGTCCTATTTTGATTTTATTAAAAAATAAAAAATAAAAAAAATGAAGAGAAAACAGGCTACGCACAATATTCGCCTGCAACATTTTATGGAACGTTGATTCCGATAAAGTCCTGAACTTAAATATCTACCTGAATTGAATTGGACTCTATATATGTATATGTATTATTTCTTTGCTTGTCCTTGATAAGTGCTTGAGTTAATTTATAGTTATTAACATGATTTTTCCATCAAATGATTCGTTTCACGTACAAACAATGACTCTGTGCTTTCCAGTAATATTCCATCACTTTCACGTAAAAGACGAAAGCAACCTTAATTTATAAATATCCCTGTTTATTCTCAGATGTTTTATTGGGTAACCAAAAGTGACCATTAGATTTGTTAAGGAAAAAGCATACCCTAACCAGTTCTATTTAGAGGAAGAAAATGAAGCCTATGTTGTTGTCGATTTCCCAGTTTAGGACCATATCCATTGGTAAATCTCTGACTCATTGCGTAACATATTTAAGTTCCATTACCTATTTCTGCAAAACCCCCATTTCTTTCACTTCAGAAACTATCACCTGGACTTCTTCTTTCTTGGCATTTCTTTTGCTCAGTGGGTTATAAATGTACGCATATAGATCTATATGAATAAAGCTTTTCCAGTGACCTCTCATGTTCAACAGCAAAAACTTGGAGGCAGAGAAAAAAGGTTCCCAAAATGGATTCAAAAAAACCTTATTTGGCTGTGATTTTTATACAAATGATATATTCTGGTATGATCTTGCTCTCTAAGGCTGCCTTTAATGAAGGTATGAACAGTTGCATCTTCATCTTCTATAGACAATTGGCTGGAACTGTGTTCGTTCTCCCCTTCGCTATGATCTTCGAACGGTACTAAATAATTGTTTAACTAATAATGATTTCCATTCTCCTCTATAATTTACTTTTATATGACCTCTATAATTTACTTTTATATGACCTGTTAATTTGTGCTTTCTTTGGTTACAGGAAAAATGCAACTCCACTTTCTTTTGTCACTTTCTGCAAGATTTTCATGGTTGCGTTTTTGGGGTTCGTATGAGTTTCATAGAATTTGTCTCTATGAATCTGCTTTCATCCAAAATATACTGCTATTTAATTATAGTTAATTTTATGTGAAGATTTTTTATTTATTTATTTATTTTATAATTAAGTTGATATGGGTTTATGTTTCATCTCAGGATTACTCTGTCCCTTAATGCTTTTAGCCTTGCACTTATCTATACAAATGCAACTCTAGGTGCTGCAGCTGTTAACTGCCTTCCAGTCACAACATTTTTCTATGCTGTTCTACTAAGGTAATTTGATCATATACGATATATCTATATATACAATTTTTCAGGACAACTAGCAAGGTCCTTTTTCAGGTAAATAGGATATTTTGTTGCCACTTCTTATGATTTTCCTCAAGTTGCTTCCTTCCACTTATTTTTACCTTTTTAAGTGGATGCCCAACTTCTACAATTTGTTCTTCTATAATGTCCTGCCCAGGTTTCAATGCAATGTTTCTGAACCTGAATGCAAATTTTATAGATTTGCAAGAAGAGACAGAGCCTTTCATAGATTTTTATTTTTATTTTTATTTTTATTATTATTATTATTATTATTTTTTTTTTTTTTTTTTTTTTTGGGGAGATTTGGAAACTGGGGAAGGAGTGGGAAAGTTTGGATTAATTTTAGACTAAAACCTAATATTGTCGTCTATCATCCAAAACAAATTTCCTCGGAATAGCATGCCTATTTTTTAAACCGAAATGGTTAATTCTGAGCAAAGGGGATTCTACACAAATTTAAGCTTCAGTATCAATTTTTATACACGTTTGGTTATGAGAAAATTTTAGTTGCATTTGGCATAACCCGAAAAGTTGCTATTTTTGCCTAGTGACTCTTCAGGCCATTTGATTGACTTTTAGTTAGCTAAAGTATATCTTATATCATACAGGATGGAGAAAGTGAGGATAAGAACAACCCAAGGGCTTTTCAAGATTGCTGGTCTATTACTGTGCATTATAGGTGTGGCAATTCTTACATTTTACAAAGGCCCCAAATTGAAGCCCTTATTCCATCATTACCTCCTTGAGTATCATGAGCCAATTCATCATCAATCCCAAGTTTCTTCCAATAAAAGATGGATTATTGGTTGCTTACTTTTTTTCGTTTCTATAAATTCTTGGGGTTTGTGGCTTGTTTTTCAGGTACTTTAACATTCCTATCCTACTATAAGGGCTTAATTGGAGTAAAGAATCAAATTGAATTTAATTAGACTATTTTAATTTTGGTCCAATAAATTTGAAAATTTTTAAATTCAATCAAATTTGATTGGATTAATCCGCTCCATTCATTACCAATCCTACTTTTCAAAGGGGTTCTTAAGTTAAATTTGATATTAGAAATATGCTTCTTCTTTTTTTAATTTATTTTTAAGTGAAATCTGATGCTTGAAATATGCTTCATGGTGACTTTTGACTTCTGATAATTTTACTTGTGTTTTGATTGAAAATAGACTAGAGTCTTATCAAGCTATCCTTCAAAGCTAAGCTTTACAGCCCTTCAATGCCTTTCAAGTGCTATTCAATCATTTATACCTGCTATTGCTTTGGAAAGAGACCCTAATCAGTGGAAGCTGGGCTGGGATATTAGATTAATTTTAGTACTTTACTGTGTAAGCAAACAAAACTTTTACCATAATTTCTACTGCAAACTTTAATCTTTATGTTCTTTTATTTCAGCAGTTTGGAGGGAATATAGGAAGAAAAAAGCTGAGTATATACTTTCAATTTGAGTGTTTTTGGAATTTATCAATTGTAGAGAAAATAAATGAGGAAAATGGGTGAAGCAAGAAATCAATTTGAAGCCATTTGGACAAAAAGGGAATGCCCCCTCATAATCATGCAAACTTCTAATCAAAATTTTTGTTCCTATGATTTATTTGATCAATTTATGCCTATTTGATACATGTTCTTTACATTTTGATGAGCTAATTGCAAAACATAACAGGGAATTATGGTGACCGGAGTCACATTGTACTTGCAAACTTGGGTTCTTGAAAAGAAAGGACCAGTTTTTCAAGCTATGTCACAACCATTGAATCTGATTTTTACGATATTTGGTTCGATTTTTCTACTAGGAGAAGTCATTAATTTGGGAAGGTAAGTTTAGTATCCTAATTTTAGTCGATTTGTTGATATATATATATATATATATAGTTGTTGGTTAGTTAAAAAAAAAAAATTCTAATGAAGAAATTCCTAACTAAATTAAAGAAGAGATGCTCATGTAATAAATGCTAAAATTCTCATATCATATTTTGGATTTTATATTTAAATTCAATTAACAATTGTTAAGTCATCCATACAAATTCGCATTTGTCACGTATGTATCTTTAATTTAGTTAAATCAAAATTCCATGATAAGAGACTAATTTGTTGGTTAATGCTTGTGTATTTGTTTTTCTTTGTGGACTTTTCTTTTAAAACAAAGATGATAATGTATATTAGTTTATATGAATAAAATTACTTTTGTTTTTTGTGGTTGCAGTGTTTTAGGTGGGATTTTTCTGGTTGTAAGCCTTTACACAGTTTTATGGGGGGAGAACATGAACAAAACAAAAGGAAAACAGGAATGCCTGCCAGTTCAAGCTGAAAAAGAACGTGTGGAGTTGAACGAGCAGGTGAAATGAGTTTTCTCCAAGACAAACCAAGCTCCTTTGCAAGCCTTTCAGCATTGCCTTGGCATTTTTTTTTTTTCCCTTTAATTATTGGAGATCAATAATTACTTTCGTAATGTCATATCCCAGTATTGCAACTTTGCTCTTTCTTTTTTTTGTTTTTTCCTTTTTTTTTTCTCAATATTTTGGTGAAAACCACAATATATGTATTTCATACTGCTAAACATGCCAGGTCATTTGAATTTGAGGCCCAAGGTTTTTATTCAAATTCGGCTGTTAAATTTTCTTACAATGTAATGAATTATTTATTACAATCCAAAATTTTCATAGATAGACTTTGATTTTTCTTTTCCAGTTGAAATATTGATTTTGAGATGAAGAAACATAAAAAATAGGTTTGAATTGAAGGTTTGATAACTTCTTTTTAAATTTAATATGATTAATAATCTTTCTTGTCGCATTGTAAGGGTGGACTTAGAAGGGGTGGTTTGATTTTGGGCCAATTCAAAATAACCTGACTTTGGACTTTAGAAACTGAGCCTAGCCAAAACAAATTTTCAGCCTGGTTTGGTCAGTCTAGGCTTTGATGGAAAGGCAATCCCTTTTGGCAAGGGTTAATTTGAACTGTTATTCCTAAAATTTGGATTAATTCCCAAAAAAAAAAAAAAAAAAAAGAATCCTTATGTTTGAAAAAATTTTAATTGCAGCTCCTACTGTTATATACCATTTTTGAATTTATATATCATTCTTTCTCCTTTGTGACAATTTGAGTTACTTTTATACCATTTACTTTTATAGCAAGAAGCTTCTACAATTATACACTTAATTAATTATTAAAATTAACTCAATTATTATTTTCAAAGCTCAAAAAAAAAAATCCATAATTTTAACTTATGTTATTCAAACTATTTTTCGTTTCCAACAATTAAGACTACATCCATAATTTTAACTTTTGTTATTTAAACTATTTTTTGTTTGCAATAATTAAGACTATGTATTAGAAACTAAAAAGAAAATATATATATATATATATTAGTAATTATATTTTTAATAAATATATTAGTATATAAATAATGAAAAAAGACACCACAATATATTATTTATAAATGTCATTATATGAATTTAATGATATATTAAAAAAAATTTTAAAAAAAATAAACTATGTTAAAATATTGTTATTAATAAATTTAATTTTAAATTTTAATTTTTAACGTAAATTAAAAATCTTTTTTGAATTTGATTATATATAAATATATATATCACAAATAAGAGTTTCACAATCTTTCAATATCTTAGTGCAGGGAAACCAAAAAAAAAAAAAAACAAAAAGAAGCTCTCTTCAATAACATAATTAATAAAATAGGTTAAAAAGCTCTCTTCAATAACAAAATTGATAAAATAGGTTAAAACAAGTGCTAAAAAATAAATTTTTTTTTAAAAAGCAGTATAATAAAAAAAATATGAAAAATTTATAAGCAAAAAATTGTATTTAGACAAAAACAAAAATGGTTTGTAAATAGTTTGCAAATGCTATGTGAAGTGAAAAGGGAGAAAGGAAACAATTATTTTTTAAATATATTTTATTGCATTGTACGTTTTTCCATATATGATAAAATTTTGTTTTTGTTTTTGAATTATGCAATTATGTATTTACTTTTAATCATTAATTTTAATATAATTTAAATAATGTTAAGGGCTGCATTTGAATTTTTTTAAACATAAAGGATATTTTTTGAATTAGCCCAAACCTCAGCTATAGTTGAAATTAGCCCGTTCAACTATGCAAATTTAATAGGTTATCTGCCAAAAAAAAAAAAAAAGTAACTTTTATAGTTTTGGTTTCTTTTTTCTTTTTTCTTTTTTTTTTTCTTTGGTTTTCTTTTCTCTTTTTTCTTTCTTTTTTTCTTTGGTTTTCTTTTCAAATGTGGATATTTTGTCCTCAACCTATTGGTATTTATTTTATTTTATTTCAAATTATAGGTCTCCGATTGTGTATAAAGCCCTGCTTATCCAACGAAATATTGCTTCTCGCTTTTGAAGTTCAAAAGCAACTTCTAAAGTTGATTGAACTGATTTCATGGAGAGTTTTAGGTTTCACAATTAAAGTTTAAGATTTAAGGTAGTGAAATATAGCTTTAAAAGAAGCTTTTTAAAAGAAGTAAAAATTACAAAGAAGCAAAATTAAAAATCATTCCAAACCAAATCTCACTATCATATTTTAATAAAACCCAAAGTATTTTGAATTTTTTTAATTTTAATTTTAGTTTTTTTTTTTTTTTTTTGGGATCAATACAATAATTTTTAATATAAAAGGGTGGGGAATATATCTTAAACCTACAAGCCCATGGGCATTGGATATGTGGGGCAACACCCAAACAACTCAATCTTTTATTTTGAACCACTTCAATGATTATATATAGACAGGGTTCACTATTTTTATACATAGACATATGGAGCAAGAAATTTCTAATTCTAGACGTAGGAGGAGAATTTATTGAGAAAAAGATATACACTTTTTTTTTTTTTTTTTTGGGGGGTAAAATGAGAAAAAGGTGCACGCATGTATTTGATTTGGAAAGGCAGCCCAAATTGACTTTTCCAAATTCTTGATGCTTTATTTATGTGGCAGCTTTATTTAGCATTTTGTTTGTTTAGTTTAGTTCAGTGTTATCCATGCTTGCATAAATAACATCATAGTATGGTTTCAATTAGTCTCGAGCTCTATACATGTCAGGAAAAAAAAAAAAAAAAAAAAGCCCAGAAGCGAAAACAAAACTTCAAACTATGCAACTGTAACAAAATTTCAAGTCTCTTTTGGATCCTGTGAAACTATGGTTCTCTTGCTTATTTAATAAAAAAAATTTGAGACCTCATTTAGTATGTTGGATTACATTGAATTAAATTAAACTATTTTAAATTTACCTTTATAAAAAATTAAAATTGCTCGTAAATTCAATTTAATGTAGTCTAGCATCCCAAATAGACTTCCGCCTTGTTTGGTACATGTAATTGTGATTGGGATTAGAATAAAAAGCCCCTAACCTATATTTGGCATGAGTAATTGTAGGGATTAAAAAATTCAGATCCATAAATAGTTTTCAATAGATTGGATAACTAATCTCGTTTAAAGAGATGAAATAAAATTTATCCCACTTATTGACTTTTTTTTGTGATTCTTTTTTTTTTTTTTAAAATCTTTGTTTCTTCTGTTTTGATTCATATTCTTTTTTATTTATGTATTTATTTATTATTATTATTATTTTATAAATCTTTGTTTTTTCCCTTTTCTTTCAGCAGTATCATATGTTAATGTTTTTGTTTTTCTTCTTTTTCTCTTCCGTTTTCCTCCCTTATTTGTTGTTGTTGTTGTTTTTATTTTTATTTTTTTTAAATTTTTATCTTTTATATATATATTATCTTCATTTTTCTTTGTTTCTTTATTTTTAAAATTTTTGTTCATCTTTGTTTTTTTCAATCTTTTTTTTCTTTTTTTTTTTAAATCTTTGTCTATTCCTTTTTTTATTGGATCAGTTTTTAGTTGCATTTTTTTTTCTTATCTTTCAATTTCTTTCTTTTGCTTTTAACAAAAATTATTTTATTTGCTTCTAATTTATTTATTTATTTATTTATATTTTTGTTTCTCCATTTCTTTCTTTATAGATTTCTAGATTAATATATGAAAATTTGCTAGTTGATAAAAAATTAATTCGATAAAGGACTAATTTATTTTTTTTATGTTAGACGTATTTAATTTAAATCATTTTGTTTTATTCAAAAATCAATAAGTTATATGGTAACTTATATTCATTTTAATAATAATTATATATATATATATATATATATATATATATATATATAATTAGTCTTGACAACAAATGCAAGATTAGATTAATTCTTATCCCATTTTGTCCTAATTTTAATAAGTACATGTTAGGAATGTACTCAATTATAAAATTTCATAAAAAAATAATAATTTTGAAACAATTAAATTTTCTTATATAATTACATTATTAAAAATATAAAAATTTATCTTTTATCGTCGTACACTTATTTTTTTTAAATAATTACGTTGCTCAAAATAGATTATGGTTAATTTTTAAAAATAACTCAATTTGTAATTGATTTCTTTTAGTATTTACATTATCTAAAGTTAAATGATATTAATTATTAAAATAGTTATTGGAAATTTTATCATTAAAAAATAGAATATATTTGAATATATATATGTATTTCTCTTTTAATTATAATTTAATTTATTTGTTCCGAATTTTTTGGAGGATGCTATCGTTGTTGAAATGTCTAAATTTTCTTCGGCTTAATTAAGACATTTCAAGAACGATGGCATCCTCCAAAAAATTCGAAACAAAAAAATTATAATTATAATTAAAAGAGAAATACAAAATTCAATCAACCACCAAGTAAAAAAGTAAACAAAAAAGAAACCCCAAAAAATCAACTCGACCTCATTAAAACCTAAAAGATGAAAAAACCTGAGTGGGGAAAACATCTAATAGAAACACGAGTACCAAGAAAACAGAACCAATCTAAAAGATCTATCCCTCCACAAATCATTAAAATGATAAGAAATAGTATATAAAAAGATGGAAAAGGCCAAGAATCCACAAAAGTAGACACCACCACCTTAGATAAAAACATCGACAACTGTATTCCCTTCACGAAAAATGTGAGAAACTAGGAAAGCAATAGAATCAATAAAACTTAGGCATAAAGACCATATGGAATACAAATACCGAGGAACTTTTATGGAACGATTCGCTAGAAAAGAAACCAATAAGTATGGTCACTTCCCAGCCAAATATGGTTCAGTTAAATTTCTTGGCGTACTCTAATGCTTTAATAACACCAAGCACCTCTAATTCAAAAGCATGAGCCAAACAGATAGGAGATCAAAAGCAACCTTTGATAAAACCCCAATAAGCCTTTAAGACACCACCACAATTGGCTTTCCTCAGAGCTCCCAAAGCAACTTCATCCATATTAATTTTATCCCTTATCACCGTTTGGGAGCAAGCCCGAAAGCATGAATGAAGCACAGAGCCTTGGGGAAAAAGCTTTTGAATAAAAAAATAAAAAAAATTGAAAAGTGATTTTATCATATTAAGCAAGAAAAAATAAAAAAGGGAAGAAAAATAAAAAAATAAAAAACACAACAAAAAGGAAAACAAAATATTGATGCTTTTTTCTAAAAAGAATATTAAAAATTTTAAATAAATATGTCAAAATATGTATCAAATATTATTTATTAATATTTAATTGGTTTAGATTTATTCTTATCCAAAGATTTATTTATTTATAATTAAATTATAATAAATATTAATCAATAAAAATTAATATATATCATTTATTATATATTTTAATATATTCATTTGATATCCATAAAAGAGAAAAATAAAAGCATGCAAAACCCGGCGGACCAGCTCACCACTGCTATTAATGTTGTATTATTGGGTACATCAAAGTGAGCCGCACATTTTGTGCACCGCCTTTCGCTTGCCAAACCGAAACTCCTGATTACCATCCAGTTTACAGTGCACACTGGAAATTAGTAAATGTCTCTTTCCTTCTTGCATATAGAGAAAGGTGTTTTAGTTAATTAGACTAATTTAGAGTTAATTAGTACTAAAAAAATAACACAAATATATTATTTCATAAGATTATTATATATAAAATATTTTTTAAAAATATCATTTATTTTTTATAAGCCATTGTTGGTCTCTTTTTTAATTTGCTTATTTACTTTAAAACACATGTATTATGGGAGCCAGACTTAATTAATATTGTTCTTCATATTTATATTCATGAAGTCATAGATATGAGACAACACACTCCCCTTCTTTCTATATTAAAAATCATTGTGATGATAAAAGAAATTTAAAACACATGCAATATGGAACCATTGTTTAGGTATGAAATTCAATATGCGGCCAAAAATTGGGCCGCATATGCTAACGAGGTGTCAAAATATATTAAGTTTTCAATGCTGATATCTTTTAAATTATGAGATGAGACAGGACCATGTCACATCTACTATTAGATTTTTAATTTTAATCTATTTATTGAAGTGATATTTATAATATTTAAGTTTCATTGTATTTTGTACCTTTTAATTAAAATACTTTAATTTAAACTTCTAAACTTTGATTTGTTATACTTTGGTTCAATTTTTAGCAATAATGGTTAAAGATAAAAAAAATATATATAGAAATGCAATTTTTTTTTTTTGAAACTAAAGAATCAAAATTATAATAATTTAAAATTAAAAAGCTTAAAATAGTAAATTGTAATTTTTATTAAATATGATGGAAACATTTAATCATTATTAGCCAAGAAAAAAAAAATTAAAAACCTAAATTGAAATATCATAGATTTAAAAATTAAAAATGTAAATTTTATAAATTAAAAAAATATTAAAGTACAGTCCATTCTAATATTTATTATAGTACCATCCTTATCTTTTCTATTATATTTAAAAAATATCACAACAAGGATCGATTTACTAATCACAATTGTTATTTATTATTGATCTATCTTCTGTAAACTTGAGCCTTTAGCTTTAAGAAAAGCATGAGCCGAAAGAAAAAAAACAAAAAAAACTTTGGGAAAAGTAAAAATTGGACAACTTATTGGGTATCCGATCATGACTTGATGACAACCGCTGAAACTTCATCACTTTGGTTTGGACCAGTCAGATTAAATACTAAGTCTGAATTGACAATCAACCATTGATTCTCACAGACGGTCCACACAAAAACATTTTATCATTCTCCTCTTCTTTTATTGTCACAATCGAAGTCCAACCAATTAGACCTGTCCAAGTCCACATGTCAAAAAATACGTTGTGAAACCAGAAACATCAATTTTCTTTTAACTTTTTGCATGCATACGTATGTGCCATTTGGTCTTAGCCAAAATGTATACATATGTTGGTTCTGGAAAAAATTAATGGTCCCCAACGAAATCCTGCTTCGTATATCTTCCTTTTTTCGTTTATTTTTCTCCAAAATATATGAATGTCCAGAATTTCCAAATATTTTGCTTAAAAAGCTAATTATTTCAATTTTCTAAGTCCAGAATTTCATATATTTTGCTTAAAAAGCTAATTATTTCAATTTTCTCACTTTATTTTGCATGGGTTTCATAAGAAGACGTAAGTGAATTATCAACAACATCTCTCTTCCTTGATTTTGTATCTGAAAAAAAAAAGTTGTTTTGTAGCTTTCAAATCCGTATGAAATATGACAATAGCATGCTCATTAGTCTCAATCGACTAGAAGGGTAAAGCATACACCTCAATGTTGAATGGAACACTTATATATATATATTTTATCATAAGAAAATTTTTAGAAATTTTGGGATATTATAACTTGGTTAACAATTTATTTATCAAAAATCATCCTATACTAGACTCTATCAGATTGTTGATTGTTTAATGTCCGATTATATATAAGTTGTGGGTTATTACCAGTACAAAAAATCATGACGATGTCCAACATAGATTGTAGTAATTTGGCAATTGAAGCAAATTATGCACATCTAATAATTTTTCTTTTTTGTTTTTTTGTTTTAATATCATCATCTAATAATTTATTATGATTAGCTTTCACTTTCACAATAACAATTATTGGATGCATACTTTAGTAAAGGATATTAAATAGGAGAGACCAAGAAAGTTTCTTACGATATCCATTTCTCACACAATTTTACATATGGTCATATTGGTCCCATGTATAAATCATATAAAGGCATACATTTTCTTCTTGTCATGCGCGTTATTGTATCCAAATTGCATTCATCATTTGCTTCCTTAGATTTGGAAACTTTGTCGGCAGCTGCATGATTTTGTATAATAGACGGTTGTCTATCAATAATTAGACAAATATTGTCTAATCACATTTACCCATTATTTGGATTAACTTTTGGACTCTTCAAAACTAAAATTCTCAATATTAAAAACATGTTTTCTGTCTTGACCACAAAATAACTTTTCAACTACGGAACTTTAATTTATGACATATTAATCATATCGATTTTTATATATACCCAAGCTGTTTGGTCGCAAAATAGTCGTCACTAAAAGTTACCTACTTTGATTGCTGTACTTAACAATGAAAACGCATATATCATATACTATCTATAGATTTATAATATTTTTGATACTTTTTTCCAGAAATTCCTCCTTTTGTCTCCATTATATGATTCCTTTTTGGACCTCTCCAATATAATCTACGGACAAGCCGTTTTTGCGTATAACTCTGTACATAGACATTAAATAATGCTATGAGTTTTATAATTAAAGTTACCTAATTAAAAGTTCTTTGCTTCTTGATGTCTTTTCAGAAATTAATAATGCTATCAGGTATTAAGTTGTTAAATAATGTGGTAAAATAATCTGTTATTATTTTATTAATTTGTATTGAATTTTAAGGTCGAAAGTTTGAACTCTAAATTTAGAAATATATTTTCAATAATTATATCATTGGACCAAGCTTAAAAATATTTGTAGAGTTTAATTATTCATAATTAGTTTATATTACTAATTTTTTAATAAAATAATAATATATTATTTTATCATATGACGTGATAAAAAAAATAATATTTGATGTATCACCATTATTCATTATTGAAATAATATAACTATAATAATGATTTACTTTTTATTAATTTAAACTTTTTGAATGAAGTGATAATTCAATTTAGTATGAAAATCTATAAAATCGTAGAACCCATCACAAGATTCCTTCAAAATCCCCAGGTGGCTCTATTAGGGAAAGTCTCATTGACTAATTCTACAAAATATATGACATGATCCCCTTTACATGTGAATAATCCAAAAGTTTTAACAAATAACACATTTCAAATATATCCACAGCAATAACCCAATCTCCAAATTACTATTTATCGATTGGCGTCTGCCACAAAAATCCTAACCAAATATAATTATAACATTACCAATAACCAATTGTTACTATAATTATAATCAATGTATATTAGAGCAATCTACAAAATTTTAAAAAATTAAATAATGATATTAACATCATTGCACTTCGAATTAAATAAAAATCTTATATATCGCATATTAAACTATTTTTTCTAACATTTTACATCTCAAACACACTAAAACCATGCAATGGTGGTGCCTTTATAAATTTCTGTCAAAATTTTTAATGGATTTAGCATATGCGCAACACATGACTCTAATGTAAGGGTATAAAAGTGTTTTTACACTTGCAAACCCATCTATAGCCCTGGTCTCTTTCAATACCGATTCTTCCCCTCTCGGAATAATCAAACGATCACTTTGTGGATCCAAACACTGGGGACGTCTTCAACATGGCAAGCCACGAGCCCAGGTGGTGGCCGGGCAAGCCTTTGTGGTAGACCGTAGAAATTCAACCAAGTGCAAATTAGTTCTTCTAAACTCTAAGCAAACTAATCAATTTGACCAAATACTTCCTAGTATAACAATTGAACATATATTATTCACCCAAAAAAAAAAAGGATTGAACATATATTTGTTCTTTTCCTAGGAACTTAATTGAGAAATCTAATTCATTTTCTTTTCATTTCCTTTGTTTCTTTTTTACTTCTATATTTCCAATAAAACCACGTACGTCAAATTTGGAATTAGTCTCCAAATTTTTCGACAAGGTGAAAAGAAGAGAAAGAGAATTATATGACTATACAATTGTTTGGATCTATCATAATAGTCAGGCACAAAGAATTCAAACCGCTACAAACTTTGTTTTGACCCCTAAAATATAATGCCTGAGCCACTCAATCACCAGAAAAAAAAAAAAAAAAAAAAGAAAAAAAAATTCCAAAGAGAACATGTGGAAATTGAATTTCTAAAGTGCAGGAACCAACATCATTCATAAAGATGATAAATGATTTAAAAAATCTAGGAATTGAAGGAAACTTAGTTGATAATAAAAAGAGATAAACAATGCAAATTTTTGGTCATTTTAGCATTTAAAGTGCCAAAAAAAAATTAGGATGCAATATGCAAAATCAAATGTAATTTAGGATACAATATTATCAATATCCTAATTAAATAAATACAAGCTAAGTGAGTTGTACAAACGAGATAAAAGAATTAAGAGAAAAACGAGATCCTACTAATGTGGATCATTCCAAGGGATGTAATACGTGAGGGGGAACTGCTAGCTTAATAGTCAAGGCCTAGGGAAATAGATTTAAAAGAAAAAAAGGAAATAAGTCAGAGGAGAACCATCTCAGCGAGTAGGTTATTTAATATAAGAAATTAGATACTCATATTTTTTTTAAAAAAAAATAAACTCTCAAAATCTTACACTTTCATTCACAAAACTCATATTTAAAACTCCTAAAGTTTTGTCAAATAAAAAATCAATATCTAATGAATAAAACAACATTGATGATCCACTTAAATATGACCGGTTAAATAAATCAAAGGTTACTTAACCAAATTTATAAAATATTGAAATCGAGTCCAAAGTCTTATATTTAACATTTAGGAATAACTTATCTTTATCATTAAACCATCTAAATAGTTTACTCAACGACATAAATAATTTCTTAAGCAAACATATGTATCCAATTTTTTAGACATACATTGTTATTTCAGAGGCATCACAGCTTAGGTCTGACCAATCCTTGTAATTTTCAAAGTTAGAAGATCTATGACATAGGAATACGTAAAGTACCATGTTGAGGTGGATGAAATTTGTCTTGAACTGGCCGAGCTTCATGAGGTTTAGGATCAACATAAATCAATATACTAGCAAGTCAGCTAAAAATCAACTAATTTTGGTCTGGATCATTGGAAATCTCATCTATTTCGTTAATAATATTTAGAAAAGCATTAATAATCCGCCAAATCATTCAAGAAAGGAAACATTACTTATAAACTTCAAACAATCAGCTTGGGAGTACTATCAACAAATATTGGAAATCTAACTCTCCTAATCTAGAGCGTTGTGGTCCAAGTGTAACAATCTCGACCAGAATAGCCCTATTATACAAATTTGACTAGTTTGACCAAGTGGACTGTATGTGGGTCCCAGGTTGACTTTTCTATGATTAAAATTTTTATTTGACTGATATGTCATTGTATAGATTTCGTCGATATGATGTTGTAGAATGGCAGCATGCCAAATCCTGTGTTACGGATAAAAAATTATGGTTTTGAGAAGTTTTAAACATCAATTTAATATCAATATCCAAACTAGTCCAAAGTTTTTGTTTGTCAGTGACCCAAGGATATATATAAGCATTGGAAAGCGTGGCCAACGGGAAAAAAACATCTCAAAATACACATTTTGTCCCCAAACCTGAAAAACTTCTTCCTAGACCCACATGTCCGAACTAGGATCACCACGAACCCATTTGATGCCCAACCGAGTCATTGCTGTTTTGTCCAATTCTAGCCACCAATCTTATATACATGCTGGCCAACCACATTGCCCACCTTTGGGTGACCACACTGGCCAAATTTTCTGCCAAACGACCGACAGACGCACCTAGATTGCTGTTTGAAGCCGGTAGTGGTAGTTTATCACTTTCTGGTTATTTGGCCATTTTTCGGCTATTTCAAGCCAATCCACACACCCCTCCCCCCATTTTTGGACCTATGAAACCATTTCCATGCTCCATTTGCTGAGATTCCTCACTGTTTGAGAGATACATCAAGGGGAGATTTGGTTGAGTTTTGTGACAAGTTTTCCAGCCACCAGAGACACTTTTTGATCAAGTGAGTACACTATCGTATTTCTTATTTCTTGGGATTTTTGTTGATGTAAAGTTTATGAATTTTGACATCGTTTGATAATTTTTCCATTTGTGGCTCAAGTAGCTAAATACCGAGTACATTTGGACAGTGTTTGGACAAAATTGGTCAAATTGGACAAAATTCAAGTTAGATTAGTGTAATTAGATATTATTAGGACCCATTAGAAGGTTTAATTTTGAAAGATTAACTTTCAAGTGAAAAGCTCCAATTTTGGATACCAAATCCTAAGGGTAGGCTGTATAATTGGATCGGTCGATGTACAATATATGTAATTTTATAGTGATACAAATCACTTTAAGACATTTGGTATACACCAATATCTTTGGTTTATTAGTCGGAACCTGATAAATATTTAATTATATTATATTACAGGCAATTGTGTTGAGCCAGAAGGTGATCCTATAGAGAACAAGGATTGAACATCTACAGTACAGTGAATGGTTATATTTTTTAAAATCTTTTGGGCATGTAGTATATATATATGTGGTTTGAGTATCTTACACATATTTATATGGTTTGATTTAAATGTTTATTTTATGCATATATGAATATCCGCTTATATATATGTGTTCTCATTTTATATGAATTTTGACAATATTTTAAATGGTTTCCAATTTTAATGAGTTCATAATGGACTTGTGGTATTTAAATATCCCGGTATTTGAATTAAAATTTTAATTCATTTTGGAAAATAATTAATTTTAAGAAAATGGATTGAAAATTATATGCTTTTAAGCATGTTCAAGTATTTTATAATTTTATGTACTTAAAATTGGTTCATTGTGATATATATTTTACCGTGGTATTTCTAGTTTTAGCTTGAATTGATGATTTGGAATTTTTTTGAATATTTAAATAAGCCATTGGAATTGAATATTAAATTATGATTTAAGATTAGAGTATTATTTTGAAAAGTATGATCTTACACGATTGTTTTATGGATACTGTATTATTTATTTTTAATTGGTGTATCATATAGTATCAATATTTCAGATTGGTATTATATTATAGCATGTAGGTTTGCTATGATGCCTATCATACGCTAAGGGCTGTGAAGTTGTGTTTATCCCATAGGTTTATTATTGCCACGGTACCTTTTGTACATTAAGGGCCATGAGGTTGGGTTCATCCCACAATTTTATTATTGCCATGGTACCTTTCGTACATTAAGGTCATGAGATTGGGTTCATCCCATAGGATCATATTGCCATGTCGCCTTAGGACACTAAAGGATGTGAGGTCCGTTTATCCCACAGGTTTCATTCCTTTTACTGTCTGATGGTGTTCCAGGACGTAATGCACCGCTTGGCAACACTAGGTATATCGTATGGTACATTGTTTATGTTTCTGAGTATATTATTAGTTTTTAGACATTTATGGGTTTTACTGCATCTTCATAATTATTTTGCGATATTATGTTTATATTAATCTATGTTCAATATTTATATCGAGATTAATCCAATTTATAATAAATTAATGATCGCTCACTTTATACTATTCAAGTTTTGGTTTTATGATTTTAATTTTGGTAAGAATTCGGATTTTGTGAAATGATTTTTAAATAAGAAACCTTTCAAAAGAGTGGAATGAGAGAAAGATTTATAAAAATAAAGTTTTATTTTTCTATTGTACTATGCCATTCACTGAGATATCCTTATCTCACATTTTATTTTTTATTTTTTAAATTTGTTCCCCTTAGTCTAGACAATTTGTTGACAATCTACCTCGCGCACCACTTGTTATTTCATGCTTCCCACCACAACAGTAGTACTTGTCTTTCTCTATTTATCTTTATCTTTCTAGACTTAATTGTATTAGTTGTTCTTCTAAATTTTACCAATACTCTTAGAATGTTCTGATCTATATTTTAGGAACAGTATTGACCATTTTATTTATATGTGCAGCTATGGCCTATAGTATAATGGGCCATAGTTCTAGACTAGTTATGGATATGTATGCTGTTGTGCTTTTGTTGTTATATTGGGGTATTATTGATATTGCTTGTATTCACTTGTAAACATTTTAAGTGGAGTTGCATTGGATATCCTCTAGAGATTGTCCAATAGAACTTCACCAGGCGGGACCACCTAAAAGATCCTAGGAGGGTTCTTAGGGCGGATCTTGTCAACTTGGTATCAAAGCTTTTGGTTTCAAATTTCCTTGGGATTGTGCACTGTTGTACAACTCATCCTGTGTTTTGTCTTCCATGCCTATCCTTTGGTTGGTGTTAATTATATTTTGACTTATTCTTTCATATATAACTTTTTCTTGATATCACGAGGAGGTAGACGTAGTTCCCATCAAACTTCAGCTAGAAGTATAGATGAATCCACTTATGAGGAACATCTTGTTGAGCACTAGCTCGATCACTTAGGAGGAGTGGGTTTTCTAGGTATTCTATTGATCAAGCATGTAGACTTGGAGCAGTGGGCTTTGATAGCTCCACGCATACTATTGCTGTTTTAGCTTAGCTAGTTGTCAAAGAGAAAATCCTAGATGAGGGTATGCAATGTTCGGATGAGGACAAGATTAGGATAGCTAGCTTTATGTTAGAGGGAAACACAAAGAAGTGGTGGATGTTTGAAAAGACTAGGAGATGTTACGCTTGACATAGTTCAAGACTACATTTCACATCGAGTTTTGTCCTCCAACCATTGTTAAGACTACGAGACCAGAGTCGAGATGCTCACTCAGGGTAGCATGATAGTTTCTAAGTATAAGCAAAATTCAAGGAACTATCAGAGTTTTGCCCCAATTTGGTTACGGATGAGGTTAATGAGAAGAGGAGGTTTCTCAATGGATTAAGTGAGCTTATAGCATTGAGCATCTTTGGTGCCATTCATCCTATGTATCAGTCTATGAGAGATGCTACTTTAGAGGTAAAGGGGCAGATCTTGTTGCACAGGTCTAAGCACCAACAATATGATGGCATGTCTTTAAGGACTCGCAACTAGTGATCATCTAAAAGATGTAGATTTAGCTCAAGACCATTGGATAGTGGTGGATTTAGAGGAGTAAGACATAGCCTCAAGGACAATAAATTTCAGAGAAGTGACACACTCAAGGTTTAGGACAGTGGACAATGAGCAATGGTAATGGCCATTTTTTAAGATCCGCAAGCTGAGGGTTTTTCCACTCTGCATGTAGCTTTTCTGGCAAGTTTCATAATAGACCATGCCAGCGAGATGGATCATGGTTTCATTACAGGCAATCTGAACACTTTAAAAAGGATTGCACCTATCAAGGATATAGCCATCCTATAGCCTTAAGATCGTGTGAACAATTCCAGTAGATTGGTGGGTACAAAGTACAGGACACATAAATAGGCTAGACTTTAAGAGGTTCTATCAAAACAAGATAGCGGTCTACATCCGCAGCTAGAGGTAGAGGTCAGGGGGGATAACCACTTACTAGAGGCAAGTTATATACTATGATTAGTTAGGAGGCACAAGCCACCTCGATGTTATGACAAATATATTATCTATGCTTGGTAATGATGGATATATTTCATTGGCTCATGGACCACATAATCTTTTGTTTTACGTGAATATGTTACACAAGTTAGGATGACTCAAGTTCCTTTAGGATATCACTATGAAATTTCCACCTCCACAAAAAGGTTCATTTGACTTAGTCAAATGTTATAGGGTAGTTATTTTCATTTCATGAAAATTAAGATCTTCATATTAGAATCTGGTATAGACCAACTTTGGTTGATGCATTTTGGTGATCTTGTGTGGGACAACTTGTTGAGAACTAAGCTATAAATTTCATAAGTTGGTTTTGTTGCATCTACTTTTGGATGGTGATTTTTTATCTTGGTTTTGATATTTTGTTTTCTTGGAGATTGAGGGTTTTATGTTGATGATATTTTATGGATCTAAGATAGTTGATATTCTTGATGATAACTTAACTTTCTAAGGGATATGATTTTTTGGGGTGTAGCTAGAATATAAGAAAGTGATGAATGTTTCCTTATAGTTTGAGAATCTAGTAATTAGTTCTTAATATTTGGTTATGATATTAGAATTAAGATTTAAATTTCTTTATTGCTTGAGCTATGAATTCTAAGAGTCTATTTGAAATTGGAAGAGTTTGAGCTTTCCATAAGAATGATATTTAAGATGTTGAGAGGATTTGGACTTGATCTTTTTGATTTTTACTCTTTAGTGTTGATAATCTCGGTGATTATGTTAGGCTTTATATGCGATCTAAAGCCTTCCATTAGAATAAATATGAGAATTTTTGTTTTATGACTTGGATGAATTTGGTGAAAACAGCAATGTTTTTCAAGGTAAGAAAATTGGATAATTAATGAGGAGCTTGGATCTTATAATTGAAAGTACTAGGAGTGTAATCAGAGGCAAAAAGACTAATCTTAGTTTTAACTTAGTGACACTGGTATTTAATTTGAGAAAATTAGATTTAAGTTCTAAACTTTCTTCTTAATTTGATGGATAGATTTTTGAGAAAAGTGATGAGTTGTTACTTATGCTTCTAAGCAGTTGAAGAAGCATGTACTGAATTATCCAACTCATGACTTAGAACTTGCTGCAGTGATCTTTGTATTGAAGATGGAGACATTATTTGTATGGAGCTACTTGTCGAATATTTATCGATCATAAGAGCTTTAAGTATTTGTTTAATCAGAAGGAGTTGAATTTAAGGCCAAAAAAAAAAAAAAAAAAAAGGATCAAGTTGCTAAAGGATTATGACTGCACTATTGACTACCATCTGGGTTAGGCAAATATGGTGGCTGATGAATTAAGTAGGAAGTCTACAAGCTCATTGGCTTATGTGTAGAAAGCATAGCCTCCTTTGATGGTTGAGTTACGAAAGTTGGGTGTTAATTTATTGATGCATACTTCAGAAGCACTCTTTGCTAGCCTCCGCTACGACTCATGCTTGTGGATCGTGTTCTCGAGGTCCAACACGAAGACCCTTACCTCATGAGCATGAGAAGGAAAGTTGATGAAGGAGATCAGAATTCACTATTAAAGGTGATAGAGCCTTGGTGATTGCTTTTAAGCTCTGTGTTCTAGCCAATGAAGAGCTAAAAGTGTAAGAGAAGCCCTTAGTTCTACCTATGCTATGCACCTTGATACTACTAAGATGTACTCTACCCTGAAAGAGTTTTTTTTGTGGGCAGTGATGAAAATAGAAGTTGCTGAATGTTTCATGTTGCTAGTAAGTGAAGGCAAAAACACAAAAGCCTTATGGGTTTCCAAAGCCTTTACCCATTCCAGAATGGAAATGGAAGCGCATTACAATGGATTTTATATTCAAGCTTCCTTCTACAATCCAGAGACATAATAGTATTTGGGTGATAGTGGATTGACTCACCAAGTTCGTACATTTCTATGAGAGGTTTTTTCCTCATAAGTTAGTGAAACTATTTATGAATCATATAATGAGTTTGCATGGCATGCCAGTATCGACTGTATCTGATAGAGATCCACGATTTACTTTGAGGTTTTGGTAGAGATTAATGAAGGAACTAGGCGTCAAGTTGAATTTGAGTATCGCATGAGATAGTTGAGAGAATATGTCCAGTGGCTTACAATTAGACTTGCCAGAGGAGCTTTCTCAAATCCATAAGGCATTCCACATCTCTATACTCCACAAGCATATCACAAACCCATCACGTGTATTGGAAATATTGATACGAACCTAGGACGACCTATGCCTAAACCCGTATTATATTAGCCCGGATCTCAATTAAGTTCAAGTGCTTATGATCACCTCAACCTCTAATCAACCTATGATTAGAAACCTTGGTATAATGAAGATTCCATAATAAGTGATGGATATCCTATTGATAAGTCAAACTAAAATACTCATTCACTAATGATGTTTTAGGTGTTCAAAAAGAACAAAGAGAATTCAATCTCACAAATAATTTTCTGTATGACTAATGTATTGTATATTATTGATAAAACAAGCCCTTAAATGGGCTAAAAGTTACTAAATAAAACCTTAATTATCTAGGTAAAACTGGCCACCAAAGAATAGGAAACCTAGTTTGGCCGAAATTCACCTCATTTCCTAATCTAATTTAGATTAATTAATTCTTTTATTTTGAATTAGGAATTAATTAATTTACAATAAAAATAATAAAATAATAACTTTCCTAAGTTTATTTTTCTAGCTAATAAATAAATAAAAACCAAATAAAAGACTAATTTCCCAAAACAAAAAGTCAAAATCAAATTAGGAAACTAGTTGATTAGTTTGACTACTAAGGTATCTTTGACTAATCTTCAGTTTGTTTGATCTCCAAATCAGCTTTCATATGCCATGTAGGATGAAAAATATGATTAATAATGATTCTCACACATTTCGCTTTGATTGGAATAAGTCAAATAAGAAGAAAAGTCAAAGCCAGCTGCTAAATAACACATTTTCGGCCAAATTGAGTTGCTATCTGTACAAGTCCTTTTTAGATACTTTTGATTCTTTATTCATTGGATTCCATGTCCTATCAATGATATTCATTGAGTTCATGAAGTGTTAGAACCATTCCTTACTGCCCGGAGTTCGAATTTGCACGAAAACAGCTACCCGGGTCTGTATTAGTTTCCACCACTCGGATGCTTAGAACAGGTTTTATATCTTCGGGTGTTAACAAGTCCTTTTGAGAATTGATAACTCTCTATATAAAACCAGTCAGGTTTTCCTTAAATCTCTTAGCTTGAGCCCTAGTGATTGGCCTAGACTTCATCTGTATTGGATCAGCATCCCAGCGTGTAGTCGGCTGTGCGGGCATGGGCGGATTCTCATCATTCCCCTCCTCTTGAAAAGGATTTGCCCTCAAATCAAAATCATCACCTATAGAAAAAGGAGATAATTCAGCAACATTAAATGTAGCACTAACATTATACTCACCCGGTAAGTCAAGTTTGTAAGCATTTTCATGAATCCGCTCCAAAACTTGAAAAGGTCCATCTCCACGCAGCATAAGCTTCGACTTTCTTTGTTAAGGAAATCTCCCATTTCTTAAATGCAACCAAACACAATCTCCTGGGTCAAACACTATCACAAAAAATACTAGAAATATAAGTTTATTTCGGCAAAAATCAAACTTTTTAATATTAGCAAATAATCTTTCCCAAATTTTCAAATTTCCACTAAGTAAAGCTTTCAACAATGTAGATAAAGTTCTATACAACAAAAACATCTTTAAATAAGCATCTTTATAAATTATAACCAACAATGATTTCTTATTCAAAATTGCTTTATCAACATCACCAAAACTCAAATAAAAGTTTTTATTTTTCCTCTCTTTTCTTTCTTTTTCGTTCTTTCTCTTTATTTGGCCACCATTCTCGACTTTTTCAACCTCCTTCTCACTCTTAGGTTTCTCTTTCCCTCTCACTCTGCTCTCAGCTTTCTTTTTGTTTTTCCATTCAATTTGAGTCTTGGAATGCTTACCTTGAACAGCAAACTCGGACTTACCTCTTGGATGGATGGTGAAGCCGTAGGTGCCATACTAGCTTTCTCTTTAAGCTTTTTGACTTCCCTACTTTGTTATATTTGTAGTTGATCTCTATACACCGTCTTGGGAGTTAATGGTTCCAACTTGACCTTTTTACCTTTAAATCTAAAAATAATACAATTCTCTCAACCATAATGAATAGCATCTTTATCAAATTTCCATGGTCGACCTAATAAAATATGTCCGGCATGTATAGGTACAACATCACACAAAACAACATCCACATAGTTATCTATGCTAAATTTTACCTTGGCTTGTTTATTCACTATCATCTCACCACTATCATTAATCCATTGTAATCTATATGGTTCTGAATGTTTAATAATTTTTAAGCCTAATTTATCAACCACACTGTTACTAATTACATTTGTATAACTTCCACTATCAATTGTCATACTACAAATCTTACCTTGGATTTCATATCCGGTGTGGAAGATGTTTTCTCTTTGAACTTGATCCTCATCCTTATATACAGCCAGCACTCTCCTAGAAACCAAGTTTAATTCGGCATTGGATGCATGCAAGGTTTCGGCTTCATCCTCAAAGTCTTCCTCTCCTTGCTCGGTTTCATCTCCACTTTCCTCACTTTCTGATTCTAGCTCACCATTACCCTTTAACACCATGATTCTTCTATTCGGGCATTGGCTAGCAATGTATCCTCACCCTTGACACGTAAAACAAACAATTTCTCTAGATCTTGAAGGTTTAGGATCAGATTTTACCTCATTCTTTGGTGCTTGGACAGATTCAGTTCTAGCCTCTCTTTTTGGCCGATTTAAGTTTTTTTCTCCAACTTTTGGCATTGGCTTGTTTTCATAGGTAGGATTGTTTTTCCAGCCATTTGGATTTGACCTTCCACTTTTGGAAACACCTCTAAACCATGAGCTTACACCCTTCCTCTTGAATTGATGCTCAAACTTAATAGCCACATGCAACATCTCCTCCAATTCCACATATTGTTGCAATTCTAGTTGATTGGCTATTTCACAATTCAAACCACCAAGAAACCTTGCCATGATTGCCTCATGGTTCTCATTCAAATTCAACCTCAGCATGAGCATCTCCATCTCCTTGTAATAATTCTCCACGGACCTACTTCCTTGAGATAAAGATTGAAGTCTTTGCTGCAGCAACCTATGATAGTGTGATGGTACGAATCGCTTCCCCATGGCTCCTTTCATTTGTCGTCATGTATTGATCAATTCATCTCCCACTCTCCTTAGGGTGTTTTGCTCATTAGTCCACCATTGAAGTGCATAATGGCCAAATTCCATTGTTGCCAATTTAACTTTCTTGGCTTTCGAATAGTTGTGACAATAAAAAATCATCTCCATTCGTTCCTCCCATTCTGAGTTAGCTTCCGGATCAATCTTTCCCATGAAAGGTGGAATGTTTACCTTGATATTTTCAAGATCATCATCTTCATTCCTTGTTGGTCTCCCATGATTTTTCCTTCCTTGGAGTGCAAAATTTTCATCAAACTCCTCCTTCAAGTCATCTTTAAAGTTACCTTCCCAAAATTCCTCTCTAAGTCGCCCTCAACCTCCTCGACCTCGACCTCAGCCTTTGATTTATATGGTCAAATTGAGCATTCATCTACTACAATTGCTCCAAGATAGCTTTTGTGTCCATTTGCTCACCACTCCCAGTAGCTCGGGAATCACCTTGGAATCTTACGGATTCTTCTTCATTAATTCTTAGTGGTGGATCTCCCATTCTCAACCTTGAATCTGCCATGTTAGTATTAATAACGTAAAAATAAAATAGAACCTCACCGAAATCACTCCCTTACGTGTTTCACTAAATCAAGGTCTCAATACTTGTATTTTTACACTAGTTTGGGCTTTTAATCTCTTTTAAGCTCACATGCTCTTGCCTTTTTTTCACTCAAAGAATGATTTCAAAGTTCTAATTAAAACACCCATAAAACAGTAATTAGATCACAAGTATGTTTTAACTAAATTTATCAACAAAATAATAGCAAAAAGCAAGCAATATCGAGTGAATTAATAAAACCTAGTTCTCGGATTTTCAAGGCAAAACAAGGTAAATCAACAAGCAAATTTTTGGAATGAAATAAAAGCTGTCCAGAATATGAAAGAAGCAATAATTCAAGGATAAAATATAGAGAAAGAATTTGAACACAAACAAAAATCAATTTAAACAAAAATATAAGAATAGTTGTTGATTGTTGTTCTTGTAATTCAAGTTTTTGAATCAAATATTTTTAACCCAATTAATTTAGCATCCAAAATTCAAATATCCAGCAGCAAAAATAAATCTCCAGCTACTCCAAATACTAAATAGGTAATCAACAAATCAGCAGTTCAAAGAAATTTCCAGCAACAATTTCAACAAAACCGAATTTTTTTTTAGTCGGCTTTACCTTCTTCTTTTTTTTTTTTTTATTACTTCACAGAATGTAAAACAACTCCAATAGCACAATCAACTCCAAAAAAGTGCAATTCCAACACCAAAAAATACCACCAAACCCATGGCCTCCAACAACAAAATACAAATTTACAAAATTTATGAATTTTTGTATTTGTTGCCACAAACTCACTTGTTTTTTGAATATATGAATGCAAATATTTAAGATCAAAAACAGCAAAGAAAAATAACAATAACTAGATTAATAAGAACAATAATGAAAATCAACCAACAAACTAGGAAGCAAAAATGCGGAAAAACAAGGAAACCTAATTTAACTAGGAATCAAAATTTTTTTTTTTTAATATGCATAATGTGTATGATGATAGAAGCAATCTTAACCTAGTGCTAAAAACTATAGATTAACACAAAAGCAAATAAAGCAAATTAAGATAGATCAAACGTAAACAAAACCTGGGCTCTAATACCAAAATGATATGAACCTAGGACGACTTACACCTAAACCCGTATTATACAAGCCCCGATCTCAATTAAGTTCAAGTTCTTATGGCCACCTCATCCCCTAACCAACTTGTGATTTGAAACCTTGGTATAATGAAGATGCCACAATAGGTGGTGCATATCCTATTGATAAGTCAAACTAAAACACTCATTCACTAATGGTGTTTTAGGTGTTTAAAGAGAACCAAGAGAATTAAATCTCATAAATAATTTTCTACATGACTAATGTACTGTATATTATTGATAAAACAAGCCCTTGAATAGGCTAAAACTTACTGAATAAAACCATAATTATCTATGTAAAACCGGCCACCAAAGAATAGGAAACCTAGCTTGGCCGAAATTCACCTCCTTTCCTAATCTAATTTGGATTAATTAATTCCTTTATTTTGAATTAGGAATTAATTAATTTACAATGAAAATAAAAAAATAATAACTTTCCTAAGTTCATTTTTCTATCAAATAAATAAATAGAAACTAAATAAAAGAATAATTTCCTAAAATAAAAAGTCAAAATCAAATTAGGAAACTAGTTTACTAGTTTAATTACTAAGATATCTTTGACCAATCTCCAGCTTGTTTGGGCTCCAAATCAGCTTCCATATGCCATGTAGGATGCCAAATATAATTAATAATGATTGCCACCCATTGCCCCTTGATTGGAATAAGTCAAACAAGAAGAAAAGTCAAAGCCAGCGGTTAAACAACACATTTTCGGCCAAATTGAGATGCTGTCTGTACAACTCATTTTTAGATGCTTTTTGATTTGACCTTGGTGGGATTACATGTCCTTTTAATGATTTCATTGAGTTCATGAAGTGTTGGGACCATTTTGTGCTGTCCGGAGTCCAAATTTGCACAAAAACATCTACTTGGGTCCATATCGGCTTCCACCACTCAGATGCTAAAAACATGCTTTGTATGTTCTGGTATGGACAAGATCTTTTGAGAATTAAATACTCCCTATATAAATGCTCCTAGATTTTCCTTAAACCTTTTAGCTTGAGCTCTAATGATCGATTCAGTCTTCCTTCGTATTGCGTGGCCCCCCAGCAGGTTGTCGGTTATGCGGGTTCGGGAGGATTCGCATTAGACACCAGAGATTGAGTTAAGGGATGACTTAAGTTGAGGGATGAATTATCTTATGAGGAGCACCTAGTGCAGATTCTAAGTGGGGAAGAGAAAAAGCTTTGCAACAAGACCATACCCTTAGTGAAGGTCACCTAGTAGAGGAGGCAACTTGAGATGAGAGGATCAAATGCAGAGTCAGTATTGTCATTCCTTCCAAAACTAAGGTATAAATTTCATGGATAAAATTTCTCTGAAGGGGTATCTTGTAACAATATCACCAAAATATCCCTATTATGCCAATTTGACCATGTTTGGCGAAGTGGATTGTATATGGGTCTCAGGTTGATTTTTTTTTTTTTTATGGTTAAGATTTTAGTTTGATTGATATGTTGTTGTGTAGACTCGTCGAGACGAGTTCATAGATTGGTGGCATGCCAAATTCTGAGTTACAAATAAAAAGTTATGGTTCTAAGAAGTTTTAAACAACAGTTTTATATCAGTGTCCAAATCAGTCCCAAGATTTTGTCTGTTAGTGATCCAAAGCTTTGTATAAGCATTGAAAAGTGTGCCTAACAGGAAAAAGTTCCAAAATATCCCTTCTTCCCAAACCCACGAGTCTGAGTTCGGTCACCACGAACCCATGGCCACGAATCTTATACATGCGCTTGCTAGCCACATTGCCCACCTTTGGGAGACCATGCCGGCTAAACTGCTGGTAGAAGCTCCAGGATCTGCCGTTTGAGTCGACAGCGATCATTTATCACTTTATGATTGTTTGCCATTTTCAACTGTTCCAATCCAACCCACACACCCCTCCTCCCATTTTTGGACCCTTTGAACCCATTTCCGTGCTCCATTTGCTAAGATCCCTCACCGTTTGAGTGATACATCAAGAGGAGGTTTGGTTGAGTTTTATGACAAGTTTCCCATCACAAGAGACACTTTGTGATGAGAATTCGCCCAAACCAGCACAATCGACAACTCACTGGGATGCTGACCCGATACTGAGGAAGACCGGGTTGATCACTAGGGGAGCTAAGAGATTTAAGAATAAATTGGATTCCTTTATATAGGGATCTCAAAAGGGCTTGTCAATACCCAAAGATACAAGATCCATTTAAGCATCCAAGTGGTGGAGGCCGATACGGACCTAAGTAGCTGTTTTCGTGCAAATATGAACTCTCGCCAGCAAGAAATGGTTCCAACACTTCAGAGATTCAATACATATCTCTTAGAGGTCATGGAATCAAGTCAAGGCATCTTCAAAGGCAAACAAAAAGGGGTTGTTCGCACAAGGGAGAAAGATGGTCGATTTTGTTGTATTGCTTGCTGGCTTTACCATATTTTGCTAAGTTGACATTTCGTCTTTGTTCCAATCAAGGGCAACGTGTGGGACTCTATGATAATTCTATTTGGCATCATACAAAGCATATGGAAGCTGATTTGGAGCTTAAATTGGACCTAGGCTTTTCGTTATTTATTTGCCTGACAAATCAACTTAGGAAAGTTATTATTTTATTATTTTCATTCTAAATTAATAGATTAGGAAAGGAGAGAGAAAATTCAGCCACTTATAGGAAATAACATGATTGGCCGATTTTTTTTTTTAGTTTTAGGGTTTATTGCTTTGTGACTTTACTCTATTTAAGGGTTATTTTTCAATGAGAATACAAGCTCAAATATTTTACAGAAAATTGATTGTGAAATTGAATTTCTCTTTGTTCTCTTTGAATACCTAAAACACCATTAGAGTATGAGTGTTTTAGTTTTAACTTATCAATAGGATATCCATCACCAATTATGGCATTTTTATTATACCAAGGTTTCTAATCATAGGTTGGTTAGGGGTTGAGGTCAATCCATTAAAATTTGAACTTAATTGAGATCTGGGCTAATGTAATACAGGTTTAGGTGCGTGTTGACCTAAGTTCGTATCATTTGGTATCAAAGTCAAAATTTTGTTCAGGTTTGACCTATCTTATTTGTTTTATTTTTCTTTGTGTTAATCTACAATATTAATATTAGGTTAAGGCTGCATCCATCTCTACACGTTCTACATATAAAAAAGGAAAAGAAAAAAAAAACTCATTCCTAATTAAATTAGGTTTTCCTAGTTTTACCGTATTCTTAGTTTCCTAGTTTATTGGTTGTTGTTCATCCTTTGTCTTAGTAATTTAGTTTATTGTTGATTTTTCTTTGCTATTTTTTATCTTAAATATTTGCATTCATAAATTAAAAAAAAAAAAAGTGAGTTTGTGGCAACAAATACAAAATTCACAAATTTTGCAAACTTTGTATTGAGTGGTCTCGGGTTTGGTAGTTATTTGGTGTTGGATTTAGTTGTTAATTCTTGCTACTGCAGTTGAATTATATGTTGTGAGTAAAAAAAAAAAAAGAAGAAGAAAAGCCGAATAAAAAAAAAAAAAAAAGAGGCTCGTTTTGTTGAATTTTGTGTTGAAATTTGTTTGCTGGAAATTTCTTTGAACTACTGAGTTGTTGACTATTTATTCAATATTTGGAGTTGCTGGAGATTTATTTTTGTTGCTAGATATTTGAATTTTGGATGCTAAATTAATTGCATTAAAAATTTGTTAAAGGATTTGATACAAAAATCTTGAATTACAAAAAATAACAACCAACCACTATCCTATATTTTTGTTTGATTTGATTCTTGTTCGTGTTTGAATTTCTTTTGCTAAATTTTATTCTTGAACTCTTAATTTCTTACCATCTGGTCTTGTTCTTATTGATTCCAAAATTTCCTTTGTTAAATTGCTTTATTTTTGCTTAGCAAAGCCGAGAATTAGGTGTTTAAAAATTCACTCGGTATTGTTTGCTTTTTCGCTACTGTGTGGTTGATAGTTTTAATTAAAACATACTTGTGATCTAATTTCTGTTAGTGGGTATTTTAATTAGAACTTTAAGTTAATTCTTTGAGCGGAAAAAGGCAAGATTGTGTGAGTCTAAAAGAGGGTCAAAAGTCGAAACTAGTGTGCAAATGTGAGTGTTAAGACCTTGTTTAAGCGAAACACATAAGGAAGTGAATTTGGTGAGGTATTATTTTATTTTTATGTTATTCTTACTAACATGGCAGATTCAAGGGAGAGAAGAGGAGAACCACCATTAAGAATTAACGAAGAAGAGTCCGTCGGATTGAAAGGAGATTCCCGAGCTTCGGGGAGTGGAGATGAGCACACGGACATGAGGGCCGTCTTGGAGCAATTACAGTGAATGAATGCTCAATTTGATCACATAGATCAAAGATTGGACATGTTAGAAACATCACAAGGAGGGTCGAATACAAAGTTTGATGCTCATGGAGGTCGAGGTCAAGGTCAAGGAAACTGTGGGTGACTTAGAGAAGAATTCGGGGAAGGCAATTTTGGAGATGACTTGGATGAGGGGTATGATGAAATTTTTTAACCTCAAGGAAGGCCAATCCATGGGAAACTAGAAAGGAATGAAGATGATGATTTTGGGAACATTAAGGTCAATGTACCACTTTTCATGGGAAAAAGTGACCCGGAGGCTTACTTGAAATGGGAAGAGCGTATGGAGATGATCTTTGATTATCACAACTATTCGGAGGCTAAGAAAATTAAGTTGGCAGCAATGGATTTTGGACATCATGCACTCCAATGGTGGAAGATGATGAATTGATTGCTACTTGGTGACAAATGAAAGGAGCCATGAGGAAGCAATTTGTATCGACTCATTACTATAGGTTGCTACATCAAAGGTTACAATATTTGACACAAGGAAGTAGATATGTGGAAGATTATTACAAGGAGATGGAGATGTTCATGATGAGGTTGAGCATGAATGAAGATAGAAAAGTAACCATGGCACGGTTTCTTAGTGGGTTGAATCGTGAGATAGCCAATAAACTAGAATTACAACAATATGTGGAATTGGAAGAGATGTTGCATGTGACTATTAAACTTGAGCATCAATTCAAGAGGAGGGGTACAAGCTCATGGTTTGGAGGAGTTTCAAGCAATGGAAGATCAAATCCAAGTGGCTGGAGAAACAATCCTACCTTTGAAAAGAAGTCAAAACCGAAAGTTGGAGAAGAAAGTTCAAATTGGCCAAAGAGAAAGGCTAGAACTGAATCTGTCCAAGCACACAAAATTAAAGGAAAATCTTATCCTAAACTTTCAAGATCTAGAGAAATTGTTTGTTTTAAGTGCTAGGGATGAGGACACATCACTAGCCAATGCCTAAATAGGAGAATTATAGTGCTGGAAGGTAATGTGAGTTAGAGTCCAAAAGTGAGGAAAGTAAAGGTGAAATCAAGCAAGAAGAGGAAGAATTTGAAGATAAGGCCTAGACATTGAATGCTTCACATGCCAAATTGAGTTTGGTGTTTAGGAGAGTCTTGACTATGTACAAAGATGAGGAGCAACTTTAAAGAGAGAATATCTTCCATACTCGATGTGAAATCCAAGATAAGATTTGTAGTATGATAATTGATAGTGGTAATTGTACTAATGTGATTAATAATGTTATGGTTGATAAATTAGGCTTAGCAACAATTAAACATCTCGAACCATATCGATTAAAATGGCTTAATGATAGTGATGAGATAAAAGTAACTAACAAGCCAAAGTAAAATTCAGCATTGATAAATATGTGGATGTTGTTTTATGTAATGTTGTGCCTATGCATGCGGGTCATATTTTACTTGGTAGACCATGGCAATTTGATAAAGATACTATATATTATGGTCGAGAGAATGCTATTGTTTTTAAATTTAAAGGTAAAAAGGTCAAGCTGGAACCATTGACTTCTAAAGAGGTATTTAGAAACCAACTTCAAATACAACAAAGGAGAGAGGCCGAAAAGCTCAAGGAAAGAACTAACATGGCCCCCACGGTAACAACACCATTCCAAGGAGTCAAAGTCGTGCAAGACCAACTATGTAAGATTTCTAGAATCTAAATTGAGTGGGAGAACCAACGCCAACCCCAGCGTGAGGAAAAATTGGGAAAACCAAGAGCCATGGTGAGAAATCTGAGAGTAGGGAAAGAAGTGTGGTGACTAAGAGAAAGAAAGGAAGAGAAAGAAAAGGAGGAAAATGATGTGATTCCACCCATGCCTGTTCAATCGAATACCCGTTGGGGTATGGGTCCTATACAAATGAAGATGAGGCCAATCACTAGGACACAAGTTAAAAAATTTAAGGACAACTTGGTTGGCTTTATTCATGAGTGATTCAATCTTAAGAGGGCACGACAATACCTAAAGATACAAGACCCGTTTTAAGCCTCCAAGTGGTGGAGACGGATACGGACCTAGGTAGCCATTTTCGTACAAATTTGGACTCCGGACAGCCAGAAATGGTTCTAACACTTCATGAACTCAATGAATATCATTAAGAGGAGAATCAAAAGCATCTAAAAAGGACTTGTACAGATAACCTCTAAATTTGACTGAAAATGTGCTGTTTTACCGTTAGCTTTGACTTTTCTTCTTGTTTGACTTATTCCAATCAAGGTGACCATTAGAACCTGAACATAATTAGATCGGGCTAATATAATATGAGTTTAGGTGCAGGTCATCCTAGATTAGTATCATTTGGTATTTTCGAGGATTCATTGCCTCAATCTAATCGTTCCTTCCAATTCCTAAACTTAGGAGATTTGTGACATAGGAATAGGGAAAGTACCGAGCCAAGATGGATGAAATTTATCTTGGACTACTTGTTCTTTGTAAGGTTTGGGATCAGCATAAATTAGCATTGTAACAGATAGTAAGTTAGAAATCATCTAATTTTGGTATGGATCATTAGAAATCTTATTTATTCATTAATATTATTTAGATAAGTACCAATAATCAGCCAAATTATTCAAGAGCAAAAACTTGACTTATAATGTTTGAATAATCAGCTTGGGAATCCTATCAGCAAACATAGGATCTAACTTTCCTAATTTAGAGCTTTGTGATAAAAGCTCATAGGGTTTGTTAAGCTGGACTTCTTAAAGACCAACAAATCCCAATGCTTATATAAATATAATAATCTACAAGCCAAGTATATCTTCTGAGATATTAGAACATAATTAGTTTTAGGCATTCAAAGTTAACTATCTGACTTGAATGTCGATGTGTGTTTGGTTAACATCACAATGATGCCTTAATGACCTTCATGTTTTCATTGTTTTACAAGAATTCCAATTAGGATAAGGCAGTTAGAATGCAATGATGGAAAATTATTATACCATATTATATTCTTAATATTGCCTGGTGGCCATTTGTAAGACCTGTGAATTTTGAATAATGTAAGGTAAGTAGGGGCGAGATAAGTGAAAATCCCTCATCGTTAGATAAGGTGTTGATGAAGTACTATATAAATATGGGCTTTTCTCCCATAGTATAAGGCCTTTCAAATAAGTTTGTAAGGCTTAGGCCAAAATAAAATTGTGCATTTTAGGTTCAAAGTGGACTATATTATACTAGTGGAGTTGAGTCATGGACTCAAGGTGTCACAAAGTTATATCAAAGCTTGAACTCTACCATCAATGTATCAGAAAGGAAGCTAGGCCCCAGGGAGAGTAGATTGCAAGACCTATGAACCTTGAAGAATGCAAGTAAAAAGAAGCAGGATTAATGAACAATCTAACATCTCCAAAAAAGGGCTGGTGAAATTCCATATAAGTGTGGGTACTTATGCCTAGTATGTGGCCTTTGAGCAAGCTAGTGGATATTGAGTCAAAGCCATGCAAGCTGGACAAAAACAAATACTATCATACTAGTGAAAATAGGTTGTGTACCTCGAATGTAACATCTTTTAGCATTTTAAAGGCATCATGGGGGATTGAGGGAGATGTCATCTTTGATGCTTAAACTTCATAGACCCATAAATTTTAAATCTTAATTCACCTCCCAATAGCTTATAATTTTGAAAAATTGAATTACATGTAGAAAAAAAATGTTAGTATAATAATGATTCACCTTTCTTATGGTTTTGGGAAAAAAAAATCGTAATTCAACTTTCATAAATTATATGCAATGTTTGAATTTATTGTACTTTTTATAAAAGGTATGTGCCTTAAAAATATTGCAAATAAATCACTTAAAACACGAGACATTTAGAATTTTGTCATATTTCTCATGCCTATAAATTAATGATATATCAAAGTATGAAATTTATTAATAAATACTATAAAGACAAAAAAAAAAAAAAAAGCAAAGTGATGTTGATAATTTATAGTATGAGACAACAAAAGTAAAAACAATTCAAAGCTTGTTGTTCTATTCCGTTAGGATTTAATTTCCTTAGAAAGGTATAGCAAAAAATGGAATGTTATTAAATCTGTAATATTAATACAGTAGTTAATTATAAAAGTTTGATTGGGTTTGACTAATTGGACTACACGTGGGTCCAAAGGCTAATTTTTTGTATAGTCAAAATTTTAGTTTTATCCATCATACCATTACATAAGGCTCGTCAACATAAGTTCACATACTAGTCGTATTCCAAATTCTAAATTATGATTTAAAAGATTTAGATCTATAAAGTTTTAAGTATTTTATCAGTGTCAAAAAAACAATACGGATGTGGTTTGAAAATGATATATGTGGGTATAAATACTTATATAAGTTTGTTGGTGTGATGACCTAACACATAATATCCAAAAATGCCAAAAATATCCCTGAAATCCCCAAAACCTATGTAAAAGCATGACCTAGTTAGACCAACCATAACCCATCACCACAACTCATCGAGTTTCATCGGCTTTGATTTATTTTCCAACCAAATCAACCAACATGCACAATAAAATTAGAAAGTTCGTAGAATTTCAGACTTGCCACCAAATTTTCACGATCATTTGTTGTTGGACATGCCCAAATTAAGGGTTTTTTTGGTAGGGTGCATTTCTTGATCATATAATATTTGGCTGGATTTTGGTGGTTCTAGGCCATAATTCTTATCTTTCTTGCCTATTATGGACCCCTAAGTTCATTTCTACCATCTTTTCCCTTAATTCCACACCGTTTTATGAGATCTAACAACATCATATTTGATCAAATGTTTCATTGCATTTCCTAGTTATTGGTAAGTTGTTGAACCAAAGTGAGTATACAAATATATTTCCTTTCCATTGGTATATGATTTGTCAATTTAATTAATGTTTGAATAATTATCTAATATAGGTAAATATGTGTAAATACCTAGTAAAATTCGACTGAAATTGAACAATCAAAACTATATTCCTGTTGATAATGTATTTCTATAGGTTATTAGAACCTATTAGAAGGTTCAATTTCATAAAATTGGCCTTATGTTAAAAATCCTCAATTTTGGATAGAGGGTTTGAAATGTTCACATTATAATTGGATCTCTTGGTGTCCAATCTCTATTAAAGAGCTGTAAAATTTATTTGAGGATATTTCATACACATCAATATCCTTGGTTTAATTTTGAAAGCCTAAGACATATTTTTTATATCATACTTTAGACATCCATATTGTGCCTAGAGATGATCTTCTAGAGAAGTAAGAATGATTATTAATGATATCTATGAGTGGACTTACTTTTAAACAATTTTTCGGTATATTAGTATACTGATTTTATAGTTTGAATATTTTATATGGTTTGACAATTAAATGCCTATTTAATGCGTATATGGTTATTTGTATTTACATATATGTGTGCTGTAAATTTTTTAAGCTTTTAAAGATCTTGAGTTTCAAAATGTTTGAAAATGGTTTTAGCATAAAATGAGGATTTGGAACTTTTAAAATGTTTACACAGGATTTGTAGTTTATAAAAACTCACATGATAAAATATCTAAATAAGTGGTTTCGTTCCTTAATATTAAATTCTCATGTATGGTATAACATTAGTTTTGAAAATGGAAATGTACGGTTGTGGAAATATTTGTTATGGATTTTGTGTTGTTGAGTTTTAATAAATTTATCATATAGTAAATAAATTTATCGTATAGTACCAGTGCATCTATTATTATTAGCATGAAGGCATTAGTTATGCTATGAGCAATCATGATATTAGAGTAATCACTAGGCTTTGTGATATCATTCCTTTGTACATTAAAAGGCAGGACTATACATTGAATGCATGCTTAAAATCTGTCTCTAAATGATGCATCGCAGACTTCTCAATCATCCAACATTTTTTAACATTTCCTTGGAGCACTCCATGCACTCCTCCAAAACCTTTCCTCATTTGTTATCCTATTGTAGGATTTATGAACCAATAAAGTTTATTGCAACAAGTATTTAGGCCTATTCAATAAAAGACCTTGAAAACCACCCTTTCTAAGCGACCAAGCCAAACACTCAACATTATCATCCACATAGGATGGTACTCCAAAACTTTTAGGTAACCATTGTTGGGAAATACATCAACCTTATCCTTGTTGCATCATGAAATTATTTTTATATAAAAGAAAATTGCAGCTCAAAAGTCACAATCAAGTCAGAAAAGTATCCATGATTATTATAAGAAACTAAAGGATACCAAAATTGTCAAGAAAAATGATCTTTGACTTTAATTTCACATTTCATTAAATCAATCAACTAAAAAGATGAAGCAATATCGAAAAATAAAAGAATGTTGCAACTTAAATGTCACAACTTAATTAATTAAGTATCGAGATAAAAAGCAATTGCCTACATAGAAAAAGTAATATGGAAGAGAAAATGATGATGCAAATCAAATGTCATATCACTATCAAGCCAATATCAAGGACGAGAATCAAGGTCAAGAGCAATCATGCAAATATCAAACATACAGGATGAACACATAAGTATAGATTTATAGGAATAAGTAACCAAGCTCTGATCAATGTCAAGAAAAATGACACAAATACCAATGATATAGGATGAACACATAAGTATATGTCCATAGGAACAAGTAATATGTTCTGACACCAAGCTAACATGATCCGTCCGAGAATCCTTCCGAGATGCTTAGGTGGCACGATCTCGGAAAAGTCCTACCAAACAATCCTACAGAGTACCACACAAAACCTCCTTTAAGAGAAGATAAAACAAGCATTTTCACAAATACAAATTTCTTATATATAAATATATATATATATATATATATATATATATATATATATATATATATACATTTATGTATTCAAAATAGAAACCCAATCTCCAAACTACAATTTATTGATCAACATCCACCACAAAATTGACGCTTAAACATAAATGTAGTCAGTAACCAAATGTTACTGTGATTATGATGAATACATATAAGAATAATCTATGAGAGTTTACAGAAATAAAATCAATACAAGCAAAATAAATAATACAAAATAAACAAAATAAATAAGAAAAATACGGGATGCTAATGCTGTGGCTCACCACAAAAAAACATGATGTGTGATAGGGAGCTGCCAAATAACACTCAAGACCTAGGGGAACCAATTTAAAATAATAAAATTGTAAGATAAGGATATCTCAGTGAGTGGACTAAATAATATAAGAAAATACTACTATCCATCTTTGAAATTCTTTTTTCTTAAAACCTTAATTTTAGCTCTTTGAAAAGTTTTTGGTTTGAAATTTGCTTCATAAAAGCCATATTCATAACCCTAAACATATAAACCACTTTAGTATAAATAATTAAATAAGTTAGAGCATAAGTAACCATGTACATAAAATATCACATTCAAGTGCAAACCGTATAGGTATCGTTGGAAAAAATAATCAAATAATATACTTAAATGATTGTATTTATTTACTCGAATGTATAATTAATTTTTTATTCATTGCTTTACGTGTTAGCATTATGGGTTTCAACTTAAATGGTTTCAATTTCAAGCAATTTGTAGTTGATAATCAAGGTTGTATAATTAGTACCTCAGGCTATGGGACTCGAATCTCATCATCATTCTTTGCAGTAGAAGATGACTGTATATGTGTCATATGATCATAATCGATATTCAATATCTAGTATACTCATGAGTACACGAACCTCATCATGCCGAATGTCAATATTTATCCATTTGATTCATATGCATATAAATATATATTCCACAATTTTAAAACTTAATCTCATCAATTATTTCATATAAACCAACATTTCTCATGCCATAAAATCAAGCAAATAACAATTTTGACTAAAACATTTATTCACGTATTGGAATAATTAAATGCCAAGATTCCATAAACTAGATAAACCAACATGCCATAATTTGACATCTCATGTACAAAATTTACCAAATAAGAATGTCAAATTCCACTATTTTCAATTAATGATTTCCATATTATAAAATTTGAATTAATAGAATTTTAGTAAACCATAAGCTCAAATATGTAAAATATTTTAGTGGCAAGATTGAAAAGTTTACCATGAGCATATTAGTGCTTAAAATCATTTAAAATCTTATCAAAAACCACATAAAATGATAACATTTATATCTATATATTTATATATGCATACCTATATATATATATATACAATTAGTCTTAAGTAAGATTTACCTTACTTTTTTAAAACTAAAGTCCACCTCTGATGATTATTAGATCATATTAAGAATTAAGACTTAAAATTTAAAAAGTAGTCAAATATGGGTTTAGTGACACATTAAAATCCTATCTAGGGAAAATGAATAATTTCGGGATCCAGTGATTAATAAATATAATTTTAAGTCTAAATACTTTATGCAATTTAACGATTGAAGAATGAAGACTTCATATCAGTCCTCATATTAAGGACCAATTTGAGCTTTGTTTTATATATATATATACACACACAATCATAACTACTCAAAATTCATGTGTTGGTTCAAAATATTATGAAATTAACATTTCAATATGCCCAAAATATTTTTGAAAATATTTCCATTCAAAGATACTAGTAATGTCCACTTTTTCTCAACTACAAGATCACCATCATGTTCCATATGGATGCCTAAAATATGCAAAAATATTATTTAGGCTTTTAAAAATTTGCCTAAAGACATTGATGCACTTCAAAAGTTCAAAAATTAATCCTACCACCTTAGGATTACAAAATTTGAACATCAAGTTTGATACAAACCTAGGTCAACTCGCGCCTAATCCGTATTATATTAGTCCGATTCGAAAAATTATGTTCAATTTCTTATGGTCACCTCAACCCCAAATCAACCTGTGATTAGAAACCTTGGTATGTAATAAAGACATCACAATAGGTGATGGATGTCCTATTAATAAGTCAAGCTAAAACACTCACTCTCTAATGGTGTTTTTGGTGTTCAAAAAGAGCTAAGAGAATTCTATTTCAGAAATAAATTTTTGAATAATATTAAAGGTGTCTTCTTATTGAAAAATAAACCTTTAAATAGGCTAAAGTCATAAAACAAAAAACCCTAACTTGCTAGGTAAAATTTGGCCCAAAGGAATTAGAAAATGAGCTTGGCCGAATTTTTCATGCCTTCCTAAACTAATTCGGATTAACTAATTCTCTTATTTTGAATTAGGAAATAATTAATTTACAATTGAAATAATAAAATAATAACTTTCCTAAGTTAATTTTTCCAGAAAATAAATAAATAAAAACCAAATAAAAGGCTAATTTCCTAAAATAAAAAGTCAAATTCAAATTAGGAAACTAGTTGACTAGTTTGACCACTAAGTTATCGTTGACCAATTTCCAACTTGTAAAGGCTCCAAATCAGCTCCCATATGCCATGTAGAATTTCAAATAGGTTTAATTATGATTCCCATATACTTCCCTTGATTGGAACAAAGAGAAAATGCTTAATCAGTAAAATACAGTAAAGCTAGCAACAAATACAGCAATTTTGGCCAAAAGCTCCTTCTATGCGCAAATGGCTTCTTTAATGGCTTTTGTTTCTGCCTTGACTTGTTTCCATAAAATATTAGTGATATCAAGTGAGTTCAAGAAGTGTTGAACCCATTCCTTGCTGTCCGGAGTCCACAAATGCACTAAAATAGCTAGTTGGGTTCATATCGGCCTCCACCACTTGAATGCTTAAAACAGGCTTTGAATCTTCAGGTATTGACAAGTCCTTTTGAGGATTGATAACTCCTTGTATAAGGCTAGCCAGGTTGTTCTTAAATCTCTTGGCTTGAGCCTAGTGATTGGCCTGGATCTGCACCCCAGCGAATTGTCGGTTGTATGGGTACGAGCAGATTCTCATCAAAGTTATTCAATTACACTGTACCTCGTTGGATTTGGTATCCAAAATTTATAGTTTTTTAGTTTAAGGCCAATTTTATAAAATTAAACCTTTTAATGGTTTCTATATCTAGAAATGCATTTCTAACTTTAGTTTCGTCAAATATTATCCAAACACAATTCAATTTTTTTCTTATATTAGAGTAATTGATGCAAAAATGAAAAATTAATCAAACAATGTCTAAAATTCATAAATTATATTCCAATGGAAAGCTCATAAGATGGGTAATATATTGGTGTGCTCACCTTGGTTAAATTAAACTAAAATGACCACAAAACTCATTAGAAAATTCAACCAAAATTGATGTTGATGGGCCTCTCAAATGGCAAGGAATGTTGATAAATGGAGATTGAAAATGGATTCAAATCCAAATACAGGTTATTGTTGGCCTATAATGACCAAAATCCAACCAGTTTGCCAGAAAACCATTTGGCACCATGACTCTAAATTTCTTACATAATCTAGTTCCCACTTTTGTACAGAGCTCTCCAACCATTTTTTTTTTCTTGGATATGAAATGTTTATGCTTGTATCCCTTGGCTTATTTGAAAAGTTCCTACCATTTTTGGAAAATTTTGATTTTGGAGGGAAGTTGTTATATCTTTGTGAGTCTTGATAAAGAGAGTACTATTCCTTCTCAAGTTCAAATTTGGTTACTTTCTTATTCTACTTATGAGATCATTTGTGTTTATTAATTCTTGCATTAGTCTGGGGTTGGAAGTATTATATTTTAAGTGAATAAGGATGGAAACATTAAACTCTTTCCAAAGAAAGAATTAGTTTTAACTATTTGTTTATTGAATAAATTTTAACCATTGAATATGGTTGTAATTATATTATTGTTTTGTTGTAATAATAAATATTTTACAGTGGAGACTGTGGCATTTTTATGCTTAAGTGCATGGAGTTTTTACATGCCAGACTACCCTTGAACTTCACATTAGATGATCTAGTGTTCTTTGGAAAGAAGTATGCTCATGGGCTTATAACAAAGAACTAAGTATATGAGGCTTATAACAAAGAACTAAGTATATGAGATAGGTGGTGGATTCTTGAACAATATAACATCTTTTTTTTCTCCTCTGTTTTTTTTACTTCATCATGTTTATAGATGTATCTTTTTTCTTCTGTTGGCATTTTGAATGTAAAGATAATGATGAATTTTGATGTTAATTTAACAAAGATTATGATGTGTTTTGATGTAAGGAAAACTAATTTGCTTTCTTGAAAATGTGACATTTTTATTAGAATTCATTTTTGTGCCCTTTAGGTCTAGCTCATTTCCATCATTTAGAAAATTCTCTGTTTGGCAGAAAAAAAAACTTCTTTCTATTGGAAATAAGTTTCCTCCTATTGAAAATCAATTTCCTTATGTTGGAAATCAAGTTCCTGATGCTGGAAATCAATTTTACTCTAGTTGGAAAATCATTTCCAATAAATGAATAAATTAATATTTAGGTTAAAAAATCGTTATTGTGCAGGATGTAAAATGGTTGACAAATTTAAAGCAATACCCAAAATTACACCCAAAAAAAAAAAAAAGAAATAAAAAAAATAAAAAGGAGAAAAGCCAACTCTTTTCAACAAAAGCGTCGGCTTTTACGTAGTTTTTTGTCGGTGCTTTGTTTAAAAAGCATTGCCTTTTCTCTTTTTTTGGGGGAAAAATTTTGATTGGTGCTTTTAAAATTTGTCAAATTCGGATTATTTAATAGAGATTCATGCAAAATCAAACAAAAGCACCATTCAAAATTACACCAAAAAAGAAAAAGAAAAAAAATTTTAAAAAAAGGGGGCAAGATAACGCTTTTCAACAAAAGCGTCAGGTTTTAGCTAGGTTTTTAGTGACGCTTTTGTTGAAAAGCATTGCCCCTTTTTTGGGGGAAATTTTGAATGTTGCTTTTAAAATTTGTCAAATTCGGATTGTTTAATAGAGATTCATGCAAAATTTGGCAAAAGCACCATTCAAAATTATACAAAAAAAAAAAAAAGAAAAAATTTTTTTAGAAAAAAGGGAGAAGCCGATGCTTTTCAACAAAAATGTCGGCTTTTAGGTAGGTTTTTGGCGAAGCTTTTGTTGAAAATGGTCGCCTTTTCCCTTTGTAGTTGGTTTTTAGTAAAGAGTAACATATTTCTTATCTATGAACATTTGGCTTTGATACACCACTAATGGAGTATCAAACATAGTTGAATACATATTAAATATGAATTTTTACTTATTAACAATCCAGTTGATTGACTATCATTTGGACGAGAGTGATTTGCTAATAGTAGAAGGAGTATAGAAAATGCTAGTAAAAGATTTATATGAAATGCATCTTCTATTGATCCTCGTATATGTTAATGTGAACTAGGAAGTCCAATAAATCGTACAAGTACAAAACTGTTCAATCCATTGCAAGATGCATTCACTATTATATAAATGACTAAATCATGCATATATATTACCAATTGTTATTGCTCCTAGTATATTAATGTTCCTATTAGATAATTAGTCACCAAAAAGTCTAGGATATGCATGAAGCATGGTAGGCCAATTGGCTCCAATATAAAGCTCTTCAAAAATAAAAGGAGCAAATATATATGATGGCAAAATGATGAGGCAAGTACTTTTGAAGGTCTGATGATGTAGTTAATGAAAAGACCATAAAAGTGGATTGGGTACCTAATATATTAAATATATTGAGATCTCATCAAACTACAGCACTATTAGAAAACTATGGAATGGTATTTAAAATATCAGTGACAACGCATGTTCATATTTTGACGTCTTTGAAATTATAAATGAAAATAAAGATCAGGGATTAAAATCTATTGAAATATATAGACCCATATATGGTTGGCCTATATAAAAGAACACAATTCGCATGTAGCCTTATTAAACATGAATTTTTGTACCTAGTCTGAAAAATAAAAAATGTGAACACACAAAGTATGTTGGGTTTCATATGCAAATGAAAAGTTTCTTTCAATGACACGTGACTCATTATGATGAGACAAACTGTATTGTGGTGGATGCAATTACACTTATACATTTGGTTTTTTAAAAACGTTTTCCATGAATATAATAATTGCAAATTTTTATGGATCACATGATTTACATAAGAATCTGAAGGATTTATATAGCATGCATTGCATAGATAATGAGTGGATATATGAAAAGAGACTAAGCTAAACATATTTCACTTGAGTTAATTTATACATGAGGAGTGGTGAAATTGATATCCACAAAGTTCGATTAAATAATATACTAGGTCATTTTCTACTTTATTTTTAAGAACCATGTAGATGAAATAGACATAATATATGTATTAAGTTGTTATTATTAGGGGTTGAACAATTTATTGACTAAGTAGGTTGAGCTCGGAAGGTTCATAGTTGTATTCTTTTTCCTTAATTAGGTTTTTATCCAACAAGATTTTTCTTTATCAAAGGCTTTAATGAGGCAACTTGTTCATTGCAAAATAGCATATGGACATAAACTCTTATTTCTTTAGCTAGTTTTTTTCATTGGGTTTTCTAGCAATGTTTTTATTTAAGCACGTACATTACATAATAGCGTCTAAATGGAGTTATAAATTATAAAATTTTATGTGGACAATGTTGAAATTCCTATGTACCTATATTATTAAAAGGTTTTAATCAAAAGGTCATTTTCACATATGAGCTTATTAAGAGCAAAGCCATAGGTGTTCATTTGTCTATTCTAGTGATGATACAATAATTTTATATACAAAGGTGCTTACTTCAATGTCGGAGAATTTGTACAAAAGATTACAAGATTTGAAAAATAATTAGTCTTATTATCTTGAGGGGGAGAATATGCGACTATACTCTTTTTTTTCTTAGTATGATTTTGTTCCATTGAAAGTTTTCTAACAAGATTTTTAACAGTATTAACAAGTATGATTAGGCATTAAATGGAGAGTATTATGATAATATCAATTATGGATCCGTACTAAATAACAAAGTTATCAAATGAGATTTATTTTGTATTATCTATATTGATAATCTACACTTGACTGTAATTATCCTTTTCATAAAAGTGTCTATAAATAAGATCTTTCTCCATGTTGTAATTTACACACTTAAGTATATAATTAATCTCTCTTCCTTTGACCTCCTCCTCTTTTGTCTTTCTTTTATATTTTCTATATTTTATAACATAATTAAATATATTATAAATTTTTCAAATGTATTTAGCTAAATATATTTGTTAGATATATAACTTACATAAAAAAATATTTTTAATTAAAAATATTACAATAAAAAATTATCATATAACTTTTATAAAAAAAAAAAAGACAATTATCATATAGTTTAAATAAATATTAATTAAGAATATAGGAAAAATTCGTTGAATTTTTCAGATTAAATATTGCAAAAAAGTATTAAAAAATAAAAATAAAAAAGTAAAAAGAATTTAAAAGTAATTTAACTTTAGTATCGACGTAAAGGTTATTTAGACTGCTATATAAAGAAGACAACGAATGTCAACGTGTGTGAATAATTTATTAAAAACCTTATAGATGTTTAATTAATTCAATGTCAATTATTTAAAAAAAATATATTTAATTAATTAATAGTCATAAATAGTTTTTATATACATTATTATTGAAAAATAATTATACAATCAACTATGCTTTTATTCTATTTAAATTTAGACATTGTTAATTTTTACACCATATATAAAGCATTTGACATTCAACATGTGTTGCTTTCTGTCACTTCTTTCAAATTATATATGCAATTCTTATTGATGAATTTTAAGATATTAACATAACGAAAAAAGAAAAAAAGAAAAAAAAAAAGAAAGAGGGAAACACACACACAACTTAGCATTCTATTGAAAGCAACTTTATTCAATTTTTGACTTATGTGTATGCCTAATTTTGACAATTTGATCATTACATAAAATTGTATGACTGCACTAAAGTGGAAAAAAAAAAACAAAAAAAGAGAGAAAGAGGAATTATTTAAGGGCCATGTAACAGTTTTTGTTTTTGTTTTTTAAAATAATTTGGAGGGTATAGTGCAAAAAATATAATAATTTAGGATGGCAATATTATTAAAAAATAAAAAAACCAAAAACCAATGCAGAATATTGTTGGTTTAATCTTCTAAAAGAGGGATTCCCATGTCCATGTCAATAAGGACCAAGGAGAAAATCCCATACCCAATACTAAAATATAGTTGATAAAGTACTTGAACTTTGATCAAGATACGAGATGGTCGGAGTTATACCTGCAAATATATATATATATTTTTTTTCCTTCACAAAAGACAAGAAAAGATGTCCTAGTTTGCCTTTTAATTAAATCCTGATTAGCATTCTATTTTTTTCTTTTTCCATTTCTATGAATTTGTTTTAGAAATAGTTAATAGATAACTCAACAATTAATACTGAATGCTGATATATATACATACATATATAAATATTCAATTTTGATAAATTCATAACCTAATTTCCATTTATGTTGAGCATTTAGTGATGTAACAAGTGCTAATGGTTATTACTTATTTAACTGTAATTTTAATATAAATCACTAATATGGTGGTATCCACAGCATTCGACACATCAACATCTAATAAAACATTATTCTTACACATTCATATATATGTACACACACACAGTCATAATCTAATAGATTTTCTACCTTATTTTAGGGTTAGCTGTTTAGGGGTATGCTCCATGAATCATAAATGACAATATTAATTTAAAATATTTTTAAATTTTATTTGATTTTTTTAATTCTACAAATTTAGTAAGAGAAAGTGAACATTTTAATGACAGCCAAAGTTGTCATATAGAATGCAAATAATATTAATTTTTTTGAAACGAAATTGAAAATTTTATGCATTTTCTTTGTTACTCTCATTTAATATTATGCCATATCAATAACATGTACCATAAAGTAGCTAGATTGCAACATATATAGTAAAAATAATAATAAGTGGCAAACGCATAAATGTCAATCTAATTAATTTATTATTATTCGAAAATAAGAATGCTACAAATACTTAAGTTTTTTCTAATTTATTTGCAAAAAATATGACAAATGATGCCATAAATAGTAATTTGTTAGTTGTTGAAATCCACTTGTTTAAGGGTTTATTTATTTACATAAGTTATATAAAATTTGATAATACTTCATATACCTTCAAGTCTGCCAATATATCTTCTAAGAATATATGTATTTTTATTTGATTAGTTTATATTTATTAACATTTGTCACTTCAAAAATTCACTTATCTATTATTAAAATATATTAATATATTAACCAATCAAATAATAATATATATATATTTGATAAATATGATAATATATTAGTTGTTGGCCATAATATTACTATATAAAATTTTCAATTATTAATACATCCTTATATTATTTCTGTAAACAATTTGATTCACTTGCATTCTGAGAATGTCATTGCATCTATGTTATTGCATCTATGTTTCTCAATCATTTGTCATTAACACTCCATGCATGATTTTGGCATCCACATATTCAAAAGTTTGTAAAAGAAATTTTGGGTCTTATCATTTTCATCATCCACTTTTCCCAGACAGCGAAGCAACTGCAAGAATAATGCCCCTTTGTACACGGTAGGTGATCGTATCTTTGACTTCTACGTCTAAATATGAAGGAATATGGGGCAAAAAAAGAGTATCTTGTTTGCATCCAATAGGCTTTGTTAATTTACTGGTTTTGTGGCCACATGCAGTGACCACAAAATACAAAAAAGAAAAAGAAAAAGAAAAAGAATATTTTGCATGCATATGTAAATTTTTGTGGAAAGAATCGCACCTAATTTTCTCTATATATAATTAATTTAAAAGCTAACTACATTTAAAGCTAATATACTTGGCAAATTATTACTGAAATGAAGATGGTCAATATAAATTAAATATTTTTTTATAAAAATAAATTTAATATATTTTTTAATATGTTGCCTTTTCTTTGGCAATAAATTAGTATATTAAATTACATAAACATATACATAATTCATGGTAAGATTCAGTGGCAGATTTAAAATTTTAATTTGGGAGAGTCATTGTACAGTGAAATGTTTCATTATATTAAAATATATTCATACATTTTGGAAGCAATAATAATGTAAATTGTTGTATTAGCTTAATAATTACATTTGAAAATTTTTAAAATATAAATGAATTTTAAATATTAAATTATGGTATATTTCCTATAATTTGGATTAAGCTGAAATAAACATTTTTTTCATCCCATAAGAACCTTTAACTCTTAAGCAAAGGGGAAAAAAAATCCTAATTGAATTAATAAATTTATAGAGGTTTTAATCAAATAGACATCAATAACTACTATAAAAGATGTCCATTTGGAAAAATATGGTATATTTTTTTAATAAAAAATATTATTTATTATTATTGATAATTGGACACCAATGATATTTATATATTAGATGATAATTTAATTGATTTTGATTCTCATACTAAATTTTTATTATTAAAAAATTAAATATCCCAAATTAGTAATTGCTGCATAAATAAAGGTTTGACTATACCATATGATAAATAACAAAATTATTTCTGAATAAATAATGATATTTACTTGATAATATATATATTTTTTGAAATGTACTTTTACATATATAAATATAAATGATTAGGTGTAGGATTGAATGTTGTTATTTGATTCTCGTACCTCTTACAGGATAGAACTTAAAAAATCCATCACGTGCGGAATGTTGGTACACCGTTATTAAGACAAGGATGACGGCTAATAGTTGAATTACTATTCATTCCTAATAATTATACAATAGATTTCACGTGTTATATATTTGTGAATGAATTTAGTATTTACCAAAAAGAAAAAAATCAAAAGAATCTAGTACAGTAATTTATTTTTATTATAATTTTACTTGATAATGACATTCAAAACCATATGGTAAATAAGATTAAAACTTTGAACCGACCAATTCTCAATGTCCCAAATTAAAGTTCCTTGATTAGATCCGCAATTTTTATTGCCATGAGAGAGTTCTTTTTTATTTCTTATTTGCTGTTGTTTTGGTAATCTTCATCTGTCAGAAATTAATATGCATGCTTCGAAATGGTAGTGACACGCGCTATCCTTGATGGTGATCCTTCCCCTACATCGAAAAGCTATCCGTAATAACAAGTTTTTATTTATTTAATTATTTAATTGATTGTGCTTGATAGAAAATAAAAATTAAATATAGAGACACTGCTTACACTTTTTTGGTGGTCCCTAAATTTAATAGTAAAGCAGCTTCTCATCTTCACCACACACGTCACCATATTAGAAGAACCTCATGTTGTTTTTCATTCTGAATTTTTTCTTCCTCAAAAGTCCCATATATAGTGAAAGTTTATCTTCCCCTTCTCAGCTCCTATATATATGTGCATAAATTTATACACAGAAGAAGTGTAATACATCCATTCTTTCACTCACCTTCTCATAGAAAACCCACGTTTCTGTTTTCATTTTCTTTGTTTAATTAGAAGAAGTATTCGAAGTTGTACAAGTCAAATTTCACTTCCAATCAATGGAAGCAAAAGGAACGGAAGGAAAAAAACCTTATTTAGTTGTGATTCTCATACAAGTAATCTATGCTGGAATGGTGTTGTTCATGAAGGCCGCCTTCAATGGCGGAATGAACACCTTCATCTTTGTTTTCTATAGACAGGCTGCTGCTACTATCATCATAACCCCTCTTGCTGTGTTCTTTGAATGGTAAAAATAAATATTATTTACATGCACATATATGTATATATACATATATAATTCTCTATTTTTGCAAATTAATTTGCATCTTTAACGCATGATGATTTTGAGATGCTTATGTTTCTGTTTGGGTTTGCAGGAAAAGTGCACCACCAATGACATTTTTAACCTTCATCAAGATGTTCTTTCTCTCCTTTTTTGGGTACGTAACAGTACATATATCCCAATTTTGACTTAATTTCCATCTTTTTTTAAAAAAGAAAAAATTCCCATATTTAGATGTCGAATTCGATTTCATGACATCAGAACTTTTGGTATTTGAAGTCGTTGTAAGACATTTTGAATGTAAATTCATGATATGTGTTGCTTTTCTTTTCCATAATTGGTAAAATTATATGAACTTGCAGGATTGCTTTGAGCTTGGATATATGTGGAGTTGCACTTGATTATACCTCCGCAACTCTTGTTGCTGCAACTACGAATTCTCTTCCTGTCATTACTTTCATATTGGCAGTTTTGCTCAGGTACATTTATTGACATATTTGTATTTGTATTTGTATTTTAATAAGTCAAAAATTATTAAGGCCGTTGGGCCCAATCTATCACTGAAATATTTTTCATATTTGAGTAAAAAACTAAATAAATAAATAAGAATCACTAAAAGATTCGGTTTGCTTGTCGTCGCCAACAACACCTGGTTCAGATCTGACTTATAAGTGGCGTTCTGAAAAAATATCTGTCGGCTTCGTTGTCCTTGGGCTGTAAAAACTCCCTTTCAAGCCCAAAGCTTACATGATTTGCTCGGGTTGGGGTGGGCTGGGGAGCGAAAAGAACACTTGAGGTAAACCCAACTATTTCTTGGGTTGGGTCAACCACTTCCAGGGTAGGACCACCGCCGTTTCTCGGTGGTCTGTCACTTACCATTGCTCCAACGGCGAGCCAGCCGCTAGCCAATATTTGCTACTTATGTTGAGGAGATGAAAAGTGGCCAGCAGTGGTTGGTATTGGCTCAATTCAATTTGTTTTTTGGCTCAAGGTTTGCATACTAAATCGAAATAGTGGATAAAAGTAAACCAAATAGAACCAACTTACTGGTTTACTTTGATTGGTTTAGATTTTGGTTTAAGATGGATCTAAAATATTCATATATATATGATTTTCTTTTTAAATTTTTTTTAAATAATAATGCTATATTTATTAAAATATTTATCAAATATTATAATAGGTGATATAATAGTATTTGATTAGTTTATTTTCATAATTTATTTAATTATTTAAAAATTCACTTTTCTATATTGAATTATATGAATATGTTTATTCAATAATATTTTGATGTATGTCATTTGATAAATAAATTTAAAAAATATTTTGATATTTTTAGTATTATTAAATCAATAATAATTAGCATTATTAATTTTTAAAAGTCTCACAATTTTCCCCCTTAGAGGTAAGAATCTGAATTTTATTCTCTTGCAATGTATTAAAACTAAAATCTCTTCTTTTTTTTTTTCTTTTTTTTATTTTTCCTTATAGCATGACTTAGATTAGTTCCTTAAAAATTACCACATATATTTTCATTACTTTCTTTATACCTTATGTCTCTCATGAAATACTACTTTTGAGATGTATTTTGAACCTTCATATGCCATTTAAGTACCACACCCATGTGTAATTTTTTTTCTCCAAAAATAAAAGGAAAAAGAGTACCACCCATGCCTTTTTATCCAAATCAAATGCGGCGAAATGAATATACATTATGGAAGATTCTTAACAATTTCTATGTTGGATTAACATGTTCAAGCTTTATTCACTATGGTACATGTGTTCGATGCCTAATTAGCTACTGTTTTATAATGCAAAAATTGAACTTAAATTTTCCCCTTTCAAAATTTGAAGCAAATACTTAATTTCTTAGTCTCACTATTTGCGAATTTAGCATCTGCATTTTCTTAAATTTCAGTATGGAAGTGTTGAGGTTGAGAACAGCCCCGGGAATAGCAAAGGTAATAGGTATGTTATTCTGCATAGCAGGAGTAGTGAACCTGGCATTTGTGAAGGGTCCCCATTTCAAAATCCCATTGCATCTTAATCTTTTTGGTCACCATGACATCCAACAACACCACGTTGGTTCTAGCAGAACTTGGGTTAAAGGTTGCTTCCTCATGCTCCTTTCCAACACCTTATGGGGCTTCTGGCTTGTAGTGCAGGTAATTGATTCACTTCATATATCCATCTCTATATCCCTTCACATCAAATTTCTCTCCTCTCGTTTGGTAACGTTTGTTTATTTATTAAGTTTTACGTTATAATAATTAGGCTTCAAACGTAGCTACAAACATATATGTAAAAACATAAACCATATAATTATATATATGCAGTTATGCTTTATTGTTTATTCTTTAATTGGTTCATTTTATATATATATATTTCCATATATCTTGTTATATCATCTTGGCATCAAGTGTTTTCATATTAGGTTTTCAGCAATAAAATATTAAAAGAAAATTAAATGTCAATATTGATAATATTTGTCACATTAGCAATGGATTTTAGTGGTAAGAATCACAAATGGTGGCATATAGTAAAACTTTTTTAAAACTGCACATTTGAATATGGTTTTCAGATTTCATTTTTTTATTCGCCTTTTACAATTAGTACTCTGGAAAGTGAACTAATTGATATATGTATTTATGGGATACATGTAGGGACAAGTCACGAAAAACTATCCTCCAAAGCTTCTGTTTACAGCTTTTCAATGCCTTTTCAGCTCCGTTCAGACGTTTGCCATTGCCATTGCTTTGGAAAGAGACCTTTCTCAATGGAAGCTTGGATGGAATCTCAGACTACTTGCAGTAGCTTACTGTGTAAGAACTTCATCAACTTATTTATATAAATTTAAATAGTTGTATATATTATATCTATATATATTTAATATATATATATATATATATATATATTTTTTTTTTATCCAATCTCAACAATAAAATTTACCGTTGAGTTCTTTTTTTTTTTTTTTAATTACTATTAAAAAAATTGGGGTTGGGAGATTCAAACCTACACTTTATATAAGAAAGAGTGGACTTATTACTTGGCTATTACTATGGAACAATTTACTCGGAGTTGGACAATTTTTTTTAACAATAATGCAAAAGACATATCAATTTTACGTCAAGATTGAAAGCAAATATAAGAACATGTTTAATAGCTCTGAAAAGTGCTATTTATATGATATTGAGGTTGAAAGAGTTTGCTATTTTCAATAGTTTTCTATAAATCTCCGTTAATTAATGTGTACAAATATTTTTTTCCTTTAAAAAACTAATAACAATTGACAAGACAATGGAGCAAAAAAAAAAAAAAAAAAAAATCACCTAGCCATTAAAGATATTCATAGTAGAAAATTCAATAAGTCATTTTGTAGAGTTTAACAAATTGTATAGAAATAAAAAATAAAATAAAATAATTTTCAGATTTCTTACTTATGTTCGCATTGGAGATTGATCTAAAAGAAATGAATTTGCAGGGATTTGTCGTTAGTGGGGTCACATACTACTTACAAACATGGGTTATTGAGAAGAAGGGACCTGTTTTTCTCTCCATGTCTACACCATTGTCTTTAATCATTACAATGTTCTTTTCAGCAATTTTCTTGGGGGAGATCATTAGTATGGGAAGGTAAATATAATAATGTATATTTAGTTTCTTAAATTTTAATATTATCTATATGTATAGAATTGGTTTTACTTTAGTACCTTGTGTAACATTTTATATTAAATTCTCAATTTATAATTTGTTGCACATTAATATAATTTCTAAATTAATTTTCAAATCGAGTAACAAAAAATTAATTAATTTTCCAAATTTACAATCAAGATGAAAAAAATTAATTAATGAAAGAGCTAGTTAATTTTTTCAATTTTTAAACTTTGCGTTAGTCAATTTAAAAATTGTACTAATGTAAAATATATTGTAAATTAAGAACATGATGTAGAATATTTTAAATTTAAAAATTCAATATGTATCTGGCTAAAGTAAACAATATTAAAGCAATTAGCACCTTTTTATATTTATATTTATTTTTTCTATTTCAAGTAATTAAATATTGCTTTCCTTCTTGTTGTTGCAGTCTCTTAGGTGGGTTACTTCTGGTTGGAGGACTTTACTGGGTATTATGGGCAAAGAGCAGAGAGGAACAAATAAATAAAAGGAGCTCTGATGTAGTTGAAGTTCAGAAAGATGGTTCGGAATTGAAAGAAATAGTGACAACCAATAGTAGTCCAGCATTGTTTGGTGTAGCATAATATATTAAAGGAAAAGGCTAAATACGTTCTAAAATTGCTTATAAATATATATATATATATATATATATATATATATATATATATATATGTATTAATATTTTACACTAATGATTTATGTCTATGGAAAATCCTTAATGCTCAAAAACGAATGGCCAATTCATGTTCAATTAGTTGTGTACTAGCTCTTTTGATTATTGAAATTTGTTTCAGGTTAGCCCAATGCCTTTTTTAGATAAAGATTTTGAGTTTGAATTGCCACTTCAATATGAATCCATCAAAACAAAGTAAAATGATACTATTGTATTAGTAGGCTTGTTCCATTGAAGGATAAAGTTCTAGATCCTTGGTTTAACTCGAACCGATTGAAATTAGGAATGGCAATCGAGTCAACTTTACTCGAACCCAGGTTAATCTAACTTGAGCTGACAACAACTCACTCCTATTGAAATTGAACCTAGTTTTCTTTTATTGTTAAATAGGTTTTGCCCAACGTAACCCGATAGATTTTATTAAAAACAAAATTCAAAACTTATTACATTTTGCCTTAAAAACATCCAAATATATACAAAGTAAACCTAAATACGACTCAATCCAAACCTAAATTGGACATAAAAATTATAAATCCAATCCAACCCAAAATCCGTATATAGTTTCCATGCCCACCTTGATCGAGTTTGGTCTTTCAGAAACCTAGCCTTACCTAATTTAGTTGTCATTCCTACTAAAATCTCCCATTTCTTTTAGTTTAGAATATAGGAAAATTTTCATTTAAACCCATTCAGTTTTATGATAAATATAATTTAACACCACATCTTTGGAAAGTTATCAATTAGACTCATCTATTAATTTTTATCAGTTAAAGTTCATAATTGTATTCTTATAGCACTTTTCAATTACAAAGTAATGATCTTTAACCTTCATTTGGTCTTTAAAGCCATTTGTCAGATTTTAGCAATTAAAGTTCATAACTTTATTTTCATAGCACTATTCAGTTATAAATAATGATTTTTAACCTTCATTAGGCCTTTAATATATTTTTCATATATATATATATATATATATATAAAGATTCTATGGTCAAGACGGTCCTGACCATAGTGGGTGAGGTCAAAAAATATGGGGAAATGCCCAGCCATTAGATTTTAATTTATCCAATGAACGGCTTAAATACTTCCCTATCACATGTGAGAAATTGCAACCATCCTGCAATAAAAAAACATTTCCTTTCCCACACCCGCAACACTATTCACAGACCTCATCATTTTAAAATTTCGAAATCCATCTCTCACCATTTCAAAATTTCAAAACTTCAAAATTCTCAATAAAATCCACCATCTCGAACTGTTTCAAAATTCCCCATTCAAATCCACCATCTTTCACCATTTTGAAGTTCCCAAATAAAATCCGCCATCTCCCACTCCCAGACCCAGATATTCTTTACTTCCACCATCCAGGCCTTCTCCTCAACAATCACAAAGGTTAGTAATTGTGAGCCTCTGTTTTTTTTTTTTTTTAATTTAATGTGAACAAATGGCTTATTAAATATTGCATTGTCTTATTCAGAAGTCACAACTGGAGATTATGCATTGTCTTAGTGAAGTTCAACCGATCCGAATGTGCTCATGTGGACAATATATGCATTTAAAAACGTCAAGGATAGATAAAAACCCAAATCGTTAATTTTGGAAATGCTTAGATAGAGAACAAGTCATACAGAATTATGAATGTATTGAATTGACATTTGTTTTTGCTTATAAAATAATTACATTTTCATTCAGTTTTCGTTTTATATATTCAATTGACAAAGGAAAAAGGATGTGGTAAATTCATTTGGTCAAAAGAAGGAGAGCTTAAGGTTGACAAAATATATATACTTATCGGTGAAATTCATCGTTTGTCTGTGCAAGTGGAGAAATCTAATAATATTCTTGAAGCAATTCAGAAGAATACTAGGAGGAGCCACCAATATGACGTTAAGATTGTTATAGTTACGGTAATTTTATTATTTTGTTTGTTTAAAATGTTTGGCTATTGACCACGTGACAATATATATGTCTGTTGGTATACTAATTATGTACTAAATTTTGTTATGTCTTTGTTAAGAAGCATATGTATCCCAAAAAACATTGACTTATTTTGTTGAAACTCTATTAAATTTTTCTATGCAATATGACTTCATTAATTAAATGGAATTTTTCTATATGTTGTCGATTCTAAATGAATCATATAAAATGGTACTAATGGATACACTTGATAAAGTTCAATGCAACTGCAAAGCAATTGTTCAACTTCTATGGGGTCCACGAGGACAAAAGGATTGTCTGGCACAATTGAAAGGGCAAGTGACTCATTCAAGATGGTTTAACATCTTGTTACTCATTCAAGTATACTAATTTTAGCAAGTCGAAGTAAAACATCAAAATGTTTTTTCCTCTTATTTTTCCATGGAAAGACTAAAGCCAATATCTGAGCTAGATTGACTGTTTAGTTAATGTTGCACGCTATGTTGATAAATTTTACATTTAAAACATGCAATACAATGGTTTAACATCTTGTCACTCATTCAACTTTACTCGTTTAGCACAATATATCTTGTCTAAGCTAAATGTAAATATATTGTGTCTAATCATAAATGGTCGAAGGGATTATAGGAAGAAAGGGATTTTTAGAGAAGTTTTGTCTACTCTCATTGGCGCCTTGCAAATCCATGTGCATTTTGACCTTCTCTAAAAATCCCTTGCTTACTAGAGCAGACAAATCTTCCTTCATTGTCTTTATTTTTGGCTCTCACTCCTTGTCTCTACCCACCGGAATCCCTTCGACCTTGTCGAAGTCCTCCATTCTAAAAGCTGTTCCGAGAATCATGATGAGCTTGTTGTTCTCATAATCGATGACTAGACGAGGAGGATTCTCAAGTTTCTTAACAACCTCATGGTGGAAATTCCAAAATGAAAATAAGACAAAAGCCGAAGCTAGTAAATGCACGTAGCGTCGGCTTAGGTGCATGTTGCAATTCCCATTTGTTATCTTTGTAAATAGGGTTCTAATTTTGTTAATGTTTTTGTATACGTTGTGTAAAACGCGCCTAATAAATAACTAAAAAAAAGATTTCCTAAATAAATAAATACCGATGGATAAGCAAGAAAGAATATTTCTTAAAAAAAAAAACCTTACATAAATAAATAAAGGTCATAAAATATCGACGCTACCTAATCCCTACAGCGTCGTCTTTAATTTGGTAAATTTTAGAATAATTTGATAATTTTTATTGACTGCGTATATTTTGTGTAAAATCATAGGTCATTATGTTTGTTCAAATCATTAACAAACTTTGCAAGCTAAATGCAACTTACAAGATATAAAAAAATGTGAAACTGATGCTATGTCACAATGATAGCATCGACGTTAGTTCATGTTTTAATTTATGGATTATCTGTGTGAATGGGGTTTATTTTTTCAATGCTTTTGTATATGTTGTTTAAAATCCTTTGTAATGATGTTTTCTCTGAAATATTAAAAATATGTACGAGATCAATGGAAATTACAATAGGGAAGATTATTGTTCGAATTTTTTTTTTCTATATGATTTATTTCACTTGTGTTTAAAATAATTTGTAATCATGTATTCTAAAATCATTAGAAATATTTACTTGACATCACGTTGTTTTAAAGTCATTAAATACAACAGGGAAAATAAAAACTAATGACGCATAAGGCGACGCTATAACATGTCAACCGTGTTGGCTTTGCTATTTTTTCTTTTTTCTGTTCATATTTGTTAGGAATTTTTTGCTCTTTTGTCTGTCAAATGATGTTTTCGAAAGTTGTGTCAATTACTCTACATAATGGTCAAACGGGTAAGGTTTCTAAAAAATTAACAGTTTAATAGTTATGTTACAAGCCGCATGAGTATGGATGGGACAAGTTCTTTTCACTTTTGGGGAGATCGATCGACGAAGAATAGTAACCATCATTAATATTGATGGAGTGGATATGTTTTCCATCCTAGGGTTTCTTTAATTATTTACATTTGAATAATTAAGTAGGCGATATTTTTCGAGCACAATGTTTGGATTAACGTCGATGTTTATTAGATCGACTTTTAAACATTTGACTAATTTCCAACATTTTGTCTCTCTTTTTAACCTAGTCAGTGAAGAGATTTGCTATTGGCACTTTTGGAAAAGTGAATAAATGAATAAATCTAAGTAATAAATGTTTGACAAAAAACCTTAAATGTTTACTCAACATATCAAATTGTATCTGACCAAATTGGGTTTCTGAGCAAATCTAGGATACTGGTCAGCACTATTATTATGGGCGTTTTTCGATCCACAATCTTCTCTTTTGCTGTGTTTGCTACTTCACTATGTCAACTACTCATTATAATGATACAACCTATACTAAAGTTCATATGAATTGTTCATTGTTACATTCACAATAATCCTATTGCTATTTTGTTTTCGTTTTTCTTTTTATTATTTTGGCTTTGGTTATATTTTGATTATGGAATTGCCACCGATGGGGTGCTTAAGAAAGTTAAGAATCCTCCTCAATGAGGCATCGATTTTGAGGACAATCTCATCATGATTCTCCGAACAGCTTTCAAAACCAAGGATTTCGACAGGGTCGAAGGGATTCTGATGGGTAGAGGCGCGGAGATGAAGCCAGAAATAGAGACAATGAAGGAAGATTTGTCTATTACAGAAAGAAAGGGATTTTTAGATAATGTTCAATAGGAGATGGAGTTGAAAAGCGCAAATGAGAAAGTAGAAAACTGCCCGTATGAACATTACGTAAAGGTTCATACATGCATTTGTCTGCTCTTTCATTCGTGCTTTTCAACTCCATCTCCTATTGAACCTTATCTAAAAATCCCTTTCTTTCTGTAATAGACAAACCTTCCTTCATTGTCTATATCTCTGGCTTCATCTCTGCGCCTCTACCCATTAGAATCCCTTCTACCCTGTCGAAATCCTCGGTTGTGAAAGTTGTTCCAAGAATCATGATGAGCTTGTCCTTCTCAGAATCGATGCCTTGAGAGGAGGATTCTCAACTTTCTTAATCACTTCATCGGTGTCAATTCCAAAATGAAAATATAACAAAAGCCAATGCAACTACATGTCCATAGCATTGGGTTTGGTGCATGTTCTAATTACCATTGAATAAATAAATAAATAAATATGGTTTTAATTTTGTTACAAATTATGGATATGTTGTGTCGAATCCTTTGTAATTAAGCTTTCTAAACTATTTAAAAAATTTTACACGATCATTGGAATTGACAATAGTGATGAATAATGATAAAACAGTCAGAAGAACAAAAAAATTAAACAAATTTCGACCAAAGCAAACGTTGTTACATGTCCATGGCGTCGGTTTTGGCCAAAGCAAATGGTGTTACATGTACATAGTGTTGACTTAGATGATTCAAGCCAACGCTACTTTTATTGGTCCGCATTGGTGTACACCAATTGATTGGTTTTTTTTTTTTTTAATGTAAAAAAGAGTTTTCTCTCACCATTGTAATTTTTCATGATGCTTGTCACTTTGTTCTACTGATATTGGACAAAATTAGAACGAAGTAATTTAAACAATTTGTTCAACATCATTTAAAAATGAAACAACAATTAGTAAATTTTTAATCATGATTCAAAATTAGGTAACGCTGACGCTACAGTGGTTCTACATCGTCGGCGTATATCACCCATTTATTTTGATATTTTGTTTCATTGTTTCCTCTAACCATTTTAATTCATTTGATGCTTGTAATTTATTTGATTGCTTTTGGACGAATTAATTACAAAGAATTTTAAACAAAAGATCCAAACTCATAAAAAAGCAAAAAGATTTTAATTAATCATCTCTTTTTAATCTTCAGTATTGTAATTTCTATTGGATGTAGCATTTCAATTTTCAATCATTATTTTCATTTATCAGTATTGGAGGGTAATTATGAAAATAGATATGATTACCAAGCTATGAAAAGATGCAAGTATATTGGAACATGGAAGGGTGTTACTAATGTGTAAGGCCTGATTTTATTCCCTAATTCTAAGGTGTGTGTTGAGCTGTGGACTTTATGGATGCGTAAAATTAGGGTCAGGCAGTTATGCTGCTGTACCATCAATTAGGCGTAGCTGTTCACGCATGATGCCTAAGCTGAAGCGTTGTTTAATTGTAGCATCGCCATTTTCCTAACAAAAATACTTACAACCATCAAACGAAATTACAATGGTGAGGGGACACATTCAAAAATAAATCATCCATTAAAATTGGGACTAAGCCAATGTGTGGTTGTGAACATAGCGTCGACATTTGTCCTTTTCAAAAAAATGGTCATTTTCATTTTATATTTTCCTTATTTTTTATATGATTTCCAAAACTTTGTCTAAATTCCTACGTCATTATTTCGTCCAAAATCAGTACAAATATTTACAAGCATCAAACAAAATTACAATGGTTACAAAGGCAATACAGTTAATAAATTATCAACGTAGTGTCAGTGTCGGTCCCTTAATAAACATAAAATTTCTTTTTTTTCTTGCTTTATATTTTATAGGATTTTGCAAAGTTTATTTAAATTCCTCAGTAACTATTTTGTCCAAAATTGGTGCAAAAATTTACCACCATCAAACGAAATTACAAAGGCAATAAAGTCAATAAATTATCCTAATTTTGTGGATGTAAGCTGACGAGTGGTCGTTGATCTAGCATTGGCGTTGTTACTGTCAGGACCCGTCCAGAATCCCTTCCCCGGAACCCTAGACAAGCCCTGATCCAAGGGAAACCCTACCGGACCCTCCAACGGAAAATCCGGCAGAACCTCCCCTAAGGGATTTACTAACCACAAATTACCTGCACTGAAAACACACTTCTAAAAACATCCTCTTATTCCTCCCACAAACTACAAATTAGTTCCACAAATTGCAGCACTTCAAAATAAAACAACAGCAGCAACCCAGTGCATAAAGAACAACTACACGTCCAATACAGTATACAGAGCATTATACAACAAATGTGGAATTTATAAAATGACAGATAAGGAAACAATACAAGATGAAGAGGAAAAAGGGAAGAAAAACTTCTTGAACCTTCGGCAACGAACTGAGACGTTGGGCTCGCCCCGGACAATCAACGTCTCCAACCTGGACCTAGGGGAACGGAATTTAAGAGTGTGAGATGCTAATCATCTCAGTCAGCGACCCTACTACTATACAATATAATATCACGGTAATACAGTAGATAGATAATAATAAATTGGAAATAATAATTTCTCTCAAAACCCTTACAATTCTCTCAGTTGGAAAAGTTCCCCTTTTAAAACCTTTTCACAAAACCCTTGTTCGTAATCCCCGAAAACCAAGACATCAATTAATTCACTAAATATCAAATAGAATATAATAAGTCAAGCATCCGACAATTTTAATTTAAAGGAAATTAATTTATTGAATAATTAAGTAAAGAGAAAATTAAACCAATTTAAGAACCCCAATCAAATAAATACCAGAACAGTAATAGTTATATTTTTAATTCCAATACAGTTTCAAAACATTTTATTTTTAAAACACAGTTCTGAAAATCATTTGATGCACCCACTATATACCAGTGGCGCCAACAGTACCCAGCGTCCCAAGGTACCGCCAGACAGGAGGTTATAGAAAGAAACCGGCATACGGTCTCGTGGCGTCCCATTGCGCCGCTGCTAACCTGGTGTCCCGACCATGGGGGGTGGCCTACCCTCATCCGATGGCAACCACAGGACAACCTCATAATATCACCTGCGCGCTACTCACACCCACCTGCGCGCTAATCATAACCGTGTGCACACTAACCATATCACATAAAATCAGAACATCAGTACGTGCACGGTGCATCTAAAAATCATAAAATCCACAAATTTAATTTATAATAAATTTCACATTTTTCATAAGCATAGCGGGCATAATCCATCCGCTTGATCCGGGAAATTCTCCACAATTTCTTTATAATCAATGCCATAAATCCCATGATTTTCAAATCCACCAACTCCCAAATCCATCAATTCAAATATTCACATTTTCCCAATAGCATAAATAATTTCTCGAAATTAATAATCAAATCTCATAATATTCCATGGGCATATTTCATAAAAATTGAAATCACCAACATGAACAAATATTTTCCTTGAAATATTTGAAAATCAAATCGTACCCGATTTAATGTTAAAACCACAAGAATTCCAAAATTCTCAAATCCATAAAATAATTTCACATGGCATAAATTTGTAAAATGCACCTTTTCTTAAATCCAATAAGTTCACAAATAATTCCACAATAAATCAAATAAATATTTGGCACATAGAAATTAAATTCCAAATATTTAACTCACACATAATATATTCACCAATTAAATTCCCAAAATTAATTTGAAGGTGGGTCACTCACCTGGAGCACGCAATTAACCCATGATCCACCACGGGATCAATTCTACGACTCACCGGTGCTCCTAGAACAAAATTCACAGACAGTCAAATAAATTAATATTTTAATCGGGTAAATAATATCCGGTACCCGGGGGGTCAAACACAAACTTTAACCAAAATGGTCGAATAATATACCGAATCGAAGCTCGTGGGACGAGGATCACCAATCCGGTCTCCATCGACCCCAATTCCGCCGGAGCTGGCCGGAATTTGGTCGGGAAGCTTCGGCCGGTTTTGATCTTGAGGGATCTTTCAAACGGTGGGGATTTTGGGCAATCTAACCCCGGAAATGGAGTCAGAGGGGTCAAAAATAGTGGGATAGAGGTATGGGACGGGCTGGGTTGGTCGGAAACGGCGAGAATCGCCGGAAAAATTTCACCTCGCCGCCGTGACTTCGCCGGCCCAATCTGGGCGCGTCCGGCGGCGGCTGGCCGGGAAATTTGGTGGCCGAGGTCACGAGGTGGTGGGCTTGGACGATGGCCGGCGCGTGTAGCATTCCGGCAACTGAAATCCGGCGAAATGCCGGTCAAACAGGGAGAGGGTGAGAGTCAAAGGAGAGAGAAAGGGAGAAAAAATTTTCTGCATATTTTGTCTTTCGGGCTCGGGGAAGAAGAAGGAAAAAAGAAAAAAAGAAAAAGAAAAGAAAAGGGAGGTGTTTTCCCACGTGGGGAAAACAAAAGAAAAAGAAAAAGAAAAAGAAAAGAAAAGAAAAAGGAAAAGAAAAAGAAAAAGGAAAAAGGAAAAAAAAAATAAAAATAATAAAATAAAAAATATTATTATTTAAAATAATAATAAAAATAATTTGAGTTTTACACATGGTTAACATGTGGCTTCTCAACATGGTGACACATGGTCACCTTCATTAAGTCACACGTGGCACATCGTTACGCGTTTTAAAAATAATATTAAAATAATACGGTATTTGAAAAACTTTACAGGTCCATAACTTTCAAATCACATGTCCAAATCGGACGTGCCGCCAGTCTACGGACTCGTATCGACGAACACTTCACAACCATGCATGAGTCAAAGCTCAACCTTGCATGAATAAAAAGTCAACTCTGGCACTCCTTGGACAGTTTAGACCGCAACTTGTTTTGCTCAAAACTTTCAAACCGTAGCTCCGTTTTCAACGTGCTACTAGTCTACGAACTCGTGCCAACGTGTACTCCGTAACGGTACCTCAGTCAACCTAGAATTCCAACCGGATCAAAAAGTCAACTTTTGACCCCTTCGGTCAACGGTCAACGGTCAACCTCGGTCAACGTGCAAAAATTCCGACATGATTCGGGACGGGGTGTTACAGTTACATAAGATGATGATGGAGTGCAAACGTAGCATCGGCATAGTCCTTTACTAAACATAACATTTCACTTTTTTTCTTGCTTTATTTTTTACAGGATTTTGCAAAGTTTGTTTCAATTACTCAATACTTATTTTGTTCAAAATAGGTGCAAAACCTTACCACCATCAAACGAAATTACAAAGGCAATACAGTCAATAAATTATCCTAATTTTGTGGACGTAAGCCGACGACTGGTCGTTGATCTAGCGTCGGTGTTGTCCCATAAGACGACGATGAAGTGCAAACGTAGCATTGATGTAAACATAACATTTCTTTTTTTTCTTGCTTTATTTTTTACAGGATTTTGCAAAGTTTGTTTAAATTCCTCAGTAACTATATTGTCCAAAATCGGTGCAAAAGCTTACCACCATCAAATGAAATTACAAAGGCAATACAGTCAATAAATTATCCTAATTTTGTGGACATAAGCCGACAAGTGGTCATTGATCTAGCGTCGGTGTTGTGTCATAAGATGACGATGAATAGCAAATGTAGCATCAGCATTGGTCCCCCATTTAAAAATAACATTTCTTTTTGTTCTTGCTTTATTTTTATAGGATTTTGCAAAGTTTGTTTCAATTCCTCAATAATTATTTTGTTTAGAATTGGTGCAAAAACTTAGCATCGGCGTCGGAGTTGTCAAATAAGACGACAATAAAGCACAAACGTAGCATCGGCGTAGTCCCTTACTAAACATAAAATTTCTTTTTTTTCTTGCTTTATATTTTACAGGATTTTGCAAAGTTTGTTTAAATTTCTCAGTAACTGTTTTGTCCAAAATCGGTCCAAAAACTTACCACCATCAAACAAAATTACAATGGTGAGGGGAAATAAATGAAAATAATCATATGACAAACATGGTACTAAAACGACGTGGACTTGTTAACATAGCATTGGTGTGGATATAAACCGGCATTCTAGCGTTCCCTTCACATCGTCATTATTCCAAATTAAAACATTTTTAATTATTTTATAATTTTTCCATTTTTTAAATGAGATTGAAAGTTTTGTTTAAATTTATATGTACTTATTGTGACCAAAACAAGTCGAGAAATTTACACGCATCAAACGAAATTACGAAGGCAAGACAGTAAAAAAATTATCCTAAATTTTTGTCCATAAGTCGATGAGTGGTCTTTAGTGGAGCGTCGGCGTTGACTCATAAGACGACGATGAAGCATGAACGTATCATCGGCGTTGGTCCCTTAATAAACATAATATTTCTTTTTGTTCTTACTTTATTTTTTACAGGACTTTCCAAAGTTTGTTTAAATTCCTCAGTAAATATTTTGTCCAAAATCGGCCTAAAAACTTACAAGCATCAAATGAAATTACAATGTTGATTGGAAAGGAGAAATAAAAAAAAATTGTCATGTAATTATTTTGTCTAAAATAAATTTGGGGTACAAAGCCGACGCGTTTACAAGTCAATAGCGTCGGCTTAGTCCTCTTCAATATCGAAAAATTGTTATAATTCTTGGTATTTCACTGCTAAGACAACGGCACCAAACTAAGGAAACAATTATTTCTGCGTTAGTTTTGCAGGCCTGGTAGTCTACACGTAGGGTTCATCCCTTAAGCTGCTAATGCGGTATTGCATAACAAAACGTTGAAGACTATAAGGACTACTTTCAAATAGGCATCAGGGACAAGATATTTAATAGGCATATAGCAGTTATAACCTAGTTTTATACTTGTAGAATTAAAACTGGTCAGCGTCAAATTCAAATTCCGATTCTTGTTGACATATATTCTCTTGTTGTGAGGACCTACCTAGAAACATAATAGTTTGTACATGATGTGATTGTTCCAATTGCATAAAACCAATAAATAATATAGTTTTTTTGTCTCACCGATTGTTAAGGACTGGACAATTTCTTTTGTTGTGTGCTTGGTCAATTTTTCCACGTCCATTGCAACGTCGACCTCTATACTTAGCAGCATTTGTTGCCTTCTCTTTCCCCCCTTTTAATCTCCTTTCACATCCCTTTGCCCTCACCTGAGATGGGTCTTTCAGAATTGTGTCATTAACATTACTACCTTTTTCAAAAATGCCTCCACTCTTTGTGCTACCAGCTACGGATTTAAACTTATCAACCAAACTTTGCAGAGCATCATTCACAATTACAGCTGCCTCTTCATTTGACATGATGTTATCAACGAGTTCTAAGAAAAGTTTTTGTAGTTTACTTCGCCACGTTAACATTGAACCACCTTTTCCAGTTATCTCTAAATCCTCCTTGTCGTATATTATTTGAGATTTTGCAACTCTAGTCCACTTTTTCATTATATATTGATTCGGTAGAGGAATATTACCAAAGAGTAACAAAATTGCCAAAATATGTCTACATGGAATCCCTTCACTCTTAAACTTTTTACAGCTACACGATGCATAGTCCAAAACTTTATCATAAGTAATTTCTCGAAACCTTGGAACACCTCCATTTGGACAATTTTGGATTGTATACATTTTATGTGTATCATTTTCACTAACAATTTGTGGCGTTGTTACTAAGCTATGCCACAACTCATCTTGAAACCTATAAAAAATCTTGCATGTGTATATCTCAGCCATTTGCTTCTCCATTTCCAATGGCAGTTTCAAAACAGGCTTCTTATTAATATCAACATGATCAGCACCTAAGTCTTCGTGACTTTGATGTGCAGGTGCCTTATTAAATCGAAGTATAAAATCCATCAATAAATTTTTCTTCGAAAAGTACCTCTTGACAAATGCATGAGAGTTTTCTGCACGTTGGCTACTTGACATTCCAGGTGAGAATACATGATTAACATATACCGGCACCCATCTTGAACGTAGTTCAAATATTGACTTTAACCATTCAATATCATGTAGGTTCGCCTTTTTGATGATAGAAGCCCATTTTCTTTCAAACTCTTCCGGACATTCTGATTCCCAAATGCAGTACTGGAACTCCTTGTAAAAAATACTGTAAATGATTGCATTTAGATATATAGAAAACATCTCATGTATGTGCCAACTACAATACCTATGGAATGTATTTGGTAAGCTCTGAGCTACAGCCTTTGTCATTGTATGATCTTAATCAGTGATAATCATCTTTGGGGTGTTTGCAAGCATGTTCTTTTTTAATAGCTCAAATAACCAAATGAAAGATTTAGTTCTTTCATCGCTTAAGAATGCATATGCAAATATCACTATTTGACCATGATTGTTAACCCCAACCAATTAGTGTCGTAAGTTGTATCAAATACCACTACATCACCAAAACATCCATAAGCTCTTCTACAAACCAAATCAGACCAAAAACAACGCTTCAATTTATATTCATCATCAAACATAAATGATGGATCCCTTTCTTGCTCTATTAGCAAATATTCCTTCAATAGTTCTGCATCTTGTCCCCGCATTTCATTACGCAACTTAGCTTCGTAGTTATAAATATCCTTCTTCATACACCCAATATTCTCTATACTCTCAGCTTCAAAGTCAAGAATACTTATTTGTTGGTGAGTTGGCACGTTTGTTGCTAAAAACTGTTGTGTTAGTAATTTTTAGACTTCAAACACTTTACGATATGACCTCAATAAATGTACTTTTTTAGGGCTTGATAATGGATGATTGTGCTCATCAACAAATACACTAATGACGTATTTCCCCATTTTGGACATAACCACGACTAATTTTGCCTTAAAATTATCTCTTGTTATCCCCCGACACCTTTTTTTCTCACCGCCCCTTTTAGAAGATTCTCCTTCTTTATAACAAACGACTTCTTTCCTTATAACTTCATTGGTACCTTTACGTCTCTTACTGGAATTGCTACGAACACTAAATCCCGCCTCTTTTGAATACTTAATGTAAAACTCAAGTGCCTCATCTATCGATAGAAACTCTTGTCCAACCATTGGTTTTAAGTTTTCCGACACTTGGGGAATGTAAACATCATCAACGTCATTAGAGCATGATAGTAGGGATATTTCTACATCGCCAGCATGATGATTATTTGCTTCATACTGTAAATCATTCAGTTGCCATCTAAGATAATAAAATCAACATATGATCATTAGTAATTTCCATATAATACATTTCAATCCACTTCGAAATCACACTTACTAACTACTTATAATTTATATAACATGCTATTAATCATTAATGTCACAGCGAAGGGATGGAAGCATAGATTTTACAAAAATGAAACTCATAGGGAAGGGATGGAAGCAATCAAAATTAATAAATGAACATGTATTAAACAGGTGAAACCTTGGCTTCCCGCAATTGAAGCTTCATCTTCTCCTCTGTCCATGTTTCTTTTCCTTTGTTTTTCTAAATTGGAAACAAAAAGAAATTCATTAATACATATTATCAAAATTTAAAAATTTTATCTTTAAATCTAACGAATTATACTTAATGATTACGATACAGGAAACGAAATACTAACCTTTAACCCTGAGTATGGTACGAATGGCGGCTATGCGGCGTTCGGAATGGTGGCCGATTCGGAAGGATTTGGGATTTTTGAAATGGTCAAGTCGGGCCTCCCAGCTACACTGTTTGGTGAAAAATTTATGATGATGGGTGGGAAATTTTAAATGGCCAGATCTGTGTGAGAAGATGGTGTGCGCGAGGCAGGAAATGAATAGCGGGAATGTTAAAAGAATGTAAATTTTCTCGCAATTATTTCTCACGTGTGACAAAAAGCAATCTGAGCCGTTCGCGAGATTCCTTGTAATCCGATGGCTGAGCAATTTCCCATGTTTTTGGACCGCACCATTTTCGTCCAGTCGGTCCTGACCATAGAAGGACTCTATATATATATATATAACTAAAGTGAGCTTAATGATGATTTTCTAAAAACATAAGATTGAAGTGTAATTATGATACAACTAAATGGGTATTAAGAAATTTATGCTAGAATATATATTTTAATCCCTTAAAAAAAATGATTCAAGCATTACCAATAAACCTAACAGCCAACTCATATCTTAGGTGGATTTTGATTGATAATTCCTATTAACCAATAATTACTAGGATCTGATCCTTGCCAAGGTCTTGTTACGACAATGTTGACTATCATAATGCCATAAGTTGTCAAATCCCATCCAAAAATCTTTTTCTATTAGTAATTTTTATTAAATCATGAAATTTACCTCCATCTTTGAGAGGTCTTTATGAAAACTCCAAGTGAGATAATAACCTTGTCAACTTCAAAAACTATGTAATTAAAAACATAGAAACCTCAACTTTAACTCAAAACAATAAAATAAGCTTACTCAGATTACTCATACAAGTCATAAAGTCTCATCAATATCTTACAACTCAACCTCATAAATTTCTAGTACAAGTTACACTTAACTTCAATAGAACTTAGAAAGGATCACTAAGTCCAAATACAATAGTAAAACCTCCACAAAATAGATTAAAAGTACAAACATAATTAAAACCACAAACAAAACACTCATCGCTTCAAAATCCAATTTGGTACACTCCTAAGCTTGAATTGGCAACCCATTAACTCCAAGAAAGTTATAGAGTTTTGAAAGTTGAGCGGTGAGTAAAAGTACTTAGTGAAGGCTTTTAAACTCATGCCAAACTTAATAATAGTTCTATCCTATCAAAATAATATACTAATATACTTATAACCATATGAAATGCAATGCATATGCCATAGGGTTTAGGTTCTCATTGGCAACTAACATATACAAAGAATGAATCAATGTATGTTGATCATCTATGAATCATTTATCTAACACAACAAAGAATAAATCAATGCATGATAGGGAAAACATAGGCCATTACTTATATAGTGAACTCATCAGAGTATGCAGGGCATGTAAATAATCAAAACACATCTCAACCACTTAGCAAAAATACTTAACACCGAGCAAGATTAAAACATTATAATCATCAGCATTGCATAATCAATACATTTTATCCATATCATTGTAACATCCTGATTTGAGAAAATGTTCTGAATTTGAACTTTTGACCAAGTTTGACTAAGATTAAAAGGAGTTGACTGGTTGACCAAGTAGGTTCTACAATTAACTTTTTGCTACAAGATGAATTTCATTTTGACTGAGACACCATGATAAAGTACACATCGACTTGATTTCATATATTAGTAGTACTCTAAAATCAAAGCTGAGATTAGAAAATTATGGTCATAATAATGTACAGTACTAACTGATCGAGTGTGCCCAAAGTTGACTTTTTATTTGTATGGAGTTTAATTTTGACTTATATACCATGTGATAGTGCTCATCAATATGAGTCTATAAACTAGCGCGACACTTTGGACCTATAGTTGAAAAGTTATGGTTTTGTAAAATTTTACTTATTTTTCTAGGACAATCTCTATTGAATACTTTCTATTTAAAAATGTATAAAGAAATTTTTAAAAAAATCTCCCTATAAGCACCACATCTCAACAGCCTACAGGTTCTATGTGGCACCCTTTTCTTTTTCTTTTTCTTTCTTTTTCTCTCTCCTCCCTCCTCAACAACCATAACACTAGCTCTCCTTCTCTCTCTCTCTCTCTCTCTCTCTCCCCCCCCCCCCCCTTTCCTCGAACCATTAAAGCTTTCAATAGAAAATCGCTGCAGCAACAACCGACTTGAGGCTTACCACCACCTTCAACCAATGACTCATCACATCGGTAGCATTATGGTGTCTTTTGTTCATCGATATGGTCAAAGACAAGTGAAAAAAAGCCTTGGAAGCTAGTAGCAACCTCACTATCCGCTGAATTCTAGTCGTTTCTGACTAATTTTTTTTATCCTTTCCCCTTAATTCAAGACTTCTAAAGTTGATGGTGACCTTTGTTTGCCTTAATTTGAGGAACGAGTTTGGCAGTGGCTTGTGACGGAAATCAAGCCACCAATGGTGGTGTTGAGATCAAGAAAGGTTAGAATTGCATCCTTTCTTTGATAAGCTTTCTCTCGGTACCTAGTTTAAGAATTATGTTGGGTTATTTGTGAAGTTACCATTTTTGGGGCTAAGGTTTTGTAAGAACTCCAAAGTTAAGTGAGAGCAATCCTAGTATGGTTAATCTCTTGGGAAGCTCTTAAAGAAAAACAAAAAAAAAAAAAGTACCTAGGGCAGTGGCTAAATTGAGGATAATATTGATAGAGAGTGATAAGCCTGTTGATGGAAATGGGATGTTACAAATGGTATCAGATCTTGTACTTGGCCAAAAGTGTAGTGGCGAGGATGCTAGACCTTAAGGAGGGTTGATTATGATGACCAGTGTGGGTGTTTGCAAGGCATTGGCAGGCTACCAGATGTCCAATCCCATATCGTTTGGATGTAGATCGGCAAAAGATTTAAATGTATAATAGTCATTCTCATAATGTCGAGGCTTCTTCAAAATGGTTAGCTACAAGATTCTTAAGAACTGCAAAGCTAAGCGTGCTCAGGCAAGAGCAATCTTAGGATGAGTGACTTCCTATAAATATTTTTTTTTTTCTAAAAAAAAACCCACATGCCCAATGCAGTTGCTAAATTAGGAACAATATCAGCAAAAAGTGATAGGTCCGCCAATGAAGGCGAGGTGTTACATTTGATGGAAGAACGAAGTTGGAAATTTTTTGATTAAATTGTGTATATGTATTGCCGGTTTGGGAATGTTCTTGGAGAAAAAGGTTCTTGTTATTATTTTCGTTTTGTAGCAAGCTATTTGTGCCTTGCATTAAGAGTGTTGATGTTATTGTTGCATTTGGATTGGAATTTGGATTGTTAGTATTTGAAAATTTTGGAGTCTAAAACATGGGATGATGGTGGTGGTAGTGTGCGGCAGTGTTCATTTGCTAAATGTGGTATTATTGGAGGAATTCTCATGATTAGAGAGCTAGCTTGGTAATTGGAATTTTTTGGTGTTCAAAAGCTCTACTTTAGTCATAGGTTGTGTTCAAAAGCTCTACTTTAGTCATGTGATGTGAAAGTTATTGTAAAGTAATTTTGCTTGGTATAGTTATTTAATTTTTGTGAAATTTTGGAAATGGTTTAAAAGATTAAAATGTTTTATATTATTTACTATTCCTTGGCATGTTGACTTTGGGTTGGTGTTGGAATACTTTGGGATTTAAGACCCATATTTTGATATTGATCTAGTAAATGGTATAAAAATCCCAAATTATGTTTAAAAGTTTTAAAATACTTATTATTGTCAATTTTGTATTTAATAAGGAATTTTACGTTGTTAGAATGTATATATATATATATTAGAATTTCCTTATATATATATATATGTATATCTATATACATATATATAAGTGTATTGTCTATATATGTAGCTCTGATTAATTGTTTATCTATATTTAATTATTGCCAAAAATTGATTTTGTTTGAATTTAACGTCTTACATATATATATATATATATATGTATGTATATATATGTATAGATTATGTACAAATATTTGTATAATTATATCTCTATATATAATTACATATATACAATACATAATTATATCTATATATGTATATATATAAAATTATAATTATGTAAGATTATTTATTTGAATTTAGTATTTATTTAAATTTTATTTTATTATACATCATTTAATTAAATATTTATTCATTCAATTATATTTTATTTATATTTGTTTATTTTGTTATATTCATTCATTTATTTATTTACGTTGGTTTGATGGAATTAAGAGTTATATCTATATTTAATAGAAGATGATTTTAACGCGGTCATTTTCCATGATAAAATTATATTTGGGTTTTTTAAAATTTTTATTGTTAATTATTTATTTTTAGATAATAATTAATTAATGAGATTACGTTTAATTTTATGGAGATTGTAAATTTATTCATTATATTTAAATCTTATTATTATTTTTCGTATTTTTATTTGTTTATTATTTATTTATTCATCCACCTCTTTAATTTATTTCTTTAAAATATTTAATTACAATTTTAAAAAGTAATTATGAAGAATTGGTGTTTTCATAACTATATAATTATATGTTACTAGCCGGCCTGTATATGCACTGTACAGTACTAGTATGTACTATTATGTTTATTGATTAACGTACAAGTTATATTTAGTCATTGTTTGTGAGCTGTGATGAGTGCATGTGGACAAATAATTTGTAGTGATGGCATTAGCCACCCTCCTCATGGTTAGAGGACATCAGATCTAACCATTCCTATGTGCACTAACGTTAGCAAGGGTAGGCAGATCTTTTTATTTTGATGATATTAGTCACCCCTTTTAGCTGAAGGATGACAAGTTAGTTATCATCAACACAATTAGGATGCTAATGGGGCTGTGTGCATGTTCTCTTCTCCCCCGCATTTGTTAAGTAGTGTTTGGAACACTAAGTATTATTTGGCAGCATTGGTGTATCATAAGGTACATTAGGTGACCTTTTGACTTATATATATTATGTTATATGTTAAGTGTACCATACCATGCTAGATCAGCAATCCTATTCAATTCATGAATGGGTTAATATCGTATTTTTCGTACCTTTGAGATTGAAGGGTTGGATGACCATCATTGGCAACCACTCTTTGCTGTACTAGTAGTAGTATATCTATGATCAGCCAACATCATAGGACCGTGCCTTGGTATATCATATGACAAATTAGGTGTATCAGCTTTCAGACAGGTATCATAGCCTTTGGGTAGGTGTATTAGCCTCCAAGCAGGTACTACACTCTCTAGACCGCTAATCTAGCTTCTAGGCTATTACTTCAGCCTTCAAGTAAGTATCGCAACCTTTGGGTGGGAATACTAGAGTTCGCGCATGTACTTTAGCCTTCAATCAAGTAACACAGCATTCGAGCAGGAGTACTAGCCTTTGGAATGTGTGTTAGCCTCCAGGCAGGTATTGCACTCTTTGGAAAGTTAACCTAGCCTTTTAGTAGGTACTTCAACCTTCAAGCAGGTATCATAGTCTTCTGACAAATACTTTAGCCTATAGTTAGGTAAGATGACCTTTGGGTAGGAGTACTAACCTTTGGGTAGGTATTCTAGACTTCAGCTAGATGTATTAGCCTTTGGGCATGTGTTTTAGCTTTCAAGTAGGTAATCCAGCCTTCACGTAGGAGTGTTAGCCTTTGGGTGGGTGCATTAGCCTATGGGCATGTTATCCAAATCCTTCAAGTATATATATATATATACACGTTGGTTTTGGATAGAAGTGATGTTATCAAAGTTACCGTCAAGAGCTCAACTGTTCAATTTAAAATATTGTTTCTTTATGTCCATTTCAATTGTAATTTATTTTATTAAAAATTGTCTTAACAATTTATTGATTATTACCGGTGTATTTTGTATTTGTATATTTTTTAGAGTGAACGATTTAGGGTCTGAAACTCAGGTTGTAAAATTTATTATCATCATCATCATCTTTCTGTTTGCATTTATTTGTTGGTGTATTGACGAAGTACTGTAAAAGTGTGAGATTGTAGTAAGTGGGAGGTGGGAGCAACTATGAGTTTATAGAAATACATATTTCTTATACTGAGTAAAACTTAGGAAGAGTTAGGGCTATCCTGAGGTTCGGGTAGTAAGCTCCGGAAGAGATCCCAATGCATGTCAAGGTAAATACAGTTTATTAATTATTATTTACATTTGAATTCCTATACTTTTTTTTTATCAAAATCCGACAAATTTGTAGAAACTTATTCTTAAGTAGGGAGGAATAAGGTGGAAGTGTAACCTCAGTGTTAGTTTCTATGTAAAGAATTTTTGGAGAAGCCAATTTTATAGGGGACATGCTATTGGAGTTTCTATGGAAATTCCAATAAGGTTTCTCTTAGTCATAGTCATCTTAGGGTTCTGATAGGTAACGCTAGAAGGGTCCTGACGTGTATAACCTTGACTCTAGTTTTTGGTGACCAAATGAAATCTTCAATAAAATAGGTTATACGACCTGCACAAATGCAAGCTTGTTCGTAATACAATATGCATATACTATCCTATGCCTTTACACGTACAAATATATATAAGTATGATATTTAATCCAATATTTTAAATGCAATAATAACAATAACATAATATTACAAAAAGTAAATCAAAAAGCACATAATAAAGCCAACACCAATCACATAAAATCTCTACATGTCATGCTTATGGATGCATGAATACAAATATTACAATATATATATTTATTGAATATAATTAGGATTTAGGAAAAAATCTTACTCACAGTACAATTCAATGACCCCTGTACAATAAAAGTACTTCCTATTTAATTCTAAGCCGGTGTTCCGTTATCTATTTTAATAGCCACATTCCATTAGTTTTCAATTCAACTTCCATAAACTAAAACATATGCATGCACTTTTAGAACAGATGAATGGTGAACCATACATCTCATTACTTATATTATAAATTATTCAAAGCAAATTAAACAGTGCACCATTCATTTACAATTTCTCTTTCTATCAGAAATCCTAAATTATTTAGTTTGGTAATTTACAACCAACATAAAACCATCAAATCACAATTCACATCTAACACAACCTAAACCAAAACTCATCCACAAATCAAACTTTCAAAAATACATACCAAAATAGTTAACTTGTAACACAAAAAATAGAATCTTAACGCCCAAGAAATAGAATAAAAGTCCAAAAAAATATAAATATAAACAATCTTTATCAATATCAACCTAAAAATCCATTCATTAAGGTCTAAAATAATTTTTCAAGCTTCATAGTTGAAAGATAAGTTCAGAAGTCATCAATTTAAAGAAAAATGAATTATTAATATGAAGCACAAAACAATTTAATTTCCACTAGCTTCCAACTTAAAAAACGATTCTTAAATTAACCTTATTAATTCAAAACAAATTTAATTGTCTATTATTCTTTTAATACATACATAATAATTAACTTAACCTCAAAATTCACTTTTGTAAAATAACTTGACTTAACATAATGTTTGGGGAATGGCAAAGTTAGTGTGAATTTTAAATTCTTTGGAAAATTGTTTTTCCTCTTGTTTGGATGATTTTAAGAGGAAGAATTTGTGGGCCTTAGCAGAAAATAATTTCATAATATGGGAAACTAAAATGGAAAGTGGATCATTCCACAGATGTGTCATTCTAAAATTAACAAGGCAATTGATTTAATGTATTTTTTTCAATACAAATTTATTCTTTAATTTCAATGCACAAACTTATTTAATTGCTTGTAAGTCCTATCTTCTTTCATTAAACCCTTCCATTCTTTTTTCTTTCTTTCTTTGTGTTTATCTCTACAAATAGTTTTCATAATCAATTTAGACTCAATATTAGTTTGAGGTAAATTAATCATTTTTTATTGTTTAATTTTTTATATAATGATGATTGTTTTCTTTTATCTTTTCCTTCTTCATACGATATATATATATATATATTTGGGTATTTCGTTGATTCTTTATTTGATTTTCAAAACTGATTGAAAATTGTTAGTGATTATACCAAGTAATATGTTCATGGATAGAAGAAGCATGTATAGTCAGCCTGTTACAATGACATCCAACATGAAATCCCGCCCCCTCTCTTTCTCCACTCTCCTAGCCAAAAAAAAAAAAAAGAAAAAGAAAATTTTTTTATTGATCACTGAATAGTGTAGAAGGACCATGTATAATCAGCTTGTTCCTAACCAAAAAAAAAAGAAGAAAAAAAACAGAGAAATTTGTATTGATCACCAAATAGAGTGGAGACATAATACTTATCTCAATCTGGTTTCTTTCATTAGTGATGTTTGGTTTTTTTTTTTCTTTTTTTTCTTTTTTCTTTTTCTTTTTGTTATTTTTTTCTTCTTATTTTGCTACAATTATATATATAACTAAACATAGTTTTTGTATTATGATAGTACATTTTATATTTGACATGATTGATTGTATCAAAGAGAAAATGAATAATTTTAATGGAAGAGCATCTTAGAATTTTATTTGATCTTATTACAATACTTTGTGGTATTGTGATTGTACTACTTGAAACTCTAATGTTAAGTATTTTAGGAAATGATCCACATTATGGCATCCTCCTTCTTGTGTTAACAATTTGTTTAAAATGGTGTACGAGAATGATTTGGCATGCAAAGAACAACTTTGCATGGATAGACATACTTTTCAAAAATTATGTTATATGCTGAGAACAATTGGAAAGGCTTTTAAAATTAAAAATGTAAGTGTAGATGAGATGGTTGCAATGCTTTTATACATACTTGCTAACCATGCAAAAAATAAGGGAATAAAAAATAGATTTATGCATTTGGGTGAGACAATTAGTAGTCGCTTCAATAGTATATTAGATGGCATCATACGACTACATAAACAGTTGCTCAAAAACCTGAAACAGTAACTAAAAACTCAATTGACAACAAATGGAAGTGGTTCAAGTTATAGATTCATCAAATTTTATTATTATTATTATTATTTATTAAAATATGGGAAAAAAAAAACATGTTTTAACTATTTGGTTTTTTACTTGTAGAATTGCTTAAGGGCCCTAGATGGAACATATATCAAATTACATATGGCCGATATCGACAAAGCTAGGTACCATACTAAAAAAAGTGAAATTGCTACAAATGCCCTTGGAGCATGCTCTCACAACATGCAATTGATATATATACAACCACGTTGGGAAGGTTCCGATATAAATTCTAAGATATTTAGAGATGCAATTACTGAGAGAAATGGGTTAAGAGTCTTATATGGTATGTTTCTCTAGAAAAATATTTAATAATATTTCATTTTATTTATTTATTTTGGAAATAGAATTTAAATATTTTTTTACAGTTAATTATTATCTTGTTGATGCTAGATATCCAAATAGTGAAGGATTTCTTTCTCCATATAGAGGATAAAGATATCATCCAAATTATTGATAAAATGGTTATCAACCTAACCCCAAAAAGGAGTTTTCCAACATGAAGCATTCAAGTGCTCGAAATGTTAATTCGATAGGGAATTCTTAGAAGCCTAAGTTTTTTCTTGTGAAGACTCAAAATAGGATTATTATGGCTTATGCTCTTTTACATAATTTTATTAGGCAAGAAATGTCAATTGCTCTCTATGAGTCTAAATTATATTATTTAGAAAGAGAATGGTTCAAGTACAAGGTAAGGCTATCGAATTTACAAATGCATTAAATTTAAGTTAAACATTTAGGATAAATTTGGCAACACAAATATTAAATGCATGACACACTACCAAATATTTATTTTATGTTTGAAGAATTTGCTATGTGTTGTTTAGACACTGATATTAGCAACATATATTATTTTGAATGATATTATTTTATTGATTTTACATTTAAATATTTTTGTCATGGTTGTATTTGTTTGGGTTGGATGCAAATGGTTCAACTCTTAGTTTACGTATGTGATCTAAAAGGGCCAAGATCAATTTCAATTGGAATGCTCATCAAGATGCTATACTTGTGGAGTGTTTGGTTAAGCTAAGTTTAAATGGGAAATGGAAAGTTGACACTGGATTTAAGAATGGTTATCTTATTGAGCTTGAAAAAATGTTGAATACAAAATTGCCAAATTGTTAAATTAAGGCAGACTCACATATCAAATCACATGTCAAAACTTTCAAGACACAATGCATGGATATTCATGAGATGTTAACACAAGGTAATGGATTAAGTGCGACACAAACAAATGGGTAGTTTGTAAGAAAACTATGTTCAATCAATGGAAAATGGTAAAAGTTAATTTCATTATTATTTATGTTTATGTAATAGTTAGAAAATTCACATATTAATTGTTGGTTTTCTTTTTATTTATGCATTGTAGTCTCATCCAACAGTGAAAGGTTTGTTTGTGAAACTTGTTATGCACTATGATTCATTAGTAGGTTTGTTTATGAAATCGTTTGTGCGCTGTGATTCATTAGCTGATATATATGCAAAAGAACAAGCAACAGGAGCAAAACAAGATTCCTTAAGAGATGGTCTATGGGGGCTAATGATGGTATAGAGGATACAATGAAAGATCTTATATTTAAAGACATGCAATATAGTTTTAGTGCACAACAAGATTCCTTAAATCCAACTTCTATGCCTATTCAAAATCCTTCAACATCCATAAATTTTCAAAGATCGTATAAGAAGAAAACATCATCTCAAGAGATGTTTCAAGTGTAAGTGAAATGGCCTCCTCAATTTCATCTCTCATTGAATTTTCAAAAGACTACATTAAAGTTATTACTACGTATCTCAGCCAATATTCAGATCCTTTAGCAAAGGTGGTTGCAATTGTGCATAATATGGAAGAGTTAAGTCTTCAACAAAAATTGGAATTAATCTTCAACAATAATTGGATGCAACTCGAGTTGTTTTGAAGGATCCATCTTATGTCAATATATTCTTAACTTGTCTAGAAGAGTTGTACCTCAATATGATTGTGCAAATATTGGCAACTCCATAGGACTATTAATGTCTTATGTTTTATTCTTTTTCTTATTTTTAAAATTCAACAACTTAGAAAAATTTAATTTATAGGATTGATTTAGCTTACTCATATAGATACATAGATATATATATATATATATATATATATTTATTTATTTTTGTGCCCAACTTATATATGCTTTAATGATTTAATCATGGATATCTATTATTTTGTAATTTTCACTTTATTTTAATTATTCATATTGTTGGTATCATATGATTTAATAATTTACAGGAATAAATTTATTATTTATTATTTTTAGATATCAGGGTATTTGTTATTTTTTTCTAGTTTGAAATATAATTTATGAGGTGTCATATTATATGTCGTAATTAAGATTAATTATAAAAATATTATTTTTGTATTATGGTTGAAAGAAATTATATGCTTTAAATTATAATTACAATGAAAAAGAATAATATGATTTTATGCATACATAACTTTGAGGTTATTTTAATAATTTACATAATTTTCCTTATATTATCCAAAAAATGTTAAAGGAAAGATATAGGATTGTATTAGGATTTCTATTACTAACCAAACACTATGAAAAGAATTGCAAGGAACTCATTCCCAGGAAACTGAATCCTAGAAAATTGATTTTCAAAAATCAATTTCCTTCCATACTTTCCCTTTTACTAAACAAGACGTGGTCAAAACCAAATGAAATCTCTTTTTTCCAATGGGCTTAAAACCAATTGGTTAACTTCCCAATAGAGAATTTAAAATTCGCTTTCCATCATTAAATCAATATCCAAACAATCAAACAAACATCTGACCAACTTTCATCCTCTTCACAAGATCCAAGCCATGACCAAGACAAAAATTTAAGCCATTTCATATCAAACAATTGATCACTTTCATCTGCATTACTTCTAATCCATTAATTCAAAATCTGAAATATAAATCTAACTTACTTACCTATTAATTCAAAATTTTAAATATAAATCCAACTTACTTACCTTTCATCTATTAAAAGCTCAAGAACCATCCATACTATATCAACTCCAAGCTTAACAACGTTCTAGAAGAAAAGATTGAGAAAATTCCATTATGGTGCTTATTGGTGTCAAAAAAACACTTAGTCAAAAATTTTTTTAAAAAAATTAATATGAACAAATACTAGTAATTTAAGCAAATACTTAGAACGTGCCACAAGCATATCAATATGAATAATGAATCAAGGACTTGAGAGGATACCAAAACAAAAGTTTAGGCTTACCTCTCAATTTGGCCAAAAGAGAAATAAACGTAAGGTTTTTATTTTTAATTTTTTTTAACTAGTTTAGTAGATATTAAAAGGCAATACAAGAGATTAATTCTAAGAAGATCTTAAACAAAAACCACAAAAAATTATCCGATACCAAGTTATCAAAACAAATTTTAAAGGATGTATAAAATAGAATAAATTTTCATTTTATCTCATTAACCATTACAAGTAACCCAAATAAAATGATTAAACACATCAAAACATAACACTCAAATAAAGAGATGAACTTAAATCTCAAAGAAAATAAAAGAGGATCCTTGATTACACCATACAAAGCTTGAGAGAGTGTAAAAGAAACAAGTTTTTGTCTAGAAAAACTTAATCTAACACATGCAAGACAAAGACTAAAACCAAAATAGCAATCCCACTATGACCATAAAATCGCTCCCATCTAAAATCTTTAAGAAAACAAACAAAGAATTGAAGAAGAAGCTTGTTAAACATTCGGTTTTGAAGCATTGACGAGAAAACCAAAATTTTTATTTACAAAACCTCATCGTTTTTACAAGCAAAAATAGAACCAAGGCTAAAAATCAACTTGCTTAGGACATAAGATAAAAATCAACTTAAAAATTGAAGAAAAACAATAAAAATTTGGAAAGAAAACCATATAGTCCTTGACTTCAACATTTACCAGCACATGAACAAATTCTTTCTTACACATTGGTATATCAAGGTATGCAAATAGATATCAACCAAGAACATACAAAGACCAAAACATACTATAAGAATCATATTAAATTCTAAAAGAGAATTCAGAAAAACCCTAAACAAAAGAGTTTATTAATTCCTTTGGTTTTCCGAAGGCTAAAGAATAAGCAAATACTTATTTTAAAAACTTTTAAATCACTGCATGCAAACAAAGATTTACCGCTTATCAACAAAAACCCAAAGTTTAAACACAATGCTTCAACAAAATTCAAAAAGAAAACAAAATAAATCAAGGTTAAACACTTAACAAAACCCAGTTTTGAAACTAGTAACAAATCAACTATTTGCAACCAAAAATACTTCATGCAACCAACTCCTCTATCATGAGTTTTCTCATCCAAAGTTCCATAATGGTTAAAATGCAAGATTATCAATAGGTCAAGAACTAGCAAAAAATCAAGTGTAAATCATAAATTCAAACCATCTAATGAAAATCAAACAAATATCAAGCCTTTGAACAAAAGAGATTTACAGAGAAGAAGTAACAAAAAATAAGTCTTTATGCATATGAAACTAGTAACAACACAAACATACTTGCTATAGCTGTCTCAATTTGAGTTAGAAAGAATAGAACCAAATCAAAAGATTGGGTAGGTTTGTTCTTGATTTGAAAAAATAAGAGAAGATGATGAAGCTAAAGAAAAGGAGGAGAAAACTACAAAGAAGAAACAGTGTTTTGGTGTTAGTTTCGATTTGGGAGAAGAAGAAGTGGATACAAATGAAATAAAATAAGCATTTCAATGTTTATAATGATGAAGGAAAAAAAAAAAGGTTGATTTAGTATTTTCCAAGTCTTGCAATGAAAGGTCAACAGTACCTTTGAATTTCATCCCACTTTCATCAACTTTATACTCAACCTCCCAAGACCAAAGTCAAAATTCCAAAACAAAAATTTAAATAAACCTTTTCTCATTTCTTGCTAAAACTTTAATAAAATTTGTCAAAATCTTGTTAGATATTTTATGTGGACTAGCCATCGTCCTGTGACTCATTTATACAGTTTGTTTTTGCCAGTAATGCAACTGACTTGTTTACTAATTTTTATAATAGAGCCCTTGGACACACACTCTTCGTAATACTTTAATGTGTCCATTGGACTGAAGGATATTTTTTCTTTAAAAGTTCAATTGACTTATTCCCCTTTTTATTATTATTATTATTATTATATTCATTACAATATTTATTATTATTATTATTATTTATTAATTATTTTGTATATATATATATATATATAAATTGGGTAATAAGCGTTTAGTGAATTAGTACGATACATACAATAGTAAAATGACGGCTTGAGTTTCTATGAGTACGTGTTTAATGTAAATCTAATAAAGAAAAGTTAGAATGTAGGGTTTCCATTAGGCACTACTCTTGTGTTTTGTGCTGTAGGTTAAGTTCTAAAGGATTTAATAAATCAACGGCTGCACTTAAAGGTTAGTACATCATATTTTAAAGTAGAATGTATACATGTTTGTAGATCCTAGATTTACGGTGCTTTAAGCTATTATTCTGTTAATTAATTTATTGTTTTAGCATTATCAACTGGTATTAGAGCCACAAACACATGTGTTATGATTTATGATTCATCATGTGATTTTCAAGCCATTGATTTATACTTTATGATCGCTGTTTGTGTATAGATATATATATATATATATATGATCACTGATCTGCGATATGTGCAAAATTTGTAGTTTTTTGTTTTGACAATTATTTATGTCATTTATTGTTATGTATCGCGTTTTACATTTACAAACTAATTGTAAGGAAATTTTTTTACGAGAAATATGTTTCTAGCTACAATTGAGATCTGATTCTATTTTTAAACGGATTCTTGAATGGCATGAGTGCCTTAGGCAGTCTAATTTACCTCTAGACAATGTAAAATTAATAATTAGAAAAACCTAAAATCTGAATTGTGCAGATTCTTGTGATGGATGAGATTAAGACCTGGGCTATGTTGTATTTCGTTTTTCATATGGAATGAAATAATTTTGAGCATTTGATTTAGCTTGAAACCCTTTTGAAATCCGACAAAAATGGCAAAACCCGTAGGTTATGTACACCTATTTTGGGTGTTAATTTTGGGCATGTTTCTAACCAAGTTGATCTTTGGATCAAGTTTCCCCATGTTGAGATGAGAAGATAGACACCGAAATCGAAGAAAAAAGTGGCCGAAAAATGTTATTTTTAGGCAGGAGGAAGAAGCAAGTCGCATGACCCGTTTCTCTACAAAACGAGTCGAACTGCTACCAGTGAAGTGGAGAAGGTGATCCACACAACATATTGTGTGGATGGTGGCCTATGTCATTTGCTGATGTCAACATGACATGTCATCGCTAATTTCCGCATGCTGAAGTTAGCAACTAAATTTTTTTAAAAAAACTTTGTGTTTATTAATTTTATATATGATTTTATTAATTTTATTATTTTATTTTGTTTTAGAAAATTCATTAATTCAATTTATTCTCAAATTTTATGTTTTTTTTTTTTATTTATTTCATTACTTTTTGGAAAATTTATACCATATTCTCAATTTTCAATTTCATTTATTTAAAATGCCAAGGTCCAAATTAAATAATTTTCAGTTAAATTGCCCATTGAAAAGCTTTATACTATGTTTGACATAATGGTAGCGATCGGCTAAGTGCTTTCCTATCGTAAGATTTGGTATGTCCAAATCATGAATTGTTATGAGTCTTAGTGTCTAGTTGGCATAGTGGTATGAAATTTTAAGTACTTAACTATCGTGAGACTTAATTTGTCTATATTACGAAATTACCAATGTAATAGAAATTGACATAGTAAATGTACTTTTATGCACTCACCTACAGTGATGTTTAATTTGTTTAATTTATAGGTGTCAACTTGGTGTTGGCATATGTAGATAGGATAAATATTTTCCTGCTGCGAAACTTAGCTTATATATTTTATGAAATTCCCAATGTAACTTATCGTCTCCCACTTATAAACCAAAGTCTATATGGGTGATTAGGTTATTTTGTCGGTAGTTTAATTACTTGATAGGATACTTTAAATGGCAATGGAAGTTGATTGAATGCCATGAATTGTAGGTTCAAAGTTACAATGTTAGTGACTTTGTTTAATGCATTTAATTATGTTGGTTTAATTGACTATCTTTGGCTTGTGTATGTGTATTCTTTATGCTACGAGGACCTTAACGACATTATATGTTTAGATATGATTGAAAGGGCTGCGAAGATAGGATTTACACAGTTTTTTAGATGTATCGCATTCTTGTTATTTACTATTTTACAACTGGGAGCACCCCTTAATACTCTGCCTATGAATGCCATGACAAAATAGAATAAACTAATTATCAGAAGCTGCTAAAGATTACGAAAAGTGTTTCACCCTTGTAAAGCTAGATTTAGCTTTAGGCTTTAGTCCACCAGAGATACCAATTAATTAAAATTTTGGTGAGGTTAAATGTCGTATAAAGACTTCAAGCACTTGTATAAATGATATGTGATGGTCATGAAGAATCACATGTATGATTCTATATTTTTAAGTTATTATGTTCTATGAATATTGTTTATAAACTCTTTGAGATTAGTAGGAAATCTATCAATTTTGATAAATTAAGAAACATCACTATTTGGATTTATTGAACCCAATTGTGTATGATGGAGTTAGTAGTGTGAATGAACTTATCTTGAAACTTTCTTCTTGTTATATCAATTTCATAGACCTTGATAAGAATTTTGGTAAGGAGTATCTCTTACTATAATGAGGAGCTTTTCGTCTCTTTTGATAATATAGGATAAAGCCTCATGACATTAGGAAGTTTGGATGTATTTTGAAGGAGTTAACTATTATTCTTTTTAATGAGAATGATGACATCAAGCTAAATAAGCTTAAGCCTTTTGTCATGGTGACCAATTAAAAAGACAAATATAAGAAGGTTTCTATAATGGCGGCAAAGATATAAGCGTAATGAGAATAAAGGGCTTTGTTACCAAGTTTTTATTGGTGCAAAAGATGGTTGGTCATCAATAGGTTAAACGAAAGTATCCTTTCTTGAATGATGCAACTTTTGGCTATAATTTGGTAAACTACTGGATATTGATGGCTTAATAGGAGATGACAAGAAATGGTAAATTGCTTGAGACTTTATGTCGCATTTTTATGGTAATATGGCTTATAAATTGCTACTTATATTAATTCCCTTGTCTTGTTATTGTTACCCCTATGGTTGTAACAGTATGTGCTAGAATTCATAATAATTCTTTATGTTAAGGCATTAGTCTTTATGTTTTTTGTACACCATCTACTTTGAGAGGCTATAGATATTTTTACCTATATTGATAACTTCTCCAATTATAGATATGTTGATATTATTAGTGAAAGTTTAGACTTCTTAATTGTCTTTAAAGAGTTCAAGATAAAAATGAAGATTTAGAAGCATAAGAAGCTGAAGGCTATGAAGTTTGATAGGGTGATAAATATTGTGGTAGAGATGGCGGGATTGACGAAACCTAGTGCCATTTGTAACTTATTTTAGTAAGTGCGGGGTTTATGTGTAGTTTACAATACATGGTGATTGAGAGGAGGAATCACACTTGATGGATATAGTGCGATGCATTGTAGCAAAGTTTAACTGGCCAATTTTCTTGTGGGTGATAAGTTATTCCTAATTTACACTTTTTCTTATGTATGTCAATGTTTTAACATCGATGAATTATAGGTCTAAAAGGACCTTGAATTTAGATAGAAAAGTATATTCATTGCATTGTAGATGTTCCTGCCAAAGATATTGTTGATTCAATAGTTTTGGAACTAATATTCAGTCAGGAATGAATCCATTGAGATAGAATGAGATATTTTAGTTGCAGCTAATATTGATGTGTACCTTTTGAGAAAGTAAGTAATATATTGAAGCTAGTCACTTATGAGGAAGCCATAACAATTTAGTATATATTTTTGGTTAGATGCAATAGAAGATGATATGACATCGATACGTTAGATGATGAATGAGATTTGAATTACTAATCAAAGGTAGCAATGATAGTGGAAGTAACTAGATTTATAAGACTAAACAAGACTCTAATGGTATCTATGGCTAGACTTGCAAGAGAGTTTAGTCGGAAAGGGAGAATTGGTCATAAAGAAACCTTTTTCCCAATTTCCAAAAAAGGATTCTTTACAATCATTATAGCAATTGTAGCTAACTGTTACTTGAAATTGCATCTAATAGATGTTAGAATTGTTTCTTGAATGGAGTTTTGTATTTAGATATGTATATATATGGTCCAACTAGTTGACTTCTAAGCAATAGGAAATGAGAACTTGTTTTGTAAGCTTAAGAAGTCTGTTATTGTTCTTAAACAAGCCTTGTGGGAATGTATCTCATTTTTTATTTTTTTTTATAAAGTTGTTGCCCAAAATGTTTTTAAGGAGAATATTGTTGATCGTGCATAGGTTTGAGAGTTAGTAGGAGAAATTTAGTTATATGTTGGAGACATACTGGTGGCTTTCATTGATACGGACCTATTGACTAAGACAAAACTCTTGTTCTGTAGCCATTTTGATATAAATGATCTTAGAGAGGTTTCATTGGTACTAGAAGGATAGATTTTTCGAGACAAGGCTAATTGCATATTGTAGTTGTTTTAGTTAGAGCCTATGTTGATAGGATTGTGAAAAATTTTAATATGCAAAATATTCTCCTAATATGGTGTCAGTGGTAAAGCTAATAAACTTTATAGGGATCTGTATCTTAAGAATGAGAGAGTGACAAAAAGGGACAAAGAATAATAGTCCAGTATTCTTTTGCATTTAGTAGTTTGATGCTCACTCATGAATACACACCATTGAATATTATTTATGTTGTGGGCGTGTTTTGATAAATACTTAAGTAGTCTCCATTATGTGTATTATGTGACAAGCCTGTTTGCTTTTAAATCAACATACCACTATTTTTGTTATAGTCAAATTTTGTGAGTCGATTATAATGGCTATATGGCCATTTTATTTTAAGATCAATACTCCATTACTCTAACATAGTGGATTTTATGAGTTGATTGTAATGGCTGTACAAATATTTAATCATTTAACATTAAGAATGTTATTTATCATAGCAGTAAAAGTTATATTATGAATTAATATTTGACAAAAACTTATAGCGTCATTGATTATATGGGTAAAGTATATGGCGTGGTTTTAGGTTATGATACAAGCTTTTGGATGCAATTTTGTTATATAGCCCATAATGTTATTTTTTGGTAATTCTACAGTTATATCATTTTGTTGAGAGTTTCATTTTGTTGTGTACATGCTATTACAACATAGTGGCAGACTTACTAATAAAAGGCCAGCTTATAAATTGGCTTAAGAAGCATGTAACTTTGTATGGAATTGTGGAGTAGTTAAAACTGTTATAGCTTAGTACGAGTTTTATAATCTATGATAATGTCTATGTTATATATTGTATATGATTCAGTATTTCCTTGTGAATAATGCATGTATATATGTGGATCATTATAATGTGATGTTTGTTACATATATTATTGCTTCTTATACTTGCAGGTCCGATTGAGACTTTTAGTCTATGTATTTATATGTTGATCCATAGGTTCCATGGTGAGTCTTTATTAACTAGTTTGAGTATATTATTGTATTCTATCGATATGAAATGTGCTTAAATGAAATGGTATCGTATATTAAGAAATTGCATGTGGTAAGGTAAATCTCTATCATCTAAACTGAATTTATGGCATGGAAAATGTTTAGCTAAAATGGCATCTAGTTTTTGAGAAATTTATTTAGAAAATCTCTACTTCCTAGTTTACTATATTGTTGTAACCTATCGGTATGCTATATATTTAGATGAAATGGTATTTTGTATTGGAAGATTCTGTAATAAGTGAGTTTGTTGTTGTATGTAATGATTATTCAATTCAAGTAGAAGACTGTTACTTATTTTATGTAATTATAACTATGTAACTCACTTACAGGGCTTGTTTGTACAAGTAATGAGATTGGATTGTTTACTAACTTTTATAATAGGGTCCTTGGACACACACTCTCTATAATACTTCAGTTAGTCTATTGGACTGAAGGACCTATTTTCTCTAAAATCTCAATTGACTTATTCCCTGTTTTTATTATTAAAAATAAAAATAAAAAATTCCACCACTTTTAGAAGGAAAGATAAAGTAACTTTTAGACATCACCGTTAAGCACCCTAAGATTTTTTGAATTTTTAGAATAATAGAAAAGCTTTAATTTCGAGGTGTTACAATAATTTTTAAAATGAGTGTTTAATATTTGTATTTTTATCAAACTGGTAAATACTAATCTCACTAGCAACATGTACCACACCCTGTTTTGATCTTTTTCCTTTTTTTGTTTTTTTTCCAAACAACTTTTTGATAAATCTTGGAGGCAGCACAAAGGCATATGAACATTGAATCCGTCTATGGTGCAGACATCTGCACTATCGTATGGATATCCACAAATATGACAATTGTTGAAGAAACCGTCATCAGTATTACCATACAAACATAAATATTGATGACGATTTTCTAAAAACCCATGTGGATGTTCACAACATAGAATCTTTTTATGAACATTAGTACAATGACCCATATCAACAAAAACGTATACTATAAGCCATGTTTTGGAATTTACTAAATTGGGCTCCTTGCCCGCATACAACCGCTTATAGATGCCTTTTAGTGCTTGAAGGCACCCATAATATATAATCTAAGGCAACAACACCCATTAGATAATTTTTGAATAAATCTAGAGTGAATAAATCTAAAGTGAATAAATTTTTTTACCAAAATTTTAGTATCCATGATTTGATAATTTTTAAATCCATGTATATAAGACAATATCAATTTAACATCATTAAAAAACTAATACATAATTAGTTATCAAAATTTTGAGGGAAAGAAATAGTTCCTGTAGCATTGTTCATAATTTTTATATTGCAAACTTTTAAAAAGTAAAAAACAAACCGGCAAAAACCAAATTATACATAGTCCTATATTTAATCGTGCTCTTGTTGCATATATGTCCGCACACACAGAAATGGTTAAAATAGCAATTCAAAAACAAAAACAAAAACAAAAACAAAAACAAAAACAAAAAAAAGAAGGAAAAGAACAAAAAAAGAAGATATTTAACAAAGTAATAAAACCCAAATTTTAACAAAGTAATAAAATCCAAATACTCCCAAAAAGTTGCCAAGAAAACAACCAATGAACATTCCCTGTCTAGTTTCTGTAAAACTATAACCTTCTCATTGGGAAACCTTCCCTCTCAAAAAAGATAGATTAAAAAAAAAAAAAAGAAAAAAGAAAAAAAAAAAAGAAAACCAGCAAACATATCAAAATCCTTGTCAATCACACTTTGGCAATCTCTTCAACATTTCCTTTTGCATCCAAAGTTTTTTCTTCTGGTACTACTACTTCTTTGCTATTTTCTTCACCACTTTTCTCCACTTCTTTTTCTCCACTACTCTTTTCCAATGTTGCTTCCTTTCCATGTGTCTCTGCAGCTGTTGCACCTTCAGTTACTTCCTCTGTCTTAGTCTTCTCTTCAGGAGCATTGTTAGCTTCTATGGCAGCAGTCTCTTCAACCGCAGTCTCCGAAACTTGAATTTCCTGGACTTTACTAATTTCGGATTCTGTTGTTGGGTTTTCTGACTCTAATGGTGCTGGCAATTCTGGTTCCACATGCGGTTCTGGTGCTTTACTCTCTGATTCACCTGTTGGGATTTCAGGCTCTGATTGTGATGGTTCTGGCTTGCTGGCATGCGTTTCTATGACTTTACTTTCGGCTTCGGCTTCGACTATTGGTTCTGGCTTAATCACAGGCGTTTTCTCATCTTGTGTTGAATCTTTTGCTTCTTCATTCTGCAAGATGTTGAAAAAATTAAGGGATACGATTAAAAAGGTTATATGAAATTCCTAGAAACACATTGTTCATATACTTCTGTACATATACTTAATCTAGCGTAAGAAAATAAACTACATAAAAAGAATATAAAAAAATAAAAAAATCAACTTCATATAATATATAATAATATTAAAGAGTCGAGGCCCTTTTTTTCATAACTTTGTGTTTTTTTTTTTTTTCAAGAAAAAGTAATGCAAAAAATTCCATTACAAAAACTTTCATTTGGGTTTGGACCAAAAAATTTTGTGCTAAATTATGCTGACTAAACCAGGTACATGTCCAAAATAGCTACTTACACAAAACAAAGCAACAGCTAGAACTGGTCCTGAAGGCCCCCCATTAAATCAGATGATTCATGAAAGAAATATTATGCTCCCAACCAACCAGTACAGATATAAATCTTTTGTAGCTAGATATGTGGTTCAGTCATCAAAACCATCAATTCAGGTTTTGTATGGTACCCTCTACCCACCAACTTGGCAAGGGTTAAACAGTGTCAACTAGCAGTCATTTTCAATGCACTTGTGCTCCATACTTAACCTTATAGCACCTCATTCCATTATACCTAAAAGACCGTCAGTCCAACAAACAGGTTTTTAATTTTTAAATTTTTTTTTTAAATTATTGGATGAATTGAATTTAAAATCTTATAATGAAAGTATGAACATTGATATTAGGATAAAAATTGCTATTAGATTGTCTTTGCAATGATATAGTAAATTAGTCTAATTGGACTTTTAATCCAAAAATTGATAAAATAAGATGTGATAGTAAAATCAATTCTATCTAATAGGAGCCTCATATAATCTGTGTATGCTATATACTTATGTTCTTTTCAATTTTTCACTTGTTGATTTCTCTTCTATCATGTGAAATCCTTTTTTTAAAAGAATCTTATGCACTAATTAACCTAGTAATATAGACGTTGGGTTTGATTATTCTTTTTTATTTATTTATTTATTTTTTTTTTTTTTGCCCTGAATTGTCAGTATGTACACATCTTCGTCCGTATCTAATGAGGCCTAATATTAAATGACTTTTGCCACCTAACTCCTCCCAACTTGAAATGGGTATAGTCATCTAAGTCAGGACAGACCCAAGGGGGATCAACAGTGGCCATGAACCTCCAAAATTTCTTAAATATCCTTAGCAACACATGTAAAATTTCTAGAAGATCCTTATTTTGTATATAACATGTATACAATATTGTGGCCTCTCAGATCAAATATGGATTTGTGAAACTACATGGTTTTTACATAACTATATTACCAATCCAATCACAGTTAGAATTCTTTTGTAATAAGTTTTACAATTATGAAACATTCACTATTAGGACTGCCCTCTTATTCTACTTGCTAACCTATACAAAGCCCTATAAAAAGATTTCCCCTATAGAAAAATAAATCAAATTTCTCTCTTTCACACACAAGGGCGAGAGGTTCAGCCAAAAAAGAAAGGTAAAAAAAATTAAATTAAATAAATAAATAAATAAAGGGGCAAACGGAGGATAAAAAGACAAATAACTTGAAGGCAGGCAAATCTAATGTTATGGTCCTTCAGAAGGGCCATAAAACAACCACAGCAGGGTGAAACAAAACAACAAATGATCCAAACAGCAAGTGGGTCCCAAAACCATGACAACTTAGTTTTGTCGTTGAATGGAAGATGTGACGGAATGTCCAAGATACTTATGGAGATTCTCTACCACAAAGCAAAGCCATAGGAGGCACATTAAACCAAACACTAGAAAATTTCATAAACAAATTCATTGAATGCATCAACCATTTTTCCTGTAAAATTATCCGAGAATCTGCAAGAAAAATTCCAGATGCCGACAAAGAAATGGACAAATTTGAAAGGGTTTGGGCCAATCTTATATAAAAGTTAGAGAATTTAATTGTCTAGCCAAAGAATCCCTTCTTAGATTTGTACTGTTTTTGGACTACGGTTTATTAGCTATTTATCAGAAACTCAATTCATTTCTTTTTTTGGACTAAATAGGGGGAAAAAAAAAACAAAAAAAGGTTTTAAAGCTTATCACGAAGAACCAGTTGTCTTAGAGAGAAAAAAAAAATTAGGAAAAAGGAAAGATTTAAAAAAAAAAAAAAAAAAAAGAACAGCAGAACAGAACAGATTTCAGCATAATGATTATAATCATAATAAAAGGTCAAAGTAAATTATATGTTTAATTGGCAATAATAATTGACTGAACCATAAATAATATTTGCTTAGAGATTCAGAAAACAAAACCCCAAATGTTGAATAATATATTCTAACATGTAAATGAATTAATTATTTCATATATGGCATAATAATGTACGATGAGCTTTTAAATTAGTAGTTTGTCAATGTTTCTTGCTTTTCCAATACCCAAAGTTGTTGTCAGACACCTTGGAGTAAAACACCGAGGTGCATTCTGCTTTATAAAAGTACGAAAAATTATTTCCAAAAAGCAAACCAATAAAAACCATTTACTTTTTTGTTCTAGACTTTCTTAGGCAAACTAAAATTATAAAGTATAACAAAATTTAAAAAAGAAAAAAAAAAAAGAAGAAGTTTAATTTATGAAAATATATAAAACTAAAAATAAAATAAAATAAAAATATTTTTACCTCCTTGAACAAGTTACTGAGAGACCTATGTTTAGTTTCTTGTTCATCATCAGCAATCTCTTTGATTCTATCATCATCAGCACCATGGATAACATGATCATCATCACCTTCATCCTTCTTCTTCTCAGTTTGATCAGAAACCACCACTTCCTTGTTCTCCTTCAGATCATCAGGAACAACGACAACCCCAGTGTCGGCTCCGGCTTCGGCTACTGCAGTTTCATCCTTAGCCGGCTCCGTAACCGGCGCTGGTGCTTCCCTAGTATCATCAGACTTTAAGACCTTTGGTTTGGTCGCACAACCTCCCATTAATTCCTTTTTTTCTTCCAAAAACTCTCTCTCTTTCTCTCTCTCTGTCTGTGTCTGTTTCTATGTTTTTAGGCCTATGAGAGAAAGATGAAAAGCTACCAGAAAGAAAGAATAAGAAAAGGAGGAGAGATAGAGAGAAAATATAGGAGTTAATATATAGGAAGGGAGAATCAGAGCCTCTGTTGTTCCGACATTTGTTCTGAGGCAAAGAAGACGTACCAAGTTGGATTTATTATTACTATTATTATTATATTTTTAGTTTTTAATTTTAATTTTAATTTTAATTGTTATTATTATTATTTTGATGGACGATTGGGTGACTTATTGAGAAGATAAAGGATTTGAAGAAGAAAGTGGAGGGTTTGAGAGAGTGTTAGGCTAATGGAAGTGGGTGTGGCTGGGGCATAGGCTTTGGTATGTATATTATTTATTAATTAGAATTACAGGCAGGCATTGGAGTCTTCTGAGTTGGCTGTTTTTTTGGTGACAATATCTCCCTCTCAGGTTGGCCTTGGCCTTGGCTTTGGCTTTATCACACATAGACAATTATGTTTCATCTTGTCTTTTTCTTTCTTTTATAAAAAATATAAATAAAGGCATATATTTTAATATTTTTTTGAACCGTTTGATGGAACTAATGTTTCTTGGTACAATTATTTGGATTCAAAATCCCCCAACCCCACCACGGAAAAAAACTGTTTTTAAATTTTTTTCTTTTAATATAACGGTATGAAAAAACGAGTAGAGTATTAAGATCCAAGTATTATATGGATGATATTTAATAACTAGGGGTGATGAACAGTGATAGACTTATGCTTAGGCCTGAGGGAGCCATGCGCCGACATTCCCCTCCAGCCCCCCCTCTCAATTTTTAACTTGTAACAAATTTAGGGTTAGTAAAAATAGAAATTTTCGCTCCAATACTAAAATACCAAATAGAGTCTCATCTAATCGATTATTGCCATATAAGTTTCTAATTCAAGATACATACCCATTTTTAACAAAATATTTTCCATTTAAGAAAACAAACAAAACAAAGCAAATTTCATTAATCAATATGTGTATATATATGTGCCTAATTTTCTTTTCTTTTTGATATTTTCCAGTAATTAATATTGATACTTTCAACTACTTTTTTTTTTTTTCTATTTAGGACCATTTTTCTAACTACATGCTTATTAAAATGATGAAAATGCTAAAATTACTATTTCCTCTAGAATGTTTCTTAATTTGAATCTTACACTCTCAATATATATAATAATAATAATAATAATAATAATAGTAATAAAAGAATAAAATTGCTATATATTTAAATTTTAAATCCACCTTCTCCATGCATGTTTGATGACTTGCCTTTCAGCATGTACATATATACTTGTTTGAGTTAATTAGGATTATAAAAAATATGTTAACTATACGTTTAGACCATTTAACCCAATTTGAATTGGGTCTTTAATTTTCAAGGTTTATTATTATTATTAATTTATTATTATTTTGAACTGAGCTCCTTTTTTTTTTTTTTTTTCAGTTGAAATCCTTATTTTCAGTTCTATTTTAATATGGGAATCACATAGTTAACCTAATAATATATTTGATTTATAATAACATAGTTATTTTGATCAAAATTATTATTATTGTTTTTCAATATCGAAACCAAACTAAATTTAGGAGTCTCAATAAAAATAAAATAAAGGGGCTTCCATAAGGCCGATTAATTTTTTTTTTTTTGGGAAGATTGCTTGGAGTGATTTGAAAGCCTCAATACGGTTAGTATTTCATTTTGGGAATAAATATTTCTTTAAAAAGGCTTGGGTAAAGCCAAATTCATAATTTATAATAAATTTAGAAAATTAATGGTGATTGATAGCTATTCGTGATTTCTTATTCAATTTGTTTCAAGTAATAAAAGAAAAAGCTTTATTTGGGAATAATTGTTTGATTTGAGGAATTGAAGACAATTTGCCTCTCTCATGGATTCTTCATTTAAAACATGATTTTCACCTGTTCAAGCTTGGAATGTTTCGGCCTATAAATAGGCATTGAAGCAGGAAGAAAGGACCTCTTTCAAACTTGATTTCAAAGACCAAATACTCAGCAGAAATTTATGTCACACAGATTCTTATTTGTCTTATCTTATTGTAGTAGTTTCTATTATCCATTAAGTTCTTAGCATCAAAGGGGTGGCACACCCATGCACATTAAATACAAACACATTTTGTAGGACACCAAATGAGACTCACATGATTTTTAAACAAAGATGCTAGTGATTAGATCTCAAAGTCACCCATATGACATTAATTGTTCTAAATATCTTACTAAGGAGGATGGATGAAGCAAGGAAGTTGTGGGATCAAAAGTTACCTAAAAATCCTTGCTTGAATTCCTTGCCCAAAAGATAAAGAATGGAAATGAGAAGATGCTTAACCGAATGAAGGGAATGATAAGCCTCATGGTCAAGTTCTTGGCTAGTTTCCCTCAATGGATGTAGGCTCCTGAAGTCATACTAGTTAGAAATTCAACTTCCAGCCAAAATGACCAAATTCAAATTCAAAACTAGCCACAAATTGCACTAATTGCATAGATTGGGTAGTAGAATGTCCAGAATAGCCAAACCCAAGTGCAAGTCATACAAACCATACTTGGAAAGTGTAGGGTTAAACATGTTGTGCTCAACATAATTGGAACTGAATGAGACATCCAGGTTTAGGTTCCACTATAAGTAATGCAAGTTGTGCAACAAGCAAAGTAGCAAGGACAAAATTGGAGAAATGACCCCAATGACCATGAGCATCAACACCAGCTTGTTGAGCCTAATGGCAACATGCAAAGGAAAAGAGCAATCATTATCACCTGTTGAACCATCATAACTTGGACTTTGGAAGAACAAAAATTCCTAACCCTACTGGCATTGACCAAGAAGTAATCAAGACAATCATCTAAGAAATGGTCGATCTTACAATCAAGAAAGTCAAAAAACCTACATATTAAAAGGCCTATCCATAGGCCATGGATCGATACAAGTCTCCAAGGATCTGTTATCCAAACTCCAGCTGTTTTCAAGAGTAGAGAGCTAGATTACCATTGAACACATTGGTAGCTTTATCATGTAATGTGGCACAACTACATCAAGCAATGTTCGGAAGCTGAGGCTTTTTCTTGACTCGCTTACAGGTCCAGTATTCACATGGTATATTAATCCACCTACCCACTCAATTTTCACAAGCAAAACTTTCATAAGCAATTCTACCATATATAGCTGAAGGTCTTCATGGCTAAAATATTGTGTCTGCGATAAATGGTAGGAGAGTTGGTAGACAACTTCATTGCTTGATCCAAAAGGGCAAGGATCAGGTGTTATCTAAACATAAAAGTAAGAGTTCATTAAGCTAGCTTAGGGCAAACTAAGCTACAAGCCCAAGAAAAAAGTTCAGAGGTGCTAATTTTCTTAATTTGTTAGGACCCGTCCAAGACCCCTTACTAGAACCCTAGACAAAACTTGATCCCAGGAGAACCCTACCGAATCTTCCAATGGAAAATCAAGAAAAACCTTCCCTAAGGGTTGGACTTACCATAAAAATTTCCTATACAGAAAACACACTTCTATTCCTGCCACCTTACTACAATTTATTTCCACAAATTCATAACACCTCAAATAAACAGGGAACCAATGCAATATTAAATAAATATATCCAAAGTAGTATGCAAAGCATTTTATATAATTCTAAGTATTAGAGTACTACAACATGAAGTAGAGAGAAATATTACAAGATGGGAACTAACGAAAGGAAGACTTCTTGGACTTTCATCAACAAATAAAGACATCGAGCTCACCCCCGATCGATTAATGTCTATTAACCTTGGCCTAGGGGAACAAATTTAAAAACTATGAGATGTTAATCATCCCAGTAAATGACCCAATCTACCATACAATAATAACAATTAAAAAAAGAGTAAATAATTGAAAATAACATTTGCTCTCAAAATTCTCACAATTCACTCGGTTGGAAAGGTTCTTCTTTTAAAAGTTTTTCACAAAACCCCATAATCTGTTCTCCATAGTCAATGAGATTATAAATAAATAAAATGCAATAAATTAGAATAAAAAATTAAGAAAGCTTGTTGCGAAGTAAAATTAATCTCAGAAATTACATTATAAAATCTAATTAAGTAAATCCATAAATAATGAGAAAAATATACTAATTAATTCAAACATTTATTTAAAAGGATAATAAAATACCATAGAAATTTTTATATAATTTCAAATTTAATTAAACCTTAAAACATAATAAAAATACATTTTAAGACATAATTTTAAATGAATAATAAAATCACAATTAAATACTTTTAATTTCAAATATAATTTTTGAAATATAATAATTTATAGAAATCAGGTCCAGAAAATAACTTGACGCACCACACTATATACCAGTGATATCCAACAGTACCCAGCGTCCTGAGCACCATCTGACGGGGAGGTTAAAGAGAGAAACTTGCACCAGGCAGCTTTGGCGTCCCAACAGCGTCGATGCTTATAGCTACCATCCTTGCCATGGAAGGGGGTGGCTATGACTAATATATCAAACTTGCCTGCCCTTAGGTCCATAGCATCTCATAGGAGAGCATACAATTTACAGGCTTATCACAATCACATATACAATATAGAATACTAATACTGTATGGTGCATCTAAAACCAATATACCAGTATTGTACGATGCATTTAAAACCAGTAAAACCAAACCATTAAAGAACAAAAAAAATTCCTCAAGTGGTCTCGACACAAGGAAGAATCAACTTGAGTTGGAGAAGGTTTACAGTTTCAATATCTCTGAGGTTGATAAGATTTTTTATACAATTTCAACATCTCCAAGGTTGATCAATTTTTTTTTTCACTATCTACCAATTAAGAAGGTAATTAAACTATCCGATAGCCATATTATGCCCATGGTTAAGGAGAAGCAAAATTTGTACCATAAATAGCTTAGCATGTGAATGCATTAAGCTGTTCATTATGTGGTCTTCAAGAATGCAATATAGGAGATGATTAAGAAAAGGGAAGTTTTCCCAAAGAAAGGAAAAAGTCATGGAGGTTGACAGTGACATTTTTCCTTTAACTAAAACAAATACGATTTAGTCAATATCTTTAAATTGACCCAACCAAGGATCATGTTAGATTTAAGGGAAATGGTTGAAGAAGTTGACAGAAAAGGCATCTAGATTCAAGATAAAGATTCAGCCCAAAATGCTAAATCACCAATTAAAGTGCTTTGTACCTAATGCAAGATTGAGGTTGAGGCAGAAAAGAAGAGAAAAGTTATAAAGCATTAAGAATTGAATGTGAAAGAGCTGCCTTTATAAAATTATGGGGCTCATAATCTTAAATCAGTGTTCCAGCATTTAAGATTGAAAATGCAAGTGGAACATGTGATGCTAAGTGGCAGACGCCAGGGAGGCAAGTTAAGCCCATGATCTAGATTACGTTTTCCAAAGACCATCGCATAAGATTGGCCTCTCATAAGGTTGAAAGGCCAATGAATTTCAAGCCACAAGTAATAGAGGTAGGTTGATGGTACTAGATAGGGTACAAACCATATCAAGCACTCACTCGGTCTTAGAAGAAATGCATACAGCGTTAACATGCTAAGACTGAAAGATTGGTCAACTAAGCAGAAAATATGAAAGTTGAAACAAAACAGCCTGAAATTTCAGATGAAACCAAAAAGGAAAGAATGTCATTTTTCTAAAAGATTTGCAGTCTCTTATCCAGGGAACAAAGGGGTGTCCAGGAAATCTGAATAAAATGATTGAAGCTACGACAAGGAATTTAAACGCTTCCATATATAATAAAGTAAGCACCTCAAGAGAGAAAGATCCTTCTAAATGGATCATGGCTTAGGTAAAAATTTAATAGAAAAGGTAAAATTGATCAAAAAAATCCCAAAATACTTAAAAGTTTTAGAGAACAACAACTTGATGGAAGATGATTGAATCATCATTTTAACTATAAGACTCCAATAGTCAACTTCGGTACCATGGAGAACATAAAGTATAACACAAATTTGGTGTTACCATTTTCCTTTACACGAAGAAAGTATAGTTAAGATGGGGGGCATCATGCTTTAAGCCATTTAAAAGCCTAAGTCATGTTTAGAAATAATGAATTAAGATGTGTTCCAAAGGAGCAGCTGAGGGCTAGTTGACCATTTCTAGCTTAATTTGGGTCTCACTACATTAAGCTCTCTACTGAAATGGTCTAGGCTGATAGCCAACCTTCTTAGTGGAATCCAAGCCTTCACATCCATATAAAAGCCCAATTCGTCTTTATGTTAACCTTTGTCTAGATTCTTATTGATAAATTTTGACCTACTTAGCACTCTAAGTTTTCCTTTGACTGGCAACCATTCTGCACTTTTCATCTTATAAATGCTTGTTTTGTGCATTTCACTATAGATTTTGCACTTTCCATTTATCTGGCATCTATTACATGTATTTTGTATATGCCAAACTCATGTGTGGCCAAGTCTATCTCACTGGACTTAAATCTTGAACTTTTTTGTTGGCCTTAGGTTCATCTCTACTTTAGTGTTGTTTTGGATTTTAAGTAGATGCATATCAATTATGACTGTTTATTCTTAGCTCTTGTTTTCTTTATTGGTCCTGAGTATGCTCCCATTGTGCTTTACTTTGATCTTTCTAATTTTGGTTTGAATCATTACTCTGAGCTAGCTCTCAACATTCGTCATAGCTCCAAACTTGCTCATAACGTTATTAATGACTCCAAGTCAACAATTAATGGTTATCTTTGTTGGTATCCTTACCTTGAGCACCTCTATTCTGCTTGTTCTATGTATGGTTTAATTGTTCTTAGCTTTAAGCATTATTGTTCTGCCTGTTGTATTGTTCATTCCTGTGCATGTTTCTTAGTTGTTACTCTAGCCGACTTCAATCTTATTTTTGATTGATGTCAAATGATCACGACTTCCCTCTACGTGTATCTCCTTAGCTTGATTCAGTACTTGACTATGATCTTTATCTTCTTTTCTGTCTTTGCTTTTGACTAAAGCTAAAGGCACTTGGCACCAATCCCGATCTTCTCTTTGGTTGTCATGCCTCCTTGCATGATGGTTGAAAGGTTAATCTTTTAGTCAACTCTAGTTGGCTTGCTATTTCCACAATCATATATCCACTCATCTTGGGATTATTGTTGGTGGAAACTACGGGAGGCATCATGGTGGTGATCATGGTTTTGATGGTACAAGCCAATTTTACAAAGTGGAGGTGGTTTCCTCTCGTTAAGTACTCGGACGATCCATTCATGGAGGTGACCAAGATAGCACTTGCAAAGGCAAAAACAAAAACAAAAAAGCAAAGCAAAATAAAAACAAAAGAAAAAAGAAAAAGAAAGTAAGAAAAAAAAAAGAGAGAGAAAAATAGCAAAAAAATATAAAAAAGTAGACAAAAAGAAAAGATGAAAAAAAAAGGAGAAAAAAAAATTTAAAAAAAATAAAGAAATGCAAGTTTTGTTGGAGGAATGCACCACTAAATCATTCTTACTTCATTTGTCATACTAGGGATATTTATTAGTTTTAAAGCTATTGACAATATGAGTTGTGAACAAACGGGAATCCTTATGCGTTATAATGTCAAAAGGAGTTATGGATTTATGTCTCAGTCACAACACAAGGCAAGAAAGGCTTAACTCTTAAAATTGTAACCTCCATTGATGGGCACCAAAATAACATGGAAAACTATTGATACTAGTTAGTAAAAGCATATGAGATTCACAAAGTAAAAACTTGGCCACTTGTTGATCGAAGAGTTGCTAAGTTATACTTTCAATTCAAAGTCATGGATGAGTTGAACTCTACATCACTAAGAATTACAGCTTTAATATACAAGGAAATTGTGCATATTTTGGAAGGCTTAGAAAATGACTGCAAGAATTAAAGGTGAAGATGAAAATTCATGTCATTAAGGCTTTAAAGGTATGGAATAATAAAGCATCTCAATTGAAGAAATTTAGATGAATTGTTTTCCTCATGGTGCAAATAGTAAAAGCCATTTTCTTTCCATTCTAGCTCAAGTTTTGAATTCGAAGAAAATTAAGAGTAAAATATATGGTTTCACTATTTTGCTTTGTAATTTTTTTAACAATAAAATTACAAAGCAAAAATGGCATTATTTGGACCATATATTTTCTCATTATTACTGTTATTAATTTTTTGAATAATAATAGTAATTATAATTATAATCAGTGCAATTAAAGGGCTGAATAAGGCTAATAATTTATTTTGGAAGGTTACTTATGCATGATTTGAGAGTCTAAGTGAGGCTAGTAATTCATTTTCAAAATAACAAATATTTGTTTGAATAAAGGCCCGAATAAGGCCAGATTTATAATTTATATTTGATTTGGTAGATCAATGGTTATCAATACTATTCATGGTTATTTGTTCGATTTGATTAAAGTAATAAAAAAAAATTAAAAAAAGCTTTGTTTGAGTATAATTGTTTGGTTTGAGGAATTGAAGACAAGTTGCCTTTCTCATTGATTCTTCATTTAAAACATGATTTTTCTCGTTATTGAGCTTGAAGCTTGTTGGCCTATAAATGGGAATTGGAGAAACAAGAACTGACCTCTTCAAACTCACTTTCAAAGGCCAGAAATTTTGCAGAAATTTCTCTCAAACAAGATCTTATTTCTCCTATATTATTGTCGTAGTTTCTCTTCTTCATTAAGTTCTTAGCATCAAAGCGAAACCTAAACTGAAAAATATCAAAGAAAACGTGAGACCTGAAATAAAACTGAAATTTAAGCAATTAATTCAAAACAATTGAAAGTGGAGGTCAATGTAGAAAATGGGGCAAACTAAAGGATTCAAAAATTTATAGTTAAACCATAAAACCAAAAATTAAATAAAACTAGTGCATCACATGGTGCCTTGTTAATGTGTTGTATACTACTTTTTTTAATAGAAAATTAGAAATTATTTTAATTAATTAAAATCACGGAGATGATGAGCTTATAAAGAAGAGGAAAAAGTAAATCAGGTCTCTAAATACAAATAATCGTTTCGGTATATTCTAGAGCAAAAGTTTGCTAGCCTGTATGGGCCAACATATTGGTTTCTTCACTCCAAGATAAAGAAATAATACACTAATAAGGTATGGTTATTACGGATTCATTTATTCATCTGATTAGTTGAGATGATTTGAGCAAATAATCTTTCACTAATTAAAGATTTATTTATTTGGAGGGGCTTTTGAAAAAAACACTTTGTAGGTATAGTATGCTTTCTTATTGAGGATTTTGTGTAAAACCAAATGGAGCCAATATATCGGTCTCGGCCATTTTCCAAGCCCAATGAATAAGTTTTGGGTTGAGATTTTGGAGGTTTTTTTTTTCTTTTTTTTTTTTTAAATAAGACAAATAAAAAAAAGAAGAAGATTGGTTTGGTAGGATAGAAGTTGACTTACTTTTGCATATTGGTGGATTCACCCACGTACATGGACATGCTATGTACGTCTATATTTATATAAAATTTGATAGCTCCAACTAGGTGTATTGAATCGTTACCAAATGTCTTACCAACCCAAATAACCACATTTCAAAAGGAATAAAATTGGGGAATTTGGTTCATTGTCTCTTTTGGTGGCCTCTTAAGGATATATATCCATAATTTTGTGATGTTTTTAATTTTATCCTTTAATATCAATTATAACTTTAAAAAAACTTCCAAATGATGTGCATATCCTTTTATTTTACTTTTCCCTTCGTCCAATTTACACAAAAAGACCATCATATTTTTTTGAAACTTTTCCACTCATAAAAACAAAAACCCACTTTTGAAGACCAGTATTCCTCGTTCCATTTTGATTCAATACAAGCAAAAATCATTCATTTTTTTTCCTCTGTTTTTCTCTTGATTTTTAGTCTTCTCTCAAAAAGCATCCTCAGGTAAGATTTTTTTTACTTTTTATTTGTTTGCCGTGTGTATGTGTATATATTGTAGAGTTGACATTTACATAATATACTTTCAATTTTTGGTATACATGACATTTTCTAAGGTCTTTATAATACATTTAGGAGTTTGAATAATTTGATTTGGGTTTAAAATCGGTTGAAAATTAAAAATTTTGTTAAATTTATGTTTGATTAAGTTTTTTGTATGGAAGTTATTATAAACTAGGTTTTAGGATAAATTGATATTGGGTAGCAGTAGGAAATGAAGAGATGAAAAAAATGGGACCGGTTTTGTTGAAAAAGGTGATCGAAGGTGCGAATCATGGCCAGTTCAGGATTCGCGTGCAAGACTTGATCCGCTAGGTTCGGATTGACCTGACTGAAGGTTGAAGGAGGGCCATACGACATGTCATATGGACTAGATGACACATATGTCTTAAGGAAAATAGTGTATGAGGAAATGGTTGACTTCCTTTCCATTTATATAAATTATTTTGCAAGCTAGTGAAACTCCAAGTTGGAAGGAACGGATTTTCAAGAATGCAGATATATTTAAAGCTAGAGTGCATTCTTTCAGGAACTCAATGGAAGTCAATGGAGTAATTAAAAATGTGCTCACAGTTGATCAACTGTATTTGTATAGGTGAATATGTTTTGGACCATTGGTTGAAGTGAAAAACCTTAGGTTCTCTTGTAACAACCTGTACCAAAATACCCCTGATGTATAGATTTGACCAGGTTGACTTTTTCAATAATCAATATTTTTTATTTGACTAAGGTACCATTGTGTGAAGATCGTCGATACGAGTTCATAGACTGGCGGCACGACAAATTCCGAGTTGCGGATAAAAAGTTATGGTACTGAAAAGTTTTAAACATTAGTTTTATATCAGTGTCCAAACTAATGCCAAGTTTTTTTTCTGTTAGTGGCCCAAGGTTCTATATAATCCTTGGGAAGTGTGTCAAATAGGAAACAAGTCTTGAAATACCCATTTTATCCCTCAAACCTTGAGAAATTCCTCCCCAGACCCGTGGGTTTGAATCTGGTCATTTTGAGCCCGTTCACAATCCAACCAAGTCATCGCTGTTTTTGCTCATTCCGGCCATCCACTATATACATGTGCCACCCTAGGAGAAAGCTCACATGACAGCAAGCTTGGCCATGAAATTTCACGGCTGATGCGCTCAGATCAGGCCGACGAAGTTCACGGTGCTTGAAAAGGTGGGTCACTGAATTTTTGTGTTATCCTGTCATTCTAGGCCAACCCATACACCCCTCTCCACATTTTTGGACCCTCTAAACTCATTTCCATGCTCCTTTTGCCCAGATTCTTCACCGTCTGAGAGATATGACAACGGGGAGTTTGATTGAGATTTCCACCAAGTTTTTGGGCCACTAGAGGAACTTTTGGACCAAGGTGAGCACACCAATGTATTTCTTATCTCTTGGGATTTTTGTAGATATAAAGTTTGTGAATTTTGGACATCGTTTGATAATTTTTCCATTTTTGGATCAATTAGTTAAATACTTGATAAATTGGGACTGTGTTTGGACAAAATTGGTCAAATTGGTTAAAACTGTAGTTGGATTAGTGAAACTAGATATTATTATAACCCATTAGAAGGTTTAATTTTGAAAAATTAGCCTTTGGGTGAAAAGCCCCAATTTTGGATATCGAGTCCTAAGGATACACTATAATTGGGCCGCTCGGTGTCCAATTTATGTAATTTTACAGTTATACAAATTACTTTAAGATATTTGGTGCACACCAATATCTTTGGTTAGTTATTGGAGCTTGAGGATTATTTTATAATATTACAAATACTCATGTTAAGCCTGGAGGTTATCTTGCGGAGGAGCCAGAGTGAGCATCTACAATATTGTAAGTGGTTATATTTTTAAAATGTTTTGAGCATGTAGTATAATAAATATGGTTTGGTTATTTTACGTATATTGATTTTGATTTAAATGATTACTTTATGGATGTATAAATATTAGCATTACATATACGTGTTATTATTTTATATGAATTTTGTTCAGATTTTAAATGGTTTCTAACTCTGATGAGTTCATTGTGAACTTGGGATCTTTTATTTAAATATCCTCATATTGGAAATGAGGTTTTAATCATTTCAAAAAATGAATTGATTTTGAGAAAACAATGAAAATTTAGATGCCTTTAAGCATGCTCAAGTATTTTATAATTTTGTGTGCTTATAATTGGTTTATGGTGATATATATTTCACCATCGTATTTTTGATTCTAGCATGAAATGATGATTTAGGATATTTAAATTTGCAGTTGGAGTTGAATATTAAAATATGATTTATGATACAGTATTGTTTGGAAAAATATGATCTCACAAGATTGTTTTACAGATACTGTATCATTTATTTTTAATTGATGTACCATATAGTACTAGTATTTCGGATCAGTTTTATATTATTGCGTGTAGATTTGCCATGGTATCATAAGCTTGGGTGCATCCTGATGGTTTAATATTGTCAGAGTGCCGTGAGGTTGGGTTCATCCTGACGGTTTACTATTGTCATGGTGCCATGAGGTTGGGTTCATCCCGATAGTTTATTATTGCCATGAGCCATGAGGTTGGGTACGTCTCAACGGTTTACTATTTCCATGATACCTTTCGTGTATTAAGGATCGTGAGATGGGTATATCCCACGGTTTACAATTTGGTATATCGAGTGGTACATTGTATATGTTCTGAGTATATTATATTTTCCAATATTGTGGTTATTACTGCGTTTTCATAATTATTTTTGTAAAATTGTGTTTAAAATATTTTATGCTTAATATTTATATCTTGATTAAAAAAATTTATAATATTGTAAAAATCATTTACTTTATATCTTTGAGCATTGGTTTTATGATAATGAATTGGGGTACAAGTTGGATTTTATGATAATGAATTGGGGTACAAGTTGGGTTTTATGAAATGACTTTTAAACGGGAAACTTTTCTAACAAGTAGAACGAGAGGTCTTAAGACAATGTTTTATGGAAATAAATTATTGTTTTTTTTTTATTATGCTATGCCACTCACTGAAATTCTTTATCTCATGTTTTATTTGTTTTAAATTTGTTCCTCTAGGTCCAGGTAGTTAGTAACAGTCTACCTCGCGCATCGCTTGATATTACGTACTTTCCATCGTAACAGCACTGTTTGTCTTTCTTTATTTACCTTTACTCTTTGAGACTTATTTTTATCGATTGTTCTTCTAAACTTTTACAAATACATTTAGACTGCTCTAATCTAGTTATTGTACATAGTATTGACTATATGTGATGAGAATCCGCCTGAGCTCGCACAATCAACAACCCACTGGGGTACCGATCCGATACGGATGAAGACCAGGCCAATCACTAGAGCTCAAGCTAAGAGGTTTAGGGACAAAATTGCTACCTTTATCCAGGAAGCAATTCATTCTCAAGAGGGCTTGTCCATACACGAAGAGCCAAGACCTGTTTTGAGCATATAAGTGGTGGAAGTCGATATGGGCCTGGATAGTGGTTTTGGTACTTTTAAGGAGTCCGGACAGCATGAAATGGTTCCAATAGTTCATGGATTCAATTCATATGTCTAAGAGGATATGGAATCAAGTCGAAGCAGATGCAAACCCATCCAAAAAGGGGTTGTGTGCATGGGTTGAAAAAGTGGCCGAATTTTGCTATTTTCTTGTTGGCTTTACTGTATTTTGCTAAGTTGGCTTTTTCTCTTTCTTCCAAGAAGGGGCAACGTGTGGGACTCCATAATAAGCTTATTTGGCATCCTAAAAAGCATATTGAAGCTGATTTGGAGCTCAAATTGGTCAAAGATTAGTCAAAGTCAACTTAGTCAAAAAGCTAGTATTTTAGTTTTCTAATTTGATTCTACTTTTTATTTTAGGAAATTACCAATACTTTTTGGGTTCTTATTTATTTATTTGCTAGAAAAATAAGTTTAGAAAAGTTATTATTTTATTATTTTCATTGTAAATTAATTAATTCCTAATTCAAAATAAAGGAATTAATTAATCCAAATTAGATTAGGAAATGATTAAATTTTCAGCCATAATAGAATTCCACAAGTCATGTCGATTTTACCTACTGTAATTAGGGTTTATTTTGGTTTCTCTTAGTCTATATAATGGCTTGTTTGTTTGGGAAGAACACACCATTAATAATATTCAGAATTTATTTTGTGACATTAAATTTCTCTTTACTCTTTTGAACGCCTAAAACACCATTAGAGAGTTAGTATTTTAGTTTGACTTATCAATAGGACTTCCATCACCTATTGTGGTGTCTTCACTATATACTAAGGTTTCTAATCACAGGTTGGTTAGGGGTTAAGGTGACCATTAAAACTTGAACATAATTAGTTCCGGACTAATATAATACGGGGTTTAGGAACAGCTCATCCTAGGTTTGTATCAGTATGTATAGTTATACTGTTGTGTTTTCTATCTATATATTGAGGTATTATAAAAAATGTTTGAGTTTGGTTGTCTACATTTTAAGTGAGGTTCCATTGGATATCCTCTAGGGGATTATCCAGTGGGACTTCACTAGGCGGGATCACCCGAAAGATCTTGGGAGGGTTCCTGGGGCAGGTCCTGTCATCTTTGGTCACTTATTTCATAACCTATTATGTAGAAAAGTTATGGCCAACGATCCCAAGGTGCTTGAGTTCAACTTTGGTGGATTTTGAGTTTGCTTTACGAAATGAGAATTTGCACTTATTACTCGCTTAAAGTTTTGTTGATATCCCTCTAATTTTGATGTGTGAAATATTAAATCAATGGAGCTATGTAAAAAGCTGCTCGAAAATAAATCTAACTTGAAACACCTGAGTTGGAGCAAATATTCCAGAGTATACATTTTGGAGATGATTGGGATGCAGTGAAGATTGCCTTGCTGTATTTCATAGTTCATGGTGTGCTTGGAATGGATCCAAAGGTTCAAATTAATAGCAAGTTTATTGAATTTGTTGATGATATTGAGCTTTTCAATTCCTAGCTTTGAGGTATTTTGAGCTATAGGAAGACTGTAGAGTTGCTACACAATGCATTCCATCACAGAGGAGATGAAGTAAAAAATAAATCACACTCGTACGATCTAAAAGCTTTTCTGTTGGCATTTCAGGTACATTTTACCATCAAATATAAATTTAGGGTTTATTTAAATATTATATTTGATCACCTATATTTTATATTTTGTAGGTGTGGGTTTTGAAGTCAATCCAGATTTTGGTAAACAATTTGGCAGGCAGCGGGAAACTAGTTGTCGTAGGATCATTGGATGGCATTTAAAAAGTCTATCGAACCATAAAGCTGTGGATTCTTGGTTCACCTCAAATAGCGATGTAAGGCAAACTTAATTCTACTACATGTTGTACCAAACTTAAGTTTGTCATACCAAATTCAACTTGATTTGTCAGGACCCGTCCAAAATTTCTCACCGGAACCCTAGACAAGTCCTGATTCCAGGAAAACCCTACCGGACCCTCCAATGAAAACACACGTCTATATTCATCCCCTTATTCCTCCCACAATACTACAAATTGATTCCACAATTTTACAGCACTTCACAGGAATAACAGTAATCCAGTGCATAAATAAAACATAAGTGTCCAGAATAGTATACAGAGCTTCATGAAGTGCTATTTAATAGAAAATACAACAAAGATGAAAGAAATATTACAACTGAATTGAACGAGTACAAACGTACTTCTCGAACTACAATAGCGGCGGAGATTTGGTTCGCTCCAGAAGAACGCCTACCACCCCTTGCACCTAAGGGAACGGAATTTAAAAACGTGAGATGCTAATCATCTCAGTGAGTGACCCTAGCTACTGAACACTTTTAATAATAATACTATAACGAATAAGGGAATTTAATTAATACCAGCAATTAAATAGGTAAATAAATAATAACAGTTGAATATAATAATTTTTCTCAAAACTCTCACTAATCACTCCGTTGGAAATGTTCCATTTTTAAAACATTTTCACAAAATCCGATATTCATATATCCCGAAAACCAAGGGATCAAACAACTTAATGAGCAATAAATAAATAAATACCCCAAATGTAATTAAAATGTAAATAAATATAATAAATAATTTTTGAACACTTTGGGGTTTAAAATTTTATCTGAAAATTTATACTTAACGCACCACACCATATACCAGTGATGCCCTCCGATACCCAGCGTCCCGAGCACCAACTGGCGGGGGGTTAAAGAGAGAAACTTGCAAACGGCACTTCGGCGTCCCGACAGTACCACTACTAAAACCGTCATCCCGGCCATGGAGGGGGGCGACTGTGGCCAATATCAAACTTGCCTGCCCACGGTCCAATGGCAACTCACGGGAGACATAATACTTGCGCGCTAACCACATATACACCGGAACACCAATACTGTATGAGTGCGTCTAAAATAATTATTAAATTAATTATAACCGTACCGTTTTTCCAAAATCACCGTGGAAAATATACCAATTTTCACATTTACCATCACACATATTTTCCTTTAACAAACCCAGTACGAAAACATCGATAACAATAAAACAATAATTTTTCTCGTAACACGAGGTTCAACAAATAATATACCACGGGCATAATTATAAAAATTAAACCACCAATTTAAACAAATATTTTCACAAAATATTTAAACCAATTATGCCCAAAAATAATATTAAAACCACATACGATTTATTACTGAAAATACCTTGCTCATGCATAATAAATAAAATTAAATCATAATAAAATAATAATTAAATTGCACCACATGAGCATAATTTCAAATATCAATTAAACACCAATTAAATATAATTGATTACCCCAAAATAGGTTTAAAGGTGGGTCGCTCACCTTAAGCACGTATATCAGCTAAGATCCTCCGTAGGATCAACTCCACTACTCACACGCGCACCTAAAACATCCACAGTATACCAACCAAATATATTAATATTTTAATCGGATAACTCCCAAATGGGTGCCTGGGGAGCGAACACAAACGACAATTAAAAATTACGAATAATATACCGAATCGAAGCTTGAGTGATGAGGATCACGGATTCGGTCTTACTTCCTAGAGATCGAACCCGAGGTGGCCGAAATCTCGCCGGAAAGCTTTCGGGATTCAACTCCTCAATTCTCCCAAACCATCACAAATTGGAGGAACAGGACGCCGAATTTGGATTCAGGAGGTCAGAATTAGTGGATAGGGACCAGCGGTGCAACTGGGTACTCGCCGGAACAGTGACTTCCGACGAGCCGCCGCGGTCACCGGCAACCGTCGCCGGCGGTGGCACATGCAGTGGCCAATGGCTGAGATTTTTGAGGGTTTTATAAATCGAGGGGAGAGGATTCCAACGGGACCAACGGTGAGGCAAACGGAGGCCGGACGGCGAAGAGATCGGGGATTGAAGGTTTTCGGTACCTCACCGAAAAATGCTTCGATCCCGGGGCATCGGAGGTCCGGTGGCCGTGAAATTTGGTGGGTAGGCTGGAATTGCCATGGGTGAGAGACCGGTCAGGTGCGTGTGGCTTGAAAGTGGCCGAAAACGGGTCAACGGCGGTGGAGGGGAAAAATCACCGCCGAGCTTCGCCGGCTCGGTCTGGGCGCGTCCGGCGACCGGCGATCGTGAAATTTCAGGGTTCTGTTGGAAATGGGGAGGCGCTCCGGTTTGGCCGGCACGTGTAGCAAGGATCGGCCAAAAAATTTGTCGCGTTCGGCGGCCGGTCGTTTCTCTCTCTCCCTCTCTCTCTCCTCTCTCTCTTTCTCTCTCCTCCCCGACGTTTTTGCCAAATAAAAACCACAGTGGGTGACACTGTTCACCCACGTGGACCAATCAGGTGACGACATGTGGCGTTACTGGGCACTTAAGCCAGATATAATAAAATATTATGGTATCCAGCGAACTTCACACATCCATAACTTTTTAACCAGACGTCCAATTTAAGCGTGGCGCTAGTCTATGAACTCGTATCGATGAGTACTTTAAAACCATACAAAAGTCAAAACAAAATTACACAACAATAAAAAGTCAACTCCCGGCAGCTTTTGGATAGTTTGCACCTCGACTTGTTTTGCCCATAACTTTAAAACTGTAGCTCCGTTTTCGACGTGCTACTAGTCTACAAACTCGGGGCATTATGCACTTCGCCACGGTACCATGGTCAACTAGAAATTTCAACTGGAACAAAAAGTCAACTTTGACCCACTCGGTCAACGATCAACCTCGATCAATGTACACGAATTCCGATGTGGTTTGGGTCGGGGTGTTACAGATTGCTATTTCATTCAAGTTACATTACATTTTTTATTCTAATATATAATTTTTTTTTCTTTTCATTTTGCTTTGTTTATTTTTCTTCTTTCTTAATTTCATATTGTATGGTGTGCATTGGAGGTTAGATTCTACCAACGATGAGGAACATATGGATTACTGGCGAACATTAATAGTTGACGTACATGAGATTCACTATGCAGAACCACCACTTGTAAAGCTGATAGCATCCGAGGTAGCCATTGGTGGTCAATATGCGTCCAAATATGAAAAGTATGCTAATGCCCCACTAAATGATGATGTAAGTTTATGCAACTATTATTTCAAAATATGTATTACATAAGTTGATGAATGTTGTACTAATATATATTTACTTGTTTTCGGATACTGATATCGATTAGATTAATCACATAGTGGCAAAAGTGGAAGAATTCAAGAAATATATGGTTGATAAATTTGATGAAGTCAAGCAGGAGATGGTTGCTTTAAGGACAATGCTTGGCTCTGTTATTGACCAACTAAAGCATCAGGTATCATTTGACACTAACCCATAGAATAAGGTTGTAAAACAACATGGGTGATTGCATGTTTTCATATATTATACTTTAGGGTTACATTATTATTAAATTATATACTCTTATTTAATGATGATTTTTTGTTAGTTTTTTGAAACCGCAAAATAACTATTGCATTATGCGAGCTGAACATCAAGTACACGTATAGTCACTGCCCTCTTCGGTGTGACAGTCATCCCCTTTGGCACCATCTTATGGCAAGCATGGATGAATGGATTCTGAATGAGAAGAAGTTTAATACTCCGATGGACGCTATCAGTGGTAACAAGATAGATGAGGATGTAAAATACCGCTCAATCCTAATGTACTTGGTAGACCCCATGTAGATGATTCATAGGCTTTGGTGCCATACACTCGTGCATATCAGTCATTGCAAATGGGTTGGGATATTACAACTTCGACCAATATACCCATCTGTGGAAGGGGAGAGGGAAATGGAGCCTTTAACACATGAATTTGTAGAGAAAAGCCGTTTCGGTCGAGTTTACCACTAGTCACATCAAGTCATCTCCCTGTACACTGATCCGTGTAAGAAGAAGGTTAAACTGTAACTCAAATAACCTATTGAAGCAGTGAAGGAGAGGTTGTTTGATGAGTGGTATAGACTAGCACCAGTAGAATCGAGCATTTATATCAATTATATTTGGGTTGACAAGCATTTTTTTTATGTTCTACTTACCCTTGCTGGATGGTTGACATCCGATGTAAATTATATACCTTACTTTCATATAAGTTCATCGTGTTCGTAATTTTGAAATGATGTATTATCACCACATACTTGTTTATGATTTCTTTTTCTATGGTTTGCAACATGTGGATGTAATTTCATTTTTCATACAAAAAGGGCGGTCTGACTATCGCAGCATGTTCCCCCAAGATTGTGCCACATTGGACATCTTATTTTGGGTAAGATGGTGGAAACTTACATCGTTTATATGTATTATTGAAAACATTATTTGTTGGAGTTAAAAGTTATTGTATCCATTTGATTTGTTGGCAGTCATCAATAAAAGGGCATTACCCCACATTCGAGGCATCTCCAAGCACATATGTGTGTGATTAGACACTGCAAAGCTATGTGCATGGGACGCCACCAAAACATAGCATGCTATGGCGGATCTACGATTATGTAAGTCTGTCTACACATATATTGGAAATTTGTTTAATATTTTCTATTTATGGATAATGAGGTTAATTTCATCATTTCAGTTGTACATCCTTGTCAATAATGGAGGTGCCCATTGGTTGGTAGCATATGTTGACCTAAAGTCTTGGCATATTGATTTATATGATCCAAATATTGGAAATAAATATGCCTAGACTAGAGAAATTGAAAATGCCAAATGCCTTTAGTTTATACTACCGTACTTCTTGAGGGATGGGGAATATTATGATAAAAACCGGATGTCCTTCCCAATTTAGATCCATTCACAATGACTATCATCAAAGACACACCTCATCAATAAAATGGGTATGAATGTGTTGTCATTTGAAATTAACTTCTATTGATGATCTTTTATTGTGCTTAAATGTGGAAATACACATCGTTGCTTTTCGTTGACACTTGGTTCCATTTATAATCTTTTGGTCCTCTTACATGATTTATATAAACATTATTTTGTCAACTTTCTTGATGCCATTTCTTGAAATGATACAGGGGTGATTGTTGGGTGTTTTCTTTAAAGTTTATTGAGTACAAAAGCAGTGATGAGGACCTTTTAATTTGTTTAGAAATTAATATGCTATTGAGTTGTATTTTAATAACTTTGCAATTTAGATCCAATGTGTTTAACTTTAACATGCAACTATATTATTGCACTCTATTTTGTTATTTTACAATCAAGTTGCTGTAATTTATGTTACATTGCACATCATGTATGACACAATAGCATTGCATTATTCTAAACAAGTTGTGACCTCATCGCAGGAAACTTTACGGATGGAAACAATTGATATTACCAATGGTCCATCGGTAATTGCAAATTATCAAAATTTTGAGTTCAGTAAACCACACTTCAATACAAATACCTTGATAATGTGTATTTGGATGAAGAACATGCTCAATACAACTTATTTAATGATTAATAGCATGGTTAAGATCAGATAACACAAAAAGTACTCAAAAAAAGCAAAGAAAACCTAATTTACTTGATTATTGAAGGTCCATTGTTATTACCGATGGAATCCGTTGGTAATCCTTGTCAAATATTTCAAATCAAATAGAAATACATTTCAATACAAGAATTTTCATAATGTGTATTTGGATAAAGAACATGCATAATGCAACTTTACTTCATGATAAGAATCATTTCAAAGAAAAGAAAACACAAAAAATATGTAGAAAAATCTTACGAAAATTACAAATGTGCTTGATTATAGACGAGTCGTCGACATTACTGACGAAAACCATCAGTAATTCAAAATCAATGAAAGTGTAGTTGCTGGAAAATTTACTGATGGAAATCATTGGCAGTACCGATGGTCCATCGATAATTTCAAATTTCCAATTTTTCAATGCAAATCACCACAGTTCAATCCAACAACTTCGAATTTGTGTGTTTCCATGAAAAACATCTCAATGCAACTTTATTTCATGCTTAGAATGATGGTGAAGAAAAGAATACCTGAAAATATTTGGAAAAAGTGAAAAAAAAAGGTCCAAACAGACCTGATTAACAATGGGCCATCGGTATTACTGACGACAATTGTCAATAATTCAACATAAATAAAAGTGTAGTTGCTGAAAAATTTATCGATGGAAACCATTAGAAATATCGATGATCTATCGGTAATTTCAAAATTTCTAATTTTTCAATTCAATCTAATAACTTCAATTTGGTGTGTTTCTACGAAAAACATGCTTAGTGCAACTTTATTTAATGCTTAGAATGATGGTGAAGAAAATAATACAAAAAGAGATTTGGAAAAAGTGAAAAAAGTCTAAACAAACCTGATTACCGATGGGCTATCGGTATTACTGATAGAAACTGTCAGTAATTTAACATAAATGAAAGTGTAAATGCTGGAAAATTTACTAATGGAAACCATCAGTAATACTGATGGTCCATTGATAATTTCAAATTTTCCAAATTTTCAATTCAATTCAATATCTTGGATAATGTGTTTTTCCACAAAGAACATGGTCAATTCAACTTTATTTCATGCTTAGAATGATGGTGGAGAAAAAAAAAGTACACAAAAGGGAATGGAAAAAGTGAAAAAAATTACAAATTAACATGAATACCAATTACCAATGGGCCATTGGTATTACCGATGAAAATGATAGTGTGGTTGTTGGAAAATTTACCGATGGTCCAATGGTAATATCAAATTTTCCAAATTCTCAATGCAAATCATTACAATTTAATCTAACAACTTTAATAATGTATGTTTCCATGAAGAACATGGTCAATTCAACTTTATTTCATGCTTAAAATAATGGTGGAGAAAAGAATACACAACAAAGGGTTGGAACAAGTGAAAAAATTATAAACCAACATGATTACTGATGGGTCATCGGTATTACCAACGAAAACAATCGATAATCCAAAAAAATAGAAAGTCTAGTTGTTGGAAAATTTACAGAGTAATACCAATGGTCCATCGGTAATTTCAAATTTTTCAATTTTTCAATTCAAGTCACAACAATTCAATCCAATGACTTCGATATTGTGTGTATCCATGAAGAACATCCTCAATGCAACTTTATTCCATGCTTAGAATGATGATGGAGAAAAGAATATACAAAAAGATTTGGAAAAAGTGAAAAAAAGTACAAACAAACATGATTATCAACTGGCCATCGGTATTACCGATGAAAACCATTGGTAATCCACTCAATTTTTGTAAACCTTACTGGAAAACTTACCAGGAAACAATCGATATTACCAATGGTCCATTGGTATTGCAAATTCTCAAAATTTTGAGTTCAATTCACAACACTTCAATACAAATACATTGATAATGTGTATTTGGATGCAGAACATGCTCAATACAACTTTATTTAATGATTAATAGCATGATTAAGATTAGATAACACAAACAGTATACAAAAGAAGTAAAAAAAAACCTAATTTACTTGATTACCGATGGACCATCGGTCTTATCGATGGTAGTCGATGATACTCCTTGTCAAATATTTCAAATCGATTACAAATACATTTCAATACTAGAATTTTGATAATGTGTATTTGGATAAAGAACATGTGCAATTAAACTTTACTTCATGATAAGAATCATTTCAAAGAAAATAAAACACAAAAGACATATAGAAAAATCTTACGAAAGTTACAAATGTGCTTGACTAGAAAAGAGCCATCAGTATCACCGATGGCAACGTCGATAATCCATACATTTTTAGCAACATTTCTGGAAGTTTTACTGGTGGAAACCATGGTCCATCAGTAATTGCCAATTCTTAAATTTTTCCGTTCAAACCACTACACTTCAATACAAATACCTTTATAATGTGTATTTGGACAAAGAACATGCTCAAGACAACTTTACTTTTTGATTAATAGCACAACTAGGATTAGATTACACAAAAAATGTGCAAAAAATTCACAAAATTCCTAATTTACTTGATTACCAATGGACTGTTGGTATTATCGATGGGTGTCGTCGGTAATTTCCAAGCCTTAAGCTTTTCATTTTGAATCGTTACAATTCACTACAACTACTTTGATAATGTGCATTTACACCATGAATAAATGATTATTCCCATCATAATTCCTCAAACACATTTATATTGTATTATCATAATTATTGAATATCATATCTATAGTGGCAAACAACATGCAAAAAGCTTAACACACATTACTATTTCAGCAAACAACACCACACATGACTTTTTTCTTTATTATTGAAGGTTGTATCAATATTATCGACGGGTGCACAATACACGTTGATAATTTTTTTAAAAAATTTCTTATGATTAAACACTTCATTTGTTATAATGATAAGAAAAATATAAGGAACACATCTAGCAATAGGGCTACTAATTACATTCATACAACATTGCATATTTTGTACATGCCATAATTGAAAGGATAACTAAACTACACATCCAGATTAAGCTATACCGAATAACATACCCCCAAGGATTAATATAGCATAGATAGATTTACGGTCCAGATGTAGAATGGAGCTGTTGGTTGGTAATGCTATCAAGTGGTATGGCAGCGGAGCAAGATCTTCGGCTGTAACCAATATATTTACACCTCTTGCATCTATATTGAAGATGTTCTTCTCCTTAAGATTGAATCCTTTTCTTTCTTGGTCTTCCTGACTTTTTGCCAATCTCAAGTGGAAGACATTTATCTCCAAGTGAATATATGGTCTTTGAATATGCATCACGGAGATACTCAACTGAGTAATGTGCCAAGCAAAGGGTATATGGGAAAATATGTCGATACTTACATGCTGTAATTGCATGGATGCAAGGAAATTCATCTATGTCGAAGTCCTTGCACGTGCACCTCTTACTTTCTAAATTGGCTACTCCAACCAACACGCCATGGCTAACAACTTAAGACTCATATAAGTTCAGTGGAACAATACGCAGTCCTCTGCCATGAGTTGAGCGCTCCTGCATGATATTTTCCAACCAGTTAGTAATAGGAGTTTGCATTGCAACAGCATTATTTCGATGTTTATACCACCATTTTTGCAATACATCACGAATGTGATTGAGTAGTGGTAACATGTGTGATACGAACCTAGGTCGACTTGCTCCTAAATTCATATAATATTAGCCCAGCTCGAATTTCATATTTTAGTGGTCACCATAACCTCTAATGAACTTGTGATTAGAAACCTTGGTATATCAAAGACACCACAATAGATTATGTAATATCCTATTGATAAGTCAAACTAGAATACTATTGCTCTAATGGAGTTCTAGGTGTTCTAAGAAAACAAAGAGAAATCTCTCTCACAAGTAATTGTATGAATAATGATCTAAATAATATTGAAAAAAATAAGCCTTTGAATAGGTTTGAGTGAGGAAAATAAAACACTAAAGTAACTAGGTCAAATTCGGCTAACATAGCAACATAATAGGTAATTGCCAAATTATCCAAGTCCTTTCTTAAACTAATTTGGATTAATTAATTCCTAAATTTTGAAATATGAATTAATTAATTTACAATTAAAATATTAAAATATCAACCTTCCTAAATAAATTTTTCTAGCACATAATTAAACAAAAGCTAAAAATAAAGGACTATTTTCTAAAACAAAAGTTAAATTTCAGATTTCGAAAGTAGTTGACTAGTTTTCCAAATAAGCGATTTGTGTCCAATCACCAACTAGTTTAGGCTCCAAATTAGATCCAATATGCCATATAGGATGCCTAGTAGGATTAAAATAGGTTCCCACATGTTTCCATTGATTGGAATGATCAAAGCTTGCTTGGATTATAAGATAACTCCTTTTCCAGCACCAAACATGCTCAGTTCGGCTAATGTGGAAGCTTGGATGCAAATGATGAACTTGGACACCCTTGCTTCTTTCTTAGCTTGATTCCATGGTCCCTTGGTGAGCTCAATCATGTTCATAAGTTAACAAATTCGTCCATTGCTGCATAGAATCCTCAAATGCACTAAAACAGCTTCCAAGTTCATTTCGGCCTTTACAACTTGGATGCTCAACACGGGCTTAGAATCTTCTAGTATCATTATGCCTTCTTGAGATTTAATAACACTTTATATAAATCTAACAAGATTGTCCTTAAACCTCATAGCTTGAGCTCTAGTAATTGGCTCGATCTTCAATTGCACAGTATCAGCACCCCAACGTGTTGTTGTTGGTACATATATAGTTGGATTCTCATCATTCCCCTCCTCTTGAAAGGGATTTGTCCTCAAATTGAAGTAATCACCTACAGAAAAAGGAGATAAATCAGCAACTTTAAAGGTAGAACTCACGTTATACTCAGAAAAATCAAGCTTGTAGGTGTTTTCATTAACCCTCTCCAAAACTTGAAGAGGTCCATCTCCTCAGGGCAGAAGCTTTGACTTGCGTTGTTCAAGAAACCTTTCTTTTATCAAGTGCAACCAAACCCAATCTCCTACTTCAAATACTACCTTGATTCGGCCTTGAATAGCAACTTTAGAATATTGTTCCGTCCTCCTTTCAATTTTTGCTTAAGCCTTTTTATAAATCTGCTTAACAAATTCATCTTTTTATTTTCCATCTAGATTAGCACATTCACTTAAAAGTAAATGTGTTAAATCTAATGGAGCTAAAAGATTAAAACCATAAATAATTTCAAATGGTGAATATTTAGTAGCAGAATGTATGGTTCTATTATAAGTAAACTCAACATGTGGCAAACATTCCTCCTAAGTTCTCAAATTTCTACTGATTAAAGCTTTTAACAATATAGACAAAGTTCTACTCACTACTTTAGTTTGACCATCAGTTTATGTATGATAAGTAGTTTAAAATAAAAGTTTAGTGCCTAACTTAGCCCACAAAGTTTTCCAAAAATAATTTAAGAACTTAGCATTCCTATCAGAAACAATAGTCCTAGACATGCCATGAAGTCTTACCACTTCCTTAAAGAACAAATTAGCTACATGAGATGCATCATTAATTTTATTACATGCAATGAAGTGTACCATCTTAGAAAATCTATCAACAACCACAAATTTCCAATGAATGGACGAAGGACATGGTTCCTTAATCTCATGAAAGTGCTAATTGTATTAGTGAATCCAAATGGCATTACTAACCACTCATATAAACCATGTTTTATCTTACATGCGGTTTTCCACTTATCTCTCTCTTACATCCTAATTTGATGATACCCACTCCTAAGATCAATTTTTGAAATGCATGCACCATGTAGTTTATGAAGCATATCATCTAACTTAGGAATAGAATGCCTATATTCGATAGTTATGTTATTAATAACCCTAAAATCTACACACATATGCCATGAACCATCTTTCTTAGGTACTAATAACATAGGAACAGCACATGGACTCATACTTTCTCTAATATAACCTTTATCTAGCAACTCACTTACATGCCTTTGTAGTTCCTTTGTCTCCTCAGGATTACTTTTACATGCAGGCCTATTAGGAATTGCGGCTTTAGGAGTAAAATATACTTGATGTTCAATCTCTTGTGTAGGTGGTAAACCACTAGGAATCTCCTCTGGAATGACATCATTAAATTCCTCCAAGTGAGAAGATATAGAACTCGGCAATACAAGTTCTTCAGAGTTAACTAGATGATTAAAACAAGCATCTTTATACATCATGACCAGCATAGGTTTATTACTCAAAAATGCGTTTTTAATCTCACCTTGGCTAAGATAAACAATTTTATTTTTCTTCTCTTTCTTTTCTTTCTCATTTTCGGTTTTCCCTTTATCACTCTTAGGGTTCTCTTTCTTTTTCTTCTCACTCTCGGGTTTAGAAAACTCACCTTGGTGGTGCAGCTAATCCTTGTTGTCTTGTTTACTTGTTGAAGCCATAGGTGGCATAATGGATTTCTCCCTTAGCCATTCGGCGTCCCTCCTTTGTTGCATCTGCATTTGATCTCTAAACACCTCTTTTGGTGTTAAAGGCTCAAGCTTAATTTTCTTACCTATAAATCAGAACACAATGGAATTTTCTCAACCATAATAGATAGTATTCTTATCAAATTGCCATGGTCTATGATAAGAATCCGCTCATACTCATACAATCAACTACCTACTGGGAAACTAATCCTATACAAATGAAGACGGGGCCAATCATAAAGGCATAAGCCAAGAGATTCAAGGACAACCTAGTTAGCTTCATACAAGGTGTGATTCAAATTCAAGATGGCATCGTCTTATGCATCCAACTTATGAAGCCGGATATGGACCCAGCAAGCTATTTTGGAGCATCTATGGATTCTGGGTAGCAAGAGATTAGTTTGTTAGCTTATGAATAAGATTGAGATCACCATGAGGCCATGAAATCATGTTAAGACCAAAGCTAAGCTATTCAAATGTAGCATGTGCACATAAGCCTTCACTTTAGCCAAAAATGCACAATTTTGGTGCATGTTTCTTGTTATTCAAGCAAGTTTTTCTTACTCTAATCAAGGACAATGTATGTGAACCTATTTGGCTGATTTGGAGCCTAACCTAGCTGGTGATTGGACAAAGACAGCTTAGTTGTAAACTAGTCAACTAGTTTCCTAATCTGAAATTTGACTTTTGTTTTAGAAAATTAGTCCTTTATTTTGATTTTTATTTATTTATCTTCTAGACAAATTATTTTAGGAAGGTTGATAATTTATTATTTCAACTGTAAATTAATTAATCCAAATTATATTAGGAAAGGAGGTGAATTTCGGCCATATCATGTTTCCTAAACCTATGGCCGGTTTTTCTATTTGTAAACCTTAGCCTATTTAAGGGCTTATTTTTCAATGTAATGGCAGCTTAGAGTATTATACAGAAATTATTTGTGAGAAAGAATTCTTTTTGTTCTCTTTGAACACCTAAAACATTGAATTGAAATCAAGTGTTTTAGTTTGACTAATCAATAGGACATCCATTACCTATTGTGGCATCTTCATCGTATACCAAGGTTTCTAATAAAAAGCTGATTAAGGGTTAAGGTGACCATTAGAATCTGAACTTAATTGTGATCCAGGCTAATATAATACATATTTAGGAGCAAATGATACGAACCTAGGTCGACTCATTCCTAAACCCGTATTTATATTAGCCCAGATTGAAAAATTAAGTTCAAGTTTGTATTGTCACTTCAATCCCTAATCAACCTGTGACTAGAAACCTTGGTATATGATGAAGACGCCACAATAGGTGATGGATATCCTATTGATAAATCAAACTGAAACACTCACTCTTTAATGGTGTTTTAAGTGTTCAAAAAGAACAATGATTCTTTCTCACAAATAATTTCTTGAATAATATGTAAGCTGATTTTTTTTCAAAAATATGCCTTTAAATAGGCTTGAAAGAATAAACTAAAAACTCAAAAAACTAAGACAAAACCGGCCATACATTGACACATTCCTTTCCTAATCTAATTTTGATTAATTAATTCATTTATTTTGAATTAGAAATTAATTAATTTACAATTGAAATAATAAAATATTAACTTTCCTAAGTTAATTTTTCCAGAAAAATAATTAAATAAAACCAAAGTAAAACCTAGTTTCCTAAAACAGAAAGTCAAAATCAAATTAGGAAACTAGTTGACTAGCTTGTAAAGGCTCCAAATCAGATCCAATGTGCCATGTAGGATGACAAATATGATTAATGATGATTCCCACACGCTGCCCTTGATTGGACCGAAGAAAAAAAATGCTAAAACAGCAAAATACAGTAAACCTAGCAACAAAAACAGCAATTTCGACCAAAAACTCCTCCTATGCGTAAATGCCTTCTTTAATTACTTTTGCTTCTGACTTGACTTGTTTCCATGAACTCTTAGTGATATAAATTGAGTTCAAAAAGTCCTGAACCCATTTTGTGTTTCCCGGAGTCCATAATTGCAATAAAACAGCCACCCAAGTTCGTATCGGCCTCCACCATTTGGATGCTTAAAACTGGCTTTGAATCTACGGATATTGTCAAGCCCTTGTAAGAATTGATAACTCCTTGTATGAATCCAGGTAGGTTTTCTTTTAATCTCTTGGCTTGTGCTCTAGTGATTGGCCTGGTCTTCATCTGTATCGGATTAGCACCCCATCAGATAGTCGATTGTAGGGGCACGGGCAAATTCTCATCATTCCCCTTTTCTTGAAAAGGATTTGCTCTCAAATCAAAATCAACACCTGCAGCAAAAGAAGATAAATCAGCAAAATTAAATGTAGCACTAACATTATACTCACCCGGTAAGTCAAGCTTGTATGCGTTTTCATTCATCCGCTCCAAAACTTGAAAAAGTCCATCTCCACTGGCATAAATTTCAACTTTCTTTGTTCGGAAAACCTCTCCTTTAACTGTAACCAAACGTAATCTCCTGGGTCAAATACTATCACAACAAATCCTAAAAATACCAATTTATCTTGATAAAAATTACACTTTTAAAAGTTAGCAAATAATTTCTCCCAAATTTTCAAATTTTCACTAAGTAAAGCTCTCAAAAATATAGATAAAGTTCTATACAACAAAAGCATCTTTAAATAATCATCTTTATAAGTCATGACAAACAATGGTTTCTTATTCAAAATTGCTTTATTAATATCTCCAAAACTGAGATAAAAATTTTTATTTTTCTTCTCTTTCCTCTCTTTTTCTTTATCTCTCTCGACCATCTCACCTTTACTCTCATTCTCAGCTTTGTCCCATTTTTTTCCACTCTCGGCTTTCTCTATATCCTTCCCCTCAAGCTTAAGTTTAAGACACTTACCTGGTTGGTCTTGTTCGGTCTTATCCCCTTGGATAGGAGTTGAAGCTGTGGGTGCCACACTAGTTCTTCCTTAGAGCTTTTCAACCTTCCTCCATTGTTGTATTTGAAGTTGATCTCTAAACACCTCATTGGCAGTCAATGGTTCCAGCTTGATCTTTTCACCTTTAAATCTAAAAACAATAGCATTCTCTCGAGCATTATGTATAGTATCTTTATCAAATTGCCATGGTTTACCTAATAAAATATGTCCAGCATGCATAGGCACAACATCGCACAAAATAACATCCACATATTTATCAATGTTGAAATTTACTTTGGCTTGTTTGTTTACTTTTATTTCACCATTATCATTAAGCCATTGTAATCTATATGGTTCCGTATGTTTAATTGTTACTAAGCCTAATTTATCAACTACCAAATTACTAATTACATTAGCACAACTTCAATTATCAACTATCATACTACATATGTTACCTTGAATTTCACATCAAGTGTGGAAGATGTTCTTTCTTTGAATTTGTTCCTCATCTTTGTACACAGTTAGAAACCATCTTGCCACCAAGCTCAATTCAACCCTTGAAGCCTTATGTTTTTCAGATTCCTATGCACTTCATCTCCAATTTCTTCATTCTCATCCATGACACTTAAAACACACAATGTAATAAGTTCTAAAAGGTTTAGGTTCAAAGTTACCTTCATTCCTTGGTGCTTGGACAAATTTAGCCTTGGCTTCCCTTTTTGGCTAATTGGTGCTCTCATCATTTAGCTTCGGTTTTGGCTTGTTGTCATATGTGGGATTGCTTCTCCAAACACTTGAATTTGTCATCCCACTACTTGTACCACCTCAAAACCGTGAGCTTGTATCCCTCTTCTTGAATTGATTCTCAAGTTTAATAGCCACATGAAACATCTCTTCCAATTCTACATATTGTTGTAATTCCAATTGATTGGCTATCTCTCGATTCAACCCACCTAGAGACCATGCCACGGTTGCTTCTCTATCTTCATTCATGCTCAATCTCATCATGAGAATCTCCATCTTCTTGTAGTAATCCTCCAAGGTGCTACTACCTTATAATAATGATTAGAGTCTTTGATGTAGCAACCTATGGTAATGACTTAGCAAAAACCTCTTTCTCATGGCTCATTTTATTTGTTGCCAAGTAGTAATAGTTTCATCTCCAACACTTCTTCGGGTACTTTGTTCATTTATCCACCATTGAAGTGCATAATGACCAAATTCCAAAAGCTAACAATTTCACCTTCTTAGCCTCCGAATAGTTATGATAATTGAATATCATCTCCATTCACTCCTCCCATTCTAGGTAAGCCTCCGGATCACTTTTTCTGATAAAAGCTGGTACGTTGACCTTAATATTTCCAAGATCATCATCCTCTTCCCTTGCTGGTCTCCCACGGGTTGTCTTCCCTGGAGTGCAGAAATATCATCAACCTCCTCTGCAAGATTATCTCCAAAGTTACCTCCTTTAAACTCCTACCTAAGGTGTCCACGACCACCTTGTCATTGACCTCAACCTCCATGTGGTGCCCTCCTAGGATTCGGTCCATCTTGTGAGTTCTCAACTCTGTCCAATCTTTGATCTAGGTGATCAAAGTGAGCATTTATCCATTGGAGTTGTTCCATGATCGCCATCATGTCGGTATGTTTGCCTCCACTTCCCGTTGCTTTTGAATCACCTTTGAATGCCACAGATTCCTCTTCATTAATTCTTAAAGATCCATTTTCTCTCCTTATCCTTGAATCTACCATGTTAATAAAAATAATACAAAAATCCTCACCAAATTCACTCCCTCACGTGTTTCACTCAAACAAGGCCTCGACACCCATGTTTACACACTAGTTTCAGCTTTTAACCTTCTTTTAAGCTCAAACGCTCTTACCTTTTTTCACTCAAAGAATTAATTCAAAGTTCTAATTAAAACACACTTACACAGCAGCTAGATGACAAGTTTACCTTAATTTAAACTTATCAACAAAATAGCAAGCAAAAATAATCAATTACCAAGTGGATTGATAAAACCTAATCTCGACCTTTCTAGCAAAAACAAGGTAAGTCAACAAGCAAGTTTTCAGAATGAATAAAAAGATGGCTAGAATATTAATAAACCAATAATTCAATATAAAATATAGAAAAAAGATTCAAACAATGAATAAGAATAAATTCGAACAAAAATGGGGAATAATTGTTGATTGTTGTTCTTGTAATTTAAGTTTTTATGTCAAATCCTTTACCAAATTTAATCCAAATAATTTAGCACTCAATATTCAAATATCCAACAGCAAAATTTAATTTCAAGTAACTTCAAATTTCACAATTCAAAATAAATAAATTCAAACTCCTAAATTTCAACAAATCGGCCTCTCTTTTTTTTTTTCGTTTATTCGGCTTTTTTTTTTTATTCACTCACAAAACTCAAACACAACTCCAGTAGCAAGAATCAACAACAAAAATTGTAATACCAACAACAAAATTCCACCAAACCCAAGACCTCACTCCAATAATAACAAATTGCTCAATTTTAAGGTTTTTATGCAATATGCTTTCAAAACTCCCTCCTTTTTTTTTTCCTTTTTGAATATATGAATGCAACTAATTAAGATTTAAGCAGTAAAGAAAAATCAACACTGAACCAAATTAACAAGAACAATGATGAAAAACAACCAACAAACTAGGAAGCAAAATTATGGAAAAGCAAGGAAACCTAATTTGACTAGGAATAAATTTTTTTTTTTTTTAATATGCAGAACGTGTATGATGATAGAAGCAACCTTAACCTAATGCTAAATATGTAGATTAACACAAAACAAAATAAATCAAATAAGATAGATCAAACCTGAACAACATCTTGACTCTGATACCAAATGATACAAACCTATGTCGACTTGCGACTAAACCCGTATTATATTAGCCCGGATCGAAAAATTAAGTTCAAGTTCTAATGATCACCTCAACCCCCAATCAACCTATGACTAGAAATCTTGGTATATGATGGGATTTCCACAATAAGTGATGGATGTCCTATTGATAAGCCAAACTAAAACACTCATTTTTTAATGGTGTTTTAGGTGTTCAAAGAGAATAAAGAGAATTTTTTCTCACAAATAATTTTTTGAATAATATGTAAGCTGATTTTTTATTAAAAATATGCCTTTGAATAGGCTTGAAAGAACAAAATAAAAACCCTAAAAACTAAGACAACACCAACCATACATTGACACATTCCTAATGTGGCCCAAAATTCCATTCATTTCCTAATCTAATTTTGATTAATTAATTCCTTTATTTTGAATTAGGAATTAATTAATTTACAATTGAAATAATAAAATATTAACTTTCCTAAGTTAATTTTTCCAGCAAAATAATTAAATAAAACCTAGTTTCCTAAAATAAAAAATCAGAATCAAATTAGGAAACTAGTTGACTAGTTTGACTACTAAACTAACTTTGACTCATTTTCAGCTTGTAAAGGCTCCAAATCTGATCTAATGTTCCATGTAGGATGCCAAATAGGATTAATGATGATTCCCACACATTGCCCTTGATTGGAACAAAGAGAAAATGCCAATACAGCAAAATACAGTAAAGCCATCAACAAAAGCAATTTCAGACAAAAACTCCCCCTATGCGCACTAGTGATTTGCTTGACCTTCATCTGTATTGGATCAGCACCCCAGCAGGTAGTCGGTTGTAGGAGCACTAGCTAATTCTCATCATTCCCATCATCTTGAAAAGTATTTGAACTCAAATCAAAATCAACACCTACAGCAAAAGAAGATAAATCAGCAACATTAGCAAGTCAATCTAGGTTCGTATTAGTCTACCTAACAAAATATGTCCTGCATGCATGGGTACTACATCACACAAAACCACATCCTCATAGTTATCAATACTAAACTTTACCTTGGCTTGTTTATTTACCTTCATCTCTCCACTATCATTAAGCCATTGAAGTCTATATGGTTTGGGATGTTTAATTATTATTAAACCTAATTTCTCCACCACAACAATACTAATAACAACGGTACAACTTCCAATATCAATAATCATACTAGAAAAATTACCTTGAATACCACATCAAGTATGGAAGATGTTTTTCCTTTGCACTTGATCTTCTTCCTTATACATGGTTAACACTCTTCATGCCACCAAGCTTAGTTCAGCCCTTAAAACTTTTTGAGTCACGGGTTTGTCATATTCTTCACCTTCAGATTCCATCTCTTCATGCTCAATTTTGGCTTCAGCTTCACCACTATCGGCCTCTAATTCTCCATTGACCTTCAACACCATAATTCTTTTATTTGGACATTAGTCGGCAATGTGTCCTTGGCCCTAACACTTAAAATACATGAAATCATGAGTTCTAGATGGTTGAGGATCAACTTTACCTTTGAATTTTGATGTTTGTATAGATTTGGTCATTATGTCCTTCCTTGGCCGATTGGAACTCCTTTCTTCCAGCTTTGGTTTTGTCCTTGGTTCATATGCTGGATTGCTTCTCCAATTTGATGAATTTGCCCTTTAGCTGTTTGAAACTCCTCCAAGCCATGCATTGCCACCTCTCCTCTTAAATTGGTTCTCAATTTCAATGGCAACATGCAGCATCTTTTCCAATTCCACATATTATCGTAATTCCACTTGGTTGGCAATCTCTCAGTTTAATCCTCCAAGAAACCTAACCATTATTGCCTCATGGTCTTCATTCATGCTCAACCTCATCATAAGCATATCCATCTTGTAGTAGTCCTCCACTGACCTACTTCCTTATGATAAATATTGTAATCTTTGATGCAATATCCTATGGTAATGGCTTGATACAAATCTCTTCCTCATGGCTTTTTTCATTTGTCTCCAAGTAGTTATTGGCTCATCACCAACCCTCCTTCGGTTACTTTACTCATTATTCCACCATTGTAATGTATAATGTCTAAATTCTAAAGTGGCCAATTTAACCTTTTTAGATTCCAAATAGTTATGACAATCAAAAATCATCTCCATCCGTTCTTCCCATTCCAACTAAGCCTTTGGATCACTTTTTCCTAAAAATGGTGGTATGTTGTCCTTAATACTTCCAAGATCATCACCTTCTTCTCAGGTTTGTCTACCAAGGGTTTAGTCTTCCTTGGAGTGCAAATATATCTTCGTGCTCTTCCTCAAAATTGTCTTCATAATCTACTTCTTCAAATTCCTCCCTAAAACGTTCATGGCCTCCTCTACCTCTACCACGTCTTCCTTGTGATTCCATCCTAGGGTTCGGAATTCCTTGTGAATTTTCAAACTTATCCATCCTTAGATCAAGTTTATCAAATAGAGCATTCATCCTTTGTAATTGCTCCAACAATGCTTGCATGTCTTTAGGTGCCGATGAACTTCCTAATGCCCTAAATTCTCCTTTGAACCCTACGGAATCATCTCCAAGCTCTCTTTTTGAGTCACCTCCTCTTATTAACCTTGAATCTATCATGTTAATGAAAAAATACGGGAAAACCTCACCAAATTTAGTCCTTCACGTGTATCACTCAAACAAGGTCTCGTTCACTCATGTTTACACTCTAGTTTCGGCTTTTGACTCTCTTTGAATCTTACGCTCTCTTACCTTTTTCCCATTTAAAAGATTATCCCAAAATTCTAATAAAACACACTTAAAACAGCAGCTAGATCACAAGTATGTCCTAATTAAACTTATCAATAAAACAGCAACCAAAATAAACAAATATCAAGTGAATTTTGAATGCCTAAATCTCTGCTTGTCAAACCAAAAAGAAGGGAAAATAGCAAGCAATTTTTAGGTCAAATAAAGGGATAGACCAGAATAATATGGGACCAAAAATTCAATGATAAAATTTAGAAAAAGGATTCAATCAATTAACAAGAACAAAATTCAAATAAAATATGAGATAGTTGTTGGTTGTAGTTCTCGTAATTTTTGTTTATGTCTTAAATCCTTAAACCAATTTTAATCCAATCAATTAGTACCAATATTCAAATCCAGCAACCAATATTGAATGAATACATAGCAACTTAACAATTCTCAATTGAAATTTCACACCAAACAAACTCAAATTTTCAACTCACTAAAACTCAGCTTTTATGCAATTTTCTTTTTAAACTTCGGCCTTTTTTTTTTGTTTGATCACAAATAGAATAATATCAACTCAATATTCAGCAGTACAATTACCACAAAATCACAACTTTAATGCTAAAAAATTGTCAAATTCGATTGCACCTTCCAAACTAACAAATTGCAAAATCTTAGGTTTATGCAATATATTCTCAAGATTCCTCTTCTACTTTTTTTTTTTTTTGGGAATATATGAATGCAACTAATTAAGATTAAAATAGTAAGGAAAAATCAATAATAAACCAAATTACTAAGAACTTATATCAAAACCAACCAACAAACTAGAAACACAAAATTCAGCTATCACAAAGATAAAAACCTAATCCAGCTATGAATGAATTTTTTTTTTTTTTGAAAATATGCAGATCGTATATGAGTAGGAAACAACCTTAACATGATGTTAAAATTTCTAAATAACACAAAACAAAAGAAAGCAAATAAGATAGGTCAAACCTGAACAAAATTCGGCTCTGATACCAAATGATACGAACTTAGGTCGACTTGCTCCTAAACCCATATTATATTAGCCCGGATCAACATTAAATTCATATTCTAGTGGTCACCTTGACTCCTAATTAACTTGTGATTAGAACCCTTGGTATATTGAAGACACCACAATAGGTTATGCAATGTCCTATTGATAATTCAAACTAGAAAACTCGTTCTCTAATGGAGTTCTAGGTGTTCTAAGAAAACAAAGAGAAGTCTCTCTCACAAGTAATTTTTTGTATGAGTAATGATTTGAATATTATTGAGAAAATAATCCTTTAAATAGATTTGAGTGACACAAATAAAACCTTAAAGTAACAAGGTCTAATTCGGCTAACATAACAACATAATAGGTAATTGCTTAATTATCCAAGTCATTTCCTAAACTAATTTGGATTAATTAATTCCTAAATTTTGAAATAGGAATTAATTAACTTACAATCAAAATATAAAAATACCAACCTTCCTAAATAAATTTTTCTAGCAAATAATTAAATAAAAAACTAAAAATAGAGGATTATTTCCTAAAACAAAAGTCAAATTTCAAATTTGAAAACTAGTTGACTAGTTTTTCAAATAAGCTGTCTTTATCCAATAACTAGCTAGTTTAGATTCCAAATTAGATCCAACATGCCATATAGGATGCCTAGTAGGATTAGAATTGGTTCCCACACATTACCATTGATTGGAATGATCAAAGCTTGCTTGGATTATAAGATAACTCCTTCCTAATGCCAAACAAGCTTAGTTCGGCCAATGTGGAAGCTTGGATGCAAATGATGAACTTGTACGCCCTTGCTTCTATCTTGGCTTGATTCCATGGTCCCTTAGTAAGCTCAATCCTATTCATAAGCTAACAAACCCATCCCTTGCTGCACGGAATCCTCAAAAGCACTAAAACAGCTTCTCCAGTCTATTTCGGCCTTTACAACTTAGATGCTAAACACGGGCTTAGAATCTTCTAGTATTATTATGCCTTCTTAAGATTTAATAACTCCTTGTATAAAGCTAACAAGATTATCCTTAAACCTTTTAGTTTGAGCTCTAGTAATTGGTCCGATCTTCAATTACATAGGGTCAATATGCCAACGTGTTGTTGTTGGTATGGATACAGTCGGATTCTCATCAACGAGTTTATCTGTAGCATCGAGAAGCACAAAATTCATGCTCTCTGCAATGTTAGTAGTCATGATGTTGTATCGATTGCCCAAAAAGTGTGATCTAACCCACATGGTAGGATCTGCATCTTTTAGATATTGCGTAACTTGATTACTAACATCTTCCAGTTCCATCATTGCTTTATCAAATTTCTCGACAATATAGGCTCTGGATGTGTCCTAAAATAATGATATAATAGCCTTAATATTACCTTTTTAACTTCTTTACCCATAAATTTGTACTAAGTTGATATGTGTAATGGCCATGGTGATTATTAAGGAAAACTGTTCATAGCGCTTTTACAATATTCTTGTGCCTATCTAATCTAAATGCTACATTAGAAGCTTCTTTGAATCTCTCAAAAAACCATGTGTAGGCAATATTAATCTCCTTAAAGCCAATTCAATAAGCAAGTGGATAAATTTAATTATTCCCATCAAAACATGATGCAATATATAACAAACATCTGTATCTATTCTTCGGCATGGTTCCATCAACACCTACAACACTCCTCATATGATGAAACTCTCTAATGCTAACTCCAAATGCCATGAAAAATTATAAAAATCTATTTTGATTGTTAGTTTCAATTCTGGTAAATGTGCTCAGATTCGTGCTCTTTAAAACGTAACTCCATAAAAGGAGTTTCGCATATAACTCTTGAGGCATACCCCACAAACCTAATACTGCAACTTCCTTAGCTGCCCATGCTTTATTGTAGCTTATGTTTACTCCATAATTAGAAAGAATATCATGGACAATATCTAGGAGTTTGTACTGCTGTGAAATCCCATTAAACTTTGGCTAGTTGATGTCTCCAATAACTAAACTTGTTGCTTGTTGATGATCCATTTTCATGATATTTAAGAGCAATTATGGTCATCCTAGAAGATCCTAATCATGAAAGAGTCTGTATTCTCACCATGTATCTTGGTAGCACACAATCACCACTTGCAATTGTCATGTATACATACAACCTCATATCAGACCCTATCTAATTTCTTGACCTTGAATTCAAAATTTCTCCTTAATGCATATAGATAAAGCTTCTTGTAACTCATTCTTACTCGAAAAGAGTTGGTTCATTCGAATGACATCATGGTCGTTGATAAATGAGAAGCAACAGTTAGCCCTATGTGCAGCTATGGATGCGGTAGAATCTTAAGGAATGTGCATATGGTTATCGATATGAGGAGAATCAATGTTACCATCATTCACTTTACCAATTAGACTATTACCATAAGGAGAATCACCATAACGACTATCACTAGGTGATAGTCCTGAAAGTTGGGTCCAACAAATGTCACGCAACCTATCTTCACTAAGATCAGTGTTGACCTCATTTTGTTCATCATTTTCATAATCATGGCTATGATATTCATTCAAATCATTAATGTCGAAACATTCATAGTCATGATGTACATCATTTTCACGAATTTGATATTCGAAAAGTCATGTTTGAGTTTCTAAGGCATGACGTTTTATTGCTGGGGACTACATGTCAACATCAGCGGTACATATAACTGTCTCTGGAACTTGGCATAGTGGGGCAACAGACATCAATCTTGAAGTGACCGTAAAAAAACATGGTCCATTACCTATAACAAACGTGTTTCCATGAACATTTGGAGGTGTGCTATTCATATCACTATCTGGAGTATTATTAATGCGTGGAACCCTAGGTAACACATAAACAATAAGTGGAGATCTATCTTGAGGTCTGTGTGAACTATACTCTTCTATAAAACATTGTAGGTCATCATTATTTTTCATAATGTACAGCTCACATGACAAACATACATGGTATATAAACTTAAGGGTTGATTAATATTGTGTAGAATCCAAGTTGAGAGCATTGTAGACAACATCTTCAAGTTCTGCCAAAGTACAATTCCTTTATATATATATAACTTCATTCTTTGATTTTGGTACATCCACATACCTTCAGAACATAAATTCTATGTTCCATCATAAAAAAGTAGAACTGAAATTTGTTATATTGATAGCAGAAGTTACAAATTGAAACAGAATAATTCTCTTCTTCTCATAAGCTTCAATTTATTGGCAAGGTCATAAGACTTTAAATCTTTACTCTGCTAGAATCTTAGCTAGAATGGTCAATTTTCATCCTGAATAAAATAAATGAAAAATTACAAATGCATTTTCAAAAATGCATACAAGAAAAATGGCAAAGAAATATGTCAAAATGTTAGTGGATTGACCCCTAACAGAATAGCTAATAACTCATGACAAATATAGTGGATCAAGTAGAATAGGATATTGAATTGATAATACAGGGTGAAATTGTAACTTAATAGTAGTCATATTGGATGCAATTTCAACAATGATAAAAAACAAACCAGCATAGAAGTTGCAATTATATATAGATCAAAATGTGAAAAATATACGAAAACAACATAAGGGAATTATGTATATATATGTATATATAACCACATACCAATCTTCTTTAACTTTACTCCAAAACATCATGAAGTTCTGCCAACATAGAATTTTATTTTATATGTATGATCTTCTATTTTGGATTTTGGTACCTCCATGTGCCAATAAAACTTAAAATTCAAGTTTCATCATAAAAAAGTAGAACTGAAATTTATCACATTGATGGCAACATCTAATTTGTCAATATGACAAAATTTTCTTTTCGGAACCGCCTTCAATTACCTAGCAAAGTAGTAAGACTTTAAATCGTTTCAATAATGATAATGGAATATGTTAAGATGTAAGAATAATTATGGCCAATAAGCCTAGTTGATCAAGGAAAACAAGATATTAAATTTATAATCTCATATCAATTTGTAGCCTAATAATAGCACAAATTGGAATACATAATGCCTTATACACACGCTAGAGTAGAAGATGCAGTTATATAGTGAACAAGAACATGAAAATATATATAAAACAACATAAGGAAAATAAGCATATATATATATAAGCAAATACCAATGATACATTAAGTTGAGCATAAATGTACATTTCCAGTTCATTAGAAAGAAGTAAATGGGCTCCACATAGAGGTTTTTTTCTTTTTTTTCTTTATTATCTTCTAGTTGAACTGATGAGTTACAGAGATGATATGGCAAAAAGCTCGGTTTTATTAAAGGTGGTTACCTAAAACTTCAGGTTGATTGTTATGTGACTTGGAAAAGAGATAGAGAAAGAAAGAATAGAAATTCATTGAAGCACGGTAGTTAGGAAAGGAAAAGAGAGAGAAATGTAGAAATTAAATGCATAGGACATGTTATTAGTAAGAAAGAGAGAAAAAGAGGAAGGGAGAAATCAAACATGGTAGATGAGTGCTGTTTGATTTGGGGGGGGGGGGGGGGGGGGGGGGAGGAGAGAAAGAGATTTAATAAATTTTTCTTTTTTGTCATGTGAGCCAATTAAGTTGACATGTGTGAAAACCCAACAAAATTCATATTCTTTTTTGCTCTATGATGGACAAACTGAAGCACTAATGGACAATGATAAACCACCATTTATTAATAAATATGTAATCACATGCCACTCTCCAAATCCAACCTGTGCATGACCTTTTCCTGTTTTATATGGACCAATAGAAAATCATAAGCCATCGTTTATTAGTAAATATTTAATTATGTGGCACTTTCCAAATCCTTTAATAGCATCTCCATTTCCTGTTTAATATGGAGCAATGGAAGATCACAAATTGCCATTTATTAGTAAATATTTAATCGCATGGCATTTAAAACACTTTAAATACATTATTTACATCATTATGATAATGATTGATCATAAGCAAAAGAAGAATGGGAGCAACATCAAAAAGCAAAATAACTAGATCAATTTAAAGATGAGACTCCTATTTGAGAATTTGACATATCTTAAAATGATAAGAAATAGTCATACATGGCCTTATCTTCCTCTCTAACTAATATCAGTTTGTAACATCTACATTGAATCTCACAACAATTTGTACCAATTCTTAGAACTCTTTTACGGGTTCTAATACATAGCATGGTGGAATCGAGCATAGAAAAATATGTTGCATGTAATTATACACAAAATACCAAGAAATGCATATAATTGGTTACAAAGCAACATCAACCAAGAAAAATCCAAATGTCTAAATAAGAATACATGTTCTGCTGTAACTGACCAAAAATATTGTTTATAGCTCTAAGAAGAAATTAATATCTCCATTATGTTCACAGTTGGGGTTGTAGTAAACAAAAAATAATGTCATTCCTTCCTCGCCACTAGCAGTTGCCTATGTATACGAAAGAAATAACATCAACATAAGATAAATCAAGATTATATTAAACAACAAAAGATGTAAATTATCAAAAATATTGTTGATTTATCCCACAAATGTAATATGGAAAAGACATGAACAAAAGAAATCCTAGATCAAACATATGCATATGATTTCCTTCAACAAGGCTTTTGATCTAGCTTTCACCTACACTAGTAATCATGTCACAAAAGCTACATTTTTAATGTATAGTTTCATCTATAAGTACTATATTGTTGTTTTCTAATATTGACGAGTTTGTTCAATAGAATAGAATATATCTACATGGTACAACCATAACTTAAGGAATCCATAAGTTCATTGAAGCTTGATAATATAAACCACATGAAGATTGGATTTTGTTAATATTAACATGATTTGTGACAACCTAAAGGCAATGAGAGAAGTTAACCCAAAGGAAGACAGCTTCTATTCAATGGTGGCAGCAATTTGGTTAGAAAATGGATGCTTAAGAAGATGGTTAGGCCATGGGCTTTGGAGAAGAATAAGAAGAACAAGTATTGCAATTTTTCTTTGTCTTCAAAGAATAAAACGATATCGTTTAAGACTAGTCCTAGTTGTAGTGCTATTCCATTCCCCGAGGAATCTCATGAGCTCCCCCATTTGTTAATATTCATCAGCATGATAGTTTCAATACAACTCAGGTATTACCACCATCATGATGAAGAATATTAAGGAATGGGGTATAGAAAGACAATTTTGGGAACGGAATAACACTACAACTACGACCAGTCTGAAACGGTATCGTTTTGTCCTTCGAAGACAAAGAAAAATCGTAGTATTTTTTCTTCTTATTCTTCTCCAAAGCCCATAGCCTAACTATCCCCTTAGGCATCCATTTCATATAGGTCTCCTGTTCAAATTGACATTGGAAATGCAAATAAGCATAAACTAAACTGAAAAGTTCAACAAAATTGCATATACTAAGCACAATCTGAAAAGTTCAACTACAGAAATTATTGCATAGTTAACCATTAAATATGGGGAGTGTAATAGGAAAAATGTTGACAAACCTATGAAACATTTTCAGGTCCAACCTCCAATATATTTCCTCTCTTCCCAATGTTCACTTCAAGAGACATAACTAACACTTGTCTAAGAGGATCATCAATGGCAGGATTTGTAAATTGCAGGGTGGAAAACAAAAAAAATCTCTCAACTACTAATGTATAGGGTTAAGATAAGTATCAATACAAAATAAAAGCACTCAATATTCATAATAATGTCAAATATATTTATTTAAAGGTAGAGAAGATTATACAGATAAATATGAATATGGGGGTATAAAGAAAAAGAACTTAAAAGAGTTTCATTTCACAAAAATATTAATGTTGTTATGCCTATGTATAAATGTATACCGCAATGATGCATATGATATTTTGTGCAGTAGCCAATTATAGTTGCTTGTGTAGGAACCTCAGAAGACAATGTATTGAGGCTATTTTCAATCACATAATGTGTAATGCACCCATAACTCATTGGTAGAAACTTAAATTATTAATCAACAAAAGGGATGAACATCTTGACTTTTAAAAATAATATTAGCAGACAATAGGAAAGCATGATTAAGTAAAAAAGGAAAAATAAATAGTTCTTCAAGAACTCAACTAGATAGTGTCTGTCTGATATGTTACTTCAAGACATTGTATCAAGCATTCTTCATGAACTTAATAGAACCATCCTACCAAATATGGAAACACCTTCACCTAGAACCAAGTACCACAAGATGTGCATCCTGCCAATGATAGCATAAAGAAGAATGGAAAGCACAAAAAGCAACATCATAGCCCAGGAATATTATTTCACTATTGATAAACAAAAAAAGCTGCTAGTGAAACTAAATAAGTTTTCATTCATTCAATCATCTCAAAATGTACAATTGAATACCTTATCCTAAATGTTTAGTACCTTGAACTTCAGTCACCCAGTAAAATAAAAGTACAGTTACATTGTAATTAGTCGTGGTTTAACTAAAGTTGATTACAATTACATACAGAAAGACTACGCCAAGTCAAGCTGTCCTTAAAGGTGGTGAAACAAGAATGACACCATCTCCTCTGACAAAGAGAAAAGGAACCATGCATCTTGAGGTCTAAAATGGTAAAGAAATAGATGAATAAGTAAACAAATAAATTAGAACATCATTCCAAATTACAAATATAGAGAATAAGTGGATAAAATTCTATAATTTGACCAAGCATTGTTCACTATAAATTAATTCAGTGTAGCCCCACTCAAAGATGTGTTTGATTGTGTTGCATTGACAACTATCTAAAGGTACTCAATTTGAACAATTTGAAAATTCCATTATAACTTTTCATTTTTCAAGAATAAATGTAATATCAATTCCCCACAATATGTTGTACAATTCAAAAATATTACTCACCTATAACCTCCTCTACTAAATGTAAAAAAATTTCACTATAATTTTTTTCAAAAGTTGTTCCAAATGTAAACCTGAACTCACTTAAAGTCCAAAGTAAACAAGAACAATTTATGTAAGACATCTAACAAATTTGGCATAAAAAACTATTTTTACAAAATTAGCAAGTAGTGGCCTTGTAAAGCAAAATTTGCCTTGAGCAATATGATTAAAAAAAAAAAAAAAAACTAGATTACCAATATTATTAGAAGTGACACCCCTATCTAGTTGTTCAAAACTTCTTCTTACTTGGTCAGTTCCAGCTCGAAATCCTTACCTAATAGTTCTTAACTTCTTGTTATTTTATCGGTCTCGGTTCCATATTTTTAGCCTCTAAATCAAATAGTTAAAACATATAGATAAAACAAAAAGAATATGAAAGCAAAATATACCCACACAATCCCTTCATATATTTCATCATCAATTTCGATAGTAGTAACTATTTCTTCAACGTCACCAAGAATCATATTCAAATGCTTATCATAGCACGCAACACCAGTTTGTCACCACGAACAAGAAAATCAACATTAGATATAAGACAAACAAAATAAAAGCTCAAGTGTCAAACAAGATACCCTGCAACATTTATGCAAACCCAAATTACCAATAGAGATACTGATTCATGGCATCATTTTCTTCTATATTACATGGAACAAAAACAGAGAAGAAATGAAAGCGGGAGAAGAATTGGTGAACATTTTTTAAGGTACTGAGTGAAACTGCTAAACATTTAAGATGCCTATGATATAGGTATCATTCTTAAACTTGATCAGAGTAGGTATTGTCATTGAATAAGAGCTAGATTATGGAAAGAATAATGGAAAGGACTTTTTGGGCGAAATAATTACTTGAAATCATAGTTAAATTGTAATTCTGGTTAAGAATTTCTAAGCTGATCATCTGAGGCATAGTTTCAAGTTAATTACTAATAATTACTTGAATGAATTTTCAACATTCAACTATTTGTTTGTTTGTAAAAGGTCATGACAGAAAAGGCTAATAAGCTAAATCCAGAGCATCCATTAACTACAATAGAGCTTCTAGTTTAGTTCTTTCTTGTCCATACCATTTGCATCACATTTGAAAGACTTTTTTAGTAAAATTATTTTTCCAAATTATTATTATTATTATTATTTTCTTTTTGACATAATGTTGGGCATTAAATGAATATGCAGCTCTAGTGTACATTTTTTATGCTTTAACAGATTACAAATGGAAAATTTAAATAAGTAAATAAATAAATAGATAAGAAAGCACTGCCTTAAATGAGGCTTCCAAGTCCTAGTTTCAATTTTGATTAGCTACCCCATTGTCAAAAAGAAGTACCACATAAACATTCAACTATCAGATTTCATCCCTATAAGTTCATGACAAAAAAAAAAGGGGCCAATCAAACATCAGCTTTTTTACATCCTAAAATCAGAAATTCTATCCATAACAAATAGAAAATGAATAGAGCTTTTCAGTACACCTTTTCGGGCATAACATTTTAAAAACCTTTCTTTCCAATGAAATTTATTTTTTATAGACTACAGAGTAACACAAATAAGTCTCTATAGGGTCAAAATATATACAAGCTTCACCAACCATATCACATAGCCAATCAAATAGAAAAACCCTACCAAATTTTATTTATTTTATTTTTCATGAATTACATTTGCTTTGAACTAGAAAGACAAAACCTTAAAAAGTGGCCGGAAATGCCTGACTTATCAACTTATCCGGTAAACTACTGGGGGCTCATGTAGCTCATGCCGGATTAATCGTATTCTGGGCCGTAGCAATGAACCTATTTGAAGTGGCTCATTTCGTACCAGAGAAGCCGATGTATGAACAAGGATTAATTAATGTAATAAAAGAATCAATTAAAAGAGATCCTCCAATTAGGAATTCGTTAGGCCTTTTAGGAACAGCCTCTACATCAAATCGGAGCTTAATGTAGATATGCTCATCAAGGCTAAGCCTTATCAAGTCTAATGGCTCCTTCACTGCACTCTCTTCCTCACTCACCATTACTTCATCATTTCCTCTCTCTCTCTCTCTGTGTTTTTATTTTATTATGGATCTGACTGCTTCAGTTCAGCATCTAGTGCTCATACATCTTAATATTTAGCACCATCGTCGATTAGTTTTGAGGGAAGGGTGAGGAAGGAGAAGAGAAGAGCTGGAAAAGATTTTGAAGAAGTATACCTTGAAGGGAAATGAAAGAAAAAAAAAAAGGAAAAAATTGTAACAACCCGTACCAAAATACCCCTGTTGTACAAGTTTGACCAGGTTTGACCAAGTAAACAGTATGTAGGTCTAAAGTTGACTTTTTCAATGGTCAATATTTTTGGCTTGACTGAGGCACCATGGTGTAGAGCTCAACGATATGAGTTCATAGACTGGCGGCACGCCAAATTCTGAGTGGCAGATAAAAAGTTATGGTTGTAAGAAGTTTTAAGTATCAGTTTTATATCACTGTCCAAACCAATCTCCAATTTTTGTCTATTAGTGACCCAAGACTCTATATAAGCCTCAGTAAACATGTCAAATAGGAGACAAATGCCAAAATACCCATTTTGTTCCCTAAACTCGAGAAATTTCTCCCCAAACCCATGGGTCCGGACCAGATCATTTTGAACCAATTTACCTTCGAATCGACTCACCGTCATTTTTCCCCATTCCGGCCACCCATCATCTACACTCACCAGTGTAGGAGGAAGCCCAACGAGGAAGAGATCGGCAGTGAAATTTCACGATAAATGGTGGCTGAACATGCCTGGATTTGGCCTGCTAGCTATAGTCGACGAGGTGGGTCATCAGATTTACGTGTTTTTCAGCCATTCTAGGCCAATCCATACACCTATCCTACCATTTTTGAACTTTTGAACTCATTTTCGTCCTTATTTTGCCCAGATTCTTCACCATTTGAGAGATAAGGCAACAGGAAGTTCGACCGAGACTTCAACCAAGTTTTTGGGCCACCGGAGGAACTTTTGGACTGAGGTGAGCATACCATTATGTTCCTTGTCTCTTGGGCTTTGCATAGATATAAAATATCTGAATTTTGAAGGTTGTTTGATAATTTTTCTATTTTTAGGCCAATTAGTTAATTACTAGATAAATTGGGACTATATTTGGATAAAGTTGGTCAAATTGGACAAAATTGAAGTTAGATTAGTGAAATTAGATATTATTAGGACCCATTAGATTGTTCAATTTCAAAAGATTAGTCTTTCGGTGAAAAGCCCCAATTTTGGGTACTAGATCCTAAGGATACGCAGTATAATTAAACCATTAGGTGTCCAATTTCTGTAATTTTAGAGTGGTGTAAATTATTTTAAAACGTTTGGTTCATACAAATGTCTTTAGTTTACTTATTGGAGCCTAAGAAATATTTTATTATATTACAGACACTCGTGTTGAGTCTGAAAGCGGCCCTGCAGAGGATCAGGAGTGAGTATCTATAGTATTGTGAGTGGTTATATCATTTAAAAATATTTTGGTATATGGTATAATATATATGTGCTTTGAATATTTTACATATATAACATTTGATTGGAAACATTTGGTTTATGCATATATAAATATCTGCTTTAATATAGATATATATAAGTTCATAAATGGACTTGTCATATTTAAATATCTTGGAATTTGAATTGAGATTTTAAATCATTTTTGAAATTAATTGGTTTGAGGAAGCAGATTGAAAATTATATGATTTAAGAATGTTCAAATATTTTATAATTTTATATGCTTAAAATTGGTTTATGGTGAATATCTTTCACTGTGGTATTTCTAGTTTTAGCACGAAATGATGATTTGAAACTTTTTTTGAAATATTTAAATTAGTGGTTGAATTTAAAAATTAAATTATAATTCATGATACAGTATTATTGGAAAAGTATATATGATCTTACAAGATTATTTTAAGAATACTGTATTGGTTATTTTTAATTGATGTACCATATAGTACCAGTGTCCCGAATCAATATTATATTATAGTGCGCACGGTTTGCCACGATGCCTTAAGGTTGGGTTCATCCTAAATATTTGTTATTGCCACGGACCGTGAGGTTGAGTTTATTTTGATGGTTTATTATTGCCACGGTGCTGTGAGATTGGGTTCATCCTGATGGTTTATTATTGTCACGGGCCGTGAGGTTGGGTTCATCCCACAGGTTATTTATTGCCATGGTATCATGAGTTGGGTTCATCCCACAGGTTATTTATGGCCACGGACCGTGAGGTTAGGTATGTCCTGACAGTTTATTATTGCCACGATGCCTTCGTATATTAAGGATTGTGAGGTGGGTATTCCCATGGTTTACAGTTTGGTACATCGAATGGTACATTGTATATGTTTTGAGTACATTGTTGGTTTTCAAATAATGAGGTTATTACTACACTTTCATAAATATTTTGTGAAACTGCGTTTCTAATATTTACACTCAATTTTTACATCTTGATTAAGGTATTTTATAATATTATATTGATTGTTCACTTAATACCTTTTGAGCATCTATTTCATGATATTGAATTAGGGTACAAGTTTGTGTTTTACGAAATGATTTTTAAACGGGAAACTTTTCGAAAGAGTAAAATGAGAGGTCTTGAGAGAAAGATTTTACAGAAATAAATTATTATTTTTCTATTATACTATGCCACTCACTGAATTTTTTTTTATGTCACGCTTTATTGTTTTAAATTTGTTATCTTAGGCCCAGACAGCTGATAGCAGTCTACCTCGCGCACCACTTATCACTTTATTCTTTCCATGACAACAGTAGTATTTATGATTTCTTTATTCTATCCTTACCTTTCTGGATCTATTTATTATTTATTTATACTTCTAAACTTTAAAAAATACTCTTAGAATGTTCTGATGTAAATATTGGACTCAGTAGAGACTATATTATATATGTGTGTAGTTATGGCCTGTAGTATAATAAGCTGAATGTGGACTTTTATGCTGTTGTGGTTTTATATTTATATATTGAGATATTATTGATAATGCCTATGTTCAGTTTTTCTCGTTTTAAGTGAAGTTCCATTGGATATCTTTTAGAGATTGTCTAGTGAGACTTCACCAAGCAGGATCATCCGGAAGACCCTAGGAGGGTTCCCGAGGCAGGTCCTGTCAAAAATGGACTTTTGATTTAATTTGTTTTTGATATCACAAAAGGGTACTTTAGGAATATTAAAAAATGAGAGGGCAAAACAAAAAGAGATGTAGATTTTTGACACATCTACCTCTATTTAGGTTTTTATCTAAATCTGCCACTTTAGTTTTTTTTTTTTTATGAAACAAATCTACCTCCCTTTTTGTTTTCATCTCATAACTGCCTTGCTTTTTTTTTTGTTAATGAAAAAATCTACCTTTTTGATCCTTTGATACGAACCTAGGACGACCTGCTCCTAAACCCGTATTATATTAGCCCGGATCTCAATTAAGTTCAAGTTCTAATGGAATGGACCTCAACCCCTAACTAACCTGTGGTTAGAAACCTTGGTATAATGTAGACGCCACAATAGGGGATGGAAAACCTATTGATAAGTCAAGCTAAAACAACCAATTCTCTAATAGTGTTTTAGGTGTTCTCAAAGAACAAAAAGATAATTAATCTCAAAAGTATTTTCTCAATCAAATCAAAGTTATCTTCTCATTGAAAAATAAGCCTTTAAATAGGCTTTGAAAGAAACAAAATAAACCTTAGAAACCCTAGGAAAAACCGGCCACACACATAAAGAAACCTAGTTGGCCGAAACTATACTTCCTTTCCTAATCTAAGTTTGATTAATTAATTCCTTTATATTAAATTAGAAATTAATTAATTTACAATTGAAAGAATAAAATAAAAACCTTCCTAAAGTTATTTGTCCAGAAAATAAATAAATAAAAGCCAAAAAGTAATGGTAGTTTCCTAAAACAAAAAGTAAAAACAAATTAGGAAACTAAAAATGGTAATTTCGGCTATGTTGGTAATGACCCTTCTTTGATCTAATTGGACTCCAAATCAGCTTCAATAGTCTTTGTGGAATGCCAAATAAGCTTATTGTGAAGTTCCTCATGTTACCCTTGCTTGGAAGTATGAGAAAAGGCTAATAGTAAAATATAGTAAAGCTAGCAAGGAATACAGCAAATCCGGCCTTTTCTTCCCCTTGTGCAAACCACCTTATTGTTCGGCTTTGAAGCTGCTTTGGCTGGTTTTTATGACTCATCCTCCAAATGAGTTGAACCCATAAGGATGGGGTTCCAATTCATACAACCCGACCTCCATATTGTCACCAAAAACGTCACCCAAGCCCGTTTTGGCTTCTATTGCTTGTATGAGTAAAATAGGCCTTGGTTCTTTGGATATGGCCAACACCTCTTGACTATGACTTATTCCTTGTATGAAGACAGCAAGATTGTCCTTGAACTTCTTGGCTTGGGCTCTAGTGATTGGTCCCACCTTCATCTGTATTGGGTCAGCACCCCAGGGGGTTGTCGATTGAACAGTCTCGGACAGATTCGCATCATCCTTCCACACATAAAATGATAGATAACTACCCTAATTAGAATTATTTATAAAAATAATTAAATATTTAGTATACGTCATGGCTTTGGGGTAGGAATTAAGTTTCCCATCCCCAACCTATCACCCTGAATTAATTGGGAATAGGGTGGGACATTGCGGGGATGGACCTTCCTAGGTCATTTTGCCATTCGTATCCAACCTCATTTTGCCCATATAGTTAGATTTTTGTACACCAAATTCTAAACATTTTTCCTTCTAGCACTTATCTTTTCCAAAACCAACTGTTTAAATTTTTTACCAAATATATATAAATATAAATTTTTAACTACCACAAATTTTCCAAATACTATTCCATCATCAAAAACATCAATCCAATTCTTGGAAAACCCAATTTTTAAAGAATTTTTTTATGGACTTAAAGTGATGTTTTTCGTTTTGTATAAGATATTGACAAGATTCGCCTCAAGAATTCCATCCAAAATTTCGAAGTAGCCATGTCGAGGGAGAGTTCCACTGAACAATTATACATAAAATTTAGAATAATCTCCCTTAAAATATGCACAATTCGTTGATTGGAAATAGAAATACACTCTTAAATATCAAATATCAACACATCGCATATTTTCCTTACTAGAGCTTATCAATACCATCCACCTCTACCTCTACCTCCATAACCAAATCACAGATTCAACACTTCATGTATCGAACTACAATCACAAATATGTCTATAATTCATATCATAGTATTTTGACAGTAATTTATAAAATTAAGTTATTATAGATGGAATAAATACTTTTGATAAAGATAAAGATAAGAAGGAGAGCTAAATATTGCAGCAATGGAAAGATCCTAAACGAATTAAGCGTGAGCAAAGCTATCAGCCAATTGTTAGGACCTAGGAAAAAGGATTTAAAACAATAAAATGTAAGATATTGTTACCTAGGTAAGTGGGCTAAATATTGTTAAAAAATAAATATTTAGCCTTTGAAATTCATTTATCTCAAACCTCACATTTCCACTTTTTGAAACATTCTGCGTTTTAAAAAATTTTCATAAAACCCAATTTTAAGCCAACCTTTTGGAATAACATTCTATATATTCAATTAATAAAATAACATAAATAATAAAATTGCATCCTTTCTAAAAATAGTATATTCAAATAAAAGCGTAAATCATGGAAATTACTGAATAAAACTGAAATACCAATGTGCTTGGCATCCCAGAGTACTACTGGATTAAAAGGAAGGAGAAGAGAAACTTGTTCATAATCCTTTAGTTCCTAAGTTATCATGGATGATGATCTATCATCTTATGATCACAGAGAGAGTCCCACAAAACTATTTATCAACTTCATATATCATAATAATACACAAGATAACTAAAACTATGTTTTAATAATAATAGATCAAGAAGAACATTGGTACTATATTGTATATCGATATAAACTCATTGTAAGGTATCATAATCATTATTTCCACAAGTTGAGTGTCCCAATCTCAATATAAATACTATTCCATATTACTGAAAATAATACCAATGGAGCTAAAAACATAATTTTAATTATCATCCGTATAAATTTATAAAACCGTAAAATTCTTATAAGCATATTCAAAATTTAGAAATATTTATAACATGTTGACACCATATTTACAAAATACATATATATATATATATATAGTAGATATATAGGCCAAGCTAAACAAAAATATTGCACAAAATTTTAAAATCAACTAATTTACTTATCAACATATATAAAATATTTCCACTCATAGAGGTGTGATGCTCAATCCTGCTCATTGCAAATCACCTAGAGGCTCAACGCGAGTACTTAAAATATAATTGAAATATTACTAAGGCTTTCAAAAATTTAACTAAAGACATTGATGTGTGCCTATGACGTTAAAATTAATTCTACAATTTCGAGATGATAGAAATTGGATACCAAATGGTCCAATATATTGTAAACCCAATATATATAATTGTGATTTTTCAACATATCGATAGTTTAATGAAATTCAAACTTTTATTAGCTCCTAATAATCATTCGGAAGACTTTTGTACTTACAGTGTACTTAAGTTGTCTTTGGTACTCGTATAAACTCTCATTGTATTGTATTATCCAACACAGTACCATGTTTAGTATAAAAGCACATTTTCCAAAATTACACCAAATTGTACACACCTATCTTATAGGACACTTTCCTCCCTCTAACCACCCATGTTTAATGGCTAGTGGTAGCTTAGATACGGGACTATCAAATAAAAGTGATAGCAAGAATAAGGGAATCCAATGATGGAAGTGTGTTGTGTGAAACTGGACTTGCAAGTTCACAAATTGTAACAAATAATAAACTAGTTCTTTCACTTGATTGTCGCACCTAAGCGATTATTGTATCTTAATTTTAATTAAATATAGGAAAAATATGGACTCAAAATTTAAAAGCAATTAAAAATAAATTAAGCTAAAAATTAAAATAAATAGACAATTAATTAAATTAAAACTAATTTTAATTAAGAAAAATTCAATAATTATGGAATCTATAATATTGGAGTCAACCACTAGCTACTTCAATCTAATAAACAAATAAATATATTTGTTAGTAGTCAAATTTGTGATGGCAGGCTCAATAAGCCCATATGTTTATTTGGATTTCTTTTCATATGGAATTCTAGTAGAAATAAAGACCCATGCTACCTTATTGAGCTTAAAATGGGAATAGATTGATTGGTACAAAAACTATAACATACGACCCAACCAATTTATTGAATGAGCACACTTAGCATCCATTTATAAGTTCGTGATATAAATGGGTTGTGAGCCTTTGATAGCATTTGGAATAAATAAAATCCATTACTTTAAATGTAAGGCCACCATAAGGCTATAAAAAAATATAAAAAAAAAACCTCATATTTCAGTCCAAATATATTACCAGGCTTTAACAAGTTGCTCCCAAATCTATATCAAAGTCTTGATTTTAATCCCATGTCTAGGTTAAAAATACATGTGACTCTCTTCACATGATTTGCCTACATGCTGGATAAAACATAGAATCATCTTGAAATAGCTATTACCATTATTAAAAACAAGTTTATTCCTCTATTAAGCCATCTTAGGATAGCAAAACCAACGATAATTACTAAATGTGGTGGGGAGGAATCTCTTATGATAAATGGTCAAGCCTCTTGTCAAGCTAGAGCTTCTCATTTTATTTAGGTAATCTAGCGATCAATGGTAAAACCATGTTTTAAACTAAAACAATCTTTAAAATTCAAATGAGGTTTTACTAAAAAAAGTGTGTTATGCTTAAAGATAAAAGAACTATGTTAGTCCTTAGGTGTAGCTCTTGAAAGGAAAGAAACCATAGGAACACCAAAGGAAAATAGTGTGGTTACTAAATTAAAAAGGAAAGAAGAGAGAAACTGTTGGTTGCTGGATTAAACAAGGAAAGAAAAGAGAAATTGAGTTCTTAGATTTGCCTATTTTAAATAGGTGATACTCTTAATGTAAAGGGCATTAGAATCCCTCCACTTATGATCCATGCAACTCCAACCTCACAGAAAATTGCCATTTGCTTTTTCCTTATTATCTCTCTCCTAAAACTATCAAAATCATTCCCATTTACTTGTAAACCAACCAATCACTTAATCATCCCCTTCATAAGTTTTCATTAGCTTTAAGTGCTATTAATATATAATTTGTTACTAGTTTTTGCTCCCATCACCTTCCTTCATGCATGAGTCTCTATCTATTTATTTCTCTTGTTTAGTTATTTGGTTTTCCTATATTTGTTGATTTGTTACCAGATGTATCGTTTGAGTATCACAAGTCTTCTTGATGTCCTAAATCAGGTCTAAGCTGAGAAAAATCTAAGGGGATTTAAGACTAGACTAAAGAAGCGACCTTGGCCATCACACGATTAAAGCCAACTTCTATTTAGATTTTCCCCTCCAACATTTTGGCGATTCATCTGGGGATTTGAGGAGCTAATCAACATGCCTCCAAAATCCATGCCAACTTATAATGGTATTAATGGAATAGATGGTGATTCTACCTCTTATTCAGGTGACCACCACCATGCCAACAATGCAATCCTTTCATAACCTTATCAAGCAAAGGTTACAATGGTGGATGTAGATTATGCTATTCATGGGCTTTAACAACGACAAAGTGAAATGGTTATTAGTATCAAACAACTCTAACACAATCAACATTTACAAGATTATTGTCACTTTGCTAATTAGGCATGGGAGTTCCTAAACGATAAGACTGGGGGATGCATCCATGCAAAATAAAAGAACCTGTGAGTTTAACGGCACCATGGTTTTTACACAAGCTGAAGTTTTACATTACTAAAAAAGAAGCTACATAAACTTTCCATGGAAGATCTACAATATATCCCTTAACCACCCTATCTAGCCAAATTCCTTCGTAAACCTTATTTGGCAAGATATCAAACTCCTCTTTTCACTTTTTTTTTATGGTCAAAAAGGGAATCCAAAAGAACATATCAACTATTTTATTGATTCCTTTGGACCCCATGCTAGAAACCATGATCCTTTTTACATGAGTTCTCAAAATCACTCACTAGCTGAGCTTATAGTTGGTATGCCTCTCTTATGTTGGATCAATCAAAAGTTGGGAAGAGATGGTGTTTTGTTTTTGTAAAAAGTATTTTCAAAATAAGGAACATGTTGCAATTATACAACTTAACAATACACTACAAGAAGTATAAAAGTCTTTGGTTGGTTTTGTGAGATACTTTAGAGACTTGGCATTTAGATGTTATGACGAACCCAATAAATGATCTCTTATTGAAATTTGTATCAACAATATCTTGCAAACTAAAATGTTCATCTTGAACGCTTGGGAGTTGCTCAATTATCCAAACTCCTTGAAGTTGCGAGAAGGATGTCAAAATTAGTGAGTTGGCAATACACTACAAGAAGTGACAGAGTCTCTGGTTGATTTTGTGAGACACTTTAGAGACTTGGCACTAAAATATTATGATGAGCACCATGAATGATCTCTCGTTGAAATTTGCATCAACAATATCTAGAGAAATTAAAGGGTTTATCTTGAGCGCTTGGGTATTGCTCAGTTATCCAAACTCCTTAAAGCTATGGGAAGGATGTCAAAATTAGTGGAAGCATCTATTTTATCTGAAAAGCAATCTAATGGTGTCAAGAGCAAACATGGAGGAACTTATTCTTCCATACCATTGTTGAAAACATAGCTCCATTCACTTCTAGATGAATGGTTTTGATAGTGGTAACATCTAACCTGATATCCCATTAATATTTCCAACAAATGAAGATAAATCATATCCTTATTGTTGATTTTCATCAATCAATCGGAAATCCAACCCCTGCTTGTCAAGCTTTAAAAAGAAAATTCTATGCAAAAATTAAGATGAAACTCTCGAAATGCCATAAAAAAAGTATAAGAAAATGGAAACAGTTTCTATTGCAACTCATTTTTGCTTGAAGACTTTTTCAGAAGAAGAAAAAGGTTACTATTTTAAGTCTGGAAAAGCATCGAGGAATGACTTGAAATTACCGTAGTACTTTTAGGGGCTGCGTTTGATTAGTATGGTTCATCTAGTAGTTGAATGCTTGAAATGTTAAATAAAAATGGGCATAGGAGTACTAAAGAATTTGATCATCATGCAAGATGCTTTTATCATTTTGATTAGCCATTTAACTTTTTCTCTACAGGAGTGAGTTAATATGACCTTATTCATTACAAGTGGCTTAAACTAGTTTAGTTTTTTAACTAATTGGTTACTAAACTATTTTGAATTTTGATATTACTTTTGAAACACCCTCTATGGTAGTAAAAAAATATATATATTATCATGAAAGAAAAGAGGAAAACTATTTTTTAGATTTCATGAAATATTTGATGTTGTAATAAATATGCAATATAACTATTTTATACAGTATCTTAGCTATTAGACACAAATACTAATATGTTAAATTTCATGCAATACAATAAATATTATATGCCATATACAATAATTCACTATACTAAATTACAATGCGCATTAATATTAGATGCTAGATACATAAGATTCAACAAAAAAAGTATTGGCTACCAGAGTGTTGTAAATATTAGGCATCTTGCCCGATGGAGAAGCTATATCTAATACTAGACCAATTATTTGAGCAATACATCCTAGGTTATTTTTTTCCCAAGCATGGGAACCTCAGGACTAGAAGTAGTAGGATTCCTAGATACATGAGAAAAAATAGATACTAGATACATAAGATTCAATAAAAAATTATATTGTACAATGGATGCATTAAACTAGTATTGGAAACATTATGTTACATACTAGATACATTAGATATGTATATAATGGACATTGGATACAGTAGATTCAACTAAAAGAGATTGAATATCAAAGACATTGGATTTAATAAAAGATATTGAAAATTTATGAAAGATATTGGAAATTGAATTCATATGTGATGTATTATTCAAATGTTGGATGAGCTCTACTATTGATTTTTTAGACTTTTCTCATCTTTTAGCCCACAAAATCAAAAGAGGTTAATGTTAATGGTCAAATTTGTGATAGTAGGCTCAACAAACCCATATGTTTATTTGGATATCTTTTTGTATAGAATTTTTGTAAATGGGTAGACCCAAGCTACCTTAATGACACTTATGAATAGGAATAGACTGGTTGGCATAAAGACTATGACAAAGGACCCAACCTATCTAAGCCCACTTAGGAGATATTTATAAATTTATGATATAAATGGATTGTAAGACTTTGATAACACTTGGAAAAAAAAACCCATTGCCGTAAATAGGGCCATCATAAGGCCCAACAACCTCAAATTTAAGTCTAAATATATATTATCAAGCTTTCATAAGGTCGCACCTAAATCAAAATCAAAATCAAGCCTCGATTTTAAGCCAATATTTAAGTAAAAAATACACGTAACTTTCTTCACATGATTTGCCAACATGCTAGATAAAACATATAATTAAACACAAACAACTATTATTCTTATAGGAAACAAGGATAGCAAAACCAAAACAAGGCTTTCTTGTTGCCAAATATGGTAGAGAGGAATCTCTTCTAAGAAATGATTAAGCCTCTTGTTCTCTCAAGTTAAAGCTTCTCACTTTGTTCTTGGGGTAATCCAACGATCAATAGCAAAACCATGTTTTAAACTAAAATAATCTTTAAAATTCAAATGAGGTTTTATTGAAAAAGGGGTTAAGCCTAAAGACCAGAGAACCATTTTGGGTATAAGTCTTAAAAGGAAAGAAACCATAGGAAGATCAAAGGTAAATAGTGTGGTTGTTGGATTAAACAATAGAAGAAGAGAGAAGTAAATAGTGTGGTTGTTGGATTAAACAATAGAAGTAGAGAGAAACTGAGTCTTGGAATTGTCTATTTAAAAGGGTGCTATTCTCACTTAAAAAGGCACTAGAATCTCTCCATTATTGATCTTTGCAACTTCAGCCTCTTAGAAAATCACCATTTTTTTTCCATGTGATCTGTTTCCTAAAACTATCGAAATCATTCACATTAACTCCTAAACCAACTAACCATTCCTTCTTCCAACAATATTTTATTAGCAATATTTGTCAATCAAACTTTAATCATCTATGTACTCTTAAAATTATTTACATTAGAATTAATTTCTCTCAAATAAAAATATAAACTCATGCAAATATCAATAAGCAAAGATTAAATCTATACTAATCACATGCAATAGGAATATTTTTCAATAAATCATGCAACATAGAAATTAGCATGCAGCCTAGCATCTCTTAATTAAAAGGCAAAGCATATGAATATTGATATCTAAATATATTACCTTGCTTGAGTACAAACAAAATTAAATCATTCATGGTTTCTAGCCTTAAAAGCATTGAGATTACAATAATCATTATCTAAAATATGTTACTAATGAAATATAATTTAAAATAAACAGACAAATATCCATAACTAGGGTTTTATCTGTACTCTAGAAAAGAAAAATTAGTTCATGGAAAATATGTTCTCAACACCCATAATCAGTAAAATAAAAAGTACAATTGAAAAATAAAGAAGAAGAGAAGAAGTAGTAGAGATTTTTAGCATCTAGAATGATGATGTTGCAACCTTCTTTCCCAGGCAAGACCACGTGTTGTTATCTTTCCTAGTTATTCAATTGTTCTTCAATCTTTCTTTTACCCTTATTTGAAATTCTCCTCTCTTTGTCACAGTTGTATCATCATGTATGTTATGGTCTATGTGTAGAGGCTAAAATTTAGAGTCCTTTTATAGTATTTTGAAGCATTGAATCCCAAGCCAACTAGGACTAAGGTTTTAAAGTCAATCACGGCTCCAAAAATCACTTTTAATTGGTCCATCAGGGAATGTCCAAATTTTTTATATTTTTAGAACTTTGTTTGGCTTTTTAATTGGTGCCAAAATTCAAAAGTTGATTTTCCTATAAGACTGCAATTTGCCGATACTATATTGTAGCAGAAACTTCAAATTAACACTAGTATTAATTGGCTAATCAAACTACATTGAAATTTGGTGGAGATGTTCCTAAATGTCTTTAAAAAAATTCTACAACAAGAATCACTCAAAAATTCCCCATGTAGCTCTAGTTCGATCAAAAGAGTAATAAATGTGCAAATTTTAGCATTTTCAAAATTTTTTTTAATTTCTTCTTTTTTTTGTTTTTTACCTAAAATTAATAAAATCACTAAACTAAGTAGATTTCCATTTAAAAATGAATACAAACTAACAAATATTAAGTATAAAAGATGATACAAAATGATAGCAATTTAAGCCTCTCAAATACTCTTCAATTTAAGATTTTCTAATCCCTAACAAAAGAAAAAAGAAACAATTTTTAGAACAAATAAACATTTTAATGTAATGCCTTAAAGATTACATAATAAAATCAGTTATCAAATACCTTATCTTCATTTCACATAATCGAAACTTCCAATATGTGTGTGTAAAATCAATATTAGTACTCAATATCATACATTTGATTAAATCTACAAAACTTAAAAGATTGAAAGTATAGTATAAACTATAATAGCTTGACATGATTAATCACTATATGTAGATCAATGCATCACCTTAAATAAATAAGTTATTTAGCTTGTAATATAAAGGCTAAAATGTAAAAGGTTAAAAGAAAGAAAATGATAGGATAATATAAACAATCAAGAAAGAAAACTTGAATTAAATATCAATAAATAATATGCTTAATAGAACATTGCATTTTTTCTTCAAAAAAATTCTGTTTTTCTTTCCATCCTTTAAAGTCACATCACTTATTCAGTGCACAATCTTTCAATCTTTCTACAATACTTTATTCAACACATTTTTCTTTGAATTTGAGAATGCTATATCAAAAGTTTTTCTTTTGAAATTGTTTTTGGATCGTCATCATCATTTTTTTTTCTTTTCTCTTTTTTTTTTTTTTGTTTTCTATTTTAGACTTTTTTATTCACTTATTTTTTCTTTCTCAAAATTTTTTTCAATTAATTTTTTTTCTTCTTGGTTTTTGGCTTTTTTTTAATGATAATGACCATTAGTACCTTAAACATTTGATTTTCATGTCATTCACACTTTCAATTATATCAAAGAAAATGTACATCATAATCCAAAACCATACACAAATCATGCCGTCTTTATTTCTCATCTTATTCAACCTAATTACATATTAATAAGCATGTACCATATTAATTCAAAAATAAACTCCCTTCATAATATGTAAACATAGGAAAAGTAAATATTTAGGCTCATATAAAGATAGGAAAATGAGGTAAATGAACAAGAGGCGCTAAATATGGAGTTTAAAAAGGCTCAAACGAGGCATTAGTGAAAAGTAAATGATTTGCATAAACTAGAAATACTCAAACTCAAAACTAAAATAGCCGAAATCATATTCTTAGTAATGCAATAATCTATAATTTCATCTCAAGTAATAATCATGCAAGCTCTAGAGTTAAATGGAATTAATATACTTTAATTTCATGCAAATCTTCTATAAAACATAATATAAATTATGCATAATTAATTATGTGCTCAAAATTATATTAAAAGTATAAAACATGCAAACTTTAGTTTAGGTATTTAAGCATATATATAAACAAATCCACTATTTAAGAATCAATTTACTATTAAACATGTTCTTATCATTGTCACAAAAAATAATTAGAAACACAAAAAAAAAAATTTGTTTTTTTTTTTTTCAACCTAACATTAGGATGAACATTAAAAATAAACATAAAAACAAACTAGAACAATTTTTTTCTAATAAAAACCTAAAGTATCATACTTTAAAACAAGTAAAAACACCTAAAAATAAGATTTAATAGGATGCAAGCTTATTTTTCACCCTCAATTTGAATCAAACAAAATTCTTATTATGAAAAGTATTCAAACAATCAAAAATAAAAGAGAAAGTTCTAGAATGCTCCCCTTTAAAGCATGATTTCCACCATGAAAGCCTTGATATTCAAATATCATTTACTATTTTTTTTCTTCATCCCAATTTTCAAGTTTCTCTAATTTAACATTTGTTAGATTTTAGCTAAACATCTTAAAAGCTTTGAAAAACTAATAAATAAATTAAAATAATTTAAAAACTAATAAATAACTAAAATAAAAAAAGAAGGAGAATTGAAAAATATAAGAATAAAATAGATGAAAAGTAAAGAAACTCTCCCTTTTTGATTGATTGGTTCAAAGAGGTAGCAAACTCTACAAAATCATCATTCATATGTTCCTGCCCAATGATATGCCAATAATGCTTCCAATGAAAAATACACCTTAAAATCAATCTTGAAGTTTAATTTCCTACCAAACCTTATTTTATTTCTTTTCTTGATAAACAATTTTCTTCTTTGAATTACCTAAAACATAAACCAAATAAATTAAACAAAATTAATAAACAACACAAACATAAAAACTTAAAAAAATAAAAATCTTAGGTCACCACCCAAGAGCACTTGTTCAAAGTCATTAATTTTTCTCATTTTTATTAGCTCTAGCAGCAAGCTCTACAAAATCATCATTCATGTGTGCGTGCCTAATGATATGCCAATAATGCTTCCAATGACAAATACACCTTAAAATCAATCTCTAAGTTTAGTTTCCTACAAACAATTTTCTTCTTTGAATTACCTAAAACATAAACCAGATAAATTAAATAAAACTAATAAACAACACAAACATAAAAAATAAAAATAAAAAAGAATCTTAGATCACCACCCAAGAGCACTTGTTTAAAGTCATAAGTTTTTCTCCTTTTTATTAGCTCTAGCCAGGATCAATTTGGTGGTTGCTTTAATATCCAAAACAACTATTGAAGAATATCTTTACTTGCTGCCCTTTATTTGAATTCCCTTTGTCTACCAATTTCCCATCCTTAGCCTCAATATGATAGACCCTTCTTACCTTGGAAGATGAAGTAGGTTTGGAAATATGAAAGATCACCTTCTCTTTTCCAATTTTGAATTTAATATTTACTTTTGGAACATTTATTTTGGCTTGACTTGTAGCAAGGAAATGTTTCCCAACTATTAATGGTACATCTTCACATTTATCAATCTTAATTACCACAAAATCAATTGGAAATAAAAATTTGTCGATTTTAACTACCACAACTTCAAATATTCTCATTGGCCTTTTGATGGAATAATCCATCATTTGTAACATCAAACTGGTAGAATTGAGATATCCAATTCCTAATTTCATGAAAATATTATAAGATATTAAATTTATACTAGTTCCTAAATCACACAAACAATTATTAAATTTAATGCATTTTAATAGAATATGGAAATGAAAATCCCACTAGATCCTTAAACTTAGGTGGCATCTTTTGATCTATTGTTTGAACCATAATCCTTCTTCAAAGTTGTCACTCCTTTTTACAATCTCTTTTTAGTCCTCTTCACCTTATTTTCCAAAGATTTATGATTTGCATTTCCTTTAAATTGAACATTTACAAGGTCAAGTTTTGTCTTGTTTATGCACATCTTGGCTTTCTTTTGGTTTGTTTCTATATAGAGCACATACTTCTCTACTTAGAACACAATTGCATCAACGGATTCCTTAGAACTATGCAATTCGGTTTCAACACTCAAAATTAGTACATGAATTTAGGTTAGTATGCTTGTTGGTTTGGATGCTACATCTTGTACATGTCTTTGTCCAATTGGTGAATTCTTGGTCTCTCTAAGTTTTGATGGAACATACCTATGGCATTAAGGTTTCATGGCATCAATCAAATATTCTTTAGATGCCTCAAACCCAAATTAGAAGCGTGCGACCCAATTTCAGTTTCTTAAAAGTTGTCTTCTCTTTTTATCCAATCTCTTTTTAGTCCTCTTCACCCTATTCTCCAAAGATTTATAACTTGTATTTCTTTTGAATTGAATGTTTACTAGGTCAAGTTTGTGTTCTTTATGTACATCTTGACTTTCTGTTGGTTTCCTTCTATATGGAGGCACATACTTCTCATCTTGGAACACAATTGGATCATTGGATTCTTTAGAACTATGCAATTCAGTTTCAACACCCAAAATTGATCCATGAATTTAGGTTAGTAATCTCTTGGTTTAGATGCTATATCTTGTGCTTGTCTTTGTCCAGTTGGTGAGTTCTCAACTTCTCTAAGTTGTGACAAAACATATTTATTGCATTGATATTTCATGGTATCACTCAAATCTTCATTAGAATGCCTGAAACCCAAATTAGAAGCTTGTCATCCAAATCTTGGTTTCTCTAATTTTCTATTAGGTATAGGGCTATATCATGTTCTAGTTGGTATTTTGACTTAAAATTTCAAATGAAACTTCTTCTATGTACGTTGGAAGATGACTCAAAATTTTACGACAATCTAATACTATTTGCCCATTTAACTAACCATCGAAATCGTTGTTGTCCATAAAAACTACACCTTTTGGTTCCTTCTCTTTACTAGGTGCGACAACTATGTTCTGCTCATCCAAATATTATGCTTTTATGTTTTTGTTCCCCCAAGATGCCATATCTTCATGTTCCTTAAGCCTTTTTCAATTTCCTTTAGCTTGGACTCCTGCTTTTCATCGCTCAAGGTGATTGTCATAACTTATTCCTTTCGATTTTTCTCAGTTTGGCTTGGAAAAGTTCTTTAAGTTCATTGAAATTGAGAACCTAATTGGCCAAGATATCTAAACCCTTGTTTGCTGATTGGTATACTTTAATTCTTGGTTTGCATCTTTAATTCTTGTCTTGTCTCCGGTAATGTTATATTATGTTATATGTTTAAGATGACATAAAATGTTTATGTAAAGTTATTTATAACAATTATTTATTTTTTAAAGTTATTACCAGATCGATAAACTTGTAGGTAAGTAATAATTGATCGGCATGGATACCTTCTTGTTGAAACCAAAGCATTAAAAGTACCGAATTAAATTATTTACAAATTATTTCCTAATAAAGGAAATGTAACACTTGATTGATTAATAATTGCATAAGTTGTATTAGATAACAGAATTTTGAACTACACCTCCATTAAATTCTAAGATTTTCATAGTTATAAATTAATTTGTTCCCAACCGTACAACTATAGTGAGGTTTTACAATATACATACAAAGTTCATCTCTTATTAGGGAATCTCTTATTTGATTAAATCTAGGGTGCTTATATGGCAAATATTTTTTGGTTAGTTACCATATCAATTATTCATCGAACTTAAATCTAAAAATCTAAAATGGGATGTGGCAATCCTTAGTGCTTGCTATGTAAGAATCCCTAATTTAATAAAATCAAGAATTTTTTTATTAAATTTTTTTTGCATACTAGTCAATCTCTTTTCAAAATATCCTTATGGATTTTCATTCAAACATTTATAATTAACCATTCAATTACTTTGGGACTGTAATTTAAAAATGTATTTCAATTTTTTATGAGTTTATTAAAATATTAAAAATACTAGAATGATAAAATGAACTTTATCAAAACTCATACATCCCAAATATATTATTAAATCTCAATTTTTGAAGAAATCCAAAAGTTAAAAAGAAAATTTTGATAGAAAATCTATCAAAACATTCTAATAGGAGACTGGTTAAATATATTAATATATACAAACATAACAAACAAGTTGTACTATAATAATTGACCTTAACAATGTGAATTTTATTTTAGGAACAATTTGGTAATCACTATTCCTTTTGTCAAAAGATCTAAAAAACATCTTTTTAATTGCTTGGCAGCTTTTCTTTCATAAATGATTTAGATAGAGATGTTGCTTATATGTATATATCTATATATATATATATATATATATATATATATATATATATATATATATATATATATATATATATATGTATATATATGTAGAGTTTTGATATAGAAAAGAATTTATAGAGAGAGATTTTGATAAACGACATCTATAGTCATTAGATCTGTATGATCTGTGTGATTTTGCTGTAGTGGATGCCTGCATCTTATAGTTTCTATGAATCCCTTACTATGTCAAACCTATATATATATATATACATATATATATATATATATATATATATATTAAAGTTAAGTTATCTATTATCTGTGAATTTTTTGAAAGAGGGAAACAACTTTTTGCTTTATAGGAAACACAAACAAAACAAAACACAAAAATAAAAAATAAAAATAAAAAAGATGTACACACATAAATTATGAAGAATTTATACCTATCAAAATACACATGATCATGAAGAATTTATACCTATCAAAATACACTCTAAATGGTTACGATGATCATATTTGAAGTAATCAATTACAAAATCAATAATTCCCCAAACTCAACTCGTAATAGGAGAGAGAGCAACTCAATTGCAATTTCACCTTTTGGATTATAAACTAAAGCAATATAAAGAAGTAGAAAGATAAAATAAAGAAGAATTACTAGTATTTCATTATTTATTATAAATACCCTAATTTCTTGTTATACACGTAAGATTAGGATATAACTAGTCAAGAGATCTAGTAATATAATAATAATGTTATTTTCGGGGTTGTTGGTACTTTGTACTTCAAAGAATTTTTTTTGATAATTTACATCTCGTACTTATAAAATATTTTTATATCGTTGGTTTTTTTTTTTTTTTGTCAAACACTAAATGAAAAACAAAGATGCAAAATGCAATTTCATATACTTTATGATAGGAATTGCAAAATTTTCTAAATTAAAAAATGTCATGGAAAAATAAATATAAAAATAATTAAAGAAGATTATTATTTTTTTAATAAGTTTGTAAAAAAAAATATAAAATAATTGCAAATATAATTTTTCAAAAATAAAAATAAAAATCTTTACATATAATAAATATAACCAATTTTTTTACATATTCAATTTTTTTTATTTATTTTTGTAATATTTGTTATATGTAAGGATTTTTATTTCTATTTTTAAAAAATTACATTTACAATTTTTTTAAATTTCTTTTTACTAACTTATTAAAAATAATAATAATCCTTATTTTTCTAATTTTTCATTATCTTTTATTTGAAAATGTTTACAATTCACATTCAAAACTATATAAGATTATAATTTACATATTTATTTTTATTTAGTATTTGATAAAAAGACTAACAGTACAAATATTTTATAAATTCATGTGTGAACTATGAGAAAAAAAATTATTAAGGTGTAAAGTACCAACTCTATAAATTTGGAGTGGATCGGTGTCAATTCCTCTAGGTCGATTCGGGCTTATGGCAACTAATGTTTGACGTTCTATTTGAGATGTTAAGCGTATTTCCATTTTAAGTCTTTGCCCTAATCCTTCCCCTTCCCTAAGATTGCCACTTTCAAAGCCGCCATCTTCTACTAGTCTCGACCGGTACACACACAACCAACTGCAAAACACACACCACAACAGTACCGGCGATTTCGAGCTGCCAAATATCGATTACACCCTTCTTTTACCACACATTCTTCTAACTTCCGCCATTAGCCGCCGCAAACTTCCCGATCATGTCTGCGAAATGGCGTGCTATACAGCATCGCCATCGCTACACTTACAACGCCGTCGTTTTTCCTAACTCTTACATCGAGCACTTGAACCTACTTCACTCAAAACTGGGTTCGCCTACAACTTCAAAATTCTTCAACGAATTGAAAGAATTGGTTTCTCTTAATTCCATCTATGCCCAAGTTAACCGTGCAAAAGATCTTGCTTCTGCTTTCGGGGACTTGTTGGTTCGTGGGGACGAAGCTCTGGTTTCTGAGGTCTCCAAACTTTACTTGGAGATTCTGTTTTTGGAAAATTCTCTGCCTTTGCATAGAACCCTTGTCTCTGCATTGTCAAAGGCTCGGAATTTTCAGTCCGCCATTGGTGGGTGCTTTCGCGAGCTTTGCGACGAGCATGGTGGAGGTAAAAGGAAGCTTTTCTGTGTGTCCAGAGCGGCTTTGTCGATAATGGGTATGCCTAAATTAGGCTACTTGATCGATGTTGTCGAAGAATGCGCAATTTTGGTTGCTTGGGATATAGTTTTCAGTTTGAATGGTGTTGTTTCCGAGACCAATGGGTGGGCTAGACCTTCGCCTATTGTTATGGAACAATGCCAAGAGGCTCTATCTTGTTTGTACTATTTGCTTCAGCGTTTCCCTTCAAAGTTTAAGGACCTTAATGGTTCCTGGAATGATTTTCATGGTGAAAATTCAAATGTCTTGGCGATGAGTTTGAGGGTCGTTTTAAGCATCTTGAAGTCTTCTGCTTTCTCAAGGGATTGTTTTGTGGCTGCTGGGGTGAGCTTCTGTGCAGCTTTGCAATCTTGTCTCAGTCCTCAAGAGCTTGGATTGGTTATAATTGAAGGTATATTTCATCAAACTGTTTGTAGTTCGGATACAGATTCCGAATTTGACTTCGGGAATGCTATTAATAAAGTTCCTTATAGAGGGGATGTCTGCTCTGAAATAAGTCAGTTTTCTGCCTTGAGTAGACTTTGCTTGATAAGAGGGATTCTTACTGCGGTTTCAAGAACAGTGCTTAATGCACATTTTACTATATCAGGGAATAATTTGAATTGCAATTTGGGTAGTGGTCACATTGGTAGGACTATACTATATGATGGAATTTTGCCTGAGCTTTGTAACTATTGTGAGAATCCTACCGATAGCCATTTTAACTTCCATGCATTGACTGTGATGCAGATTTGTTTTCAACAGATTAAGACCTCGATATTAGCTAATCTAACCGGACCAAGTGGAAGTCATGATCCAATTTCAGAAGAAATGGGAACCCGAATATTGAGAATTATATGGAATAATTTTGAGGATCCTTTAAGTCAAACAGTCAAACAAGTTCATCTCATTTTTGATCTCTTCCTGGACATTCAGTCAACTCTATGTTGGTCAGATGGAAGTGAAAAAATAAAGTCATTCTTGAAAAAGATTGCTTCGGATCTTCTTCGCCTGGGACCTCGTTGTAAGGGCAGATATGTACCTTTGGCTTCACTTACCAAGAGGTTGGGGGCAAAGACAATGTTAGATATGAGTCCTGACCTGCTGTTTAAAACAGTACATGCATACATTGACGATGATGTGTGCTGTGCCGCCACTTCATTTTTGAAGTGCTTCCTTGAGTGTTTGCGTGATGAGTGTTGGAGTAGTGATGGTATTGAAAGTGGATATGCACTTTACAGAGAGCAATGCTTGCCCCCCATTTTGTATGGACTTGCTTCTGGAGTTTCAAAGCTCCGCTCAAACTTAAACACTTATGCATTGCCAGTTTTACTTGAAGTTGATGTGGATAGTATATTTTCTATGCTTGCATTTATCTCCATTGGGCCAAGTGGGGATGAAAATAGGCTGTTATATCCTGAGCTTAGTCTTGCAAACATGGACCTGAGAGTTGAACAGAAAGTAGCCATTCTAGTTTCATTGCTTAAAGTGTCTCGTTTACTTGCATTGCTTGAAGGGGATATTGATTGGTGCAAGGAAGTTGGGTTAAAAGCAGAATACATTGGACATAAAGCTCTTGTATGTATCAAGGGTATAAAGGTTAAAGTCCTCGTTGAATGGCTGGTTTTGGGATTGACCCATGTTGATGAGTCACTCCGTGTGGATGCTGCAGAGTCTCTTTTCTTAAATCCCAAGACAGCTAGTATGCCTTCCCATTTAGAGCTCACTTTGTTGAAGGAAACTATACCATTGAACATGAGGTGTTGCTCAACAGCTTTTCAAATGAAGTGGGCTAGCTTGTTTCGGAAGTTCTTTTCTCGGGTTCGAACAGCCCTCGAGAGACAGTTTAAGCAGAGTAACTGGAAACCTCTAGATCATTGCAAAAATATGGAAATACAACTATTAAATCGAAGTGAGGAGCCTGAAGCTAACAAAGCAAATAATCTTTTTCATTTTATGAGGTGGTTAAGTTGCTTTTTATTTTTTTCATGCTATCCTTCTGCCCCATATAAGAGAAAAGTAATGGCAATGGAGCTAATGCTTATAATGCTTAATGTTTGGTCTATCACGCCCTCTATTCAAGAAGCATCTGGTTCTTTTTCTCCCGAATGCTGTATTTATCCTTACAATAAAGGAATAACGTTACCAAATTCAACTCTATTGCTAGTTGGGTCAATTATTGATAGTTGGGACAGGTTGAGGGAAAGTTCTTTTCGTATATTGTTACATTTTCCTACGCCACTTCCAGGCATTTCAGATGAAGACATGGTCAAAAACGTGACTACATGGGCTAAGAAATTAGTTTGCAGTCCACGTGTGAGAGAAAGTGATGCTGGAGCTCTGACTCTGCGCCTTATATTTAGGAAGTATGTTTTGGAACTGGGTTCGGTAGTCAAACCTTCAGTTAATGTTGTTTGTTTTCTTCCACAGTCTGAACTTGCTAATTGTAATTATCAGATTTCTAAATCTAGGAATCCTGTGATAGAATATATAAAATCACTAATTGATTGGTTGGGTGTTGCTGTCAAGGAGGGAGAGAGGGATCTTTCAGAAGCATGCAGAAACAGCTTTGTTCATGGTGTATTACTTGCACTACGATATACTTTTGAAGAATTGGACTTTAACTCTGATGCAGTGTTGTCGAGCATCTTAGAGATGAGAAATTTATTACAGAATCTCTTGGAGCTTGTATTACGAATAACTTCGTTGGCACTTTGGGTGGTTTCTGCTGATGCATGGTATCTGCCTGAGGATATGGAAGAGATGGGTGATGATGAGACTCTCATGTTGGAGGTTCCAGATGAGGTGGATGTGGAAACATCTTCATTTGAACATGAAGAGAAAAACTTAAAACCTCTGCGGAATAGCAGGACTTCAGAACAGGTCGTTATGGTTGGTTGTTGGCTCGCTATGAAAGAGGTACTTATTTGGTGTCTAGTTAGTCTTTTTGTTAGATGTAGTCGTTACTCCATTGTAGTTGTATTTCTTTCATTCACTGCTCGTCAACTGTGCATATTTTGTGACAGTTGAAATAGTAGTGACTGAAATCAACTGTGCATATTTTGTGACAGTTGACAATCAAATACATATGACTCATGATTTTATTGTGATATTACACTCTTGAGGTTCTTAGGATTTGTTATAAATGAGGACCATAACGTTAATGGTAGAATATGCTTTCAATTTCAGGTGAGTCTTCTTCTTGGGACTATTATTAGAAAGATTCCTTTACCAAATGACTTAGAATCATCAGAGTCACTTGGCATCTATTCAGATACCATAGATGTTTTAACCTTGACATCGGGTGCAATGCTTAATGTGCATCAACTTGAAACAATTGGGAATCATTTCTTAGAAGTCCTTCTGAAGATGAAGCATAATGGTGCAATTGATAAGACAAGGGCCGGTTTTACAGCTCTTTGTAACCGTTTGCTTTGTTCAAATGATCCTAGGTATGGTTTTTTTATTTTATTTTATTTTTTTAATTTCCCCTTTGCAAGTTGGTGTATTCTTAAATTATATGTTATTTAGTGTCTTCAAGATGACAAAGATAATTTATTATATTATCTTTTTTACTTATGCCATTTCCATTATATAACGATTACTTTGTTCTGAAAATAAGATGATGAGATTTATGAATTCATAAATTTTCTCCATTTTCTAAAATGGCTCTCCCCTCTTAGACTTTGCAAGTTGACAGAATCATGGATGGATCAACTAATGGAAAGAACTGTGGCCAAGGGTCAGATAGTGGATGATTTATTAAGGAGAAGTGCAGGTATTCCTGCTGCATTTACTGCTCTGTTTCTTTCAGAGCCAGAAGGTGCACCAAAGAAACTCCTCCCACGGGCTTTACGATGGCTAATTGATGTTGCTAAGCAGTCTTTGCTGGATTCAGATGAAAATAATACCCCAAATGGTGATTTGGCTCTGAGTTCTTCAACAAAATCAAAAAAAGATTCAGAATGTACAAGGCCATCTGAGATAAATGCAAGCGACAAGGCCTCAAAGGTCCGTGATGAGGGTGTTATTCCTACTGTACATGCATTCAATGTCCTTAGAGCTGCTTTCAATGACACCAACCTCGCTACAGATACATCAGGCTTTTCTGCTGAGGCTTTGATTATTTCGATTCGCTCATTCTCATCTCCATATTGGGAAGTGCGAAACAGTGCTTGTCTGGCATACACTGCTTTGGTACGTCGCATGATAGGATTCCTTAATGTTCAGAAACGAGATTCGGCAAGACGCGCATTAACTGGGATTGAGTTTTTCAATAGGTATTATTCTTTCTTCTTCTCTTTATTGAAATCTAAATATGTAGGTTTAATGTGATTTCTTCCCTTGTTGTCATGGGTTATTGCTGATGTATTGAGATGATATATGTTGTCCTTGAGTGAGTTTTAATCAAGTATAATTGCTATTAGGTATCCTTCATTGCATCCATTTCTATTTGAGGAACTAAAGTTTGCCACCGAGCTACTTGGGGATGGTTCATCTGGACATTCAGGATCCAACCTGGCAAAGCTTGTCCACCCAAGCTTGTGTCCCATACTGATTCTTTTATCCAGGCTTAAACCCTCAACAATTGCAATTGAAACTGGAGATGAGCTGGATCCTTTCTTGTTCATGCCATTCATCCGGAGGTGTTCAACCCAAAGCAATCTACGAGTTCGTATTCTTGCATCCAGAGCCATAACAGGTCTTGTATCTAATGAGAAATTACCTACCATCCTCCTCAATATAGCCTCTGAGTTGCCTTGTATAGATAACCAAGTAACAACTACTCCTGAATCATCTGTTTCATTAGACAAAACCGAAAGGTCCCATCATGCTTCTTTCAATTGGATTCATGGAATTCTTTTGCAGCTAAGTTCTCTTCTGGATACAAATTGTCGAAACCTGGTCGATAAATCAAAGAAAGATCAAATTCTATGCAACTTGATTGAAGTTCTTTCAGTGTGTTCATGGATTGCGAGCCCCAAACAGTGCCCTTGCCCCATCCTCAATACCACTTTCTTTAAGGTGCTGGATCACATGCTCAGTATTGCTAGAGGATGCCATAAGAGAAGCTTTAATGCTATTCGGAATTTAGTTTTAAAGTTATCTACAGAATGCTTAGATTTAAATGCTTCTTATGGGCTGTTATATTATGATCCTACCATAGCAGAACTTCACCAACAAGCATCCATATCGTATTTCAGTTGTGTGTTTCAAGCATTTGAGGAAGTGTCTGAAGAGGCTTTTCAAATGCCACAACAATGTTCTTCACTTGATTCAAAAAATTCTAGGATGCCTGAAATGGATATAACTTTTGCTGGACTCGAGGAAAGGCTGGTCTGCTCTCTGTCAGATTCTGCATATGAGGTTCGACTTTCAACTTTGAAGTGGCTGTTTAAGTTTCTAAAGTCAACAAAATCTGGTCTAGAACGCCATGATATCTCTAGCAGTGAGGTTAGAATTATTCAGAATTGGACCAGCACTAGCCTTCAGACGACATTGTTGAAACTCTTAGACTTGGAGAAGCATCATAGATGCTCATATTACATTCTGAGGATTCTTTTTACTTGGAACTTGCTACAGTTTCAAAATGCCGGGGATGACAAATGCAATGAAGCAATCTATGTTGGTAGGATGGATTGTAATTCTGTGTTTCTATTTTGGGACAAGTTGATTTCCTTGTATGAGCTCACAAGACATGCAAAAACACGTGAAGCAGTTATCTGCTGCATGGGAGTTTGTGTGAAGAGGTTTACAGGTTTATTTGCATCCTTTGCTCTTTTTGATTTAGAGAAAAGGAGATCAATTGAAAAAAGTGAGTCTGATGAAGTACAAGATTTGTCCAGACTGTATGACAGAATTTTCTTTTTCACCAACCTAATTAAAGAGCATAGTGCTTCATCTGAACCAGTAAACATGCGCAAGGCAGTAGCAGAATCTATTATAGCATCTGGTTTGCTAGAGCAAGCTGAGCTTGTTGGTTCTTCTGTGTTTACTAGCCAAATCCCACTTGAAAATCCATGTTTATGTTTTGAACCAAAACAAGCTATTAATCTGTATGCTCGTCAGATACTAGATATATGGTTCACATGTATCATGCTGTTGGAGGATGAGGATGATGGGGTTAGGCAAATGGTTGCCATGGATGTTCAGAAGTGCTTTGCATACAAATATACTGGGAGGAGCTTGCATCCTGGAGAAGCCCCGATCCAAGTGGAAAAGGTAATAGGATTGAGTTTTGAGTATCTCTCTTCTATATTTGGTCACTGGATCGAGTACTTTGATTATCTCTTAAAGTGGATACTTAAGGCAGCAAACTATGAAGTGTCCAATGGCGATCTTGTGAGACGGGTTTTTGACAAGGAAATTGATAATCATCATGAAGAGAAGCTGTTAATCAGTCAAATTTGCTGTTCCCATTTGGAGAAGCTAACAATTTTAAAATCTTGGCCAACAGAATTATTGGCTGAACAGCATTTTAGAAGTTATTTACATAACTGGAGACTCAGATTTTTCCATCAGCTGAAGTCATTTACTAAGGATCATATTGATAAACTGGGTTCTGTTGATTGGGTTGGTGGTGTTGGTAACCACAAGGATGCATTTCTACCACTTTATGCCAATTTGCTTGGCTTTTATGCGCTCTCAAACTGCATTTTTAATGGAAAAACAGAGAATGGTACTGCTCTTCTGTCAGACATTGTAGAACTGGGCAGAACTATCAATCCATATGTTAGGAACCCTTTAGTTTTGAATCTGTATCTGTTAGTTGTTAAAGCACATGAGAAAAATATTGGCGCATCCATTGCCCGCACCATTCCTGGATCTAGAGAAGATACAATTTGGGATGGTTTTGATCCTTATTTTCTTCTTAGGTAGAGATCGAATGCATACCATAGAGAATGTGATTCAAGTTATTGATAGGAGCATTTTTGTTAGAAGTCCTTAGCTGGAAATATATTTTAGCATAGTCATGTATTATACAATTCAGATAACCTTTCGTGTAAACTTTTCAAATATATTGTATTGCACTAACTAAACTACTGGCTCTTCAATATGCAATGCACAGGCTGAACAAAATCATTGCGAAAGCAGATCATATTGTTTGTTATAGAAGTGACAAACTTGAATTATTCCAAACGCTTTATGATTTGTTTGTTTTAGTAGCGGAAAATTGGAATAACCAAAATGCTTCTAAAGGTGGTATTTTTAACATGTTTGATTTTGGTTTTTGGTTTCGATTTTTGTGAAAACCAAAATAACAGTCATGTTTGTTTAGTGTTTGTGTTTTATTAATGCCAAAATAATTCATGTTTGTTCAGTGTTGTGTTTTATTTTTGCACTATTGGCCCTTGAAATTGGTGTGCAAAACGTTATCTCTGTTTGAAACTGAACATTGAGCCAGTATCATACTAGGGTGTTTATGTCATTTAAAAATAAAAAAATGCTCTTTTTCTGTTGGCAGTTTGATTCTTTAAAAATGGGTTAGGGTTCTTATCATTTTATTTAAAGAAAAATCAATTGGTAATTAAGGGTTCTTATCATTTTATTTAAAGAAAAATCAATTGGTAATTAGGGTAGAGTTCATAAAGAACATTTTAGGGGAAAATCAAATGCTGTTGAAAGATTAATCAAAAAGGGATTGGGCTTTTATCATCAATTCGGAAGACAATCAACTAATAATTAGTGTTCATCAAAAAATTGGGGCAAAACCAGACCTTATTGACATAGTGGCATTTATCTATTGGAGTCTTGAACCCTTCCGCTCTTACATAGCATGCGTGACAGTAAGGCTAATGGTGTTGCAGACGTTGTAAACTAATGCTTATCATGGGATTGGGAGCATCATAGCACACTAATGCTTATTATGGTGCCAACCATTTTTCAAATGGCAAAAGCATCCTTGCAATGCACGTATTTAGCTTGTTCAACTTCACGTCAATTTCAGAAGCGGTTTAGTTTACAAGTTTTCTATTACATGTTTCAAATTTACTAAAAATTATATTAAAAATAGTCTTAAAGTGCATCAAAAAATTGAAATTTAGGGATCAAAATGCCCCCAAAAAAAAAAAAAAGTGCGAAGATTAAAATGCAATTATGAGCATAGTTTAAGGACTAACAGAGCATAAGACCATTAAAATCAGATATTAGTGTTGCGTGGTGCCACCACCATGCACCCTCCCTTTGTAAGTAAATAAATCAGAGCATAAGCAAGAGCAAACCCAACCCCAGCCGCCCCACTCATTCTTCCCTCACTTTCTCTCTTTCTGTTTTTTACCATTTCAACTAACAAACACTATTTAGTATTAACATGTGAGTCTTCAGTTTTCAGCTTCTAGTTTTCTTCTTTTAATTTCTCTTCCATTTTCAACCAAATATCCTAGAGCAAATTTGAAATTATAACTTTTTATTGGTGGACTGCTTTTAATGATTTATTATCTCCAAAACACCAGTTTGATATGCCCTTTTTCATGGACTAATGATGTAAAATAGCAAACTTTTATGAGACATACCACCATAAATAAGAGAATTCTTTTATATATATATATATATATATGTATATGTATATATATTATATAATAATTCTACCGTCAAAACATCCTAATGAAATTATTGTGTAGACTCGAGCATATCATTAAAAAAATACACAGTTATTTGAAATACACTTATGTTCTTAAAATAAGACATTTGAATTTGTATGATAAGTCCATCAGGACATCTTGACGGTAAAATCACTATATATATACACGTGTAAATATATTTATTTAGTTTTTTTTCCTATTAGGATAACTTGATTTTAATAAAGTTAGGATACATATCAGGTAACATGTTGTCTAATGCTTGATATTTTAAGATATCCGCATCTAAACCTATATGTTTATTTAAAATGTATATGGCCCAAATTTTCTTCTTAGGAGGTGTGTTGAATTGTATTCATAATTGTAGTTGATTTGCACTTTGTTACCTTAGATTATCAAAGTGAACTGTAGGGAATTGATTGCCATTTTGATTTGAGTATATGAATGTGTTTCTTCTAATGGGTTTGGCTCTATGTCTCCAATGTACCTTGCATCCGCATGTGGTTTAGATGTACTTTTTCCATAAAGATTACTCCACCAATACATACTTTGTGCATTTTCATGGCTACCAATGGTGCTATTGTACTGCTTTAAAGTGTGCTTCTTCCTCATCCTCCCAATTGGTACTTGCCTACTTAAATTCTAGTCCCACTTCCTCTGATGATGATGATGACATTCAATCCTCCATTATAGCTATTAGTTCTACTATCTCTTGTTTTAGAACCTGAAAAGTTCGCCATATCTCCTCTAACTTGGGCACTTTCTAAGTTATTGAAATCCATCAAAGTTTTGGAATAGAACCCAAGCTTGCTTTTTCATTCCTCTACTAAATGAAGAGAACTAGCTTCCAGCATAATGTCTTCACCTATGCTGCACTTGCTGCAGTTTTATATTTTTAGGGCTTGGAAAGGATGTTGTATTCTTTATTCATGGATCTTATTGCTCCCTTAAAAGAACATCACTGACCTTTCCTACCATTCCAAATATCAGAGTTGTAGTAAAAGTGTAAAAAGGAACTTGAGGTTGGTCGGTTGCTGCTCAAGCTTATGATGCCTTGGTTAAGTCTTATGTTAGTGTTGCCATGTTTAATGAGGCTATAGATGTTTTCTTCCAACAAAAAAGAAGTGGGTTTGTTCCATATATCTCCACTTGTAACTTTCTTGTGGACCACTTGATTAAGCATGCTAAAATGGATATGGCTTTGGAAATATATAGGCAGTTGATACAAATTGGTTGAGCCTTAATGATCACACTTATGGAATTGCAATTAAGGCACTCTGCGAAAAGAATAGCTTAAAAGAAGTTTAAAGTACAATTTTAGAGATGGAGAAAATTGGGGTAACCCTAAGTGCCTTTGCTTACACTGCATATATTGAGATGTTTTATTGTCAATAAGAGTTCAAGTTTAGGTTATAAAGTCCTCCAAGCATGAATAGTGGAAAATATCCCTATCAACATACATGCTTATGTTAGCTCTGTAATGAGACAAAGTTGGATGAAGCTCAAAATGTCTTTCTTAACATGAAAAAACAAGTAGTCCTTGGCTTGCATACCAATAATGCAATGATTAATTGCTATTGCAAGGGCTATAATTTAGTAAAAGCTTGGATCTTCATGATGATATATTGTCAAATGGTACAAACAGTAATTGTGTAAGTATCAGCTCAGATCTTCCATACTTGTGTAAGTTGGGCATGCATTTTGAAATTGTAAATCGGTTTGAAAAGTTGAATAGTATGGGAATTTGTCTTGATAAGATTTCCTATAACATAGTTTTGGATGTTTACTTAAACTAGGGAAACTAGAAAAAGTGAGATGAAGGCTAAGAAGATAGTTATAAATGATGTGCATTATACCACTCTTATCAGTGTTATTGTCTCCAAGGAAACATGGTTAATGCTTTGAATATTATGGATGAAATGAAGGAAAATTCAAACCTGATATTATTACCTATATTATCCCTACTAATGGATTTTCGAGAAATGACCTTACACCTGAGGTACAAACCTTTTGGATCGTAAGGAAGCAAAGGATATAAAACCCAACTGTGTAATGCACAACATGATTATTATAAATTTTATGTAGGGTAAGAAAGGTTAAAGAAGTTGAAATGATTTTTAATAATTTGGAAGTTAAGAATCTAGATAACTATTCTTCCATGATTAATGGATATTGTGAAACCATCAATAAACAAAAGGTGTACAAACTTTTTATTAGATTGTCAAACAAGGAATTTAAGTAAGCAAAAGTTCCTACTTCAAACTGCTATGAAACATTGTGACGAAAATGATAATGAAAGAGCTATTATGATGCTTAATGGAGATAATGATGATAAGACTCAATGTAATCTGTTACACTTTTTTTATAGACAAGTATTACAAGTATAGAACTCTGCTATGGGGTTTTGTTAATAGGGGAGGTGAAAAGGGTTGTAATCCTCTTGAATGAGATGGATGCTAAAGGAATGTTACAAGATGATGACACAAGGGCTATTCTAGAGTGTGGTATTCTCAAGGAAACAAAAGTCAATGGGTAAGTCATATTTTAAAAGATTAACGAATTAAATATCTGACATTTATAAAGTCTCATTTTGCTAATTGAAAATTAGGGTGATACATGAGCTATTTATGGAGGCAAAACTAGCATGGAGATTATAACTCTACTTTTATGCTAAGTGTGTTCAGTTTTTACTGCCTCACATGAATTTTATTTTGTTATCTTTTTTGCAAATTTTTTTTTTTTTTTTTTTTTGTAACAGTGAGTAGACGAGCTTCCATTTGATGTTTTCTTGAAGGCAGCATTAGAGCTTTGATTGTGCTATTTTACTAATGCCAAAATCAGGTTCATTTAGATAAAGGACCTCCATGGTTACCACTGATTTTCGTTAATTTTATTCTAAATTCATAGAATTGTTTGGTTGTAAGAGAAATCTACCCGTAGAGTTCTTGAGCTCTTTGTTTACAAGCATTAAGATGGGTAATGACTTTCTCTAGAGGCTAATAATGTTATTTTTTTCAATATATATATATATATATATATATATATATATATATATATATATATATATTCTTACTACATCATTAGGTGTAAAAAAGTCTACTAGAATATTCTTGTTTGCATGGTTTTCTAATAGGCTATGACATATAGTTTTAATAGCAAAAAATAATAATGAAGAAAAAAAATGTAGTATACCTACAAGAAGATCTGATAAAAAAATTAAAATTGAAAAAAAAAATTTAAAATAGAGGGTTTTTCTTTAGTAGAAAATAAATCTTCTAATTTAAAAAATTTAGGATTGCCAAAGAAAAAAGAAAAAAAAAACAAAATAATGTTTGTGTTGTGGCCTCATCATATGCTCTTCTCTCGTTTTCTTCTCTATCTCAGTCTCTCTCTTTTTCTTCATTTGATAATAATTGTGTTGTACTTTTTAATTAAATTTGAAGAAGTTTGTGTATCTATCCTAACTCTGACTCTTTTTTTTTTTCTTTTTTTTTTTGGGGGGGGGGAGCAAAATTATGGTTGGACTTCCCTTTTATTACGAAGCACAAAAAAGTTGAAGTTAGGACACAAGGATCTTAAGGTTTTCTTTCTAGTTGATAAACTGATAATTAAATCATAATTAAAAGCCATGATTAGCTCATCAAATTAATTTTTGGCAAAAAAATCTGTAAAATTGATAGGCCTATTCCTATTAAATTAACTTCAGAAACAAAAGAGGAAAAAAAGAGGAACAAGTTTACACTAAGGCCTTTGAAACATGGAAGTTTTGAGGCCCTCATAATATGTTTCTATTCCAATGGTTATGTTATATAAAGAAAGGGTATGCTTTTGTGTGGTGTTCCTTTCTTTACATGTATATCCTATATTTCAAGAAGAATAACGTTATGGACACCAAGTTATTTACAAGTGATGATATGTCATTTTATATTGGTTTGTATAGAGTTTTATTGTACTTTTCATGGTTTCACTCATTCATATTTGATTTATATTAATTTTTTTACTAATAAAATAAAAACACATCATTTTACCATATAATGTGGTAAATAATTTAGTATTTGTAGGTTGTAGTAGTGAGTTGTAGTCCTACAAATGCTTAATCAGCTAGAATATATATAAATTCGTTACTGCTAGGGGCACCAAATAGTTTACTAAATTTTTTTACCACATGATGTGGGTGTATATATAATAATGGAGGAAAAATTCATATGACCTAACTATGGATAAGGGAAACCCAATAACAAGACAATTAAAAATTGCCATGTCATCTGGTATTTAAATTTGGCAAACAATTTGATATCTTTAGCATTATTTATATGAATTACACCTCGTATATAAAGCTGCAATTTGTTGAAAGATTTATCACCCAAAATAATTAATAGCAATGGAGGGATCAAGAAGCTCCAAATACATTGCTAAAATTGATTTGGTTAACGAATGCTAAACAGCTTCTTCAAGTTCAAGCCTACTTATGGAACCACATTTTCACTTCATAATCTCTTTGTCCCTCTACTCTACTACTCATCTAGGCATACTTTATAACATCCATAGCCATAAGAAAAGGCATCACTCTCTCGCAGCTTGTTTCTTAATTATAAAAATCCCTAGTGTCTTTCGTCTTATGTGCATTTTGGTCCATTCTAGCTTTTCATGATCTCTTAAAAGTTAGTGGTCATGAAAACAACAATGAAAAAGGTTATGTCGTCTTTGATTCTTCTAAGCTCCTCCTCAAATACAATCCCTTAATAGCACTTTTTTTAAGAATGATGATCCTCCAGTATTTGCCACTTTCCATTAAAAAACCCTTTGGGAACTTAGGACCATTGACCTATAACTCAATAGTTTGTTCAACAATGCCATAGCTAGCGACGCTCTACTAATAATGAAGGTGGTGCTGGATGATTACTGGCAGGGTTTAAGGGATTGGAGTCTTTGATTGATTTGACAAGAATAATTAGGACTGTACAATTGTTAATGCATTTCCTCAAACAGAATGCACTTTCTTTGATTAATCACATGTCATAGTCATTTGGAAAGGAACCAAAAACTTGAAATATGTTGGAGGCGACATATTTAAGGATAGCCATCCTATAGATGCAGCTTTTATAACAGTAATTAATAAACTTTAATTTAAATTTCATTGTTATGATTATGTGTTTAACAATATTAATTTACTATGCAATGCAGGTTTTTATAAAAATAACAAGTATAGCTAAATCTTTTTCCTAGCTAATAACACAACTTTTTTCAAAGAATGGTAGCTTGATATACACCAAAACATCTATTACTGAAGCATGAATTATGTACTTTTCCATAGTTACAAAAAGAGGGTTGGAACTTAGTCTCAATAATTAATAATTATTATTTGTCTGAAAGTATAAAAATAAATTAATGGATAATGAAGATGGATCGTGAAGTTGCTTAAAAGGTGTAAAGATACCATAACAATTAGGTAATTAGTGGGAAAGACATGAGAAGTGATGGAAAAAAAAAAAAAAAGAAGACAAAAGAGTAAACTGGACACCCAACTCTTCTTTGATATGGATGATGTTTGTTTTTATTACCATCAAAAGAAAAAACTAGAGAGAGTGGGCTAAACTCTTTGTTGATATAAGTATCAATGACTATAAAATTATTTCATTAGGTTTGAAGTCTCTTATTGAATTTTACCTTTAAAAAATCTTAAACATTAATCAATAATTATGATCAATATTAATCATGTAGGCATAATTGTATTTTTTCTATAAAATATATTTGCAACATTTACCAAATATATATACATACATACATATATATATATATATATATATATATATATATATATATATATATATATATATGTAATAAATAAATGTTAAAGATTTGATATACATGATTATCGATGCATATATGTTTCATGTAATATCAAACGTCAATATTATGTTTATTGATTTTTTTTTTTTAAATGTTTACTGAATTATTAACTTTGTATAAATATAATATTAGTTTGTTGTTGAGCCAACAATTAATTTTTAATAATTTATATATTGAGACATTTTATTAGTCAATAAATGGAATGATAGCAATATATACAATAATGTTATGCTATAAATAATGAATAGCATAACTTAAAATTGATATTTAAGCCAAAAATTAATAGGAAAAGTAAAATGGCAGAAAGAGGATTAGAACCTAATTAGGGGTGTACATAAGGCTATTTGAGTTTTCGATGTTTTAGTTGAGAAATAATTGACTCCCAATGTCATTAACTATGCAATTTTGACACAAAGCTGCTACAAGGTTAACCAAACGCAAGATGCATACCACATATTTCAAGATGTGAAATGGAAAGACATCAAACATGATATAATCACATACACAATTTTGCTTGATGGTCACTTGAAAACAAATGGAAGGGAAAAGAAAGGAGCAATTGATGATTCAACTATTTTGACATAAATTAAGAAAATTTAGATAAAACTTAACATAATATGTTACAATGTTTGATAGACAAGCATTGCAAAACAGATAAAGTTGAAGATGCAAGTTTACTTTTTAATCAAATGATGGAAGGAGGATTAGAACCTAAGAATGCGACTTATATAGTTCTGCTATGGAGTTTCATTAGTAGGGGAGAAGTTTAAAAGGTTGTGGTCCTCTTGAATGAGATAGATGCTAAAGGAATGTTACAAGATGAGGGCACAAGAAATGTTCTAAAGTGTGGTATTCTCAAGGCAATGAAAGCCAAAAGGTAAGTCACATTTGGAATGAGTAAACAATCATATATTTGACACTTATAAGACTATTTGGCTAATTAAAAATTAAAGTGATACTTGAGCTGTTTGTAGAGGCAGTATTGGTGTGGAAATTATAGCTTTGCTTTTATACAAAGTATGTTCAGTTTTTGCTGCCTCATAGGAAATTTATTTTGTTTTCCTTTTTACAAATTTTGTTGTTTTGTAACAATGAGTAGACGAGCTTCCACCCTATGTTTTTTTTTAAGGCAACATTGTATTTGGAGACATTTTATTAATCAATAAATGGAATGGTAGCAATATATAAAATAATAAATAGCATAACTTAAAATCAATGGTGAAGCCAAAAATTAAAAGGAAAAGTAAAAAAGTAATGCTAGGGATACCAAATAATTGTACCAAGATATAAACCAACTGTCATGTGTTAATATTTTATTAGTTAATATATTATTATGATCTACATATGAATAAGTAAACTCTTAAAAGAATAAATATAACTAAATATAAACTAATCATTAATGGTGACACAACTGTCATGTGTTAATATTTTATTAGTTAATATATTATTATGATCTACATATGAATAAGTAAACTCTTAAAAGAATAAATATAACTAAATATATACTAATCATTAATGGTGACACTTAATACACATCTTGGTATATTTATTTGGTATCCCTAATAATATTCAAAGTAAATAAAAAAATAAAAAATAAAAATTACAATTGCAGCCAAGTAATAGCTCCCCAAGCAGCTAGTTTGCTGGCTTTTCTATAAACCAAAGAGATGATGGTAGAAAATTAGTCATTAATGAATATGACTAATCTTAAAGATAGAGTTTCATCAACGTAACTATATATATATATATATACATTTATATATATGCAATTAGGTTTATTGATCTTTTGATTGTATCAGTGATTGAGATAATTGAATATATTTATGGATCTCTAATTATATATCAGAGTTCATTTTGCCTAAATAAGATTTAATATTTGACTAAATTTAAATTAAATCACAAACTAATCTTTTAATCATAACAATTTAAATAATTCAAAAGTTTTTAAATGAGGTTTTGATGCTAAAACTATCATATCAATCTGATATGATTGATTCAGACTCTATATATATATATATGTGTGTGTATATATATATATATATATATAAAATCCTACCATATGAATGATATTTTCTAAATTATGGGGCATTGTCAATCCAATCACATGTAATTCATAACTTATATATGCCTATATAGAAAAATAATATATACTATTAATATTTTAATTTGCTCATAAAATAGCTAACAATAATCTCATGATTCAACTCGCTTGCCTTATAAAACAAGCTATTTTGAAATAAGGATAAATTTCATCTAGGTCTTACTGTTTTTAAAAAACTCTTCATACTTTGTTTAGTTGAGCCAAAGAAATATTTTAGAAACATTCACGGTAAGCCTTATTAACTAAGTAAAAGAAACTACACCCTCTAATACAATAATAATAAAAAATAAAAAATAAAAAAATCCTACTGTTTTTAGAAAACTCTTCATAGTTCGTTTAGTTGAACCAGATAAATGTTTTAGAAAAACTCACTATAACCCATGATGACTAAGTAAAAGAAACTACACCCCCTAATACAATTAAAAAAAAAATTCGCTTGAAATTATTTTTTTATTATTAATTTCTCCCACTCTAATGTTTTAAACATATGACCTCCTAGTCATTGGTGTAAATGATTTACCCACTAAATCAATTTCACTTGATAATTAATACACCATAACAAAGAAAAGAATAATATTATCCAAAAAATGAAGAACATTGCATTTCATTTATTATCATTGAAAGAAGTATTATTAAAACTTTTAAATGAATGGATATCATCTCTTCTTAATTACCATTGGTCTCCTTATGCAATTGATTTAATGGGTGGAAATTCTTTTTGCTTTTGTAATTGATTTGCTTTATTTTCTCCTTATTGGGTTATGGCTGGTTGGGTCGGTTGTTTTTCTTTTTTTTTTTTTTTTTACTATACTAAATTTTTTTTTATTTAATAAATTATTCCGTTTGGCACAATCAATTTTTAAAATATCAATATCAATGAAAATATCAAAATTTCAAAATTTAGACACATGAAAAAGTATAATACTCATAAGCGATAATGATAATTAATAAAATTTTATTTAAAAAATAAAAAATTTTATTAAAATTTTAGGATTAGTTTATTTAATCAATTTATTATCAAATTAAATATAAAAATTGTTAAAATATTAAATGAACATTATATTCCTCTTTAAATTGATTTATAGTAAGTGTTAGTAATAATAATAGACCATTATAAGAAATATATATGCAAACAAAAAATACAAATTTAATAAAATTATCTATTAATTACGATATATAAAACAATTATTATGATTATATTATATTTCATAAATGTTACTCCAATACCACATAGAACTTTTAGTAGTTGAAAATTATTTATTTATACTTCATTCTCATTTTAAAATATAAAATGTAATAAATAATTATTAAAATATATATCTTCTTGATAATTTCACATTTAATTGTTAATATATCAACTATATGAATATTGTATTTAATGTAGTTATCCTTGATGATAATCAGTATATGATATTAATAAAAATAATATCAACACCAACTCTTCATAATATTGTAATACTTCATAATATTATATTTCTATGTTATTATTTATTATTATTTTATATTCTTATATAGTCAACTATTAATTTGTAATTGTAGAATTTTAATGAATCTTCTTCTTACAAAATGCATAGCAAAGTTTATATATATTTTATCAATGAATAAAACCTATAAAAGTTATTTAATTCAATTTCTGCTGTTTTTATATCACTAAATGTTTGGAAACAATTAAAAGATTAATATATATATATATATATCAATAAAGTTAATTTTGCAAAAAGTTTTATTAAACATTAGTAATATTTATAAATTTTTGTGATAAAAAAATTTAAAAAATTATGAAAATTAAATTTAATAGGTATTTCAAAAAAATTTATGATAATTTTAAAAATTTTTATAAAAATTATTAATTTTTTAACTAAATTGTTAAAGATCTTATTTGGATATTTTGATTAAAAAAATTTGTACAAATTATGAGAAAATATCAAAAATTTTGACATATATTATGGAATTTATATTGTTTCGTATAAAATCTAAATTTCTATTCAATATGTTGAAAATTTTACAAAAATTTCACAAAAAAAAAAAAATTGATTTTTTAAACCATAGGTACAATCAATAGCGCACAGCACCATTCATAAATGGTTCATATAATTTTCAGAATACAAAAAAAATAAAAAATAAAAATAGTCATGGAGACACTTATTATAAATTTTATAAATTCAATAAGTTTCATTCTCCAATTTTATTTGATTTACAATATACCTTAAATTAACAAAACTTTAATCTCATTTAAAAATAAAGTATATTTTAAACTATTTCATTGTTCATCCATTTAACAACTTGTACTGTTGTTTGTACGTAATTGGGAGGATACAATTGTCTTTTAATAGCACTTCTCAAAAAAATAAAAGAAAATTAAAAAAAAAATGGTAACTGTGGGCTTCAACTAGCACGGGGCTTGGACCGAATGTAACATTCAGGGCAAAATGAGGGGCAATATTTGGGCTTTCGTTGAATCATCCGACCCGTTTCACTGCCCTGCTCATCACCCTCCTGGTCAAAACAGGGTGAAAGTGGGCACGCTCACCTTGAAGCTTTCTATCCCGAATCCGAGTGTTTCGTTGCAACACTCTCTTCTCTAAAAAAGCATTTGCCTTTGAGCGAAATTCGCTTGGTCCCTCGCATTATGCACTGGAAAAACCTTAAAGCGTAATCGGTGTTTTCCAAGTTCCCCCCCCCCCCCCAACACCCCCAAAAAAATAAAAAAAATAAAAAAAATAAAAAAGGAAAAAATGCAAATGCCCCGATGGCGAAACGTCTTGCTATTGAAGAACTCCTTGATTTCATCAACTTCTACCACAACCCATGTGGCCTCCTTCCATTCCACTCCTACTGCATGTGAAAAATGGAAGAATAAATGGAACTTTGTGAGTTTCTTTCTCTTTTATTATTATTATTTTTTTTTTCCTTCTATTAATTGAACCTGGTTTTTTTAGATAATACCACCATTCTCGTATATCTATAATAATTTGCTCAATACCCGTTTGAAAAAGTTTGCATCTTGAGCCAAAAAAAAAAAAAAAAATTCTATTTTGCTTGTTTTTGTATTTCAACCAGGAGCATTATCTGTTCTCTGTGATTAAATTATTGGAAACTAGATTGTTCATATAGCGAAATTTAGTCTATGAAGGAGTAGCTTTGTTCTGACAGTTGAGGTATAGATGTTTTCTTAAATAGAATGCTTAAAATTCTAAAGGATTCTCTTTTAAGGCAATACGATGTGATTTGATATCTAGAATTCTCAAGTTTTGTTTAGTTTAATTCCGTCACCAATCGTAGTCAATTATTTAAAACTGTTACTTTCCATTGATTTTTGTTTTTTTTGCTTTTTTTGGTCAATGTTACCTTCAACTATTTGATTAGCACTTTGAAAATACTTTCTCTGCTCTTGAGTGCTAAATTTGCTTTGCTTATGATTTTTGGAAGCACAAAAAATGTGTGTTGACATAAAAAGTGAGCAAACCCTTCTGTTTTTATGTGAACTTTTTGAATGAACAATCTGGTATTGCTTTGTGCAAACACACAATACTTGTATCTGGGTGAGCCTTTTTTGATATTTTAATGTCCTAGATTATTCCCTCTATGGAGGGACACTTTTTTTTTTTTTTTTTTTTTTTTGTGTGTGTTTTTTCTATAGCCACTTCTTGGTATGACTTGTCTTCATTAGTGTGGTCACTACTCAGCACTGTAACAGCACTAAGCGTGTGAAGCATATGGTTTAGGTGCATCACTATTGCATCACTGTCTGATTTATTTTCTTAGAACTTTTTTCTGCTTGGTTGTAGTTTTATTTTAACCTAAACTTTTAAATCACTTTCTGTGTTTTCCATTTTTTTTTTTTTAATTGCTCTGCACTCTTGTCACATTATTTAATAGCACTATGATGATGAAGTGCATGCTTAATTGGTTTCATAAATGGGTTTTTTACACACATATGTAGTTTTTTATGTGTGCTGCATTGTAATTTATGTATCATACTTTGGACCTTTTTTCTTTAAGAGGAAAATGTTTGGATACTGATGAATGTTTTGTTGTGATATCATATCATGGCTTAGTCATTAAAGATTTTAGGAGATATGTCAGGGGATCTTCAAATCTTAAGGTTTCCAGAGAAGTTCATTGGAATTTATGTAGTCGAGAAATTGGAGAGTTTGGTCCTCTTTGAATCATTTGATTCTATACATGATACATTCTTTGTGCAAAATTTTTTCTTTAAAATATTTTTCGGCATGCTTTCATTAGTGTTCTTGGACAATCTAAGGTGGGATTATTTATTTTATAACTCATCTAGAAATTTGAACTCACTTGGTATTACCATCTATGACAATGTTTGACAGTTTACATATGCCTGCAGGATGTAAAAGCAGGTCAACAACCAGCAAAGGTATTCTAGCTTTACCTTGTATTAACATTTTCATGTAACATCCTAATATCACAGTGTAAGGTCGTGAAACTGATATATCATGAAGGCTTTTGGTTGCTGGATGTATTTTAAATATTCTAACATGAAGCTATAAAGTGAATATGGGTCTGTACTTTTATGCTCCAACAATTGGTTACTGTGAGCACTTTCAGTCTGTGATTTGGTAGAGACTAGGCGACTTTGAGCTAGATAGGTGAAATAGTTTTACTTGGTCTATATTGTGTACATGTGTACCTATGGTACTGTTTGTATGAGCAGTTTGAATCTAATCGCCTAATCTAATTTGCTAATGTCGGAGATAGTGTGCACCCTCAAGTGCTACTTTTGCTTTCTTTCTCTTTTCTTCCTATGCAATTTCTTCCTGAAACTTTCCAATAAATTTCATCATGTACTTTAACTCAATACCGAACTTCTGCTCTTTTTTTGTGTGACTAATTGTAATATCAGATATTTTTAACATTTACAGAATTATGTCAGATATGCAACACGTCAAAAGCGTGCTGATACAAAGAAAGCCTTGAAAAACCTTCTCTACAGAAGCGGGTCTTCTAAAGTTTCGTTGGAGGTAGACTTTCTCTTCTTTCTAATGTCTATTGATTCCTTATTTAGTATGCTCTATTTAATAGAATGCAAAAATGGTGGCTTAACTTATAGCAATATTCGAATACATGCATTATCATATATATAATTTAATGCTTAAATATAAGTTTCACATAGTTTACAAAAATTAATTTAAAACTTGCATGATATTTTTTGTAAACAATAGGTTCAAATTAGCTAAATCTGCATTGCTAATGGTCTAATGGAGTTCGCCTGTTGGAAGGATTAGTTCTTTTCTTTTTCTTATTTTTTATTTTTTATTTTTATGAAGCGTTAATCTAGTTTCCAAAATTTTAGAGGTTTATATCATGTTTCTGGGTTGCAATATTTTTAAGGAAAGAGCAAAAGAAATCATGAATGTATTCTCTTTTCCTAAAATAAAAGCCACATGACATGCATATATCTTGTTAGTATTTTGCATATCAATTACCACTTTCTGTTGCAAGTAAGAAATCAAAATAAATTAATATACCTAAGAATATCTTATTTTTATTGCTTTACTTGGATCCTGTATTCAACTTCTGTTTTACATGGGGCTGAAATTTGTGAATTTTAGTTACTCTTAGGATGTTGGCTGTTTTTCCATTGGTTTAAAATGGCAATTGGAACCAATTTTATGGTTTTGATAGTCAGAATTTTGTTTCTTCAAGATTCTAACTAATATCCTATGTTATTAATTGGGGTGGTGATTATATAGCTCCTAAATATGTATTTGGCGTCATTGATGTTCTAGGGTTTTACATGAAAGTCATGACCTTATCCTGTGAAATGCCATAATGAATTTGTTGAGTTTCTTTTATTCATCTTTTGATATGTCTTCTCCGATGCCTCAACTTGACTCTGCCACATTCCAGTGGCAGAAATAAGTGCTTATGTTGGTTATTGAATTTTCTCTTATCTATATCTACTGATGGACAAAGCTGGCTGTATAGTTATCACGCACTTATTTTCTACCATGCAGGATGAAAATTTATGGAAATTTGGACAGACAGATAAATCTTGTAACTCTTGTAGGAAACATAAGCCAAGGTCTTCTACTCCACATGCTGAGAAGTATCACCAAAAGAAAACAAAACGTGAGTTTCTCATAGTTGTACCTTGTAATTTATTTTGGCAATCTAATCAATATAGGCTAAGGGCCAAGATATATAAAAACTTATCTACAATTCAAATGATTATCTTTCTAATAATTTTTTTGAAAATATTGAAGATGAGTTCTGATGACCCCCTTAATTGAAAAACTATATCTGGTGTGTGGTACCTATCTTTTAAGTGTGTGCATTACCAATCCATTAAGTATCATTGATTTTTAGGAACTTTCACTCCTCTATATGGAAATATGCCTTACCAGTCGTATTAGACAAATTTAAAAATTTTTATCACAAAAACTTTTTAAAATATTAAGAAGCATTCTATGTGTATCTAGGAATGCCAGAAAGCTGTTATCATTCTGTATCCAAAAGTGAATAAGGTGTCTTACCTGTGGTCACCAAATATTGTTTGGAAAATTTTCTCTATTTACTTAATTTTATTTAAAATAAATTATAGCAAATTTAGACTTGGGGCAAATAGTAAAATTTCGTTTTTATTTTTCATGTTTCGGGTGGAGAAGCTAACAATTATTTGCCCATGTTTGCATCCTAAAAGATTTTCTGGTTTGCTTTTACATCTTCAGGTAAGTTTAAGAGAGAGAGTTTCTCTGAGGATTTCGATGAGCATCCTGAGGCTTTCTTTCAAGCTACATTCGGTAATAGATGGTATACTTGGTCTTTTAACTCATCAACAGACTACTATTCCCAAAATTCTGCATTTGGATTTGAGTGGAGGGAGCATTCGAGCTGGAAACATAAGAATAAGACATGGGAGGCAAGTAGTGATACTGAGTCTGATGATGAACCACATACTGTAGGATCCTGTTCTGATAGAACAATTCTGGGTCTGCCCCCAGCAGGTCCTTTGAAGATGGACGACGTTAAAAAAGCGTGAGTTTTTTAGTGCTTTTGTATATTTACTAGTACAAATCTGATGTGCAGCCAAGCAAAATCAACTTGGCATCCATTAATTTCAGCATTTTTACTCTCATATCTTTTTATTAACTGTGTTCTCCATGTCCTGACAGATTTCGTCTATCAGCATTGAAATGGCATCCCGATAAGCATCAAGGCCCTTTACAGGTCCATTTCTTAATCTGCAGTGTTCTAATATATGTTTCTTAGTAAGCTTCAATGTTAGTGTGTTAATATATCGGTGCATATGCATTTGGCAGGCAACGGCTGAAGAGAAATTCAAACTTTGTGTTAATGCATACAAGTCTTTGTGCAATGCACTATCCCCAATGTAAGCTGTAGGTTTTGGTCGAATTGTTTACGGCTTCCATGTGGGTTCCCAATTCTGTTAGAGCTCCAAATAATGGAGGTGTATAACTAATTGTTATATATGTATTACAATTCATCTTTAGTTTACTCTATATAATAAGGGATGGGGTCCCAGTGTTAAATTTTTTAGAATTTAATTTAGTAGGTTTAACAGGTTATAGAAATTTTCTGAACTTAATTTAGCTTTATGACATAATGGTGTATCAGTTGGAAATAAAATTGTTTATTTATTCAATGAAGTTGCATATTGATTATAGAATATTATCCAAGAGATTGTTATTAGGTGAAGAAATGGAATAGGTGATTTCTATGTTTGGCCACTTTAAGGAGAAATCTTCAGTGGGGAGCCATACATCCAAGTGGGGGACTCATATGTGGCCTCCATCTACATGTAGGTGTATGGTATGCCCGTCCCATGGAAGTATTTTTAGAAATACATATTTTCTGTTTCAAATTTTGGAATTGTTATTTTTTTCATATAAATAGATATACCATTATATTTTCAATATATTTGTATTTTGATGGAGAATTATATCTGTAGAAAAATATGCAAGTTTAAATTTTAATTAATTTGAACGAAATCTGACTTTTTGAAAAATAAATAAATAAATCAACATATGTAGAAACTGAAGTACATGAATCTATAGGAATAGTTACCCCTTTTGTTCCATCTTGTATTCTAAAGAGCAGCATCCTATCAACGTTAGGAATTAGCTAATATGTAAATTAAATGTACTTGTCATGTACGTTTATGAAATAAAAATAATGATGTGATGAACTGGTCTAGGAATATAATAGAATTATAAATTCATTTAATTGTTTGGTTGAAATATGAAATTGATCCATAAATGAGTAACTGAGTTGATTGTAATGTGAAACCACTGATTTTAATATTTGTTTAGAAATGAAATAGATAAAAGCAGAGAGAGGTAAAATATAAAGAGAAAATAATGAGAAAGGCTAGAGAAAGAAATAAGAGATGAATTAAGATTTCAAAAAAAAAGAAAAAAAAGTGAAATATGGAATTGATGGGTGAATGAGTAACTGAGTTGATTGTAATGTAAAACCATTTTTTTTTTAAATGAAAGTGATAAAAGTAGGAGAGGTAAATTATAAAAAAGAGAAAATAATGAGAAAGGCTATAGAAAGAAGACAAAGAAATAGGAGATCAATTAAGATTTTAAAAAAAAAAAAATAGATGGATAAAGTATACAGCAAGTGGAGAAAAAATAGGGAAATTATAGATTAATTAGTACAAAAGAAACTATCAAGAGAAAGTAGGAGAAGTAATTAGAGCTAGTATTAGAGAGCAAGTCAAAATATATATATATATATATATATACATAAATTATGAGGTCTGAACCAAATGAATATTATTTACTTTTCTGGTGTGGAATGCTTGTTCATAAAATATTATGTGCTTATTTCATTTTCAAGGTTCTACCAAATACTACTTTAGTTATGTGAAACACTAAACAATTGCAAAAGTGAAAAAAAATAATAATAATAATAATAATAATAATTAATTAAAGAAGAAGAAGAAGAGAGTTGTATAACTTTTGGTAAACAAAATTGGATACTGGCTAGTGTGGGCACCCTATCTGGTTCTTTTTCAGGTCTTATTTCACTTTTTATTCCAAATAATAAGCTCAGGCTACAGAAAAATTTCCACCGACCCCTTTAAAAAAGATATGCTAACCCAGTGAAGATGAGATTGTCCTTTTTTTGGCTTATTTTTAAGACGTTTTTATGAAACTTCACAATAAACAAAAGATAAAAAGTGAATTCCTATTTTTACTTTAAGCCAAAAACAACAGTAATAATAACAATAATAATAATAGTAATAAATGTAATGTCTTTTTTTTTTCTTTTTTTTTTTTTAACATATAACAATGATCTCTCATCCAATAGGTAGGAAGGGAAATGTAAAATGGGCATTCTTTTAACCAAGTTCTTTCAAAAAAATTTTCCCCCCAAATTCTTGAAGGGTAAAATCTTCCTAATAAGGAATTGGTTGACATTGTTTTACAACTTCTCATAAGTCATAAGTTGCTTTAAAAGTTTACACTGATAAAGCATTGAAAATGGGTTAGCTCTACTCGTTTTCTTATAAATTATTTTATAATGGAATAAGATCCTCTCCATTTCCTTTAAAATGGAGGATCTCAATTTGGTTTAACAAAATTAAGCTACATTGGTATTTTAGATTCAACGGCTAAAATTATTCCATATTATTGCTATTAACTTAGAAACAATCACATTAGTCATAGATCGATATTAATTTTCTCATATAATTTAAAATTAAAAATTAAATACTAAAATATATTTATTCAAAATTAAATTGTTAATTGATTATTTTTAGAAAAAAATCAAAATATAATATAATATATTTTCATGATAATTACTTTTTAATAATATTTATAATTAAACAATAAAATAAATTAAGAATAAAGAAATTAAAAATAAAGTTGGTTGTAAGGAAAGAGATTCTAAAGATGTTGGTTATTATTCCAAATGTGCCTCCAGAGTTTACATCATCAATAGGTGTGATGAAGATGCAATATCATCTCTTTTTTTTTTTTTTTTTTTTGGGAATGTTTTTAGATTATTTATCTATGTATGCTATATATTCAAGAACTTGAGGGGGCTTTATGATTGAGTAATATGTTCTGTTTTAACAACCAAATTTGTTTTTAATTTCTTTGCTTTTAATTTATTTTATTATTTAATTATAAATATTATTGAAAGGTTATTATAATGGAAATATATTATATAATTTTTTTTTTCCTTAAGATAATCAACTAGCAATTCAATTTTGGATATACATATTTTATTAATTAATTTTTAATTCTAAACCATATAAGAAAATTAGCATTAATCAATGACTAATATTAATAATAATAACAGAAAAATTCTAACCATTGGATCTAAAAGGCTAATGTGGCTCAATTTTGTTAAATCAGAGTGAGATCCTCCATTTTAAAGGAAATGGTGAGGATCCTTGTCATTTTATGGTTGGACTTTGGTTCTTGAATTATTTTTGTTTCTTTGTGTGTGTGTGTGTGTGTGTGTGTGTACTTAAGTCCTTAAATTAGTGTACATTGGTTATTAAATTTTGTAGTGCGCTTAATGCAATTTACACGGATCTTGTGGACTTGGTTAATTTATTATTATTATTTTTTTCACAAGAAATGCAATTCAAAATTTCTAAAAGTTAGATTAATAAGGATTAAGAATGCACCAAAAATTAAAATTCCGAAATCAAAGTGCTAAAAAAATTCATAGACCGAAGTTCAATTATTAAACAGTTAAGTGACTGACAAAGGCAATAAATCTTAATTTTTTTTTTTTTCAAATTTTGAAATAGTAAACAATGCAATATTATTTTCTTTATGTTGGGAAAATATCTAATACCAGCATTCAGAATGCAGATATGACACATTCTAAATTGAAGGAAAGAGAATAAAAATAATAACAAATTGTATGAAATAAAATAACTCTATCTATTAGGCGATTATATTTAATCGCACATAACAAACAACTAAAAAAGTTTTAATGGCTAAATGATAAAAGACTTTGATCAATTAAGAAAAATAAATAACACATAACGCAGCATGGGCCAAAACTAAACTAAAACAACTAATGCTCTTTTTTAAAACTAAAATTAAAATTAAGAGAAATATCCTAGTATAAAGAGATGTAATATATCTTAAAATATCTCTTAAAGTGTAAATGAGACTTTAATAGATACTAGATGAACCACTTATAAATCCCTTTTGTTTTTGGATGTGGAATAGATACTATAACTTATAATTTTAAAAGTCAATTTTTCTCCTCCCAACCCATGTAGGATAAATGTTAGTTTCCATCTTCAGATTCCTAATCTTTTATATTTAGAAGATATTAGTATAAATATTATGCCTCACATTTTATTAAATTAGAATAATTTGATGAAATGTATAGTCTATTTTTCAACCTCAACACTCCTTGATAGTAGCTAATAACAGTGATTGCCAGAATTGCATCAATCTTTAATCATCTTCTTCTACCCCATTTGGTCTTCTATCCAAACTAAAATCCTTTACGGATCATGTTTCATGGATGTATGACCAGTTATTTTTATAATGATGTTTCCATCAGGTTTTAGATTCATGGCCAAGTCTTTTTTCATTATGCTCTAAATCTTTAGTCGTCTAAAATCTTGGTTGACTTGAAGGTCATGGTTGAAGGTCCAAATATGGTTGAGATATAATTTTCCCATTCATCTAGTTTGGCCTTGGTGTGTAATCTACTGCCCTCTGTCCTGAATTTAAGTCTTCACCAGTGGAGAAATGTATGGTTGAATTTTTCATTCAATGTGTTCAACCTATCTCATTCCTATAGGTGTGGCTATAATGGTTTGCATTTTAAGGATATCTATAAGGAAATTCTTCTCTCTAGGTGCCCAACTAAAGAGCACCTCCTGAAATTTTCTTTTCAATTTAAGGATATCTATAAGCACCCCTTTCGCCGACTAGTGAGAAATTTGAAGAGCTTGATCATTAAGTTGCAAAATGATGTTTCTTGCATCAGACTCATACCATACCTTAGTCCAACCATCCTCCTCCATTAGCAGCAATCCCTGTAACACTCCAAAAGCTTCTGCTAGTTCTGGTATATTTGTCTGTCCAGAAAAAAAAGTTTCTATTTTCAGTGGCAAGATTTCTAATTTTCCAAATCTAGTTGAGGACAAGGATAGCAAAAAGGAAAAAATCATCCTTATCATTAGCGTGCATTGGAAGGACCCTGTGGGGTTTGTAAGTAACTGAAGCTTCTCTTCAACAGTGAAACCAGCAAAGACATCCCATTTAATACTTCATGGCAATGCAAACTAGAGTGCCTTAGCAACTTGGTAGTGAAAGAATAAATGGTTATTAGATTCAATACAGTCACATCCATGGATACAATTTTTGAAGGTTACCTCTATATTACGGTGGAGAAGGTTTGTAGCCGTGCAAGCCCCTTGTTTGCTAGCTTCTAGATGAAAAACTTCAATCGATCATGAATTTTTGCAGACCATAGGCTCTTCCATCATTTAGCGGCTGGAAAGCTGTTCCAAAACTCAAGCATGAAGGCTGATTTAACTGAAAAAATACCATTGGTGTTTCCATCCCAAATGAGTTTGTCCTCCAAGCTCAGATTGGTGTTAGGGATTTTGAGAATGTTTCTAACAGATTCTCTGTCGAATATATGCTAGATTTTCTTCATGTTCCAACTTCCATCCGAGTGTCTCAAGGAGTTCACCATTCCATAAACTCGATTTCTCTCTTCCGATCTAAGAGATGGTCTGAAATTTGGAATATTTGGAACCCATGGATCCTCCCAGAAATTGATGCTATTACCTTTGCCGACCCTGCAGCACATTCTGTTCATGAACAGCTTCCTTGACCTAAGTATACCTTTCCAAGACCAGGAAGTATTTTTTTTTATTTTTTTTTTATCAAGCACCTCATAAAAGATTTGTCAGCATAGTATTTGGCTTTTAGGGTTTTTACCCACAACCTATTCTCATTAGTGGCAAGTGACTTGCTCAGTTTGTTAAGCAGAGCCTCATTCATATCTTTTAGTCTTCTCAATCCAATCCCTCCTGCAAATTTGGCCCTACAGATCCTAAACCATGAAATCAAGACAAAATACCTGCTGATTTTCCTTTTGTCCCAAAGAAAATTGCTGGGCATTTTTTCAATATCTTTACACCAATCCAAAGGAAGCTTGAACGCTGACATTGCATATAGAGGGATTGCATTTACAACCGATTTAACCAAGGTGCATTTTCAACCTGAGAAAGCAATTTGGATTTCCATCCTTGTAACTTACCCTCAATTTTACTCTTTAATTCCTCAAAGGCTTAATTGTGATTTTTGCCAATGAACATAGGGTTTCCTACATAGTTAACCTCCTCCGAAAGCTCATTTAAACCCCACAGCCTCTTGATGCTCACCTTGATCTTCCCTTGAGTATTCTTGGAGAAGAAGCAACCACATTTTGATAAACTAATTTTCTATTCTGACCAGCTACAGTATAAATTCAAGCACTTTTACACTTCTCTCACCTCATCTAGGTTGGTCCTGCAGAAAATAAGAATATCATCTATGAAAAATAAATGGGATATGGCTGGGCTTGATCTACCAATCTTAACCCCATTAAATCTTAATTCCATGGAACTTTCCTTCCCTTTCCAGCTTTAATAGAATCCTTGATGGAAGTTTGGAGTAAAAAATGAATAGGAAAGGTGAAAGTGGGTCCCTCTGTCTAAGACCTCTTAGCATTTGCACCTTGTTAAAGATACTACCATTTAGGAGTAACTTGGCGGAATCCATAGAAATACAGCTAAGAACCAAGTCAGTTAGCTTGTGAGAAAATCCAAACTTGGCTAAAATTCTTATAATTAACTCGGCCATAAGCTTTCATCATGTCAATTTTGAAACCGACCAAACCATTGGCTTTTCTCTTCATCTTCATTGTGTGCAAGATTTTGCTAACTAGAATGGAATTTTCACCTATCCATTTGCCCGAAACAAAAGTGGCTTGACAGCAAAAGATGATCTTATCCAATACAGGTCGACGCATTTATGTGATGAGCTTGGAAAGGGTCTTGTAAACAATGTTATAAAGACCTATTGGCCTAATATGGTTGAAGGTAGAAACTTGTTTGGACTTAAGAATTACAACTAGAAAAGTTTTATTGATAGCTCTAGGAACTAGGAAAGTTTTATTGATAGCTCTAGGTATGAGAACTGACCTGTAGGCATGTCACTATATCTGCTCCAACCGTGCTCCAAAAAGTTTGGTAGAAAAGAGCAAGCATCCCATCAGGCCCAGGGGCCTTGATGGAATTCATGCTCTTGACTATTTTAAAATTTTCATCAGCTGCGGGAAGGCTATCAATTCTTGCATTGTCAATGTCGATGATTCCTCCTTGTTTGTAATCATTTAGATAGTTACAAAGGGATGCAGGTTCTGCTTTAAACAGCTCTTCGAACTTCCTTGTCAGATAGAATCCTATTTCCGATCTGGACTCCAACCAAGTGCCATTATCATCTTTTAAAGAAGAAATAGAATTCGTCTTTCTGTTAGCGATAGTTGAGAAATGAAAAAAATTAGAATTTCGATCACCCTCCTTTAACCAAAATTCCCTGGATTTTTGTATCCGCAGGAATTCTAGTCTTAGTCTCCATTTGTCTATGTTGAACTGGAAAGCCTGTTGACATCTAAGGTTCTTTTCAATGAGGGGGAGATATGCTAAATCAACTAATTACAATTCTAAGTCTTTAATTCTAGGTTGGCAATAACTGAAGTTAATCTTGTTCCAAGATTTAAGAGTTTTAGTTGTGTTAATAATTCTACCACAAAGCAAGATTCTAAGACCGATCCAGGTTCTACACTCTGTGACAATTTTCTTACAAGAATGGTCACAGGGTCCAAGCGTCTGAAAAGCGAAATAGTCTAAGAGAGTAAGGGTGGTCAAACTTCAATGACAGTTTAATTGGAAGTTGATCAGAACCTTCAGGAGGGAGATGGGTAACACCTGCTTGGTTGAAAGCAATCCTTCACTCTGGACTAACCAAAACTCTGTCAATTCGTTCTCTTATGTTCGCATTTCCCCATCTCCTATTGCAGAAGGTATACGAGTAACCGCTGAACCGAATATCAATGGCCTCTACTTCAAACACAAAGTTTCTGAGGTAAAAGTTAGATTTGCTAGTAACACTCTTTCCTCCAAACTTTTCTTCTTGACAAAGCATGTCATTAAGATCTCCCATGCACATCCAGATGTCACTTCCAGATTTTACTACTTCTATCAGTTCTGTTCAAAAACTTCTCCTAAAAGACCTCAGGGCAACAACAGAATCAGCAATTGTAGATAGACCCATTAGCAAGAATAACTCACAGTCAAATAACCCAATCTAACTTATATACAACTGACCAATCTAACTCTGATTTCCGTAGAAAAGCCAGACCACATGCATTATATTTAGCTTCTACTACACTTACATTATCAAAAGAAAGGCTTTTCGCGATTTTTGACATTTTAATTCTACCTGCTTTGGTTTCAATAAGGAATACACCAAGCGGGGAAGATTTTGTAAAGAGGTATTTCAGACCTCTCACTGCCAAAGCTCTTCCAAAGCCCTAGCAGGTCCAAGCTATAACACTCATGGTGAGGTGGCGAACCTAAAGCCATATCGACTTCTGTATCTTCTGTCACACCTTCCAATTTTGCCTTTTGTTAAGCACAACTTCCTGGCTCCTTGTGCTCCTAGTTAAATCTTTTAATCTAATTCTGGGAGAGGAAGAGTTTGCCATAGTTTCAGCAGTTTCCTATGGGACTCTTGACTTCTGCGAAAATCCAACACCTTACTTTTGGCATGAGTTTTCTTCTGTGTTAACAACAGGCAAAGGAGAAAAGGAAAGCCCAGCAGTATTCTCACTCTCCTTTATAACAATTCCCAGCCTTCTTTTTGGAACATGAGCCTTTACCGATGAGATACAATCAGGCCTTTTTCTTTTACCTATTTTTCTTTTCTCTTTTCCTTTTAAGGGCATAAAAGTGGGCCTAGAACCTCCAATCTTAGAAGTGGAAATGGTACTAGGCTTAAAGTCTTAGCCCACTTCTTCGATGTTTAGCCCACTTTCAAACTTTTCATTTGCTACCAAAAGAGGGAAAAGGTCCGTCCTTTTTTCCAAATTCAAACTCCTTCACGAGATGGCATGTCACCTCTTCCTGCTAATAATTAGCAGTATGGTTTGAAACTTGTTCACTTAGGCTTTTGAGTGTGGCCACGCGTCTATTCTTCATAGGCAATTGATTATTACCAATAACAGCATCCTGTAGCTCTTCGAGCTTCTCGCTCGACTCTCTGCTCACCCAGTTGACTCACTGTCATCTCTAACCTCCGACTCAGGGGCTTCCTGGTCTGATCTTTTTTCCGTCCTCAGTTGCCTTTGTTCTTTGCATCATCATTAAAATCATGTGTGAAAGTGTTAAAAATCTCACTTCTAGAGATTTCAATCATTCTCGGATAGTTCTTCTCTTTTACCACCTTGTAAGCGTCTAGCTCGACTTGCAGCCACGGGTCATGAAGGTCTCCTTTGGTTTTATGATTTACATTTAGGGAGTTTTGGCATGAACTTTTACCATGACCTATTTTCCCGCAAGCATAATAGAATTCCACTAATTGTTCATAAGCAAATTAGATCCAAGTACCTCCTTTGCCCATTTTATGTAAAAAGCCCATTGGGAGGGGCTTTGAAATATCAACTTCCATTTGGATGCGCATGTATTTTAGTCTCAGAAAGTTAGTTTTAGAGGTGTACTTGCAGTTTAGGACTTCGTTAGATAAACCTCCTATTTTTACCGCATTACTCCTTGTCATGAACTGAAAAGGTGGGCCGTGAATCTAGACCCAATAAGTCGAAAGGTTGAAGTTAAGATCTTCAAAAGAAGGTTTGGCTTCCACTTTCTCAGGACTATATGAGCTCCATCTATTGACCAAGGTTTTTTTCTCCATATTCTGTCCTTGTCTGCTACTGTCTTAAAGCAAAATATAAACACATTTGGCTGTATCTGTTCAACTTTTACCCTTTCTTCAGTAAACCAAACAATTCTGATGATGGATTGAACCATTTCTCTCCTTATGGATTTGACGAACATAACCTCCCCACTAATTTCAGCTGAGAATTGAGCAAAGCATTCTCCTATCCGCTACTAACTCCAATTATGAGATTTCGATATCTCCAAATAGCTCAACATTTCCTTCCATTTCGAGGCTTGGAAAATAGATTTAGTGAAACACCACCGGGGCGTGGAATGGTTAGCTTATACCAGCTTTCAGAATCCTAGCGACGAGACTGATGAGTATATTCGTTACTTCACAATGGTTATGTTTGTGGACAAGAAAGAGGGGTTGTAAAGATAAAATAATTTTAATTTATGTTACCTATCATCTCATTTAAAAAAATAATAAATTACCAATTAAATGGTCCCACTTGTTTATGCAAGAAAAAACTCACATGGGATCTAGCAAAACCATCCAGGGGATAGTGTACTTGTTGACGCCGACCCTTTCAATTTTCAAATCTCAGCAATACATTAAAAATATAACCAAATTTTACTGTTAAATACTTTACCTAGTACTTGTTGGCAGTTGTAACAGTAAAAATTAAATTCTTTTTTGGTGAATGGAAAAATAATAATAATCATAATAATACAATAATAAATCAAATTAAATTCTTGAAAAAAGGAGAATTTCCCCTTCAAATTAATATCATTAACAACATGCAAAAGCTCGAAAATTTGAACCAAAAAGGAACATTTTTCATATGAAAATAAATAAAAATGAAAAAAAAGTAGCTTATTCAATCACAAATCATTACTCATCATCTTACTTCCCAAAAAAAAAAAAAAAAAAAAAAAAAAAAAAAAAAAAAAAACTAATCATAACTCATCATCAATACTCAATCTTACCAGGTTTCCCCTACAAATTAAAGCATTTTTATAATTTAAAAATGTAAACACAAAACAAAATCCCCATCAAAAGAAAAAAGTAAAGTAACTTTTCAAACCCCCAAAAAAAAAAAACCAAAAAAGAGGAGTAGAAGAATTATTATTCAAAAAGGAATCAAAATCTAAAGAGAAATCACCAATAAGTTAATGACCATGAATTAGAAACTCATATCAAAATTCCTACAACAATTTTTTTCTTTTTTTCTTTTTTCATATCACAAAATCAACAAATTATCTTACCAAACAAAATGTCCAACATTAAATTCCTGCTCCCAAAAAAAAAATAAAAAATAAAAATAAAAATCTCTAAAAACATAGAAGAACAACAGATGTAGAAACCATAAAGCTGTAGATCAAGATCAAGAACCCAAAATGCAGAGCCCAATTCCTCTTAAACTTTCCAAAGTAACTCTCAGGTGGTTCCTGATAATGGATCTCAAAATCATCATCACCAACGCCTTCAAACTCAGCTCCACCATTATTGCTACTCATCCTCATCTTCATCTCCCTCAGCTTCTCGGTAGCCAACCCAAGAGTAAGCTTGTGGCAACGCCTCTGGTACTTGAAGCCATTGATGCATCTCAAGGTCTGAGCCACAGAGACATAGAAAATCAGATGGGAAAGAGAAAGAAGCGTGATAGGTATCCAGCAGTGCCGGCATTGGAGACGAGGAGACTGAGCTTGGGCTAAGAAAATTAGGCTCAAGAAGATGAAGAAGAGCTGGAAAAGCTTCTGAAGCTCTTTCTTTTGGAGGTCTATTGAGCGTTTCTTCTCGAGGGTTTTCTCGAAATGGAGCTGGATTATGGTGTTCAAGGCTTGGAGGGCTGTTTCTTTGGGGATTGATGAGTGGTGGTGGTGGGTTTCGTAATCCGCCATTGATGAGCTGCTTTGAAGCTTGACTATGAGGTTGAAGAAGATGAAAGAAGCAAGGAAAGAACGAGACAGTGGGAGTATGTGTGTGTGTGTGTGTGTGTGTTTTCGAGTGAGCGTGTTAAAGAGGGTGGTTTGGTTCGGATCTCAACGAGTTGAAATGCTTGGGGTTTTGGACATTGAAATGATCCAACGGTCACAAATAAGTGAAATTTGAGGCAGTCTTTGTTCTGTAGTTTGTATAAAGTTCAAACTTTATGATAAATAATTCAGAAATGGCGATAATGACTATAATAATCTATTTGGATAAATGATATGGATTTATTAATTTTTGTTTTAAAATGTTCAAAGAGGATTTTTTTTTTTCTTTTAAATTTTTGTAATCAATCAATACGTGTGTCTCTTGGATCTTCCATGCCAATCTAGCTGTGCTAATTTTTCTGATTTTGGTAAATGATTTAATTGTGCCAATTGTTTCTTATTTTTGGTTCTTTCATTATTATGCTTTTTCACATTATCAAGTATCATTGAATATATGAATTGGGAACTTAGATATGTCATATAACTAATATTATGAATAATATTTTTAAAAAATTGTTATTTGATGGTAATATTTAAAATAAATAATAAAATTATGCAAGCTAAACATTATTAAAGTGAATTTTTACTGGTATGTTGGGATGTGTATTTGGAGCTCTAATAAATGTTCTCAAAAGTCAAAAAGCGCATGCGATCGTGTTTGATAAAAAGTTAAGAAGTATTTTTTTGTTTTCGCAAAAAAATAAACACTCAAATTGCTACTAAGAAAAACATCATCGAGGTTGATGCTTCTTTAAATAAATGTTTTAAAAAAAAATTAAAACAACAGAGACGGTAAATGTATTAATCAAAATATAAAATGCCAAAAATAAATTTAAAATTGTTTTTTATTGTGCATAACTAAATATTTTACAAACACTTATATTATGAAAAATAAGCGCTCACAAATATAATGCTTATTAAAATGTAATTTTAAATACGTCATACTTCTAAATACTTTATTAAATATTGTGAAGTTTCATTAAAAAAAAATTTATATAATATATATAATTAATTAATAACCGTAAATAATTTTTTACATAATATTATAAAAGATAAATTTTAAATTACTTATATATTTATGTTTTAGATTTTGTAAACTTTTATACAATAATAATTCACATTTATCATTCAATATATTTTTAATATAAGAGTTATATCATTTTAAATAGTATATGGGATAAATATATATTTTTATTATTATATTTTTTTTAATATCAAAGGTGGATGGCTCGAATTTAAGTTTTCACTGTTGAACAAAGAACTTTCTCATTAAGCCATAAATATACAATTTTTTAGTATTAGTACTTTACAAGTGCTAAAAAAATAAAATAAAATAAAATGGGCGCATATTAAACAAATCATCCTAATAATAATTGTTATTTTTAGTATTATTATTATTGTATGTAATTTTACAACTGTGGGAAGACCCATGTAAGGAACGATCTCATGTACAAATACACATTTATACGGACATATGTATAGTTTAAAAATAAAAACTTTTTGTAAAATTTTTACTTTTTTAATATATAGAAAAGAAATTTAATTTTTTAGCTAGAAATAATTATAGTTTCTATAATATTTATTGAAATTTTTTATTTTTTATAAATTTTTTTAAAATTTCTGTAATAATATTTATATTAAATCTTTAATAATTTAATTAAAAAATCCATAATTTTTATAAAAATATTTATAGAAATTTTGGAAATATCTATAATTTTTTTAAAAAATTATAATTTTTTCTAAATATTATTGATATTTAGTAAATTTTTTTTACCAAATTAATATTATTGATATTTTAACTTTTAATTGCTTTCTACTAATTAAGCAAATAAAAATTAAAAAATTACATTTGATAAAAAAAATCTTAAATTATACCAAACAAGTTTACCTATTATATTCTTAAAGAAAATTAGTGTTATAAATTATGAATCGATCTACCTATTATTATATTTTTTTATAATAATAAATTTAATATTTGTATAAATATTATAAAATAGATAAAAATTAAAATATAAACAAAAATTAAAAGATATGTAGGGAATTTATTTTCTAGAAACTCAATTATCAGAGATTCATATATATGATATATTAACAATTGCATATAAAATTATTAAATAGATATATTGTTGATAATTACTTCTTATATTTTATATTTTAAAATAAAAACTAGAAAGAGACCAACAATTTTCAACCAGCCAAGAGTTCTTTATGGTATTAAAATGATATTGTAGTTTAATTGTTCTATGTATATTAATTAATAAATAATTCTATTAAATATGCAATTTTTATATTTTTTTATTAATAACAGTATATTTATAACCATTAACATTTACTGTAAATTGATTGATTACAAAAAAAATATAATATTCATTGAATTTCTTTATAATTTTTATAGTCAATTTGATAATTAATTAAGTTAATCTTAAAGTTTAAATAAAAAATTTTATAAACATTATTAATGCTTAGTAAGACATTTTGCCAAAATTAAGTAAACAAAAATTTTTAAAAAACATTGCATGTAACATATAAGATCCAAAATTATATTAAATAAGTCTACCTAACATATTTTTAGAGAAAATTAGTATCACAAGTTACAAATTTACTTACTCATTATAATATTTTTACAATATTAAATTTAATATTTGTATAATATTATAAAGTATATAAAAATTAGAATATAGACTGAAATAGAAAGATATTTAAGGAATATATTTTCTGCAAACTCAATTTTCACATATTTATATCAATGGTATATTAATAATTATATGCAAAATTATCAAAAGAATGTATTTTTTATAATAACTTTTTACATTTCACATCTTAAATTGAAAATAAAGAAGAGACTAACAGTTTTTAACCATTTAAGAGCTTTTATGATATTAAAATAATATTTATGAAATACAATGTGGTAGTATAATTGTTCTATATATCTTAATTAATAAATAATTTTATTAAATATGTATTTTTTATATTTTTATTAATAATCTTATATTTATAACTATTAATGATTACTATAAATCGATTAATTAAGAGAAAGTAATATCCATTCAACGTAAGTTGCAATTTTTATAATTAATTTGATAATTTTATTACTCAAATAAGTTAATTTTAAACTTTGAGGGAAAAAAAATTTAAAATACATTTTTATCAATTTTTATAAGGTTTTATCAATATTCAAAAATCGTTGATATTTTCATAGCTATTTCCATTGTTTAAACATTCAATATTTTCATCAGTACTAAAATTTTAAACTTTGACATTAATTTAACTTATATAAAAATAAATGAATAAAACAGACATATAGGTCAACTCTTATTTGAAGGTTGGGTTAATTAACGTTAGTAAAGTTAACTATTATATCAGTATCATGTCATCAAGCCATTGGTTCTGTTTGTTAGGGTGTTCAATTATCAAAATTATATAAATAGCTAACATGTCCATAATAAACACGTTTACTTCACGCAAGGAAATCTGGATGAGAGATTTGTAAAGGGGAAAGATGGGTTATTGTTTTGTATTATGAATCTTGTATGTAGTTTTCTAGACTCGATTCTAGAGTGTGTAATGTATTTTATCTAGGAAAACTAGGGTTCTTCAAGTCCTGTATAAGATATAGGTTATGTTTCATAACTGAACCAAGTAATCTATGTGTTCCCTTTGAGTGAATTTGTTATGTTGCCGATCAAGATAGCTACTGGATTTTTTTCCAATCAAAAATCATTTACCATTAGTTTTTTTTTTTTATGGAATTTCTGCAATATGGTTAATGGGGGACAAAAAATTCACGCATAATGATTCCTGGTATCTTGCATTTTCACTTGTATATTCCAAATCAAGTAAAATATGATTTATTTATCTTTATGTCAATTATGTATATTTGCAACTTCTGTACATCTATCATCTTCATGTAAATAACAAAAACATGACAATTGTTTCACATTTAAGCAATGCATGCAAGTTAATAGCATATAGAATTCTTGCTACACGTTAAAAATTTTAATTACAATTCAAAACATTCAACGATATTAATAACAATAAAAACATTCTATTCACCAAAAAAATAAAAAATAAAAACATTCTACGATAAAAATAATGAAAATTTACAGCCATTTGACTTTAAGAAGCCTCCTCTTTTTCTGTTTTTTTCTTTTTTTTTCTTAAATGGGTAGAGATATTTTGGGAATTTCATTTAACAAATAGTCTAAAGAGTACAAATTCTTTGTAAATGGCAGGTTTAAGCCCACTACTAGCTCATACATTAGACAATCAAAAATGGGCCTTCTATGACCGCAAACCCATACATTTTCCTGCAATCTTGCAACTTTTATATATTCAATTCAATTCAAATTAAATTTTGAATGTCATAATTATATTTTTTTATTCAAATTTTATAAATATATTTATTAATTATTGAAGCTTCGCAAAATTCATTTTTTCTAATTAAAGTTTTACTATATTAGTAAATATAATAAATATATATTTTATTATTTTTTAAATTTAAAATTTATTTTTTAATGTGATTTAAAAGTTAGTGAATGAATATTTGATATTAAAATTATCAAATTATTATGATGTAAATCTGAGTATATACATGTTTTTGGAGTGAAAAATCAAAACTTAATTACTAAATGAAATAACATTAGATTTTTCATTGGGACAAGAATATTAGATTTTTCGTTGAGTTGTCCCATAGGACAACATATTTAACTTGATTTAATTACATATGAACTACATATTCGTTGGTCCCCCAAAAAAAAAAAAATGTATTGGACATATAATGGGATAATATAATGAACTATATATATATATATATATATATATTGGTTGTTGTTTGTTTTGCCCACCTCCTCTTGTACATGTGATGTGGTTACAACCAAGGAAGAAAATGTGGAGGAAATCATCGAGATGTCGCCGACAATATCGGATATCGCCAACCATCGACACCAATAGAGGGGAGAAAAAATTTCCATCAGTAATGTCGTGAAAAAGTTGCCGATGCTGCTTAATGTCGCCGTTATCGGAAAAAATTAGCTGAAATTTTGGAAAACCAATAGAAACTAGTGAAATCCGATGGAAATTAAAAAAAATCCAATGAAATCTAAAGTGAAATCGCCGTTTACTCCTCTCCGGCGAGTGAAATTGGCAAGTACACTAGTGGAAGGTTAAGGGGAAAAAAGAAAATGAGATATGATGAAAAAGAAGGGTGTGAGAGGTTGAGAGAGAAAGGAAGAAAAAGAGGGGAAAAACCCCCAAAAAAAAAAAAAACAAAACAAAACAAAATATTTTGGGAAAAAAAGAAAGATCGTAGAAGGAGAAGAAGAGGGGGTGTAATAATAATAATAATACAAAAATTAAATCAAACCTATCTTTTGTTTGATAAAATAAAATAATTATTAATAGTATATTTAATTTAATTTATATTTTTATAATATATTATTTTATTGATATAATATATTTTAAAACTCTACGACACAAATTAATAGTTTTGTTAATTTTTTAATTGTACTCGATTACTTTTTTATCCTCTCTCAGTTAAATTTAATGGAGATTAATAAAAAATAATAGATATTTTTAAATTATTTCAAATTATATGATATTTTTTAAAATATAGGTAAAATATAAGGTTCTATATAATATTAATTTTTTTTTTAATATGCTAATACATTCTATTTAAAATTTTAAACAAAATTCATGGGAGAAAAATATTAAATACATATTGTTTGTCAATAAATACTATATTACCCAAACATCAATTTTATATCCTTTTTCATTTAAATTTCAACAAGTGGAAACTTTAAATATGCTCTTGACTAATGGTAAAAAAATATTTGAATATTGATATAAAAAATACTATATTTTCTTTACTTACAATAATTTTTAATATTTATGGACTATTTTATTATCATTGTATTCTAATTATTGTATTTTTATATTATTTTAATATATTAATTATTTCATATACAAAAATCTGTATTCTAAATGAAATATTTATAATTTATATAATTTTATCGATATTTCTATAAAATTATACTTTAAACATTTCCATCGATACCAATATTTTTATCATTGGTTACAAGTTGTAACTACAGCTCACCCACTTAAGCTATATTGGGAACACATAAATATATATTATTAATTCAATTACATTTTCAATAAATTTAAACAATATATTTTTTTGGTAACTAATTTAAACAGTATAAGATAAAGTCAAATTAAAGATAAATTATAACTAAATTAAAAATATTGACAAATATAAATTACCTAAGTCAAAAATATTAATAGTATGGTATATGGCTGTATTACGATCCAGTTTTATCCAAATTATTGATCCAATCTAACACCAAATAAAATGTAAAGTTCAATATAATAATATAATAATACAGTGCAATACAGTTCATTGATTGAATTAGATGGTAAAAGTAAAATAGTAAAGAATGCCCCAACAAGCCTAACAAGCCAAAGAGGATAAAGACAAGTGATGAGTGAGTAATTTAAAACAACCTTTCTAAAGAGCAGCACACGCATTCGATATTGATTGGAGCCACTCAATCTTGTGGGCGCATCGAATGAATTCTACTGAGTTCATAGAATAAAGTGGTTGATGATTCAAGTTTGTGAATTGAGAATATGTTTTAAAGTGTAAACGTATATATCATCCCAATTAATAATTAATAATTAATAATTAATAATTTAAAATGTAGCTGGATAAGTATCAATCAATAATTTCTTGAAAACTATGTTTTCAAAACCTTATAAACCCATTTTTTATTGGATACAAGTACAATCATCTCTAGCAGATGACTTTTGAGACCATCAAGGTGATAATTTGGTAATTTTCTAAAAGTGAGGAAATGATTAAGTGGGAGTGCTTGTCTATTATAGCAACCTCTTTCCTTTTCATTTGGGTAAGGGCAAGGACCAGGTATAGCAACTTATGAGGTAAGCGGTATAAGCACTATTGCTTTTGATCAACAATTCACTGTCATTCAACCAAACCAAAAAAAAGAAAAAAAAAAAATCAATCCAATTTTATACTTTTAATGTGTGGACTATATTAGTGGTCCAAACAATTGAACAAAAGCTTTAATCCTAAGACGTCATTCAAAAAACCAGCTTGCAATGGATTTTCAAAGTTTCCCTACCAAAAACTAATAATAATAATAAAGTATACTTATTTTAACATTTACAAGTCCTTAAACTTCTTCCATGAAGGTAACCATAGAAACAGCACACCCTCTAATTCCCGGTAAGATCATGCCAAAATAAAAAATAAAAAAAATAAAAATAAAAATTCTTTTATGAAGGATTTTTTGTATAACTTAAATATTAATACGATTGTATTTAGTTTCTTTAAGCTAACTAACATTTAAAGTACAAAGAAATTTATACACAACTAAAATAAAATTTAAAAAAAAAAAATTGAAAATGAGAAACCTAAAGCATTGCCAAGGGAAGGGTTAATTATTTGATCTTGACCCAAAAAATGAAGGAAAAAAAAAAAAGAAAAAAAATAATATATATAAATATATATATATTTCATTTTAGAACAATTTAAGTTCTCTAAAAAGTCGATACTTTCAAAAGCAAAAAATAGTCATCTGATACATACCAAACAAGGACTGAATTTCCGACTTTTGCCTTTGACAACATGAGGCTCAAATTAGATGGAAATTTTAGTGCTTGTTTTCAGAGTTCTGAGAGACCATGAAAATCCATGCTCAGCTGAAACACGAAGTCATATACAGAGACCAAGCTATGATGGAAAAGCACACTATATAAAAGAAAAAGAATGCATTGATGAGGATGATAATATAATGTCAAAAGCAAAGGTTGAACAGTTTTGATTACCTTTATTCAGCAATACATGGTGGTCAGGCCACGAGTGATATGATAGCTATTTTCATAAGAATGCAACTTTCATTGCAGCATGGCAATTGATGCTGCTTTTTTATTCATACAAACAAAAGCAACCAAACATTTCCAATTTTTTCACACACGAAATGTGATATTCTATCAAAAATCTGTATTAAATTTTACAAACCCAGCCTCCTATTTCTCTTCACATATCTATAAAAATAAAGACCACTTTACATAAGACGATTACCATTATGTCCTACCAATTGAAGCTGTCAAAACCAGAAAATCTGACCTACAACCATGAGATATCCTGAAAACGACCAAAATCCCAAGCTTTTGAAGTATTCCCACTTAATTTCTCATGAAAATGGTTTTCCCATATTTTTTGTCAACTTAAGCCCAAATATAATTACCATCGTAGGAAGATTATCTAATGTTTTTAAGAAGGATTATCTGCTGCACTTTGAGAAGAATTACCAGCTGTCATTTGAGAATGATCACCTGCTAAAATCTGATTCCCATCTCCACTTCCATCTTCATTTTCATTATCTTCTTCATGTCGCTGACCAAAGTTCTCACTTTCACCGTCCTCCATAGTGGAATCCAGCCGTTGTTGCCCTTCCATCATATGCATCAAGAGCTCCTCAGGCCTCACATCACAACCAGAATTACCTGAATTATCAACCTTCTTAGTCTTCTTATTGTATAGAGCATCAAGCTGATGGAAATAAGGACAAGTCTTTGAATCCTCAGGCCTTTTCTTGTTACTTTCTTTTACCCTCTTGAAGTACTTGTTAATGTTCTCCCATTTTTCTTTGCACCTCTTTGCACTCCTGTTGTAACCAAGCTTTTTCATGGCTGTTGAGATCTCCTCCCATAGAGGCCCTTTAGGTCCATTTTCTTCATATTGCAAATCAAGATTAGTCCTCAGCCTAATCAAAGCTTGAACTTCATCTTTTGGCCATCGAGACGAGCTCAACTGCATAAAACTTCCACCATTATGCTTCTCTTGCTTGTCTAAACACATCTGTCCGGGACTCTCACCATTACTCATTCCTTGTTTATCTGTAACTCTCTCAGCTATCATTGAGTTCTCAGCCAATTGAACTGGATCAGCTTGTTCTGAAAATTTTTTAAGAAACGCAAGCACAGCAGCATCTTTTGCAGCTGCAATAGACCTTTCTTGAACCAATAGCTCACGCTCTCTTCTAATTCTCTCCAACTCTTGTATCTTCCACGCCTCTTCCCTAGCCATCCGATCTCGTTCGCATCTCTCTAATGTCTCTATGAACTGCCTTTGCAAATCCTCTTGCTTGTCTATCACTTCCTTCATCAATCTACCAAAAAAATCTGCCATCTTCCTCTTTTTCTTTTTCTTGTCTTCAGATTCATTGCCCGAAGATGAAGAACTGGAAGTAGAATTGTCAACCAAATTCATATTGGGATGATGGATAGAACATGGGATTGCATCGTGAATAACATCGGTTCGGCTTGTTATTGTTTCTACCGTGGAAGTTTTAACCTGACCCCGGGATGGGGAAGGAGGATGAGGATCAAAAGGGTGGTTCTCTAAAGCCTCTAATTGCTCAAAGAAACGATAAGCCTTGCCATTGGGACGCCCAGACCGGCCGTCTTTGGTCCTCTTATGGTACTTGTAGATGTTCTCAAACTTCTCCTTGCATTTCTTGGCACTTCGATTATATCCAAGCTCTCTCATTTTCCTAATAACAAACCCAAAAACCCCATTGTTTCTCACTTAAAAATTACCAATAAATCTACAAAAGAACATTGATTGTTCTCTTGAACCCAATTAGATATACAACAGTTTTATGAAAAGTTAGGGTGCAACTTCTATGAAGTAGTTACATATTCAAAAAATGATAAACAAAAACTAACCCAAAAAACCAAATCCTAATTGACAAATGAACAAACATAAGAATGTCAGGAAAAGAATGGCAAAAAACTTTCCTCCACTTTCTATAGAATCTTCCCGAGAATAATTTCATAGCACAGCAAAAAGATAATAAACTCACCTGGAGACATCTTCCCAGAGAGGAGCTTTGAGGTTGGCGTCCCTGAATGTAACGTCCATATCAGACCTTATCTTGAGCAAAGCCAAAGTTTCTTGCTGCGGCCACCGGTTACCTAACCAGTTTCGCTCACCCTCTTCAGCTCCCACTCTCTCTTCCTCTCCAAACCCAACCGACACCGACCCAACAACCCCACCACCATCACCGTCCCCGCTGACCTGCTGCTCCCCATTTCCGGTGCCGGCGCTTAGATTTTCTGGCACAGTTGAGACCTCTTCCAGCATGGGTTTTTCCTGTAAATTAAAGTTACAGCACAGAAAATTTTGTGGGGGGGGAAAAAAAGAAAGTGAAATTGTAGATTTTAATTTTCTTTTTTTTCTTTTTTTAATTTTTGGGGGGTGGTGTTTAAAGTGAAGAAAAATGGGTAAATGTTAAAACTTTGATGGTGGGGGTTGTGGTGGTTCTTTGAGATTGGACTTTTTTATTTTTTTATTTTTTTGGGTTTTCTTCACAGTTCTACCATGTTTATTGGGTTGAGTAAACAATGAGGTGGTGAATTTAGGGCATAGGGTGGGAGGATTGAAGGATTTTTATCAAGTGGGGTCCTTCCAGCTAAGGTCACTTGTGTGGCACATTGTGATTGGATTGGTCAATTTTATCGCTTTTGACAATGGGGTTTGGAGCGAAATCGTATTTGACTTTTGGTCAAGATAAGTAGGCTTTAACTTGATGGATAAGCGGGCTCAAATATCTGGAATGTGAACGATTAGAGGGTAAAATGGGAAATTGATAGGGAGTAAATTGTCTTTTCAAAGGCAGTAAAAAGGTAGAGGACGGAGAGGAGTGGACAATTGGTAAAAGCAAGTTGCTTCTTTGTCTTGGCTGCTATTTTTGGTGAGCTAGCCCACCTTTGGCTTTTTAAAAGAATTTTTCCCACTACTTTTGGGTTTTTATTTGGTGAAAATGACTAATAAAAGATTAGATTAGATTAGATTAGATTAACAGCAAAAATTAAAAAAATAATAATAATTTTAAAAAGAAAAGAATTGGGCTATTATGATTGATGAGAAGGCTTTCCATGTTTCAATAAAGTTGAAGTTTATAGAAGCAATGTATTGTGTAAATGGATAAGGCTCCATGTCATAGAGATTACATTCCAGAGCTTATTATTATTTTGATTTATTTTTCTTCATTATTAAATTTACTTTTGGTTTAGGGTAGTGAGTGAGAGAATATTATGTAACAAAGCCAAATAAAAAAATTTCTATTATTTCTGTACCTGTAACCTAATCTATCCATATGATGAAGCCTTTTTAAACTTTTAAACTTATTTTATGATTAGCTAGACAAATTAATCCAATTATAATGTTTTTTAACTAATTTCTTTGACTTTCATTGGTGAAGAAGAATTTATAAAAACTTCCACTTTTGTTGGAATAAGAAAATGGTTGGTATTTTCAGCCAAAAAAAAAAATGGTTGGTATTGAAGAATAATAAATATCTAGAAAGAAATGGTATTTGAAAACTACAGGAAAGGCCATATGGTAATAACATTTACTTTTGCAGAAAAAAAAAAAGAGAAGCAAAAAGGACAGGATTTTGGATGCTTTAGATTTTTAATCATGAAATGGTAAACGCAATAATTTAATGGGAATGGAGTGAAGAATTTGGTTTGCGTAAGCCGAAATTTATGTGCATCTTTTTTTAAATTTTCTACAGTTTCACACTAGTGATGGAGAATATCTTAGAGAATAATTAATGTGTCCAAGATTTTCAACCAAAGAAGTGAAAATTTTGTGCGGTCTTCCAGCATCCCACGCCGGGATATTGGCCCTAATTGATTGTGACCACGCCGAATGGTTGCCATATATTTTGTCCTTCTATCGTGCAGTTGGTCCAAAATATCCTTCCAATTAGGCTGCCAACGGTGTAATCTTGTACATGTTCTTTATGGTTACAGATATTATATTTTTCCTTTTCAAGCAATTTATATAATATATAAAACTAGAAATGTATATGACATGTGTCAGTATATTGTTATTTCAAATTTTTTTAAAATTTTTTTATTTTTATTTAAATTATTTATTATCTATAATTTATATTTTTATTTATGATTTTATATTTTATGGTTATACCCAATATATATATATATATATATATATATATATATATATATATATATATATATATATATATTTGTATTTTCATATATATTGTTTTCTTAATTAAAAATATTTTTAAATATTTCTACCTATACAAATATGTTTATATGGAAATTAATAAAAATATTTTTTATTTTAATTATATTTATAATCTTACCTTTTATAGTTGTATTCAAATATACATATATAAATTCCCTTCAAAAGCTTATTTTTTATTTAAATTCTAAAATTATTTATTATTTGTTATTTTTATTTATGAATTTATGTTTCATGGTTGTCCCCAAATATACATAAAATGTATTTTCATATATATTGTTTCCTTAATTAAACATATTTTAAATATTTTTACATATATAGATATGTTTATATGGAAATTAATAAATATATTTTTTATTTGAATTATATTTATAATCTTACCTTTTATAGTTTTATCCAAATATACATATATAAATTCCCTCCCAAAACATATTTTTTATTTAAATTATTAAATTATTTATTATTTATTATTTTTATTTATGATTTTATGTTTTATGGTTGGACCAAAATATATATATATAATGCATTTTCATATATATATATATATATATATATATATATATATATATATATATATATTGTTTCCTTAATTAAACATATTTTAAATATTTTTACATATACAAATATATTTATATGAAAATTAATAAAGATATTTTTTTTATTTTAATTATATTTATAATATTACTTTTTATAGTTGTATCTAAATATATATATATATATATATCCAAATATATGATTAATAGATCAAACAGCTAAAGAGAGAGAGAGAGATACAAATGACGGGTTGCTGATGCAGAAGCTTAGCTATTGTTCTTGGAAATGGATTTTCTCGGGAAGAAAGAAAACTTCCATAGCAGCTTGGTGAGCAAAGAGAAGGAAAAAGAGAAACTAGTTCCTTCTCTGTTGTCTTGTGTTTCTCTCTTATTGGGCTCTCTTTGTGTAAAAGAATGGTAGGGTTTTTTGTTGGTTTATATGGAGAAAGCAAAAGAGAGAGATATGAATTTGACAAAAAAAGAAAAGAAAAAGAGGTTGATTGGGTTTTAGAAAGAAATATAAGTGCTTCATACATTGAACTTTTCGAGGACAGAATGTGTGCGTGTGATTATGTCAATGGCTTTTTTCAAGATGGTCATTTTTAGGTTTAGACACGTGGATTTTAAGGCTGTTTTTTTCTTCTATGGATATTTACCTTTTTCATGTTTCTATTATTCTTTTAAGTTAACAATGATAACAACAAGCACAAGCCTTTTAACTAAAAAATTATATTTGTCCAAATTATGCTATATGAGTTCAGCTATAGGTATCTTCTATACACATAATTATATTTTACTTCATTCAATTTTTCTGCTTTTTCTTACATGGTTTAAGGGTAAGGGGTTACAGTTTTGTACACAGTTATCAAAAAAAAAATTCATATAATAAAAAAAATATATAATTGGCTTTTCATCTTGCGGTAATATAATATATTACCGACCCAGCTATTTACACTCTACAGCCAGTGTAATTTTTATATGTTTCTTTTGTTTATTTTTTTAATTTTCCTTCCTATTAGGATAGAAAATTTTAATATATAAAAAATACAAAATAAAATAAGGAAACTAATTATTTGCAAATAATTAATTTAATAGATCAATATTGTTTAATTTGAATTTAATAAATAATTTATCTTAAAAAGTAAAAATGTGTTTATAGGGTAAATAATAATAATAATAATAATTAATAAATAATTAAATTATATTATGAGTATTTAGAAGAGGGAAATTAATTATTTGCCTATGGTCAATCAAATGCTATCGTCCATGGTATGTTAAACTAATTTTCTATTTTCGATTTTTTTAGGAATGTTTTGATAACATACCATTGGAAGATTATTTGGTTTACCATATTGATTATATGTGGTTCAAACATTATATATTATTGAGAAAAAAAATTATATTAAAGTTTAGAGAATATTTATATCTATATATATATATATATATATATATATATATATATATATATATATATGTATATGTATATATATATATATATATATATCTTTAGAATACTAAACGAACAACTATAATTGCTTGGAGGAAACTGCATATATGGATTCTCATTTTTTGACTAATCATTTATGTTACATAAATGATTATTTTTAAATAATCAAAAAATATATTTGAATTTGAGTTTAAATTCTATAGATTAATACATTTGAATTTTGAACTAAATTATATAAATATATTTTAATTTGAATTTAAATTCTATAGATGGAAAAAATTACATACATAAACATTTATGAATTTGAACTTTATGGTTGAATAGTATTAATATAGATGTCAAACTTTTAGTCTTAAAAATCTTTATAATATACATTGAAAAAAATAATAACCAAATATGATCGGGCATGTCGATTTTATTAACTAGATCCATGCTAATAAGACGCAGTGAGCTTTCAAAATTCGAATTCTAAGACTTTAGGAGGTCCAAAGCTTTTATGACAAATAAAAAATTTGTATTGAAATAGTGCTAATGGATATGCATTTTTTTTTTTATAAAAATTTTCATTACATATAATATTATATATAACATGTATAATATCGTACATGTGTATATAATATACTATATAATATATATTATTATTGTTATTATATTATACAATGTAATATTTTATATATATATAAGATTTAGCAATCCATTAAGTTTGGAGTAACCTTTTGGATGTAAAATTGTCATATTTAGAGGAGATTTCAGATAAATTTTGCTGGTTATTCCAAAAAGAAGTAGGCAAGACATTGTCCTTACAACTTTAAACTCATCATATTTGTGAAAATATTGTAAAGTTTTGAAATTGACAAAAAAATGATACTTTAAAGTGTTGACTTGGACATTGATTAGGAAATATTGAAGGCTCTTTCAGAATGGATATAAAGTATTGGAGATGAAACAATTGGCGAGTCAAACGATGGTCATGCAATGAGTGATATACCTAGTAATCTTTTGATAAAGGATACAAAAGATTTAGTTGCATCTATTGTAAATAGCATGTATCCTTCTTTTTCAGAGAATATTAATGACCTATCATATTTGCGAAAAAAAAAACCATACTTGCTCCAACTCTTGACATTGTTGAATCGATAAATGAATACATGAATTCCCTTAATGGAACTGAGGAAAATACATATTTAAGTTCTGACGCAACTTGCAGATCGGATTCGAACGTTAATCTTACAAGAGATCTTTACACACCTGAATTTTCAACTGAAATTGAAGGTCGATGTTCCCGTTATGCTATTAATAAATGTTGATCATTCTTCAGGGTTATGCAATGGGACTAGACTGGTCATTACAAGGCTTGGCAATCATGTTCTCGAAGGCAAAGTTATTTTAGGAAGCAATGCTGGGTTTAAAAGTTTTATTCCAAGAATGACTTTAACTCCATCGGAACCAGGGATACCTTTTAAGTTTCGAATAAGACAATATCCTTTGGTTGTATCATATGATATGACTATAATAAAAGCTAAAGTCAATCTCTTCCGTATGTCGAACTTTATCTTAAAAAATCAATTTTCAATCATGGATAGTTATATGTTGGAATCTCCAGAGTTACAAATAGGAAATAATTGAAGATATTAATTTGTGATAAAGATAGAGAACCTACCAATTCAACCACTAATGTGGTCTTCAAAGAAGTTTTCTAAAATTTGGTTTAGTTATGTTGAATTGAAAGTTTTGGTTTAATATTGTTTTTATGATGGCTTATATTTGATTGATTATAATACTTTTTATATCTTATTATCAAAATAATGTATCACAATTATATATGCCGTGCATCGCACGGACCTATATCTAGTTAAACTTAAAAGTAAAATAATAGAACATTTTAAGTATTAAATGATAAATAAAAGAATAAATATAGTCAAAATGTATCGTACGTATAAGCCTTGGTCATATAATAAATGTTCGCTTCTAGCCATACTACAAAATTAATTAGCCTATTATATTATACATATACGTAATTCTAATTTTGTTTTGTAAACTGATAAAAAATAGTTATTTTACTCTAAAAGAAATATTGAGAAGATGAATTTGGTATGCAAAATTCGGAATCCAATCGCTAATCTAGATTACACTTATGAGGTTATTACAAGCATTTTAATTTCGTGTAACGAATAGAGTGTTCAATTTGTATTTATTGAATTGATTAAATCAGTCTTGTTTTCATATAGGAGATTTCAACCTTTTTTTTTTTTTTTTTTTACTTTTTAAATTCATCTCAGTGCTCAAGATACATATACTTTTTTTCTTTTGTTTTTTTGTTTGAAGGGACATTCATATAAATTGTAAGTAATACGCCTAAATAGTTAAGTTGATTACAAAATTCAAAAAATAAATGTAGATAAAAATATCAAAATTTTAAAATATAAAAATATTTATTGAAATATAAAAAATTATCGATTATCGATGAAAACTCATAAAAAAGTAAAATTTATTTAAAAGATAAAAAAAAATTATTAAAGTTTTAGGTTTTACTTATTTAATCAATTAATTATCAACTTGACAATAAAAAATTATAAAATTATTGAATAAATTTGATATTTCTTTTAGTAATGATCTACAGTAAACATTAATAGTTATAGATATATTATTATAAATAAAAATGCAATATATATATATATATATATAATTATTACAATTATGTATAGAATTTATTAGTCTATCCCTCATCTTAATTTTGAAATATAAAATAATGAAAAATAATTATTAAAAATTGTATTTCCTCAATTATTTTATATATAATTATTAATATGTCAACTATATGAATTTTATATTAAATGCGACTATTTTTGTTGATAATTATTATATAATATTGTTTTTGATGATTAGTTTTGGAATAGTAGCAATGAATTACTACTTGATGACATCCCATATATAGTTTATCAATGCATTTAGCTATATTTTTTGATTTTTTAATTCATGGTTGAATCTTTAATATATACATATCATATTTTTTTTGTATTAATTTTTCATTTTTTCTATAAGACCCGTTTGGATAATGATAAAATTAGTGGCAATCTAATTTTTTTGAAAAAGTGATACTTTTTCTGTTTGAATATTTATTTGTTCCTATTTATGGACAAATTTATTCTTAATTTATTATACAATATTAAATTTAATTATTTACAAGTCTTAACTTTCATATTTCTTACTAAACATAATACAAAGAAAATTAATTTCCAACTGAAAAATTAATTCTCAACTTTAACACTTTCCAAATAGAGCATAACTAACTAAACCCTATTTTATTTAATCATAGTTACAAAAATATTTTGGTTTCTTTAGAGAAGAATAATTAAATTTTTTTTTTTGTAAGAAGAAAAATAAAAATAAAAAACGTGAACATATATATATATATATATATATACAGTCAAGTTCACATTAGAATGACTTGATGTTTTTAATATTATATTTTCTTTTATTAATCCTTAGATCACATTAAATACAAAAATTTAAAATTGATAAAATATAAATTTAGTGATATATTAAAATCCTATTTAAAAAAAAATGAATCCTATCAAGACCAGTGTGTTGATGTCGAAATTCGGGTGGCCTCCAACTCAGCAAAATACTGACAAGGGAGCTGAGGGTATGGCAACTGGAGCAAAACACATACACCAGCGAGACAGGAGAATGAATGATAGGTCACTTAGGCACCGGTGTGGTATTGGCCAAAGGCACTCCGACGTTCAAGTTAGATGATGAACTATAGAAGTTGAAGTTTTTAGTGTTGGTTGATTTCTCATACCTTGGAACAGGATACCTTTGTATCTTTTATGGCAATTTGAGTTTGAATATGTTGGATAACATAATCCTAGGAGGATTTTGGCGGTTCTGGTGACTCGATTCAATTTTGAGTTGATTTCCTTCCAAAGAGAATCTTGGTTGTTACTTTATCCATTTGACTCCTTGTCTTCAGGGTTTTATTAACAGAATCCCAATATTTACTCAAAGATCGTTTGACTTGTGTCTTTATCTTCAGTGGTCCAATATTTATGTCGGACATCAGATCTGAGTTATCTTGGATCTTGAGGAGTTATCTCGGATGACTTTTATTTTGTCTATACTTACTGAGCTAACCTCTTTTACTAAGGTTTTATTGCCGTTATAACACTTTTTGATGATGTGTAACATACTGATGATGTATATATTTGAATAACTTCGATTATTACATGAAGCGAATTGATTTTCATGATGTGTCATCCGTTCGTTATTTTACCCATACATAGTGATTAATAAATATAATTTTAAATATTAATTTTTGATGCAATCTAAGAATTGAAGAAAGAAGTATCGACATTAATTTTGATATTTAAAATACGATTTAAGTCTAGATATATATATATATATATATATATATATATATATATATATATATATATATATACTTATAAGAATATATTGGTGTGTTAGTATTAGTTTTCACGTAATAATATTAATTTCAAGTATAAATAATAAATTAGTATATATAAATATTATTATTATTGTTATTTTAACATTTTAAGATACCAGGATTGGAAATAAACAATTGCTTTTAGCTTTGGAATGGCAAAACATAAATAGAAAAGTCTAAAATATCTAAATATTTAATAAGGGTTTTCAACACCCATACTTAATAAGCTTTTTGAAATTTAGTTACTAAATTTTTGTTTTTTGACAATTTAATTCTTAAATTTTAAATTTTTTTATACTTTGATTATTGAACCATTTTTTACTAGTTTTTGAAGTATATAATGTTGTTACTGAAATAATAAAACAATAAAACTATAAAATTGAACAACATAAAATGATTTTTATATGTCACAACAAAAATGCTATACACATCAAAATTGGGCAAAAAAATTGATATAAAATGGCCAAAGGATTAAAATGTAAAAAGAATTTGAACTTTAAGAACCAATGTACTAAAAAAAATTATCAGGTATCAAAATGCAAAAGTTTAATAATTGAAAGGCATAGGTGCTAGATTTCCACATAATAAAAGTTATATTTTAAAGTTAATTTATACATATATAAATATATATACAATTTTGTTATAAAAAATATTATGTAGATTGTAAAAATTCAATATCATGTAATATACTGTATGATGTATTAATTAAATTTCAATGTTATGAAACATTATTTGCAAACGGGCACATACAAAATCGTGCTTTATATAGCAAATATATATATATATTTAAAAAATTGATAATAATATATTTTCATATCAGTGTTTTTGCAAAAGAGATTAAAAAGCATATATATTTCTGAATAACAATAAACAAAATGTGTTTGAGTTTTGGTGGGAAATTACTTTTTCCAATTTTTTTTTTTGTTTTTTTTGTTTTTTTAATCGGGTTCAGTGGCAAATTGGTTGAATTCAAGTAAGGCATAGATACTTTGTAATTTCCCCAAAAATAAATGAAAGCCACAGGCTACAGCTTTGACATAAAGAAAAAACGACATCGTTCTGTTAAGGCGTGAAACTGCGAAACCCTTTCACTCCAACACGGAAAACTAGATTTTTTTTTCATCGTCTTTCACTTCGTGGCGTGTCTCAGAAAGGGCTATCGGTCGGCATACGGACTTCATAAGTAAGCCACAGAAACTCAGCAACCATCGCTCTCTTACATTTTTCTTATTTTTATTTATTTGTATATTTTTCATACCAGTTAATTAATCAGTATTTTTTGTTTTTTACTGAATTTTCACCGAAACCCAAATTTCTTCGACAATTTCTGACAACTATTGGCGTTCAGATTATCGATATTTGCTTGGCTAGAATTCCATTAGGCTGTGCACCATTTTGAGGAGTGTTTATATTTTCTTTTCTTTTATTTATTTATTTATTATTTTGCGATGCTAATTCTATTTTATCGTTGGGTCCTTCAGGGTTTTCAAGGTTCGAAGCCGTAATATATAATTTCTGTTATATATATATATATATATATATATATATATATATATATATCATATATCAGCTTTTCTTTTTTAGCAGAAAAAAATAAAGGGGTCTGCGTGATGGGTTAGCTGCATTCATCAGGGTTGTTTTAAAAAAAAAGTAGTTTTGGGAGGGGAAGCCTTTTAAGCTTACAACCGTCAGTACTAGTTTCAATGCAGCATTAACTTGCTTAGGTCTCATGGGCTAATGGGAAAGTTCATTCCCTTATACAGATATTCATTACTTGGCAGTTATTAGATTTTATTGAAGATAATGGACTTTTGGGTGACAAGTATATTTAACTTAGTTTCTTTTAAGTTATTAGATTTTATTGAAGATAATGGACTTTTGGGTGACAAGCATATTTAACTTAGTTTCTTTCTCCAACTCCAACTTGGAGTTAGTACGCGAGACAATGAGGTCGCTTAAAGCATGATCTAAGACCATTTATTAAACAATCAGCAGCACCAAATGGACAAAACCTTAGGCCTCAGTTAGCCATGATCTTTTAAATTGCCATAGAAAAACTTACCTTTTTTTTGGATTTGTTTATAAACATGATTGTTATGTTTTTATTTGTTGCTCCAAAGCTAAATTAAGCATGAAACTTTTAAGTTTGACCAAAAGGAGGAGAATGGTTCAAGGATGGTAAAAGGTGTTAAGCTAACAAGTGCATGAAAAATATTGGAGAACAGTAAGACAGTTGGGAAATACTCCAAGCCCCTTATGGTATTATTGTCAAGGAGGGTTGGTTCTTTTTATTTTTTCTCTCTTTCCATTTTTCTGTCAAAATAGCAACACAAATCTTAATCTTATTTTATTTTGTTGTTCATTCTAATTATGTATTTGAAACAGGTAAAAAAGCCACCAAAATTGTGCCTGAGAAACTAAGAGTGAGAAGCAGTGGACTCAGATAGAGAGAGAGAAAGAAAGAGGGAGATGGGAGTGACGAAGGAACAAGTTGAATCTTCACTGACCTCCAAATTGAATCCTTCTCATCTCGTAAGTTCTATTTATTTATTTTTTCCTTAACATTCCTCTCTTTCTGCTTATGACTTGTGTGTACTTTTCGTTGCTTGATTTTTATTTTTACTTATTTATTTTTTTATCTTGTTGGTTATTACTTGAAATTAGGTTAGTTTTAATTGGACATTTTCACAAATTCAGTTGGTTTTCAACCGCTTGAATGACTGTTGATTTATATTATTATTTTTCTTTTTTTCTTGCGAATACTTTCTACTTCAAATTTTATGGTGAAAACTCAAAAGTATGCTTTCTATATATATATATATATATATATATATTAATAGAAGATAGTTTATCAAACAAAGACCCTCAATATGTGATAAAGCAAAATCAGTTTAACATTGTACTTGTGTCCAATTGACAGGCACTCATTTAATGTCCATCATTTGGCATGTTGAAGTGCGCATGGTTAATGATGCTCTAGAACCTAGTAAAGCTGTAGAAATTAAGTTAACAAAGTCGATTAAAGCCTTCTTGACCTCTGTTATTGAATTAAACATCTTTGCCTGCTTTTAAGTTTTGGGCATTGTTAGTGGATTGATTATATGCTGCAGGTTAGGATAATATATAGTGGTCTGCTTAGTTAAGTGGCTGTTATGCTCCCCATGATTTTCCTTTCTGTTGGAGAGTGGCCCATGGGGATCTTCAGTTGTCCTTCAACTGAAAGCACTCATTGAGATTGTTTGTACAATGTTCAATTGACAAAATCTGGTTATGAGTTAAGAGTGAGGGTAATATGTGAAGTTTGAGCAGCATCCCTGGTCGCTTGGACCACATTGGTGTCTCCATGCATGAGAGGCAACCAAATAATCTGTCAATCGCTATTCTCTTTTTATACTTTATCACTTACATATTTTCTGAACTTTTTCTCTCGTGTTTCTTTATATTTTCTTTCTAGTTTCTTAGTATACTCTCATCTTTGTTCTTTCAACCATAATGGAATCAGTTAATTCCCTATTCAATTCTATTCTTTAGTTGATTCCTTTTTATTTTTTTTTATTTTTTGTTTTTTATTTTTTTTAATATATATATATATATATATAGTTGATCCCATTCCGTTACCAAATTCATTCCAACAATCAAACGCATCCTAACAGTAGTTCATTGGTGATGCATGTAGGATAATTGGTTGGTCCCAATTTGATTCCAGAATCAATGCCTCTTGGATTCTTTAACCGAAGAACTGTTTTCTCCAAAGTCCTCTTCCATAAACCTTTATTTTTCAGCTTCTCTTACTCACAATCTACAAACCCATCGCTTCAGCCCCTCTACGACCTCCCAACATGCATTGCCTCACTTCAAGCATGTGCCAACCATGAGAACCTCATCAGAGGCCAACAAATCCACTCCTACATGCTCACCAATGGTTTCCTCAACTCTCCGCGTTCCATCACGAGCCTTATTAACATGTACACCAAGTGCAACCGAATGGATTTTGCTGTTTCCATCTTCAATAATCCTTTCCATGACTGCAATGTATTTGCTTATAATGCAATAATTGCTGGTTTTATTGCAAATGGGTTTGTCCATAATGGGTTTGAGTTTTATGAACAAATGCGAATGGCCGGCATCATGCCGGATAAGTTTACGTTCCCATGTGTGATTAGAGCTTGTTGTGACGTAGTGGAGGTTTGTAAGATCCATGGGATGCTGTTTAAACTTGGATTGGAGTTGGATGTGTTTGTTGGTAGTGCTTTGGTTAATAGTTATTTGAAACTTAGTTCAGTGGACGAGGCACAAGAAGTGTTTGAGGAATTGCCAATGAAGGATATTGTGCTATGGAATGCAATGGTTAATGGGTATAAAGAGATTGGGCGGTTTGATGAGGCTTTGAAGGTTTTTAGGACTATGGGTAAAGAAGGGGTTGTGTCAAGTAGATTTACAGTTACTGGGGTCTTGTCTATTTTTGCGGTAAAGGGAGATTTTGACAATGGGAGAGCTGTTCATGCATTTGTCATAAAAATGCGGTATGATATAGGTATTGCTGTTTCAAATGCATTGATTGACATGTATGGAAAATGCAAATGTGTTGATGAAGCATTACTAATTTTTGAGGCAATGCTGGAAAAGGATATATTTTCATGGAACTCAATTCTTTCTGTTCATGACCAATGCACCGATCATGATGGTACTCTGAGACTCTTTGGAAGGATGTTAGCTGCTAGAATTTTGCCTGATCTGGTCACCATCACGACAGTTCTTCCAGCTTGCTCTTTTTTGGCTGCCTTAAAGCATGGTAGAGAAATTCATGGATATATGATTACTAATGGATTAGGGAAGGATGACAATAATAATGTATACTCTGATGATGTGTTAGTGAACAATGCCATCATGGACATGTATGCGAAATGTGGGAGCATGAGAAATGCTTATATGGTTTTTGATAAGTTGAGAATTAAGGATGTTGCATCATGGAACATCATGATCATGGGTTATGGTGCACATGGCTATGGTAATGAGGCATTAGATTTGTTTTCTCTTATGTGTGAGGCGCAGCTTATGCCTGATGAGATCACATTTGTTGGGGTCTTATCCGCTTGCAGCCATGGAGGTTTATTGAGACAGGGGCTTGAATATTTTACTCAAATGACCTCAAGATATGGTGTGGTTCCAACTATTGAGCACTATACATGTGTAACTGATATGCTTGGTCGGGCTGGGAAGCTTGATGAGGCCTATGAATTGGTCAAAAACATGCCTATTGAGGCCAACCCTGTTGTGTGGAGGGCTTTATTATCAGCATGTAGACTCCATGGTAATGCAGATCTTGCAAAGGTAGCTGCACAACGGGTGATTGAACTAGATCCAGGGCATTGTGGTAGTTATGTTCTCATGTCTAATATTTATGGAGTGGCTGGTCAATATGAAGGGGTATCTGAAGTTAGACATACAATGAGGCAGCAAAATGTCAAGAAGATACCGGGCTGTAGTTGGATTGAGCTCAAGGATGGTGTGCATACTTTTATTACTGGAGATAGGGCTCATCCTGATGCCAACTTAATTTATACTTATTTGATTTTATTGACAGCTCGTCTTTGTGAATATGGATATGTACCTCATATCTAATTTTGCATTCATAATAATTGCTAGCAGTGTGCGATAGAATTTTCAGTTTTATCCTATTTTCCTTGTAATAGATGCAAAAGAGATCAAATAGAAAGGGTTAGCATATTTATGCTCCATTTGGCATGTGTTTTATTTTTGCTTTTAAGTGCTAGGAGAAAAGCAGAGGCTATAGCTTTGCAGTTAGTGCATGATTTTTGCAAATAAGCTATAGCTTTGTAAGATTTGGGGTCCTTTAATCTTTATGATCTAGGTGCCAATTGTAATGACATGGACTTGAAGGCCAATTTTGTAAGCTACTCTACTAACTACCATCACATGCTTTCCACTTTTCGTCCTGCCATTCACCTTGGCAGCACTGTCTCTTCCCTGCACCACCTACCGTGGACCCTTCCTTCTCTTGATGTATGTGCTGGTTTCATCTTCTATGTTCTGGTAAACCTTGAATTATTTGTGTCACACTCAAGATTGAAAATGTCACTGTTGATGGATATTTCAATTGTCTAAATAGATCCTTTGAACACTTTGTGGCCACAGTTTTTCTAATTCTGGATAATTCATTTCCAAAGAGATTGTCCTATCTAATTTGATTAATATATCTATATAAACATACCACCTCTTTTTTAAAAACTTACCATTTTTTTTTCTTTTTTGGTTTCAGGAAGTAATTGATACATCTGGAGGGTAAGATTCTTTTGTCTTTTTGCTTAACAGATGTGTGAAAATAAATGCTAACAATATATATATATATATATAAATATATTTATATTTTAACTAATTTTAAAATCTGTGGCTGGCAGATGTGGTGCGAGCTTTACTATTGAGATTGTATCTGAACAATTTGAAGGAAAGAGGTTGTTGGAGAGGCATAGGCTGGTGAATACTGCTTTGGAAGGAGTGATGAAAGAAATCCATGCACTCTCAATAAAGAAAGCTGTAACCCCAGAGCAATGGAAACAACAACAGTCATCTACATCTGCTGTTTGAACATGCTTACTTTTCAAATAATTCAAACACTTTAAAATGGTATATTCTGTAGCATTATGATAGTATATGTTGCTAAATGTGTTCAATCAGCTGATGCGCACTAATATACTATGGTTTTTACTGGTTTTCCAAAATGTGCATTTAAGTCGTCGTACTGTAACACAAAGGAATTATTCTACTTACATTAATATTTATTCGGTCATTATATACATCGTGGATGAGGCTTGGTTTGAGCTCCTTCAAAATGGTTGAGGAATTTGCATTTTTTATTTTTTGTTGGGTATTCTCATATTTGAACCAGGGACCTAAAAGAACGAGTGTGACGGCACTTAATGCAACTAAGCTATCTCAGCAGGAATTTGAACTGATATGTAGTCCACTCTAATTTGAACTGATCTTGGTGGATTTCAGTTCAAGTTTTGGATGATAAAATACTCCATTGAACTTGATCCCCACGGAGACCTACGGAAACAGGAACGAGAATTGGTTCCCTGCTCCTTATTTTTGTTTATATTTTTATTTAGTGTTAATTCTGCATTATTATTATGCTCTAATTTTAAAATTGTGCAACTTAAACTCCTGTTTTAAAACTTACCATATTGGGCTTTCAATTTTTTTATTTTCTGCACGTTGATGTGATTGGACCCCATGGTTAACAGAGTTATAATTAACTTTCCGTCTGTGGGATTAGAAATATGTGACTTTGGCTATAACCACACTCAGTATAAAAGATGGAATATATGGAAAGAATGCTTAAAATGTGATTGATGTAAAACTGGTAGCGAGTGTTACAAGAGCAGGGTATCGGTAGAGGATAAATACGAAGTCCTAATATTATGTGATACAAGAAACTATCCCTAAAGTGACTCTAAATGTTCACCGCCGCTATCTCAATCCATACCTGTCATCATTTTCTACGCCATGTCCACACTCATCACCGACACCATCTGCCTCCTGAGTCCTGCCTTGCTTGGAGCATATGGTTGGTACCTCCACCGGGATTGACCACATTGACATTTCCAAGTGCCGCAGCCGGCGAATCACAAGTACCAGAGCCGGTGACGCCTTTTCTGAGGATGCCACCGACTATGCAGTTGTGCTTGTGATCGAGGTTCTGCAATGAGTATGGGCGGCTGAGATCGGTTTCTACGCTCCTGATTTGTGGAGTTTGAGAGGAGACTACCCACTTGGGTTTAAGGTCATTTTCTTGATCTCTGCGTCAAGTTATTTGCTTATCATTTTGGGATAATTGGGTTGGAATTAATTTACGACTCGATTGATCTAATGCCTGCATTTATAATTGCCCATTTAATGGTTTATATAGTTAAAATATTTTAGTATATTGAATCCTATAGACTTAAAAAAAAAAAAAAAAAAAATCCAGATTTTTAATTTTAATTTGCACACAGGATTGATTGCTCACTCTCAACAAAGAAATTAGAATAGTTGTTTTTGTGTGCGGAAAATAGGGTCATGATCTAGCTCATAGGAGCATAATTAGTTACTGTTTTAGCAAAATTAACTGAACGTTTAGGATTTTAGAAATAGTGTAACCGTTGAGGCCAGAATCATCTATGCTTCAACCATCGGTTCTTCCTCCAAAGGAGGACAAACGGAAAGTTAATATTCCTTTAACTTTGAAGTCCAATTGAACAAATATGCAGAAAATAAACAATTGAAAGCTCAACATCGTGGGTTTTAAACCAGGCTTAAATTGCACAGCTCTAAAACTAGGGCAGTAATGTGCAATAAACCATTTTATTTAAATGCATATATATTTATATTTATATAATATATATATATTTATCAGGTAAAGAAAAATAAAAATATATTTTAAAATTAATTTGTTTTTCTAGTGGGAGGAAACGGGGGAAACAGGCTCCCTATTTCCACTGAGAATTCTCAACCTGTCCTGCTTCAAAGAAGATGGAAAATGGGACGAGATGGACAAATAAAAAGAGTGGGTGCAGGGGTAGGGAGCTGGGAAGGCTGCCCTGTCCTGAAATCCCATTCAAGTTGTTAATTCTTAAGAACAGTGTGACGGTAAGTCCATCGCAAACCTCTTTAAGCTTATGTTTGGTTCAAGGAATAGAGTAGAGAGGATGGAAGACAGACCAGGGATGCAAATGTTGTGAATTTTATGGTGAAACCCTAAATCATCCCATAGGAGCAACATGAGAGTAAGAGCATCTTCGTTGAGAATGTAAATTATGTTATGAAATTGAGGTATAAAACTCACAATTGAAGCTGAAGTAGAAATGATAAAAATGAAAATTTGTATGCAAAATATTCAAATAAAATACATACAAATAATTGACAATTGTAGAAGGATTTTATTAAAGTAAAAAAAAAAAAATAATTTCTCTCTAAAATAAGGAGAGCACAAATAACAATACCCTTTCTTTTATAATAGGAGAAAACCTACACACTCTCTTATAAAGGAAAAACACGAATATTTAGGAAAAATCTTTTCTTAATTTTTTCTCTCTTTGTTTCTATGTGTATTTCTCACACCAAAATGGAATCACACTTTGAAAGGAAGGGAAATACATATATATAGATGAATATGGTAGTAGAAAGAGGTGGTAGAACTTGCAAAATTCAAATTGAATTCCTTTGCTAGTTGTAGAGAGCTTACTGCCATGCCACCTATATTCCTTGCATTAATTGTTCCTTTTTGGTTAAACAAAATGGCTTAAGGATAAAAATAGTTGCTGCCACCTTAGTAAAAGTATGAAGAAGCAATAAAAAGCTTGTAATAATTACAACACCTCCTTTGATTGGTCAAGTTTCTTAATTGATAAGCAAATGTGGCTTTACTTGTCATCACATATCTTCCACTTAAAGCCACTTTTGCTATAATTCTTCTATCCTTTCTACTTTGCCATTTCAATTCTATGCTTGCTTATATCTCTGCTAGGCCAATAGAGGATCTACACCACACAAACTTGTCAGTATTAATTGGCTTTGTCAGAAAATCTACCAGGTTGTCTCTAGTATGGATTTTCTGTAGATTCACACGTCCTTCTTCCACCTTCTCACAAACAAAGTGAAATGGAACTCGTATGTGTTTTGTCTTCGAGTGGTATGCTGTATTCTTTACTAAATGCAAAGCGCTCTGATTATTACAAAACAGAGTTATATTCTCTTATTTGTGTCTAAGCTCCTCCAGTATCATTTGCAACCAAATTGCCTCTTTGCTGGCTTGTGAAGTTGCAATATATTCTACCTCCGTTTTAGTGGTAGCCATGACAGATTGTAGTTTTGAAACCCAGCTTATAGCTCCTCCAGCAAGAGTAAACACATATCCCGTGGTAGACTTATTTTTGTCAAGATCATCTGCATAATCTGAATCAACATAGCCTCTAACAGTAAAGTCTTATCCTCTATAACATAATGCAGCATTTGAGGTACCTTTCACATATTTAAGGATCCTTTTCACAGTATTCCAATACTCTCTACTAGGATTCGCCATGTACCGACTAATCGCTCCCACTACTTGTGCAATGTTTGGTCTTGTGCATATCATGGCAAACATTAAACTACCCACTGCTGATGCATACGGTACTCGAGACATTTCCATCCTCTTTTTCTCGGTGCTAGGACTCATACTTGAGGATAACTTGAAATTAATAGGAAGAGGGACAAGAATTGGCTTACAATTTTGCATGTTGAAACACTGCAAAATTTTCTTAACATAATTCTTCTGAGAAAGCCATATCTTCGTATTATTTCTGTCTCGGTAAATTTGCATCCCTATAATCTTGTTTGCGGATTCCAAGTATTTCATTTCAAACTCCCTAGCTAACTGTGCCTTCAAATCTTTAATACGATCTTTGTTGGGGCCTGCTACCAACATATCGTCAACATACAACAGTAAAATAATAAAATCACCATCACCAAATCTCTTGTGGTAAGCACAAGGATCTGAATTAAGTTTGTTGTATCCAAGGCTCATGATGAAGGAATTAAATTTTTTATACCAACATCTCGGCCCCTATTTGAGACCATATAGAGATTTGTTTAACCTGCAAACTAAGTTTTCTTTTTCTTTTTCTTCAAAACCGTCTGGTTGGAGCATGTAAATCTCTTCTTCAAGTTTTACATGAAGAAATGCAGTTTTAACATCCAACTGCTCTAAATACAAGTCAAATGTAGCACACATCGCCAGGACCACATGAATTGCTGTAAGTCGAACAACAGGAGAAAATATCTCATTGAAATCAATACCTTCTTTCTGAGCAAATTCTTTCATCACCAATCTAGCACGATAATGCTCTACTTGATCATTGCTATCTCGTTTAATCTTATAGATACATTTGTTGCCGATAGCCTTCCTTCCCTGTGGTAGTGGAACAAGATCCCATGTCTCGTTGTTATGGAGAGCTTCAATTTCTTCTTGCATTGCTGCCATGCACAGATAAGCTTTTGAACCTTTTATAGCCTCTTGGAAAGTTGATGGCTCTCCATCCTCTGTTAGAAGGCAGTATGCAACATTACCCTCCATAATGTATTCTGAGTGCCAAGCTGGTTCTCTTCTCTCCCTAGTTGACTGTCGAACTTGTGGAGTTGCAAACTCAGCTTGCTTTTGTTCTTCGTGCTCCGGTGCTGCTTCAGAAGAATCCAGAACATTTTGTTCTTCCCTCTCTTTGACTTGAACTATAGTAGTCTCTGGTTTCTCTTTCTTCGTGTTATCATTTTCATTTTTGTGTATTTTATTTTCTTTAAATATCACATCTCTGCTGGTTATTACCTTGTGGGCAGTGAGATCCCACAGGCGTTACCCCTTAACTCCATCAGCATACCCTAAGAAAATACATTTTCTGGATTTTGGATCTAGCTTTGATATTTCTTGGCATTGTACATAACATAAACAGGACTTCCAAATATACGTAAGTGAGAATAATTAGCTAGCTTATTAGTCCACATCTCCATTGGCGTTTTTAGATCAATTGCGTTGATGGTAACTGATTGATCACATAGCAGGCGATCTTGACTGCTTCTGCCCAAAATGAATTGGCCATCCCTGCAATTCTCAACATTGCTTTTGTCCGTTCCAACAAGGTTCTGTTCATCTACTCTGCTACTCCATTTTGTTGTGGAGTGTATGCCACCGTGAACCGCTTCTTGATACATTCTTGTTGACAGAAGCTATCAAATTCTGTACCAATATATTCTCCTCCATTGTGTGTCCTCAAACACTTGATTTTTTTCTCAGATTCAAGTTCCACCCGCACTTTAAATATTTTGAAAACTGAAAATACATCCGCTTTCCTTTTGATTGGATACACCCAACATCTCCTAGAGTAATCATCAATAAAAGATACAAAGTATCTTACACCTCCTAGGGACAGAACTGGTGCTTGCCAAACATTGGAGTGGGTTAACTTTAAGATAGTTTTGCTTTTAGCATTAGAACTGCTAAACTTTAATCTATGCTGCTTACTAATAACACAATGCTCACAAAATGGTAATGAAATCTTTTTGAGCTCTGGAAGAAGCTTTTGTTAAGCAAGAATCTTCAAACCTCGTTCCGACATGTGGCCAAGCTTATGGTGCCACATCATCGTTGATTCTTCTAGAGAGCTTGCCGACATTGTAAATGCTTCGCCTTCTTATAGTGTTTCTCCTTTAAGCATGTACAGATTTGCAGCTATCTTTTTCGCTTTTATCATCATAAGCGCGCCTTTAACTATTTTCATGATTTCATCTTGAATATGGGTTTTGCACCCACTATTGTCCAATTGTCCTAAAGATAATAGATTTTTATTTAGGCCTTTCACATGCCGTAACTTCTAAATGGTGCGAACCGTACCATCATACACCTTCAATTAGACGATACTAATACCACCGATCTCCAAGGCATGATCGTCTCCCATGAACACAGATCCTCCTGAGATAGATTCATATTGGTGGAACCATTCTCTAGAGGGGGTCATATGCCATGTTGCTCCTGAGTCCATAAGCCAGACATCAGCAAATCTTCTTCTGCCTTCAGTAACTATTATTGCTTTGCTGTATAAAATTTCACCATCATCCGAGGTGCTCGCGACACAACCTTGAACTTTTGATGACTCGACACATTTTCTTTTGGCTTCTTCATTCTTCTTGAGATGCCAACACTCCTTTTTGTAGTGCCCTTTCTTGCCACAATAATGACATTTAACATTCTTCTTGCTTCTGGATTTTAATCTATTCTGATTTTGACTCCCATTGGGGCCATGTTCCATTGATCTTCCTCTTATCATCGCCAAAGCTTCAACTTGTTGCGAGCTTTCCGATCTGACTTCTTTGCTTTTGCGCCGACTTTCTTCTTCAAGAGCCGTGGCTGCAATATCATCGAAGACTAAAATTTCTACATTGTTGGTTATGTTGACAATAAGTTGATCATATGAATCAGGTAGACTTTGAAGCAGAATTTCAGCATGTTCACCCGTATCGATGTTATGCCCCATTGCTGTGAGCTGTGAAAGTAAAGTATTGAGGGTGTTGATGTGGTCTGTCACAGTCGTTGACTCCATCATCCGAAGAGTGTAAAGCCTTCTCTTTAAGAAAATTTTGTTGTGCAGTGATTTGGCCTCGTATAATTTTGTGAGAGTGTCCCAAATTTTTTTTGCCGTCTTTTTCTCCGCCACGCTTTACAATACTTCATCGGCTAGTACTAGATGCAGATTAGCAATAGCATTGCCATCCATCTCGTTCCACTTATCATTATCAAGGAAATTTGTGGGCCTTTCGCCAATTGCCGCCAAACAGTTATCTTTTCTTAAAATTGCTTTTATTCTCATTTTTCACAATGAGAAATTATTTCCATTGAATTTTTTTATTTCGTACTTCACCGCCATTGTTGCAGATACCTATGAAGCGGGCTTTGATATCACGTCGGGTTCACCAATATGTGGTGGCAAGTAAAGCCACATTTGCTTATCAATTAAGAAACTTGACCAATTAAAGGAGGTGCTGTAATTATTGCAATCTTCTTCTTGCTTCTTCAAACTTCTTCATACTTCTACTAAGGTTGCAGCAGCTCTTTTTATCCTTAAGCCATTTTGTTTGACCATAAAGGAACAATTAATGCAAGGAATATAGGTGGCACGACAGCAAGCTCTCTACAACTAGTAAAGGAATTCCATTTGAATTTTGCAAGCTTTACCGCCTCTTTCTACCACCATATTCATCTATATATATGTATTTCCCTTTCTTTCAAAGTGTGATTCCATTTTGGTGTGAGAAAATACACATAGAAACAAAGATAGAGGAGAGTATTAGAGAGAAAATTAAGAAAATATTTTTTCTAAATATTCGTGTCTTTTATTTGTAAGAGAGTGTGTAGGTTTTCTCCTATTATAAGAGAGAGGGTATTATTATTTGTGCTCTCCTTATTTTAGAGAGAAATTACTTTATTTTTTTTGCTTTAATAAAATCCTTCTACAATTGTCAATTATTTGTGTGTATTTTATTTGAATATTTTGCACACAAATTTTCATTTTTATCATTTCTACTTCAACTGCGAGTTTTATACCTCAATTTCCTAACAAATTGTTGTATCTATGGCATTAAAATTAATAATATTGATATTTAGGTTGCATGAATGTAAAATATTGATAGTCAATTTTAAAATCATTCTCTAATGCTATTTTGCAAAAAAAGTTATTAATTAATTACATGAATTATTAAAGTTTTTTCTTTCTTCAAAAAATTTGGCCCCTATTTTTTTTCAAAATTTATTTAAAAAAAAAAATTCACAAGGTATAAAAAAATCTTTAAAAGTAAACATTCATCTTAAAAATATTTAAACCATATCAGTTTGATATTTATTTTACATATTAGTATTAAAGAATAATTTTATAATTTTTTATAACAATGTCCATATTGACTATGTGACCATGTTATTTTTCACAATCCATATCCTTATTGAAGATGTTCTAAATTCATCCTTACACATTTGTAAACATGAATGACCAAGGATTGAATGAAAACGCATGAATTAGAACACCTTTTGCCAATATTAGATTATCTGGAAGGTGTTCCTTTACCTTTTTTTTTTTTTTTTTTTTTTTTTTTTTTTTTTTCTGTTATGTCAATTAGCAATCATATCCGATAAGACTGAAATAATTTTTCTCTATGTCTCCATCTAATGGTGCTATCGATTAAAAATGTTAAATATTTTATTCTTCAGTGGTTGTTTACCGCATGATAGATCATTGATTTGATTATTTGGGAAAAAATTTTAAATTGGTGAAAAGCTAAATTTTGAAAAATTATTAAATTAGTAATTTCCTATTCAATAGATGTTAAATTCCAAAGTTCATGATTTATGAAAAAATAGAGTTTTCATTGAAGATTATCAATAATATTTATATTAGTTACATATTCAATTAATAAAATTTTGATAATGTTTCAATGATCGAGAGTTTTTTCTTGGATTAACATAAATAAATGGTTTAAGAAAAAATGGAGTTTTCATTGGAGATTATCAGTAATATTTATATTAATTACATATTCAACTAATATAATTTTTATAATTTTTCAATGAGCATGAGTTTTTTTTTTTTTGAATTGACATAAATAAATGCTAAGGCAAAGTTTGTTTTGATTTTTCAAATAACTTGATTATTAACTTTATTTGTCATATAATCATGATAAGCTTTTTTATTTAAGCTTCTTCTAAATCATTAAAGCTTTTGTATAAAGCTCTTTTATATGTTTACTTGAGGATGACAAACTTCGCATGAAGTATAGATCCCTGTTTGGAATCCTTCAAAAACCGCATAGAAACTTTTGAGTCTTTGATTCTTTGCAACTGTTAGCCAGGGTGGAATTCGACGATCGGACGATGAGGTTGCCGTTGGCTTCCATGGCCATTTTCCAGCACGTGCTAACCGTACGAATGAATGGAAAACACCACGATGTCGCTGGGGTGATGGGTCATTGAGTGGTAATGGCAGTGAGAGTTGAGTTTGCCGAAATCATGGCAATTTCTCCATGGAAGCTGCTGCCATGCAAGGGGGGAGAGAGAGAGAGAGAGAGAGCTACTGCTGTGGGATTCCAAAAGAAAAAGAAGGAAGAAGAAAGAAAAAGAAGAAGAAAAAGAAATGAAAAGAAAAAAGGTGCTTGGTCATGGGTGTGATGTGTCCCCCTTCCTCACCGCTCAAGAATTTTTATTCGCAATAAGATCGTGTAAACTTATTCTAATAATAATATAATATTATAATAAAGATAAAATAATGGCAAATTTAATAAATAAATAATAATATCTATAGATGCTTAAAAATTTCTACCGCATATGCATATGTATGTGTATATTTATATATAAATAATATATATATATATATATATATATATAATTAAAACCATACATTCATTAAGCGATCCACTCGTTAAAATTATCAAAATATTTTTTAATGTTTTTGATCATAATTTTTAAATTATAGTTTAGAATGAGATGTATCGTCTGATTATAAACTCATATTAATGAGCATTACACAATAGTAAACTGGTCACACCAAATTTTAACCAGGAAAAGTCAATTTTTGGCCATGTTTGGTCAAATTGGATCAAACATTGTCTTGATTTTAATTTCTCGATTCTAGCTCCAAATTGAACATGTTATTAGCCTATGAACCCATGTTAATGAATCCTTTATAACCATACAAGAGTCAAGTTCATAACTCGAATTAATAAAAAGTCAACTTTGGATCCACTCATGGTCAATCTCGATCAAGCTTAGTCAAAAGTTCAAATTCTTAGTGTTTTATTAGGTTGGGGTTTACAATTTTTGTATTTATTCTGTATATTAATTATTTTACATTGGTTGAATATTAAAACCCTACTCACTAAGTATTATGTGCTCACCCCTTTTTCTTATTTTCGCTTAAGACAATTTTGGTATTCCTATTACTATTGCTGCCAGCAAACACTCAGGAAGGAGTTGGCCTTATGTAGCGGTTTATTTGGTAGAGGTTTTAGTTTTGTAGCTATGTTTAGATCTCTATGTTTTCATTTTGGACTTGTAATTGTGAAGAAGGTGAAGTATTTGCATCTTATTTCTTTTATATGGGCACTTGTAGTATTTGATTTAATTTGGATGGTGATTTATATCCTAAAGTATGTTATTGTGTTTTGGAACTATTATTTTTGTTGTAGGAGTGTTGGAAATGCTATCTTTATGTAGTAGTTGTGGTAGTTTTGAAAAGTTTTGAATAATTGTGGATTTAGAAGTGTTTTACATTTACAGGTTTTAATGTGATGATTTTTAGGAATGTTTAGAAAACAGACGAGACTTCGCCTCATTTTCTGTGGTAATTGGCATTCTATGAGTATAGTTTGGGTTTGTGTAGAAGTTGGTGTCTTGTGGCTAGCCTAGTGACTTAGTGAATAGCCAATTTTACATAGGTATGACACGTGTGTTTTTGAGTCCTATCACTTATGGCTCATGTTTGCTTTAACGGGTATTTGCTAATTTGTGTATATCGTTCATGTTGTTTTAAGTCATTTACCTAATTTGTTACTCTTATGTTGTGGTTATATAATGCAAAAACTATATGTATTTTGGTTGGTAAGAAACAAGATTTTTTTTTTTCTTAAATTCTGGTTAGACAAGTAAAATTTCACTATCAATTAAATCATATGTGATGTGATTCCGCCCGAGCCCGCTCAACCGATAACTCGCTGGAGTGCTAACCCGATACGGATGAAGACTAGACCAATCACAAGAGCTCAAATTAATAGATTTAAGGACAACCTGGAAGTATTTATACAGGGGGTAATTAATCTCAACAAATCTTGTCCATACTTGAAGATACAAAGCCTATTCTAAGCATCCAAGTGGTGGAAGCCGATACGGACCCGGGTAGCAGTTTTGGTGCAAATATGGACAACGGGCAGCATGAAATGTTTCTAACTCTTTATGGATTCAATACATATGTCTAAGAGGATATGGAATCAAGTTAAGGCAGCTTCAAAGGCATTCAAAAAGGGGTTGTACGGACAACTTCAAATTTGCTTGTGTCTTTACTATATTTTGTGCTGGCTTTACTGTATTTTACTGAGTTGGCTTTTTCTTCCTCTTCCAAGCATGGGCAACGTGTGAGACTTCATATTCAGATTATTTGGCATCCTACAAAGCATATTGAAGCTGATTTGGAGTTCAAATTGGTCAAAGATTGGTTAAAGTCAACTTAGTCAAATAGCTAGTATTTTAGTTTCCTAATTTGATTCTATTTTTTGTTTTAGGAAATTACTATTACTTTTTAGTTTTTATTTATTTATTTTCTGGAAAAATAAGTTTAGAAAAGTTATTACTTTATTATTTTCATTGTAAATTAATTAATTCCTAATTCAAAATAAAGGAATTAATTAATCCAAATTAGATTAGGAAAAGAGTGAGAATTTCGGCCACCATAGGAAACTACTTTGTATGGCCGGTTTTCCTTTTGTTTTTAGGGTTTTATTTTGTGGCTTTGTAGCCTATTTAAAGGCTTATTTTTCAATAAGAATAAAGCTTGAATTTTATTAAGAAAATACTTGTGAGATTAATTATCTCTTTGTTTTTTGAGAACACCTAAAACACCATTAGAGAATTGGTTGTTTTAGCTTGACTTATCAATAGATTTTTCATCCCTTATTGTGGCGTCTACATTATACTAAGGTTTTTAACCACAGGTTGGTTAGGGGTTGAGGTCCATTCTATTAGAACTTGAACTTAATTGAGATTCGGACTAATATAATACGGGTTTAGGAGCAGGTTGTCCTAGGTTCGTATCAATATGCAAACCATCTGGAGCAATTGTCATTTTACAGAGAATGTTGTTTATGCTCTTAAGGGTTCAATTCAAGTTGGATTTCAAGTCTTGTTTAGGAAGTGTCAAATATCATGTCGAGCTTATTCCCACAAGGATCCACCTTTAAAGGACAAGGAGGACAAGGAGAGGATCGTGTGCTCTTGGCTCCCTATACATATATAGGAATATTCTACATAGCAACGTTGGACATGATATGTTGCCTGATAGTCTTTTGATTCATAATGGGAATACCTTGAGTCAACGGGTTATAAGACAACATATCATGCTTAACTGGTAAAATATTTATATATATATATATATATATATATATATATATCTATATATACATATATATTTAATAATATTCTACTAGGCGGTGGAACTCAAGATATTTTGTGCACTTCATTAGTCTATTGGCAACAATAGATTGCTTTTTTCCACATGAATTAGCAGTCTATTGTTCCCAATAAACTACTAGAACCCAAGATATCTTAGGCTCCATTGCCTAGTAGAGTAAACTTTTATTTAATATATATATATATATATATATATATATATATATATATTATTTAAATGTACATTTATATTTATATTGTGTGTGTGTGTGTGTATATACATATATTTTTTCGAGTAAATTGTCACAAGAGATGAACCATCATACTAATTAAATGAAATCCCTACAAGATTGGAGTCCCAAAATAAACGCAATTGCATGCTCAAGAAGCTCCAAGAAAAGCAAATTTTTTTAGAAAATAAAATAAAGTGCACCAAAAATAAAAACAGCCCAAACAGGCATAACCAACAAAGAAGAAACAAAAAATCAACTCCCTTAAAGCCTTATTGAAACCTGACTATGGTAAAACCTAATGGAAAAAACCAAGTTAGGAAAGAGAGTACTTACAAAGAGAGTTAATTACAAAACCTGTAAAAAGGCAAAGGACTAGATCCCTATATTACACAAAGAAACAAAAATATATCTGGGCAGGAAAACCAATAAGGGTCCGTTTGGTATAGTTGATGAAAGTAGAACTTTAGTCTGTTGAACTTTATATAATAGATCTTTTTGAAAAATTTTTTTTATTAAAAAGCTAATAAGTATTTGGTTGTAAAAAAAAAAAAAAATTACATTAAATGCTCATTAAACTGTATTAAATGCTTATTAAATTTTCGTATAAGGTAAAAAAAAAGAGTTTTTTTTAGAGAAGCAGTTTTTCTAAAACAATTTAAAAAAAACATATTTTTTGGTCAATAAGTAATTATTGATTTTTGCCAAACATCTTTATTTTTTTATAAAAAAATTTTTAACCTTCCAGTAGAATTTTTAAGCAAAATAAAAATTCTACCAAACAGAGCCTAAAAATCTTGAGAAGCACGAAGACCAAAAGAAGCCAACTTATCAGCTCGTTCCCCTACTAAAAATATATGAGAAACAACAATCTCTATATTAGACATGGAAAAGGCAAAGAGACCAATATTAAAAGAGACCCACGGAACTTATATTTATATAGTATATTCATATTCATATAGTATATTTATTTTTTTATGTAAAGAAAAGTAAAAATATTTTTTAAAATAAATTTACCTTTTTTTTTTTTTTTTTTTTTTGGGTTGAAGGGAGGAAACAGTTTCTCTATTTCTGTCGAAAATTCCTTCCCCATCCCGCTTCAGAAAAAATGGGATAGACAAACAAATAAATTGAGATAGAGCGGGGAAGGAAGCCGAGAAGGCTGCCCTATTTTCCAATCCTATCATACTTGTTTATGCTTAAGACGGTGTGACAGTAAGTCAAATCTTTTAAAATATTATAAAAAAAAAAAGTGTTATCTCTTTAAATATATCTTATGGTTTTTGAAAATTTATATGGGAATAGGAATAAAGCACAAAGTAATTTATCTTTACTATTACCAAAGCAAAAAAGTCTTCTTTTTACGGTGAATGAAATATTTTTATTTTTAAAAGAATTGATTATATTTTTAAAATAGTGTATATAATAAACTTTGGATTTACAAATATTAGTAGTTAACTTTTATGTAGTGTGTGCTTTCTTATATTTATAGGAATAAATTGTTTTTTTTTTTTTCTAAGTAACAATATATTATTGATATTGTCAATTTAGTTATCTATTAATTAAAAAATAAAAAGAAAAAAATGTAAACAATATAGTTCATCCAATATATCCAGCACCATATTATCATATATATATATATTTATATATTGGAGAATTTACTCTTCTAGAAAGGAATCCAAAATAACCGCTTGACTGTCTAACAACATATTATGGAGCGGTGAGTTCTGCAACATGTTAGGGATGTTCAGATACTCAAGTTATATCAAACATACATACATATATATATATATATATATATATATATATATATATGCATATAGATCCAGCACTAAATATGGTACAATACTGTTCCATCCATTCTGATAAAATGTATCCATTTGTAATACGGTACAAAAGGGTACAATAAAGTTATGGTGTCTACCGAAGGAATCCTTTTACCAGATTTATTATTTTAATAAAAAAGTAGATACTGCCCTTTATTTATTTAGGTACAACTTAATCATAAATGCAGGGACAGAGAAGAGAAAGAAGAGAAGTGAAATGATAATAATAATGATGGAAAGGGCAGAAGAATTTCCAAGCACTGAATAGGTGCCTACAGCAAAGGCTATGATCATTGCTTCCATGGCGTATATTGTGAGAATAAAGGCCACAACAACAAGCTTAGACTTTGTTGGACTTAAATTTGATGATGTTGTCATTGCCAACAAAAAGTGGAGAAACACAGCTGAAGTCGAGAGGACCATGGCAATTGTATCTGTAATAATAAAAGCTTGAAAAGCAGATTTTTTTGATAATATTGCCAAACCCCGACCAGGATCACCCTTTTCACTATTGTAGCCACCGGGCATGGTAAATCCAGCCGCAAAAGTTACAGTTGCTATAAGTGTTGCCACTAGTAGATGGGATTCTCTAGCTGCGTAAAGTTCCGAAACTATCTTTCTGTTGATACTTTTCCGGCTACTTCGTTTCCAATTACCAAACTTGGGCAACAATACCTGCAATATAAGTATATATATCTATATATATTGCTAAAGTTAATTTACATTATTTTAGAAGATTAAACATAAAATATACACTAGAAGAAACCAGTCGTTCTAATGTGTTATACATATTAATTTAGTATCTTCACTAATGTTTCGAAATCTATACACCTAAACTTGTCTGGTCTCTTGTGATTTAGGAAATTGCACTACAAGGGAGATTGAATGGAATGATCATACCTCCAAATACAGCTGACCAGATTGAGTCTCCAGGGAAACGTCCAACACGGTTTTGTTTTCGTTATTAACCTCATTCTTGTCAAGACCTGGAAGAGGATGACGAGTGATTACATCGAAAAAGGAGATAGGATTAGCAGCTGCAAGCACATGGAGTGGTGTATTCCCTTGATCATCTTTGTCTTTTATAAGTTTTTCAATAGCAGGATTTTTCAACAGAAAAGACCAGATGTCACGGAAATATGTGTCTGCTGCTAGATGAAGAACATTCCGTTCATGATGATCTACCAATTCAGTACTGTCGGGACATTGCAAAATGAGCTCCTTAATTATGTCAATATTTCTTTGCTGGATTGCAAGGTGAAGAGGTGTCAATTGATCATTTTTGCTGGAAATATAAGCAGCTGATTTATCTGCTTCTAGTAACATTTTCAAGATCACAAGGCATCCTCTAAAGCTTGCACAATGGTGAAGGGGTGTCCATCCCTCATCGTCTACTTCGCTTGTCAGTGTAGACTTTGTTCTTTCCAGTATTCTTCTTGTCATTTCTAAACAGAAAATATTTTGTATGTTATGTCTACTAGCTAGATAGATAAATGAAAAAAATTCTTTCATCTTCCAATATACATTTTGTTAAATTCAGTGTACAATATATCTTCTATTTCCATGACTTTATTCTTTAGTTCATATATGAAAATTTCATCAGTGCTGCTAATTTACACGACAAAAAATATCCTTTCACACTGCAAAATTATTTGAATTACTCAAACTTCCTTTATTATTGTGATTATTATTATTATTTTCGTTTCCTTTTTCCTTTCCGTTCATCATCACTGATTTTATAAACTTGGAATTTCGTTAGGATCCTAATTCACGTTCTCTTGCTTCTCTGAGTACCTCAACCACCTCATACTCATCTTCCTGATTCGTTGAAAAGTACTACTTCATGTTTATTGGGTTTTCTTCTAACCAGAAGCTTCATAGGCTTCATCTCTACAAATCTAATGGGGTATACGAATAAGATTTTCCAAAGAAAAACTGCCCAGATTATTGAAAAAACAAATGGCAAAACCAGAAACAGAGACAAGAAAATGAAAATAAAGTGCCAAGAAAAAGAATGGACAGGAAATGAAAGCCGTACAGAGAGTTGCAAAGAGCTTTAGAAGTTTGAAAAAAATGAGACTCTGAGGATTTAGAGGCATTCGGGGAGATGGGTTTTGGGTATAATTTCTATTCAAGATCCTTTCACAGATTTGAAAATAGTTCACTTTTTTTTTTTTTTTTTTTTCTTCCCATCTCTCTCACCTTCTTTATCAAATTGTTCTGTAAAAACAGAGATGAGTGTTTGGAAATTGAGCAAGAAACTGTGTTGGAGAAATAGCAGAGATTATGGCAGAGAGAGAAGATAATTTGGAAAAAAAGGGAAATTCAAAGATATCATTTCCTACAAAAGGGGGTTATAAACTACAATAAAAGTTAGTGTAAAGGTTTTAGACTGATGAATGAGAATTACATGCTCTCCCTTCCCCAAACCCGTTAATTATTAAAATAAAATTAAAAATTATATATAGATTTATATATTTTTATATTTATTCATATAAGTTGAAAATAATTTTGTAATATGATATATGCATGTAGAATATATTTTCTAATAAATAAATAAAATAACATTTTAAGATTTAATTTTTTAAATAAAATTTATATCGCCATAAAATTAGCAAAGGAATAGTCTTCGATCACAATAAATATACAAAATTAACCATAATTTTTCTTAAACTCTGAAAGTGCACCTGCATAAATTTATATATATAATTACAGTATTTATTTATTATTATTTTATTGTTAAAAATTTAATAGGATAATTGAATATTTTAATGGTGACCAATTAAATTGCTATGTATATGATTAATATATTTCATTGAATTTAAAATATATATATATATATATATATATATATATATATTTTTTTTTTTTTGCATTTTCATTTTTGCTCCTAAAATTGTGGTACATCAATATCACGTATTATACCATATCAAAATCCTATGCACACAAACACACACACACACACAAATATATAAAATAAAAATAAAACTATATATATATATATATGTACCTTGATCCTGCTTAATAACTGCAGCATGTAGAGTGGTTCTCCCGTTTGGACCTCTGTGAACTAGGGATGTGCAGAAGTCTAATATTTCAAAAGCTAGATGATTATATGATCTTTCCACTGCCAAATAAAGTGGTGTCTCACCAGTCTTATTAGCAGAATATGAAAAATCAGGATCTTCCTTAATTAACAATCGCACCACCTGAGTGTGGTTCATTCTTACTGCCTCATGCAAAGCAGTATCTTTCTGTTTACTTGTCATCTGCAGTATCTGTCTTGTTCCGCTCTCGAGCTCTATGTTCCGCGGTGATTTTGCATGTTCCAACAGCACCTTAACGACTTGATGGTGCCCAAATCTGGCTGCAATGTGCAATGGTGTTTCGCCTTTGTCATTAGCATGGAATAATAGTGGTGGGCACTTGTCCAATACACTTCTCACGAACTCAATTGACTCCATTTCTTTTGGTCGTGCTAAGATGTTGATATGGAGGATGGTGTTGTTTCTCGGAGTCAATAAACGAGCAAGATTATCAGCTTGTTCTTCCACCACATCAATTTCCCCTTTGACTGCGGCATTGTAGAATACAACATCCATATACTTGTTCTTGTTCTCTGCTTGGATAGGAATAGAGACAACTTCATTTGCATCGGAAATGGCCAAGGAAATCTCCATCGCTACTGTCCCAAAGTTCTGTATGTATGATCCTTTTTGTCTGAACAGAAACATAAATACAAAGTAAACCAAACAAGTGCTCATATCCCAAGTGAGCTATATATAGCACATAAAAGTATAATTTTTCAATCACATCAAAATAAAAAAATTAATAAAATAAAGAAAATAATAAAAACAAAGTTGTACAAACAAGTGTACGTGGAAGATAAAAAATATAACTCACATCCAGGAAATACCAAAATACAGCAGAGAAATGGATCTTCAGGATAACTTCTTCCTCTCTTATTATCCACACGTCTTATTAATTACTTGTACAATTAAACTTGTTCCAGACTATATGAAACAGAAATGTTCATTTTCTGGAGTGTGAGATTTTTCTGTCATGTCTGTGTCATTTTATAGGTGTTCTAATCTCTTTTTGACAAGCTACAGACTTTGGCTATGGGTCCTAATTAACAGAAACCCCATTAAGAAGGTTGATGAAAAGAAAGGAAAATATGGAAGTTCATACCGTGATGCAAGAAGTTTAGAATAACAAATAAAAGTGGGTCCACATTTATTTTGCCTTTAACAGTGGCATTGTAGAATTTAACACATCCATACACTTCTTGTTGTTCTTTGCTTGGATAGAATAGAAAAGTAGCATTTGTCCAATCATATTCGAAATTCAAAATAACTAACAAAGTTGTACAATCAAGTACTGTAGATAGATAAAATAACTCACATCGAAAAAAATAGCAGACAGCAGAGAAATCTGTCTCCAACAGAACTTCCCCCTCTTATTATTCCACCAGTCTTATAAAGTTAACAATTAAACTTGTCCCAGTTCTCAAACTTGAAACAATGTACATTTTTCTGGAGTGATAATTTTCTCTCATGACCGTGTCATTTTATAAAGTTAACAACTTCGGTTCTCGCACAATAAAATATTGAACAAGGGAATTGACGGCAGCTCCTCCTAGAAGGTCGGTGAAAGTAAGGAAAATGTGGGAAGTTCCTGGTGTGTTACAAGAAGTTTTGAATAAGAAAAGTGGTGAACACAATTAATAACCAACTCTATTATTTTCTTGATCAGCCAAATTAAATATATTTATTATATATTATCAACGACTATAAATATAAGTGTTTTGCTCAGATATTGTAAGCAAAAATATAATGAAAATGTAACCGTTTGAGTTCAGATCATATTTCTCATAAATAAAAATTAAAAAAAAGAAAAAGAAAAAGAAAAAGAAAAAGATTTCTGAGCATATTAATTGGACCTTATTTGATTATTGCTTTTACTTTATATTTGCACAATGTTCATTCCACTCGTGCACCTTTTTTTTTTTAATAAATTTCCTCTCGTGCACTTTATTCTTCATAGTTGTACAATGTTCACTCCCCCTTACACTTTATTCTTCATATTCATATTTGCACGGCATTTTTTCCGGCCGTGAACTTTGTTAGAATTAATATTTCTCCAAAAATATTATCAAGAAATACATCATCGTTATATTTATATTGTTTTAACATTCTTCTTCACATTTAGACAAGACTTTTTAAACTTATTTTTAAATCCTTAAATATTTATTTATTTATTATTATTATTTCTTTATGGATTGCAGTATTTAATACTGTCAAGTTTAATCTAGGATTTCAAAAATCTTTGGCTATGATACCTTACCATATCTCACAAAAATGTAAACCATTTAAAACCATTTAGAAGGTAAATTGTCATTACATTTATATCACTTTAACATCTTTATTCTTTATATTTACACGATATTCCTTCCGTGTATATGTTCATTCATATTTGCAACATGTTGATACTGTGCTTTTTCTCTTTTAAATTTCCACCCTTGCGTGCATGTGGTATATTTGCATCATTTCGTGCATATAATATGGATATTTACCATTTTGTGCATATGATATCTCATTATCAAAATTGGAGTTTTATCATTTTTTTGTTTTTTCGTTTTTTGCAAATTGAATTATTTTTCTAATTATACAAAAATCCTTAAAAGTTTTTCATGCCAGCTTTGGAATCTTATGTTTTATTTAAGAAACAAATAAATCGTTATACTCCTTAAAAATTGTTCCAAAATTAAATAATAATATGCAGTACAATAAATTTATTTTTCAAATTTTGTATATCAACTAATTAATTGAAATTTCAATAATTTGGGAGCAAAATATATATATATATATAAAAGAAGAACCGTATATGACAGATGTTAGCATATGCTTTTTTCAAATTCCTTTCAAAAACATATTATTTAGTTTTATTTTATTTATTATTTATTATTTATTATCTTATCTTTTATGTATAAAATCAAATATATATAAAATTAATTTTTGATATAACTTTCTATAACTATCAAATAATTGATATTATTACATATGGTAATAATTTTAAAATAAATTTAAAATAATTAAAATATTTCATTTTATCTTATTTACCAAATATATTTTTTTATCCTTTTAAAATTATTTATATTTCAATTATTATAATTATTATTATAATATTATATAATATTATATAATATTATATTATATTATTTTACTGTGGTTGATTCACAAGAAGGTATTGTGGCTTCTTTTGCTAATTATATATTATATAATATATATGATAACAGAATTGTAGTCTAATTATGGCCTAATATATATTATAATAATGTATACTACGATGCATTTTCACATTTAATATTTTATTTTATTTTATTTACCAAATAAGTTAAACATATTTGGCTATAAATATGTAAATGACACATTCGGATTATTTAAAATTTCAGTATTTAATATTTTGTTAGTTTTTAGTCTCTCATATTATGTTTTAGTTGTTAAAGTTTTTTTTTTTATTCTTTAATTTCGATATATATATTTTTTATGGATCCTAAACATGATCATGTTAATTATAAGCACGGATGTGAGTCAGGCTATGGATTTTAAATGAAATTGAAGATGCTGAATCAAGACATGATGACCAAAGAAAAAGATGCTTCTGATGAAGAATTCTTGATTATTGATTCACCTTTTTCTATCAACTTTTTCAAGATGATGGAGAAGAAAAAGATAAAAATGAGACGACGCAAGAGATTATTCAGACTTAGGGTATGCAAGATAGAGTAATACGATTGTTCAAGCAATCAAGTGCTGCCAAAATTTCCTGACTTTGAGATAACTTCATTGAATAATAAGCAACTTAAGGAGATTAAGCGGTTGTCCTAGATATTATAGTTATTTTTTTTCTTATTACGCTTTTTTATTGAGATTGAAATTAAAATTTTTTTTATTTTTTATTTTAGTTAGTATAAATTATAATATAGTTTTTTTGAGGTAGACAATATTTTTGCTTTTGTAGTTGGTTAATATAATTATTTTGGTATTCAATATTTTGTGATTTGTTTTTGTTGTTTTAGCTTAATTTTTCTCTATTAGGTAACTTAATTTTTTAAGAAGAAAGTAGTGGGAATAAGAACAAATAATTTTTTTATTCGTCTATAGACACAACTCTTAATTGCATCTGGTTGGTAAGATGTATTGTGTGGATATTATGATATCACCAATTATATTTATCTTAATTAAATGCTGAAACAGGGGATTATCCAATACCATTTGTGATTTGATCATACTATATATGTTTCAATTTTCTAAATTTTTTTTTCCATTTTTTTGGAAAGGACTCTCTTAAACTAAAGCTCCCGGAATTAACTAATTGGATAATCCCTTACCAAAATAGGAGTAATCTCTAAATTCGCCATGTTAGTTTTTTACGAACTTTGTGTTCGGTCAACAAGTAAAAAAATATTCTATATATTTTTTTATTTTTTTTAAGTTCATAGAAATGGGGAATAATTTATTAGTTAATCAAGTAAATATATGTATATGTATATATATAACATAGTATTTGATACTTTGCAAGTTTCCAAGATTACAAGCATATGACAGTGAGTGTGATCCATGACTTTATTTATATATTGTTCACCGTTCCTTCATTTTTAGATAATAAAAATATATGAAAATTAATAAAGATATCTTTTTATTTTGATATAAAAATAAATAATAGTTGTTAAATATAATCAGATTTATATCTAAAATAAATTATTAATTCATTTGAATTTGAATTTGAATTTTATAGATGAAAAAAATTAAATAGGTAAACATTTTATAATTTGAATTTCATAAATAATTTATCTTATAAGGTAAAAATATATCTATGTGATAAATAATAATAATAATAATAATAATAATAATTAAATAAACAAATAATTAAATAATTAAATAATTAAATTATATTATGAGCATTTAATGTATGGAAATTAATTATTTGCAAGGAATCAAAAAATATATTTGAATTTGAATTCTATAAATGGTGTTAAATTTAATTATATAAATGCATTTGAATTTGAATTAAAAGTTTTTAGATGGAAAAAATTGGATAGGAAATTTCCGTAGATGGAAAAAAATAGATAGGTAAATATTTTTAAATTTGAATTCTACAATTGAATAATATTATATATAGAGATCAAATTTATAGTTATTTACTAATTTTTATAGTATAGATTGAAAAAAAAAAAAAAGAACGATTCAAAAGATACTTATTAAGAATAAAATTTTTAAATAGGTTTTCAAATATAATTAATTATTATAAATTTTTTAAAAATATATCTATTATGATTACACATGCAGAGTATCTCACGAGATGAACACTAGTATAATATAAAAATTGAATAGTTAATAAATAAAATTATCAAGTATCGTTATAAGGTTCTTTTGAATTCCCTCCAAATCATTAAAAATAAAAAAAAAAGAAATTCATCTCCCAAAAACTCATTCATAAAACAATCATGTTTTTTCTTTCTTATTATTAAAAATATTTCACAAAAAAATTCCATACACTAATACATATTCTTATATGGATATATAATAAATGAAATTTTAATATCATTAATATATAGATTTTAATAATAAGATTGATCTCTTTATTTGATTTTTTATAAAACATATGTAACTATAAATAAATTATCTTACAAGATAAAAACATGCTTATAGTTATAGGGTAAATAATAACAATAATAACAACAAAAGTAATTAAATAATATTATGAGGATTTAATATAGGAAAATTAGTTAGGAATAAAAAAATAGTTAGACAAAAATTAAAAAATATTTTATAATCTATATATTAATATTTTTATTGGTTTATCATATTTATTTTATTGTAAGATAACATGATTTTGTATACTAATTAATAATCCGATTGATCTTTTTATTTATATAATCTATATATTTATATCTTTATTACTTTTTTATATTTATTTTATATAAAATAATAATATTTTATTTATAGTAATTAATAGTGAGACTTATATTTTTATTTAGTTTCTTTAGAAATTTTTAAAATGTAAGGTAAAAAAAAAAAGTGTATATAGTAAAAGATATTCTTATTATTGAAGATATTTCACACAAAAATTCTATATAATAATACATATTCATATATACATATGTAATAAATAAAATTTCATTATAAAATAATAAAATTAATATATGGCAATTAATAATGAGATTAATCTCGTTATCAAAAAATTTAAGATGGCTAATGCATTTTTTTCAATATTTTCCTAAAAGCGCTTAATAGATATATATATATATATATATATACATATTTATATATATATATATATACATATTTATATATATATATATATACATATTTATATATATATATATATACTAACCAAGGAAGAAAATATCGCCGAAATCATCGAAATGTCGTCGAAAGTTTCAGGTATCGCCAAGCATCGACACCGATAGAGGGGGGGAAGAAATTTCTGTCAGTGATGTCGTGGAAACATCGCCGATTCCGTGTAATATCGTCGTTGTCGGAAGAAATCGGTTGAAATTTCGAACAATTTGTGGAAATCCAATGGAAAACTAATGGAAATCGACGAAATCTCGGCTACCTTTGTTTCTCATCTCTTTCGATCTTTCCCAAAACCAAAAAGATCCAAAAACCGATCTCAGCCAAAATCTCACCGATTCAATTGAGAAAAAGATGAAAAAATTTCTAGAAATTGTTTATGGGAGTTGCTGTCGTAAGGTTGCTGGTTTCTTTCTATTTTCTTTTGAGTGATCGGGAAGAAGATTGAAGAGGAGAGTGGAACTGTGGAAGAATGAAAAATATCCCCAGTAAAAGGAATAAAAAAATTAAAAATTAAAATAATTAAAAATAATAAAATATTAATAATTTAGAAAATATATATATACAAAAAAATAGTTAATGGATTGACAGATTTTAATTATCCAGATAAATAATATTTTAATAATAAATTGTACAATACGTAAAACTGGTAAATGGTAAATGTAAATGGTAAGTGCTTTGCTTACATATTTCTTCTATTTTCCCATTTGTTAATGTCTTTGGTTAACAAAATAACCATCATAATATTATATTCTATTTTTTTTTTATCAAAAATAAACTGATTTTGAAAAAAAATTGGATTCTTCTTTTTTTTTTTTATCTTTTTTAAATTTAGTTTTTCAAAATAGTTTAAAATCAGTTAATTATGGTAAAGATATTAATAAATAATTTTTTGCTACTATAATATGAAATTGCAGATTATATAGAATTAACAAATCAATTTAAAACACCAAAGAGTTCTTTTTGGTATTGAGGATGTATTATAAATTATATTTGATAATTTTATATATCTTAATATTATTTGTTAAATTTTTTATATTTTGGTGATAACAAATATTGTATTTTCTTTACTTACAATAATTTTTAATATTTATGAACTATGTTAATAATATCTTTGCATTCTAATTATTGTATTTTTATATAATTTTATTATATTAATTATCTCATATATAAAAAATTGTATTCTAAATTAAAAATTTATAGTTTCCGTAACTTTACCGATATTTCCATCGATATCGATATTTCTATCGATATTTCCGTAAAATCATACCCTCGACATTTCCATCGACATCGATATTTTCTTCACTGATACTAACAAAAGAAAACCACTTGTTAAGAAAACAGTTTAAAATGGACTTATATATATATATATATATATATTTAAAGTTGCTTTTAAAAGATAATTTTAATATTATGATAATATCTATATATATAGTTAACTATTACAAATATTTCATTTGTACTATTATAAAATTTCCGGCCATAAAATGGATGTTATTAATCTCAAAGCTTTAAAAATGATTTTCTGAACCAAGTAAAAATTAGGATAATAAATTATGGATAAACACTCTCCAATTAATAAATTAACAAAATTGCTAATTATTCATAAATATTAATTAAATACCATTTATGTACGGTTAATATTACAATTGATAATTAAACTGTATTTAATTTCATTTCCATTTTTAAATATGGAAAAAAAAGTAGCCAATTATTTAATGCATGTTGATCCAAAACACCAAGTTACCTTTTTTTTTTTTTTTTTCCCAACTGAACACTCAAATTACGATTTTTAAATAGTAATAATAAATTTGAAAATTAATTGTGGAATTAAAGAAGCCTGAATAGAGCTACTTTTATATTTTAAAAGTTAATAAATGAATCTGAATAAGGCAAATAATACATTTTTGAAATAATAATAATTTTTTGGAGCAAATAAAACTTAAATAAAGCTAATTATTTATTTTGAAAATAAATATAACTTTTTCCTTAAATGAATGAGGATATAAATAAGGCAAGATTCATAATATTTAGATTGAGAAGGGTAATGACTATACATAGTTATTTTTAAAACTAATTCAAATAATGAAGAAAAAAATTTTAATTTGGAACAGTAGATTGATTTTAGGAATTGGAAAAATTTATATTCATCGTTCAAAACAATATTTGTGTCTTTATCAAGTTTTGAATATCTTCACCTATCAATCAGGCATACAACTATTGAACAATATTTCCTTCTTAATTTCGATATTGTTAAAATATTTTTTTATACTCTAAAAAAATTATTATTATCTTTTGTTGTCTCACTTAGTTAACTAAATTATATATTTAAAGTCCTTTTGTAGGCATTTAATTTGTTCCATGTAAGCTAGTACAATTGCCTAATTTTTTGTCCGATTTATTTTACATAATTTTTATTATTTTATTATTATATTTTCTTTATTTATCTAATTAAATGTCGAGTGATACTCCTACACCTATTAAAAGAGACATTCAAATTGTGATTTTTGCAAAACTACCAAACAATATGAATAAATATTGTAAAATTGATAACAAACTATCAATACTATTTAGTCCTTACTCATAAAAAATAATATAACTAATTAATTTGATTTGATTTGAATATAATTAATTCTCGAGATCATCTATTACGGTTATACATGTCATGCATCGCATAGGTTCAACACTAGTAATATTACATACACATATATAGGGGAAAAAATGCAACTAACATTTTTTGAGTGCTCCTATATGAAAATATATGTTAATGTGAACATTTATATATAGTCAATCTCTTTTATTAAGTCAATATGATAATATTATATTAAAAATTTAAGATGTCAACCTTTTAGATTTAACTTTACAAGCTCAAGCAAATTCAATGGTTGTAATAAAAGATTTTGGCATAATATTATCAGATTTTAGCAAATTTAAGACGATTTGAAGGTGCAGCCATACGCCATCTTGTTTGAGTTCGGTACTTCAAATCATTTTCAATGTGCCAAGAGAGATTTGCAACATTGGTACTCCAACCAAAAATATGTAATTAAGGACCAATTTGTGCCTAGAAGAAGGCTTACCTACATGCAATGGAGAGCATTAAGATAATACAAATTAAAATTGGCCTATATCCCAATATCTTAAGCTCATAATTCAAAACTCTTGCCCTATTTGTGGTCATATTACCTTTTTTTTTAAAAAAAAAAAACAAAATCTTCTTCTTGAGTAGCAACAAAAGATAAAATAAAATAAAAAGCTGCAGAGGTATTGTTGATTCTTCACTTCTCCAATATGTTAAAGTTCACATTTTTTTTTTCTTAGCTTACCATGAAATTCTTTTACGGAAGGACAATACTTGCCTCCACATTAGTGTGGAAGCTTTCTTCTTTACGATCTTATGTGTCCTTTCTTATTGGTTTATATATTTGCCACAAAAGTGTTATAATTTTTATATTTTCTGTTAAATTGGAGAAGGGGCTTTAACACTAGATCTTGAACCTAGAACTTTGAAGTTATCATTAATGGTAATTGCCAACTAGGTTGTCGTATGAAGATAACAATATTATCATTAGATCATATTATTTCATTAATACTGTGGCGTCCATAATTAATTTTTCTTTGTTTCAATAATTATTTTGAAGTACTGTCTAATAATAATATCACGACAAACATATTTAGGAAAAATAATGGAATTAACGAATTTTTCATACTACATATTATGAAATTATATAGTTAGCATGAATATATATATTTATAGACAATCTTTCTTATCAAATCAACTTGATAATGTTATATTAAAAATTTATGATATCATCCTTTTAGATTTAACTTTAAAAAAGGCCAAGCCCAATTAAAAAAGATCAAGCAAATTTAACCATTATGATTAAGGATTTTAGAATAATATTATCTGATTTTAGCAAATTTAAGCATTATTGAAGATTTGCAGTACTAAAGATCTAAAGGTGCAGCCATACATCATCTTGTTCAAGTTGGCTATTTCCAAACAAGTTTTGAATGTGCCAATGGAGATTGGTAACATTGGTATTCCAACCAAAAATACATGTAATTAAGGACCAATTTATCCCTAAAAGATGGCTATACCTACACGTAATGTAACATACCGACCCGAAAAATTATCCTGAATTTGAATTTTTGACCAAATTTGATTAAAATTGATTGGGATTGACCAAATGGATCTCACGATTGACTTTTTATTGTGAGAGTGATTTTGTATTGACCAAGTTACTATAGTGGAGTACTAGTCGATACGAGTTCATAGACTAGTAGCATGTCAAAATTAGAACTAAAGTTAGAAAGTTATGGTCCAAACAAGATGAGATCCAAACTAATTGGTGAGTCCGAGTTGACTTTTTATCTATATGGATTCTGATGTTGACTAATGTATTATGTGATGGTGCTCATCGATAAGAGTTCATAGATTGGTGACACGCTTAATTTGGATCTACAGTTGAAAAGTTATGGGTCTGTAAAGTCGTGCCTATCTTTTTTTAGACTTACTTTACTAGGTAGTAGAAGTGTGCCATATATCATGTTTATAAATATGCCAAATGTCACGACCAGAGAGGGACACATGTCATCCTTAATAAAAAATTATTTTCTCTTTCTTTTTCTTTCTCCCTTTCCTCTCTCTCCTCCCTCACATGAAAAACATCCTCTCTCTCTCTCTCTCTCTCTCTCTCTCTCTCTCTTCCTCTCTCCTTGGGTTGGCTAGAATTGATGAACCTCTGGTTACCCATCAGTGGACCCATGTCGGCCGCTGACATTGCCCAATTACGCCCAGATCTAGCGTTGGAAGCCCATGATGATCGTTTCTCTTACTTTGGTCTGCACCACCCCCACTGTTCAATAGCTTATCATGCCAGCTTCACTGAGTCTAATTGCTGGGGAAGTCGTCAATGCATCAAAAAAACGGCCATGGAAGCCGATGGTGGACACACCATCCAACCATTATATTCAGGCCATCTCGTGCCATGCTTTCAGTCTCCGCCCCCCCCAATTTAAGTCTCTTGAAGCTAGTGGTAGCCTTTGTTTGCTCCAATTCGAGCTCCTTTATGGCATACAAAGGGGGTGAGTTGGCAATTGTTTTCGATGAGAATTTCGGCCACCACTAGCGATGTTGAGCTTGATGGAGGTTAGTATCGTGTTCCTCATACCTCTAGCTTTCTGTTGTTATCGTGTTTGTGAATTATGGTGGTTTATTTGAAAAGTTACCATTTTTGAGTAAACTCTGTATTTAATGTGATAATTGTGTTTAATTGTGCACATATGTATATGCTTATACATATATATGCACATGTATGATTGCAAAGGCATATTCTTGTATATGTATATATATATAAAAGTATATTTATATACTCCTTTGCCATGTGTGTGAATGTACATATATATATATATATATACATTGAGTACATGAATATATATTTATATGTGTGTGTGTATGTGCTTGTTAAAAGAATTGTATGCATATGAATATGCTTATGTGTGTGAACATATGTGATTATATATATATATATATATTGCAGCACCAGTATATATATATATATATATATATATATATATATATATTTTTTTTTTTCACTTAGCATGCCTCTCCCATGACTTTCTGGACCAACCAACCCCCCCAAGTCTCTCTGCATTTTGGGAGTGGAGCACTCAAAACCGAGCAATGGATCTTAGAATAATTCCATTTGGAACGACACGACTCTTTCTATTTTTGCCTTGGAATTTGAGTATATATATATATTTGTTTATATATGTATATTGGCATTTATATACTTGTTGAAAGGATTTTGTTATGTATAGAGATGAATATATATTTGTGTACACAGAGATGTGTTATTTTTAAAATTTAAGAAAATTGTTATTTGATTTTATTGTGCTATTTTATATGATTTAAATATATTTATTATATGGTTTTGGAGAAATTATTTGTGATTATTTATCATTGAAAGTATTGTTAAATTTTATTGTTATATTTATTTTGCATAATAAAACATATATGTCTCAAATTAAGTTATATATAAATTTTATGTGACTTAGTATAATTTTTACATAAATAAATTTTAAGGATTTAAGAAGAAGAATAATTTTTAGTGTATAAAATATATTTATGCAATTAGATAATTGTGGAATTGAAATTACTGTAGAAGTAATTAATTTTATAAAATCATTGGATTTATGGAGTTGCTTAAAAGAAAATATGGAATTTTATAGATTTATTAAAAGTGTATAAACCCGATTGTTTTTATCAAATTTCAGTATTTATGATATTGTAAAATTTTATAGTTTATAAACACACCATACAGTAATATGTTCTATACTGTATCTGTGGTTTAGCACATAAGTATATATGATTGCTCTGCGAGAGCCATGTACTTAAGGGTTGGCAAGTATATTTGTAAAACGGGCATCAGTCACTCCCCTCTTTGGCTGTAGGATGATTGGTTATTATGTTATGGTCATCCTGTTAGAGCCATGAACCTGAGGATTAGCAAGTATTTCACACAGTGGGTATCAACTGCCCCCTTTCTTGGTCGCAAAATGACTGGTTATTATATGGATTAGTGCACAAGTTATATACATGGTCATCCTTTGTGAGCTGTGATGAGAGAGAGTTGGTAAGTATATTTGCATAGCGAGCATCAACTATCCTCCCTTTGGTTGTAGGGTGACTAGCTATTACGGATTAGCGTGCATATATATATATGGCCATCCTGTGGGAGCTATGGGCCTAAGAATTGGCAAGTATATTTGTTCAGTGAGTATCAGCCACGCTACCCTCAATCGAAGGATGATTGTTTTAGCCATGGTAAGTTATTAGCAATCGATGTTGTAGGACACCAAAGTGACTAATTGCACGTTTCTCTCTTTAACCTCCCCATCAGGTAGTGGTTGGGATGTGAAGTACTATCTGACACCACTGATATATCGTATGGTGCATCAAGTATCTTTTTCATTTATACATATATATATATATATATATATATATATATATATATATATATATATATATATATATATATATATATATATGTATTATGTTATATCCATATGTACCACACCATATGGGGGTAACGATCCAAGTTAGACCATGAATAACTTAGCCTCGTAACTCTGCTACCTATAAGACCAGTGTGTCGAATGGCCACTATAAGCAACAATCCCAGACTGTATGGATAGCAATGTACTTGTGACAACTGATATCATAGGACATTGCATTAGCATGTTCTATGATATATCGAACATATCTCCTCTATGACTGTGCAAATTTCATAATATATTTATAAATTTTAAAATTTTAAAATTTTATTTTATTTTATTTTATCTATTCTTGATTATGATTTTCGATTATTATCATTATTTGTTATTTTAATTATTACTATTTATTATTAATTATTATTTCTTGTTGTTGTTGTTGTTATTATTATTTGTTACTATTTTTGTTGTTATTATTATTATTATTATTATTTTCCATTTTTACTATTGTTAATTATTATCCTAGTTGTCAATTCTTGATTGTGATTATGATTATGATTATTATTGTTATTAATATCGTTGTTGTTGTTGTTATTACTACTAATATTCAAGCGTTTAAAAAATCAAAAATATTCTCGAAATTTCTTCGATATATCCATTTTTTCCATGGGTTGGAAACAAAATTTAGGTTTCAAATGGAAACGAGTAAAATTTCCATAATATTCATCGAAATTTTTGAAATTTTCTTATAATTTCAATGAAATTTTCCGTCAAAATATTCACATCAAATTCTTAACAATTTGGTTAAAAACTTTGTAATTTATGAACTTTCCATGAAATTTCGACCGAAATATCAAAAATATCTGTGGAATTTTTAAAAATTTTTTGAATTTTTTTTAAAAAATTCATAAATATTATTAAGTTTTAGTAAAATTTTTTATCAAATTAACTTCATTAATAGTTTTTTTTAACCCTTTAATTGCCTTTTAAACATTTAATGATATAAGTAAAATAGAATGAATTGAATGGAATAACATTAATAAGTTCTATTTATTGAATATTGATAAAGCAAAAATACAAATATTGTGGATTCTATTGTTCTAACTTGAAGAAGAAAATCATCAAGACATGGATCCAACAATAATATTTGAAACTATAATGGAATATGATGATGAAGAGGGCAACCAAATGTATTAATGGATTAGAAATGCTCATTTAGATGATCATGAAGGGAATCCTGATCCAAAGATTGCTCAACAAACTGAAAAAAAGAAAGAAAATAAAAGTTTAAAAAGTGATTAATAAAAAGTAAATTCTAGTCGTGGTGATTCCTTTCAGAGGCTTATGAGAGAGCCAACTAGAACTACTAGTGCTTCCGCTCCTTCAGGTGGTACGCATTCACAATTTGAGACTCTTAGTAGTCACTCTAGCTCAAGTGGTGATGAAGATAACTTCAATAAGTTATCCGAATTAGAAGAGATAGTAGTCGAAGGGAATCACCAAGTTGAGAAGTTGGATCAAGCCTATTTACTGGTGAACAATATTACACACATACAACACAAGATAAAGAATATTGGAGTAGATATGCAGGTTAAGGAATTGGTACTGTTTGAAAAGACTATATACGTAAAGAGAAATCTATAATGGAGTTGTCACAATAAGAAGAGGATTCAATGAGGGTTGGAAGTCATTTTCATAACCCTTATTCAATGGATATTTAAGAAATATCATCAAGTAGCAACTCATGGATACCATCTCAAATTCAACCATTAGAAAGTAGTAGTTATGCACATAGTTAACAAATAATGCAAGATCCATATGATTGGCATATTAATAATTATATGCAAAATTATCAGGGAAATATATTTTTTCATAACTACTTCTCATATTTCACATTTCAAAATCAAAATGAGAAAGGGACCGATGATTTTCAACCACCTAGAAGTTCTATGTGGTATTAAGATGACATTTATGAAATATAATGTAATTGTAATAATGTTTTTATATATTTTAGTTAATAATTGTTTTTATCAAATATGTATTTTTGACATATTTTTTTAATAATAATTTGTCTATGGTTATTAGTGCTTATTATAAATCAATTGATTAAGAAGAATATAACATCCATTCAATATTTTACAAGTTTTATAATCAATTTGATAATAGATGGATTAAATAAGCTAATTCTAAAGTTTCAATAAAAATTTTCTTTTTTAAAATAAATTTCTATCATTTTTTATAATTTTTTATCGATATTCGATATTTTTATGGAAATTTTCATATTTTGAACTTTCAATATTTCCATCGATACTGATTTTTTAAACCTTGCTACTACTATTTGTGAATACCATTATGGTTATTGTTATTACCAATATTAATATTATTATTTATTATAACTATTATTATCATCACTAGTGTCAATTCTATACTCATCGTACCTTTTTGAATGGGCAAGTATGGTAGCCTTCAGTGAGTTTACCCAAATTCTATCTACATTTATTTTGGTGTGTTTATAAAATGATATATAAATGTAGAATTGTACTAAGTGGATGGTGTGAACAGACACAAATTGTAAAGGTATTTATGTTTCATTAAATTATTCCTCGCATCTATATCTCTGTGATATTGTTATAGAAGTCATGAAAATTTATGAAATCTTTTGTAGTAAAATGGGAGGAATATGGTGATGCTGTATAGGAGTGTGCTCTCTTATGTAGTTAATTTTGTGACATATCCAACCCTTAGGTGAGATGCTACCGAATTTTTCGTAGGAAATTCCAATAGGGTTTCCTTGGGATTGAGACTTATCTAGGATTCCAATAAGGAATATTGGGTGGGTGTTGACACATAATGGGGAGGGTTAAGATAATATAAATGAAAAATGGTCCACCTCACAATATCTTAAGCTTTTGGAGGAAAATGATAATTCAAAACTCTCTCCCTTATTTGTGGTTGTTTTACCTTTGTTTTCTTTAGCAAAATCTTCTGCTTAATTAGCACTAGAAAAAAAAAAAAAAGATAAGGAAGTTTTAAGGTGGATTAAGGAATCCAAATGTGCAGCGGATTCTTTACTTCTCCAATACGTGAAAGCTGATTTTTTTTTTCCTTAACTTACGAAGAAATTCTTTTACGGGAAAACAATACTTTTCTCCACAATTTGTGTGCAAGCATTCTTCTTTACCCATTTATGTGTCCTTTATTATTGGTTTATATATTTTCCATCACAATGTTATATGTTCTTTTTTTTTTTTTTCTTGATAAATTGGGAAGAAGTTTTAACAATACACCTCAAGCCCTAAACTTGGGGTTATTACTAATGGTTATTGCCAACTAAGTTGTTCCATGAAAACCATAATGTAATTATTAGTTCTAGATTTTTTCATTATATTTTGGGTCTCCATAATTAATTTTGCTTCGTTTCAATAATTATTTTGAATTATAATCTAATAATAACATTACAATATACATATTTACGAAAAACAATGAAACTAACAAATTTTGTGCATTCCAATACTAAAATATATAATTAGTGTAAATAGTGTTTGGACCACCTATCTTTCTTATATTATTATTATTATTACTTCTTATTATAATAATTGTATTTTGGTAATAATTGAAGCAATTTAATACCTAAATAAGGAAAATAAAACATTTTTTACAAGTGGGGAACTTGATATTTTTGGAAGGTTACTTATAGAGTAAGTTAAGAACTTGAATAAGGCTAGCATTTAATTTTGAAAATAATAAATATTTCTTTGAATCAGGGTTTAAAAATGTCAAATTCATAATTTATATTTGATTTGGAAGATTAATGATGATTGGTATCCATTCATGGAATTTATTCAAATTTGATTCAAACAATAAAAGAAAAAGTACCAGTTGGGAATAATTGTTTTATTTAAAGGATTAGAGATAATTTGCATTCCTCATTCAGAATAGGATTTTTTTTTGCTTATCAAGTTTGGAAGGTCCTCACCTATAAATAGGCATTGGAGAAAGAAGAAAAGAACCCATCTTTACATATCAAAAGTCTAACTAGAAATCTTATCTTAGAATCTCTCTACAAACTTTTAGAATCTCATTACCTTTTTTGTAATTTTTTTTTTCCAGTAAATTTTATTTTCATCCCTATTTTACCATTTATCTAAATTCCTACTATTTTATTTGAGTAAATTTCATTTTATTAAGATCTATTTGTTTAGGAAATAAAAGAACCTTTAAATTATTTTGTTCAATGCAATTTTAATTAAGGGGGATGTATTCAATTTAGAATTTGAAGGATTTTAAAAGTCTTTTAAAGTTTTGAGGTATTCGATTTAGATTTTAAAGGAGTCCATACAAATCTAATGATATTCAATTCAGATGTTGATGGATTTTATAAAAGTCCATTAAAATCTACATGTAGTTAATTAGGACTTTATAGAATTCTTTTAAAATCTGGTGGTATTAAAAAAGTCATTGATTTTAAAAGACTTTAAAAAATGATGGATTTTAATGGATTTGAAAGGATTTTAACAGGAAAATTGTGAAGAAAATTATCAATATGAAATCCACCTTTAAATCCAAAGATTTCATTGGATTCTTACAAAATCTTTATGGAGTCTGTAGAATTCCATAACAATCCATCAAATCCTTTAAAGTCTATAATTCATTTTAAATCCATCAAACTCTAAATTGAATACATTCCTCTAAATCTTTTGATATTAATTAGATATTTGTTCAAATAATTCTATTTATTTTCTTAGTTTAATGTCCTAAAAAGTACTTCAATTTTTAAGGTGGCATGCCTGCATGATTTGGAGACACGATGTTGGAAAAAATACCCAACATCTTTTTGGCATGCCTAGTGGACCAAAATGGAATTTATCTAGAAAACATCATTTGAGTAGATTCATCAATCTAATTACAAACATGGAGATGGCCTAGCTAGTCAAGATGCTTATCATTAATCCTACATGTAACCATGGATATGGAACCAAGTTTAGGTTTTAGGCACGCTCGGTTGAAGGCATAGGCCACTAAGGCATACCCAAAAAATATTTTGCCTATAAATTATATATATATATATATATATATATATATATATATATATATACACATATATATTTATTAAATAAAAGATAAATTAACATACACATATATATTTATTAAATAAAACATAATTATTAATTTATTTTGAAAACATAAGAAGTTGACTTTGTTAAAATTTTAAATTATCTTTAATTGATCATTTAGTGTTAATTATCTTTGATTATTTTTATTTTTGAAGAAGATCACTATTCAAGTTTAGTTGAAACTTTTTGTATTTTATTTTTATAATTAATTAGATTGTAACCATAAAATAAAAATTAACATATATTAAATACTCTTCTTGTTTATGTAGTTTTTTCTCTTGCTCACTTCCTTTCTTCTATTCTCATTCTCTCATATTTCATATTTGTTTAATTTTTTATACTCAACCTACATGATATGCAATTCTAACCTAGGGGGCCCCAAAATATAAGGTAAGCTCATTGGTTTTTATTTATTTTAATGAATTTTCAATCATTCTCCTAATATATGTATATATATTATTTTATTTGAATTCATGGTATATTTATTCGTTCATATATATATATATATATATATATATATATACATACCTCATGTTTCTCTAGTTTACATTTTTATTTTTTTTCTTTATATCTTTTATTTAACTAAATTCATTAGATTTTAATTCTTACATTTTTTTCTTTTTTCTTTTTTTTTTTTAATTTGGGTCAATTATTCTTCTAGATGCTGATTCTAATTAATCTAAATAAAAGTTAATATTTGTAATTTGTTTGTTCTTTCATAAAATTTTGCAAGACCATGTTTCTAATTTAACTCTTAAACCATTGTTACAAATACATTAGGAAAGTCATCTTAAAAGTGTTAAAATAATAAAATATCAAGCTCCATAAATAAAAGATGCTTTATATCAACTAGCAAAAATTTGTAATGATCCTAAAATAAAAAGTGAAGCAATTTCTTCAGCAACATGTGAGATTGAAAATTTTGAATTTTTATTATGTATGATTATTTGGTATGATATATTGTTTGTAGTTAATATTGTTAGTAAATTTTTACAATATAAAGATATGAACATTGCTATTGCATTAGATCAGTTAAAAAGTCTTATTTCTTTATTTAATGACTATAAAAAAAATGGATTCACATCTGCTATGATTTCTGCTTAAGAGATTGCAAATGAAATGAATGTAGAGCCAAAATTTCATGAAAAACATGTAATTAGAAAAAAAAAAACAATTTGTTGAAAATGAAACTAATTAGGTGAGACTTATAGTTAAAGAATCTTTTAAATTAATTATTTCAACTATATAATTGATTGTGCCATTTCTTCACTTCAAAATAGATTTGAACAGTTTACGATATATGAAGATAATTTTGATTTTTTGTATGACGTAGAAAAATCAAAATTGCTTGGTGATGATTTTCTAAAAGTAATATGTTTAAATTTTGAAAATTTTTTTAAACATGACATGCTATGTCATATTGATGGTTTAGATTTATTTTCAGAACGAAAAGTTTTAAAAGAAATAATAAATCCTGAATTAAAAATGACACTTTAGATTCTAAACCATATAAAAAAATTAAATTTTTTTCCTAATGCATGGATAGCTTGTAAAATACTATTCTTATTTGCGCTCAACAATGTCTCAAGAAAGATTAAATAATTTAGTAGTTTTATCAATTGAGAAAGATTTATTATCGAATCTTGAATATAAAAATTTAATTACTAATTTTACATCTCAAAATACCAGAAAATTAAATTTTATATAAAAGTCTATTTTTTAAAAACTAATGTTTTTTTTTTAAAAAAAAGGGCCCCAAGTGTTTTTTTGCCTAGAGCCTAAAAAATGGTTGAGACGATCCTGGTTATAGGGTATCATCAATGGCAATTAAATGACCCAAGCTGGCCAAACAATAATAACTATCAAGGCAATGAAGATCAAGGTAAATATGTAACTCATAACCAAGTTATTAATGATTTTCTCTTAATTATGAAGGAAAGCATCTAGCATGCATATCAGTAGTAGTGTGAAAATTTCCAAGAAGTAATTCATGAATTATATTTGATTGAGAATTTAGCCAACTTAAATATTGCCAAATGATACAACAATGAGACTGAAATCATAATCATGATCAAGGAAGATGTTGTTTATAATGTAAAAGTAGAAAAAAGATGTTCCTAAATCCAACTTGTATCTGGTTGAGTGCATTGTGACTGATCCTACAATCAAAACTGGTGAGTTTGATCCTATGACAAATATGATTTTTTATATTTTTGATTTTATAATTGGGATCAAAAGGCCAAACAATGGCCTGTATTTGGCAGAAACACACAGGGGCTTCAAATTATTACTAGCCAAATTTTTTTTTTTCTTATAAGAAAGCTAAAAGGCCGATTGTTAGACTACTTGCCTTAGAAGTTGTCCGAGGGAATATTAAAGTATTATAATGGTTTATACTTTTGTTTTCCAACAAAAATATAAAGCAAGGATGACAATGTTTGAACCATCTATTTTTCCTATACTATTATTATTATTATTTCGAGTAATAATAATTGTATTTTTTTGGAAATTGAAGCAATTTACTACCTGAATAAGGCAAATAAAACATTTTTTACAAGTGGAAAACTTAATATTTTTGGAAGGTTATCTATGGAGTATTTGAGAGCCTGAATAAGGCTAGCATTTAATTTTGAAAATAATAAATATTTCTTTGACTAGGGGCTTGAATAAGGCCAATTCATAATATATATATTTGGTTTGGGAGATTAATGGTGATTAGTTGCCATTTTATTCAAATTTGATTAAGATGATAAAAGGAAAAGCTTCATTTTGGAACAATTGTTTTGATTTAAGGGATTGGAGATAGTTTTCCTTTATTATGCATTCATCATTTAAAACAAAATTTGTTTCCTTATCAAGTTTCAAGAGCCTTCATCTATGAATAGGGAATGGAGGAATAAGAAAATAACTCATCTCCAGACACATTGTTAGGATCCTCCTAAGATTCCCCACCGGGATCCTAGGCTAGCCTTGATTAGGTAAAACCCCATTGGACTTTCCTATGGTAAATTCGACAGCATGTCCCTGAAGGATTGGATGTACCTTAAAAATCTTTGCACAAGAAACGTACTCCAACAGTACAACGCTTTATTCTTTCTACTTTACTACAAAATTTCTCCACAAGGTACAACACTTCAATGGTAAATAAAAAGAGAAAAAGCACAAAATTAATAATTTACAAATTCACAGCAAGAAATTTACTACACCCCAACATTTAATCCTAAAGCATGTTAAGATTTTAGTTAAACAAAAGCAACACAAATACAAAGGAAATAATCATAGTCATATTATGGGATGAAAAATGAAGAATATTCTTCTCCAAACATAACAACAAGAGAAAACAACGAGGTTGCACCTCGGACGGTCAGCGTTCATTAAACACCTGGACCTAGAGGAACATATATAAAAATAAGAAAAAAATAATGAGATGCTAATCAGCCCAGTAAGTGGCCCCCAACTAAGTATTAAAATATTATTATTGTTGGAATAAGGACAATTAATGAAAAATAAATAAATAAATTAGAAATTAAAATTTAGTATCGTAAAGAATTATTTGGAAATAAAATATTTTCTCTTAAAACCTTAGTAACTCACTCAGTTTGAAAAGTTTCCCATTTTAAAATTATTTTTCCAAACCCGTAATTTTTATATTCTCAAAAATTAAAACAGTATATAAAAATAAAACAAATAAAATTAAAATAACATTAGAAATAATAATTTTTAAAAACAAATATTAAATTTAAGACAAAGTATAATTAAAATTTAAATAAGACAAAATAGCCATAAAATAAACTAAAACAAAATAAAATAAAATGATATGGTATAATAAAGTTAAAATCAACAATTTTATTACTTTGTAAAATGGAAATTAGGTAATTGAAAAACAAAATTTAAGTAAATAAATACATTTAAAAAAATATTTTTCTTTTTAAAACAATACTAGGTATTAACCTAATGCACCATATTATATACCAAGTGGTATCAGATGGTACTAGGCATCTCAAGCACCCCTCTGAAAGGGAGATAAAAGAGATACCTGCAATCGAATGCCGTGGCATCCCAAGGTGCCAATGCTAATAACCTATCATTTTATGGTTCATGGGGTATTTAATGCTCATTGTGGAAAATACCTATCGACCCTCTCATCTTTAACTCCCAAAGGATGACTAAACAATATCTACGTGCTAAACAATAATATACAGTATAGAATACTAGTACTATATGATGCATTTAAAACATTAAAATTTGGCAATTTAATATAACACCACATTTTTATAAAATAATAATGAGTTTTAATAAATTTTTCCAAACCATAAAATTTCTTTAAATTTTTAAATACACTCAATTTTATAGAAACATTTCTTTCCACAATAAACACAAATACACGTATGATTATTTTTGTGTGCAAATAAATTATTATGATTATTTTTCCAAACCCATAAAATCAATTTGTACAAAATTAAATATAATCAACACTATTCTATGTAACACAATTAATAATAAATTTTTCTTTAATTTAAAATGCATCACATAATTTTGTAGGAATTTAAACAATGCAATTGACATAAATTAAATTACCAAAAAAATAAATTTGGAAGATGGACTACTCATTTGAAAATATAGATCACTCTAGATCTTCCACAAGATCGATTCCTCAATTTACATGGGTGCCTATAATATCAACAAAGCATAATATCCATTAAAATAATATTTTAATATGGTATTTTATACACAATTTACTTGGAGAGCTAACACATAATTTAGCTAAAATTGATGATATATATACCAAATTGAAGCTTATAATGCAAAAATTGTGGATCGTGTCTTACCTAGTGAAGATCTAGTCGGCAGTGGCTGGGATCTGACTAGGAAGACTTGGTAACTTGATGCTCCCGGATCTTGCAAGTTATTCAAATTGGACAAAACAAACCTCAGGTCTGAACTCATGAGGTCAACTTTAGTGGGAAGGGTTGGTGGTTAGGTCGGAAACTCGCCAAAACCGAGAGAACCAGTGAGCCGTAACCGTTGCTGGAAAATTCCTCCGGCATCGGTGCATCTGGCGGCCACTAGTCGTTAACTTTTAGGAGTAGGTCGACAATGAAGTGGGTAACTCATTGGTGATGGTAGTAAGACAAGGGCATGGTCGGAGAGAGACAAATTGATTGGCGAATCAAATGGTGGCCACTGATGAAAACCTCCCAATCTTAGTGCATTGCTGGGAATCTCACCATTAGATTTTGAAGATTGGCCAATGTTGGGGTGGGCTTTGCCATGGTCGGTGTGTGTAAGCCGTCAAAGGCCAAAGAACAGTGAAAAAGCGGGGTGATTGGTTTCTCTCTCTCTTTCCTCTTTCTCTCTCTTCCCTCTCCTCTAAATGGCCTAATAAAGGCCTCCTGTGGTACCACTATGCGCACATGGGATTGGCTGAAATGGAAATACATGGCACGTGTCAATGGGGGCATTCACACATTTTTAACACATGTCAAATTATATTCGGTAATGTCAGTCTTGGAAAAAATTTATTAAATTTTACATGTGGTTAACTTTTCAATCATAAGTCCAAATTAAGCGTAACACTAGTCTATGAACTCATAACGACGAGTACTTTATAATAGCATACAAGTCAAAACCAAAATTCATAAAAATAAAAAGTCAAACTTGGCTCGTTTGATTAGTTTGGACCATTACGTGTTTTGTTCATAACTTTTTAATCACAACTCCGATTTTAGTGTACCATTAGTCTATGAACTTAGGTTGACATGTATTTCAACATGATGCCTTTGTCAATGCAAAATTCTTCTAACAACAAAAAGTCAATCATAAGACCCAGTCGGTCAACCCTAATCAACATTGGTCAAACTTGGTTAACATGCTAAAATTCTGACATACTTCAGTACGTGGTTACAATGTACCCCCTTATAAAAATTTCATCTAAGAAATTTTGTGCTTTATTGGAATAGATAGGGGCACTGGTCCCACATCTACTTTTTGAGTTCCCATGTCGTTTCCTTGACCAAATGATTTCTTCAAAGGATTTTGACTAGAAGAATAGTCTTGCTACAAAGCACTCACTCCTCGCAATTCAAAATCTACACTAGTTGCTCTACATAAGATAGATCTTGGCTTAGCTCGATGTCAAGTGTCTCAAGCACATGCAAACAATTAGAAATGTACTTCCACAGCATGAAACATGAAATAGGTTGTGCACTCGCTTAAGCTCCTCTAGCAGTACCAATCTATACACCACTGGACTAATTATTTCGATTATTTCATACAGGCCTATATAGTAAGGACTTAGCTTCCCTCTTTGGCTAAAATGCATAACTCATTTCCACAGGGATAGCCTCGAGAATACTCAATCACTGACTTTGAATTCAAGATCTTTCTTGCTCATATTTGCATAGTTTTTCTATCAGTCATGTGTAGCCGTTAGTCTGTCTTGGATGATTTTCACATTCTCCATGATCATCCATAACTAATCAGACCCAACCACACTTTTTGACCTAAGGAGTTTTTTTTCACCCGCCTCACTCTAACAAAGTAATGTCTGGCACTATTTCCCATACAACACTTTGTATGGGGACATATCAATGCTTACTTGATAACTATTATTATAAACAAAGTCCACCAACGGTAGTTGCTCATCCCACCTTCTTTTGAATTGCAATGCATGATCTTAGCATATTCTCCAAGGTCTATATGGTCTGCTTTGACTGTCCATCAGTCTACAGGTGGAAAGCAGTACTGAAATTAAGCTTTGCTCTAAATGCGTTTGCTAGATTCAGCCATAACCTCGAACTAAAGTGCGAATCTCAATCAGATGTGATGTTAACAGGTACTCCATGCATACTCACTATATAGTTCACAAATAAGTTAGCCAACTTTTGTAGAGAGAATCATTCTTGCATAGATAGGAAATAGACTGATTTAGTAAGTTAGTCGATGATCACCCAAATACCATTGTACTTCTTCGTTGTGAGAGGGAATTTAAACACGAAGTCTATAGTGAGGTATACCCACTTCCATATAGGGATAGGCAAAGGTTAAAATTGTCCTGATGGCTTCTGCCTTTCTCTACCTTCATTTGTCAACAGATAAACACTTTGATACAAATTCCACCACTTCTCTTTTCATGCCAATCCATCAGTGGTATTTTACCAATGTCTGGTACATCTTGGTACTTCCCAGATACATAGTGTACGTTGAACTATGCACTTCCTCCAAGATTTCCCTTTTAAGCTCAAGTATATCTGGAACACAAGAATTACCTTGGAAAAGTAGGGCTCCATCCTTCCTGATAGAGAACTCCGGGTAAAGTCACTTTTCTACCTTACTTTTAATTATCCTCAACTTAGGGTCTTCTATTTGGACTTCCAATATGCAATCGACTAGCACTGGCTGCATCTGAAAACTTACTAGGAGCATTTAAGAAGGATGCATATGCATCACCATTCCCATATCCTTCAGCTCGATTACTAGAGAAAGTAGGATAGATTGTATATAGGCAAACGATGCAGTAGCTTTCCTACTAAATGCATCAACTATCACATTAGCCTTGCTCAAGTCATAATCAATCACGTAATCATAATCCTTCAACAATTCCATCCACCTCCTCTATTCCATACTTAATTTCTTCTGAGATAAAATGTACTTGAGGCTTTTATAGTCAATATTGATTTGGCACGTGCTCCATATAGATAGTGCCTTAAGGTCTTTAGGGTGAAAACTACTGCAACAAGCTTCAAATCATTCATAAGGTAGTTCAATTCATGTTTGTTAATCTTCGAGAAGCGTAAGCGACTACGCTTTGGTTCTATATCAGTACATAACCCAATCCTTGATGAGATGCATCACAATAAACTTCAAAACCCTCGTTCCCATTTGGTAAAATTAAAACATAAGTGGATGTCAACTTTTCCTTTAGCTTTTGGAATCTCCACTCACATCTGCCTATTCATTCAAACTTGACCCCTTTTGGGTTAAGTAGTGGAGTGGCCTGCCGTCTTAGAAAACCATTATATGAAACAACGATAATGTCCTGCTAAGCCAAGGAAACTCTGTATTTTCGTCACTATGGTAGGGCACTCCAAACTTGACACGACTTACACCTTCTCAGGGTCCACATATATGCCATCCACTAATACTATGTGGCCAAAGGAACCCACTTTGTTCAGCTGCACTTGTTAAATTTGGTGTATAGTTGATGTTGCCTTAAGGTCTATAGCACTCTTTTTAAATGTTTCACATGCTCTTCTTTACTCTTTCAATAGATCAGAATATCATTTATGAACACAATGAAATAACTGTTTAAGTACAGGTGAAAAACAAGGTTCATTAAGCCCATGAAGACCGCTAGACTATTAATAATAAGCCCAAACAACATCACTAAGAACTCATAATGCCTATACTGCATCCTAAGAGCAGTCTTAGAAATGTTTGTTTCCCTAATACTCAACTGATAATACCTAGACTTTACATCAATCATGGAGAACACTTTGGTCCTTGTAGCTGTACCTTTAACTCCCTTAATTCTGCAAGTGCCATCTAGTATGGTAGCAAGGAAATACGAATGGTACCTATGACCAAATTGATGGGAAAGTCGATCTCCTTCTCCAGTGGTAATCCCAGTAACTCAATTGGAAATATGTTCAAAAAGTCTATCATTATTAGCATGTCTTCCTACCTTATAACATCTACTTAGGAATCAATCACATGAGCGAGATATCCTATGCAACTTTTCTTAAGCAATCTCTGAGCAGTGAGGATAGAAATCAATCCTAGTAAGGGTCACCTGTACACAGAACACCACCTCTAGTAAGCCTGGTCACCTAAATGTCAATTCATTATCATAGCAATCCATAGAGGCATGATTTGCAGTAAGTCAATCCATGTGTTAACCCAAAAAGATCCAAAGGAATTAAGTTTACTTCCATCACTTGTTCCTTAATGCGAAAAAAAGCAACCCTTAAGTATCTGGCTAGCCCATAGTTACTTTCTTGGAGGCGTCACAATCCCTAGTTGACACCTTAAAAGGATTGGAGTTATTCTAACTTGGGCAAAAAAATTCATGCAAGACAAAGGAATATGTAGCTATTGGGTCTATAAGTACAAGTACATTGCTGCCAAAAATGTTAACAGCATTTGTTACCACGTCGTTTATGATTACAGCCTCCTACTGAGTTTTGGCAAACACCCAATCTTGTCCCCGTTTACTATGGCCTCTGTCCTCTACCTCTGCTTGGTCCTATCGATTTTGTTTTAAGAGAATTAAAAAAATGACACTTTGAAATAAGATTCCCAGCTGACTGACAAACAGAACATAAATCTAGAAAGTTTCATAATGGATAGTAATAATGCTAAAAAAATTATCACCTTCCAAAATGAGAGATTTTGGAAGAAATCTAGCTAAATTAACATAAACTAGAACACCAACGTGCAATTGTAGACTTGTAAATCTTTATTGGAGCACCCACCCTTCTAGCTAAATGTGAAATTATTTTAGGATGCCAAAAATTCCAGCCTAAGCCATAAAAATGTATCAAACCTTTAGCATTGGTTGGCGTCTATAATGATGGATTAAAACAAAGAGACCATGCTTTTGACTAAGCCACCCTTAGCTTTGGATTCAAAGATACCACAGACCACAAACGCTGCCTATCTTAAAAGAATGAAGAAGGATGTGATAATAACCCTTGCAAAAAGAAATCAATCACCAAGCATCAAGCTTTCCAGAAGATTGAAGCTTGTTTTCTAAATCCAATAGAGACCAAGATTTATCACCATAAGCTGAAAAAACACATGTACAATGACAAAATACTTAGAAATTATTAGTCTGAATAGTGATGTTATTATCCTTGCAAATTAGAACCTGAGAAATAGGAAGTGCAGGAGCACTCTTTCTCAATTAGGCATAAGTTTTCTTAGTGACATCCTCAACATGAGGCTTAGAAACCTTCTCAAAAACACAAAAAGGGGGAAGAAAATCTTTGAAAGAATTAGTAGATGCCAAATGTTGTAATCAACTAATGAGTTTCATTTTGAGGAGGCTCAGACTCAACCAAATCAGCCCAAGCCACATGCGTTTTGTTAATAGGAGTAAAACCTTGATTTCAAAAGGAAAAACTTTGTAAATTAGCTCTATGAAAACCATCCATCATAAAAGTTGGGGAAGAATAGATTACCGATAGTAAAAATGACCGAAAAAAGAGAACCAAGGAACGCAAGCTCCATGATCTCCAAAAACCCAAAGAGAGAATAAGTCTTTTATTAGAGAATCTTTGATTTAGTTAAAAACAGGATATTTATGAGGCAAATGCTTATTGTTTGATTACATTATCAAAAGTTATTTAAATTTAAACTTAAAAATCTACATTAAATGATCCAACACTTAACATTTACCATGTGAAAATCTCTGATTTAACAAAGTTAAGATTTCCTAACTAAGGAATTCTTGTATATATATATATATATATAAATTATCTTTTTAAGAAATAGTTCATCAAATAAAGACCACCAATATGTAATAAAGCACAAATAAAGCAAAATTAGTTTACTGTTGCACCATGTGTCAATTGGTAGGCACTGAGTTAGTGTCCTCCATTAGGCATGTTGAAGTCTTGTAAATCACCATATATATCAATATACTAGAAAATGAGTGATATGAACCAAGGTCCACACGCACCTAAACCCGTATTATATTAGTCCGGATCCTAATTAAGTTTAGATTTTAATGGATTGACCTCAACCCCTAACCAATCTGTGATTAAAGATCTTGGTATAGTGAAGATGCTACAATAAGTTATGGATGCTCTATTGATAAGTCATAACTAAAACACTCACTCTCTAATGGTGTTTTAGGTGGTCAAAGAGAATAAAGAAAAATTCAATCCCACAAATTAATTTCTGAATATTATTAAAGGTGTGTTCTTTCTTAAAAGTAAGCCCTTAAGTAGGCTAGAGTCACAAAACAATAAAACCCTAAAAATTTAGATTAAAACCGGTCACCAAAGAGAAAAGGAAACATGTTGGCCGAAATTCACCTACTTTTCCTAAACTAATTTAGATTAATTAATTCTTTTATTTTGAATTAGGAATTGATTAATTTACAATGAAAATAATAAAATAATAGCTTTTCTAAGTTGATTTTTCCAGCAAATAAATAAATAGAAACCAAATATGAGACTAATTTTCTAAAACAAAAAGTCAAAATCAAATTAGGAAGCTAGTTAACTAGTTTGACTACTAAGATATCTTTGACCAATGTCCAACTTTTTTGATCTCCAAATCAGCTTCCATATGCCATGTAGGATGCCAAATATTATCAATAATGATTCGCACATGTTTCCCCTTAATTGGAATAAGTCAAACTTGCTTGAATAAGAAGAAAAATCAAAGTCAGGGGCTAAACAGCACATTTTTGGCCAAATTGAGATGTTGTCCGTACAAGATGGTTTTAGATGCTTTTAATTCTGGCTTGACATGATTCCATGGCCTCTTGGTGAAATCTATTGAATCCAAGAAATGTTGGATTTATTCGTTGCTGCTCGGAGTCCATATTTGCACCAAAACAGCTATCCAGGTCTGTAATGGCTTTCACCACTTGGATGCTTAAAATAGACTTTGTATCTTTGTGTATTGACAAGCCCTTTTGAGAATTAATTACTCTTTGTATAAAAGCAACCAGGTTGTCCTTAAATCTCTTGGCTTGAGCTCTAATGATCGGTCTAGTCTTCATCCGTATCGGGTTAGCACCCCAGCGGGTTGTCAGTTGTGGTACACGGGCAGATTCTCATTATTCCCCTCCTTTTGAAAAGGATTTGCCCTCAAATCAAAATAAAGTTTGTAAGAATTTTCTTTAATCCACTCCAAAACTTGAAAGGATCCACTTCCACGCAATATAAGCTTGGACTTCTTTTGTTCAGAAACCTCTCCTTCCTTAAGTGCAATCAAACAAAATATCATGGGTCAAATGCTTTAACAACGAATCCTAGAAATACCAATTTATCTTTACAGAAATCACACTTTCTAAAGTTATCAAATAATCTCTCCCAAATTTTCAAATTTCCACTAAGTAAAACTATCAACAATACAGATAAAGTTCTATATAACAAAAAAATCTTAAAATAAGCATCTTTATAAATCATAACCAGCATAGTTTTATTACTCACAAATGCCTTTTTAAGCTCACCTAAGCTAAGATAAAAAAAATTTCTTTTTCTTTTCTTTCCTCTCTTTCTCTTTCACACTCATGGGTTCCATTTGTTTTCTTTCACTCTTGGCTTTATCATTGTTTTTCCCCTCACCATTGAGTTTAGGACACTTACCTAGTTGTTCTTGCGTGGCCTTGTTCCCTTGAATAGTTATTGAAGCCGTGGGTGCCATACTAGCCTTTTCTTTAAGCTTTTCGACCTCCTTCAGTTTTTGCATTTGAAGTTAATCTCTAAATACTTCTTTTAGAGTTAATGGTTCCAACTTAAACTTTTTCCCTTTGAATTTAAATACAATGGAATTCTCTATCCCATACGTATGGCATCCTTATCAAATTGCCATGGTCTACCCGATAAAATATGACCTGCATGCAAAGGAACAACATCACATAATAGAACATTCACATATTTATTAATGCTGAATTTTACTTTGGCTTGTTTATTTACTTTCATTTTACCACTATCATTTAGGCATTGTAATCTATATGGTTTTGGATGTTTAATTATTGCTAAGCCTAATTTATCAACCATAACATTACTAATCACATTAGCACGACTTCTACTATCAATTATCATTCTACAAATCTTACCTTGGATTTCACATCGAGTGTGGAAGATATTCTTTCTTTAAAGTTGCTCCTCATCTTTGTATACAGTCAAGACTCTCCTAGACACCAAACTCAATTTCGCATTTGAAGAATTTAAAGTCTCGGTCTCATCTTTAAATTCTTCCTCTTCTTGCTTAGTTTCACCTCCACTTTCCTCATTTTCGGATTCTAGCTCACAATTTCCCCTTCAATACCATAATTCTCCTATTCGGGCATTGGCTAGCGATGTGTCCCCGTCCCTGGCACTTAAAACATACAATATCATGAGTTCTAGAAGGTTTAGGATTAGATTTACCTTCATCCTTTGATGCTTGGATAGATTTAGCTTTGGACTCCCTTTTTGGTCGATTGGTGCTCTCTTCTCCAAGTTTCAACTTTTGTCTTGCTTCAAAGGTGGGATTGCTTCTTCAAGCACTTGGATTTGACCTCCTACTATTTGAAACTCATCCAAACCGTGTACTTGTGCCCCTCCTCTTGAATTGATTGTCAAGTTTGATAGACATATTGTTGTAATTTCAATTGATTGGCTATCTCACGATTCAATCCACCTAGAAACCTTGCCATGGTTGCTTCTCTATCTTCATTCATGCTCAATCTTATTATGAGCATCTCCATCTCTTTGTTATAATCTTCCACGGACCTACTACTTTGTGATAATGATTGTAACCTTTGATGCAGCAACCTATGGTAATGAGTTGGTACAAATCGCTTCCTCATGGCTCCTTTCATTTGTCACCAATTATTAATCAATTCATCTTCTACTCTTCTTCGGGTACTTTGTTCATTAGTCCACCAGTGGAGTGCATAATGTCCAAATTCCATTGCTGTCAATTTAACCTTCTTAGCCTTCGAATAGTCGTAACAATTGAAGATCATCTCCATACGCTCCTCCCACTCTAAGTATGCTTCCGGATCATTTTTTCCCACAAAAGGTTGTATGTTAACCTTAATATTTCCAAGGTCATCATCCTTTTCCCTTGCTGGTCTCCCACGATTTTGCCTTCCTTGGTAAGAAAAAATTTCATCAAAATTCCTCCTCTAAATCCAAAATTATCTTCTCCGAATTCCTCTCTAGGCCTCGTCGACCCCAACCTCAGCCTCCATGGAATTCTTGCCTCAAATTTGGTCCACCTTGGAAGTCCATCCTTTAATCTATATGTTCAAATCAAGCATTCATCTGTTGTAATTGCTCCAAGACGGCCTTCATGTTTGTGTGCTCATTTCCACTTCTCGAAGCTCGGGAATCATCGTTGAAGTGTACGGATTCCTCTTCATTAATTTTTAATGGTACATCTCATTTTCTCACCCTTGAATCTGCCATGTTAGTATGAATAACACAAAAATAAAATAGAACCTCACCAAAATCACTCCCTTACATGTTTCACTCAAACATGGTCTCAACACTCGTGTTTGCACACTAGTTTTGGCTTTTGACCATCTTTTAAGCTCACAAACTCTTACCTTTTTCCACTCAATGAATTATCTCAAAGTTCTAATTAAAACACCCACAAAATAGCAATTAGATCACAAGTATGTTTTAATTAAACTTATCAACAAAACAATAACAAAAAGCAAGCAATACCGAATGAATTAATAAAACCTAGTTCTCGGCTTTTCTAAGAAAAAATAAGGTAAATCAACAAGAAAATTTTTGGAATGAAATAAAATCTATCCAGAATATGAATGAACCAATAATTCAGGGATAAAATATAGAGAAAGAATTCAAACACAACAAGAATCAATTTGAACAAAAATAGAAGATAGTTTTTTGGTTGTTGTTCTTTCTAATTCAAGTTTTTGTATCAAATCCTTTAAACTAATTTTTAATCCAATTAATTTACCATCCAAATTCAAATATCCAGTAGCAAAAATAAATCTCCAGAAACTCCAAATATTAAATAAATAGTCAACAACTCAGAAGTTCAAAAAAATTTCCTGCAAACAAATTTCAACACCAAATTCAACAAAACCGACCCATTTTTTTTTTCTTCTATTTGGCTTTTCTTCTTCCTGCTTTTCTTTTTTTTGAGTCACAAAATATAATCTCAAATGCAGTAGCAAGAATTAGCAACTAAATTGCAATTCCAACACCAAATAACTACCAAACTCGAGACCACTCAATGCAAAGTTTGCAAAATTTGTGAATTTTGTAGTTGTTGCCGTAAACTCACTTTTTTTTTTTGCTTTTTTTTAATTTTTTTTTGAATATATGAATACAAATAATTAACATAAAAAATAGCAAAGAAAAATCAACAATAAACCAAATTAACAAGAACAATGATGAAAAACAACAAACAAACTAGGAAGCAAAAATACGGTAAGACAAGGAAATCTAATTTAATTAGGAATATTTCTTTTTTTTTTGGAACTGCAGAACGTGTATGATAATAGAAGAAACCTTAACTTAATGCTAAAATTGTAGAACAACACAAAAATAAATAAAACAAATAAGATAGCTCAAACTTGAACAAAATCTTGGCTCTAATACTAAATGATATGAACCTAGGTCGACACGTGCCTAAACCAGTATTATATTATCCCGGATCTCAGTTTAGTTGAGATTTTAATGGATTGACCTCAACCCCTAACCAACCTATGATAAAAAATCTTGGTATAATGAAGATGCCACAATAGGTTATGGATGCCTTATTGATAAGTCATAACTAAAACACTCACTTTCTAATGGTGTTTTAGGTGTTCAAAGAGAACAAAGAGAAGTAGAATCTCACAAATTAATTTCTGAATATTATTAAAGGTGTGTTCTTTCTCAAAAATAAACCCTTAAATAGGATAGAGTCACAAAATAATAAAACACTAAAAATTTAGGTTAAAACTGGCCACTAAAAAGAAAAGGAAACATGTTGGCCGAAATTCACCTACTTTCCTAAACTAATTTGGATTAACTAATTCCTTTATTTTGAATTAGAAATTAATTAATTTACAGTGAAAATAATAAAATAATAAATTTTCTAAGTTGATTTTTCCAGCAAATAAATAAATAGAAACAAAATATAAGACTAATTTCCTAAAACAAAAAGTTAAAATCAAATTAGGAAACTAGTTGACTAATTTGACTACTAAGGTATCTTTTACCAATGTCTAGCTTGTTTGAGCTCCAAATCAGCTTCCATATGCCATTTAGGATTCCAAATGTTATTAATAAAGATTCCACAACGTTGCCCCTTAATTGGAATAAGTCATACTTGCTTGAACAATAAGAAAAGTCAAAGTCAAAGGCTAAACAACACATTTTTGGCCAAATTGAGATGTTATCCATAAAAACTGATTTTAGATGCTTTTGATTCTAGCTTGACATGATTCCATGGCCTATTGGTGATATCCTTTGAATACAAGAAGTGTTGGATCCATTCGGTGCTGCCCGGAGTTCATATTTGTACTAAAACAGCTACCTGGATTCGTAACAGCTTCCACCATTTGGATGCTTAAAACAGGCTTTGTATCTTTGGGTATTGACAAACCCTTTTGAGAATTAATTACTCCCTATATAAAAGCAGCCAGTTTATCCTTAAATATCTTGGCTTGAGCTCTAGTGATCATCCTGGTCTTCATCCATATTGGGTCAGCACCCTAACGAGTTGTCGGTTGTGCAGGCACGGGCGGATTCTCATCAAGGAGGCAACAGAACTACTAGAGAAGCACCCTCTGATGGCATTGGTCCATAAACAAGATGTGAAGAACTAGGATGTGAAGTAGACAACAGACCACCCCACATTGGCATTGGTCCATAACCATACTCTTAGTTAGTTCAAATATAAAAATCCAAATACAATTTTCAATATACCTACGGAAAAAGAAAAACGAAACACTAATAACTAAGTATACTTGATGAACAGTGAGGGAGGGGTTGATAAGTAGTTGATGGTTAAGGCTATAACTTACGAGAATCCATCCGTACCCATGCAAACAACAACTCGCTGGGGTGCTGATCTTGTGCAACTGAAGATCGAACCAACTACTCGGACACAAGCTAAGAGGTTTAAAGACAATCTGGTTAGCTTTATTCAAAGTGTAATTCAATCTCAGGAAGGCATATTAGTATCAAAATATTTAAAGCTCGTACTAAGCATCCAAGTTGTGAAAGCCGAAATGGACCAGGAAAGCTATTTTGGGGTATTTGAGGACTCCGAGCAATAGGGGATGGGTTTAATAACTTATGAACATGATTAATCTTACCAAGAGGCCATGAAATCATGTCAAGGTAGAAGCAAGGATGTCCAAACATGTCATTTGCCCACACACTTCAAATTTGGCTTAATTGCACTGTTTTGGCACTGGGAAGGAGTTATCCTGTCATCCAAGCAAGCTTTGATTATTCCAATCAATGGCAACGTGTGGGGATCAATTCTAATCCTATTTAGCATCCTACATTGTATATTGGATCTGATTTGGAGCTTAAACTAGCTAGTGATTGGACAAAGATAGCTTATTTGGGAAGTTGGTCAACTACTTTCATAATTTGAAATTTGATTTTTGTTTTAGGAAATAATCTTTTATTTTTTTGTTTTTATTTAATTATTTCTATACAAATTAATTTAGGTAGGTTGATATTTTAATATTTTTGATTGTAAATTAATTAATTCTTATTTCGAAATTAAGAAATTAATTAATCCAAATTAGTTTAGGAAAGGACTTGGAAAATTGGACCATTACCTATTATGAAGCTATGTTGGCCAACTTGACATAGTGTTTTAGGGTTTTATTTTTGTCACTCAAACCTATTTAAAGGCTTATTTTCTCAATAATATTCAGATCATTATTCATATAGGAAATTACTTGTGAGAAAGAATTCTCTTTATTTTCTTATAACACATAGAACTCTATTAAAAAACTATTGTTTTAGTTTGACTTATCAATAGGACAATCCATAACCTATTGTGGCGTCTTCAACTTATACCAAGGTTTTTATTCACAAGTTGAGTAGGGATCAAAGTGATCATTAGAACTTAAACTTAATTAAGATCTGGACTAATATAATAAGGGTTTAAGAGCAAGTCAATCTAGTTTCGTATCAATAACACAACTAGTTAAGAAGTACTCCATGCTGGAATTGTTTCATAACCAGGATAAGAAAGAGGTTAAGATCACTTAGTAGTTACATTGGTCTATAACCATTGTGTAAATTAAGTTTATACATTAAGATGCAAATACAATTTAAATATGCCTAAAAAAGGAAATATTGATGTCTAAGTGACTCATACATAATTCATAATTAAGTAGGAACAAAAAGCTTTTTGAAATAATAGTTTTTCAACATGATATCATAATTAGAGATAAAAATGTCTTGTACTCAAAATAGGAGTTGAATGATTGTTTAACATGGTATATAAGATTATCTATACAAAAAATACATAAGTTTGTGTGTGTGTGTGTGTGTATAAGGATTGATAGGAGTCCAACAGATGACCATAATTTTAAAAAACCTCCTAATAGTTTAAACTTTTAGAAAAATTACAGAAAAATGGTAATTCATCATTCTCTCTCTTATTCATGGTTGTTCTACTTTTGTTTCATTTAGCGAAATCTTTTTCTTAGCTCCTAAGAGAGTTTTTAGCTCCTGAGAGAGAGAGAGACAGAGAGAGAAAGAGAGAGGCTATAACATCCCATCTAGAAAAAAAAGAAGCCAAGAATTAGAATTTTTTAGTGGTTTAACTAAGATTGACCAAATTTGATTGAGTTTTGACTTTTAAGTGGACTAAGTTTGACTTATAAAAAGGATGAAATTTAGGGTTGACTCTTTTAACAATGCATAGAGCTCATTAATATGAGTTCGTGGACATATGGAATGTCAAAATCAGTGTTACGATTTGAAAGTTATGATTAATATAATTTAATTGCAATTTTATAATTATGGATCACAAAAATTACGTTAAATTTGGTCATCTTCTTCCTCTCGCCTCCCCTCCCTCCCCCTAAAATATCAACCACCATTATTATTTTTCTCTAAAGCATTCTCTCTCTAAATCTACAACTTTAGAATCTTATAACTTACTCTACTGACCTTTGTTTGCTTTGCTGTGTAAGGCATTGAAAAGCTTGTGTCACAAGGAACATTTTCCAACAAAAATCTAATTGAATAGTTGCCAAAATATCTTTAGAAGGTTCATGGATTTTGTTTTCCAATCTCCACAATCTGGATACTTTTGGTGATGGAAAAAAGATTAGTTCCTCATATTTCGACCTCCTAATTTCAATTTTTACATCATCCAATTAGCTCAAACGTATTTCATTTTTTCCGGCAACAAAATAAAATTTCAACAACACTTTGTCCTTAATTTTCAATCAACCTACAACCACTATTAATTCCATTCCAAAATATCAGCCACCATCATTATCTTTCTCTAAACCTGCAACTTCAAAGTCTTATAACTTACTATATAGACCTTTGTTTGCTTTGTGTTTATGGCGTTGGAAAGATTATGTGTCAAAGTACTATTTCAAACAAAAATCTGACCAGATAATTACCAGAATCTTGTCGGAATGTCGCTGAAAATTCATTGGATTCTATTTTCCAATCTCCGCAATCTGAATACTTTTGGCGATGGAATACATGTTTTTTGGCCACCAAAGTTCATTTTTGGCATCCTCCAAGGTCATAAGTGTTCCTATTTTTTCTAACAACAAAATAAAATTTCAACGATACTTTGTCCTTAATTTTTGAGTAACCTAAGACCACCATTAATTCCATTCAAAGGTAGATTCTTGCTCTATATTTCTCAAGCTTCATTTTGATTTATAGATTGTATAATTTGGTTAAGTATTTTGAAAAACCAATTATAAGTATATGGGTATTTTGGGTTTAAACAAATTGGATCATGTAAAGATGTTTTCTTTATCTAATGTTGGTATATTTAAGTCATTAATTGTATATAAGAACTTGTTGAAGCATTAATTTGAGAATTACTAAGTAAATAGAAAATAGACAATTTAGTGTAAGTGGGTTAGAAAAATTATGCTTGATTTGGACAACTGGGCTACTTGAAGCAATACAAAGAGAACTAGTAAGTGTTAGAAGCTAATAGAATGTTGAATTTCATAAATTTGCCCATAGGTTGAAAAATTCCAATTTTTGATATCGGATCCTAAAGGTTGCAGTGTAATTGGACCCCTTGTTGTCCAATTTTGATAATCATAATCTAGTACAATGTCCTTGGTCTAATTTTTAGAGTCTAAGAAATAATATGGTCTAATTTTTAGAGTCTAAGAAATAATATACTTATTTATAGGCACCGAGACCAAGGTTGGGGGCAGTATTGCAGTAGTTCGGATTTAAGCTATTATCTGTAAGTGAATTTTCTATTTTAGAAAATGATTTAGGTGATATTCATGATTTACATTATTATATTGTGTTTGAAAAACACTCTGGCATGTTATCTACTTGGCTGCACCCAGTTTTATAATTTTTAAAGCTTAAAACGTGCATGTCTTTTTTTTTTTTTTTTTTTTTTTTTTTTTTTTTTTTTGGTAATGACGTGCATGTCTATTTGGATTTTTGGCAGAAAACTTTTGTGCATTGTTTCTTGCTGTTGCCGGAGCATTTGGAATTGGTAGATTGTGATTTATTTTCCTCCCAATATGGTGAAAGTTTAATAAACTTGTTATGCTGTTATTGTTGTTGGTAGTAAAATATGGCGTGTCAGGATTTGACTCTTCCTGTGTGTGACCTATGAGCCTAGCTTCTTAGGTTGGATAATTATGGTAGTCAGTTTGAGAAACCAATTTGTTGATGCATCTTAACTATTGCATCTTCTTGTCAAACTGCAAATAGATTTGTATATGATTTGAGATCCGCACAAGTCACAACTGATGGATAACTAGATATGGTAAAACTTCTAATGTCAACATAATATTTAAAAGATTCTAGACTTGGAATATATTTGTACGATGTACTGTGAGGAGCAGTTTCATTTTGTTTACCAGTCCTTCATCTTTTGACCATCTTTTTTCAATATAACATCAGATTCAAATCTGCTTCCCTCAGTTTCATTTTCTTTTAATAAAAGAAAGGTGCATTTAATTTGTTGGTTCTGAGACTGTATTTAATTGTGTAATGAACGCAGTCACAAGCCCAATATTTGATGGTTGCTATGCAAGGCACGGAGTAGCAATAATGTTCTTGTCCGACCAACACCTTCATTTATTTTGTCATTGGATGAAATTCTGTCGTGAGTTCACAACAAATTCTTATTAAGTTACTTATCTGATGTTGACACTGACATATTGGGTGGTTTTGGTGCCCATGTCTCAATATATATTGTGGTAAGTGGTGGTAAAGTTTGTATATTGAGGAGTCAGAGTCGAATGGCTATTTGAAGAAAGTATTGTAAATCTTGGAAGGATCTAATTTCGTACTATTTTTAAACTTGTTATTGCTGGGACTAGTGATTTTACGAAACTGATAGGGAAATTTGGCGTGGTTCTATTTGCAAGAGGTGCATGTTTTCTGGCAAACATGAGCACTGTTACAGCCACGGGGATAAAGATTGTTGCCGCGGGTTTTAAATGGCTAATTTGTTGACGGAAAATTTTATATGATTGTGTTATTGGATTGAAAATTAGTACGACCAAAAATCATGTAAGTAAACCCAATATGACAATAATACTTCATTTGGTGTTCAAAATTTATAAATAAATTTGGCGGAGAGGATGAAAAGGGTGCCAGTTAATCGCTTAGGAACTTGGATAAAAAGGAATCAAATAAATTATCTTGGGGGAAAAAAAGAAAAAAATCTTCCAAACTAGCTTCCTGCCGTTGGCATGAAGATTACATAAGATTTATGATGGAATGGTTAGGTCACTTGTACCTCCTTTTGTCAGAGTTCCTGTTAACAAATAAAAATATATTACTGGATTGACCATTGTAAGAGATGCAAAACGCTTGTTAAGATTAAACGTTTATAGAATTTTTCTTCACAGTGGAATCAACATAAAGTTCAGACTGCGTGTAGCAAATTATGATTTACAGACATATCAGAAGTGCTTACAAACAGTGTACAGCAACTTATGATTTACAAACAGCAACCAGAAGTCACAATGTCCTCTTGAATTCCCTAACAAGTAATATAGCATAGCAACAGAAATATTGACCATAAAAAATAAAATAAAAAAATAAAAAAGAAAATAAGTGCATAGCAACAAAACTGTAACACCATTAGAAATTTATCCAAAAGCCGATGATGGAGGGAGTAAACAAAAATAAAAAATCCCAAAATGGAAGTGTAAGAAGTTATTACCTCCATATATCCAAGCACACCAAGTGGCCCCTGCATAAATCAGCTTCCTCTTAATTTGAAAACTTTTACCCCTACTCTTTCTCATCAGCTAATACAAAGTCCACAATTATACAGTATATTCCTTAAACCCCCTTTCCTCAATCTGCAGTGTATGAACAGGTGAATAACAGATTCATCATTGAGACATATAAATATAATCTAAAACTAGACATCCATAAACTAAATCTAAAAAATTAATAAAACAGAGAATTATATTATGAAAGGGATTGTCTATAATTTTACATAGACATGAGTTTTATATTTCCAAATGAATGTTGATTTATACAAGTCAGAATCAAAACAATTTACAGTTCTTTTGAAGCTAAGATTGCTTCCATGTGTCATTTGAAACAAAAATAATCAAATCTCCAAAAAAAATATACAGGACCAAAAATAAAAATCTAAACTCTAAGTCACTTGTGAAGATCCTCAATCTTGGGGTCTCTATCCCACTTCCACACAGTTAGCATACCAGTCCAATCCCCGGTGAAGAATAGCCCTTCATCATTAGCAGATGTCTGAATGGCTCGAATGTCTTGCTTGCCAAAAAGCCTTCCCCTCTCCAAGAAAGATGGCAGTTCATACAACCGGACAGAATTATCTTCACAAGAGCAGAATAAGATAGGTTTGTCATTGGCATCGTGGATCCCGAAAAGTGAAAGGACACCACATTCTTCATCATGAGTATAAATTACTTCCACAGTCCCATCTTCTTTGGTTGTTGACCAAACCTTGATTGATTTGTCCATAGAACAAGATATCAAGCAACAATTCCAACAAATCACAGACATAACAGCAGCAGAATGCCCATTCAGTGTCCCAACACACTGCAAACTACAAGTATCCCAAATTCTAATAGTGTGATCCATGGACCCAGAAAACAACCTTTTGGCACCAACAACTAGCGAAGTCACCGCACAAGTATGGCCCTCTAGAGACCCAGTTAATGGAAAACCAAGACTTTCAGGATCTGACAGCTTCCAGGCGCTTATAACCCCATTCTGTGCTCCAGCAAAAAGAGTATCTTGACCCACAGCAAGAGCATAAACCTGACCAACAGGTCCGCTGAGACTGAAATCCAAATGGGCTTCAAAATTCCATGCCTTAACGCAATCCACAGTACCCACAAAAATCCACGAATCTTTACAGATCAAACATCCAGTTTCAGTTCCAAGGTCGAACTTCTGGGTGCATTTACCAGAACGGTAATCCCAAACCCTTAAACTGCCATATCTATCCCCCGTGAAGAGCTTATCGGAGCCTTGAGGAAGGGCTATGCCGGTGATACCATTCTTGTGACCGGCGAGTTTGGCGGAAATCGAGAAATCGTCGCCGCAAAACCAGGAATGCAAGTTGCGGCAGCGATCGCCATAGAAGCAATTGCCGGATTTCCAATACTCACAAGGCCTGAATGAAGAAGAAGTAGAAGAAGAAATCGGCGATGACCGTTTGGTGGGTTTGTGCGGATGGGCTTCAGAAATCGCAAGGGGGTGTTTGTTAGGGATTGGAGCAGGCGGGGAAGGAGATTGAGAAAGTGGATGGAAGAAGCCACAAGGGTTTCTGACGCATCGTCCGGCCAGCCAGTAGGAACAAATTGTAGTCGCTCTTCTTCGCTGCTTTCGCTCAACAACACCCACTCTCGTCGCTGCCAAAACCGCCATTCTCAACAACAACGAAGATGAAATCAGAACGATGAAGATAATCGGATCGGAGAGAAAATCAAGAACGAAGAGAGAATCAGAGAAGCGAAAAACAGAGAGAGAGAGAGAGAGAGGGGTAGAGTTGCTTGGTGACTAAGAATGAGAGGTTGGAAGCCCTTTTATAGGGTATCAGAGGGAAAAACAGAGACAGAAAGAGTGAGGTAGAGTTGCTTGGTGACTAAGCATAAGAGTTTGGAAACTCTTTTATAGGAGGATTCAGGGGAAGCTTTGCGCTCCTGACCGTTGCATTGTGGTTTTGATTTTTGATTTTTGATTTTTTTTTTTTTTTTTTAAGCGATTAGCATTTTTATTTTCTTTTATATAAATATATGTGATTTATGAATTGTGATTTTGCAAATTTCCCATTTATTGAATCCCCTTTTTTCTATTTTATTTTTTATCTAAGAGTTTACAATTATGTAATTAATAATTATGAAATATATTTGCATCTTCTGATCCGAAATTGAAAAAGAAAAAGTTTGCTTCGTAGCCAAATTGGTTTTTATATTTTCTTTTTCTTTTTTAATATATATATATATATATATAGATAGATATCTGATTTATGATTATGTAATTTTTGCGTTTATTTAATCCTTTTTTTTATTTTATTATTTTTTAATAAGAATTTACGATTATGTAATTAATAATTATTCAATTTTTTGTTTTCTAATACCTTCAAGAAAAGAAAATTTTGTTTTAAATTTCATAAGTATTTGCTTTCCTCATTTTTTAAGGAAAAAAGTATTTATTTTTCTTTTTTTTTCTTTTTTTTTAAATTTATTATATAAAAAATAAATTATAACACTCATCACATCGTTAATTAATATATAATAAATTATAACACTCATCCTAATGTCGTTTATAACATTGATCTTGTCCATAACATTAGTCTCATCGCTGCCAAAACCACCAGTCTAATTTATAAACAGTGAAAAAGATGATCGGATGTAAAATCAGAACGAGTAGGAAATTAGCTTGCATTTGTCAAAATTTAAAAAATTCTGAGGAGAAAGAAAACAAACAGAGAGAAATACAGACATACTGAAACAGAGAGATCATAAAATAGTACAGGAAACAAGTCTTGATCATCAAGTAAGGATGTGACCATGGAGCCTCAAAAATTGGTAAACTCCGGTTCAAGAACCAATAAAGTTCAGGGGACGTTCGGTACAATATGTATTTGAGTTTAGACCCCCCCACCCCGGGAAAAAAATAAAAAATAAAAAAAAAATATGATAAACTCAGGGTTCAAAAACTCATAAAGTTGAAGGGACATTAGTGCTAATTACCCTTAATAGATAAATTTTATATTAAATAATATAATATATATATTACTTTGTTAAGGTAATATATAAATTAAGCTATTATTATCCGTATTAGTAACTTTTTCATTAGGTTTAGGATAATTAAACTAGTATATATGCATTCTTTCAAACAAAAAAAAAATAAATAAAAAATACTAGTATGCATGTATATGTGGTGTCAAACTCTTGAAATTTATTAGATTTTCGTGGCTCATAACCAATGATTAAAATTTTTGTAGGAGAATGAAAATTATAAAATTGTATTTAGTAAGTATTAAATACGGTTATTTAAAAAAAAAACATTAAATATAGTATATACCTTATATATATATATATAATCTTTGTTATTGAAAATGATAAACATTATCATTTAAAATAAATGCCTTTTTTATTTAAAATGATAAATATTAAATACATCTTTCCCACCATTTGCCATAAAACCAATAGTCACCACAGATGCATATACACTAATTTAACTAACCTAAATCCTAATATAAAATTACAATAAAATCTCAGAAACCAAAATTACGCCCAAACACAAGAAAATTTCTAATAAATACCAAAAGTATTAAAAATCAACATTAGAGAGGAGTCAGAGAAATTAAAAAATCATTAAATTTAAATTTCAAAAGCCAATAACCAAGCGCATTTTTGTCCACCAAAAAAAGATTTTGTTATTTTTGAAAAAATTTTGGGTTAGGTATTCGTACAAAAATGCCACTAAACAAAACGTGTGTATAGCAAGACTTGATCAGCTCCATATCATTATCTTAGCTAGTAGGTATTTTAGATGGATTCATCAACAGATATACATATATATATATATATATATATATATATATATATATATATATATATATATGTATTAGATGCAAACTAAAATGCAGGACTTGAATAAGAAAATTAATTCTACTGGTAAAAGGGACAAAAAAGAAAAAGGTGGTAAAAATGATAAACAGAAGGGATTTTTATACGCCATTTGCTTATGACCTACCATATCATTGAGAGCACAAAACCTACCAATTTAATTACCCTGTTATGATGAATATCACTGTACAAAACTTTTCTACTCGATGTTGAAAGTGACACTGATCTACCTTGCCCATTCTTTGCTGTGCAACTCCCACCATAAAAGTAAATCAACCATCTAAACTTGCCAGTTATTTACTTAGTCCAACCAACTAGTCAGTGAAGAGGAAAATGCCCACTCTTGTTCCACACCAATCAGCTCCTTTTACTAACAATTAGCATCAGCTCCACTTGCCACCCTTTGCACGCTTATCCCTATCCTTTACTGTGATTACATATTTTTATGAGGTCGAATAATGAGGTCATAGTCTACGACACGTCCAGAATGCTGAGGCATGACATTTTCTCCCTAAGTATGGTACAAATAGGATTAACTATTTAAGATTATGGATATAATGTTTCTTTATGATATTTTACACTATGGATAAAATGCTTATTTATATTTATAGTTACTTATATAAAATTCAAGTTTTATTTTATTAAGGGGTTATGGGGCTTTTCAATATTATTATATTTTCCTATAAGATATGTGATTTTGTGACATCCCATACCAAAGTGCATAAGATTTTTTGCATTTTAACTAAATTTGATCGGAGTTGACCGAGTGGATCCCACTGTTAACTTTTTTATACAAATGGAATTTTGCTTTGATCAGGGCATTATTTCAAACATCATCGTATACTAGTAGCATGCCAAAAACAAAGTCGAGATCATAAAGTTCTGATTATAACAAGGTAAGTCTAGACTAATTGAGCGAGACTAAGGTTAACTTTTTATCTGTATTAATTATGGCTTTGACTTATGTACTGTTGTGTAGTGCTCGTCAATATGAGTTTGCACACTTGCGACATAGTTAATTTGGATCTACAAAAGAAAAGTCTGGATCTTAAAGTTGCAATTATTTTTATAGGGTTGACTTTATTAGGTATTTTCTTTTGAAAAACGTGTAAAATGTGGGATTAAAAACAGTAGCTGAAATGTGCCACATGTTATCATAGGAATAACTCTTATGGGTGCACAATGGCACCATGAGGAGCCTTTATTGGGCCACTTGGACCCTTAAGAGAGGAGAGAGAGGAGAAAGAGAGAGTGAGTAGTCACCTTTCAATGGCCAAAACACCCATATTTGACTATGCACCACACTATCGGATAGTTCACTCAACGACACATTGGCTTGCAAAATTTAATAGCTAGCAGGCCAGCAATGCACGAGGATCGAAGCAATTGCTTTGGTGGTAGTGGTAGTTCCTTTTTTAGACAAATTCATCCCTTTTCGGTTGTCATTCTTCTTCACTACCACCCTCTTACCCAAAAACCAACCAGCCTCCAAAATTTCACAACTGGTGGACCTCCAATGCCCGAGGATCGAAGTCTTGACAATGACTACAGTTTGTCGACCCCTCATTTCCTATAACTTTCAAGCCGATGCACCATTTCTAAGGTCCTTTTTATTTGAGAGCATTAAATTCACCAAGACTTTTCGACTAAATTCGTCCACCACCGAATGAATCTCTGACAAGTAATATCAGATCCGTGATAATTTGGATCTACAGTATAAAAGTTTGGATTTGAAAGTTGTAATTATTTTTATAGATTGACTTTATTAGTTTTTTTTTTTTTTTTGAAAAATATGTAAAATGTGGGATTAAAACACCAGTTGAAAAGTGCCACTTATTTGCATGAGATTCACTCCTGTGGGTGCACAATGGCACCATGGGGAGCCTTTATTGGGCCACTTGGACCCTTAAAAGAGGAGAGAGAGGAGAAAGAGAGAGTGAGTAGTCACCTTTCAATGGCCAAAACACCCATATTCTACTATGTGCCACCCTATCGAATAGCTCACTCTACGACACATTGGCTTGAAAAATTTCATAGTGAGCAAGTCAGCAATCCACTGGGATCGAAGCAATTTCTTTGGTGGTAGTGGTAGTTATTCTTCTTCACTATTGCTACTATCCTCTTATTCACTCAAAAACTAATCAACCTTTAAAATTTCACAATTGGTGGACCACCGACACATTAGGATCGAAGTCTTTTTCGATGACAACTACAGTTTGCCAATCCCTCATTTCCTACAACCTTCATGCTACTTCACCATTTCTAACATCCTTTTGGCTCAATTCAAGCTAGTTTGTGAGATCTGACAGCATTAAGTTGGCCGATACTTTTCGGCAAGATTCGACCACCGCTGACCAAATCTCTAACAAGTAATATCAGATTCGTGACCCTCATAGTCTAAGCTTCGTTTTGGTAAATGGTTGCTCATTTTAGTTGAGGTTTGTGTTTAGATCCTTAGGTAATTGTCTAAAGTACCCAATGAAAACAATATTTTAACTGATGTTGTATGCTTTTTATATTTTAGGCACGTATGTGAAGCGAGAAACGAATCTCATGGATGATCTAAAGTGATTCTCATTTGTAGGTGAGTTGTATATTTACTAAAATTTATTTTTGTTTATAGTTACATAAAATGCCACCATGAATTTTTCACTAATATTGTAATACCTCAATAAAATTTCTAAAAATGGGATTGTAGTAAAATATGTACATTTATATTTTTTTAGTTACACAATGCAGTACTAGTATTCTATATTGTTAGTATTATTAATTGGCACGTAGCTATTGTTTAGACATCCAATAGGAGCTAAATGAGAGATGATCGGCAGGTATCTTGTCCTGTGAGCATTGACCGCCCTCGTCTTAGCCATAGGATGGCAAGTTGTAAGCATTAAGATCTTGGAACACCAAAATGTCCAATTGCAGGTATCTTTTTTCCATCTTTTTTTTGTCAAGGGGTCCTTGGGATGCTAAGTGCCTCCCAGCATCACTTGATATATAATATGGTACATTAGGTAGATACATGATATATGCTTTAAAATGTTTTGAATATATTTATATAATTTAAGGTTTACTTGTTTAATTGATCATTGATTAATGTACTTGTTTAATTGATCATTGATTAATTTATTTAATTGTTTTAAATATAATATTTATTATATTATTTTCACTCTAATTGTACTTATTTATTTTAAAAGAATATTTTTGGGAATATTTATTTAACAATATTTTGTTTCTTTTTTAATTTATTTTATTTTACTTTACTTTGTTTTATTTTATTCTATTTCCCACAATGATATTAAAATATTTGGAGATCCAAATTATGGGTTTTGTGAAAAATATTTTTAAAGAAAACTTTTCAAATTGAGTGAATTAGTGAGGGTTTAGAGAGAAAATCATTTTCCTAAATATTTACTTCAATTTCTTAAATTATCTATACTACTATTATTATCATCATATTTTTTTATATTTATTATTAACATTAGTGTTAATATTAGATAGGTACCACTCATTGGGATGATTAGCATCTTATTAGTTTTCTTTGTTTTCTTTTCAAACCCATTCTTCTAGGTCCAAGTAGTTAGCTAACCGACCACTAGGCTGTGCACCCCTTCAACTATGTCCTTCTATTGTTGTATTCAAGTACAAACTATTTTTTCTATCTCTTTGTATTATTATTATTGCTTATCCTGTTTTCGTAATAATTATGTTTCTTCAAATAATCCTAGATTGCTCTGATATTGAGTTATGGATTTGGTGCTTTGTATAAAACTATTTTGGATTTATCATTTAATTATTTTTGCATTGTGCCCCTTTATATCTAGAATGCTGAAATCTTATAGAAATTTTGTAGTAATAGTAGAGAAATAAGGTGGTTGCCTATTTTGGGGTGTGTTTTCTATGGAGGGAAATTTTTGGGGAAGGTCCAACCCCATGAGAGATGCTGTCACATTTTCTATATAATTTTCTATGGCTTTCCCCCGATTAAGGCTAGCTTAAGGTTTCGATAAAGAAATCTTGGGTGTGTTGTAACAATTTTGATATTAAAGTTCTAGGTTCTCGTATTCCTAGAGGACTGTGCATGTTGTACATTCTATCTTTCAATCAATCATTTTCTTTATTAAACATTGTTGGAAATTCTTTTTCTGAATCTTTATTTTACTCTTATAGAATTTATTGTAATGCCTAGGCAAAGCAGGCATCATGCTTGAGAGGATTAGATTGAGAGTTCTGGAAGTAGGTCTACTTTTAGAAATCTCATCGCACAGTTGATTCAGGTACTAGGTCGTACTGATGCTAAAAGGTACACTATGGATCATACAAAGCACTTTGGAGTAGTAAACTTTGGTGGAACTGATGAAGTATTGCCCTCATACTTAGGAGCAATTTAAGAATGTATTCACCATGGAGTATTGCCCTCACACTTTTCGTGAATTGAGGAAGAGAGAATTTGAGGGGCTTCATAAGGAAATATGATTGTCTCCAAGTACAAGTGGAAATTCCAAGAGTTGCTTGAGCTTTACACTCACCTGATTCCAAATGAAAGAAAACAGGTTCGTAGATGGCCCTAAAGAAAATACAGCGTTGATTATTTCTGGGACTGTGCATCCAACCTAGTAGTTTATTAGAGATGCTACGCTTGAAGTTGAAAGGCATATTTTGATGCGCAGGTTAAGGCATAGATCATTCAAAGATACCTACTTGGAGCCCCAAGCCAAGGGTCACCTAAGAAGAGCTACAACTTGGGATACTCTGGCAATGGAGGATGGGGAAATAGCAAACCAAGTCCTTAGGTAGCTTGATGCAGAGAGGACTTATTTTACACAGTCAAAACAAAATTCAGTAAGCAGCGATACCAACTCTTACCAAAGGTCCAACTTTGGAGAAGCTTCCAGACTAGCTTGCCAAATTTATGACAAGCCACATGGTGGGCCATGAGAGTGGGATGCTTCTAGTGTGAGTAATCAAGCCATATGAAAAAAGACTACCCCTATCTACATGACAATACCAAAGGATTGGGATCAGGACCACAACCTCAATAAGCTAGTGGTTTCATAGGCAAGCCACACTTGCATGTGGTTCATCTGAATCAGTACAGCAGTCAACAAAACTTAACAGAGGCAAAGGACAAAGACCATAGCCAAAAGGTGTAGGTAGAATGTTTGCTATGATGCAACAAAAAGCCTTAGCTAAATCCGATGTGGTAACAGGTACCTTAAATATTTTTGGTAATAATGCTCTTTTTTTATTGACCCGAAGGCCACACATTCCTTTGTCTCAAGAGAATTTATTGCTTGAGTTAGGATAACTATGATTCCTTTAGGGTGTCAGTAAGAGATTTCTACTCTCACAAAATAATCATTGTGCCCTAAATGCTCAAAAGATTTCTTTTCTGCATTAAAGACCAAATGATAGATGCAGACCTAATCCTATTAGATCTTTATAGGTTAGATGTAACCCTAGGCATGGATTGGCTTACTACAAATCATGCCTTCATGGATTGCTATTAGAAGGAACATTTAGTCAACCAGGCTTACTGATTGTGGTGTTCCACCAAGAGTGCAAAAAACCATCATCAGGTCTAATCTCTTTACTTTCTTCTACACGTTTACTTGGAAAAGGTTATGAAGGGTATCTTGCACATGTGATTGATACTTTGGTTAATGAGGTAAGGTTGTGAGATGTGCCCATAGTAGAGACTTTCTCGACATATTCCCTAAAGTGTTACCATGGTTACCTCCAGAAAAGGAAATTGATTTTGCAATTGATTTGGTCCCAGGAATTGTTCCTAATGGCACCCACAAAGTTCAGGGAATTAAAGGTTTAATTGCAAGCATTGATGGATAAAGGATTCGTTAGGTCCAGTGTATCACCTTGGGAAGCACCAATCTTATTTGTAAAAAAGAAATATCGTACCCTAAAGTTCTGCATTGACTACAAATAGCTTGTTAAAGTTACTATCCCGAATAGGTATCCATTGTCGTAGATCAATGACTCATTTGACTAATTCCAAGGTGTAAAGATTTTATCGAAGATTAACTTGAGGTCTGGATATCATTAGTTGAGAATTAGGGAATATGATATTCCCAAGACTACCTTTAGAACTCGGTACCAGCACTACAAAGTAATATCATTTAGACTTATAAATGCTTCTACAATTTCCATGGATTTGATGAACCATGTATTTCGCCATACTTAGATCCTTTTGTCATCGTGTTTATAGATGACATCATGGTTTACTTAAAAAGCATGGAAGGGCATGTGAGGCATTTTAGGAATGTACTATAAATCCTAAGGCAGAATCAACAATATGCCAAGTTTAATAAATGTGAATTTTGGTTGGACAGAGTATGGTTCCTTAAGCATATAGTGTTTGCAAATGGTATCTATGTAGACACAGAGAAAGTAAGGGCTATGCTAAATTAGGAACACCCTACCATAATGACTTAAGTGTGGAGTTTCCTTGGGTTTGCATGAGACTTTCACTGTTTCATTGAAGGGTTCCAAAGATAGTGAAACAACTCCACTATTTAACATAAAAGGGAGTTAAGTTTGAATGGACAGATAAATGTGAATGGAGCTTCCAAGAATTAAAAAAGAGAATGACATCAGCTTCTGTTCTGACCCTACTAAAAGAAAATGCAAATTATGAAGTCTACTATGATATGTCCTATCAAGGTTTAGGCTGTATATTGATGTAGAATCAGAGGGTAGTTACTTATGCTTCAAGGCAATTGAAAAAGCGTGAGTTAAATTACCCTATTCATGATTTTAAGCTTACTACAATAGTATGTTTCTTGAAAACTTGAAGGTATTACCTATATGGAGCCACATGCCAAATCTATACTGACCATAAAAGCCTCAAGTATACTTTTACACAGAATAAAAATATATATATATATATATATATAAGGCAAAGGAGGTGGATGGAGCTATAAAAGATTATGACTGCATAATGGATTACCATCTAGGTAAGGCTAATGAAGTAATTGATGCTAGAAGCAAGAAAGCTACTGGATCCTTAGCCTACATACAGTCTGTTTTACTTCCTCTAATGGTTGAATTAAAGAAGATGAGGATGGAAATGTGTATGCATCCTTTGAAAGTACTCTTAGCAAGCTTCCACATGTAGCTAATTTAGTTTATTACATTTTAGAAGTCCAAATGGAAGATACCAAGTTGAGAATAATAAAAAACAAGGTAGAAAAAGGGCTTAACCAAGACTTTTCTACTAGGAGAGATGAAGCCTTAGTATATTGGGCCGACTCTGTGTTCTTGACATAAAAGAACTAAAATGAGAGATTTTGGAGGAGGCACATAATTCAATATATGCAATGCATCTAATGAGCACTAAGTTGTATTGGGCTAATATAAAGTATAATTAGTAGATTAGTATGTGAAGAGAGAGGTTGTAGAGTTTACATCAAAGTGCCTAGTCTATCAATAAATAAAGGTGGAGAGAAAAAAGCCTTCAAGACAACTACAACCCTTACCCATCCACTTATGGAAGTGCGAGCACATGACTATAAATTTTATGTTTAAACTCCCTCCCACAGCAAAAAGGTATGATAGCATATGGTTGATCATCGCCTGGCTCACTAAGTCGGCACATTTCCTACAGCTGCAAGGATGGTTTTTTCCAAAAAAGTTGGTTGAGATATTAGCGAGTTATATAGTTAGTCTGCATTGAGTACCAATGAGCATCATATCCAACAAAGATTCGCATTTCACCTTAAGGTTGTGGCGAAATTTAGTGGACACACTTAGAGCAAAGTAAAATTTTAGCTCTGCCTTCCATCCTCAAATAAATAAACAGTCTGAGAGAACAATTCACACCTTGGAAGGCATGCCAAGATTTTGCATCATGCAGTTCAAAGGAAAAAGGGATGAGCATTTATTGTTGGACAACATTTACCAATCAAGCATAATAATATTTCTGTATGAGGCATTGTAGGGGAAGCAATGCAAGACCCCACTACGTTGGATTGAGGTGGGCGAAGAAAAGGTTATAAAAATCTAACGATTTGGTTAGGTGTGATTACTTGTAAATGACCATGGATAAGATAAAAATCATCCTAGACAAATTAAAATCAGCATAGGATTTATAGAAAAGTTATGCAGACATGCAAAGGAAGGATCTCGAATTTGAAGCCTATAACAAGGTATTTTTGAAATTGTCTCCATGGAAAGGACTTATGCAGTTTGGCAAACGAGGGAAACTAAGTCTTTGATACATAGGTCAGTATGAAATAATTGAGAGGATTGGCCCAGTGGCATACATGTTGGCTTTGCCAGGCAAGCTAGCATGAGTGAATAACATATTTCACGTCTCAATGTTGCGAAAGTACATTTCTGATCGATTGCACATGCTAAAGGCACTAGAAATTGAGCTAAAAGAAAACCTATCTTACATGTAGTAGCCAGTACAAATTTTGGACCATGAAGAATGAGTGCTTTGCAACAAGACCATCCCCTTAGTCAAGGTCCTTTGGAGAAACCATCTGGTTAAGGAAGCTACATGCCAACCCGAAGAGCAAATGCAAACCCAATACCCTACCTGCTTCAGTAAAGTATAAAATTTCATCAATTACATTTTTGTAAGGAGGGTTGATTGAGACACCATGTACCAAAGTACCGAAATTTTTCACAATTTGACCAAGTTTAACTGAAGTTGACTGGGATTGATAAAGTGGATCCTACAGTTGACTTTTTGATATAGATGGAATTTCGCTTTAACCAGCACACCATTGTGAAGTAAGCATCATCCCAAGTTCGTACGGTAGTAACACAACAAAATCAGAGTTAGGATCAGAAAGTTAAGGTCAAAACAAGCTAAGGTTTGGATTGATTGAGTGAGGTCAAAGTTGACTTTTTATTTGTATGAATTATGGCATTGACATATCTACCATTTTGTAGTGCTTGTCAATATAAGTCCATAGACTAGCAGCACACTTAATTTGGACTACGATTGAAAAATTATGAATCTATAAAGTTGTAATTATTTTTTTCAAGATTGACTTTATCGGTATTTTCTTTTGGAAAAATGTGTAAAATATGAGATTAAAGGCTTCGACTGATGTGTGCCACATGTCAGCATGGGAATCATTCCCGTGAATGTAAAGTGGCACCATGAGGAGCCTTTATTAGGCCACTTGGACACATGAGATGAGAAAGAGAGAGTGTGAGCAGCCAAATTTCACCAATCGAAGCACTCACCTCTGACCACTTTTTTGCCTCATGAGCTACCCCGCCATACAGCCCATTCAACTATGCATTGCCCTACAAAATTTCATGGTGAGCAGGCCAGTGACACATAGGGATTAGAATAATTTCTCTAGTGACAGAAGCAATTCCTTTTCTAGCTAATTTCATCTCTTTCCAGCCGCCACTCTTCCTCACTGCCCATACCACCTCTTACACACCTAAATATCAACCAACCCTTAAAATTTCACAGTCATGGACTGCTGACATGCTGGGATCAAAATCGTTTTCTGATGAAGGCAGTGCTTTGCCGATCCCCCATTTCCAGGGAGTCTCAGGCTAATGATCCACCTTTTTTTACAATTTTTGACCCTTCTAAACCTAAATTTGAGGTCTTTTTGGCTCGATTCAAGCTAGTTTATGATGTTTAAGAGCATTAACTTGGTCAAGTCTTTTCAGTGAGATTTTGGCCATTGCTAGCCAAATCTTTATTACTCTAAGCTTCATTTTGGCATATAGGTTGCTAATTTTAGTAGAGGTTCATATTTAAACCCTTGGTAAATTATGTGTAAAATACCCGATAAAAATAATATTTTAATGGGTGTTGTATTTTTGTTGATATTTTAGGCACCCATGTGAACTGAGGAATAGATCCCATAGACAATCTAGGGTGATTCTCATTTTTAGTTGAGTGCTATATTTTCTAAAATTTATTTTTGGGTATAATTACAAAAGTGCTATGGATTTTTTTTATTAATATTATTTTATTTAAATTGAAAGGAAATTGTTATTTATATGTGTTCTATGAATCTATTTCCATATGGACTCTTGTAAAACTATTGGTTGAGAATCATGATAAATTTTGATGGGAAATTATAATTTTGACAAAGTCGTAACTTTCATAAATATGATTTAAATCAATTAAATAATTTATATGGGTTTGATATATCGTAATATCCTAGTAAAATTTATAAAAATGGGATTATGGTAAAATCTGTACATTTATATTGTTTTTATATGCAGCATGTAGTACTAGTATTATGTACTGCTACTACTGTTGATTAGTACACATGTACTGTTTAGCTATCCTATGAGAGCTAAGTGAGAGAGGGCCGGTAGGTATCCTATCCTGTGAGCATTATCCACCCTTCCCTTAGCCATAGACTAGCAGGTTGTTAGTATTGATACCTTGGAACACCAAGATTGCAAGTATCTATTTCCATTTCTTTTTGCCAAGGGATACCTGGGACGTCAAGCACCACTTGACATTACTCAGTATATACTATGGTTCATAAGGTATATAAATGATATGTGCTTCAAAATGTTGTTAATATATTTATATAATTTATGATTGTACTTGTTTAATTAATCATTTATGAATTTATTCAATTGAGAAAAAAATCATTTTCCCGGATATTTATTTAAATTTCTTAAATTATCCCCACTACTATTATTATCATAAGATTTATTATATTTATTATTAATATTATAGGTATTGCTAAATAGGATTAGTAGCATCTCATTAATTTTATTTATTTTTTTTAAACATAGTCCCCTAGGTCCAAGTAGTGAGTGGACTGATTATCAGGCTCTGCATCCTTTCGATTGCATCCTTCCATTCAAGTAGAAACTCATCTTTCTATCTCTCTATGTTATTATTATTATTATTTCACTTGTTTCTATAATAACTATGATTATTTCAATAATCCTAGATTGCTCTGATACAGAATTGTGAACTTAGTGATTTGTATTAAACTATTTTAGGTTTATTAATTAATTATTTTTATGTTGTGTCCATTTATATCTGCGATGTTGAAATCTTATCAAAATGTTATAGTAAGGGGAGAGAAATAAGGTAATCGCATATTTAGAAATGTATCTTATGTACAGAAATTTTTTTAAGGAAGGTAAAATCCAGGGAAGGCATTACCGGATTTTCTATAAAATTTCCAATAGATTTTCCCTGATCGAGGCTAGGTTCTGATAAAGGAATCCTGGGAAGGTCTTAACAGATTTAATTTAGATTTTTTTAAATTACTTGAATTTTGTGAAATCATTTTCCAAAATAGAAAACTTGTTGAAAGAGTCATCATGAGGTCTTGAGGGAAATTATTTTAATTAAAGTATTTATTTTTCAAATATTTATATTGTTTACTCATTGAGTTTGTCTCATAGTTTTATATTTTTAAATTGTTCCATAGAACTCATCTAACAAGTTACACCACATTATACATCCTTATTTTTCATATATTATTTTGCTGCTGATGTATTGTTCTTTTACTTTGACTTTGATGATATTACGTATTCTTTGTTTTACTAAATTCTAATGTCTAAATTATATTGAACACTTTTAATACTTTTCATTTATTCATTTGTACTCCTTAGACTGCATTTTTGAACTTTGGATGTCGTTTGATTAACTTTTCGTTTTGGATCAATTAGTCTACTACTAAGTAAAAGTGGACTACATTTGGACAACTTAGCATCAAATTAAAGTTGGATTTATGTTTCTAGATGTTAGTAAGACATAATAAAAGGTTAAATTTCATAAAATTGGCCTTCAAGTGAAAAACCTCAATTTTAGGTACCATGTCCTAAGCGTTTTTGTAGAATAATTAGACCTTAATGTCAAATTTTGGAAATCTTAGAGTTATAAAAGTTATTTTAGAACATTTGGTATACACCAATGTCTTTAGTTAAATTTTTGGAAGCCTAAAAAGTACTTTTGTTATATTTTAGGCATCGGGACAGCAACTGGAAAGGATCCGATTACAGATCAAGAGTGAGAGATATCTTTGTGGGTGGATTTTTCCTTTTCATAGTATTTTGGGCATGTTAAATTGACAATTCCATGGTTTTGAAGTTTTATGGAAAGTTTAATAAATTGTGTTTACTAATTATATATGTTTTTATATATGAATATATATATAAAAGTTATCACTTTATGTGATTTTTAGTAAGATTTCAAATGTTTCCAAATATTTGCTCATGGAATGATTATGAACCTTGGCCTTTCAATTGTCTTGACAATTGGAATATTGAATATTAAGGATTTTAGAATATAAAGGTTTACTTTGGAATCTGAGAGTTAAGGAATAAATGATATTTTCTTAACATGAGATACATGTGACATGTAGATTTATAATATTGTGTGCCAAACAATATCATGGTTACAAATATAGATATGGATACAGTTATGGTATAATATTCAAACTCTTGCTATTATCACGTGATGTAGAGACTAGTTAAAAGGTCCATGCTATACAACACCTTAGGATGGTAGGGTTGTATGACAGTTTCCCCCTCTTTAATTTGCTCAATTATGCCTTAAGACGCTAAGAATCGTATGACAGGATTTGGTATTGGGCATGACACACAGATTTTGGTATTATATAGACTATTGATATGACACAATTACTCTTTTACTTATGGTTTATTCACTAGAATTATAACTTATTTATTCAAGTATTGAGATGATGATATTTATTATACTGCTGATTTTTGCTTATGAGATATATAAGTTATGCTTTAAAGGGGAAATACATTAGATTTTGTGAAAGATGTTTTCCAAAAATGGGGAATTTTTGAAAAGGTGAAAGTAAGGTCTAGTGTAGAAGGTTTTTGAAGTTAAATGAGTACTTTCATATTATTATTTTATTCTACTCACTAAACTTGTCTCATAATTTTTTTAAATTATTCTCCAAGGCCTCTACTAACAATTTATGTACATCACATCCAAGCATCCTCGTTGCTTGTATATTATTCCATTGCTTATGTATTTTTCCTTTCCTTTGACTCTGATGATGGTTTATATTTTTTTCTTTCATTGATTCTAATATATAAATTATAATGACTCTTATATTTACTCTCTTTCTCTTGGATCTTAAGTTTGGAACTCTTAATGCTTATGTTGATGATTTTGTGGGAATTTTATTAAAAGTGTTTATAATATTTTACTTGTACTATGGGGTTATATCCCATTTATAGAGAGGTTTTGCTAGATTTTCAATAAAGAATTCGGTATGATTTTCCTAGGCAGGACCACTTCGGGTGTCCTAGAAGGACTCTGGAATGGTCATTTCAACAAATTTAAAGCTTGAATTACAAGTTTAGGAAACACATCAAACAAAGTTCAACAAAATAAATTTAAACCTTTACAAAACTGGTTATGAAACACTTTGAAATGGACCATTCCTTTGTTCAAAGCCCTTTAAAATACTATATGAAATTTTCAATCATTCATAAGAGTTCCACATTGAAAACTTTTCAATGGAATCTCAAGGTAAGATAAAGGTCAATTGAAGTATAAAGCAATAAGAAATTTAGGACTTTTAAATAAAAATTACAAGACGAAGTCATTCAACTTAAGGTAAAAACTTACAATAAACTTTAAACTACAATTTACAAGACGAAGTCATTCAACTTAAGGTAAAAACTTACAATAAACTTTAAAGAAGAAGTTTCTTAAATCCAATGTGACAAAGTCATTCAACTTATGGTAAAAACTTACAATAAACTTTAAACAAGAAGTTTCTTAAATCCAATGCGACAAAGTCATTCAATTTAAGGTAAAAACTTACAATTTCTCAAATCCAATGTCAAAAACATATATTAAACTAGATCTTGAAACAAACCAAAAGAAAAAAAAAATCAAATATTGCTACTACATGGTTTCAAATCAAACATGGCCAACTCATACATTTCCACATGCCAAATTTAAAAAAAAAAAAAATCAAAAGTCTAATAAAATTTCTAAAGTAAAGCCAAAGTTAAAAACATAAGGAGTAAAGCTTGCATGAAGGGATTTTAAGTAGAAATTTCCATTGCTATCAGAGTAAATTCTCACATTCCTAAATTCCATCTCTACAGTTCTTTCAAAATCCGTAACAAACTCAATAGACAAGTCAAAGAATTCAAGAAAATGAAGGCCAAAGTTAACTTGGAACATAGATTCAAGGATTTAAAGCAAAGAATACATCGATTCTCAACCATCAATAAAAACCAGGTTTAACACTTGAATAGCAACCTCAAATTTATGTTTCAAAACTTTTAGATTATTACATGCAATGTAGATCAAGAGTTTACTAACAATTATGCAAACTATATAAAAAAAATAAAGCTATAAATCAAAAGACAAGTAAAGAAATCCCATGATCAATATTGGTGCACGTTCAACCCAATAGAAACTATACCAAAGGACTCAAATTTAGCTTTGAAAACCTCTCAAAAACCAACATGCAAGAAGATCAAACATATTCAATCTCTTAAAAGAAATATTAAGAAGACTGTAAAGATAAACAAGAAACTCATGAGAAAAGCTCATGGTTCGGTTTCATTAAGCCTTACTCACTTAAGTTCCTCTACACAGAATGCTAGATCATACATAAAACCCAATATCAAAACAAGATCTAAATACTCGTAACTATCACATTCAAAGCATAGAACATAAATACAAAAATATTCAATAAAAAAGACCAACAAGATCAGCCCATTGTTCAATAATGCTATAGATGACAACCAAAACAAAAGCATCAAAATTTCAAAGAGACAAACCATACATTTCCAAGGAGTTTCAAAAGAGAAGCAAGCTTAGAAAATGTTTGAATAATGGTGAGGTTAGCTCAATGAGAAAGAGAAGAAAAAGAAGGAGATGGAACTAAAAAGTGATTGGAGAGATTTTGGAAAGAACAGAAATCTTCCAAAATCTTAATTGAATAGACCCCTATATTAAAAATTTCTTCTTCAATAGTATTGCACAAAAAGGCTATTGATGACTATTAGTTAATTATATATTCTATTAACTTTTTTTCTTTTTAAAAAAATTGACTTTTTTAATTAAAACTTGGATTTTATAGAAAATAGAGGATGCCTGACACAGGTTATAGAGCATATCCAATTGCTCTTTCTATTGGTAGATTTTTTGTTTATATAACACTAGAAAAAATAGACAGTCCATCAAAAAATAAATAAAAAAAACTCTCTAATGGGTCTGCCTGAACACCCTATCAAGCTAAGGTAAGAGACAATCTCATTAAAAGCATCTCCAATAGCTTTATGAATTGCTATATTTTTATTGCTACATCAGAAATATAAACAAAGATTTAAAACAAAAAAAAAAAAAGCTCTCTAATGACTCTGTCTATGAACTTTGTCAAGCTGATGTGACAAAAAATAACATAGATATTGTCAACAAAATTATCTATTTTAGACGATATATGAGACAGTGTGACTCACCAAAACATTCTTTATCAAGATATTTTTAAAAGGAAAATATAGATAAATAAATCATTATTAATTACTATTATTATTTTAAGGAAAATATATCTATACATACCACTAATTAATTGAAATTTAGACAGAACCATTGGAGAATGATTTTTTGCTTGAGTGTCTATCAAATAGACATATGTGTCACAAGACTAAAAGTCTTTTCAACCTGTGTGACACAAAGAAACTATTCCACAAACCCATTAGAAATGCTCTGACAATATCTATTTTATTCTTTGCCACATTAGCTTGACAGAGTTTATAGATTGAATCATTAAAGAGGTTTTTTTTAAATCTGTATCTATATTTCTAATGTAGTAACAAAAATATAGCAGTCCATATAACTATTAAGGATACTCTGTATCTCTAAGAGCATCTTCAATGGTTCTGTTCATTGGAGCTTATGTACCGAAAGGTTTGGAAGGTATTGATTATAACACTCTCACTTCTTATAGGTCCTAAAATAAGGAGAATCAAATATTTTTGAATATATTTGGTATGACTTACTATGAATACGTTTTTGTTTTGCGATTAAGTGAAAAGTCAATTTTTTTTGTCATACCTATTTGATACATAGTAGGAGTATAATGGTCTTTTACCATTTTATTTATTTATTTGTATCTATTTTTGTGAGTCTAAAAATTAGACTTATTGGGATGGAAAAAAGTGTACAAATAGCTAAGTTTGATAGGTGGTTTGATGATTTAAGAACCAAGTAAGCACTAAGAGTGATTTTGGGCCTAGCCTATGTAGATTGGTCAATTTCTTAATTTTCTCTAGAAGGCTACAAGTGAAATTTACATATCAAATCATATATTCATAGAAAGACCCAAAAGTAAGCTTTCATACAATTTTGTGGTTTAATTTTTTTGAGTTTTTTAGAGAAAGTTATGAAGGTTTTAATGACAGTATATCTAGGTTGAAGGGGTCTACCCGATTTATGGATAGCTTTTAGAGTTGGTTTTGGATCCAAATGATCCATGGATATATGGGCATTAAGATTGGACATTTTCTGTGTGAGGACAAAAGGTTTTTCAACCTTCATTTATTTAATTAGCATAAGACAATAAAATGGAGATATTTATTATTTTCTTTTAATTATCCTCCCTAATATTAATTGAAATAGGTTTTTAGAAACCCTAAGAGTATTTAAAGGTTATGCTAGAGTTATCTTTATATTTCATAATCCAAACTTGGGGAGAAAGAGAGAAAGACTATAGAGAAGAGTAAATAACAAAAAGATTGATAGATTTCTTGAAGGCTCCCAAGGGAAAAGTTGAGGATTTGTAGAAGATTAAGGTAAACACCTTTTCTGGTATGTGATTCAGGTTTTAGTTTTGTAACCTAATCTAGAACTAAAATTAGATTTTATTTTGGTTTTAATTGTTCTTAGTTGGGAATCAAGATCAAGAAAAGGGTTTTGATTAGTGAAGACTCAAGGTAAATTTCCTAGTTATGCAGAATAGTTAGTTTGTTTTTTATATGTATATTTGATTTATTTGATAAACTTGTTTTTAATCTACGTTTACATGTTTCAAAGTAGTCTTGGAATTGATATTGCATATACAATGTTTATTCCATGTTATATATGATATTTATGCTAGATATTTTAAATTGAGTTAGGGCTTTAAAGCTTTTAAATGGGAAATAGCTTATTGTCTCGCCCAAATAGAACTTGTTTTAACTCCTTTTTCAACCCCTTAATGAAATTATTTCTTAAAATTGGATTTACACTAAACGCTAAACTTATCAATGAACATTTTTTCAATTTGAATCATCTCCAAACTATTTTCCTATATTTAGTTATGATTTTTCAAATCTAAAACTTTTGCGCTACCTACGAGTCTGTAGCTGAATTAGAAACTTAAGGTCTTGGTTTTATTAACTTAATTATCAGCTTTTGGATATATTATTTTCAAAAGTTTCATTGAAAAATTTACATTTTACCTAGTGATTTATTTTGTTATAAACTATAATTATACGAAAGTTTACATGAATATGTATGAAATATGATATTATGATGGTAAGAAATATACATAATTGATTGCATTATCTATTGTTGTCATTTGTAAGTTTATGATATGATATTATGATATGTTAATAAGTTAAAATAAACCGAGTACAAGACATTGAGTTTCGTTAGCGTTGTCTAAGTTGGTTATCAACGATCACAGTGCTTTAAGTATAAAAAGTCGCATGCACTATGATATGATAAATGGGTGTTTTTTACCTTCTAATATGACATGATAAGTGGGGGCATTTTACATCTTATGAAAAATACAACTTTAAGTTCCCTATGCTATATGATATGACACACAATAAGATTAAGTATGTTATGATTTATTTGATAAATTATATGTTAGTACTATGGAATATATGTTATATGCATTATGAACTTTATATGTTTTAATATGAATCATGCATATATTATTTTATATATGATATGAAATACGTATGCACTTAGTAACCCAATAAGTAACTATGTTATAATTTATTGGATAAGATATATGTTATAAGCAATAATGTTTTAAGCATATGGTATTGTATTTATGTTATAAATCAAGTTACAAGCCTATTGTATTGTACTTATATTATGAATCAAATTGCAAGCCTACTATGATTAATGTATATTAATTTAATAACATTATGCATAATATGATAAGAATTGTATTGTTTTCTTTTATGCATGCTTACATGATAGGCATATGTATGTCTATTTTCTATAACTAGAAAAAAGATAATTTATTTGTAAAATCACCATTCAATTGTTGTATTTTTTTAATTTAATGTCAATGAATGAGCTTTTACTAAATTTCCTACTGAAGTGTGGGGATATAATGGCAACAAAAAGAGACCTAGTTAATAAATTTGCTTTATGGAATAAAGTTGTTTTAATGTTGAACTTCTAATTAAGTTGACACTCTGTTATTTTATGCTTTCAAATTATTCAAGTTATTTAATTATTTTATTTAAGTTTGGGTTTTGAAAATATTGTTTTCCATTTAAGATATAGGACTTGAAAAGCATTTTCAATTTATTTTTGAAAAGTTTAAAATGTCTACATTTTTTGTAAGTAAGTAAATGGTAGTCATTTCAATCATGCTAAACTTAACAGCCATGGTCAAGGTGTGTTATATTAATGCTTATGTAACATAGTATTAATCAATAGACAATATCTATTTAAAATTCTTCTCTAATAGATCTTATTTAAAATTTTAAATGTAATAAGTTGGCATTTTAAGATAGAATATAAGAGGAGAAAGGAAGATATTGAATTTATAACTCACACTGTTTAATAAACCTTTGACAAATAAAGGATTTATTAGACATTTTTTATTTTTTTTAGTGACACCTCAACTTGATAGAGGTCTTGCTCAGTAGCATTGGGGATTTTTTTTTTTTTTAAAAATCTATTAGTTTGATGCGGCAAAAGTTTTTTTTAAGTAGACAGACCTAATAAATGGTAATGAGCAAAAGGCTATTTGTAGCTATTAATTAATTGCATATATTTTATTAAGTTTTTTATTTTTTGAAAAAATTGACTTTTTAAGGAAAATTTTACTTTTAAGAAAATTTCACAATATTTGATAAAGATTCCAAAAGTAGATAGCCACAAAAAAAAAATCTAATGGATTTGTTTAAACACTCTATTTAGTAGATGTGATTAAAAAAAAAAAAAAATTCAATGGCTCTGTCTATTGCTAGAATTTTTTTTTGCATATCAAAAAAATGAATAGCCGCTCAAACAAAATCCCCAATGAATTTGTCTAAACACTCTATCAAGCTAATATGGCCAAAAAAAAAAAAAAAAAAAGGCCTACCAAAGTGACTCTCTACTTCTATGAACTCTATCAAACATTAAAAAAATTCCATAAAAGCAAAATTTCTCTTAAAAAATTAATTATTTCAAAAAAGAAAAAACTTAATAAAATATATATAATTAATTAATAGTCCTAAATAGTTTTCTGCACATTACCATTGGATAATAATTTTAAAATTGACTATGTATTTATGTCACATAAATTTAGATAATGTAAATTTCTATACTCATAGATAGCAATCAACAATCACCTTTGGAGACATCTCCAATAAGTCTGTCTATTGGAATCTATATGACATATAGTTGAAAGATGTTGATGTTGACAAAGTATAATATCTACTTAATAGACAGTATCTTTTGAAAATTAGCTTCCAATGTGTTCTGTATAAAATAAAATTCAATAATGATGTGTAATATTTTAAGTGGTTTATCTTTTATTAGATATATTATTTTTTCTTTTTTGAAATTTTAGGTTTCTCTTCATTAAAATATTGTAACCATCACTGCCGATCATATATATTCGATCCACCATTGCCATCTAAAACACTCTTGACCATACAATTCTATCTCTTGAATCTTTACAACAATCCCAGCTGGGTTTTCTTGTAGTATGGGTAACAAGCATATGCTATGAAAAGAACATGGTAACTCTAACTCATCCTTCACAATCCTCACAAATCCAACCCAAAAAAATAAAATAAAAAACTATCACATTTTTTTTTCCTAATCATCATAAACTTTGAACCAAACCTAGAAACCACAATCAAATATTTCTCAACAAACAAACAAGAAAATAAAAAGCAAGCATTACCATAACATATTTGCCCAAAGAGTCTCAAATCTTTAGCAATTGACCCAACTTCAAAGAGAAAAAGAACTAGATCTTCGTAGAAGAAAAACTAACCAAGATTGAATAGAAAAATAACAAAGGCCTTGAATTATCATATTGGAAAGCCAAAAGTTGGCAACCCTGGTAAATCAAGTCATTGAAGATGAAGTGGGAATAGTGAGTTCCATGATTGTCCAGCTTTCTTGCCCATAACGCATCTTTATTTCCAATAGCAGAATAGGGTCTTCTAGCCCTGTAGAAAGGACTTTGATCTGTTAAAAATTCATTTGGGAAATCGTCTATGTCTACCTCTTGGCAAGCCATTTAACGCAGCCATGCTTGTTCTTTTCACCTCTCTATTTATATCCATTTCTACTTTGATTGCTTCTTAGCAAATAAGTTGCAATCATATGACAAATCTCATCTTTCTTCACAGCAAATTAATCATGATTCACCAAAAAAATGGAATCACAACCTATCAATGAAGGTGATGATAATGTTCAAAGCCATAGTAATAATTGTGAATTTGTTTAACTAAAGGGAAAAAAAAAAAAACAAAACAAAAGGGAGAAGAAGAAATTTGGGCAATGAATAGATAAAAATTAAAAAAAGAAAAGACATCGGATATAATTTTTCTCTAAAAAATTGATGAAATTAATTAAATTGCTAAATCAACCTGTATAACAGACCCTTCAGAAGTATAAAGTTTTACAGATATAATTTTTTTTTTTTGTTTTGCTCCCAGATCCGCTTAAAGAAGTTTTTGTGTTAGAGATAAACATTATCCATCATTACTCTTGGCTAAGGACTGCTAATTACTATTGCTTGTGATGTTTTATTCTGTCTTGTGATTTGTATTTTCTTATATTTATTAACAGCTATATCTTGTACTCACATGTGTATATAAAGTCAACTATTGTACCACACAATATTATGATAATACAGCACATTGTTTTTCTTATCTAACTTGGTATCAGAGCCTAGAAATGTCCTTTTTCATCCTACTTTTTCTCTCTATTAGAAACAATTTTTTTTTTCTTCTTTTCTTTTCCATCCATAATGTCCATAGCTGAATCAGGAACTCCTTCAACTGGAAAAGAACAACAAACCTCTGTTATTATATCTTAATATGGGATGTCTTCCTCACTTGCTGGAATGTTCACTCATCCGTTGTCCACCAAATTAAACTCTACCAATTTTTTACAGTGCGCCAGTTGGCCTTGGATGCCATCAAAAGTAATCGGGCTTTATCTTATATTATTGATTGTAATGCAAAACCTGTTGAATATGTAGATGATGATGCCAGACAAGCAAACCAAGTCAATGAAGCATTCATCCAATACAAGCAGATTGATAAGATCTTGATGTATTGGCTTCTAAAATCTATAAGTTCTAATGTGCAAACACAAATGCTGGGCTGTAATACTTCCTACAAGGTTTGGCAAACCATTGAAAGAATTTTTTACTCCAAATTCAAAGCACGTATAATGCAATATAAGATGCAGCTACAAACTGTCAAAAAGGGAAGTTTATCCATGGCTGACTATCTTGTTAAAATCAAGACCACTGACGATGCTTTAGGTTTTACCGGTCATGTTATTTCAAAAGAAAATCAGATTCTTCACTCCTTAGCTGGTTGGGCTCTGAATATGATGCCTTTGTGATCTCCATTACAACAAGAAATGAACCATTACGCCTCTAAAAAATATGTGCAATGCTTTTAGCTCATGAATGTCTATTAGATCAAGCTTTTGCACCAGTTAATGACTACATGACAGTTCATCTTTCCCAGGAAAAGGAATTCATTCCAAAGAAATACTTGTCAAGTAACAATGTTCCTCAATATTCCTGTAACAATTTCAGCCCTCAAGGTTCTTTTCAACGTGGCAAGGGATGTGGATCCAGAGGAGGAGGCCAAGGACAGTTCAACCATGTGCTTTGTCAAATATGTAGAAGAGGAGGTCATATTGCTCCAAATTGTTACTAGTTGAAATACTTCTCCAATCATCATCCTTCTCAACATTCAAACTTAAATAACTCTCAAATGAATGCAATGGTGGCACTACCAAATAGCCTACTTGATCCGAACAGGTGCCCAAATTCTGGAGCCACCAACCATTGCACATTTGATGCATCTATGCTGTTTAAATACTGGGATGAAGTGTTTGTCGCTGCTGTACAGCTTATCAACATGCTACCTTCCCCTACTTTGTACAACTCAACACCTTGGGAAAAGGTCTTCGGTATTAAACCTAACTACAGTCTGCTATGTGTTTTTGGTTGCCAGTGCTTTCCTAATCTATGACAATACAACTGACATAAACTCATACCTCAGTCAATTGAGTGTACATTTATTGGATATGATATGGTATAAAGGCTGCAAATGTCTTGCTCCTAATGGTCGTATTTACATTGCACGGCATATCCTATTTGATTAAACCAAGTTTCCTTTTGCTGAAAGCAACCTGGAAAGCCTCCTAACAACCTCAAAAGGCATGCACATGACTTCTTCTGCCTCTATCCCACAGCTTCATTTGTTTCCTAATCCTATTCCATCTAAATCTCCCACACCATCTAGACTTCTAGAAACCTCTGTGGAGATACCTACCCAACAAAATGTTTTGGATTCTACTTCTTTATCTCCTACTTTACCGTCCTCATCCACTGGTAAGTCCATATCTCGACAAAAGCAACTAGCAGCTAAAGTTCATCTGATACTCACATGAGCCAAAACCGGTCACTTAAAGCCTCGGATTTTGTTTCATGCCAATAATATCTTTGAACCGAAAACTGTCAAAGAGGTCTTCAAATATTCACAGTGGATTGATGCAATGAATGATGAATTTTGTGCCTTAATCTTCAATAAAACTTGGTCTCTATTACCTCCTCCACCTAATAGAAAAATTATTGGCTGCAAGTGGGCTTACAGAGTCAAGAAGAATTCTGATGATAGCATTCAGAGATTTAAAGCATGTTTGGTGGAAAAACGATTCCATCAATTTCCTAGGTTTGATTATCATGAAACTTTCACTCCAGTTGTGAAACTAATCACCATCAGAGTTACACTTACTATTGCCTTGGCTCATAATTGGTCTATATGGCAACTAGATTTCAACAATGTCTTTCTTAATGGTCATTTACAAGAGGAAGTCTTTATGGAACAACCTCCAGGTTATGTTGATTCCTCCCGTCTGAACTTTGTGCGCAAACTTCATAAGGCTATCTATGGTCTTAAACAAGCTCCTTAAGCTTGGTTTGAAAAATTAAGAGCTCTTTTATATTCTCTTGGTTTTCATCACTCACAATCTGATCATTCCTTGTTTATTCATCACACTTCTTCATCAACTGTATGTCTTCCAGCATACATTGATGATCTTATTATTACTGGGAGCAACACTAATGAGTTAAATTGTTTGATCAAGCAGTTATATACTTGATTTGCTTTAAAGGATTTAGGTTCTCTAAATTTCTTTTTAGGCATTGAAGCAACACCTACATCAAATGGATTATTCCTCTCACAACATAAGTATATTCAGGATCTTCTGACTCAACCAAAGATGTCCAAAGCTAAACTGTTGCCTACTTCGATGGTGAGTGGGCTTCAACTTTCTTCCAATAATGGTGATATTTTTTCAGATCCTCACTTATAAAAAAGCATTATTGGTGGTCTTCAATATGTTACCATCACTCATCTTGAAATAGCATTCTCAGTTAATCGTGCTTGTCATATATGCATGCTTCAAGGGATATACATTGGAAAGCTATTAAACGCATCTTGCGTTATCTTCAAGGGACTACACAATTTGGACTTCATCTCACCAAATCTAATTCTTCACATCTAGTTGGTTTTACCGATGCTGATTGGGCTTCAAGCTCTGATGACCGAAAATCCATAAATGGGTACTGTATATTTCTTGGACTGAACCTTATTGCCTGGCATGCCAAGAAACAAAACATTGTTTCTCGTTCCTCTTATGAAGCTAAATATCATAGTCTTGCTTAAGTCCTTACTCCACGAATAGCGAGTTCCACTGGCTACAACTTCAATCATCTGGTGTGATAATTAAAGTGCCATTGCATTAAGCTACAATCCTGTGTTACATGCTCGTACAAAACATATTGATGTGGATGTTCACCTTGTTCGTGAAAGAGTAGCCACTAAACATCTTACTATCACGCATGTTCCTTCCTTTGCTCAAATAGCTGATATTTTCACTAAGCCCTTCTCAGCTTCAAGGTTTGAGCTTCTTCGCTTCAAGGTTTGAGCTTCTTCGTTCCAAGTTCACAGTCATGGCATCACCTGTTCGCTTGGGGGGGGGATGTTAGAGTTAAACATTATCCATCAATTACTTTTGACTAAGGACTGATAGTTATTCTTGGTTGTCATGTTTTATCCACTCATGTGATTTGTATTTTCTTATATTTATCAACAGCTGTATCTTGTACTCACATGTGCATATAAAGTCAACTATTGTACCACACAGTAGTATGATAACACAACACATTGTTTTTCTTATCTGACTTGCTTTTTCTGACTCTTTGCACAGAATCATTGGAGAGAAATTTTTTAAGCACTATTTATTTATCTGATGTAGCAAGACTTTTTAAGCAATGGACAGAGTTATTGAAAATGCTCTAACCTTTTACTTTTGGAAGCTCTGTCAAACATTGTGAGGTTTCCTTAAAAGAAATTTTTTTCCTTTCAAAAGAGAAAAACACTTTATAAAATATATGTAATTAAGAGCCATAAATAGTCTTTTGCACATTATCATTGAAGAATAATTTTAAAATTTAGTTCATATTTAAATCTACCTAGATTTAAATAATATTAATTTCTTTACTATAAAAGCAAATCCACATTCACCACTGTAGATGTTCCTAGAAATAGACATTCACTTTGATAATGTCCAAGATCACATCACTTTGACATTTGTTTTAGACATTATAATTGAAGAACAATTTGTTTAATATGTTGTTTATATTGCTGATGTGTCATGTTTATCTTCACAATCATATCTCCATTGGAGATGCTCTTAATAATACAATTTACAAGAAGTTCTAGAAGTAAAGAGTCATATGTGTTTTTTTCTTACCATATCAACTTGATGTAGACTTTAGACACCCATGAGAGAGGTTTATTTATTTTTTTTGGGGAAATGGTGTCTATTATTTTGATATTGTAAATTTTTTTTAACAATTTATAAAGTTATTAGAGATATCTCCAATCAACTAAAGTTTTTTTTATAGAGTTGATTTCGATGAAGTATTTTTTTGGTATATAAATATAGGAATGCTACAATAAATGTCTATCTGCTCCACAATGTGTGTACTTAACTATATGCATACATATCCTTCAAACGATAAGCAAGTAAAAAATTTATGCATATAACCTTTAAAAAATATGCATATAAATGTTTTAGGCACTTACAGATAAGCATTTTCTATGTCAAACCCGATATATAACTGTGAATATCCATTAGATATATATATATATATATATATATATATATATATATATATTGGATTTGATATAGTAAGAAATTTTTAAAAAGAACTATGAGAGACAATCATTCACAGTTATCAGATTATATAGATTAAGTAAATATGATGGTTATAGGTACTTTGTAGATTTGATGGCCGTGGATATTGTTCCTGAGAGTCCCTCACCATATCAAAATTGAATATATACATATATGCAACAAGGTTCCATTGAGGATGTTGCCTTTAGATTGTATAACTTAAGGATAAATAGGGTAAGTTATTTTCAACTATTAGATTAGATGAAAATGACATGGATGACTAAGATTTATTTAAATTTTATTATTTCTCTTTATTATCGAAAACAATTTTTACATTTTAACAATTTCAAAAAAAAAAAAGAATATATAAATAAATAAAACTTATCAAAAACACAGACTGAAGGAGGAAGAACGTTTTTTCTAGATTTTTTTGGAACTTTGCATACCAAAAACATAGCTTGATTTTTCTTGATTTTGGGAGGGAGGAAAAAGGGCATCAGTCGGTTAAGGTTGGGTTTTTCATCGTTAACTTCGTCCGTTCTTCGATTTCATCTGGCCAACTATCTGAGGATTCGCCCATAACTAATGGCTTAGTTAATTTTCAAAAAATCAAAAAGCGATATTTAATATTAAAGAACATTACAAATCCCTAACTTAGAAGGCATTCTTAACGAAGCTTTATTATAGATATACAAATATAATCAACTCCAAAAATGTTTTTAATATAAGAATTAATATGAAATACTCTTTTTTTAACCTTTAAATCATATTAAAAATTGAGATTTAAAATTATATTTATTAATTACTGAGTTTTAAAAATATTTATTTTCTTCAAATAGAATTTTAATATATCACTAAACTTATATTTAACTATTTTAAAATTTTAAATTTAGTTTTTGATATGATTTAATAATTATTAAACTATTAAAAATGAATTTTAGTTTAATAAAATAAGTATATATGTATATATATACATATATATATATATATATATATATGAGAATTTCTAATCGTACTACAATTTGGACTCTATACAGTTTTATTATTAATTAATATTTTTATCTGTATTTAAAATTACTATTAAAGATATTTATTAATTAAATCTAATTAAATAATCTATTTATACAGTCTTATTCTTCCTATCAAATAATACGTTATATATATTTTTCTCTATTTGACTCATACTCAATTCTAAACTAAGGCTACAAAATACAACAATTATTTATAAATTATAGAAGTCGAAAAATATAAAATAGTAAGATGTATTTAGTTTTTATTTTTTAATTTTGTAATGTTTACTTTAATTTGGATTTTTTTTTTATCATTTACCAACGACCAAGTTAGAACAACACTTTTATATTTGATCCTTTTATATTGAAATTTGTTTTTTATTTGGAAATTTAAAATCGAGTATTTTTTTATTATTCAAAAGTATTAATCTGAACATTTTAATATATTTGGCTTTTATCTATCAAATATTGTATATATATACAAATATTAAATGTGATGGTCATGTCAATCATCCCATCCTCAGTAACCATGATGCTTTTTTTTGTTAAAAATAAATAACACTTCATGCCATTAAAAAAATAATAAAAAATATAAAAATATAAAAAAGATGAAAATCAATCCTAATTTAAAACGAAAAAGAAAAAAACAAAAGTAATTTAGTAAAATTAATATTTACAAGATTGTATATAATCAGTTTAGAATTGTAAAAAAAATAAAAAATTATTTATAAAAAATATATAATTTTAAAATAATATAAATTAAGAGATATTTTAGATATTGAAAATATTGTATTAAGTAATTTTATTTTTTTATATATTTAAATAGTGTGTAAAAAATAAAAAATAAAACTATATAAAGTTATTTGGAAATTGTAAAAGATATCTCTCTCTTCTCTCTCTCTCTCTCTCTCTCTATATATATATATATATATATATATATATATATAATTTTACCACATTAGTGGTTTGGGCTTTGTCTCTCACGTAAGTATTTGGGAATATGAAGTCTCTCAACCACACGTATGTAAGGCCTATCAACAAATATTGTTTAAAAATATTCAACACCCAATCAGAGAATTACATCTCAATTTAACTTGATTCTAGAAAACAGGAAAAATTCGTAACCAGATAAAAGCAATTCTGCAACTGGAGAAAAGAAAGAATTTGTTTTTGTTTAGAAAGCAGTGCAATGTTTTCAAAGTAAAACGAGGAGAAACTGATAAACAGCAGAGACATAAACTTAATAAAATCCATTCTCTGTTCAATATTTTGACAAATATAAAAAAAAAATAATAATAATAATAATAACCAATATTTTAATAATTGATGATAATAAGTTGGTATCATTAATAATTTTATATTGTATTAAAATAAATAAATAAATAAACATATAAGAGGCGCTCAAGAAATTTCAGGAAAAGACAGTCTCTCGACAGGTGTATGCCTCCTATTTCTCTCTGCCAATAACTTCGCCGGTGTTTCTCCATAACCGCCGTCGTCGGCACCTTCCCGTCACGGGAAACAGCAACCACCTCCTACTTCAACCTTAGGCAGCTTCTGGGCATTGTTAAAATCAGACCTTGGGTAAGGTTCTAGCTCTGGGGGGATTAGGCACTACTGGGGTTTCTTCTAATTCTGCTTTTTATCTAATATCGAATAATTTTGTTTTCAGTTTCTCAGAGACCATTCGATATAAATTTCATTTCCATGTAATGTGTAGATATTATTTACAATAAAGGGTATGCTTTTCACTGGAAAAAATTAGGCTGCATATTTTTTCAACTGGGTTCTTTCCAAAAAAATAATTGGTGAAAGTTTTGGAACAAAATTTCTTGTGTGATTCAGCTGGAAAAGTTATTAATTCTTAATAACCAGTTTAGGCATATTTCCATTGGACATTGCTTTTTTCTGTACTCGATTGTTTTCATTCTCTGGATAGGAACTACTAGTGCAAAAAGTAGTTTTGGGAGTGGAATCATCTTAAGCTTACAGTAGTTGGTAAATCTTATCAGTTTCGGGTTTAGATCAGCCAGTGGAGCTAGTGTTGAAGGGCAGCCTTATGTTGGTTATGTCTCTTGGGGCTAATGGGAGAGAGCTGATCCCCTTTAACCGATGTACTACCTGAAGGTGCTAAAATTTTATTGAAGATAATTGACTTTTGAGTGACAAACAAAGTTCACTCAGTCTCTTACTCCAACTTAGAGTTGGTATATGAGACAACGTATCAAGCATGACCTAGAACCATTTATAGAACATGCAGCAACAATGGATGGATAAAAACTTTTGGCCTCTGTTTACCATGCTGTAATATTACTTTAAGAAGACTTGTCTTGGTTTTAGATTTGTTTATAAACATGATTTTTATGTTGTTATTTTTTTGTTGCTAAATTAAGCATGAAAGTTTTTAGTTTAACCGGAGAAGTAGAATGGTCCAAGGACAGTAAAAGATGGTTAGCTAACAAGTGCATGAAAAATATTGGAGAACAACAAAACAGTTGGGAAGTGCTCAAAGCCCCTTCTGGAAATATTATCCAGGAGGGGCAATTCTTATTATTTTTCTCTGTCTTTTGATTTTTTGTTCCTGTTAGATTTTTAATTTGTTTATTCTTTGTATATTTAGGGTTTATTGCTACAGTTATTAGTTTTTATATGTCATGCTGTTGTTCTTTTTCCTTTCCTTTCATTGCTTTTTCCTTGTTGTTTTTTAGACTCATTCTGATTAGGTTTCCCAATGGTTTGTGAGATCGATTTATGAAATGGATTTTTTGGGGTTATGTTTGTGTACTGTCTAGTGTGTGCATGTATTTAATATGTCTCATTACACACACTCAATATCAAATAACAATTTTGAAAACAAATCTTATCTTGTATGAGTTTGTTGTTTGTTCTGAAAATGTATTTCTAAACTAGGTTTTAAAAAAAATGAAAAAAAAAATTACCGTGTTCATACTAAGCCTCAGCCAATGTGCCTTGCGCTTGGCCCATAATTTGTATCTATGTAGGGCAGAACAAGAAGCCAACAGTAGACAAACCAAAGAGCTAAATAAAATAAGCCTTCACTAATCATCTGCTTCAGTTTTCTAACCAACAAATCACTACATTTTGTTCTAGTTACTGTAATTCATGGCGACCATTCTTGTCCAACCACCATTTCCAGCTTCCCATATAATTCCTCCAAACATGATGAAAACTCCAAGATTAGTCCCCACTATACATCCAAGGACAAGCATTACAAGATTTGGTGAATTCCCTTTCGGATCGATGCCAATATACATAACCAGGGTCACAGAACAAAGCTCTGGCCTTGTTGGGGATGAGACATTTACCCACATCAAATCAGAACTTTATCAAGCACTTGAAGGTTTGTTTTGTTGCATCCCAGCATCATATTTCATCTTCTTTCTAACTTAACCTACTTTGAGGAACATGGTGATGAAATTTGAAATCATTGTTGAAATGGGTAACTGCTTATTTTATCAAGGAATTAATAGAGGGATTTTTGGGGTCCCTTCTGCAAAGAAAACTGAGATTGAAGATCTGGTGAAGATGCTAGAGTCTCAGAATCCCACTCCAGATCCGTCTTTAAATCTAGAAAAGGTATATCCAAGTGAGATTTTTGCAAGTTGACTTGAGTTGGTGGCAATGGTTTTCCTTAAAAATTATTCTCTTTTCCTGCTATGATTGGAAGGTAGCTGGATCCTGGAAGCTTTTATACAGTACAATTACGATCTTAGGGTCCAAGAGAACAAAGCTAGGGTTGAGAGATTTCATCTCCTTAGGTGATTTTTTCCAGATCATTGATGTTTCTAAGGTACAAGATTCTGATCATATAAGATTAGATCCAAAATTTTGTAGTGAACACTAATAGGTGTTTTTATCAGTAATTTATGTGCAGAAAGCAGTATGGTTGTTCAGATATAAAGAATTTCCAAAATGCATAATAAGTTAGTCAAATGTTTTCCTTGATTTAGAATGTTTTAGTTTACCGTCAGTTGTTATTATTTATTTTTTGAAAAAAAAAAAAAAAAAAAAAAAACTAAGTTTGCCATTAAATTTTTTTCTGTATTCCATGAATTGTAAGGTACTTTTCTTTTGTCTTGTCACAATGTCTCAACATTCATTGCTATGCCAAACTGGAGAGTAAAGCAGTTAATGTAATCAAGTTCAATGTGAGAGGTTTCAAATTGTTAAATGGACAGCTGAAAATTGAGGCCTCCTTCAAGATTGCATCCAAATCAGTTAAGATATCTCTGCCCTTTTGCTTTCATCTCTTTTTTCTTTGATATGATTAGAACCTCTCAATATGCCAGTGATAAGTCATATTCCATAAAACATATTTCGTTTTAAATTTTGCAGAGAGTTGATATAAGCTATGATAACTCAACAATAACTCCAGATCAGGTATGATGTTCACTGAAAATCATGAAATTGATTTTAACCATGCCCTACTCACTTTATTATGTTATGCTATTTGTTTTCGTTCTAACTTGAGTTCATTTGATCATGTTTGTAAACCCATAGTTAATGAACGTGTTCCGGAAAAATTATGATCTTCTTCTTGGCATATTCAATCCAGAGGGTTGGCTTGAAATCACGTATCCTAAAGTGTTTCAGTTACACTGTATTTAATATCTTGCATGTCAAATGAAAGATGATTTTGCTTGCTGTATTATTTTGAACGTCAAAATATTCTACTTCTGTCTTAACTCAATCATCATAGATATCTTGATGATACATTGAGGATAGGGAGGGATGATAAAGCCAACATTTTCATATTAGAGAGATCAGAAAATAATTCAATCATAAGCCTTGATTAATCCCAATAAACTTCTGCGCTTAAAGATCAGCACAGGAAGATTTAGTTTATTACTGTGAGTAAAGCACGGGAGCATTTGTCGGGTCAACTTTTTTGTTGTACCTTTAACTCATACGTATATGTTTACAGCTCCATGTCTGCAGGCATATTTTCAAGACAAAAAGTCAAGGTGAAATCTAGAGGTGATTGAAATTTTTCATTTTTATATTTTACAGACTAGCTTGTACTCTGTATCTACATAATATGCACATTCTTTCACACATTTCAATTAATGACACATCATATGATATTTTTAAGTTTCCTTGTCCATCCATCAGCAAATTATTCAAGCAAATGTTTTCTATGCTAAGCATTTTCCATTTTTCTGATCAAAACTCTCTGTAGACATTCCTATCTCAGATAATTTGGCCATTTAGCACTGCTCCCCCGACCTAATTGTATCATAATGTAACTCACTTTTGTTTCTTCTTTTCTATAACATAATTGTCTTCAGTGACTGACTCTCCTTGTACCAAAGTTTTACATTCTTAACTCCGTTTTTTGATTGAGTTTTATGTGCGAGCTGAGAAATTAACATTTCATCATATGCTAAGAGAAAATTAGATAATATACAAATGTCTGTTGAGTGGTGCTGGTTCCTCAAAACTCTGCCAGGAGCTACCACTCATATGACAGCGCTGGTGGTAGATCCAGTCTCACATAAGCATATATTGTAATGCCTTCTTCAATATTACCTGGTTCACAGTTCTTTGGTGCCGTATTATTTACGGGAAATGGCATTGAAGTAGAGAAAAGTTTTTTTAACTTTTTTTGGGAAAAGAAGAGCAGAAAATGTCTACTTTGATGAGACAAACCTCAAAATTTTCATAAGCGTTTGCTAAAGAGTTTTAATATGCTGATAAAAAGGTGGCATAGGATTTTTCATTTTTATTTCTGGTTTATCTACACCAATTGCAAGCTTGTATTTTTGTGTGTGTGTGTGTGAGATCTGAACTGCTTGACATGTATAGGTGTTAAGGACTCTTCGACCTTTATTTATTTTCTTTCTTCTGCATGGAAGAGAGAAAAAGAAAACAGTAGTGCTACAAACACTAAGTTTTTTATAATAACCATAAACACCAAATTGTTTATCTTGGCAAAGATGATGTGATATTATTGTTTGCTGAAAATTCAATATATTTAAATGTCGATAAGCAAACTTTTTGAAGTGGTAAGTAAAATTCAAAATAAACTAAAAATAAACTAATAAGATAACAATATGTTATCTTGTTGCATCATTTGTTAAACAATTTAATATCCCTGGCAATGGGATAAAATGAAGTTTAGCTATTGATTTGGTTTCCCTAGCTGCGGAGAGTTTTATATGGAGATTTACCAAGTTGCAGTTTTTGATTTAGAAAAACAATTTTTCATGCCTTGAATCGTGTATTTCTAGAGCCAAGCTGAGATCTCTTAATAACAGCTTCTAGCTGGCTTAAAAGTGCTCCATCAAAATTATTCACTAAACTAATGACGCATTAGATTAAAAATTAATAAATGAATAAATAATCACTCTAGTAGGCATACAACACTAGGTTCTTCAAGGCAAAATCTAGTACCAAAGTGGTCATTTCTTTCAGCTAAGATTAAGAGCTAGAATCTTTTTACCTTCAACATCAAAAAAATAAAAATAAAAATTTCCCAATCTTTGACTTTTTTGTAACATATTCTTCGAAAATGACCCAATAAATATCCCACCACTCTTGCCAAAAGGACCCAAAGTTATCCGCCACTCTTATACTCTTTCCAGCAATGGCTTCCAACCTGTTCTTCAATCTCTTTCTCTTTTATTGTCTTTTCTTCTCCATCATCATCTTCCCCTCCATAGCCAAAACTTCTTTTAGACCAAAAGCTCTCCTCCTTCCTCTATACAAAGACCCTTCCACCCTCCAATACCTTACCAAAATCAAACAAAGAACCCCTCTGGTTCCCATCAAACTCACAGTAGATCTTGGTGCTGAATTTCTTTGGGTAGACTGCGAGCAAGGTTATGTCTCCTCCACCTTTAAGTCACCTCTTTGCAGCTCAGCTCCGTGCTCTCTTCTCTATCCCAAGATCTGCGGTCGCTGCGTTTCACCCACTTTCTTGCCAGGCTGCAATATTGATAACATATGCATTATCCATCCCTACAATCCTTTGATCTGGACATTCATCAGCGGTAGGTTATCCCAAGACATGTTCTCCATTCAGACCACCAACGGCTTCAATCCAGGTAGACATGTTTCTCTGCCTAACTTTCTCTTCTCTTGTGGGGACACTTCCCTCTTGCAAGGTCTGGCTAGCGGTGTCAAGGGCATGGCTGGTTTGGGAAGGACCAAAATTGGACTACCTTACCAATTTGCTGCTGCTTTTAGCTTAAAGAGAAAGTTCGCTATTTGCTTGAGCTCTTCAACAAGATCTAAAGGTGTCATATTCTTTGGCGATGGTCCTTTTGCTTTTCTTCCTAACATTGATCTCTCTAAGTCTCTTACTTATACTCCACTCCTCATCAACCCTATAAGCACCGGCGGATTTCTCTATCCGGGCAAGAAATCTGCAGACTACTTCATAGGAGTAAAGTCTATAAAGATCAATGACAAAGTTGTCCACTTGAATACTTCTTTGCTATCAATTGACAATAAAGGTAGAGGTGGAACGAAGATTAGCACAGTCGATCCTTATTCAGTCCTGGAGACCTCCATATATAACGCTTTCATCGATGCATTTGAGAAAGCAATGGGAGATCAAGTGACAAGAGTAGCAGCTGTGGAACCATTTGGGGCTTGCTTTAACTCGACCGGTATTGGAAGTACTAGAGTTGGTGCGGCTGTGCCGACCATTGACCTTGTGTTGCAGAATAACAATGTGTTTTGGAGGATATTTGGAGCAAATTCCATGGTTGAGGTTAGGAAGGATGTTCTGTGCCTTGGATTTGTTGATGGAGGTGTTGGAGCAAAGGCTTCCATTGTGATTGGAGGGCATCAATTGGAAGACAATTTTCTTCAGTTCGAATTAGATTACAACAGGCTTGGATTCAGCTCCTCATTGCTCTTCAGACAAACCACGTGCTCCAACTTCAACTTTACGACTAATTAATATTTATGCCTAAAAGTAAACCTCATGAGGTCAACCATGTTGTTTTTTTACGAAAGATGCATCTAATTGACTAGTTCTGATTTAAATAAGGATTTTCCACACTAGTGGATGGTGCTATTCAATTGTCATGAATGAATGATTTTTTTTTTTTTTTTTTAATTTTCTTTACGAATATGGGGATTCAAACTCAAACTTATTGCCTTAGGAGAGTCACTTGCCACTTGATTGTCGACCTTTTTTTTTTTCTTTTTTTTTCTTTTTTTTGGTTGAAAATGAGGATTATTAATTTGTTAGTAATTAATGACGAATGCTCACAAAACTTTTGTTTTTGTTTTTGTTTTTTTTTTTTTATAAGAAATTGTTCTTGATTTCAAAACAAGGATATTGCAAAAAATCAAAAGAGAAGGAAATCAAAACAGGGAATGTTTCACAAGATGTATAACGTTATACTAATTATGCGAAGTTTTATAATATAGAAAAGTTTATTAATTATATTATCAATTAATATTTAGGTGCTTTTTCAAAACAAAAAGTGCTTCATGTTTTAATTAAAACATTACTAGATGTTTAAAATTTTCCTACTTTATTTTTAAAAGCGTTGTTCATAATTTTTAACTAAACACCTAATTGGTAAAAAATCCCCTTCCCCAATGTTGAAATCAAAAACATAAACTGCAAAACTAACTGTTTCTTTATCAAGTGTTATCTGACAACAAAATTACCACAAAAAAAAAAAAAAAAGTTGTTATCTGACAACTATACTACAGATTAAAAGCAAAACTAATTAAAAGCACTTGTTTTAGCACAACAAACACACCCATATATTTAGTAACATTTTAGAATGTTTTACGTCATTGAGATATCAAATTATGGATCAAAATACTTTTTTTTTTTTTTTATAACAAGGTGGGGAAGAGAGGATTTTTACCAAGGTTAGAAGTATAATCTCATGATTTTTATTACCGTGCCAAGCCTAGAAATACCGTCAAATGCCTTTGAATGCAAATGCATAACTAAACATCTAAGAGCATCTTCAATACTTATTTCTATTGAAGTCTATGTGGTATTAATTTTAGAAAGTGTTTATACTTATATAGCATTATTTCTATTTAATATATAATATTTTAAGCAATTTCTCTCCAATGAGTTCTGTTTAGAATATCTTTAAATGCTAATGTGTAATTTTTTATTTTAAAATTATATCTAATTAAAAAAATCAAAAACTCACGCAGAAGTTTTTTCTTTTAACAAAAATCAATAAAAATAAATAAGATGCTGACTCAGTATGTCTAACAAAACTTCCAGAAGTAGACAGTGTCCTTCATAGTTTCTATTTTTTTTGTTGCCACATCAGCTTGACAGAACTAATGCACAGAACCATTGCAGAAGATTTTTTTTAAAATCTTATCTATTTATCTGATGCGACAAACGATTTTTAAATAGACAGAGAACCATTGGAGATGCTATAATTATTTCTCTATAAGTATTACCTGATAATAAAATTACCCAAAAACCAAAAAAAAAAATTAATTAAATTAAAAAAATAATATTATCGGACAACAATACTACAAAATAAAAGCACTATTAATTAAAAGCATTTGTGAAAAAGCGCAATAAGTACACCCATATATCTAGTAACATTTTAGAATGTTTTACGTGGATCAAAATGTATTTTTACTTTTTATTACAATATTGGGTGAGAGGATTTTTTCCTAAGGTTAAAAGTATAGTTTCATTGGTTTTATCACTGTGCCAATCTAGAAATACTATTAAATATCTTTTAATGAATGCGAAGACATATATAATTTTGAATCTTTATTTCATGGATTTTTTTTTTATTTTACCTTCTTCTTTTTTTTTTCTTTTTTTTTTTTTGGGTTCAAAAAAACCAACGGGTGCATCAAGATAGATAGTTTTGTTATCCTTAATATGGTTTCTACTACAAAATACATAAACATCAAATACACACATAAAAAGAATATAATAGAAAAACATCTTTATTTTAGTCAAGGCAAAAATTTGATTCTTTGACCTTAAAACAATTTTCTTCCTGCATTGGTGCTCAACAATCTAATAGATGGCGAATGTCTCCAAGATATATCGATTACTTTTGGAGAATAGTGGCACTCCAAATTCTCAAAAATAACAAACAACTTTTGTGTTTTTCTTTCTCTATTTTATTTGAATGATTGATAAGATAAAATAATAAATATTTCTTTTTGTTCTTATGTTTCAATCCTAGAAATCATTGTTATTTATAGGAAAGATTGTATCTAGTACAAAGAAACTCAATGCTTTAGATTACACGAAGCCTTAAAAGTTGTTTCGTTTTCAATAAAAGGCACATTTCCACTCTGAAATCATATTCTTTCACTAAAATATTGTTTCTTATTATTTATTTTTTAAAATAAAATTCTAGTATTTTAACTATTATGGCAACCAAATAAATAAATAATACTTATAATTTCTATTCACAAAATTCCTACAATCCCCACATGAATAGAAATTAATGCAAGATGACTATGCATGCACTAAAGAGAGTTTAACGAAAAGAAACTATATCAGGATAGATAGGTTTAGGCCTTGAATCTTCCATAGTAAATAACTATCGAGTTTACTAGTCGATCAATATGCATAGTGTTTTGAATTCTCAACTTTTGATGTAAATTGAGACAATAACCAACACAAAATTCCTTTTCTGCACAAAATTTGTTTTCATCATTGTGTTCATTTTGGCCTTGAACAACCTAGTTTTCATAAATGCTTTAGAGAATTACGCCTTTTATAATTCTCATAAAAGCATGCCCCACTTCTACATTTATATAGGTGACTGTTTATAAGAAATATCCTTTCATATTTGACTTAGATTCCAAGATATAGACATCATTAAAAGCATAGCTTATCCTAATAACACACTATAGGCAATATTGTTTTACCTTAGAAATGGGAAGAAGTATTTTCTCTTTTAATACTTCACAATATTACTTTGTGAACCATAATCATACATACTTACGTTATCCTGTTGAACCTAGACCCTAAGATCTCCATTCAGCTAGGTTGGGTTTTCATTTATGATGATTCGTTAGATCTAGGCTTTAATCCCATTCTCCTTGATGATTTATAAACTTTCTCTCTAGACAAACCTTTAGTAAATAGATCCACTAGATTGTCTTTTGATTTTACATATTCAATAATTATAATTTCATTAGAGAGAAGTTGTTGAACGTTATTATGTCTTCGATGTATATGTTGAGATTTACCATTATACATATTAGTTTGTGCCCTACCAATTGCTAATTGACTATCACAATGAACACATATAGTAGGCATAGCCTTTGACCAATTTGGAATATCTTCTAAAAACTTTCTAAGCATTCCGCTTATTCTCCAACTTTATCTAAAGCTATAAATTTAGATTCCATAGTTGGTCTCGCAATACAAGTTTGTTTTTAAGATTTCTATGACATAGCAACACCTCCAAGTGTAAACACATATCCACTTGTAGACTTTGAATCTTTTGTATCTAATATCTAGTTAGCATCACAACATCTTTCTAACACAGTAGGATATCTTGTATAATGTAACTCATATGTCATTATATGTCATGGTATATCTTAAGTATTCTAAAACTCTAATTAATGCTTTCCAATGATATTTATTGGAGTTACTAATAAATCTACTTAACTATTAACAACATAAGCTATGTCTGGTCATATGCAATTTGAGATAAACATTAAGCTTCTATAATTCTAGACTATTCCAATTGATATGCACTTGAACATGATTTTTATCTAAGTGTAAAGTTATATTAACATAGTCTTTGCTAGACCTCCATCATACTTATCAAATTTCTCAAATAAATTTTTAATGTAATGAGATTGTGAAAGAACTATTCCATCTAATGTCTTAGTAATTCTAATACCTAAAATCACATCCGTTTCACCTAGTTCTTTCATATCAAACTTATTAGTCAACATCTTTTAGTAGCTTTAATAATTTCCATATTGCTACCAATTATTAGCATGTCATCTACACACAAGCAAATCATGACATACCCTTTTTGAGTATTTTATAATGTACATATTTATCACACTCATTAATTATGAACTCATTTGTCATCATAACATTATCAAATTTCTCATGCCATTGTTTTGGTGTTTGTTTTAATCCATACAATGACTTAACTAACTTGCATACTTTCTTCTCTTGTGCTGGATCTATAAACCCTTCTAGTTGTTCCATGTAAATCTCTTCTTCTAAATCTTCATTTAAAAAGGCATTTTTTACATCCATTTGATGTATTTCAAGAGTATACAAAGCTGCTATTGCAATCAAAATTCAAATTGATGTAATTCTAGTTACTAGTGAATAAGTATCAAAATAGTCCAAGTCTTCATTTTGCTTATAACATTTAGCCACTAGTCTAACTTTGTATTTATCAATTGTACCACCTAATTTTAATTTCCTTTTAAAAATCCATTTATAATCCACCGGTTTAGTACTAGGTGTAAGATCTACCAACTTCCATATATGATTTCACATTATGGAATCAATTCCATTATCAATTGCTTCCTTTTAAGATGGAGCTTCAGGAGTTGACATTGCTTTTTTGAAGGTTTGAGGTTCATCTTCCAACAAATAAATCATAAAATCAAGACCAAATGATTTAAATATTTTAGTTCTCTTACAACATCTTGGTTCATCCTCTTTCCCTTCATTTGTGTCTTTTTGAGTTTGATTAATGGTAACCATATCCTCATGAGACCTTTTTAGTAGACTATCTATTTTTCCTATTTAGTAAGGAAAAATATCTTCAAAGAAAGTTACAGTTCTCGATTTTATAATGGTGTTGACATGTATGTCAAAAATATCAAATTCATTCACCAAAAATCAATATGCACTACTATTTTGTGCATAGCCAATTAAAATATTGTCAATAGTTTTAGATCATATTTTGACTTTTTTAGGAAAAGGTATTGCAACTTTAGTAAAACATCCCCATGTTTTCATATAATTTGCTTCCTTAAAGGTTTGAGGTTCATTTCCCAACAAATAAATCATAAAATCAGGACCAAATGACTTAAATGTTTTAGTTCTCTTACTACGTTCTGGTTTATCCTCTTTTTCTTCATTTGTGTCTCTTTGAGTTTGATTATTGGTAACATTATCCTCATGAGACATTTTTAATGAACTATCTATTTTTCCTATTTTGTAAGGAAAAAATATCTTCAAAGAAAGATGCAATTCTCAATTCTATAATGGTGTTGACATGTGTGTCATGAATATCAGATTCTATATGCACTACTATTTTTGTACATAGCCGATGAAAATACGGTCAATAGTTTTAGGTGTTATTTTGACCTTTTTAGGAAAAGATACTACAACTTTAGTAAGACATCCCACATTTTTGTATACTTATATGTAGATTTTCGACCTTTCCATAACTCATATGGTGTTTTATCTAACCTCTTATGAGGTAGCTTATTTAGAATTTGATTGGAAGTCAATAAAGCTTCTCCTCATAAATTTTGTGGTAAACAGATAAGCAATAAAGAATTCATTATTTCTTTTAAAGTAAGATTTTTGCGTTCAGCTATGCCATTTTGTTGTGATAAATAAGGAGTGGTTGTTTGATATATAATACCATGTTCTAAATAGGATTCCTCAAAAGGTGATTCATACTCACCTCCTCTATCACTCCTCAAAATTTTTATTTCTTGCTTAGTTGGTTTTCTACCTCATTTTTATTGTGTTTAAACATTTCAATTGCTTCATCTTTGCTTCACAATAAATAAACGTAACAATATCTTGTAAATCATCTATAAAAGTAATAAAATATCTTTTTCCACGTCTAGTTGTATATATTTTAAATCACATATATCGGTATGAATTAATTCTAGAGGTTCTGTACTCTTTTGTACATTTTGAAATGGGGTTCTAGTTAATTTAGCTTTTACACATGTTTCACATCTATGATTAGAGTTAATCTCAAATTTAGGTAATAAGTCCATGTTCATTATTTTATGTAGTGCATCATAATTTACATGTCTTAGCCTACCATACCATAAATTAAATGACTCCATAATATATGTAGAAGAGTTAACCCTATTATTATTATTAACAGGAGGTACAATAGTTAGTACGTTCATTTTAAATAGACCATCAATTAAATAACACTTTACACATACGTCCCATTTTTAATGAGTACAAGTTTGTCAGCCACAAAGATTAACTTAAATCCATTTTTCATTAGCAAAGACCCCATAAATTAGATTTTTTTCTTATTTCAGGTACATGAAGAACAGTATTGAGAGTAAGTTCCTTGCTGGATGTAATCTTTAGAACTATTTTTCCTTGGCCTTCAACCTTAGATCTTAGGAATTTCGCATATAAAGATGTTTTCATGTGTACACACCATGATAAGTAGTAAACATGTTCCTATTGGAACATATGTGTCTAGTAGCACTAGTGTCGACCCACCATTCTTTGTTATTACAAACCAAAGTCACTTCAGAAAACACAGCAATAAGGTTCATTTCTTCTATGTCAATTGATAATTTATCTTCCTCTGTCATGTGTGTTGAGATTTATTCTTCTTGTTGTTACTCTATGCTTTCCAATTTCTACATTCATTTACATGAAGACCTTGCTTGTTGCACACAAAGCATTTCCTTTTGAATTTCTTGGCATTCCCTTGGCTATGATTTTGCCCAGAATACTTTCTCTTTTTCCTATTTTTCTATCCGTTTTCAATCACATTGGCTTTGGCTTCCAAATAATGAGTTTTAATCTTATTTTCAGAGTTGGACTGTCTTTTTCAATTTTAAGATGAACAATTAGATCTTCAAGACTTATTTCCTTATGTTTATATTTCAAATAGTTCTTGAAATCTTTCCAACAAGGTGACAACTTTTCTATAACAACAACAACTTGAAAGGATTAACTCAAAGTCATCTTTTCAGCATGTATTCATGAAGAATCAATTGGAGTTCTTGTACTTGGTTCATAACAATTTTAGAATCCAACATTTCGAAATCTAGAAACTTTCTAACCACTACATGCCACGTCCTCAGTTTTATACTTCTTATCCAAGCATTCCCAAAGCTCTTTAGAAGTCTCAATTGGACTATACACATAATATAGTGTGTTGTCCAAACCAATGAGGATGTAGTTCTTGCATAGAAAATCTCCATGTTTCCATGCATCCATGGCTGCTACAGTTGTCCTATCTGTTTCATTCTCATTAAGGATGGGAGTCTTCTCATTCAAAAAATTTGTCAAATTTAGAGTTGTGAGATAAAAGAGCTTTTTTTGTCGCCATCTTTTAAAATCTGCACCATTGAACTTTTTGGGCTTCTCTCCATGATTCACATGAGCAAGGATAGAATTTTGGCTTGTATTTGCCATTTGTTTGTTAAGAAAAGTTATATACCAAATTACTTTAAAAGTATACTTCAACAATTTTGCACAAAATGAAGTATCCAAAATATATTAAACAAAAGTAAAGATCCAATAATCAAAGTGTGTATATATGTAGAACAAATTATGGAACTTTGTAGATATAAACGAAAAATGTATATAACTATATAATAATTATATTGCAATGTATATATATAAATGAATGGGAAGAACTTTTACACAGATTAAAACCCAAGTCAACAGATCCTAAACGTAATCAATTGAAAGTCATAACAATTGAAAATAAAGGCAATTTATATAAATGTAATCACCAAGGGACATATATCAAACATGTAGCAAACATCAATATGTATTAACCAAAATAAAGTCAGTAGAGGATTCAAATAAACTGAACGAAATTGCAATTTATAGATCAATGTATATATATTGCAACAATGATGAAAGCATGATAGATAAAACCCAAATATATATATATATATAGAAGTAAATAAAGTATATATATAAATATATAATCGCATTCACTGCACTAACTGTTACCAAACAATATTAATATGTATATATATATATATATATATGCATATATATAAAAAAAAAAATTAAACTATGAGAAAATTCAATAAAATCAAGCGGCACACTTATACTAGATACAGGTTCATATAAATATATCTATAAAAAAAAACAAAAAATAAAAAATAAAAAGGGAAATCAGAGCAAGTAAAGAAAATATATGTATATATATATAATTTTTTCTTTTTAGGATAAGTGAATCGGATTGCCAATTGCCAATTGATTAATAAATACTATAATTACTTATGATAAATGAATCGAATTGCCAATTGCCACTCTATAATTATTTATGATAAATATATATATATATATACACATACGTTTCAATTGGCAATTAAAAGTAAGCAGAGTACACTTTTATTAATCAATTTAAAACTGTATATGTAAGGCGAACAGTAAAGAAAGAATTGAATAAATTAATACACAAAGGTAAATAGTAAAGAAAGAAAACTGTATGAATAAATTTAAAAGTCAAACAATATATGAATAGCAATACGACAATAAACTGGAAACAGTGTATAACATATGGCACTATGCAATCAAAATTTTGAACATAAGTCACTCAAGATCACAAGATATTAGAAATCCAAACCAGTCAGTAAAAGTTTCATAAGCAAATCTAAGGCACCAAGTAAAACCTATTATTTGGTGACATTAAGAAACAAGATTATTTACAATATATACAAAAAATAGATAAAAAAATTTGCAAAAACAATAAGAAAATTTTCTAACAAGATGAACTTACAGGAACAAAGGAAAATTTACAGTAGAATCATGGGAAAAATTGTCTTAAGATTGTTATTCTAAATATAGTTTCTACTGCAAAATATATAAACACCGGATACACATATAAGAAGAAAATTATAGAAAAACCTGTTAATTTTAGTCGAACCAAGAATTTGATTCTTTGGCCTTAAGACAATTTTCGCCTCGCACCGGTGTTCAACGGTCTAATAGGTGGCAAATATTTCCAGAATACAGCAACTACTTTACGAAAATAATAGCACTCCAAATTTTCAGAAACAATGAACAACTTTTGTATTTTTCTCTCTCTGTTTTATATGAATGAATGATAAAATAAAATAATAAATATTTCTTTGTATTCTTATATTTTAGTTGTAGAAATCATTATTATTTATAAAAAAGATTGCATTTATTATTAAAAAACTCAATACTTTAGAATATACGAAGTATTAAAAGTTGTTTCATTTCTAATAAAAAATACCTCCCACTTTGAAATCATGTTTTTTTACTAAAACATTGTTTTTTATTATTTATTTATTTATTAAAATAAAATTCTAGTATTTTAAGTATTATGACAACCAAATAAATAAATTTTCTATTCACAAAATTCCTACAAGTTTGCTAGAGGGATACAAAAATTAAAAAGGAGGTAGTAATCCCATAAATAATAAAAAAGAAAAATAGTAGGATTTCCCAAATTTTGGAGAAGTAGTGTCATGATCTCCGATTTGCAGCTAAACTACTCAGTTGTTTGACGTGATAAATTTATAAAAGATCTGAGGCCTGTGGTTTTACATGAATTAAAATGGAAGTATGTTTTGGGTTTTTGGGTTTTCGGGTTTCAATGTTCTATTTTCTTGGGAAATGCTGATTTGATGTATAATGAAAATAAATACGTGCTTAAAGAAAATGACAAGCAAAATTGGAACCACAAAACTTCCTCTGTCTTTTCGGGTTTTAGTGTTCGTGGCAATTTTTGACCTGTTGTAGAATCAATATAAAAATACTTTCTTACAAAAATCAATTTCAATTTTAATTTTGTGTTGGGTTTAAATATTTTATATAATAAATGGACACAATGAAAATTATGGGCCGAAACTCATGGAATGTAAGTGTACAGATTCTTAATCAGTTAACAAATTGGTTTACAATTCATAATTTTTGCTCCATAAACTGCTTTTTATATATAAGACCAAAAATATATTAGACAATTGAAAATATTATTTGAAAATTACTGGTTTCAAAGCTATTCTTAAAAAAGTTTACTTTTCATTTACTCTTTTGATTTCGCAAATTTTTCCCCTAATTTTAGAATTCCTTATTTCTTGCAAAATAGGTCATTTATTTATCATTTCAAAAATGCATTTTACTACGTTCAATTTTTAGAATTTTGGAATCTCCAAAAAAAATAATTAAAAAAAAAATTAGCATTTAAGCCCTCAATTTTCAAAAATAATATTAAGACTTAATTTCTATTGATTATAAATTGATCCAATTCTCTATTTTGCTAAACAAATTGGCAATAGTTTTGTCCATGTGTTTGTTTTCTTCTCTTTCCTCATAGACTCTATTGTTTTCAATAAGTTCATGGATGAAATAGTTACCAAGATCAAATTAAGGATTTGACCAATTTACTTACTTTTGAAAATTGAACGGCTAAATTGCAAAAAATTTATAAATCAAGAATACTAAAGTGCAATTAATCGATTCTCGAATTATAACTTTTATTTAGTTATTTTTAATTTTGGTGATAAGAAGATTCATCTTCAGAGGTCATCTTTAGGACTATCTTGTCCTTTTTTTCGATATCTAATATGGCAGAATTTCTCATGAACAACTTCGTCTCATTTTTACTTGGTTTGAAGGAAGTGAACAAGCTCCTGTCAGAACATACATGGCGGATTGCACCAGTATTAATCCACCACTTTTTAGGATTTAATCCTGTCAAGTTCACTTTACAGACCACAGCACTAAAGTCAATATCATCAACTTCTCGAATGATGTGCTCCATCATCTATGCTTCTTTATTCTTCTTTCTCTTTAACAGCCTATATTCTGTAGCTCTATGACCTATCTTGTCACAATTAAAGCACTTGCTTTAAAACTTAGCCTTCTTGGATATCCCTCCTTTAAGCCCCAACTTGGAATCTTTTCCAGTTTTCTTCTTGTTCTTGGAGCTTTGACCATGCTCTACAATATTAGCCTTCACCACAGCCTTTAAGGATCTTGTATCAGATCTCCTATTGTCATCTTCAATGCAAAGCTTGCTAACAAAAGCCTCCATATCCATTTTCTTTCTCTTGTGCTTGAGATAATTTTTGAAATCTCTCCAACTAGGATATAGCTTCTCTGTAACACCCCGACCCAAACCACATCGAAATTCATGCACGTTGACCGAGGTTGACCGTTGACCAAGTGGGTTAAAAATTGACTTTTTGTTGCAGTTGAAATTTCTAGTTGACCATGGTACCGTGGCGAAGTGCATGATACCCCGAGTTCATAGACTAGTAGCACGTCGAAAACGGAGCTACAGTTGAAAGTTATAGGCAAAACAAGTCGAGGTGCAAACTGTCCAAAAGGTGCCGGGAGTTGACTTTTTATCATTGTATAATTTTGTTTTGACTTTAGTATGGTTGTAAAGTACTCGTCGATACGAGTTCATAGACTAGCGGCACGCTTAAATTGGACATCTGGTTAAAAAGTTATGGATGTGTGAAGTTCGCTGGATACTGTAAAATTTTATTTTATCTGGCTTAAATACATAGTAACACCACGTGTCGACACCTTATTGGTTCATGTGGGTGAACAGTGTCACCCACGGTGGCTTTTATTTGGCAAAAACGATGGGGAGGAGAGAGAAAGAGAGAGAAGGAGAGAGAGAAACGACCGGCCACCGGAGTTGTCAAATTTTCCTGCCGATTCTTGCTACAAGCGCCTCTCCATACCTGGCCAACCCTCAAAATTTCACGACCACCAGTCGCCGGACGCGCCCAGATCAAGTCGGCGAAGCTCGACGGCGATTTTTCCCCTCCACCACCGGCCACAGCCGATTTGCCCAGTTTCCGGCCACCCCAAGCCACACGCGCCTGACCGGTCTCTCACCCGTGGGAATTTCGGCCTACCCACCAAATTTCACTATCACCGGACTTCCGACGCACCGAGATCGGAGTATTTTCCGGTGAGGCACTGAAAACCTTCAAACCCCGATCCTTTCGCCGTCCGGCCTCCGTTTGCCTCACTGCCAGTCCCGTTGGAACCCTCTCCCCTCGATCTACAAAACCCCCAAAAATCTCAGCCATCGGCCACCAGACGCGCCGCCGCCGGTAACCGCGGCGGCTCGCCGGAAATCACTGTTCCAGCAAGTACCCAGTTGCACCGCCAGTCCCTCTCCACTAATTCCGACCTCCTGAATCCAAATCCGGCGTCCTTTTCCTCCAATTCGCAATGGTTTGGGAGAATCGAAGAGTTGAATCCCAAAAGCTTTCCGGCGAGATTCCGGCCACTTCGGGTCCGATCTCTGGGAAGTGAGACCGGATTTGTAATCCTCGTCACTCAAGCTTCGATTCGGTATATTACTCGTAAATTTTAGTTCTCGTTTGTGTTCGCTCCTCGGGTACCCATTTGGGAGTTATCCGATTAAAATATTAATATATTTGGTTAGTGTACTGTGGATGTTTTAGGTGCACGTGTGGGTAGTGGAGTTGATCCTGCAGAGGATCTTAGCTGATATACGTGCTTAAGGTGAGTGACCCACATTTAAAAATATTTTGGGGCAATTAATTATATTTAATTGGTGTTTAATTGATATTTGGAATTATGCTCATGTGGTGCAATTTAATTATAATTGTGGAATATTATTATTTTATTGTGATTTAATTATATTTATTACGCATGAGTAAGGTATTTTCATTAATTAATCGTATGTGGTTTTAATATTATTTTTTGGCATAATTGGTTTAATTGGTGGTTTAAATTTTATAATTATGCCCGTGGAATATTATTTGTTGGACCTCGTGTTACGAGAAAAATTAAATTTTTATTTGTTATTGATGGTTTCGTACCGGGTATGTTAAAGGAAAATATGTGGGATGGTAAATTTAAAAACTGGTGTATTTCCCACGGTGATTTTGAAAAATCGGTACGGTAATAATTAATTTAATAATTATTTTAGACGCACTCATACAGTATTGGTGTTCCAGTGTATATGTAGTTAGCGCGCAAGTTATTATGTCTCCCTTGAGTTGCCATTGGACCGAGAGCATGCAAGTTTGATATTGGCCACAGCCGCCCCCCTCATTGGCCGGGATGACAGTTTCAGCAGTGGTACTGTCGGAACACCGAAGTGCCATTTGCAAGTTTCTCTCTTTAACCTCCCGCCAGTCGGTGCTCGGGACGCTGGGTATCGGAAGGCATCACTGGTATATGGTGTGGTGCGTCAAGTATAAATTTTCAGATAGAAATTTCAAACCCTAAAGTGTTCAAAAATTACTTATTATAATTTATTACATTTTATTTATATTTGGGGTATTTATTTATTGTTTATTAAATTGTTTGATCCCTTGGTTTTCGGGAAATACAAATATCGGATTTTGTGAAAATATTTTAAAAAGGGAACATTTCCAACCGAGAGAATCGTAAGGGTTTTGAGAGAAAGTATTACTTTCAATTGTTTATTATTTATTTATCTATTTAATTGTCGGTATTAAATTAAATTCCCTTATTTGTTATATTATTAATATTAAAAGTGTTCAATAGATAGGGTCACTCACTGAGATGATTAGCATCTCACGTTTTTAAATTCCGTTCACTTAGGTGTAAGGGGTGGTATACGTTCTTCCAGAGCGAACCAAATCTCCGCCGCTATCGTAGTTCGAGAAGTACCTTTGTATTCGTTTATTTCAATTGTAATATTTCTTTCATCTTTGTTGTATTCTCTGTTAAATAGTACTTCATGAAGCTCTGTATACTGTTCTGGACACTTATGTATTATTTATGCACTGGATTACTGTTATTCCTGTGAAGTGTTGTAAAAATTGTGGAATCAATTTGTAGTATTGTGGGAGGAATAAGAGGATGAATATAGAAGTGTGTTTTCAGTGCAGGAAATTTGTGGTAAGTCCAACCCTTAGGGGAGGTTCTACCGGATTTTCCATTGGAGGGTCCGGTAGGGTTTCCCTGGGATCAAAGCTTATCTAGGGTTCCGGTGAGAAATTTTGGACGGGTCCTGACATTCTCAATCATAGAAGCTACTTGAAAGGCTTCATTAATTATAATCCCTTTAGCAATAAGTTCTTTTATGAGCACTTGCAACTTATGTACTTGACTCATCAATGGCTACTAATGCACCATCACATAGTCCAAGAATCAACCTACAACAAATCCAAAGTTTCCTACAGCTCCTTTGCTGTACACTCCATACAAAGCATCAAACAGGTCATTCAAGATGTAATTCCGACACAAATAATCATAATGGTTTCATGTATCCACCGCCATGAGTGTCTCTTTATCACTCTCTTCATTACTTGGTAACGCATCTTCAATTAAGAACCTCGCAAGTCCCAACATAGTCAAGTAGAATAGCATCTTCTATTACCACCTCTTAAAATTTGCTCCATTGAACTTCTCAAGTCGCTCTGCATGACCTGCAGAAGGAGGTAATTGAATCACAGGAGTCTGAATGGGCATAGTCACATTATCTCCACGTGCCATTTCTATATAAATCATAAAACAGAAATCAATTAGTTGTTATTTTTTATCTCAATAAACTAATTATAATTAATTTCCAATAGGAAAAACACAAAAAATGTTATTTTATAAGGTTTCTGTATGCACCACAAAATTTATGTATACACCCTCAAAATTACTGTATACAATCACAAAATTACTTTATACATCCACAGGCTGACATCATCAATTATACAATAATGACATCACTACTGACATCATGCTAACGTGTCACTATGTTGACGTAGCACTGTGCTGACATGGTAGTCAGTTGATGTGGCACCTCATGATGACATGTCAACCCACATGGCATCACAAGGTGACGTGTCACCAGCCATGTGTCATCTGCGCTGATGTGGCTTCCCGGGTGTTGCACAACAAAGTACGACATGTGTCACCTATATCAGGTCGACACATATACCTACCATATTCCGACACATGGCATACGCTAGAAGCCGACACGTGTCACCTGTAAAAGGTTGAGATATTTCAGCCTTCGTGGCTCGATACATGGCGTACGCCAGAGGCCAACACATGTCACCTGTAACAAGTCGACATATGTCGTCCATCAGAGCTTGACACATGGCATAATTTCTAAACGGCACATGGCCTCGCAACTGTGTAACATGCAGCCTCACCACTTTGCGCACGTCACCTTGCCACTGTATGCACTTTTCAATGCTTAGCTGCGCCACATGTCACCAATCATTTTGTGACAGGTGACGACCATTTATCAATTGGCCAAGGTCTAATCTGGGCCTAGATCTTGGGCTGAATAATCATTTGTTCTAACCACAGACTGGACTTTGCAATTGGGTCAGAACCAACATAATTTCAATTTCAGGCCTACAAACCCAGAATCCGGCCCTTACCCACTTTTCCTACCCCGTTTACCCATCTATCGACCCATCTTCAACCTTCAGCTGGATCGATTTTAATCCGTTTTCCTGGTTAACGAGTCAGCCGACCCGATTTCAATTTTCCATCATTTTTCCACTGTTTTAATGATGAAAATTCATCAAAAAATTACCAAAAAATTCATAAAACATGGGCAATTCATTTTATGGAAAAAAAATTTTGATTAAAACAAAAATAGACATATGCCTAACAAATTTTAAAGCCACGAGAATAAATATTTTTTTTTTCTTTTCTTTTCTTATGGGTACAATGAAAAATAATATTTTTTTCCATTTTTATAAAACACAGATCAAAAAAACAGATCCAAAACAAATAAATATATGCAATCCACAAATATAAACATATATAAACAATGAAATTCGTCTTAAGATTGTTACTAAAATAATGGAAGAATATATATGTAAATATATGTGGATAACATAAAATTAACGTAAACAAAATTATAAAAAAAATAATCAAAACACATTAGAACCTATATGTTTTGGAAATTTTGATAAAACTATCTGAGATATGTACAGTATCACAGTTTCCTTAAGACGATTTTCATCGACCAATATAAATGTTTTGTGACGATCGTCTCCTAGGATATAATAGCTACAAATATCTTCGATACGGCATCTCCAAAATCTTTGTTTACGAACTTTCAACGTACTTTCATTTTATCACACACTATAAAACTCAATTTTTTTACTCTTAATTCAAACTTATGCTCTCCTCTCTATTTTTTTACATTATTCCTAAAAACTATTTTTCTCTGCAAAACCTTTTTAACTGACAAGAACGTGAATGCATCTAACTCTCAATACAGAGATGTGTTTCCTTAAAACTCTCCGCACACAGATTTTAACTTTTATGCGAAAAGCATAATTTTCTCGACATCAAACTTTAAGAGAAAAACTTAGCCCCACCAAAATTATTCATTAAATCCAGATAGACCCAACAAGGAGACTCATTCACACTAGGCCCAATGCCCAATACTGTGACAGCTAAGCAAATGGGTTCCAGTTGGCTTGGAATTCGTGGAATGAGTTTCAGGATTGAGCTTTCTCATCAATTAATTTCTTTTCTTCCTGGAGTTAAGAGTTCAACCAGTAGAATTCTCTGTGCAAAAAATAGTTAATGATTTTTTGGTTTTTATTTGTGTTTGTTAAGTTCTAATAATTTTTGGAATAATTTTCGCGCAATTTGATACTTGAGAAAACTGACGTTGGTGACCCTCTGCACTAACCCACCCAACGGGCCTTGTAAAACAAGTACGAGAGAAAACGTTTATTTAAACGTTTAAAAATCGAAAATAAAAAATAAAAATAAATGGTTTTTAGTAAATTTACAAAATGAGCAGTGTAAGAAGCAAAACGTGTCGTGCAAAAAGAAGCCCTCGAAGTATTTTTAAACCCTAAATAGTCTTCTTCGTTCCAAACAGAAACGTAGCCTTCTTCTAAATATCTCGCTCCTCGCTCTCACACACCAGAGAGGCAATGGCGGCTACAGTTACTGCTATCAGCCTCACGCTAAGCCAACCCTCCACTTGTCGTCTGCCAAAGTCTCCAACCTCTACCAAGTTAAGGGTTTTCACTGTCAGATGCTCCTCGTCCCCCAGAACCACCACTGCCATTGGTACTCTTTTACTTTCTTCTCCTCCATAATTACTCTTTGGCTCACGGATTTCTACATGGGTTTTTCGGATTTTATATGGGTTTTAAGTAAAATTCAGGGTCCTCATTAAGAGGCGGGTAAAAATTTTAGTATTTCTAGTGACTGAAATGGAGTTGATACCAATATATAGGTATTATTCGGTAGTCCTTTATTTTGAAATTAAGTTTAACCTTTTGATTCTAGCAAAAAAACAAAAAAAGAGTTCAACCTTTTGAACGCATTTGATCTGCCTTCCAAATTTGGGGGCATTTGAACTATCAAACCAAGAAAATGTCGGCCGGGTCAAAACAAACCGCGGTTGCTGAAAAATAGTGGGGTTGTGGAGAGGGGTGGTGGTGTTTCTTTAATGTAGGTGATAATCTACTTCTACTTGGCACGTGCTGGTACTCTTTTCTTTCTTCCCTCTAGATCCTCCATAATCACTCTGCTTTCGAATTCTAGATGGATTTTAAGAATTGTGATATGGTTTGGACTCAACTTTAGGAACTTTTTATATTTTGTTATTTACATAGGCATTGCAATTTGTGGGTATTAATAAATTTGGTTTCTAATGCCTGATTATCTTGAGAATGCTTCACTTTTATGTTTTGAATTTTTTTTTTTTTTTTTTAAATAGCAGTTTGTTATGAGAACTGCTGTCCATTATTTGCGTGGAAGGTTGTCCTCTAATATTTATAGATTATAATTTTTTACTGTCTTTTCTTGCGCTTTAGGTTTGGCAGACAGACCTTGGAAAACGTCAGATGCTAGACTAGTGCTTGAAGATGGTTCAATTTGGAGAGCTAAGTCGTTTGGTGCTTCAGGAACCCAAGTTGGTGAAGTGGTATTTAATACATCTTTGACGGGGTGAGGAATTTATGTAAACTAGTGAAGGGTATTTTCAAGTGTTTCTTCAATCAAATAGTGAAAGCATTTCATTTCACTAAAACTTAACGGTTGTATCACCTTGGTTAATAGGAATGACAGTAAATGAAGGAGAAAATTAGTTGGTTTGAATGGTTCCTGAAGTTTGTATAATCTTGCATTTATTTTTGCTCATGTTTCTTATACAATCGTACTGCAGGTATCAAGAGATTCTGACTGACCCTAGTTATGCTGGCCAGTTTGTTCTAATGACAAACCCACATATCGGAAATACTGGTGTAAACTTTGGTATGTGAAGCTTTTCAGTTTTCATTTTTGTAATTTCTTTTGTTGAAAGCTCTAGTCTCTAAGTTCCTTCTTGAATTCTTTCCTTTTAGATGATGAAGAATCAACGCAATGCTTCCTTGCTGGCCTAGTGATTAGAAGCTTAAGTATTAGGTACGCTACCTTCTTTCTAAGAACATACATGTGTGTGATGTATTTATTCAGTACTAAATGCTTATTGTTGGAATTCTTTTTTACCTCACGATTGCTTGCAGTACGTCGAACTGGAGATGCACAAAAACACTTGGTGATTATTTAGCAGAAAGGAATATCATGGGAATATGTAAGTTACAGTGGCAATTTTAATCTTACAAATTGTGCAGGAATGATGCTAATCATTACCATTTCTTTATATTTCTGACTTTTGCATATGATTCTTTTAATAACAGATGACGTTGACACACGTGCAATTACTCGCAGATTAAGGCAAGATGGAAGTCTCATTGGTGTTTTGAGCACTGAAGAAACTAAGACAGACAAGGAGCTATTAGAAATGTCTCGTTCATGGAACATTGTTGGTAAGTAGTAATTGCACTTAATTTAAAGTTGTTTATAAGGATTGAGAATCATATCCTTTGTTTCTTTACTTTTGTAGGTATTGATTTGATTAGTGGTGTTTCATGCAAGGCCCCTTATGAATGGGTTGATAAAACAAATCTAGAGTGGAGTTTTAACTCCAGAAAAGATGTAGAAACTTTCCGTGTAAGTAACCAAAAACTTTTTTCTTGCAAACACTATATAATCGTTTACAATGGTTATTCACTCTTTCTTCACTCATTTTTATGTCTCAATTGAAGGTTGTTGCGTATGATTTTGGAATCAAGCATAATATACTTAGGCGATTAGCATCCTATGGTTGTAAAATTACTGTTGTACCTTCAACATGGCCATCTTCAGAGGTGCTAAAGATGAAACCAGATGGTGTTCTGTTCAGCAATGGCCCTGGAGACCCATCTGCAGTTCCTTATGCTGTTGAAACAGTCAAAGAAATACTAGGAAAGGTTCCTGTTTTTGGAATTTGCATGGGTCATCAGTTGCTAGGCCAGGCATTGGGTGGTACAACCTTTAAAATGAAGTTTGGTCACCATGGAGGAAATCATCCAGTACGCAACCTTCGGACTGGTGATGTTGAGATTAGTGCTCAGGTTTGTAATATAAATCTGACTTAATTGAATTTGTTAGTAGCTGCATAAAATGCATAGGGATGGATGATTCTTGCCTTTATTTCCCATACCAGCCTAGGAGTGCCCAAGTATTTGATCACAAGGATTGTGCATTTTAATGCCCAAGAATTGGATTTACAGCACTGATTAGGAGATAGACGAACTGAATGAAATCCTGTAGCAAACTCTCTCAACGGATTTAGTGCTTTTTTTTTCTTTTTTCTTTTTTTTGTGACTCAGCTCTTACTCCTGATAATTTCTTGGTTTTACTTGGTGGCAGAATCACAACTATGCAGTCGACCCAAAATCACTTCCCAAGGGAGTGGAAGTTACCCATGTAAATCTTAACGATGGAAGCTGTGCCGGTCTTGCTTATCCTGCTAAAAACATTATGTCTCTTCAATACCACCCTGAAGCATCCCCAGGACCACATGATTCAGATTATGGTAATACAAATTTTGTTTTTCTTCCCTTTCTTTTGGACTTATTAGTAACAAATAGTAAGGAAAAATAAAATATTTTCCCAAAACGTAGGTATTCACAACCAAAACAGTAATGGAGAGCTGATAACACTTTTATCTACAATTGATCATTTTTTATTATATATCCATCTTATGATTATTGATAATTTATATGAGGACACTGTTGTTACAGCTTTCAGGGAATTCATTGAGATGATGACGAAAGTTAGACAAGATTTTTAAATAAAGCTGCTTGAGACTTTATATATTTGACGACATTAAGGTGGCAAGGACTGGCATGGTATGTACTCAAAGCAAGCATCTGTTCTTGTCTAGGAGTGGTGTAGAGAAACCAGTGTTCTTTCTTTTGCCTGTTTTTATCAACAATTTTGTCAGCTCATTGTGAAAATAGTATTTGGTTTGCAACATTTGATTTGTCCTTGACAATTTAGAACAACCTTTTGAAAGTGTAGTTTGGCTTAACGAAAGTTGTTTCTCTCTTATCAATAATTACCTCCAGCCTGATTGCATATAGTAACTACCATGTATTCTAGATGAGCAATCACTTTTTCGAACTTCAGTTTCAGTCTATTTGCTTTGATGAATATTACATCTACCATCTTTGTAGCTCGTGGTTTGTGTTTCGTGATTTTTCAATCTGTATTATTTTGTAAGTTAATTTCTATTTGTGTTCACGGTCACTGTTTTATGAATTTTCAACCATTTAATTAAAAAGCCAAGCTGTTTTAAAGGTGAGTTTGCTAGTTCAAGTCCAATCCCTAATGAATTGTGGGGATTATAGTAAATGAACATGTAAAAAGATAATAAACAAATAAGAAAGTTTTTTTCTTACATGGATTAGATATTTTGATTAGTTGTCTAAAAGTATGGTACAATCAAACATTCAAGACATGTTTAGTTTTTTGCAACTGAACATTACATATTCGGTAATTTATAATTGCAAATTTTTTTATGGTTCGGTAATGCATAGCCATATATTCTGAAAATACTAGTGCAGCAGGATCCGACTATTTTACTAGACTGTAAAAAATAATGATATAACATCGATGACGAAAAAATATTAACAATAATTGAAAGAAAAATATTAACAATAATTGAAAGAAAGGCAACTACTACTACTACTACTACTAATAATAATAATAATTATAATAATAATAACAATAATGGGGTGTGACAGTCTCAATTAATCACAATTCAAGAATGTGAAGATCAAACTTTAATTTTCAAGAAAATGAGTCTAATAGTGGGGTGCTCACCCAAGCTATTGTTTTATAGTTTGACTAAGTCATTCAGTAAGAGAGAAACATTAACGTAAAAAATAGAAGAATAAAATAGACTCTGATGTTCGTAGCTTGACAAGGCGGATGATGGAAAAAGAAAACCATACGATAAACATCCTGATACAACAAACCAACAATAACACAATTTCACTTTCATCAAATCTTTCAACATCACAAATTTTTGTGCATTAAAAATGGTTACAGAGCTGGGTGGTCCACTAATGGGCAGCTAGCAAAAGTAATGCCAAAAGAAATTGCTTCCCCAACACATTTTCTTTTATTTTAGGTAGATTGGAAAAAATGTGGCTTGCGAAATTTCAAAGTCTATATTGACTTGTTCCATGTTCCACCACTAGTTGTTTTTTTTATTTTGGTAAATTCCACCACTAGTTCTTGAAGTTGAAAGGATCTAAATTTGAACCCTTTTACGTATATAATGCTAATGGATGGACAATGCACCACAAATCAATCCATTTTCCTTTTTCTTTTCTTTTTTTTCTCTCTCTCTCTCTCTTCTTTTGTGATAATTAATCCATTTTCTTTGTGAAAGTTATTGGCTTTATTTTGTTTTGTGATCTATACGGTTGAATGGCACATATGAAAGTGGTATGTTGTTGAAAAGGAAAATAAAAGGAACGAGTATATTACTAAACCTTCTCTTTCCCTCATTAAAAAATTAATAAATAAATAATAGTATTCGGTGCGTGGAAGTCATTCATTTCATTAATGAATGAATTAACGAATGGAAAATTGAAGTTGAGTGGGTGCATAATGTCTAGCAAGAATGTTTAAATTACAGCATGGCTTGTACTGCAAAGAAGGAGACAGGTTAATTTAAACACATGAGGCCATCCTTACTTCCTCTTGCATATTCTTCTTGTTCTTTTTTTTAACTACTTTTTTCTTTTTATTTTGTTTTTCCTCTTCTTTTCTTTTTTTTTTTTTTTTTTTTCCCAAATGAATGGTTGTGATTGTACCTTCAATGATTGATCGAGAGACAGAGAGAGAGAGTACTCATCAAAACCATTTAACACATTTACCCAAACAATAAATAAATAAATCATAAATAATAACCATTTCACATTTGGTAGCCTTTAAACTACCATTAGTGTTGTCTAAGAAAATACAGTTTTTTTTGTTTTTGTATATGAATTGTATTTACGGTTGAGTTGGATAAATCTCATATTTTGTAGGTGTCCTCCAATATATGGAGTTACTCATCTAAACTATGAAGTTTAAAACTTCGTTTGTATAATTATTTTATTTGTATATATGTGAACAAACAAAATACTACTATTCTCTTGCATTAATACACAAATACACCTACATATTGATGAAAACCATGCTTATCTTTTATTTTTGTTAAATACGAAATTAAAAACTACATAATGAATTATTTTTTTCTAGTTCTTTTCCACACTAAAATATATGTGCAAATGGACAACATTGGTCTTAAATGTAGGAGATGACTTTTTAAGTAATTTCCATTGCAGAGCAATAGTGAAAAAGCATAACGATGGTACTGGTTTTCTTTTTTTTTTTTTTTTTGTCTCTTATTATTATTATTATTATTATTATTATTGTAGGCCAAAGAAGTAAAAGATGACTTTGAGCAAGTATATATTCCCCTGTATAAAAACACATATATACCATACCATGTAAGTGATGATTGAATCTTTGCTTGGAATCTACTTTTGTTTGCCCTTTTTTTTTTTTTTTTTTTTCTCTCTTGTCCATGACACCAAATTATGAAATAATAACGTAGTGTTTTTCCATATAGTAATTATTCCATGTTTTGTCAGTACGCTGAAGTCAGCTGGCCGCATATTGGAAAAGAAAAAAGTATAACAATATAAATGTACTCAGAATAAAAGTATTTTAGGTAGGGTTAGTATCATTCACCTTCACCTTTTCTAAAATTCAGCTTAATTACAATTTGATTTTTCAAATTTTAAAATATTATCAATTCTTTTTTATATTTAAAAAAGTTATCATTTTTTTTCTGTTATTATTTTATTTACATCCTTTAAATTTATATTACCTGTACTTATTTTAGAAGTGCTTTTAAAATGTTGAAGATTAAATTGTAGTTAGTATAAATTTCAGGGAATTTAAATAAAATAATGTATATTATGTATAAATAGACACTAATTTTCTACTTAGATATGTCATCCAGCTTATGTTAGATGATTAGCATCATGATTATATGTAATCACTAGATATTTTCTCCAAATTATAAATAATTAGATATTAAACATCTAATTTTGCCATATCCACACTACAATCAAATTTTATAGGTAATATATGGAGTTTTACATGAGAGGAGCATATTTCATACTATGACGGGAGGCTTGCTAACTTTATTATGGAACCACTTGAATTATTGATTTAAAATTAATAACCTAAATGGTGATTAGTGAAAAGATAATTTTTAACACTTACCACGTTAGCATGGTTATTCATAAATTGTAAAAAAAATGGTCGTTCCTATCATATTAAAATTATATTTATAGATACATAGTTATTTATATATATATATAATTAGCCTTCTATACTTAATAATTTTATTACAAAACTTATTTTTTTCAATTTTAAAATTGTTTTTAATGGTTAAAATTTAAAAATTTATTTATGATTATGTGTCCCAGTTTGGTTAATTTTTTAGTCAAATGAAGTTAGCCTAACGAAAATGCTCCTCACTCCCACGTTATAAGGTAATGGATTCTACATATGGACAAAGATTCTATCCATTTCTATTTAAATGGAGGATTTCAAGTTGATTTAAGTATTTTATGCCATATCATAAAATATTTATGGGTAAATATTATATTTTTGTTATTTTTTCAATACTACATTTCTATTAGGAAAATTATTAAAATAGTCACCCCAAATTTTGCTTTTATTTTAATATAATACTATTTTTTAAAACTCTTACCAATAGAATTACAATTTGACACATCTACTTTTTATTTAATAATTTTTTTACCCATTCTTATAGATAAAGAATAATAAAAATAATGCGGTGAATCTCATAATCAACTTATTCTAAGTAGGTCAATTTTTAACTTTATGGGTAAGAATTTTAAAAATGATGCTATATTGAAACAAAAACGAAATGTGAAGTGGTTATATGATATATTTTTTTTAATAGGAATGTGATATTGAAAAAATAACAAAATAGGAAAGGCGATGATAATATTTACCCAATATTTATCTAATAGCTAGAATTATATCCATTCAGTTTACTTAAAAGGAAATAATTTTTTTAACTTCTAATAACCTTAAATGACAATATTTTCTTTCTATGATATCTTAAAAATTATTTTTTTTAAAAAAAATTCTTTTTCATATTTAAATTAAGAGATTATATAATTTAAAATTGCAAACTCCGAATAATTTCTTCTAGCTAGTCTTAGTACTCCACAGGATTAAGCACCCTTTAGGGTCCATTTGGCAGAATTGTTTTTTAATTCAAAAACTCTGTTTGATGGTTAAAAGTGTCAAAAAATAAACATATTTAGTAAAATTAGCAAATACTTGTTGACTAAAAAAATAATATTTTTAAAAAGTTTGAATTTTAAATTCTTCTTAAAAAACTTTTTTTACCTTATATGGAAAAATTAGTAAGCATTTAATATATTTTTTTTTATTTACGATCAAATATTTATAAGCTTTTTAATTAAAAAAAATTTTAAAAAAATATATTATATAAAATTTTATAGACAAAAATTCTATTAGAATAAAACTAATGTCATTCTCTAGTTTATATGCTTAGAGGGACACACCAGTATTATACACAATACTCAAAAAAGAAACCTTCACTAGCTTAACAAACTTTATAATTTTTTTTAAACAAAATCACAGTATTTGATTTATAGTTTTTGGTAGCTCATTAGTTTAGAAATTTATCCACATAAATACACACACACACACATATATATATATATATATTAAATTTACCTGTATATATAAAAATAATTTTGTATTTTATATTTATTAAAATATTTATATTTAATATTAACGGAGAGGTTTAAAAAAATAAGTCATAAATATTGAAACTATCGACTATATTACTTGTTTTCTAAAACTATTCCAATTATTAATGATGATAAAGTTTGTTTCAGTCAAGTAAAATAATTCAATGATTCAAATTTGTTCACAACATGTGGTATTATATTGTTTACCAAACTTAAGATCCTCCATTTTTATAGAAATGAAGAAGATCCTATTCTTCAAAGCAACCATCCCCTTATCCTTTAGAATAAAAGTATTTGTAACTTGATTTATTAAAAAAAAAAAAAAAAAAGTGATCACTCTGCCCAAAATAAGATTTTAGTATATTAATAAACCTATTAATCATAATTAAATTTTAAATTTAAGTGCTTGATATTATTTAAAAGCTAATGATAGAAAACTTGAAAGTTAAAATCATCAAGTCGACATAGTATGAGCTTGACTTTATACATATATATATGCAATGTTTGACATGTATAATTGTATCAGCTTGTATTGTAATTTATGTATTAATGTTGTACAGGTTTAGTGCATGATCAAATTATACTACAAATTTTTGTTTATATATATATATATATATATATATATTTTAATAAAAAAACAAAATTGATTTTTATTATTATTTATAGATTTTGTATACAAATAACTACATTATTTAAAAATAGATTAAATTGATTTTTTATTATTATTCTTATAATTGTATTAGATAATTATATTAACAATAATATATTAAATAGTTTGATTATTCTTTTTGATAATAATAGTTCCGTAATCTAAAATTGTATAACATTAAAAGTTGTTATAGAAAGTTTGACCTTATCTATAGAGTATTACATTATCCAAAATATATTAAATTGAGCTTTAATAATCAGGGGAGGAGCCAGAATCTTTGTGGACGAAGCTATAATTTTATTTTTTTAATGTTCAAATTAAGTTACAATTATTTTTGAATTTTAAATTGTTATTGATGATATACTTTTTCTACTATATTTATAATTCCTAAAAAAAATTGATAACTAGTTTTTATAAAATTTTACATAACTTTTTATTTTAACGTATAAATAAATTTATTAGAAAATTTGATTCGGTTTGTTTTTTTTCAAAAAAAAAAAGTTAGAATAATATAGGAGGATATATTTTAGTGAACAAAATTGATACCATACAAAAGCTAAAATATTTGCTTAAAAAAGTATGATAATCCAATAAAAATATAATTTAAGATAGAATGTCAATAATAAACTACAAAACAAGGTAATGAAAGATGAAAAATTAACAAAATATTATTTAAGACAATTATACAACTATTGCGCTAAAAAAATTCAAAAAAACCAATATATATTAAAAAAATTTGAAAGTCATGGCTTAGTTCGGCCCCTGTTGATTATTATTTATGATAATGTTACATTATAAGTTATACAATATTTAAGAAAATGAAATTATACATATATTTATATATATTGAAAAACAAAAATTAACCACTATTTTCCAACTTATCATAGCAAGAAAAATAAAAATAAATAACAGTTATATAAACTTTGAAAATATACCATGGGAAGCGTAAAATAAACGTTTGAAAAAATTCCCATCAGTTTGAATTTTGCTAAAGGACAATAAAATGAAAAAAAAAAAAATACAGTGATTTTCAGATAATAAAATCCATTAGTTGAGCTGATCCAACTTAACCCAACCCGCATGGGTTTATTATATCCCAGTCTACTAGATAAGGGGTGCGCTCCAGCAGTTTTTGTGCTCCTTGCTTTTTACATTAGTTAATACTATGCAGTGCGTTTGTGGTCTGTCAAACGGACCCATCGGCCATGGCGTGTGTTTGTTCGTCTTTTCAAAAAGGTCTAATTGCAGATTTACTTTTATGGTCCTTGAATTCGTTCAGTAACAGTGCTAAGTTCCCCGGCACAGGTTCGATCCTGGCTGTGGGTGGAAGCAAAAAAAAAAAAAAAATTTCTGAAAAGTACAAAACAAGTCTGCATTTTAAAATAAAATAATAAAAAAAAAAGTCTGCGTTTTAAAGTCCACATGTGGTTCTTAAGCTTATATGGGAATTTTAGCTCTTTGCCCTTTCAATTTTCACTGCCCTGTAATAAAATTTTTGTCCATGGTAAAATACAAAATAGTGAATGCAAATTTTTGTAACCTGCAAATCCCATTGACTCAGCATTGTACATTGTTTTTTTGTAATAGCATAAATTAAAGAAATTAATTAACAATAATAATTATACTTTTAGAAAATGAAATGAGCAAATTGCACCTAAACTACATAATTGTTCAGTGCTGAAGGTCTTTCTGAAACTGTTCGTGTATTTTAGGAGTGAAGTGAAAGCTAGCTGCAATTTGAAAAAGTTGCTGATTTTCTGTGGAAAGCTTCTAAGCTACCTAGCAAGTTATGGCTTTCCACTATTAGTGCAAAAAGGGCAATTCCAATTTTGAAAATTTTAAAAAATAAAATAAATAAAACAATTAAATATAGTTTATTTATATTACTATAGTGTCCCTTTCCTAGCTAGCTAAATGTGGCATACCACTAAGGTGACATTTCAAAGCAGATAATATAAAGTAGAAATTGTCTCAACTTGGTATACCACAATAATTTCAGTAGATCTTCACAAGCCAAAGTTTTGCCTTAGAAGTGCCCAATCTTTCTTTTTAAAAAGATCTCTTGGGTGCCAAATTCGACCAACTGTCATCCAACTTCATTGATACATTGAGAGAGAAAAAGAAATGGATGCAATTGATCACATGCATGCACATGCAAGTATTAAAGCAGATGGGAAATATTTAAGACCCTATTCTACTATTTTATGATCCTACATTGGTACACAACCAATCAATTGTGAGGATATTCACTAAAAAATAATAATCAATTGTGAGGAGTAGATATAATATTATTAATATATGTATACAATATTATATTTAAAGCAAAACAAAAATATTATTAATATATGTCGGAGTTACTTATACATGAATTTAGAAATACTATACGTGTTGTGGGTGAATTTTGCACCCAGCTCGGCTAAATAGGCTTAAAAAATAGATTTGACCCCCCGGCATAATTCATGAAGGAAATAACATTAACCATGACCCTGGTTCCAAGCTGCACGCAAGTGAGTTTACAATCTAAGAAAGCGTCAAAAGAAATATCAATCTCAACACTTTCCTCGACGCAGTACATGGGAGAAGACTCTAAAATTCCCATCTCACTAAGTAGAATTGTTCAAGCAAATGTGCACTTACTAGAAAACCACAAGCACCATGGTATGCATATCATCACCATGAGCTAACTAATTAAGAGACATTATTCTTTCTTTAGCCCGTGAAGTCCCTCTGATAGGCTTAGAATGGATTAACGGATGGACATGAAAAAACGCTCATATGTAAAGGGTAACTTGGCATAAGCTCGTCACCTTCTCCCTATGTCATTTTACCAGACATCAAAAGCCTTTCCACCTGGTAAAGAAGTTTCACAAACTGAACACAAGATCCATGTTATAGACAGAACAACATTCTAAGCCTTTTAATTTTTCCTTTTTTTTTTTTTTTTGTGAAGATATTTATATACATCATATAAATTAAGCATAATCTTAAATGTGCCCCTATCAATTTTTTTTTGGCCTTAATAAAATTTATAAATCAAATAGTTTGCCTTGAGAATATTATTAGTTAAATATCTAATATAAGTTATTGTTAGTTATTAATTTATAAATTTTACCTTAAGAGTAATAAATTCCTATGTATCACATGTTACCTTTATATATTAACCTAATCAATCTAAAGTATTTATATGTTCAAACAAAAATTGAAGCCTCTTCTCTAACAATAATATTATTATACACAGTGCAATAACAAAAACCAAAAACAAATTGAAGTTATTTTCTCATACTCAATGACATTTTTCTATTAAATCCTTTATATATAAGAAGACTAATAAGTTTTTTGTTTTTATTCATTTATGATTCATAAGCATAATCATGATATATTTTATTTAGTTTATGCTTTAAAATTTGTAGAATTTGATACATAGATCAATTTTATTGTTGATGAATAGTTGAAAATTGTTTTTAGATTTAGGTACACAATAGAAAAAATTTAATGTTTATTCAATTATATAAATTTTTGAGATTTAAAACACTAGAAGCTTGTAGATAAATTTTTGAGATCATTCTTCCCTTTTATCTCCCTGGTTTTTGGTTTGGGCGTCACTCGATCAGAGTCCGCTTTAAGGGTGACTCTTTCTCACCTCACACACTGACTTGATAAACATACTTATAATATGTAAAATATATTTAAGTACATAAATAATAACTATAAATTTGATTTTTTTAATTAAATTTTATCAAATTTGATAATTTTGGAAAGAAAAAAATTATTTATGAATGCTAAATATTGAGTCTAATTTAATATAATAATCAAATATATCAATATGCATAAATATTTTATTTCTTTATTTTAGTTTTTAAAAATAAATATTTTTATATTATCAAAAAATAATTATTTTATACATCAAGATGAAAAATGTAAATAAGGGTAAATTATTTCAGATATTTAAATTCTAACACTATGAAATGACAATTAAAAAAAAGAATATAGGATCCTAAAAAGTGTATATTTGATAAGCCGTATATACTGTATAAGCCTTTCTGTCATCCGTCGGGGCCGGTTGGATCGGTGGGGGCCAATTTTTATTTTTATTTTTCATTTTTTAATGTCATCCTTGCATTGGTTGCAAGAAAAGTGAAAAATTCACTTTTGAATGCACATATGGACACACACACACACACCATGTCGACCCATCTTTCTATACATTAACTTTTTACTCCTTTGCCGGTTTTATTATTGATTTGGCTTTTCTAATGAATTAATTTTTGTTTTAATTATATAATATTAACTAAAAAGTATAATTAAAGAAAATGTTTTTAAAGAAAATCTTTGTCTGTCCGCCAACTTGCACAAAAAGAGAACTAAGTTCTCCTTAATTATTGATTAATTTTATAATAATTAATAAATTAGTATTGCTAGTGGGATGGTTTGTTAGACTGTCAAAAAGGGAGTGATAAAAATCAGGCTCCAGTATATTTATTTCCAATCAATTTTTATGGTTATTCAAGATTGGTTAGGTTAGGTTAATTTATAGACGCTTGCATGTGCTATGTTAACTTTTGTCCTACGAAAAACCAACATCTCCCAAAAACAAAGTTTGAGCAGCAGCTAACATTAAACTTTATTGTACAAGATGTTATGTCACACAAAGAATATGAAAATCAGACTGGACATTCTTCTCCCTCTCTGCTCTGTTATCAAGAAAACTTAATTTTTATTTATTTATTTTTTATGGTTTGTTTCTTCAATTTACTCTTAAAATTTATCTTTGTGTTGTAATGACAAACTCCGGTTACACACGAGGGGCCATAACAATATATTAAGGGATGATATTATTCTTCTTATTATTATTATTATATTTTTTGTTTTGCTAAAAAGGGATGATATTATATATAGAGAGAGAGAGTGATCTGGTATCATATCAGATTAATTTAACGATTTTAATGTAAAATATATCTCAGTTAATCAATTAGTAATGAAATATAGAATAGTCACATAACAAAACTCAATTTAACCAACTGAGCCTTATAAGGACTTAACAAACTATAAATATATTTTAAAATTTTAGTGATTAAAGCGATTCAAATATAGAAAGTCTTATGTTGTAAATCATCAAATCAACTCAGTAAAACTAGTTATATATATATATTTATAATTTGGTAACATGCATAAAAAATAAAAATAAAAAAACAAAAATCTTTAGTACACTTACGTTTAACATTGTTTTCATGTTAAGTTTAGCTAAGAGTTTGTTTTACTAATTATTTTTTAAAAGTGATTCTAAACATTTCAAAATTACTTTTAAACAAACATTAGCTACCAAAGTTATTGGAAATAGATATATATAAAATGAGAAATTTATTATTTGTCACTATTCATTAGAGAAATTCATGCTAAGATGGGTAAATATTAATCGAATTCATGATTTCTTTTATACCAAAATTTTAATTATATAGAAAAGTGAACTTTTTAGGACAATCAAATTTTTTTTTTTTGGCTGAAATAGGACAATCAATCAAACGGAAAGTTTTTAGGACAATCAATTAAATGAAAAGTGAACATTTTTATTTGGTAACAAATAGCATTCTTTCATAATTAAATAAAAATGTTTAAAAACCAATTAACATTAAAATAAAACTAACAAAAATAAATATCAACTTAGAAAGAAGTAAGATTAAAAAAAAAATTATTCTATTTATGCCCTTTTAATCTTAAATGAGAAGTTCAAAACATCAATTTTTAAATAAAATTTATTCTTTTATACAGAAATACATGCATACGTACATACAAAAAGAATATATCATATATATTTTTAGCAGAAACACATCATATGCATGGCACAACACAAAACAATAATTTTAGGGGCAATGTGTAAATATTTTTAGTTTGAAGGGGAAAATGAATGGCATATAGCATATTAGCAATGATCCCCGTATAATATACGACATGTATAATTATAATAAATGATTTAAAAAATAATCTATAATAATTAATTATATTCAAATCTAACAATGACATATGGAAAAAAAATTTATTAACTATCTTACTTTTATATATAATATTGATAATATATATATATATAATCATAAATCATAATATTTAAGTTTTGATGTTATTATATATTACATACACATTTACATATAAAATTTTAAATTATATTATATGTTATAAAAAATAATTTAAAATAATTTGAAAGAACCAATTAAAAATAAATAGAAATTACATATACTAAAACAAATAATACTAATACTAATAATAATAATAATAAAAATTTTAAAAAATATATATAAAACATTTTCATACATTAAAACCATTTTACTATTATTATTTTTTATTTATCATTAAAGTTCAGGACCTTTAAAAGTTTTAGAATTCGATTCTTAAACATTCACTGTATCTTGTTAGAATTGATTTGGTTGCTAAAATTAATTTGTCCGGCCATATTTGAAAGTATATTTAAAAGTTTTATCATTATTAAGTATATTTGGATCTTAATTTTTTTTTCAATCTATGTTATAAAAATTTGTTGAGAACTAAATGTTTAACTTCTAGATCTAGTACTCTTCAATTATGAAATTCAAATCCTAAAGTATTTACCTGTTTAATTTTCCCATTTATGGAATTCAAATGTATTTATATGATATTTTTCATCTATTAAATTTAAATTCAAATATATTTTTTGATTTATTGTAATAACTAACTTTCCCATATTACATCATCATAATATAATTTAATTATATTTATTATTATTATTATTATTGTTTGTCCTATGAAAGCATTTTTACTTTATAAGATAATTTATTTATGATTACATAGATTTTAAGAAGATCAATTTTATTATTGAAATTTATATATTTTGATATTCAAATTTTATTTATTACATATTCATATATATATATATATATATATATTGGTATATATAATCTAATTATTAATTACAATATATCATATCTCTTTATTTTACAATAAAATAAATATAACAAACCAACAAAAATATTAATAAATAGATTATAATTTTTTTAATATTTTTTATTCTGGCTATCTTTTTTCTTTTTTTTATTGCATACAAGTAATTAATTTCTCTGTATTAATGAAAAATCAAATATATTTGACTTATTTGCTAAATAAAATAAAATTAAAAAAATTGTTTCAAATATAATTCTACTTTACTATATTTAATATATTCTAAAAAAAGATACCTCAAATTTTTTTCACTAAGAAAATAAAATTATATTATTTATGTAATTTATTATGTGTCCAAATGAGAAAGTATTTGTATTATTTTTCATATAATCACATTTGTATATGTAAAAATATTTGAAATATGTTATATATGGAGGTACACTTTAATTTATTATTTTACAAACATAATATTACACTTTTATCCCAATTATATATTTTAACATTTTTGTGGTAATCAATGTGCTCTTAATCAAACATCATATATAATATTATAATAGTAAAAATATTTATTTTTGGATACAATCAATAAAAATATATATTAAATAAAATAAAATCAAAATATTTGTTTCAAATATAAATCATACTTTGCAATGTTTGAAAAATGATATCTCAAATTTTTCACTAATAAAAAAAAAGTTATATTATTTAAGTAATTTTAGGATTTAGGATCCTAAACCCTAAGATTATATAATATATTTCAATCTGAAAACAATATATATGGAGATATACTTTATGTTATATATAATATTATAAGAATAAAATATATATTTTTTAATACAATCAACAAAAAGTAAAAAATCTCATATTTTTTAATAGTTGTTCCAGTTGATACTGATTAATATTTTGATAGAAACATAAATAATAAAAAAAGGATAAATAATTTTTTTATTAATGATTTTGTAGAGAATTTAGAAAAATATAATGGTGACACGTTACATTAACTATTTTATTTTTATGTTATACAGATTTTCGGAAGTGAAATGATATTAACCCATATATGTATATGCACGTCTCCTTAAACTTTACATAATTTTGAATGTGAAAAAAAAAATTGATAACCATTTAATTATTAAGATACTTATTGGACAAATTTTTATTATACTATGTTTAAATCATTTATAAGACAAAATAATGCAAATTTTGCATATTTACATAATTAGTAGAGCTGCCAACTATTTATTAAAGATGTTTACTAAACAATAAATTGTTATTATACCATAAATTGCATATTTACATAATTAGTAGAGCTGCCAACTATTTATTAAAGATGTTTACTAAACAATAAATTGTTATTATACCATAAATTGATATAGAGTTAAATTTACTTTTTAAAGGATATACTTATTCATATCTACATTATATTAAATTTTCAACCAATAAAACGAAAGGCATGCTATTTATCAAATTAAGTAAATATTTTGATAGATAAGTTGATACTTTTAACATTACTCATACATAATTATAGTTGATTTTTTTTTTTTTTGAGTTCTAAAATTTTGCAACTATATGCATAATTTATTGATTTAAGTAAGCAACATCCGGACATGTCTTGGGACAAGATTGTAGGGAAAAAAAATTATTTTGTTCATCGGTTTTAAATTACCTTTTTTTCTTTCTTGAAACCTTCTATAAGACTAATAAAAATTTTTAAAATATTTTTTATTGTCTTTTTCCTACTTTAAAATAAATTTTCTGGATTGAAAATTAAAAATAAAGACTCATAATAAATTCAAAGTAAATAGAGAAACCAATAACCTAAAAAAAAAAATAAAACAAAATTTTTCTTTTAATATAAAAAAAAAGATGTATTGATTTACTTCAAATTGAATAATATAAATTTAACCTTTAATTCTAAGGTTTGATTTCTGAGATGAATATTTGCTTAAAAAAAAAAAGAATTCATAATAATAATAATAATAATAATAATATATTATTAAGATGAGGTTTATTATTATTATTTTTATTACTAGATATATTTTTGCTAAGTGTGATGAAGTTTTTTACTTGTGTTTTAATAGATCATGTTATGTATAGTTTCTCAAATAAGGTAGTAAATAGACTTGAGTAGCTCATAATCAATTTGAAATTGGCTTGATTTTAACTAGTTCGAACTTGACTTTGACAACTTATAGAGAAAATTAGTTAATTTTGAAGAGTATCGTTATATGTTACCAATGGTAACTCTCATCACTCTACATAGCAGTGATTCCAATGTTTATGTGATTTTGACCGCTGTGTGTCACCAGTAATGACTATCAACATTCTACATGGCAGTGGATCTAATGTTTATGTGACTTTATATATATATATATATAGGGTCAACTGTTATATAGACTCTTTTTACTTATGTGGCTTTTATATATACATGAGATCCACTATCATGTAAATTCTTTTTACTTATATATATACATGGGATCCATTGTCATGTAGGATGGTGATAGTCACTACTGATGACAAATATCATTTTTCAATTTTAAATAAAAAATGAAGCTTGTGTGTTAACTTTAAACAATAAATTAAACTCGTAAATAGCTTATGAATATCTCAAACTTGTTATTTCTACATATATAAATATATATATATATATATATATATATAAATCGATATAAAAATTATACATTGTAAATTTAATCATATTCGACATTTATTATGCATAAATAATATTTTTATATTTTAAATTTATGGAATTTTTTAAAAAATAAATTAATTTTATAATAAAATTAATAGAGTAAATAAATTTTATTAATTATTAATATTAAAATTTTTATCTTCAAAAAACAAAAGTTGTTTTAAGTTTTTTTTTATTGTAACGAGCCAAGTCAAGCTCAAGTAAATTATTTCAAAATTTGTGAGCTTAAAATAAGCTTGAGCTCTTCAAAAATCATGCGAGACAAGTTTGAAAATGCTAATAGTCAGTTCAACTCGACTTATTTACACTTCCATTTTTTGATTTTTTATTTATTTATTTTTGAACAAGATTTATAATATATTTTAAACTAAAGAAGATAAATTTCACTGAGCTTGATTAGGTCTAGGATCTCGAGATGTGTTGCAAGCCAAGCATATTAAGAGCATCTTCAATGGTTCTTCCTATTAGAGCCTATGTGGTATTGATTTTGGAAAGTGTTCATACTTATATGACATTCTTTCTATTTAATATATAATGTTTTAGACAATTTCTGTTTAAAATATTCTGAAATGCTAATATGTAATTTTTTATTTTAAAATTATATCTAATTAAAAAAATCAAAAACTCACGCAGGAGTTTTTTTTCTTTTAACAAAAGTCAATAACAATAAATAAAATGCTGACTCAGCATGTCTACCAGAACTTTAAGAAGTAGACAGTGTCCTTCACAGTTTCTATTTTTTTTTTTGTTGCCACATCAGCTTGACAGAACTAATGTACAGAATCATTGGAGAAATTGTTTTTAAAATCTTATTTATTTATCTGATGTGACAAATAATTTTTAAATGGACAAAAAACCATTAGAAATGCTCTAATACCTTAGCTTCTTTTCTTTGATATGCTATTTATCCGTCAAGTTTAAGGTGAAAAATCTTGTATAAAGATAATTACGTCAACACATCTATCTTTCTATTTTTGAAATTACCAAAATATGCTTTGACATTTCACTTGTTGCTGCAACAATAAATATCATGACACATTTGACATTTCTTACATAATTATTTTAAAAGCTCTTTACAAGTAAATTTAAATGTCTAAAATATACAAATGTCAATTAAAACTTAATAAATTATATTTATTTGAAAATGTTAAAACTTTCCGTTAATTTTGTTTAAAAAATTGTGTACTAATTGAAATATTTCTACAAAATAAATATAAAGCGATTCTTCTGTTATTTCTAAAAATATAAAGATAAATATACAAAACTCATAAAATAGAGGAAGTGCTAACTTAATTTCGTCTTTAATAAAAGGCCCTCTCAATTATTTTCTTTTTATATAGTAAATCCTCCATAAATGAATAATTTTACTAAATAAATAAAATTGTTCGGTCCTAATTCAGACTAATGTATTAAATAAATAAATTCACTAAATGCATAAGATAATAATTTTTTAAAAAATCATTTATGATCCATTGAATATATAAATTAATATTTGATTAAATTTGTTAAAAAATACATAATATATATAAATATTTACCATACATGATAAAAAAATTTTACTTAATAGCTTTTATTTTATTTTTTTGAATTTAGCTTCTTCTTTTTTTTAAAAAAAAAATTTGCATCTAAAGTTTTTATGCACGAAAAAATGAAATAAGATTTGGAATAAAAATTGATCAATTGATCCAGAAGTAATTTTTCATAAATAGAGGTCAACTAATTAGCTAATTTAACAACAATTTTGTATGGTAAAATTTTCTATTGATTTTTTTCCTTTATTATTGACTGAGAGGTGATCAATCACGTGGTTGTAGATTTGATCTAGCTTGATTGATGTTTTCCATATATATAAATATATATATATATATATATATATATATATATAATTTTTTTTTAATTTTTTTATTGTAAGTGAAATTATTTCTCAGAAATAGTATAAAATTCTTTTTGAATTAATAAATATTCATTTATTAATAAATAAATAACTCTTTTAAATAAATAATTTTTCATAGTATCACAAATATTTAATTATAGAGATTTTACTGCATTTTGCCCTATAAACTTCAAATCCCTTTTATATTACTCGTTGAACTATTAGTTTTCTGTATCCATTTAGCCTAATTATATAAATTTTTCTAATAAATTCGGTAAGTTAGTATGACATATGATTTCAAAATAGAATAGAATAGAATAAAATAAGTTTTAAATATAGCTATATTATTTAATTTGTTTGTCAAAATATATATATATATATATATTTTTTTTTTTGAGCAAGACAAAAAATTAATATTGAGAAGGCAATCAGGAAGATATTTTGTAGTATATAAGACAAAATACAAAAAACAGAAGTAGCATAATTGTAACCGAAATTTGTAATTATTCCTACAGTCCTGTTTGGTAAGCGTTAAAATTTGGAAGAAAATAATTTTTTAATTTGTTTAAACATTAATTTTTCTCTCATATTTAATAAACAATAAAAAAAATTAATACTTCTAAGTAATTAAATTTTATTTTATATAATAAATTAAAGATAAATTTACAATTTAAAAAAAGTCTGAAACTGCTTTTCCATGGATTTTGTGTAGCAACTGATTTCCCATATACCTTATCACATATATAGAAATTTAATTTTCTAGATTATATTTTTCTACCTTAAAATAAATAGTTAAATATAGAAAATTATTATTTTTCTAAAAAAATTAAATTCCTACTAATTTCATCATTTATCAAAAAATATCAAAAAAATAAAAAAAATATAATCATATCCCCACTATTTGTTTTTCGTTACTAAAAAAAACATATATCCCCTGTTTTTTTATTTTTTTTTATTTTTTTTTATTTTTTGCCTTCTTCTTCTTCTTTTGGGGTTATATTCTTGTATCCTCACTTCAGCGGAGCTTTATAATTATATGTGAATTTTATTTACAAAATAAATCTGCTGACTTTTGAAATTTTCATAGTTTTATAGTTGTATAAGAAAAGTAAAGTTATATGATACATTTTACTATCAAAACTTGCTTTTACTATATACTCAAAATTTTATGTTGATTCTTGCTGAAGTCAACTTGTTCAGAATAGTATTCAAAATATATAAATATATAAATATTACCGCAACAAAATGCCATAAAACTGTTTTTTTTTCCTTCATTTTTAGAGATAATTTTAAAATTTCAAAACCTTCTTTTTCTTTGTTTAAAGAAAAGTTTTTGAGATGCAAAAAATGAAATTTTAACCACAAGTATAACTTATTAGTAAAATGAAAATTAAATGTTGTTAGATTCATAACTACAATTAAAATGTGTGGTAAAAACATCATATGTTTTCGTTAAAAAAAAAATAAAAAATAAAAAAGTGGACTAACAAAATATGGATTGTTTGTCTATGAAGTTAAATACAAAAAAATTATTTAAAATCTGTAATAAAAAATTATTTAAAATCTAAAAGTCAATAAATGAGTTAGGTTAAGAACATACTTATTTAGGAACAATAACATTTTCAAATTCTCCGAACATTTTAACTGCCATTCGCAAGTACTCTTTTACAGATTATTTCACCCAAAAAAAAAAAAGAAAAAAAAGACAGTTGTGCCTTGCTTCGTGCATAAAATTTTTTGAAATTCGAAAGCTTTTTGGTGCGAAAGTCACGGGGCGAAGCCGAGCCGAGCCGTGGGATAGCAAATCCTCGTGAGTGAAAAACTGGCAGACAGACAAAGCCACAGACAGAAAGGATAGACAGACCGAAAACCCGACCCGAGAAGAAAGATCGGACGGTTGTGATTGAACGAAGGAAACGGGAATGAAAGAAATCCCAAGACGAACATGGGGTTGGGGAAAAAGGCTGTCAGCCAGCCAGGTCACCCTATCTTTTCTCGTGGTGGAAATGATTCCCAATATTAAAAATAAAAAAAAATAAATTAAAAAATTATTATTATTATTATTATTTTTAATTTAAAATTAAATTAGAAAATTTGGTGTAAATTTCATGTGCATTTCAAAACCCTCGCTATATAAATAGCCTCGTCTCTTTACTATCACTTCCTTATTCTTTGCTGCATTTTCATCTCCGCCTAGTGAGCCCTCAATCTAGAGACAGAGAGATAGAGAGACAGAACACCAAGCCATCGTCTTCACTGCTTTGGCTTGGTCTTCTTCTTCTTACTTCTTCTACTTCTTCGTCTTCTGCTTCTTCGCTGTTTTTCGATCTTTTTTTAAAGGTAAACCAAGTAGATCTATTGCTTTTATTCTTCGTTTTTTATGAGAATTTTGCTGGGATTTTGGATCGGTTGGTTGATTTTGAATAAGGTGGTGTATTAGGGTTTATTTGATGCCCGATCTGAGTGTTTTGATGCTTATTTTGTGTGTATATGAGGTAGTTGGAGTTAGATCTAGAGTAAACTTCACGATCCATGAAATTTTGGTTTCTGTATTCAACAGGGTCTGTTTTGATGAGTTTTGTAAGTGCTTTAGTTCGTCTGGTTGGCTGATTTGGCCCTCATTTGCGTGGATCTAATTCGAGTTTGTTTTTCTGGTCACCAATTCGATTTGTTTTTATTTTTTATTTTTTACATTTGTTTTCGATCTAGATCTATTTTTTTGTTTTTGGTGTGGTTAAATGTTTTATATTGGTTTTGTTCAATTATAACTCAGAATTTGGGAAATAATTATTTGGAAGTAGTGCAAGCATTGGCGATTTGTGACGGATAGTGATAGGATATGTGGTTATCTAAAATGTTAGTGTTATTTCAGTGCACTATATCCTTTTTTTTTTGGGATCCCATTACTCTTGGGATTATTGACGTGTTAATTAAAAGTCTGATCGAGTTTATTAGCATACTCGATTCTTAAGTAATGTTACCAGTATAACACTTGTAGAAAAGCATCTAAAGTTGATAAATTTTTTATTCTTTTGTAATGCATTTGTGATAGTTCGGTTGGTCATTTAGATGTTTAATTACTCCATGGAATTGATTACAAAATGAGTATAAATATGGTTCAGGCATTATGCAGGGTTATCTGTGCTTTTGTCTACGCAATTTCTTTTATGTTGATTGGGTTTTTTTTGTTGGTACTGATTTGTGCTTTTTTATTCCGGTTAGTAAACAATGGCCGATGCAGAGGATATTCAGCCCCTCGTCTGTGACAATGGGACTGGAATGGTGAAGGTTAGTTGTTTGTTACTGTGCTTTATGAACTCATTTCACAATGGTGAAGGTTAGCATACCAATTTTACACATGGAAATTTTATGAAACATTATTACATTTGCAGGCTGGGTTTGCCGGTGATGATGCACCAAGGGCAGTTTTCCCAAGTATTGTAGGTCGTCCCCGACACACTGGTGTTATGGTTGGGATGGGACAAAAGGATGCATATGTAGGTGATGAAGCTCAATCCAAAAGAGGTATCCTCACCTTGAAGTATCCCATTGAGCACGGTATTGTAAGCAATTGGGATGACATGGAGAAGATCTGGCATCACACTTTTTACAATGAGCTTCGAGTAGCTCCTGAAGAGCACCCAGTTCTTCTGACTGAGGCACCTCTCAACCCTAAAGCTAACAGGGAAAAGATGACTCAAATCATGTTTGAGACGTTCAATGTACCTGCTATGTATGTTGCCATCCAGGCAGTTCTCTCCCTCTATGCCAGTGGTCGTACAACTGGTTTGTACTGATGACTTTCTGACTTGACTTTTATGCAATTATTCTGGTTTCACTTTGCACTAAATTGGTATCTTGAACACTGGAACAGGTATTGTGCTGGATTCTGGTGATGGTGTTAGTCACACTGTGCCAATCTACGAAGGTTATGCTCTTCCCCATGCCATCCTTCGTTTGGACCTTGCTGGTCGTGATCTTACCGATGCTTTGATGAAGATTCTGACTGAAAGAGGTTACATGTTCACCACCACTGCCGAACGGGAAATTGTCCGTGACATGAAAGAGAAGCTTGCATATGTTGCGCTGGACTATGAGCAGGAGCTTGAGACTGCCAAGAGCAGCTCTTCGGTAGAGAAGAACTATGAGCTGCCTGATGGCCAAGTTATCACAATTGGAGCAGAGAGATTCCGTTGCCCAGAAGTCCTTTTCCAACCATCTCTCATTGGAATGGAAGCTGCAGGAATTCACGAGACTACCTACAACTCTATAATGAAGTGTGATGTGGATATCAGAAAGGATCTCTATGGTAACATTGTTCTTAGTGGTGGGTCAACCATGTTCCCTGGTATTGCAGACAGGATGAGCAAGGAGATAACGGCCCTTGCTCCAAGTAGCATGAAGATTAAAGTTGTGGCTCCACCAGAGAGAAAATACAGTGTCTGGATTGGAGGGTCCATTCTTGCATCCCTCAGCACCTTCCAGCAGGTAATTATAGTTTCCTTCATTGTTCAACTTAAATTGATTCTATCTCACTGATTGTTCCTTCTGCACAATTTTGGCCTGTGATTGATTTTCTTGATTTGTGATGATTTCAGATGTGGATTTCCAAGGGTGAGTATGATGAGTCGGGTCCTTCCATTGTCCACAGGAAGTGCTTCTAAGTTCTACAAGTGCTTTCATGGTGAGTTATTTTTGCGTTTAGTTGGCTTTTTGTGTCGTGTCATTTGAACTCAGTTTGGTTGAAGTGGAGAAGCATTGAGGTGGGGTCGTTGAAGGAGGGTATGTTGTGACTTGATGGATTATAGCTCCTCAATTGGTGTGAGTAAGCATTTATATTACTACGTCTGAGAGGCTAACATGCGAAGGCCCTCTATATGTGATGGGTGGGCAATTTGTCCCAATTCCTTGCCTCGTATAAACTATCAACCGTATCTTTCTGTAGGATGTTTGTAGCAGGAGAGTGATTGTGATGCCTTTTCCTTTTATTTTCTTCTCTCATATTTGAAGGTTTTTCCCTGCGAACATTAATGTCAATAGTTATTGTATCTGAACTTTATCTTAGTGTCAGTTTGCGGTCATAAACTTGCTATGGAAATTATATTAAAATACTGGCTTGAAAGCTTGAGAGGAATGGCTTCTATGCTTGCGCATGGCATTTTCATTCTTAAATTGTTATTATATTGCTGGTGATTTCTTTCTCCCTAGCGCTTTATTTTATTTGGGAAATTACTTACCCAACCTCGTGGGGAATTCACAAATTTTTTGCTGACGTGGTTTGAATCCTAATTTTAGCTTGACATAATCCGTGGGTACAGAAAACTAATGTGAACCATCTGAATGAGAGTTAACCATTAAATAAACATTTGCTAAAGTTATGTGGATTGTTTTGAGTTGTTGGTTTTTGATTGTCGAATTCGTTGGATTAATGGAACGAAGGAAGTTGGAGTTACGACTTGGTTGGCCTAAGTATATATTTGTAATGCTGTAAAATGAAGTTGGGAGCGGTTTGATATCTGTAGGCTTCGTTCTTGTTTATAAAGTTGCCAACAATGGGATAGTTTTCGGGAACATCATTTTAAGCAAAATTGGTAATTCTGATGTGTTTGATGCTCATTGCTCAATCTTTTACCTAGTGATACAAATTGACAAATGGCAACTAGGTGTTTCGTCCTTTTACCTCTTCTTTTTGTAATTTGTGTTGGGCGGTTTTTATTTTCTCAAGACATTCGATATACGAGGTGTTAAATTTCTGGGCCCGATTGAAGCTTTCCAACTTAATTTATAAAATAATGGTTGCATTTGCGAATCGTTTCTGCTAAAATTTGTTCAACAATTTTGTAAGAAATATTACCTCTCTTGAAAAGCAGCTCTGCAAAGCATGCTCATACTATAATTGCCTTGCCTGGCGTAAGTCAAGGCATTTGCTTACAGCCAATCTTGCATTGGCTCTATAAAGCAATTTTGAGTTAGACCCAGATGGTGATGGTCCACTCCAATTCCAAAGCAATTTGAGTTCAATGGTTAGTCCAGTTCAATCTAATCCCTTTAACAAAGGAGCCTAGTTTAAGAGGTCAAGTTTGGTCTTGAAGATTCAGTGTCATCTTCACGTTGTTAATAGGTAAGAAGGAAACATGCCTTCGAAAAAGTAAAAGAGTAATGCAGAAAGTGACTGAATTGCTCAGTTGGAATTGCATTTGAAAATATTAAGTACATTCTTATCAATGAAGTAAAAATAATTCGGAAAGATGCTCCACCACGACAATTACCGTCCACCAACTTTGGAGTAAAACTTACTTCACCGGGGTTCTTTTCTTTTTATTTATTTATTTATTTTTTTTAAGGGAACGTAGTCACTATACCAAGTTTACTGTAAATGTTATTACCCAACCCCCCCCCCCCCCCAAAAAAAAAAAAGAAAAAAAAAAAAAAAGGTTTGCTGTAAATGTGAGAGTATAGTATGTTGTACAAATTCCACGAACTCCCAAAGAATCTTTGGAGTAAAGCTTTATTAATCTAGCTCAACTGACTGCTTCACTTGCAGGCGATATTTAAACAGACAGTATGGTGTTATTATTATTATTAAAAAACTTAGAAAGGAATTTGTTTAGTTGTCTATATGTGGAGGGAGAAGTGATTTGTTTTCAACCCCACCCAGAAAAAAAAAAAAAATATATATATATATATATATAATAATAATAATAATAAATAAATAAAAAACAGAAGGATGCGACTCGGTCTCTTTGCTTCCCAAATTGATGATTCGTTGGATAATAGTGAATTGATTTTGGGCATTAAAGTGAGGCTCCTGATACTTTTCCTTGATATTATCGCTTTTATCTTATAAATCTAGAAACAATCTCGATGAAATCGTAAAAAAAAATTGTAAAATACTCGGAATCCTATAGAGAGAATCTTTGCAATTTGCTTCCTTTAACATGATGGCAGGCAATTTTTCTTTTTCTTTCTTTGTTTTTCACTGAATAATGGCGCACATTTTAACTTCATTACCTTTCCATTCTTTGCATGAATTTTAAAATTAATTACATTTTAGTATTTTTAGTATTGGTAAATCTATCTTTACTTTCATTTTTGGAAGATAGCAATGTTGCATTTCCATTTTTAATTTTGTTACAAATTTGTCCAATTTAATCTTTGGGCCAACGGTGCAAAATATACCAAAATGAATACATCAGGGATGCTCATTTTATGCTCATTTTGATTTCAAATAAAAAAAAAAGTACCAAAATGATTAAGAGATCAACTAAATCATCTTTTGTCCAAATTAGGGTTCTTTATGATTCTTTTCTATATTGTAATTATTATTATCAGGCTAAGAATTTAGTTGATTTAGATTTTATTACAATTGAGCCTTTTATTGTACCTAGAAGATTTATTAAAGGGGAATTCTTTTTACTCAAGCATTTTTTTTCTCTTCCCAATGTATTTTATATCAATTTTCAAAAATATCTTTTTCCATTTATGGCAAAATATTTAATTTTATATCATCAAATATTGTTTAGATGTTTCCTGATGTACAAATAAACAATATTAAAATATTCAGCACAAATCAACTTAATAAAATAAAATATTTTTTAACTAATAAGAAGTGAATTTGACCTTTAAAAAATAACATTTTTTTTTTCACAGTAAAAATGTAAAACTTTAATTAATTCATATGTAATATAATTTATCCATATACTTTATTTTTTTTAAATATAGTTAATAATGATAAATGCGATTTAAATATCCTCAAGGCTCCAAATTTAATTTAATTTTTCTGTAAAATATTTTAATGAATGTGTTTAAGATTTGTATATTTGTTGGTTAAACATTTTCCATGATCAAATAGAGCTATATTTAAAACAATTTAATGAAGTTTATGAACATGTTCTACTACCTTATTTATATAGATTAAAGAGTTGTAATTCTACCATGAAAAAATAACTCATTTTTAATGTAAAAGGTACATTCATGTATATATATATATAGGGTAATTCTATAATGCAGTCCCTCTGCATATATATAGGATAATTTTATGATGTGATCCGTCTACATATATATAGATTTGCATCAAAACAGATGTTTTTAAAAAAAAAAAGATCGGCATTGCTCTGTATATGTAACAGTAAAGTTGATATTTTTTTCTTAAAAAACATCAATTTTGATATAATTCACACATGTACGGTTTGCACCGTAATCTCATTATATATATATATATATATATATATATTTATATATATTGTTTCGCTTGGCAAAAAGCGCAAATTATCATAGCAGTACTGAAATAGGAGACATATGTATGGATCGATCAAATAATATATATATATATATATATATACAGTCCGTCTATGGTGCGGACGGTCCTCATACGGACCACAGTATTGGTAACGGTTTTTTAAAGTATTGGTGACAATTTTCTAAAAAATCATCGTTAATATTATAAAAAACCGTCACTAATACTGCAGTCCTCATGCAGCCATCCTCACTATAGAATTTCCATATATATATATATATATATATGTTTATTTATGTATATATCCACCATTTCTTATGCAAGCAGCAACGCAATATGGTGGCGGCTGATTACAATTGGGCGTCATCTTCGGCAAATCAAGAGAAGGCCTAAAATGGAAATTAACCTTTCTTTCTTGACAATTGTTTTTGATAAATTTTTCTTTCTTTACTACTTGTATACATTTATTTATTTTAGTTTATTTTTTGCCAAAACTTGTATATATGCACTTATTATTATTATTATTTTTTTTGAATATTTATTCATTCACCATCAAATGATTCACATGCGTGAAAATAACTAGCAATAACTCTTCTATCTCAAAACCACACAAATTTAGTTGATGCATTGATAGTGGCTGCAGATTGGTTTTGGGGAATAGCTGCCATGTTTTTTTGTACACAAGGAGTGGGATTTTTTTTGTCTGGTCTTTATTTTTGTTTGATTAGTGATATAATATCACATTGCTTAAAAAATTATATTAAAGAGAACGACTTTGCAATACTAAAAAAAATAACACATTTCTAAATAAAGTAATATTATACCCACTGATTAGATATAAATAAAAATAAAAGAAGGGATAGAAGATCCGAAATATAATTAAAGAAACACATAGAAGTGATTTTTTTTTTTTTTAATAAATGATGAATTCTTGACATGTATTAAAGTTGCAAAATCGTTTGGATGTACCCAAAAAGAAAAAAAAAAAAAATTGTAAAATACTGTTTGGATCAACCCAAATGAAAAAAGGAAAAAAAAGAGGAAAATGTAAAATCTCCTTATATGAGGCGAAAAATTTCAGCGTCGGCCCTTCCAGTCTAATTGTGGATGGAGCAGTTTGTTGGCATAAACTTGTAAAAAAATCACATTTTTGATATGTTGTGTAAAAGATAGATAAAATAAGAATTTATTAAAAGACTTATCGCATAGAAAGAAATCTAAATGGTTAATGTGTAGGTTGGCATACTAAATTAAGTCAAAAATAAAAAAAATCATCTAATTAACTTATTATCATAATTTTTTGGTAATAATATAGTATATTTTTGACCATTGCTATAGGATTATAATAATTTTCTAATAGAGAGTGTTAAAAGCTGTCCTCTGTGCCAACGCCACTTGTAGTTATATAATTTATTTTTATTTTTTATTTTTTATGTTTGGTATATAGGTACTCTTTTACTTCATTTACTTAGATAATCGGGCCAATGACTGCATGCATCATACTTACACTTTAATCAATTGCTTTCATTATGTACATGCTGAATACTTTTTTCTTTTCTGTCAGCGTTAAAAGAACAAAAGAAAAAAAGAATACTTTTTTCTTTTCATTATCGACATTTATTTTCTTCTGAGGAATACTTCGAAATAATTCCTTGGAATAAACATTTGGTTTAGTGTTAAAGTCATTCATATTATATAATAGTGATTTTTAAAAATTAATATTGGAGGTACAAGATTCAACTTTGGAATTATTTATCTGGAAAAAACACTAAAATTATCACCTTCACTTTCTACACCATTTGAATAAAATAGTGATCTTTACATTAATAAATAAAAAAAAATAGAATAATAATCCACCTCTATATGCCTTTTTTGTAGATGAGCCGCCATGTTTCTATTGAAAGTTAATTATATTTTAATAGTTTTTATTTTTAAAATTTTATAATTTAGTTTTTTATTTTTCAATTTAGTATTTATATTTTTGATGTTTCAATTTTTTTATAATTTAAATTTTTTGTAAATTTTATCTAATATCTTTAACAACTATCTCATATAAGTAATATTAAACTGTATCGAATTAAAATATATTAAAATACAAATTTATGTTTTAAAACTATTCATTAGTTAGAAATTTGACATAATTTAATACTAGGAAAATGACATGCAATAATTTTTTTTTAAAAAATAAAGGGTACTAGTGCAAAATTTTCAAAATAATTTCAATATTTTACAATTTAGTACCTTTTTAGCTTGCAAATTGGTACAATTAATTTTCAAACACAAGAAATAGATTTGATAGTCAAAAATCAAATAAGACCTAAATTACAACAAATTAAATGAGTAAAAGTCTTAATAAGTTGAAAAGTTAAAAATTTAAATTGCAAAATTTTAAAATTAAGCACATCTTAACTTTTTCTATAAATTGCAATGGATCCCTTTTACATTTTTTTTTTTTTTGTCCTCTCTAATATTCAGTTTGTCAAATGACATAAAAACAGGTCACTATATGTTTGAGAATTTTTATTCTTATTTAATTCGATGGATCAATTAGCAAAATTTTAAATAATTTGTAAACTTATTACTATTATTATAATTAATTGTTATTATTATTATTATTGGTTTATTTTATTATTATTATTATTATTATTATTGGTTAGTTCTAAGTTGGAGTTTTGGCATCTGATGTTTCTTGGTCTCGACAAACTGGTCTCTCAGTTTACCTACTGAATATGTTTTCGCACATTCTTATAATTTGTAGGGGATAGGAATTTTATATTTAGTTAAGGGTATTCCTTTTCCTTTTCGAGGTTTTCCTTTTTTAGATTTTCACTCAAGAAGGTTTTAATGAAGCCCTTTGGCGTGTATTCACAATTTCTAATCATTGTATTTGTTTTATTTATATCTTCCACTATAAATTTTGATTTAAGTTTTTTAATATATTTGTCTAGGTTGGTCTTAATAGTAGCAGGAGTGCCTACATAATAGGGGATATTTGTTTTTATTGATCTTCCTAGTCGTCTTTTTTTTATCATTATTATTATTGTCAAGTGAGATTGTTTCGTTTAGTAAGCCACTCACAACTATATCTGGGAGGTTATAAATTTGAAACACTAAATTTAGGTGCAAATCTTTGTAATTTGTGCATGTAGAAAATTAATAAAATTATTATTATTAGATTTATTTATTTATTTATTGATTTATTACGAACGATGTAGCCATTGGTGCCTCCTTGCTTTGCTAGGGCAAGGAGTTTTGGTGATCTTTACCATTTTTTGCAACACTCAAAAATTTAAACTTATTTATTTATCAAATTACAAGGAAATTCTTATGGTGCTTAATGATGAAATTTGAAATTTATTTATTTATGCCTTGCGAAAGTGTAGAAATTTTTTTGTGTTATTATAATTATTATTTAATTTTTCTAAAAAAATGCACTTCACGTCAGACAACATGTTAGTTGATGCCTCCTCAAAATTACATATAAAAAAAAAAACACTAACTATTATTATTTATAAACTTGTTCAAATAAACTAAATATTTTTATTAATTTTAGGAGACTTTTAATTTGAGTGAGTATAACATCTTTTCCCGGTAAATATCCATAATTTTAAAATTTTGATCGGGTTTGACCAACTAGATTACTAACGCATCCCAAATTTGAATTTTTAAATAGTTAAAAATTTTGATCTGACCAATACACGTAGCGTAGAGCTTATCGATATGAGTTCGTAAATAAGTGACATGTCCAGTTTCGAGTTCTTGTTAAAAAGTTACTATTTTGAAAAGTTTTGATCATTAATATTTTATCAGTTTCCAAACCAGTTCAAAATTTTAGCCTGTTAGTGATTCAAGCGCCTTTTATATATATGGGGAATCGTGCCTTCATAAAACAATTGAAAAAAATACCCCAAAAGTCCATGAAACTCTGGCAAACCTGCAAACTTGAACAAGGTCAACCCACGGCTTGCTTTCCTCACCAGCTAGGTTAAGCCGATTTCTTTTTTTTTGGGCCACCGTTGACCACTATATGCTTGCTAGTGGTGTTGCCCATCATTTGACGATCTCAGCCTACAAATCTTCGGCCAAATTGTTATCGAACTCTCCCGGATCGCGCTGGCAAAGCTAGCGGCGACGATTCGATGGGTCAGATGAGATTTTATCATTTTCCAGGCCATTCTAGAACAACTCATACCGATTTCCCCCTATCTTGGATCCTATGAGCTTGAATTTGGCCTCTATTTGTCAAAATTCCTACAATTTGAGAGATCCATCAATATTAAATTTGGTTAAATTTTCTAATGTGTTGCCACTTGCGACGTTTTTGGACTACTGTAAGTTTAGATTCTTGTTACTCATTTCACAAGCTTTCAATTGATATACAATTTATAAATTTAAATGTCTTTTGAATTAGTTTAATATAAGATAAATTTGGACTATGTTTGGATATATTTGGACCAATTAGACAAAATTAAAGTTGGATTTGTGTAATTAGATGTTAATGAGATCCAATAAAATGTTTAATTTAACTGAATTGGCCTCCAGGTAAAAATTCCAATTTTGAATATCTTTGACCCTTCGGTGTTCAATTTATACAATCTAAGAGTTATGTAGAGCATTTTAAGACATTTGATACCCATGAATGCCTTAGGTTTGATTTCTGGAGTATAAAAAATATATATATATATTTTTATATTATAAACACTTGTATTGCACCTGAAGATGACAATGTAAAGGAGCACAAGTAAGCATCAATGATATCGGTGAATAGTTTATGTTTTTAAATGATTTTTCGACATATCAGTACAATTATATATATGGTTTAAATATTTTATACATATGATTTGATTTAAATACTTATCATATACATTTATAAATACATGCTTTTACATATATGTATTATCATTTCATGTGATTTTTGACAAGATGTTAGATAGTTTTAAATTCAAAAAAGTTTATGGTGAATTTTAAAATTTTGGTATTTAAATATTTGGATATTTGAATTGATGTTTTAGTCTTTTTGGAAAATAATTTGTTTTAAGGAAGGAAAGTGGAAATTTTTTTGAAGTATATATAAGCTTTTTGTATTTCAAAGTGCTTAAAATGGTTTATAGTGTTATGTATTTCATTATTAGTATTTTTATTTTAGGGTTAAGTGTGTATCAATTTGGTATTAGAGCTTGTTTAAAATCAGGTTGGTAATCTCTATTTTTGTTTCTTTGATTTTTTGTTGCATCTAATCTCCTTGTGTTTCAATCTTTCTTTTGTTTTCTTGGTTCTTATTTATTTTTTTCCTTCTATCTCTGAATCTTTTTGTGTTTCTGCACATTACATTAAAAAAAAAAAAAATCGCTCTTTCTTGTGTATGTCACAAAAAAAAAAAAAAACTTAAAATTTGGTTTCTCTTGTTTACTTTGCCTTCCTATAAGTGTCCTCCCCCCCCCCCCCCCCCCCCCCCCCCCCCCTCTTTTATTATTTTTATTTTGTCCACAACTTTGACCCAAAAAAAAAAAAAAAGGAATTAAATAAATTCATTTTTTTGTGGTTCGATTTGACTTATTGTGGCTTCAATTTTTGGGAAGCATGATTTTGGGAGTTGATTATTAGTACTTGCAAAATTCCTTATTATCAAATTCAAAAATACTCAATATTATTTCTTATTATTCTTTCTTTATTCCCTTTGATTCGTTTCTTTGTTTTCTTGCCTATCTTGTTGTTTTATATTTCTTTCTACTCTTGAATTAATTGTTAATTTTTTAAATTATTGCTGGCAAGTTTGGTTTGTTTGTAACTAGTTCAATAAGAACTTAGTGAATAAATAAAAGTGGAAAAAGGCAAGAAAATTTATTATAGAAAAAGCCAAATATTTGAGTGAAACACGAGTGGTTTAAAATTCAATTTTTTTTTAGTGAAACATGTGAGGGAGTGACTGAGGATATTTCTTGTCATTAACCAAATTTTTCAGAAGTATATGTCAAGACCATGGTAAAGAAACTTGTCCAGATGAAGCTACTTTTGATCCAAAATTCATGATGCAAGCCATGATGGGGGAGCTTAAAAGATTAATAAAGAATGAAATGGAGCCAATGCATGATAGAATGGATCAGATGGAGATTTCCTTTTCAAAATCTACCCCAAAGAATACCTAACCTAGGCCGTGGAAGAGGAGGATGGAAGGTATACATACCATAAAGGTCAGTGTTTGAAACATTCTAAGACGCAGACTTGGAGGATGAAGAACTTGGCACTTTAGGCTAATATAGGAGTGGAGGTAGTGATTTTAGTGGAATAAAAATGAATATACCTACATTTTAAGGAAGAGTGATATTGAGGCATATTTGGAGTGGGAGAAGAAGAGGGAGTTAGTTTTTGGTTGCCGATCTTACTATGAACCCCAAAAGATAAAGCTTGTAGTTGTTGAGTTTACTGATTATGCTATTATTTGGTAGGATCAATTATGCTAAATAGGAAGAAGAATGGAGAACATCCTATTAGAACATGGGATGAGATGAAAGCCATAATGATGAAACGATTTGTCCCAAGCCATTACCATTGGGATTTACATCAGAAGTTGCAAAACTTTACACAATGCAACTAGAGTGTGGACGACTACTATAAGGAGATGGAGATCGCCATGATCCGTGCCAATGTAGAGGAGGATCGTCAGGCAATGATGCCTAGGCATTTAAGTGGGTTAAACCGTGAGGTAGAAAATGTAGTAGAGTTGTAACATTATGGAGATCGATGAGATGGTACAAAAAGCCATTAAAATTGAGCTGCAACTCAAAAGGAAGGGAAATGTGATACGAATCTTGGTCGACTGGCTCCTAAACATGCATTATATTAGTCCAGATCTTAATTAAGTCTAAGTTCTAATGATCACCTTGACTTCTATTCAACCTGTGAATAGAAACCTTGGTATAAATCGAAGACGCCGTAATAGGTTATGGAATATTTTATTAATAAGTCAAGCTAGAATAATAGTTCTCTAATGGAGTTCTATATGTTCTAAGAAAAAAAAGAGAAAATCTTTCTCACAAGTAATTTGTGTATGAATAATGATATGAATATTATTGAGAAAATAAGCCTTTAAATATGTTTGAGTTACAAAACAAAATCCTAAAATCACTAGGTAAAAATCGGCCATTAGGGTTTAGAATATTGATGTGGCCGAAATTCACTTAGCTTTCCTAATCTAATTTGTATTAATTAATTCTTTAATTTTGAAAAAGAAATTAATTAATTTACAATAAAAATATTAAAATATCAACCTTCGTAAATAAATTTGTCTAGCAAATAATTAAACAAAAACCAAAATAAAAGATATTTCCTAATTTAAAAGTCTAATTTTCAGTTTTGGAAAATAGTTGACTAGTTTTCCAAATAAGCTATCTTTATCCAATCACCAGCTAATTTAGGCTCAAAATCAGTTCCAATATACCATTTAGGATGCCTAGTAGGATTGGAACTTGTCCCCACACATTTCCATTGATTGGAACGATCAAAGCTTGCTTGGATGACAAGATAACTCAATTCCGGCGCCAAAACAGTGCAATTCATCCAAAATTGAAATGTGTGGGCAAATGATGTGTTTGGACATCCTTACTTCTACCTTGACATTATTTCATGGCTTCTTTTTTAGCTCAATCACATTCATAAATTATCAAACCCGTCCGTTTCTGCCCAAAGTCCTCAAATGCACCAAAACAGTGTCCCGGATCGAGTCTGGCCTTCATAACTTGGATGCTCAGTACAGGCTTTGAATCTTCTGATATTAATATGCCTTCTTGAGATTGAATTAATATTTGAATGAAGCTAACTATATTTTCCTTAAACCTCTTAGCTTGTACCCGAGTAATTGGTCTGGTCTTCAGTTGCACAGGACCAGCACCCTAGCGAGTTGTTGTTTGCACGGGTACAATCGGATTCTTAGTCTAGTTTTCAGTTGCATAGGATTGGCACCCCAACTAGTTTTTGTTTGCATGGGTATGATTGGATTATCATCAAAATGCATGGTCATCATCCTCAACCTAACACTTAGAGATTGAAGTACCTCAATAAGCACGAGGAGATGATGGTTCCCAAGCCTAAAGCCGAGCCCTAATCTGAACCTGCCAAACCCATGGTGTAAGGTAAAACTAAAACTATCCCTTATTGAAATAGAGATGTTAAATGATTTAAGTGTTAAGGTAGGGGTCACACTGCAAACTAATGCCCAAATAAGAAGGTTAAATAAATTAGAGAGAGTGGTGACATCGAGATAGATGATGATGAATGTGACTATGATGATATGCCAATACTTAAAGATGTAGATGAGGGAAAGGTTGTCAACTTGGAGAGTTCTATGTTGCTAGGAGGATATTGAGAGTCTACAAAGATGAAGATGAAACTCAAAGAGAGATTATCTTCCATTCTAGATACTTGGTTAATGATAAGTATGTCACCTAATCATTAATGGTGATTTATGTACTAATTTTGCTAGCATTTATATGGTTGAAAAGGTTTTGTTTGCTAACCACCAAGCATCCTAAGCCCCGATAAGCTTTAATGGTTGAGTGAGAGTGGAGAGATGAAGATGACTAAGCAAGTGAAGGTCCTTATTCGAATTGGAAGATCTGAAGATTAAATCCTATGTGATGTAGTGCCAATGCAAGTTGGGCATGTGCTTTTAGGTCATCCGTGGCAATTTAACAAGGACATCACACACCATGGTCACACTAAGAGGATCACATTCACCCATAAAGACTGAAACATCACACAAAAGCTGATCACACCAAAGGAGATTTTTGAAAACCAAGTGGAGTTAAAACAATTGTTTGAGAAAGAAAAAGAAAAAGAGTGTAAAAAAAAAGTAAGTAAGGTTGAGAGTAGAGAAAATAAAGATAAAAGAGAGCAAAAGACCAAAGAGAGAAAAAAAGAGTGCATATATACAAAATAGAGAGATGTAAAAAGAGCTTTCATGTGTAAAAGGCTAATAATTGTACTTATATATGAAGAAGTTTATTTACATTATTTGGTTAACCTTGATGATCTTGTTTGCATAGTGCTATTATGTCTTTATGGTAGGAGTTCAACGATGTATTTTCTGAATAGATGCCACTTGGATTGTCGCCATTTAGGGGAATAGAACATCAAATTGATTTCGTACACTGAGCTTCCATTCTAAATCGACTTCCATATAAAAGTAATCTCAAGGAGACAAATGAGTTTCAAAAGTAGATAAATGAACTTTTAAAGAAAGGGTATGTTAGGAAGAGCATGAGTGCATGTGCTGTTCCTGTGTTGTTGGTACTTAATAAGGATGGAACTTAGAGAATTTGTGTAGACTGTCATGCGATCAACAATATAATGGTAAAGTATAGTTATCCTATTTTAATGTTAGAGAACATGTTGGATGAATTATATGTCTTGTATTTTCTCTAAAATTGATTTAAAAATTGGTTATCACCAAATTAGGATGAAAGCAGGTGATGAATAAAACAAGCTTTCAAAACAAAGCATGGTCTTTATAAATGGATGGTTATGCTGTTTGGCTTAACTAATACACTTAGCACCTTTATGAGATTGATAAATTGTGTTTTGCATGCTTTTGTTGGTAAATTTGTTGTAGCTTATTTTGATGAATTTTAATTTATAGCAAGAATTTAGATGAGTATGTTTTACACCCTATATCAGTTTCAGAAATACTTAGGAAGGAAAAATTGTTTGCTAACTTGAATAAGTGCACCTTTTGCACCGATAAGTTGATTTTATTAGGCTTTGTTGTAAGCTCTAACGGTATTTCTATTAATGAAGAAAAAGTAAAAGCAATTATAGATTAGTCGACACCTACAAATGTTAGTCAAGTAAAGAGTTTTCATAGTTTAGCAAGCTTTTATAGGAGGTTTGTCAAAGATTTTAGCACCATTGCCACTCCCATTACCGAAGTTATCAAGAAGAACCAAATTTTCAACTGGGGAGCTGAACAAGAATGAGCATTCCAATTGCTCAAGGATAAGTTTTCCAACGCACCTTCACTTGTTTTGCCTAATTTTGCTAACACTTTCGAAATTGAATGTGATGACTCAAGAATAGGTATTAGAGCCATTTTGATGTAAAAAGGAAGACCAATTGCATATTTCACTTGAGAAGTTGAGTGGACCTATATTGAACTATCCAATCTATGATAAGGAGTTATATGCATTGGTTAGAGCATTGGAGACATAGCATCATTACCTATGGCATAAAGAATTCGTGATTCACTTCGATCATGAATTGTTGAAGCAAATCAAAGGCTAAAACAAGTTAAGTCAAAGGCATGCTAGTTGGGTGGAATACTGTGGAAACCAGTAGGTTTATACAATACCTAGCCGTCAATTTTATGTATATTCACATAAGAGGTAATAAGCCTCTCTTATATACAATTAGGTTACAATTAGTTAGAGAGAAAAAAGGAAACTAACTCCTAATTTATAGCTAGCTACAAATCAGCAACTAATTTCTTCATACAAAGATTACATATATTTCCAAAAATAGTATTTCCTAAACAGTAGGAAATAAACACGTTTTTCCAACACTCCCCCTCAAGTTGGAGCATGGATATCAATCATGTTCAACTTGGATAAATGTTCTTCAAAAATAATTCGTGGCAGACCTTTGGTTAGAAAATCAGCAAGTTGTTCTTTGGATGTACACACAAGTCCTTCTTCGACCTTCTCTTTGATGAAATGTCTATCCACTTCCACATGCTTAGTATGGTCATGATGGGTTGGATTGTGAGCAATACTAATTGCTGACTTGTTGTCACAATATAACAGCATGGGATTCTCACTTTGAAGTGATAACTCATTCATAATTTTTTTCAACCATAGAAGTTCACATATTCCTTGTGCAAGAGCTCGAAGTTCAGCCTCAGCATTACTCCTTGCAACCACTGGTTGTTTTTTGCTTCTCCAAGTCACTAGATTACCCCATATAAATGTGCAGTACCTGGTAGTAAACCTTTTATCATTGGCTGATCTAGCCCAATCTGCATCAGTAAATGCCTTAATTTTCCTTGAATCATTCTTTTTGAAAAACAACCCATTTCCTGGAGTTCTTTTGAGATATCTCAAAATGCGATGAACTGCTCCGAGATGTTCTTCATATCGCTCATGCATAAATTGGCTGACCACACTAACAGCATAAGCAATATCGGATCGTGTATGGGATAGATAGATTAAATGCCTAACCAACCTCTAATATCTTCCTTTATCAATGAGGATCTCTCCTTTCTTATATCCTAATTTGTGATTCTCTTCAATAGGTGTATCTGCTGGTTTACTCCCCAGGAATCTTGTCTCTCTCTAAGTAAATCAACAATATATTTTCTGTGTGACACATAAATACCTTTCTTTGATCTTACAACTTCCATACCGAGAAATTACTTCATAGGCCCAAGATCCTTGATCTCAAACTCTTTAGCTAGAACGTGCTTCATTCTTTCTCCTTTGATTGTATCGTCCCTAGTAAGTAGAATATCATCAGCATACATAATTAGGATTGAAGTTTTCCCATCTTGAGATTTTCTAAAGAACAAAGTATGATCACTGTGAGCTTGAGTGTAGCCATACCTCTTCACTGTTTTTGAAAAACGATCAAACCAAGCTCTAAGAGACTGTTTTGATCCGTAAAGGGATTTTTTCAGTTTGCATACATTCTTTGCACCATAAACATCTTCAAAACCTGGAGGAACATCCATAAGTACTTCTTCTACAAATTCCCCATTCAGGTATGCATTTTTGATGTCTAGTTGTGAAATTTTCCAGTCTAAGTTTGCAACAATAGAGAGAAGAACTCGAATAGTATTGAGTTTTGCTACCGGGGCAAATGTTTCTTGATAGTCTATTCCATAGGATTGTGTGAATCCTTTTGCTACCAAGTGAGCCTTGAACCTTTCAATAGAATCATCCGAATTATACTTTACCGTAAACACCCACTTGCATCCAACTATTTTCTTTCCTTTTGGTGTTGCTACACATTCCCATGTTCCATTTTTCTCCAGTGCTTTGATCTCCTCCATAATTGCTACCTTCCATTGGACAGATTAGTAACAAAAGCTCGATAGGATGGAGACAAATTGCTATAGCACATGTAGTTTGAAATGGGATGAGAAGTGCATATTCTTTTTCCTTTTCTTAGAGCAATAGGAATATCTAAGTCTTGAACTGATGTAGAATTACCTGAACTTTCAGAGGAGACATGATCTGTAGGGGGGTTTTGATCTATCATATTAAGAACTGGTGGATCCAATGACTGGCTCTGCGTAAGTGTGTGAAGTTGTTCATTTTCCTTTCTTTTCCGTCTTTTGTAGAGAAGTAATTCTAGACTTTAGACTTCTTTCCCAGTTCTTTTAGTGAGTGGAGTAGGCTCGGGTGACAAAGCAGTAGGAAATGGAAAAAAATGATCTGATGGAGGAACGAGACCAAAAATGGGAAAAGGTAAAGGACTAATAGGATCACGTTGATCTGATGGAAAAGTAGACATAGCTTGGGGACTTTCAGAGATGAGAGGGCTCATTGAGGTAGGAAGTGTATCACCAAAATTTCAAAAACTCTCTTCTATTGTTACACTCTCCCCCTGAAGTGAGTTTTTGGTAAAGTAGGGCTGATTCTCAAAGAAAGAAACATCCATACTAATAAATATTTGCCTAATTTTTGGATAAAAACACTTATACCCCTTTTTTATTGGTGAGTAGCACAAAAAAACACATTTGATTGCCCGTGGATCAAATTTACCTCGGCTATGGGAATGTATATGGACAAATGAGATGCACCCAAATATTCTAAGTGGTAAATTAGAAATCAAATGGTTTGTAGGATAGATACTTTGAAATACTTCTAGGGGTGTCTTATACCCTAAAACCCGAGTAGGCATCCTATTGATAAGGAATGATGTAGTGAGTATAGCTTCCCCCCAAAATTTTTTAGGCACATTAGTTGTGAACATCAAGGACCTAGCAACTTCCAGTAGGTGCTGATTTTTCCTTTCAGCCACCCCATTTTGTTGAGGGGTATCCACACAACTACTTTGATGAACAATTCCCTCACTTTGAAGAAATTTGCTTAGAACTACTTTAAAATACTCACTCCCATCATCTGTTCTAAGAATTTGAATTTGGGTTTGGAATTGAGTTTTGACCATTGAATGAAAATTTTTAAAGACTTGCTCTGTTTTGGATTTTGCTTTCAATAGATATACCCAACATAGTCTAGTATGGTCGTCTATGAAGGTAATAAACCATATAGCTCCTGAAAAATTTTTAATTCATGAAGGACCCTATATGTCATTATGTATTACCAAGAATGGTGCTGAATGTTTGTATGAATGAGATGGAAAAAATACACGGTGATGTTTGGAGATTTGACAAATTTCACATTGAAATGAAGAAGGATCTTTATTATTGAAAAAAGATGGAAACAAATTTTTCAGATATGGAAAGCTAGGGTGGCCGAGTCTATAGTGCCACAACAAGATATTATTTTCACAAAAAGAAGTAGAAAAAGATTTGCAAACTGAATTTTGTCTACTTGAGTCTTCCTTATCAAGGTAGTAAAGTCCTCCACACTCCTTAGCATTGCCAATCATCTTCGCTGAAGCCAATTCCTGAAATTGACAACGAAGAAGAACTAAACTTAGCAGCACAATTTAGGTCATGTGTGAGTTTGCTAATGGATAAAAGGTTGCATGAAATAGATGAAACATGAAGTACAGACTTTAGAACCAGATTTTTTGACAAAATTATTAAACCTTTCCCTGCTATTGTGGCTAACGAATCATTAACAATTTTTAATTTCAAATGGCTAGTACAAGGAGTATAAGAAGTGAAGAATGAGGAACAACCTGTCATATGGTCTGAGGCACCATAATCTATAACCCATGGAGTTTTTCCCTCAGTTAGCACACTGAAGGACTGAGGAAAATTACCTTTTTGAGCAACAGAGGCAAATGGAAGGGATGATGAATTCAGGTGTTTCATAAGCTTTTCCATTGCTCCTTATTAAGGGAAACATGAGCACTTTCTAATGTTGATTCCTCAGAGGTCGTTTGAAAAGCTCTGCTAATCCCTTGGTCCAGTTGTCCGTTCTTTAGATGAGGAGGTTTTCCCTATAATTTCCAGCAGGTTTCACAGATGTGTCTAGGTCTTTTACAATGGTTGCACTAGGGTCTATTTCCTTTTTTATTTCAAATGTCGTTACCATCATTAGAGAAATTGGAGAACCGGTTGCTTTTGATAGTAAGAGCAGATGAACCTGATTCAGTGATAGAAGCCCCTCGGGTTTCTTTTCTGAGCATAACATTCCTCTTGCTTTCCTCCCTACGGACTTCGTAGAACACTTCACGAGTAGATGGCAAGACTTCACATCCAAGAATTCTCCCACGAACCTCATCAAGCTAGTTGTTCAAGCCAGCCAAGAATACGAAAACACGTTCCTTCTTAATCATTTTTTTTGAATATGACACTGTCTTGTGGACCGTGCCATTTAAAGTCATAAAACGGGTTCAACTCCTGCCATAAAGTTCTGAGCATATTGTAGTATTGCAATACACTCAGATTGCCTTGTTGCATATTGTGGATCCGCATGACAATTTCATAGACCCGAGCAGAGTTTCCCAGATCCGAGAAAGTCTCCTTTGCAGCTTCCCAGATTTCTTGAGAAGCGGCAAGAAACATATAAGTCTTGCTGATCGATGGCTCCATTGAATTAATTAGCCATGACATGATGAAAGCATTGTCAGATTCCCAGGTCTTAATGGATTCGAGACCTTCTTTTGGTTTCTGTGTAGCTCCCATCAGAAATCCAATTTTTCCATGACCTCAGATGAATAACTTGACTAACTGGCACCATTGGAGATAGTTTTCTCCATTAAGTTTACGAGTGGTGATCGGTTGAGAAGAAAAACTATCATGCGTATTTGATAGGAAAATAGTTTTCGAAGATGATTTCGCTGGTCCAGAATCACCTACACTGGATGTGTTGGACATGGTGGTTCTTTATTAGAAGCATTGTTCATGCGGCGACACTGTTCATGTAGTGGCACTATTCACTCAGGAAGGTAGGATCCTTGCTCTAATACCATGTGGAAACTGATAGGTTCATATAATACCTAGCTGTCAATTTTAATAAGAGGTAATAAGCTTCTTTGATGTACAATTATGTTACAATTAGTTAGAGAGAAAAAAGGAAACTAACTCTTCAATTGTAGCTAGCTATAAATCAGCAACTAATTTTATTATGCAAAGATTACACATATTTCCAAAAATAGTATTTCCTAAACAGTAGGAAATAAACACCTTTTTCCAACAAATACATTGAAACCTTTCCATATATTATTCACTACAAAAAAGGAAACGAAAATGTTGTCGCTGATGCTTTGTCAAGAAGGTATGCTTTGATTTCTACTCTTGATTGTAAAATGTTAGGTTTTCAGCAAATAAAAGAATTGTATGATTTAGATAGTGATTTTTGAGATATTTTCGAATTATGTAAGAAAAATGGTGTAAATAAATTTTACAGACTTGATGGATTCTTATTTCGGGCAAATAATAAATTTTACAAGTTTGATGGATTCCTCTTTAAGGAAAATAGGCTTTGCATTCCTAGTTGTTCTATGCATGACCATTAATTAGAAAGTCACATGTTGGACGTTTAATGGGTCATTTTGGAGTGGTTAAGATTTTATATGTATTAAAAGATCATTTTTATGGCTACACATGAAAAAGGATGTAGAAGGAGTTTGTGAAAGGTGTATCAAGTGTAGGTAAGCCAAATAAAAAATACACCCCCATGGATTGTACAAGCCATCGTCGATTCTTGAAATATCTTGGGTGGATATTTCTATGGATTTTGTTTTAGGATTGCCAATGACTAAAAGTGGTAAGGATTCTATCTTTGTTGTTGTATATAGATTTTCTAAACTGGCGCATTTCATTGCATCCAATAAAACAAATGATTAATCTCATATTTTTGATTTATTTATTAGAGAAGTTGTTAGATTGCATGGAATATCTAGAACTATTATTTCTGATAGATATGCCAAGTTTTCAAGTTATTATTGGAGGACTTTGTGGACAAAATTAAGGACTAATATGTTATTTTCTACTACTTGTCATCTTCAAACGGATGGTTAAGCTAAGGTAGCTAATAGGAGTTTGTCAACATTATTAAGGGCTTTAATTAGTAAAAACAAAAAAAACATAGGAAGAATGTTTGCTACATGTAGAATTTGCATATAATAAGACAGTGCATTCTGCCACTAAATATTCAGCATTTGAAATTATTTATGGTTTTAGTCCTTTAACTCCTTTGGATTTGACTCCTGTACCTTTAAGTAAACATGTAAATTTAGATGATAAAAGGAAAGAAAAATATGTGAAGCAATTACATGAAAAGGCTCATGCAAACATTGAGAGGAGGACTGGATAATATGCTCAGCAAGCTAATAAAGGCTGCAAGCATGTAGTGTTTGAACCCGGTGAATGGGTATGGTTGCATATACACAAAGAGAGATTTCCTATGCAAAGAAAAGCTAAACTACTTCCAAGAGGAGACGGGTCGTTTTAAGTATTGGAAAGGCTCGATGACAATTCATACTGTTTGAATCTTCCAGGTGAGTATAATGTAAGTGCCACATTCAATGTTATTGATTTATCTTCTTTTAATGTAGATTTGAGAATCAATCCTTTTCAAAAGGAGGGAAATGATGTGGACATAACCAAGGTTATCCAATGGAACAATGATCAGTTAGAGGCTATTCAAGGCTATCATAAGATGCCAATCCAAGAGGTTCAAGGAGGAACTCAATGGGTTGGTACAAGAATTGTTTTCAATGGTAGAAAATTCTAACATCACTACTGAACGTGGTTAAACCATGGTCAACTTACTTCAAACATGTGAACATACATGGAGATTCGATGGAAAGCATTTGCGTATAATGTTCTGATGACATAAGAGAGAGAGAAAGACAACTATGATGTTTTGATGACTTAAGAGAGAGAGAAAGACACCTACCATTTTGGTGAAAAAGGTTGATGGAATGTATTTAATGTCAAATAGGAGTAGATTCATTATCCTACGTCAAATTTAGCTATACATAGTTTTTTTTTCTTTCTTATTTTATTGTTTCATTGTATTTTTCTAAGCCTATATATATGGCTTTATGCATAAATAAGATTTATATCTTAATTTTATGAAATATTGTTATTGTGAGAAAATTATTCTCTTTGTTCTTTGTGAACTTTTGAGAACTTATCAAACTTTGCTTGTAGCATTCTTTGACTTATCAATTGGCTCTTCCATAACCAATTGTGGTGTCTTCACACACTAAGGTTCCTATCTCTTTATCGATAGTGGGTCGAGGTTTTCCTTCTATAATTTGATTTTTAGACGATCTGTGTTATTTTCTTATATACTTGATTCTTTTAGGGTTAAGTCTATATCAGTTTGAATATTAAATTTTGGTTTGTGGTACTGTATTTATTTTAAAAAAAATAGAAAGTATGATTTTAAAAGGATGGTTTATAAATATTGTACTTTTGTTTTTAAAGGGTGTACCATATAGTACAAGTGGTTCTATTTATATTTTTAGTCTTGCGTAGGCTTAGTCATCCTATATGTGGTTGCGACATAAGAGAATGATGATAAGTTGTGTGCTGCTCTCTTGGAATGATAATGAGTTATGTGCTACTCTCTCATGACTATAGAATGACAGGTCGTCATGATATGAGAGAATGATGATCAGTTGTATGCTATTATCTCGTAGTGATGATGATTTGTGTGCCACTCCTTCATAACGTTAGTTTCTTTGTATCTCTTTACTGACTAGTGATATTTCAGCACGTTATGCACCATTTGGTAATGCTAGTTATATTGTATGCTACATTATATGTGTTATTTCTCATATGCATATTGTGATGGTTTTATTACGTTTTATTGTTGTTTCTAAGTTATGATTATATTATTTATTGTTTAGCATTAAATTTATATTTTAGTTGGTTAACGATATTTTAAATTCTATTATTATAAAATGCTCTTTCTATGATATTGTTTTGGGGTATAAGTTGGGTTTTGTGAAATTGTTTTAAAAAGAAGAACTTTTCAAAAGAGTAAACATGAGGCCTTGAGTGAAAATATCTGAATTATAAATGACTATTTTCATACTATTAATTTATTCCAAGGTTGTCTAATAGTTTTATATTTTATAAATTTTTCTCTTAGGCCTCGGCTGACAAGCTACACACACTACAGTTGGCATCTTCATCATCTTCCAAGTATATCATCATCTCATATCTTTATCGCAACTGTTATTCCATTGTTGATTTATTTTTCTTTTTGCATACTTTTGCTGAATTTATTATTTATGTTATCTTTTATTTAGTTATAAACTTTTACATCTCTCAAATTGCTTTAGTGGATTGACATAACATATGACTCTTATTTTATTTTATTTTTCTTGGTTATGGGGTTAGAACCTTTTATGGTTACAAGGATGATTTTATGGGAATTTTATTAATAGTATTTCTAACATTTTATTTATAATGTTGGGTTATATCCATTTCATGGGGAGGTTCCATTGATCTTTCGGTACCGATTCAGTGGGGTTTCCCTAGGCAAGATCATCTTGGGTGCCTAGGAAGGATCCTAAGAGCAGTTTTATCAATTTGGTATCAAAGCATTAGGTTTGTGGATCCTATAGCCTCGAACTTATATGTGTCTTATTTGTTTTGTTTTTCTCATATTGTGCCTACTTTCTAAACTTAGTTTTCTTCCCTTATTTGCTTGGTTTGAGTATCATATTGAATTGAACTTGTGCTCATGGGTGAGGCCACCCTGGGGTTTGAGTAATTAGAGTGCTCAGCTAAGGTTGTGGCAAGAGATATGCGTACCAACCTTCATGCTTTACGGTTAAGTAGGTTAGGGAGTTAAGTGCAGTGAAATTTTAGGGCACCATTGATCTATTAGTGGCTTTTCCTTGGTTGGATGAAGGAGGGCATGCAGTATCTCAATGAGCACAAGGTTAGAATTACTTTTTTTTTTCTTTTCTTTTTTTTGGAGGGTGATGCTTGCACTTGGTGGATGGTGAGCGAGAGGTATGGGATTACACTTGGGATCAGCTCAAGGAGGCTTCTAATGTAGAGTTTTGTGCTCCGGCCTATAGAGAGTCCAAAAGACTAGAGTTTGAGAGGTTGACTTAGGGGACCATGACTGTTGCTGAGTAGGAGTAAAGGTTTAGGAGTTGTCATAGTCTGGGCTTTTCATGATTTTAGATGACAAAGCCAAGAAGTAGAGGTTCTTGAATAGATTGAGAGAGCATATTGCTACATATGTTTCAGGACCTCATCATCCCACCTATTAGGCTCTACATGAGGCAGCCTTACAGTTTGAGGTACCTATGGAGATGCGTAGGCCTCAATGATGCTCCTAGTCAAGGGCTATCCAAGAAAGGCAATTTCAGCTTAAGGACATCAATTAGTAGATGATTCAGGGGAGGCAGCTAGAACACTTTGTGAAGGTTTGTCCCTATTTGGGACAGAGTGAGGCATGAGCCGGTTTGTCCCTATTTAGGACAGAGTGAGGGATGAACCTTTAGATCTGGTCCTTAGCTTCAGTAGGTTGATGGTTACAGGAGATAGAGTGCACAATAGGCCAAACTATTGCACAAATAGTTCGGACTATAGGAGGATTCACTAGCATTGGACAATAGTCCACAACTGCAGCTAGAGGTAAAGGTCCGAGGGGATGTCCAGCAGGTAGAGGTGGAGCATTTGCTATGATCCAACAGGAAGCTTGAGTCACCTGGAGATCTTGGCATGCATGTATGAATTTCAATGACAAAATTTCTTCAAGGGGGTAGATTGTAATACTCTATCTTGGTAAATGCCAAAATTTTGAAAATTTACTCGGATTTGACTAACTAGACTGTTATTGGGTCCCAAGATTGACTTTTTAAATAGTCAAAAAATTTAGTTTGATTAATACACTATAGCCTCAAGCTTGTCGATATGAGTTCATAGATTAGCAATACGCTTAATTCCAAGTTATGGTTAAAAAATTATGGTTCTGAGAAGTTTTCTCATCAGTATTTTATCAGTTTCCAAACTAGTCCCAAATGTTTGTCTGTTAGTGACCCAATGGTCTATATATACATGGGGAGCCATGCCTTCATAAAATAATTAAGAAAATACCTAAAAATCCTTAAAACTCTCCTAGACTCACGAATCAGATTAGTGTTAACTCGCAACCTGCTTTCCCTACCAATTGCATCAAGCTGATTTTTTTTCTTTTTTACAACCGTTGACCACCATGCGTTGGTTAGGGGTGATGGCCATTGTCCTATGACGTTGGTCTCTAAATCTACGATTAGATCGCTGTCGGATGCTAGCGGTAATGGCCCGATCGATTTCCAGAGATTTTGTCATTTTCCATCCATTCTAGGATAACCAATACCCTTAATCCCCTCTTTTGGATCCTTTAAGCTCAAATCCAACCTCCGTTTACCAAAATTTCTCATGGTTTGAGACATCCATCAACATTAAGTTTAGCCAAATTTTTCGATGTGTTTTTCGTCCACCGGTGATGGTTTTGGACCAATGTGAGCTTAGATTCTTGTTAAATATTCCACAAGCTTTCCATTGATATAAAATTTGTAAATTTTAAAAGTCCTTTGATAATTTTTCCATTTTTGGGTTAATTAGTTTAATGCTGGATAAATTTGGACAGTGTGTAGACATAATTGGACAAATTAGATAAAACTAAAGTTAAATTTTTGTAATTAAGTGTTAATGGGATCCAATAGAAGGTTTAATTTCATTAAATTGGCATTAGGGTGAAAAATCCTAATTTTGGATACTGAATCCTAAAGGGCCACAGTATAATTAGACCATTCAATATCCAATTTATAGGATTAGAGAGTTGTATAGAGCATTTTAAGACATTTGGTACCCATGAATGCCTTGGGTTTGATTTCTGAAGCCTAATAAATATTTTTATTATATTATAAGCACCCATACTATGTCTGGAGGAGATCCTCTGGACAAGCAAGAGTGAGTATCAACGGTATCGGTGAGTGATTTATATTTTTAAATGATTTTTGGGCATATTAGTATAATTATATATATATGGTTTGAATATTTAATATATATGGTTTGATTTAAAGACTTATCATATACATATGTAAATATATATGCTTTTACATATATATATGCTATCATTTTATGTGACTTTTGACAAGATGTTAAATGGTTTTAAATTCAAATGTGTTTATGGTAAACTTGAAAATTTTTTGTATTTAAATATTTGGCTATTTGAATCGATGATTTTGTCTTTTTGGAAAATAATTTGTTTTAAGGAAGGCAATTGGAAATTTTATAGTTTGAAGTATATATAAGTGTTTTGTGTTGAAGTGTGGCAATTTTGCCACTTGATGGTGCATGTCACCGGCTAGCATGCACACCTTGGTATCAAACCCTTTCCTTTTATGAGTTTATATTTTTTGTATGTTTTTAATTGATGCAAGGTATATTTTGATAATGTTTTGTGCCTAAGTTATGTATGCAAAAGTATAGGCAAAATTATGCACAAAAGAGTAGGAATGTTATGCTTGAAATGCCTATGGTGCTGGATTCATAATTTCCAGCAACATAGTTCCACTATTTATCTTATATCTCAGGTTTCAAATGGATTTTTGGGCTAAAATTTTGAGGGATTTCTAAAGCCATATATAGAAGACTATGGTTCAAATTGCAGGTCAAAATGACATGTGAAAGTCCATTTTCTATTCCAAACAGATTGCTATATCTGATGGGCCCAGTATGCAGAGTATGGGTCAGTTTTGGAGCTGTTTGGCCCATGATCCGGTTCCAAAACTTTCCTAACTCTTGGAACACTATTTATTGATGATCAAGGATGCTTCAAACCAAGTTTCATAAGCAGATACAAAGGGGAACTAAGTAGGTGAAGCTAGTTTGGTTGTTTACCCAAACTAGTTAAACAATAGGAGCTTAGTTCAAACCATGTGCCACTTTTTACTATATTTGGAATAGACATGTTACAGCTAGTTTTTACCTCTTTTGTGTATGAAAATTTAGGTTTTTACTATTTTACTTTTTAAATTTCAAATACTTTACTCATTTTGTAAGCTCACATGCTTGGTATGTGTGAACTAGTTGTAATTTCAAGCTTATATTGTAAAATGAATGAAATGGCTACACATCCAAGCCTCATTTTCAAAAACCAATGTGGTCCCCTTCTTCTCATCTCTTCTTCAACACCTTAGAACACTTTAGGAACCCTAAAAACCATAAAACACCATAACCAAAACCTAAAAACACAACTCACACACAACCATTCCCAAGAGCATCACCAAAAGCTTGCTTGTTGCTAACACTTCAAGCTAGCTTGCTCTTGGTCATAACCTTCTCACCCCAACAAAGTGGTATCAGAGCAAGGAACATTTTTGTGAGATTTGTGAGGGTTTTGGGCTGGTTCATTCCTTGAGAGTGAAGAGATACTTGAAAGTACAAATATATTTTCATATTCCTTCATACTCGGAAGCAACATTCACATGGCTTCTTCAAGTTTTTCAACTCCTTCTTCTCCTATCTTCAATGGGGAGAACTACAACATTTGGAGTATCAAGATGCAAGCCTACTTGAAGGCTTATGGTCTTTGGGAGGTCATCATAAATCCCCAAGAACCCGAACCTTTGAGAAAAGGGGCAACGGTCAACCAAATCAAGCACCATGGGGAGGAATTGGCTAAAGGTTTCAAGGCTCTCACCGCCATTCATTCTTGTATTAGTGATACCATTTTCACAAGGATAATGGTATGTGAGAGTGCCAAAGAAGCTTGGGACAAACTTCAAGATGAGTTCCAAGGGAGTGCAAGGACAAGGCAAATGCAAATCCTTAACCTAAGGAGGGAGTTTGAGACTATCAAGATGAAAGACAAAGAAACGGTTAAGGAGTTCACCACAAGGCTTCTTAATGTGGTGAATCAAATTAGGGTGCTAGATGAAAGATTAAGTGACTAAAGGATTGTGGAGAAGGTGTTGGTTTCCTTACCCGAGAGGTTTGAAGCTAAGATATCTTCATTGGAGGAGTCAAGGAACCTAAATGAAATTTCCTTGACCGAGTTGGTGAATGCCTTGCAAGCTACGGAGTAAAGGAGGAGGATTAGACATGAAGAATCAATGGAGGCTGCATTTGTGTCTAAACAACATCAAAAGACACAAAATCAAAAGAAGAACAAGCTTAAGGTCATAAAGGAGAAAGGTGAAACTAGCAAACCCTGAGAGAAAGTCCTATGAACCTTGTCACCATTGCAAGAAGAAAGGTCATCATCCAAGAAGGTGTTGGTGGAGGCCGGATGCATTTTACCATAAATGCCAACAAAAGGGTAATGTGGAGAGAGTATGTAAGGCTAACAAGAAAGATAAGCAACAAGCAAATGTTGCTAAAGATAATGCAAGTGATAGTGAATCCTAAGAGTTGTTTGTTGCTACTTGTTTTAGTAGCATCAAGAATGATGAAGGATGGATCATTGATAGTGGAGCAACACACCATATGTCTCACAAGCATGAGTGGTTCAAAAACTTGGATAGGAGCAGCCACAACAAAGTTAAAATTGGAAATGGAGCCTTGATGGAAGTGAAAGGCAAAGGAGATGTGGTGATACACACCACCAAAGGTATCAAAACTATCCATGATGTTCTCTATGTACCTTATTTATGTGAGAACTTACTTAGTGTAGGTCAAATGCTTGAGAACAAATATGCATTACACTTCTCAAACATGACATGCACTATAGTTGATCCACATGGAAATGAATTAATGTGTGTTGGAATGAAGAACAAGAATTTTAGGTTGAATATGGATGAAAATGGTGTATCGGTTGCATTGAACACCAAAGTTGAGAACACCTCTCAACTTTGGCATAAAAGACTAGGCCATGCTAGCTTTAAGTCATTAGTAGGCATACATGAACTTGTTAGAGACATGCCATTGGTGGAGAAGCAAGAACATGTGTGTGAAGTGTGTCAAAAAGGGAAGCATACTAGGCTAGCATTTCAATCTTGTTCTTGGAGATCAAAGGAGAAGCTAGGACTTATACATTCGGATATTTGTGGTCCTATGAGTGTTCCATCCTTAAATGGCAGCAAGTATTTTATAACTTTCATTGATGATTACTCAAGAATGTGTTGGGTGTATTTCCTTGAAATAAAATCACAAGCTTTGGAGAAGTTTGTAGAATTTATGAAGTTAGTGTAAAATCAATCCGGTTGCACTATAAAGGTGTTAAGGACAGACAATGGTGGGGAATACACAAGTGAGGCTTTCAAACAACTTTGTAAGGATCATGATATAGTTCATCAATTCACTACACCATACACACCACAACAAAATGGTGTATGTGAAAGGAAGAACCATACCATCATGGAGATGGCTAGATGTTTGTTGTTTAAAAGTGGTTTGCCAAAGAAGTTTTGGGCCGAAGGAGTTAATGCATCCATCTACATCCAAAATAGGCTTTACTCCAAGTCTTTGAGGAGTAAAACCCCATTTGAGCTTTGGTTTGGATATAAGCCTTCTCTTGATCATCTAAGGGTATTTGGAAGCATTTGTTACATCCTAGTACCACAAGAGAAGAGAGGAAAGCTTGAAGAAAGGTCACAAGTTGGTGTCTTGGTTGGCTATAGTGATGTGACCAAGGGATATAGAGTGTATAACTTGGAAACCAAGAAACTTGTGATAAGTAGAGATGTGAAAGTTGATAAGGAAGCTAAATGGGTTTGTAGTAAGGAGGAGTTAGCTAGTATGGATGAAGACAATCGGCTTGAAGCTCATGATAATGATGAGGAACAAGGAAATGATGAAGGTGCTGCCCATGATGATGAATATGATGAGAATGAGCTAGAAATCTCCATAGGGGCTGATTTGGAGATTGGTGATGGTGTGAGAGGCACAAGACCTCTTAATGAGATTTATGAAAGGTGTAATGTGGCATTGAGTGATCCAATCAATGTTTATGAGGCTATGGCAAGAAAAGAGTGGAGACAAACCATGCAAGATGAAATCGATGTGATAAACAAGAATGACACTTGGAGCTTGGTAACAAAACCGAAGGGAAAGAATGCTATTGGGGTGAAGTGGATCTCTAGGACCAAGTACAATCTGGATGGGTCCATAAATAAGCACAAGGCAAGGCTTGTTGTCAAAGGATATGCACAACAAGTCAGTGTGGATTATGGAGAGACTTTTGCACTGGTTGCAAGAATGGAAACCATAAGACTTCTCCTTGCAATTTCGGCACAAAAGTCTTGGAAAGTATATCACCTTGATGTGAAGTCAGCCTTCTTGAATGGAGTATTGAAGGAGGAGGTCTATGTTATGCAACCCGAAGGTTTTGTGAAGAAAGGAAGTGAAGAGAAGGTATACAAGCTACACAAGGCCTTGTATGGCCTTAAACAAGCTCCTAGGGCATGGTATGCCAAGATAGATGGTTTTTTGACAAAGCATGGATTTAGGAGGAGTCCTAATGAGCCTACATTGTATATTAGGACTCATGGTTGCATGGTGTTGGTGTCTCTTTATGTTGATGACCTCCTAGTGACCCGTGGTAATGAGAAAGAAGTGAGCAATTTCAAAAGTGAGCTAGAATTGAACTTTGAGATGTTTAGCCTTGGAGAGATGAAATACTTTCTTGGAATTGAAGTTGTCCAATCATCCAAGGGCATCTTCATATCTCAATAAAGCTATGTGAAGGAGTTGCTCAAGAAGTTTGACATGGAGGATTGTAATAGCGTTGCCACACCTATGAATGAAGGCACCAAGTTGGTGAAGGATGATAATTCTCCAAAGGTAAATCCTTCCATCTATAGAAGTTTAATTGGTAGCCTTTTATATGTATGCTCTACTAGACCGGATATCATGTTTAGTGTGGTTGTTTTGTCAAGATTTATGCATAGTCCATCACAAAATCATCTTAGTTGTGCAAAAAGACTCCTAAGATATTTGAAAGGTACTAGTGATTGTGGTGTATGGTACAAGGATGGCATGAATGAAGCTTTGCTTGGTTATAGTGATAGTGATTGGGCTGGTTCTTTGGATGATAGTAAGAGCACATCGGGCTACATTTACACTCTTGGAAAGGGTCCTTTCTCATGGAATTCCAAGAAGTAACAAACCGTTGCACAAAGCACCGCGGAAGCCGAGTATATTGCTTGCTCAAGTTGTGCTAATCAAGGTGTTTGGTTTAGGAAATTATTGGAGGACTTGAGCTTGAAGCAAGAGGAAGCCACGGTAATATTGTGTGACAATACTTCAGCAATAGCAATTGCACAAAATTCAGTCCAACATGGGAGGACCAAGCACATACCGGTCAAGTATCATTCCTTAAGGGAATTTGAAGCAAGTGGTGAAGTGAAGTTGGAGTATGTGACTTCCGAGGAGAACTTGGCAGATATCTTCACCAAACCATTGGGAAAGAAGAGATTTGAGATATTGAGAGGACTTCTCAATGTCTCATACAAAATTGCCAAGGAGGAGTGTTGAAGTGTGGCAATTTTGCCACTTGATGGTGCATGTCACCGGCTAGCATGCACACCTTGGTATCAAATCCTTTCCTTTTATGAGTTTATATTTTTTGTATGTTTTTAATTGATACAAGGTATATTTTGATAATTTTTTGTGCCTAAGTTATGTATGCAAAAGTATAGGCAAAATTATGCACAAAAGAGTAGGAATGTTATGCTTGAAATGCCTATGGTGCTAGATTCATAATTTCCAGCAATATAGTTCCACTATTTATCTTATATCTCAGGTTGGAAATAGATTTTTGGGCTGAAATTTTGAGGGATTTCTAAAGACATATATATAAGACTATGGTTCAAATTTCACGTTAAACTGACATGGGAAAGTTCATTTTCTATTCCAAACAGATTGCTATATCTGATGGGCCCAGTATGCAGAGTATTGGTCAGTTTTGGAGCTGTTTGGCCCATGATCCGGTTCCAAAACTATCCTAACTCTTGGAAAAATATTTATTTATGACCAAGGATGCTTCAAACCAAGTTTCATAAGCAGATACAAAGGGGAACTAAGTAGGTGAAGCTAGTTTGGTTGTTTACCCAAACTAGTTAAACAATAGGAGCTTAGTTCAAACCATGTGCCACTTTTTACTATATTTGGAATAGACATGTTGCAGCTGGTTCTTACCTATTTTTTGTATGAAAAGTTAGGTGTTGACCATTTTACTTTTTAAATTTCAAATACTTTACTCATTTTGTAAGCTCACATGCTTGGCATGTGTGAACTAGTTGTAATTTCAAGCTTATATTGTAAAATGAATGAAATGGCTACACATCCAAGCCTCATTTTCAAAAACCAACGTGGTCCTCTTCTTCTCATCTCTTCTTCAACACCTTAGAACACTTTAGGAACCCTAAAAACTAGAAAACACCATAACCAAAACCTAAAAACACAACTCACACACAACCATTCCCAAGAGCATCACCAAAAGCTTGCTTGTTGCTAACACTTCAAGCTAGCTTACTCTTGGTCATAACCTTCTCACCCCAACATTGTGTATTTCAAAATGTTTAAAGTGGTTGATGGTGTCATCTATTTCATTGTTGGTATTTATATTTTGGCATGAAATGATGTGTGAAATTTTTGGAAGATTTAAATAAATGGTTGGGTTTGGATATTGAATTATAGTTTATGGTGTTGTATTTGTTTGGGAAAAATAGAAAGTATGGTTTTGACAGGAGTGTTTATAAATATTGCACTATTGTTTTTAAAGGTTGTACCATATAATATTAGTGATTTTGTTAATGTTATTAGCTGTGCACATGCATAATCATCCTATGTGTAGTCGCTATATGAAAGAATAATGATGAGTTGTGTGCTACTCCCTCGTGAACAAGTTGTCATGATATGCAAGAATGATAATGAGTTGTGTGCCATTCTTCTGGAATGATGATGAGCTGTGTGCCATTCCCTCATGATGTTGGTTTTTGCGTATTTTTTTACTGTCTGGTGGTATTTCGGGATGCTGTGTATCATCTGGTAGTACTAGGTATATCGTATGGTACATTATATGTTGTTATTTCTAATATGTATATTGTGATGGATTTATTACATTTTATTTTATTTTTTTTCTAGATTTTGATTATATTGTTTATTGTTTGGCATTAAATTTATGTTTCAGCTGGTTAGCAATATTTTAAATTCTTTAATTATGAAATGTTCTTTCTATGATATTGTTTTGGGATATAAGTTGGGTTTTGTTAAATAAATTTTAAAAGTGAATTTTTGAAAAGAGTAAAAGTGGGGTCTTGAGTGAAAATGTTTGTTTCCCTAGACCTCAGCTGACAGATTATATAAACAAAATTTAACATCTTCATCGTCTTCTAAGTATATCACCATCTCATAGCTTTATGATAGCTGTTATTCCATTGTTGATATATTTTCCTTTTCAAGTACTTTTGCTAAATTTATTATTTATGTTACTTTTTGTTTAATCTTAAACTTTTACATCTCCTATATTACTTTGGTGGATTGACCTACTATCTATGACACTTATTTTAATTTCTTTCTCTTGGTTCTCGGGTTAGAACTCTTGACGTTTATGATGATGATTTTATAGAAATTTTATTAATAGTATTTATGATATTTTATTTATATTGTTGGGTTATATCTATTTCATGGGAGTGTTCCATTGAACTTGTGATATCGATTTAGTGGGGTTTTCTTGAGTGGGGCCATCTTGAGTGTTCGGGAAGGGCCACAGGAGCAGTCCTGTCTGTAAGTATTTTATAGGATAAAGATAAATATATATAGTTTTGATGATAAATAGAGAATGTTTCGGATTTTAGAATTATTCACTCTGATTATGAAAGAATTAGAATTTTTGACGTAGCCCTTAACCTGATTTTCAAATCAGCTTTGTAGCTGTCAAAATTATTTAATAATCAGCTTGAAATATGTTGTATCAAACACTTACCTCTCTTCAAATTGTGGAAGAATTGATTTGAAAGGATCTAGAGTCAATCCCAAACTATCCTTAAGGCTTCTTAACCTTTTCTTGGAGCCACTAGTTTTTCTTTATTTGTTTATTTATTTTTTATTTTTTTTAAGGCTTTGAAAAATATTTGTGGAACTTCAAAAACTTTGTTTAAGGATTATTAAATTATTTTAGAGTCTCCATAATTTTGCAATACTTCAAAGAAAAAAAAATTCTATAACTTTTCAAAATTTTTCTTTTGAGAGTACTTAAAATTTTCTAATGCTTTAAAAATTTTATAAGAATTTTGAATTTTTATGGAATCAAATTCTTTTTTTGACATTTTTAATATATATATATATATATATATTATTTTTTTGTTTTGTGTTATAAGGGGCAATTCGTAACTTTTTGCATAGTTAAGGGCACATTGGTGGAAAAAAAAAAATGAAAATGATAATACTGCCTATCTTTATGATACCCATGTGAGTGGCATGTGATACTTAACATTAAAAAACGAATGGTGTTAACGTTCTATGGTTTTGATGCATATTTTTTTTAAAGTTTAGGGGTATACCAACACCAATTTGAAAGGTCAGTGGGGTAAAATGCAACAATTGCAATAGCTTAGGAGATAATAGTGCAATAAAGTCCTTATCAAATAATTTTGGTTACTAATACCAAAAAGACTATCTAGTTAAGTAAGAGTGAGAAGAGTCATTTCAGTAAAAAAAAAAAAAAATAATAAATAAAAGTGTCAAAAGAATGCGTTGTATTTTTATTTTTTATTTTTGATCAACAAAAGAATTAGTAATTGATAAAAAACTATCATGATTTCTTTTTTTTTTGGGGTATGAAAAAAGTATTATGAGTTTGAAAACCAAGACGTCCAGATGGAAAATCCATCAAAACTTTTCTTATTTAGAAAACTGTGATTTAAAAATGTTTTAAAAAATGTTTTAGTAGTTTAAATGAGCTTTAATACACTAAAATCCTATAACTATAAAATGAACTTTATTTAGGTTAAAAAGTAAGATCCGATGGAAAAACTATCAGATCTGTCAGGACATCCTAATAGGAAAATTCTTTTATATATATGCATATGTATATCTATATATATCTTTTGGATAAAAATAATCAAATAAATCAATTAAGGAATTAGTACATCAGCACTGACAACCAACAGGGAACTTGTTTAAGCAGAAGGAAAAATACAAATACTCCAATTAAGGTGGAAGAGTTCTGTTTAATTAATAACTGTTTGCTATCCTAAAAAATCAGCCACCTAAACATCATTTTTCATCTTTTTAGAAGACTTGGAAGATCAACCTCTAAGAAAACTTGGAGGATCATCCTTTCTACTGAAACCTTTCTTACAAGATAGTATGTATACACATGGCACATAGTATTAAAGAAAAAGCAACTTTGACCCAATTAAAAGTAGCACTGGCAAGAAGATGGACTCGTGCAAAGAAATGGTTTAGATTTTAGAGATGGAAACATTATTACAAGTAGCTATATGATAAAGGTCCAAATCCAAGGAAAACTCATTTGCAATGGGAAGATGGCTTTGCTGGTATAAAAAATGATGACTGAATCCTAAAAATCTCTGATTGAATCCATATAGTAGATAATTAACATCTTCTTAGACACATTTCTAGGCTATTCAAACTGTAATAAATGCACCCAGGCTGGCTAATCTAGTTGCCCTTGTTGCAATTCCATTTACTACCATACCTATTGCACTTGTTATTTTACCTAATATTACTATACAGTTACCTCCAGACCAAGGCACCTAACCAACTTATACACATGCTACTATGCCTCCCATTCTTGTTAGTAGGCCTAATCCATTATATGTACATCCATAAACAAGAAATCTAGCATAAGTAGCAAGACATAATACTGATAATTGGAGACCTAAGGATGAACAACATCAAGGTCAACAACACCAGCATCACTAGGCTAAACATGAAGGTTAACAGTGGAAAAACAACCTTGTATTTGATCTTCACTATTACCAAGGACCAAGAAATCAACAAGTTAATAAGGACCAAGAGACCATTGATATGATGATCCAAAAACTATTTATCTTACATATAGACACATTGATTGATCTGTCTATATGAAGCCATATCCAGATTACATTGATATGTTATAGTATTCAAGGAACTTCAAAACTTTTGACTTCACTATTTTCTCAGAGAAGAAAATTAGTCTATGATTAATCATATTGGCTGTTTTACTATGTAATATGGGAAAGCTAATATGATGAAGCTAAAATTATTCACTCAATCCTTTACAAGTTCAAGTTCACTTGGTATACTACTTTGACAATAAATTGTGTGTAGACTTAGCAAAATATGGAATGAAAGTTACATAAGTAATTTCGTTGATTGAACCAAAAGTATCAATGGTCAAAGTCTCTTGCTTTTATCAGAAATAAGGAAAATTGGCTGAGAATTACATTGCATGATTCAAGATAAGTAGGAATTGATGTCACTTGGACATTTTAGAAAGTGAATTCATTATACTAACACAAAGCGGTTGAGTTAGAATTTGAAGCAAAAGTTTGAAGGCATGGAGTTAAAGGACTTGTCTAAGCTTGTTTCTTGCACAACAATATTAGAAAAAAGTTTTAAAGAAGAATACGAGAGGAAGAACTTTTCTAAGGGTACTTATGACAGACGTCCCAACATAGAGATTCATTTGGTTGAGTTTAAAGATCAGACGGATGATGAATTGATCGAGGTGGTGGCTACTAAGCCATAAGTTTGCAAAGCTTTGGTTTAGGCCTTTGAAGATCAGAAGATTACTCAGTTTGCCTATGATGCCAAAAACAAGCTTCACAGTCTAAAAAAGATGTATTGTATTGACACTACAATGGCCAACAAGATCACTTGCTAGCTGACAAAGTGATCCAGTTACTTGAAGGACATGTGGTTCCATCCACAAAAGAAATGAAGAAAAAGCCCTATTGCAAATGGAATAGTACATAATGCGTTTCTTATAGGAATACTGTACAAAAGCTTATCGAAAATGGAATTTTGAAAGTTTCTAGACAAGGAAAAGATGTTATGGGTGTAGATAACAATCCTTTTTTGACTACTGGAGTCAATGTGGCCACAACCAACATTTCTAAGCTAGCACATCCCAGGAAAAATGTGGACCTAAGCATAGAACAGGAAAGGAGGCCGATGAAGGGAAGTTTGAGTCGCAACCAAATTATGTAGATAAATAACTTATAAGTCATGCACCAAACTCTAAGTAATTATATACTCGTAAACATAGGATACAGGTCTATAGATGGAACCCAACCAATTGCAGGTGAAGGAAAAAAAATTTACATATTTTCTTCCAAAAACTATGGTCTTTATTTTCCTAGAGAAGTTCTAAAGTCAATTTTTGATATACTTGGATAAAATGTTATCAATTTCAGCCAAGACAACAAGACTTAGAGGATGAGTAAAAATTACAAATTACTATATCCCAAGGTGATAGCAATAGAATAGTACATCGAAAGATCAAAATGCAAGGTTATTAAATTAGTAGTTTTTTGAAAGCTAGAAAGACCTTGGATGACCAGACCACCAAAAACTAAGGTTGGTCGTTAGTATGATTTATGTATCAGGTTGTATGAAAGACTGACTTACACCCAAAACGGGAGATTGCAAAGGCAACAAGCTGCAGCCCGAAGACATGCTGAAGAATTTTATGATAAAGCTATTCAAAGGAAGCATTTAGGCAATGCCCATAACAATGAGGCTCCGTTATGGTAGGAAGTAGCTGTCTCTAAAAGAGATGACCTTCCTAATTATTCCAAAGTCTATGTTGCTAAGAAAGCCCAAACAAGCATAGCTGGGGTTAAAAGTTTAGATAAGGATATTAAAAATGAAAGTCTAAAGGAAGATAACTTAATTGATATTTTAATAATTCATAATTTAAATGAAGCTTGGATCTTTGGAAGAAATGGAGTGTACTATATGATACGAACCTAGGTTGACTTGCTCCTAAACCCATATTATATTAGCCCGGATTGAAAAATTAAGTTCAAGTTCTTATGGTCATCTCGATCCCTAAGTTGTGACTAGAAACCTTGGTATATGATGAAGATGCCACAATAGGTGATGGATGTCATATTGATAAGTCAAACTAAAACACTCACTCTTTAATGGTGTTTTAGATGTTCAAAGAGAACAAAGAGAATTCTTTCTCACAAATAGTTTTCTGAATAATATGTAAGCTATATTCTCATTGAAAAATAAATCTTTAAATAGGTTAAAGTCACAAAACAATTAACCCCCTAAAAAACTAAGACAAAACCAACCATACATTGACAATTTCCTAATGTGGCCGAAATTCTATTCTTTTCCTAATCTAATTTTGATTAATTAATTCCTTTATTTTGAATAAGGAATTAATTAATTTACAATTGAAATAATAAAATAATAACTTTCATAAGTTGATTTGTCTAGCAAATAAATAAGTAAAGACCAAATAAAAGACTAATTTCCTAAAACAAAAAGTCAATTTTATATTAGGAAACTAGTTGACTAGTTTAAATACTAAACTAACTTTGACCAATTTCCAGCTTGTAAAGACTCCAAATCAGATCCTTTATGCCACGTAGGATGTCAAATAGGATTAATTATGATTCCCATACGTATTAACAAAATACAGTAAAGCCAGTGGGTAAAATAGTAATTTCAGCCAAGAATCTATTCCATGCGCAAATGACCATTTTAGTTGCTTCAGCTTCTGCATTGTCTTGATTCCATGACCTCTTAGTGATTTTCATTGAATTCATGAAGTGTTGGATCCATTTCTTGCTGCTCAGAGTCCATAAATGCACTAAAATAACTACCCGGGTCCATATCGGCCTCCATCAGTTACATGCTTAAAACAGACTTTGAATCTTCGGGTATTGATAAGCCCTTTTGAGAATTGATCACTCCTTGTATAAATTCAGCTAGGTTATCTTGGACGGGTTCGGGCAGGTTCTCATCAATATAGTATTTGTTTTACTACTTTTAATTAAAGCAAGACAAAATCAACCGAGCATTATGGATGGTGATGTTGTAGAAGATGGATGAATTGAACCCAAGCTCATAGAACATTCTTAAGAAATTTCTAAATTTAAAAGAAGCCAACAATGATCAAAGTAGATTATTTTTGAAAAGCCAGCTGACAGGGTGTCACATCTTAAGCCGATTTATATTTAAGCACATTTTGATGACATGTGAGTAAGTAGGATCTTGATAGAGAATGGTGTTGCCTTTAGCATTCTACTAACTTCCATACTTGGAAAGTTAGATAAGTTTGGACATGATTTGATCCCATTAGAAATAACAATGATAGTTTTCTTAGAGGAGTTATAAAGACAAGGGGGATCTTGCTGATAGAACTCAAGGCGGGGAGTAATTCTTTATAGTTAAATCAAAGTCCACCTATAATTATATTAGTCCTATTCAGTTTTATGGAATGTGAAGATACGATTGTCCCTTTAGGGTTATGACTTTGAAATATCTGAAGGCATCGTATAGGGTGGTTGAAGAGACTTATAAGGAGCTAGATCAGCTGACTATGTAAAATACTCTAGATACTGTACTAAAAATAATCCAATAATTAGTGACCCAATAAAAGATAAGAAGATTGTGGCAATTGAGGCCATGAATTGAAGATGTATGACTTACTTAGTTGAGAAGAAACTAGAAAATAATTCGTTCATTACTTAGAATGAATACATTATGGAGGATGGCAAAGAACAGGAAGTAGGAATAAAGATCAAATTTGATAATCTTGATATTCCTCTAACTAAGCTAGATGGTGTTAAGGCCAAAGTTCAAGACCCTTAAATTGAGATGAACTTAGGAACGAAAGAAGACCCTAGGCCAACATTTGTTAATGGCTTGCTAGGGTTAAGACTAAAATTGTAGGTTGATATCATCAATCTTTTTAAAGAATTCAAAGATTACTTCATATGGGATTATTATGAGATGCTTGGCTTAAAACAGAAAGTTGGTTGAACATAATTTAGTGATTAAGAAAGGGTTTAAGCTATACAAGCAACCGACATAAAGAATGTCATATGAAGTTATACTTCAGGTGAAAGCCGAGGTAGAAAGATTTTTCAAGAAACGTTTTATCATAATGACTCGATATGTTGAATAGTTATCTAATATAGTCCCAATGGTAAAGAAGAATGGCAAGATTCGAATATGTATTGACTTTAGAATTTTGAATCTAACCATCCTTAAAGCTGAATATTCAATGTTGATGGTCAATCTACTTGTAGATGGAGCAGTCAAGCATGAAATTCTTTCTTTCATGGATGGGCATTTTGGTTAATCAAATTTTATTTAAGAGAAATACATTCCTAAAACTGCTTTTAGATGCTTAGGATCTATGATGACCAATGTGATCATGTGCGGGGTACTAGCAGGCTACTTGGTGTCTAATCCTATATTACTTGGGTATGGATTATGGGATAATTCAAATGTAATGATAGTCACTCATAACATTGAGACTTTTTTAGAGTGGTTGGCTTCAGGTTCGAAAGAACTCCAAAGTGAAGCGTGCTTAAGTGAAAGCAATCCTTGTGGTAACTAAATTGGAGATAATATTTGTAGAGTATGACAGCTCTGCCAATGGCGGCGGGTTACAGGCTCAGAAGTTATCAGCGAGGATGCTGGGCCCAAATGGGATGGATCGTGACAACTGGTGTAGATGAGTGCAGGGCATTGACAGGTTGATGTTCAATCCCACATTGCTCGGGTGTAGATCAGAGGATGATTCAAATGTAATGATAGTCACTCTCATAACGCCGAGGCCTTTAAGAGTAATTGGCTTTATGGTTTGAAAGAACTCCAAAGTTAAATGTGCTTGGGCAAGAGCAATCCTAGTATGGGTGACCTTTTGGAAAACTCTGAACATAAAACTCTATACTGAGTGCGGTGGTTAAATTGGGGACAATATCGGTAGAGAGTGACACGTTCGTGAGTGGAGGTGGGGTGATACAGGATCCATTGGTGTGTTTGAATGAGTAGTATGCCATTCAGTTTGAAGAATACAGAAACCATATATCAGAGGACTATGAATGCTATTCTTCACAACATGATAGGCAATCTCATGAAAATTTAAATCGATAATGTGGTGGTCTAGTCTTTAGAAGTCCGGAGCATGAAGCTGACTTACAAAAAGCATTTGAAAGGATACTAACTTAGGAAAAACATTAGAAAGAATGAGCCAATGCAAATTGAAAATGAACCTCAAAAGTGCACTTTTAGAGTCTTGGTTGGAAATTTCTTGGAATTCTTATTCCACAAAGAGTTATCAATGTTGACAATAATTAAAACCTAGGCCATTGTGAAAACTCAACACCTAAGAGTGAAAAGGAATTACAAATCTAAATTGGAAAGATTAATTTCTTAAGAAGGTTTATATCAAATTGCTAAAGCAAAATTCAACATGTTCATCTTTACTTGAACTTAAAGATTAAAGTGAGTTTAAAAGGGAATGTGCATATCAAGAAGCATTCAATTGAAAAAAAAAAGAAAAAAGGAGTACTTGATAATGCCACCAAGGAAAACTAAGCCACTTAAATTGTACATTTTGACTTGAAAAAACTCTATAGAAAGGTTATTGACCCAGAACAATGAATTTGGAAAAGGGCAAGTTATATACTATTTAAGCAAGATGCTGAAGTCAAACAAGTTGAATTATTTTTCAATTGAGAAGTTATATCTAGCATTGAATTTCTTGGCTACCAAGTTAAGACATTACATAGTATTGACTTTGGTTCTTATTATTTTGAAAACTGATTTGATAAAGTACATGCTTTTGAGATCAATTATAAAAGGATAAAACGGTAAATGGATGATGATTATCTGAGTTTTCATTTAAATATGTATCTTAGAAAGATATCAAAAGTTAAGATCTAGCTTATTTTTTAGCCAATCACCTTTGTCTAGATGTGGAAGGGGAATTGGATTCTATTGAGAAAACTTCTATTTCACTCAGCTCATGAAAGTTAGGTTTTGTTAGATTAAGCACTTGAGATTCCATAGGATTTAGAATCGTGATAGAATCTCCAACAAGTAGAAAACTTAGTTCTTTTTTGAATTTAACAACCTAGCCGAGTAGGAAGCTTTAATCATTGGTTTGAAAATTCTTAGAGAACTAAGAGTCTCGACTGTTAAAAGTACTAGAGCATAATTAGTTTTGAATTAGTTCGTTAAGAATATAGTTGTCACAACTTATTTCTAACTTCATATTGCAAAGTGGCCAACCAATTATTGTAAGGATTTGATGATGTAGTCTTCAAACACATTTTTAGAGACTTGAACCTAGAGGATAATGAGATAACCCAAGTTGTTTTAAAGAGTCCACAATTTTAAAGAACTTCAGGAGGTGGTTATTAATATCAAAAAGAGAATTCTCACTTTGATATAAGAAAGTGGGATAGCAATGAGATTTTCTATTTGCGGTTGGAGGAAAACAATTGTAGATATCCATTAATGTAATACGTAAAAAATCCAAGTGGGTCGATTGATTGGAAGATTTGGATGGGAGCCATTAACTATGTCTTATTTGATAATGATTTGCATAAGAAAAGTTAAGATGACTTGCTTTTAAAATGTTTAGCAAAACATGAAGCATTGCTGGTAATGGTTAAAGTATATGAAGGAATTTGTAGAGCTTATTAGGCTGACATAAAAATAAGATGGTTGATAAGAAGACATGGATTTTATTGACTAACTATTCTATTTGATTGCATTAACTATGCCAAAGGATGTCAAAAGCCTTGGCCTTTCCGATAATGGGCTATAGACTTAATTGATAAAGTATATCCACCTTCAAGCAAGTAGCAAACATTTATTATCGCGGATATAGATTACTTTACTAAATGAGTTGAAGCAAGGCTTATGAAGTCAATTAATCAGGTTGACGTAATCAAGTTTTTAAAAGAAGATTTCGTTCATATGTTTGGCTTTCCAAAATCAATTACGGCCAATCAAGGAACCGTGTTTGTTGGTGATGTAGTCAAAGAGTTTGCTAAAAAATATAAGTTTGAACTTATTCGTTCAACCCCATATTTCACTTGGGCTAATGGGTAAGTTGAGTCAAGTAATAAAGTTATCAAAGGGATTTTAGAAAATATGATACAAGACCCTAAAGGATTAGTACAACATACTTTCAGAAACTGTATAGGTGTGTTGGACATTAAAGAGATCAGGCATAGACATTATATGTTTTACCTTGACCTACGGGCATTATGCTATTCTTCCAATGGAAATAACCAACAAATTATTAAAAGTTGCCTAGCAATGAAATCACATTCTAATAGACTACACTTAGGCCATGATGCAAGAGAAGAATGATGTTGTTGATGAGTTTCTCTTTTATTATTTATGGACAGATTAATAATAAAGAAAAAGGGGGAAATATTTATATGTGATATGCACATACATTTTAATGTTTATTTGTACATATAATACGGATAAATATTCATCATCGTGTACATTTAGTTGGATATTTTATGGAAATTATCTGTAGTTAATTCCTGGAAAAAAAAGGATATGATTGAGTTTTGATAAATTTATGGAATTATCTATATTTATTAATTGGTTAAAAGAGTTGGAAATTCTGGATAAATATATGATATTATAAATTTTAGAGATTTTTATAAAAAAATTGAAGCAATCGGGATTAAGCTTATTAAGCCTATAAGTTATCTAGAAGCTTCTGTTGATCCTTATATAAGGAGGGGCAACCATCATTATTTTCACACCTTAGAATCTACATAGAAATTCTCTATGGAATTTCTCTTAGTTCTTCAAGTTCTTAGTTTGTTCTTTTAGTTATTTATTTCGCACAATTTAAAATTTTCTTTTGTTCTTTATTTTGAATACAATTGCCTAATTATTTCTTGCATAACTCTGTTTTGAATCTTGAAAGATTTTGGGTGTGCAAGGTGTTCCAAGGAAGTCTCCAAAAATCATTCCTGTGCTGGGATGAATTAAAATTAATATAGATGGTGCAACAAATGCGTATCCCGGTTTTGTGGGGTATGAGGGTGTTTTTAGAACTTCTCATGGTTTTGTAAAGGTTTGTTTTCAAGTTCTTATTTGTTTGGCTTATGCATTTGAAGCTCAGAATTTAGCAGTAATTCATGCCTTGGAAGTTACTCAAGCCTTTGGTTGGTTCAACATATGGATTAAATGTGATTCCACTTATATGGTTAATTTAATTCAGACTGAGTGTATGACTGTTCCTTGGCATCGCTTAGTTAGATGGTCTAGTTGCATGCACTTTCTTAAATCTATTTCTTTTAAAGTTTCTCATATTTTTTAGAGAAGGCAATGGTATGGCAAATATTTTTTCACAGTCTACTATTTCTGCATTAGGGTTCAGTTCTTCTTTTCCTTTGCCTTCATTTCTTCTTCGTCAACACACTTTGGATTTGTTAGGATTGAGATCTTTTTTATTATGTTAGCTTTGTTTGTGTCATTTTAGATTCGTCCTTTGTAATTTTATTTTTCTCTAATTCAATAATATTTGTTTTTGGGTGGTTTGCTTGTCTAGGTGCCGGCATAGTGAAAGTTCTATATGGTAATGGAATACACTATATATACTTTCAAATTCCATAAGTTGAAAGGTAAAAAAATTCCATAACTTAATACTTCCAAAAAGGAAAAATTAAAAAATGTATTGAGGTAAGATGTCAAATTTCACTCTACAAATGTGACTGTTACATCTATTATAATTTGTATATTCTTATATAAAAAAATTTCCAAATTGACAGGTAATAGTTTTTGTCACCATCAATAATAGGGTGTAATGATAACGTACAAATAGAATAATAACAGTAAAGAATGTAGAGAATACAATTTTCTTTTCTTTCTGATATATTAGAGTTAAACGCTTGCTTAGCAAGGAAAAAGAGCGGAACAAACAACTCGAAATGCTTAGTAAGAAAGAGACTTGTATATAATGATTTCAAAAAGGCTATTCAAACATTATGATTTTGAAGAAAGAATTTATAAATCCTATGGATATGCGAATAATGATTTTATTAATTTGATGAGTGAAGTTTAGGATTAATAATTACCAATTCACACATACATTTATAATCTTATCCTGACCAATGACTAATGGTGACTTGATAGACTGTATCATATTATTACTTAGGTACTAATGGTTAGGTAAGATATTTAGACTTTGACATGGAGATTTGAAAATCACCGTCTTTTGAGTAAAAAATTTAATCATATTTACGGAACTATAAAGTAGATATACGCCTAATCAATGTGGACAGATCTATCACTTAAAAGATTGTAAAAGTATGCTAATCTCTATTTTATTTTCCAATCTTTTTTGGTGTTCAAAAAAAAAAAAAAAGCAAGATCAGCATATTAATTATTGCCTAAAATTAAATAACAAAATGTCAAAAAGAAAAGAAAGTAAAAAATAAAGTGTCACCTTGTTCAACATAAAATGAATAACAATAATGTTTAAGTAGGAAATCATTCATGAAGCAAGGTTAATACCATAGAGAACTGTCTTATACATATACCACATATTACATATTATATTCAGTTCTCAGCAAAAATATACATATATATATATATATATATTATATTCTGGAATATCTCTCTATCAATTCTTCAGCCATCACTGTTCCACAACGACCACATTATGTTATTTACCAAAAAAAATAAAATAAATAAATGACCACATTATGTTGAAATTAAATATAACACAGCTCATGAGAGGCCTTGGCAAATCAAGGTTCAGTAGATGTAACCCACAGTTTAGTAGATATAACCCACCGAAAGCTGTGGGTTAGTGCCCCCAATGAGACACTTCACATGAACAGTAGTACTATGGTACGAAGTTCCCTTTTTAGTACATTTGATTTGATTTGAAAAAAACCTAGTGGTTTCACCCTCATCTTCCAATTCTATCATGCCCTTTCTCTCTCAACCTCATATGTGTGTGTGTGCATATATATATATATATATATATATATATGAATTCATTTCCCTCATTTTTATTTTATTTTTTACATTTTTCTTTTGCTTTTTTTTTTTCTTTTTTAGCTATAAGAGTATTAATGATGGCAACTTAGAATATGGTAATACAATTTAAAAATAATATAAAATTAATGGATTTGGATTTATTTTAAATAAGTTAAGATTAAATTTGGATCGATCCGTTTAAGATGATTATTAGATATGTCAATATTGAGTTAATCCGCTTAATCTGAAATTAATTCAAATTGACCCGTTTAATTAAATATGTCAATTTCGAATTGATCCGTTTAATTAAATTTGTCTTTACCTGTTTAATTAAACTTGTCAATTAATATATCAATTTAACTCAATACGATTATAACTTGTTTAAATTATAATTTTAATATATTAAATTTATTATTAATAAAACTTTAACTAATACTTTTTCATTAAGTTTTTCTCCATTATATATACATTTCTATAATTTTTGAAACAAACCATTTCCTTTTTTTATTTGAGACTATACATATTAGTTTGCTCTTTCAATTATAGGGATGATTATATACTATTTCTAATTTGGGTAGTTGCTTTTACAATATTCATTTTTAAAACATTGCAATTTTAATTCTCAATTTCTTATAAATTAGTTCAATCAGTTTTTTGTTTTTTAGTTAACACAGTTAACAACTCTATCCTACGTGATCAATGTAAGTTTTATATGCTTGATATTGTGTTGCAATTGAAAAAAAAAAAAAAATGAAGATACTAAAATTAATGCAATTCTCTAAAAATAAAAATAAATAAATTTCGAAAAATTTGATCAACTTGTATTATTAATACCAGTCACATGCCTAGAATGGAAGATTTTAAAAGTGAGCCATATTCCTAAATTTAAACTTCTTAGATATTATATATATATATATAAATTACTGTAGATTACGAGTTCGTTTAAAATATTAATTTTTTGTAAGAAGTGTTTCTTAGGAAATAATAAGTGTTTTTTCCAAGAAAACTTAAAAAATAAAAAATAAAAAATCATTTCGCATGTATTTAATTGAACAATGTTTTTATCATTTTGCAGCTATTAATTTATTAATTAAACATCCTAGAAGCACTGACTATAAGTAAGCTCGAAATTTTTTATAAAAGAACAAAATGGTGGGGGAATAGATAAATCAATACTTCCGTATGATATCATTCCAAACGCATCCTTGACGGGTAATCTTGCAGGCTTTTTTATTTTTTGTCCCTAATATTTACACAATTGCCATTTAAAGCATAATAAGACGACATCATTGACAAAAGCAATGTTATTTAAATTGATTTCGTTTTTTAATTTTTAATTTTTTCTTGCTAATAAATAAAAATATTATAGAAGAAACGTGATTAGTTGAACCAACTAATTGGCCGTCCCATTGAAGAATGACTTTATCTTTTAAAGTGAGTGATTTTCCTTCTCATGGTCATTTAGAAAACCACTTTTGCAAGCCTTCTTGCTTTGTTGACTATTTCAATTTCTTATAATTGCCAATCCCATTCTAAATCAATCCCATGAGAGAGAAAACTAAAAAAAATAAAATTCATATTAAAATTGTGAAAAACACTATACAATTTCCATGACAAACTGGCACTACACTTTTTTGTGGTTGGTGGGATGGGTTTTTGAGCTCTGTGACCTGCAACCTGTATTTCAGGTCATCTTCTCCTTTACCGTCAAGCCACAGGACTCAATCCCACAAAGCATATCATACAATGAACCCAAAAAAAATAAAAATAAAAAAAAATCTTAAAATTTAACTAGTTTCCCTATAATTACGAATTAAACCCTCGGGTTCTAATGGTGCAATGCTTACAATTGTTTCCGGCACAGCCGAAGCCGATATCGATGAGCTAGCGGTCTGCTGCTGATTGCATCCAACAATCTTCTGGCAAGTCTCAAGCAGGTTGTGCCTGCATTTAGGGCATGATGAATGGGAGCTGAGCCACTTATCAATGCAACGAACATGGAAGCCATGGTTGCACTTGGGGAGCAGCCGGACACGCTCGCCCGCAGTAAACTCCGATAAGCAGATAACACACTCTGTGTCGAGCCCCGGCAACTTCAGGTCGGCGGAGTAACTCACCGTTGGGAAAGTCTTGAGTGCTTTCTTCTTAACTCCGGTATTGGCCAATCGAGAAGAATTAGGGTTGCTCCTTGATTCAGAGGCTACAATACTTGAACATCTTAATGCACAGCGAATTATGGAGTTCAAACCCAGTGAGCAGATTAGAGCACAGAGGAGGACTGAGAGTACCATAACCACATTGGCATCGAAGCTATTGTCGCCGGCGTATTCGTCGGAAGGATCATGAGAAGTTGCAGAAGGAGGGGGACTGGCTGGTGACGAAGGTGATGACTGTTGGTTAAGAGGGTTTTGGAGGAGTAATCTTCTTGAGTAGAAATCTCCAACAAGGTTTTGAATGAGAAAGAGGTGAGAAGTTGGTGAAGAAGAAGAAGCAGACATATTTTTGTTTTCAATGATGGAGAGGATGTTTTTGGTTTTGGGTATATAATTTTTTTGCGGTGGTTGAACAAGGGTATTATATATAGTAAAAAGTTTGGTGGGTTTTGAAGTGCCTTTTGCATATTTTTATTTTTTTGGTGTATAAAAACATTGCTATCAAGTTTCTGTTTAATTTTAGGAAAAAAAAAAAAATGTTTCTGTTTAAGATTTGAGAATATTCTAGTGAGTCTTTAGCCCACTCTAGGGGGTCAATCTTCATATATCTTTATTATTTAAATTCAGAGTTACCTTGTGTTAAAAATATGGTTCAATATATATATATATATATATATATTTGCAATGAAAACATACTTTAATATAAAATGGAAACTGGCAACGTATTAATGTATCGTGGAGAAAGTAAGACTTCAATCACATAAATTAATTTTAAAAATTTAATTAGATAAATGATAATTTTTAACCTTTATTATTTTTAACATTTATTATATCAATAAATTTTTAATTTGAAATAAAAGTTATGTTTGCAATCTAAAATAATAATTATATTCTCAACCGGTTTAACTTTTAAGTAGAGAGAAAGATTTTCCAACCATATGGATACTCCACTGAGGTTTCCTGTTAGATTAATGGCCTTTCTAATCAAAATGGGTCCGACCCACTTTTTGCGCAGCAGAAAGTGCCATGTGGAAGTTGGCTTTCATTTGTCATATCTTTCTGAAATGGTTTTGAGGACCCATTAGCCCCCAGGAAGGGACCATGAAGCTTCCCCAATGCAGATGACATGGAAGCATATATATATTTTTATTTGTTTTATTTTGTTTTTATAGCATGTCAAGTGGCTTATTTTTTCTTGCATACTTATCAAGTAGTACTACGGATTACTGCTCAAATTGTTTACTTTATATATATATATATATATATATACACTTTGTTTAAAAAGTGTACATAGTCCAAAACATTTTGAGCCAGACTCAACTTTGATTGTGAATCATTGAATAGAAGTAAATCAGCTCACAACTTTTTTGTAAGCTACGGATGATACCTGATTTATCTCTTTACCAGTAAAGGCCATAGGAAAAGAGTTCAAGTTTATATATGAAATCAGTTTTTTGTGTAATACTGATTTAAAAAGCATATTTTTGAAACTAGGGCTTGGTGAAAAGCAAGCTTTCCTACTAGTAGTACTACTTTTACTTCATTCTTGACTAGAGTCTTTGAGAGTTGTCAGAATCGGGCCTTGAGAAACAAAACTTCACCAGCATCTTTTCCATATATCATTGAGGTTATTTTGAAGTTTTAATAAAATAAAAGGAGAACAAGAAATCCTAAATTCATCATCAAATTTGAAACAATATAGAACATAAACATTTTCTTCTCGTTTAAAGGCTATCTATTCTTTTTCTCCACTTTGTTTCTTCTAACCAACAACTAAGACAATTTTTCTCACCTAGGAAATTTTGAACTCCAAATTTAGTAAAATAATCACAACTAGGTGATAGATTATTATTATATTTATATTTCTTAATGCTGACGATTTTTTGAACTTAATTGGAGTCTTTACATGTATTTCTAATGAATATTATTGAGTTTTAAATACATGAGAGTGTTTATTTTCCTATATGTTAATTTTTTGAAAGAAATATTAATTCGATTATGACAATATATATAATTAGATTTAAGAGTAAGGATAGTTTTGAATAGTTGTTTTTTTTTTTTTAATTTTTTTTTATCCCACGCTTATATTTGCAATATATTTATCTACAAATTTCATAAATTAACAAAATTTATTTCAAGAACCTCTCGCACAGGTGGATAAACTCATCATCGTTTTTGGAGGTTTCATTCAATATATATTATTATATATCCGTTTAAATCTCTTATTGAATGCCTTAATCATAAATATTTTAATGTTGCTAATGCTCTACAGTAGTTGTCGGCTACCTCTACACTAAAGCACCCTTCAAAAGCCAACTAAGCAGAATTAGATCCTGAGATGGTCCCTTTGGATTTCCCTTATTTTTGTCGAATTCAGCACAAAATCAAGTTATGATCTTTCTGTCATTTATATGCATGCAAGTAGTCCGATTGCAATCTATGAGGTTTGATATATTTATGTTCATCTTGTGGCTCTTAATTAAAGCAACATTATCTATAAGATCTTGAGAAAAACCTATTTTCAATATGAAAAAACAACTTGGTATGTTGTTAATTTTGTATAATTAAACTGTACTTTTTGATTATAATTTAGGATATCTGAATCTACCTGTACACTAAATCTGTTGATGGTTTCAAAACCATTTGCATATATATACATATATAGCATCTAAAGTACTTTTCCTCAGGTGATAAATAAAAGATTCTGAGACAAGTGGGAGATAGTTCTCTTCTTGCTGTTGTTGGTTTTTATTTATTTTTTTCATATATTGATTGGGATTTTGTTGATTATAATAGTGAAAGATCAAAGATAGGGTAAGACTAAAGAGATGCCTTTTGTTTTTGTTTGTACTATAACTACCACTACTTGGATCCATATCTTGGTGGGCTGGATTACACTAGGTTACTATCACTTTTTGGCCCCCACACATAGATTGAGAATAGAGAAAGAAGAGGGAAAGAGATAGAGATAGAGATAGAGATAGAGAGAGAAGCTTCTTAATATGTATTGAGCAAATGTGATGCACGTGCTAATCTCCTACTGGAAGAGCACTATTTCTTTACACCATTACAATTAATTTGGCTTGTGTTTTAATCCTATTTTAAATGATGCTTTTTTGATAATATCTGTTTTGCATGATATTATCATTTTAGTATCCTCAAATCATTGCAATTTGCATAATATGGCTCAGCAATTGTTCATTGGATTTGGAAAAACTTTCTTTGGACGTTATAATTATAACGAATTAACAATTTAAATTTGCTAACAACTAACAAATATATATATATATATATATTTATACAATTTTTTTTTTCTACTGGTACGTGGTTGTGCCCAATTACATATCATTTAGGTAAAATATCTCATAAATTATATGTAATCAGATGTTTTATATTGGACAATAACACTTAATGAAAAATTATTGCAATTATACATACAAGAATCATCTTCTCGACGTCATTGGGCAGTTTTATATTCGACACTCAGCAATTATTCGATAACAAGCTGCTTATTTACCAGATAAAAGTTGTGAGGCATCCAATATAAGGTGAGCACCATCAAGTAGAACAAATTATATATATATATATATATACATACATATTCATAAATTATATATATATATATACATATACATACATTCATCTATAATTATATATATATTGTTTTTATTTTAGTGTAAAGAGAGTAGTAACAGGCGTTTAAAATGAAATCTAAGGAAGGTAGTAAACATGCTTTCTCAACGTAAGAGGAATAAAACTGCAAAAGCTACTTCGCTCTGAAGTTGAAGATTAGGCCGGTTTTAGTGATAGGATGATCTTTGCTAGCTGGTTCACTAGAGTTTCCTTTTTTGTATTTTGAGGAAGCTATTAAGGATAGTCTTGTATATTCGAGAATTTGGAAATATGATATTTTGTTAAACATATAGCTTACAAAGATATTTAATTTTTTATGAAAAAAGTAGGATAAAAAGATAAGCTATTAGAGATATAGCTTTGTCCCTTGTATCTTCTTGAAAGATTCATGATGAATGTGAAGTGGGAATGCAAAGTAAGTAAAGAGATATTATATGATTTTTTAAAAGAAAAAATAAAGAAAAAGAAAAGAGATATATAAGATAGAAAGAGGCCAAAGACAATGAAAAATGGAGCCCCTAAAATGAAGCCTATCATCTGGAAGCATTAGAGGTGGAAAAGTGCCTCCACCATATAAACAATTATTTTCCCTTGAAAAATACCTATTTAATTATTTGAAACCTTTGGAGCTTGTGTAAAGCACGCCCCAATAACTCATCAATTGGACGGAAAATATAAATAAAATGGACGCATATATTATTCTGAAGTATGAGCTTTTTGTTTCATAAGGTTGGAGAATATATATGTACACTACTATTCCACTTGCTGAGGTGGCCCAAAGTCAGTCTTTTAATTTCTGAGCTTGATAAGAAATCTTTAAAATATTTATGTTGGTTCAGATTGAAAATAGATAAAATACCTTCATTCATAAGTAGTTCTGGCAATCACTTTTACATGACACTTAGATTTTGCCTTTTGGATCAGTAATCATTTGGCAAAATGCTTAGTGTTGGAGTAGTTGATTGTTTTTAGGTGCATGTGTTATATCTTGAATGGATGGTCTATCCATTTATAGCATGGAAGATATCAAACCTGGAAGATTTTAATTTGTAATATTGTGAAAGCTTCTCTATTTTTCTTTCCTTGATTGTTTATGTAAGCAAGTTCCAATAAGAATTGGAGGCAGGTTTGCCTTTTTTTCCTTTATGTTGATTCTGTATTTTACCAACCATGCAGGCCAAGATGCATGATGAAGATAGGTTGAGTACTCTTTTTATGCCAAAGTTGGAAATCTTGAAAAATTGGATCCATTACAGATGGATTTTTTTAAAAAATATTATAATATTTAAAGAAAAAAGTTACGTTTAAATCTTGGAAAATTGGATCCATTTCTCTGAATTGGAATTTACAGACGGATGTTCTTTAGAATATTATACTATGTAAAGAAAAAGTTTATGTCTTTAAAGGTGTATTTTGTTTAGTTTCCAAATGTTATTTACTTTTACTTATATTGTTCGTATAAAGTGGTAATTTCACACATGTTTAATAAACACTTTAGCACATAAGGGAATTAAATTTTTTATACTTAAAATGCACTATTGCTTTGTTGGTGTTAGACATAAAATATTCATGTTTTTTGCCACTTTATTTACTTATTATTTGTTAGTATATGCTTAATTGTGATGAAAAATTCTCTAATTGTGTGCTTTTCTAAATATAGGAGAGAGAGAAGAAAAATTCGATAATGTTGACAGCCAATTTGAATTTATGTGTCGACAAATAATGGGAACCAGAAGATAACCTCGTACGAATAAAGCATTAGAAAGATTCCGAAAAGATTTTTTAAAGATTCCAAAAATATTCTTTTAAGATTCTATAAATATTTTATTAAAAATTTTATAGTGGAAATGGATGTCATATGAATTCTCAAAGTCTCATGTAATATCTCATCCCAAAAAATGCTCAAAATTTTCAAACTTTGATCGAGTTTGATCATCTGGACCGTTTATGGGTTTCAAGTTTGACTTTTTATATGTTCAGTGTTTGGATTTGATCAGTATACTATTGCGTAGAGCATGTCGATACAAGTTCATAGATTGGTGGCATATCAAATTTTGAGTTGCGGATAAAAATTTATGATTGAAAGTTTTAAGCATCAATATTATATTAATATCTAAAGCAATTTCGGATTTGTATCTGCTAGTGACCCAAGGATCTATATAAACATTAAAAAGCATTCTCAACAATGAACAAATCCCAAAATATTCGTTTTGTCCCTAAAACTTGAGAAACCTCTCTTCAGACCCGTGAGTCTGTACCGAATAGAATTGAACCCATTTAAGCACAAATTGGGTTGCTGTCGTTTTTGATTTGTCCGACCACCAAGGAGTTACATGCACTGAGCATCGTGGAACCCTACCTCCAAGTGACCAAGGTAGCAAAACTTCTGGTCAAACCACCGACCGTTGCGTCGGGATCAGCTGTTTGAAGCTGAAGGTGGCCGTTTCACATTTTTCAACCGGCTGGCCATTTTTAGGCCATTTTATGCCAACCGTTACTCATTATTTACCATTTTCTAGAATCCAGCCTTTGTTTATCAAAATTTCTCATGTTTTGAGAGATCTATCAATGGGAAGTTTAGCCAAGTTTTCCAATTGGACCACTGGTGACACTTTTAGATCGAGGAGAGCACGCCATTGTATTCCTTACTCTCTTAGGCTTTCCATCAATATAAATTTTGTAAATTTTGGACATCTTTTTATAATTTTTTTATTTTGGATCAATTAGTTAAATACAAGGTGAATTTAAACTGTCTTTGGACAAAAATTGATCAAATTGGATAAAATTGAAGTTAGATTTGTATAATTAGATATTAATAGGAGTTATTAGAAGGTTCAATTTTAAAAAATTAGAAACCCTAGTTTTAAGGACCGAGTCCTAAAGGTTCATGATATAATTGGACCACTCCGTGTCCAATTTATATAATTTTATAGTTGTATAAAATATTTTAAGACATTCAGTAGACCCCAATATCTTTGATTTATTTGTTAGAGCTTCAGGAATATTTTATTATATTACAGGCACCATATTGAGCTTGGAGGCAACCTTGTGGAGGAGTAGGAGTGAGCATCAACAGTATTTGTGAGTGATTATACTTTTAAATAGTTTTGGGTATACTAATAAAATATATATGGTTTAGATATTTTATACATATATCGTTTGATTTAAATGCTTATCTTATGCATATATGAAATATCTGCTAATATATGTATATATATATGTTATCATTTTATGTGACTTTTGATAAGATTTTAAAATGTTTCAAACTCTGATAAGTTGATAGTGAACTTGTGGATCACATGTTTAAATATTTTGGCATTTGGAATTGAGGTTTTTATCATTTTTGAAAATAATTGTTTAAGAAAATAGATTGGAAATTATATATTTTTAAGCATGTTTAAGTGTTTTATATTTTTAAGTGCTTAAAAGTGGTTTAAGGTGATATATTTCACTGTAGTATTTATGCTTTGGCATGAAATGAAGATTTAGAACTTTTTTTGGAATATTTAAATGAATAGTTCGATTTAAATATTAAATTATTATTTATGGTATAATATTATTTGGAAAAGTGGGAAAGTGTGATCTTGAAAAGATTGTTTTATAAACATTGTATTGTTAACTTTTAATTATTGTACCATATAATACCAGTGTCCCTGTTCGATATCATATTATAGCACGTAGGTTTGCCATGATACTTGTAATATGCTAAAAGTCATGAGGTTGGGTTCAATTTACAGGTTTATTACTGCCATGATACATTTTGTACACTAAGGGTCATGAAATGAGTTCATCTGATAGGTTTGTATTACCATGATGCCTTTAAAACGCTAAGGGTCGTGAGGTGAATTAATCCCACATGTTCAATTATTTTACTATCCGATGGTGTTCCAGGAAGCCATGCATCACTTAGTACGCTTAGTATATTGTATGGTACATTGTTTATGTTTTTAATTATATTATCAGTTTTCTAATATTTCTGGTTTGACTTCACTTTTATAATTATTTTGTAAAATTATGTTTGTATATTTTTATGCTCAATATTTATATTATGATTGATCTAATTTATAATTTTTTTAATTGACACTAATTTGTACTATTTGACATCTGTTTTATGATATTGATTTGGGATATAAGTTTGAATTTTATGAAATGATTTTTAAAGAAGGAACATTTTTAAAAAGTGGTACGAGCTCGAGAGGTCTTAAGAGAAAGATCTACAAAAATAAAATATTATTTTTTTATTGTACCATGCCGTTCACTGGGATATCTTCATCTCAAATTTTATTTGTTTTCAAATTCGTGCCTCTAAGCCTAGGCAGATAATGGACAGTCTACCTTGCACATCATGCATTGTTCCATACTTTCCACAGTAACAACAATATTTATCTTTCCCAATTTATTTCTATTTTTTATTTTTCTAGACTTATTAGCATCAGTTGTATTTCTAAATTTTACAAATTCTCTTAGAATGCTTTGATCTAAAATTGGACATGGTAGTGACCCTATCATATATGTGTAGTTATGGCCTGTAACATGAAGGGATATATTGATGGATAATAGTCGTGGATTTGCATGTTGTGGTGACTTTATCTTTATATATTTGAGGTATTATTTAATATTGCATATGTTTGTTTGTCTATGGTAAGATGAGGTTCTGTTGGGTTTTCCCTATGGATTGCACAGTGGGATTTCATTTAGAGGGACTACTTTGGAGATCCTGAGGGAATTCTTAGGATGGGTTCTATCTGTTTGGTATTAGAGCTTCAGGCTCTAAACACAACTCATCTTGTGTTTTGCTTCCATGTCTACCCTTTTTTGGTGTTAATATATTTTAGGTTATTTTTTTCGTATAAAACTTTTTTCTCATGCCCCCGAGGAAGTAGACGTGGTTTCCAGCAAACTGGAAGAATAGATGCATCCACTTATGAGTAGCATCTTTTTGAGCACCTGGCTCGATAAGTTAAGAGGAGTGGGTTTATTGGACATTCTGTTGATTAGGGTCATAAAATTGGAGCAGTGTGTTTTAATAACTCCAAAAACTCCATTGCAGCTTTATCTTACCTAGTTGACATGGCAAAAATCTTGTATGAGGCTATGCAATGTTTTAACACGGACAGGGTCTGGATTGCTAGCTTCATGCTAGATGGAAATGCTAGAATGTGGTGGACATATGAGAGGACCAGAAGACATCACATTTGGGTATAGCTTAAAACTGTATTTTAGACCAAGTTCTGCCTTCCAACCTTTGTTGAAACTAAGAGGCTAGAGTTGAGATGCTTATTCAGGGTAACATGACAGTTTCTAAGTATGACCGAAGATTTAAGGAGCTATCAGAGTTCTACTCTAACTTGGTTTTTAATGAGTTTAGCAGGAAGAGGAGGTTTTTTTTGACAATTTGAATGAGCCTATAGCATTAAGCATCTTAGGTGCAGTTCATCCCATGTATTAGTCTATGAAAGATGCTGCTCTAGAGGTAGAGAAATAGACCTTAATATGCATATTTAAGCACCGATAATTTGATGGCATGTCTTTGAAGACCCCTAACCAGCAATCATCTAAAAAGGGTAGCTTTAGCTCAGGATCATTGGACAATGGAGGATTCGAAGGAAGCAAATACAGTCCCAGGGATAGTGGATCCCAGAGAGGTGGACACACTCAAGGTTTAGGATAGCAGACAATGAGCAATGGTAGCAGCCATTATCATGGACTTATAGGCCCAGGTAGCTTCCATTCTGCATGTAGCTTCTGTGGCATGTTTCATGATGGACCGTGCCAATGAGATGGATCATGCTTTCTTTGCAAGCAGTCAGGAGACTTCAAGAAGGATTGCCCCTATTGAAGACATAGTCAGGCTAAAGCTCAGGATCGAGTGCTCAGATTCCGAAAACTAATGGGTACATAGGATAGGATACACAAGTAGGCAAGACTTTAGGCGGTTTTACCAGCATTAGATAGCAGGCCGCATCTGTAGCCGAAGGTGGAGGTCAAAGGGGATGACCAACTATTAAAGCCAAGGTATGTGCTATGACTAAGCAGGAGGCGCAGGCCAGCCCCGATGTTGTAACAGGTACATTTCTTATGCTTGGTGGTGATATAAGTGTTTTATTGAACCAAGGACTACACAATCTTTTGTTTCATGTGGATATGTTACATAAGTTGGGATGGCTCTATCTCTTTTGGGGTGCCACCTGAAAATTTCCACACTCACATGACGGTTTTTTCAACATAATCAGATGTTCAAAGGTAGTTATTTTCTTTTCATAGAAATTAAGATCTTAATATTTGAACTTGCTATAGACTAAGAATGGTTGATGCATTTTGGTGATCTTATGTGGGGTTAGTTGTTGAGAATTAAGCTGGGAATATCATAAGTTGTTTGGTGGCATTTGCTTTTGGTGATGGTTTTAGATTTTGATTTTGATATTTTCATTTTCTTGGAGATTAAGGGTTTTATATTGACAATGTCTTATGGATCTAAGGTGATTGATATTTTTGATGATAACTTAACCTTCTAAGAAATATGCTTTTTGGAACATAGTTAGAATATAAGAAAGTGATGGATATTTTCTTATGATTTGAGGATTTAGTAATTAGTTCTTAGTATTTGGTTTTGATATTAGAACTAAGATTTAAAATTTTTTACTGTTGAGGTATGGTTTCTTGAAGTTTGTTTGAAATTGGAAGAATTTGAGATTTTCTTAAGAATGATATTTAGGATGATGAGAGGACTCAGACTTGATCTTTTAGATTCTTACTTTTTGGTGTTAACAATCTCGAGAATTATGTTAGGTTTATAGGCGATCTAAGGCCTTCCATTAGAATAAGTTTGAGAATTTTGTTTTGTGACTTTGATGAATTTGGTAAAAGGAACGATATTTATCGGATTAAGAAAATTGGATAATCAATTAGGAACATGGATTTTATAATTGCAAGTACTACGAGTGTGGGCGGAAGCAAAAATAACAATCTCAGTTTTAACTTTATGTCACTAGCATTTGATTTGAGGAAATTAGACTTGAGTTCTAAATTTTCCTTTTAATTTGATGAATGGATTTTTGGAATTTAGTTACAAATTGGGAGAATTACGAGTCATGTAAAAGTGATATTGATGATCATGAGATGACTTTGGTTTGGAAGTTTGATAGTTTTCTCCTGCTACTATTAAGGTTTTGGTGGAATTGTTTTGATCACCCTACCAAAGGTTGGTTTTTAGTTTTAGTTGTTTGTAGTAGTATTGCTTTAACTTTGGTTGTGAAGTTAAAAGTGTTATACTTTTAAAGTTGAAAAGTGATGCTTGGTGGTTCGCTTTGTGGCATTAATGTTCTCCAAATGTGAGCTTGGGTGGATTAAGCAAGATCTTGAGGATGGGTAGTTTTTTGCTAATGGGAATTTCTTAGATACTAGAAATGTTGGAGCTATGTGGGCTTGCGAATGATTAGATCATGCAGAGATAGCAACATTACATGTTTAATAATAAGGTATGAAATTTCGAGGATAAAATTTTCATAAGGGGATAGACTGTAACATCTTGTCCCAAAAAATGCTTAAAATTTTGAAATTTTGATTGAGTTTTATCAACTGGACTGTGTTTAGTGTTTTGGTTTGACCGGTATATCATTGCGTAGAGCATTTCAGTATGAGTTCATAGTCTGGTGGTACACCAAATTCCAAGTTACAGATAAAAAGCTATGGTTCTTGTAAGTTTTAAGCATCAATATTATATAATTATCTAAACTAGTCCTGGACTTTTATATGCTAGTAACCCAAGGCTCCATATAAGCATGGGGAAGTGTGCTTAACAGTAAACAAAACCTAAAATGTGCATTTTGTCCTCCAAACTTGAGAAACCTCTTCCCAGACTCAGATTTGAATCGGGTTGACCTGAATCCATTTAAGCACAAACCCCGCTTTTAATTTTTCTAGCCACAAGGGAGCTATATGCACCAACCATTGTGGAAACCCACCTCCAAGCGACCAAGCTGGTAAATTTTTAGCCAAACCACCAGCCGACATGCAAGGATCAGTGATTTGAAACCGATAGGAGCCATTTGGCATTTTTCAATTGGTTGGCCATTCTAGGCCAATGTATACCTGTTTTTTACCAATTTTGGACCCTTTGAGCTTGAATCTGAATTTTGTTTGTCAAAATTCCTCATGGTTTGAAAGATTTGTTAATGGGAAGTTTGGTCGAGTGTTCTAACGAGTTTGTGAGCCACCAGTGATACTTTTGGATCGAGGTGAGCAAACCATTGTATTTCTTATATCCTTGTTTTTCCATTGATATAAATTTTGTAAATTTTGAAAATTGTTTAATAATTTTTCAATTTTTGGATTAATTAGTTAAATATCGGATAAATTGGGATTGTGTTTTGATAAAAATTGGTTAATTGGATAAAATTGAAGTTGGATTTGTTTAATTAGATATTAACAGGAGCCATTAGAAGTTTAATTTCAAAAAGTTAACTTTCGGATGAAAAAGCCCAATTTTAAGTACTGGATTCTATAGGTTTGTTATATAGTTGGACAACTTGGTGCCTAATTTATGTAATTTTATACTTATATAAAGCATTTTAAGACATTCAGTACACATCAATATAATTGGTTTAGTTTTTGGAACCTGTGGAATAGCACTCGTATTAAGCTTAGAGGTGACCTTTCGAATGAGTAGGAGTGAACATTAGCCATATCTTTGAGTGGTTATACTTTAAATGGTTTTAGGCATGCTAGTACAATATATATGGTTTGGATATTTTATGTACATATCTTTGATTTAAATATTTATTTGATGTATATATTAACTATCTTCTTTTACATATATATATATATATTATCATTTTATGTGACTTTTGATAAGATTTTAAAAGGTTTCAAACTCTAATGAGTTGATAGTGAACTTGTGGATTATGCTATTTAAATACCTTGGCATTTAGACTTGGTTTAGTCATTTTGGAAAATAATTGGTTTTGAGAAAATGGATTGGAAATTATATATTTCTAAGCATATTTAAGTGTTTTATATTTTTAAATGCTTAAAAATGGTTTAAGGTGATATATTTGGCATTAAATGGAGATTTGGAATTTTTTTTTTTGTATATTTAAATGAATAGTTGGATTTGAATATTAAATTATGCTTTATGGTACAATATTGTTTGGAAAAGTAGGAAAGTATGGTCTTCAAAAGATTATTTTATGAATATTGTACTGTTAATTTGTAATTGGTTTAGCATATAATATTAGTGTCTGTTCAGTATTATACTATAGCACAATTGTTTGCCACAATGCCAGTAGCATGCTAAAGATCAGGAGGTTGGTTCATCCCAATTATCATCATAATACCTTTCATACATTAAGGGTCGTGAAGTGTGTTTATCCTACATGTTTGTATTGCCACAATGCCTTCAAGACACTAAATGTCACTGAGATATCGATTTTATAATATTGATTTGGAATATAAGTTTGGATGTTGTGAAATATTTTTTAAATGGGGTACATTTCAAAAGAGTGGAACAAAAAGTTTTGAGAGAAAGATTTATAGAAATAAAATATTATTTTTCTATTGTATCATGCCACTCACCAAAATATTTTTTTCCCACATTTTATTGTATTTAAATTCTTTCCCCTTGACCCAAGCCGATAGCGAACTATCTACCTCATGCATCACTTGTTATTTCATGTTTTCCATAGCAGTAACAATATTTAACTTCCCCCCTCTTTTTTTTTTTTTTTCTAGACTTATTCACATCGGTTGTATTTTTAAATTTTACAAATACTCTTAAAATGCAATGACCTAAATATGGACACTATAGTAATTTTATCATATATGTGTAGTGATAGGCTGTAGTTGTGGATTATAATTGTGAATTTGCATGCTATTCTTTCTATATCTTTTCATATTTAGGTATTATTTGATATTATATGTGTTTGTTTGTCCACAAGGAGGTCAGATTCTATTAGGTTTTTCCTATTGATTGCCTATTAGGATTTCATTAAGTGGGACCACTCCGAAGATCCTGAGAGGATTCCCAATTTGGTCTTGTCATCTCATGATTATAAAAATTATAAAAATTATAAAAATCGCATTATTTTTTAGAGTCTAAGATGCATGTGAAGATATATCATCATTTGAAGTTTTGATTGAAAAAATGAAAGTTTTAAAAAGCTTAGAACATCTTTAATGGTAAATGCAAATTATTGCCTAGTTGACATATAAATTAATATTATCTAAATTTAGGTGACATAAATGTAGAATCATGTTTTAAAATTATTCTCTAATAGTAATGTATAGAAGACTATTTATGACTATTAATTAATTAAATATATTTTATTAAATTTTTTCTTTTTGGAAAAATTAACTTTGTAAGGAAACTTTTGCTTTTCAAGAGACTTCACAATGTTTGATAGCGCCTTAAAAAAAATAGATGGCATTGCTGATGCTCTTAAACATTTTAATTCAATCCTCACCATTAATGAAGTCAAGGGTTATAATTTATCCACATGGGAGCACATTATTTTCCAATTTAACAAGCATCACCAACATTCAAGGATCAAAATTAAAGGTTAAGATTTAATTTAAAAAGAAAAGTCAAAATCAATGGTGATTTAAAGAGAGTTTCATGCACATATGGAAATAGAAACTAAATGACCAATATACCTTGTTGAAGGACCAAAATTCACACACAAAATAGACCAAAATCGACCATGCAAAAAGCCTTGTTGATCATTTCTCTTTAAATTGCCCAAGCTTTTACTTTTTTATCCCCACTTGTCAACTTACCACATGTCCATGGTCTATTATTTTTCCCTTTCTAAAATTGACCTTTTCATTTACAATAAGGGGTCATTTTTTAACCTAATTTCATATTTTATTTTTGGTGACCTATCACTACTATTGGGGGTTTATGAAACAATTTAGACCAAGCAATGTAAGTAAATTTGTGTGGGTTCCAAGAAACCAAAAATTATATATACCCACCTATTGGATGACAACACCAAGCAATATTAAGGAGAATTATTTTGAGTATTAAAAGGGAAATTGAGAGCAAGAATCAGCCATCTTGAATGATTGGCACCTTCAACCACTTTTTTTGGTTCTTCTTCACTTTTAGAGGTATGGGAAACAAGCTTAGACTAGGGACAATTTAGTAATAGCCTTAAAACATAATTTCTTTAAAACCCAAATATAAATTGATGCAACATATATATTTAAATCACCCCAATTTAACATCATAAATTCAATTATAAATTCTCCTAAATATCAAACAAATATAAAATATTTTGCAAATATTTAATTAACATAAAATATACATAAATTAATAATCCAGAATAATTTTGAAAGAGGATCACTCACCTCAAGTGCGTGAATCAATCAAGATCATTCACAAGATCAGTTCCATGATTCAAACGTGCACCTAAAATATCAATATTACACAAAACCGAGTAAATTAATACTTTAATAAGATATAATATATATGGCTACCCGAGGGTTCTAACATAAACATTATCCAAAATATACAAATGATATACCGAACCGAAGCTTATAATACAAGGATTACAGATGAGGTCTGACCTCTCGTAGATTCGAATTGTGGTGGCTGAAATCTAACCGAGAAGGTTTCATACCAAACATGCTCAAATCTCTCAATCCATTGGGAAATGGAGGAAAAAGACCTCTGATTTGGGTTTAGGAAGGTCAAATTAGTAGAAAAGGGTAGGTGGGGTTATCAAAAACTCGTTGGAAGCAAGTTTTCTGGTGAGTTGCCATGGTCATTGGAAAATGTCGTTGCTAGCAGTGCGTCCGGTGGTCACTGGCCATGATTTTTGGGTGAGAAGGTAGATCGCAGAGTGGGTAACACAGTGGTACCATCAATGTTAAAATGGATGGCTTGATTGGGAGGAATTGATAGTTGAATTCGATGGCACCATCGCAGAAAAACACTTCGATCCCAGCACATCGCATGTGATTTGGTAGTGATTTTTGGCCAATCGATCGTTTTCAAGATGGGTCACATGGTTGTCCGGTGCGTGTAGGTCAGTAGCGGTTGGAAATGGGTGAACGGTGGTTGGTTAGTGTCTCTCTCCTCTCATGTCTTTCTCTCTCCTCCTTCTCTCTCCTCTCTCACAACACTCTCATCCAATCAAAACACCTATTGGTGCCATTGTGAACTCATAGGATTGGTCCAGTTTTTAACTAGTGGCACAGTGTCATTGGACACTGTGCACACACATAAATTGGTACACATTAAACGTTGTTCCGAAACAACTTCGTAGGTCCATAACTTTCCATCAAAATGTCCAAATTAAGCGTGCCACTAGTCTATGAACTCATATCAATGAGTACTTTATAACCATATATAATTAAAACAAATTACAAAAATAAAAAGTCAAACACGGTAGTGCTCAGACTGCTCAGATCCTAATTTGTTTCGTTCATAACTTTCAAAATGTAACTCCATTTTCGACATGCTACTAGTAAACGAACTCGGATCAATGCGTACTTTGCAACTGTGCTTCGATCAATGCAAAGATTGATTCAGAACAAAAAGTCAAAACGGGCCCCACTTGGTCAGTGTCATTTAACTTGGTCAAACTTGGTTAATGTTAGAAAAATTTCATGTGTACTTCAAGGGGGGTGTTAAATAATCATACTATACTCTTGAGATTTCTTTGGCCTTATTGGAAATGTTGGTTGGAGGAAATGATTCTAAATTGTGAGGATTATACTTTTTCTTCCTAAAAACATTTTGAGTTATGTGATATGTTGTTACTATTATTATTGGTTAAATGATTTTGTAGTTAAAAGCCATGGTTTCCTCAATTTGGTCATGATTACATGAATTGTTATGTTATGGGAAAAAAATTCGATTTAGTTCATATTTTTTAATTTGTTATATTTTTAGTTAATTAATATAAAGGGTATACAAAGTTTTCCAAAGGTAAAATCTTGGAAAATTTCCATCTAATTCTATATGAAATTTCATTGTTGTGGTGGTTACGTTTTCTAAACTATTTTAAGGTTTATTTTGTGTATATTCTATGAAATTAATGATTTTTGTGGTTCAATTAATGGTTCTCTAATATTTTAGGTATAAACATTACTTTGGTTATATTGTTTATGTTAAGAGTTATGAAAATGATTTGGTATGTCGGCATTAAGTGGTGAGAAACTTATAAGGTAAGCAATCAAATTCCTATAAATTTCGTGGTTGCTTATGTCTTAAAAAAAGGATACAATTGTATTTATTTATTTGGGCCGATTTTAAAATTAATGAATATTATTTATACAATTTTTTAAAATGCTTTGGTGACTTTGATTAATTTAAATATATATATATATATATATGTAGCAGTTGTCTATGGTGTAGATATCCGCATTTTGTTATGGTGCGGACCTCTTTGAAGATGACGTTTTTGAAAAAACTGTCGTCAATACTATACACAAATATGACAATTTTTTCAAAACCATCATCAATACTTTATACAAAGATGACGGTTTTTAAAGAAACCATCATTTTTGAGAAGGTTCACACCATAACAAGATGTGGATGTCTACACCATAGAATTTCAATGTGTATATATATATATGTTAGTTAGATGTGAATGGTATGTCATTTTTGAAATTATGTCAGAGGGTTTTAAAATATTTAGTATTAAGTTGATTTTAACGTGGTATACTTTCTTAAAATTTTATTTAGGATTTCAAAAGTTTTATTATAGATTATTGGTGTTTTAGGTAATATTTAAATGGATAGAGTTATGTTTGATTTTATGGAAGTTGTAAAATTATTTGTTATGTTTAATTCTTATTATCTTTATTTGTTTATTTATTTAAAATATTTATTTATGGTTTTAAAATATAATTGTGAAAAATTGATGCCTTCGTATTTGTGTGTTTATACATGACTAGTGGTCTTTAGATGCACTATATAATACAATTGTTCTCGATATATATGTGATTGATTTTAGCGTGCAGGTTATATATAATCGTCCTTTACGACATTAGCCATCCTTTCCATAGCCAAATGATGATAGGTAAGCCATCTTATGGGGCTAAGGTGAGTCAGGATATGTATGTATTTTGCAGTGATGGCATGAGTCAACCTCTCCTTAGGTGTAAGATGACATGTTATTTGGTACCGATGTATTTGGGACACCAAAAGGGGCCACTGTAGGTTTCCTTTTCCTCCCTCCCTTTAGTCAAGTGGTGTTGGGACGTCAAGCATCACTTGGCAGCGTAGGTATGTCATATAGTGTATCAAGTATATTTTCGATATATTATGTATTAAGTGTACTATACAATACTAAAGTGGTAGTTTAGGCCATGATATAGTAACACGACTCGAAAACGATATAAAATTAGTAGGTTTATGTTTATTATAAATGAGTTTGGGTTAAATTCAAATCAACCCATTTAACATGATTATTAAACATGTCAGTTTCAGATTGACCTACTTAACTTGTTCAACTAAATTGTCAATTAACATCTCAAAATCTAGTTGACCCTCTTAACCCAAAATCGATCCAAATTAACCCGTTTAGTTAAATATGTCAATTAACGTGTCAATCCATTCTAAAATGATTATAACTCATTTAAATTATAACTTCAATATATTAAATTTACCATCAATAAAATTTTAACTAATACGTTTTTAATTACTAAATTACAATTTTATTTAAAGGTATATTATTAATTTTCTTTTATCAATTAAAAAATAAAGAATAAAAATTATTAAAATAATATTTATTTACTTAAATATAATACGTTCAATACATGTATGGATTTATGGACATTTAAAAAAAAAAATTTATATGCCTAAGAGTATTGAAAATGTAGAATATAAAAAACATGATTATTAACAAAGTTTTTTTATATTATTTTAGAGATGTAGTATTAGATTTATTATGTATATATATATACATATATGTATATTTAACTATTATATGAAATTGTTATATTATCATATTATATGGTATATTAGTGTAAATCTGTAACTAGATTAAGTTAGGATTAATTAATAACTAAATTATTTTTATTTTAATTAATTTAAATAAGTTAATTTATTTAATTGGATAAATTTCATATAAACAGGTCAACTTCGTGAGGGTCAATTTCGTATAAACGGATAAATTTATATAAACGAATCAATTTCATATAAACAGATCAATTTTGTATAAATGGATCAATTTTGTATAAACAGGCCATGTTGACCTAAATTGACCTATTTAATAAACGGATTACATGGGTCGTATCAAGTAACTTGGTTTTTAAACGGATTGTGTTTGGGTTGAAAATTTTTGACACCGTTAACAAACAGGTTGATACAAACACGACACGGTGACACAAATTGCCACTCCTACACAGTACTATGGTGGTGACCTAATTATGTCTATAGGCAGTTGGATATGAATTATACCTATGGGTGGTCTATAATGGCCATCCAACTTGCCCACGAGATCAGTAAGTTGGATGGCCATTATAGGCAGCCACCTCTGACCGTATCGATAGTGCCATAATTACGATAAAAAGATATTATGGGACTGTACGCTGGTTTATCATATGATACATCAGGTAAATTTTAGTTTTAATTTATATATATTTACACAGATTATATATTGTGTCAATATTCTATATTTATTGATTTACTCATACTTTTAATTAATGTTTTTAAATAATTTTAAACATCATAGTTTAATTATTTTATTATAATATTTTATTATATTATCATAATTATTTTATTATTACTATTATTGTTATTATTATTTGTATGAGTGTTGTGCTTATTCTTATTAATGATTTTCTGGATTTGAAAGTGTGTGTAACTTAGTTAAGTGGTTAGAAAGTACATAAGTACTGGTGATAGAAATCCGAATTAGCTTTTGAGCATATATTGCAGCCTTCGAACATGTATTTCAGCTTTTGGGTAGGTATTTCAGGTTTTTGATAGATATCGCAGTCTTCAGACAGGTAGTTCGACCTTTGAGCAGATAGTTCAGTATACGAGTAGGCTATTCAGGACCTTTGAAGGATGGTATAAACATTTATATATAAGTAAAAATATATGTATTTACATTGATTTTAGGTAGTAAAGATGTTATTGGAATTATTATTCGTATTGTTATCATCATTATCAGGGTTGTATCATTTTTGCTATTAGTATTATGGATCCGAAATGTTGCGTATTATATTTATATTTATATTTATGAGTTAGTAAATTCTTATGATAGTTATAAATTTGTGGAATTGTAATAAGTGTGAGGTATAGGTAGCTATGAATATAGAGAAGTGTGTTTTTTCTACAAGGTTAGATTTGGGAAAATGCTGTTGAATTTTTCATAAAGCTTTCAATAAAGTTTTCCTTAGTTAAGATATCCTAGAATTTCGATAGGAAACTCCAAATAATATATATAATATATATAATATTATATATTATAATATATTATATATATTATTTTATATATAATATATTGCATGATTTTCACAATTTTTCAGCTTTTCGGACTTTTTAAATTTTATCCTGTTAATTTTTGAAAAGATTTACTAATAGCATGGGATGTTTTTCAATTATCTCAAACCACAGGGTATTTTTTAAAATAGAAGTAAATTAAAGGGGTTTATACAACGTTAATCCATTTTTAAAATTAAGAACAATGCATGTTTTTCAAAATTAATTTTGAAAAGCATTTTTCATAGAACGGATCATTATGATATGCTCAATGCATGCCTTACATGATATAGTGTACACATATAATCCTATACGGTTTACATCCATGATATTTAGTTGGTAAAATTCTAGCTAGATCTCCTCAGATGAAGGGAAAATACGAAATAAACTTTGAAGTTTGTAAAATTTCAATCGCCACCCTTATGAAGTGATTTATCTATTCAATTTTTTTCTCTTTCCTATGTAGCATATTGAAATGATATTCATACCCTTATTTCATTAGTTGATGTAAAAGTTGCGATTAAAAAATTATCAAAATTCAAAAGAATGTTGAAATAATGGTTAGGGAGAAAGCCAGGTGTCGGAGGTAAGCTCTATTCGGCTTGTTCACTCTTCACCCACCATAGATGGACCAGTCTACTTATCTTCTAGTTTTGCTATCTCATCTTCCTCTTCGCTTTCTCTCTCCTATCCATTGTTGCAGTGGTCTTCATGAAAAAGAAAATTTTAAATATATATTAAATGTAAAATAAATTATTAATAGTACTTAGGGTCACATTTGGCTCTCTCCTGAAACTTTTTAAACCATCTATCCAAAACATCCAAGGGAACCACCAATTTGCTCTCATCAACCCCACAAAATGATTGCATGAAATTGAACAGGTTCTCTCCCAACTTCATTGCTAACCTCTCAATCCTTTTGGAGGTGGCCACATCCAGGGACGGTAAGATGGCAAAATCCTCTAGACCCCAATCTTCGCTAAGAGCAGGATGACGTTGGCGTTGAGTTGGAACTGACTGCAGGGCTTCGGCCAAGAGAGAGTGAGGATGGCAGAGGGATCAGAATCAGTGACGATGCCACAGAAGAGGAAAGGGGATTTGGGCGACTGGATATAGATGGTGAAAGCTTTGTTTGCTGGGAAAAAGAAGTTGTTGATGAGAAAAATGCAGACCTTGCAGATTTGATCATAGGCTTCATCAACGAAAAGGCTGAGATATCCATTGCAAGTTAAAAAAAAAAAAAAAGGAAAAAAAAAAGAGCAAAAAAACCCACATTTTTTTATGCTAAAAAGAAGAAAAAAAAAATCCCACATAATGAGAGCTAGAAACTTCTTCAACACGATTTGCACATTACTAAGCCTTTTTCAACATCAACTCAAGTATCTCAAGTATAAAACCCACCTTTTTAATATAAAATTACCTTATTATCCATTTTCAGTTAAATCTAACAGAAAAACTTAACGAAAAGGGAAGTAAATGGAATTATACTAAAACTAAGGGTAATATCTGTAATTATACTAAACATAAGGGGGTCAAAATGAAATTAATCCTATTTAGTTTAACATTTTCAAAATAACAATAAAAAAAATGTAAATCAAAAAGCATACTTCATATCCAATAAAATTCACATACAAATGCTATATGCCATGTTTGTGAATGCATAAATGCAGTTGCACTTCATCATTTACATATATTTTGAAAAATAAATTTACCGCTCACATTAAGTTTCCAATGCTTCCTGAACAAAGAAAGAACCTCCCATCCAGCTTCGCACCAATGCTCCCCTATTTGTTTTGAAACCTCCGCTTTAGTTAGCATCGACTCCAAGATTCCTTAATTCAAAACACACGATACATTTGCAAACATAGAGGAGTGGAGAATTATACAAGCATCTCTTCCATCATAAGTTAGTTACTTACAACTTCGACATGGTATAACACTTCCTTTATAATTTCTCTTTCTATGAAATTTTCCAAACCGATAAGTTTGGTACTTTTCAACCATCATTAATTATTTAATTATTTATCATTAAGAACAAACCAAAGTCAATAGCATCCAACATAAATCAATTCAAACTAAAAGCAAATCAATCCATAATAACTTATATTTAAGCAACTAAATCTCAACTTCAAAGAAAATGTTATATCGAATATAAAAGACAACTAATAATAAAACTTAAAAATTAATATCATTAAGTTAAAAACAATATTACAATGTTCCATAGCATAAAAAATAAATCCAATTGTTACTAGCTTTAGAAAAATCCAGTTCTTAACTTTAGGATTAAATACGAAAATTCCAAAAGTCTTCCAAAGTAAAAGAAAGTTCTAACTTAACCTTGTAAAATAAAATAATTTTAATTATCAAAATTATTTCCCATAATTAAAAGAATTGTACATAACCTCAAAATTCCAAATCCTTTATAATATTGTTGAACCAAAATCCAATCTCCAATCGCCAAATTTCATGGTCGAGATCAAGCATTTGAAGTAGGCGGTGGCCACCTCTCGTCCTCCATCATTTTGGTTATTTTTCATCCAACCTAGACTGAGTAACCCCTCCCTTCCCCCTATTTCAAACTCTCTAAACTTTTTTCTGGGCCTCCGTTCTCTAAGATTCTCCACCGTTTGCAAGATTCAACAATATTAATTTTGGTTGGTTATTATTTTTAATTTTTTGATCACTGCCGATATTTTGGATGAAGGTGAGTACACCACTGCATTACTCATTTCCTAAACTTTTCATTGATATAAAGTTTGTAAATTTTAGACATCGTTTGTTAATTTATCCATCTTTTGGACTGTGTTTGGACAATTTTAGACAAAATGAAGGTTGAATCTGTGTAACTAGGTGTTAATAAGATCTAAAGGAAGGTTTGGCTTTATAAAGTTGGCTTTAAAGTAAAAAACTTTAATTTTGGGTATTAAGTATTTAGAGCTTACGGTATAATTGGACCATTCGTTGTTCAATTTTAATAATTTTTACAATTATACGAGTTATTTTAGGACATTGGTATGCACCAATATTTTTTGTTTAAATTTTAGAGCTTGGGAAATAATTTATTATTATTTTGCGCATTGGGAGTAATATTGGAGGCGATCCGGTAGCGGAGTTGGTTTATGCTGTGGAGTGAACTTTTATTTTTTAAAGTGGTTTTGGGAATTATATGTTTGATTATATATTACCTTATTATTATTTCTAAAATTATATAAATCATATGCTTTATAACATACTATTAAAGGATTATCTGATTTATCATTTTTAATATATTAAAATGAATGATTTGATATCAATATATTTTAGTACATAACTATATAAAAATATATGTTGGTACCTATGAAAATATTTTGTTATGATATTTACGGATAATATTGATAAATTATATATATATATATATATATATATATATATTGGATTATGGGTTGATACTAGTTTGTGGATTTATTTGTGTAATGTACTATATCATGGTTTGTATTTGATAAATTTTGGTTATATGCGCTTTATTGACCATTCCCTCCTTGGTCATGTAATTTTTAAGGTTTAATGGGAAGTTCCAATTTGTGACACCGAGGGTCATATTGATAGTTTCTCTTTTCATAGGTAGTCGATAACATACTAGGATGCTAGATGTGGTCATGCAACATGTTATGGTATAGATGGATGTTATTAGGTACATTAAGGATACAACATATATATGTATATCATTATTGATATTTATAAATTATAAACTATAAAAGTTTACTTTACTTATGAAGTGATGGGTATTTTCTTATATTAATTTCTTTATCTTAAGAATTATAAGAATTGTTATGTTATGGGGATGTTTTAAATTTGGTGGAAATTGTTTGTCAAAACAAGAGAAGTTTCAAATAGCGAAACTAAGGTTTTGAAAGAAAGAATTTTTAAAAATAATGTTTATTTTCACAATATTTTACTTGGTCATTCATTGAGCACTTCTTATAGTTTTATATTTTTAAACTGTTTTCCTAGGTCTCAGCTAATAGTGGGTGCATGCTATGTCTAGGTACTCTTCATCATTATTTTCATGTATTTGGTCGTTCTCACATCTTCATCTTCAATGCATTTCCATTGCTGATATACTTTCCCTTTTCTGCACTATTATGGGATTTACTATTTATGTTGCTTTATTTATCTTTGAACTCTTGTACTTCTTTTATATGATCTGGTGGATGAACCTAATATGTAAATGCTTTTATGGAAACTACATTAAAAATGTTGATGCAATTCCATTTATACTATTGGGTTACATTCAGTTTACAGGGAGGTCCCGTTTAGCTGGGTTTTCCAAAATGGGATAACCCTAGGAATCCAGATAGGATCCTGAGAGTGATCTGTTACTTACTATTTTTTATTTGATTATTATTTTTTGGTTTGTTTACTCACATAGGAACACCATGGCCATTTTAAGAAACTTAAATGAATCAACTAGGACTATCAATGCCCATTAGTATTGTAGGATTGGACTAGATTAGACTGGACTATTGAAAGTCATATGCAATCATATTTAGCTAAATTTAAAGTATTCCAGTTTGATTGGTTTAAACTTATAATAGTCTAGTCCAATCCTTCAATACAAATGGGTTGTTAGGGATTATGCTACACCAAAGAAGATTGGGACTTATCATGTATCCATAAGCCACCTATAGAAGCTACAAACTTTGATATCAAGCCCGTGACCATCAACATAGTTAACAATGTTCAATTTCAAAGGTTAAAAATTAAGGCTCCCAACATTCATATTCAAATTTCTTAGAGGTATAAGACATAACTAAGTACAATGGGGTGAGTGATGATGTCGTGCACTTGAGGCTTTTTCCTTATACTTTGAGGGATAGAACTAAAAATTACTTAAACTCACTAACATAGGAATATAAGGAATTCAAGTTTCTCAACAAATTTTTTTTCGCTTGTCAATACTACAAAACTAAGGAATGGAATCAACAATTTTTATAAATACAATGGACAGCTTTTATATGAAGCTTGGGAAATATTTAAATATTTACTTAAGTGTTGTCTACATATGACATATACCTATTTGGAGCCAAGTTATAACATTCTATAATGGAATTGAAGTTGCAACAAGAAATATGATTGATATTGTCACAAGGGGAGCTTTGTTAGGTAGAATTCAAAAGGACATTTTTAACCTTTTGGAAGAGATGAACAAGAATGATTGCCAATGGCCTAATGAGAGACTTAACTTATAAAGAGAGCTATGGGCACCTAAGGGCTTAATATCCTTTCTAAATTAAGTGACAAAGTTACTAATCTTTCTAGGTGATTTGGTGCAATGGTTATTAATTCAATAAATGCTAATAATAATAATTTTGATGTTTATTGTTAGGGATGAAAATAAAGCGTAAACCTTGATAAAACCTACCCAAAAAATTCCAGCCTGAGCTCAAACCCAAGCCCACTCAATTTCTATTTAGGTTGTGCTCGAGCTTTAGATTTTTATTATATACCTGGACCAAAACTTCGGCTATTGGGCTACCATTGAGCTGGCCTAAAGGGCTCTACCTAAAATTCAGTTAGATTAGCTAGCCTGACAAAATTTTAGAATTTTCATTCAGTATATTATAAATATTATTTATATGTTAAATTATATTTATTTATTTTTTAATAAGATAAGATAATTTATTAAGAGTAATTCTAGATTTAGTTAGTTCTATTAGCCAAATATTTGTTTATTGATTGTAAGACATTTATTAACATATCAACCATTAATAAAACAACTATATCATATAAAAAATTTAGTGTATAAATTTGGTACTTGTAGCATTGTCCATTTACTATGTTATTGTTTTTATTTTACTATTATACAGATATTTTAAGTAAAAATAATATTTTTCTATCAAATTTTAAGAAAATAAGAAAAAGAAAAATTAAATTTTGGATTCTAAATTTGAGCCTAAGCTTTAAAATGAAAATCCAAATCTAATACTAAAGCTCAAAGCTTAACTTGATACCTATAGGGTTGGGTAGCGAGCTTTAGATTTATCATATTAGCCCAGTCTGAATTCTCTCTCTAGCTCAAAAAAGTCCATTGAAAACTCGTTCGAGCATGAATTTATGGGCTTGGCCAGGCTAGGCAGCCCAAATTTATACCCCTGTTTATTATAATTATTGTATTGGTTCTCATAGTAGTATTAGTTGTCAAGTTATTAATTATTTTGTAAATTAATCTAATATTTCCAGTGTTAATTTTATAAATGAATGCCAATGGCAATAGAATAATCCATAATGCAAAACCTACAGTCCACAATGGAGGAACCACCTAAATTTTTCATGGAGGGAAAACAACAACACTCAAGGATAGCAATAAGATCAAAAAGAAAATCAATGCCAACAATTTCATTCTTAAACCTCCTAAACAAAATGAAGATAAGCTGTTTAAACTAGAAGATATTGTACTTAATATGGCTAGTACAACTAATTCTTGCATGCAAGGAACAAGACAAAAAGGTGGGCTAATTAAGAGGAAACAATCAGTGGCTTGGAAATTTAAATTAGACAACTAGCAAGCCAAGTCCAAAAGGTTCAAGGCTTATTACCTAGTAAAACCGAAAAGAACATAAAAGAACAAGTTTATACCTTTGTCTTGAAGGATTAAAAACAACTTTATGGGAACCAAATTCTTAAAAAAGGGCATGTGGATACCCAAAAGGACATCTTAAGGGAACAAGACAACCAAAAAATATAATTTTTGGAGGACAAAAGCATAGAAGTTGCACCCTATCTAGAGGAGGAATTGATAAATACAGTTTTTTTTTTTTTTACAGCAATGAGGTAAATGGTTGTTTAGATGGTTAAACAATATCATATAGTTCTAAAATTTTAAGGTATCTTTGATCACATGCAAGAAAAGTTCCAAGATATGTTTCATCACATCAGACGCCATCTAACCTTGAGGCTCAGAAAGTTTTTCCATTCCTTGTTCTATTAATTGGTTTAAATTTGATAATTGTTTATAATATTTAGATCTAGTATGAATTGAATGCCTTATAATGTTTTTGAGAAATTAGGAATTGGATATTTTCAGCTTACCAGTACTATATTACAAATGGCGGACTATTTCATCAAAAAGCCATTGGGAAGTTTGAAGGATGTGGAAGTAAAGATTAACAATAGTTTTCTTTCTATTGTTTTTATAATTAAGATGAATAAAGGTAAGGATGCATCATCGATATTTGGAAGATCTTACTATGCTAAAAGCCAAGTGAAAATTGATGTACCAAACGGAAAGATTACTACATTCTTCCATAATTTTAAAAAGAGAAGGTGATCTTCCACATTTTTGAACGTATTTCATTCTTCCAGGTAGAAAAGGTACACCAATGTTAATGCCATTAATAAGATATTGGTAAATAAAAGAAATTCAAATAAAAAGCAACAAGTAAAGATATTCTTCAAGAGTTGCTTTGGAGGTGGAAGCAACCATGCATCAAATTGATCCCGAATAGAGCTTACAAATGGAGTAAGGGTAAGAACTTAAAATAAGTGCTCCTGGGTGGTAGCCCAAGTTTATTTTCTTAGCATTTTTTATTTTTATTCGATTTTTAGTTTATTAGTCTTGTTTAATTTATTTGATTTATGTTTTAGTCAAAAGAAAAAATAAAATTGCATTGTTAATCAAAAAAGGATGTTGAGGGTTTACTTTGGAAATTGAAACTATGATTTGATTTTAAGCTAAAACTTTTTGCGGAGGTAATTTTTGGCATATCATTATGCATGGATGCATGAAGAGTGGTATGGAGCACATGGTAATGCATATGCCATTGTGTATTTTGCATATAATAAGCCTTTGAATAGAATTTTATTTCATTGCTATCAACATTAGGTGTATACCTAAATATTGTAAATAATTAGTTATAATTTTTAGTATGGATTAGTGAGTAATTAGCTGACTGTGGATTGATTTCAAGAATAATTGTAACTGAATGTAATTAATATTATTTCCTTATTTTTTGTAAGTCTATATCTTATATACCTCTTTGATGGAGAAAATAACATAACACAAAATATTATTTTAAATTCTTCTTAGCTTCATTATGGTATTGAAATGTTCATTCCTGAAGAACATTCTTATACAAATCAACATTTAAACTCCAAAATTCTCATCCCGAATCAAACTTTCAACTCTAAAGTTTTTATTTTGAATCAAAGCTTTTTCCCTGAAGTTCGTATTTTGAATATTGTATTCGTTACATACTCACTCAAAACATTCAATCTTAAGGAATGTTTAGGTACAAAACAAATTCAATTATGAATTTCTTATCTTTAATATTATGTTTACTTATTTCATGTTTTAAAACCTGAATCAATCTTTGAATCAAATTTTGAATCCCAAATCAAATTCTTATATAATTTTTTGAAAGTTTGGTAATGATGACTAATCGGACTTGACTAGAATCATCATTTAAGTCGCATAAAAGTGGAAGTTATCAACAAACATCTAATGGAGCACCATCCATGGGAATGTCATCCAGGAGAACCTCATCCAGCAGCTTGGTATGCTCTTATTGTAATGAAACAAATCGTTACTTTACTAAGAAACCTCGAATGTGGATCTCAAGATAAACTACTATAGCTACCACTTAGTTTATGGAAAATGACAAACACCTAGGTATGGTTGATAAGGTATTTTTTTTCTTTCTACAAACTTCAAATATAGTACAGGGATTATTGATACATTCTTATTCAATCATATGACCTATGATTTAGGTCAATTGTAGCCTATTTTGTCATCTTTTCAATCTATCATATACTTAGCTAATGGTAGCACCTCTTTTGTTGTTGGAGAGGGTCCTAACTTTATGTTCAAGAAACTGACTTTAGATATGTATTTGTCAATCCATCTTTTGAGTATAGTATGTTATCCATCAGTCAAACTACCTTAATTCCAACATGTATTGTGACTTTTTGGCCTTCATATTGTATTTTTCAAGAAATTGAAATCTTGAATTCTTCGTCACTGTGTTAAATGAGGCAAATTATACTATTTGGATATGATAAAGAATGGGAAATTGAAAAAGTGTCAAGTAAATTGAATTAGTGAAATGAACAAAACTCGAAAAACTATTTGACTACGACACCAAAGATTAAGACATTTGTGTTTTGGCAATATTCAAAAATTACAACCTTATCTATTTTTAAAGGTAACTTATTTAGATTTTCAATGTGAAGTTTGTGGAATGGCTAAAAGTCATTGGATTTCTTATTATGACTAGTACCTTTTATGATCATTTTGTACGATGTTAGGGTCTTGTAAAAAGTGTTCAATCAATACCTTTTTATGATAATTTATTATGATGTTAAGGTCTTGCAGAAATCCATTTTTTTCTCAACCTTGTTATTTTGTCATTTTTATTGATGAATATAGTCAGATGACTTAGACTTCTCATCTTAAGAATAAAGAAGTATGTACATCATTTGAAGGATTCTATAGTATATCTACTACTTAGTACCAAAAACAGATTTGAGTCTTTCAATTTGACATTGGTAGAGAGTTCATAGATGCATTCTTAGGTATTATCAGGGAGAGGTGGTAAAATCTATTGTATATCTCATTAAAAGTACACCATCTAAAATCATTGATTTCCAAACTCCACAACATAAGATGCAATCCTTACTTTCCATTCCTCATTTACCAAATTTCAAACCTTGAATTTTTTGTTGTATCGTATATGTTCACATTCCTAAAAGACAATGGAGCAAACTAGATTCATGTGCCAAAAAAGTGTGTTCCTGTTGGATATTTTAATTTTCATAATGGGTATAGATGTTATCATCCTCAAACTCGAAAGGTACTTGTAACACTAGATGTTTTTTTTCATGATTATTATTTCTTGCAATTCTTATAGCATCCAAGACTCAAAAAGAAATGACATTGTTAGATAATTTTATGTCAACTAACACTTTTTGGGAGGACCCATCCAAAATCCCATACTGGAACCCTAAACAAGCTATAATCCTAGGAAAATTCTACCAAAACTTCCAATGGAAAATTCAGCAACATTTCTCCTAAGAGTTGGACATGCCACAGAATTCCCCGCACAGAACAAACACTTTTAAAAATACCACATTATTTCTCCCATCATACTACAATTGATTCTAGAAATTTCAGCAATTCATAATAACTCACAGGGAATAAGTGCAATATCAGTTAAATAAATATCCAATGTAGTATACAAAGCATCATAGGGTATAATTAAGTATAAGAGTAAATACAATATAGAATAAAAAGAAATATTACAAGATAGGAACAGAAGAAAGGAAAAGGCTTTTTAGACTTCGAGCTCACCCTGGGGCGATCAACCCCTACACATCTGAGCCTAGGGGAACAAAATTTAAAAATGTGAGATGCTAACCATTCCAATGGGTGACCCTGACTACTACATAAATAATAATATAACAATATAAAATATTTCTGAATAATTAATAATAAGTAAATATAAATAATAATACATAAGCAAAATTTAATATTTTTTCTCAAAACCCTCACAATTTCACTCAGTTGGAAAGGATTCCCTTTTAAAACAATTTTACAAAACCCATCATTTTATACCCACAAAATCAAGGAATCAATTAATTGAGTAAAATGGAGATAAAAATACAGTAAATTAAAAATTTGGAATTTACATTGAAAATAAATTTAGTAACAAATTATTAAATTTTGGATAAAATATCATAAAATAAAATAAGTAAAATCACAATTAAAATTGGTATTAGAGAAATTTGGTATAAAAACAAAATTAAATTAAATATATAATTTATACAATTTTGATTTAATAATTTAACTAAATAATCAGGAAATACATAAATTCCTTTAAATGTCCAATTGAAATAAATGGTAAAATATAATGGAATTTATTTTAATCCATCAAATCGAATTAAATAATAAAAACATGATAAATGCATTATAAATTATCAATTTGGAATAAACAATAAAACATAACTATATACATTTTTAAATTTAAATACACTTTAAAAGCATTTTTGTCTTGAAAATCAAATCAAGAAAAACAGCCTAATGCACTGCATCATATGCCAGAGGTGCCAAGCAGTACTTAGCGTCCCAAGTTCTACTCTGATGGGGAGGTTAAAGAGAAAACCTGTAACGGTGTCGATGCTAACAATAGTTATCCTAGCCATGGAGAGATGACTGATGCTCATTATGCATTATACTTGCCTATTCTCAGGTCCATGACTTCGACAGGAAGAGCCTATATACTTGTGCACTAACAATTACAATAGATACAGTACAGAACACTAGTACTGCATCTAAAATAATAAAATCGTAACTCGTACAAATATTACCGGGGTTTATCACATCCTTTTAAACTCGTAAAATTCCACATTTCTTTCAAATCATCATCATAATTCATAATTTTAAGTACATCAAATTTTCAACATCATAAAACAAATTCCGCAAATATTTAAATGCTTAAATATATTTTTGAACATAAATAATTTAAAACAACTATTTTCTTCAAACCTTTAAAATCAATCTATACCAAATTAATATTCAAACCACATAAAATTCATGTATAATTAAATTCATATAAACACATTTATTATGCATCATAAATTCAACATTAAACTTAACAATAATTTAATAAAAATTTTAAACCATAATTCTTTTAACCTTGAAATATATATGGCCACTAACACATAAATTAAAATTATCATAAATTGGCAATATAAATTTAAATAGCAATTTTATTAAATATCCAACACATAAAATATATTTTTCAAATATTTAATTAACATAAGATATACATAATTTAGCAATACAAAATAATTTTGAAAGTGGCTCACTCACCTCAAAGTGCATGAATCAATCAAGATCCTCCATGGTATCTGTCCCACGATTCACACGTACACCTCAAATATCAATATTACACAAAATCGATTATATTAATATTTTAATCGGGTATAATACACACGGGTACCCAGGAAAGCTAACACAAATGTTGTCCAAAATTTACAAATGATATATCAAAACAAAGCTTATAACATGAGGATTACAAATTGCGTATTACCTATCGGAGATTAGACCTATGTTGGTCGGAATCTAACCGAGAAGGTTTCAAAATTAATGTCCTTGGATCTCTCAATCCGTTGAGATTTTGAGGAAAAGGACCGTGGATTTGAGTTTAGGAAGGTCAAATAAGTGGGAAAGGGTAGGTGGTGTCATCGGAAATTTGCTGGAACCAAGTTTTTGAGCAAGTTGCCGTGGTCATCAGAAAACATCATCAGCGGCCACTGGCTGTGATTTTTCGAGGGAATGTAGATTAAAGGATGGGCAACTCAAGGGTACTGGCAGTGTCAAAAATGGATGGTTGGATTGGGAAAAATTGACCAGTGAAGCCAGCGGCATTGTCGTCAGACAATGCTTCGATATTGGTGCATTACCAGTGATCTGGCCGTGATTTTCTGCCGATCGGTCGGTTTCAGGGTGGGTCACATAGTGGTCCGATGCCTGTAGGTCTGTGGTGGTCGAAAATGGGTGAACAGTGGTTGGTTGATTTCTCTCTCCTCTTCCACTCTCTCTGTTCTCCCTTTCCCACCCTCGTTTTTAGCCAATAAAATGCCACCCTGTGGGGGCCACTGTGCACTCATAGGTTGGCTAAATGAGTGACACATGGCACAGTGTCGATGGTTACTATGCATACATTTTACGCATGAACATAGTTGTGCACCCAATAATATTGTGTTAGAAAAACTTTGTAGTTCCATAACTTTTTAACCATGTATACAAGTTAAGCATGCCACTAGTTTATGAACTTGTATCAACAAGTATTTTACAACCAGGCATGAGTCAAAACAAAATTTGACAATAATAAAAAGTCAAATATGACACCACTTGGACAGTTCATACTGTAACTTGTTTTGCTAATAACTTTCAAACTATAGCTTTAGTTTTGATGTTCTACTAGTCTACAAACTTGGGTCGGTGTGTACTTTGCAATGGTGACTCAGTCACCAGAAAACTCCACCTAGAACAAAATGTCAATGTCGATAAACTCGGTCAATGTGAGAAAAATTCGTATGTAGTTCAAGACAAGGTGTTACAATCCACCCCTTACAAAAATTTCATCCTCAAAATTTTGCGTATCACTAAAATAGGTAGGGGTACTGGTCATGCATCTGCACCTCGAGCTCCCATGTCGCCTCCTCGACTAAGTGGTTTCGCCATAGGATTTTGACTAGAGGAATGGTCTTGTTCCACAATACTCATTCCTTACGATCTAAGATCTGTACTGGCTGCTCCCCATATGATAAGTCTTTTCTCACCTCAATGTTGGGAGTCTTGAGCACGTGCAATGGGTCTGCAATGTACTTCCATTGAATTGATATGTGAAACACATTGTGTACTCATGCTAACTCTTCCAATAGTGTTAATCTATATGCCACTGGGCCAATTCTCTTGATAATCTTGTAGGGACCTATGTAACAGGGACTTAGCTTCCTCATTGGCCGAAACACACAACTACCTTCACGGAGATAGCTTCAAGAAAATTGAATCTCTAACTTCTAATTCAAGATCCTTTCTATGCACCCCGATGTAACTCTTCTGTCAGTCCTGAGCAATCTTCAACCTTTCTCGGATGACTTTTACCTTGTCAATAGTCATCCATATATATTCTGACCAAATCACATTGTTCACTGTAAGGAGCTTCTCCTCGCCCACTTCACTCCAACACAGTGGGGTTCGGCATTGCCTTCCAAAGGTTTCTGCTTTGTCGCCTTCATTTCTTGGAAAATTAATCACCTTGATACAAAATCCACAACTTCTCTTTTCATGCCAATCCACCAGTAATACTTAATGAACGTTTGATACATTTTGGTGCTGATACGAACCTAGGTCAATTCGTGCCTAAACCTGTATTATGTTAGTTCGGAATCGAAAAATTATGTTCAAGTTCTTATGGTAACCTCAACCCCTATTCAATCTGTAACTAGAAACCTTGATATATCAAAAATGCTACAATAGGTGATAGATGTCCTATTGATAAGTCAAACTAAAACATTTTATTTCTATTAAGTGTTTTAGGTGCTCAAAGAGAAAAAAGAAAAAAATTTCTTTTCTCACAAATAATTTATTTTATAATATGTAAACTAATTTCTCATTGATAATAAGCTTTTAAATAGGCTAAAGTCACAAAATAATAAACACTAATTAACTAGGTAAAATTTATGAATCTACTTCACAAAATCAGCCTTTTGCTGTCCATCTAGATTAGCACATTCACTTGAAGATAAATATGTTAAATCTAATTGATTCAAAGGATTAAAACCATAAACAATCTTAAACAGTGTATATTTAGTAGCTGAATGCAAAGATCTGCTATAAGCAAATTCAACAGTTGGCAAATATTCCTCCTATGTTTTTAAATTTCTACTAATTAAAGCCCCTTAACAATGCAGACAAAGTCCTATTTACTACTTCAATTTGTCCATCAATTTGTGGATGACAAGTAATTGAAAATAAAAGTTTAATTCCTAATTTAGCCTACAAACTTTTCTAAACCAAAACAATAGTTCTAGGCATACCATGCAAGCTCACAATTTCGTTAAAGAATAAATTAGTAACATTAGATGCATTATCAGTTTTATTACATGCAACAAAATATACTATATTAGAAAATCTATCCATAATAACAAAAATTGAATCCTTACCCATTCTAAACCTAGGTAAACCAAGAACAAAATCCATAGATAAATCTACCTAAGGAAATGATGGAATCGACAATGGAAGGTACAAACCGTGCGGCTTCAACTTTAACTTGGATTTTTGGCATTTCAGGCATCTTTAACATATTCTCTCCTCATTTCTCTTCATATTAGGCCAATAAAAATGCTCTTGCAGTAAGGATGAAGTTTTTAAGACACCAAAATGACCCATTAAACCACCACCATGAACTTTCCTCACTAACAATTCCCTAATGCTACAATTAGGCACACAAAGTTTGTTTTCCCTAAATAAATATCCCTCAAAGATGTAAAATTTATTAAAACCATGTTTTGAATAGTTTCTAATATATTAAAATATTTCTCAGGCTCTAACAACAAAACTAGAGATAATATATGTACAAAATATTTTAAAATAATTTATACATCCATAAAATTACATGAATTGGACACCGAGTGGTTCAATTATACAGCTAACCCTTAGAACTCAATACCCAAAATTTAAAATTTTCGTTTGAAGGCTAATTTTACAAAATTTAATCTTCTAATGGGTCCTAGTGCTATCTAATTATACTAATCTTAATTCAATTTTGTCCAAACACAGCCCGATATAGTCCACTATGTGTTAACTCTACTAGATGGCTACTTATTCTCAGCCAAAGTGGTAGATACTCCCATATAGTCCACTCCATATTAGCTCCACTTGATGATGAAAGGGATGATTACTTGTTCTCGCTTTGAGTAGCGGAAGCTCTCATATTCTCCACTTTATATTATCTTTACTAGATACAGTGACTTTGAGTCTTTTTTTGAAAGGCTTTATGGAACTTTGCTTTCAGCAATGTAAACATGTCGGTTTGTGCTGAGAATATTGAAACTCTGGAAGATTGCTCTTCTCATTGAGTGGCGGAAGCCCCCATAATTTTATGTTGGAGATATGTCAAGATTAATGGGTTCTTTGTGCAAATCAGTCAAACACATTCTCTTGCAAGGTTCAAATTTTATCAGTTACAACAAGAAAATGGGATCACTACAAGATTGCTCCTTTTTTTGGATGGTGGAATCCCTTTATCCTCACATTGGAAAGACATCTAGATTAATGGGTTTTCTTGCAAGGTCTGTATTGTGTCAACTAAGTGTTTGTATTGTATTAACTATGCCTTCTTGATTGTCTTAAGGCTCTGAGACGGCATTCACCATGTTTGCCATATTGACATCATTTTGGATGGCTTCTCACATTCAATTTATTCCATGACTTTAATAAGAATTGGAATCTTCTTCCCTGTCATTTGCCGCACTTCAATTCTCATAATCTTGGCAAAAGTTAGAATCTTCTTCCACTTTGTACATTGAACTTCTGAATCATTACATTTTTAGGCGGTTTTTTTTACTTCAGCTTGCTCCTTGTTCCCTTGCGGAGTCGCATTCAAATGCTGGAGTTAAAATGTGTTAAAGGCTTTGCATGAATGTTTGGACCTTTTAGACTTCATATGCTCATGCGAGTTTTATGTTCGTCCAGATTTAGGACGCTTTTGGATGCATCACTTTCATTTTTTAAATTGAACTCTCTAGATTCTTAATGCTAGTGAACCAAGTTAGATACTTGATTCTTGATGTTAATGAACCAATTCAGATACTCTCATGTCCATACTTCTTAATGGTACACCTAGTCACAACCCCAAAGAAGAAAATACTTCTTAAAGAGAACAGTATCATGGAAATACCTCACAAAAAGGATAAGTTCCATTAAATAAAATATAATATAATAAACATTTGTATTCATAGTTTCACAAAGATAGAAAGCAAAGTAAATGGAGAAAATGGTTTTAAAGGTGGAAGGGGAGCAGCCTTAATAACATCGTTTCACAAATAATGTTTCTGAACAAGCCAAACTAAGGATTAGTTAACTTTGAGTTTGCACCTAAGTGTAAAGGATTTTCTAACAGCATGCTAACTGTCCAGAGGTTGGATTTATGTTAAAACAGATAATCTATAGGATTTTACATATATGTAGTTGGAAGAAGGGAGAAGAATAAGGAAGATAATGAGTGAGAGAGAATAATAATAAGAAGAAGAAGAAAGATCCGCAAATGAAAGAGCGAATCCTTTTTATATAGAGCTCCAAACCTTATTTAATCCACCATTTTATCTATCCATTAACTTGATATCTTTCAAATAATAGCAAGATTTTAGTAATAATTGTGGATGAAGAGGGTGGAAAGCTAAAACCAGGGTTTGGTTTCCTTAATTAGTAGCTAAAAGCCAATATTTAAAGTTTTCTTGCAGTGCAATAGTATTCCTTGGATAAGTCTATTGGTTAATCTAAAGGTAGTTGGTTTTTTGAAGAGAGAGAGAGAGAGAGAGAGAGAGTCCTTTGTTAAGAGAAAGTGGTGAAATAATGGTTTGCTTGTGTTGTTTACCGTTAAAATATGTATTTTTTAGGCGTAAAGGAGGGAATATTATTATTCTAGAAACACAATTTCAGCTACATATGTATAAATATTTTATATATATGTTAAAATAATATAAAAATATGATTGATTTAACAAAGTAAATATATGCTCAAATTTAAAATAATTGGCTTAAACAAGTAGGCTTGTTGGCTAAAGGTTTTTGAATGAACAAATGGGTTACTCTATTTGGGTTAAAAAGTTGCTTAGAAAGAAAGATGAATGGGCTTAGAACAATTTTTATTTACCTAAGACTCTGGGGTAAGAAATACCATTTATTAGTTTAATCTATATTATTTTGTTATTATTAGGTTAAAAAACCCCTAAGTGGGATACTTTGTGAGAAAATAATCTAGGTGAAACCTATGCCACACAACCTACACTAACCAAGGGAAACCCCAATCAAAAGTTACACAAGTAGCTTGGGGCTTTTAGGTGGACCAAACTATGAATTTTAGACTTAATGGATCTATTGGTTTTTTTGTATCGAAATTGGATATTAAAATATATATATATATATATATATATATATATATATATATATATATATATATTCCTTTTCAGATTGTTGATATCCTGACTTTAATAAAGTTGGGATTCACATCAGAAAATATGTTGTTTAAAATATTTTTCAAGCAACATGTTGTCTAATATTGATAGTCAAATTTTATAAAATTGAGATATCCTTACATGAAAAATTTCCTATATACATTTACATATCTATTATATAATAATTTTAAATTTATTTAAAAAGAGATGATTTAGATCAATTTTGTAAGACCAAAAATAAAAAATAAAAAATGAATAGATAGCATATTTAACCAATATATTTTGTCTAGATACATATACATATATATATATATATATATATATATATATATATATATATAATATGTTCAAATTATATTTTTTTTATCATAGTTGATAAAAATAAATGTGAACATGGATAGTAAATTATTTTATTTCATTTCAACTAACTTTGTTCTAGAAAAATAAATTTCAATTAAACATTAAACAATTAATATGAACTATCTATCAAATGCTATCTAATTCCATACTTCAATATCCCGTTAAAAAAAATTAAAAATAAAAATCCTATACTCCCAATATCAAATATAAATATAAATATATATGTATACATACAGTAAAACATATTAAATAGTGATATCTTATATTAAAATAATCTCTATGCAGTCATAACAAATTTTGATCTCAACTTGGATTAGTTATAAATAAAAATAGACTCTATATTAAAATAAGTTATAAAATTTTTAGGTCCCTTCGTATAATAATAATTATGTGTATATTGCAAAAAAAAAATATATATATATATATATATATATATATATATATATATATATGATACGTTACATTAAAAGTTCAAGATGGCATAAAATATTTATATAAAGTTGTTTGGGACAATTATTTACTCTTTGTAATTGTTACGGTACCTATAAATTTGTGGGTATGTAATAACTAGTCGACATGAACACCTTTTGGTTGAAGCCAAAATATTTAAATACCAAAAACTAAACTATTTGTAGATTTTTTCTTAATACAAGAAAGATAACACTTAATTGGTTGATTATTGCATGGGTTGCATCAGATATTAGAATTTTTAACTATACCTCCATTAAGTTATAACCTCCTCATGGTTTTAACATTACTTTGGTTCTAACCATATAACAATAAAAATGTTTAATTATATATACAATCATGTTCCAACGAGATCCATCTGATAGTTTTACCATTAATATTTTTTTTTCAACCCTTCTATTTTGTCCAAATAAAATTTTAATATGTCACTAAATCTATATTTGATTATTAATTGAATATTAAAATAATAATACTAGAAGTTAAAATAAATACACTATACAAAATATATAAGTGCTATGTATCAATATTTGCTTGGTTTATATGAGTCTAACCCTATATATATGAAAACTAAATCTCCTATCAAATAACTATAATTTAATTAAATCATGAATGATTAGATGGCAAATGTTTACCCATTGGATAAACTAAAGATTAATATTTTAATTCAAATATAAAACCATGTAGGAACTCTTACTAGTTGCCACGTAATAATTCTTGATCTAATAAAGTTATATTTCTTTGATTAGAGAATTTCTGCGTATATATACATATATTAGTTTCTATAAAGTCAAAGATTCTCTAACTAGAGAATTTATATATATATATATATATATATATATATATATATATGTATATTGTACATAGATAGTGAAGTGCTGTTCATCTTATTTCACTATGTCCATTTTCGATAATCTCATTTAAAAAAAAAAAAAATCTGACTCTTTAATAAAATTTAATTATTACAAAAAGTGAACCTTACTCTATTAAAATAAGATAACTCCTATTTAACACAGATAGTATATAAAAAATGAGGCTCAAATAAAATTCACATTATTTTAATAAAGTTTTCTTGCCAACTCCTTCGTGCAAAAGTTTTTGCGTCTTGCAAATTTTTTAACTTAAAACCCATGCAATTGAAAGCTTAATTTAACACATGCAGCGAAATTGAAAAGCAACAGTAAAAATGTAGGTAGATAAAACGAAAATATGGTAGTAAATAAAATTTTAATTATGAAGAAATGTAAATAAATCTTAATAGATGAAGAAAAACAAAAGGTGATAGATAAAAATTGTGATAAAAGTTTAATATAATAATGTGATTAATTAAAATATATATTTGTCAATGTTATTTAGGAGTCACTTTTTTTTTTCTTCTGTAATTATCCCAAAATTATATTAAAGGTCTTCATCTATAATTTCCCCCCCAAAAAAAAAAAAATCTCCATCTATATATTTATTACTTTTTTAAACTCATGTATTTCTTATCCTTAAAATTGTTATTCACTCGTTGCAGTGAAAAACAAATTTAGCATAATTAGTAAATCAACCTCAACTAGATTTTTTCTTTTTTTGTTAGCAACTTTAATTAGATTTATTTCAGAAAAAAATAGTTTAATTAGATTGAATACTTGAAATAGTTTTTCTTTGAAATTATATTTGTAAATATTTTTTTGAAATTGTTTAAAAAAATTATCCAATTACATTTGATGGAATAAGTTATAAAACAATTGGATTTTTTTTTTTTTGGGACAGACTATAATTTATTGACTGCAAAGTGAAAGGGAAAAAAAAAAAAAAAAAACCTTGCAAATTTTATGACTCAACTCCATTGCTCTTTTTTTAAAAAAAAAAAATTAGTTGTCTTTAATTATCAAAATATTTATTAAATGATATATATAAAAATATTATTAATTACTATTTGTATAATTTAAAGATAGATAAATAAATCGATGAATAAAAAATAAAATTTTAATTAATTAATTAGCCATTAGCATATCATTTTATATATAATTTTGATAATTATTTTATTAATTCTAATATTATTGTAATAATATATAAGATTAATGTGAGTCTATTACAACAAAAAAGAAAAAAGAAAAAGAAGACTTTTTTGGGTAATTTTTTCAACGAAAATGTTGTATTTTAAAAAAAAAAAGAAAAAGAAAAAGAAAAAAGAAGACTTTTTTGGGTAATTTTTTCAACGAAAATGTTGTATTTTAAAAAAAAAAAAGAAAAAGAAAAAGAAAATGTTGCAATTCGGAAATAAATATATTAGAATTCACAAAATCCATTTTTTAATTATATCATACTTGTAGAGTATTATTATTACAAAAATAAAAAATAAAAATACCCATATAAATTTTAGTATATGCTTTTTTTTTTTTTTTTGAAAAAGATGGTTGGATTTCAAAACTCAAGTAAATACTTATCCAGAAAAACCCGAGGCCCTTTCCGGTTTGATAATTCCAGGTTTTTTTAAATTTTTTTTTTTTTATATTACTTTTTTTTTTTTTATAATACTTGAGCAAGGCCTTTGAATTATCAATCATGGATATTTTGCGGTAAAGTTCGTCCGCATCGAACTCTAAAAGGGTTTCAAATTGAAGAATTTCTCTCTAAAAGGGTATGTGCCATTTCTGATTTTCTCGGGAAAATCATGGCATCTTCTCATGGTAATTCTCACTCTGAAGCAGCAAAATCAGAACAAATCATCACGGAATTTTTCGCCAAAGGCCTCCAAATAATACTTGAATCGAGGTCACCGTACATGTCCTCTCGTAACTATAGCGGTGAACAAGCTTTATCGTCACCATCATCATCTTCCTCATCTTCATCGAGTGTGAGGCCCAGAGACAAATGGTTCAATTTGGCACTTCGGGAATGCCCTGCAGCTCTGGAGAATATTGATCTTTGGCGACAGAGCAATCTTGAACCCATGGTCGTTGATGTGATTTTGGTTCAGAGCCCACTTGAATCGGACCAGGTGAATTTTTCCCCCAAAAAAGATCATTTTAGAAATTTATCCTTGAAAGAAAGATACCCATTTTGTTCAAATTCTGATCAAGAAGAATTTGGGTTTGAGGGAAAGAGTGAGAAGATTATAGAGAGGTGGGTGGTTCAGTATGAGAGTAGAAAGATTAGAGATGGTAGTAGTTCTGGGAGTAGAAGATCAAGCAATACTAGTTTGCATATGTTTTATAAGAAATCTGTATTGCTTTTGAGGTCTTTGTATGTCACTGTTAGGCTTTTACCTGCGTATAAAATATATCGTGAGTTGAATTCGTCCGGGAAAATACTTCCGTTTAGTCTTGCCCATCGGGTTTCTTCATTTGTTGAGCCATTTACCCGAAGAGAAGAGGCGGAATTGCAGCGGTTCGGGTTCACCCCTGTGGATACCCCATGTGGGAGGCTTTGCCTTTCCGTGTTTTATTGTTCATCACTCTCAGATGTAAGCTCTGAACCATCAACTCCAATGTCCCCACAAGTTATACATGATTATGTTGGGAGCCCGTTGGCTGACCCACTAAAAAGGTTCCCATCACTTCCTGTGACAGGATCAGCATCACATGGCTCTCCATCATCTTCTCCATTCGTAAGGCGTCATAGTTGGAGTTATGACATTTACAGAGCCTCACCACCTTCAGCTTCTTATTCTCCTTCACCTACACATTCGGAAGCACAAGCTTTGATTTCTAATCCTGGTTCAAGGCGTTTCCCTCCTGGAAGCCTGCCACCCCACCCCCCTGAAACATCTCTAGTTCATAAGAAAGATACTAGTTTTGATGAGTATTGTCCCTCACCTATATTTTCCCTCTCTCCCTCCCCATCCCCGTCCCCATCACCTCCAATCCGCATTCCTGGAAGTCAATTGTCAAAGGCTTTTTTACGGTCTGAGAGTGCTCCTGTCAACATTCCTGCAGCTAAACTTGCTAATTCCCCTACACTATCCAACAAGCAAAATGTGCCTCCATCTCCTCCTCTTAAAACTACAAGATCCAGCACTTCTAGGACTGATAAAAATGTGGGTTTGATTCAGACGGGGACTGCAAGTGATAAGGTATTTTTATATGCTTATGATGTTGAAGTTTTCGTTTCAAATATGTTTACTTGTGTATGATATCTTTTCCTTTCTTCCATAGTCTTTCTCTCTTTTGAAAGAGGAGAATAGGCAATATTCGGGGTTGAAGATATCATCCAACAGCTCACCACGCATTTCATTTTCCAGAAGCTCTAGTAGGTCCTTCCCTGATGATCTTGATGATTCTGAGTTTGCTTGCCCATTTGATGTGGATTATGATGATGTGACAAATCCTAGTAGCAGGTAAATGAAACTCATTGATTGGATGTTTAATTGTGTCGTGCAACTACTTTATTTATGCTTTTTTTTTTTTTTTCAGATAGTTCAAAACATAATTTGCAAGTCTAGAGTCGGTGTTTATATAAAATATTTGTTAATAGAGGTGCCAATCATGGGATGCCAGATTTTGACATATTCCGCTATGATTTCCTGCTTCAGTGGTCATACGTTATCTAGGGGCCATAAAAGATATTTATGATATTTTAGCAATTATGATGAGAAACCTGCTACTAAATACTTTACTTAACTTTTTGAATAGCTTATGATATATAATAGCATAAAAGATAAAAGGAAGCAAATCACAATTGTTGAAGCTATAATGTGTCCATCGCTCTTGCTAGATGAAAGGTTTATCCATTATCTAGGAAACATATGAAGAGATATGAGTATGCTTGTCGGAGATAATGATTTGTCTGATGAGTTAGATTGCCTAGCTTTAGTACAATCAGACTATTATGAATGTGCCTGAGCTGTAACAATTAGGATCAGATAGGAGAGGAAGGAACCAGAATCTGAATTTATAAATTTCAAAATGTTGCATGAGTCATGACAGAGTAACGCTGGAGTGGATCAGTTTTACCTTTGTATATGAGCTATGAGAATGGGCCCGCATGTCAGATTAAAGGTGCAGATGCGGCCAGTTATATTTATATACCCATATTAAGATGTATGCATTGTGATAATTTCAACTTCCTTTCATGAAGTTTGACATAATTCAATAAACCTATATTATTTTAAACGTCATCAATGGGCTTTGTTATAGTTTAAAAGTTCATTAATCTTTATTTTTATGGTGACGTCTGTGATCATGCCAAGTTCTGAAAAGAAGTTAAAGATATTTTTAGCTATAGATAGATACAAAGAGAGGATTTAATTAGTGAGATTGCAGTTGATCAAATAGTGAGCAATAAAGTCTTGTGGGTTTTAGCTATTGGCACCGTGCTTAAATCTCATGATGTGGTGCTGTAAAAATGCACCATGTGCAAATCCGATCCTTCAAGGTCTAGACTTTATTCTAGGTTGCAATATCATTTTCATGGAATCAGGAGTTCTGCATACCTAGATTAATCTGTCTTTTGTCTTTTTGTTGAGTTATTCATTTCTTCTCTATGTTGAAGTTCTCCTTTTCTTTCTCTATGCAATTAGAAACATTTACAAACCCATTTCGTGGTCATGATATGATGGAGATTACATAGGATTATAATTAATAGGGTATTATGATTTTTAGCGTTTTAATCTTATTATGTTTATTAGGTTTTTTTTTAGTTTCCTTATATTTTAAGGAAGTTTTATTATTTAGTTTTCTTATTTAATTAGGATATTTTACTTTTAGTTTCCCTATGTTGTTAGGTGATTTTATTATAATAATACAAGTATTTTTATGAGTGTTATATCTTTGATTTAGTGTGATGCAAAAACACGTAGATGTTAGGTGTGATATCTAGGGATTTTAGGAGTGATTCCTAAGATTGTTTTAGTGTGATATTAAAGCCTATCTTTTAATTTTTATTTTTTATTTTCCTTCTCTACCTATCGGATATCAGTTTGGTAGTTTGGTATCAGAGCAAGGTTCCAACCTCTCTGTGAACAGTGTTGCCGCAGAAACAGCATTCGTAAACAGTAACCTTTATGAACAGTATCATGTAAACAGTAACCCAACGGGAACAGTCCTACATAAACAGTAATCCTGTCCTACGTGAACAGTAACCCTGGTGATCAAATTGCTTTCTTTGGCTTAAAAAGTCATGACTACATGTTTTGGAAGCAATAAAGTCAGATATGAAGAACTATTAATATGTCTGGTAGGACAACTGGAGTCTCTTAATGTTTGGGTTAGTAATATAGAAGCACAAGTATCTAGGTATGGTAGAGCTTCAACTAAAAATAAACAAGATAAAGCTTCTCAAGCCAACTACGATCAAAATAAAGAAAAGCAACCAGCAAATACAACTGCTCCAGTACCCTTTCCTCACTCTAGTTTACAAAAATTTGAAGAATTATCTGAATAGATTTCTAAGCATGAATTCAGAAAGCCTATTGATTCTAAACCTGAATCCTTACTTGAACCTTTACCTACACAAGCTAAATGTGTCAAGTTGGACTCATATCATTTGAATAAGGGCTTTTGTTGACCTTGGATGTCCCTAAATTTGCTAGTCATGTAGTCCTCTTCATCAAGTTTGAGCTTATGCCGATGCTATCATTCTTGACGTTTCACAATGCTTTCAACTTTAAACTTGCAAGAGTCTGGTTCTCTAAGAGGGGGAGAATGATGGAGAACGATGGAGATTGCATAGGATTATTATTACTAGGGTATTATGATTTTTAGGTTCTTAATATTATTATGCTTATTAGGTTTTTTTTTTAGTTTCCTTATGTTTTAAGGAAGTTTTATTATTTAGTTTCCTTATTTAATTAGGGTATCTTACTTTTAGTTTCCTTATTAGGTGATTTTATTATAAATAGGGTTTTTGTAACTCTTTTAGACAAGTTGATAATTAATGATACAAGTATTTTTATGAGAGTTATTTCTCTGGTTTTGTGTGATGCAAAACAAATTTAGGTGTGATGCCTAGGGATATTAGAAGTGATTCCTAAAATTGTTCTAGTGTGGTACTGGAGCCTATCTTTTAATTTTCAATTTTCTTTCCTTCCCCACCTGTCCTGCATCATGACAATTGTAGTGGTCTTCCTATTTTTTATAATGCAGTCAATCATTAATTGATATGCTGAAATGATTGATGTCATGGTGAGATTTGTGCCATAGTACGATCTTGAGAAAATGTCTCAACATAGTAGTGCTACAAGCTAGATAATAATTACTTGTACAAATGGAAGAATAGTAGACTGTGGAAGAGTACGTAAAGTTTATTTAGCAATCTTGAAAGAGAAATTTAGTAATATTGAAGAATTTTTGTTTACATTATATATCTGTAGTTTTGAAGATTCTGTTGTGGAAGAGTGATATTGCTTCGCTTCGCATAATTTCTATCAATGATGTTTTTGCTTCCTTGGCAGCACAAAAATCTCATATTGGGGTATTATATGCCTGGTTATTATAAATTATTATTGACTTATGATAGTATGGAAATAAGGGCAGAGTGGTAACATGAGCAATATGTTGCTCTCGTATATTTCTCTGATACGGCAATAAGTGCCATACATGCGTTGATAACTGAGAATGGTTGATGCAAATATATGTCAACATATATGATCTTGATATCATTATCTTATTTACAAGCTACATGGTGTTATCTTATTATATTATTGGATTACAATAGATCATTTTGGATATTATTTCTGCCACAAACAAATGATTAACAGGTATTGTTATTGATGGTGGTGAACAAACAAAACCAAACCTACTTTTACATTATAGTGCTTTTGGTATTTCATCTGTTAATTCCTTGAAGTGCCTCAAGCTGGGTATAAAACAAATTCAGAGTCCCTATTACATAGTTTTAAGATGGTTATTACTGAATTTACAGAAAATTAGGTCTTTGCCTGACTCTGCATCATGATGGTGATGGAAAATCTCTTTAATTAGCATGTGGCTTAAATCTTTGTGAGATTCATTGCTGCTACTATAAATCTTATGAATACATTTGAGAAAATGTTAACTTCAATCTTCTGTGCTAACCTCCAGAACCGAATCCTTTGAGCGTAAGGAACCTCTATGTGAACCACTCGACTTCCCTATCAGAAAATCCCAAGAGGCTGCTGTTGGTGCATTAGTACAAATGTTAAGAAAGGCACCACCTCTTTGCCAAGATTTCTCCAATTCAGTAAGTTTGTTGCCGGCCTCGAGGCCTGAAACCTGGAGCAAGAGCATTCAAGAGCCTGACCAGACTTCTGAGGGACTGGCACCTGTTCAGCATGTTGCTTCCTCAAGTGTGATGTCTTCGGGGCTTAGTATGCCGAAGACAACAGCTGATGCATTAGAAGAGCTCCAGGGTTACAGGGTAATGAAAAACTTGTTGCTAAAGCAAGGTGGTAAGTCTCACATATAGTTCATATATGCTTCTGCAGCAGACCTTGCGGCAGAGATGCTACTGGTTTTGGAAGCTACTAGAGTGTTAAGACCTATTGTGATATGGACATCATTTTGGTTTATATGTCCTTTGCTTCGTGCTATACAGCTGAAGAATAATTTTGGCATACCGTTCTTTTTTTTCTTCTGTAAATATATATGTAAATTTGATAATAGAAGTTTTGCATAATGTTTAAGATTTTGTTACGTAGGGTCTGGCATATATGTATATAATAGATGAATTCTCTTATGAGGTTCATGAATGTACAGAAAGGTAGGCTTAGTAGCCATATGATTGTTACATTTAAAGCTTTGCTGAAACCGTTATGTATTTCTTATGTGCTTGATTTTTTAAAAATAGTATAAGTAGTTTATTAATCTTCTTGATGAGCACGTTTGAGAATCAGAGAAATAATTTATCTGAAGTTTTGTTTAGGTGTTGATTGGTAATCCGTTGGTTTTGGGTTTATTTATTTATTTATTTTTTAATAATTTTTTTTACCTTAATTATGTATAGTTTGCTTATTTGTTAGTGTTGGTGATGGATAGAGTTTGTTAGTTACATGAAATAATTGTACATTTGAAAGGGAAAAAAGAAACATAAACAGCAAATTAAAAATCATTTTCAAACTGTTTTTATTTCGGTGTTTCTCTATTTTGGTGTTTTTGTTTTGTCTTCCTTCAGTTTGTAGTTGTTAATTGACATTTTGAACAAACATTAACCATCGTCAATACTTGAAACATTTAAAATAAACAAATTTTGCATAATTAAATAGAAAAAACTAAAAATAAGAAACTAATGCGTTACCAAGCATTGAAACAACTTCTTCTTTATTTCTTTTGCTATATATATGATCCATTTCACTCTTTGAGATTGAGTGACGCTGTCTGCACTGGGAAATTGATATGGAAAACAATGTCAAATATAGTAAGCTAAGTTGGTATGCTTTTTACATTCATACTCATGAAGTTATGGGTTCGGATTATATCATTTCCATTTGGAATTGTTGTAATCATTAAAAAAAAAAAAAACATATACAATATAGTATTATTTTATTGATTTGAATTAGATTTCCTAACCCTTTTAAAGATCTATTTATCCTTATTTAGTTCAGGTTAAGTTTTTAACATATAAAATAATAATAAATATTTTCCATTTTTTTATATAAATTAAGAAAGGGAAATTCATTATCAGAGCTTAAAAGATTTGAAGATTATCCTTATTTAGTTCATATTAAGTTTTTAACATATAAAATAATAATAAATATTTTCCATTTTTTCTTTTTTTTACAAATTAAGAAAGGAAGATTCATCATCAGACCTTAAGTCCATAATTTGAAGATTATCACCCATGAACATTAACAACTAAGTTGTGTTAGAGGGGACAATTCCCTATATTAGTTGGTAAACAAAGTTGGTTTATCTAGACTTTTAAATAAATTGTAAGATTCTATTTGTGTACGTGTGAGATTCCAATCTAAACGTAGATCGTAGATTTTAAATGCTGGTTTTGGCTTTTTTTTTTTTTTTTTTGGTGAATGCTGGCTAGATTCTCATATTACTGTACTATATTGGCAAGGTCATCAAACTTTTTAGTGAAAATTTTTAGAGTAAATATCATTATAACCCTTTTTATTTTACTATTTTTCAATAAATAATATAGTTTTATTGTAAAAAAAAATAATATTAGTATAATCTCCATACATTTTACTTTCCTTTCAAAATAGCAACATTTTTTAAAACTTTTAGTGATAAAATTAAAAATTGACTCATTTTCCCTTCAATTAATAAAATTCTTTTACCCATTCTTACACATAAAAGATAATAAAATTTAATGAATAAGAATAATGTGATCAAATTCACAATCAACTTTTTTTCCCCCCCTTTTAAGAAAAAAAAAAAAAGTTTCAAATGCATAAAGCTTAAGTCTTAAATTTTCATGTGAGACAATCATGATTATTATAAATAGCTTGTTATTTTATTTTTTAGATAAACTGGGGAAGGGAGACTTTAACTTTGAAATTTTAGCAATTTTGAAGAAGTATGTATATGTAATTGTGTGTGTATTTTTTTTTTTCTTTTTCAATGTTCTTTGAAATATATATATATATATATATATATAGAAGTGATAAAAAAAAAAAAGGTTAAAGAAAAGGTAAATGGGTTAAATTCCAATTCCTTGAATAAGAGTTTTAAAAAATAATATTACATTAAAAAAAGCAAAATAAAACAGACATTAATAATATTTTTCATAATAAAAATATAACATTAAAAACATAGCAAATAAAGGAATGCTATAATAGTATTTACCCAAATTTTTAAAACAATTTTTATCCATAGACTAATTTCATCTCGTTCAACAATCATACCTTTTTAATTGCTAAACAGATATTCCTATTATTACCAAAAAGCAGATACTCCTCTTATTCATTAAATAAATAAATAAATAAATAAAACAAATATTCTGTTTCTCAAAACTTTAGGTCCCGTTTGAAAAGTGTCAAACTTGAGAGAGAAATTAAATTTTAAAATTTAGTTTTTTGAAAATTAATTTTTCTCTTGGTTTGTTTGGTGAGTAATAGGAAAATTAGAATTTGTAAGTAGTTAAATTTAATATTGCATAATAACTTAAGAACAAATATGTATTTTAAAAAAACTTTAAATCTATTATCTCTAAAATTTTCAAAATAACATTTTTATAAATGAGAATAGTTTTTCCACATATTTTCTTATATTGGTAGGAATCTAATTCCGTGGGTCTACATTTTTACACCTCATAATAAATATCCAAATGAAAGAAAGTTATTACTTTTTCAAAAAAATTAGATTCCCACTAATTTTACTATAATCCAAACATACAGTTAGGTGAAACAAAACCTTACATGCTGACATGGCATTATGATTTGTAAACAAAATTCGTTAGGAGATTAACGGTGTTAAAATCTAAATCTATGGAAAGTAAACCTAAAACAATAGACCAACATTATTTTGTAAACAAAATTTGATGAAAAAATTTAATCACCTTAACATTTTTGTTTGTACTATTAACTCTAATTTGGTAGGAAAACTTTACGATTCTAAATTTTTGGCTTTCCAAGTTTTTCTCAAAGAAAATATTTTATTTACTTCATTTCAGATTTCCAGTACATGCAAAAACATCTCTGAAGTTTTTAATAATACTATTCATATCCCTAAATGAATCTAAATTATCCGTATTTCCTTTACTAAGTTAATTTACTTTCAAAATTCCCTTTATTAATTTATTTTTCGTAATAATTAATTTGTAAACTTCAATTGTTATAATTTTAATTAAACTATAACACAATTTTTCTTTTCTTTTTTTTTTTTTTAATAAAAAAGAGAATATTTTATTTACATCATTTGAAGCTTCGTGTACATGCAAAAATATCTCTCCGGTTTCTAGTAATATCATTTATATTTCTAAATGAGCCTAAATTATCCTTATATACTTTTTAAAGTTAATTTACTTTCAAAATTCCCTTTATTAATTTATTTTTTGTAATAATTAATTTGAAAACTTCAATTGTTATATTTTTAATTAAACTATGATATAATTTTTACTTTTTTATAAAAAAAAAAAAACATATATGATAATTTTAATTACATAAGCAATTTTAAGTAAGTTATATATTTGATAAATATTTACTTAAATATATTTGAAAAAATATATAATATATTTAGTTGAACATATTCGAAAAATTATTTTATATTTTAGTTGAACTTATTTGACAAATTATAATACATTTATTAAATATATTCGACAATTATCATTGTTTAATTAAAGTCAACACTTAGCTTTTTTATTTTTATTTTTAATTTCAAACTGAAAAATTATCATATAGTTTAAATAAAATTAATTAAAATATATATTAACAAATTTTTTAAATCTTCAAAATAATTATTGCAAAAATAAATAAATAAATAAATAATATAAATTTTGATAGTAATTTAACTTTAATATAGGTATAAGGGAAATTTTAACTTCTCCAAAAAGTATGGAAGATATTATTAAAAATTTAAATGATGTTTCTATAATTATCCAAAATCTCAGGAGATGTATCAAATGACATGTATTTGAGGTGGCAACCCATGATCTTCATTTGGGGAAAATCTTGGCAAGCGAAAATTAGGGATTTCTAGCATCTTTCAAATTAGTATTTTCTAGGTTACAAATTTGTCTGTTTGTTTTTGTTAAAAATATAGTTAGGTCTTCTTTATTTAATTTAAAAATTTAGACTTGTAATGCACATGCTTGATTTAACAAACTAACTAAAAATTATTTAAGCTACGTTTGGTATACAGAATAATTATTCCTTTAAAATTAGGAATAGTTATTCATAGTAATAGAAAATAGAAAAAGAATTGATAATTTCTATTTTTATATTTGGTAAAAATATTGACTTAAAATCAAGGTTTAGCCTTTATAAAATATTTTTTTTTTTAAAATATTCAATTTTGATAAAATTTAATTAAAAATTAAAAATTACATTTATCTATATATTTTTAATATGTGATAGTTAATTTAAATTTAAATGTAATAAGAATATTTTAAAGTTTATCAAAATTAAAACATAGGAATAGAAATTTTGAGAGTTTAAAATGGAATTATTATTCCTTCAAATGGAGAAATATTTATTTCTTTAGAATAGCTATTGTCAAATTTAAAAACTTACCAAATATAAAAAAAAAAATAAAAAATTATGGAATAGGAATCCTATTCTTATTGTTATTCCATAATAGAAACATATCATTAATGTATGAGTATTTTAGAAGTAGGGTTAAAGACAAAAGTGAGAGCATAACTGTCTAAATATTAATATAATATTGTTCAAACAAGGCAGTAAGAAGATAAGCTTTTATGAATCTAACCCAAATTCAAAGATGATTATTTATAAGATTAAATTTTACATTAACTTTGAAATTTGAAATTGTGTGAAATGAATGTTAAAATTTTAAATTTATTACAAATCAATCCAATTGGCTAAGAGAGTTAATTTTACCATTAGATGATGTTAGAATACCAGCGTAATAATTCATTTTCAACAAAAAATTAAAAAAATATATAATTTTTTATTTTTTCATTTTATATTTATGATTTTTTATTTGAAAAATTGTATTCATTCATATTTTATTTAAATTAAATTTCTAAAGAAATTAAATATTTTTGACATAAAATTAGACCAAAAATAAAAATTTAAATAATTTTAAAAATGAAATAAAATAATTCAGTAGACCTAAATTTAATAATAATTTATTAAGCCCAAATCATAAAAAAAATTAGTCCAAAGTAAAAGAAAATAATAAAAAAAAGAAGACAAAAAATGAAAACAAATTTTAATTTTCCTCGTCTTTTATTTTGGTGTTAGAAGCAAAGGAGGTAGATCTGCCTACACTCAGTTGCAAATACTCTATTTTAAAAGGTATAAACGACCATAGAAAGATTAAAAATATAATGAATCACTTTTGATTAAAAGGATAACGATCTAAAAATAATAAAAATAAGTTATTAGGCCAATAAACATAAAAAATAACAAAAATACAATCAATAATAAAAAAAATTAGTTTTTATTATTTTTAATAGACCAAAATAAAAAAAGCATAAAAATTAAATTTTATTTTTATTTTTTCTAATTTTCTCTTTTTAGGGTTCTGGCATAAAAAAAATATTATTAATTTTTTGATCTAATAAAAACATTTTAATCAGACTAAAAAATTCAATTTTATTTTTATTTTTATTTTATCTAATTTTGATCCAATTTTTATTTTTTTATTTTCGTCTGATTATTTTTATGGTTTGGGCATCAAATATTATTATTAACGTTTGGTCTAATAAAATTATTTTATTTAATTTTTTGTCTAATAAAAATATTTTTATTAAACCAAAATTTCCAATTTTATTTTTATTTTTGGTCAATTCTAGATCAAAAACATTTAATTTCTGTAGAATTTCAGTTTAAATAAAATAGAATTGAATACAATTGTCAAAATAAAAAAATACAAAATGGAAAAATAAGAAATTTAGTTTTATTTCAAAAATTTTTAAATTTGCTTTTGTTGAAAAACAAATTAAGACATCAGTACTACATTAGCATGCTGACATCATCTAGTGCTAAAATTAATCTTATTAGCCAATTTGATTGGTTTGCAGTAAATTTGAAATTTTTTAGATTCAATTCGAATTATTCTTAAGGGTTTAACTTGGGAAATATTATATCTGGATCTCTTTATATTTGCATTAATTGCAATTTAATTCTTTAGGTTTGAAAATTGTAAATAGTACTTCTAAAGGAGTGTGAATAATATTATTTTAAAGGATATGAATGAAACAATTGAGTAGAAGGTGATGATTTTTCAAATCTAATAGGAAGTTGATGATATTTTTGAAACTAAAAAAACTAATTTATATTTAAGTTAAACCTCAAAAAAGACATATGAAATTAACTCTTTAATTTTCAACCTCAAACTTCAGGATACTAAGGTGCAATTAAGGCTTATTTATTTATTTCCTTATGATTTTAAATTCTTCTTTATTCCATTGTTTGTGGGAGAAAAAGCAAGAAAATAAATAAAACCTTTGAACGTACAATGGCTTCATACTTCCTGTATTCATACAACTATATCATAATTTAATTACATTTACTGAAGTTTACTTCTATTTTAAGTCATATCCAAAAGTTTCAAACAATTTTAAAATACCCTTTATTGTTAGTCAATTATTGCTAAATTTAATTATAAAAGGGTAAAATGGTATTTGAGCATCCTTTGAAAAGCAAAATTTTTTTTATTATGTACTTTAAAAAATATGTAATATAATAAATAATAATAAAAATATAAAACAAATATATTTCAGATAAATAAATGATCATTATATTTTTATCCCTCTCTCTCTCTCCCCCCCTTCCTAGATCCCTTTATTCTCAAATTCCAAACTCATTCCGTCTCCTTCGGGTTTCCCTTTATTTATTTATTTTTTTTTTTTGCCTTTATTTATTTATTTATTTACTAAGATTCTAAAGATTAGAAGAAGACTTTTGAGATGATAGAGAGTAAAATAGGTGTAGTGGTGGGGGAAAGGGCATGGACCCAATGACTGCAGATTTGCAGTTGCTTGAGGAAGAAAATATATATATATATATATATATATATGATTATTATTTCCATTTTTAAGTCACAAAAAAAAAAAAGGAAAATTGTTGGTAATGAATATTGGAGGTGAGCAAGAGGGTAAGAAGTTTGTGCATAGTTTATTCGGGTGGGTTTGATGTTGAATTTGTGATGGAGATTTATAAATTATGTACTTGTTTGGATGATGAGAAAAACTATACTACATGTTTGAAAAATTAGATAAAATCTATCTGGATAGTGAGACAATTAAATTTTTTTTCTTCAGCAATCCAATATTTTGTTTCCATACGTCGACCTACATTTTACATTAAAGCTGAAATCGGAGGACTGAATGAGTGATTTGATCTTATAGATTTATTATTTATTTATTTATTTTTCCTTCATTTTGGGGGTTAGAATATGAGTTCTATATTGGTTGAAAATTTGGGGAATGTCGGTCACCAATACGGAGTTACAGGTCGGTGAGGAAATGTGGCGCCCATTTTTTATTTTTATTTTTATTTTTTGTTGTTGCCATTGACCTGGGATGGTGAATTTGCTTTCCAATTTTTCTTCCATCCTCATAACTATCTAATTTCTTCAAATCTATGATTGGCCCTTTATTTTTATTTTTTCTTCTCCTTCTTCTTCCTTTGTCTACATTATGAAAATTTGCTTTGGTTTTTTTTTTTTTTTTTTCTATAAATCTTTTTACAATTCTTAACTTCAAAAATATATTTTATTTATTGACTGAAATAAAGGTTGGTAATATAAAAATATATTTATTTATTTATATAAACTTTTATTTTTATTTTTCAATATGATAAATCAATGTTTGCTTTTTTAAGAAAAAAATAGTAAATCAAATTTAATATTTCTGAAAATATAGATATATCATAGAAAATGAAAATAAATATGTAAAATATGTGATAAAATATTTTAATTATAGAGTGATAAAACTAGTGTTTTTTATCTATAAAGTAAAACATCTAAATTTGTAGATATATTAATAATTATGAAAAAAAGATAAAAGAAATTAATTTTTTTTTAATTCTAAAGGCACTTACTTCATTTTTATTATGCCATGGAGGAGAGAGAAAACATGTTTGAATTGAAGTTAATTTTTAAAGGGTGTTTTTGAAATCTTTCAAACCTCTGGATATGATTTGAAAAAGGAGTAAATCTTTGGAGGTATAAATGAAATTAAACCTGTTAGAAATTGTTTTAATGGTGTATATGGATTTAGAAAACAAATAAAGTTTTGCATGGACAAAATAAGGGTTCGTTTGAGAATTGATTTCTATAATGACTTTCTTCCCAAGAATCACCTAATTATTATTATTATTATCATCCAAGAATTTCTTATTAGGTGATTTCCTAATAACACAATTACGGAAAATGATTTTAGAATTTTTGCTAAATACTATAGGCTGTGCCTCTGTCTCACTGAAATTAGTTTTAGCCATTTTAAAATTATTTCCAAGATTAGCACTAAATTATATATCTATCCAGTGAATCACTAATCTCAGTTTTTGAAATAATCCTAAAAGTAAAATTATCTTAATATTAGTTTGACTATATATGCAGCAAGAATTCTCTAGCCAGGGAATTTTTGACTTTATAAAATTAGGGATTTTTTTTTTTTTGTGACAAGTGAAATGTTGCTACATCTCATCTAGGGGTTTTACATTTGAATTTAAATATTAATAATCATTTTATTCAATGGTTAAATTTTTACCATATAAGCATCCATGATTTGATTAACTTAGGAATTTTCTTGTAAGAAACTTACTCATATATATAGTCTCTTTCCAATGTGAATGTCTACAACTTGATTAAGTTGTGGACTAAGTGTTTGTAGCCAAGGGTTAACATTTATAGTTAATATCTATATATTAAAACCACTTTTTGATATAAATTTTTGTTGGAAAAACTTGGTTTATGAATCACGTTTAATCGTCATTTTGAGGCTTGATTTTGAGCAAGTCTTACTAAGTCATTATGGAAGATCAAAATAGAATTGAACTATCCTCCATGAGATCTTCCAAGTGGTACATTATATTTAAAAATAATGCTTGGATGAATGAGATTTTGATGCTCAAATTATGGCCACTAGGAAAAGGTTAAAAAGCATAACGGAAACTTGTTATCTGTAAAGTAATGATCTATTTTGAGAAAACATTATGTATTTGAATTTTTGAGTAGTTTGACCATGTTTGATTAAATTCAACTTTTAAATGTGATTAAGTTTAATTTTTTTTCTTAGAGATAAAATTTGATTTTGACTCTTATACCATTATATAAAGCTCATCGATATGAGTTCGTGAACATGTGAAACATCGAAATCAAAGTTAAGGTTTGAAACTTATGGTCAAAAAAACAAGTTAGTTGTATTTTTGTAAATTATGTTAAATTGGGTCATATTCTTCCTTTACCCACCCTAAAATGTCGACCACCATTGTTGTCTCCTATAAATCAACAACTTCAAAGCTTCATAACTTACTTTAATGACCTCTGTTCACTTTGTCATTTGTGGCGTTGGAAAGCTTGCATGATGAAGAACATCTTCCAACAAAAATTTGATCGGTAATCACTAGAATCTTGTCAAAAAGTTCATGAATTCCATTTTTCAATCTCCAAAATCCAAGCACTTTTGGTTGTGGAAAAAGGGTCCTTTCAATATGGTTTTAAAAGTGTCTCCTTTTTCTCAACAACAAAATCAAGTTTCAACAACACTTTATTTTTTATTTTCGAACAACCTTTAACCACCATTAATTCTATTTGAAAATAGATTCTTATCATACATCTCTTAAGCTTCGTTTTGATATATATATATATATATATTGTATAATTTAGTTAAGTATTTTAAAAAACCCATATTTGGGTATATGAGTATTTTGGGTTTTATAAATTTGGACAATCTAAGTATGTTTTATTTGGTTAATCTTGATATATTTAAGTTGTTAATATTGTATGAGAACTATTGAAGCATTAATTTCGATAATTATCAAAATACCCAATTTTAGGTAAGTGGGTTAAGAGCAATTATACTTGATTTGGATAGTAACTAGATATAGGACCAAATTGTTGTTGGTAATATGTTCCTAGATATTACTACGACATGTTTCAATTTTATAAGATTGATTATAGGTTGAAAAATCCCAATTTTGAATACTATATCCAAAGGACTCACAATATAATTCAACCATTTAGAGATCAATTTCGATACTTTTAGAATTTTAATTTTATTTGAGACATTTTGATGAGAACCCGCCTAAACCCATGCAATCCACTTCTCGCTGGAGTGTTGATCCTGTGCAACTGACTAGGCCAATTACTAGGGCGTAAGCTAAGAGGTTTAAGGAAAATCTTGTTAGCTTCATACAAGGAATTATTAAATCTCAAGAAGGCGTAATTGTATTAGAAGATTCTAAACCCATATTGAGCATTCAAATTGTGAAAGTAGAAATGGACTTGAGAAGCTATATTAATACTTTTGAGGACTCCAGGCAACAAAGGACGAGCCTATAAGTTTATCATATCATTTGGTATCAAAGCCAAATTCTATTTAAGTTTGATCTATCTTATTTGCTTTGCTTTATTTTTGTGTTATTCTGCAATTTTTATATTAGGTTAAGATTGTTTCTATCCATATACGTTCTGCATATTTTAAAAAATAAAAAAATTCATAGCCAAATTTTTGCTTTCTAGTTTGTTAGTTGATTTTGCATATTAGTTCTTGTTAATTTGGTTTATTATTGATTTTCCTTTGCTAGTTTTAATTTTTAATTAGTTGCACTCACATATATAAAAAAAAAAAAGAAAGAGAAAATTTAAAAACATATTACAAAACCCTAAAATTTTGCAATTTATTTTTGCTTGGAAGATAGGATCAGGTTTGAGAATTTGTTGGCTTTGGAGTTGTGTTTTTGTGGTGATTGTGCTGCTGGAAATTGTGTGATATTATACTGTTGGTGATAAAAAAAAAAAAAACAAAAAAAAAAAGAAGCCAAAGTTTTAAAAAAAAAAGTTTGAGCAGAAGGATGGTTTTTGAAGGTTGAAAAATTGAATTTGTTTGGATTTGGAAAATTCAATTGTGTTAGTTGGAGTTGCTATTTATTCAATATTGGTTGCTGGATATTGTTATTGGAATATTGTGTGCTAATTGATTGGATTAAAATTGGTTTAAGGATTTGAGACAAAGACTTAAATTATAAGAACTATAACCAACAACTATCTCATATTTTGTTCAAATTGTGTTCTTGTTAATTGTTTGAATCCTTTTTGAAATTTTATCCTTGAATTTTGGTCTCTTAATATTCTGGTTTATTCCCTTATTAAATCTGAACATTGCCTTGTTAATTTTCCTTGTTGTTGGTTAGAAAAGCCGAGAGATAGGTTTGTTAAATTCACTTGGAATTTGCTTGTTTCCTGCTTCTATTTTATTGATAGGTTTAATTAGGACATACTTGTGATCTAATTACTGGTTTTAAGTGTGTTTTATTAGAACTTTGATATAATCTTTGAAGTGGAAAAAAGGCAAAAGAGTGTGAGCTTATAAAAGGGTAAAAAGCCGAAACTATTGTGAAAACACAAGTGAACGAGACCTTGTTTAAGTGGTACACGTGAGGGAGTGAATTTGGTGAGGTTTCTTGTATTATTTCACTAGCATGATAGATTCAAGATTAAGAAGAGGAGGTGACTTTATGAGAGAACTTGGAGAGGATTCCATGGGTTTCAAGGGAGAATCTAGAGTGTAAGGAAATTCATCAGAACCTATAGACATTTAGGCGGTCTTGGAGCAATTACAATGGATGAATGCTGGATTTGATCAAAGGATGGATAGGTTTGAGAGCCAACAAAGAAGGTCGAACCTTAGGATGAAACCATAAGGAGGATGTGGTCGAGGTAGATGAAGCCATGAATGCTTAAGGGAAGAAGTTGAAGAAGGTGATTTTGGAGATATTTTTAAGGTGGAGTACAAAGACATATTTGCACTCCAAGGAAGGCAAAACTATGGTAGGCAACGCCGAGAGGAAGGTGATGATTTAGGCAATATCAGGGTTAGTATACGATAATTTTTGGGGAAAAGTGATCCGGAGGCTTATTTAGAATGGGAAGAATACATGGAGATGATTTTTGATTGCCATAACTATTCAAAGGCAAAAAATGTTAAGTTGTCCACCTTAGAATTTGGACACTATGTGTTACAATGGTGGAACAATGAACAAACTACCCGAAGGAGAGTTGGTGATGAGTTGATAACCACTTGGAGACAAATGAAAGGACTCATAAGGAAGAGGTTCGTACCAAGTCATTATCACAGATTGTTGCATCAAAGATTACAATCTTTGAGTTAAGGAAATAGGTCGGTAGAGGACTATTATAAGGGGATGGAGATTCTCATGATGAGGTTGAGCTTGAATGAAGACCAAGAGGCAACAATGGCTAGGTTTCTTGGAGGACTAAACCGAGAGATTGCAAACCAGTGGACTTACAACAATATGTGGAGTTGGAGGAGATGTTGCACATAGCAATCAAAGTTAAGCACCAACTTAAGAGGAGGGGCGATAATAGCTCATGGCTTGGAGGGGCTTTAAGTAGCTAGAGAGCAAATTCAACTAGCTATAGAAGCAATCCCACATTCGAGCCAAGACCAAAGCTGAAGCAAGAGGAAGGAAGTGCAATTCGGCCAAAAAGAGACACCTACGCCGAATCTATACAAGTACTAAAACAAAGTGGTAAGCTTGATCCTAAACCATCAAGAACTCATGATATTGTATGTTTTAAATGTCAGGGTTGAGGACACATTGCCAACCAATGCCTAAATAGAAGAATTATGGTGCTGAAGAATAATGGAGAGCTGAAATCGGACAGCGAGGAGTCAAAAGCCAAAATTGAGCATGAAAAGGGAGAGTCCAAAGATGAAGAACAAGATGAACTCATGGCTTAAGAAGTTTCAAAGGCCGAATTAAGTTTGGTAGCACGAAGGGTTTTAATCGTGTCCAAGAATGAAGATTATTATTCATACAGAAAATTACTTGTGAGAAAGATTTCTCTTAATTCTCTTTGAACACACAGAATTTCATTAGAGAACTAGTGTTCTAGTTTGAGTTATCAATAGGACAATCCATAACCTATTGTGGCATATTGGATATACCAAGGTTTCTAATCACAAGTTAATTAAGGGTTAAGGTGACCATTAAAATATGAACTTAATTTCGATCCGGACTAATTTAATACGGGTTTAGAAGCAAGTCAACCTAGGTTCGTATTATATTTGGTATGCACTGATGTCTTTAATTCAATGTTTGGAGTTTAAGCAATGCTTTGTTACGTTATAGGCACATGTATTATGCTTGGAGAAGACCTGACATTTTAGTAGGAGTGAGCATTAGCAGTATCTGTATAACATCCCACTTTCATTGGCAATACCTGTTACTCTTTGTTGATATTGTCCCTAATTTAACCATTGCACTTGGTATGAGATTTTTGTTTAGAGCTTCCTAGGATGTCACCCCATCCTTGGACTACTCTTGCCTGAGCATGTTTAATTTTAGAGTTCTTTTAAGCCCTAAAACCAATTGCTTTGAAAATGCCTCAGCATTACGAGAGTAATTATTATTACATTTGAACGATCCCCCACACCATACTCATACGATGTGGGATTGGACACCAGATAACTCGTCACATCTGGGCTATACAGGATTAGGCACCATATAGTTTGTCGATGCCTCTTGCACCTGCCAACACTGGTTGTCACAATCTACCCCCCCATAAGGTCTCGTGTCATCGTCGTTGGTACACTTTTTGTCAGATACAGGCTTTGATACCATTTGTAAGACCCTGCCTCCATTAAGACTTATTAATCTCTGCCAATGTTATCCCCAATTTAGCTATCATACTCGGTATATGGTTTTTTGTTTAGAGCTTCCTAGGAGGTCATCTATCCTTGGACTACTCTCACATGAGCATGCTTAACTTTGAAGATCTTTCTAATATGAAAGTCAACCATTCTAAAAAGGCCTCAGTTTTATGAGAGTGACTATCATTACATTTGAACCATCCTTATGAGAACTCATCTACACCCGTGCAAACTACAACTCGCTGGGTTGTTGATTCTGTTCAACTGAAGACGGGACCAATAACTAGGGCACAAGCTAAGAGAGTTAAGAACAACATGATTAGCTTCATTAAAAGAGTAATTCAATCCCAAGAAGGTGTATTAATGTTAGAAGATTTAAAACCCGTAGCGAGCATCCAAGTTGCGAAGGCAGAAATGGACCTGGGAAGTTGTTTGGTACATTTGTGAACTCTGGGCAGAAAATGATCGATTTGTTGGCATATGAACATGACTGAGCTCACCAAGAGGCCATGAAATCATGACAAAGTAGAAGCAAGGCTGTTTAAGCACATCATTTGCGCATACACTTCAACATTGGCCAAATTATTCTGTTTTGGCACTGGAAAGAAGGTATCTTGTAATCCACAGAAACTTTGATCATTCCAAACAATGGAAATGTGTGGGAACCAGTTATAATCCTACTAGGCATCCTAGATGGCATATTGGATCTGATTTAGGACCTAAACTACCTGGTGATTGAACAAAGACAATTACTTTCCAAATCTGAAATTTGACTTTTTGTTTTAGGAAATAGTCTTTTATTTTGGATCTTATTTAATTATTTGCTGGAAAAATTAATTTAGGAAGGTTGATATTTTATTATTTTGATTGTAAATTAATTAATTCCTATTTCAAAGTTTAAGAAAAGACTTGGAAATTCGGCTACTTTCTTATTCCTTTTCTATGTTGGCCGCATTTTACCTAATTTAAGGTTTATTTCTTTTGTAACTTTAGCCTATTTAAAGGCTTATTTTTTAATGAAACACAGCTTAGATTATTATACAGAAATTATTTGTGAGAAGAATTCTTTTTGTTCTCTTTGAACAACTATAACATCGAAAAGAGATCGAGTGTTTTAGTTTGACTTATCAATAAGACATCCATCACCTATTGTGGCGTCTTCATCATATACCAAGGTTTCTAATCATAAGTTGATTAGGGATTGACATGACCATTAGAATTTGAATTTAATTTTGATCCGGCTAGTATAATATGGGTTTAGGTACAAGTCGACCTCGGTTCGTATAATTTGGTATTGGAGCTAAATTTTGATCAAGTTTGGTCTATCTTATTTTCTTTGTTTGGTTTTGTGTGTATCTAAAAATTTAACATTAGGTTAAGGTTGTTTCCAAATCATACAAATTCTGCATAAAAATAAAAAATAAAAAAAATCTTCATAGCCGAATTTGATTCCTTTGTTAGCCGAATTTTTACTTTCTAGTTTGTTGGTTGGTTTTGCATATTAGTTCTTAGTAATTTGGTTTTTTTATTATTATTATTTGCTGTTTTCATCTTATTTAGTTGCATTCATATATTCAAAAAAGAAAAAAAAAGAAAAAAAAGAAAAAAAAAGAGGAATTTGAAAGCATATTGCATAAACATTGTGCAATTTGTGATAGAATCATGTTTGACACTTTGTTGGCATTGGAATTTGCATTTTTTTTTTGTGGTGATTGGACTACTGGATATTGAGTTGATATTATTTTATTTGTGATAAAAAAAATGCCAAATTTAAAAAAAAAAATTGTAAAAAGCCGGTTTTGAAATATTGAAAAATTGAGTTTGTTTGGTATGGAATTTCAATTGAGAATTGTTGGAGTTACTGTTTATTCCTTCAATACTGGTTACTGAATATTAGGATATTGTGTGCTAAATTAATTGGATTAAAATTGGTTAAAGGATTTGACACAAAGGCCTAAATTACGAGAACTACAACCAACAACTATCTCATACTTTATTCCAATTTGTTGTTCTTATTAATTGATTGAATCCTTTTCTAAATTTAATCTTTGAATTTTGGTACTTAATATTCTGGTTTATCTCTTTGTTAAATCCGAAAATTGTCTTCGTTAATTTTCCTTCTTTTGGTTAGAAAAGCCGAGAATTAGGTTTTATCAATTCACTTAGAAATTGCTTGCTACTTGTTTTTGTTTTATTGATATGTTTAATTAGAACATGCTTGTGATCTAATTACTGTTTTGATTGTGTTTTAATAGAACTTTGAGATATTCTTGTCAGTGGAAAAAGGCAAAAGAGTGTGAGCTTAAAAGAGAGTCAAAAGCCAAAACAAGTGTATAAACATGAGTGTTGAGACCTTGTTTGAGTGATACATGTGAGGGAGTGAATTTGGTAAGGATCTTTGCATTATTTTTACTAACATGATAGATTCAAGAATAAGAAGAGGAGGTGACACTTAAAGAAATCTTGAAGACAAATCCGTGGGATTCAAAGGAGAATTTAGAGCAGCGGGAAGTGGAAGAGAATCTACTGACATGTTGGCGGTTTTGGAACAATTACAAAGGATGAATGCTTGCTTTGATCAACTTGATCAAAGGATAGACAGAATTGAACATTCACAAGGAGGACAAACCTAAGGCATGAACCAAATGGAGGCCATGGTTGAGGTCGAGGAGGCTGCGGACGTTTTAGGGAAGACTTTGGAGGAGGTGACTTTGGAGATAACCTTGAAGAGGAGTTCAAAGATATTTTTGCACTCTAAGGAAGGCAAAATCATGGACGAAAAGCCTAAGATGAAGATGATAACCTTGGAAATATTAAGGTCAACATACCCCCATTTATGGAAAAGAGTGATTCGAAGGCTTACCTAGAATAGGAAGAACGTATGGAGATGATTTTTGATTACCATAACTATTCCGAGGCGAAAAAGGTTAAATTGGCCACTTTGGAATTTGGACATTATACACTACAATGGTGGAATAATGAGCAAGGTACTTGAAGGAGAGTTGGTGATGAACTAATAATCACTTGGCGACAAATGAAAGGAGCAATGAGGAAGAGATTAGTGCCGAACCATTACCATAGGATGTTACATCAAAGACTACAATCTTTATCATAAGGAAGTAGGATTGTGGAGGACTACTACAAATAGATGGAGATGCTCATGATGAGGTTGAGCATGAATGAGGACCGTGAGGCAACAATGGGCAGTTTTTGGGAGGCTTAAATTGTGAGATAGCCAACCAAGTGGAATTACAACAATATGTGAAGTTGGAAGAGATGTTGCATGTGGCCATCAAATTGAGAACCAATTCAAGAGGAGGGGTATCGGCTCACAGTTTGGAGACATTTCAAGCAATTGGAGGTCAAGTTAAAGTGTATGGAGAAGCAATCCCACATTTGAATAAAGTCTAAAATTGAAATTAGAAGGGAGAGCTCCAATCGGCCAAGAAGAGACACAACAAGCTCCAAAGGCTGAATTAAGCTTAATGGGAAGAAGGGTCTTGATCGTGTAAAAAGATGAAGATTAAGTCCAAAGAGAAAACATCTTCCATACTAGATGTGACATTCAAGGTATCATTTGCAGTATGATTATTGACAGTAGAAGTTGTGTTAATGTTATTAGTAACGTTGCAGTGGAGAAATTAGGGTTAATGACAATTAAACATCCCAAACCTTATAGACTTTAATGGCTAAATGATAGTGGAGAGATGAAGGTAAATAAATAAGCCAAGGTAAAATTTAGCATTGATAATTATGTGGATATGGTTTTATGTGATGTTGTACCTATGCATGCTAGTCATATTTTATTGGGAAGATCATGGCAATTGAATAAGGATATCATACATCATCATCAAAAAAATTCCATTATATTTCGATTTAAAAGGAAGAAGATTAAACTAGAGTCGTTGACTCCAAAAGAGGTATTTAGAGATCAATTGTAAATGCAATAAAGGAAGGAGGATGAAAGGAAAAGGGAGAAGTCAAGCATGCCACCCATGGCTTCAACTATTATTCAAGAGAGTAAGGCCAAGCCATACCATAAAGGTAAGTTTTCTAAACCCGAGAGTGAGAAGAAAAAGAAAGAGAAAACCGAGAGTGATAAAGAGAAAGGGAAACCCGAGAGTGAGAAAGAGAGGAAAGAGAAGACAAAGAAAATTTTTATCTTAGCCAAGGTGAGGTTAAAAAGACATTTTTAAGTAAAAAACCTATACTGGTCATGTTGTATAAAGATGGTTATTTAAAGGTGCTTATGTTGTATAGAACTTTGTCTACATTGTTAAGAGCTTTAATTAGTGGACATTTGAGAATTTAGGAAGAATGTTTGCCTCATGTTGAATTTGCTTATAATAGAACCATACATTCTACTACTAAATATTCACCGTTTAAAATTGTTTAAATTTTAATCCTTTAACTCTATTAGATTTAACACCTTTGCCTTTAAGTGAACGTGCTAATCTAGATGGAAAACAAAAAATTGAATTTGTTAAGCAAATTCATGAGAAGACTAAAAAAAATATTAAAAGTTGAATTAAGCAATATGCAAAAGTTACTAACTAAGGCCAAATCAAGGTTGTATTCGAACTCAGAGATTGGGTTTGGTTGCACTTAAGAAAGGAGAGGTTTCCTAAACAACGTAAGTCAAATCTTATGCGCTGAGGGGATTGACCTTTTCAAGTTTTGGAGAGGGTTAATGAAAATGCCTGCAAGCTTGATTTGCCAAATGAGTATAACGTGAGTGCTACATTTAATGTTGCTGATTTATCTTCCTTTTCTATAGGTGATGATTTCGATTTGAGGGGAATGATGAGAACTCGTCTACACTACAACTCGTTGGGGTGTTGATCCTATTCAACTGAAGACGGGGCCAATTACTAGGGCATAAGCTAAGAGGTTTACAGAAAACCTGGTTAGCTTCATTCAAAGAGTAATTCAGTCTCAAGAAGGTGTATTACTATCAGAAGATTTAAAGCCCGTAGTGAGCATCCAAGTTGCGGGCAGAAATGGACCCGGGAAGCAATTTTGGTACATTTGTGGACTCCGGGCCGCAAGGGATGGATTTGTTGCCCTATGAAAGTAATTGAGCTCACCAAGAGGTCATGAAATCATGCCAAGGCTGTTCAAGCATATCATTTGTGCATACACTTCAACATTGGCCAAATTGTGCTATTTTGGCACTGGAAAGGAGGTATCTTGTAATCCACGCAAGCTTTGATCATTCCAATCTATGGAAATGTATGGGGACTAGTTATAATCCTACTAGGCATGATACATGGCATATTGGATCTGATTTGGAGTCTAAACTAGTTGGTGATTGGACAAATATAGCTTATTTGGAATGGTAGTCAACTACTTTTCAAATCTGAAATTTGACTTTTTATTTTAGGAAATAGTCTTTTATTTTGGATTTTATTTAATTATTTGCTGGGCAAATTAATTTGGGAAGGTTTATATTTTATTATTTTGATTGTAAATTAATTAATTCCTATTTCAAAACTAAGAAATTAATTAATCCAAATTAGTTTAGGAAAGAAATTAATTAATTCAAATTAGTTTAGGAAAAGACTTGGAAATTCGGCCACTTTCCTATTCCTTTTCTATGTTGGCCGCATTTTACCTAATGTTTTTAGGGTTTATTCCTTTTGTGACTTTAGCCTACTTAAGTGCTTATTTTTCAATAAAACACTGCTTAGATTATTATACAAAAATTATTTGTGAGAAGAATTCTCTTTGTTTTCTTTGAACACCTATGAAACCGAATATAGATCGAGTGTTTTAGTTTGACTTATCAATAGGACATCTATCACCTATTGTGGCATCTTAATTATATACCAAGGTTTCTAATCACAAGTTGATTAGGGGTCGAGGTGACCATTAGAATCTGAACTTAATTTTCATCCAGGTTAGTATAATACAGGTTTAGGAGCAAGTCGACCTAGGTTCATATCATATCTTCCATACGATACCAGGGAGGTAAGGGATTGGACACCAGCTAGTCTGTAGTGCCTTTTACACCTAGCCACATTGGTTATCACAATCCAATCTTTAGGGCCCAATGTCCTTTGCTAGTACACTTCTTGTTAGGATATAAGCTCTGATGCCATTTGTAACTCCTCGTCTCAACTAGCAAACTTGTTACTCTCTGCTGATATTATTTTCAATTTGACCATGGCCTTCAGTATGGAGTTCTTTGTTCATAATTTCTTAGGAGGTCACCCATCTTTGGGCTATTCTCACATGAGCACACTTGACTTCCGAGTTCTTTGAGATCCTAAAACGAACCACTCTGAAAAGGCTTAGGCATTATGAAAGTGACTATCATTACATTTGAACCATCCCCTATACCACATCCAGGTGATGTGAGATGGGACACCAGATAGTCTGCCAATGCCTCTTGTACTCGTCTACATTGTTCGTCACAATCCATGATTGGTTTATATTTTTAAATGATTTTGGGCAATATTAGTACAATATATATAGTTTGAATATTTTATATGTAGGTTTGATTAAAATATTTATCATATACCTATATAAATATATGTTTTTACATATATATGTTAGCATTTCGTGTGATTTTTATAAAGTGAGATACGTCTCAAACTCCTTACAAACTTACCTTCTTAGGTAACATTAACACCTACTATTCAAAATTGATTGTAATAAAATCTACCATTTTAAACATGATATCTATAGCATCCTACCAAGTCAGCTCCCATAAAATGTGAGGTGAGTTTTAGACTCCTTAAAAACATACCTCCTTAGACAAAGTTTTCTTAGATAATAGTAAAATGTACTATTCAAAATTTATTTTAGAAAACTCAACCATTTATTCTTTGACCATAATATTGACAAAGCTTCATTGGGAGGATTATTAATATTATTAAAATTGAATATATTAACCATTAATTTAATTTCAAAATTCTCTTAATATTTAAGTATTGTCGATGTTGGACCATACAAACTAATTAGGATTTTGAAATTAATTAAGATCTAATCCAATAAAACCCATTTTGCTTATCTGTTGGGGCATCACATAACTATTTTATTGTTGGACCTCTAATAGAGCCTATAAGCTTTAAATTAATCAAATTAATTTTAACCTTTACCAATTCAATATTTTATAATTAAATCAATTTAGGGATTTTTCATAATTATATAGTCTAGATATAAAACATATACTATTATACGCATGTATCTGTCATATAATGCAATAATGTGGCACCATCTATTCTATAGGGTATACAAGCACATATAAACATGTTATATCCATACAATTTAAACAACTAAAAAAACTAAATAATAAATAGGCCCTTGATCCATGGTTCCCTATAAAGAAAAATTACAAGCCCAATTAGAGTTACAAAGGACAAACTTGATTTCTTGACCTATTCCTCTTCCTTTCTGTAGATCTTGCAAGTCCATGGTGTATGGGCTAGGCTAGAACTGGTTTTCTAGCATTTTAAGCCCAAAACCATAAAACCTTAGCTTGTCTCCTATTGAACCCGAGAACTAAAAACATCACTAGTAGCCGTCCAAAACTTTGATAACTGTGAAATTTTACAAGTACGTAGATCCTCATCAGAGGAAGTTACTCACCAAAGATCAGTCAAATTGGATCACTCATGCGGCTAAAGAAGATGGAAGAGTGAGATCCTCTCGCAATAATTTCCAGTAGCACATGCTAGTGCATCCAACAACTTTTGACGACATTCCGATGCTTGTTGGCTTCATCTCCCAGTGTATTGTCCGTCCATCATGGTTGTTTCTTAAACCAATATCCAAAAAGTAATGAAAATTGATCAACAGTGATGACTATGCATTGAAATTAATCTACAAGGTTAATCCATGGTTTTTAGGCCAATTTTAGGTAAATGGGTTAAGAGCAATTACACTTTATTTGGATAGTGATGTGAATTCGCCCGTGCCTGCACAACCGACAACCCGCTGGGGTGCTGACTCGATACGGATGAAGATCGGGCCGATCACTAGGGCTCAAGCTAAGAAGTTTAAGGATAATCTTGCTGCCTTTATCTAGGGAGTAATTCATACTCAAAAGGGTTTTCCATACCTGAAGATTCAAGACCTGTTTTGAGCATACAAGTGGTGGAAGCCGATACGAACCCAGGTAGTGGTTTTGGTGTATTTATGGAGTCTGGGCAGCATGAAATGGTTCCAATGCTTTATGGATTCAATAAATATGTATAATAGGTCATGGAATCAAGTCAAGGCAGTTTTAGAGGCATACAAAAAGGGGGTTTGTGCATGGCATGAAGATTGGTCGGTTTTTGCTGTATTTTGTGCTGACTTTATTATATTTTGCTGAGTTGGTTTTTTTCTTTCTTCCAAGCAAGGAATACGTGTGGGACTCCATAATAAGATTATTTGGAATCCTAAAAAGCATATTGAAGCTAATTTGGAGCTTAAATTGGTCAAATATTGGTCAAAGTCAACTTAGTCAAAAAGCTAGTATTTTTAGTTTCCTAATTTGATTCTACTTTTTGTTTTAGGAAATTACCATTACTTTTTGGGTTTTATTTATTTATTTTCTGGAAAAATAAGTTTAGGAAAGTTATTATTTTATTATTTTCATTGTAAATTAATTAATTCCTAATTCAAAATAAAGGAATTAATTAATCCAAATTAGATTAGAAAATGGTGTGAAATTAGGTAATTTCCTAATTGGATTCTATGTTGGCCGAAATTTTCTAATTCTTTTAGGGTTTTATTTTGTTAATTCAAAGCCTATTTAAAAGCTTATTTTCAATGAGAAATAAAGCTTGAATTTAATAGTAAAAATTATTTGTGAGATTGAATTCTCTTTGTTCTTTTGAACACCTAAAACACCATTAGTGAATGAATGTTTTAGTTTGACTTATCAATAGGCTTTCCATCACCTATTGTGGCGTCTTCATTACATACCAAGATTTCTAGTCATATGTTGGTTAAGGGTCAAGGTGACCATTAGAACTTGAACATAATTAGATCTGGACTAATATAATACGGGTTTAAGAGCAGGTCGTCCTAGGTTTATATCATTTGGTATCAGAGACATTTTGTTAACGTTTGATCTATCTTTAATTGCTTTATTTGTTTTTATGTTAATATGCAATCTTAGCATTAGGTTAAGGTTGCTTCTATCATCATACAGGTTCTGTATATATTTTTTTTTTGTTAAAAAAAAGATTTCATTCCTAGTTGAATTAGGATTTCCTAGTTTTACCGTATTTTTGCTTCCTAGTTTGTTGGTTGTCTTTCAGTAATGTTCTTGTTAATTTTGGTTTTTGTTGATTTTTCTTTGCTGTTTTACTCATAAATATTTGCATTCATATATTCAAAAAAAAGAAAAAAGAAAAAAGAAAAGCCGAACAGATTAAAAAAAAAAAAAACAGCACTTTTGTATTTTGTTGGAGGTCACAGGTTTGGTGATTATTTAGTGTTGGAATTGCAATTTAGGTGTTGATTCTTGCTACTGTAGTTGTTTTTGTGTTCTGTGAGTAAAAAAAAAAAAAAAAGAAAAGCCGAATTTTAAAAAAAAAAAATGTCGGTTTGTTGAATTTGGTGTTGAATTTTGTTGCTAGAAATTTCTTGGAGCTGCTGTTTTGTTGATTATTTATTCAATATTTGGAGTTGCTGGAGAATTATTTTTGTTGCTAGATATTTGAATTTTGGGTGCTTAAATTATTTGGATTAAAATTAGTTAAAGGAATTGATACAAAACTAGAATTACAAGAACAACAACCAACACTATTTCTTAATTTTGTTCAAATTGATTCTTGTTTGTGTTTGGACTTCTTTTTCTAAATTTTTATTCTTGACTCTTTACTTACCATCTGGTCCAATTCTTAAAAATTCCAAAATTTTCCTTGTTAATTTGCCTTATTTTGCCTATAAAAGCCGAAAACTAGATTTCGCCAATTCATTCGGTATTGCTTGTTTTTGCTACTGTTTTGTTGATAAGTTAAATTAAAACATACTTGTGATCTACTTACTGTTTTTGTGGGTGTTTTAGTTAGAACTTTGAGATAATTCATTGAGTGGAAGAAATGCAGGAGCGTGTGAGCTTAAAAGAGGGTAAAAGCTGAAACTAGTGTGAAAACACGAGTATTGAGACCTTGATTGAGTGAAACATGTGAGGGAGTGATATTTGGTGAGAATTTATTTTACTTTGCACTATTTATACTAATATGGCAGATTCAAGGGTGAGAAGAGGAGATCCACCTTTAAAAATTAATGAAGAAGAGTCCATAGGATTCCATGGTGGTTCCCGAGCTATTGGGAGTGGTGAGCAAATGGACATAAAGGCTATATTGGAGCAATTGCAGCGGATGAATGCCTGATTTGATAACATAGATCAAAGGATGGATAGGATAGAAACATTACAAGGAGGGTCAAATACAAGGTTAGATGCTCATGGAGGTCGAGGTCAAGGTTGAGGAGGCCAAGGGCGACCAAGAGAGGAATTCAGGGGAAGTAACTTTGGCGATGACTTGGATGAAGGGTTTGATGAAATTTTTGAACCTTAAGAAAGGCCAATCCATGGGAGACCAGCAAGGAATGAAGATGATGATCTAGAGAATATCAAGATAAACATTCCACCTTTCATGGGAAAAAGTGATCCGGAGGCATATTTGAAATGGGATGAGAGAATGGAGATGATTTTTTATCATCACAATTATTCAGAGGCCAAGAAGGTGAAGTTGGCAGCAATGGCGTTTGGTCATTATGCACTCCAATGGGGGACCAATGAGCAAAACACTCGAAGGAGAGTTGGTGATGACTTGATCACTACATGGGGACAAATGAAAGGAGCCATGATGAAGCGATTTGTACCATCACACTATCATAAGTTGCTGCATCAAAGGCTTCAGTCTTTATCTCAAGGAAGTAGGTCCATGGAGCATTATTACAAGGAGATGGAGATGCTTATGATGAGGTTAAATATGAATGAAGATAGAGAAGCAACCATTGTAAGGTTTCTTGGTGGTTTGAATTGTGAAATAGCTAATAAACTAGAATTGCAACAATATGTGGAATTGGAGGAGATGTTGCATGTGGCTATTAAATTAGAACATTAATTTAAGAGGAGGGGAGTAAATTCATGGTTTGGAGGAGTTACAAACAGCAGGAGGTCAAATCCAAGTGCTTGGAGAAGTTGTGTGATTATTAATAGTGGAAGTTGTACAAATGTAATTAGTAACATTGTGGTTGATAAATTATGCTTAACAACTATTAAACATCAAAAACCATATAGATTACAATGGCTTAATGATAGTGGTGAAATTAAAGTGAATAAACAAGCCAAGGTAAAATTTAGCATAGATAAATATGTGGATGCTGTTTTGTGTAATGTTGTGACTATGGATGTTGGACATATTCTATTAGGTAGGCCATGGTAATTTGATAAAGATGCTACTCATTATGGTCAAAAGAATTGTATTGTTTTTAGATTTAAAGGTAAAAAGGTCAAGCTTAATCCATTAACTCCCAAGGAGATGTATAGATATCAACTACAAATACAACAAAAAAGGAAGGCCGAGAAGCTCAAAGAGAAGGCTAGTATGTCACCAACGATTCCACCGCCTAATCAAAAAGGAAAAGATGAGCTTTCTATCCAAGGTAAGTCTTTTAAAACCTAGGCTGAGTGGAAAAATTTTAATAAAACCGAGAGTGAGAAATTTGGTGCAAAAACTGAGAGTGAGAAAGGTGAGATGGCTGTGAGTGAGAAACGAAAAGAAAGAAAAGAAAAGAAAAATAAAAATTTTTATCTTAGCTTTGGTGATGTTAATAAAGCAATTTTAAATAAGAAACCATTGCTGGTTATGATTTTTAAAGATGCTTATTTAAAGATGTTTTTGCTGTATAGAACTTTATCTGCATTGTTGAGAGCTTTACTTAATGGAAATTTGAAAATTTGGAAGAGATTATTTGCTAAATTTAAAAAGTGTAATTTTTACCATAATGAGCATGTATTTCTAGATTTTGTTGTGATAGTGTTTGACCCAAGAGATTTGGTTTGGTTGCACTTACGAAGGGAGAGGTTTCCAAAACAAAGAAAGTCAAAGCTCATGCCGTGTGTGGATGGACCTTTTCAAGTTTTGGAGCGGATTAATTTAGAATGCCTACAAAGTTGATTTAATATGTGAATATAATGTTAGTGCCACATTTAATGTTGCTGATTTATCTCCTTTTGCTGTAGGTGATGACTTTGATTTGAGGGAAAATCATTTTCAAGAGGAGGGGAATGATGTGAATCCGCCCGTACCCACACAATCGACAACCCATTGGGGTGTCGACCTGATACGGATGAAGACCGGGCCGATCACTAGGGCTCAAGCTAAGAAGTTTAAGGGAAATCTTGCTGCCTTTATCCAGGGAGTAATTCATACTCACAAGGTGATGTGATTCCGCCTGAGTCCGCATAACCGACAACCCCTAGGGTGCTGACCCGATACGAATGAAGACCGAACCGATCACTAGGGCTGAAAATAAGAGATTTAAGGTCAAACTTGCTGCCTTTATCCAGGAGGGCTTGTCCATACTCAAAGATCCAAGACATGTTCTGAGCATACAAGTGGTGGAAGCCGGTACGGGCCTGGGCAGCAGTTTTGGTATATTTTTGGAGTCCGGGAAGCATGAAATGGTTCCAATGTTTCATGGATTCAATACATATGTCTAAGAGGACATGGAATCAAGTCAAATAAGCTTCAACATCATCCAAAAAGGGTGTACGGACAGTTAGTAAATTTGGCTGGTTTTTGCTGTATTTTGTGCTGGCCTCACTATATTGTGCTGAGTTGGCTTTTTATTTTTCTTCCAAGCAAGGGAAACATGTGAGGCTTCATAATAAGCTTATTTGGCATCCTAAAAAGCATATAGAAGCTGATTTGGAGCTCAAAGTGGTCAAAGATTGGTCAAAGTTAACTTAATCAAAAAGCTAGTATTTTAGTTTCCTAATTTGATTCTACTTTTTGTTTTAGGAAATTACTATTACTTTTTGGTTTTTATTTATTTATTTGCTAGAGAAATAAGTTTAGGAAAGTTATTATTTTATTATTTTCATTGTAAATTAATGAATTCCTTTTTCAATTCAAAATAAAGGAATTAATTAATCCAAATTAGATTAGGAGAGGAGTGAGAATTTCGGCCACCATAGGAAACCACTTTGTATCGCCGATTTTCCCTTTGTTTTTAGGTTTTCATTTTGTGACTTTGTAGCCTATTTAAAGGCTTATTTTTTTTAATAAGAATCAAGCTTGAATTTTATATAAAAAATTATTTGTGAGATTGAATTCTCTTTATTCTTTTGAACACCTAAAAACCATTAGTGAATGAATGTTTTAGTTTGACTTATCAATAGGCCTTCCATCACCTATTGTGGCATCTTTATTATATACCAAGGTTTCTAATCATAGGTTGGTTAGGGGTCAAGGTGACCATTAGAACTTGAACATAATTAGATCCGAGCTAATATAATATGGGTTTAGGAGCAGGTCGTCCTAGGTTTGTATCAAAAGGGCTTGTCCATACCTGAAGATCCAAGACCTATTCTGAGCATACGAATGGTGGAAGCTGATACGAACCCGGGTAGCGGTTTCGGTGTATTTATGGATCCCGGGCAGCATGAAATGGTTCCAATACTTCATGAATTCAATACATATGTCTAATAGGTTATGGAATCAAGTCAAGGCAGTTTTAGAGGCATACAAAAAGGGGGTTTGTGCATGGCATAAAGATTGGCTAGTTTTTACTGTATTTTACTGAGTTGTTTTTTCTCTTTTTTCCAAGCAAGGACAACGTGTGGGACTCCATAATGAGCTTATTTGGCATCCTAAAAAGCATATTGAAGCTGATTTGGAGCTCAAATTGGTCAAAGATTGGTCAAAGTCAACTTAGTCAAAAAGCAAGTATTTTAGTTTCCTAATTTGATTCTACTTTTTGTTTTAGGAAATTACCATTATGTTTTAGGTTTTATTTATTTGTTTTCTGGAGAAATAAGTTTAGGAAAGTTATTATTTTATTATTTTTATTGTAAATTAATTAATTCCTAATTCAAAATAAAGGAATTAATTAATCCAAATTAGATTAGGAAAGGGTGTGAAATTAGGCAATTTCCTAATTGGATTCTATGTTGGCTGAAATTTTCTAATCCTTTTAGGGTTTTATTTTGTTCATTCAAAGCCTATTTAAAAGCTTATTTTCAATGAGAAATCAAGTGTGAATTTAATACAAAAAGTTATTTGTGAGATTAAATTCTCTTTGTTCTTTTTAACGCCTAAAACACTAATGTGAATGAGTGTTTTAGTTTGACTTATCAATAGGCCTTCCATCACCTATTATGGCGTCTTCATTATATACTAAGGTTTCTAATCACAAGTTGGTTAGGGGTCAAGGTGACCATTAGAACTTGAACATAATTAGATCCGGACTGATATAATATGGGTTTAGGAGCAGGTCGTCCTAGGTTCGTATCAGATAGTATATAGATAATTTAGGAACAAATTGTTATTGGTAAAATGTACCTAGAGATTAGTACGACCTGTTACAAGGTACAATTTTATAAGATTGATTATAAGTTGAAAAATCCCAATTTTGAATACTATGTCCAAAGGATTCACAATATAATTCAACCATTTAGAGATCAATTTCAATACTTTAGAATTTTAATTTTATTTTGAGACATTTGGTATGCATTAATGTCTTTAATTTAATGTTTTGAGTTTAAGCAAAGCTTTGTTACATTATAAGCACATGCATTACACTTGGAGAAGACTCGACATTGGAGTAGAAGTGAGCATTAACGGTATTTGTATAGCACCCCACTTCCATTGCGGGACTTGTTACTCTTTGTCAATATTTTCTCTAATTTAGCCATTGCAATAAGTATGGAATTTTGGTTTAGAGCTTCCCAGGAGGTCACCCTATGCTTGGACTACTCTTGCCTGAGCATGTTTAACTTCAGAGTTATTTTGGACCCTAAAACCAATTGCTTTGGAAAGGCCTCAGCATTATGAGAGTGATTATTATTACATTTGAACTATCCCTCATACCACACTTGTACGATGTGGGATTGGACACCAAATAGCTTGCCATATCTAGGCAATGTAGGATTGGGCACCAAATAGTCTGCCGATGCCTTTTACACCTGCCAACATTGGTTGTCATAATCTACCCCCCTTGAGGTCCAGTGTCATCTTCGTCGGTATACTTCTGGTCGGATACAGACTTTGATACCATTTGTAAAACCCCAACTCTACTGAGACATGTTAATCTCTGGCAATGTTATCCCCAATTTAGACATACCGAAGGCAATGTTATCCCCAATTTAGACATGTTAATCTCTGGCAATGTTATCCCCAATGTTATCCCCAACTCTACTAAGACATGTTAATCTCTACTAAGAATTATGGTACGATGTGGGATTTGGATAACTTGCTTGTATGTTAACACACCTGCCTTGAAGACTAACACTTTAGCCTAAAGGCTTAATTACCTATCCAAAGAATACAATACCTGCTCGGAGGCTGATATACATGCCCTAAAGCTAATACACCTACCCAAAGGCTGAAGTACTTGCCTAAAGGTTACGTTACCTACCTGAAGGCTGAAGTACCTGCCCAAAGGCTAGCACTTCTATCTGAAGGATACGATACTTGTCTAAAGGTTGAAGTACCTACCCGTAGACTAGTACTTCTGCTCGAAGGCTACAATACCTGCCTGAAGGTTAAAGCACCTATCCGAAGGCTAGTATTTATGCTCGAGGGCTGTAGTACCTACCAATGGCTACAATACCTGCTAGTATAGTGCAATACCTATCTGGAGTAAACATATTTCGGAAGGCTAATACACCTACTTGAGCCTAGAGTGCATGCACGAAGGCTAATACACCCGATATAACATATGATACACCATGGATCGATCCCATGATGTCGGTTGATCGTAGATATACTAATACCAGCATGGTTAGTGCCAACCCGCTAATCTCGTAGGCAGCAGAAATACGATACTAACACGTTCATAAGTTTAACCGGGTTGCTGCCTCAATATGGAATGTTACACCTAATATATTTATATATATATATTTATATGTCAAAGGACACTTGATACACCATATAATATACTAGTGCCACCAAGTAATGCTTGGTGTCCCAAACATCACTTAGTAGATTGAGGGGTTAGAAGAGAAGCAGCATGTGGCCCCACTAGCATCCCGATAATGCCGGTGCTAAATAACCTACCATCCTATGGCTAAGGTGGGGTGGCTAATGTTGTCACAGTAAAATATATGCTTACCCTTGCTCACTTTAGCGCCTATAGGAATAGCTATACCCTTCCATTCTTTTTCCATGGGGAAGATGGCTAATGCCAATACTACGAATTACCTACCTACTCTGGCTCACCACGGCTCACAAACAACAACTGAATATAACCTGCGCGCTAGTGAATAAACATGACAATACAGAACATCAGTACTGTGTGGTGCATTTATAGACCAGCTAGTCACATTTTAAAACCATAATTAAATATTTTTAATAAATGAATAAATGAATAAATAAATAATAAACAAAAATAAAAATAAAAATAAAAGTAAGAAAAAATATTAATATTGAAACATAACAAAAATCTTACAATCTACATAAAATCAAACATAACTCTAACTATTTAAATATTACCCAAAAATCAATAACTAATAATAAAAACCTTTTGAAACCCAAATATAATTTTTAAGACAAATAGTCCACATTAAAGTCATCTTATTGTTAAATGTAGTTATAACTCTTAATTCTTTTAAATCAACATAAATAAATAAATGAATATAACAAAATAAATAAATAAGTAATAAAATATAATTGAATAAATAAATACTAAATTAAATGTCATATTATAAAAATACAATTTTAAAATAAACACGGCTAAACATAAACAAATAATCTTCCAGAGTTATAATTATGTATATATACATTAGTGTATACATTATTTGTACATAATCTAACCATATATGTTTGTACCATGTGAAATTCAAATAAAATCAATTTTGGCAATAAATTAATATAGACAAACAATTAATCAAAACTATGTATATATGCGATGCATATATACATATATATATATATATATATATATATATATATATATATGTATAAAGATATATATATATATATATATATTCTAACAATGCAAATATCCTATTAAATCGAAAATTGATAGTAACACTCAAACATCATTTGGGACTGTTATATTGTTTACTAAACTAATTTTTAAGTATGGGTCTTAACTCTCAAAACATTTCAATACAGCCTTGGGTGAAAATCTCTGTATATTTGGAACTTTATTGATACTTATACATATATATATATATATATATACCAAATTCTTTAACAAATGTACACACATAATATATATATATATATATATATATATAAATATATATATTTATATGCATATGCTCGGTCAACCCTGATCATAGTCAAAAATTCAAATTAGGAGCATTTTCTTAAATTGGTATGTTATTTATTTATTTATTTTGGATAAAAAGCACTCGATTCATATATATATAAAAGAGGTAAGTAGATAGAAGATACTTACATGCACTAATTCACACACATGCACAACTTTTCGTAAATATCCTACTACAACAAAAATCGGTTTCCATATAATTTACTATTCATACAAATATTTATAGTTGTAGGAAGACATTCAACATTTGAAAGAGCTTGGAGTGAAATATTACAGGTTATAAGTCTCTTGGACTAGCATCCTTCCTCGTACGTTCTCAACAATTAATATATGGTTTAGCTTCCATGATCAATACCCTCCTTCTCTTTAGAAAGCAAAAGGGAAAAATACTTTTATTTTTATTTTTAATTCTATTTTTTAACTTTTAAAGAAAGCTTTGAAATAGTTCGTTTTGTCATTTTAATCTGTTTTTAATTAAAGTTTACTTTTCGAAAGTATCTAGTTCATATTGTTGTATTATATTTTGATTTTATTTTGGAGAAGAAAGCAATTTAATTCTTCCCCATATGTAATTTCAGATTTTTACATATTTGGAGGGATCCTTGGGCAGTAGAATAAATCAAAAGGTCATCGACCATTACAACAACCTTATCGATGAATTGCTAGAAAATGGTAATTAAATATGTGATATTCTTGACATTATTTGGTAATTTTATGTTATTTTTATTTGGTTAAATTATTGTAAATTTATTTTTACAGGCGTCGCAGCTTTTAGAACTTTATTCCATTTTGACTTTCCACAAGTCTTGCAAGAAAAGTATGGAGGTTTTCTTAGTCCCTTAGTTGTGTAAGAACCTTCCCATATACTTTTTTTTTTCCCTTCATAATATGATACATTCTAACAATAGTATTCAATGTCATTCTACTACTTATCCCATAATTATTATTATTATTATTATTTTTCAAGAATGATCTTAAGAATTATTGAAAGATTTGTTTTAAAACATTTGAAAATAGGGTTAAAAATTGGATCACAATCAATGAGCCTTATATGATGGCTTCTATTGGTTATGATTTGGGAACTTCACCAGCAGGTAGGTGCTCACCGCTAGCAGGGCCAGCTGGTCCATGTGTGCCTTGTACCTCATCCATTGAGCCAAAAGTTTCTTGCGCATGCCAAAGTTATCAAGCTTTACCGAGAAAAGTTTAAGGTAATATCAAAATTTAAATTTAGCTTTATTTTTACAATATCATTATCCATTAATATTTGGTATATGTTCAAATTTCTTTTAGTTTTTTTATTTGTGTCAAGATCCGTCCAAAATTTTCTATCAGAACTCTACGCTAGTCCCGATTTAGGAAAATCTCATCACAAAATTTATCGAAATTTCAGTAGCATCTCATCTGAGATTAAACTTTCTCAAATTTTCCCTGCACATAAAATACACTCCAAAATATACATGTGCCTTATTATTCCCTTCTTACTACAGAATTTCCACAAGATTGTAGCACTTCCAAAATCTCATATGGATTTTTAGGTCCATAGTTTAGCATCAGAGCATTCTAAGAGTGTCCAAGGGAAACATAAATGTTACAGATACCGAAGAAACAATAATAATAATAAAGCAAAGAAATAGGGAATAACTCTACTTGGTATGATAATGGAAGTTTGGAAATGAAAGGGGCATGCAACTTGGACGGCTAGTTTGTTATCTACTTGGAAATAGGGGAACAAATTTGAAAAGAAAAGAAAACTAATGAGATGCTACTCGTTTGAGTGAGTGATATCTTTCTAATATTAACAGTAGTAATAATAATAATAATAAATAAATAATAAAAATTAAGTGAATTGATTATAGCAACATCATTTATGATAACAATGATAATAGGGATGATTTAAGAATTTAACATAAATATTTAGAAAAATAATTTTTCTTCAAAACCCTCAAATTCACCCAATTCGAAAATTTTCCCTATTTAAAAATCATTTCACAAAACCCATAATTTTGTATCTCCAAATATTTAAATATCTTTGTGGGAAATAAATTAAAAAAAATGAAACAAAATATTCTTTAAATAAATGTTCCCAAAAAGATTCTTTTAAAATAAATAAGTAAAATTAAAATGAAAAATATAATATAATAAATATTCAATAATTTAATAAATGATTAATTAAACAATTAAAGCCATAAATTAAATAAATACATTGAAAACATCTAAAAGCATTTGAAATATCAGGTATATATCTGATGCACCATACTATATACTGAGTGACGTCAGGTGGCGTTTGACTTCTCAAATAGTACAAGACAAAAAGAAATGGAAGAGGTACTTGCAATCGGACATCATAGCGTCCCAAAGGTGCTAATGCTAAAAACATGCTATTATAAATTAAATAAATGAAATATATAAATACATTGACATAAATTAACAACCTACCGTAAATTAAATAGATATATTGAAAACGTTCAAAAGCACATGAAATATCAGGTATATACTTGATGCACCATGCTATATATTGAGTGATGCTATGTGGTGTTTCACATCCCAACACCACCTAACAAAAAGAAATGGGACAAGATACCTACCTACAATCGGACACCTTGGCAGCCCAAAGGTGTTGGTGCTAACAACCTGCCATTATACAACTAAAGGGAGGGCAGATAATGCTCACAATGCAAAATACCTGTCGATCCTCACTTATTTAACTGTCATAAAATGGCTAAATAATACTTGCTCAATAATCAACAATGATACTGTTATAGAACTCTAATATTGTATGGTGCATCTAAAAATAATACGAATGTACAGACTATTCCATAAGTCCATTTTATAAATTTTACCAGTATAACATAGCATGTCAGTGCCAGCACCCCTCCCAGAGTTACCTATTAGAACCATAAGATTGCCTCGACTAAGAAAATCCCATTAGAAATTCTATAGAAAATTTGGCAGTATCTTCTTTGTAAAATAAACTTTCCAAAATATTCCCTGCACAGAAAACTCACTCTTAAAGTATACATTCACCTTATTCCTTCTTTTCTTACTATAAGTTTCACAAATTTTGCAGGACTTCGATAACAACAGCATAGGAGTATAAATATAAATAATAAATAATAAATCGTAAATATCTTTTTATGTGTCTAAGCAGCTCCTGAAATTTCCTACTCAAACCTTAGGATGATTTCGCCTCTCCCAAAGTTTTTACTCAGCATAAGAAATATGTACTTTAATAAATTTATGGCTACCCACTCCTCCCACTTACTACAGTCCCACAATTTTATAGTGCTTCATGAGTATACCAATCCATAAATGTAAATAAAAAGATAATAATAATAATAATAATAATATGGACCATCCCAGGTCCATGACATATCTAGTAGTAAGGGATACAACCAAAGTGGTATTCACAATAATAACAATATTAAAAACAAATAAAGACAACCTAGATCCCGAACCCTAAATCATATAACCTTCACTTCAACACTTAGGGAATATATAGATACGAGTTTATTCTATTAAGAATCAATAAATTGTAAGGTATATTCAAATAAAATAAATTTCGTTAACACGCACTTATAGAAATAATACTTTAAATTGAATAACTAAGGTCGTGGTAACAATTCTGATAACATTACCACTTCCTAGAACCAACATAAATAATCATATTTTCTTCGTATAAATATGGATCTGAATGTGATTATGTATACAATCTCTCAAGGGACTTAAGTAACCTGCTTGTAGGCTAACATGCCTATTCGAAAGTTGCAATATCTACCCAAAAGCTAATACACCTGCCCAAAAATGGACCTGGATTTCTATTATCGGCGCTGTATGAACTTTCCCACTACTACACAATGTTCTACATATACCCTAAGTCCATAAAGTCATCAATTTTGACAAATACGACAATCATGCGATTGATAACAACAACAACAACAATAATAATCATAATTAGATGAAGTTTAACTAAAAATGATAAATACATTACTTAAATGGCACACTCGTAGTGGAAATCCACCCAATATACCATATGATATACTAATGCACTATCTCATAGTATCAGTTGTCTATAGGTATATTATTACCAATACAGCCAAGGACTGTTGCTTATAATGGCCATCTAACTAGCTGATCTTGTAGGTAGCAGAAATACAATGCTAAACCGTTTTTAGGCCAAACCGAGTCTTTGCCCCAGTATGTTATGGTATACCTGATGCATAACATAATATATATATATATATATATATAGAAAGGACACTTGATGCACCATACGATATATCGTTGTTGCCAGGTGATATTTGGTATCTTAAACATCACTTGATAAAAGAGAGAGCAAAAGAGAACCTGCACGCGGCCCGTTTAGCATCCCAAAGGTGCCAATGCTAAATAAGCTGCAATCATATGGCTAAAAGGAGGTTGACTAATGTCATCGTTATAAAAATACCTGCCTACCCTTGCTCACCTTTGTGCCTATAGGATGACTAAATATAACATGTCATCTTTGGACTGTGGGGAGGGTGGCTAATGATATCACTACAAAATACCTGCCTATCCATGACCACCACCGCGCATAAGGGATTACTATATATAACTTGCGCACTAAAATTGATAGAGATATATCGTAAACACCAATATCATATGGTGCATCTGTAGACCAACTAGTCATGTATAAGCATACAACTACAAAAATATTGACTCCTCATATTTACATTTTAAAACTGTAATAAACATTTTAAATAAATAAATAGATGAATGAATGAATAAATAATAAATAAACAAAAATAAGAAAAATAATAAGATTTAAACATAATGAATAATCTTACAATTTTCATAAAATCAACGTAACTCTAAGAATTTTAAATATTGCTCAAAAAAATCAATTACAAATAAATACTTAATTAAATATAAAATAAAATTTAAATAAGTACAACTAAACACAAACAAATTTTTGACAATGAATAAATGAATAAATAAATAAAAAAACAATAATAAGAGTATTTATCATTGAACATAATGATTAACATTACATATTTTATAAAAAGGGCAAACATAACCTTAGCCATTCAAATATCATCCAAAATCCAAAATCTACAATAAATATTTCAAAACCAAAATATCTAAGAAAAGCATACCACATTAAAATCTACTTAATACTAAATATTTTTACACCCTTATTTTTTATTTTTTAAAAATCCACATATAAATATATAAATAAATAAATAAACAGATACAGGTAAACAATTAATCAAAACTATATCTATATATATAATACATTTATGTACCAAACTATATATATACAATACATTTTATACCCGTAACTGGCAAACAATATACCTAATGAAAGCTTAGAAAAAAAGAATTGAGAATACTTAACTCAAATGAACCAAACACGTAGCCAGTGGTCGGAATCTCACCGGAAGGCTTGGTCAATTTAATGTTTCTGAATAAAACATTGAGCCAAACAAACCTCGAAATTGGGTTTGGGAGGGTTAAAATTACTGGAAAAAAGTGGTGGGTCAACTAGGAACTCGTTGAAGTTGATAAAACCGATGAGTAGAAGCCATCGCCAAAAAAAATCTTTAACACCAGTGCGTCAACTGTTCAGTGGCCATGAAAATTTAGGGAATGGTTGATTTGTAGTGATGATGAAGCAAGACGATGGTTAGAAAGAGAGAAATTAGTCGGCAAAGCTAATGGCTGCTACTGGCGAAAATTACTCCAATCCTGTCCCGTCATTGGCCAGCTTGCTATGGAATTTCGCCTATTAGTGCGTCGCCAAGTGGGCAGTCTGGTGGGATATGGCTTGTGGCAATTGGCTACCAGAGTTGAATGATTTAGCCAAAGAAAGGGACTGGCCTTTCTCTCTCTCTCTCTCTCTCTCTCTCTCTCTCTCTCTCTCTCTTTCTCTCTCGCCTCTTTCTCACTTTCCCCTCTAATTGGTTCTATTGGACCAATAAAAACACGCCATTGTGCCACTGTTCACCATGTGTATTGTCCAGGTGTTGACACATAGCATTGCTAGATGGTATTTTTTTATTCTTCATTTTGCACATTTTCAAAAATACCAGTAAAATCAATCCCAAAAAAATAGTTATAATTTTGTAGATCCATAATTTTTCAACGTAGATCCAAATTAAACGTGCAGCTACTCCATGGACTCATATCAATGAGCACTATATAATGGTATACAAGTCAAAACTAAAATCCATAAAGATAAAAAGTCAACCTCAGGCTTGCTAGATCATTTTGGACCATGCACTATTCTGATCATGACTTTCTAATTTCAACTCCAATTTCAGCGTGATACTAGTCTATGAACTCAGACTGATTCATACTTCACCATGGTGTCTCTGTTAAAGCAAAATTCATTTTACAACAAAAAGTCAACTATGGAACCCACTTGGTCAACCCGATCAACTCCAGTCAAACTTGATCAAAATTTAAATTCAAAGCTTTTTGTTAGATCGGGGTGTTACAGTCAAACCCATTTAAATTATTTAATTAATTAAAAGATATTCATAAGATCTAATTTATAAATCTCAATTACCAATTTCACAAAAACATATATGGAAATACCTTCATAAAACACATACAAATAACAATTTCCTTTTATTTATATAATACAATATTAATCAAAAAGTGATAATGGCATTTACATAATTAATCCTAAAACCAAATTTTAGAAAATATACCACTCATCTAAAAATGGGAATCACTCAAGATCCTCCACAGGATTCGTTTCCCAATTTACATGGATGCTTGAAATATCAACAAAAATACAACACTCATTAAAATATTAATTTGTATCGAGTACTTTTCATAAAATTCACCTTGGGGTTTAAACACAAATCCTAACCAAAATTAGCATCTTATATGCAAAAAATGAAGCTTAAAGGAGGAGGGTTATGAATATGATCTTACCTCTCGAAAACTTAGCTATGATGGCTAGAATCTCGTTGAAAAAGCTTTGCTAACTTTATGCTCTTTAATCTCTCAATCTACCTTGAGTTAAGCGTAAAAGACCTCGGATTCGAGCTTGGCTTTGTCAAAAATGGTGGAAAAGAGTAACGGATCGGCCAAAAACTAGCTAAAAAAAGCAAGAAATGGCCAACTATGACTGTCATCATTGACCAATCTAGTTCCATCGCATCGTTGATAATCTAACGGTGAAAATTAGATGGCCAGTTGATCTCAAGTGGTTCATGATGATCATGGTAATGAGAATGGTGGGTGGCCGAGGAGGAGTGAATTTAAGGAGGAAAGCGAAAAACACTTTGATCCTGATGAGTCATTAGCAATCACGTCGTGATTTTTGGCCATTCAATTGGATTCGGGACGAGATACAAAGTGGAGGTGACAGTCACATCAAGCCATAACTTGTTGGATGTGGTCTTCATCCTCGACCTTTCTTAGGTATTGTAGACTATTGTGTTGGTCTTGATGAACCACCTACAGCTTAGCTTGCTTGTGGACTCTTACCTCTATAACCACTGGCCTGATGAACTTGTGTGCCCAATCCCAATACTCCATTACTGCCATGAAAATAGGAGCAGTCTTTCTTCATATGGCCTGATTTTCCACACTAGAAGCATATGTTATCCTACTCACATGGCCCACCATGTGGCTTGCCACGAATCCTACAAGCTGGTCTATGGCTTTCTTTAAATTTAGACCTCTGATAAGGGCTGGTATAGTTGCTCACTGAATGTCATGTTTTCTATGAACAACGACAACCTCTCTGCATTGAGCTACCTATGGGACATAGTCCATCATTGCCTTGTCCTCCATTGCCAAATGATCTCGAGCTATGGCTCATCTTAGGTGACCCTTGGCTAGGGACTCCTGAGTACGTACCTACGAATTACATGAGCCTTGATCTGTACATTAGAATTTGCCTTCCAACTTCAAATTTGGCATCTCTTGCAGACTGATAGGTTTGATGCACCACCCCAAAAATATTCAATGCTATGTTCTCGTTCAGGCCATCCGTGAACCTTGTTTTCTTACTTTCTTCATTCACAATTAGGTGAGTATAAAACTCAGATAACTTCTAGAACTTCCTCTCATACTCTAAGATTGTCATGTTTCCCAAGTACAGCTTCTCAAATTCTGTCCTATTTGGTTCATGGAAAGCAGGAGGTCAATGCTCCATGATGAACATGTTCTTAAATTACTTTCAAGTGGGACATCTTTTCATTTTCTTTGTTTGTCGCCATTTCCTCGCATCTCCCTCCAGCATAAAACTTGAAATTCTGACTCAGTCATTGTCGAGACACTAGTTGGGCTTTTTGTTCCACCAAAGTTTGCAACTCCTAAGCGTCTAGCCTAATCAATAGTGTATCCCACAACATTAGTATTACCCAGTGCCCAAGTCAACTATGTGGCAAGATTTCTAAAGGTAGACCCACTTCTAAAACTCTCAGCTAAGTATCACATCTACTACATTTGGGCATCATGGTAAATTATAGATGAGTAAAACAGAGGTTTAGAAAAAGAATTTAGAAACACTTAATGAAGGAAACAATTAAAGATGGGATGCAGAATAATGTACAGTCCCCTAGAAAATGAAAACCTAGATCTATGATACCAAAATTGTTAGAACCTTCCCATGATTTCCTACAGAACCAAGACTAGCCCCGACTTAGAGACCCACCAAAAATTCTATAAAAGTTTTGGTAGCATTTCTTCTAAGATTGGACTTTTCCAAATTTTCTATACACAGAAAATGTACTCTAAATATACATCTGCATTATTCCTCCTTTTAGTACAAAATTTCCACAAGATTACAGCACTCCCAAAGTATCAAAACATAGCACATCAATAATTAACAAACATAAATAATCTCATATAGATTTTTAGGTCCATAGTTTAGTATCAGAGCATTCTAAAAAAGCATCCAAAAGAAACATAAATGCTACAAATATAGGAGAAATAATAATAATAATAAAGCAAAGAAATAGGGAAAATTCTACTAATGATGGTAATGAAAGTTTGCAGATGAAAGGGCTCGCATCTTGGAACGAATTTAAAATGCAAAGAAAACTAATGAGATGCTAATCATCTAAGCAAGTGGTATTTATCAAACATTCATAGTAATATTAGTAATAGATCTAATATTAATAATAATAATAAATAATTAATAAAAATTAATAGAATTAATAATAGAAATATTATTGATGCTAACAATAATAATAGGGATAATTTAAGAAATTAATGTAAATAATTAGAAAAATCATTTTTCTCTTAAAGCCCTCACTAATTCACTTATTTTGAAAAGTTTCCTTATTTAAAAATAATTTTCACAAACCCCACAATCTTGTATCCCAAATTGTTTAAATATCTTTGTGGGAAATAAAATAAAATATAGTATTATTTAAATAAATGTCCCCATAAATATTCTTTTAAAATAAATAAGTAAAATTAAAATGAAAATAATATTATATAATAAATGTTATATTTAAAACCGTTACATAAATTAATAAATGATTAATTAAACAATGAAAGTCAAAAATTAAATAAATATATTTAAAACATTTTGTACATGAAATATCATATGTATACCTAATGCACCATGCTATACTGAGTGATGCCAGGTAGCGCTTGGCATTCCAAACACCATCTAATAAAAGTAGATAGGAAGAGATATCTGTAATCGGATACCTTGGCATCACAAAAGGGTTGAATGCTAATAACCTGCCATCTTACGACTAAAGGGAGGGTGGCTAATGCTCACAGTGTAAAATAACTACCGACCCTTTCTCACTTAGCTCCCATAAGACAAGTAAATAATACCTGCCCACTAATCAATGATGACAACAATACAAAACACTAGTATTGTATGGTGCATCTAAAAGCAATACAAATGTTTTCTATAATTTCATTTTATAAATTTTACCAAAATAACATAAAGTGTCAAACCCATTTAAATTATTTAATTAATTAAAAGATATTCATGAAATCCATTTGATAAATCTCAACAAAAAAATTCACAAAAACATATATGGAAATACATTCATAAAACACATATTAAAAAACAATTTCCTTTTATTTAAATAATACAATATTAATAAAAAAATCATAATTGCATTTGACGTAATTAATTCCATAAATAAATTTTAGAAAATATAGCACTTACCTAAAAATGGGAATCGCTCAGTATCCTCCATGGGGTCCATTCCTCAATTCACATGGGTGCCTAAAATATCAACGAAAATATAACAACTATTAAAACATTAATGGGATACAAGTCACCTGGGGGTTTAAACACAAACCTTAACCAAATTAACAACCTATATAGCAAAACAAAGCTTAAAGCATGAGGGTTATGAATCCGATCTTACATTTTGCAAATTCAACCAGCAGTGGTAGAAATCTCACTGAAAATGCTTGACCAAGTTTAAACTTTTGGATCTCTCAATCTAGCTCGAATTTAACCAAAAGGACCTAGAGTTTACTAGAACACTAGTGGCTGGTCCAATCTTAATCCATCGTAGGACATTTGGCCATGAAAATTGGGTGACCAATTGATCTTGAGGTGGGTTCCATGATGGTGATGGTAGTGAGAATGGTAGGAGGCCAGAGAAGAGTGGATTTAGTAAGGAAAGTGGTACCACCATAGCTGAAAAATGCTCTAATCCTAGTGCGTTGCAGGCAATCTTGCCATGATTTTTGGCTGTCCAGCAGGGTTCAAGATAGGCTACCTAATGGTGGTGACGGTGAGAAAGGATGATGGTTTGGGATCGGGATTTCAAGGGGTGTGGTTCTCTCTCTCTCTCCTCTCTCCTCTCTCTCTTTCTCCTCTTTAATTGGTTTGGATGGACCAATAAAAAAGCTCTATTTTGCCACTATGCACCCACATTAACCTTCTAGTAGCTGACATGTAGCTAGTGTCAACTGGTGTTTTTACATGTCTTTAAAAATACCCCATCAAGTTAGTTCTAGAAAAATAATTATAAGTTTATAGATCCATAACTTTTCAATTGAAAGCCCAAATTAAGTGTGCTACTAGTCTATGGACTATATCGATAAATACTATATGATCATATACAAGCTAACGACATAATTATTTAAATAAAAGATCAACCTTGATGTTGCTAGATTAGTTTAGACTACACATTAATCTAAACTTAATATTTTATTCTCAACTTTGATTTTGGCATGACGCTAAAATATGAACTCATGATGACATGTTGCTTGCAATGGTGTCCTTGTCAAAACGAAATTCTTGCTGTATCAAAAAGTCAACTGTGGGACATGCTCAGTTTCCCCAATCAACTTTGATCAAATTTGGTAAAAATGTGAAAATTTTCGATACAATTTGGTACAGGGTGTTACAATTGGAACTTTTTTTGTATAAAATATTTAATTTTTAGGCAAACAAGGAGAAAAAATAGGAATATCTGAAATTCAGCTGATGATGTTGCAGCTACAAAAAGAGTTTTAGATTTCAACTTAGGATGGTTACACTAAGTCATTAAAGCACCCATAAAATAATATTACAATTCTTTCAATTTAAGGATTAATTCGCTAAAATTAATCAGCAACTCTCTTAAATTATGTATTGCTTATCACTACTAATATTGCAATGTAGTGCAATATGTAATTAATATTACACATTAATTAATTAATTTATTTCATATAATATAGTAGATTTCAATTTGCTAGGGAGAAAATATTGATATTGGTAGTTTATTTACAAAAAATCACTAAATGTTTGAAATGCAATATGATGTTTTATAGTGACTAGTGAATATCAAAGAAGTATGAAAAAGTCAGTGAAATAAAGATTGCCCACTTTTTCTTGTCAAGAAAAATAAATTGGTTAAAGGATCTTTGGCATTAACTACGGTACTACAAGATATGCTAAGAACCACAAAAATCATAATGAGCCATCTCGTTATTCAACGGACTACTTTTCAAATGTTACAGGCAATTGCTTACATCCGTTTTTTATGCTTATTTTGTAATTGCATACAAAATGCATATATCATTATGCAAGATCAATATAACAAATATATTAATGCTCTTTTTTTTTTCCTTATTTTTTTGGGGTTTCATTTTCCTCCATGTGGTCACCTTAAACTTGAAAACCAGCTACATATATCTCATTTAATTAACTTTCTTGTAGTGATTTCCAAGGCAAATGTTACGTTGAAAATCATTGACTTCATGAATCTCTAAAGGATAAGCATTGAATTAGTAGTATAAAATGGCATTTGTGTTATCTTCACGCAATGAAGTCAAATTATTGCCTCTCTTGCTAAAATTTAAGACTTAAGCTAAAATCTTTCCCTATACAGGAGATCAACTTTCCATTCCACCAATCATTCTTTTTTCCACCCTCAACAAATAAGAGTCGAATTAAGCACTACCTATTTTGTATGGTGTAAAATTGAAGAACACCTGCTACCTACCATGAAGAAGAAAGAATTATTCCTCACTGTTAGTCTCATGGGATTAGAAAAAGGTAATTTTTCAATCGATGAGTACATTAAAATGTTCAACACGCTGTGTGACAATTTGTAGCAATAGGTAAGCCCATCTCTGATATAGACAAATGCTTCCATCTTTCACGTGGTCTAGGAAAGAGATATTAGGATTTCAGGTTGGAAACGTTATCTAAGGCCCCCTATCCAACTTTTAATCAGTTCATATTAGCTTTGAAAGGTCATGAATTGGTCTTGATAAGTCAAATGAAGGAGAATCAAGTTGATCAACATCAAGACCTTGTAGGACAGCGGGGTCATGAGTGTGGACAACAGGGAGGAGGACGCTTCTTTTCTTAGGATAAGGTTTTTCTATCTATGAAAACCAATGGAATCCTAGCTTGACCAATATCAAAATAAGCAAAAATGCAAACCATAGCGTGGAGGTAACAATTTTCAAAATAAGACTAATTCTAATGCTCCTCTTGTTTAGTATCAAATACGTACCAAGCCTTATCATATAGCAACAATGCTAGCGGCCAGTATGACTTTCTAGGTGAAGAGGAAGAAACTACTCCTCAAGCACTCAATACTCTTAGAGATACTAGAGATAGACAATTTTATGCCAACAATGGAGCAAATGCTCATATCACACATAACCCAGGTATGATGGTCATGATATATGTGGGTAACGGTAATGGTCATTTCATAAACTCCTTACAATGGACGTGACATGATATATGTGGGTAATGGTCATGCTCTACCTATTTCATATATTGGTCATTCTATGCTACAGATAAAAAATAAGAACCTGTTGTTAAATGTTGTTCTATTTGTTCCTTAGTTAACAAAAAATTTACTTTCAGTTAGTAAATTGATTTCTAACAGTTTATATACTGTAGAATTTATGTCCTCTAGCCTTATTATTAAGGATCAAAATCAGAAAGGTCTATACACTTTGGATAAAGGACATATCATAGCCTTATCTACAATAATAGGAGGAAATGCATCATTTGGCAATGCCTTAGACACCCTCATTACAAAGTTTTAGATGTTTTACATAAAAACAATGAGGACCTTTCTACTTCTAGTTGGCTAAAATATTTTAGTCTTTGTGTAAATTGTCAGATGGGAAAAAGATGTATACTCAGTTCTCAAGACTCTCTAAATATTTTGTGAATTTCCTTTACAAAAGATCCATAGCTGTGATTTATGGGGGTCAACTTCAGTACTTTGAAATCGAGGTTTTTTATATCATGTTATATTTATGGACAATTATACAATATTTTGTTGGTTATTCTAAAGAAAAAATCAAATTTTTTTGAAAATTTATAAAATTTCAAAAAATGGCAGAAAATTAATTCAACATGAAAATAAAAAATTTTAAATGTGTTCGAGGAGGAAACTTTATCTTTACAGATTTTAAAACTCATTTGAGTATGTTTGTCATCATTCAACAACCATAAAATCCATGAACAATTAGTTTAGCTGAAAGGAAAGACTATCACATTGTTGAAATAGGGCTTACAATAGCTTTTCATACTAATTTGCCAACGAAGTACTAAGTTGACATATTTTTAACTTAATCTATATTGATCAAACTCTTCCTAGTAAAGTTTTAAATATGGTGACTCCATATGAAATGCTGTGATCCTTTGATCACGAAAAACACAAAAAAAAAAACAAAGAGAGACAAAAAATGAGATACTGAAAAGAAAAATATTTATTATTTACTATGAAATTTATACACAAAAAAAAAACTTCTCTAAAACTCTCTCTTGGAGTATCAGAAAGCCTGTATTGTCTCTAATGTTTGTTATTTTTTACAAGACTGAAATTTAACATCTATTTATAATGTTCTCTAGGGTTGAAACCCTAATGGGCCTGGCTTTAGGAGAAATGGGCTGGACCCCTACAATTCTCCTTTATGTGATTCTGCCCAAGCCTGCTCAACTGATAACCCGCTAGGTGCTAACCCGACACGGATGAAGACCAGGCGAATCACAAGAACTCAAATTAAGAGATTTAAGGACAAGCTAGGAGCATTTATACAGGGGGTAATCAATTCTCAACAGGGCTTGTCCATACTTGAAGATACAAAGCATATTCTAAGCGTTCAAGTGGTGGAAGCCGATACAGGCCTGGGTCGCAGTTTTGGTGCTAATATGGACAACGGGCAGCATGAAATGGTTCTAACTATTTATAGATTCAATACATATGTCTAAGAGGATATGGAATCAATTCAAGGGAGCTTCAAAGGCATTCAAAAAGGGATTGTACGGACAGCTTCAAATTTGGCTTGTCTTTTACTGTATTTTGTGCTGGCTTTACTGTATTTTGCGGAGTTGGTTTTTTCTTCCTCTTCCAACCATAGGCAACGTGTGGGAATTCATATTCAGCTTATTTGGAATCCTACAAAGCATATTGACACTGATTTGGAGCTCAATTTGGTCAAAGATTGGTCAAAGTCAACTTAGTCAAAAAGCTAGTATTATAGTTTCCTAATTTGATTCTACTTTTTGTTTTAGGAAATTACCATTACTTTTTAGTTTTTATTTATTTATTTTCTGGAACAATAAGTTTAGGAAGTTATTAATTTATTATTTTCATTGTAAATTAATTAATTCCTTATTAGATTAGGAAAGGATGAGAATTTCGGCCACCATAGAACTCTTCATTGTGTGACAGTTTTTTCTAGGGTTTTTAGGGTTTATTTTGTTTCTTTCAAAGCCTATTTAAAGGCTTATTTTTCAATAAGAATACAACTTTGAATTGATTGAGAAAATACTTGTAAGATTAATTATCTCTTTGTTCTTTGAGAACACCTAAAACACTATTAGAGAATTGGTTGTTTTAGCTTGACTTATCAGTAGGTTTTCCATCCCCTATTGTGGCGTCTATATTATATCAAGGTTTCTAACCATAGGTTGGTTAGGGGTTGAGGTCAATTGCATTAGAACTTGAACTTAATTAAGATCCAGGCTAACATAATACGAGTTTAGAAGCAGGTCGTCCTAGGTTCTTATCACTTCTCCTCTAGCCCATTTCAAAACTTGATGGTCACCCACCATCTAAACCAGCTATGTCTCTACATAGCTTCAACTTCTCTAGCATGACAACCTTTATAAACGTATCTGCTGGATTCTCCTTTGTGTGAATCTTCACCAATCTAAACAATTTATGCTCAGTCACATCGCATATCCAATGATAGTGGGTATCAATATGCATTGTTTGAGAATGATACATTGAGTTCTTGCTTAAGTCCATAGCACTCTGGCTGTCACAATATATCTTGTAGTCCTTCTGCTTGATGCCCAATTCATGGAGTAAATGCTTTAACCACATCATCTCCTTACCAGCTTCCGCTGTAACAATGTACTTTGCTTCTGTTGTGGATAAAACTACATACTTTTTTACTCTTGACTACCATGACACAACTCCTCCAGCAAAAGTGTAAATATAACTAGAAGTAGATTTCCTACTATCAAGATCTCCAACCATATCTACATCTGTATAGCCTTGTAGAACTGGATCATCTCCCCCATAACATAAGCATACTTTTAATGTACCCTTAAGATATATGAGAATCTACTTGACTGCTTCCTAGTGTTCCTTTTCAGGATTTGAAAGAAATCTGCTCATGTTACCAATTGCTTGAGCAATGTCTAGTCTAGTACATACCATACTTCCCACTATTGAAGAATAAGGCTCTAAAGTCATCTCCCCTGTCTCTACATTAAATGAAGGACACTATCTGTTGCTCAACTTGAAATGATTTGCTAGCAATATGCTGATTGGTTTGGCCTTATCCATGTCGAATCTCTTTATCACTCTTTTGATATACTGCTCCTGAGATAGTTATAACATATGATTCTTTCTATCTGGAACTATTTCCATTCGCAAAATCTGTTGAGCAGTTCCTAAATCTTTCATATAAAATGATTTGGAAAGTTCCTTCTTCAACTGACTAATTTTCATTGCATCTTGTCCGATAATCAGCATGTCATCAATATAGCAAAGTGCAATGAAGTTTCTATATGAAAATCTCTGAATATAAACACACTGGTCCGCATCGGTCTTTTTATATCTTTGACTCACCATAAAAGAGTCAAACTTCTTGTACCACTATCTAGGTGCTTGCTTGAGGCCATACAAGCTCCTCTTTAGCTTGGAAACGAGATTCTCTTTCCCTGAGACCTCAAAACCTTTTGGTTGCTCCATATAAATCTCCTCATATAAATCACCATGAAGGAATGCTATTTTTACATCCATCTGCTTAAGTTCTAGGTCTAACCAGGCTACTAGCCAAGAATAACTCGTATCGAATTCATCTTCAATACTGGTGAGAAAATCTCATCAAAATCAATTCCTTTCTTTTAAAGGAAACCTTTGATGACCAATCGGGCTTTGTGCTTCACCACACATCCGTTGCCATCTTTCTTAAGCTTGAACACCCTTTTACTCTTCAGTGCCTTCTTTCCTTTTAGAAGCTCACCCAACTCATAAGTGTGGTTCTACTGCAAAGGTCAATCTCATCTTGTATTGCATGCAGCCATTTTTCCTTGTCTTGATGAGAGTTAGGTTCCTGAAAATTCTCTAGCTCCCCCTCTTCAGTAAGCAGAATATATTGAGATTTTGGATATCTTTTTGATGGAATACAGCCTCATTCAGATCTTCAGAAAGGTGTACCATCATTTACCTGCTGTGATGGTCCTGCACCTTCTGGTGTTTGAGCATCTCCTTGCTTAACATCCTCTTCTCTCTCCTACTCTTCTTCTGGTAATTTTTTATGCACCTCGTCGTCATCTGTGGCTGGTTATGTTGGTGCTGGATCATGAAAAAAATAATAGGCACTAATACTAGAAGACTTCATGGGCTTCTCAAGGTTTTCAATAGTCTGGTTTTCATGAAATACTACATCCCTGCTTCTGATAACTGATACGAACCTAGGACGACCTGCTCCTAAACCCGTATTATATTAGCCCGGATCTTAATTAAGTTCAAGTTCTAATGGAATGGACCTCAACCCCTAACCAACATGTGGTTAGAAACCTTGGTATAATGTAGACGCCACAATAGGGGATGGAAAACCTATTGATAAGTCAAGCTAAAACAACCAATTCTCTAATGGTGTTTTAGGTGTTCTGAAAGAACAAAGAGATAATTAATCTCACAAGTATTTTTTTAATCAAATCAAAGTTGTATTCTTATTGAAAAATAAGCCTTTAAATAGGCTACAAAGCCACCAAATAAAACCCTAAAAATAAAGAAAAACCAGCCACCACACATAAAGAAACCTAGTTGGATGAAACTATACTTCCTTTCCTAATCTAAGTTTGATTAATTAATTCCTTTATATTAAATTAGGAATTAATTAATTTACAATGGAAAGAATAAAATAAAAACCTTCCTAAATTTATTTTTCCAGAAAATAAATAAATAAAAGCCAAAAAGTTATGGTAGTTTCCTAAAACAAAAAGTAAAAACAAATTAGGAAACTAAAAATGCTAGCCTTTTGATCAAGTCGACTTTGATCAATCTTTGGCCTCTTTGAGCTTCAAATCAGCTTCTAGATGTTTTTTAGGATGCCAAATAAACTGGTTATGAAGTCCCACACATTGCCCATGCTTGGAAAAATAAGAAAAGGCTAATACAGTAAAATACAGTAAAGCCAGCAAGCAATACAGCAAATTCGGCCAAATTGTTGATGCTGTCCGTACAAGCCCTTTTTGATTGCATTTGAGACTGCTTTAACTTGATTCCATGACCTATTAGGCATATGTATTGAACCCATAAAGCATTGGAACCATTTCATGCTTCCCGGACTCAAAAAATGTACCAAAACCATCACCCGGGTCCGTATCGGCTTCCACCACTTGGATGCTTAGAATAGGCTTTGTATCTTCAAGTATGGACAAGCTCTGTTGATATTGATTACCCCCCCTGTACAAAGACTCCCAGGTTGTCCTTAAATCTCTTAATTTGAGCTCTTGTGATTGGCCTAGTCTTCATCCGTGTCGGGTCAGCACCCCAGCGGGTTATCGATGGAGCGGGCTCCGGCGGAATCACATCATTCCCCTCCTCTTGAAAAGGATTTGTCCTGAAATCAAGATCATCACCTGCAGCAAAAGGAGTGAAATCAGCAACATTAAATGCAGCACTCATGTTATACTCACTTGGTAAATCAAGCTTGTAGGCATTCTTGTTATTTGGCTCCAAAACTTGAAAAGGTCCATCCATAGGTGGCATGAGCTTTGACTTTCTTTGATTAGGAAACATTTCCTTTCGTAAGTGCAACCAAACCAATTCTCCTGGATCAAATACTATTACAACAAAATCTAGAAATACATGCTCATTATGGTAAAAATTACACTTTTAAAGTTAGCAAAACAATATTTTCCAAATTTTCAAATTGCCACTAAGTAAAGCTCTCAACAATGCAGATAAAGTTCTATGCAATAAAGACATCTTTAAATAGGTATCTTTAAAATTCATGGTCATCAATGATTTCTTATTCATAATTACTTTATTAACATCACCAAAGCTAAGATAAAAATTTATATTTTACCTTTCTTGTCTTCCTTTTCCTTTCTCACTCACAGCCATCTCACCTTCCTCACTCTCGGCTTTTGCACCAAATTTCTCACTCTTGGTTTTATTAAAATTTTTCCACACAACCTGAGTATTAGAAGACTTACCTTGGACAGCAAGCTCACCTTTTCCCTCTTGATTGGATGGTAGTCCACTTGGAATTTCATTTGGGAAGACATCTCCAAATTCATTCAAAAGAGAAATCATTGAACTTGGCAATTCAAGTTCTTCAAAGTTAGTTTGATCATTAAAATAATTTTCTTTATAAATCATGACCAGCAAAGGTTTCTTACACTCAATAACCTTATTAATATCCCCTAAACTTAAATAAAAGTTGCTACTTGACCTTTCTTTTCTTTCTTTTTCTTTTTCTCTCTCGGGTTGGCACAAACCTTTGGATTTCCCTTCCTTCTGCAAGCTCTCGGGTTTGCCACTTTCTTTTCCCTCTCTTTCGGTTTTTCCTTGATCTTTCCACTCAATATGAGTCTTAGAAACCTTACCTTGATCAGCAACCTCATTCTTACCTTCTTGAAAGGATGGTGAAGCCGTTGGTGCCATACTTGCTTTTTCCTTGAGCTTTTCGGCTTCTCTCCTTTGTTGCATTTGTAATTGGTCTTTGTAAACCTCTTTAGGAGATAATGGTTCCAGCTTGACCTTCTTCCCTTTAAACCTGAAAATAATACTATTTGCTCGACCAAAATGAGTAGCATCTTTATCAAATTGCCATGGTCTACCTAATAGTATATGTCCAGCAATCATGGGTACAATATCACATAAAACTACATCCTCATATCTACCTATATTAAATTTTACTTTGGCTTGTTTGTTTACTTTCATCTCACCACTATCATTAAGCCATTGTAATCTATATGGTTCAGGATGTTTTATTGTTTTTAAGCTCAATTTATCAACTACAAGGTTACTTATTACATTAGTACAACTTCTACTATCAATAATCATACTACAAATCTTACCTTGAATTTCACATCGGGTATGGAAGATGTTCTTTCTCTGAATTTCATCCTCATCTTTGTATGCAGCAAGTACTCTCCTAGAAAGCAAGTTTAATTCAGCATTGGATGCTTGCAAGGTTTCGGGTTCATCCTCCAAGTCCTCCTCCTCTTGCTTGGCTTCATCCTCACTTTCTTCACTTTCCGATTCTAGCTCGTCATTGCCCTTTAACACCATGATTCTTCTATTCGGGCATTGGCTAGCGATGTGTCCTCCTCCCTGGCACTTAAAACACACAACATCATGAGTTCTAGAAGGTTTAGGATCTAATTTTACCTCATTCTTTGGTGCTTGGACGAATTCGGTTCTAGTCTCCTTCCTTGGCCAATTTGAACTTTCTTCTTTGACTTTCGGCTTTGGCTTGCTTTCATAGATGGGATTGTTCCTCCAGCCACTAGAATTGGACCTTCCATTGTTGGAAACACCTCCAAACCAAGATCTTACACCCCTCCTCTTGAATTGATGCTCTAATTTAATAGCCACATGCAACATCTCCTCCAATTCCACATATTGTTGCAATTCTAGTTGATTGGCTATTTCACGATTTAAACCACCAAGAAACCTTGCCATGGTTGCTTCCCTATCTTCATTCAAGTTCAATCTCATCATAAGCATCTCCATCTTCTTGTAATAATCCTCCACGGATCCATGTCCTTGAGATAAAGATTGAAGTCTTTGATGTAGCAACCTATGATAGTGTGATGGTACGAATCGCTTCCGCATGGCTCCTTTCATTTGTCGCCATGTAGTAATCAAGTCATCACCAACTCTCCTTCGGGTGTTTTGCTCATTGGTCCACCATTGGAGTGCATAATGGCCAAACTCCATTGCTGCCAATTTCACCTTCTTAGCCTCCGAATAATTATGGCGGTCAAATATCATCTCCATATTTTCTTCCCACTCCAAATATGCTTCAGGGTCACTTTTTCCCATGAATGGTGGGATGTTGATCTTGATATTGCTAAGATTGTCATCTGTTTCTTCCCTCCTATATCTTCCATGGCCAGCTCTATCTTGGACAGCAAAAGTTTCGTCCATACCTTCCTCAAAGTCTCCACCGAATGGCTCCTCATCAAATTCCTCTCTCGGTCTCTCGCGACCTCCTCGTCCTCGGCCTCATCCTCCATGGAATTCTTGCCTATGTCTTGTGTTCGGAATTCCTTGGGAAACTTCTAGCCTTCCTATCCTTTGATTCACATGCTCAACTTCAGCATTAACCCGCTGTATTGACTCCAAAACAGCTCTCATGTCCACTTGGTCTCCAATCCAGGTAGCTCGGGCATCGCCATGGAATGCTACGGACTCCTCCTCATTGATCCTCAAAGGTGGATCTCCTCTCCTCATTCTTGATTCTGTCATGTTAGTATAATAATACAATAAAAATAAAATAGGACCTTACCAATTTCACTCCCTTACGTGTTTCACTCAAATAAGGACTCGACACTCGTGTTTGCACACTTGTTTCGGCTTTTACCCTCTTTTAAGCTCGCACTCTCTTGCCTTTTTCCACTCCAAGAATTATCTCAAAGTTCTAGTTAAACACACTTAAATACAGCAATTAGATCACAAGTATGTTTTAATTAAACTTATCAACAAAACAGTAGCAAAAAGTAGGCAATACCGAAAGAATCCAACAAATCCTAATTTTTCGGCTTTCTAGACAAGAAAACACAAAATAATGGAAAAACGTTGGAATTTTTGAAAACTGCACCAGATGGTAGTATATTATGAGTTCAAGAACAAAATTCCAGGAAAATAAATTCAAATACGAACAAGAATCAAATTGAACAAAAATATAGAATAGTTGTTGGTTGTTGTTCTTTGTAATTCAAGTTTTGTATCAAATTCTTTAACTGATTTTAATCCAAATAATTTAAGCACCCAAAATCCAAATATCCAGCAGCAAAAATAATTTCCCAGCAATTCAAATATTGAATAAATAAACAAAAAACCAGCAGCTCCAACAAATTCCCAGCTAACAAATCAAACTCCAACAAGCCGAAATATATATATATATATATATTTTTAATCCGGCTTTGCCTCTTCTTTTTTTTTTTTTTTTTTTTTTTTTCACTCACAGGACATAAACAACTGCAGTAGCAAGATTAAGTACCAAAATTTCAATTCCCAAATCCAAAACAAACACCAAACCCGTGACCTCTAAATAAACAAAATGTGCAGTTTTTTTTTTTTTTTTTTTAAATGTTGCCGCAAACTTCTTTTTTTTTTTCTTGTTTTCTTTTTATTTTTTTGAATATATGAATGCAAATATTTAAGACTAAAACAGCAAAGAAAAATCAACAAAAACCAAATTAACAAGAACAATGATAAAAGACAACCAAAAAACTAGGAAACAAAAATACGATAAAACTAGGAAATCCTAATTCAACTAGGAATGAAATTTTTTTTTTTTTTTAAGATGCTGAACGTGTATAGGATGGATGCAACCTTAACCTAATGCTAAAATTGCAGAATAACACAAAAACAAATAAAGCAAATAAAGATAGATCAAACCTGAACAAAATTTAGCTCTGATACCAAATGATACGAACCTAGGACGACCTGCTCCTAAACCCGTATTATATTAGCCCGGATCTTAATTAAGTTCAAGTTCTAATGGAATGGACCTCAACCCCTAACCAATCTGTGGTTAGAAACCTTGGTATAATGTAGACGCCACAATAGGGGATGGAAAACCTATTGATAAGTCAAGCTAAAACAACCAATTCTCTAATGGTGTTTTAGGTGTTCTGAAAGAACAAAGAGATAATTAATCTCACAAGTATTTTTTTAATCAAATCAAAGTTGTATTCTTATTGAAAAATAAGCCTTTAAATAGGCTACAAAGCCACGAAATAAAACCCTAAAAATAAATAAAAACCAGCCACCACACATAAAGAAACCTAGTTGGCTGAAACTATACTTCCTTTCCTAATCTAAGTTTGATTAATTAATTCCTTTATATTAAATTAGGAATTAATTAATTTACAATGGAAAGAATAAAATAAAAACCTTCCTAAAGTTATTTTTCCAGAAAATAAATAAATAAAACGCCAAAAAGTAATGGTAGTTTCCTAAAACAAAAAGTAAAAACAAATTAGGAAACTAAAAATGCTAGCCTTTTGATCAAGTCGACTTTGATCAATCTTTGGCCTCTTTGAGCTTCAAATCAGCTTCTAGATGTTTTTTAGGATGCCAAATAAACTGATTATGAAGTCCCACACATTGCCCATGCTTGGAAAAATAAGAAAAGGCTAATACAGTAAAATACAGTAAAGCCAGCAAGCAATACAGCAAATTCGGCCAAATTGTTGATGCTGTCCATACAAGCCCTTTTTGATTGCATTTGAGACTGTTTTAAATTGATTCCATGACCTCTTAGGCATATGTATTGAACCCATAAAGCATTGGAACCATTTCATGCTTCCCGGACTCAAAAAATGTACCAAAACCATCACCCGGGTCCGTATCGGCTTCCACCACTTGGATGCTTAGAATAGGCTTTGTATCTTCAAGTATGGACAAGCTTTGTTGATATTGATTACCCCCCCTGTACAAAGACTCCCAGGTTGTCCTTAAATCTCTTAATTTGAGCTCTTGTGATTGGCCTAGTCTTCATCCGTGTCGGGTCAGCACCCCAGCGGGTTATCGATGGAGCGGGCTCCGGCAGAATCACATCAATATCCTTCTTTGCCTTTGGATCCCATAATATGTATCCAAATTTTTCATCTACATATCCAATAAAGATGTATGGAGCAGTCCTTGCATCAAGTGGGGGATTTTTACCAGACCACACTTTCTTCAGAATTTCAAAATTTGAAGGTACTATGGCAATCTGTTAATTAATAGTAGGAGGCACGAGCAACGTCTCCCCATAATGACTTTGTCAGCTTAGCCATATTGATCATACTTCTGACCTTCTCCATAATCATCTAGTTCATTCTCTCGGCTACACAATTGTGTTTTGGGGTGTGAGGGACTATATTGTCATGCTGAATGGCTTGTTCTCTATAGTAGGCATCAAACTCTTGGGACGTATACTCATCTCCATTGTCTGAGCAAAGACACTTCAGTTTCTTTCCTGTCTCACGCTTTACCATGGCATGGAACTCTTTGAAGTGACCTAAAACTTGATCCTTCATCTTTAAGAAATAAACCCACACTTTCTGAGAAGTATCATCTATAAAGGTCAGAAAATATCTATTGCCACCTAGTGATTCCTCTTCCAAAGGTCCATAAACATCAGAATGCACCAGACTAAGCAATTCTGATCTTTTTATTAAAGAGGATTTAAATGAGACTCTATGTTGCTTACCATACAAACAATGATTACAAGGATCTAGAACCGCATCCCTGGAAATAGTGATAAGCTTCTTATTCATCAAGGTAGACAATCCTTTCTCACTTATGTGGCCGAGTCTCTGGTGCCACAGATTTTAAGATACCTCTCCTTCTATAATGTTGAGGCTGTCTGCACAAATCTTCACATGAGTCTTGTAAAGTGTTCCACAAATATATCCTCGAGTGACAACCATAGCACTTTTGTCATTTTCCATGTGCCATTGTAAAAGTGGTTGCCAAAGCCTTCCTTATCAAAGGATATTTCTAAAAGCAGATTGAGCCAAAGGTCTAGAACATGTCGGACATCCTTCAAAATAATCATATAGCCAATGTTGGTCTTTATCTAAACATCATCGGTTCCAACGATCTTAGCAAAACTATCATTTCTCGTATTCACTGTGCCAAAGTCTCTTACTTTATATGTTTTGAAAAACTGTACGTGTAGAGTAACGTGATACGATGCTATAGTATCAACTACCCACTCGACTTCTTGGCTTAAAGTGTGAAGCATAATTCTTCATGTGTGGAACAATATGCCACTTCTCCTCTGACAGTGACTAAAGTTTCACCATCCTTCTTTGCTGATTGCTTTTCTATCCCTGCTCTCGCAACATCTTCCTATAGTACTTCTTAAAATGACCTTCTTGGCCACAATAATGACACTTATTGCTCCTGATGTATGTCTAACCCTTGTCATAAAACACTTGTAATATTAAACCTCTCTCCCTTTCATGACTATCTTTTTGCTGTCTCCCCTCTCCCCCGTTTCTCTGTGACAGGGGCATGTGTTTGATCATTGCCAATGTCCTTTCTTTTGACCTCCTCATTAAATAGGGCATTCGTCACCATAGCCATGGTAAGTTCGCCGTTAGGGGTCGAATTGCTAAGAGAGATTACTAGTGTCTCCCAATTGTTTGGAAGAGAGCTAAGAAGTAAAAGTTTATGTTCCTCATCTCCTAGTTGTAACTCCACTGCATATAATTGATTTACCAAGTTCTGAAACATACTGGTGTACTCGGCTATAGAAGTTCCATTCTTCAACTTCAAATTCATCAAATGCCTCATCAATAAGGCTTCATGCTGAGCAGTCTTAGCTTGGTACATGTCCTCCAATTTCTTCCAAAATGTGTATGCGTCTATTTCCTACGCAACATAATGGAAGAAACTGTGGTCAATCCATTGCCGGATTTGACCGATCATTTTACTATTCATCTTCTTCCATTTTGCTTCTTTGGTGGGATAAAGCTTCCTTCCTTTCGCATCCAAGGGCTCAAACAAGCCTTTGCAATTTAGAAGATCTTCCATTCGAGGTCTCCAAAGTGCATAGTTGGTGGCAGTAAGCTTGATCATAGCTCCTGAATATGATTCATCTATTGACATCAGGCCCTGCAAAAAATTGGAGCTGAATTTGGCAAAATGGAGAACACCAATGCGTTCGGAATGGTCAAAAATATTGGATTTGACTTTTCTTGGGTCAAAATCTTAATCTCCAAAATTTAAGGTAAAAATGTAATTTCCAAAAGTTATGGGTTAAACTGTAAATATCAAAACTTTTGGAAAAACCTGCAAATACAAAAAATATAAGGGTCTTTCTACAATTTCAAAAAGGTTTGGGACCGTTGCTGATGTGGCAGATCGAATGATATAGCAGAAAGCTGGCAGATAATGTGGCAGATGACATGTCACGGCTCGGCTTCGGAACTTAAACGCAGCTTGGCTCGTCTTAAGGGGAACGTGAGATGCGTGTGGCACGTGGGAAAACCTGCAAGAAAGAATTTTTCCCGCGTATGAAAATCTGCAGACATCTTTGACCAGAGCGTGTGGGCTTGTGCAGCAGCGGGTGGTGGTCCCGTTAAGCTCGTTCTCTTCGTCTCGACGAGACCTATGTTTTGGTATGTTCAAATCTTTTGTTTTGGCTTTTTGATGATGAACTCTATCTCTTAACTAGGATTTAATACCACTTGTTGTGATCCTTTGATCACGAAAAATACACAAAACCAACATAAAAACAAAGAGAGATAAAAAAACATGAAAATAGAGAATAAAAAGATGTATTATTTACTATGAAATTTATACACAAAAAAACTTCTCTAGAACTCTCTCTTGGACTATCAAAAAACTTGTGTTGTCTATAATGTGTGTTATTTTTTACAAGACTGAAATTTAGCATCTATTTATAATGCTCTCTAGGGTCGAAACCCTAATGGGCCAGGCTTTAGGAGAAAAAGGCTGGAGCCCCACACAAAAGATTGTTTAGGAAAAATCCTGAATATAATGAACTGTGTGTATTATGGTGCAAATACTTTTCTTACCGAATACAGAAAGGAAATGATAAATTCATTAAAAGATCATATCCATGCGAATTTATAGGCTATATAGTCTTTTACACAAACGGTATCGGTGTGTAGACCCAAAAAAATGTAAAACTTTTATGTTGAGGCATGTAGCATTTGTTGAATCAATAATTTCTTATGCTATTAATTGTCTTCATCTAATGTGTCACAGGACCTACTTCCTCTATCCACGTACCTAGATATGGACTTGTGGTACCAAAAGACTTCTCCTTTTTTTTTCACAATAATACCAACCAAAAATCAAACTTTTCAAACTTATTCCCTCTCCTAAAAACCGACTGTTGCATAAACCTTCCAACTAGTGAAACAATAGTACAAGTTATCCAAGACCACTCTCCACAATCTCCTATCCAAATAACAACTCCATCATCATCAGAACAGCCAAGTGACCATCAAACTAAGACTCATATGTAGATTCAAACTTCATCATCACCTTTTGACCAGTCTCATGATATTCAACCAAACCTACTCGTATCCATACAAAACCTAACAACCAAAACAAAAAAACAAAAAACAAAAATACAAAAAAACCCTTGTACTCGAAACATCCATTCTCAATTTTGAACTTGATATATCACATAATCTTTTCATTGAACTTCCTATCCAACAACCAATAGTCTCCACGCACACTCACCTAGTGCTTATAATAGCATAACTTCGTACCAATCCTGAATGGCATGATGAATTGCTACAAAAACTACAACCACGCACTACTCTCATATCATCTCTTCTTCCGGAGCCAAAATCACTAAAACTGCTCTAAAATCAGTAGTATGGTAGAATGTAATAAAATAAGAACTTGAAGCCTTCCATGAAAATAGTACTTGGACCTTGGAGCGATGACCATCTCATGCCAATGTGGTGGGATCCAATTAGGTCTTTCTCATAAAGCTAAAGGAGAATGGAAGCTTAAACAAATATAAAGCTTAACTTGTAGTGAAAGGATTCATGCAAGTTGGCGGCTTGGACTATGAAGAAACTTTCAACCTAGTTTTTAAATAAACTACCATCAGGCTAGTAATTTCCCTTGCTATCTCTTTTAGGTGGACTATTAAACAATTGGATGTTCAAAATGCCTTCTTACATGGGCATCTCATGGAGAAAGTTTATAAAGAATAACCACCAGGATTTATGTATCCAACAAAATTGCATCATGTTTGGCTTCTTCAAAGTCTCTATATAGGTGGTTAAAGCAAGCCCAAGGGCTTGGTTTGATAAGCTTTTCACAAGTCTCAAGTTTTCTTAACAATGGTTTACATGCAGTAGAGCTGATTTCTCTCTTTTTTGTTTACAAGGATGAAATTGATGTTATTCTTCTATTAATCTATGTTGATGGTGTCTTAGTAATAGGGACAAACTCTCCTTTAATTTTTTATAATTATTGTTAATCTTGGTTATGATTTTGCTATTAAGGACTTAGGTCATCTCCACTATTTTCTTGGCATGGAAGGAAGATATTTTAGCAGCGGTGTTTTCCTGTCACAAACAAAATACACACAGGATCTCTTTACTCTGTTGGACATGTTGGATGCATCATATGTTTCAATGCCAATTGTAGTAAAGGTAATGCCATTTTTTAATGATAATGATATTATAGATGCAAAGACTCATCATAATTTAGTTGGCACCCTTCAATATCTCACCTTATTAAGACCAAATTTCTAACAGGTAGTGAATAAAGTGTGTCAATTTTTTCACACACCAACTTAGTTACATCTTATGGTAATAAAAAGAATTTTACATTGTTTGAAGGGAACCATGGGTTTTTGTTTATGGTTTCTTTCTTAAAGTAATCCCTTTTAAAAGGTCGTTGTGATACTAATTGAGCAGGTTGCAAACTCATAAGAAGGAGCAAACCTGGTTACTGTATCTACTTGGGTTCCAATTGCATATCCTAGTCTGCTAAGAAGCAGTCCACAATGTCTAGATCAAATGCTACAGCTGAATACAGGGCTATGGCTTCTCCTGCAGTAGAGTTAACTTGGCTTCTTATCTTCTTTAACACATTGGACTTTCACTTAAATCTATTAAGCCTTATTTTGATAATTTAAATGCATATACATGTCAATTAATCCTTTTTTCTTGCCAACATGAAGTGTATAGAAGTGGATTATCACTTTATTAGAGAAAAGGTAGTTGATGGATCCTTAGTCACACGTTACTTGCCATTGTCTTTGCAGATTAAAGATACCTTCACAAGACTATTAGGACATGTTCTGTGATTTTCATTTTAAGTTAGGAATTCATATTTTTCCATTTCCTAATTTGAGGGGGCCTAATAAAATTAATAACAAACATAACAACACAGACATCAATAATGGTCTCAAGATTGTAAATGTTGCTGAAATCGAGATCAGTCTAATAAGTTTCTATGTGATAAGTATGTAATCTTAGAAACACTAATATGTTGTAAGGCTAAACTAAAGGAATTGTATAATAGCACTCAGCTGATAGTTTTTTAATTACAAATTATTCTAACATGTCATAGATTGTACATACACACAATTTCACCTTAATAAATAAATAAATTATATTGGTATGACCAGTAACCTCTAAAAACAACCATTGAAGCTTTCATATAATCTATGATCATACAAAATAGAAAACAAAGTCATAATAGTGCTTAAATAAACACAATACTGTTTAACCCTCTCTTTCATATATCGATAGTGATCTCTTAAATCCTAAGAAAATACAGCACATGCATTTTAACATACTTGCTCTATCAATAAAGCTTCAGCTTGTTAAAAGCTAATGTTATGTGCAAGTCACAAGGCTTACCCATTAATTTTAACATACACACAAATAATAATTTAATAATAATACATATAATAATAATAAAATATGGATAAGTTAAATGGTCTTTTAAAGAGAGTTGGTATTTCAGTCCAATAGGCCAACTAGAGTATTACAAAGAGTATATACCTAAGGGCTCTACTGCATAAGTCGATAAATAAGACAATCCCATTTCTCACACAAATAAGTCTTGTAAATAAGTCAATAATTATTGCTAGTCCACACAGTATATCTAATATTCTCCCACTTGAACTGTACAATCATCATATAGAATAATAAACCCACTTACTACAGAATCTACCAAAAGACAACATCATTTTATCTAAGTATATAACACCCCATATGGCACAATAATGTACCAAACTTTGTATTAGAAATTCTCTTTATAAACCTTCTGAAACTAAATACCATTTCAAGTGAGCATTTTCCATGCTATAAGTTCAATCTAGGTAGTAGAGATTTACCTTATCACATGTAGTCCCTCCCCTAATAGAAGATACCATTTCATTTGAGCACACAATGTACTAATAAGATACAATAATATACTTATACTAGGTAGTAGGGATTTACCATGGCACCTGTGGATCAACATACACATATATAGACTAAATGTCTCAAAACGAGCATGTAAACATAAGGAGCAACAATATTGTAATAAATATCTCATAAATAAATAATAATCCACATACATTAATGTATTGCTCAACAATACAATACTTAAATAAGTAAATGATATTCAACATGGAAATTATTACAGATTGCATAATAAACTCCCATTGACCACAGCAATCTTAACTATTCAACAATCTCATGTGGGATACATGCTACCTAAACATGTCTATATGTAAGGCTTTGGTCAATGAATGTGTCACCATGTTGTAAGTCAATGTGCGAACAACAGTAATAAGGCCCTTTTCAACTTTCTATTTCACTACAAAATATTTTACATTGATGTACCTTACCACATAGGTACCTCTCAAATTGTTGGAGAAAGACATTACTACGGTATTATTATAGTACATCATAATAGGCATCTCAATGAATTAAATCACTTCCAAGTCACAAATAAAATTTTGAAATTGCATGATGAGTTGCCTCATAACATGTCACATGCTTTACCTCATAATCGAGGATGCTACCATAGACTGTTCAACACTCCAATAGGCATAGCTACTTCTGTTGTGATAAATATATATCCAGTGGCAGTTTTCTTATCATCCACACAGCCTTTATAATCTGCATCACTATAATCAATTATATCGAGAGAGTTGTTCATTTATATGTTAACATGTGATCTTTAGTACTCTGAAACTACCTTGAAACCTTCTTAAATATCGGGTAATGAATAGGACTAGGATTGCTCATAAATCTATTAAACACACTCACTATAAAAGCAATGTCAAGCTGTATACAAACTTGAGCATATATTAAACTACCAATTGTAGAAGAACAAAAGATGTCCCACATTGCCATACTTTCCTTATGGATCTTTCGTATGAAAATGGTTGTATAACATTTGCTTTATCTCATTCAATAAGTCAACGTAATTAGTAGACAAAAGTGTGTCATCAACATATAATACCATGAATACGAAGCTACTCCTACTGACCTTCACATATATGCACTGATCAACAATATTTTCCTTACTACCATTATTGATGACAACTTCATCAAACTTGAGATACATTCTCAAAGCCTGGTTAAGACCATGAATATATACTTTTTATGCTTGTAAAAATTATCATTCCCCACTTACTAAAGCCAAATAGTTGAAACATATATACATCCTCATAAAAATTACCATTCAGAAAAGCAGTTCTGACATCCATATGATGTAACTAAAGATCATAATGAGCCATAATCACCATTATGATTCTAAAAGAATCCTTTGTTGATAGAGGAGACAATATCCTATACAGTCAACTCTCTCCTTCTAGCTAAACCTTTTGACAACAAGTTTAGCCTTATATCTCTTGACTTGACCATTTGAGTTTTTCTTAGTATTAAAGGCTCATTTGCACCCAATAGATTTGTTATCCTCTAGTAACTCAATCAAGTCCCATACAACATTTAATGCCACTGATTTCATTTCAACTTCCACTGTATCCAACAAAAAATTTAAGTACGAACTTTTTATGGCTTCCCTATAAGTGACGAGATTCGATTAATGACTTATGTTAAACTTATCCTTCTGCAAATAAACCTTATAGTCATCAGGCATAGTGGATCACCAAACCTTCTGTGACCATCTCAAAGGCATATAAGCATCTATTGCTGCTCGAATATCCTGCTATTTAATAATGGGTTCACCTTGATCCACCATCGGTTCATCAACAATCAGATCAACAATATTTCTCAGGAACATCAACCATTAACAATGAAAGCACCTTTATCTCCTGTTTGACTCAATGATCCTGGTGGTGTGAGATGGACAAAAGAATCTTGAACCCTTAGATCTTGTACAATTGCCAATAAAATAACCACTAATGTTCTTGATTTGGGGATTATAACCCCGAATCTCAACTTTACAACTCTATAGTTGGAAAAGATGTAACCTATGTTTTTTCCCAAACCAGAATTCAAAAGGAGTTTTAGGAACAAATTTAAATGGCACTAGATTCAGAGTATAAGTTGTTGTCCTCAAAGCTTCTCCCCATAAGTAATCTGGCAAACTAGAATTTGTCGACATGCATTGCATTATGTTCAAGAAAGTGTGATTTCTCCTCTTAGTTATGCCATTTACAGAGGAGTGCTAGATATTGTGTATTGCTCACCAATGTTGTACCACACAAATAAATTGTGAATGGCCCTGTGCCATATAATCTTGTCATATCTATCTTCTAGGCAAGTAGTATGTACCATGTAAATTAAACTTTCCCCAAATATTCCCTGCATATAAAACTTACTTCAAAAAAATATACGTCTGTCTTATTCCTTCTTCCTTGATACAAATTTCTACAAATTTGCAGGATTTCGATAAAAACAGCACAAGAATATAAATAATAAATCATCAGTACATTTTTATGTGTTGGGACCTCTTCCATAGTTCCTTATTTAAACTCTAAGATGACCCGACTCTTCCCCATGTTGTAACTCAGCACAAAAAACATACTCCTATAAATTCATAGTTGCCCACACCTCTCACTTACTACAATTTTGTAATTTTACAACATTTCATAGATAGTTAGCATCTAAATATGAATAAAAAAGACAATAAGAATAATAATAATAATAATAATAAATAAAAACAACCTTGGTTTTAGATCCTAAACCATATGACCCACATCTCCACATCTAGGGAATATACAGATAAAAGTTTATGTTATTGAGAAACAATAAATTGTAAGATACCTTTAAACGAATATATTATACTAAAGTAAACATGCAGAAATAATACTTTAAATTGAATATCTAAAGCTGTAATAATAATTTTAATAACATCATAACTATCCAGCTCTAACGTAAATACATATTTTCTTTATATATATACCTAAATATGAATATGTATACAGTATCTTGAGGATTTGAGTAATCTGCCCATAGGTTAATGTGCCTACTCGAAGGCTAATACACTTGCCCAAATGCTGAAATACCTATCCGAAGGCTAACTTAAATTTTTGTTTCTGGTAATGTATGAACTTTTTCACTACTTTATAATGTTACATAGGTACTTCCAAAGCCATAAAGTTATCAGTGCATATCAAGATAATGATCATGCGATTGATAATAATAATAATAGTAATAATAAAAAAATAAAAATAGAACAAAAAATGATAAATATATTACTTAAACAACACACTTGTAGCGAAAATGCACCTAAAGTACCAATAAATATATCAGTGCACGGACCTATAATAATAGTCATCTATAGGTATACTACTACCAATACGGCTAAGGGTGATTACCTATAATAGTCATCCATTCTACTGATCTCGTAGGAAGCAGAAATACGATACTAAACCATTCGTGGGCTTAATTGAGTCATGGTCGTAGTACAATATGGTATACACATACAATATACATGTTGAAAGAACATGTGATGCATCATATAATATACTAGTACTATCAAGTGGTATTTAGCATCCCAACACCACTTAACAGATGTTTGTTTTGCTGGGGGGCCCCCGGGGGGGGGGGGGGGGAGGGGATGTGGGGGGGAAGAGAACTTGTATGTAGCTCTTCTAGCATCTTAAAGGTGTCGGTGCTAAACAACTTACCATCTTACGGTTAAAGAAAGGGTGTTTAATGCTATCACTACTTGACAACTCCCACTCTCATCCACCTTAGCGCCTATAAGATGGTTAAGTATAATTTATCATCCTTTGGCTATGGGGAGGGTGATATCACTACACTTACCACATCACACAAAATATGACTACATATAACTGGCATGCTACTATTGATCACGTGTGTGTCAAGAACAGGGGTACTATATGGTGCATCTATGAATGAAAAAGTCACTATAAACATATAAATATGAAAGTATCAATTTTGCATAGCTACATTTTAAAACCGTAAATAAATATTTTAAATAAATATACATATATAAATAAACCAATAAATAAATAAATAATAAACAAAGAAAAATAGGAAGAATTTAACATAACAAATAATTTTACATCTTGCATAAAAGTCAAAGGTAACTCTATCTATTTATGTATTACCCAAAAATCAATAACCAATAATGAAAATTTTTGAAAACATAAATAAAATTCTAAGAAAAAATACCACAGTAAAACCATCTTAATATTAAATATTTTTATAACTTTCAATTTTTTTAAATCAATATAAATAAATAAACAAATAATCTTACATGATCATATACATGTATTTATTTATATACACACACATACATATTTATACTCAAAATTAAGGTATTAAAGCAATTAAAAAGAAACCATATAAATAATACCTTTTTTTTTCTTTTTCCCTACGCTTAACCCACATAAATAAGTTAGCATTTAATTATGCCCGATTTACTTTAGGAAGAAAACGAAGCCTCTTTCAGACCAATCTCACAAAATATTTACTATTTTACATAATAAATATACTTATTAGAATATATAAAATTACAATTATATGTTCTATTAATATGGACACCAATTTCATTAATTCATTTTAATAAACTGGTTAGAACAAACCATAACATATTAAAATGCTCCACTGGCAATACAAATACTTCAAGTCTATGAGCACACATATAAACAATACATGGATAAAGTTAATTTAGTGTAAACCAATAATTTAAATTTCACAAAACTATGGATCGACATTTAAAATAAATAAATCAATGAAAGAAATTAATTTAATTAAACATAAACATTTAAAGTTTTGGAATTTTATAAAATACTGAATTAATAATAATTTGTTAAATAATACATTAAATCCAAATTTAATAATATATATAATATCTATAAATATATTTTATCCTAAAATATAATTTAGAAATTATATCACTCATAGTACTAATATTTGTTAATCCTTGCTACTACCAAGTCCTTCACAAGTTCTATTGAGTGCCTAATAAACGCCATGGATATCAAATACACCATCCAAGTATATCAAAATCCGATAAATATTTTAAAATTTACTTTTACTACTTCAAGTTCCCAAAGTTTGACTCCAAAGGAGTCTAGCTATACAGTGATCTTGAATGACCTATTGCCCAAAATTTGGCATTTTCCCATTTATGCTTAATTTTATGAAATTGAGAATTTCATTAACCTCTATCAATCATTGGGAACGTATATGCAATAAAAAAATTTAGGAGAAACTTCCAACAGACACCAATTTTATAGTAATTTCTAAACTTAGCTAAAAAATGGTAAAATCTTAAATACTCAACCATAATTGGCAAACTATATACCAAATGATAGCTTGTAAAACAAGAATGAAGGATACTTAGATCAAATTAGCTTATCTCATCAGTGATGGCTGGAAAATGGACAAAAAATTTCGACCAAACTCCAATTTGATACAACTTTCAAATGGCCTAGAATGAGGAAGAACGGGGACCATATTCAGATTTAGGAGTTCGAAATTCTGGGAAAGAGACCAGCCTTGTGGCTGCACACCATCGAAAATTCGGTGAACTGAACAACACCAACCACCAGCATCCAAACACTAATTCTTGCACATCTATCGGCAAATTAACTGAAAAATTTATGGTTAAAGTCGTCTCGAGGTGGGCTTCCACAGTGACTAGAACATGTCAAAGTTAAACGGCTGGAACACAGCCAATTTCAGCCAAATCCATGAGAGGGGGAGACAGAAAGAAAGAACTGGTCATGAGAGAGGATCGAGAAATAGAAAAAAGAAAAGAAAAAAAAAAGGTTGCCCACGTGCCATTTATAGATTGATGACATGTGGCACTCATCAGGGATATTTTCAAACATTCTCTTACACACTTTTCGATAACAATTACATGATAATATTAGTCATATAAAATAAGTATAACTTTACATATCCATAATTCTCAACCATAAGTCCAAATTAAGCATACCTCTTGTCTGCAGACTTATATCGTTAAGCATTATACGATGTACAGAAGTCAAAACCATAACTTATATGGATAAAAGTTAACCATGGCCTCCCTTGATCGATTCATACCTCACCTTAATCTAACCATAACCTTTTGATCTCAACTCCGATTTTAGTGTACTAGTAGTCTACGAACTCACAATGATGAGTATTTTGCGATGATGACTGGCTAAATGAAACTCTAGCCTTGCTAAAAAATCAACTATAGGATTCACCCCATCAATTACCCTAGTCAACTCCAGTCAAATTTGGTCAAAATTCAAATTTGAAGTGTTTTCTTAGTTGGGGTGTTACAATTTAGCTTGATATTATTCTCTTCCTTGACAAAAATGGCGGTCAACTCCTCCAAATTGCATCATTTCTTTTTTATATTTAGCCATGACCTAATACTGTCAAATTGAGATGGGAGACTCCTTATTACAAAGAAGGTTATGAACTCCTCATCAATATCCATCTTAATGTCCTTAAGCTTGTTTACTAGGAGGAAAGTAATGTAATATCTCCCTCACTCCTTTAAACCCACCATACTTGGTATTACTCAAAAGATACGAGTAATAAGACTTCTAATTAATGTCAAACAACTTCTTTGCAACTTTCTTAAAAAGCTTTTTAGTAGTGTACACCTTTGGAATGCTAGCATATACACGTACCTCACCATCATTATCATGTAGCACTTGTTAGAATGCTTCCAATCCTTATAAAGTTTCTTAGTTGTAGTATTACTCTCGTTGGCTGACGTCTCCGGTGGATCCATCTCCAAAGCCATATTTAGCTTCATGAATGTAAGATTCATTTCTAGAGTTTTCTTCCATTTCTAGTACTTAGTGCCATTCAATTTTATAATGGAAATCATTAGTAGAATATTAAAGGAGCTACTAGATGTGAAAATAGCAGACACAATAAAGTATTTAAAAACATAAAATAAAACAATTACTATTTTCCCAACCTTTAATATAATATACAAAATACAAATGTTGTCAGGGTCTTTGTTGCACAAAAGATACCCATATACAGGTCAATGACAGTTAACTAAATCACCACAATAAAATACATTTAAAAGTCACCAATAAGATAACTTAAAACTTGTGATTCATGGTATTCAATTAACTTCCATTAGCATTCTAAGCATTTTACTAAATAATTAAACCACTAACAAGGTAGCTTAATCACTTGTCTAGATTTTGATTCATTAATGGGAGAGAATAAACATATTGGCAATTTCAAGAAATAAGTAAATATTATAATATCCCATCCATTATGCCAATGTTATTATATTGACATCATAAACTGGATAAAATTACATCATATGAAAGGTAAGAACCTAAAATTCCATTTATTATGTCAACATATATTCCATTGGTACTCATAATGTAGACAAAATAAATCCCACGATAAGTGAGTATATAAAGTTCTACAATATTATATCAACAAGGCACAAAGGCTCTTTAAAGAAAGCCAAACACATTCAATTTTGACCATATGCATTTAAAACAAAATAAAACTATGAATGAAACTTTTTTATTTATTTTTTTAATAAATAAATAATCTAATTTTTTTAAGCAGGTTGCTAAAGTCAGCATGATAATGTCACCTGAAAAAATAATTTAAAAAAAAAAATTCAGCTGAGGTCAGCAATGACAAATCATGTTGATGTCAACATATTGGCATCAGCATCCAGCACACAACATGTCGTATGACATCATGTTGACGTTAGCACCAGCCCAAATGACATGTCATATTTAGCATCTTGCAGCTTCAGTTGAGTTTGTAGGTTGGCCTATTTGTAGTTACCTGGTTTCAACCTGATAGGAAATAGCCTTTCCGTCCACTCTATTTGGCCATTCCAATGGTGGATGAATCATTCGATGATGAGCAATCAGAATTCAAATCTAATTTGGGCCAATTTCAACCTAAAACCAATGCCCAATCATTTTAGATACACCTATGGATTTCACAGGTTCAGAATGTGATGACCAATGTGGGTGGGTATGGGGCATTGGCAAGGTATCCAATGTCCAATTCCATATCATCCAGGTGTAGATCAAGGAATGATTGAAATATAATAATAGTTACTCTCATAATGCAAGACCTTTTCAGAGCGATTGACTTAATAGTTCGAAAGAACTCCGAATTTAAGTATGCTTAGGCAAGAACAATCCTAGGATGGGTAATCCTCTGGGAAGTTATGAACAAAAAGTTGGGGACAATATTAGTAGAAAGTGACGAGTTTGCCAGTGGAGGCATGCATTAAAAATGGTATCAAAGCCTATACTAGGCTACAAGTATTCCGGCGAGAACGCTGGGCCCTAAGGGGTGGATTGCGATGATCAGCGTGTACGGGTGTGAGACACTGGCATGCTACCTAGTATCAAATCCCACATTGCTTAAGCATAGATTAGAAGATGGTTCAAAAGTAATAATAATCACTCTCATAACACCGAGGCCTTCTGAAAGAACTTCGAAGTTAAGCGTGCTCAAGTGAGAGCAATCTTAAGATGGGTGACCTTCAAGGAAGCTCTAAACAAAAATCTTATAACGAGTGCGGTGGCTAAATTGGGGATAATATCGACAGATAGTGATAGGTCTATCAATAGAGATGGGGTGTTACAGGCAATATTAGCAGAGAATGACAGATCTATCAGTGGAGGTGAGGTGTTACACACTTGGTATTCAAGGTGTTTTAGACCAAATTAAAGGCTCAATTATGTTCTATTCCACTTGAAATACACCAATTAACAATACCAAGGTCATATAAAAGTTTTGTAAAAACAATTTTGAACAAAATATATATCGTGTATATTAGAAATTGGTCTCAGAAAACAAAAGCAATGGCCAAAAGACAACGATGGACCAAACGCAAAATATTTAAAACAATCCTCGATATGAAATTATCAAAATAATTACACAAGATAATTATAAGCAATTAGTGCACCAAATGTGTAACTGGTTTATCATATAGTCATGACAATATAATGATACAAACTTGAAAACATAAATTTATTAAAAAACATGCATAGATTATATCATAGATCACATATCATAAATCAATATATATAATAAAATACAAACTAAAATAGATCGTGAAATTTATGTGTATGGCTCTGATACCAATTTTTAGTTTTTCAATAATAATCAAACAAATTATTCTAACATGCCACACATCATATACACACAATTTCACTATAATATATAAATTAATTATATTGGTATGATCACTAACCTTCAAAAGTAGCCATTGAAATTTTGATATAATCTGTGATTCTGCAAATAGAAAACAATATAATAGCATTGCCAAAAACACACTGTTCTCTAACCCTCTGTCTCACTTATTATTAGTGATCTCTCAAACCCTAAGAAAATATGTCATATGTATTCTCTTAGGCTTGCCATATCAACAAAGTTTCAGCCTTTCAAAAGCTGAAGTCATGTGCAAGTCAAATGACTTATCCATTAATTTTAACATGCACCAAAATAATAATTTAATAATAAGAAGAAGAAAACATGGATAAGCTGAATAAGCTTTTAAAGAAAGCTGGTCCTTCAGTCCATGGACCAACTTGAGTATTACACAGAGTGTATACTTAAGTGCCTTACTGCATAAGTCAATAAATAAGTCAGTTGCATTAATAGTCCAAATAAACTCTATAAGTGAGTCATTGATTATGACTAATCCACATAATATATCTAACGTGATGTTCTTTTGTCTTTATTTGTATGTAATCAAAGTTTTATAAACAATGTAATATACGTTGAATTCGATAGTGAGGAAGTTATTCATTCATTATTTATTTCTTCCATTGTTCAATCATGGACTCTAACACAAGGGCTTCCTCAAGGGTTGTACGAAAAGTTTTACTTTGATCTCCGATTTCACATATACAAAGAGTTCCTCTACCTGGTAGTGTATAATAATATAATATAAAGCATTTTTTGAACAAGGACCACTACAAGAAAATGATCATTTAGCGATGAAATTTTTACTGCCCAAAAACAATTTTGTCGCGAAAGAGATCATTTACTAGCAAAAAAAAAATTCTCGGTAAAAAATTATGATTTTGGCGATGAAAAATAAAAATTGTAGGCAAATGTTACACTTTTACCAACACAAACACAATTTTGTCGGTAATGGATTAACTTTTACCGATGACTCCTTAATATTGTCAGCAAAAACATAACTATTACCAATGAAATTATAATTCATCAGTAGAAATTAGAAATTTTACTAACAACTTTAAATATTGTCAGTAAAAAAAAATAATATTTAGTTGGCAAAAGTGAACCTTTTAGTGACGATTTGAAATTTTCTTGGCAAACAGTTAACATTTGCCTACAAACATAAATTTCATTGGGAAAAGTTACACCTTTTACCAATGATTTTAAAATTTCCTTAGCAAATGTGACTTTTGCCAATGAATTTCACAATTTAGTCGGCAAAAGTTATGATTTTTATTTCAAAAAATGTATTTTTTTAAAAATTATCACATATTTAATATTTTCATCTTCTACATAGGATTTTTTGTTGAAGTGTGGCAATTTTGCCATTTGATGGTGCATGTCACCGGCTAGCATGCACACCTTGGTATCAAATCCTTTCCTTTTATGAGTTTATATTTTTTGTATGTTTTAAATTGATTCAAGGTATATTTTGATAATGTTTTGTGCCTAAGTTATGTATGCAAAATTATAGGCAAAATTATGCACAAAAGAGTAGGAATGTTATGCTTGAAGTGCCTATGGTGCTGGATTCATAATTTCCAGCAACATAGTTTCACTATTTATCTTATATCTCAGGTTGCAAATGGATTTTTGGGCTGAAATTTTGAGGGATGTCTACAAACATATATAGACGACTATGGTTTAAATTTCAGGTCAAAATGACATGGGAAAGTCCATTTTCTATTCCAAACAGATTACTGTATCTGATGGGCCCAGTATGCAGAGTATGGGCCCGTTTTGGAGCTGTTTGGCCCATGATCCGGTCCCAGAACTTTCCTAGCTCTTGGAACAATATTTATTGATGACCAAGGATGCTTCAAACCAAGTTTCATAAGCAGATACAAAGGGGAACTAAGTAGGTGAAGCTAGTTTGGTTGTTTACCCAAACTAGTTAAACAATAGGAACTTAGTTCAAACCATGTGCAACTTTTTACTATATTTGGAATAGACATGTTGCAGCTGGTTTTTGACTCTTTTGTGTATGAAAAGTTAGGTGTTGACCATTTTACTTTTTAAATTTCAAATACTTTACTCATTTTGTAAGCTCACATGCTTGGCATGTGTGAACTAGTTGTAATTTCAAGCTTATATTGTAAAATGAATGAAATGGCTACACATCTAAGCCTTATTTTCAAAAGCCAACGTGTTCCTCTTCTTCTTATCTCTTCTTCAACACCTTAGAACACTTTAGGAACCCTAAAAACCAGAAAACACCATAACCAAAACCTAAAAACACAACTCACACACAACCATTCCCAAGAGCATCACCAAAAGCTTGCTTGTTGCTAACACTTCAAGCTAGCTTGTTCTTGGTCATAACCTTCTCACCCCAACAAAGTGGTATCAGAGCAAGGCATATTTTTTGTGAGATTTGTGAGGTTTTTGGGCTGGTTCGTTCCTTGAGAGTGAAGAGATACTTGAAATCACAAATATATTTTCATATTCCTTCATACTAGAAAGCAACATTCACATGGCTTCTTCAAGTTTTTCAACTCCTTCTCCTCCTATCTTCAATGGGGAGAACTACAACATTTGGAGTATCAATATGCAAGCCTACTTGAAGGCTTATGGTCTTTGGGAGGTCACCATAAATCCCCAAGAACCCAAGCCTTTGAGACAAGGGGCAACGGTCAACCAAATCAAGCACCATGAGGAGGAATTGGCTAAAGGTTTCAAGGCTCTCACCGCCATTCATTCTTGTATTAGTGATACCATTTTCACAAGGATAATGGCATGTGAGAGTGCCAAAGAAGCTTGGGACAAACTTCAAGATGAGTTCCAAGGGAGTGCAAGGACAAGGCAAATGCAAATCCTTAACCTAAGGAGGGAGTTTGAGACTATCAAGATGAAAGACAAAGAAACGGTTAAGGAGTTCACCACAAGGCTTCTTAATGTGGTGAATCAAATTAGGGTGCTAGGTGATAGATTAAGTGACCAAAGGATTGTGGAGAAGGTGTTGGTCTCCTTGCCCGAGAGGTTTGAAGCTAAGATATCTTCATTAGAGGAGTCAAGGAACCTAAATGAAATTTCCTTGACCGAGTTGGTGAATGCCTTGCAAGCTACGGAGCAAAGGAGGAGGATTAGACATGAAGAATCAATGGAGGCTGCATTTGTGTCTAAACAACATCAAAAGACACAAAATCAAAAGAAGAACAAGCTTAAGCTCATAAAGGAGAAAGGTGAAACTAGCAAACCCGAGAGGAAGTCCTATGAACCTTGTCACCATTGCAAGAAGAAAGGTCATCATCCAAGAAGGTGTTGGTGGAGGCCGGATGCATTTTATATGCTTGAGAACACACCACCAAAGGTATCAAAACTATCCATGATGTTCTCTATGTACCTTCTTTATGTGAGAACTTACTTAGTGTAGGTCAAATGCTTGAGAACAAATATGCATTACACTTCTCAAACATGACATGCACTATAGTTGATCCACATGGAAATGAATTAATGTGTGTTGGAATGAAGAACAAGAATTTTAGGTTGAATATGGATGAAAATGGTGCATCAGTTGCATTGAACACCAAAGTTGAGAACACCTCTCAACTTTGACATAAAGGACTAGGCCATGCTAGCTTTAAGTCATTGGTAGGCACACATGAACTTGTTAGAGACATGCCATTGGTGGAGAAGCAAAAACATGTGTGTGAAGTGTGTCAAAAAGGAAAGCATACTAGGCTAGCATTTCAATCTTGTTCTTGGAGATCAAAGGAGAAGTTAGGACTTATACATTCGGATATTTGTGGTCCTATGAGTGTTCCATCCTTAAATGGCAGCAAGTATTTCATAACTTTCATTGATGATTACTCAAGAATGTGTTGGGTGTATTTCCTTGAAAGAAAATCACAAGCTTTGGAGAAGTTTGTAGAATTTATGAAGTTAGTGCAAAATCAATCCGGTTGCACTATAAAGGTGTTAAGGACGGACAATGGTGGGGAATACACAAGCGAGGCTTTCAAACAACTTTGTAAGGATCATGGTATAGTTCATCAATTCACTACACCATACACACCACAACAAAATGGTGTATGTGAAAGGAAGAACCGTACCATCATGGAGATGGCTAGATGTTTGTTGTTTGAAAGTGGCTTGCCAAAGAAGTTTTGGGCCGAAGGAGTTAATACATCCATCTACATCCAAAATAGGCTTTACTCCAAGTCTTTGAGGAGTAAAACCCCATTTGAGTTTTGGTTTGGATATAAGCCTTCTCTTGATCATCTAAGGGTATTTGGAAGCATTTGTTACATCCTAGTACCACAAAAGAAGAGAGGAAAGCTTGATGAAAGGTCACAAGTTGGTGTTTTGGTTGGCTATAGTGATGTGATCAAGGGATATAGAGTGTATAACTTGGAAACCAAGAAACTTGTGATAAGTAGAGATGTGAAAGTTGATGAGGAAGCTAAATGGGTTTGTAGTAAGGAGGAGTTGGCTAGTATGGATGAAGACAATCGACTTGAAGCTCATGATAATGATGAGGAACAAGGAAATGATGAAGGTGCTGCCCATGATGATGAATATGATGAGAATGAGCTAGAAATCTCCATAGGGGCTGATTTGGAGATTGGTGATGGTGTGAGAGGCACAAGACCTCTTAATGAGATTTATGAAAGGTGTAATGTGGCATTGAGTGATCCAATTAATGTCCATGAGGCTATGGCAAGAAAAGAGTGGAGACAAGCAATGCAAGATGAAATCGATGTGATAAACAAGAATGACACTTGGAGCTTGGTAACAAAACCGAAGGGAAAGAATGCTATTGGGGTGAAGTGGATCTTTAGGACCAAGTACAATCTGGATGGGTCCATAAATAAGCACAAGGCAAGGCTTGTTGTCAAAGGATATGCACAACAAGCCGGTGTGGATTATGGAGAGACTTTTGCACCGGTTGCAAGGATGGAAACCATAAGACTTCTTCTTGCAATTTCGGCACAAAAGTCTTGGAAAGTATATCACCTTGATGTGAAGTCAGCCTTCTTAAATGGAATATTGAAGGAGGAGGTCTATGTTGTGCAACCCGAAGGTTTTGTGAAGAAAGGAAGTGAAGAAAAGGTATACAAGCTACACAAGGCCTTGTATGGCCTTAAACAAGCTCCTAGGGCATGGTATGCCAAGATAGATGGTTTTTTGACAAAGCATGGATTTAGGAGGAGTCCTAATGAGCCTACATTGTATATTAGGACTCATGGTTGCATGGTGTTGGTGTCTCTTTATGTTGATGACCTTCTAGTGACCGGTGGTAATGAGAAAGAAGTGAGCAATTTCAAAAGTGAGCTAGAATTGAACTTTGAGATGTCTAGCCTTGGAGAGATGAAATACTTTTTTGGAATTGAAGTTGTCCAATCATCCAAGGGCATCTTCATATCTCAAGAAAGCTATGTGAAGGAGTTGCTCAAGAAGTTTGACATGGAAGATTGTAATAGCGTTGCCACACCTATGAATGAAGGCACCAAGTTGGTGAAGGACGATGATTCTCCAAAGGTAAATCCTTCCATCTATAGAAGTTTAATTGGTAGCCTTTTATATGTATGCTCTACTAGACCGGATATCATGTTTAGTGTGGCTGTTTTGTCAAGATTATGCATAGTCCATCACAAAATCATCTTAGTTGTGCAAAAGGAATCGTAAGGTATTTGAAAGGTACTAGTGATTTTGGTATATGGTACAAGGATGGCATGAATGAAGCTTTGCTTGGTTATAGTGATAGTGATTGGGATGGTTCTTTGGATGATAGCAAGAGCACATCGGGCTACATTTACACTCTTGGAAATGGTCATTTCTCATGGAATTCCAAGAAGCAACAAACCGTTGCACAAAGCACCGCGGAAGCCGAGTATATTGCTTGCTCAAGTTGTGCTAATCAAGGTGTTTGGCTTAGGAAATTATTGGAGGACTTGAGCTTGAAGCAAGAGGAAGCCACGGTAATATTGTGTGACAATACTTCAGCAATAGAAATTGCACAAAATCCAGTCCAACATGGGAGGACCAAGCATATACCGGTCAAGTATCATTCCTTAAGGGAATTTGAAGCACGTGGTGAAGTGAAGTTGGAGTATGTGACTTCCGAGGAGAACTTGGCGGATATATTCACCAAGCCATTGGGAAAGAAGAGATTTGAGATGTTGAGAGGACTTCTCAATGTCTCATACAAAATTGCCAAGGAGGAGTGTTGAAGTGTGGCAATTTTGCCATTTGATGGTGCATGTCACCGGCTAGCATGCACACCTTGGTATCAAATCCTTTCCTTTTATGAGTTTATATTTTTTGTATGTTTTAAATTGATTCAAGGTATATTTTGATAATGTTTTGTGCCTAAGTTATGTATGCAAAATTATAGGCAAAATTATGCACAAAAGAGTAGGAATGTTATGCTTAAAGTGCCTATGGTGCTGGATTCATAATTTCCAGCAACATAGTTTCACTATTTATCTTATATCTCAGGTTGCAAATGAAGTTTTGGGCTGAAATTTTGAGGGATGTCTACAGACATATATAGAAGACTATAGTTTAAATTTCAGGTCAAAATGACATGGGAAAGTCCATTTTCTATTCCAAACAGATTGCTGTATCTGATGGGCCCAGTATGCAGAGTATGGGCCAGTTTTGGAGCTGTTTGGCCCATGATCCGGTTCCAGAACTTTCCTAGCTCTTGGAACAATATTTATTGATAACCAAGGATGCTTCAAACCAAGTTTCATAAGCAGATACAAAGGGGAACTAAGTAGGTGAAGCTAGTTTGGTTGTTTACCCAAACTAGTTAAACAATAGGAACTTAGATCAAACCATGTGCAACTTTTTACTATATTTGGAATAGACATGTTGCAGCTGGTTTTTGACTCTTTTGTGTATGAAAAGTTAGGTGTTAACCATTTTACTTTTTAAATTTCAAATACTTTACTCATTTTGTAAGCTCACATGCTTGGCATGTGTGAACTAGTTGTATTTTCAAGCTTATATTGTAAAATGAATGAAATGGCTACACATCTAAGCCTTATTTTCAAAAGCCAACGTGTTCCTCTTCTTCTTATCTCTTCTTCAACACCTTAGAACACTTTAGGAACCCTAAAAACCAGAAAACACCATAACCAAAACCTAAAAACACAACTCACACACAACCATTCCCAAGAGCATCACCAAAAGCTTGCTTGTTGCTAACACTTCAAGCTAGCTTGTTCTTGGTCATAACCTTCTCACCCCAACATTTTTGTGATATGTATGTGTAAATTATTTTATGTTAAAACATATTAAATGCACCACGTGTAGTTATGTGACATATATGTTAAAACATATGAAACATAATTTTTTTATGTGTAATTTTTGACTTTTACCGATGAAAAATAAATATTGTTGGCAAAAAATGATTATTTCCCAATGAAATCAAGTTTGGTCGGCAAATGTTTAATTTTTGGCGAGGCTTTTATAAAATTGGTCAGCAATAGTAATTTTTTTTTTTTTTGGGGGCCGCACGCTCCCGCGGGTCCTAAAATGATTAAATAAATAAAAATGAAATAAAAATAAATGAATAAGCATCTCTAGTCTCGTTCATCTCTCTCTCTTTTTTCTCTCCATCTCTCCTTTTTTTTTTTTTTTTTGGAGGCAAAATCCATGAATAAATAAAAATGAAATAAAAATAAATGAATATTCATCTCTAGTCTCGTTCATCTCTCTTTTTTCCCTTTTCTTTTCCTTTTTTTTTTTTTTTAGGCAAAATCCACCACAACCGAATCAGCATCTCCCAAAGGTCGAAGCTAAGCAAATCACCTCCAGGTTCTCTTTGAATTTTTCCTTTGGATTTCTCTGTGAATTTTTATTTCAATTTCTGTTTCTTTTTTTTTCTGGAGGTGCTGCCGCTCTGGTGGTGTTCAGGTTGCTTTTGCCGATATGCAAGTTGCCTTTGCCTCTCACTGAACGCACATGTGCCGGCTCTTCCTCCTCCTCCTCCTCTTGTGGTCAGTGAAATTCTCCTTTGTTTTTTTTCCTTTTTTTTTTTTTTTTTTTCTTTTAACATGATGTGGGGCGTTTTGAAAATATGGGATTCATTTGGAAAGGGATTCAATCTGATGTTCAACCACATTTGCAGATAGATTATGGCATGAGTGGAGATTAATGGGTAAAAAATAATTTTACCGAATAATAACAAAAAAAAAAAAAATTTAATTTTTCCTTTCGCTAAATCAAAAGGTGAAGACCAACAAAAACTTTGTTTACTGTAGAGACTACTCAGTTCCCACGCAAAACCCCACGAGAAGAGACTTCTTTTATGGAAGCTTGATTATCTTCCTTTATATTAGTTTATTTTTTGTCGGTTCTATCCTGTTGCTATATGATCCTGTTGCTATATGATCCTTGTATGAAATTTTTATTTTTTGTCGGTTCTATCCTCTAACTTATTGAGCATCACGTGTTTCCTTGCATTTGTTTTCAACTGAGACCTATTCTTTTGTTTCCTTGGCATTTGTTTTTCGTTCTCCTTACAGCTAGAGATTCAGGAGGCAAAAGAAAAGCCGGATGGAAAGGTAATTCCATTTTTTTAATTTTATTTTAATTCTTTAGTTATTGCATGATGGAGGATGTCAAAAATTTTGGTGATTTTCTGTTGACATTCGGTGGCACTTGGCTTATTTTTCTTATTCTCTAAAGTCCTCTGAAGTCCTACTGTTCATTAATTCTGGCACATGACTGCATGTTTTAAACTTTGGCATTTCATGGGAAAAGTTATGGTCATGATGAGAGTATATACATCCATCCAACATATAAGTTCATGCAAAATAATATGTTCTGATGTTAATCTATGCAGAATGCTGACTACGAGGCCGTGATGAGTTCTAAACTTTCAATTGCCAAGAAAGTTTTTCACAAGAGAAGGATATGATACTTAACTCCAAGTTGTTTAGGAATTTTTTTTTTTTTTTTTCTGAAAGTGATGTCTTTTGTTTCATTTCCTTTATTGTGATGATATGATATGACAAGATTTTGTTATGTATGTTGGTTCAATTTTTTTTTTTTTAATCAGGAAAATTAAAAAAAAATAAATTTCAAAGATCTTTGCCGACAAAAACAAGTTTTTGTCAGCAAAAATAACATTACTGTCAAAACATTTCGTCGCTAAAAAATAATTTACTTCACCAATCAATAACTTCTTTTGTCTCTAAAAGAAGCCAATAAATTATACTTTTGTCGGCAAATTATTTATTGCCGACAAAAAAATTTTGTTGCTAATTAAATTTTCTCCAATATAAAAAATTATTTTGCAGATGCTCTATTCTGTCCCCAAAATCTTTTACCTACAATTTTAGATTCGTTGGAAATAGTTTTTGGCGACAAAGATAAATTTTTGTTGGCAAAAGTTTTAGCCGGAAAAAATTAAAATATTGTCGGTAAATACAATTGCAAATGAGGCATAGGTGACGAAATGGCCGACAAATTTATTTTCGTCGGTAAAACATTTACTGACGAATTTTATGCTTTTGCCGACAATATTATTATGTTGGTAAAAGGTGAATTTCTTGTAGTGGGTGTTTATGAATAATGCATAGTCAATTTCTTCAAATATATTGTTACAATATTACTGTCTCTTTTATTTTAGAATGCATATAGATAACCTTTAATGCAATAAAAATAAAATGAGTATGTGATATTAGTCCAAATACAAATACAGTAATAGGCATACATATGACAACATGAAATTGCACACTACATATATCATGGAAGAACAAGAAGTTCTGGAGATGGAGGTACAGGTATGCCCATGGTGCCCTCCAACATCAATATTACATTCTTCATCGAAGGACGCAAAGATGGATTATCTTGGATGCACCATAGTCCCACTTTGATCATTCGCTCTAGTGTGAAGAAGTCTATTTCATCATCCTCCACAAGCTTATCCAAATCTCCATTCTTAAAACATGTATAGACCCAATTAGAAAGTATTATCTCTTCTTGTGTTGACACATTTAATTGAATATTTCTTCTGCAACATATGATTTCCAAAAGCACGACTCCAAAACTATAAATGTCGGCTTTTACAGATATCGGGGCATTCTTCTGCCATTCAGGAGCAAAGTACCCTATCGATGTCGATCTTTCATGTACTCCTGCTGATGTTTTCATTTGGTTCGGCATCAAGAGCCTGGCCAAACCGAAATCAGAGATCTTAGCAGTCCAAGTATCATCTAAGAGTATATTTTGGGGCGTCAAATTGCAGTGGATGATATGCACTCCGCATTCTTCATGCAGGTAGAAGATCCCTCTTGCCACATCGAATACGAATCTTACCCTTTCTCTCCATGTTGGTGGTGATACCGCCTTGAAAAGATGGTCTGCAAGTGAACCGTTGCTCATGAATTCATAAACAAGAAGCTTTGTTGACCCTTCAATGCAGACACCAAGCAACTGCACCAAGTTTCTATGATGAGTTCTTCCAATAGTAGTAATTTCAGCTCGAAACTCTCTTACTCCTTCTTCCACAACTTTCTCTAGTCTTTTGACAGCAATCGTTCTGTTACGCTCTGCTAAAACCCCTTTATAAACTGCTCCGAAAGTCCCCCTTCCAATCTCTTCCTTGAAATCATCTGTTGCTCTCTCAAGCTCTTTGTAAGAAAACGATTGTAAACTAAAATCTTCAGCTAATCCCAAATTTGAATTTTCCAGCAGCTTTTTATATCTATGATATCTGTGCTTGTAAAATATGAAACTCAATAATGCAAAGACAAAACACAAGCATGCTATAAAACCCAAACTTAATGCTAAAACTAGAATTGTTTTTTTGTTTCTCTCAACAATCAAGTTGTCGTCCAGAATTGAATGAGAAGCGTTGTTTTTATTACCAATATTTTTTGAAACCACCTTAAAGAAGGATGTTTTTGAAATATGATAGCTTCTTATACCATATCTTATTGGAACGTTATATATTTGGCAACTTGAATTCTCATACATGACTGCCCAGCAATTGCAGTCCTCCTTGCATAACATCTTGCAAGCTTCCTCCTCTTTATTTACCACTTTATATGGAGAATCATACCATAACGTATTCTCTAAAGGAGTAATATTAATGCGGCTTTTCTTATTGGGGTCATCTTCATTGTATTTGCATGTATCTTCATCAATGAAAGTCTGATAGCAGCCAAAGAACTTAATGCTTGGGTTGATAAAAGAAAATCCCGGGTAACAAAAACAATCAGAAATGTTGCTGCTGCTAATAATTACCTCTTGACAATAACTATTCAAACCGCAAAAACCTTTTACTTCACATTGATTCTGCAAAGATTCCCATACAATTGAGCTTGTGTTGCTTACCATGTGGTGTGAATACAATCTAAAAATCCCATCATCATCCATGGGTACGCGGTAAAGAATAACTTCATTTTTTCCAGGATAAGAGCCATTTGAGAGGGCGATCTGCTTTCTCATCCCAGATCTGTTTTGTACAAAAAGATAACCCGTTTGGTTAAGCCCAAGCCAAGCATCATTACCGAAAGTCCCAAGAGACCAGTATGCAGTTTCTGCCATGGTAGTGATGTTTGAAGGATAGGAAACAAGGTTTCCATCACCCTGCATAATGAGTAAAAATCGTCCACTTGAGTGGTCTGATCTAGATTTACTAGATACCAACCTATCCGGATAATCTGAAGTACTAGTTAGATTCTGACCTCCTAGTATGGTGTCGGTAGGATAATCGAAGCTCTGCCAAACAACATGACTAGACTCATTTAAGAGTATAAAATTTCCACCATCTAGCATAGCAGCTGAACTAGCTTGGCTTGAAATTTCATCAGTATTAATACTTATGATTTTCTTTTCACCTCGCATAGTTACAAGTAGTAGCCCTGCTTTTGTTAGCTCCAGCTTAGCATCAGAGGAAACAGGAGGGTCATCTCGATTTGCAGTCCAAACGACTACGTTTTCTGGTCGAGTAACCAGAATTACTCCAATAGCAAAGCCGTCACCTTGTGGATAGAAACCGAAGGCGAAAAAACCAGAAGGTGAACACCATAAATGGTTGCCAGCACTGGGGGACAGCAACGAGCCTGTGGTGATTGTATTTGAGTACTCTGCTTGAGCTCTTAAATCAATGGAGACTAAAAGTACAAATGATATAATAAAGAGAATTGGAGCAGAAGCCATGAGAGAGGGATTGAGATGGGGAAGAGGAAGATGGCTCTTTGAAATGAATTTCAAATCAGTATCATATGCAGGTCAATGTTCTAGGTATAATTAAGTTTTTAATTAGTCAGGGTTTGTTCTTATATATATATATATATATATGGATGTATGGAGTTGTCTGCAGGTTCTTACATGTTGCCATTCATCAATCCGTTTATCCGTAAACAAAAATAATAAAATAAGGATAAATTTCATTTAAGTACTCTCTAATACGGATAAGTTTCACCTTCAAATTTAAAAGTTGGTTGCATTTTGGATGTTAAATTTAGAACTTAAGGTCAAATTTAGACCTTAAGTAGTAGTTGGTTTCATTTTGGTTTGATTGTATTTTTAAGGTAATGGTAATTAATGATTTTTTCATATTTAACTAAGATTAAATAATTTATTGCAATTAGACCTTATAATTTTAACTTGTTATAATTTAAATCCTTTAGTTTTAAAGTAATGCTAGAGATACCATCTAGTTTACCAACATATTTATTTAGTATCACTATTTGATTTTTAATATAACTTAAAAATACATAACTGAACCCTTAAAATAATAAATGTTATTAAATATCAATAAATCAATCAATTAAACAATGATTCGTGTATTCTTGGTAGATTTTTTGTCCTATAGTATTATTACTAGTTTTAATATGTTGCAGTTTAGGTCCATTAGTTATGAAAAAAAAAAAAAAAGGGCATTGTAATATCCACGTTTAACCACCATCAAGCAAAAACTCAATTCAACCAAAACGCAACAAATTAAAATTTGAAGGTTTAAATTAAAATATTTTAAATTTAAAAATCGAAGATAAAACTTATTCAGTACTTAATTCAATTAATACTAATATTAAAATTGAGTGAGTTATATTAAATAATTAATTACTCAAAACCATATAATATAGTTAATTTAATTATTTCGTTGGCTTATAAATATTTGTCCAGCAAAATATGTCACTTAATTAATTTGGCTGTTTCTTCTTCTCCATTTTATATTTGTCTGCTAGCACCATATATAATGCTTGTCATTTTTTTAGCAATAAAACAGAAATTGAGTAACCTTAATTTAATCCAAAATCTGCCTGTTTTTTTAGTTCAATTAAGTAAACTAGAAGGTCTAACAAGGAGATTAATACATCACTAAATCCAAACTATTCAATTAAGTAAAATAGAAGGTCTAACAAGGAGATTAATACATCACTAAATCCAAACTAAGTTAGCGGCCTGCAGCTAATTTCCAAAATCTCGCTCCTTTCCATACCTTCCCGGAAAAAAACCACTGTTTATTATTAAAATACCTAGGTTAACTTTCGTCCATCTGTAATGGGCATTAAAATATTTTGTTATAGTTTTGTCCCAATTATATATTTAATTATAAATTTAACATTAGGTTTTTGTTTGCAATATCTTACTATAATACAGCAGTTATTTGTTACTTTAAAAAATGATGCCGCTTAATTTAGCTGTTTCTTCTTCTCCATTTTCTACTTGTCTGCTAGCATCAGATATAATGCTTGTCATTTTTTGAGCAATAACACAGAAATTGAGTAACCTTAATTTAATGCAAAAACTGCTTATTTTTTTAGTTCAATTAAGTAAAATAAAAGGTCTAACAAGGAGATTAATTAGTACATCACTAAAGCAATAGCGATGAGAAATCCAAATTAAGTTGGCGGCCTGCAGCTAATTTCCAAAATCTTGCTCCTTTCCATACCTTCCAGGAAAGAACCACAGTTTATTATTACAATACCTATGTTAACTTTCGTCCATGTGTAATGGACATTAAAATATGTTGCTATAGTTTTGTCCTAATTATATTTTTAATTACAAATTTAACATTACGTTTTTGTTTGCAATATCTTACTATAATATAGGAGTTATTTCTTACTTTAAAAAGTCGTTACTCCTTATCTGCTTATTTTGTTTTTTATCTATGTAACCCTTAATGAATTAGATCACATTATATTATTAGTAGGACAAATTAGTAGGACAAGAAGGAAGATAGAAAATTTCAGCACAAAAAATAAATAAATAAATAAAAGAAGGAAGATAGAAAAATAAGATAAAAGATCTGTATCACTTCTATACAATTTGCCTATATGATCTCCAAATTTTTTTTTTTAAAATAAAGATTAAAAGAAAAAGAATTCTACTATCTTTATTAGAAAATACTCGATGTGGTTTCAGATATATATATTTTTACCCTCTAGAAATGCTAGGGACCAACAATAGCGATTATCATCCTTATTCATGGCTTCCAACTACATTGCCTTTGTGCTTTTCCTCCTCCCTCTATTGTTTGCCGGTGAGGCAGCGCACCAAAAGAATTCTATCCCATCAATAATCCCTGGCTCAATTATTTCTCCAAGAACTCATCACAAAATTTCATGGCCATCTCCTTCTGGCCAATTTGAGTTTGGCTTTTATGCCTATGGCCATGGCTTTGCTATTGGAATTTGGTTGGTGGGTAACAATAACAGAAACACTGTCATATGGACTGCAAATCCCGATGATCCTCCAGTAGCATCAAATGCAGTTCTAGCATTTAATCAAAATGGTCTTCTCCTGATTGAGGCAGAGCAAGAGAAACTAATTGCTAATTCAAGTCTTTCTCTTACTTCAGCTTCCATGCTTGACTCTGGTAATTTTGTTCTTTACGATGATTCCCATATCGCTTGGCAGAGTTTTGAACATCCCACGGACACTATCCTAGGAGGTCAGGTCCTGTCAGCCGGGGATCGATTGCTCTCTGGTTTATCAGAAACCAATCATTCAAGCGGAAGGTTTCAACTGATTATGCAATCTGATGGTAATCTAGTCCTCTACACGGCAAACAATATTGAGGACACAAGTAAAGTACCATACTGGAGCTCAGGAACTCATTTTGAGCAGTCGACGAACTTTACGTATCGCCTTTTTCTAGACAGTATTTCTGGAGTTCTACACATCGACGTTGAAAATACACCTAGTGGTACACAGATCTTAAGTATCTGGAATGCCGGCGGAGTCGCAAATTCTACGGACCACAACCGAAATGGTACAATATATCGTGCAACACTTGGTCCTAATGGAATGCTAAGGTTGTATTCTCATGACAATGGTGATGAGTACGGGAAACCTAAAGAAGATTATTTGATTTGGTCAGCACTGAGATATGCTTGCGATGTTAATTTTTGCGGCTTTAACAGCTTCTGCACAACCTTAGAAGGCCAGCAACCCACTTGTAGATGTGTTCCTGGATCTGTTTTTGTTGACTTGAATGAGAAGACTCATGGCTGCTTCAAGGATTATAGAGATGGTTGTAGAGATGGGAAGGAAAATATAACCCTTTACAGCATCGACCAAATAGAGAATATAACATGGTATGGTATTGCTTATAATGAAGCACGGATGTCCATGGAAGAATGCAAGAACTCTTGTTTGGAAGATTGCTATTGCGGAGCAGCACTCTACCAAAAAGATAAGTACAAAAGCTATAATGTTTGTTTGAAACACAAGCTCCCTTTAGAGTATGTTAGAAGGAATATTTATCAAGAATTTAATACTATGGCTTTCTTCAAGGTGGGAAAGAGCACAAATACCACTATTTCCGCGACCAACCATGATCGACCTACAAAATTCCAATTCACAAACAAAAACATTTATTTTCAAATTCTTTTTTTAGCTTTAGGTTTGGCTATTTTTTCGTGTGTTTCCATCACAATCTCTTGCCTTTACATTTTCAAAATTCGAATTCTGAGGTATAAAAGGCTGAGGCTGGGGGAGATTAAGGGACAACATGGATTGGGTGATGAGGAACTTACTTTGAGGGTGTTCTCTTACAATGAGCTTAAAAAAGCAACAAACGGTTACAAAGAAGAGTTGGGCAAAGGCGGATTTGGAGCAGTTTATAAAGGGACACTAAACAAAGGTCAGAAACTTGTTGCGGTGAAAAAGCTTCATAAGTTAATTGAAGAAGGTGAAAAAGAGTTCCGTGCTGAGATGCGAGCCATTGGTAGAACTAACCACAAGAACTTAGTTCGGTTGATGGGTTACTGTGCTGAGGACTCGAAAAGGCTTCTGGTTTACGAATATATGAGCAATGGCTCCCTAGCCGATCTTCTTTTTAAACAAGTACATCGCCCATATTGGGATGAAAGAGTAAGAATTGCTATAGAAGTTGCCAAAGGTATCCATTATCTACATGAAGAATGTAAGAACCCGATCATTCATTGTGACGTAAAACCACAAAACATTTTGATGGATGATTTCTGGACTGCTAAAATCTCGGACTTTGGGCTAGCAAAATTGTTAATGCCTGATCAAACAAGGACTTTTACTAGAATCAGAGGGACAAGAGGGTACATGGCTCCGGAATGGGAGAAGAACACTCCAATTACGGTGAAGACAGATGTATATAGTTATGGAATTGTACTTCTGGAAATTATATGCTGCAGAAAGAACTTGAAAGTTGATGTAGAAAATGTAGAAGAGATTGTTCTATCAAGTTGGGTGTACAGGTGCTTTGTTCATAGAGATCTCGATAAGCTTGTGGTTGGAGAAGATGTCGATAGAAAGACCTTAGAGAACATGGTTAAAGTGGGCTTATGGTGTATTCAAGATGAACCATTTCTTCGTCCTTCTATGAAGAGTGTGGTGTTGATGTTAGAAGGGTTTACCGATATTGCTTCACCTCCATGTCCTACCTCTGCATCTGTATGTGAGCTGAGAAGAAGCATGTGATTTTTTTTCTTTTTTTTTTTTTGGTTTTATTTTATTTATTTATTTTATATTTTATTATTATTATCATTTTTTTTTTATTTTTTTTTTGGTTGTCTTCCGGCTGTGATTGTTTAGTTATAATTGTATTCCTAGAGATGATGAAATTAATGGCTTTATTGTATTGTTGAGCCCCATATGTAATCTACTTAGTTTTCAGAACAAGATTATAAAGATGCAACGTTATTCATAAAACATTTATAACTAACTTTGTTCTTCTGTTTATGTCTGGCTTATGTAAGGCTGTGAATATGATTGAACCATTCGTGATCAATTCGAAATCGAGTTGGCTTGAGCACTTGTAATAATAACCACATTATATATATATATATATATTATTTTCTTAAGCAAACCCATAAATAGCTTGAATGAGCATTTTATACACACACATTTATATATATATAATCATTTTATTAGTAATTAAACTTATAGAAAATTCTTAATAAATAAATAATATTTTTTATATTTAACTTTATAAAAGATTAAAAAATAAATACTGATGTATTCATAATTTAACAATGAAAAAAAATTTAAGAAATTAGATATGCAAAATTTTTACGCTTTTCTGTTATAACAACACAATCTGGTCTAAGCTTTAGTTTTATATATATATATATATATATGAACTGTCAATCTTGGGCAACAAATTTTAAAATTTTACAAATTTGAGTTAAGCTTGATCACTCCATAAATTATGTGAATATTAATTTGTAAAACTCAGTTAGATTTGGTTCCTTACGCCCTATTATTATGATTTAAGTCATTAAATTCAGGTTTTGTCTTAATTGAGTCATTAGTTACTCAAGTGTGTCTCCTGAAAATTAAATGTGGCAAACTAACCCAGGAAAGAAAACTAATGTTACGGAGTATTAATACAAGTGCCAAATTTAGGATTATCACACTGATATAGCATTTTAGTGATTAAAAAAGTAAATGATATAACTATTCATTCCAAACACTATCCTTAGCTTGGTTCAATATTTACACTTTTAAGTTCTGGGTTTGACTAAATCTGGGTGAAATCTCTTTTAGTTTTAAATATATTGTATTTTTTTTTTCAAACCAATAAGTTTTAAGCATTTGTAATTATATTTTATTAATTTATTTTATGTGGCCCTCCCAAATAAAATTGACCTTCTTCTTCTTCTTCTTCTTCTTTCTTTTCTTTTTTTTTTTTTTTTTTTTTTTTGTTATTCACCTTTTTAAGTTATTTTTCACAATATATATTTTTTCTCTTTGTACGTTTACTTTTAAAATATGCTAATATAGCATATTTAATAACTTTCTTTACTATGGATCTCGCTTAACGTATTCATTTAAAAATAAAAATTACTTAATTTAAATAGTTTCTAAGAAGACTCACTCCAAGATCCTCTAGGATCTCCCGGATGGTCGTATCTAGTGAAACCCCACTGGCAACTCTTAAAAATTACCTAATGGAATCTCACTTAATTAAATTGCTAACAAACAATATATGCAAATATAAAATAATACATCAATATATAAAGATAGAACTACAACAGTATGCGAGTCCATAACTATTGTCAACGTCTACAACTTATTATATTATAGGCCATAACTATACACACATAATCGGGTCACTATCATGATTGTAATTTAGATTAGAACATTCTAAGAGTATTTGTAAATTTAGTAATATAACTAATGTGACTAAGTGTAGGAAGATAAAAGATAAACAAAAAATGATAAATACTATTGCTACTGTGAAAAACATGAAACAACGAGTGATTCGCAAGGTAAACTATCTACTAACTGGCTAGATCGAGGAGAACAAATTTAAAAACAAATAAAATATGAGATAAAGTTATCTCAGTGAGTGGCATGGTACAATAAAAAAGTTATATTTCATTTCTATAATTTTTTCTTTTAAGACTTATTGTTCCATTCTTTTGAAAGGTTCCTCATTTACAAATTTATTTCACAAAATCAAACTTGTACCCTAAATCTATATCATAAAACTAATACTTAAATAGTATAAATTAATGTCCATTAAATATTATAAACTGAATCAATCATGATATAAATATTAAGCATAAAATAATATAAACATAATTCAATAAAATAATTATGAAATTTGGTGTAAAACTATAAATATCATAAAATCGACAATGTACTCAGAAACATAAATAAGGTACCATATGATGTACGTAGCATTGCCAAGTGGTGTATGGTGTTCCAAACACCATCAGATAGGAAAAGAAAAGGAACATGTAAGATGAACCCACCCCACAACCCTTAGCGTCCATCGTGGCAATACAAGCCTATGGGATGAACCTACCTTATGATCCTCGTTGTACAAAAGTATTGTGGCAATAATAAACTTGTGGGGTGAGCCCACCTCACGCCCTTTAACATACTACGGGTATCGTAGCAAACTTACACACCATAATATAATACTGAATAGAGAAACTTGTACTATATGGTATACCAATTAAAGATAACACTATAATATTCACAAAACAATCATTCAAAGATCATACTCTTCCAAACAATATTGTACCATAAAATATAATTTGATATTCAAATTCAACCATTTATTTAAATATTTTAGAAATTTTAAATCATCATTTCATACCAAAACACAAATACCACAGTGAATACATATCACCATAAATCATTTTTAAGCACATGTAAAAATAAAAAACTTAGATATGCTTAAAAAAGAATATAATTTCTAATCTATTTTCTCAAAATCAATTATTTTCCAAAAGGACTAAAATATCAATTTAATTACCATAATATTTTAATACTGATATTTACAAGTTTATTATGAACTTATTAGAATTTGAAACCAGTAAAAATCTTATCAAAAGTTACACAAAATTATAACACATATATGAGAAAACCAATATTCATATATGCATAAAATAAACATTTAAATCAAATCATAAATAGCATATTCAAACCATATATATATATATATATTATACTAACATGCCAAACCATATATATATATATATATATATTATACTAACATGCCCAAATTTATTTAAAAATATAATCACTCATAAGTACCGATGATGGTCATTCTTGCTCCTCCATTGGACACCTATAATATAATAAAATATTTCTCAGACTACGATAAATCAAACCCAAGATAGTGCTATGCATCGATGTCTTAAAATAATTGATACAACTATAAAATTACATAAACATTACATTGAGTAGTCCTATTATACCATAAATTCTTAAGACTCGGTACCCAAAATTGGGATTTTTTGCCCGAATGCTAATTTTATCAAATTGAAAATTCAATTGTTTCCTATTAATATCTAATTACACTAATCCAACTTCAATTTTGTCTAATTTGATCAATTTTTGTTCAAAGAAAGTACAATTTTATCGGTATTTAATTAATTGATTCAAAAATGCAATTTTAGTATTAGGTTAAGGTTGTTTCTATCATCGTATATGTTCCACAGTTAAAAAGAAAATTAATATTCCTATTCAAATTAGGTTTTCTTGTTTTACCGTCTTTTTACTTCCCAGTTTGTTGGTTGTTTTTCATCATTGTTCTTGTTAATTTGGTTTATTATTGATTTTTCTTTGCTGTTTTAATCTTAATTAGTTGCATTCATATATTTAAAAAAAAAAAAAAAGAAAGTGATTTGAATGCATATTGCATAAATCCTAAAAATTGTGAAATTTGTTATTATTGAAGTGAGGTCTCGGGTTTGGTGGAATTTTGGTTTTGGTATTGCAATTTTTGCTGTTGATTCTTGCTACTCGAGTTGTGTTTGAGTTCTGTGAGTGAATTACAAAAAAAACAGCCCAAAAAAAAATCGGTTTGTCGAAATTTGGGAGTCTGAATTTGTTGAGTTGGAAATTCAATTTTGCTGCTAGATTTTTGAATTTTATGTGCTAAAATTATTTGGATTAAAATTAGTTAAAGGATTTAATACAAAAACTTGGATTACAAAGAAGAACAACCAACAACTATCCTATATTTGTTCAATTTGATTCTTGTTTGTGTTGAATTTCTTTTTCTATATTTTATCCTTGAATTATTGGTTTATTCATATTTTGATTTTATTTCATTCCAAATTTTTTTTTGTTAATTTACACTGTTTTGCTTAGAAAAGCCGAGAACTAGGTTTTATTAATTCACTCGATATTACTTACTTTTTGCTACTGTTTTATTGATAAGTTTAAATTAGGAACACTTGTAATCTAGTTGTTATTTAAGTGTGTTTTAATTAGAACTTTGAGATAATTCTTTGAGTGGAAAAAGGCAAGAGAGTGTGAGCTCAAAAGAGGGTTGAAAAAGTCGAAACTAGTGTACAAACACGAGTGTCAAGACTTTATTTGAGTGAAACACGTGAGGGAATGAATTTTGGTGAGGATTTATTTTATTTTGCAATATTTTTACTAACATGTCAGATTCAAGAGTGAGAAGAGGAGATGTGCCATTAAGAATTAATGAAGAGGAATCCATACGCTTCAAGGGTGATTCCCAAGCTTTAGGGACTGGAGGTGAGCACATGGACATGATGGCGGTGTTGGAGCAATTACAGCGGATGAATGCTCATTTTGACCACATAGATCAAAGGATGGACAAGTTGGAAACATCAGAAGGTGGACCAAATTTGAGGCAAGAATTCCATGGTGGCCAAGATCGAGGTCGAGGAGGTCACGGATGCCATAAGAAGGATTTTGAAGGAGGAAATTATGGAGATAATTTGGAGGAGGATTTTGAAGACATCTATTGTCAGGACCCGTCCAAAATTCCTCACCGGAACCATAGACAAGCCCTGATCTTAGGAAAACCCTACCAGACCCTCCAATGGAAGATCCGGCAGAACCTCCCCTAAGGGTTGGACTTACCATAATTTTTCTGCACTACAAACACACTTGTATATACACCACCTTATTCCTTCCACCTTACTACAAAATATTACCACAAATTTCAGCACTTCAAATAAATGATAGGGACCAGTGCACAATTAAATAAATAATCATCCAAATAGTATACAGAGCGTTATCAACTACAATTGAATATGAAATTTAATACAATATAAGATAAAATGAGATAATACAAGATAAAAAGGAAAGGAAAAGCCTCTTGGACTTTCGGCAACGAACCAAAACGTCGAGTTCGCCCACGGACAATCAAGTCGACTAACCTGGACCTAAGGGAACGGAATTTTAAAATATGAGATGCTAATCATCTGAGTGAGTAACCCAATCTACTATACAATAATAATAATAATAATAAAAGGGTAAATAACTTAGTTAATTGATTAATAAGAAATAAGTAAATAAATAATAGGTAGTTAAAAATAATATTTCCTCTCAAAACCCTCCCAATTCACTCAGTTGGAAAAGTTCCATTTTTAAAACATTTTTGCAAAACCCAACATTTTATACCCCAAAAATCTAGAAAATATTTAATTAATAATTTGCAAATAAAAGATAATAAATTAATAATCCAAAAATTTTAGTGAGAAATAATTATAAAAAATAAGACTAATGATAAATATTAAATTGGGAATAAAGTATTGTAAACAATTACTACGAAAACATAATAAAATTTTCATTAACAAAAATGATCCAAGAAATATTTAAATAAATAAACTAAAACCAAATAATTAATAACAGAACTCAATTTAAAATGCCAAAACAATTTAATTTATAAAATACTATTAAAAAACATTTTAATTTAAATAAAATTCTAAAATATTGTATGATTGAAATCACGTCGTGAAAAACATTTAATGCACCCACTATATACCAGTCGCACCAACGGTACCCAGCGACCCAAGCACCACCAGACTGGAGGTTAAAGAGAGAAATCGGCATACGGTCGCGTAGCGTCCCAATGCGCCGCTACAAATAGGCTTCCCGTCCATGGAGGGGCGGTCTACCCTTATCCGATGGCAACCACAGGATAACCCCATAATCACCTGTGCGCTACTCACACCCACCTGCGCATTCACCACATCCACCTGCGCACTAATCATATCCATGTATAAAAAATACCAGTACGTGTATCGTGCATCTAAAAATCATAAAATCAATATATTTATTTTCAAATCTCAAGATCTCATAAATACTACCGGGTTTATTCCATCCAATAAACCCGTAAATCCTCCACAATTTCTTTATAAATCATTGTCTTAAATTCATCACACAAATTCCATCAATTTCAAATCCATCAATGAAATTAACAATAATTTAAAACAAATATTCCTTCAATTCCTCAAAATTCAAAATATAATTAAATCACACAATAAACGTAATAATTATAAAAGGAAATTGAAATCACAATTTCTTTTAATTCCCAAATATATTTTTGGCACCCAAACATTTATAAAAATAACACAAATCGGCAATATAATTTAGATGGAAATTCTCTTAATATCAAATACATAAAACATATTTTTCAAATATCTAATTATAAAATATTCCAACAACAAAATTCAATGATTATTAAATTAAACCTTAAATTCAAGAAAATTCTTAAAACCCAAAGTATGTATAATACACAAATATTTAACTCCATTCAATTTTGGCATCAAAATTCCAAATATAAATTTAGTAAGTATTTCACACATGAAATATAATTTCCAAATATATAATCAATACAAAATATATACAATTTACCAACCCAAAATAATTTTGAAGGTGGGTCACTCACCTCGAGCACGCAATCCAACCAAGATCCTCCATAGGATCAATTCTACGACTCACACCTACTCCTAGAATAACAATATTACGCAGGATCCAATAAATTAATATTTTGTTCAGATAAATAATACCCGATACCCGGGGGGCTAACACAAACGGTATCCAAAATTCACAAATAAGGTATCAGAAAGCTAAGCGGACGAGGATCACATTACTGACCTCCGTTGGACTCAACTTGACCGGAGGTGGCCGGAAAGTGGACGGAAGGTTTCGGCTGAATTTCCCCTTCTTCTATCCCATAAACGGCTCAAAATTTGGGCAAATGGAGGTTATTTTCAGAACCAGGGGGTTGAAATGTAGGGGAAAGGACCAGTCTCACAGTCGGAAATCACCGAAAAAGGGCCGCCGGTCGCCTGTTTTGGACAACCAATCCTGGCGCGTCCGCTAGCCAAATGGCCTGAAAATTGGCCACCGACGTCGCCTAACCATGGGCTTTCAAGCCCACCAGTGCGTGTTGCCTTCCAACCATTGAAACCCGGCCAAAATGACCGGTCAAAGACAGAGGGGGAGAGAGTCAAAAGAGAGAGAAAGAGAGAGAAGTCACTGTGTGTGTTTTAGTGGTGTTTGTCGGGCTCAGGGAAGAAGGAGAAGGGAAAGAAAGGAAAAGAAAAGAAAAGAAAAGAAAAGTGTTTTTCCCATGTGGGGAAAGGGAAGGAAAGGAAGGAAAAAGACAAAAAGAAAAAGAATAAATAAATAAATATTAAAATAATAAAATAATAATATATAAAATAAAGACAAAATAATATAATATAGGATTTTCTTATTGCTAACATGTGTCACTTCTAAAATATTACACATGGTGCATCCCACTTGGTGACACGTGGCACAATTATTCATACTTCTAAAAATTATATTAAAATAATACTATATTTGAAAAACTTTGTAGATCCATAACTTTTTAACGAAATGTCCAAACCAGCATGCTACTAGTCTATGAACTTATGATAATGCGTACTTCGCAGCAGTACTTCAGTCAACGTGAAATTCCACCGGGAGCAAAAAGTCAACATGTGATCCATTCTTGGTCAACAACGATCAAACCCTATCAACCTCGATCAAATTTGAGAAATTTCTGGTATACTTCAAGATGGGATGTTACATCTATGCTCTCTAAGGAAGGCCAAATCGTGGGAGACTAGCAAGGGAGGAGAATGATGATATTGGGAATATTAAGGTCAACATACTACCTTTCATGGGAAAAAGCGATCCGGAGGCATACCTAGAGTAGGAAGAGCATATCGAGATGATCTTCGACTATCACAACTTTTTGGAGACTAAGAACGTAAAAGTAGCCGCAATGGAGTTTGGATATTATGCACTCCAATGGTGGACGAATGAAGAAAATTCCCGAAAGGAGAGTAGGTGATAAATTGATTACTACTTGGCAACAAATGAAAAGAGCCATGAGGAAGCGATTTGTACCGACTCATTACCATAGGTTGCTACATCAAAGACTCCAATCATTATCACAAGGTAGTAGGTGCGTGGAGGATTATTACAAGGAAATGGAGATGCTCATGATGAGATTGTGCATGAATGAAGAAAGAACAGCAACCATGGCGCACTTTCTAGGTGGATTGAATCAAGATATAGCCAATCAATTAGAATTACAAAAATATGTAGAATTGGAAATGATGTTACATGTGGCTATCAAACTTGAGAATCAATTCAAGAGGAGGGGCTCAAATACACGGCTTGGAGGAGTATCAAAACAGCAGGAGGTCAAATCCAAGTGTTTGGAGAAGTAATCCCACATATGACAACAAGCCAAAACCAAAGCTAGGTGAAGAAAGCACCAATCGGCCAAAAAGGAAGGCTAGAATCGAATCTGTCCAAGCACTAAAGAATGAAGGTAAATCTGATCCTAAACCTTCTAGAACTTGTGATATTGTGTGTTTTAAGTGTCAAGGATGAGGACGCATTGCTAGTCAATGCCAAATAGGAGGATCATGGTGCTGAAAGGTAATGGTGAGTTAGAATCCGAAAGTGAAGGAGAAGCCGAATTTGATGATGAAGAAGTTGGAGATGAAGGGTATAATGAATCCAAAACACTTGAAGCATCTAGGGATGAATTAAGTTTGGTGGCAAGAAGGGTTCTAACCGTGTACAAAGATGAGGATCAAATTCAAAGAGAGAATATCTTCCACACCTGATATGAAATTCAAAGTAACATTTGTAGTATGATAGTTGATAGTAGAAGTTGTGCAAATATAATTAGTAATTTAGTAGTTGATAAATTGGGATTAGCAATCATTAAACATCCAAAACCATATAGATTACAATGACCTAATGATAGTGGTGATATGAAAGTAAATAAACAAGCCAGGAAAACTTGGCTGCTTTTATACAGGGAGTAATTAATTCTCAAAAAGGCTTGCCAATGCCCCAAGATACAAAGCCTGTTTTAAGCATCCAAGTGGTAGGAGCCATTACGGATTCGGGTAGCTTTTTTAGTGAAAATATGGACTCCGGATAGCAAAAAATGGATCCAACACTTCTTAAATTCAATGGATATCACCAACAGGCCATGGAATCATGACAAGACAGAATCAAAAGCATCTAAAATTAGCTCGTATGAACAACATCTCAATTTGGCCGAAAATGTGCTGTTTAGCGGCTGACTTTGATTTTTCTTCTTGTTCAAGCAAGTTTGACTTATTCCAATCAAGGGGCAACATGTGGGAATCATTACTAATCATATTTGGCATCCTACATGGCATATGAAAGCTGATTTGGAGCTCAAACAAACTGCACATTGGTCAAAGATACCTTAGTAGTCAAACTAGTTAACTAGTTTCCTAATTTAATTTTAACTTTTTGTTTTAGTAAATTGGTATTGTATTTGGTTTCTATTTATTTTTTTGCTAGAAAAATCAACTTAGGAAAGTTATTATTTTTTTATTTTCATTGGTCTTGTATTTGGTTTCTATTTATTTTTTTGCTAGAAAAATCAACTTAGGAAAGTTATTATTTTGTTATTTTCATTGAAAATTAATTAATTCCTAATTCAAAATAAATGAATTAATTAATTCAAATTAGTTTAGGAAAGTAGGTGAATTTCGGCCAACATGTTTCCTTTTCTCTTTGGTGGCCGATTTTAACCTAAATTTTTAGGTTTTATTGTTTTGTTACTCTAGCTTATTTAAGGGCTAAATTTTGAGAAAGAACATACCTTCAATATTATTCAAAAAATTAATTGTGAGATAAAATTTTCTTTGTTCTCTTTGAACACCTAAAATTAAAGAGTGAGTGTTTTAATTTGACTTATCAATAAGATTTCCATAATTTATTGTGGCGTCTTCATTATACCAAGGTTTTTAATCACATGTTGGTTAAGGGTTAAGGTTTTTCCATAATAACTTGAACTTAACTGAGATCCGGGCTAATATAATACAAGTTTAGACGCGAGTTAACCTAAGTTCGTATCAGAGGATTCAAAATATGAAAATATCCACGAAAATATCAAAAATTATTGAATATTGATAAGACTTCATAAAAATTAATGGAAATTGACGAAAATTTATTTTAAAAAAATATTTTTTTTATTGAAACTTTAGAATTAACTTATTTAATTAATTAATTATCAAATTAACTATTAAAATTACAAAAATATTAAATGGATACTATATTTTTCTTAATTAATCAATTTAGAATGAGCGTTAATAATTAAAAATATACTATTATTAATAAAAGAATGTAAATAATACATATTTAATAAAATTATTTATTAATTAAGATATATAGAACAATTATTATAATTACATTATATTTTATAAATGTCATTTCAATACTATAAACAATTTTTGGGTGGTTGAGAATTGTTTGTATTTTCCTTATTCTCATTTTCGAATGTGAAATTTAAGAAGTAATTATCAAACGATGTATCTCCTTAATAATTTTGCATATATTTCGAATGTGAAATTTAAGAAGTAATTATCAAACGATGTATCTCCTTAATAATTTTGCATATAATTACTAATATATTATCAATATAAATATTTGAGAGTTAAATTTGTATGTATCAGATACTATCAATATCGAAATTTTTAACCTTCATTTGCAAAAAATATATTTCATGTATATCTTTTAATTTTTGTGCACGTTCTATTTTTATTACTTTATAACATTTATACAAATATTAAATTTATTATTTAAAAAATAATAATAATAGGTAGTTAAATTTGTAACTTGTGATATTAATTTTCTTTAAAAATATAACATGCAGACTCGTCTAGTATAATTTTAGAAATTATTTGTTAAATGTGAATTTTTTTATTTTTATTTGCCTAATTATTAGAAAAAAATTAAAAGGTAAACAAAACTATCAGTAATATGAGCAAAAAGTTTTACTAAACATAAATAATATTTATAAAAATTTTTGATAAATATTTTTCAAATTTCTATGAAAATTTTATGGAAATTTCATGTAAATTTCAAAAGTTTCCATAGAAATAGCCAAATTGAGAAGAATTTAATGTAGATATTATGATGAAAATTTCTATAAAAATTATAGAGAAATATCATAAGTTTCGGTGGATATTATAGAAATTATATCCATTTCCATTTGAAAACTAAATTTTATTTCTATATATTTAAAAATTCAAAATTTCGCGAAAATTTAATGGAAAGTTATGATATTTTAAACTATGCTTAAAGGTTTATTTTAGGTTTTTTGAATTGAGGGATTTAATTACAGAATTAATGAAATTGTGCTTTATTGGGTCTAAATTTCAGATCTAAAAAATATGGGGGTTAATTAGTAATATCCTTGAGCATTTAATTTCAAGATTTCTGTCAGGATCCGTCCAGAATTCCTTCCCCGGAACCCTAGACAGCCCTGATCCCAGGGAAACCCTACCGGACCCTCCAAAGAAAAATCCGACAGAGCCTCCCCTAAGGGATTTACTTACCACAAATTACCTGCACTGAAAACACACTTCTAAAAACATCCCTTTATTCCTCCCACAAACTACAAACTGATTCCACAAATTCCAGCACTTCTCAAAGCAACAACAGTCCAGTGCATAAATAAAACAGAAGTATTCCAATAGTATACAGAGCTTTAAGAAGTGCTAAACAACAGAAATACAACAAGGCTGAAAAGAAATAATACACTGAAATGAAAGAGTACAAAGAAACTTCTCGAAACACAACAGCAGCGGAAAACTTGGTTCGCTCCGGAAGAACGTCTACCACCACTTGCACCTAAGGGAACGGAATTTAAGAGTGTGAGATGCTAATCATCTCCGTGAGTAACCCGAACTACTGAACACCTTTTGATAATAATAATAAAATAATAACAATTAAGGAGTGGAACAAATACCAACAATTAATAATAAATAATAATAACCTTTGGAAAATAATGATTTCCCTCAAAACTCTCACCAATCGCTCCGTTTGAAATGTTCCCTTTTTTAAAACCTTTTCGCAAAACTCAATGTGCATACCTCCCAAAAACCAAGGGATTAAATAATTTAACAACAACAATTAAATAAATACATACCCCAAATATATAATAAAAATATAATAAATTATAATAAATAAATTTTGAACACCTTTGGGGTTTAAATCATTATTTGCAATTACACCGACAATTACACCTGACGCACCACACCATATACCGGTGATGCCCTCCGATACCCAGCGTCCCGAGCACCGACTGGCGGGAGGTTAAAGAGAGAAACCTGCAGTGGTCACTTCGGCGTCCCGACAGTATCGACTGCTAAAAACCATCACCTGGCCAAGGAGGGGGGCGGCTGTGCGCAACAATAACCTTGCCTGCCCACGGTCCAATGGCAACTCACGGGTGAAGTAATAACCGCACGCTAAACCATATAATAACCGCGTGCTAAACCACGTGTCCATACACCATACACCAGAACACCAATACTGTATGAGTGCGTCTAAAAATAAACATAAACAACCAACCGTACCGTTTTTCCAAAAACCACCGTGGGAAGTAGACCAAAATTTCACAAAACACCATCCCACATATTTTATCCAATCACCCGGTACGAAACAGCGATAACAACAAACCACAATTTTCTCGAAATACAAAATGCAACCATAAAAATACCGCGGGCATAATTTATAAAATTTAAACAAATATTTTCGTAAAATATTTAACCCAATTATGCCCGGAAAATCAATTTAAAAAAAAAACACATACAAATACTACCAAAATACACCTTGCTCATGCATAATAAATAATTTAAACCACAATAAAATTCATACATAAATCACACCACATGAGCATAATTTAAATACTAAATTAAATACCAATTAAATTTAATTAATTGCCCAAAATAATTTTTGAAGGTGGGTCACTCACCTGGAGAGCGCAAATAAACTAAGATCCTCCTCGGGATCCACTCCACTACTCGCGCGTGCACCTAAACAACCACAGTGCACAAACCAAAAATATTAATATTTTATTCGGATAATTCCCAAATGGATACCCGGGGAGCGAACACCAAGCGACATCTAAGGGTTATGAGTTATATACCGAATCGAAGCTCGCGTGATGAGGATCACGGATTCGGTCTTACTTTCTGGTGATCGAACCCGACGGGGTCGGAATCTCGCCGGAAAGCTTTTCGAGTTTCGGCTCCGCAATTCTCCCAAACCGTCGTGAATTGGTGGAAACAGAAGCCGGATTCGGATTCAGGAGGTCGAACACTGCGGACTGGAGCTGGCCGGAATTTCGGGTACTCGCCGGAACAGTATTTTCCGGCTAGCCGCCGCGGTCACCGGCAACCGTCGCCGGCGGCGCATGCGTGCGGTGGCCGTTGGCTGTGAAATTTTGCAGACTTGTAGATCGTGAGGCGAGCAATCCAACGGGACCGGAGGTGAGCAAAACGGAGGTCGAACGGAGGAGAAATCATCGTTTGAAGATTTCCGACCCTTCGCCGGAAAACGCTCCGATCCCGGCGCGTCGGTGGTCCGATGGCCGTGATTTTTGGTGGGTAGGCCGGACTTGAGGAGAGGATCAAGGCTGTCAGGCGCGTGTGGCCGGAAAATGGCCGGAACAGTGCCGATTCGCGGTGGCCGGCGGTGGAGGGGGAAAAATCGCCGCCAAACTTCGGACGTCCGATCCGGGCGTGTCCGGCGGCCGTTCGCCGTGAAATTTGGAGGTTTTGCCGGAAATGAGGTGGGCAAGCTTTTCTGTCCGGCGCGTGTACAGTAACTCGGCCGGAACAGTGGAAAACTCCGGTGGCCGGCGGTGGCTCTCTCTTTCTCTCTCCTCTCTCTCTTTCTCTCTCTTCCCCGGGAATTTTAACAAATAAAAACCCTTGCGTGACACTGTTCATGCCACGTGGACCAATCAGAAACTGACACGTGGTGTTTCACTGTTCATGCACCCAAAAAACATTAAAATAATACGGTATCCGGTAAACTTCAAACGTCCATAACTTTTTAACCGGATGTCCGTTTTGAGCATGCCGCTAGTCTGTGAACTCGTATCGTCGAGCACTTCACAACCATGCATGAGTCAAAGCTCAATTCCCCATAAACAAAAAGTCAACTCCGACACCCCTTGGACAATTTGGACCGCAACTTGTTTCGTCCATAACTTTCAAACCGTAGCTCCGTATTCGACGTGCTACCAGTCTACGAACTCGTGGCATCGTGCACTTTGCCACGGTACCCTAGTCAACTCAAAATTCTCACCGAGTCAAAAAGTCAACTTTTGACCCCTTCGATCAACGATCAACGGTCAACCTCGGTCAACGTACACGGATTCCGGTGCGATTTGGGACGGGGTGTTACATTTCTCTGTTGGAATCTTAACAGCAAAATGTAAGATTATTTATGTTTAATGAATTTGGGTTTTCCATTTTTCTTTTGCCAGACTCCATTGAAGTGATTTATGTGGAATTGGATAATATATATATATATAATGGAAATAAAGACATTATTTGTCACTGTGTTAATTGGGAGTTCAAGGATTTGGTAGCAATGTACGGAGGGTCTAATCTGTATCTGTTTCATAAATCTTCAATGATTATTTCTATTAATCCATGAAATGAAAAATAAATAACCTTAAAATTTTGAGAAAAAAAATTTGGAGAAAATTTCTTAGGAAAAATGATAGCATTAGAGATATTTTGAGGCCCTTTAAATTTTCATTCTCTCGTTTTATATATGCTGATTATTTGTTTTTTTTTTTTTTTTTTTTTTTTTTATAAATACTAGAGTGGCTACGTATGAGCAATAATAGCGTAAGTTTCTGGCATTGGTGTAATTAAGCAGAAACTTTCTAAACGAACAGGACCAATGCCCGAGACTCGTTTATAAGAAGAAGACTGGTGAAAGTTTTTCTTCCAAAAAAAAAAACAAAAACACATAGGGAAAGTTCTTTTGAATTTGTCAAAGCCTGCTTAAATACGTATTGAAAATGCCACCGCGTATACGAAGTTTGCTTAGTTGCTATATCAAACATTATAATAACATTCATATATGTCCCACACAGAAAAATCAAGTTACAAATTCTCCATATATTCTTTATTGTATCCTTGAAAACGGAGAAATATATATATATATATATATATTCATTCATTGGGTCTTAGATCTAATAAAAAAGAAAAATCTCCATTGTCTTAAATTTTCTTTTGGGCGCAGGCACAAGTTATTTAATACAAGATACCAGATATTCTAATCAATTCCGTATTCTTTTTTCTTAGTTTCTTTGGACAAATCAAATCCGTGTTCTTAGAAAAACAAAACGAGAAAATTCTATTTGGATAATATATCTTACTTGATTGACTGCATAGCTATATCTACATACAGGAAGAGCCGAAATACGCATGGGGTAGGGGAAAGTTTACGCGCTTGTACAATAAAAAGGTTAAGACGATACAACCATTTTTCTTTTGTCTTTTTGGTCATCATGGGTTGCATTTGGAGCCATGACAATAGGGCTAACAAAAATAAAGGTAAATAAAATGATGGTGGCATGATTTTTATGACTAGTACTGGAGGAGGAGTTGCCAGTGATGGAGGTTGCGGTACTGTAAGAGGTGGTGGAGGTTGTGGTGGTGGAGGAGGAGGTTGCGGTGGTGGTGGCGGCGGCGGAGGATGTTGATGTGCATCCAGATAGCTAGCTGACATGTTGTCTGTTGATTAGGACATTTTATTGAGCATTGATACGAGAATAAAAAATCAAAACAATAGGAAGTTTGCACCAAAAACCATATAGTAAGATTATGCTAATCAATTATATTTATTTATTTATTTTTCGATTAGAATTGAAGTAAAAAGTTAAGGTCGATATATGTATACTTGATACTCTTGATTTATCTCAATAAAATGTTTTATTTTCTTATCTTTCTATAATGATCTTCACCAGACTCCCTCCCCAAAAAAATATGTTATATATATATATATATATATATATATATATGTGTGTGTGTGTATATTTATTTATTTTCATATACTGCGACAAAAATAAATCTGAAATGGTGTATACGTTTTCTCAAGCAATATATATATATATATATATATATATATTTATATATAGAATAAAAAAGGGTATTTTTGCAAAAAGGGACAAAACCGAGTATATATTTATATATTTTCATATACTGCAACAAAAATAAATCTGAAACGGTGTTTACGTTTTGTCAAGCAATATATATATATATATATATACCCACACTAAAAAAAGGTATTTTTGCAAAAAGGGCAAAAACCGGGGATATATCACTATAATTAAATTTAGTGAAAACTTCACTTTTACGCTTTGATAGAAAAGTTCAAACTTTTATAAAATAATCATTAATAATGGACACAAAATACTTATTATCTGCATGAATTGTGGCTGAAGGCTGATCTCCATACTTATATAAGTGTTAATTCCCTCCTTGTCCCTCCTTGTACTTCTCTCCACTTCACTTTTGAGTTTTCCATTTCTTTTGCATTGTCTTTTTGTCTTAATTCTTTTAAAGATTATTATCATTGCGACTCCCTAAATTATATGAAGATGTACAAATTAGTTCTAAAATATTTTTTTTTTTGGGGCAAAGTAGCTCCTGAACTCAAGAAAATATTGCACCATTGATCTTTCGCTTTGTTTCCGTCTGATTTCCACCGTGAAGCTCATGTGAAATGCACATAACGTGCACTTTGAGGGGCAAACCATATCTTTTCACATGCTCCTCTCTCTACCTATTTTTCACTCAATTTTTCTCTCTTCTCTGATGTCTTATGCAGTCATGGTATCAATTTCGGCTCAATTTTTTTTTAAAAAAAAAAAACTCATTCAATACACGAAATCCATATAATTTTCTTTTTTCCCCCGTTCTCTTGTCCCTGTAAAGCTTCATTCTTTCCTTCTGATCAGAGAAGCTCACCAAGGACTCTTCCAGTTAAAGAGATTGGACTAGAGGCAACATCAAAAGAGATTAATTCAGAATTTCAATTTTCTGTTAAGAGAAGCTCATCAAATGCAATCAGACAATGAAATAACTAGCAAGGCACATTTGAAATTCTTATTTATTTATTTATTTATCACTATAATTTTTTTCGCAAGATATTAGGAAAGGAAAAGAGAAGGATTGCTTCCCGGTTTCAATTTCTAACGCTACAATTCCGTAGAGATATACATCCACTTTTGAAGTAACAGAAAGATAATATTCCTTTGTATATAATACCTCCTGTACCCCTTTCAATTTCACGGAATCCCTTGGTTGCTTTTTCAATTCAGCATATGAAAATTTCTTAAAATATCTTTGTAGCAATAATTTTTCAATTAATAATATTTTAATATGTATCATTTAATAAATAAATTCGATAAATATTTTGATACCTGTAGTATTATTGATAGTAAATTATAGAATTAATTTAAAGCTAAAGAAATTGAGGATTTCTTTAGGGGTTAAATTTTGAATCAATCTTTAGCATTAGTGAACTAGGGGTTTAATTAATATTACAATAGTACTTGTAGCAAGGTTTAAAATTTTGATATTGACATAAATATCGAGGGTTTAAAATATGAAAATATCCATAAAAATATTGAAAATTATTGAATAATGATAAAAACTCATAAAAAGTAATGGAAATTGATGAAAATTTATTTTAAAAAATATAAATTTTTATTGAAATTTTAGAATTAGCTTGTTTAGTTAATTTGTTATCAAATTAACTATTAAAATTACAAAAATATTGAATTAATATTACATTTCTCTTAATCAATCAATTTATAATAAGTATTAATAATTAAAAATATACTATTATTAATAAAAGAATGCAAAAGATATATATTTAATAAAATTATTTATTAATTAAGATATATAGAACAATTATTATAATTATATTTTATTTTATAAATGTCATTTCAATGCTATAAAAAAATTTTGGGTAGTTGATAATTGTTTGTACTTTTCTCATTCTCATTTTAGAATGTCAAATTTAAAAAGTAATTATTAAACGATATATTTTCTTAATAATTTTGCATATAATTGTTAATATACCATTGATATAAATATTTGAGAGTTAAGTCTGTGTGTATTAAATACTATTAATATCGAAATTTTGAACCTTTATTTGCAGAAAATATATTTTCTGCATATCTTTTAATTTTTGTCCACATTTTATTTTTATTACTTTATAATATTTATACAAATACTAAATTTATTATTTTAAAAATAATAATAATAATAATAGGTCGGTAAATTTGTAACTTATGATATTAATTGTTTCTAGAAATATAATAGGTAGAATTTTCTAATATAATTTTGACAATTAGTTGTTAAATGAGAATTTTTTATTTTTATTTACCTAATTATTAGAACACAATTAAAAAGTAAAAGAACTATGACTAATATAAGTAAAAATTTTTACTAAATATCAACAATATTTATAAAACATTTTGACAAAATTTAACAAAAAAAATCATAAATATTTTCAAAATTTTTATGAAGATTTTATGCAAATTTCATGAAATTTCAGAAATTTTCATAGAAATAGCTAAATTATGAAGAATTTAATGTAAATATTATGATAGAAATTTCTATAGAAATTATAGAAAAATATCAAAAATTTTAATAGAATTATAGAAATTATGTCCGTTTGCATTTGAAAATTAAATTTCATTTTTATGCATTTAAAAAATAAAAATTTCATGAAAATTTCACTAAAAGTTATAATATTTTAAACTATGCTTAAAGGTTTATTTTAGGGTTTTTGAATTGGGGGATTTAATTACAAAACTAATGAAATTGTGCTTTATTGGGTTAAATTTCGGATCTAGAAAATATGGGGGTTAATTAGTAATATGCTTGAGCATTTAATTTCGAGTTTTCTTTGTTGGAATCTTAACAGTAAAATGTAAGATTAATTATGTTTAATGAATTTGGGTTTTCTATTTTTCTCTTACCGGACTCCAGTGAAGTGATTTATGTGGAATTGGATAATATATATATATATATATTTATATATATTATGGAAATAAAGACATTATTTGTCGCCCTGTTAATTGGGAGTTCAAGGATTTGGTAGCAATGTACGGAGGGTCTAATCTGTATCAGTTTCATAAATCTTCCATGGTTATTTCTATTAATGCATGAAATGAAAAATAAACAACCTTAAAATTTTGAGAAAAAAGAATTTGGAGAAAGATTCTTAGAGCAACTGACAGTATTAGAGAAATTTTGAGGCCCTTAGATTTTCATTCCTTCGTTTTTTTTTTTCTTTTTGTTTTATAAATACTAATGCGGGTACATATGAGCAATAATAGCGTAAGTTTCTTTAAAGCAAAATAATAATAATAATAATTTTCAGCCAAAAATAATAATAATAATAATAATAATAAATAATAAAAAATAATAGCGTAAGTTTCTGGCATCGGTGTAATTAAGCAGAAACTTTCAAAACCAACGGGACCAATTCCCGAGACTCGTTTATAAGAAGAAGCTTCTTTTGAATTTGTCAAAGCCTGCTTAAATACGTATTAAAAATGCGCCGTGTCAACCAAGTTTGCTTAGTTGCTACATCACACATGTAATTATTATAACATTCATATATTGTCCTACATAGAAAAGTCAAGCTAACAAATTCCCCATCTATTCTTTAGTTTATCCTTAAAACGGAAAAAATACATATACATATATATATATATATTCATTCATTGGGTCTTAGATCTAAATAAAAAAGAAAAATCTTCGTTGTCTTAAATTTTCTTTTGGGCTAAGGCACAAGTTATTTAATACAAGAAACCAGATGTACTAATCAATTCCGTATTCTTTTTTCTTAGTTTTATTGGACAAATCAAATCCGTGTTCGTAGAAAATTAGAAAACCAAAGAGTGAAAATTCAATTTAGATAATATATCTTATATGATTGACTGCAAAGCTATATCTATATATAGGAAGAGCCGAAATATGCATGGGGTAGGGGAAAGTTTATGCGCTTGTACAATAAAAAGCTTAAGAAGATACAACCATTTTTCTTTTGTCTTTTGGTCATCATGGGTTGCATTTGGAGCCATGACAACACTCAACCAGCAGCATCCGGAGGTAGGGCTAAAAAAAATAAAGGTAAATATAATGATGGTGGCATGATTTTTATGACTAGTACTGGAGGAGGAGTTGCCAGTGGTGGAGGAGGTTGCGGTGGCGGAGGAGGTGGTGGTGGAGGAGGTTGCGGTGGTGGTGGTGGTGGCGGCGGCGGCGGAGGATGTTGATGTGCATCCAGATAGCTAGCTGACATGTTGTCTGTTGATTAGGACATTTTATTGAGCATTGATACGAGAATAAAAAATCAAAACAAGTGGAAGTTTGCACCAAAATCATATAGTAAGATTATGTTAATCAATTTTATTTATTTATTTATTTATTTTTCGATTAGAATTGAAAGTTAAGGTCGATATATGTATATTCGATACTCTTGATTTATCTCAATAAAATGTTTTATTTTTTTTATCTTTCTATAATGATCTCCACCAGACCCCCTCTCCAAAAAAATATGTATATATATATATATAGTTTTTTTATGATCAACTCATACCTGATTAAAATGGTGCGGATAAAAAACATAACAAAAAACTGGACTATTGGATTCAAATAGTTTTACTCAGACAGCTCAAATTATAAGGAAGCTCACATGCCGAAAATTGCCATTCGTACTGAGCCTCTTCTTTTCCTCTCCTCTCCTCCTCTGATACCCATTCGCAACATGCCTCTTCTCCTCTTCTCCTATGATTCTCATTCGCACATTTCCTTCTCCTATAGTGTTTTTTCCTCACCATCCACCTCCATCTCCAGCTCGCACGCAAGTCGTTGCAACCCCGCTGTACCAAACTCAAACTTACCAAAAAAAAAAAGAAAGAAAAAGAAAAAAAATTACTCAAAAATTAGAAAACAAAATTACAAACGAATTGCTCAAAAACTTACCAAAAAAATTCAAAACAATTAAAAAAATTACATACAAAAATTTTTAAAAACAAAATTGCAAAAGCCAACACTTTTACAAAGTAAAAGCAACAACTTTGGCCCTCCAATTTATTTATTTATTTTTTTGTTAACTTTCAATTTTTTAATTTCCAATCGGCCCCCAACTATATATATATATATATATATATTTTGTTAAGTCTAAATTTTGTAATTTTGAATGACACTAGTAAAAGTACCCAAAAATTACAAAAAAAAATAACAAAAATAAAAAATAAAAAATTTACAAAAGCCGACACTTTTACAATATAAGAGCGTCGGGTTTGGCCCCCCAATTTTTTTTTTGTTAATTTTTAATTTTGTAATTTCCAATCTGTCTCCAATTATTATTATTATTATTCTTTTGTTAAGTTTGAATTTGGTAATTTTAAATGGTGCTTGTAAAAGTATTAAAAAAATTAGGAAAAAAATTACAAAAAAAGAGAATAACATAAAAAGTTTATGTAAAAGCATTCGCTTTGGCCTCCCAATTTTTTTTTTTTGGGTTATCTTTCAATTTTATAATTTTCAATTGGCCCTTAATTTTTTTTGTTAAGTTTAAATTTTATAATTTTGAATGATGTTTGTAAAAATATTTTAAAAAAAAGAAAAAAATTACAAAGAAATTAAAAATTACAAAAAAATTAAAAAAAAATAAACAAATTTACAATGTTACAAAATTACAAAATTTTTTATGTTATTTTCTTTTTTTGTAATTTTTTTCTAATTTTTTGGATACTTTTACAAGCATCATTTAAAATTATAAAATTCAAACTTAACCAACAAAAAAAAAAATAATTGGGGGCCGATTAGAAATTACAAAATTGAAAGTTAACCCAAAAAAAAATAATTGGGGGTCCAAAGCCAACACTTTTACATTGTAAAAGCGTCGGTTTTTGTAAATTTTTTAAATTTTTTTGTCATTTTTTTCTAATTTTTTTTTGTACTTTTACAAGCATCATTCAAAATTACTAAATTAAGATTTAACAAAAATATATAATGGGGGCCGATTGGAAATTACAAAATTGAAAGTTAACCCAAAAAAAAAAAAAATTAAGGGGCCAAAGCTGATGCTTTAACTTTGTAAAAGCATCAACTTTTATAAATTTGTTTTAATTTTTTTATGTAATTTTTTTAAAAATTTTTGAATTTTTTTTTTCATTTTTTTGAGTAATTCTTTTGTAATTTTTTTCCTTCTAATTTTTGAGTAATTTTTTCTTTTTCTTTCTTTTTTTTTGGGAAGTTTGAGTGTGGTACGGTGGGGCTACAACAGTTTGCGTGCAAGCCGGAGATGGTGGTGGAAGCAGAAGGGATGGTGTGAATGGGAATCAAAGGAGAAGAGGAGAAGATGTATGGTGCAAATGGATATCAGACGAGAAAAGGCTCTGTGCGAATGGAAATTTAGGTACATGAGCTTCTTTACAATTTGAGCCGTTCGAGTAAAACCATTTGAATTTAATAGTTCAATTTTTTGACATGTTTTTATCCGCACCATGTTGGTTAGGTCCGACTTGATTATAGAAATACTCTATATATATATATATGCATATTTATTTATTTTCATATACTGCAACAAAAATAAATCTGAAATGGTGTTTACGTTTTCTCAAGCAATATATATATATATATATATATAATAAAATAAAAAAGGTATTTTTGCAAAAAGGGGCAAAACTGAGGACATATTTATTTATTTTCATATACTGCAGCAAAAGAGAAGGATTGCTTCCCTGTTTCAATTTCCAACACTACAATCCCATAGCTATAAACATCCACTTTTGAAGCAACCTCAAGATAATATGCCTTTGTATACAATACCTCCTGTACCCCTTTCAATTTCAAGAAATCCCTTGGTTGCTTTTTCAATTCAGCATATGAAAATTTCTTGAAACATGGTTGTAGCAATAATTTTTCTATTCCCCAAAAATTATAATAGTATATATAAAATATAAATAAAATTAAATAAAATAACATTGAAAATAATTTTAAAAAAATATAATTTGAGACAAAATATATTTAAAATTTAAATCAAACAAAATAATCATAAAATAAATTAAAATAAAACAAAATAAAATAATACAGTGTAATAAAGTTAAAATCAACAATTTTAATAGTTTGTACAATAGAAATTAGATAATTAAAAAAAATGTAATTTAATTAAATAATTATATTTTTAAAATATTTTCTCTTTTTCTTTTAAAATAGTACAAGCTATTAACCTGACGTACCATACTATATATCAAATGGTATCAGGCGACACTCGGCATCCCAAGCATCCCTCTGACAGGGAGATAAAAGAGATACTTAAAATTGGAGACGTCGGCATCCCAAGACGTTGATGCTAATAACCGGCCATCTTGCATCCAATTGGAGGGGCAGCTAAAGTTCGTTGTGCAAAATACCTGCCAACCTTCTCGACCTTGGCTTCCACAAAATGACTAAACAATACATATGCGTTAAACTATAATATACAATATAAAACACCAGTACTGTATAGTGCATATAAAATAGTAAAATTTGGCAATGTAATATAACTCCAAATTTTTATAATATAATACTGGGTTCTAATAAAATTTTCCAAACTCATAAAATTGCTTATTGTAATTTAGACCAAAATCTTTAATCCAACAAATTTTGTAAAATATTCCTTTCCACAATAAACACATATACAATTATATAAACACACACACACACATATATATATATATAGGATGTGTCTATGGTGTGATCCATTCGTATGCGGACCCTCACCAAAGTCGATTCTTTTAAGCAAAAGTATTAGCTTTGCTGTGTCTGTGTAACAGTAAAGCCTACATTTTTTCTTGAAAGTATTAGCTTTGATGCGGGTCCGCATACAGACAAACCGCACCATAGCATTATTCTATATATATATATATATATTTGTATGCGAATAATTTTTTTTCAAACCCAAATTTCAATTTATACAAAAATTAAATATAAAACCATATTGTTTTACAAAATACAATTTAATAATAGTTTTTCTTTAATTAACATACAATATATCATTTTCAAAAAAAAAAATTAAACAATTCATTTAACATGAATTAAATTGCTCGAAAATAAATTTCAAAAACGGATCACTCACTAGAAATGCATATCACTTTGGATCCTCCACAGGATAGATCCTTCAATTTACACCAAAGCCTAACATATCCAAAAAACACAATACCCATTAAAAAAATATTTTAGTCAGGTATTTTATACACAATTTACCTAGGAAAGCTAACAAAAACTTCAACTAAAATTGATAACCTACATACCAAAATGAATCTAGAAATGTAAGGATCGCAAATTGGGCCTTACTTGCTAGAGATCTAGTCGGCGGTGGTGGGGATCTGGCCCCGAAGACCCAGACAACTTGATGTTGTAGGATCTTGTAATCTAGCTCGAATTGACAAATTAAACCTTAGATTTGGGCTCAGAGGGTCAAATTTAGTTGGAAAATGTGCTGGATACTCGCCGAAACTAGAGGAACCGATGAGCCACTCCATCGCTGAAAAATCCTTCGGCACCGGCATCGGCTGTGAAATTTTGGAGAAACGATGATGCAAGATGGATAACTCAAAGGTGGTAGCAATGAGGTAAGGGGGTGACTAAAGATAGAGAGAAATTGGTCAATGAAGCAAACGGCATCTGTCAGCAAAAACAGTCGGATCTCGATGCATCGTTGGCTATCTTGCCGTATGATTTGGACAACCAACCAGTCTTGGGGCGACCTCTGTCGTGGGTCAATCGATGAAAAAGGGATGGCCAGTTTTACTCTCTCTTTCCTCTCTCTCTTTTCCTCCTCCTCTCTCCTCCTCCTCCATATAGCCTAATAAAGGCCTCTTACAGGGCCACTATGTATTCACAGAGTGAGTTGAAATAGCGACACATGGCATGTGTTAGTGGGGCATTGTTCATATGTTTTTAACATGTCTCAAATTATGCTTGGTAAAATCAGTATTGAAAAAAATTAATTAAATTTTATAGATCCATAGATTTTCAACCATAAGTTCAAATTAAGCATGCCACTAGTCTATAAACTAATATAAATGAGTACTTTACAATAGTGTATAAGTCAAAACTAGAATACACAAAAATAAAAGTCAAACTTGGCTCGCTTGATCAATCCAGACTATAAATTGTTTTGTCGATAACTTTTTAACCATAGCTCCAATTTTTGCATACTACTAGTCCACAAACTCGTGACGATGCTTAATTCACTAAGGTGTCTTAGTCAACATAAAATTCTCTTCGTAGCAAAAAGTTAACTGTGGAACCCACTCGATCAAATTTGATCAACTTTAATCAAATTTGGTTGCATGAAAATTCCAGATACTTTGATATAGGGTGCTACATTCTACCTTCCTTATAAAATTTTCATTCACGAAATTTCATGCTTCATTGGAATAAGTGAGGGTACCAAGCCTACATCTCCTCTCTAGGCTCCCATGTCATTTCGTCGACCCAGTCTTCCTCCAACAAACTTTGACTAGAGGAATAGTGTTTGTAACACTCCAACTGAAGAAAATACCTATGACAGCCTAGACCACCCGCATGAGATATTGTCCTCTTTGGACCTAGGAAATCCTCTTACAACCCAGCCCTCAAGGTTTTAAAAGGCCTCTCAAGGGAAAGGTATCCACACTACCTTATAAGACGTGCTTCGTTCCCCTTTCCAACCGATGTGGGACTTCACAATCTTTCCCCCTTGGGGCTCAGCGTCCTCGCTGGCACACCAATCCGGGTCCGGCTCTGATACCATTTGTGCCAGCCCAGACCACCTGCATGAGATATTATCCTCTTTGGGCCTGGAAAATCCTCTTACAACCTAGCCCTCAAGGTTTTAAAAGGCCTCTTAAGGGAAAGTTATCCACGCCACCTTATAAGGCATGCTTTGTTCCCCTTTCCAACCGATGTGGGACTTCACAATACCCCTTCTTCTTCCTCTCTCTCTCTCTCTCTCTCTCTTTCTCTCTCTCTCTCTCTCTCTCTCTCTCTCTCTCTCCCCCCTTCTCTTTCCCTCTCCCTCTCAGGTTCCTACCGGAAAGCTTGATTCCAGCCATCTATAGTCTAGTGCTGGATGGGGAGGAAGACAATGGTGAGTCTGGCCGGTAGCGGAAAAATCACAGCTAGCCGTTATCGAACGAGCCTAAATTGGGCCTCTGTCGCCAGCAACAATGAAGCTGGTTTTCCTGCGATCTGGTCACCTGCCTATCAAATTGATCCCTTTTCCCACCATTTTTGGACCTTCTGATCTTAATTTTGAGGTCCATTTAGCACAATTCCTTGCCGTTTGGGAGATATGACAAGTTGAACTTTGATTAAAACTTTCCAAGCATTTTTTAACCATCGCCGGTCGTGTTGAGCCCAACAAAGGTTAGTAACATGTTCCTCATCTCTCTAGCTTTCTATTGATATCTTATTTGCAAATTATGGTGATATATTTGAAAAGTTGCCATTTTTGAATAAATTATTATATTGAATGTAAAAAAATTGAAACATTGAATTAAATTGTATGTATATATATATATATATATATGTATGTTTATGTACACATATGCATGTGTATGTTTGAAGTAATATATATATATATATATGTTTGTATTGTGATGTATTAATATAGGCATGTATATATATCTGTATAAATATATATTTGTTGAAGCCTTTGTATATATATGTATTGTGAAAAATATTATGTTTGTTTTAAAAGTTAAGGAAATTGTTACTTAATTTTAGTATGTTATTTATGTGAGTATATATTTGTTATATAATATTTATTATATGGTTTAGCGAAATTAATTGTATATATATTATTGAATTTATTGTTATATTCATTTTGTATGATAAGATGTGTTTATGTGAATTTTATATACGTTAATATAATTTTTGTATAAATAAATTTTAAATGATTTAAGAAGAATAATAAATTTTAGTGTATAAAATATGTTATGTGTTTTGATAATCGCGAAATTGAAATTATTGTGGAAGAAATTGATTTTATGAAATTGTTAGATTTATATGGTTGTTTAAAAGGAAATATGAAATTTTATGGATTTGGTAAAAGTGCACAAACTCAATTGTATTTTATCAAAATTTGATATTTATAATATTATAAAATTTTTATAATATTATCAAATACTGGTGTTTTGTACTGCATTGTTGATTAGCACATGCAAGTTTGTTTGATTGTCCTATGTGATGTCGTGGTCCTAAGGGTAGGTAGGTATAATACATAATGAGCATCAATCTCCCCCCTCCAAGGCAAAGATGACTGTTGATAGCATCGGCACTATTAAGATATCAAGGCGACCATTGCAGGTTTTTCTCTTTAATCTCCCCATCAGAGTGGTATTTGGGATGCTTGGTACCATCTGATACCACTGGTATATAGTGTGGTACGTCAGGTTGTTATGGCTTTAGATGCACCATATAGTACTGGTGTTCCATACTGTATCTGTTGTTAGCACGCAAGTATATAGGGTCTTCTTGTGGGAGTCATGGACTTAAGGATTGGCAAGTATTATACAGTGAGCATCAGCCACCCCCTCCATGGCTATGATGGCTGTTGATAGAATCGACTCCGTTGGGATGCCAAGGTGACCTTTTGTGGGTTTCTCTCTTTAACCTCCTCGTCAGGTAGTACGTGGGATGCTGAGTACTATTTGATACCATTGATAAATCGTAGGGTGCATCAAGTATCTTTTCATATATACCTATAATATATATATATATATATATATATATATATATATATATATATATATATATATATATATATATATGTATATATATGTATATGTATGTTATGTTATATTATGTTTGTATGTACCACATCGTATGGGGGTGACGATTCGATGCGATCCATGAATAGCTTAACCTCATAGTTATGTTGCCTACGGATCCAAGGAGTCAAACGGCCAATATGGGCAACCACCCCTGGACTATATGGGTAGTAGGATAATGGCGACAACTGATATCATGGATCACATAGCATGTTATATGGTATTGTATATACCTCTAATACGAGTGTTCATATTTTATAGTATGTTTATGAATTTTGAAATATTATTTTATCTTATGTTACCTTATCTATTCATTATTTGATTTCCTGATATTATTCTTATTTGCCTTATTGTTATTACTATTATTAATATTTTTGTTGTTATTAATATTGTTATTATTATTTATTTTTTTAATTATTATTATCATTATTAGCGGTTCTTACTATTATTACTATTATCATTACCATCATTAATATCGTTATTGTTTTTATTATTATTGTTGATGTATTTGTTATTATTATTTATTATGATTATTTTTATTGTTATTTCCATTATTATTATTGTTGTTGTTGTTATTGTTGTTGCTACTTTTTTTATTATCAGTCGTATTTATCATTAAAATTGTTGCCAATTATTATCGTAGTTATTATTATTAATTGTTGAGATTATTATAATTGTTATTACTATTGTTATGATTATTATTATTACTTTACTGTTATTATTCTCATTATTATTACTTCTTCTTGTTGTTGTTGTTATTATTATTATTATTATTATACGGTAGTCTTTGGGATCACAGCTTATGGGCATGAACAATAGCCATCGGGCAAGTAAGATACCCCTTGGGCAAGTGCTAGTCTTCGGGCAAGTATATTAGCCCTTGGACAAGTATGGTAGCCTTCGAGTAAGTTGTGCTATTATTACCATTATTGTTTTATTACCCTCCTATCTACATTATGCATTGGCACATTTATAAAATGATATGAAATATAGTACGACACTAAGTGGGCGGTGTGGGTGGATGTTCATAGTTAAAGGTAATCCTCGTTTATTAACGTAGTTCTAGTATATATATATTGATATTTTGTTATCGAAGTGCTACCATTTTTGGAATTATTTTTAGTAAGATGAGAGGAATAATGTAGTACCGTATAAAAGTGTATGTCGATGCAGGTAATTCTTAGGGCATGCTTTACCTTTAAAGGAGATGCTGTTGGATTTTCTGTAGGACTGTCAGGCAGGATCTCCCTTGGGATCAGTGCTTATCTAAGGTTTCGGGAAGGGATCCTGGATGGGTTGTGACAGTTTTATTGTGGAACACTCATTCTTCATGATCCAATATCTATACTAGCTACTCCACCTAAGATATGTCTTCTCTTAGCTCAATGTTGGGTGTCTTAAACATGTGCGAAGGATAAAAAATATACTTTCCCAGCATAGAAACATGAAACACATTGTGTACTTACTCTAGCTCCCTAGACAAAGCCAATATGTACGCCACTAGGCATATTCTTTTGATTATTTTATACAGACCTATGTATCGAGGACTTACTTTCCCTCATTAGCTAAAATGCATAACTTTTTCCATGGGGACAATTTTAAGAAATACATAATCACTGACTTTGAATTCAAGATCTTTCCTACATACATTAACATAGCTTTTCTGTCGGTCTTGCGCAGCCCTTAATCTATCTCAAATGACTCTCACCTTGTCCATGGTTATCTATAAGTAATCAAACCTAACTGCATTGTCTAATCTAAAAAGATTTTCTTCACCCCCCTCACTCCAACAAAGTGTGGTTTGGCATTGTTTCCTATATAATGTTTCATACAGGGACATCTCAATACTTGCTTAATAACTGTTCTTGTTGACAAACTCCACCAATGGTAGTTGCTCATATGACCTTCCTTTAAATTACATATTGCATGATCTCAACATGTCTTCCAGGATCTGTATGGTCCGCTCCAACTGTCCATCAGTTTGCGGGTGGAAAGCAGTACTAAAATTAAGCTTTATTCCAAGTCTATTTGCTAAATTCTACTATAGCCTCAAATTAAAGCATGGATCTTGATTGGATGTGATGCTTATAGGTATTCTGTGTAGACTCACTATACTGTTCACAAATAACTTAGCCAACTTTTCTAGAAAGAACCATTCTCCCACAGGTAGAAAGTGTGTTGATTTAGTAAGTCGATCGATGACTACCCAAATACCATCGTGTCTCTTTGTTGTGGAGGGAGTTTAAACATGAATTCCATAATGAATTGCTTCCACTTCCATACAGGGCAACGGTCGAAGTTGTCCAAAAGGTTATTACCTTTCTGCCTTCACTTGTTGACAGATCAAACACTTCGATACAAACTCTGCCATTTCTCTTTTCATGCCAATCCACCAATAGTATTTTACCAACATCTAGTACATCTTGGTGCTTTCTTGATGCATCGTGTATATCGAACCATGTTCTTCCTCCAAGATCTTCCTTCTAAGCTCTAGTATATCAAGAACACCTAGCCTGCCCCTAAGCACTGGGGTTCCATCTCTTTTATAGAGAACTTCATTTCAGTTCTTCTTCTACCTTACTTTTGATTATCCTCAATTTAGGGTCTTCCATTTGGACTCCCAATATGCGATCCACTAGAACTAGACGCATTTGAATTATGGTGATGTGTTTAAAAAGTTGTCATTTTTGAATAAATTATTATATTGAATGTGAAAAAATTGAAACATCAAATTAAATTGTGTGTATATATATATATATGTTTATGTACACATATGCATGTATACGTTTGAAGTACATATATTTTGTATAAATATGTATATATATATATGTGTGTGTGTGTGTGTGTGTGTGTGTGTGTGTGTGTGTGTGTATTGTGATGTATGAATATAAGCATGTATATATCTGTATAAATATATATTTGTTGAAGCCTTTGTATATATATATATATATTCCAAAAAATATTATGTTGGTTTTAAAAGTTAAGGAAATTGTTATTTAATTTTATTATGTTATCTATGTGATTTAAACATATTTGTTATATAATATTTATTATATGGTTTGGCAAAATTAATTGTATATATATTATCGAATTTATTGTTATATTCATTTTGTATGATAATATGTATTTATGTGAATTTTATATAAGTTAATATAAATTTTTTATAAATAAATTTTAATGATTTAAGAAGAATAATAAATTTTAGTGTATAAAATATGTTGTGTGTTTGGATAATCGCGAAATTGAAATTATTGTGGAAGAAATTGATTTTATGAAATTGTTGGATTTATATGGTTGTTTAAAAGGAAATATGAAATTTTATTGATTTAGTAAAAGTGCACAAACTCGATTGTATTTTTATCAAAATTCGATATTTATAATATATAAAATTTTTATAGTTTTTAGAGGCACCATATAGTACTAGTATTTCATACTACATTGTTGATTAGAATGCAAGTTTATATGACGATAGTATCCTGCTAGACCAAGGAAACTCTGCACTTTTGTCACTGTGTTAGGGTGCTTCCAACTTAACATAGCTTTCACCTTTTTAGGATCCATTTAGATACTATCCACTGATACTATGTGGCCGAGGAAACCCATTTTGTTCAGCTAAAATTGCACCTGTTAAATTTTGCATACAATTGGTGCTATCTTAAAGTTTGTAGCACTCTTTTAAAATGTTTCACATGCTTTTTTTTGCTTCTTGACTAGAATAAGATATAATCTATGAACACGATAATGAAATGATCTAAGTACAAGTGAAACACGCAGTTCATCAAATCCACGAAGGCCGCTAAAGCATTAATAAGCCCAATCGATATCATTAAGAATTCATAGTGCCCATACTGCATCCTAAAACCAGCCTTAGGAAATTGGATATTTCCTAATACCTGCCAACCCTCTCGCTCTCAGCTCCCACAGGATGGTTAACAATACTTGTGCACTAAATGTACTATATATTGCATCTAAAACAATAAAATTTGGTAATGTAACATAAAACCAAATTTTTATAAATAATACTGGGTTTTAAAATTTTTTTCCAAACATGTAAAATTTCTTATTTTGATTTAAACCAAAATGTTAATCCACCAAATTTTATGAAATATTCCTTTCCACAATAAACACATACACTATTATTTACACATGTACAAATATAAACATATATGTATGTATATATATTTATGCGAATAATTTATTTTCAAACCCAAATTTCAATTTATACAAAAATTAAATATAAAATCACATCGTTTTACACAACACAATTCAATAATAATTTTTCTTTAATTAACATACAACATATCATTTTCACAGAAACTTAAACAATTCATTTGACATGAACTAAATTGCTAGAAAATAAATATAAAAAATGAAACACCTCACCTAGAAATACAGATCACTTTGGATCCTCCATAAGATTAGTTCCATGATTTACCCGGATATCTAAAATATCAACAAAATACAATACCTATTAAAATACTATTTTAATCAGTTATTTTATACATAATTTACCTGGGAGAGCTAAAATAAACTTTAACTAAAATTGACAACCCATATGCCAAAATGAATCATGAAACAATAAGGATTATAGATTGGGTCTTACTTATTGGAGATCTAGCAAGCGATAGCTAGGATTTCACCAAGACGACTCTGAGCAACTTGATGCTCTCAGAACTCGAATTGGACATATTCAACCTTGAATTCGTGGGAAAAGTTTGTGGCTAGGTTAGAAACTCACCGAAACTAATGGAACTAGCATTGGAAAATTCCACCAGCGTTGGCACATCTGACGGCCATTGATCATGAAATTTTGGGAAAGGATAGTCATGAGGTGGATAACTCAGCGTTAGTGGTAGTGAGGCAAAAGGGTGACTAGAGAGAGAGAAATCGGTTGGTGATGTAAATGGCAACCGCAGAGAAAAAAAAAAAAAAGGTCTGATATGCATCGCCAGCAATCTTACCATGAGATTCAGATGGCTAATCAGTCTTGGGGTGGCTCCACCATGCGCCAACGTATGTAGCCACCAGTAGCCAGGGAAAAGTGAAAAAGGGGTGGCCAATTTTATTCTTTCTTGGTTCTTTGTCCTTTCTCTCCCCCCCCCCCCCCCCCTCTCCATATGGCTAATAAAAGCCTTCCATGGTGCCACTGTGCACTCACGAGGTGGGTTGAAATGATGACATATGGTACATGTCGGTAGTGCACTGTTCATATGTTTTTCATATGTGTCAAATAATACCCGATAAGGTCAATCTCGGAAAAAATTAATTAAACTTTATATATCTGTAACTTTTCAACCATAAGTTCAAATTAAACATGCCGCTAGTTTATGAACTCATATCAATTAGTACTTTACAATACTATACAAGTTAATTAGTCAAACTCGGCTTGCTTGTTTAGCCTAGACCATAATTTATTTTTTTCATAACTTTTTAACCATAAATTTTATTTTGGCTTACTACTAGCCTACAAACTCGTGTTAATGTATACTTTACCATGGTACCTTGATCAATGCAAAATTCTCCTCACAGTAAAAAGTCAACTGTGAAGCTCATTTGATCAACATACAAAAATTCCAACATACTTTGGTATGGGGTGTTACTTAATATAACAATGGAAAGCCCATGAGATGTGTAATACATTGGTACATTCACCTTGGTCCAAACATGTCACAGGTAACCAAAAATGCAAGAACATTTTGGTAAAACATGGATTTGATGGATTTTCAAAATGAGGAAGTTTGACAAATGGAGTCTTGAAATGAGTTGACAAGGTCCAAATTAAGGGTAAGGAGGTATGGGTTAGATTAAAATGGTTAGAAAATGGCTAAACTGCCAGAAAAGACATGGGTTACCATCGTCAGCTTTAAAAGCCCAATTCTTGATGCGTCTAGCTGTGGCTTGCCATGAAGTTTTGTCGGCCAGTCTGTTTGTCAATGGGAAATCAAAGGGTCAAGTGCATGTGAGTTGATTTTGACCAAAGATGGGTCCATCTAGTGAAGATCTGATGGAGGTGGTATTTGGGTTATGGGTTGACCCAATTGAAATGATGGGTCATGGGTTCTAGAGTTTTAAAGACACAAAGGAAATTTTCTGATTTCCTTTTTTGTTGTGCACGACTCCCAATGTACATATAGGTCCTTGGATAACTAACAGAGCAAAATCCACGACTAGTTTGGATACTGATATAATGCTGATGTTCATAATTTTTTAGAATTAGAACTTCTTAACCTTAACTTCGAATTTGGCATCTTGCCATTCTATGAGCTCGTGTCGATGAACTCTACACTATGGTATACCAATGAAATCAAACTCTTGATCATAAAAAAAGTCAAACTTAGGACTTACATACAATTCACTTGATCAAATTCAGTTAAAATTTTAAAATTTCAGGCATTTATAAGGGCTGCTTGTTATAATAATACCCTGCAAAGCTACAAGCTAAGCCATTTTAAAAAATAAAAGCATAAAAAAAAAAAATTGTTGCCTAATGCTAGCTCCTCAACTAGGTGCCTGCTAGTAGTTATTGTAAAAGAAGAACTCAAGAGTCACTTGGAGGGAGGAATGTAATAGAGAGGGGTGAACAATACCAATAAGTGAGCAGGAATTAAAATATATTTGAATATTAATATAATAAAGTACGAAACAAATCTTAAAATTCATGCATAATTACATATATAATAAATGTAATCACTTTTTTCAATGATAATTAAGTAGTAGATAATATAAGGTTCATGAACTTAAATCATAAAGATTTCTATAAAATCACTACAAAAAATATGAAAATTAGTTACCAAATTTTTAATTACCAAAAGAGACCAATAGCAACCAAAAAGTCAGTTACTACATATTTGGTAGTTGATGTAGGGAAAGCAATGGTAAACATCGAACAATCACTTTCAAAGACCAAAATGTTGGTCACTAGTGAACCTTTTCTACGACCAATAAAGATTGTATCATCAAAGGTGAGAGTGGGAATATATTCCTGCATTTTTCTTTGGCGTGAAAAGGATGTTTTAGAGACCAAAACAAATTTGGTCTTTAAGAGTCATTATTATTGGCCAATAGTTTGGTCCGTGATAGTCTAACCAATAAAAATAATATAAATATAAATTTTTTAGTGACTAAGAATCAGTAAAAGTGCATATCAATGACCAATTCTATGGTTGCTGATGCTCAAAATAAATAGAAAATTGAATAAGAAAATATCTGGTTAAGACCTTCAGTGACTATTAAAGCGACCACTTAGTTAGAGGTTGAAGCTCTTCAAAATTTTCAAAATAATATAAAAGAAAACAAAATTAATAGTGTAATACGATCAATAATGAACATTTGTTACTATTAAAATAACCATGTTAAGTATAGATAAGATGTTGGTTGAGTCAATAGCATATTGCAACCCCAAAGATTTTATGTGATCAAAGGTATCCCTTGGTGAGAGACAATATATATATATATATATATATATATATATATTAAATATTATGATTATAGATAAATGGAAGATAAAAATGTTAGGTGGATAACTGAGAAAAAAGAATTATTACAATAAAAAAAAAAGAAAAAAGGAAAAGTGCAAACTAATTTAATGGTGTGTAAAGAGAAATTGAGAGGGGACACAACTTGTATTTTGATTGAATATTATTTTAAAATAAATAAAAGATAGTAAAAAAAAAATACTACACAAGGCCTTATGTGGGTCCATCCATGTAGATGGATATATATTTTAAAAATATAAATGATCATTTTACTGTAGAAAATGGCAAATTATTTCATCGGTTGAGATCGTAATGCCAAATATCATTTTGGAAGAACCTAGTTTTGTACCAAAGTATGTAGGCATGTTACGTAACGGAGTGTACACTTTGACATAAAATTGATCCTCTCGAAATTATATTTAGCGTTAATTTTTTATTTTGTGCTGTGAACTCAATTTTCTTTATAACAAAATTGAATAGATAAATATATAGTATTATATTTAAAAATTTTCATAAAGACTATTATACATTGATAAGATTAAAGGGTATTTAGACAAATACCCCTAAACGTTACAAGTTATTATATTTTAGTACAAATGTTTACAATTTTCTTTGAAATCTCCTACTAAAAACCAAAAAAAAATTGAGAGAGGCATGAGCCTTATATGGATCCGTCAATGTAGATGGATGTATAGTCTAAATATATAAATAAATAGATAGTATTATATATAAATTTGATTGAATTAAAAGGGTAATTAGTACGAATAGCTTGAACTTTATAGGTTAATGTATTTTGGTGCCTTAATGTTTTTTTTAGCTTCAATTTTCTATTCATTTCTTCACACACACCAAAAAAAAAAAAAAAAAAAAGAGTACGCAAATAGATACGTACATGTACATAGATGGATGTAGGGGTGGGTATGGATTGTGTTGGTTCGGTTTTGGACTAAAATACAATCCAATCCATATATATCAGTTTCCTAAATTAGAATCCAAACCAAACCATTAAAGCATTAAATCCAGACCAAACCAAACCATTTATGATCGGTTTGGTTTGGATTTATTGATCGGTTTGAAACTTACTAATTTATAAATATATAATACAAATAAAAAAATTTTCAAATATAAAAAATAAATTATAATTATCCAAACATAAAATACAATTAGAATAATACAACATAGTCTACAATAGAAAATAAAGAAGAAAATGTAGCAAATAATACACATCATGCACTTATTAAGTAGCAAACATTAATGTCATCATCTCACTCCCATAAAATCAAATTAAAATTGGTAGAACAAATAATGTAAAATAATACATTTATCAAAATTCATTTACTCAAAAATCAATGCATAATTTCTTTTCTTTTTTTTTTTTAACCTTAAAACTTTGGTAAATCATAAGTCAATCAATGTTGACAGGTTCACTAATTTTAGTTGATTCTGTAAGCTGTACAAAGATCAAAACAATACAATTAGCCATAAATTATATTTAAATATTTATATATATATAAGTAACAATTGAATACAATATATGTAGATATATATATATGATGGGGATGTAAAAAAATATATATATTATGGTGATGGTGATGGACTGATGGTGGGCGTTAACGGAGGTAAATGTTTAATTTAGGATTACAACTTACAATTCGATTTTGAATTTGGGATATGGAGACGTAAAAAAAATATATAATATATATTAAAAATCAATATATAAAAATGGAAAAAAATTTAAAAATTAATATATAAAAATGAAAAAAATATATTAAAATTAATATATAAAAATGAAAAAAATAAAAAATATATAATTTTTTAGTTATATAATATATTATTTGATTTGATTGGATTTATATTTCTAATCCATAATCAATCCAATCCATACGATTTATAATATTTTGAACCCAATCCAATCCAATTGATGTAAAAATCCAATTCAAACCATTAAAAATGGATTAGATTGGACGGGTTGAACGGGTTGGATTGGATTTTATCCACCCCTAGATGGATGTAGACTTTTAAAATATAGATAATTTATTTTTTTATTAAGACTGTTATATAAAAATTTGATAAAACTAAGAGGGTACACAAATATTCCCTAATATTTACAAGTTATAATATTTTGTTGTCTTAATGTTTTTATTTTTATTTTTTTGTTTGGCCCTTAGCTCCCTAAACTCATAAATGTTTACAATTTTATGTGAAATCCTTGACAAAAAATTCATGTGCAAAGCTTATACAAGAATATTGATGGTCATTTTATTATATAAGCTGGCCGAAAGAGTACAAAATGCAAATTAGATATTGCTTGGGAAAATAATGTTAAAGTGTGTTCAGGTTTACTTATGCGCACCCCCACAACAATCCAACCCTCGTTTATAATATATACATGAATAAACTATTTATATGACCTTTTAGAAATATTCTTATCAAATCATTATTTTTCATATTTTTTAATTATCGGTTCGATTTTTGCCAATTCTTTATAAGCAAGTAATTATATATTTATTTATAACAATTTAATTTTAACTTTTATTATTTGTACGCAATAAAAACATTTTTATTTTTTAGTAAACTATATTTTTATATTTTAAAATAATTTAAATGGTTTTTTCATATGAAGTCTTATCAATTTTTTTTTATTTTTTTATTGTTCGTTTAATTTTTTCCAATTCATTATGAAGATAATTATGCAACTATTTGTAAACATTTCATTTTCAATATTTTATCTTTTACATTTCAGTAAAATATATTGTTATATGTTTAAATTATTTATATTTGTTTTTAAAAAGATTCTTGTCAAATAATTATTTTTTCATTTTTGATTATCAGTTCACTTTGTTTTCTTTGATTTTTGTTATTTTTAACCATAATACTAGAGTTATTAAAATATTTATTGAATTTATTGACAAAGTTATTTGCCAATATTTAATTAGTTTTTATTTTTATTTTTTCTATTTTAAGGTTTACTTATCCATATTTATGTTATATGAATTTGTCAATTAATAATATTTTAATATGCATCATTAACTAGATAAATTTGTGAATTTTTTTGGCACTTATAACATTATTTCTATAAACAAATAATTATATATTTACTTGTAAATATTTATTTTTTTTTATTGTTTCTACCAAATATTTTTTAAAAAAAAACGAGTATGAATAGTCAATATTTTTAATTTAAATTTTTTTCTACAAAATAAGTTTAGATATAAATGCTTTGGAATATTAATGCTATTGCCCTTAAATTATATTAAAATTGCATTTTGCTCATTTGTCCTTAAATTATATTAAAATTGAATTTTGCTCATTCTTAACAAACTTAGTGAAATACTCGTTAATGCCTCTTCACAAGCCTTGCACATGTTATATCTAGTATAAAAATAAATTATAAAAATTAACAAAAAGTTCATACGACATAAATATATTAATGTCAGTAGTAGAACTAGTATCACATATTCATTTTAGATTGTCCAATTATATTATCCAACATTTACATATATAGCATTAATTAACCTTGAATAATGTTTAAAAAAAATAAATTAACACTTTCTATATCTAATATATATATATATATATATATATATATATATATATATATATATATATATATATTATATTTTTGAAATATAAAACTCCATGTATTAGTAGTGTTATTATTATATGTAAAATTTTTCATATTAAATTATTTATCATATAAAATATTGAATTTCTATCATTCTAATTTATAACTTTTTTTTTTTGGGTAGAAAAAGGAAAATTTTAATATTTGGTAAAAGTGAAATTTTCATTTAGAAAGGGAGGGAAGTTTTGCCGCTGCATTTTCATTTCCCTTCAAATGATGTTTGCTCTGGTCCTCTCTTGAAACACGCAGCCTCCAACCCAATCTCCGATCCAATCAGTCCTTGACCCCACCAGATGTTGTGCCCCATATTGGAGTGTCCTCTCCGATCTTCGACGTTGTCCTTGCCGGTGTGTGCTCTCCGATCGGCAGCCTCTCTTGCTCTCTCTCTTAGGTGTCCTTCCCTTTTCTGTTTCTCTATTCCTCTCTTTCCCTTTTACCACTCTATTTTTCCATCCCCTTTAATTGCAGCTGATTGTTTTGGTACTTACTTGGGTTGATTTGAAAAAATTCGATGTCAATTTGGCTCTCAATAGGGTACTTTGAGAATTTTTGACCTCTTTTTTTTTTTTTTTTTTTTTTTGGGGGGGGGGGTTGAATTGTATATTCATTGTGATAAAGTTTTGATTTTGATTTTTGGGTTTGTATATTTTGAGACAAGTGGGTTTTGGGGAAGCTGATGAGGAAGAGTGGAGGTTTTGGAAGTAAGCTGAGTTTGGACTGGAACTGCCTATCAACACTGTGTGTGGGATCGAGAGCTACGAATCAAAATTAGCAAGATTTTTCTCGTGCCTTTCGTTACTTTTTGTAGCATTTCATTGCTAGTTATGTAGTTTTATATATGCACCTATCTTTATTCATAATGCTTTATGCTCATTTTCTGAATTTAATTTTTTCTAGTATTTTTGGCTTCCATTGACACAGGAGAATATGATGGGGACCTATATTCCAGAAAAAAGGATAGATAATGGCTGTTTCCTAGAAAAATTTGTATGTTATGTAATATGTCACTTCTGTCTAATTTTAGGCTAACGAGGTTTAACTTCATCTTAATTCTAAAACAGTTAATGCAAGTTTATTAGGATATATGGCAAAATATAACTTTCCTGAGATCTTATCTTTGATTCTTTGTGAGTGTTTCCTTATATTCCATAAGTTTCAGGATCCATATTTGAGAATATATGTCTCTGTTGATTCAAGGATTTTATCCCAGCTAAGTACCATGTTATTATGAACAATATTTTTGGAAACTAAAGAATGAACATATGGCATTCGGGATAAGCAGTTCCCTTCCGATCTTTTCTTTCAGTTATATATTTCTTCGGCTATGGTTTAAGTTTTATATTGTCATAATAATCAGAGATTGCTTTGCTAAATTGGGATTTCAACTTTTCTAAGAAAATGTAGCAGTTTTAGTAAGAGATTATATACTATAGAAGTTGACATCTAGGATAAGGTGCAAAAATCTCTACGAATAGTTTGCAACCTAGAACTCCAAAAAAGAAAAGTATGCTTCTTAGATGAATGGATTCAATTTTGTTTTTAAGTTACTTATCTTAAGTTAGCTCTCGATATTTAATTCTTTAGACCCGTCATTCCTATATGAATCAAAGTGTCAAGAATGGTCATATCTATTTGAAATCGAGCTTAGTTGCTAAGGCCTACTAAAGGCTCATTTAAGTGTATAAGTTTTGTTATTTTTTGTTGTAACCATAGGAGTTTACTTCCATTCTAAGTTTCATTGTATGAACCAAATACCATCCTATGTTTTTGCTAATTAACTCGTTGCTTCCACAATTTACTTAAACTGGTCTAATGGCATACATAACTTGCATAAAGGTTTGTAACTTATTTTCGATTATCTATATGACCAGACAGACCATCAATCTTAGAGAAAACATACGAGGGAACAAGCAAGATGGAAAGCTGGAGCTTCTGCATGGAAAAATCAATCCTCATATATGAATATTAGCTCCAAATCTCTATGGTTGGATAGTTAAGAATTTGCAAAGTTCAAATATCAGATAATACTATTAATAGGTAGAGATGCTTTATGACAGAATAAATGGTTACTAGACTCTCCACAGTCCTCTCTTCCACTGCATCACACATCATCATGAAGACAGACAATCATTGGATCTCTTCATGCTGAGCAATCATTTTCTGTATTGATTTATATTACAAAGTGGCTTCATTCCATAAGTATTGTAGAAAATAAAGTGGAGTTGCCTATGTTATGTGTGCTTTCGAAGCACAATATTTATTCCCTTTGTGATTTATTTATTCTTCATGTGCATCAAAATCTATTGACTTAAGTTTCCATTGCTATAGGTTGAGTTACCAGAGGATGTGAGGACACAAATAAAGAAAATTTTTGTAATTCGTAATCTTTGTCAAAAGGTAGATATGAGTTCATCATATCCAATTGATTAGAGCTTGTATACCATGATGTTATTTAAAATATCTTTTGATTGTGATGTTTGAATGCTTGTTTGTTTGTTAACTTGATGGGCATGAATGCCTTTGAAATCATTTCTTTTAAAAACAAAATTGAATCTATAAAATAAATTTTTTTCTATGGCATTAATTATTTGCTCCAGTTTTTCTTTCATCGGTTTTTTGTTTACCTATGCTAAAAGGCTGCTCTAAAACAGCCTATGGTAGTTAGAAAATCATACTGTCCTAGCTTTAAGCCCTCTATTTAAGTTATAGGAAGTTCGCCTATTTATATCAAGTTAATGCATACATACACTAAACTCTCATATGTAGGGATGCTTCATAACTAGAAACAATTCAAACATTACTGAATGATAAAATTTTCCTGAAATGAGTCACCAGGAATTGAACATAAGTCCAGAAAGCATGTGTATATGAAGCCAAGAAAGACACTACCAAATATGTGCCCTAAATTCAAAATAATTTCATTTAAAGTCTGCCATAGTTTCCTTTGGGAGAGTGGGGAAGTGGGACAAGCTATTCTTTGAGTATTCTATAAAAGCTTGGGTTTACACAAACTAGAAAGTCATAAAGTTACGTAAGCTTATGGTGTGGTATTTGCATATGTTTTAGACCCCAAAACATACTGATTGGTATCTAACTTATTAGAATGCATGCCTGCAATTTTTGTATTATGCATATGACCAAGACTTACTTTTCTTGGTAGGTAATTAGCTAGTTCATTCTTGGGTTCATCATTAGGAAGTTAGATCAAGATTTATTTATTGTGGATGAGGCAGTTCTCCAACCAGTTTTTTTGAAATTGACATTTTCTTGTTGAGGGATAAGGATGTCTTTGAATAAATGCTTCATCTTAAAATAAAAACAATGGCTTCTAATGAAGTTTCTTGTTTTAAGCATGCTGCTGATGAGAAATATAATTTTGAGTGTCTTCCATAGTCAACCATCTTGAGTATACAACCTTTGTTTTGGTGAGATATAACCTTTTTCTTTGTCACCTCTATTTTGACATTCATGAACTGCTCAAAATTGAGGGTGATTAAATTATTGTAAATATGCTTCTAGTGTAGTTGATGTATAAGAAAATGTATGTTAATGCACCTCTAACCTAATAACTGATTTAGTTTTGTTGCATGCTGGGAAGGTATTTGTTGGTGACACTAATGTGCAATTCCATTATAACCAAGTCTGTTTGCTCTGGTACTCCATGAGAGATGAGACACAACTAGCAGTAATTGATGCCTCCAAGATGGATTGCATCCGATAGATTGAGAATATCTACTTATATGACTGAAGTTGATCAATATAGTAAATCTCTCAAATAATATATCGTGTCTTTGGTCTTTCAAATACTCAAGAGTCTTTTTTTTTTTTCTTTTACTTTAAAGAAAAAATGAAAGATTAAAAAAATTCTAGAATTATGTGTCACAATACCTAGTTTACCCCACAAGTATGTAATTTTCCTTGTGAATGGAGATGATTACAACGGTACGGATTAGTATTCTGTCTGAAAATTGTGATTGTTTATATATATATATATGTAATCATTAGCATATAAATGTTTTTCTTGTTTGTGAGCATAATATTTATACTTGTTATTCTTAAATAGTTTGAACATGTTAATTTTTGTTGAGATTCTAAAAGAGTTCTGTGATGTTATAGTCACTAAGTTGGACAATGCTGATTCTATAGATTATTGTTATTTTCATAAAGTAGCTGCCAGTCTGTAGATCTTGTAGGCTAGACAGATCTTAAGATTTGAGAGTTGAAAGTGGATGAAGAACTCAAAATGAAAAGTGCAGACTAACATGTACACTAGTTTGTTATCAATTTGAATATCTTATATATAAAGTAATGTTTTAGTGCTGTTTCAGTGCTTATTTCATAGTGCGGTTGATCCATTTATTATTCCATCAACATCATAACTTTTGTACATGTTGCTTATGATAGTCCATGCTACTTTTGGATGCCTTCAACAAAGATAGGGCATATTAACTTACGTTTTTTGATACATGTGTTTGAAGGGTTTTTCATAAGATACTTGGAAGTCTAAGAGGTTTTAGCTTGAATTTCAATTTCAGGTTGTAATTCATTTATTATGTTCATTATCTTATAGAAGGTGTCATCGGTATATAGAATTTTATCTTGAAATTATTTTTGGCTGACATTATAATTGTTATAATAGGTTGGTTTTCATTTTATTTTAATTATTATATTTTTCAGATTTCAGGTTTTTAACGACCCAAGATCAAGTTAAATGCAATATTTGTCCACCACCATTACTGCTGGTAGCTAAACTTTCTATGTAATTTTATTGTCTTTGTACGCATTTAAATCATTGTTGTAATTATACAGTGACAATTATTTGTATATAATGACTATAGTTTTTATAAAATATTATTTACAATATTGGTATGCTATGGATTTTTGCATCATTAATAATTAATTAATTTAAATTTTCAAAAATCATAAATAACAAAAATAATTTGCTTTTAGAGACCAAATTTAGGTCGTCAAAAGTGTGTGCAAATTGGTTGCTAAATATGGAGTATTTTAGTGATCAAAATTGGTTCCTGAATATAGGGAATTAGTAACCAAATTTTGGTGATTAAAAAGATTTTCGAATACTAGTACGATATGGTAGCTAAGTAATCTTTGAAGCCAGCCTCGAAAATGGGTTGCAAACCTTTCTGTAATATAAATAAGGTAAGCTTGTTGAGTTAGGGACAATAAGTGACCAATATGGGTTCCAAACCTTTTGAAAACCATTTTTATATATAAGAAAAAAAAAATATATATATATATAACAACAACAAATGTATCTCAAAATTTTATCCACGGTTTAGTACCTAAATAAGTATATAGGTATGTCCAGAATTATGCCTATATATGAATATAACCCACTTGCCAGCTTAGGGCTCCGAAAGCTTGTCCATGTGGCAGTCTCATTGCAGTTTCTCTTGATGTGCACCTTTCTCCTAAAACCTCTCCAATACTAACAATGCGTGCAAGAAATCAACATGCATTAAGATCCAAGATACTTCAATGGTAATTCGCTACACTATATCTAAACTCACGTGCAAACACACCAGAGGGTACATGAAATTGAAAGCTTCAAAATGATATAAAGCTTGGCTCCAACAGTGATCGGATCCTATGAACTCCAGCGGCAAAGAGGTTGCAGGTTTGAGGAGGTTTCAAGAGGTTAGAGAAATTTTTGGCTAAAAAGAAGACCACAAATGAGTTCACAAGGTTCTAGTCCTTTCGAAAACATGAAGAAATTTAGACTGGTTGTGAGCAAATTTTGAAGAATTCCTCACTCTCTCTCTAGGTTAGCCGATGGTGAGAACGAGGAAGGAGGAAGGAGGAGAAGTTTTCCTCATGGTTTTCTATTACAAATGGAAGGATCGGCTAGATGAAGAAGAATAGGAGGAAAAGTCTTTTAAGCCCTCTCCCTAAATTATAAAATTGCCCCCATTAAATCCCCACATTTCCTTCGTATGAATAAGTGTACAATTCTTGGTACCTTGTGACCGAAACATTTTGCTTTTGAAAATTACTGCAAATGCTTGAAAAATTTGACTGTCTAAAGCTTTTTATGTATGTTACAACAATGTACTTTCTAAAACTTATTAAAGCTTAAGCGTATCATAAGACCAAAATTGGTGTACCAAAAGCACAAACTTAAAGCGATTTGTTTTTTTCAAAGTAACCACGGTCAGAGTCAAAATCATTTTGTTTAAGAAACTAGATGATTTGTTGTCTAGCCCACCATATGTATGTAAAATAAAAGTAACATCTACAGGCCCATGGATAAAAAAATGCTAATTTTAAATTCATTGTTACCATGAAAAATAGGTGCACACGTGTGGTAAAACCATATATACATAGGATCATGTTAATATCAAGATGACGTGGTAATGTTAATATTAGATCTTTCTTTTTTACCACTTGGATCACATCAATAATTATTCGAAGATTACAATTAAAATTCAAAAAGTGATCAAATATGGATTTAATGACATACTAAAATTTTATTTAAGGAAAATGAACCTTATCGCTATCTAATGATTAATAAATTTAATATTAAATTTCAGCATTTAATGCAATGTAAAAGTTAAAATTTAAATATCCAAAACCCATATATTAAATATTTGATTTAAACCTACATGTTTGTACATACATATATATTTCTCATGCTTAATAAACCATTTTTCTCACAAGTCGTGACCAAACACTAGTATGTGGCAAAAACATATACATCAATATTACATTTATATGCTTTACAAATCAACCCAACATATGTTCATGCATAGGAAATATTATCTTTCTTATTCAAAAGTAATAGTATACAACTGTAATTAAAGGGAGTAAGAATGTTGTGTGAGATCATCTCTCAACACTTGAGAATGTAGAAGAGGAAATCGATGTTAGTATCAAAGAATTCTTTCCCGATGAACATCTCTTGAGGTTCTTGGGGTAGAGGTCAAGTTGCTTTGCTATGCCAACCTTGTCAATTTCTTAGCTTGTAGAGAGTAGTACCACTGGATCTATCTTCTCAACAGAAAAAAAAGGTTTTACATGATGTAAAGAACTATTTATGGATGATCCTCTTTTATTCAAGAAGTGTTATGATTTAATGATAAGAAAATGTGCACCAGAAGAAGAAGTGCCCAACATTTTACATCATTGTCATTCTTCTCCGTGTGGATATCATTTTGGAGCCATTTGAACCGCTTCTAAAGCATTTCAATCAAGATTTTTTTACGCTACACTTTTTAAGAATTGTTATACTTCTATGAAATCTCATGATAGATGTCAAAAGATTGAAAATATTTCAAGAAGAAATGAATTGCCTTTGACTAATATTTTGGAGTAGAAAATTTTTGAAGTTTGGGAAATCAATTTTAGAAGGCCTTTTTCATCATCATTTGGCCTTGTCTCCAAGTGGGTTGGAGCAATTACCAGTACAACCAATGATGCTAAGGTGGCGTTGAAATTCGTCTAGCGGAACATTTTTAAAAGGTTTTGCACTCCAAGAGCCATTATAAGTGATGAAGGAACCCACTTTTGCAACAAGATGTTCAACGCTTTTTTGAGTAATATGGAGTTAGGTACAACGTAGCACTAGCCTACCATCCACAATCAAATGGGCAAGCCAAAGTTTCTAATCAAGAAATCAAGGAAATTCTTTAAAAGACCATGAATATGAACGGGAGTAATTAGTCTTTCAAGCTTCATGATAACCTTTAGGCTTATAGAACGATTTTTAAGACACCAGTTGTAATGTCTCCATATCGATTAGTGTTTAGTAAAGCTTGCCATCTTCTAATGGAATTAGAGGATCGATATTTTTGGGCTATCAAAAGCTCAATTTTGATATTAAGGTTTTCGATAAGCGAAGATTGTCACATTTTAATGAACTGTAGAAGTTTCAAAGAAATGCTTATGACAGTGGAAGAATATTCAAGGAGAATACAAACCTTTAGCATGACAAGCAAATTGGAAAAGAGAATTTTTACAAGGCCAACAAGTCTTATTGTTCAATTACTGTTTGCAATTCTTTTCGTGAAAGTAGAAAGCAAGGTGGTCGAGATCATTCAAAATTCACAAAGTCCAATCACTTGGTGCCATTGAATTGCAAGGAGATGGTAGCAAACTTTTTCAATGGAGAATCTCTCAAGCACTATTTCAGTTTGCAGGAGCAAAAAATTGTATCAACCCCACTCAACAAATTAAATTGTAGAACATTTGGCAATGTCCAGCTAGAGACATTAAATCAACCACTTTTCAGAAAGCAACCCAAGCATTCTAAACTTTTCTTTTTTAGTCTCTAATTTTCTTTAAAATTTTAGTTATAGTTAAAATTTTATTTATATTTTGATTTAAGTGCTTAAAATTCTAATATTTTCTCTAATTTTTCTTATTTTCTACTTAGGTAATGATGATTGAGAAACTGAAATTACAAATGGAAGCTAAATTTTCAAGAAATGGATGAGCGAAAATTGTCAGAAGTGTTGGCGTCTCTCCATGCCAAAATGGCATGCCCATACTTAGATTCATGTCGTGCTCCACACCTTCACAGAACAAAGGCTTCATTTGGCAGCTCTTATGGTATCCCCTCCATCCTAAATTGGCATGCCTTCATACCATGTTCACAATCAAATTGCGTGCCCAAATACCGTGCCCATGCCATGATTCATGTCCACATGAGAATGGAGCTTTAACTCCCAGCGTTGTTGGCATCCCTCGACGCTAAATTTCCTCTTCACGTAAAAAATCAAAAAAAAAAAAAATGCTTCAATTTTGGCAGCAAAGTTGGTGTGCCTCCATGCCCAAATGGTGTCCATGGCAAGCTCCCCATATAAGCTCCATGCCAACTTTTCCACTATTAGTCATGTGCCTCGCTTATGCTTCATTAACTCTATTGAAATTACTATTTTACCCTTAAGTTTTCCATGTGCCTATCACATGCCACTCAATAACACTCATCATTTCTCTTTTCCTTTTCTTCCACCCATTCAAACATAATTTTCTTCTTCTTTTTCTTCTCCTACAAACTCAAACTCAAACTCAAGAACATGTTTAACTATCTCCAACTCTACCCACTGAAGTTTTTAACGACTCCAAGCAAAATAATATACATATATATACCCTTTGTTATTCACATTCTCCACTGAACCTACCTTCTTTTGTACGTAAAAAAAATATATATATTCTTTCTTCATCACAAAGAACACAATGAGTTCCCATGCAATTGTTGAAGAAAATTAAGTAGGTAGCTATTAAAAATGAAGAATTCTTTAATTTAAGAGCAAATTCTATCAAGTAAGCTACCTTTCTTCATTCTTTAGAAATAAATTCTTCAAGAATTGCTTTTTTTTAGAAGTGTTGTGATGTGGAATTGTTGAGCTTTTAAGCTTAATTGTAGTTTGAGGGGTGACGGTGGATTTGTTGAAGAGTCCTGTGTTTGATTTTTCACATTTTATTTGATAGGTGTTTGATTTGGAGCGTTAATTTGTCATGAAATTCAGCTTTGAAGAAGACCCAAATTGTTCACTGAAGGTGTTTGATATTTGGCTAGAGAGACCGTAGGAAGTGTGATTTAAATGGTTAACTTGAGAAATTTGGTTAATTTTGAACTTCTTTAGACAATCGTGAATTGGTCTACCATATTCAAGTCCAATTGAAATTATGGACAAGAATATAGCAATCAAGCAACTTGTGCCATCTAAAGCTAAGAAGCAAAAGAAAGTTAGTTCAAGATTAAGTAGAGCTTCCAATGCAAGTTTTTTTTTTTTTTTTTGGGTGAGTTTTAGGGTTAAAGCATTTTACAATGATAAACTCTTAAATAAACCCGTGATTATGGAAAGGGGATTAAGGCCAAGACACAGGGAACACTTGAGTTCAAAATTATCAACTGAAAAGCAAATTATGGCTAAGAAATGGGAAAAGTTCACCACAAAGCAAAAATCAACGGTCTTGCATTTAGTACAGGAATTCTACGCCAATGCCAGCTTCCAAAGAAAGAATGATCTTGTGATGGTAAGAGGTGTAATGGTTTCATTTTTGAAGGAGGCAATTAAAGAACATTTCAAGCTTAAGGCACCTAAGGAAGGCCAATTCTCCAACTTTCTTAGTTACAATTTTGATCTTACTATAATTATGAAAGCTTTGTATTATCTGAGTATACAATGGATGCTTTAAAAGAAGCGAAAAGGAGAGAAACTTCAATCCTAGAGAATACTTTGAATCATTCTACTAAAGCTTGGAATAAATTCATTTATGCTAGTGTGTTGCTGGTTGGATATGAAAATGATATTGCAAATAAACTTAAACATGGAAATCAATGTTGGGAAGGTAATTAGAGGATCCATTATTTATACATATCCTTGCTTGATAACTGAATTGTGCAAAATGATTGGAATTCCATTGGTTGACAAAATGGAGTATATGGAACCTGATGATCTTATTGGTGGTGATATAATCAAATCCTTCAAGTGTTATGGTTTTGGAAAGCCAAGGATTTCGGGTTTAGGTTTTGAATTCAAAGAAGAAGATTTAATTCCACCACCACCTCTCCCATGCAAAGGAAGAAAAGGCTACAAGGATGGTCAACCCTCCTACTTTCATGTTGAGAATAGAGAGAGGGCTCAAAAGGAAGCCATAGATTGGCAATACCTTTAAGGCTTCATGGACAACCATGAACCTCAAGTGAGAAATGTTGAAATTGGTCCTTCTCATTCCCAAGACCAAGGAAGCCAATAAGTTCCTTTAAATAGAATGGAGCAAAATCCAATGCTCATGGGTATAATTAATTGAATGAGTACTATGGAGCTTGGCATCACATCCATAAAGCAAAATATGAGAGGAACAAAGAAATGGCTTTTCAACCGCTCTTCCTATAAAAATGATTAGAAAAATGTTCATATTGAAACGTCATGTCAACATTTCAAAAACATGGGAGTGTATATGAATCCTTACACTCTTTTAGAAGTTGTTTGGATAGTTTGAAATGGCCTTGTACTTCACCATCTCGAAAAGTGGGAGTAAGTAACAAAGAAGATGTCAACTATGAAGTCCAGGTGTGCATCTTGACGCCAACCAAGAAGAGAATAATAACACCTTACAATTTGAGAATCAAGATATATTTTAAGAAGATGATGATAGAGCTCCTTAAGATGCAAATAAAGATAATAAAGATGAAGAGAAAAGGGAATACGATACTAAACAAGATGCCAATTTAAATGATCAAGAGGTTAATTATTCTTCTTCATCCTTTCAGTTTAATTATCATGATCTTGAAAAATTTGATGTAACACCCCGCCCCGAAGTACATCGAAAATTTCACAAGTTGATCGAGAAGGATCAAACTTTGAATTTTTGACTCAATACGAATTCTAGGTAGACCAAGGCACCATTACGAAGTACATATCAACCCGAGTTCGTAGACTAGTATCACGTCAAAAATGGAGCTACGGTTTGAAAGTTATGAGTAAAACAATTAAGGTCCGAACTGTCCGAGGGTGCGAGAGTTGACTTTTTATTCTTGTAAAATTGAGCTTTGATTTATGTATGGTTGTGAAGGACTCGTCGATACGAGTTCGTAGACAAATAGCACGCCCAATTTGGACATGTGGTTGGAAAGTTACAGATTTGTGAAGTTTTTCCAAGACAGCTGTTACTATTCATCAATCTATGATTGTGCGTGAAGAACGCTGCCACGTGTGACATTATAAAGGGTGCCATGTGTCACAACAAGAAAATGTCACATGTCACATGTGACATTATTATTATTATTTTATTTTATTTATTTCTTTTTCTTTTTCTTTTTCTTTTTCTTTTCCTTTTTCTTTCTTTTCTTTTTTTCTTTTCTCCACATCGGAAAATAGGGAGGGAAGACCCCTGTTCCTTCTTCCTTTTCTTCTTCTTCTTTATGGAACTCTCTGGAGCTTTCCCTCTCTTCCTCCCCGCCGGTCATCCTCCTCGTTGTGCTGCCATCAATGCCGGCCGGACTGAGCATCACCGCCATTCCCAGCTGATGACCCATCATGCCAACAATTCCATGGTGCTCGCCGTTCACCGAGACAGTGGAAGATGCGCCGGAAGATCCCATAAAAGCCAACAGCTGGCTTCCTTTCAATGAGTTGGATTTTGGCCGTTTCCGGTCAACTTCTGGTCCTCTCTCACTAATTTGAACCTTCTGAAGACAATGGTGATCCCTTTTTAGCTCAATTCAAGCTCATTTGGTGGTGCACCAAGAGAACATACTTGACAGCATTTTCTGGCAGAAATTCAGGCCATGGCCAACGAGTTAAGCTAAGTTAATTTAAATATTGGTAATCTATGTCTCTCAAGCTTCTATTTGATATATAATATGTCAACTGTTTGTGGGTATTTAGAATTTTGCTATTTCTGAGGTAATATCATAATTGTGGTGAAATTTGAATAAATTATAAATATGTGTATACGTGTATGTATATATGTGTGCGTGTGTATACAAATATGAGGTTTTGACATGTTTTAGAATTCACAATACTAAGGTGGTTTAAAGTCTTGAGGATTTTGAGATTTATAAATGTGAAAGGTTCCTATATATATATATATATATATATATATCTGTATACTCAATTAAAAGTTCACCAATGGAAATGGTGTATAAATACCAAGAAGCTTTGGTTGGCATTGAGCTTGGGTTAGTAATTGGAACATTTGAAATGCTTGTATACTATGTACTATAATTATGTGATCATAATGCCCAACTTTTGAGATCTTAAATTTATATATCTATATATGCATGTACATAAACATGAGACATATATATATATATATATGTATATATGTGCGTGTGTGTGTGTGGATATATATGTATATACAGTCCGTCTATGGTGCGGACGATCCTCATGCGGACCACAGTATTGGTGACAGTTTTTCATAGTATTGGTGACGATTTTCTAAGAAACCGTCGTTAATACTATGAAAAACCGTCACTAATACTGAGGTCCTCATGCGGACCATCCTCACCATAGAATTTCCGTATGTATATATATACTTAGTACATAAAGATGTTTACACATATTATATTTTATGTCATTCAAATTTTTAAAGAATATTATATATGTTTTAAATTTTAAGAGGAATTGTTATTTGATTTAAATGTCTTATTTTTATGTGATTTAAATTATGAAAGAATTTTTATATTGTTTTGGTGAAAATTGATTTCATGGATTTGAAGAAAAATATTTATTTAAAATTTAATATTTCCAAAAAAATATATTTATGCATTAATTAATTAATTAATTAATTAATTTTTCATAAACTTGATTTTATCTTATTTTATCAAAACTCATTATTTTAATAATATTATAAAAATTTATAGTTTTTAGATGCATCATACACGTATCGATGTTCTATAGTTGTAGATGCGATTAGTGTGCAGGTGGATGTGGATGTGGTTAGCGCGCAGGTTGATTTATAGGGTTGTCCTGTCATTGCCATCGGACCGAGGGTAGGCAGGGTATAATGCATAGTGAGCATCAGTCATTCCCCTCCAAGGCCAGGATACCTGTTAGCAGCGGCACGGTGGGACACCACGCGACTGTATGCCGGTTTCTCTTTTTAACCTCCCTGTCAGACGGTGCTCTGGGACGCTGGGTATCGCAGGACATCACTGGTATATAGTTTGTGCATCAAGTATCTTTTGTATATATATATATATATATTATATTTGTATGTATCACACCGTATGGGGACAGCAATCCGATGTGGTCCATGAAGAGCTAGCCTCGTAACTATGTTCTCTACGAGTCCAAGGGATTGGACGGCCAATCTAGGCAACCACCTCGGACTATATTGGTAGCAGGGTGCCGGTGACAGCTGGAATCATAGATTGCGCAACATGTTGAAGGGTATCATTTGTACCCCTAATACGAGTGTATATTTCATAATATATTTTGAATTTTAAAAATATTATTTGACCTCGTAATATTTTATCTATTCATAACCTGATTTTCTAACATTATACTTAATTGTTTTTATTGTCATTACTATTATTAATATTATTCTTGTTATTAATATTACAAGTATTATTTATCATAATTATGTTTACAATTATTTTCATTATTACTAATATTATCATCATCATTATGATTATTAATTTTATTTTTATTTTTAGTTTATTATTATCATCATATGATACAATTCGGACAAGTATCACAGCCTACAGGGAAGAAAGGTAGCCATTGGATAAGTATAATAGTCCTTGGATAAGTGGTAGTCTTTGGACATGTGAGATAGTCCTTAGAATAGCTGTGATTATGTGACAGCCCTTGGACAAGTGATTACCTTCAGATAAATATGACAGATGATATTAATACTATTTTTATTATGAAAACGACTGCTATTATTATTATTGTTGTTGATGTGATGATTATTTTACTTTTCTTCCTATATTACGCACCAGTAGATTTCGTAACACAATATTTGAAATGTATTTGAAATGTACGGCAATAAGTGGGTGATGTGGGCGGACGTGAATGATTAAAGGTATATTTGGTTATTTATTTAGTTGATTATTCCTATTGCATATATATGTGTGTGTGTTTTTTATACAAATTATTATCGAAGTGCTGCCATTGTGGAAATTATTGTAGTGATGTGGGAGGGATAAAGTGGTACCATATAGGAGTGCAATTTTGTGGTAAGTCCTTTCCTTAGGGGAGATGTTGCTGGATTTTCCATTGGAAGGTTCGGTGGTTTTTCCTAGGATCAGGGCTTGTCCAGGTTTCCAGTGAGGGGTCTTGGACGGGTCCTGACATTTTATGCGTATGAAGATGATGACTCCAATGAGGGTTGTTAAGGGTGAGGAACATCTCACCCCTAAATAAGTCTTTCCCACCCTCTTTTTTTTATACATGTGTTGTATACAGTGAGGACAATATATCTTTTAAGTTTAGGCAAGGGTATGAGTTTAATTGGGGTTATTAGGGTGTTTTGCTTGACAGTTTTTCGGATGTCTTGTAAAGAGATTCGCTTTTTCCTTAACTTAAGTGGTTGATTTCGGTGTTTGTGAATTTATTTGTGAATTGTCAATTTTTGTTTGTCATTTTAGCTTTTCATTTGATAATTCAATTTTCATAAAAACAACTCTTTAAAACCTCTAAGAAAAAAAGTCTTTGTAAATAGTCATTTTGAAAATCCAAAAATACTTTTGGCTTTTAAATTTAGTTTTTAGTAGTTGTATTTTTTTTAAATAGTTGGATGGACCAATGATGAGATTGAGCATAATTGTTGGTTCATTTGATAGTGGATTGGTTGTATGTCAACTTATTTATGTTAAGTACATTTGCGTACTACTATTTCCAACCATATTAAGCACAAAATTGATTTGAGCATGATTAAAATTGCATTTTAGAGAAGATTTGTGGTATTATTGGTCTAACTCTCAAATCAGCACAATCTTGATTCGAGGTGAAATCTGAGTTTTATGTGATACTTGGGAAATGATCTAGAGTTTCTCTGTTTAAGATTGAGCTTTTTTTGAGCCAAACCCTTTTTAATTTTATTCTACTAGTTCCCATTTTGAGCCTTTGGGATGCATTTAAAGATGCTGATTAAGCCTTTTTTTTTCTTGTTTAGCCACATCTACTGACCTTTGGAGCCCAAATGAATTTCTTTTCCCACCTTGACTATACATAAGGAAGCTTAGTATTAAATTGAGATGATTTATTGCTTGGAGTATAGGCGTGAGTAAATGAAGTTTGGGGAAAGAGATAAGGAAATGTCGGCTTGAGTGCATCCAAACTTAGAGGAATTCGATGTTAATTTAAAATATGGAAGCTCAAAATTAGTTGTTTGGAGTGCAAATTATGAGAAGAAGTGAATTTGAATTATATTATGAAAGGAAAGCCAAGTTCTTAGTATTTTGGAAAAAGGATAAATAATTGAAATCTTAAGAAAAGAAATGAATGCATAATGTTGCTAATTTGATCTTATTATTTTTATTATTTGTATGAAAAAAAAAGAGAAAAAAAGATGTCCTAGTTAAAAAAAACAAAAGAAAAAAATATGATAAAAAGAAAAACGAAAGAAAAAAAAGTATTTAAGAAGAGGGAATAATTTTTTTAAGATGTAAGAAATGGTTTTCTAGAGCCGCAAGGAATATGATTTCAAATAAACTTGGGACTTGTTCAATTTGAGATTGAACTCATCTTCTTAGCTAAGAAGGCTTGCTAGAAGGATGTATAGCTTGGTTCTTAATAAGGGACTATAAGTAGTGAATAATTGTGGAGAGTTTGTAAGTGAACGAAGTAGAATTAGGGAATCTTTGGGATAAAAAAGAAAGTAGAGCTTTAATTCATAAATCTTTGATACTAAGAGTCCTTCTTGATTTGTTTATATCCTCTCCTTTTCTTTCTTTAGTCCCCCACCTCTAAGCCTTTCATTATAAGTTAATTAAAAATTAAGTCCTTTTGATCCTTAGCATTGCAATAATTCTATATTAGTATAGAGTTTGAAATTGTCTTGGCATATGAAGTTCGTTTCCAATTTTAAGGCCCTATATAGCATGAATTTATCTAAGTGTATGATTTGAAGTGTTCAAAATGATTAATCACACACATACTTGGGAGCAATAATTTGAGATTGGAGAGTGGGATTAAAGGTTGCATTTATACTTTGATACTATCTTATAACTTTTGATTAAATTCTTTGAGGCCACTACATCTTACTATTTACCCTATCTTTAAAATGTTTTTCTTTAAATTTATTGTCTTTTGCTTATATTTAGATTTCTAGCTTTATTTGTCTGTGCTTTGAACAAGTGTGTTTTGTTATTGCTTAAGGACAAGCAATTGATCAAGTTTGGGGGAGTTCGATAAGTTAACTTTTAACTCACTTACTTGACTTTTAATTCTTGATTAATTGTCTGCTTTTTGGTGAGTTTTGTGGTTGAACAAGAATTGGAATTCATCCTATTTTCTAGTGGAAGAAGAGAATATTTGCAGAAGCTATAGCGTGCACGCATTTCAGCAACAATTGGCCAGCCCTTATGGCATTCCTCCAGGCAAAGTTGGCACGCCTCCATGCTCTCCTCCACACCTCCACGAAATTGAAGCTAAAAATGGCAGTCATGATGACGTTCCTCCACGCCAAGTTGGTGTACCTCAGTGCCATAGGGGTGTGCCCACGTTCTCCTCTACCATGCCTCCATGACATGATAGCGTTTCCCCACGAAAAAAATAAGAGAATTCAGCAGCTATCATGGCACGTCATCTTGGCATGCTCTCTTTAAGCTTCAGGCCATGGAGCTTCTCTTCTTCAAAGTTTTTGGCAGTGGTGTAGGTGTTTTGCCATTACAAGTTAGCATCGCTCCACATTGTGATCTGTCCAACCCATGCTTATGTTGTTACTCCCTCACGCCAACACCGAATCTCTCTTGCTCACATGCTCACATGCTATTACTCACTTGATCAACTAAAGGAAAGTGTGATGTGTCTCATGGGGAGGCTTGTTGACGAAAATGAAAGATGGATTTACCCTTTCTAGCATAGTTTATTAAAGGAGGAAAAGAATCTTAAAAAAGAAAGGAGGCTAGTCTTGAAATTCCTTAAGAAAGGAAGAAGGCTCAAGAATCAAGATAGATTGTAGAGAGAGAAAGTCTAGATTTTAAAGAGAGAAAGCTTGGTCCTGCAAATTTTGGAAGGGATTCTTAAGAGTTGAAGAAAGGAAGACCTCTCCTCTCTAGCTTTTTCTTTACTCTCTCTCTTTCTATTTTACTTTCAATTTTTTTTTTTAATTTTTGTAGGAACAATATGATGAAAATGTATTTGTTAATGGATTTTTGTATGGACTTAATTATGTTTGGCTAAATCTACTATTTAGGGATTTGATGTAACTTTGCCCAAGTTATGAATGGAATATTTTGCTTTCTTTTAATTTGTTTTGCCTCAATTTAGTTGTATTACCTTGAAATTCATGTTTATACTTGTAATTTATTGCGATATAGGTTATGAGTTGCTTAAGTGTTGAAATTATTGCTTGGGATAGCTTAATTTTGAAACCTAGGATTGGGTAATACAATACCCTTGTGAGTTTGGGAAAACCATAAGTGCCTAGATAATTAAAAACGTGCTTAATAAATTGTTAAATTGGATAACTTGATAGGGATAATTAGTTATCAATTAAGTCATATTGTCTATTCGATCTTGGGAGAGGTAATTATGCGTAAACATTGGATCCTTAGATCAATAAATCATGTAATATTAGATTAATAGATGATTAATTGGATAGACATATAAGTAAGTAATTATGCTTAAAGATTGGATCCTTAGATCAATAAATCATGTAATATTAGATTAATAAATGCTTAAATGGATAGACATATAAGTAAGTAAAGTGAATCAAATCCCTAGAGCCTTGATTGTTGAATTTTCATTACAAAAATCTCGATTCTTTTCTTGTTTCCAATTTTTCTCTGTTCATTTTCCTTAATCATCTTGTTTGCTTTAAATTGTTTAAGAATTTGAGGTTTTTTTCTTGAAATTGGTCTTTTTAGATAAAATTGAATAGTTAAAAGCCATAGTAATTAGTTTCAATGTGTCTAAAGTTAATCCTTGTGGGACGAAACTCAACTCATCTTCTTATTGTTTGATACGACCCGTGCATTTGTGATTTTTGTTTATTTTTCCAATCATTTTGCATATAGCATAGGCTTTGTCTATCATTCTTGGTAAGTGAAAAGGCTTTTGGAAATGCTCTATACTTACAAAGTAATCTTGGAAACCTCAAGAGAACCTTTGAAGATAAGGAAAATGGTTAATAAGCCTAATTCACTTATTGTTTGACTTATTTCGCAAATAAATGAAAGACAAAGAAAATGCTACATGGATATTTGAAAATATACATACACATATATATGGAAAGGGTTCCCCATACAAAATTTTTTAACAAAACTGTTTGATAAATAATCTAGATCTTCCAATCAATCTAATTCAATGGTTTATAGTTATCTTGTTAAAAACCTTAAAATCTCCATATCTAAACATTATTGATATCTTACCAAATAATTTATTGATGTCAAAATAATCTCTCTCTCCTAATTAAGCCCTTAGCTATCATTTTCACTCTTCATCCCAAATTCGATTTTCAACCCTATAGCATCTACAAATTTATAATTTCTATAGTATGTCAATTGCCAAAACAAGAACAAAAAGGGATTATATTTTTATACAGCAAAAAATAAACAAGGAGATCGAAGCCATATATAATTAAAATATTCACTGTTTGTTCAATGTTGTGCTTGCAAGTAGATTTTAAGCAAAAGATTCAAAATCTTAAAAGCAATAGAAATATTGAACTTAATCTTCATAAATTTCAGAAAAAGAAAATTCTGTTAAAGCATTAACAACCTTCACAATATATGTGCAAGCATAATTCAATTACGTGATACATTTACATCTTATCACTGAAAAAAAATAATAAAAAACTCACGAAATAAAATCTAGGTGCACCCACCCACTACCCATGAATTGGAGCATCAAGTTACATATACCTATGAAATTATTCTACATAAATATATAGATTTCCATTTTTTTTTTCCCTCTTTGATGAAAGAAGGAAAAAAAAAAAAAAAAAAAAAAAAACCAAAATATTTCATTGCTAAAATTGGAGTTCGGGAATTGAATGACTGGATGAAAGAGACTAAGAGGATTTGGTAACTCAGGAGAAAGAGATAGAAAGATTGTTTTGGAAAGTTATTTTAACAAACATTAAATAGTTTACCCGAAAAATAGTCTTGTTAAATATAGAATAAAAAAAAAGAATATTAATATTAAAGATTTAAGTGTTTTAAAAAAAATAAATAAATATCGTTGGATTAGATTAATTGCTGAGCCTAGATTATTTGGCAAAAAACTTTGTTAAAAAGCATGAAACCTTCCCCTGTATATATAATTGTGTCATTATATTATATTTATATATTTATATTTATGTAAGAAAATAAATGGGTTCTAGCAAGAAAATATATTTGCTCTTGAAGAAGAACAATTTTACTCTTTCGGGCCTTTTCTTGATTTTTAAAGAAGGAAAATTGATGTACTTGTGTTACAGATCCAATGGGGTTTTATATTGTTTTAAAAAACCTCTAAGCCCAAACACCAAATTATTAATAGTAAATTAGGTCTAAGGATTATGATAGTGTTCCACTAGCTTTTCAAACGCTTGATGTCAGGACCCGTCCAGAATTCCTTCCCCGGAACCCTAGACAGCCCTGATCCCAGGGAAACCCTACCGAACTCTCCAACGGAAAATCCGGCAGAGCCTCCCCTAAGGGATTTACTTACCACAAATTTACCTGCACTGAAAACACACTTCTAAAATTGTCCCCTTATTCCTCCCACAGTACTACAAGTTGGTTCCACAAATTTCAGCACTTCAAAATAAATACAGTAATCCAGTGCATAATAAATACAACAAGAGTGAAAGAAATAGTACAACTGCAATAAAAGAATAACAGGGTACTGCCGAACTAAAACAGCGAGGAAGATCAAGTCCGCTCCGAATGAACACCGACAACCTGGAACCTAGAGGAACGGAATTTAAGAGTGTGAGATGCTAATCATCTCAGTGAGCGACCCTACTACTATACCATATAATATCACAGTAATAAGTATAAATAATAATTATTTGGAAATAATAATTTCTCTCAAAACCCTTACAATTCTCTCAGTTGGAAAGGTTCCCCTTTTAAAACATTTTCACAAAACCCTTTATTCATATTCCCCGAAAACCAAGACATCAATTAAATACCAGAAGCGGTAACAATTATATTTTTAATTCCAATTCAGTTTCCAAACATTTTATTTTTAAAACACAGTTCTGAAAATCATTTGATGCACCCACTATATACCAGTGGCGCCAACAGTACCCAGCGTCCCAAGGTACCGCCAGACAGGAGGTTATAGAAAGAAACCGGCATACGGTCGCGTGGCGTCCCACTGCGCCGCTGCTAACCTGGTGTCCCGGCCAATGGGGGGTGGCCGCCCTCTCCGATGGCATCCACAGGACACCCTCATAATATCAACCGCGCGCTACTCACACCCACCTGCGCGCTAATCACATCACCTGCGCGCTAATCACACCCACCTGCGCGCTAATCACAACCGTGTGCACACTAACCATATCACATATACCATATCACATAATCAGAACACCAGTACGTGCACGGTGCATCTAAAAATCATAAAATCCATAAATTTAAATCATAAAACAAATTTCACGTTTTTCATAAGCATAGCGGGCATAATCCATCCGCTTGAACCGGGAAATTCTCCACAATTTCCTTATAATCCATACCATAAATTCCATGATTTTCAAATCCACCAACTTCCAAATCCATCAATTCAAATATCCACATTTTCCCAATAGCATAAATAATTTCTCGAAATATCATAATCAAATCTCATAATATTCCATGGGCATATTTTATAAAAATTGAAATCACCAATACAACCAAATATTTTCTTTGAAATATTTGAAAATCAAATCATGCCCAATTTACCATTAAAACCACACCAATTTCAAAATCCTCAAAACCATAAAATAATTCCACATGGCATAAATTGTAGAATTCGCATTTTCTTAAATCCAATAAATTCATAAATAATTCTACAATAAATTCAATAAATATTTGGCACATAGAAATTAAATTCCAAATATTTAATTCACACATAATGTATTCATCAATTAAATTCCCCAAAATTAATTTGAAGGTGGGTCACTCACCTGGAGCACGCAATTAACCCATGATCCACTACGGGATCAATTCTACGACTCACCGGTGCTCCTAGAACAAAATTCACAGACAGTCAAATAAATTAATATTTTATTCGGGTAATTAATACCCGGTACCCGGGGGGGTCAAAACACAAACGATATCTAGAATTTACGAGTTATATACCGAATCGAAGCTCGAGTGATGCTAATCACAGATCCGGTCTTAATTTTCGATGATTGTACCCGACGGGGTTTGAATTTCGTCGGGAAGCTTTTCGGGTTTCGGCTCCGCAATTCTCCCAAACCGTCGCGAATTGGTGGAAACGGAAGTCGGATTTGGGTTCAGGAGGTCGAACACTGCGGACTGGAGCTGGCCGGAATTTTCGGGGTAGTCGCCGGAACAGTAATTTCCGGCGGGCCGCCACGTCACCGGCAACCGTCGCCGGAACAGTAATTTCCGAAGGTGGCCGTTTGCTGTGAAATTTTGCAGATTTGTAGATCGTGAGGAGAGCAATCCAACGGGACCGACGGTGAGCAAAACGGAGGTCGGACGGCGGAGAAATCACCGTTTGAAGATTTTCGACCCCTCGCCGGAAAACGCTCCGATCCCGGCGCGTCGGTGGTCCGATGGCCGTGATTTTTGGTGGGTAGGCCGGACTTGAGGAGAGGATGCTGGGTGTATGGCGCGTGTACTGTTTATCGGCCGGAATAGTGCCGCTTCGCGGTGGCCGGCGGTGGAGGGGAAAAATCGCCGCCAAACTTCGGACGTCCGATCCGGGCGCGTCCGGCGGCCGTTCGCCGTGAAATTTGGAGGTTTTGCCGGAAATGAGGTGGGCAAGCTTTCTGTCCGGCGCGTGTACAGTAACTCGGCCGGAACAGTGGCAAAATCCGGTGGCCGGCGGTGGCTCTCTCTCTCTCTCTTTCTCTCTCCTCTCTCTCTTTCTCTCTCTTCTTTCTCTTTCTCTCTCTTCCCCGAGAGTTTTTCAAAATTAAAACCCTGCGTGACACTGTTCATGCCACGTGGACCACTCAGAAGCTGACACGTGGCATTTCACTGTTCATGACCCAAAAATATTAAAATAATACAGTATCCGATAAACTTCAAACGTCCATAACTTTTTAACCGGATGTCCGTTTTGAGCGTGCCGCTAGTCTGTGAACTCGTATCGACGAGCACTTCACAACCATGCATGAGTCAAAGCTCAATTCCCCATAAATAAAAAGTCAACTCCGGCACCCCTTGGACAGTTTGGACCGCAACTTGTTTCATCCATAACTTTCAAACCGTAGCTCCGTTTTCGACGTGCTACCAGTCTACGAACTCAGGGCGTCATGCACTTTGCCACCGTACCCTAGTCAACTCAAAATTCTCACCGAGTCAAAAAGTCAACTTTTGACCCCCTTCGGTCAACGGTCAACGGTCAACCTCGGTCAACGTGCACGGATTCCGGTGCGATTTGGGACGGGGTGTTACAGCCTTCCCCCCTTACAAAAATTTCGTCCTCGAAATTTCCGCGCGTCACTGGAACAGATACGGGTACTGCTCACGCATCTGTGTTTCGGGTTCCCACGTTGCTTCCTCGACTAAGTAGTTCCTTGCCAACCAATCCATGCCCAACACTACTTCAAGTCCGGATAGATCCAACAGGATCAGGTCTGCTTCCATCACTTGATCTGTGAAATCGTCGGGCGTAGTCCTGGCTCCCTGCTGCGTCATAGCAAACACCCGGCCTTGACTTGTCTGCTGGGGTCTCTTTCCTCTACCTCGACTCGATCCTGCAGACGGCTGGACTGATCCCGAAGAAACTCCTACTGGCTGACTCCCCTGGGAATTCTGTCCTGGAAATATCCCCGTATGCTGTGTCCGTCGACCTGCTTCTAGCACACTGCCGCTACCATAAGGGCAATCCCTCCTTATGTGGCCTGGCTGCCCACACCGAAAGCATAAACCATCCATCTGACACTGCCCAGAATGATTCCCCCTACAAAGTGGACAAATCCGCGGAGAACCAATGCGTGACTGCTGATACGAGCTTGCATCCACAATGATCGAATGGCGAGCTGGCTGGGGCATGCGATAACTATCTCTCCTCTGGAATCTGCCTCGTGGGCTTAACCCATCACTGTCTGAGCCTGAGCTATGGCTCTTCTTAGCTGCCCCCTGTCGAGGTACTCCGCTATACGAACCTTCGAATGATCTGCGCCTCGCGGGTCTGTGTATCTCCTCCTGTCTCTCTAGCTCAAGCGCTGCATCCCTGGCGGACTGATAGGTGGGATGTACTGATCCAGAAAGGGTGTAGCTGATGCTCTCTTTCAATCCGTCTATGAACCTCACCTTCTTCGTGTGATCGTCGGGAATTAGGTGCATGTAGAATTCTGATAGTTCTCGGAATCTCCTCTCGTACTCTGTCACTGTCATGTTCCCCTGTCGTAGTTCTTCGAACTCTCTCCTTCTTGCTTCACGGTAGGCAGGAGGACAAAACTCAGTAGAGAAGGCCATCTTGAACTGATCCCACGTATGCCTTGCACGAACAACTAAGCTAACTTCTCGGGTGAAAAACGTTCTCGTATCGGTAGGAAGTGTGCTGACTTGGTGAGACGATCAATGATTACCCAAATGCCGTCGTACCTTCTAGGTGTGGAAGGAAGCTTGAATACGAAGTCCATGTTGAGTTCTTCCCACTTCCACACGGGAATCGGTAAAGGTTGGAGTAATCCCGAAGGCTTCTGTCTTTCTGCTTTCACTTGTTGACAAATCAAATACTTTAATACGAAGTCTGCCACTTCTCTCTTCATACCAATCCACCAATAATACTTAACAAGCGTCCCGTACATCTTGGTACTTCCCGGATGCATCGCATACATCGAGCTGTGCGCCTCCTCCAAAATCTCCTGCTTGAGTCCTGGGATATCCGGAACACAAAGTCGTCCTTTATACACGAGGGCTCCATCCCTCCTTATGGAAAATTCCGGATCAAGACCTTCTTGTACCTTGCCCTTAATTGTCCTCAACTTAGGATCTTCCATTTGGGTCTCTACTATACGATCCACCAACACCGGTCGTACCTGGAAGCTAGCCATGAGAACTCCTGAAGGGTGCATATGCATTAACACCCCCATCTTCTTCAACTCCACCATGAGAGGTAGTTGGATGACTTGGATGTGAGCAAGGGATCCAGTAGCCTTCCTACTCAAAGCATCTGCCACTACATTCGCCTAATAGTGACTTTAACTTCCCTCTTGTGCAACTTTCCTTCTCATGCCCACTAATTAAGGATAGTCAAATTGGTCCACGAGAACACGATCTACAAGCCTTGGTCATAGTCGAATGCTAACCATAAGGTGCTTCTAAAGCATGCATCCTTAAACCAACAACCAACTCTCGTGACTCGATCAGCACTTTAAAAGGTTAGATTAGAACTTAAGTCTAATTTCCTCAAATACTAGTATCACCAAGTTAAGGTTGAGATTAATTCACTTATCTTCGATTACCCTCCTAGTACTTACAATTATAAAACCCTTGCTCCTCATTGATTAACCAATAGTCTTAACCTCGACAAACATCAATCTTTCTTTTAACTAAATTCATCAAGGTCATGAATAAAATTTCTCAACATCCAAATACCATTCTTGAAAACCCTAAGTTTCCCCCATTTCAAATAAATTCCATGAATCCACACCTCAAGCAATAAAGAATTTAAATCTTAATTCTAGCATCACCACCAATACTATGAACAAATCACTAGATCCTTAACCCAATAAAGTATTCCACACTTCTTAAATTCTAACTCCGTCCAAAAAAAAATCATACTCCTTATCATTGTAAATTATCACCAACAATATCAACCACCTTGAATCGATGAAGCACCATCAATACGAACCTTAAATCTCCAAGGAAATAAGATATCAAGATCTTAGCTTCTAGAATGAAAAATAACCATGCTTAAACATCCAACCATGCCTAAGGAATCATCCTCATCTCATTAACCTCATCAACCACCAAGTAGAACTTTAGTCGCTATCCGGATCTTGCTTGATTCTCTAAACGCTGTCGTACCTTCTCTTTGTGAATGATAGTTTAAGCACGAAATCCATATTTACATCTCCCTACTTTTACTTATCGGTGACCTAAGTACCTTTATTCGGATCTTGCAACTTTTTATCATGCCAAACCACCATGTCATCCAGTGAGCATTCCATACGTCTTGGTACCCTTGGGGTGTATCGCATACTTTGAATCACGTGCTTCCTTTAAGATCTCCTTTTTGAACTCAACGATACCCTGCTTTGGATTCTTAATTGGCGATACTTAACCTTAAGTCGCTTTTGGAAAAACCATAACAATAAACAAATAATAAAATATATTTTTCAAATATACCTAACTTGCATAGGCAATTGTTAAAACTCCACATTGAAATTCATATCTTAAAATCCATAGCATAAAATAAAATATGCACGCTTGTAATGGAGGTACGTACAACACCTTCTACATGTTACGTAATCCATGATTCCAACTGTCGCCGACACTCTGCTACCAATACAAACCAGGGTGGTTGCCTATATTGGCCGTCCAATTCCCCGGGCTCGTAGGCAACATGATCATGGGGCTAGCTCTACATGGACCACATTGGTTCACCGCCTCCATATGGTGCAGTATAATATCAACAATATAACATACAGATACATGTACGAGCACAAACCAAAAATACTTGAATAAAACACCTTTAAGTTCCAATACCACTTTGAAAAGCATTTAAATTTTGATAATCGATCGGGAAAATATTTTGACGCCTTGAAATCGATCGACACACATCCTTAGGCAATCATCCTTCTTCTCCATGAACGAAACGGATACCATTCACGATGATAAGCTTGACCTTCAAAAAGAAAAGGCATCCTCGACCATCGACTAGGCCATAGGAATTTCCCGTTAGGCTAGATGATCCTAATTGACACCCTCGAAGATTAGAGTTATTCAAACTCGGGCAACGAATTTACTTCGAGACAAACAGAAAGAACGCTTCCACGCGGGTAAAACGAGAGATTAAACACGGATAGGATGCACAACAATGCACAGTCCCTTAGGAATATTAGAACCTAGAGCTCTGATACCAACTGTCAGGACCCGTCCAGAATTCCTTCCCCGGAACCCTAGACAGCCCTGATCCCAGGGAAACCCTACCGAACTCTCCAACGGAAAATCCGGCAGAGCCTCCCCTAAGGGATTTACTTACCACAAATTTACCTGCACTGAAAACACACTTCTAAAATTGTCCCCTTATTCCTCCCACAGTACTACAAGTTGGTTCCACAAATTTCAGCACTTCAAAATAAATACAGTAATCCAGTGCATAATAAATACAACAAGAGTGAAAGAAATAGTACAACTGCAATAAAAGAATAACAGGGTACTGCCGAACTAAAACAGCGAGGAAGATCAAGTCCGCTCCGAATGAACACCGACAACCTGGAACCTAGAGGAACGGAATTTAAGAGTGTGAGATGCTAATCATCTCAGTGAGCGACCCTACTACTATACCATATAATATCACAGTAATAAGTATAAATAATAATTATTTGGAAATAATAATTTCTCTCAAAACCCTTACAATTCTCTCAGTTGGAAAGGTTCCCCTTTTAAAACATTTTCACAAAACCCTTTATTCATATTCCCCGAAAACCAAGACATCAATTAAATACCAGAAGCGGTAACAATTATATTTTTAATTCCAATTCAGTTTCCAAACATTTTATTTTTAAAACACAGTTCTGAAAATCATTTGATGCACCCACTATATACCAGTGGCGCCAACAGTACCCAGCGTCCCAAGGTACCGCCAGACAGGAGGTTATAGAAAGAAACCGGCATACGGTCGCGTGGCGTCCCACTGCGCCGCTGCTAACCTGGTGTCCCGGCCAATGGGGGGTGGCCGCCCTCTCCGATGGCATCCACAGGACACCCTCATAATATCAACCGCGCGCTACTCACACCCACCTGCGCGCTAATCACATCACCTGCGCGCTAATCACACCCACCTGCGCGCTAATCACAACCGTGTGCACACTAACCATATCACATATACCATATCACATAATCAGAACACCAGTACGTGCACGGTGCATCTAAAAATCATAAAATCCATAAATTTAAATCATAAAACAAATTTCACGTTTTTCATAAGCATAGCGGGCATAATCCATCCGCTTGAACCGGGAAATTCTCCACAATTTCCTTATAATCCATACCATAAATTCCATGATTTTCAAATCCACCAACTTCCAAATCCATCAATTCAAATATCCACATTTTCCCAATAGCATAAATAATTTCTCGAAATATCATAATCAAATCTCATAATATTCCATGGGCATATTTTATAAAAATTGAAATCACCAATACAACCAAATATTTTCTTTGAAATATTTGAAAATCAAATCATGCCCAATTTACCATTAAAACCACACCAATTTCAAAATCCTCAAAACCATAAAATAATTCCACATGGCATAAATTGTAGAATTCGCATTTTCTTAAATCCAATAAATTCATAAATAATTCTACAATAAATTCAATAAATATTTGGCACATAGAAATTAAATTCCAAATATTTAATTCACACATAATGTATTCATCAATTAAATTCCCCAAAATTAATTTGAAGGTGGGTCACTCACCTGGAGCACGCAATTAACCCATGATCCACTACGGGATCAATTCTACGACTCACCGGTGCTCCTAGAACAAAATTCACAGACAGTCAAATAAATTAATATTTTATTCGGGTAATTAATACCCGGTACCCGGGGGGGTCAAAACACAAACGATATCTAGAATTTACGAGTTATATACCGAATCGAAGCTCGAGTGATGCTAATCACAGATCCGGTCTTAATTTTCGATGATCGTACCCGACGGGGTTTGAATTTCGTCGGGAAGCTTTTCGGGTTTCGGCTCCGCAATTCTCCCAAACCGTCGCGAATTGGTGGAAACGGAAGTCGGATTTGGGTTCAGGAGGTCGAACACTGCGGACTGGAGCTGGCCGGAATTTTCGGGGTAGTCGCCGGAACAGTAATTTCCGGCGGGCCGCCACGTCACCGGCAACCGTCGCCGGAACAGTAATTTCCGACGGTGGCCGTGATTTTTGGTGAGTAGGCCGGACTTGAGGAGAGGATGCTGGGTGTATGGCGCGTGTACTGTTTATCGGCCGGAATAGTGCCGATTCGCGGTGGCCGGCGGTGGAGGGGAAAAATCGCCGCCAAACTTCGGACGTCCGATCCGGGCGCGTCCGGCGGCCGTTCGCCGTGAAATTTGGAGGTTTTGCCGGAAATGAGGTGGGCAAGCTTTCTGTCTGGCGCGTGTACAGTAACTCGGCCGGAACAGTGGCAAAATCCGGTGGCCGGCGGTGGCTCTCTCTCTCTCTCTTTCTCTCTCCTCTCTCTCTTTCTCTCTCTTCTTTCTCTTTCTCTCTCTTCCCCGAGAGTTTTTCAAAATTAAAACCCTGCGTGACACTGTTCATGCCACGTGGACCACTCAGAAGCTGACACGTGGCATTTCACTGTTCATGACCCAAAAACATTAAAATAATACAGTATCCGATAAACTTCAAACGTCCATAACTTTTTAACCGGATGTCCGTTTTGAGCGTGCCGCTAGTCTGTGAACTCGTATCGACGAGCACTTCACAACCATGCATGAGTCAAAGCTCAATTCCCCATAAACAAAAAGTCAACTCCGGCACCCCTTGGACAGTTTGGACCGCAACTTGTTTCATCCATAACTTTCAAACCGTAGCTCCGTTTTCGACGTGCTACCAGTCTACGAACTCAGGGCGTCATGCACTTTGCCACCGTACCCTAGTCAACTCAAAATTCTCACCGAGTCAAAAAGTCAACTTTTGACCCCCTTCGGTCAACGGTCAACGGTCAACCTCGGTCAACGTGCACGGATTCCGGTGCGATTTGGGACGGGGTGTTACACTTGAGTTTTGCCACACTTAGTCTAAATTGGTCTATCTACATGATTATGACCTATGAGTTAGATATGCCCTAAGTGAGTTAATCTTTGCATGAAAATGGATCAATTTGTATCTCCACCATGATATTATGTCAATCAATTATACTCTCTTTATTGGTAGTTTAGATTTACTTGTCACTTGAGAAAATAATAGTTTTATTTTAATAAAAATACATTTGGGCGTATTGAACTCAAAAAGTTTAGCATCTTAAAATCGGCCACCAACACTCATAGATAAATTGCAAATTTTTTTTTTTTTTTTTTTTTTGGGTAGAAAAGAATTGAACAAAAGCCTCGTTTGTATAAAAATGATTTTGCATTTTGAGAAAAGAAAATAAAAAGGGTAAAATTTTATTTTATTTTTCTCTATTTTTATGTTAAGATTTTGGACCTACCAAAAATTTGAAATTTTATTTTGAGAAGATAACCTCTTCGAACTTATATTTAGAATAAAGAATCAATATACTTTGAGCATTGACTCTATACATATCTAGTGATGAAAAAAATAAAAATAAAATAAAAGGCCCTATTTTATTATCATTATCGAGTCTATACTTATTGGATTGGTTCCTCGACATCTTAGGACGTTCCAATTTAATCTGAACATGGTGGCTGAAAATTTACCCCGTGTTTTAGTATTAATTATTAATTTAGATAAAATATTTAAATGTCAATATTAATAAAAATGTTGAATGTTTAATTTTATAGAAATATCGATGGTAATGTTGATGTGAATGAAAACTTTAGAAAAATAATGGAAACTATCTATTGGAAACTTTGGAAAAATAATGGAAACTATCTATTTTTCATTTAAAACATATAATTTTGCTCATCAAAAATTTATAATTACAAAACAAAGTAATAATACACCAATTGAAATAATAATATTTATAAAATATAACATAAATGACAAAGTTATAGTTTATAAAAATAATGTGATTTAGGTTGATGTAGATAAAATAATATAAAATTAAATTTTTTATATTTATAACATAGTTTAGATATAAATAAGTATTTCTGTAAATATTTTTTTTTTAAATGTAAGATCATTTCTTCAGATGATATTTATTGTATTTATTTTTACTTGTTAAAATTTTACTAACCGTCATTTTTTATATTTTATAATTAAGTCAATTTATTATATTGTTTATAATTATTTGCATTTAAAAAATTATATAATATCATTTTGTTAAAAAGGATTAAAAAAGAAAAATTTAGCCCAATGCCTTCATAGAAATGAGCTTAACGATTTTTATCTTTTCATTTGATATTTTTTTTTTATATCCTTTTAATTTTTAATAATCCCAAAATACCTTTATATCTAAATTAAATATTTTTATTTTATTTTTTTCTTTTGTTTTTTCTTTATTTTCTTCACCCGACTTTTTTCTTATCCTTCATCATCCTGGCTCATCTCTTCTCATTCATCAAACTTTTCTCACTTAGTTGCCCGTTTGCCAAATAGCCCCGTTTCATCTCTCCGGTCACCAAGTATTCAAGGTCTAAAATGTACCACAAGAGAGGACTTTGGGCTATCAAGGCCAAAAAAGGCGGTGTTTTCCCTCGCCATGATCCAAAGCCTGCCACAAAGAACCCACCTCAGAAACCTCCCAAGTTCTACCCTGCTGATAACATCAAGAAACTGCTTGTCAACAAATGCAAGCACAAGCCCACCAAGCTCAAGTTCAATTTCAAAAAGGTTTTTTTTTTTTTTAATAATGTATTTAATGCATTTTGGCTACATGTTATCTGGCTTTTGTTGTTTTGTTAATTGGGTCTGTGAACTTTTCAGGATGAGTATTACACCGAGGACGGTGTTGATTGTGTTGGCTGGGAGATTTAAAGGGAAGAGAGTTGTATTCCTGAAGCAACTTTCATTTGGCTTGCTTTTGGTGGGTAAGACTTTTTTTTTTTTTTTCGCTTCCAATAAATTGCCAAATGTTCTTGCTTTTGTTTTTGTTTTTGTTTTTTTGTGTTTATTTTGCCCTTACTGGAAATGAGTATTTGATTTCTATAAATAGGAATTAAACTATATGTTTTTATTTTTTATTTTTTATTTTTTTATATATTTGTTCATTTTGACTATTCTTAACAATTCGGTTCAAATTTTCAATTACCATATGCAAGTCCTCTCTTTAATAGACATTTTGTTGATCTATTACATTTGCTATTATATGTCTTGCAAAATTATGGAAATGCTAATTTGTAAGAATGAGGTTCTTTTTTAACCATTTTGTGGAATCATATTGTTTTTCTCTTTCCAATGAGGATAATGGACAACAGTTGCGTCTATTTCCTTTTCCTTTTAATGCTTCCACCCTGAATCTAGGAGATGAAAACCGAAAACCATTTCATATGTTTTTTTTCTATGGTAACAACTATATGCTTTTATCTGGATGTATTTCACAAGATAATTCCATTATGCTTTATGTATTAGTGACATTTAGCTGCTTTTAGTCATTGATATGTTTGCTCCTTTTAGATTTTTAGCTGATTTGTGGTTTGTTCGAAATTTTGCATCATATTATTCTGGATTGGATTGCATTGATATTTATGTACATATCTGGTTAATATATTCACCCAAATATCTCTTGTTGGTTCCTCTTGAAGTTTTAGTTTTGAACTTTCTTTCCAGGCAAGACCGATCCATATGTTATTTTAAGCCTAGGGGACCAAGTCATACGCAGCAAAAAGAACAGCTAAACCACAGTCATTGGACCTCCTGGTGAACCAATTTGGAATAAGGTAAAGGTCCTTGTAATTCTGCTTCGACGTCTGTGTTTAAATGAAGTTGTAAAGTTTTTCTAAATGATCATATATGTTTATATATATATATATATATGTGCTTGCTGGCAAGATACAAGCAACTATAGAACATTGTCTGGTCATATGCATCTTCTATCAAGTCATATAAGATCTTTGGTGATGCAGTGGTGTTTGATACCACTCATTGCTTGACTGCATTTGATATGCCACTTGGGATATGGGTTGGAATGAATAATTATGGTATGCTTTGCTTCTTTGGTTGCTTGCTTCAACGAGAAGAAAATCTGAGGTCTTTTTGATGGGCATTGAAGGTAATAGAGCGAAAATAGAATACAATACAAATATATTCTATTAGTCATTTTGTGTAGAAAGGAAGTGGGTTTATTGGTGGTTTTGTGTAGAAATTATGATAATACAAATTTTCGGTAATTATGATAATATAAATTTTTTTGTTAGTCAAACCAGCTATTGTATGGTTTGTGGGTGTAATTGCTGAAGCAGCAAGTGTAATTGCTGTTTTGAAGGATAAGACGTAAGGTTGGTCATGCTCATGACTAAATTTTATATTTATTACTCATATAACTTTATGGAACTAGGTTAATTAATCTTTAGACAAACATGTATTCTATCAAACTGTTCTAATATTATCATCATCACTTGCTTATTCCCTTCTCTTTCTATTATGAAGAGAAAACTAATTTCTACTTACACATTTATTATATCATTTAATTTTATTTTTCTAAAGCCTAGTTGACAAATAATCTATTTTGCTATTTGTGAAAATATTAATCATCTTTGTAAAAGTCATAAACTTCATATTTAATTTGATTATTGTTACGTTTTTCGCCTTGATATGTTATTTTGCAGTTGGGCTAGACATTATTGATTAATATTTATCATTCTCTTGTTTCATTTTGATATGTTATTTTGCAGTTGGGTTAAACATTATTGGTTAATATTTATCATCTCTTGTTTTTCATTGGATATATTTTAGTGTTGACGAGTTAAGGAAGTTTTTGTCTGACAAGGATGCATACCATCAATTTTTACTTTCGCTCGATCAAGTTAAAATTCAGAATAATGTACGTACATAAGCTTTTTCTCTCAGTTGGGAATCTGTCTATAGTACTTAAGTGCATAAAGTGCATGCATCAACCCCTTTTTAAAACTCTTGTTAGTGAATATTGGGTATTGTGCTAATACAATGACTTTTGTGCTTGATTCATATGGTTTATTAATGAGCATGGTGGTTTATGCCTTCCCAATATATAGGAGTTTCTCTATTGTGATACTTGAGTCTATGTTCTGATTATTTTTCCTAGATATTTTTTTGCAACTTGACAATTATCAGCTTAGAGATGAAATTCGCAAAGAAAGACTGCAGCTAGCGAGTTATTCTTTTCTTGTTATCTACTAGTTTTTGCTATATTATTCATGCACAATTGGATTATGCATGGAGATATCTACTAGAATTTTTTTTTTTAACATATATATATCAGTCGAGCACAATTGAATTATGCAGGAGAAACAGATCCTGAATTTATTTAAACTCACAAGGAGAACTTGGAAAAGGAACCACGCATTATGGAGCTAAAAAATCAAGTAATATTTATCTTGCTTTCTTTAGGTGGTGTCGAAATTATTGTATTGATTGTGAAACATTTTCTCCTGTTTGTATGGTACACAGTGTAGAATTATGAGAACAACAGAGTTGGCTGCTGTAGAGGAGAAGCTACATGAGCTTGAGAGACAAAAGGAAGAAATGTTGAGGTTCGGTTCCCCTGCTTCCCTTCTCCAAAGGCTTCAAGGTATAGAATATGATAATTTATAGTTGGAAATCTGAATAGCGCAGTTTCTTTATGCTCAAGCTCAAGTTTCTTTCTGTTGTTTTGTACATAGTGGCTATGCTTAATCATGAAAGAATTAATGTAGAGAAGCCAAATTTGATAATAAGCTACTTTATCTTAATTACCTTTAACCTTTATTTTACTGGTGTTTGTATGCAGATGCAATGAACATGGCAGATGAGGAATCTGAAAATCTGCACAAGCAGTTTTTTATGCAGATATACAATAGGCTTCGCACCACTTAAGCGAGCACTCATTCATGTTGCAGCTAAAACAAATTCACTCAGTTGAATTGATATTATAGAAAGATATATACTTGGAACACATTGAAATCTTACTTCTAATTTCAATGCATTGGCTAGATAAACGTGATTGTCTGTGTATTATTTGGTTAAATATTTTCTCTTTGCTAGTATATCAGTTTTGACAGTACTTGTTCATGTACGTTCAACATTCATCGTGGTATGGTATTATATAGTTACAATTTTATCAGTTTTTGCCATAATTACATTTACATTCTGATTTTTAACTTGAAAAAAACTGACGGATGTAGTCTATGCTTTTTAGGCTTTATCTGAAACTAAAACTAGCCTTTCATTATGATGCACTGCTTCTACTTGTTTTGTCTTTGATTGGACAGTAATCTCATATTGGCTAATCTGATTATGAATCAATATAAATGTAAGTATAACTTCAATGTAAAAAGCTCAAAGCAGTTCCATGTTTATGGAATAATACCAGTTTAAACAACTACACCATGGATTTGATACCAACACAGCCTTTTGTAGTTGCTGTAATATTCTCTAGTTTTTATTCATAAAACACTTGTACATTTTTCACTTGCTCATTCAAATTTAGTTTTTAGTTTTTCTACATGATTCTCATGTCAAGATGAAGTGTAAGGACCCAATTTCATTATTAAATTCTGCATATTGTTTAAGAAGTGGAAAAGCAAGAAATAAGAAGGATGAGAATTTAAATGGATGGTAATTGAGTTCTCAAATATTGGCTCTCTAGTTTGAAACGATTTGAACTTGTTTGAATGATATGCATTGAAATTTAGTTAGTTTTAGATTGGAGACTATTCCCAGCTTGAAAGCTTCTTCCAATCTCTCTTAAAATGCGGCTCCATGGCAATATGTCCATAAGAGAGTAGTTAGGAGGGAATTAATTTTACAGTTGTGGAAAATATTTAAATAAATGGATATGAAAGTGTCGAATAAATGGAACCATCTCCCATTTCTCATCTACCTTCATTTCTCATTAACTGTCGAATAAAGTGGAAAATATTTAAACAAATTGTTTTACCATCTCCCATTCCTCATCTACCCTCATTAACTTCTGTTCCTCTCTCTTCCTCTCCTTGCTACCACATTCAATGAATCCTGTGTGTCTCCCTCTCTCTTTCTCTTTTGTTGGTTATGTACTTTCAGCCTTTCTTCACACTGACCAACCATTGCAGAAAACACAATACCACCTTCAATGCAGTTCAGTCTCCCTGCATACCCTTAACCTTTTGTGATAACAAAAAGACTGAAAATCTTCATTGTGGAGCCCATAGACTTCAAAAATGTGTAATTAAAGTGTACGTTCGTGCGCAGCAGAGTTAAAGATTTTTGGTATGTGTATAAATATATATATATATATATATATATATGTACATATACGCATATATTTTCCCTTTATATTGGATTCATTGTTTGTCACGTTTGACATGATATAAAAGTGCAAGTTATATGTTGGTTTGATTTTATGTACAACAATCCATAAATGGTTTGGAAATTTCCATTTGAAAATTACAACCTTTGTTCTTTACATACGGTCCATCGATAATTACGAAACACTTGCTTGTTGGAAAATTTAATGGCGGTTCCATCGATAATTACCGACATTCCATCGGTATATTTAATTTTTCCATTTTTTGAAAGCAAACCACCTCAATCGAATTTGACAACTTTGATAATGTTATTGTATACGAAGGATATGCTAAATGTAACTATATTTATGATCATGAACAACATAATCCATAAATCACCACAATGTCAACATTGCATCCATTCAAGCTAATGTTATGTTATGATTTAGCACATGTGTCACAAACTTGACATCTTATTCTACTTGATCCACTATGTCTGTCAGGAGTTATGTGGGATGAACTTTTTTCTCTTTAAGGTGAAAGGAACTGGTGGAAGATTATTCATTCAACTGTATTTGTGTTGTCAGCATATTATGATATGATGAAGCTTTTTCACTTTATGTTTCTATTCAAAATTTTAAGGACCACACGGACCACAGCTATTGTGGTTTGGATTATTGGTAGGTCCATGGTAGAAGCCGCATTTGATGATTATTATCTTCTTGGGGACATATTAAATGTTTTATATGAAAAGTCTACTTGCTGTTGATGTTTTGTGATATCTAAATATCCACAGTTATAGTCTTTAGTTAACTTTTAATGCTTTTATTATGTGATTACTGTGTTTAATATTATATTGGTTTTGTTATAATTTAGTAGTTTTTTTTCCTTGCGTTAGAAGGCATGGTCTGCTATAATTATCATGAGGAGGAAGGGCAATACTAGAGTTTGTAATGTTTTTGAGCTGTTTTGTTTGCAGACATGATTGAAGAATTAATCAACAAGGGGTATGAACGTTGAAATAACGCAGTTGCAATGCAAATTTCTATTACTAATTGGTTGGAAAATATCATGCAAGAGCGCTCAAATAATGGCAAAGGCTTACGTGTTATTCAATTGAACTTATACAAGTTTAAAATTGTTGGCTATGGCGTGTTCATTGGAGTAGTCAACTTAGAAAATAAAACGTGCTCATGCAAGGAATTCGACATTGATGAATTTCCTTGTGTCCATGCAATTGCAGCATGTAAGCATCGACATATTTCTCCATATATCCTTTGCTCGGTGCATTACTCATTTGACTCACTCCGTGACGCATATTCATAAATCATATATCCACTTGGAGATAAATGTCAGTGGCATGCTCTCGAGATGATGTCATAAACCAGCTTGTACTTCCACCTAAGATTGGCAAACAGTCAGGAAAACCAAGAAAGAAGAGGATTCAATCTAAAGAAGGGGAGCGTCTTCAATATAGATGCGGAAGATGTAAATAGATTGGTCACAGCAGTCGATCATGCTCGGCTGCCATACCTCTTGATAGCACTACCAACCAACAGCACCATCAACCGAAGGACCGTAAATTGCTCTACGCTATATTAAGACAATGGGGGCATGTTATGCGGTATGCGTGTGTTATGCAATGTAGTAAGGAATGCAATTAGTAGCTCAACCGCTAACATGTGTTTTGGCATAATAGACGTTGGTTTTATGTGTTGTTTTGTTGGCAAAGTCATCTGTTATATTGTGTTTTAAAAATATCATTTTGTGTTCAGTTTTTTGTAGGTTTCTTACTATTTCACGGATGCTACTACTACCCAATGGTAATTACCGATGCATCATCAGTAATTGACATTTGTCAACCGTCGTAAAAAAATCACCATAATTCCATCCGACAACTTCAATCGTGTGTGTTTCCACCAAGAACATGCTAAATCTAGCTTTATTAATGATAATTGTTGACAAAGTAAGAGAAAAAACGATATTAATAAGCGAAGGCATTCAATTTGTAGTTGCTGAAAAAATTATTGTAGGTTTCATCGGTAATTATCGAAACCCCTATGGTAATCACATTTTATCAATTTTTTGGCGCCCACAAGTCCCCTAATGTGTATTAAATGCAAAAACATGCAAACTATACATTCTTCAATGATCCTAAAGAGAAAAAATCCCAAAAGTTCTGAAAAAGTTCTCAAATTGGCATAAAAATTTTATTATCGTAGGGCCTTCAATAATTACCGATGAAACCTACGACAATCAATTTGTGGTTGCTGGAAAAATTATCGTATGTTTCATCGGTAATTACCGAAACCCCTATAGTAATCATATTTTACCAATTTTTTGGCCCCCCTAAAGTCCCTTAATGTGTGTTAAATGCAAAAACATGCAAAATATACATTCTTCAATTATCCCAAAGAGAAAAAACCCCAAAAGTTTTGAACAAGTTCTCAAATTAGCACAAAAATTTGATTACCGTAGGGCCTTTGGTAATTACCAATGAAACCTACGGCAATCAATTTGTAGTTGCTGAAAAAATTACCTCTATGATTATCACATTTTATCAATTTTTTGGGCCCCACAAGTCCCCTAATGTGTGTTAAATGCAACAACACGCAAAATATACATTTTTCAATGATCCTAAAGAGAAAAAGCCCCAAAAGTTCTCAAATTGGCACAAAAATTTAATTACCGTAGGGCCTTTAATAATTACCAATGAAACCTATGGTAATCAATTTATAGTTGCTGGAAAAATTACTGTAGGTTTCATCGGTAATTACCGAAACCCCTATGGTAATGATATTTTACCAATTTTTTGGCCCCCACAAGTTCCCTAATGTGTGTTAAACACAAAAACATGTAAAATATACATTTTTCAATGATTCTAAAGAGAACAAACCCCAAAGTTATGAAAAAGTTCTCAAATTCGCACAAAAATTTGATTACTGTAGGACCATCGATAATTACCGATGAAACCTAAGGTAATCAATTTATAGTTGCTGGAAAAATTACCGTAGGTTTCATTGGTAATTACCGAAACCCCTATGGTAATCACATTTTAGCAATTTTTTGGCCTCCACAAGTCCCCTAATGTGTGTTAAATGCAAAAACATGCAAAATATACATTTTTCAATGATCCTAAAGAGAAAAAACCCCAAAAGTTCTGAAAAATTCTCAAATTGGCACAAAAATTTGATTACCATAGGGCCTTCGGTAATTACCGATAAAACCTACGGTAATCAATTTGTCCTTACTTGAAAAATTACCGTAGGTTTCATCGGTAATTACCGAAATCTCTATGGTAATCTCATTTTATCAATTTTTTTGCCTCTACAAGTCCCCTAATGTGTGTTAAATGCAAAAACATGCAAAATATACATTCGTCAGTGATCCTAAGGAGAAAAAACCCCAAACGTTCTCAAATTGGCACAAAAATTTGATTACCATAGGGCCTTCGGTAATTACCGATGAAAGCTACGGTAATCAATTTGTAGTTGCTGGAAAAATTACCGTAGGTTTCATCGGTAATTACCGAAACCCCTATGGTAATCACATTTTAGCAACTTTTTGGCCCCCACAAGTCCCCTAATGTGTGTTAAATGCAAAAACATGCAAAATATACATTCTTCAATTATCCTAAAGAGAAAAAATCACAAAAGTTCTAAAAAAGTTCTCAAATTGGCACAAAAATTTGATTACCATAGGGCCTTTGGTAATTACCGATGAAAGCTACGATAATCAATTTGTAGTTGCTAGTCAAGGTCACTGAGGATGTACCTAGCATATATTTTATTCGGATTGGACAACCCAGAAAAAAAACAACTAGGCAAAGTCTGCTCAGACAACCAAGACTTGTTAGTCAATTAATTAAATAATAAAATCATATTTATGATTTTATTAAATTTGAAAAATTTTCTTTTAGATGTTTCAGTTTTTTCTTAATTATATTTAATTTTATATTTTAAAAAAATTATAAATTATTTTTTATTTTTTATATTTATCAAAACATATTCATTTAAGTGTATAATTAATTTTAACTGTTAAAAACTAGAATCCTATTTTTACAATTTATTCAATCATAAATATAAGCTTTTAATATTCGTTTGATTTTTAAAAACTAACATATAAATATGTTTTGATACATATAAAAACTTAAAAGGAGTTGGTTAATGATTTTTCCCAAAAAAAAAAAAAAAAGAGTCTGAATGTAATTTGACAAAATTAGACGACTTGAATGAAATTTATCATATTAAATATTAAGTGATTTTACTCTTACTACAATTTTTTTAAGAAAAACAACCATTTAGATCCCTATAAATTTTGTCTCAATTATATGTAAATTTTATATTTTTTAAAAATCATCATTAACTTTTTATTATCAATTTTTTTAATTAATTTTACTAGTTAAAAGTTAAAATTAAATTTTTACAATATTATTTAATAATGAAACATTAACTTTTAATTTCCATAAAACTTAATTGATAAAAATGAGGGAATTGATTTATTTTAATAAATTAATCATATTAATTTTTTTTAAATGCAATTATCTTTCCTTTAAAAATAAAAAACAAAAGATTACTTTAGCATTATTTAGTTTATATTGTTATAACCACATATTTGTTCATGACATCCCCACACCATTCCATCCAAAAAAAAAAAAAAAAAAAAATTGCAGGAACCAGGCTGTTTGAGCTCTGAAAGTAAACTTGAGAAAACAATTTAACGAGAACAATCTTCCTGGTTCAGATCATAATTAATCTTTCGCTAAAAAGCTCTCATGGCTTCTATACCAATTCTCCTTATAATATTGTCTGTTTTTTCAGTCGCCATGAATGCAAAAGCTCAAACAGAGTACCCAAAAAACATTACCCGAGGTTCTATATTGTCCCCAAATACCATCAACTCATCATGGCCATCACCTTCTGGTCTTTTCTCCTTTGGTTTCTATCCAGAAGGCAACGGCTTCCGTGTTGGCATATGGATGGCTACTGATAAACCTGAAACTCGCGTAGTCGTCTGGACTGCAAATCCAGATGTTCCCCCTTGTTCCCCTGACGCTACGTTGGAGCTTAAAGGAAGGTTGGTTCTTAGAACTGAACAAGGTGAAGAAAAAAACGTTACTTACAATGATGATCTTCCAGACCCAGCAACTTCAGCAGCTATGCTTGATGATGGAAACTTCCAACTCTTTAACGGCTCTGGTTATCTCATGTGGCAGAGTTTCGACTACCCAACTGACACCATACTAGGAGGTCAGGTTCTAACTTCTGACTCTTGGTTGCAATCTAGCATATCTAGATCTGATCACTCAAGCGGACTATTTATGCTCCGTATGCAAAATGATGGAAACCTCGTTTGCTATCCTGCAAACATCTCCAACAATCCAGACACTGCATATTGGAGCAGCGGAACTTTCTCTTATGCAGCAATGCTAAATCTTAGCCATTTGGGTTATCTATCTCTAGAGGGTTCATACGGAAAACCAATACGCTTCCTTTCAAATGGATCTTATCCTGTAAAAAACAAAACTATCATCCACAGAGCGACGCTGGACAGCGACGGAATTTTTAGAAAGTACTCGCACTACATTGTAAGCAACGTAAGCTCAAAAGTGACAGAGAAATGGTCGTCTATGCAAAATCCATGTGACGTAAAAGGAATTTGTGGTTTGAACAGTTTCTGCCAAGTGGTTAACAACAAATCTGAATGTTCGTGTTATCCTGGATTTGTTTCTGTCGAGCCCAGCATGATGTTCTTAGGCTGCTATCAGAATTTCAGCGCAGAGAGCTACGGAGACAAAGAAGAAGCCGACCCTGCTCTGAGGTATAATTTTACTTCTTTAAACAATATTCGGTGGGATGATCCTCCTTATACAGTAGAGATATTGATGGAGGAAGCTTGTAAGGGGTCTTGCATGAACGACTTTAACTGTTGGGCGGTGCTGTATGAAAGTACTCGTTGTCGTAAATATAATTTTCCACTAAGATATGGTAAACAGAGCAAGGATATAACTACAAAAGCCCTCTTTAAGGTGAAAAATATTGGTATGGCGAAGGAATCGAATCATAACCACCCAGCCCCTGCAAATGATGAGAGCAGGATCAAAACAGTAATGTTTATTCTGGGATTAAGTTTGGGTTCTGTTGCATGCTTGTGTTTTGCCTTTGCAGTTTCAAGTTTCATTGCTTACAAGCACAAATATCATAGGTATAAAAAACTGTTGGAAAATACAAAATTGGGATTAGCTGAAGATTTTACTTTGCAATCATTTTCATACAATGAGCTTCAGCAAGCAACAAATGGATTCAGTGAAGAGAAAGGAAGAGGGACTTTTGGAGCAGTTTACAAAGGGATTTTATCTGAGGGTAACAAAACCATTGCAGTCAAAAGACTAGAGAAATTTGTGGAAGAGGGAGTAAGAGAGTTTCGAGCTGAAATGACTACAATTGGAAGAACTCATCATAGAAACTTAGTTCAGTTGCTTGGTTTTTGTATTGAAGGATCCAAAAAAATTCTTGTCTATGAATTCATGAGCAACGGTTCACTTGCAGATCGTCTCTTTAAGGCTGTATCACCGCCGACATGGCAAGAAAGGGTGAGATTTGTATTCGATGTGGCAAGGGGGATGTTCTACCTACATGAAGAGTGCGGAGTGCATATCATCCATTGCAACTTGAAACCCCAAAATATACTTCTGGATGATACTTGGACTGCTAAGATCTCTGATTTTGGTTTGGCGAGGCTATTGCCCAATCAAGCAAAAACATCCATGGGAGTTCAAGGAACGTCATTACAGTACTTAGCTCCTGAATGGCAAAAGAATTCCTTGATATCAGTAAAAGCTGATATTTATAGTTTCGGCATTGTGCTTTTGGAAATCATATGTTGCAGAAGAAATATTGAAGTTAATGTTTCAACACCGGATGAGATAACTCTTTCCAAGTGGGTTTATAAATGCTTTAAAGCTAGAGAGTTGCACAAACTTGTGGAAGTTGAAGAGGTACACTTTCCAACGCTAGAGAGAATGATCAAAGTTGGGTTATGGTGCATCCAAGATGATCCAGATTTGCGTCCTTTGATGAAGAATGTCATCTTGATGTTGGAAGGCACAGTGAATATATCTGAACCTCCATCTCCAGAACTTATTGTTCTTCCATGATGTGATTAGTTTCTTCTATGCCGAGGCCTATATATGTATGCCTATATGACTATGTATTTGTGTTTTTCTATGTATCTTCTACGTTTGTGTTTGGTTTGATGTATTTCTGATGATATCTTTTTATAGGTATGTAGGTGGATAAATATTAATTAATGGCGATATTTTGGATATGAAACTAAAAGAAAAGAAGCAAAAAAAAAAAAAAAAAAAAAAAAAAAAAAAAAAAAAAAAAAAAAAAAGAAGAAGAAGAAGAAAAACTGTTTAATAATTTATTTAATTATTAATTAAATAATAATTACTGGTGATAACGCCTAATATATTTTCTGTCTTTTTATCTTTTTATCATTAAAAAAGAAATAAGAAGAAGAAGAAGAAGAAGAAATTGGGTATTAAATTTCTCTGATCGGGCTTATGATGGAGTTTTAAAATAGCAATCATTGAGGTAAGAGTGTTTATCATATGTGAAATTTGAAAAGGGAGCATATCGATAGGGTTGAGTGGGAATGCTAAATTGTGGTAAATGTATTAACAAAAAAAAAAAAAAAAGAAATTTTTTTTGCTATTTATCACGAGTCATAATGATCGCTGCTAAGATCATTGTTACATTGCTATTACTTATTTGTTGTTTTTAATTATTCAATAACTTTTTAACATAAAAATTTAATTTAAAAAAGTAAAATTTTCAATAAAAATATTATTCATTATTCTAATAATGAAGGTGAATTGCTACATGCACGGTCAATGAAATTGGTTTTGCAAACAGTTATTTATAGCTACTAATTAAATAAAATTTTATTATTTGAAAATTTGATTTTTTAAAATAAATTTGATTTTTTTAATTAATTTTATAATATTTAGCAGAATTTTCAAAAATAAAAAATCATATTAACGATGTCCATATAAGTATGATATGATATTTAAACAATCCTATCGGGATGGTTTTTTTAACGACTATTTATTTTTATTTTTATTGGATAAAAAATTAATAATACGTTACTTAAGTTGTTTTTTATTTTAATTGGATAAAATATTAATAATATGTTACTTAAGTTGTTAAACAATATATATTGGTTTCACTAGTAAATGTTATCCTTGGTAACAAATAACCTTTTTTTTTTATAATGTCTAATCTGGACCTTGATGACGTCCAACGACTGATTAAAATCTTAAGATTTTAACTTATTAAGTACGGGATCTTACCTTCCTTGTCTTTTCGTATATATGTAATACTTAGTTTTCAATTCAACGCAAAAATAATAATAATAATAATGATAATAATAAAATAAAATAGACTTTAGAAGAAAGACGAAGTCATAAAGAAGTTTTCCAAAAAGTTTTGGAAAATATGGTAGTAGCTTCCAAAAAGTTTTTCCCTGCTGATGTGATCTTGCCATGTGCTTTTAAAAGATCGAGATATATTTTTTTATGTTTATAAATATAGGTGAGACCATAAATGAGATCGTCCACTACATACTTATCCATGACTTCCAATTTCCTTGTCACTGTGTTGTTGCTCCTCGCTGTGTTATTCACTAGTGAGGCAGCTCAACAACCATGTTCTCCTATGCAAATTAAACCCCGCTCAAAAATTTCTCCGAAATCTGATCCCAACTCATGGTCTTCTCTTTCTAGCAAATTTAAATTTGGCTTTTATGAACAAGGGGATGGCTTTGCCATTGGAATTTGGTTGGTGGGAGGAGATGATATTACGGTTGTTTGGACCGCAAATCGTGATGATCCCCCAATCACCTCATCTAATGCTACCCTTTCACTGGATGAAAATGGGAAGCTTCTCCTACGAACTAATGATGGTCAGAAAGAGAAAATCATTGCAAATACAACATACTCTGCCACCTCTGCTTCCATGCTTGACTCCGGCAATTTCGTTCTATGTAATCGTTCCGGCCATGTCATATGGGAGAGTTTCCAAAATCCTACCGACACTCTTCTTGGAGGTCAAGTTCTTCATTCAGGGCACCAGTTGTTCTCTAGTCTATCCGAGACTGACCGTTCAACAGGACGGTTTCGTCTCAATATGCAGGTTGATGGTAATCTAGTCCTCTACCCACTAATCAGTGATGACGTAGGTGAGGATGCATACTGGAGTTCAAACACAGACGACGGCAACTTCCACTATAACCTGTATGTTAACACAACTGGAGAACTATCCATTGGCAACGGTTCTTATTTTCGTTCGTCCTTGTATTCATCTTCAGAAGACAACCAAAACGGCACACTATATCTTGCAACGATTGATGCTAATGGTATATTTAAGTTGTATTCTCATGCCCCGGATAAAGATGGAAAGCTCAAAAAACATGATTTGATGTGGCCAGCCTTGAAGAATCCATGTGAAGTAAAAGGTTTTTGTGGGCTTAACAGCTTTTGCACATTTTTTGACGACCAACCCAATTGCGTTTGTCTTCCTGGTTCTGATTATATTGACGTCGACAAGAAAACTCTTGGCTGCTTGAATAACCATTCCGATGGAGGGTGTATAGGTGGGAAAGAAAACGTAACGCATTATAATATAGCTCAAATGGAGAATATAATATGGCCAGATTTTGGTTATATGGAAGCATCCATGTCCATGGAAGAATGCAACAATTCGTGCTTGACAGATTGCAACTGCTGGGCGGCTCTGTTCAAGAAAGATGCTAATGGAAAAGATGTCTGTACGAAACAAAAGCTTCCATTGAGATATGTTAGAAGGAATGATTCCCAGGAAGATCCCACAACGGCTTTCTTCAAAGTGGACACATATAAAACAACCAGAAATGATTCCACTGACAAGCATTCAAGAGACGACGCCCTAAGCAAAAATGATTTGATGAAAATTCTTGTTTTGGTTTTTGGCATGGTCATTTTTTCATGTGTTTCCATCGCAATATCTTGCCTTTACATTTTTAAAATTCGAGTTCTGAGGTACAAAAGGCTGAGACAGAGTAAGGGACAATTTGTGTCGGCTGATGAGGAGCTTATTTTGAGGGCGTTTTCATACAATGAGCTAAGAAAGCAACAAACAATTTCAAAGAAGAGTTGGGAAAGGGCTCGTTTGGAGCAGTTTACAGAGGGCTTTAAACAAAGGTAGAAAACTTATTGCCGTGAAAAGACTTGAGAAGTTTATTGAAGAAGGCGAAAGAGAGTTTCTAGCGGAGATGCAAGCAATCAGCAGAACAAACCACAAGAACTTAGTCCGGTTAATGGGTTACTGTGCCGAGGACTCAAAAAGGCTTCTGGTTTACGAATACATGAGCAATGGTTCTCTTGCAGACCTTCTATTTAAAAACGCAAATCGTCCGTATTGGGAAGAAAGAGTTAGAATTGCAATAGATGTTGCCAAAGGCATTCATTATCTACATGAAGAATGTAAGACTACCATCATTCATTGCGATGTGAAACCTCAAAACATTTTGATGGATGATTTCTGGATTGCTAAAATCTCTGACTTTGGGCTAGCAAAATTGTTAATGCCCGATCAAACAAGAACTTTCACTGGGATCAGAGGGACAAGAGGATACTTAGCCCCAGAATGGCAGCAGAACACTCCAATTACTGTGAAGGCAGATATATACAGTTATGGAATAGTACTGTTGGAGATTATATGCTGCAGAAGGAACTTAGAAGTAAATGTGCCAAACACGGAAGAGATCGTTCTTTCAAATTGGGTTTATAAGTGCTTTGCAGGTAGAGAGCTGGGTAAGCTTGTGGTGGGTCAAGATGTGGACAGGAGGACATTAGAGAAGATGGTAAAAGTGGGATTATGGTGTATTCAAGATGAACCAGTTCTTCGTCCTTCAATGAAGAGTGTAGTGCTTATGTTGGAAGGCATTACTGATATTTCTGCTCCTCCATGCCCTACTTCTTCGTCCATGTAAGCCTCAACGCTTGGAGGGAATTAATTACCTGTGGCTTCTTTATCATCGACATCTTTCATGTGTTAGTTACGTTTTTTTTTTTTGTTGTTGTTGTTGTTGTTGTTGTTGTTGTTGTTTCATGTGATACTCTTTCATTTCTTATTTGGGATTTGCATCTGCGTATGTAGTTCTGTTTTATGAAGAAACTGGCAGAAGCACTAGTAACGTTGTTTCAATATATGATTTTTTTTTTTTTTTTAATATAGATAGATCAACCATATATGGGTGTCTAAGCTATTATAAATGTTACGAAAATAAAACAAAAACAATAACAATAGAATAAAAAAAATACACACAGATTTACGTAAAAAAAATTTAACAAACAAAAAAAAAAAATTTATTGATGAATATTGGTACAAAAAATGAACAAATAGAGCATAAAAATAATACATCCAAAACTCTCAAAAAATATATATATTGTACGGATGAAAATTTTAAAAATTCAAATTGGATTACCAACTCTAACAACATAAATTATTAAAATTAATGGCACCAGTTAATAGTTTTCAGCTTATCATAGGAAACATACTTGAACCGATATGGATGGCTATTTTAGGATATTAGTTTGAAAATTCAAAATAAATAAATGATTAGCAAGTAAATCAAGTAGGAAGGGTAAATAAAAATGAAATAAGATTATCGAGTGACTTTGGCAGTCACGTTAGCATATATTCCAGGATAAATTGGTAATAATTACCAAAAAAAATAAAATAATAATAATAATAATTGTGTAATATTTAACAATACAAGGCGTGAAGGATCAATATTGACCTAAAAGTTTCTAGAATTAACTAGTATATTTGATATACTTGGTTGGAAATAGAGCATTGGAATTTGTGAAAAAAAAATATCTAAATTTGAGGATGAGAGCAAGGACATAGTGGAGAAGTCTAGAAGCTTTGAGTAGAACAAAGCAACCAGCTTTGAGTAGAACAAAGCAACCGACTTTATCAAGTATAAAGGAAGCTTTGCTTCCCTGCTTGGTGAGTTACATAAGTGAGCTCCAAGGAGGCTCTCGGTCGGTGTGAGTGAAAGAGCTACTCAATTGAGTAGAGTAGGCTCCTACAGAGAGAAAGAGAGAGAGAGAGAGCTCTCATGTTATAGTTAGTAAATAATGTTAGGTGTTTATGTGTTGGTGTCTAAAAGATTATCATGTGTGTGGGTCCTGCTGCATATATAAGTATTTTATAGTGTGTTTATGTATTTGTTTTTTTTTTAAATTATTAATATAAAAGAATTGATTTATTTTCTCCCCCAACAAGGCGGACCTGGAAAAATATTACCGTGGTCATTGCCAACTCTCTATCCTCAAAGGAATGGAATCTTTTATTTCCTTTTAGTGTCTCCACCACACTGATGAACCTCGGCAGGACCAGTTTCCTCCAACCTCCACCCCACCCCCATCCTTTTCTTCTCCAATTTTTTTTCCTATTTATTTACTTTTCTATCCCTTAAATACTGAAGTGTCCCATTCAATTCAAGTCCAATTTGGTCTTTTTGGTTTGGTGAAAAGTCTAATATGGTCTTTAAATCAGTAAACCTCTACTGTCCTCTCAATTTTCTCATTAAAATTTTATTATCTTAATTAATTCTTCTCGTTTTAATTTGGTTTAAACTTATAACTAACAAATATTACTAGTATTACTGAATAATGTTTAAATTTTAAATTTCTCTATTTTTGAAAATGATAGTTTCAAACTGTACCAAACATATTCAATAATTAATCCATTATTTAAGTGATAATTGTTAACAACATTAGCCGCCTCATTTATATTTTGTTTTCGTATAAATTTGTTATGAATTTTCATTGAAAATATTTGTTAAAAGAAAATCAACATGAAAAAGAAAACACGAACACAATTGACCTTGGGACGTCTACCCGAAGAAGTAATGACCATGTCTCCTTGAAAACTTTCTAGGAATGCCCACCTTATCCCCTCAATTAAAACCTAACATCTGTCATTCAAAAAATTTAAAGCAGATGGAGTTATGAAAACACTTTTTTTTTAAAACCAGAAATAGTTACGAGCTTCTCTAAATAAGGAGTCTTACCTGTTTTTATTGTAATATATAAGATTATTCATGTTTAGCCATGGTATGTCACTCTCATGGTGGTTTTCGGGCTCTCACGCACATGTTCTGGAATCAGAAATTGCAGTTGGCAGGTTGATTTAGTATTTTTTAATAATTCATTTTGACTAATACTGACCTAAATATTTTATGAGATTCTTCTTGTTTAGTCCTGGTATTTCATTCTCAAGTCACTTTTCCAGCTCTGTACTTTTCTTCTTTACACTTTCCATACTTGTTTAGATTTCTTAACTTCCTTGCAGCCTCTGGATTCTTTTCTTTTTGTTTCTTCAGTGCTTAGGTCATTTTTATCATGGTAGAAAACTACTATTCTAGGAAACATTTTCATCTCAAACCAAAAGATGAAGTGAATCCACAATAGATGCATAGTTTTGTAACTTCCGAGAAACTATATGAAGTTATAATCTATCTGTATCTATGCCAGTGAGAATAGTATCTTTGCATACTGGTTTATTTGCCATAAGAGTTCTTGTTCTTTGTGATGTAAATGTTCCTAGCCAATAAATGGAGAAAGAAATTTTATTAACTAAGGATCCTATCAAAATAATAAAATAAAATAAGGCAATAACTTTTACTGACTTGACTAAGGACTTTAGAGGAAGCCAGAGTTGTAAACACCATTTATATATATGTATGACTATGCTACCAAATGTTGATTTCCCATAAGATTTAACTACGGTACCTCTCAATAAAATTGTGAAACTCCAGGTTGATAATTATGTAATTTTCAGATTTGATGTTATTTTGTCAAAATATCTTAACCCTGCTTGAGGCAAGAGGTAACTAACTAATATCAATCAACTCTGGTTTTGGCTTGAGAAAAATATAAAATTTTCAATTGTGGAAGCATTTTATTGTTGAATTCTAATATGATCTACTTTTGCTTGTATTTTGGGTGCTTTGTAAATTCATATTGATTTTAATATTTTTGTCTTCCCTAGACTGTCATTGGTCAATGTGCTGGCAATAAGCATCTTTTTGATGGCCTCAGTTTTGGCTATGAGATGAAAGAATATTTTGAGATTGAGGCTCAAAGAAAACCAACAAATATAAAATGCGTCATTGTAATGAAGGTTTCCAGCTCATTATCCTTGTAGACATATCTTTTTTAATTTTTGTTTGACTCATTATTTTGTGACCTTATGTAATCATATTAATCAATTCATCATCTCCAATTGATGGCCCACAATACAATTCACATGATGAATTTCTATTTTAAGCTCTAAGGCTGTTAATGAAAACAATGTGTTTGCTCTTTTTAATGAATATGTTGGCCTTGAAATGGGGTAGCAGGCCTTTTGTGTGTGTGTATGTGTGTTTTTCCCCCTCCCTTCTTCATCTTCTTCTTCTTCCCTCCACAGCCATTTTACTGTTACATTTAGATTCACTGTTAACCTATCATCTGCTTCCCTGCATATTTTTATGACATGTTGGTAGAAACTTGGTCCATAGTCAAGAAGGAAAAGCAAAAGTTGTTGAAACACATAGCGGCATGAACTTCTATATTTCGATCAGTGTTTTAAAAAATATTTTAAAAGGGAAGAGCATAAGACGATGCATTCTCATCGTTACGAACGATAGTTAAGTTCCTAGAATGTTATGACATAAGTTTTTCATATTTTAATATTAAAAAATTAAATATATATTTAAATTGATATTAAATTAAAAGATAAAAATATAAATAAAAAAAATAGCTGTAAAACAGGCCAATTCAAATTTACATAAATATAAAATTAATAAGTTATAAATAAATATATAAAATATATACATTTCTAATTTGTTAATCAGAAAAAAAGCCAAAAGGAAAAAGAAGGAAAGGACATCCCAACTAGGTTCAACCCTCAAATTATCCTTTCAAACCCAAATTGAGCTACAAAAATAAAATGTTTATCTATATATATATATATTGATTATTAACAACAATTTCCTTTTATTCGAAAATGTAAATAACTTACCAATTAAGCTAATTACATTTAGCATATTTCTAATTTGTAAATAATAATATCTAAAAGCATAATATAAGTTTTTATAAAATTAAAAAAAATAAAAATTATTTAACTATATCGATGAGGTGCATATCTCACTATTCAAGGTGCAAAAAGTTGCATTTTTATATTACAAACATATGCCTCCATCTCTTGAAGCATGTCTCTTTTTTGCTCTTTAAATAGCAAGGCATATGGCTTAAAAATATAGTTAAATTTAATTTTTTTTATTTTATAAAAACAAATCTTACCCTTGTTTTGGTTTATAGATTATTATTTCTAAATTAGAAATGTATGCTTTACTGCACATTATTTATAATTTATTAATTTTATATTGATGTAAACTTTAATTGGTTTATTTTCCAATCTATAAATTATTTATATTTTTAATTTTTAATTTTATATCAATTTAAATATATATTTAATTTTTTAATATTATTATTATATTTCTAAAAGGTATAAACCCTAACACTTAGACCTGGCTTCATAACAGTCAAAACTTCTTATATTGAGCTTTTGCCTTTTTAAACACTTCTATCAATTGGTCTTTCTGCCTTTTTTCCTTTTCTAGCTGAACTCCATATATGAATTCCACGCTTTTGCATCAGCAATTTTTGGTAATTTATGTTTTCTTTTAGGAATTTCCTCCTCTCCAATTTAACATATATGTCCAAAAAATAAATAAATAAAATAGAAAAAGACCATATTGAGAACTGGTCATTTTATCTATATTGTTTTCATTTCTTCTTCAATTTGGGTTCCCAAAAAATTTAAATATATATTATACATTGATTGCTAATTAATCAACTTAATTAGTTAAAATTATAGTAAATAAAAAATTAATAAACATACCAATTTGGTATACAAGTCGTATTTCCATCCTGACTATTAAGGTTTAATATATTTCAAAGGTTAATGTAAAAATAAAATTAAAATTTATATAAATATAATAAAACATTAAAATTCTATAAAAAAAAATAAATCATATCTAAATTTATATAAATTTTAAATGCACCTTTAAACTTTAATATTTGAAACAATTCAATGTATGGTAAAAATATCTTAATTATTTTCTATGAAAATGGCCTAATGTAGGAATTCCTCTTTGGTAGGCTTCAAGGCGTGTTTGACGCACCACACAAGACGACAGTGGTTTAGAAAATTAGTGCAAATTCATGTTCAACTGGCCACCATCTTTTCCAAGTGTCACGGACTTGTTTCTTATCCCTTCAAGCCGTGCGGCCTTAGTTGCTATTCCGACCCTTTGTTGCAACTAAGTAAGCCTCTTGCTCACTAAAAGAAAAAGCTAAGCAAAGAAAGCTAGAGCACAAAGAGAGTTTGGGAGAATGAAAGTATATTGCTTAAAAGAGAGCTTTACAAGTGTAGCTTGGATTCTTGAATCCTTGGATGTCCGTTCTACAAAAGAGGGTTCACCCCCTTTATATAGAGGGCTTGGCACGTAGTACGAGGATACAACATTTTAGACCTTACACACATGGCATTATCTTGGATAAGATTCTAGATAATTCTCCTAGATATTTCTCTGGACTATTCTAGAAAGCCATCTTACTACATGATCCTAGAATGTTCTAGAAAGGTACATATGTCCTAGATTGTTCTATAGTATTCTAGAACCTTCCAGAGATCTCTCGAGTTATCTAGAACCTTCTAGACTTCTCTTGAATCATCCATAACTTTCTAGAATTCTCTTACCTAGAAGCTTCTAGAATCTTCCGGACCCCTCCAGATTTCTCTTGAATTATCATGATTTCTCATGGAGAGTCTTGAATATTCCGGATATGCTTCAAGGATTTCTCCATATTCATGCGGAATGTGACACTCTCCCCCACCTAATTTCGCGACGCCCTCGTCGCACCTTCCTCCTTGAACCTTTGACTATGATCTTTGAATTGCCAAAGTGCATCAGTAGGTTCCCAACTTGCTTCGCTATCGGGTAGTCCCTTCCATTTCACCAAGTACTCATGACTCGGATGGTTATCCCTTCCACGAACTATTCGATCAGCTAAGATGCTCTCCATATCCTTGTCATAAGTGTTGTATACCCCTATTGGTGCTCGCTTGGACTCCCCTCTTGTATGGTCTTCTTCATCCTTGTAGTATGGCTTTAAGCAACTTACATGGAAGACTGGGTGAAGTTTGAGTGTTGGGGGTAACTCTACCTTATAAGATACCTTGCCCACCTTCTTGATGATTGGAAATGGCCCTTCATATCGGTGAACAAGGCCTCTATGTAGCCCTCGGGTAGACTTGTGTTGGGATGGAAGGATTTTGACGAACACCAAGTCTCCCACTTGATACTCCACGTGCCTTCTTTTTTGTGTCGGCCCATTTCTTCATTTTCTGGGTTGGTTTTTGAAGATATGACCTTCTAGAGTCTACTTGCTCATGCCAAGTTTTAGTAACCTTGAATGCGGTAGGACTCCTTCCTCTATATTTGGTAACAAGAGTTTGTGGAGTGAGTGGTTGTTGCCCCGTGGCTAGCTCAAACGGACTCCGATTGGTGGACTTGCTCCTTTGCAAGTTGTAGGAGAATTGGGCAACATCTAGCAGTTTTGCCCAATCATGTTGATTAGCACTCACAAAGTGCCGTAGATGTAGCTCCTCTAGCTCCGGGGGAGACATGCGATATGGTGCCATTGCGGGTGGTTTGGCACCGGGCTCCAAGTAGATGCAATGATCCACCTCCCTCCTTGGTGGAAATCTTTTAGGTAGTTCAGATGGCATGACATCTTTAAACTCCTCAAGGACTTGGCTAATCTCCTTTGGTGGCTCATTGAGAGTAACTTCTTTTTCCTCACGTAATGTAGCAAGGAATGTAGCATCTCCCTTCCTTATCCCTTTCTTGAGTTGTATGGCAGAGAGATGGTTGGAAGTTCTTGGCTTGTGTATTGTCGGGACCATGCAAGGGCCTCCCTCCATTATACACACCATGTTGTAGCGAGGGAGTGGTACCACATTGAATTGCCTAAGAAATTCCATGCCAAGCACAATATCAAAGTCATCCATAGGAGCAATGGAGAAGTTGACTTTACCTTGCCAAGTACCGAGGTGTAACTCCACGTTACAAGCCATGCCATCTAGTGGTTTAGCTGCAACATTCACAGTCTTTAACCACCCTTGACCTTTGTCAAGTTTTAGGCCAAGCCTCATGGCCTCCTCCCTCTTTATGAAATTGTGAGATGCTTCAGTGTCCACCATGACTTGAGCATCCTTACCATTAATACGTGCCGCCACGTACATAAGAGAGTTGTTCTTTGCATTGTGAGCTGGGATCGGTCTAGCCTTCAATGAGTTAAGGAGTTGTAGACAATCCATTTGTGTTTGCTCTTGAGTTTCCCTCTCTTCGAGCATGGCATTTAATGACTTCCTCTTTGGACAATCCCTTGCCCAATGGGGACCGTCACATAGGAAGCAATTTCCCTTTGGCTTTAGTTCGGGCTTGGCTCCTTTCTTCCAATCTTTACTAGGTAATGGTGGCTTTCTTTGATGCTCCTTACTTTGGGGAGTTTTATGGAACTTGTCTCCCCCACCTTTAATATAATTATTCTTAGGCTTAGGGTTAGAAGACTTACCTCGCCTATATTCAATAAGAGTTTCAGCGGTAGTGAGTGCAGTTGAGATGTCTTGTACACCCCTTCGTTGAAGCTCTTGACATGCCCATGGTTGTAATCCATCCATGAAGTTGAAAAGGAGATCTTCCTCACTCATGTTGGGAATTTGGAGCATTAACCCAGAGAATTACTCCACATATTCACGGATGGATCGTTGGTGCTTCAACTCCTTCATGCATTTCCTAGCATCATTCGCCACATTCTCGGGATAGAATTGCTTCTTCAATTCACTCTTTAAATCTTCCCAAGAATTGATAGCACATATGCCCTTCTTCATTTTTTCATGCTTTCTACGCCACCATACCGCAGCAAGATTAGTAAGATAGAGGGTAGCGGTGTTTACCTTTTGCTTCTCGTCTTGGAAATCCAAGGCCTCGAAGTACCGTTCCATATGCCACATGTAGTTGTCCAACTCTTTTGCATCCCTTCTCCCACTAAACTCCTTGGGCTTGGGAGCATCTACCCTTGGAGTAGAGACTATTTGTTGGGTAGTGACTGTGCCACTAGTTGCAGCTCTCTTGCATAACGCCCAATCCTCACGTGTCTCCTCTAAACTCTTCTTAAACTCATCTAATTGAGCTTGCATAAGGGACAAGGTTTCCATTACCTTTGCTTGGAAAGCTTGGCTTTCTTGACGCCACGCCTTGGTGTTGGCCTCGTTGGTGTCTTGCATGGTACCTCTAAGCTCCCCCACTTGGTCACCCACACGACCATCGAGCTCCTCCATGCCTTGCTCCACACGATCAAGCCGCTCCAACATGTCGGCCACGGCCAACTCCATCTTGACCACCTTGGTCTCCATGGCAGTGAGAACGTCCTTCGACTTTGAATGCCCACGTCCCTTCCTTGCAGCTTCGGGGATGATCTCCCTTCCCCTTGCTTCTTCAACCACAACCTCTGATGAAGACATTGTGCTCTAAATGCTCGCTCTAACCAAAGGCTCTGATACCACTTGTCACGGACTTGTTTCTTATCCCTTCAAGCCGTGCGGCCTTAGTTGCTATTCCGACCCTTTGTTGCAACTAAGTAAGCCTCTTGCTCACTAAAAGAAAAAGCTAAGCAAAGAAAGCTAGAGCACAAAGAGAGTTTGGGAGAATGAAAGTATATTGCTTAAAAGAGAGCTTTACAAGTGTAGCTTGGATTCTTGAATCCTTGGATGTTCGTTCTACAAAAGAGGGTTCACCCCCTTTATATAGAGGGCTTGGCACGTAGTACGAGGATACAATATTCTAGACCTTATACACATGGCATTATCCTAGATAAGATTCTAGATAATTCTCCTAGATATTTCTATGGACTATTCTAGAAAGCCATCTTACTACATGATCCTAGAATGTTCTAGAAAGGTACATATGTCCTAGATTGTTCTATAGTATTCTAGAACCTTCCAGAGATCTCTCGAGTTATCTAGAACCTTCTAGACTTCTCTTGAATCATCCATAACTTTCTAGAATTCTCTTACCTAGAAGCTTCTAGAATCTTCCGGACCCCTCCAGATTTCTCTTGAATTATCATGATTTCTCATGGAGAGTCTTGAATATTCCGGATATGCTTCAAGGATTTCTCCATATTCATGCGGAACGTGACACAAGGCACCTTAAATTATCTAGCACCATCTGACCCTGGGGGGTGGGGTGGGGTCACTCTGGAACAAAGTCTGAAACCCATTTTTCACCCTTTTTATTTCTTTATTTTTTCAAAAAAACTTTTTATTTATTTATTTTTTATGAGTGGTGAATAGTGCGTTGGATTTTCTTTTTTTTTTCTTTTTTCAAAAGCTGCTCTTTTTTTTTTCCCCTCTTTATTTTCATTTTCATTTTCACTTTCAATTTTTTTTTGTTTTCTTTTATAACTTTTAGTATGTTATGAGTGATGTAATTATTTTCAAAAATTAACCATAATAATAAAAAACAATTTAATTATTTTGAACAGTGTAATTATTTTTAAAAATTTGGTAAATAATGATAAAATATCAATTTTTTTATACTTTTTATAATTTAATTATTTAAGAAATTATATAAACAATAATGAAAATCAATTTTATTTTGTGAATTTTATTTTTATAAAAATTTATAGTACAATTCAATCCTGTACCAAATAATGTACTAAAATTAAAACAAATACAAAACAATATAGTACAATCTATATATATATATGATATATAAAAGTAGAAGAGTCAATACCATGTGTTATCATAATATTTCTTCAAATTCCTTTTCAAAATCATTAATAAAAAATTATAATTTACTGAAAATTATGGCATATCAAAATAATGTAAAATTCAACTTCTCTTATCAAAATGTGAATCAACATCAATAAAGCAACTATTTAAGAGTATGTGATTTTTTACTTTTAATTATTTGTATCCAAAAAATATATAGTTCTATTATTATAATATTGTATATCATATTTGATTAACAAAACCTTAATTATGATAAAAATGTTAAAGTGTAATATTAGGACGAAAATATAATATTATATTTGTAAAATAATAAGTGTATCTCCATATATAAAATATTTTAAATATTTTTACATATACAAATATGATTGTATGGAAAATAATAAAGATATCTTTGTATTTCGGTATAAAAAATAATTTTATTTTATTAGTAGAAAGAATTTAAGATATCATTTTCAGAATATAATTGTTAAACATGGAAAAGTAGAATTTATATTCAAAATGAATTTTTTGATTTTATTTTATTTACCAAATAAATCAAATATATTTGACTTTTCATTAATACAGAGAAATTAATTATTTGTAAGGAATAAAAAAATAAAAAAGATAGTTAGAATAAAAAACTAAAAAAATTTATAATTTATATACTAATATTTTTGTTAATGTGTTATATTTATTTTATTTGTAAATTAAGAAGATGTTATATATGGTAATTAATAATTAGATTCTATATACTAATACATATACATATACAATTATGTAATAAATAGAATTTTAATATCAAAATATATAGATTTCAATAATAAAATTGATCTCCTTATTTAATCTTTTTAAAATATATATAACCATAAATAAATTATCTTATTAGGTAAAAAAGTTCTCATTGGGCAAATAATAATAATAATAATAATAAATATAATTATATTATATTATGAGTATTTAATATGAAAATTAATTATTGCAGTGAATAAAAAAATACATTTGAATTTGAATTTGAATTTCACAAATAGAAAAAATTAGACAGGTAAAAATTTTTGAATTTAAATTCCATAATTGAATAGTATTATATATAGAGGCCAAACTTTTCATTTTTAACAAATTTTTACGATATAGATTGAAAAAAAAAATTAAAATCCAAATATACTTAATAACAATAAAACTTTTAAATAAGTTTTCAAATATAATCGAATATGTTGATTTTATCAACCGGATCAATACTAATAAGATGTACTTGATGTTCAAAGTTCGAGTTCTATAACTTTAGCAGGTTTCAAGTTTTGACCAAAAGTTAGTAGTGTTGAAATTATTTTAATGGATGAATATTTTTTTTTCCTTAAAATTTTGTTACATGTTATTATTATTATTATTTGTTTCTAATATCTATTTATTTTTAATTTGCTCTTTTAGATTATTTTAAGTTATTTTTTTATAAAAAATAAAACATATAATATAATTTAAAGTTTTATATATAAACGTACATGTAATATATAATAATATCCAAGCTTAAATATTATTATTTATGATATTATATACATAGATTATCTATATTATATATAGAAGTAAGATAGTAAATTTTTTTTCCATATATCATTATTAGATTTGAATATAATAAATTATTATAGATTATTTTTAAAATTATATATTATGGTTACACATGTCATACATTGCACGAGAATCAATGTTAGTATAATTCAATATTGTACAGAAAAATTAATATAGTATATTCCTGCACACCAAATGTACCATCAATTCCCTAATTCATATCTTACAATTGGAAAAACGACCAATTTAATATCATGTTATAGTTTGGAAGTAATAAAGAATCATAATAAAGCCATTTAACCAAATATGTCTCCCTCGGCAACTAAACTTGAACTTGAAGGGATGTTGGAAGGTTTGGTATTGGTCATTGAGCTGGATTTCGACATCAATATAATTAAAGTGGCTAAATTATATTATATATATATATGAATAAAGGCAAATGACTTTAGGATATTAGTGCATATACGGATGTTTTGATCATGTATGCATATGTAGGATTTTGAGAGTGACATGTGACAAAAAATTATGGGTTTTTAAGTAAGTGTAAATGGTGGTAAAAGGTTGTTATAAATTATTATGAAATAAAAAAGTGATCAAATAAACTATAGTAAGTGGTTGGAAAATCACTAAGAAAAATTATATATATACTTTCATCAAATCTAAATATAATACTGGAAAATATAATAGTGAACACAAATCGCATGCAAACAAAACCTGATTAGTTTCTATTACCATTAAGGTATAGTCACCATAGTATAGTAGCAACCAAAATTTGTTGAAAATTCAATATATATAATCATCATTTCTAAATGTGATACTAAAAAATATAATAGTGATCAAAAAATCATAGAAAGACGAAATATGAATATTTATATTACCATTAAGGCATGGTGATCTCAATGTAGTGACAATCACCATATTATACACTTTGTGTTGCATGTGCACATAATGATGATTTCATACAAAACATACTATTGCTTTTTTGATATGTGATACTAGAATATATAAATAGTGATTAAAAAACCATTGGTGCATATATTGATGACCCATTATGAGAAACACATTAAATTTGGATTTTTAACCACTACGATCAGGATTGATTAAGTTTGATCAAATTGGCTTTTTAAACAAATTAAATTTGACTTTTCTTTGGATATGGAATTTGGTTTTGAATTTTATAGGGTAATATGAGTTTATAAACTGGCGACATGCATAATTCTGAGATGTGGTTAAAAAGTTATGGTTCTGAAAAATTTTGAACATTAATATTTTTATTTGTGTCTAAACTAGTTTTGAAATTTTGCCCAGTAGTGACCTAAAAAGTCTATATACATGGAGAAAAATGCTTTCATTAAACAATTCAAAAAATACACATTTCGTCTCTAAAAAATCATAAAAACCCAGCTAAATTTGTGACCTAGTCAAATCCATTTTACGACCCATCGACTCATTTTTTCAGCAAGTCGGAACTTTGCCAATTGAGCTGTTTTCAACCTAGGTCCTTGAACAGCAGCTTCTTTGGGTAAATATATAGTCATTTTTCAAGATTTTATTTAATTTTTAACCTATGTAGCTCAATTTCTGCCCTTTAATTCACAAGGCTATCTCCAAAATTAGTCAGATGGAAGTCACATGGCACATGAAATGAATTCGCCTTAACGTTTAAGAATCAACATTTAAGATTCACAAAAGGCTCCTCATGTGTGGGATGGCTCAAATTGGTGGGGGCATCAAATGAAGTGGGTGGGCACTCCAAGCTTGTTGAATTTTTCCTCTTAGAGACTTGATTTTGGCATGTTTACCCTTTCAAATCAAGTAGGCATGCCAAGTTAGCTTCCGTAAGGCTTTTTCTCATACCTTTAGCTTAACTTTTAAGAAATCATTCCAAATAAGCCTAAAAACTTCAATATTTAGCAATTAGTCTTCAGAAGCCACAACTGAAGCTTTTCTTACAAAAAGAGAACAAAACATATAAAAAATAACCAAATGCTTGAAAAATCAAACAAATAATTAAGCTTGTATATGCTAGATGAGTGAGTAAAATGCTCACTAAACACACCTCATACTTAAACATTTGCTTATCCTTATGAAAACAACCACTTATTCAACTTCAAAAATAACTAAACTATTAAGGCAAAAACTAAAAAATTAAAACTTAAAAACAGCATTAAAACATTTTATTCGAGCTTTTAAAACTTTAAAGACAAGTAAATAATGTAACATAGTGGCTTCAAAATTTTATCTTTCTATAAATTGCCATCTAAGAAATAATATTAAAGTAGGATTGCAATCCAATATCTATCTTCCATTCAATTTGAACTTCTTATGCTCACATAATCTAATAATATCTACTAATGTAGACTATATGTAATGCCTTGAATCAATAGATCTTTTTGGCTTGTAATGTATATGCATGAAAGATAGAGAGATTTAAAAGAAATAAAAATGATAGGAAAATAAATACTAGACAAAAACTTAAAATTAAAAATCTATGGTCATATGTTCAAATGCGATGTATTTTTCTCACTCTCATTCCTATTTATTGCATTCTTAACTAACTTTTTTTTTTTAACAAACTCTCTTACTTAAGCTTCCACTCAAACTTTAAAAAGCTATGATTTTGCATCTTTTTTAGCAAAACTCTCAACAATATCCTCACAAAATTCATGTGCTTCTCTGGATAACAAATCCAAAAACTGTTTTTTTTAAAAAAAAAAAAAACAAAGCTTTTTTTTTTCTTTTCTTTTTTCCCTTTTTTTTAAATGAATGTCATTGGATAAGACTTTCTTTACTCACGAACCACACAAAAATACATTTAGCACCACTTACCCAATTTGAATATTTTTCAATTAACACCAAAACATACAAAGTTGCAAACTAAAGCCTAAAAGTGATGACTAGCGTGGTAAGATACGGGTTGATAGACTACTTGGTATCCAATCCCACATTATGTAGATATAGATCACAGGATAATTAAAATCTAATGGTAGTTACTTATATAACATTGATGCCTTTTTAGAGCGATTGACTTCAAGATTTGAAAGAAGTTTGAAGTTAAGCTTGCTCAGGTGAAAGCAATCATAGCATGGGTAACCTCCTATCAAGCTTTAAACAAAAAATCCATACCAAAATGCGATGGCTAAATTTGGGACCATATCGATAGAGAATAATATATCCGCCAATAGAGATAGGGTGTTACAAATGATATCACAACCTGTATCTGACCGAAAGTGTACTAGCGAGGACACTAGGCCTTAAAAGGTGTGGATTATGACAACCAGTGTGGGCAGGTGTAGGGTACTGGTAGGTTAACTGGTGCCCAACCCCACATGACTCTGTTCTAGATTGAGGGATGATTCAAATGTAATGATAGTCACTCTGATAACATCGAGGCTTTTTAAGAGTAATTGACTTCAAGGTTCGAAAGAATTATGAAGTTTAGCTTGCTCAGATGAGAGCCATCCTAGGATGTGTGTTCTTTTGGGAAGTTTTGAATAAAAAACCACAAACCAAAAGTTGTGGCTAAATCGGGACAATATCAACAGAGAGTGACAAATCTACTAGTAGAGATGGGACGTTAATATCAAAAGAGAGTGACAGATCTTTCTGAGGAGGTGAAGTGTTACACTAATAATCAACCTAAACTTCCTCCCCCAAACTTACTTTAAACTCCATCCAACCAAGTATATCACAAGCATATATTCATAAGACTTTAATAAAAAGTTTTCTTAAACACATGTTAAGGTATGACAAAATAAATATTTAAATTTCATAAAGGCAAGGGAAATTAAGTTAACCCAAAAAAAAAAAAAAAAGCCCTAAACATGCAATTAAATACATCATAAAATTGCTCAAAATAGATGCTAGGGGTATATAAATCAAGGATAGCCTCAAACATATCGACAAAAATAGCTTAAATCATTTCATCAATAAATTATGTCTAGAGATTTTGCCTCAAATATCGATTATGTAAGTTCTAGATCTCAAACCAAAATAATATATTCTAACTAAGTAAATCTTTTTCAGAAAGTAATCAAAATCATACAAATTTTGTTATGCGCTAAAAAATTATGAAAACAAAAACATCAGATGTATTTTTGATTTTTGAATCAAATAAACACAATTCCATTATCAAAGAAATCATGAGTATCATCTCATACTTTTATGATTGGCCAATCATACTATCTTCAAAAAAAGGAAACAGCTTATGACTACTGTGAAAAACATAACATTTTTGGAATTTTAGAATTTTTCAAAAACAAAGGAAACAAACCAACAAACTATATAAAATAGTTTTCTTTATTTTCTATTTTTTAGATTTTTATGATTTTTTTCAAAAGCATAAGAAAAAGGCTTTTTGATTTTTGAATGTTATATCTAGACCAGCAAGCTTTACATTAATTACAATTTAATACTTTAGATTTTGAAAACTATAATTAGCACCTTTAAGGGTGTGCTAATAATATTATTTTGAGATTCATTAATGAAACAATAGGAGAAAATGTGATAATTTTTTGAAACCTAAAGGGGTGATGATACTTTTGAAACTATAAGGATTAATTCGTATTTTAGATCAAACTTTAAGGGAGGTGTATAAAGTTAACCCTTTTGATTTTTAAAAAATTTTTGAAACTAAAAACTTATAAACAAAAAATTTTAAGCAAAAAAGAACAAGGCTAACATCAAAATCGAATGGAAACTTCCATTAAACCACAAAAACAATTTTAACCAACAGCAAAATCAATCATCAATGAACACCAACATCAATCATCAACATAATTCATCATATTGAAATATCCAGAACCAAAGTCTATAAATCATGTAAAGACAAAGTAAAGAGGTAAATGAAATAGAAAGTTAAATAGCAAAGAACAAGATAAATGAAAGTTAACATTACAAACCAACTCCAAATAAGCAAATTCTTCTCCCAAACTTAACTTTGAACATTGTCCCCAATGTTCCAAATAAAATATAGAGCAAAAGGGATAGAAAGCTTACTAGGGGTGAGGAATATTGATTTACAAATGAGGGTTCACCCCTTTTATATAGAGGGCTTGACATGTAGTACGAGGATACAAAGTTCTAGATAATATACTCATACTTGTTTGGAATCATCATCATCCTTACTTTCATCTTCTTTGCCATAATAGTAGTATTCATATGAGCCACTATCATCATTATCAACAACATTCTTTCCTTAATCATTGCTCAAATCTCCTTGTTATCTCTATGTAGTGGTGGGAATGGATGAAGCAAATATCATTATCAACATCATTTTCTTCAACAACATTCTTTCCTTGATCATTTATCAAATCTCCTTGCTCACTTCTATGTAATGGTGGGAATGGTGAGCAAACTATTTGGATTAGATAAAATAGAGTTGTTTTTAGCTTGCTTTCTAGCTAAACTTTACACTTGATTTTCAATATTATTAAGAAAATTTGTTTGATAAGCATTAACCTCTAGAAATTGATTTTGCATCTCCATAATAGCAATTTCCATCCCCATCATTATCTTATGTTGTTTTGTCAAAAATCTTTTCATGTCATCTTTAGAAAAACAACTCCTTTGAGCTTGAGAAGAATCAAACTCAAGAGATCTCATTGGAAACAACTTTTTCATGAAAACTTTGTTTTTGGCCTTTCAAATGTGAAATTGCTTGGATTGCTTCAAGTTTATTCCAATCTTCATATCTTTTGGCAACCTCCTCCTTCAACAAAGATCATGATATAAAGGCACATTCATGTCTGGATTAATAAAACCCATACCCAAGGCTTCATGCTCACCACCTTTCTACATCTTGCAATTTCTAATGGTGATGACATTAATCAATGCCTTCTTCTCAAGGGCCTTTTTAATTGGATCAACCCTGACTTCAGCATGATGACACGAATCCATTATCAAAGATAGATGAATAAGGCTAAGAATCTTATACTTCTTAACGCAAGCAAGAATAGAATCACAAATAACCTTCCTAACATCAATGCTCATGCCCAAAAAAATAGAATAGAGAAGCTCGACTTATGACATTGTTATTTCATTCTCAGGGGCTGTAGGTAGAAGATTTAAACAAATGAATTTGTTCCATGCCTTAACATATCTATTCTCCAGAAAAATTTTCTTTCGATAACTTTGATTTTCAACATTTGTAAATTTGGTTTTGGGAACACACATCTTGGATCAAAATCAAAGAATCCCTCAATTTTTGTTGGTGTAATCTTCTAGTAGTGATTAATGGCATCACTAGAAAAAGAGACAGTTCCTCCCTTAACTTTCACTTTATGATCTTTTTGCTCAATCGCATTAGCATAAAATTCTCTAATCAACAAGGCATCCTTTGTCTCCAAATCTTGAGTTAGCTGTTCCCAACATCTATGTAAGATCATGTTATTAATATTTCTTTTTAATTCATCAAAAGTCTTCAATGCCTTCTCCATAACCATAGGCTTCTTCTTGGGTAACAAAAATGAATTGTACTTCTCTTATACTTTAATACGAATAAGCTTCTTATTGTATTTCTTAATATGAATTGGAATATTTGGACTATCTTTGCTCTTCTTAGTTTAAGGATCACCTGGTTGCTTACTTGAACTATCTTTCTTAACCATTATCAAGAACAAAGCAAACTAACCATAAAATACTCCTTCACTTCAAAGACCAACAAATGAACCCAAATATTCCTAAATACTTCAAGAAATTAAATCTAACACAAGAAATTCAACCAACAAATTCTCTTTAAACATTTATAAAACACCTCCTAGGCATAATTTTTAACCACTTCAACAGAGCAATTTCAACATTAAAGATAGGTTAAAAACGAAAATTAAAGGTAGAGAAATGAAACTAAAGCATAAACAAACTCCAAAATCAACACAAATAACTAACATCCAATCAAAATTAACCAACAAAATCAAATTCTCCATGTTAACATAGCAAAGTTGGCATCTACTCCCAAGAACTTTAAAATTCAACCAAAAACCAATTTCATCTTCAAGTTAATCAACTCAAGGCTTGAAAAGAATCACTGATTTCATAATTTAAACTTCAAGAATCTTCAAAAGTCCCATAATTATGATTACCCAAAGATTATCAAAGTAGAAATGATGAAATCTCCAAGCTAGAAAAAATTTGATGAAAACTTGATAAATGCTTGCAATTCTTGGAAAATTTTGAATTAATCTTGAATTCCTTGAATATAAGGCAAATAAATTTCATTTAGAAAGTTAAAATCAAGTATGAAAAAGGTAATGATATTTAGACATAGAGAATGGTCGAAACAAAAGTTAGAATAAAAGAATAATGAAATGAAGCAAAGAGAGAATGAGAGAGTATAAGTGGCAGTTTGGCTTTCTAGAACAAGAAAATGGCATAGGCACCTATTTTTGGTTGGTGGACATATCTTCAAGCCCTCCAAGGTCTGATGCACTCTCAAAATGGTGTGGGCCGAAAAACAAAAAAAGAAAAAAGAAAGGGTGGGCATGTCTCAAAATTGGTTTACAAGCTAGAAATTGGACCAAATTGACATATGCACCTCTTTGGTATGGGTGCACGTGCCATACAAACTGAATTTCCAGCTCCTTGAAACAAAAATTTAAGTGTTTTAACTCTCTTTTTTGCACAAACTTGATCAAAACAACTCTTTTTGCACTTGTATTTGCTCAACTTCTTAAACAAGCTTTTAAAACTTAAAAACATTTTTTTCTTAGCAAATTTCCACTCCCATAATCTTAGAATCTTTCAAAAATTCATTGAAATAGCTTCTGAATTATTAAAACTACAAACAAAGAAAAATGACATTATGCGATAAACTCAAAACTACTTAAAAAAAAAATCAAAATGCAAACATTACTTAAGCTAAAAGAAACTCTCAAACCTAAACCAAAATCAAAGAAATGACCAAAAAATAGATAATAAAGATTAAGAAATTTAATTTACCTTCCAAGAAGTGCTTGATTTAATATTTCTAGCTAGACTTATTCGAGCAATGGTTTCGAAACCAAAGAAAACTCCATGCTTGCTAAAAATCTAAGTCAACATTTGTTAACCATTGTCTTTAATTTTCTTAGCCAAAATAAGAATTAAACCATCATTGTGGCCTTCGAGCTTTAAATATCACAAAGAAAACACATTCTTGACCACAAAGCTCTCCAAAATTGCTCCCGAATCACTAATGACTCAAAATTTTAAACATGAAGAAAACTTAGGATTCAAGCTCTTCTTCTTCTTCTTCTTCTATTTCTTTCTCTTGCATATTCTATTTTTAAGCAAAACTCCATGAAAAATCTTGAACTTGTAATTAGGAAACTTCTTGTGACACAATTCCATAATATATTCATCCAAAGCTTTTTAAACGGTCTCACTAGGGCTCATCTTATGAAAATCGGCCTCTTCAAAGCATTTACAACCTCAATCTTATTACAATATTGCACTTTCTTTGAAAAATTCATATTATGCTTAAAATCAAACTTCATTTCATCATTATCAATCCTCAAAGTAAGATTTCCACTATGAATATTAATCAAAGTTTTACCTGTGGCTAAAAATGGTATACCTAAGATAATATGCACATCTTTATTAGTCTTCATATCCAAGACAACCAAATCAAGTGGGAAGATAAATTTTCTAACTTCCCCCAATACATTGTTAACAACACCGTATTCATAGAAAGAGATTGATCTATCATTTGAAGAGTAATATTTGTTGGCTTCACATTCCTAAAACTGAGCTTGTTAAAGATAAAGAGTGACAAAAGATTAGTGTAACACCCCATCTCCATTAGCGAACTTGTCACTCTCTACTGATATTGCCTCCAATTTCACCACCGACTCGGTATGAGATTTTTTATTAAGAGTCATCCATCCTAGAATTGCACTTACCTGAGCATGCTTAACTTCAGAATTCTTTGAACCTTGAAGCCAATCGCTATGAAAAAGCCTCAGCATTATGAGAGTGAATATTATTACATTTGAATTATCCTTTGATCTATACTTGGGTGATGTTGGATTAGACACCTGATAGTCTACTAGTGCCTCATACTTGCCCACACTATCATCACAGTCCATCCTTCTTGGGGCCTAGTGTCCTTGTTGGCACACTTCCGATCGAGTACAGGCTTTGATACCATTTGTAGCATCCTGTTTCCTTTGTTAGACTTGTCACTCTCTATTTTTATTGTCCTAATTTAGCCACTGTACTTGGTATAGGTTTTTTATATTCAAAACTTCGTTTGAGCACGCTTAACTTTAGAGTTCTTTTGAACTCTAAAGCCAACTACTTTGAAAAGGTCTCAACCTTATAAAAATTACTATTATTATATTCGAATCATCTCCTAATCTATACCCGAATGATGTGGGATTGCACATGGCATAGCCTGCCAATGACCTACACCCACCTACACTAGTCACCATATTTAAAAAGGCCTCTGCCTATATTATCCTTAATTTAGCCACCGCATTTAATATAGGATTTTTTGTTCAGTATTTTCCAAGAGGTCATTCATCCTAAGATTGCTCTTATCCAAGCCTACTTAACTTCAGAGTTCTTTTAAACCTTGAAGCCAACCGCTTTGAAAAGACCTTTGCATAATAAAAGTTATTATTATTACATTTGAATCATCTCCCGACTTACACCAAGTAGTCTATCAGTGCCCCACATGCAAACCACAATGGTCATCAAAATCCACCCTCTTTGAGGCTTGGTATCTTTATTGGCATACTTCCAACTGGGTACAAGCTCTGATACCATTTATAACACCTTATGTCAGGACCCGTCCAAAGTTCCTCACCGGAACCCTAGATAAGCCCTGATCCCAGGGAAACCCTACCGGACCCTCCTATGGAAAATCCGGCAGAACCTCCCCTAAGGGATGGACTTACCACAATTTCCTGCACTGAAAACACACTTCTATAACGTCCCCCTTATTCCTCCCACAATACTACAAGTTGGTTCCACAAATTTCAGCACTTCAAAATAAACACAGTAATCCAGTGCATAATAAATACATAAGTGTCCCATACAGTATACAGAGCTTCATGAAGTACTACTAAGTATAGAATACAGCAAGAGTGAAAGAAATATTACAACTGCAATAAAAGAAGAACAGGGTGCTTCACGAACTAAAACAGGGATGAAGATCAAGTCCGCTCCAAATGAACACCGACAACCTGGTACCTAGAGGAACGGAATTTAAGAGTGTAAGATGCTAATCATCTCAGTGAGTGACCCTATCTACTATACAATATAATACCACGGTAATAAGTAGATAAATAATAATTAATTGAAAATAATAATTTCTCTTAAAACCCTTACAATTCTCTCAGTTGGAAAAGTTCCCCTTTTAAAACCTTTTCACAAAACCTTTGTTCGTAATCCCCGAAAACCAAGACATCAAATAAATACCAGAAACGATAATAATTATATTTTAATTCCAATACAGTTTCAAAATATTTATTTTAAAATCCAAATTCTGAAAATCAATTGATGCACCCACTATATACCAGTGGCGCCAACAGTACCCAGCGTCCCAAGGTACCGCCAGACAGGAGGTTATAGAAAGAAACCGGCATACGGTCGCGTGGCGTCCCACTGCGCCGCTGCTAACCTGGTGTCCCGGCCATGGAAGGGTGTCCTACCCTCATCCGATGGCAACCATAGGACAACCTCATAATATCACCTGCGCGCTACTCACACCCTCCTGCGTGCTAATCACATCCGTGTGCACAATATCCATATCACATATAAATAGAACACCAGTACGTGCACGGTGCATCTAAAAATCATAAAATCCATATATTTAATTTATATATCAAATTTCACATTTTGCATAGACATAGCGGGTTTATTCCATCCGCTTGAACCCGGAAATTCTCCACAATTTCTTTATAATCAACACCATAAATTCCATGATTTTCAAATCCACCAACTCCCAAATCCACCAATTCAAATACTCACATTTTCCCAATAGCATAAATAATTTCTCGAAATATAATAATTAAATCACATAATATTCCATGGGCGTATTTTATAAAAATTGGAGTCACCAACATAAACAAATATTTTCCTTGAAATATTTGAAAATCAAATCATGCCCGATTTAATGTTAAAACCACAAGAATTTCAAAATTCTCAAGACCATGAAATAATTTTCACATGGCATAAATTTATAGAATGCACAATTTCTTTAATCCAATAAATTCACCAATAATTCCACAATAAATCAAATAAATATTTGGCACATAGAATTTAAATTCCAAATATTCCAATCACACATAATATTCACCAATTTAATTCCTGAAATAAATTTGAAGGTGGGTCACTCACCTGGAGCACGCAATTAACCCACGATCCATTATGGGATCAATTCCATGACTCACCCGTGCTCCTAGAATACAATTCACACACAGTCAAATAAATTAATATTTTAATCGGATAAATAATACCCGGTATCCGGGGGGGTTAAATGCAAACGTTAACCAAAATAGTCGAATAATATACCGAATTGAAGCTTGAGCGACGAGGATTACAAATCCGGTCTCCATCGACCCCAATTCCGCCGGAGGTGGCTGGAAAGTTTCGGCCGGATTTAAACTTGAGGGATCTCTCAAACGGTGGGGATTTTGGGCAATCTAACCCCGGAAATGGACTCAGAGGGGTCGAAAATGGTGGAATAGAGGTATGGGTCGGGCTGGGTTGGTCGGAATTGTTGAGAATCGCCGGAAAAACTTAACCGGCCGCCGCCGGCTTCACGGGCCCGATCTGGGCGCGTCCGGCGGCGACTGGCCGGGAAATTTGAGGGCCGAGGTTGCGAGGAGATGGGCTACACCGGTGGCCGGCATGTGTGGCATTCCGGCGACTGAAATCCGGCCAAACAGCCGGTCAAAGAGAGAGAGGGAGAGAGTTAAATGAGAGAGAGAGAGAGAGGTCTTTGCTGTGTGTTTTATTCGTCTCTGTCGGGCTCGGGGAAGAAGAAGGGAAGGAAGGGAAAAGAAAGGAGAAGGAGGTGTTTTCCCACGTGGGGAAAAGAAAAGAAAAAGAAAAAGAAAAAGAAAAGAAAAAGAAAAAGAAAAAGGAAAATAAAAATAATTAAATAATTAAATAAAAATATTATTATTTAAAATAATAATAAAAATAATTTGATATTACACATGGTTGACATGTGGCTTCTCAACATGGTGACACATGGTCACCTTCATTAAGTCACACGTGGCACATCGTTACGCGTTTAAAAATAATATTAAAATAATACAATATTTGAAAAACTCTACAGATCCATAACTTTCAAACCACATGTCCAAATAGGACGTGCCGCTAGTCTACGGACTCGTATCGATGAGCACTTCACAACCATGCATGAGTCAAAGCTCAACCTTGCATGAATAAAAAGTCAACTCCGACACCCCTTGGACAGTTTGGACCTCAACTTGTTTTGCTCATAACTTTCAAACCGTAGCTCTGTTTTCAATGTGCTACTAGTCTATGAACTCGTGCCAACGTGTACTTCGTAACGGTACCTCAGTCAACCTAGAATTCCAATTGGATCAAAAAGTCAACTTTTGACCCCTTCGGTCAACGGTCAACAGTCAACCTCGGTCAACGTGCAAAAATTCCGACATGGTTCGGGACGGGGTGTTACACCTTACCTCCATTAAATGACCTATCACTCTTTGCCGATATTGTCCCCAATTTAGCCACCATTTGTATATGGGGTTTTGTTTATTTAGAGCTTCCAAAAGGTAACCCATCCTAAGTTGCTCTCTCACCTAAACACACTTAACTTTAGAGTTCTTTTAAACCCTGAAGCTAACGGCTTTGAAAAGACCTCAGTGTTATATGAATGACTGTTATTATATTTGAATCATCCTCTAATATACTCTTATGCGATATGGAATTCTACATCAGATACTTAAAAAACTTGGCACAATTAGGCATCCTTTGCAACACCTCAATCATAAGTACATTGACTTGATTCTTCCTAAAAACATTCAAAAACTTTGGAAAATTGGCCATCAAACTTCTTTTTAAACAATCATTGGGAATAATGTAAAGTTGAAGTAACAAGAGGTTTAAAAGAAAAGAAATATAATCTAGATCAGCCTTAGAATTAGGTTTCAAAGAACTATTATCCTTAGCCTTCTCTTTCTCAACTACAGTCTCCTTAAAAACAACATTACCACTTTGTTTAATATCATTTAAAGACTTTTTTCTCAACAAAGTTAATAGCATCATCTTTCAAAGACTTAGGATCATCACAAGAATTCTTTTCAAAATCAATAGACTTAGAATCAACAACATAAAGATTTTCAACATAAACACCTCCCTTAAAAGCAACAAAGTTTTTACCAACTACAACAATACAACTTTCCTTAACAAAATTCCTCTTTTTAATAAATTTTCTCCATTAGATGAAATTTCACTGATGAGTGATTTACAAAAAAAAACTTACCTCCTCTAACTTGGGGAACATTAAAAACTTTTCCATCTTTTAACTAAATAGATAAGAATCAGTTAAGATTAGGCTCCTTAGGCTCCTTATCACTAGGAAAAGTACCAATTGACTTCCTTTCCTTGGCTAGTTGCCCCACTTGATGCTTTAGATTCTTCATTGATACATTCAAATTAGAACAATAGGCCTCACTAGCATCTATTCATGCTTCATTCTTGTTAAATATTCCCCTCGTCTCTACAAAAAATGAATCAAACAAGTCCTTAAGCGATAACTTTTCCTCCTTAGGCTTAGAAAAATCTAGTGGTGGATTAGCAACATTCCTTTAGTTAGACCCAAAAAAGTTCTCATGGCTCCTTAAGTTAGGGTTATAGTAATTAGGTAAATTATTAGTAGACCTAAAAACATAGTTCTATTTTAATTTACTAGAAATTGGCATTGCTCAATTGTTGCTTTATTTGGTAGACTAAAAACTTGAGAAACATTCTCCATTGGCTTACAAACTTAATTAAAAGGAGCTAGTTGATGTAACAATGCATCCACTTTAGGCACCAAACTATTGAAGGAATCTAACTTAAATACACAAGGCTTCTTCAATTGTCTCTCTGTCAACCAATTAGAAGATAATTCTTCCAACAACGTGATAGTTTCCTTTGCCATCTTCTTTATAAAAATGCCACCACTTTAGCTATCAACAATGGATTTAGTTTGACCATGTAATCCATTATAAAAAATATCATTAAGCACCTGATCTTCTTAACCATATTATGGATATCATCTCAACAAATCTTTGAATATTTACCATGTTCCATGCAATGGCTCACAATCTTGTTACTTGAATTGGTTAATTTCACTCTGCATTCATGAAGGCAAGGAAGGTGGAAAGAACCCAATTATAAAGTATATAACCAATTAAGAGCTTTCTCTCAAAGGAAAAGGAAATAGTCTCAACCAAATTGCGTCATCTCTAACATTATTCATCATAATCTTACCCGCAACTTGTAAAAATATAGTAAGATAAGTATTTGGATCTTCACTAGCAAAACCACCTAATTGGTTTTGTTTACCATTGTAATTAAAGTGGGTTTCAACTCAATTTTTTTTTGCATTGATAGGCTATCTATGAATTTGACTAATGAGCATTTCTATCATTAATTTATTTATCTAAGTTTACTCAAATTTAAGCTGTGGATCAATATTTAAGCCATGCTTACTCTTGTAAGCAGTTAGTAATTGTATGGTGTGAGCTTTTTTAGAAGCTTCTTTTTCTTCAGTTTCAAGCACTTCAGCAAACTTAATAACTTTTCCACTACCAAAGTGAACAAGACTAGAAAGGAAATTCAATAAAATTTAACATAGATAATAAAAGTTTTTGATATAGTAATACACATCAGAACAACAGCAAATACGAGAAATGGCTAACACTTCGGAGCAAAATTAGAAAGATATAATGGATTCACTATATTTACCACCTAATAAATCTGAAACTTTTCATTAACATATATCAAGAGTAAAAAGACTACCACAAACAGAAACATTTTGCAAGAAATAAATAAAATAACGTATAAAAAAGTGAAGGAAATAAGAAAAAAAAAACAAAAAGACAAAACAAAAGCAAGAATTACATATAGCAATTAAAACCCAAAACAATCACTTATTATACATGTAATCAATTGCTAGGTAAACTGTGAAATTATAGCTTCAAATATGGAAAGGAACTTAAACCTTAGCATTTTGCATCAAGCAAAGTTAAGGTAGCACTGAAACAAAGTGAGAACACATGATTCTAAGAACTTGCTCCTCCATCGCATTCCCATATAAGATCCCTTTTTATTGGTATTGCATATATAGAATTATAAAATCTAATGAAAACATTTTGGTCTAAAATAATAAAGGATGATAGATAGCATTACATAGTGATGTAGGATCGGTGGGGAAGGAAAGAAAATTGAAAATTAAAAGATAAATTCTAGTATCATACTATAACAATTTTAGGAATCACATCCAAAATCTCTAGGCTTCACACCTAATTTTGGATTGCATCATGCAAAATCAGATAAATAACTCTCAGAAAAAATACTTGTATTATTAATTAATTTCCTCTAAAGAGTTACAAAAACCCCTATTTATAATAAAACCGCCTAATAACAGTATGAAACTCAAATAATAAGAAACCTAATTAAATAAGAAAACCAAATAATAAACCTTCCTAAAAACTTATGGAAACTAAAATAATAATAAGAAACCTCATAAACATAATAATATTAAAATCTTAGAAATCAAATAAACATAATAATATTAAAACCCAAAATTATAATCCTATATAATCTCCATCATTCTCCCTCTCTTAGAGAACGAGACTCCGACGAGTTTAAAGTTGAAATCATAAAGAAACAAGCAAAACTTCAATAATGATAGCATCAGCAACATAAGCTTGAACTTGATGAAGAGGACTACATGACTAGCAAATTTAGGAACAACCAAGGTCAACAAAAGCCTTTCATTCAAATGATCTGAGTCAAACTTGATACATTTAGGTTGTGTAGGTAGTGGTCTAAGCAAGATGATAGGTTGTATAGGCAAGGGTTCAAGTAGGGATTTGAGTAAGGTGGTAGGTGGCGTAGGTGTAGGTAAAAGTTCAATTAAGGATTTAGGTTTAAAATCAGTAGGATGTCCTTCTTGAGTAATTGTATCCCTAATTTCCTTATTTGATGCTTCACATACCACTTTAAAATCCTTTGTAAAATCTGGTAGTTGAAGAATCTAAGCCTTAATAAACTTTTTCTCACTTTTCTCTTCAAATTATCTATTGGAAAGAATGTCTTGCGACACTTATGAGTTCTTTGAGACCTTACTTTGTTGTTCCACCTTATATTTATCCATCTCAGCTACTGTCATAGGTTTTAACACCACTTCTCTATTATTGAAAATGAAAGATTAAGTGTTCTCTCTCCTACAATGAAATGCATCTCTATCATAAAGCCAAGGACGACCAAGAAGAATATGTGTTACTTTCATTGGAATCACATCACACCAAATAGAATTACTATAAACTATACATGAAAAAGAAATAACACAGGTTTGAGTTAAAGGAATTGAAGTGTTGTCAATCCATGCTACCTTGTATGGATGTGAATGTGGTTCAATAGGAAGCTTTAATCGCTTTACGATAGAGGTCGAAAGAACAATCATGCTACTAACACCATCAATGGTAAGCTTTTGTGCTTGATTCCCACATCGAACTAGCATTTGAAAAATAGATGTGTGTTTCCGATCTACCTTCCCATCTTTTAGAATTGAAAGAATAGGTCTAACAACAGTAATTAATGAAGCATTTATTCCATCTTCTTCTTCCAAATCATCTAGATTATAGATGCCATAGTCGAACTTCTTTTCATCCTCTTCTTTTTGTTGATATGGTTTTTCTTCATGTTTTATACCAAGATGTAAAGTTCTCTTCTGACAATTGTATGCCATATGACTAGGTTGTTCACACTTTAAACACTTGTGACCATTTTATCTAAAATGAGATATATCAAAAGTAGATTCCTTGGACTTCGTGAGCTGATTAGATGGTTGATTTGCTGTAATCATAAAGCAATAAGTGTAAGTGAAACTTCAAGAATGATAGCATCAACGGCATAAGCTCAAACTTGATGAAGAGGACTATATGACTAGCAAATTTAGGAACATCCTAGGTCAACAAAAGCCATTCATTCCAATGATTTGAGTCCAACTTGATACATTTACGTTGTATAGGTAGTGGTCTAAGCAAGATGACAGGTTGTATAGGTAAGGGTTCAAGTAGGGATTTGGGTAAGGTGGTAGATGGTATAGGTGTAGGTAAAGGTTGAATTAAGGATTCATGTTTAAAATCAATAGGATGTCCTTCTTGAGTAAGTGTATCCTTAATTTCCTCATTTGATGTTTCACATACCACTTTAAAATCCTTTGTAACATTTGATAGTTGAAGAACCTGAGTCATAATAAACTTTTTTTTTCTCACTTTTCTCTTCAAATTATTTATTGGAAAGAATGTCCTGTGACTCTTGTGAGTTGTTTGAGACCTTACATTACTTTTCCACCTTATATTTATCCATCTCAGCTACTGTCATAGATTTCAACACCACTTCTCTATTATTGAAAATAAAAGAGTAAGTGTTCTCTTTGCCACAATGAAATGCATATCTATTATAAAGCCAAGGACAAACTAGAACAATATCCCCTATTTGTACTGCTGGCTCCCATGCTTTTAAAGTTCTTTCTTCAAGGGATATAAAGAAAATTCTTGTACAATATATATTGAAACGATGGACAAACTCTACAAAGTTAGGAAATTCTGAATTTGTATTTGCTAATACAACAAATGAAGACTCTAAGGTAAGTTTGGCAAGACGTTATGAGTGTCTTTGTAGATTGCAAACTCAAGAGGCAACGGAGGCAATAAAAACAGAAGAAACATATAAAAGTGCAGGGATTGCTCTTGCTAAGATTTTAGAACATGTGGATGCATATTTAAAAGACAATTATATTAGGAAATCCATTTCTACTATCAAAGAGGCTACAACCATGCCAAGTACTAGTGAGAAAATTAAAGGAATTAAAAATAAGGAAAGAGTATGTGGAAAATGTACAAGGCCAAGAAATGCTCTTGAATGGGTTTTAAAGAAGAAAAATGTTGCACTTGGAGAACTGTCTCAACAACAGTCATGTGCTAGTGAAATACCATAGAATGATGTAAAAATTTAAGGTCAATTCAACGAACTTTATTATTTCAATATTCCAATCTATATAGGTATAATTATTATTAACCAAAATTTTGTCTGTGTTAATTACATTAATATTTAATATATTTGCATATATTTTCACTTGTAGGTTTCATCTAATTTTAATAGACAAGATCCATTAAACTTACCATTCAACATTGCACCTGAATATCATAGTGATCAAGAAATACTGTATTTTTTTATTTACATTTCATCTTTGTGATTCATATTTTATTTTTCTTTAATAGTAAATATTATCAATATTATTTTATTTTCTTATCATATGTTTTTTTTTTTTTTATATATAGATTAAAAAATTATATATACTAGGTTCATAGTCATGATGTTTCAACAAATTTGATTCAGAATACATGTTGAATTTATTAGAACGGATATTGCAAAAAATTATTAAACACATAGTTTTTATTTTTTATTTTAAAGTCTGCATTATTTTTATAGAAAATGACATGTATTTGTGTGTCTTTCATAGGTGCATGCAATCCCCCAAGAATATCAAGGATTTGGATTTAATGGCAATCATATCATTGATAATAACAAGAATATATAAAAGTTTGATAGAGGGACATAGAAACATTGAGATGAAGTTTTATTTTATTGGTTTTTACTATTTAATGTACGTTAGAAACATCTATTATGTTTCTTTAGAGTTAAAAAAAGTACTCCTTTATATTTGGTTATAGATGTGTTTTGTTGAAATTATAAATTAATATTTCATTATATATAATATACTACACCACTCTTACAAACCATAAAAGTTTGTGTGGAGCATTTCATTGTATATAACATAGCGTTAAAATGATTGCACTATAGGAGAGGCTGCTGTAATGCCGCACAATAGAAAGAAAAATAGAGAAAGAAGTTACTGCAGTACAATATAGTAGAAAGAAAAATAGAGAAAGAAGCTTTAATGGTGTAGTGCCATACAATAGAAAAAATAATAATTAAAAAACTATAAAAGTTATGGGTTGTATGAGAGAAGAACGGCAAGGGAATTGCACAAGAAAAAAAAAATTAAAAAAAGAAGAAGAATGGTGTAGGGGTTTCTATTAAAATTTTAATGAGATGGGGCCAATTGATGTTTTGCATTCACATGGAAAGCTTGGCCCATTAATATATAGTAAACGGAGAATGAAAGTTAAGCCTGAAAGAGAGAGTGTGTGAAAATATATTAGTTGGCATTTTAAATGAGATGTCATTTTTTTATTGATGGAGATAGAATTTTGAGGACAAAAGATCCGTATAAAAAATATATATATTAAATTGATGAAAATTTTAAATTTTTATGGAAAATAAAACTATACCCTTTTTCTTTCTTTTTTGAGTTTGTTTCGACACTGATGTGTGGATCCATTTCGTGAAGCCTTCATAACCCAATCCAACTTAGTGAAAACAATTAAGTTTGGTTTATGAAGATCCATCCAATGGTGTTAATGGCCTAACCCCAACTCCAGAATTCTAGAGAGAAAACTCTTAAGTGAAAATTTCATATCCTTGTTTATTAACAAATTAATTAACAAAACACACAAATTACGCAAACAAACCAAAAACTATAAACACTATTAAATGGCATGGCTATTAATTAATCAAGTAGGACTTAAATTTTTTTGTTATTGTAGGAGAAAAGAAAACGTAAACTAAAATTGGTGTTTTGTTTAATTACTAAGTTATATATCCCAAACGTCCGTGAGAATGGAAGTTGATCCAACATCACGCCTAAGACTTCAAAAATTGAGATCGGAGTCTTGACAAATTCCATTATAAACCTTGCTTTATTTACCCAAAAAAAAAAAATTTGTACTAAGTTTGACTGATAAGTTTGGTACTGTTAAAAAGAATTATGGCCAACTTAGTAAAAATCATGGAGGTCTCCTATGTAGCTCCTTTAAAAAAATTTTCTTCCAACTCACTCACCAAATTCACTCTCCAACTCACCTTCCTCGATACCTTTTGCCATAGTTCCATCCTGGAGAGTTTCGCTTCTTCTATTCCCTCACCCACTCTAATCCATCATCCTTTGCTTCTGTCCTCTCCACACTCAAACACTCCCTCTCTCTCACTCTCCTCAGTGTCTTTCCTCTCAATGGAAATCTCACTTGGCCTCCACATTCTCAGAAACCTTTTCTTCTCTACAAACAAGGTGATGTAGTCTCTCTCACATTTACCAAGTTTGATGCCGATTTCAACCATGTCTCAAGAAAAAAAGGTACGCCAAGCCATTGACGTTCATCCTCTTGTCCTCAGCTTGACCATAATAGAGAAAGAAACTCTAATGGTGCAGTGCCATACAGTAGAAAAAAATAGTAATTAAAAAATATAAAATTTATGGGTTGTATGAGAGAAGAACGGCAAGGGAATGGCATAAGAAATATATTAAAAAAAAAAAAAGAAGACGAAGAAGAATGGTGCAGGGGTTTCTATTAAAATTTTAATGAGATGGGGCCAATTAATATTTTGCATTTACATGGAAAGCTTGGCCCATTAATATATAGTTAATGGAGAGTGAAAGTTAATCCTGAAAGAGAGAGTGTGTGAAAATATATTAGTTGGCATTTTAAATGAGGTATCTATTTTTTATTGATGGGACAGGATTGGAAATAGGATTTTGAGGAAAAAATATTCATATCAAAAAAATATATATTAAATTGATGAACATTTTAAATTTTTATGCAAAATAAAACTATATTCTTTTCTTTCTTTTTTGAGTTTTGTTCGACATTTGTGTGTGGATCCATTTCATGAAACCTTCATAACCCAACCCAACTCAGTGAAACTAATCAAGTTTGGTTCATGTGGATCCATCCAATCGTGTTAATGGCCCAACCCCAACTTAATAATTCCAGAGAGAAAACTCATAAGTGCAAATTTGATATCCTTGTTTATTAACAAAACACACAAATTATGCAAAGAAACCAAAAACTATAAATAGCTTTAAATCGCATGGCTGTTAATTAATCAAGTAGGACATAACTTTTTTCATTACTATAGGAGAAAAAAAAATGTAAACTAAAATTGGCGTTTTGTTTAATTACTAGGTTATAAATCCCAAGTGACCTTGAAAATAGAAGCTGATCTAACACCATACCTAAGACTTAAAAAATTATGATCGAAGTCTCTACAAATTCCATTATAAACCTTGTTTTATTTACCAAAGAAAAACAAATTGTACTAAGTTTGACTGATAAGTCTGGTACTGTTAAAAGAATTATGGCCAATTCAGTGAAAATTGTGGAGGTCTCCCATGTAGCTCCTTTATAAAATTCTTCTTCCAACTCACACATTGAATTCACTGTCCAACTCACTTTACTCGATAGCTTCTGCCTCAAATTCCATCCTGGAGAGTTTCTCTTCTTCCATTCCCTCACCACTCTAATCCATCATCCTTTGCTTCCATCCTCTCCACACTAAAACACTCCCTCTCTCTCCCCCTCCTCAATATCTTTCCTCTCGTTGGAAACCTCACTTGGCCTCCCCATCCTCAAAAACCTTTTCTTCTCTACAAACCAAATGATGCAATCTCTCTCAGATTCACTGAGTCCGATGTCGATTTCGACCATGTCTCAAGCAAAAACGTATGCCAAGCCATTGACACTCGTTCTCTCATCCCCAGCTTGACCATAATAGAGAAAGAAGCTCTAATGGTGTAGTGCCATACAATAGAAAAAGAATAATAATTAAAAAATATAAAAGTTACAGGTTGTGTGAGAGAAGAACGACAAAGGAATTCCAAGAGAAATAAAAAAATAAATAAATAAAAGAAAAAAAGAAGAAGAATGGTATAGGGTTTCTTTTAAAATGTTAATGAGGTGGGGCCGATTGATGTTTTGCATTCACATGGAAAGCTCAGCCTGTTAATATATAGTTAATGGAGAGTGAAAGTTAAGCCTGAAAGAGAGAATGTGTGAAAATATATTAATTGGCATTTGAAAGGAGGTGTCTATTTTTTATTGATGGGACAAGATTGAAGACAGGATTGTGAGGACAAAAGATCTGTATCAAAAACATATATATTAAAACTATATATACTTTTTTCTTTCTTTTTTTAGTTTGGTTCGACATTCGTGTGTGGATCCATTTCGTGAAGCCTTCATAACATAATCCAACTCAATGAAAATAATTAAGTTTGGTTTATGTGGATCCATCCAGTGGTGTTAATGGCCCATTCCCAACTCCAAATTTCCAAAGAGAAAACTCATAATGTTTATTAACATATTAATAAACAAAACACACAAATTACGCAAACAAACCAAAAACTGTAAACAGCAATAAATGGCATGGCTATTAATAAATTAAGTAGGACTCAACTTTTTTTGTTACTATAGGAGAAAAGAAAACGTAAACTAAAATTGGCATTTTGTTTAATTACTAGGTTATAAATCCCAAGTGACCATGAGAATGGAAGCTGATCCAACACCACACCTAAGACTTAAAAAATTGTGATCGGAGTCTTGAAAAATTCCATTATAAACCTTGTTTTGTTTACCCAAAAAAAAAATGTATTAAGTTTGACTGATAAATCTGGTACTGTTAAAAGAATTATGGCCAACTCAGTGAAAATCGTGGAGGTCTCCCATGTAGCTCCTTTACAAAATTCTTCTTCCAAATCACTCACCTAATTCACTCTCCAACTCATTTTCCTCAATACCTTTTGCCACAAAGTCCATCCTGGAGAATTTCTCTTCTTCTATTCCCTCACCCACTCTAATCCATCATCCTTTGCTGCCGTCCCTTCCATACTCAAACACTCCCTCTCTCTCACCCTCTTCAATATCTTTCCTCTCACTGGAAACCTCTTAGCCTCCCCATTCCCAGAAACCTTTTCTTCTTTACAAACTAGGTGATGTAGTCTCTCTCACATTCATCGATTTCGACAATATCTCAAGCAAAAACATACACCAAGCCATTAACACTCATCCTCTCGTCTCCAGCTTGACCATAATAGAGTAAGAAGCTTTAATGCAGTTCCATACAGTAGAAAAAAATAAATGATTAAAAAATATAAAAGCTACGGGTTGTATGAGAGAAGAACGGCAAGGGAATTGCAAGAGAAATAAAAAAACAAAAGACAAAATAGAAGAATGGTATAGGGTTTCTTTTAAAATTTTAATGAGGTGTGGCCGATTGATGTTTTGCATTGGTGTGGCCGATTGATGTTTTGCATTCACATGGAAAGCTTGGCCCATTAATATATAGTTAATGGAGAGTGAAAGTTAAGCCTGAAAGAGAGAGTGTGTGAAAATATATTAATTAGCATTTGAAATGAGAAGTATATTTTCTATTGATGGGACAGAATTGGAGACAGGACAAAAGATCCGTATCAAAAATATATATATTAAAACTATATATACTTTTTCTTTCTTTTTTGAGTTTGGTTCGACATTCGTGTGTGGATCTACTTCATGAAGCCTTCATAACACAATCCAACTCGATGAAAATAATTAAGTTTGGTTCATGTGGATCCATCCAGTAATGTTAATGGCCCATCCCCAACTCCATAATTATAGAGAGAAAACTCATAAGTGCAAATTTCATATCCTTGTTTTTTATTAACAAATTAAGTAACAAAACACACAAATTACGCAAACAAACCAAAAACTATAAACACCATTAAATGGCATGGCTGTTAATTAATTAAGTAGGACTTAACTTTTTTTATTTTTGTAGGAGAAAAGAAAACGTAAAGTAAAATTGGCGTTTTGTTTAATTACTAGGTTATAAATCCTAAGTGACCATGAGAATGGAAGCTGATCCAACACCACACCTAAGACTTCAAAAATTGTGATCGGAGTCTTGACAAATTCCATTATAAACCTTGTTTTATTTACCCAAAAAAAAAAAAGTACTAAGTTTGACTGATAAGTCTGGTACTGTTAGAGGAATTATGGCCAACTCAGTGAAAATCATGGAGGTTTCCCATGTAGCTCCTTTACAAAATTTTTCTTCCAACTCACTCACCAAATTTACTCTCCAACTCATTTTCCTCAATACCTTCTGCCACAAATTCCATCCTGGAGAGTTTCTCTTCTTCTATTCCCTCACCCACTCTAATCCATCATTCTTTGCTTCCATCCTCTCCACACTCAAAAACTCCCTCTCTCTTACCCTCCTCAATGTCTCTCCTCTCGCTGGAAACCTCACTTGGCCGCCCCATTCTTTGAGTTTGGTTCGACATTCGCATGTAGATCCATTTCGTGAAGCCTTCATAACCCAACCCAAGATAGTAAAAATAATTAAGTTTGGTTCATGTGGATCCATCAAGTGGTGTTTTTCAATGGCCCAAACCCAACTCTAGAATTCCATAGAGAAAACCCAAAAGTGCAAATTTCATGTCGTATTTATTAACAAATTAATTAATAAAACACACATGTTACGGAAATAAACCAAAAAAAGTAAACAAGATTAAACGGCATGGCTGTTAAAAAAATCAAGTAGGACTTTAACTTTTTTTGTTACTGTAGGAGAAAAGAAAAACGTAGATTAAGATGGCATTTTGTTTTACAAATACTATTATAAATCTCAGTAGCCATGAAATGAAAGCTTGTCAATTTGAAAATTGTGATTCGACTCTTGAAAATTTGTTATAAATGTTTTTCTTGTTTACCAAAAGTAAAAATAGTTAACAAGTCTAATTGATAAAGTCTAGTACTATTAAAAGAATTATGGCCAACTCAGTGAAAATCGTGGAGGTCTTCCATGTATCTTCTTCACAAGATTCTTCTTCCAACTTTCTCACCGAATTTACTCTCCAACCTACTTACCTCGATACCTTCTTCTTAAATTCCATCTTGGAGAGTTCCTCTTCTTATAATCCTTTATCGACTGTAATCCATCATCCTTTACTTCCGTCCTCTCCACACTCAAACACTCCCTCTCTCTCATCCTCCTCAATTTCCTTCCTCTCGCTGGAAACCTCACTTGGCCTCCCCATTCTCAAAAACCTTTTTTTTCTCTACAAACCAGGTGATGCAGTCTCCCTCAAATTGGCCGAGTCCGATGCCGATTTAGACCATGTCTCATGCAAACATGTGCGCCAAGCCATTGACACTGCTTAGCTTGACCATATCAAATGCAGAGGCTTCCGTTATGGCATTGCAAATCACTGTGTTTCCCTGCATTGGGTTTTGCATTGGTATCGCTTTTCATCATGCTACTACTGATAGCACATCTTTGACCATGTTCATGAAGTCCTGGGCCTACTACACACGTAGCAGAGAAGGAAAGTATTCAACATTGATCCTCCCCACCAATCTATCTCCTTTCTATGACGCAACGATCATTAAAGATCCATTTTGAGCTCGGCATTTTGTACTTGAACAGATGGTTGGAGAAGATAGTGAGCTCTAATAAAGGCAATTCATGCTACTTCAAGTTTTGGTCAGAATTGAAATGGCCATCCAATTTAGTTCTACAGGATTTATATTTAAGCCTTGGAAACCATAGAAAAACTTAGGAAGATTATGTTAACTTGGCAAGAGAATACAACTAAACTCCAATTGAGCAATTTGTGCATATATTATGGTTTGCTTGGTTAAAGCGAAAGGAAATTCAAGGGAACGCAAGAGGAAGATTAATTTGGTACTTAATGCTGACTACAGGGCACGTTTAGACCTTCCAGTTCCTAAGAATTATTTCGATAACTATATCGGTTCTCATTTAGTTGCTTTGGAAGAAGCATAGTGGATGAGATTGCAAGATGGGGTGGCCATTGTTGCAGAGAAGATTGGAGAAGTGATTAAGGGATTGGAAAATGGAGTTCTTCAAGGAGCAGAGGAGAGATTATCCAAGTGGGGTTCGCTAGAAGTGGGAGCTCAAGTGGTTGGAGTGTTTCAATATCATCGGTTTGGTTTGTATAGTCTGTATTTTGGATGGGGAAAGCCTAAGAAGATGGAGATCACATCCATTGACAGAAATGGAGCTTTTTCTCTGGCGAAATCAAAGGATGGAAGTGGAGGGATTGAAATTGGTTTGGTTTTGAAGAAGCATGAGATGGAGCTATTTGGCTCTCTGTTTCATTAGGGCCTAGAAAATTTATGAATTTCTGGTACGTAAAGTGTCTCGTTTAAAAGCCAAAATGGTGATCTTCATGTTTCCGTTGTATATCACGAATAATTCTGAACATTAAAGTATTGTATCAAGTAAAAAAAAAAATGATTACTTTGCTCATTGTTAAATATCAACGTTATTTTATCTATTATCCCAATTTTTAATTTGGTTTATATCTAGAATTAAATTTTGATTAAAGCGGCTTTTGCATTGGAATCACTTCCCACCATGCAGTTTTGGACAGTAAAACTTCAACTTCATTTGTCAAGTCATGGGCTTACATATGCTATTAAAAATGGCCACCAGATCTTACACCATTCTATGATAGAACAACCATTAACAAGCCTGCAGAACTCGAAGTGATTTACTTGAAGGGTGGCTAAAGTAAGGCAGACCTAATAACAGAAGCCTAGTATTAAGGAAAAATCAAGTTCAACCAGGTTTAGTCTAAGCCACTTTCCAATTGAGTGGAGAGCAAATACAAAAGTTTAGAAACTTTGTGTCTATTGATCAGAACAGATCAAAGCATCAAGTTCGACATACATCAACATTTTCACTGATGTTAGGCTACACATTGGTATGTCTACAGAGAGCTATAGAGGCAAAAGAAAAAAATATCATCCTTGCATTTGGCATCGATGCAAGATCGAGGCTTAAGCCTACAGTCCCTCTAATGTATTTTGGAAACTGCATATCAGCTTGCATAGTAATTGTAGAGACTGAAAAGGTGTTAAAGGAAAAATATGGGGTATGCTATGTAGCAGAGGCAATAAGTGAATCTATAAAAGGTGTTGAAAATGGAGTCCTGATGGTGCGGAAACTTAGGTTTCAGTCATTAATCAGGCCATGGATCAGAGTGAAAGCAAATAGAGAATGATGAGTGTTGTAGGCTCACCTCCGTTTGAGGTTTACAGTATGGATTTTGGGTTCGAAAGGCCAAGGAAGGTGGAGATAATTTCTATTGGTAAAACAGGAGCAGTGTGTCTGTCTGAGAGTAAGGATGGGAGTGGATGACTTGAGATTGATCTGGTTTTAAACGTGCAACAAATGAGATCTTTTGCCTTTTTATTTTCCAAAGTACTTGAAGAAGAAGTCCATTGAAGTTATGTGATTTTGGTTGGTTTATATGTGGGGTAGTAGATTTTTATTTTCTATTGACTTCGAGAATTGTTTTTTTTCAACTTTCAAATAATCCCTGGGATAACATAAGTTTGTCCTTATTTGTCTGTGTATGAAAAGGCAATTGGTGATTGATTTTCAAAATTAGATTCATATTGTGATGGTTGATTGAAAATTTTAAAAACCTCATCAGTATAGATTAGAAATGTCAATATTTTTAACAAAATTGATAGAAGAAAAAGGAAAAATTGTTCAGGGTGAAAATTGATGATTTACAAAGACTGTAAATTTTTTTTAATCATTTCTTATGGTTTTGAAAATTTTATTTTAAACAAAAATTTAGAAATCATCAAGAAAAGTAGAAAAAATTTACCACGCACTACTGACTGACTTATGTGTGCCTTTGACTTGTGGGTGATTCCCTCATGTGCATGAGACCCATAGTACATTTGTCCCACAGAAAATTACTTCCATGCATTTGATTTTCTCAGACCAAAAATTGTACCATTTCATTTATTAGACAATTCCCAAGATGAAAGTCATGCACAGCGCCATAATGTAATACCTGCATTTTATTTCAATTATTTCAAGGAGAACGAATGCCAATAATTAAATGCTATACATGAAAACGTGAATATAAAAAAACAATACTCATCATTATTGAGCACTATAATGTAATACTTGCATTTTATTTCAATTAATGCAAGGAGAGTGAATGCAAATAATTAAATGCTATACATGAAAACGTGAATATAAAAAAACAATAGTCATCATTATTGAGTTTTTTTTATGGAAAATGAAGTAGAATAATAAAGGAAGGAATGAAAGAATTAAGAAGGAAGTTTGATAAATAGTATTGAGGGTTTCGCAAAAAATATTCAATTGATGAAAAATTTTAAATTTTTATGGAAAAGAAAATTTTAATCTTTTTTTGAGTTTGGTTCAACATTCGCATGTGGATCCATTTCGTGAAGCCTGCATAGCCTAACCTAACATAGTGAAAATAATTAAGTTTGGTTCATGTGGATCCATCAAGTGGTGTTTTTCAATGGTCCAACCCTAACTACAGAATTCCAAAGAGAAAAACCATAAGTGCAAATTTCATGTCCTTGTTTATTAACAAATTAATTAATAAAACACACATGTTACGGAAATAAACCAAAAAACAGTAAACAGGATTAAATGGCATGGCTGTGAAAAAAAATAAAGTAGGACTTTAACTTTTTTTGTTATTATAGGAGAAAAGAAAAACGTAAATTAAGTTGGCATTTTGTTTAACTAATACTGTTATAAATCTCAGTAACCATGAAATGAATGCTTTTCAATTTGAAAATTGTGATTCGACTCTTGACAATTTTGTTATAAACTTTTTTTTATTTACCAAAAAAAAAAAAAACAAACAGTTAACAAGTCTGAATGATAAGTCTGATAGTGTTAAGGAATTATGGCCAACTCAATGAAAATCGTAGAGGTCTCCCATGTAGCTCCTTTACAAGATTCTTCTTCCAACTCACTCATCGAATTCACTTTCCAACTCACTTTCCTCGATACCTTCTACCTTAAATTCCATCTTGGAGAGTTTCTTGTCTTCTACTCCTTCATAAACTCTAATCCATCATCCTTTGCTTCTGTCCTCTCCACACTCAAACACTCCCTCTCTTTCATCCTCCTCAATTTCCTTCCTCTTGCTGGAAACCTTATTCGGCCTCCCTATTCTCAGAAACCTTTTCTTCTTTACAAACCAGGTGATGCAATCTCTCTCACATTGGCCGAATCTGATACCGATTTCAACCATGTCTCAAGTAAACATGTGCAGCAAGCCATTGACACTGCCCAGCTTGACCATATCAGATGCAGAGGATTCCGTTATGGCATTGCAAATCACTGTGTTTCCCTGCATTGGGTTTTGTATTGGTATCGCTTTTCATCATGCTACTACTGATAGCACATCTTTGACCATGTTCATGAAGTCTAGGCCCACTACACACGTAGCAGAGTAGAAAAGTATTCAACATTGATCCTCCCCACCGATCTATCTCCTTTCTATGACGAGACGGCCATTAAAGATCCATTTAGGCTCGACATTTTGTACTTGAACCGATGGTTGGAGAAGATAGTGAGCTCTAATAAAGGCAATTCATGCTACTTCAAGTTTTGGTCAGAATTGAAATGGCCATCCAATTTAGTCCGACAAGATTTCGATTTGAGCCTTGGAAACATAGAATTACTTAAGATGATTGTGTTGATTCAACAAGAGAATACAACCAAACTCCAATTGAGCAATTTGTGCTTGTTTGTGTATATATTGTGGTTTGCTTGGTTAAAGCGAAAGGAAATTCAAGGGAATGCAAGAGGAAGATTTATCTGGTACTCAACGCTGACTACAAGGCACATTTAGACCCTCCGGTTCTCGAGAACCATTTCAGTAACTGTATCAATTCTCATTTAGTTGCTTTGGAAGAAGCAAAGTGGATGAAATTGTAAGATGGGGTGGCCATTGTTGCAGAGAAGATTGGAGAAGTGATTAAAGGATTGGAAAATGAAGTTCTTGAAGGAGCAAAGGAGAGACTATCCAAGTGGGGTTCGCTGGAAGCTAGTGCTCAAGTGATTGGAGTATCTAGGTCTCATCAGTTTGGTTTGTACAGTTTGGATTTTGGATGGGGAAAGCCTAAGAAGATGTAGATCACATCCATTGACATAAATGGAGCTTTTTCCATGGCGGAATCAAGTGATGGAAGTGAGGGGTTTAAATTGGTTTGGTTTTGAAGAAGCATGAGATGGAGCTATTTGACTCTCTGTTTCATTAGGACCTAGAAAATTTATGAATTTTTGATACACAAAGTATCTCGTTCAAAAACCAAAATGGTGATCTTCATGTTTTTGTTGTATATCATGAATAATTCTGAACTTTAAAGTATTGTATCAATTAAAAATAAATAAAAAATCATTACTTTGCTCATTGTTAAAATATCAATGTTATTTTATCTATTATCCTAATTTTTAATTTGGTTTATATCTAGAATTAAATTTTGATTAAACTAATATATGTGTTAGGTCCAAATACGGGGTGTTTGGAATTATGGATGTATGGAGGTTCTTTTTTTGTGTTTTTTTTTTTTTTTTTTGTGTAGAAGTGGGTCTATGGAGTGTGTGGATGTTGATTTATCAGTAATGCATAGAATTCATTTTAGATCTTTAAAAAATTAACAATTTTATGCGATAAATAGTATTCACTTTAATGTATATGTCCAAAAATAAAAAATAAAACCTCATATAATGGCATAGCATCATTGTCATCTACAGTATTACAGACAAATATCGGTAACTTATTCATTCTTTTTAGGATAATTGATTAATTATAAAAGCCCATTTATGTTTTAGTTTTGTAGCATGGTAGATTTAATTCTTTATTATTATTATTAATCATTATTTTTTTTTGCCGGAATTTATTAATCATTATCTTACTATATTGATGATCTGTTCATAATTTTTTTTTTTATTGTTATAAATTATGGTCTGTTCCTAATTGATTGGCCTTTTTCTCTGTAGAAATCCCTCAGAAATGGTAATAATTTCCATAATAAAATTGCTTCAAGCTACCTCTTTCTTCTGAGTACCTGATGCTCCAAACAGTCCTGAAAGTCTTATCATTCTCTAAAACAAATTGCTCTTTTGTGAGCAGTAATTAAAACTAGTATTTACTCCAATTGAACAGTCGTAATGAATAAAATGTACATAATTTTGGAGGGGGAAAAAAAAGGAAAAAGAAAAAGAAAGAGAGAGAGAGTAAAATGTCCATCAACATCATGGTAGTCTCCCTTATTCCTTGTACTAGAGTATGTAGGTCCTAATTTTTTTTCTTTTTTTTTTTTTTTTAACCCCTGGCTCTAAGTAGATCCTGAATTATGATATGTTAATTACTATATCCAATAATAAATCTACTAGCTCCATTTGTTCTTTTTCTTTCTTTATTTCTTTTTATTTTTTATTATTTTTTTATTTTTTATAAATTACTAGCTCCATTTGTTCTGGACCAAGTTTTGTCTTTACACCTGTATTTGACACAGTAATTAATATGTTTTGTTAATCTTACAATAACTAGTAAGCATTTCGTTTTTCTCTTTCTTTAAAAAAATAAAAAATTCAACATGTTGATCTGAATATGTTTTTAGAACTCAATCTATGATCAACTCAAAATATATATATATACAGTCGATCTATGGTGCGGACGGTCCTCATGCGGACCACAGTATTAGTGACGGTTTTTCATAGTATTGGTGATGATTTTCTAAGAAACCGTCGTTAATACTATAAAAAACCGTCACCAATACTGTGGTCCTCATGCGGACCGTCCTCAACATAGAATTTCCGTATATATATAACTATGATCAGCTCAGAGAAAAGGAAAAATCTATGATCAACTCGAAAGCATTTATCTGACATCGCTATCAAAAAAAAGAAAAAGGAAAATAAAAATACAAAAAGGAAGCATTTTTTTTTTTGGGTAAACAATAAAAAGGAAGCATTTATCCCAAAATAGAAGGAATCGTGCATATTCAACTGAAACTGTAAGGAAAAACTTAAAAACAAAAAACTCAATATCCTTTTGTTTTATTTCATATATAATGACATAAACCTTTTTTAAAAATATATATTTACAATATTTAATATAAACCCTCGCTGAAATTTTACAATTCGAATGTGAATGTCAATTAAGTTTAATATATATATACATGATTAAATGCATTTTAGTATCTTCTATAACTAAAAAAGTTTTTAATTAGATTTTTTAAAATTAATTTTGACACATTTATATTTTTTTAATAAAAATTTATTTTAATGTAATCTAATTATGTTTAAATTAACAAATTCTGTCAAATTTGGGTCACGTGCATCTTACCTAATCCAAAACATTTTTTTTCATTTTTTTTCCCAAATTTTCGTCTCTATAAAAGGAAAAAAAAATTATTCTTATTTAAAAAAAAAAAAAAAAAACCAAAATGTCCAAGACCCACCGTTTTGTACAGCAAGGAAGAAGATGGACAAGACAGTGTTTGAAGCTGCAACATTAGGAGATGAAAGCCTTATTCAGGGACTGGAAGAACATGAGATTGATCCTCACCAAGTCACAACCCAGGTTATGAACACCATTCTTCACATTGTAACGTTTTTAAACATTTTCTTTATTGCATGATTTGGGTTAGTGGGGAGTTAATGGGCTTTAAGTGGTTTTTACGTTTTGAAAAAAAAAATGAAAAAGAAAAAGAAAACAAAGGATTTTCATTTTTTAATTAATTTTTGGAAAACCTCTCACTCTCCCTGATGTTTTTTGAGAAAAAATAAGAAAAAGGTGTTTTTTCTTGCATATTGTTTTTTCCTGGCATATTTTACATAGGAAGAGTGGAAAAGATCTAGTACACTAAAAGGTTCGAAGAGAAAGCTTCGGAGGTGCTAAATCCGAGAGTTTTTCGATTCCGTTGTATCCTAAGAGACAACCGTCGGGAAAACATCTGCACCGGTGGGACGGAAATTGTCTTAAGGACACTGTGGTACCACACAGGTCTCGGATCAATTTATTCTTCATACACAGATCAAAGCTAAAGGACTTTCAGGTTGTATTTGTATTTATTTTGTTAATTTTTCATACTTTATTTGTGTTTTATTCCACACATATATTCATATATTATGCATATTCTAATATTTTTTATTTACATTCTTAAGACAATTTTCCCGTTTAATATATATGTTTATATATGTGGAATTGGGAATAATTGAATATTTTTGTTTTGATGATGCTTGTTGATGGAAATATATATATATACATGTTTTTATTCTTTTTACCTTCAAACCTGTATACTTTTTGTTGATGGGTTTTTATTTTTAATTTATAATTATTTTGTATTTAGTTCTATGTTTAATATATATATATATATATATATATATATATATATATATATATATGTATGTATATAATGTATATAGATATATAATGGTCCTGTTCATTTTGACTGTTATCCAAATTTTCCAGTCAGTTTAACAGATCCATGCATATTAAAGGTCTTAACTCTTAATATAAAAACTTTAGGTTATAACTTCGACGAAGGTCGTCAACCCTTAGCCTTAATTTACAGAATCCATTATAAAGTCTCAGGAACTAATATGAATTTTAAAGCTGAACAACATAATGCCAAAGGTCATACCATGTTAATCCAGGGTCAAATCAAGACTTAAATATTAAAATCCCTAAACTAATCAAATGGTCAGATGTTAATTTACCTTCTGATTGGGCATTAACTGATGTCCGCAGTCCAAACCCTATTCAAAATGTCTTAACCAACACTGAGTTCATCTCACAATCTGATGATGGATCAGTTAGAATCACTTTTGATAGAAATCCTAGATCTAATCAACCATTAGGAGAAACCTCCTCCAGAAGGTCCCTTAATAAACCAATCATAGAGTCAATCTCTTCTGACAGTATGTCTCGAGGAGATCAAGAAATAGAAAAAGATTTACAAAGAATTAAAATTCAGGAATTAGAACAACAACTACACAAATTACGATTAGAAAATGAACTTAAAAATCTCAAATTAAAATCAATTCACCACACTGGACAGGTTAGTCAACCTCGTTACAGTGATGAAGAAACACAATCAATACAGTCACCCACAGCCTCAGATTTCATAGATCACCAATTAAACACATTAGATACACCCTTTAAACCACATTGGAAACAATCATGAACAGTGATTGAATAGTAACTTCTCGTGATCTGCTTTTTGTGAGTGGAATTCTGAAAGCAACTCTGCACTGTCAGAGATTCCTGATGTTGATTATGACTTCAGGCTTCCAATATGTTGTTGATGTTGTGATCTTCTTCATCTCCAAACTGATAGGTATCGTCTTCATCTAGATCAATTTCTATGTCTTCATATGATTCTTGATTGTTGTCTGTATTGATTATTCGTTGTTTTTTGAACATTTTATGATAAACAGCAGCAAGGTCTGGATACATTGTTATATACATATATATATATTTGTTTGGTCCCATGGGTTTGAGAATTCTTGGGTAATTCTTTATTATTGTTTAAACTATTTTTTTTTTCTAAAATCGAATTACCCATGAATTTCTAAATTTTTTGATATTTTTCTGGTATTTTTTGGGTACTGGAACAGTGCAGAAAGTAAGAAAAATGGTAAACTGGGTCAAAAAACCCGTTTACCAGTGAAGCGAGCTGAAAAAACCCGGTTGGAAGTTGAATACGGGTCAGAAAACGGGCTACTGGGTCGGAAAAACGGGTTTGGATAGGTTTCTGGGTTGGTGGGCCTGAATTTTAAATTCTGATGGATCTGGCCCAGCTACACTGCCCAGCCCGGGTTAGAACATATACTTGCCACGAAAGGCCCAAGCCCAAACAAAACAAGGCCCAAGAGAATTCATCCCGTTTTGCTTGCCACGTGTCTCATCCAGAGACAGGCACGTGTCACAGGCAAGTGAGGCCACGTGTCTATCTGATTCAGGTGACACGTGTTAGACTCAGACGCCACCGTGTGTCACAAAAAGAAAGAGCCACGTGTCGACCTGTTAGTGGTGACACATGGCAAACAGATATAACGACACGTGGTAGTGAACAGTAAATGTACGGAAATGTACGGATGAACAGTAAATGTAAAGGTGAATAGTAACCATGAATAGTGTATTTGTGGTGTATACAGAAATCACATTTTTTGTGTATTTTCCTTTTGGAAATTGGTTATAATTAGTTTGTTAAAGATTGAATATAACAGCTAATTGAATTTCTGGGTTATTTTCAATTAAGAAATGGCTAGTGGAGATGTGCCTGCTGCATAAGTGCCTTCACAGACTCCTGTTTTTCAGGTGCCTCCTCCGGCAGGTCATGCAGAGAGACCGGAGAAGTTTGATGGAGCAAACTTTTAAAGGTGGCAACAGAAGATGTTGTTTTACCTGACTACATTGGGCCTTGCAAGGTTTCTGACTGAAGACGCACCACCAAGTAGTGAAGAGAGTGACAAAGAAACTCTGATGGCGGTGGATGTGTGGAAGAATTCCGATTATTTATGTCGGAATTATATCCTAAATGGCCTATCGGATTCCCTTTATGGAGTATACTGTAGCTCGAAATCAGCGAAAGAGATGTGGGAAACTTTAGACCGGAAGTACAAGATCGAGAATGCTGGATCCGGAAAGTTTGTGGTAGGCAGATTTTTGGACTATATGATGGTGGATACCAAGCCACTAATGAGTCAGGTACATGAGTTGCAAGTGCTCATCCAAGAACTTCTTGCTGAAGGGATGATCATTAATGAAGCCTTTCAAGTGGCTTGTATGATTGAGAAGTTACCTCCTAGTTGGGGAGATTTCAGGAACTATCTCAAGCACAAGAGAAAGGAAATGGATATGGAGGCTCTTATCCGAAAGCTTCGAATTGAAGATGACAATAGGAGGTCTGACAGAAGAGCCATGAAGTCCAGGATGAAGGCTAATATTGTGGAGCATGGAAGTAGCTCCAAGAACAAGAAGAAACCTGGAAAAAATTCCAAGGTGGGGCCTAAAGGAGGCATCTCCAAGAAGGCTAAGTTCTAAGGGAAATGTTTCAATTGTGACAAGATGGGTCACAGAGCGGCGGATTGTAGGCTGCCAAAGAAAAAGAGGAACATCGAGGCAACGATGATGGAGCACATCACAAGAGAGGTTGATGAGATTGACCTAAGCCCTGTTGTCTCTGAGGTGAATATGGTGGGATCTAATCCAAGAGAGTGGTGGATAGATACAGGTGCAACTCGCCACATATGTGCAGATAAGAGCATGTTCACCTCCTTCGAACCAAAGACAAATGGGGAGAAGTTGTTCATGGGGGAGGGCAAGATCGTACTGAAGATGACATCTGGAAAAGATATGACTCTTAATAATGTATTGTATGTTCCAGATATTCGCAAGAATTTGGTATCTGGATCATTGCTAAGCAAACATAGTTTTCGCTTAGTGTTTGAGTCAGACAAAGTAATCTTGTCCAGATGTGGAATGTTTGTGGGAAAGGGCTATGTAGTCAATGGAATGTTCAAATTAAATGTAATGACTGTAAAGCCAAAGAACATGAATAATAAAGCTAGTACTTCTTCTGTTTACTTACTTGAGTCTTCCATTTTATGGCATGGTAGACTAGGTCATGTTAATTTTAATTCTCTGCGGAGATTAATTAACTTGAATCATCTTCCCACTTTTGATATCGATAACAAATATAAGTGTGAAACTTGTGTAGAAGCAAAATTAACGAGATTATCATATCAAACAATTGAAAGAAATAATGAACCTTTGGATTTAATACATAGTGATGTATGTGATTTAAAGTTTGCACCGACTAGAGGTGGTAATAAGTATTTTATCACCTTTATAGATGATAGCACGAAATATTGCTATGTATACTTGCTAAAGAGCAAGGATGAGGCTATAGAGAAATTTATTCTCTATAAAACGGAAGTTGAGAATCAACTCACCCGCAAAATTAAAGTGATCAGAAGTGATCGTGGTGGAGAGTATGTAACTCCATTTGGAGAGTATTGTGCTCAACATGGCATAATACATGAAGTTACTCCACCATATTCGCCGCAATCGAATGGTGTGGCTGAACGGAAAAATAGAACTTTGAAAGAAATGATGAATGCAATGGTGTTAAGTTCTGGAGTACCTTAGAACTTGTGGGGGGAAGCCGTTTTGTCGGCAAATGACATTTTAAATAAGGTGTCCCCTAAAGATCAGGTGAAAACACCGTATGAACTTTGGAAAGGAAGACATCCTACCTATAAATATTTACGAGTGTGAGGGTGTCTTGCCAAAGTTGTGGTACTTACTCCTAAAAAGGTAAAGATAGGTCCCAAGACAGTAGATTGCATCTTCATAGGATATGAACAAAATATTAGTGCATATCGGTTTCTCGTGTATAAGTCAGAGATTCTTGACATACACAAGAATACAATAATGGAATCAAGAAATGCATCATTTTTCGAACATATTTTTCTGTATAAAATTGAAGCAGGACCGAGTACGTCTAAACGAACTTATGATGCTATCAGTGATGATGATCATGATAGTGATCAAGATCAGGAGACCGAAGTTGAGAATAAGATTGAATTAAGACGAAGCAAAAGAGTAAGAACGGAAAAATCCTACGGTCCGGATTTTCTTACTTATATGCTAGAAAGTGAACCTCAAAGCTTCCAAGAAGCTATTAGTTCTCCTGAAGGAAATTTATAGAAAGAAGCCATAAAAAGTGAGATTGATTCCATCTTGCAAAATCATACCTGGGAACTAGTAGATCTTCTTCTGGGTTGTAAATCGTTAGGTTACAAATGGATATTTAAAAGGAAGATGAAAGCAGATGGAACAATAGATAAGTACAAGGCAAGACTTGTAATTAAAGGATACAAGCAACAAGAAGGCCTTGATTATTTTGATACTTATTTTCCGGTAACGAGAATAAATTCCATAAGGATGATACTGGCGATTGCTGCATTGTGGAATCTTAAAGTACATCAAATGGATGTGAAAACAGCCTTTCTTAAAGGAGATCTCGATGAAGAGATCTACATGGAGCAACCTGAGGATTTCTCCGCACCAGGACAAGGAAAGAAAGTCTGTAGATTGGTAAAGTCCTTGTATGGACTTAAACAAGCTCCAAAGCAATAGCATCAAAAATTTGATAGTGCCATGCTTAGTGATGGATTTAAGATAAATGAGTGTGATAAGTGTATCTATGTAAAAGATACAGAGAATGGATATGTCATTCTTTGTCTGTATGTAGATGACATACTCATAGTAGGTAGTGATGACAATATGGTCCAAACTACAAAAGCAATGTTGAAATCCAAATTTGATATGAAAGATATAAGGCTTGCAGATGTGATTTTAGGGATGAAAATCACGAGGACTTCGAATGGTATCATTCTTAGTCAAACACATTATGTGGATAAAATACTGGCTAATTTTAGTAAAGATGATACTAATATAGCCAGAACACCCATTGATGTGAGTTTACATTTATCTAAGAATAAAGGAGAGAGTGTAGCTCAAGTGCAATATGCAAGGGTGATTGGAAGTCTGTTGTACTTAATAAATTGTACAAGACCAGACTTACCCTATGCTATAATTAAACTAAGTAGATACACGAGTAATCCAAATGATGAAATTGGAAAGGAATCGTTAGAGTACTAAGATACTTACGATATACTCGTGAATATGGACTGCACTAGACGAGATATCCTGCTGTATTAGAAGGATACAGTGATGTTAACTGGATATCAGATATAAAGGATTCAAAATCCACTAGTGGCTATGTATTTACATTAGTGGGTGCAGCTGTAACATGGAAATTCTCAAAACAAACAGTGATAGCTCGATCCATGATGAAATCAGAGTTCATCGCATTAGATAAATGTGGAGAAGAGCCAGAATGGCTACGCCAATTCTTAGAGGACATTCCAAGGTGGCCTAAACCTGTGCTAGCTATAAGTATACATTGTGATAGTCAATCTGCGATTGGCAGGGCACAGAATATTATGTATAATGGAAAGTCTAGACATATTCGTCGTAGACACAATTCTATTACACAGTTAATCTCAACTGAAGTTATCTCGATAGACTATGTAAAGTCAAAGGATAACATTGTGGATCGGTGAACCAAAGGGTTAAATAGAGAACTAGTTGAGAAGTCATCGAGGGGAATGGGATTGAAGCCCATGAGTAATGTCGATACGATGGAAACCCAACCTAGTTGACTGGAGATCCCAAGATTTAGGTTCAATGGGATAACGCAATTGTAAAGACTGATATGAATCACTATGGGGGTTAATCCTCTGCCCATTCCTATGATTAAATAGTGATAGATAGAGGTTAAGCATGAAGTATGCTTTTAATGATTCCTAAAAGTGTGTGTTTAGTAATCTATGCATAGTTATGTTGATTACATTGGAAATAGAAATCACCTATGTGAGATAGAAGAGTGGCCGCTTCAAAGGAGAATTGTTAAGGGTGCAATTCTTTAGAAACTCTCGCAGAATCAGGCAGGTGTTCAAGGCCAAAATGAACACAACAGTGAGAACTGAAGTGTACTAGGAAGGAATCTGTGTGAACTATATTGTCATTTACACAAACGATAAAATGGTTCAGAGATATCGCATCTACTATTAGTCAGTAAAGAAAATGTAGTCTCACAAGGGAAGGTTCAAAGAATAACATCTACCTATCCTATGCAAGTTCCAACTGCAGAACTTTACCATAAGAGTCTTGTTTACTAGTCAAATCATTCATGTGGGGGATTGTAACGTTTTTAAACATTTTCTTTATTGAATGATTTGGGTTAGTGGGGTTACTGGGGAGTTAATGGGTTTTAAGTGGTTTTTACGTTTTGAAAAAAAAAATGAAAAAGAAAAAGAAAACAAAGGGTTTTCATTTTTAATTAATTTTTGAAAAACCTCTCACTCTTCCTGATGTTTTTTGAGAAAAAATAAGAAAAAGGTGTTTTTTCTTGCATATTGTTTTTTCCTGGCATATTTTACATAGGAAGAGTGGAAAATATCTAGTACACTAAAAGGTTCGAAGAGAAAGCTTCGGAGGTGTTAAATCCGAGAGTTTTTCGGTTCCGTTGTATCCTGTGAGACAACCGTCGGGAAAACATCTGCACCAGTGGGACGGAAATTGTCTTAAGGACACTGTGGTACCACACAGGCCTCGGATCAATTTATTCTTCATACACAGATCAAAGCTAAAGGACTTTCAGGTTGTATTTGTATTTATTTTATTAATTTTTCATACTTTATTTGTGTTTTATTCCACACATATATTCATATATTATGCATATTCTAATATTTTTGATTTACACACATTTCTGTGAGTTTCAATCGAATGGGAGTTTCGAAAGGAGTTCTTCGCTTTTGTCCATTTCTCCTTTACCAAGAAAATTCTAATGGCGACACTCCTTTGCATATAGCAGCAAAAATTGGGAGCCTAGAAATGGTTGAACTTCTTCTCATAGGAGTTTCCAATAAAGACATTGAAAGCCAAGTACAGGCTAATCTTTTAAGGAAGAAGAACTTGAACCAGAGAGACACTGCTTTACATATTGCTGTGAAAAAAGGCCACTTTGTTGTTGCAAAGCTACTGATGGAAAAAGATGCAGGGCTGTTGGGTTTGGTGAATGAAGCTAATGAATCTCCACTTTTTCTTGCTGTTGAAGGGGCTTTTCTAGATATTGCACCACACATTTTACAACATTTTCCTTCAGCTCCTTGCGGTGGCTTCAATGGAATGAATGCTTTGCATGCTGCAGTGATTCGTATCCATCATGGTGACCATACTATGCACCATTAATTTGTTACATGTATGCTGAGTTCATAACTAATCTCACTTCCTCTGAAATGTTGCAGATCAAGTGTCTGGATATCGAGCTCCTAATTTATCTGTGGAGCAACTTCGACGGCAATTAAGTGGCTTTTTTTTATATGCAGGAGATCAATGCATTAACAGAGGATATAAGGCCTCCGTCCATCCAACACAAATGGGTAAATTAATTGTCCGAAGTACTAAATTAACGGTGTATCATCGACATTTTGGTCTTTTTTCTCTTTTTTTTAAATAATAATAATTTTGTTTAGAGAGATGAAAATTCAGAGAAAAAAAAAGGAAAAAAATATTTTTGGGGGGCTAAGTGAAGTGCATGTGATCTAAATTTGACCAAGTCCGTTAATTTAAATATAATTGGATCATATTGAAATAAATTTTTATTTAGAAAATATGAATATATCAAAATTAATTTTATAAGATTTAATTAAAAAAATTTTAATTATAAAGGATATTGAAATACATTTATCCCTATATATATATATATATTATAAAAAAATATAGTTTATCTCACAAAGAAAAATTTTATATCATTTTATACTTGTAGCCTGATTAGATACAACATTTAGAAAAAAAAGAAAATGTTGTACAAATTTAAAAAATTTTCAAAAGAAATAAGGCTTGGAAAAAAAAATTACAGTTTTTTTTTTTTTTTTTTTTTTGGGGCCTTTTAGGAACTTGACCCAATCTTGCGTATGACCAAGAGTGAAAACACATTATAGTTCACAGGTAGCTTTTTAACTCTTCCCTTTTTTTCGTGCGCAAAACTGTTTCTCTTCCTCGCTCCCTCTCTCTGCTCCGGCTAAGCCACTGTACCATCTCTGCGTTTCCATTCTCTGTCTTCTTCAAGCTTTTGTATTTCCACGCAAAAAAGGTTCTTTTTCCATTAATTCCTTAGATTATTGCAGATTCTGTTTTCTTTTACTGATTTCGTTTAGCCCTTTAAGTTGATTCTGGACTGACACTTTTTACTCAACAGCTTGCGATTTTTTTTTTCTATTTGTAAATAAATAAATGTCCATATTTTTAATATTATTCGTATGATCAGGCAATGCGCTGGTTGTTAGACTGATTTACTGCGGTTTTTGTTTTTTATTTCATCTTACTTTATGGTTTTTATTGTTTAAGACTGCTGGGAATGAATGTTGGGCACAATATATATTTGATTCATCAATATCTCAAATTTTTTTGGGTGGGTTTTGACCATTTGGTGTTTTGAGGTCGATTTAGGGTTTAGATTCCGAGCTTTTGCTCCGTTTGGATCCAAGTAATATATCACTGTTGATATAAGAACATTCTTAGGGTTTCCTTAGAATGTGGTTATTCATGTATCAAGCTGTTTCCTTTTTCAACAAAAATGTGGGTAAATTCAAAGATGGCAAGTGCTTGTCTTGTTCGTTTTCCATCTTGCTAATCCAAAACAGTCCACATTTTCGCTTATATATGTTGTTTTAAAATTCAGCCTGGTTCTGTACTTTGATAACTCTTAGAAATAAGTTGGTGGTTGGTAATGCTGGCGATATCTATGTTAAACTAAATGAGCCTAATGCTAGTTTGTCCATCTCTCTTACAAGTTGGACCTTGTTTATCTAACTTTGTTTTGGTTTCAAAAGTTATGGAGGTATGAGATAGTAATATACTGTTGTTGGTTTTTGACAGAATGGCCTTGCGGACAGCAACTCCTCCAACAGCTCATAGTGACCAATTTGTTGGAAATGCTTTCGTTGATAAGCATCATAAAATTCTCCACAACTCTCCAGAATTGGTCTATAGTTTTTATCAAGATTCAAGTGTGATCAGCTGTCCTGATTCTAATGGTGTGATGACATACTGCGACTACCATGCAAGTAAGCTTCTTGGACCAGTAATTCACTGTTGTGTTATTGTCATTGTTTTGTTTTTTCTGGTCTTTTTTTTTGGTCTTTTTGTTTATAAATATAAATTGAAGTGCAAAAAGTTGCAATGTTTCATATACATAAATAACTAATGCTTAATTTTGAAGATATTTGATTTTGCGGAAACCTGTGTAAACGTGTCAAAAGTTCTGTTTCTTTGCCCTTGAACTTTTCTCTACTTGTTGTTTGCATTGATCTGTGGCCCCCTATTCTTTTCCACTCTATTGGAACATACGTAACTTAAATGTTCATATCTACCTTGTTAAGTTATGATCTGGAACAAGAGGGTCTTTCTTAGTTATCGGTCTCAGTCATACCTCTTAAGATAAACTAATATTAAAGTTTGTTAGTGCGTTATGCCTATTTTCCATTTATTTTTTTCTTTTGAAATTGACTGGTAATAGTAGTACGCCATTTTGAAGGTTTCATGAACAAGTATTGGACTGAATATTGTGATTTTAATGACTCTTAGAAGTTAGAATTACTCGCTTCAAAAATATTGCCACATTGTTTTTTCTTGGAGCAGGGTATCAACGAAAAAGATCCTTTCCTTTGATTATAAGGACTACATGGTTGACATAAAGACTGCAGATGTGCAGAAGTCATACAAAGAAGGGGTCACTGTGCTAGTAACTGGATGTTTAACGGGCAAGGATAACTTGAAAAGGAAATTTGCACAATCATTTTTTCTTGCCGCTCAAGACAATGGGTATTACATCTTAAAGGATGTGTTTAGGTATGTAGAAGTTGTAGAGCAGTTGGAAAGTGGTGCGGTTAATGGAGTTGATGCTGCTGCAGCACCCTCCTTGATATCAGAACCTGGCAGGTTTGCTATCTTGTGTCATTTGTTGTGTACTTCACCCTGAACTCTTTTATAGTTCCTGAAAAAAAATTTTGCGGAGCCAAATCATGTTGCTGATCCTCCTGCACCAGACCCAGCAACTGCTCATGAGGATGCAGATCAAATTGTTGTAGAGAAGGCCTATGATGCATCAGAGTATGAGAGAGAATTAGTCAATGAAAAAAAGCCTGTTGCAGAAATCCCATTTTATTCTCATGTGAATGATGTCACTGTGGACATCGATTCATCTCCTGCTGCAGCCCTAGAAGATGCTCCAAAAAAGTCATATGCCTCAATTGTGAGTTGACGAATGCTCATTTTTTGTTTGCAGAGTGTTTAGGTATTTGGTTTCTAAAATCTAATGTATGTCAATTATAGGTAAATGTACCAAAAGGGAGTTTAGGACCAACACAAGTTTATGTGCCAACTAATTTCTTAAATGTGTCTTCTAAGAAAGTTGAGAATCAGCCTGCTGAATCAGCAGCGCCTGCATGAGTGCCTGAAGCATCAGCACCAAGTAGCACCGGCACCCCAGACAGTAGCAATACTAATGAGGAAGGCAAGCCTCTCTGTTGTTGGTCTTTGACAGAATGGCCTTGCAGACAGCAACTCCTCCAACAGCTCACAGTGCCCAATTTGTTGGAAATACTTTCGTTGATTAGTGTTGTAAAATTCTCTACAACTCTCCAGAATTGGTCTATAGGTTTTATTTTCCCTGGACCAAAAAACTGTACCATTTCATTTATTAGACAGCTCTCCAGCTGACAGTGGTTCAGAGCACCATAATGTAGTGCCTGCATTTTATTTCAATTTTTGCACGAAGAACGAATGCAAGTATTTAAATGCGTGAAAATGCAAAAAAAGAGTAATCATCATTATTGAGTTTTTGTATGGAAAATGAGGTGGAATAATGGAGGAAGGAAGGAAAGAAGGAAGTTCCTTAGATAGGTTGGTTCGATATTCGTGTGTGAATTCATTTTGTGAAGCCTTAGTAATCCAATCCAATACAATAAAAATAATTAAATTTGGTTCATGTGGATCCATCTATTGGTGTTTTACAACTCTAGAATTCCAGAAAGAAATTCCGTAAGTGCAAATTTTAACTTAATTAATAAAAACACATGTTATGGAAACAATCCAAAATGGGTAAACAAGATTAAATAGCATGGCTGTTAAAAAAATTAAGTAGGATTTAATTTTTTTTGTTATTGTAGAAGAAAAGAAAAACGTAAATTAAGTTGGATTAAATGGCATGGCTGTTAAAAAAATTAAGTAGGATTTAACTTTTTTCGTTACTGTAGAAAAAAAAAAAACGTAAATGAAATTGGTGTTTTGTTTAACTAATAATGCTATAAATCTCAGCAACCATGAAATGAAAGCCTATCAATTTGAAAATTATGATTTGACTCTTGACAAATTTGTTATAATTTTTTTTTTTTTTATTTACCAGAAAAAACAGTTAGCAAGTCTGAGTGATAAGTCTGCTAGTGTTAAAAGATTATGGCCAACTTGATGAAAATCGTAGAGGTCTCCCATGTAGCTCCTTTACAAGATTCTTCTTCCAACTCACTCACCGAATTCATTCTCCAACTCACTTTCCTCGATACCTTCTGTCTCAAATTCCATCCAGGAGAGTTTCTTTTCTTCTATTCCCTCACCCACTCTAATCCATCAACCTTTACTTCCGTCCTCTCCACACTCAAACACTCCCTCTCTCTCACCCTCCTCAGTTTCCTTCCTCTGGCTGGAAACCTCACTTGGCCTCCCCATTCTCAAAAACCTTTTCTTCTCTACAAACCAGGTGATGCAGTCTCTCTCACATTCGCCGAGTCCGATGCAGATTTCAACCATGTCTCAAGCAAACATGTGCGCCAAGCCATTGACACTCGTTCTCTCCTGCCCAGCTTGACCATATCAGATACAGAGGCTTCGGTTTTGGCATTGCAAATCACACTGTTTCCCTACACTGGGTTTTGTATTGGTATCGCTTTTCATCACGCTGCTATTGATGGCACATCTTTGACCATGTTCTTGAAGTCTTGGGCGCACTACACACGTAGCAGAGAAGAAAAGTATTCAAGTTCGATCCTCCCCACTGATCTATCTCCTTTCTACGATCGGACAGTCATTAAAGATCCATCTGGGCTCGACATTTTGTACTTAAACCGATGGTTGGAGAAGACAGTGAGCTCTAATAAAGGCAATTCATGCTGCTTCAAGTTTTGGTCAGAATTGAAATTGCTATCCAATTTAGTCCGACAAGATTTCGATTTAAGCCTTGGAAACGTTGAAAAACTCAGGAAGATGGTGTTAATTCGGCAAGAGAATACAACAAAACTCCATTTGAGCACATTTGTGCTTGTTTGTGCCTATATTGTGGTTAGCTTGGTTAAAGCGAAAGGAAATTCAAGGGAAAGCAAGAGGAAGATTTATCTGGTACTCAACGCCGACTACAGGGCACGTTTAGACCCTCCGGTTCCCGAGAACTATTTCGGTAACTGTATCGGTTCTCATTTAGTTGCTTTGGAAGAAGCAGAGTGCATGGAATTACAAGATGGGGTGGCCATTGTTGCAGAGAAGATCGGCGAAGTGATTAAGGGTTTGGAAAATGGAGTTCTTGAAGGAGCAGAAGAGAGATTATCCAAGTGGGGTTCGCTGGAAGCAGGAGCTCAAGTGATTGGAGTATCTGGGTCTCATCGGTTTGGTTTGTACAGTCTGGATTTTGGATGGGGAAAGCCTAAGAAGATGGAGATCACATCCATTGACAGAAATGGAGCTTTTTCTATGGCGGAATCAAGGGACGGAAGTGGAGGGGTTGAAATTGGTTTGGTTTTGAAGAAGCATGAGATGGAGCTTTTTGGCTTTCTATTTCATCAGGGCCTAGAAAATTTATGAATTTCTGGTACACAAAGACACTGTCTCATTCAAAAACCAAAATGGTGATGTTCATGTTTCCATTGTATATCATGAATAATTCTGAACATTAAAGTATTGTATCAAGTAAAAAATTAAAAAAAAAAAAAAAATCATTACTTTGCTCATTGTTAAATATCAACGTTATTGTATCGATTATCCCAATTTTTATTTTGGTTTATATCTATTTACATACGGAATTTGCCCTTTAGTGCAGAATTTAAGAAATTTGGACCAATAAAGCGAGGAGGTATCCAAGTCAGAAATAATAAGGTTTGTTATCGACAAATAATGTGCATAGAAGATAATCTGCTGCTTGTTTTTTTGGCAATGATTTGTGACATGATCTCTGTATTTTCTGACACAATTTTTCATGGCATCCTCTCCATTTCTGTCTGTGCAGCAACAAGGATACTGTTCTGGTGTTTTAGAATTTCAATCTTTGGGCTCCATGAATAGTGCCATACAGGTATCTCCATTTTTTCTTTCTGTTTCTCTAAAAGTTTCATTTGCAAGTACTGGGAATAGAATAAATGCATTCCATCTTCTCTTGTTTCTTGAACCACCAACTATAAAGCGCCATATGTTATTTATATATTCATTATTTCTGGGATCTTCGTTTATTCCTTTTGTCTTCTTCCTGCAGATTCTTGTAATGCCGTCTACTTGAATGATAATCTTCATGTTTGGACCTTCTATTTGCAACTAAAATGCATCTAAATCTGTTTTAATTTTCCTGCATGGCCTTTCTCCAACAGCTAATGCACCCATTTTCAGAAAGCAAGGGAACCATGTTTGTTGTCCTTTGCTGATAGCTTGATAACTGAGCAAAAGGCTCCAAATGCACATGTTTTGATTTATTTTGGAGCTCCTTTTCCCGATTATGGTCATTAGAATGTGTCTAGAAGCAATCCAGTGGAAGGATCACTTGTAAATATAGTGGCTATTAAATTGATTTCAGCAGCATATTACTTTTCTATTTGAAGGATAGAATGTCTAAAATAGATTTGATGACCAGTGAAAATTCTGTATTAGTTACGAAGAAAGTTTATCGGTTAATGACATTTACTCTTCCTTGGGGGGATGGGGGTTGTTGGTAATTGTACTTTAGCAAATGCTCTGTTTCATTCTATCTTATATGCACCCCTCTTCTCTCTCTTTCACCTTTCTTATTTTATTTTATTTTTTCCTGTCATGGAGATCTATCAAAGGTTTTTTTTCACCTTTTGCCGATAGGTATTACTATCTTTTATAGTAATGTGACATATTAGGTTTTCCTTTGACCGATAAGATTTTCTAGCATTTCTTGTTGTGGATCTTTGGCTTGGCATAAATTTAAGACTAAGCTTTCTTCCACATAGTGGAAGAAAACCCCAGTTAGGAGTCATAGGACCATTGAGTAATCTTCTAATCACACTTGGAAGAATATTTGAACTCAAATCCTGGTTTACCACTTCGAAGTGTGGTGTAAAGCCATAAAGTTGATATGTTCCTCATGGTATATTGTTTTGTTTTAAAAATTAAGAATTGATTATCTGGTTTAGTGTTAATATGCATATATCCCATTGCCAGGTGCAGGGATTCTTTTATTAATTTATTGTGATAGCTTTAACTGATCCACCTTCTGTTATGTTTTATCCCCTTTCTAAATTTACCCATTAGTGCTTCTAGTCCTTTGTAAATAAATAAATGTCCAAATTTTTAATATCATTCGTATGATCAGGCAACGCACTGGTTGTTAGACTGGTTTACTGCGATTTTTTTTTTTTTTTCCCTCTTACTTTATGGTTTTTATTGTTTAAGACTGCTGGGAACGAATGTTGGGCAGAATTTATATTTGATTTATCAATATCTCAATTTTTTTTTTTGTTGGTGGGTTTTGACCATTTGGTGTTTTGAGGTCGATTTAGGGTTTAGATTTTGAGCTTTTGCTCCTTTTAGATCCAAGTAATATATCACTGTTGATATAAGAACATTCTTTTTTTAGGGTTTCCTTAGAATGCGGCTATTCATGTATCAAGCTGTTTCCCTTTTCAACAAAAATGTGGGTAAATTAAAATATGGCAAGTGCTTGTCTTGTTCATTTTCCATCTTGCTAATCCAAAACAGTCCACATTTTCGTCTATATATGTTGTTTTAAAATTCAACCTGGTTCTGTACTTTGATCATTCTTAGAAATAAGTTGGTGGTTGGTAATGCTGTCGATATCTATGTTAAACTAAATGAGCCTAATGCTAGTTTCTCCATCTCTCTTACTAGTTGGACCTTGTTTATCTAACTTTGTTTTGGTTTCAAAAGTTATGGAGGTATGAGATAGTAATATTCCGTTGTTGGTTTTTGACAGAATGTTTGCAGACAGCAACTTCTCCAACAGCTCACAGTGCCCAATTTGTTGGAAATGCTTTCGTTGATCAGTATTATTAAATTCTCCACAACTCTCCAGAATTGGTCTATAGGTTTTATCAAGATTCAAGTGTGATCAGCCGTCCTGATTCTAATGGTGTGATGACATACTGTGACTACCATGCAAGTAAGCTTCTTGGGCCAGTAATTCACTGTTGTGTTATTGTCATTGTTTTGTTTTTTTCTGGGTTCTTTTTTTTTTTTTTTTTTTTTTTGTTTTATTTGTTTATAAATATAAATTGAAATGCAAAAAGTTGCGATGTTTTCATTTACATAAATAACTAATGCTTGATTTTGAAGATATTTGATTTTGCAGAAACCTGCGTAAACATGTCAAAAGTTCTGTTTCTTTGCCCTTGAACTTTTCTCTACTTGTTGTTTGCATTGATCTGTGGCCCCCTTTTCTTTTCTACTCTATTGGAACATACTTAAATGTTCATATCTACCCAGTTAAGCTATGATCTAGAATAAGTGGGTCTTTCTTAGTTATCGGTCTCAGTCATATCTCTTAAGATAAACTAATATTAAAGTTTGTTAGTGCGTTATGCCTATTTTCCATTTTTCTTTTTTTTTTTTTGAAATTGACTGGTAATAGTAGTACGCCATTTTGAAGGTTTCATGAACAAGTATTGGACTGAATATTGTGATTTTAATGACTCTTAGAAGTTAGAATTACTCACTTCAAAAATATTGCTACATTTTTTTTTCTTGGAGCAGGTTATTAACAAAAAGATCCTTTCCTTTGATTATAAGGACTACGTGGTTGACATAAAGACTGCAGATGCGCAGAAGTCATACAAGGAAGGGGTCACTGTGCTAGTAACTGGATGTTTAACGGGCAAGGATAACTTGAAAAGGAAATTTGCACAATCATTTTTTCTTGCCCCTCAAGACAATGGGTATTACGTCTTAAATGATGTGTTTAGGTATGTAGAAGAGGTAGAGCAGTTGGAAAGTGGTACGGTTAATGGAGTTGATGCTGCTGCACCACCCAGCACCCTCCTTGATATCAGAACCTGGCAGGTTTGCTATCTTGTGTCATTTGTTGTGTACTTCACCCTGAACTCTTATATAGTTCCCAAAAAAATTTTTGCAGAACCAAATCATGTTCCTGATCCTCCTGCACCAGACCCAGCAACTGCCCATGAGGATGCAGATCAAATTGTTGTTGAGAAGGCCTATGATGCATCAGAGCATGAGAGAGAATTAGTCAATGAAAAAAAGCCTGTTGCAGAAATCACATCTCATTCTCATGCGAATGATGTCACTGTGGACGTCGAATCATCTCCTGCTGCAGCCCTAGAAGATGCTCCAAAAAAGTTATATGCCTCAATTGTGAGTTGACGAATGCTCCTTTTTTTTGTTTCCATGAGTTTTTATGTATTTGGTTTCTAAAATCTAATGTATGTCAATTATAGGTAAATGTACCAAAGGGGAGTTTAGGACCAACACAAGTTTATGTGCCAACTAATTTCTTAAATGTGTCTTCTAAGAAAGTTGAGAATCAGCCTGCTGAATCAGCTGCACCTGCATCAGTGCCTGAAGCATCAGCACCAAGTAGCACGGGCACCCCAGACAGTAGCAATACTAATGAGGAAGGCAAGCCTCTCTGTTGTTTGTCTTTGACAGAATGGCCTTGCAGACAGCAACTCCTCCAACAGCTCATAGTGCCCAATTTGCTGGAAATGCTTTGGTTTCAGTACTATAAAATTCTCCACAGCTCTCCAGAATTGGTCTATAGGTTTTATCAAGTGTGATCATTTCCTTGGACCAAAAAATTGTACCATTTCATTTATTAGACAGCTCTCTAGCTGACAGTGGTTCAGAGCACCATAATGTAGTGCCTGCATTTTATTTCAATTATTGCACGGAGAACGAATGCAAGTAATTAAATGCTATACATGAAAACGTGAAAATAAAAAATAAAAAAAACAATAATCATCATTATTGAGTTTTTTTTTTTTTTTTTTTTAATGGAAAATGAAGTAGAATAATAGAGGAAGGAAGGAAAGAAGGAAGTTCGATAGATAGTATTTGACGGTTTCTGAAAAAATATTAAATTGATAAAAAATTTGAAATTTTTATGGAAAATGAAACTTTATTAATAGTGTCCTATGCAATTCCTATTACACTTTTGTCTGTTGCATAAAAATTGTTAGTATAGGATATGATATAGATATCTGGAAATCCACGAAGGTATTGAAGGTAGGTTTGTTTGTTTAAGGGAAAAGACTTGCGAGTACGAGGCCTCTTGACTTGTCAACCAATTTTGCCATTTACTACGATGAACAAAGACGTGAGCCTGCGTATATCTATTAGTAGATATGCTGAACTATCAATCATAAAGGATGGCAGGCTCTGATTTTGAATTCAGAATATGTGGCTCGCATTTTACTTCCATCTAATATAAAAGAGGGAGGGGTCATATACTAGCTACCAATTCCAACAAGCTTTCTCCACTTTTGAGTAATTTTACAAAATCCAAATCCAGGCTTGCCATGGCAGAGCCCTTGTCTATGAAAGTACTCGAGGTTTGTCGAGTAGCTCCACCACCAGACATACTAAACTTGGCCTCCCCAAACTCTCTCACTTTGACCTTCTTCGATATAATCTGGTTAAGATTTCTACCGGTTGAGCGTCTATTCTTCTACGAATTCTCTTCCTCTAACACACCCTTGTTCGATTCCATCATTCCAAAACTCAAACACTCTCTGTCTCTCACCCTCCAACACTATCTCACTCTAGCAGGAAACCTCGTTTGGCCACAAGACTCTCACAAACCCTTCATCAGATACGTTGATGGTGATTGAGTTTCGCTTACCATAGCCGAGTCCAACATGGACTTTTATCATCTATCTAGCAATGGATTTCGCAAAGCCACAGAATGCCGTCCTCTTATTCCCCACTTGGAAGAGTCCCATGAAAAAGTTGCTGTGGCGGCACAGCAGATTACTCTGTTTCCGAACGCTGGCTTTTCCATTGGAATCACTTCCCATCATGCAGTTTTGGACGGTAAAATTTCAACTTCTTTTGTCAAGTCATGGGCTTACATATGCAATAAAAGTGGCGGATCAGGATCTGCAGACTCGCCGCCGTCATCGCCTTCCTTGCCCCCGGATCTTACGCCATTCTATGACAAAGCAGCCATTAAAGACCCTGCAGAACTCGAAATGATTTGCTAGAACGCGTGGCTAAAGCAAGGCGGACCCAATAACAGAAGCCTAATGTTAAGGAAAGCTCAAGTTCAACCAGGTATAGTTTCTAGCCACTTTTGAATTGAGTGGAGAGCAAATACAAAAGTTGAGAAACTTTGTGTCTGACGATCAGAATAGATCAAAGCATCAAGTTCAACGTATATCGACGTTTTCGCTGGTATACGGCTATACATTGGTATGTCTGCAGAGAGCTATAGAGGCAAAAGAAAAAAAATACCATCCTTGCATTCGGCGTCGATGCAAGGTCTCGGCTGAAACCTATAATCCCTCCAACGTATTTTGGGAACTGCATATCAGGCTGCATTGTAGTGGCAGAGACTGAAAAGGTGTTAAGGGAAAAATATGGGGTATGCTATGTGGTAGAGTCAATAAGTGAGTCCATAAAAGGTCTTGAAAATGGAGTCCTGAATGGTGCAGAAACTTGGATTTCGGTCATCAATGATGCCGTGGATCAGAGTGAAAGCAAACAGAGAATGATGAGTGTTGCAGGCTCACCTCGGTTTGAGGTTTACAGTACAGATTTTGGGTTCGGAAGGCTAAGGAAGGTGGAGATAGCTTCTATGGATAAAACAGGAGCAGTGTGTCTATCCGAGAGCAGGAATGGGAATGGAGGGGTTGAGATTGGTTTGGTTTTAAACGTGCAAGAAATTAGATCTTTTGCCTCTTTGTTTGCCAAAGTTCTTGAAGAAGAAGTCCATTTAAGTGATACGATTCTGGTTGATATTTGGGTTGGGCAACGAATTGATTTGCTTTTACTTTGAGAGTTGTTTGTTTCTAAGGTGGGGGGAGCTTTTGGTTTATTTTTTTCTCTTCTTCTTTTTAAATAATCGTACGGATAATAAGTATATTCTTATTAGTTGGTGTATGTTGGTGTATGTAAAGGCAATTGATTATTGATATTCAAAAATAGATTCATATTGTAATGGTTGACAAAAGGAAACACTGGCGTTTGAACTAGGTTCCATTTTAGCAGGTTTTCGATCTTTCTTTTCTAAGGAAAATAGGTCAGGGGCAGGTCATAACCGTCTGTGGTTACTTAGTCTCATGGAAGAGTATAATATCTCTTGATTGCATTTATTTTATTTTTTTATTTTTTTCTTTTCGCTTCTGAAATAATATATATATATATATATATATATATACACCAAGTATCATAGACATATTCCATACATATCCGTTGGACCTCCCTTTTATGAAAGCAACTTTCTTTTTGTGATAACCCATTATCATCTTTTAGAGTCGAACTAACCCTACAAACGAATCTTGTACAATCAGAATAAGCAAATTCAATCCAAAATAGAAACAGTTTCAGCCCAAAAGGAACCAGGGAGAGAAGCTGAGAGCAAGAGAGAGCTAGCTAAACTTTGGTTTGAGAGTGTATTCTGAACCATTTTATCACTGGACCAAATTCATTATACTAAAATCCTTATAAATGAGCTTTTATAGGACTACAAAAATTTATTAATTTGAAGGGGGTTATTTGTTTCTTATAAATGAGTAATTTATTAATTTATGGACAGATATAAATATTTATTAATTTGAAAAGAATTTATATTTTTTAGAGAAATAATTTCACTAAGTATATATGTATTTTTTATTTTAGTAAACCATATTTTTAAATTATTAATAATACAAAAAATGTAGTAAAAATCAATATATGCATATAAAATCTTAAAAGTAACCGTGCATGTAAATAAAAGTTAATATTAATATACATTCACAAAAGCACAAAAAGTATTATTATTTAATTATAATTTAAATAATTATTTACTACAAATAAATGAATATGTCAAATGTGGTATATGCATTACAAAAAATGAAAGATGAGATTCAATACTATTTAGGTACAAAAAAGGAACAAATGCATATTTTGAAAAAAAGCTAAATTTAACCCCCAAAAAAAAAAGTTGTTGGTCAATTCACATTAATATGTATTATAAATGTCTTTATATGTATATATTATTTTTTATGAGTTTAATTAATTATTAATTTACATATCGGGTATAAAGAATTTTTTAAAATTTTATTGTCTTTGTGTATTTGGTACATAGATCCAAATTTAGACCAGATAATTCATTTATTTAGCAAGATTATTCATTTATCGATTATTTATCTATTAAAAATTTAATATAACACATTCTTTTAACAAACTGATAAAGATAAGTAAAAATTGGTGTGGAGAAAATTGATGTTTTACAAAGATGGAAATATTTTACTATTTTTTTTATGATTTAGAAAATTTTATATTAAACGAAAATTTAGAAATCCTCATTAAGTGGGTGACTTTTTTGGTCGAAAAGATTGTACCATTTCAATCATTAGCGAGTTCCCCAGATGAGAGTGGTCCGGAGCACCAGAATGTAAAATTGCATGGACAAACGTCTATGAAGCCACTCAATCTTCAATTCTGTGAATTTGAAAGTTAAAATTCAAATTTTAGTAAATCCCATTATTATTTTGAATGATTCTATGCCGTATAACATAAGACTACGATCTAATGCCTATAATATTACCCAGAGCTATTTTTTGTTTAGAAGCATAAAAAATGATTAATCATAATGTAACATAAGAAAACGGAGAAAAAGGAAAACACAACATTCATCATTGAGTTTTATGGGACATAAAGCAAAATAATAAAGGAAAAGAAGGAAGGGTTTTCTTTAACAATCATCTGATTCGTGTAACACATGGTCTTCACTTCATTTATGCCAATTTTTTTTGGGTTGGGCCCTCGGTTCCTCCTCATTAATTAAAAAAAAAAATCATAAATAGCATAGTTAGTTATATATGGCAAATATATAAATTATTGTATTAAAAATATGAAGAAAAATTCAGTAAACAAATATATATATAAATAGGAAATTTATAAATTTGATAAATATGTGTATAATATATTATAAATTAACAAATTAACAAATAAAAAATGCGATACTAAATATATATTAAATTTAGTTGTTTTTAATATATATGATAAAATTATAATTATTAGTGAGATGATAATAGTTTAATATATCAAAAAAATAAAAAATAGTAAATAATTAAAAAAATCATTTTATACATTTTTTTTTTTATGTTCTTGTAAAAGAGAAAAAGTAATTAAAATTATATCAAAATGTACTTGAATACCCCTATTTTTACAAAATTAAATTTAGGGGATGTTAAAAACAAATTTAACATCTAATACTTTCTATAAAAATTAACATTTTCAGTTGAAAATTAGTCATGTGAGTAGTACTTGACCAATAAACTGAGTTTGCTTTTTTTTTTTTTTTTTTTTTTGGGGATAATTTCTAAAACTGATTGAGGAAAAAAATTATAAAATGTAACAAAACAAAAACTCACTGTTTTACTATCAACGAATGACACAAATATTTCTACAGTTGCTTCAACACAAGAGAGGAAGAAGAATGAAAACTTGAAACTACCAAGAGATTACCATGGTTGTTTCCTTTCTTTTCAACATCAAGGGGCTTGATTGAGATCAATGCAGCTTCTTTCATCATAAACCCAAAACCAGGAAACTCCAGCAAAGGTGCATACCATAGCTTCATGCTCAAATCTGGAATCGCACTCCTCTCTAACGATGACTCAAACACCATGGACAAGTCCAAAGAGCTTCTTAACTCAACCAATTGTTCTTTAGCCATGGAAAGCTTACCTAGACTGTTCCCATCAGTGATCACCACATCTGAAAGAGTCCGAAAACTCGTAACCACCTGTTTCTACAAATGGCGTCTTGCAAATCCATCAATCAATGATGAAACCATCCAAACTATTCTCAATTTAAGCTCCTTGTCATTTAAAAACTATTGAATTTCACATTATTTTCTTTGTGCTCTTTGGTCTGTTTGTTAATCAGCGAATAATTTTTTTCTTTTTCAAGAGAACTTGCTCGAAGAATAATCGTGCAGTTATTGAGCTTGCTACCAAATTGGGCATTCCATTTTAGCAATGAAAGATCACTAGACATGTGATGAACAGTATGGGTGGTTGTTGGACGTCAGATTATTTGTTGTCCAATCCCATATAGTTCGGTATGGATTAAAAGATGGTTTAAATATAATGATAGTCATTTTTATAATGCCAAAGTCTTTTCAAAGCTGTTGGTAGGGATGGCAATTTGCCCCGCACGGTCCGATATCCGAGGTGCACCGCCCCTAATGGGACGGTTTTTCTCCGAAAATTCGGGGATGCGGGACGGACTCGAGGCAAATGCCTAAAAATCGAGTCGGGGAAGGGCGGGGGACGGGGAATAATAATTCCGTCTCGAACCCGCCCCGATATATATATATTTATTTTTTTTTTTTTACAAAATTTCATTTATGTAAAATCATTTTCTTCTTTTCTTTTCATTTATTTTTTTAAATATGTATTTTATTATAATTGTAAATTTGTTCCTTGATATATTTTATTATATTTTTATTGCATTGTAGTCATTTTCTTTATATTTTAATCATAAAATAATTTTTTTATATAAATTTCTAAAAAAAATATCAATTAAAAAACAAAATGGAGAAAACTGTTCCGTCCCATCCCCGCCCCACAAAATCCCCGATTCCGCCCCGCACCTAAAGAAACGGGAAAAACCACGGGATGGGATGTAAAATTCCCTGCAGGGACGGAGACGGGATTTTAAAAACCGGCCCCGCCCCGCCGCGTCCCGTTGACATCCCTAGCTGTTGGCTTTAAGATTTGAAAAAAACACTTTAAAGTTAAGCATGCTCATATAAGACTAATTCAAAGATGGGTGATCTTTTGGGAAACTCTAATAAAAATTTTTTTATACCAAATGCGATAATTAAATTTGAGATAATATCAGTAGAAAGTGACATTGAGTGTGATTACTAAGTGCAGTGGTTAAATTTGAGATAATATCAATAGAAAATGACATTAAATTTGATGGTAAAATTGATGACAATATTAACAGAAAATGATAAATTTATCGATGGAGGCATTATGTTACAACCTGGATTATTCAAACCCACCTTGCCACCACGATGGACAAGAAGCTAAAGATGTTAAGATTTAATCTCTTTGATATCCTTGAGAACTTCACAAGTGAATAGTAAAGGAGATTATTACGATGCAAGCTGGACTGGGATTTGGTAAGAAGGTGAAAAGGTTTGGAGACATCTGCCCAGCTCCTTCATTTTCTTCCTTTCTTGTCATTTGTTTGTTTGAGTTTTTTTTTTTTTTTTTTTTTTTTTTTTTTTTTTTTTTTACGTTTTATAATTTTTTTCCTCAATATAGTTTCAGAAATTACCCAAAAAAAAGAAAGAAAAATCAATATATTGGTCACGTGCTACTCAGTTAATCAATTTTTAACAGAAAATATTAACATTTAATGGTTTGATTTATAAAGGGCATTAGATGTTAAATATTTTTTTCACAGTCCTCTAAATGTAATTTTTTGAAAGTAAAGGATATTAAAATATATTTTGGCCTTAAAATTATTTATTTTTCAAAAATACATATTTCTTTAACTTACAAAATACGATAATATGTTTAATACATATTTTAAAATTTTCACTTAAAAAAAAAACTTGTATTTTTCTATACCGTTTGAGATTGATACAAAAAATGGAATTTAAAAAAAAAATACATATTTACACATATTATATATGTATTATTTGTGAAATTATTAACTAGGATAAATAGTATGCCGGTATGAGAAAAATATAAAGTTGGAAGAAAAATTTTAATTTATTTTATGGAAAATAAAATTTTTAATCTTTTCTTTCCTTTGGTTTTGGTTTGTGAGGGGAAGCATTTTGTGAAGCCTTAATGAATGGCCCACTCGGACACTCCAGCTCAATGAAAATAACCGAGTTTGGTTCATGTGGATCCATTTAAGCTTTTTCAATGGGCTAACCTAACTCCAGAAAGAAAACCCAAAAGTGCTATAAGAGGACACATAATGATACAGATCATTAACTAATACTGAAACCTTATTGGACAAAACATGACACACAAGCATTAATGAAACGGTGCGGATCGATCAACGCGATGAAACGCGAAACTTATTTCATATCGCCCACTGCCACGTCATCAACTTCCATCGGTAGTATTGCATTCAAATATTGGAACGTCGTCATCTTGAACGTCTTCCGGTACAAACCCAGGTCTTCATCTCTTCCCATTACTTCATCTTTTTTCTTCTTCCATGGACTACAGTTTCTTCTTCTCCATATACAAGAATAAGCGAAGAAATAAAACACAGTGAATAAAGCAAAAAAGTATAACCATCCTCCATGCAAAAAGAATTGCAGCTTCATGTAGTTCGCATTTTGCAGCACATTTCTTCTTTTTTTCCAGCTTCATGGACTACATTTTCTTCTTCTTTCTGAAAATAAGAATCAAATTGAATAAAACATCAATGTTAACCTTTCGAAAACATAGAAACATAATTTAAAAAAAAAAAAAATCATTGCAAATCTTTTATCTTTGTGTACAAATGTATATGGAAGCCACAGCAACATAAAAATAAAAACTTGGGGAATCTCCAATGTCAAATTGTATGTTGTTATTGTCATTTTCAAATTTTAATATTGATATGTCTTTTGTAATGATAAATGTTAATGTCAATATTAAATTTTAACATTACCTCTATAATGATATATAATAAAAAATAGTATTGAAAAATATGTATTTTATTTAATTATATTATTTTATTTTATCTACCAGAAAAATTTAGATTAAGTACATTTTTTTAGGTTTGACAATTAAAAAAATGAAAAGCTGAAAAAGTCTAATATTTAATAATATAAATTCTACAAATTTTATTATAATAGATCGATCAACTATTAAAAAATATCAATTGTATTTTTTTTTCACAACTTTAATATCAAAAAGTAAAATAATTAATTGAAAAGATCACACGGTGAATTGTTAACGTGTGTTGGACAATAGCTTTTGAAATGGTACCTGATCTGATATCACTGTATCTTATCAAGGTTTTTTTAAGATTGGGCTATCTGTCAAATAAATATTTAAATGAGGAGCCAGAAGCATTAATTTAATTTTAAGTCAATAAACTCCAGCTAGATTATTTTATATGCATATATATATTAACATGAATCCCTATATAATATAGGGCATAAGTAATTATAATAAATGATTTAAAAAATAATATATAATAATTAATTATATTTAAATTTAATGATGGTATGTGGAAAAAAAATTTTATCAACTATCTTACTTTTATATATAATATAAATAATATACATAATATCATAAATAATAATTAAATAATAATATTTAGGCTTTTATGTTATTATATATTACATGCACGTTTACATACAAAATTTTTAAATTATATTATATGTATTATTTGTTATTAAAAAATAATCTAAAACAACAAATTAATAATAAGTAGAAATTAAATATAACAAAACAAATAATAATAAAAAATTAAAAAAAAAAAAAAACTTGTTCATCCATTAAAACCATTTCAACACTATCAATTATTGATTTACCGTCAAAGCTTAGGACCTCTCAAAATTTTGGGACTCAAACTTTGAGCAATCATTATATCTTGTTAGCGTTAATTTGGTTGATAAAATCAATTTGTCTGACCATATTTAAAAACTTATTTAAAAATATTATTATTACTAAGTACATTTGAATTTAAATTTTTTATTAATATATCTCGTACAAGTTTGTCAAAAATTAAAAGTTTGACATATATATATATAATATTATTTAAATATGGAATTCAAATTTAAAAATGTTTATCTCTTTAATTTTTCTCATACATATACAATTTTTATACCTTGTTGATTATGTTTCATCTATAGAATTCAAATTCAAATTTATATTTATTGATATAATATTTTCCATATATGGATTTCAATTTCAAATTAAAATATATTATTTGATTCTTTGCAAATAATTAATTTTCTTATATTAAATTCTTATAATATAATTTAATAATTATAATGATTATTATTATTATTATTTAGCATATAAATATATTTTTATCTTATGAGGTAATTTATCTATGAAATTCAAATTCAAACATATTATTTGATTCTTTACAAATAATTAATTTCCCTATATTAAATCCTTATTATTATTATTATTATTATTATTATTATTATAACTTAGTTAATAAAAATTTGAATTTAAAAAGAGATATATTTATATACATATATGTAACACCCCGTCCCAAAGCACATCAGAAATTTCTAAAATTTGACCAAAGTTGACCGGGTTTGACCGTCGTTGATCGAGAAGGGGTCAAATGTTGACTTTTTGCTTCTGATGGAATTTCACATTGACCGAGGTACCGTTATGAAGTACACATTGTGACGAGTTCATATACTAGTAGCACGTCAAAAACAGAGCTATGGTTTGAAAGTTATGAGCAAAACAAGTTTAGGTCCAAACTGTCCAAGGGATGTCCGAGTTGACTTTTTATTCATGCAAAGGTGAGCTTTGACTCATGCATGGTTGTGAAGTACTCGTCAATACGAGTCCGTAGACTAGTGGCACGTCCGATTTGGACATGTGGTTTGAAAGTTATGGACATGCAAAAGTTTCCGAATATAGTATTATTTTAACATATTTGGCTTGAGTGAACGGTGTGTGCCACGTGTCACAATTTCATCCAATCCCGTGAGTGAACAGTGTCACCCATAGGTGGCTTTTATTTTGGCAAAACGCGTGAGCCGGCGGGGAAAGGAGAGAAAAAGAGGAGGAGAGAGAGAGAGAGAGAGATAGAGAGAGAAACCCACCGGCCACCACCGTTCACCCACTTCCCGCCACCAGAACAGTACATGTGTCACCCTAGCTTGAAGCCCACCTGAAAGCCGGCCGGCCAACCAAAAATCACGTCCAACCGACAGTCGATGCGCCCAGATCGAGGCTTTTTCCGGCAGCGGTGCCGATTCTTTAAACCTAGATTTCTTCCTATTCCGGCCACCGTTTGCCTCACTGCTGGTCCTGTTGAGTTACCCATCACCAGATCTACCTTCCCACCAAAAATCACAGCCAGTGGCCACCGGACGCACCGCCGGCGGTGGCGGATTCCGGTGACCACGGCGGCTCGCCGGGAAATCGACTTTCCGGCGAGTTTCCGACTGCACCACCCCTCCTTTCCCACTAGTTCTAACCCTTTGAACCCAAATCCGGTGTCCCCTTTCCTCAAATCTCAACGGATTGAGAGAATCGAGGAATTGAATCCCAAAAGTTTTCCAACGAGATTTCGGCCACCACGAGTCCGATCTCTGGGAGGTAAGCCTTAATCTGTGATCCTCGTTCCACCAGCTGCGATTCGATATATTATTCGTCAATTTTGGTTAACGTTTGTGTTAAACCCCCCGGATACCTAGTATTATTTATCCGAATAAAATATTAATTTATTTGAGATGTGTAATATTTTTGTTTTAGGAGCACGTGTACGTTGTGGAATTGATCCCATGGAGGATCTTGAATTAATTGCATACTCCAGGTGAGTGACCCACCTTAAAAATTATTTTGGGATGTTAAAATATATATATTTTGTGTTAATTGGTTATTTGAAAAATATATTGGATGTGTTGAATATTTAGTAAAGTTATATTTGGAATTTTGATGCCAAAATTGAATGAAATTAAATATTTATGCATTATAAAATATTTGGGTTTTAAGGAATTTGAGATTTTGGTAATTATTATCAAATTTCATTGTCAAAATATTTCATAATTAAATATTTGGTAAATATGTTTTATGTATTTGATATTAAGAGAATTTCTATCTAAATTATATTGCCAATGTATGTTGTTTTAATATATGTTTGGGTGTCAAAAATATATTTGGAAATTAAAAGAAATTGTGATTTAATTGTATTTATTACGCATGAGTAAGGTGTTTTCATTTAATTAATTGTATTTGGGTTTTAATATTATTTTTGGATATGATTTGATTTTAAATATTTCAAGAAAATATTGGTTTAAGTTTAGTGGTTTCAAATTGTATAATTATGCCTTAGAATATTATTTGATTGATTTTATGATTTGGGGAAAAATTAATTGTATATTATTATCGGTGGATTTTATGCTGGAAATGTTAAAGAAAAATGTGGGAGGTTGAGTTCGAAAAATGGTATAATTCCCACGGTGAATTTTGAAAAAATTATGAATCTTTTTATAATAAAATTTAGTTATTTATTTTAGACGCACTCATACAGTACTGGTGTTCTGTACTGTATATGTGGATGAGCGCGCAAGTTATAATGTCTCCCGTGAGTTGTCACTGGACCGATGGTAGGCAAGTTTTATATATAGTGCACATAAGCCGCCCCCTCCATGGCCGGGATGACGGTTTAAGTAGCGGTGTTGTCGGGATGCCGAAGCAACCGTATGCAAGTTTCTCTCTTTAACCTCCCGCCGGACGGTGCTCGGGACGCTGGGTATCGAAGGGCGTCACTGGTATATGGTGTGGTGCGTCAAGTATAAATTTTCAGACAAAAATTTCAAATCCTAAAAGTTTTAAAATCGTATTTAAATTAAATGTATTTTATTTGTGTTACCATCTAATTATAATTATTTAAATTACATTTTTGACATTGTTTATTTTGATTGATTAAATCAAATTTTATGAATTAGATATATTGAAAGTTTTTCCTTTATGTTATATTTCTTTAATGCAAGTGTTCCAAATTTATTTATTATATTTTATTACATTTTATTCATATTTGGACTATTTAATTATTTATTAAATTAATTATTACTTGTTTTGTGGGACATAAAATATTGGGTTTTGCGAAAATGTTTTAAAAGGAAAACTTTTCCAACCGAGTGAATCGTGAGGGTTTTAAGAGAAAATATTATTTTCAATTAATTATTATTTACTTACTTATTCATTCTTAATTAATCAAATGTACTATAATTATCGTTGCTTTATATTTGTACAGTAGATAGGGTCACTCACCGAGATAATTAGCATCTCACGTTTTTAAATTTCGTTCCCTTAGGTTCTGGCTAGTCGACGTTGATCGTCCGGGGGCGAACTCAACGTCTCGATTTGTTGCTGAAGCCCAAGAACCATTTCACTCCTTTCCTCTCCACTTTGTATCATTTCTTATTCTATTATTGTATTAAATTCATATTTACTGAATTTATCAAAATGCTCTGTATACTAATTGGACTGGTATTTATTAAATTATGCATTTATTTCCCTGAATTTATTTTGAAGTGCTGAAAATTTGAGGATACAAATTGTAGTAAGGTGAGAGGAATAAGGAGATATTATTGGAGTGTGTTTTCTGTGTAGAAAATTTTTGATTAGTCCTACATTTAGGGGAGGTGCTGTCGGATTTTTTGTTGGAAGGTTCGGTGGTATTTCCTTGGGATCAGGGCTTGTCTAGGGTTCCGGAGAGGAATTTTAGACGGATCCTGACAATATATAGTTTCACTTCCATATATGTTAACTTGTACATTATGATGTATATCAATATCAAATTATATATAATTTATGGAGTGTTGTATATATTTTATTTCAATATTATATATGATTTGATTATGACATACATTTAATGTGCATGTCAATATTCATTACAGCAAAATTTTTACTATATAATATATATTATTAGCAACAATCTATATAATATATAAAAATAAAATATATATAACATATAATTTTATAATCATATTTTTATATATAAAAACATTTAAAATACGTTTAATTAAGAGAATCATGTATATCTAAATACGATTTGTGTCATATATAATATTATAGTAATAAAAATATATAGTTAATTCTTTCACTTCACGTTTGAGATATATAATAATCAATTGACCAACTTGTTGCTCTCTTCACGTGCATGGTAATTATATTTACAATATTATAACAATAAATATATAGTTATTTATTATTAATAAATAATAATATATATTTATTATTATTTTATAATAATAAATTTTATATATTTTTGGATACATTTGTAAAAGCTAAAAAATTTTATAATCTTTCAATCAATTATATAATATTATAATAGTAAAAATATATATTTTTAATACAACTAATAAAAGATAAAATTTTTTTATACTTTTTAATAATTGTTCCATTTAAAATTGATTAATATTTTAATAAGATCATAAATAATAATAAATATATATATATATATATATTTTATTATTGATTTTGACAAAAAATTATAAAAAAATGAGAATGACACACTAACTATTCTACATTTATATATTATATAGATATATATATATATATATATATATATATATAAAATTAAATATATAAGATCCAGCAAATGAATAGCACATTTAGTTCCTATTAGTGTGACGTGGATCTCAATTTGATTTCTTGAAGTTGGGTGGATTTGAGCCCTCAGCGGCCCTAGCCCTACGGGTAGTATTACACATGTGAATGTGGCAGATTATATATATGTATTTACGCACATACATAATTTGGTACAGGTGCATTAATATATATATATATATATCTAGAATTTTTCTATGGTCAGGTAGGACCTGATCAATATGATATAGTCTAAAAATGTGAAAAAATAACCAACCATTGGATTTCAACTTATCATATGAATGACTCAGATTATTTTTTGTCACACGTGAGAAAAAATTACTTGACAAAAAAAAATTCTTCTAACCTTTCCGCTATTCTTTTCCTTCTCGCTCGCACTACTCTTTCATGCAGACCTCATCGTTCAAAATTCTCAAATCCACCATCTACCACTCGCACCACCATCCCAGCCCACCATGAGTACCAACTTGCTTTTTTTCCTTACACTTTTTCAACAACTTCTATTCTCAGCTCCTCCAACATATTTCGTCCCATGGATACATACTTGTTGCTCCTCAGGTATACTTGGTTAATTGGTCTGGCTCCAAATCACTATCAATTACTTATTTAATGTATTATTTATTTATTTATACAAACCCCATGCATTCAATATTCTTTTTCTACTAGCTGCTTGGTGGTTTAAATAAGAAATATTTCATATTTCCTTCTGCTTTTACTTTGCTTACTCTTTCTCTTTGGCCGTCTTTTTGAGTATATATTATTAAAGATGTGATTTTTAGGTTTTTATTAATGCAGTTGTACTAGATCTATAAATTGCCTCCAAGTGGGATCGAAGAAATCGACATTGTGACAAAAGTCATGGGTTGGTTGTTGGATCCGTAAGGACTGTAGCCCCTGCTTCCAGAGAACATGGAAGCAAACATGAAAGCATTGGCTCTGGTAGGCCACAACAGAGGAGGGAAGGAAGCAAAGGAGGGAGTTCATCAAAGTAGAGAGAGAGAAAAAATTACTTTGTGAGCAAAGCTGACACTTCTACATTGCAAAAGCGTTGGGTTTTGTAAATTTTTTTAATTTTATGTTATTTTCTTTTTTCAAATTCCTTTGTATATATATTTTTTTATACTTTTACAAGTATCATTCAAAATAATAAAATTCAAATTTAACAAAAAAATTGAAAACCAATTGAAAATTATAAAATTAAAAGATAATAAAAATAAAAATCATGCTTGTAAGAATATAAAAAAATAGAAAAAAATTACAAAAGAAATAAAAAATAATAAAAAATTAAAAAAATTTACATAAGCCAATGCTTTTACATTGGTCCCTTAATTTTTTTTGTTATCTTTCAATTTCGTAATTTTCAACTAGTCTTTTTTTTTTTTTAAATTAAGTTTGAATTTTATAATTTTGAATGATATTTATAAAAATACAAAATAATAATAATAATAATAATAAATTATAAAAAAATTAACAAAAACCAACGACTTTTACATTGTAAAAGCGTCGAATTTGACATCTCAATTTTTTATTTGTTTATTATTTTTGTTATTTTTGTTAATATACACAAACGCTCAATCCAAAAACTAATGGTTTTAGCTTTTTGTGAGACCAAAACTATGTATTTATTTCCTAGCCACGTGTATGCATTAAGTATGTTTTAATTTCTCCCGTAGCCACATGTATAAAAAGCCAATCCTTTTTAGTATATCTTGATTTTTTTATTAGAAAAATAAATACATGGGTTTATGAATTTTAATCATTGTCTTCACTCTGTTTGGAGCTTTATAGTTCAAAGCTGATGCAACGTAAAAGCGTTACTTTTGTAAATTTTATTTAACTTTTTATTATTTTTTTAATATTTTTACAAATATGATTTTTATTGTTTTGTTATCTTTTAATTTTATAATTTTTAATTGATCTTTAATTTTTTTTGGTTACGTTTAAATTTTATTATTTTAAATCATGATTATAAAAGTACCAAAAATTATATAAAAAAAAGAAAATAATAAAAAAATTTTAAAAATTTACGAAAGCCAATGCTTGTAAAAGCGTCGGCTTTGGCTTCCAATTTTTTTTTGTTATCTTTCAATTTTATAATTTTCAATTTATTCTCAATTTTTTTTGTTAAATTTGAATTTTATTATTTTAAATCATGCCTATAAAAGTACCCAAAAAATTAGAAAAAAATTACAAAAGAATTACAAAAAAAGAAACTAATAAAAAATTAAAAAAGTTTACTAAAGCCAACGGTACAATGTAAAACCATCGGCTTTGGCCTCTAAATTTTCTTTTGTTATCTTTTAATTTTGTAATTTTTAATTGGCCTTCAATTATTATTTTTTTTTATTGAGTTTAAAATTTATTATCTTAAATGATACTTATAAAAATATAAAAAAAATTAAGAAAATTACAAAAGAATTAAAAAATTAAAAAATTAAAAAAATTACAAAGGAATTAAAAAAATTACGAAGGAATTAAAAAAATTAAAAAATTAAAAAAATTTACAAAAGCCAACGCTTTTACAATGTAGACGCGGCGGCTTTGCTCACAAAGTAATTTTTTTTCTCTCTATGCTTTGATGAACTCCCTCCTTTGCTACCTTCCCTCCTCGGCTGTGGCTTACCAGAGCCAATGCTTTTAGGTTTGCTTCCACGTTCTCTGGAAGCAGGGGCTACAGTTCTTGCGAATCCAATAGCCAGTCCGTGAATTTTGTCGCAGCGTCAATTTCTTCAATACCACTTGGAGGCAATTTATAGATCTGGTACAACTGCATTAATAAAAACCTAAAAATCACATCTTTAATAATATAAAGACGCCCAAAGAGAAAGAGTAAGCAAAGTAAAAGCAGAAGGAAATATGACATATTTCTTATTTAAACCACCTACCAGCCAATAGAAAAAGAATATTGAATGCGTGGGGTTTGTATAAATAAATAATACATTAAATAAGTAGTTGACAGTGGTTTGGAGCAGACCAACTAACTAAGTATACTTGAGGAGCAACAGGTATACATGGGATGAAATATGTTGGAGGGGCTGAGAATAGAAGGTGTTGACAAAGTGTAAGAAAAAAACCAAGTTGGTACTCATGGTGGGCTAGGATGGTGGTGTAAACGATAAGATCTGTGTGAAAGAGTGGTGCGAGCGGGAAGGTTAGAAGAATTGTTTTTTGTCAAGTAATTTTTTCTCATATGTGATAAGGAATAATTTGAGCTGTTTGTGTGATAAGTTGAAATCCAATTGTTAGTTGTTTTTTCATGTTGTTGGATCGCACCATATTGGTTAGATTCGACCTGACCATAGAAAGACTATATATATATATATATACACGGTCCAAATAGTTATTAATTAGTCCTCTCTGTATCGTATATACCAAAAAATTCATACACTCATTTAACAATTACGTACCTTGAAATATTTATTTTGGTTTATTATTAGGAGCATGAGGTAATATTACTAAAAAAAAAAAATTATAAAATTGCATGCGGTAAAATGGAAAGGAAACCAGCAACGGTAACAATAATCATAATTCTAGAAAAAAAAAATCACAATTATAGTACTAATAATGATTATTAGTGTTTCTTCAAAATATATATATATATATATATTAGCGTTATTTTATTATCATAATTATAATACTAATAATGATTATTAGTGTTATTTTATTGTTTTTCTTTTCTATCTTTAATATTAGGGATACCAAATTAATATTTCAAAATCTGGATCAAATCTCATGCTTTGATATTTTATTGATTAATATATTATAAAAATTTTAATTATGGATAAGTTAACCCTCAAAAGATAAGTGTAAATCAATCCAATATTAACACCTGATAATTAATACACATCTTATAATATTTATTTTGCATCCCTAATATTATTCATCTCTATATTTCCCCTTGCTTTTTTGCCAGATTTTCTATTCTCTCTTTATTTCTTTGAAACAACAACATAATAAATAATCTTTTTCTTTAATTAAAATAAGCCTTCTATTTCATTTATTTTCTACCAAATTGGACTTTTCAGCTAGGAGTGATTAATAGTTTTATCATATTTAATCAATCATAAAATACAATTTGTTACCTTTAAGCTATGATGTTAAAATCTTGAAATATAGGCTCTCTATTTAAGAAAAAAAAAAAATTGCATTTTGATATATCAAAAGCGCTTACCGCAGTTTGCCAAAAATCCCTTGAATTAAAATGTGATAAATTGAAATTTGAATGCCTAAATTAAAACCTTACAAATTTGAAAGCCAAAATTGCAACTTACTCAAACTATATAATACTAGAATGTAATTGATCTTCATACTAAACAAGCAAATTATTTTTGATCATTTTATAAGAGACACCAAAATGTTTATCAAAAGCATTTATGAATGATATATATCTAAATATCATTAATTAACATTTGGTATAACTTAAATATGGATAAATTAATTTTTAAATGAGTAAATAAATTTAAAAAATAAACCAATTAAATATATATTGTCTTGCATTTATCAAAATACATATTATTTATCCTCCATGTCATTAAAAAAAATAAATTTGATAAATATATTTTGATAAATCTAGCATTACATGTTTATTTTTCCATTCTTCCATTTCCTTCCTCCTACTGTCCTCTCAAGTAAGCATGGCGTACAAACCACTAGATTGATTGTGATCTCCTCCTCCCCTCGTACAGGCTGTACAGCTACAGTGAAGTGTCGCATAAATTTTTATCTTCAGACAAATAACATGCCTAATTATACATTTTACGCAGCTAGTAAGTTCCCATAATTTTTTTGCTTTTCACGCGCCACTTGTAGCTCATTGTTCAAAAAATACAGAGATGCCAGTTAAATTTAACCTAAATATCTGTCGATTGATAAATGATCAGTATGGACTCCATGACATCCCAAGGTCAATTTGATCATATCCTAAGAATTCAAAAAATGAAAAAAAAAAAATCAAAAACCAAAAATAAAAGCACAGGTATCATTTAGTAAGGTGCTGGTTTTATGTTTATTTTTCTATTTAATTACGTGTAATTTGCTTAACTCAAATTTTTTAAAACAACAATCTAAAATTGTACTCAATTTTTTCTCCTATAACTTGATAGTTGATTGATATGTCTAATAATACTAACACTAGCAAACATTTGAAGGTAACATACAAATAGATTAAAAATGCAAAAATCAAAAATAAAAAACAAACATGCTACCAAATGGCACCATAGCTAGTTTTAAGGGAGTTAAAATTTGATTTGTAATGCTAAAGCTATTATATAAAGATATACAAGCTGATATATATATATATATATATATATATATATATATATATATATATATATATATATATATATATATTGAATTTATATACAAGTAGATTTTAAATAGCTAATAACTAAATTGAGTTTATATATTTATATGCAGAGTTTCGTTATATAAAAAGCCAGACAAAGAAACTACTAAGGATAATTAGAATAGAAATAATGATTTTTTTTGGTCCATTAATATATAAATACCAAAATAATCATCAAATTTATTTATATATAGTTTTATAATTTGAATTTGAATTAATAAATTTGATAAATTATAATTTTATTATTTTAACCATGGTAATCCTAGCCGGCTTGTTTAACTTTTTCGGGCCACCATTGTTAAATTGTCAGGGAGCTTAACGATGCAAAAGGTATTACTGGAAGCACAGCACAACTTACGACGTCTCTAATGTAATAAACTGTAAATTGATATGACTTGTACAACCAAAATAAGCAAATACGAGGAAGAACAATTAAAAATTTCGCTGAAAGGGAAAGCTCGTTTCCATTTTTTTTTCTGCAAAATTATATTCTTTTTATTTAGAAAACAAAATAATATTAATAACAATATTGATGGCAATGTTTCTTTTGAGATAGCTTAGTAACAATATCACAATATCCACATTTCATATGTGAGGATTTGAGTTAAACTAATCTTAATGATAAAAAAAATATATATATGATAATGGTAACAGGTCCCTCAAAATTTAATTTTATAAGGTAGACTTTCACTGTCTCTTCAGCTTTTTTCTCCATACATATATATATACACACACACACATATATGCTACAAATAGATATTAATTGGTCCTGTCTATATCATCTATATTATAATTTTCAGCGCGAGGGGAATTATCACACATTAAGTTACTGTATACCAAAAAATTATACACTCATTTAATAATTACCTACCTTGAAATATTTATTTTGTTTCATGGCTAAGAGCACCACAAAATATAGACGAACAAAATTATTGAAATTGCATGCGGTAAAAGGGAAAACCAGCAACAGTAACAATAATCATATTTCTGAAAAAAAAAATCATAATTATAATAATAACTATTAGTGTTTCTTGAAAAAAAATATATTATAACCGTTATTTTATTATCATATTTATAATACTAATAATGATTATTAGTTTTATTTTATTGTATTTCTATCCTACTTCTAATATAAAGGATATCAAAATAATATATCAAAATTTATATCAAATATTATGTGTTAATATTTTATTAGTTAATATATCATTATAACTTAGTTATGGATAATTGAAATCTTAAAGTGATAAGTATAAACCAATTAAATATTATTTGGTATTTGGTATACCTCTTAATATGTTTAATCCTGATATTATTAATCTCTATATCTCCACTTGCCCCTTCTACCATTTTTCTTGTTCTCTCTTCATTTCTTAGAAACAACAAAAATAATAATTAATATGTGTATATATATATGTATATCTTTTTAACCGAAACGAGCTTTCTATCGTATTTAATGGTTTTATTATATTTAATCAATCATAAAATACAATTTGTTACATTTAAGCCCTATAATGTTAAATTATTGTAATTTAAGGCTCTCTGTTTAAAACCAAAAAAAAAAAAAAAAAAAAAGGCCTTTTGATATCGCAAAACCATAAGCATAGTTTGCCAAAAACTTATTATTAAAATGTAATAAATTGAAATTTGAATACTTAAATTAGAATGTTTTAAATTTATTTACGAAATTTGCAACTTACCCAAACTATAGAATACTAAAATGTAATTGATCTTCAAGCAAATTATTTTATATCTTTTTTTAGTAGATACATCAAAATATTTATGAATATATTATTAGTTAACATATTTATATAATCAAAATTAAATCAATAAACTTTTAAATGAATAAATAAATAAATAACATAGACTAATTGAATACATATTGTCATTATATTTATTAAAATAAATATTAATATCATATTATTTTTTACATCATTTGATAAATATATTTTAATAAATCTAGCATGCTGTTTCATTTTTTCATTCATTCATTTCCTTCCTCCTATTTTTCTCATGACCAAACATAGCCGACAAACCACTCGATTGATTATGATCTCCTTTCCTTCTCGTACGGGCTGTGCAGGTATAGTGAAGTATCTCATAAACTTTTATCTTCAGACAAATAACATAGTACGTATTTATACATTTTACAACAAGTACATCTCCATAAATTTTTTGCTTTTCAAGCGCCAATTGTAGCTTGTTTTTCAAAAAGCACAGACGCCAATCAAACTTAACTCCATGACTTCCCAAGGTCAATTTGATGATATCCTACGAATTTAAAAAAAAAAAAAATAATAATAATAATAATAGGGATCAGGTGCTGGATTTATATTAATTTGCCTAACTCAAATGTTTGAAACAACAATTTGAAATTGAGTAGTATCAGGTGCTGGATTTATATTAAATTATATATATATATATATATATATATATATAATTTGCCTGATTCAAATGTTTGAAACAACAATTTCAGATTGTACTCAATATTTTCTCCACAATTTTTTAATTAATCGAAATGTCTAACAAACCATAGCTACCACTAATATTAATAAATATTTGAAGGTTACACATAAATATATTAAAAATATAAAAACTCCTAATAACAAACGAATAGGCTACCAAATGGCACCGTTGCTAGACTTAAGGGAGTTAAAATTTTGATTTACGAAGACGGAGCTAGTATATAACGCTGTAGATGTTGATTTATTTATTTATTTATTTTTTGGGGGATAAATACACAAGTACATTTTAAATCAGCTAATAACTAAACCGAGTTTATATATCTATGTGTAAAGTTTTGTTATACTAAACCGAGTTTATATATCTATGTGTAAAGTTTTGTTATACATAAAGCAAAATAAGGAAAATAAAAAGGATAAATAGAAAAAAAATAATTTTTTTATCCAATAATAATATTATAGTTATTAAAAGATTTACTATTTATTTAATAATAATATGTATTAAAATATTATTAATTTATATATTTTTTTAATACTTTTAAGTATAGGTAAATAAATAAATTAATTAAATATTACCATTATACCATTTGCTAACTTTTAAGGTTATTGTCTTTGGTCATCGGTAGTCTCAGCGGCCATAGTTAAACTTTTTTGGGCCATTGCTAAATTGCCAGGGAGCTTAGTGATGCAAAAGGTATTAATGGAAGCACAGCACAACTACTTACATCGTCCCCAATGTAATAAAATGTAAATTGATATGACTTGTAAAATAAATTGAACGAAACTAAACAAATATGAGGAAGAACAATTAAAAATTTTACTGAAAGGGAAAAATCTTTTCCAATTTTTTTTTCTGCAAAATTACTTTTTTCTTTATCCTCCTTTTCAACACCTGAAATACTGGAACCTTTTTACAAAATAACTCCTCGTTGAAATGATTGGATAAGAAAGTTGAAGAACTTGTTTCCGAAATGCCACAGTTATTGCGAGTATAACAGAATTAGAAACCAATATTCAATTTATCAACTACAGAAAAGTTGACCGATAGTATTTATGTTACCATTTTCATAAGAAATGCTTCAGAATTTACATACTACAAATAAACATGATAAGAAAATATTATTGTAGGGAATACTTTGTTTTCTTAAGATGCCATGCTGAAGATGAAATTAATATCACCATATCTACAATTGCATGAAACTAAGATTACAGTCGAATTTCGTTAGTTAGGACTCTTTCTCAATTCAACAGAACTCCAGGACAATCTGCTAGATCCTGTCACCAAATGACATAAAACTATGTCGTCACTTCCATTAGATAAACATGAAGCAAAGGCAGTGGAAAATGGCACTTCTTTCATTTTTCACTTAAAACTTTTTTGTTAATATCCATGTCAGCTAATCTCGAAAAGAGTCTTAAATGGAGACTATATGCCGCATATGAATTTGCATGGCTTTTAAATCCCCATTGTTGTCATCTCAAGAATTTGTGCCTTGAAAATTCATGGAAAGACAGGCGTTGCCCTGAAACAATGCATAATCTGTAAGGGACAAATGTAGATATGGTTCGAAGTAAATTAATGAATTGTTTTCTTTGCAAGCGTTGCTTCAGCAAGAATACATGTAAATTGATAAGACAATATACTAAACCTGGATTTCGAGATAGCAGTTTTGTACAAATGTCAAGACAATCCGGGTTCAATCCAGGAAGGATAAGTTGAGAAAATGGAAGACATGTGCTTGACTTTATCTTCTTTAGCACCTGATAAAATAAAAAAATAAAAAAGAAAAATGAAAATTAGAAAGAGAGCAGGTAATATTACTAGTAATTTGAACTTATTTGTAGGTCCCTCTTAGGATTAAGGAGGAAGTTACTACCTGAACATTACTCCTACCACAAAATGGTGGGTAGCCATTAAGGAGCTCAAAAAGAATTGCACCAACACTCCACATGTCAACCTATATTGAAAAACTCTAGATTTCAATCTGAATGATAAACAGACAATCACACAAATATTTAGCATAAAGTTCTTACCTTTTCATCATATCTTTGGAATTGAAGAACCTCTGGAGCCATGTATAGTGGGGATCCACAGACTGTCTCTGCAAAATCATCTGGAAGTACAATTCTGTTGCAATATGGAAAAAACAAAATCAAAAGAATTTTTTTTATTTTGAAAATGCAATGCTAAGAATTAAGTGCTTGAAATATGACATCTATATGGGTTTTAAAAAATATACAGTAAACAGTTAAGACTTCCAAGCTAGTTATCTTCTAGGATTTACCCTGAGAGGCCAAAATCAGCTATTTTTAGCAACAAATCATCCTCAGAACCTGATAACAGAATATTCTGCTCAAATAATAAAACACCAATGTTAGCCAATTTGAAGGCTTACATATTACATTTAGAACATGTAAGCAATAAAATCTGGCTTCTGCAGCTACACAGTAAAAGCACCATATCCATAAACAAATTGCTTATACTTTTTGGTTTAATATATTATTGTAAGGTCAGAACAAACATGAAGCATCAAGCTAGCTAAAATGTAATTTCTCCAAGTTACCTGATAGTACGGATGTTAGAATTTGTAGACTTCCAAGAACAGAAGATTATAAGTTAGTTAACCAGGATTTGTTTATCTTAAGTTTTTGGTCTCAATATTCTGATCGATTAGTACAATAGTCATGATGAGTGGCAAAGTCAATTATATGGCAAGAATATGACTTGCAATTAAGGTAGTTAATAGATTCACAGTGGAAATTGACTTAATATTCAATAAAGATTTATTACCATACAAAAAGAATTACCCAATTAAAATTCAAATTATATTCTTAACACTTTGCTATAACTTAAGCAAATTGATGTTTCGTATGGGTTAATAGCAACATATATCTATATCTGGCTAAAATTTGTTTAAAATCATCTTGGTTGTGATTACAAGTTTATAAATGAACAATAACAGCAATTCTGGTCTGTTTGTAAAGGGAAAATGAAAGTTGGAGGCTGCAGAAGTTAAGATTTCCAGTAATTTCCAGTTAAGTTTCCCTATGCATAGTGAAAATTGAAATTAGAGATGTACCAGCCAGCAGGAATTCATCAATGGCATACTTATTCAGTGATAATTGGTAAACAACACATTCACATTCAGCTCAATAAGCAGGTGGTCTGAACTCTGAACTCCGTAGTTTAAAACCAAGGTGCAGAGTAAGAACAATATTAGTGTCAGTCTGTACATTTACCTCTGGTTTTAAGTCTCTGTGAATGATGTGGTGAGAGTGAAGTAATTCTAAAGCAGCCCCTGCATTGATTACCGAAGTTTAATTAAAAAAAAAGGGTATCAGAAACAGATATATGAAGCACAATGCAAGTACAGAGCTACCAAGCTGCTGCATAAATCTTCTAACGATTTGTTCTTGAACTCTCCCGTGCTGATTGATATAAGAAGCTAGGTTCCCACCAGCACAAAATTCCAGGACCAGGAAGACGCAACTTTTTCCCGGAGGATGGGGACTATTGGCCTTCATTTTTCATGAAACCAAATTGTAAAACATAGTCAACTTCACCGAATTAGAGAATAACTTAGTTTTAAGTTCTAATACAATAAGAATTGTAGGTTTCTTCCATTTGCATTCAATTCACTTCTAGCTGGGAGGAATGTTTCTCAAACTATACATCCAGCATTTCCCTCTGCCAACATCCATATGCCGGCGGTTTATGGAGGGGTAATAAATGAAATTTGAAAGAGGATTTTACATAGACAGAGTGAGGACTTGGTGAAGGCCCTTCTGGTTTTATTTAAGAAAATGGTGGAGAATATTACTAATGAATAGAAAAATCAAGAACTACAAAAAGAAAGTGTTACAAAGGATAGCGGCCGTGCATTGTGGAGGCAGGAATACAAACTAATTTGATGGATGAAGGGAATGTGTGACAAACATGCAATGCTTCACGGAATAGCTTAATCAGATAAAAGGAGAAATTTATAAATTCATCATCAACCATGTGACTTTGAGTCTCTGACTGTTTATTTATCTTACCAAATCCAACATTTTGGTTTTGGACACCAATAAATGCAGAGTTATTGGAAACACCTAATATGTGGACAACCTTTGAATATAGACAAATCTGGCACATGGAAATGTACCACACCCGATACTCACATCCTACTAGAACATAGATCATCAATAAGGTGCTTAAATCTCGAAACATAAAAAGTAGCACTTTCTGAGTTTCTACTGTCATATTATTCCTGTACTTTGATTTGGAGGTTCAGAACTTTGACGGGACAAGGGGCAATCAAACCCTACTTGAAATTTGGTTTCCTTGCTTCCCCTTTTACTATCCCCTTTTATCTCATACAAAACCAAAACATCTTAAGGAGTACTTCTACTAGAAGCACAATCCACAAACGCCAACAGGCATAGTACGAGTATTCTATCAGCATACAAATTCAACTAGCTAGCGAAAACAAATGGTTGTCACAAATTCTATTCCCATAGGCCATTGGGCTTCTGCTTTCTTTCGTTTTTGTTTTTTTTTTTTAAAGAAGAAAATAAAATAATATAGAACAACAAACTTAACTTTAAGCCTTTGTTAGCTATAATTACAAATAAATACTATCTACAAGTACAAACATGAACAAAAAATACAAACCAAAGATGAAAAAAATCTGAACCTCATATGGCAACCATATTTTGTGATCACATATAAAAACAAACCGGGCAGACGGGAAACGCAGAACTATTATTTCTTATCAAAATTTAAATAGGAATTTATAAACTCCCATTCAATACTAATTAATTTAGCCAATAACAACTTCAGGTGTCCAAACCTCATTTCAGTCTGATTTTGATGAATAATTATGAACAGGGAAATTGATATACAGGAGCTTAACCGTGAACACAATTCAGTTGTATGTGTTACCGAAAAGATATTGAAGGGCTTTCACAAAATTTTTCCAGGAAAAACCATATAAACAAATAAAAAAGCTTATAAATCTTGCTAAACCAACCAATATTAACTCAATACAGTCAAGAACCCTTAAATAATTTATCAAAATTAGGAAATGGGGTAGCCGAGAAAATTGAAGAAATTGTAGGGAAAAAAGATAAAGAAAAACCTGGAAGACATGGAAGAGACGAATTATGTTGGGGTGGTTAACAGAGGACAAGAAGGTAAGCTCGCAGTTCAAGCAGCTTCTGAGGTGCCTATTGAGCTTTGAAAGATAGACCTGCTTCAGAGCCACTTGTTGGCCAGTGAGACAGTGCTGGGCCTTCCAAACTACAGAGAAGGAGCCTTCTCCAAGCTTTGATTCTAGAATATAGTCTCCCACTCTAATGCCGTCGCAGTTGCAGAGAGTTGTTCCATCTTCTTCCATTTTCCCCTTCTTCCATCAAAAACGTCGCAGGTTACAACAGGATTGACTTACGCGTTCCATTTTATTTTTATTTTTATTTTTTTTGGGTATGCCCCAGGCTTCCCCTTCCCCCAAGACTCGAACCCAGCATTTACTGGTCGGACTGTGGTGTGCTAACCACTGAGCTCCCACACGGGTCGGCCCACTAAATTTTATGCGCTTGTGTTTTGACAACTATTCATGGGCTTGTTTTGTTACGTCAGTGAGTTAGTCATTTTATAATGCTAAATTAATTTTATAAATTATATCAGTGATGGTACATTTACATGTTTAAAGTCGAGGGGGTCGCTGTAGCAGAGCAAGCCACAACCCACACGGGATTCGACTCTTGGATATATCTGGTAATTCGTGTTTGTGTGTCGTATTTGTGTGTCGTATTCGTGTTAACTCGTTTAATAATCGTGTCAAAAATGCTTAATCCGAACACGATCCATTTATTAATCGTATCAGGTACCTAAAATACTAACCCGATCTGTTTATAAACAGGTCAACACGACACGACTTGTTTAACACGATTATTTTAACGGGTCGTGTACCTATTAACCCGTTAATCTAAAATTGACCTATTAACCCGTTAACCCGAAAATTAACCTATTAACCCGAAATTTTTTTTTATTTTTTTTTATTTTTATGTTTTTGTTTTATTAAAGATGTATTTTTTGTTTTTAAAAAATTAGTAATAGAAAATTATTTTTATAAAATTTTTAATTTATAATATTTTTTAGTTATTAAATATTATATTAGTGATAAAATATTAATTTAAAATTAAATTTAAATGGGTTGTAATAGGTGTACAATCATATCGGGTTGAAACTGACACGTTTAATAAATGGGTCGTAACGGGTCAATTTCAAGTTAAACAAGTCAACCCGAAAATGACACGATTAATAATCGTGTTAAACGGGTTGATCCGATTATGACCCGAACCCATTTATAATAAACCCAAACCCATTTATTCCGTGTCGTTTTCGAGTCGTGTGGCTGTATCATGACCCAAATTGCCAGGTCTACTCTTGGGGAGGGAGGAGTGTTTGGGAGCCAGCCACACTAGAAAAATAAATAAATATATATATATATATATATATATATATATATATATACTTAAAGTTGAATTATTCATCTGTGTTTGTACTAATATTTCTAGTCTAAGGTAATAAAGAAGCATAAGAAAAATATCTTATACGTATTAGGAGAAAGAAAAACAATTGGATTTTAGAAATAAAATTTTTTTAATTATCGCACATCGAAATGGTGAGAGATTTGTGGATTACTTTTTTTTACTATATATTGAAGCCTCATTTATTCATGTAGGACACATTTTAATTTTTACTACACCTTTTTACGCTAAAATATTTTTCTCATTTTAATTCTAGTTTTCAATATGTAGCAGTCCTTTTGGCCGCCTATTATTTAGTTTTTATTTAGTGTTGACTTTTAGGCCACCTATTATTTAGCTTTAGCCTTTTAATTTTGTGCTAGTCTTTAGACCACCTACTTTATTGGCTTTTTATTATTTTGGCATTGTTCTTATTTATTTTTTCTTACTTGATTAAAGTCTTTTAATTATTAACGCATTAGAACCTTCTTAATTGTTTATTCTCTACAATTAAATACAATCATTTGATTTTATTATATTTTTTCAATTGTTATTATTATTTTCTTTATTTCCTTCAATCTAGAAGGTGGCACGCTTGTATAATTAGAGATGCCCAGTGTTCGATTTTTCTCCAACATATTTTTTGGCACGCTCGATGGGAACCATCAACTAAGAAGCTGAGATGACTTCAAATGATGATCAAGTCATTCGAGATAATTTATGTCAGATGAATCACGATATAAAAGAGCATAACAGAAAGATGGCACCATCGTTCGAATTCTTGCAACAACAGTTACAGGCCCTCCAAGTCACATTGAAAGGCATGTGGTCAATTTATGATCAGAATGAGTATCAAGTACAGGTCTCCAAGGCCGCCTTTGCCTCGATATTGGCCAATCAGACCGCATCCATCCTAATGCTAGCCTCCAAGGCTGCCTTTGCCCTGGTGTTGACTCCACAACCTGTATCAAACCGATATTAGCCCCTCATACCCCTAGGCCACATTTACACCTACAGGAGTGCAGGCCTCTAAGGCTGCCTCTACCATAATGCTGGCCTCCCAGGCTGCATCCATCTAGTTGCAGGATCTATGAGCTGCATCAACACCTACAGCAGTGCTAGCCCTTCAGGCCACCTCTGCCCTGATAATGGCCCCTCATGCCACATCTATCCAATTGTAGGCCCCTCAGGCCAAATTGACACCTATAGGAGTGCTGGCCTCCAAGGCCGACTCTACCCTACTGATGACTCCACAGGCTGTATCAACCCCAATACTAGCCCCTCCTGCCCTTAGGCCGCATTTGCACCTACAGGAGTGCTTGCCTCCAAGGCCGCCTCTGCCTCAGTGCTGGCTCCCCAAGTTGGATCAATTTCGATGCAGGCCACTCAGGCCGTATTAACATCTAACAGAATGCCAGCTTTTAAAACCACATCCATCTTGATAGCACCTTTGGTCACATCTACCATGGTACTAGCCCCTCAGGCCCTATCCAGAATGATAGTGACTCCACGGACTATATCTACTTGAGTGCAAACCTTTATGGTTATGCAACAATGATGAAACATGTTGAAGACATGGGATAGAAGAGCCAATTTTATGTTTTTCTATCGGTCAGAAATTGAATTCAAGTTGGGGGGCAACCGCTTATGCACCATGGCCGTAACCAAAAGTATTGTCAATATGGCATCCCTCAACCATATCAGCCCGGTCCAAACAACCTTAGGTGGAAAAATGGACATTATAACCTCCAGACTAATCGAGACTTTGGACAGCCAAAGATCAAGAACAATATGAATAAAGTTTTGAGCATGCATTTCAGAGCTGCTTAAAAAGTCATTTTAAAGAGAATTGCTTGTGAGAATATGAAGCATGATCCGAAGGTATTCTGGTCTAGATAGAAGATCAAATGTTGTAGGCGAAGACATTCGAAGACCAACATGATCATGCCAATGGCTATCGTAGCGCAGTAGTATGGAGAGCTGAGACAAAAAAATTGAAATTTTACATGTTTCATCAAATCAATCTAATTTAATGAAACAGGGGGTGGGGTACCAATATTTTTGATGTAAGGTAATAAGGAAGCATAAGGAAAAATATCCCACATGATTAGAAAAAAGAAAACCAATTGGATTTTAGAAATAAAAGTTTTTCAATTATCCCACATTGAAAAAGTAAGAGATTTGTGGATGGCTTTTCTTACTATATATTGAAACCTTATTTGCTCATGGATGACACATCTCAACTTCTACTACATCTCTTTATACTAGAATATTTCTTTCATTTTTAATTCTAGCTTTCAACATAAAGCAGGCCTTCTGGCCGCCTATTATTTAGTTTTTATTTAGTGTTGTCCCATAGGCCACCTATTATATAGCTTTAGCCATTTAATTTTATATTGGTCCTTAGACCGCCTACTTTATTGGCTTTAATTATTATTATTATTATTATTATTATTATTATTATTTTGGCATTGTTCTTATTTTTTTTAGTTGATTAAAGTACTTTAATCATTAAGACATTAGAACATTCTTAATTGTTTGTTCTCTGCAATTAAATACAATCGTCTGATTTTATTTTATTTTTGAAATTGTTATTATTATTATTTTTTCTATTTCCTTCAATCTAGAAGGTGACACACTTGCATAATCAGAGACACCCGGTGTTGGATTTTTCTCCAACAACCTAATAAAACAATCTCCTTTCCATTTGTAATAAAATAATAATAATAATAAACTATATAAATTATACACATCTTTCAATAGGGCATTAGCCTAAATTTATGCTTTAAGATTTTTAGAAAATTTAGTGCGTATAAAATCCAAAATGATTTTGTAAATAGAATTTCCCTGTATTGATTGATCAGATTCATCAAGAATAAAATAGAGCTTCCCTATGAGTTTCACTAAATTTAGAAAAACATAACAATGATTTTGATATCATTCAATAATGTTCACCTTTTCATCAATTAAAAAAAAAGAAGGGTAAATTGACCTATAGAGTGTTAAGGTTAAAGTTCACAGCAACTTGGGTAAGGCATCGAACTATTTTGGTGCTATACGACATTTTGGCAATTTTAGCACATTTACCTAGACCTAGTAAGGTATCATGTTAAATCATATTTGTGTCGTATTGTATCATGTTCATATGAAATTTAGTTAACCCAAATATGACTCGAAGCTTTTGTATGAAAATAGAAAATCTGAACCCATTCAATAAATTATCGTGTAACATACCACCCGATCCGTTAACTCATTAAGAATAAGTACAAATTTAAAAATTTAAATTTTAATTAGCTTTCAAACACTAAAATAATATTTTTTTTAAATTACAAAAATTCTTGGTTATTTTTAGATTTTTTTAAAAATCAAACTAAAAAAACAAATTAATACTTGTTTAACAATAAATTAAATAATTTTAATATTATAAAATTTTTTTGATTATAAAAATACCTTCTTTAATGAGTCTAATGAGTTTATCGTGTATTATCATGTTTCATCCATTAAAACCCATTAATTTATTGGATCTTATTGGGTGACACTGATACAAACACGATACGATATCATCAATCAAAATCTGTAAATTATCATGTGGGTTTGTGTAATATTTTCATATCGTGTAAGATTTTACTAAGCCCAGACTCATTAATTAATGTTTGCCCACCATTTAATATGATTTACAACATCCACGTGGATCTTTGAGAGTGGTTTAGGCCCACTCAATACTTGACACTTATCACACCTCTCGACACATTCCTTGTCACAAGATTTTGTGATTGACAGATTTGCCTTTAGTTAGTTTCCATAAATGCCATTATGGATTTAGGTATGCACATAATTTGCCTCTAGGTTGTTATTTATTTATTTATTTTTTCATAATAAGCCTCTTGTTTCTCGTTTTAAACAACTCAAATAAAGCAAAAAAAATCCTCACTTTTATTTGAGGTTCCATGTATTATTATGTAGTGAGCGTAGCTTGATCTTCTATTCTTCTTACATAGGGTTTATCTTCAATGAGGATCTCATCCTTAAGGTACTTTATAATTGTCTCCATCCAGTTTAGGCCCATTTTTATAGATTGTACCTCTCTCGTTTTTTCTCAAATACACTAGATCTTTAAGGACCTCAATTGGTATGGTGCAAGCATAAAAACGTTAAAAGTCAACACAAAGTCTGCCAATGAGTCAACATTGATATTTTCCAACCTGGGGATTTGTGTATTCTAGTATGCTTCAAAATTTTCAAGCAGTTTCTTAAGCTCGACGAGGTAGTTCAACAACAAATTCGAGTTCGTAACAAAATTCCCAATGATAAAAGTAAATTTTATCATAGAATAATGCCTATTTAGAGATAAAAATTAAATTGTGTCACAGTTCATTGGTGAATATTGGAATTATCTACAAAAAGTAAAATATGTCATTGAAATTTATGACAAAAGGGTTCATTTTTTGGAGGCAAAATTTGTTGCTCAAATTTTTTGATCTTGTTTTATCTCAATAGAAATCTTGATTGACTATTGGTTCCATAATTACCAAAAAAGAATATTAAAAGTGAGAATGAAAACACTTTCCCTTCTAAACTCAAACTCGTTTAGACCTTTGATCTCACCAATGTCGAAACATCCTCAAAATAGACAATTTTATTTTATTTATAAGATGGATAATAAAATGTAGTTACGCTAAATCTTTTACAATAACCAACAAGATCACCATTAAAGGTTATAAGATCCAAAATCTTGACTTGAAAATTATAAATCATAACCTCAAGTTTAAAACCTCATACACAAGAAAAGGTGTATATCAAGCATAACTATTATCCATAAGAAAAAAATTGGCAAATAAAATTAACCAACTCACACCATACTATATCCATAACATATAGTTATGCCATTTTGCTGAGGAGTTTCATCCACTATGTATCACGCATCAATGTTGTACTCATACAAATAAATTGCAAATGATAGTTCTTCCATCCAATCTTGTCATATCTACCATAGTATTTACCACCCTTATTAGACCTCATTACCATTATTTTTTTATTTATCTGAAGCTCGATCTTAACCTTAAACCTTTTTAAATGATATTTAAGTATTAGACTTGCTCATAGATAAATGCAATATATCTATAACAAAAGAATTCAACAATATAGGTCATAAAATACCAATAGCCTTTCAAAGCAGGTGGTATAACAAAAAACATAGACATCAATGCTATAAGATAAAGAATTATTATTAATTTTGGCATATGCATGTGCAACTACAGGATTAAAAATAACAAAACAAGGAAATTTAATACAAGGAACAACTTATAAGCCAAGTTATTATAAAAGGCCACATAAAGTCTCAAAATGGTCAATCTCCATTGACTTAAAATTCCATATTATCTATTTTTAAGCCATCAATTTTCAATAGTTGACCAAAACTATGGCCAAAATTGTGTCGGTTAGTAAAGAATTCTTTCTTAACACATATTGATAACAAACCACATTTTATGCCAATGAGACTTAACATCTAAAGTCATTTTTTTTATTAGGCTTCAGATCTTGTTCGTTTTTTTATAGAAGTCTTCTTAAATTTGTCCATTTGGCTGGTTGTATAGTAAAAGATTTAGACATGTTTAGCTTGATGCCATCCACCTTGAAAAGAGTAATAGTTAACTCCTATAAACCCTATCCAAACTTCTTAGTGTGTTGAGATTTGACCTAATATCGTCAAAATGTAACAGAAGGCTCTTTGTTATGGTATAGATTAGAAATGACATTATTATCATTGCTGAATAAAACTACCTAACACTAAAAAAAGGATAGGAAAAAAGTTTGGGGGGGAGATTTCATCTTATGGTAGAAAATTCATTCATCTCGGTTATTTCACAAGAAGAAAAAGGGAGATCTGTTCATCAATGACCATACCAAGGTCCATCATTTTGTAATAATGAAAGGAGAGTTTTAAACTTAGTTGAACATGTTTAATTACTGCTGTTAAACTTTATTTTCTCATTTCGGTAATTGTTTGGATAGTATTTTAATTAATTGTATCCTAATATGTTAATCATCTGTCAAATCTTCCAAATTATTAGAAGATATGTCAATGAAAGGAACTAACCATGTGCATTGCTATGAAAGTGACAATGCACTGGTTTGTTTTCTTCCTTTCCTAGTACTGCTTTATTTTGGCAAAAGACATAAAGAAATGAAGGAAAAATTTAAAGGACATTTTCTTTTGGCATTATTTCTTTTGAAACTTCCAAATTGATTTATTGACATATTAAAGCAACTGGGCCATTAATTTTGGAGGTACCAAGTTCCTTTTTAGATATTTCAAATGTTATATAAGTACATTACGCTTTGTTTGTTGCTGTGTTCTTAAAGCATAACTAGTTCAAACCTTTTTTTTTTTTAATTTTTTCCTATGTTTCAAGTTAAAAAAAGCCAGCACAAAATGGTCAATTGATATTCCTTACTGCAGGTAACCAATCTTCTCTTATATAAAAGTAATTAATAAAGATTTATGTATCCAGGGTTGTTTTGGTATCCAAACGAGAAGCACTATAAAGATTGTATTTGTTATTGAGCATTATCTAGGCTAGTTTTTATTTTTATATTCATATATCTTATTTTATCCATTGTTTATAAGTTTACTATTTCTTACCTATTACTCATTCAAATATCATTTTAATAAACTTTGAAACACCTTTTACTATCTTTTCCTATACCCATTTATTCCCACTCTTCACAAAGAGAGATGGATAAAAAATAAAAAATAAAAAATAAAAAGTTATCACCCTTTTCAAATGTAGTGCCAAAAACCAGCCTACCAAGTTGTTGTTGTTGTTGTTGTTGTTTTTTTTTTTTTTAAATATTTATATATATATATATATTTATATATTATTATAAGTATCATTTTATTCCATTCTTTTTCCTCTCACTTTTTCCTTTAAATAGCATTGCAACTTGAATATGTCACCTTCTCTTGCTTTTGTTAATAGTTGCTAGTTACTCAGTATTATCCTCTCCGTCATTTGAACATTAAGGTGGTTTTGTGCATTCCATGAGAACTCCTTTGCCTTCAACTTTTTCTTTGATGGGTTTATATCCTAAATACTAAGTTCTACAAATGCTCGTGATTCAAATAGTAAATTCAGGTACCCAAATCTTAAAATTGGTATTTCTTCTTCTTTACAATGATGTCATAGAACATATTAAATTATTCATTGAATTCTTTATACCTATATAACTTTGAATATTTGTTTCTTAAGGTTACTAGCTTGGAAAAGTAGTTTGAATGTCAAGAAGCTTCGTACTAGTCATAATCCATGTCCAAGTGTCAGATTTGTCTGTTTTCAAAGGTTTTCTACATATTTGGAGTGGCCAACAGCTACCATTACTATCTAAGGAACAAGTGGTGGTACGATGAGATAAAAGCATTGATAATTTATTAGTCTGTAATAAGTTTTGAATTTTTCTCCTTAAATCTGATAAAGCTAATCATTCAAGTCGTTGTGGCACATTTAACTTTTCCATTCAATCAGTTTAGATTTCTACCTCCATGGTGTGAATTTATACACCATTGTCCTAGAACAAATTAAGAAAGCCTCCATTAAGTCCCCAACCCAAACTATCTATGAGAATTTCCTCTTCCGACTTTCATTTGTTGCCATTCCACAAACTTGGAAAAATTCCAAGTAATGGAAACATGAGAAATGCTTCTCCAAGCTAGATGAGAAAACAAGGCAAATGGGAGAACACTGGCCTGCTAAACATTTTAGAACTTAAAACTAAGTAATTCACTATTATACTGAAGTTGACTGTGGTTTCCAAGTTGGTTCATGAACTTGGGAGCCAATAGTCCCCATCTTCCAGTAACCTAGCTTTTCATATCAATCAGAATGGGATCGTTTTAGAAGACCTATGCAGCAACTTGGTAACTTTGTATTTGGATTCTACTTCATATATCTGTTGTTGATAATCTTTTTATTTAATTGAATTTCTGTAATTGATGAAGGCTCTACTTTAGAAATACCGTACTCTCCACACATAATTCATAGAGATTTAAAACCAATGGTGAAAATACATGCCGACACTGAAACTTGCTCCTAATGTACATTTTGGTTTCAAACCACTAACTTCAGAAGTTCTTATTACTCCGTTCATATTGAGCTAAATGTTTTCTTTAAGAAATACGACTAAATAAGTAAAAATTTAATGAACAGCTGTTGATTGCCAACCCTAGTTTCTGACAACTATTTACAATTTGCAGTACATAACATAAGAGGCACTCATATTCACACTGTGAAATTATGCGAAAACTTAGCTTTTGCAGCCTCCACCTTGCATTGACCCCCAGTCCATCTCATTATCCTTCTTCTATAAATAGGAGCTGTTGTACTGGTTAACTATAAACTGGCAATTAAAACTAATGTAGTTTTATACAAATTTCAGCCAGATTGAGACATTTGTTAGTATCATCCGAAAGCATCAATGTGCTTTAATTATAAGGACAATATTAGGAATAACATTTAAATGTGAGTTGTTCAATTCTATTTGATGTCTTAATAAAATCTTTAACAAATCATCATGTCAATTCCATAGTAAGTATTTTATCTACCCTAATTGAAAGTTATATTTTTCTCTTGTAATTGACTTCACCACTCATCATGACTACTACATCAATTGCATAAAATACAAAAACCAAAAGCTTTAAATAAACTATCCAAGTAAACTACAAAAATCTTTTTTTCCTTGTGTATCTCCAAATTCTAGTTTCTGTTGTTAGATATTTTGTGTGAACTAGTCATAATCATGTAACTTATTATACGGCTTATTTATACTAGTAATGGGAGTGACTTGTTTATTGAACTTTTTAGTAGAGCCATTGGCCACACATTCTCTGTAATACTTCAATTGACTCATTGGACTGAAGGACCTATTCTCTCTAGAAGCCCAAATGACTTATTCCCTGTTTTATTATTATTATTATTATTACTACTAATATTATAATTTATTAATTATTTTGTATATATATATATATAAATAAATTGGGAATGACTCACATGTGACATATACGATTCACATATTGAATTGTTAGGGTTTTGAGGTATCCATAATGCCTATTTGGTGAAAACATGAGGGAAAAAGTTTAGAAAGCAGTGTGTCCATTAGGCACGGCTTCTATTACTTCTGTATTCTATTTTGCAGGTTAGTAATTTAATTAAATACAGTTCTAATAATTGTGTATGGATCATGTGTTTATAGTACTACAATGATATATGTTTAATTGTTCCTGTTTGATAACACTAAAAATTGGTATCAGAGTCATATACATACATTAATTTCAGTAGTGTTATAATTTATGATTTATCTTATAATTTTTGAAGCCATAATTTTTCATTTATGATCGATATTTGTGATCTGGCCATATTGATATGAGATCACTGATCAGTAATATGTGAAATTGATTTACAGTTTTTTGATGATTGTTTTGTCATGTATTGGATTTACATCTTTAATAAACCGATTGGAAACTTGTTACTCTGAGTTAAACTATTTTTCTAATGGTTCTTTCGTCAATCAATTAGACATTGTACAATTTTATTTTTATATATATATATATAATAAAAAAAATATGGGAGAATCGTTTCTTGGCACGAATTGAGACCTAGGCATTGTGGGCAATTGTTTTTTGTTCTGAATGGAGTTTGTTTTGGAGTTCTTTTGGTTTGAAACCATGTGAAAATCTGGCAAAATATTGAAATCCATGGCCGAATAAACTTTGGGTGAGGCATCGATTTTGGTTACAAAAATATCAAAATTGATTTGTAGAAATGATTGCCCAAGAAGAGATGAGTCAAAAGCCATTAAAATAAAAAAGATTGGTGATCAGGAGAATGATTTTCGATCGGGTCGGCTCGGTGGGTCTGAGACTCGTTTGCAGTGAAACTAGGCCGACCTATGACCTGGTTGGAAGAAGAAGACAAGAAGAACGACTTTTCGTTTGGGTTTTTGACATCGGCTGACATCAATATGCTAATGTCAGCACGATGTATCATTTGCTGACATCAGCACCCGGAATTAAAGGAAAATAAAATTTATTTGTTTTTTCTTATTTATCTTATATATAATTTTATTTACTTATTTGTTTATTTATTTATATTTTGTTGAAATTTATCTCCATTTCAAATTCAAATTAAAAAGAAAAAAATCATTTATTTATTCAATTCATTTTGAGACTTTATGTTATTTATTTATGTATTTAGTTATTGTTATTTTATGTAACATTATCTCCATTCTCAGTTTATTTAATTAAAATGTCCATGGTTTAAATTAAATATTGTTGGTTAAATTGCCCATTGAAAAGCTTTACGCTATGTCTGACATTATAGTGAGGATTGAGTAAGTGCTTGCCTGTTGTAAGATTGGTAAGTCCAAACCATGAATTATCAGAGGTTGTGTGCCTAGTTGGCATAGTAGTGTAGATTTTAATTATTCAACTGTTCGGAGGCTTAATTTGTCTATACCACGAAATTGCCAATGTAATAAAAGTTGATATACTAAATGTAATTTATCAACTTACCTATAGTGAGGTTTAGTTTGTGCTATTTATGGGTGCCAACTTGGACGTGGCATAAAGGATAGGATGCTAAGTATATACCTGTCGTAAAACTTAGCTTGCCTATTTCATAAAATTGCCAAATATAATTCTTTCTCTCCCATTTATGAACCAAGGTCCATACGGGTGATTAAGTTACCTTGTCGGTGGTTTGATTACTTGGTAGGATGTTTGGAATGGCAGTGAGGTTGATTGAATACCATGAATCATAGGTTCAGAGTTACTCTGTTGGTAACTTAGTTCAATGCATTTGATTGTGGTGATTTGGTTGACTGTTCCTAATCTATGTACGAGTATCCTTTATGCTATGAAGACTCTAGCGATATTATGTGTTTTGATATGATTGAAAGGGGCTAGGAGGATAGCATTTGTATAGTCCTTGTGATGTATTGCCTTTTTTGTTATTTGCTATTTCATAGCTTGGAGCACCTCTAATACTCTGCCTATGAATACCATGATAAAATCGAATAAACTAATTATAAAAAATGGTGAAAGATTTTGATAATATTTGACTTTGGAAATTTGGCCACTGGGATACGACATAATATTGCCGAGGTTAAATGTTATATTAGGATTTCAAGCACTTGAATAAATGTTAAGTGAAGGTCATGGAAAATCACTTGTATGATTCTATATTTTATGCATTATGTTCTTTAAATACTACTCATAAGCTCTTTGCAATTAGTAGAAATTTATCAATTTTGATAAATTGAGAAACACCACTATTTGGATTTATTGAATTCTATTGTGTATGATAGACTTAATGGCATGAATGAGCTTATTTTGAAACTTTACTCTTATTATATTGATCTCATGGACCTTGACAAGGATTCTGAATGACATTAAATGGTGCAACTTTTGACTATAATTTGGTCAATTATTGGAAATTAATGGCTTAATAGGAAACGACAAGGAATGGTAAGTCGCTTGAGACTTTATATGACATTTTATGGTAATTTGGCTTATGAGTTGTTGTTTGTATTAATTTCCTTGTTTTGTTGTTGCTACTCCTATAGTTGCATTTGTATGTGCTAGAATTTTGTAATAATTCTTTATGTTATTGTATTAATCTCTCTATTTTCTGTACATCACATGTTTTAAGAGACTATAGATATTTTATTACCTATATTTATAACTTCTTCTATTATGGATATGTTGAAATTATTAGTGAGAAATTATATTTCTTGGTTGTCTTTAAGGAGTTTAAGATGAAAATGAAGCTTTAGAAGAATAAGAAGTTGAAAGCTGTGAGGTTTGATAGGGTAATAAATATTATGGTAGACATGATGAGAATGGACATAACCCAATGTCTTCTATAATTTATTTGTTTGAGTGAGGCATTGATGTATTGTTTACAATATTTGGCACTCTTTACCAAATGGCATAAGAGAGAGAAGGAACGACATTTTAGATGGATATAGTTTGGTGTGTGTTGACAAACTTTAATTTGCCATTTTTTCCTTGTGGGTAGTAAGTTATACCTAGTTAACATCTTTTCTTATGTATAGGGTTTCAAAGTTGATGTTATGATGTATATTTTGATATTAAGAAGTTAGACCCTAAAAATTTTAATAGTTATTTTGTTGGTTTTCGTAAAGAATCTAGGGTTTCTAGATTTTATTATTCATCATTCACAATCAGAATCCTTAAGCCAAATATGGTTATTTATTTTAAGGATATTTCAGTTTTGGTGAGAGTAAGGGTCTAAAGGTTGTTGTTTTTCAATGAGGAAAGTGCATTGATTCCCGTTATTAATATTCCTTCCAAAAGGATTAAACCCATTGAGATAGAATGAGATATTTTAGTTACAGCTAATAATAATGTGCGCCTTTTGAGAAGGTCAAAGTGGATAAGTGTATGTTTAACTTGTTTTCTTCCTTATCAGAATTTATGGGGCAATGACCAAATATTTTTTTTTCTGGTTGGTGTATTTTGACAGTAAAATTAATTGCCATTCATGAAGTTAATTTTCTGCATAGATCCTATTTGTGCTATGATAACATAAACAATTAAACAATCATAGCACTGTATTTTCTAGATCTACATACATAATTATAGAACTTTATTTAATTAAATTACTAACATTTTAAATGTAGTTATTGAATCAACGTAAAATTCTTTACTTTGCAAAACAGATAACAAACTGATAGAATATATTGTTTTCTAACCTTTCTCCCTCATGTTTACACTAATAGGCATCATAGATGCCTCAAAACCCTAATCTCTATTATATGTATTGTATTCATTTACTGATGACTTATTCCTTAATTTATATATATGTATATATATATATATGTATATATACGCACACAAAATTATTAATGAATAATAATAATAATAATAAAGTAATAATAATAATAAAAACAAGGAATAAGCTAATTGGGCTTTTAGAGAAAAACATATTCTTCAGTTTGATGGGCTAACTAAAGTATTATAGAGTGTATGCTTAAAGACTCTACTGAAAATGTCAATAAACATGCCAGTTCCATTACTGGCATAAATAGGCCCTATAAATGAGTCATATGATTATGGCTAGTACATACAAAATATCTAACAATCTCCCACTTTGATTGCATAATCATTACAAGCAACTACAAACTCATTTACTATATGATCTCCTAAAACAAAATACTATTTCATCTAAGCATATAGCATGTCCACAGGGCACAACAATATACCAGACTAGATAATGGAGATTCTCTCTCTAAATCTTCCAAAATTAGATACCATTTCAATTGAGTACTTTGCATGCTATAAATTCAATCTAGGTAATAAAGATTTATCTTATCATGTGCAATCCCCCAACACATGATACCATTTCATTCAAATATATTGCATAACCAACAAGATATAACAATATACTCAAAATGGGTAATAGGGACTCATCATAGTACCCGCAGATCAATCATTCACACATACATAGAGACTAAAATCTCATACAGGCCTGCTAGCATAAGGAATAATAATATGCATGATAAATATTTCATAACAATGATCCACATACATATATGTATTACTCATAAGGCAAAACATGGTCATTATTGCAGATTAAAAAACTCTCATTAAGCTATAACAATCTTAATTGCTCCGTAATCCCATATAGGAACATATGCTCCTCAAGTAAGTCTATATGCTAGCCTTTGTTGGTGGATCTATCAGTATATTGTAATAGGCATGTACACAATAAAAATGATGCTTTTAACAAAAATGATATAGTTGCAGAATTATCATAAAACAACATTATTGGCCATATATCATAGTCTCAAAACACGCCATATACTTTACCTTTACAATCAATGAAGGTATAAATGTTTGTCCATCGCTAATTCATAAAACAGCTTCTACAGCCATAATAAATGTACAACCATTATAATTAGCTCACAAAACCCCACTACATCAAAGTAATGGTGTATTAATCTTAAAACAAAAAGAAAAAATGGTTGCTTTGTAGTATGCATAATCGTGACTATTCAAGCATTTACCAACACACGCACAATATAAACAATATTCAATGGTATGTAATCTTGAGTGAACAATAAACTGCTAAATGTGAAAGAATACTGTACTATTATCATATGTCCCTTTTATCATTCTCTCATTCTTCGGACACAAATCCATAGAAAGTTTATCACCTTTACCATCGATACCATATTACAAGAATATTGTGCATATTGAAACTTTTATCACAATCCTATTAACATAGGCTCTAACTAAGATAGCTATAATACCCAATTAGCCTGGTCTTGAAGAATTTTTGTTTCAAGTACAAATGAAACCTCTTTAAAATCCTTCATATCAAAGTGGCTGCATAATAATATTTTTGTCTTAGTCAATAGCTTAATATCAATAGAAGTGAACAGTATGTCTTCAACATACACTTAAATTGCTCCATTAATCTTCAAACGTATGCACAGATTAACAACATTCTCTATAAAACCATTATAGGTAACAACTTCACCAAAATTGAGATATCACTACCCTGAGGCTTTCTTAAGACCATAAATAGACATCTTAAGCTTACAAAGCATATTTTCATTCCCTAGTACTTCAACGCCAACTGGTTGGTCCCAAGAAAGCAGTTCTGACATACATCAAAAGCAATTTCAAGTAACAATTAGCTACAATTGTCATAATGATTATAAAAGAATCCTTTTGTGAAAACTGGGAAAGGGTTCTCTATAACCAATTCTTTTTCTTTTTGGTTGAACTTTTTGGTAATCAGTCTAGCCTTAGACATCTCAGCTTGACCATTGGAGTCTTTTTTAGTCTTATAGATCTATTTACATTTAGTATCATTGCCACATTTAGGTGGCAATCCGAATTTCATTCAGCATCTGATGCATGGATGTCATTTCATATTCTATTGCATTTAGCCAAAATTAGATTCTGAGCTATTTATGGCTGGCTTATAAATGACTAGATCCAACACATCACTTATGTCAAACTCATATTCCTACAAATAAACCTCATATTTATTAGATATTATAGATTTGTGAACTCTTTATGACTTTCTCAAAAGGCACACATCAATAACTGCTGCTACCAAAATATCTTATTCTATCTCAATGGGCTCAATTTTGATTGACTACTAGCTCTACATTATTGAAACAACAAAAACTCTGACACGTATATCAACAACCACCTTTGGACCCTTGCTCTCACAAAAACTGAAACATCCTAAAAATATATAGCCATATTTGGCTACCAATCCTGGTGATGTAAGATGGACAATAAAATTTGGAACCCCTGGATCTTTTACAAGATCCAACAAAGTAACCATTAAAAGTTTTAAGGTCCAACTTTTTGATATCGGAATGGTACATCATAACCTCAAGTTTACAACCTCATACATAAGAAAATGTGTAAACTAGGCATAATTTGTTACCCATAAGAAAAATGGTAGAATAAAAATTTCCAACACACACCGCACTATATCCTTCAACGTGCGGTTCCACCTTTTAATTATACCATTTGCTAAGGAGTGCTAGGTATCATAAATTGCACATCAATCCCGCACTCACTCATATAAATTAAGAACAACACTAGGTTCTATCCAACCTTGTCATATCTACCATAATATTTATCACCCTATTGGACCTCATAACTTCAACTTCTTATTCTTTTGAAGCTTCATTTTCACCTTGAACTCTTTTAAAGCACCCAAGGAGTCTAGCTTCTCATTAATAATCTCAATGTATAATAAAAGAAGTTAGAAGTTATCATATAGGTAATAAAATATCCATAGTCTTGACAAGCAGGTGGTGTACAAAAAACATAGAGACTAGTGTCGTGACATAAAGAATTATTACAAATTCTTGCACATACTATTGCAAATATAGGAGTAACAATAACAAAACAAGGAAATTAATACAAGCAGCAACTTAGAAGCCAAATTACCATAAAATACCACATAAAGTCTCAAGCAACTTACCATTCCTTATCATCTCCTATTAAGTCATCAATTTCCAACAGTTGACCAAATTATAGTGAAAAGGTTCACCATTCAGGAAAAGATTCTTTCGTTCCACCTATTGTACCAATAAAAAACTTGACAACAAAACCATTATTCTTATTGGCAATTATATATTTGCTATCGTTATAGAAACCTTCTTGAATTTGTCCTTTTAATTGTTCAGCATAAAAAAAGGCTTAAGCTTATTCAGCTTGATGTCATCCTTTTCATTGAAAAGAATAGTAGTTAACTCCTTCAAATTACATCCAAATATCCTAATGTAATAAGGCTTGACCTAGTAGTGTTAAAAACGACATAAGGATCCTCACTATGGTAAGAGATACTTCTTATTAAAATCCTTATCAAGGTTCATGAGATTGATATAATAAGAGGAAAGTTTCAAAATAAACTCATTCATACCACTAACTCTATGATATACATAATAGAGTTCAATAAATCAAAATAGTGGTATTTCTTAATTTATCAAAATTAATAAATTTCCTACTAATCTCAAAGATCTTATGAGCAGTGTTCATAGAACATTATACCTAAAATATAGAATCATGTATGTGATTCTCTTTGACATCACATAGCACTTATACAAGTGCTAAAGTCGTTATACAACATTTAACTTTAGGGATTTTATAAATATTTGGTATCTTTGGTGGATCAGTTTCCAAAGCTATATCTAGCTTTGTGAGAATTAAACATTATCAAAATCTTTCACTCCTTCTGATAATTAGTCTATTCAAATTTATGATGATATTCATAAGTAGAGTATTAGAGTGCTCCCAGCTGTGGAAATAACAAATAACAAGAATGCATTGCATCACAAAGACTATGCAAATTCTATCTTTCTAGCTCTCTCAATAATATCAAAACACATAATATTGCTAGAGTCCTCATAGCATAAAGGATGCCCATACACCGGTAAGGGATAGTCAACCAAATCACCAAAATCAAATACATTAAACTAAGTTGCCTACAAAGTAAATTAGAACTTGTAATTCATGGTATTTAATCAACTTCTACTGTCATTTCAAGTATTCTACTAAGTAATTTAACCATCGACAGAGTAGCCTAATGATCCATATGGACTTGGTTCAAAAATGGGAGAGAATGAGTTATATTAGCAATTTCATGTAATAGACAAATTAAGTTTTAACAACAGGCATATACTTAGCATTCTATCCAGTATACCAACTCTAAATTAGCAATTTCATGTAATAGACAAACTAAGTTTTAACGACAGGCATATACTTAGCATTCTATCCAATATACCAACTCTAAATTAACATCCATAAATTAAACAAATTAAACCTCACTATAGGTGAATACATAAAATTATATTTGCTATGTCAACAATTTTTTCCATTACAAATTTCATGATATGGATAAATTAGGTCTCATGACAGATGAGTACTTAAAATTCCACACTACTATGCTAACTAGGCATTAAGTCTAATGACAATTCATGATTCAGACATACTAAATCTTCCAACAGGCATTTAGTCAATCCTCACCACTATGTCAAACATAGCATAAAGTTTTTCAGTAGGTAATTTAACTAAAAATATTCAATTTGAACCACGAGCATTTTAATTAAATAAAATTGACAAATTGAGAATGAAGTGAATTTTTCAAAAATAATAAAATAAATAAAAAAAATGTTTGAGAACAAATTGAATAAATGAATTTTTTAAATAATAATAATAATAATAATAATAAAATCATATATAAAATTAACGAGTAAAAAATGTTTTTTTTTTTTTTACTATTAGATATTTTGTGTGAATTAACCATGATAATGTGACTCACTTAGAAGACTTGTTTGTACTAGTAATTGGACTTGCTCGTTTATTGACCTATTTAAGTGGAGCCCTTGGGCACACATTCTCTATAATACTTTAATTGACCCATTGGACTGAATGATTCATTCTCTATAAAAGCTCAAATAGCTTACTCCCTGTTTTTATTATTATATTATTATTATCATTTTATATTATTATTTATTAATTATTTTGTGTACATATATACAAATAAATTTGAGAATATGTCATCAATGAATGAATACGATACATATCATAGAGATTAGAGTTTTGAGGCATTTATGTGCCTGTTTGATGTAAACCTGAGAGAGAATGGTTAGAGAGCAGTGTGTCTATTAAGCACTACTCCCATCATTTTATTACCTATTTTGCAAATAAAAAAAGTTTACGTTGATTCAGCGGCTGTGTTTAAAAGGTTAGTAATTTAATTAAATATAGTTCTGTAACTATGTGTATAAATCTTGAAAATACAATGTTGTGATTGTTTAATTGTTTATGTCATGATAGAACTAACAAATGCTAGTTTTTTCACTAGAAACATCGAGAGTGACTCTCAAATGGTAATTCGTTTGATTGAATATTAGTTGATAAGATTAGAGGTTTGATTTCTGCAAATATTATGTTGCGGTCATGTTAGTAGGAAAGCTAATAATGCAGCACATGAGGTTGCTCAACATAGTTTGATCGGATTCTTTTAATACTTGGCTTACGGTAGTTTTTTGGGTTAAATTGTTCATTTTTCTTTTTATCTTGTTTGTAAATTAAGAAAAATAGTTAATTTAATCAAAATTTAAACTTTTTGTTAGTTAATTTTAAAATCAATTTAAAAGTTGAACTAATGTAAATTAAATTGTAAATTAAGAATTTGATATAAAACTGTCTAAATCGAGCATTTAATATGAAATTTGATTAAAAAAAAAAAGTACTAAAGTGCAATAAACCTCCCAAAAAATAGAAGAAATGGAGATAAAGATATGGAGAAGTTGAAAGAGGTTTTCTTATAAAGAGTCATCTATGACTAATATCACGAGCCTAACTTTTCCAACGCTCCCGTATGGTACTTAGTACCTCCTTTGCTAAGGAAGCCTTGCCCACAAGCTAACACAATGCAGAAGCTAAGAGTAGTAGAGCAGGAAGTAGGAAAGTTTGAGAGAATGTGAAGAATGCTTGTATTGCTTGAATTCTTAGATATGTTACAAATGAAAGTCCAACCCTTTATATAGAGGGCTTGGCACGTATCATAAGAATACAAAGTTCTAGATATGTACACATAGCATTCATCTAGATGAGGTTCTAGACTATTCTACTATACATTTACAAGGACTATTCTAGAGAAATTCTTGTCGACATTAGTCTAGGTTTCTCTTGAATCCCTTAGAATCTTCACGGAGAGTATAGAACCTTCCGGTTTAACCTCAAAGATTCCACCCCTTTTGCACGGAATGTGACACTCTCCCCTACCTAATCTCATGACGTCCTCATCATGTCTTCTGCCTTGAACCTACGAATGTGGTCTTTGAATTGCCATAAAGCCTCTTCATGCTCCCAACTAGCTTCACTATTCGGTAGGTTCTTCCATTTCAAAAGGTACTCAATATAGTTAGGCACTCCTCTACGTCGTATGACCCGATCTGCTAGTATAGCCTCTATGTCCTTGTCAAATGAAGTCATAACCGCCATAGGTGCCCTCTTTGATTCACCTCTACTAGGGTCTTCCATGTCTTGATGGTAGGGCTTCAAGAGACTCACATGGAAAACATGATGAATCTTTAATTTAGGAGGAAGTTGTAGTTGGTAGGAAACTTTATCCACCTTCCTCACAATAGGAAATGGTCCCTTATAGGATTGTACCAACCCCTTATATACCTTTCGTAGTGCCTTGAATTGCTGGGGTAGTAGTTTTACCATGACCAAATCCCCTTCTTCGAATGCCACATGCCTTTTCTTGGTGTCTGCCTACTTTTTCATCTTTTTGGATGCTTTGTCCAAGTATGCTCTAGCCAAATCAGTTTATTTCTCCCAAGACTTGGCAAATTTATAAGCAGTAGGGCCTTTGCCTCCATAGCTCAAGGCTAAGGCATTAGGAGTCATAGGTTGTCTCCCCGTCACGATCTCAAATGGACTCCTATTAGTGGATTCACTTCTTTGTAAGTTGTAGGAGAATTGAGCCATATTAAGCAACTTAGCCCAATCTCTTTAATTGACATTCACATAGTGCCTTAAGTAAAGCTACAATAGAGCATTGGTGTGCTTTGTTTGCCCATCGCTTTGCTAGTGAAAGCTTGTGGAGAAGTTCAAATCCAAACCAAGGAGTTTGAAAAGGTCCGTCCAAAACCTTCCAGTGAATCGAGGGTCTCGATCGATCACTATGTTGCTAGGTACTCCCCATAACTTCACCACATGCCTTAGAAATAGTCGAGTCATCTCCTCCACTATGCAATCTGTAGGTGCAAGGATAAAGGTAGCATACTTGCTAAATCGATCCATAACAACGATAATGCTACCATAGTCCTTCAACTTAGGTAAGCATATGATCAAATTCATTGAAACACTCTCCCATGGTCCATTCGGAATGGGCAACGGATCTAGTAACCCTCCTTGTTGCTTTTGCTCTATCTTGTCTTATTGGCACACAAGACATGTCTTCACGTAAACCTCCACATCATCTCTCATATGGGGCCAATAATATGTAGCCCCTATTAAGGCTAGGGTGCATCGAGTGCCCGGGTGGCCAGCCCATTTGGTGTCGTGGCACTCCTTAATCAGTTCTTTCCTTAGGTTATCTTTCTTTGGCACATACATGCGGTCTCCTATAGTGTCGAGCAAGCCATTTCTCACCCAAAATCGCCTAATCTTTCCTTCGTTGACAGGGCCAGGATGTTCTTTACCTTGGGGTCTTGTGGGAGTCGTTCCTTGATGTGGTCAAGCAAGGTACACTCGGGTCGACTTATCAATGCAAGTTCAGCCTTCCTACTAAGTGCGTCCGCCACCATGTTTCTCTTCCTCGGATTGTACTCCATCTTGTAATGGAACTCTGCCAAGAAGTCTTGCCATCGAGCTTGCTTGGAGATAAGCTTCTTTTGGGTTTGGAAGTAACTAGTGGTGATGTTATCCGTCATGATGATAAAGAAGCTCCTTAAAAGGTAATGCCTCCACATGCATAGGCAATGGACGATCGCCGTCATCTCTTTCTCTTGCACCGTATAGTGCCACGCCGTGTCATTGAGCTTTCTACTTTCGAATGCAATTGGGTTCTCATCTTGCATTAGCACACCACCTATGGCATAATTTGATGCATCCGTGTGCACCTCGAATGGTCTAGAGTGGTCGGGCAAACACAACACTGGTTCCTCCGTGATTATTTTTTTAGATTTTTAACGGCTTATTGGCACCTCTCTGTCTAACTCCAAGCTTGGTTTTTCTTCAACATGTTGGTTAATGGAGCAGCCCTCACCGAGTAGCCCTTGATAAATCATCGATAATAGTTGATAAGGCCTAAGAAAGATCAAAGATCTTAGCTCATGCACCTTGGTTGGTGGTTCCCATTCTTGTATAGCTTGCACCTTTGCCTCATCCATCATAAGCTTCCCATCCTTGATGTTGTGCCCCAAGAACATGACTTCTTCTTATGCAAATGAGCATTTCTTTAGCTTGATATATAATTCATTGTCTCGCAGTACTTGGAAGACTTGTCCAAGGTGTTGTAAGTATTTTTCCATAGTGTCGCTATATATGACAATATCATCTAAGTATACTACTACAAAGCGATCAAGGTATGGATGGAATAACTTGTTCATCAAAGTGCAAAACTTTACAGGAGCATTTGTTAAACCAAAAGGCATCACTAGAAATTCGTAGGAACCATACCTCATGATGCATGTGGTCTTGGCCTCATTACCTTCGGCTATGCGCATTTGGTAGTACCCAGAGCGAAGATCAAGCTTGGTGAAGTACTTTGCCTTGCCAAGTTAATCAAAGAGATCCACAATGAAAGGGATAAGGTATTTGATTTAATGGTGATCTTGTTTAAGGCTCGATAGTTGATACACATCCGTAGTGACCCATCCTTCTTCTTTTGGAACAACACCAGTGCACCATATGGAGCTTTCGAAGGTCTGATGTAACCTGCATCGACAAGGTCCTCAAGTTGTCTCTTAAGCTCTTCCAATTCTGGTGGTGCCATGCGATAGGGGCTCATGGTGGGTGGCTTGGATCTCGGTTCCAACTCGATCTTATGATCCATCTCCCTCCTAGGTGGTAGTTTCTTGGGTAGCTCTTTAGGCATCACGTCCTCAAACTCCTTTAGCATCTCTTGCATTTTGGGAGATATCAAGGCTTCTTTATGACCACCAAGCTCTTGAATAACAGTTAGGTAGCTTTACTCCTTTTTAGTGCCCTTCTTAAATTGCATGGTCGACAAAGCTTTGGCCTCCATCTTGCTAGTCCTTTCTGTGGGAACCATGCAAGTCATCCCTCCATCCATAATTCACATAGAGTTTGCAAATGGGAGTTGGAAGGCCTTCATTTGGTCTAGGAACTCCATGCCTAGAACAACCTTGAAGTCATCCATGTGTACCACCGATAGGTTTAGTTAGCCAACCCATTCTCCAATGGTGGCTTGTACACCTCTAGTAACTCCATGGATAGGCTTTGCAATCGAGTTTACCGCCTTCATTGATCCACCCTTTTTCATGGCCTTGACCCCAAGTCATTGCACCTCTTCTATCGATAGGATGTTGTGAGTAGCACCCATGTCCACCAATACTTTGGTGAGCACTCCATTAATCTTTGCTTCTACAAACATTAGGCCACCTTTCTTTGAATCCTTAGGAGCGGCCTTAATAGCATTCAACACTTGTAAAGAGCCCATGCTAGCTCCTTCCTCTTACCTGTCCTCATATTAAGTGGTCATGGAATTCAATGCCTTCCTTTTTGGACAATCTCTAACCCAATGTGGACCATCGCACAAGAAACAAGAGTTCTTGGGTTTGGAAACACCCTTATCTTCTTTAGGCGACTTCCATTTCAAACTGTGAGATTTGTGTGCACTCTCCTATCTTTCGCTATCTTTGGACTTTCTTGATTCTCCCCCACCTTTTCCATAGTTGGTCTTCTTCTCCTTTGGCTTCAAGGAGTCCCTTTGAATGGAGTAGTCGATAAAGCTCTCGGCATTAGCAATGGCACTAGCTAGATCTTGCACCTTGCACCTCTTCAACTTCGTCTTTGCCCAAGGTTGTAGGCCATCCATGAAATAGAAAAAGGAGTAATTGTCCGACATGTCCGGGATCTCAAAGACCAAGCTAGTGAACTCTTTGATGTACTCCTGAATATGGCCCACTTGTTTGAGTCATCGTAGACAACCCTTTGCCTCATCTTTAGCATTTTCTGGATAAAATTGCCTTTTAAGATCCTTCTTAAAGTCGTCAAAGGTATGGAAAGTGCACGTACCTCACTCTATGTCACTATGCCTCCTCCTCCACCATAACATGGCCGTGTCATTGAGGTAGAGAGTGGCAGTTCTAATCTTTGAAGCATCGTCCACAATGGTCATTGCTTCAAAGTATTGCTCTAAGCCCCAAAGGAAATTCTCGAGCTCCTTCGTATTCCTTGCCCGAGAGTAGGATTTGGGCTTTGGCAAATCGATTCGTGGCCCCTCTCGTATGGTGGTTGTCCCCGACACCACTGCCCTTTTGCAAAGAGCCCAATCACCCCGCACTTCCTTTATTTGTGCACGGATAGCATCCAATTCTCTTTCCAACATTGCACGAAGGTCTGCTACCTCCCCCATGCATTAGTCGCGTGTTGAGCGGAGCTCCCTCCTTAAGGCATTGTCTAGCCCATTGAGTAATCTTTTCATGGCTTGATTGATGGCAACATCCTCCGACTCTAGCTACGATTCTCCAATGCCTCAAACCGTTCGTGCACTTGCGCCGCATGCTCCTCCATGAGTAGCTCCAAGCTAGTCATCACATCCTTAGATTTGGACTTGTGCCTCTGCCTCTCCGCATTGAGGTTGCGTTGCTCTTCGTGACCTTGCACATCGGTAACTCCCTCCACATTGATGGTGACATCCGAACCGGCCATCTTGGCTACTTCCATGTTACACCACCGGTGTGCTTGAGCAGCAATTGACTCTAATACCAACTGTCACGGGCCTAACTTTTCCAACGCTTTTGTGCGGCACTTAGCACCTCCTTTGCTAAGTAAACCTTACCCACAAGCTAACACAATGCGGAAGCTAAGAGTAGTAGAGCAGGAAGTAGGAGAGTTTGAGAGAATGTGAAGAATGCTTGTATTGCTTGAATTCTTAGATATGTTACAAATGAGAGTCCAACCCTTTATATAAAGGGCTTGACACATATCATAAGAATACAAAATTCTAGATATGTACACATGGCATTCATCTAGATGAGATTCTAGACTATTCTACTAGATATTTACAAAGACTATTCTAGAGGAATTTCTATCTACATTAGTCTGGGTTTCTCTTGAATCCTCTAGAATCTTTCGGACTTCTCTTAAATCATCATAGAGAGTGTAGAACCTTGTGGCTAAACCTCAAGGATTCCATCCCTTTTGCACGGAATGTGACACTAAGTTGCAAAAGAAAGGCATAGGAGGTCATCTAAGAGAAAGAAAAGAAAGAAATAAATAAAGGAAGGAAAAAAGAGATAAAGGATTTAACGAAGGAAAGAGATAAGCGAATATACTACCCATCTTTTAAAAGATCTTTGATTTACAATTAAGACAACTTGCATTAAACCCCATGCAATGTACCATACATATAACTGCAATAGATAATTTTGATAATCATCTATGAGAGTTCATTAATTATAATCAAATCAAATATTAAAGTATCATATTAAACAACACTACACAAATAAAGTTCTAAATTAAATGTATTTATATTTTAAAAGTTATAAATATAACTTTTAAATCTTTTGGTATGATACATTTAGAGTATGATAATTACAAGTTTTGTTTTTGAACTTCTTGATAACCATTTATTTCATCTACAAATTCACCTACAAAGTACATAGAAGCATTTTTTCTCTTTTTGTGGAAAAAGTATGCATCAAAGCTCATACAATAACATACATAAATAAGATTATCAATTAGCATTTAAAAAACAAAATATGGATACAATGTACTATAGATCCAGAAGCACAATATCAATGAGCTTACTGTCTTCCAAGAAGATTTTTGGCATTTAACATTATTTTTTACAACAACCTCTTAAATTATATCTTCAATAAAATTTTTAAAAACAATGTCAGTTACAGGGGCATAAGTTATTGCATAATCAATTTTACACTTTAATAACAATTCCTTTTGGTCAAGTTTATCGTATTCAAAATATCAACAAAAATTTGAAAATATATAACATTTTATGATGGAAAACTTTCGTCCATAACATATATAACATTAGTTTTTCACATAACACCAATACCTATATCAACATTTTTTTATCTACAATTTCCCTTTTTTTTTTTTTTGTTAGGCTCTTTCCACTATTTTTCCAACCTGTTTTTCTTTTTTGGCTTCCTTTATTTATAAAGGTGAAAGATTTAATTTGATTAAATAAAAAATTTGATTTAAATGCGAAAATTGTATCTTCCTAAATATCTTTTATTATCTAATTTAATTTTTCCTTTTAATTTTAGGGACCTATCATTATATATTTTTATATATATATATATATATATTTTAAAATATCCCTATTAAAAATAATTATTTTCATTACATTTTATAGCTCATTATTTCTATTTGCAATTATTTATGCCATACATAAAACATTTTACTTTGTAAGCATTAGTCAAAACCATGTATTATTATATATATGTATTTATTTATTTATTTATGATTAATAAAAATCATGCCTCCACATATTTTTTTTAAAATTTTCAATTCTCTTTTATATTATATATTTTATATTAGATAACTTAATTTTGAAGATGAAATATTAAAGTTTTAGATAATTATCAAATTTTCAATTCAAATTTAAATTTAATACATTAAATTTAATAATTATCATTCTGCCTTCAGTTTATCCATTTTCTATATTTGAGAATATAATAATATAATATTAAAAATAATTAAATGGTAGAATAATTATTTAATTATATTATCATTGCTGTTAAAGAAATGAAAAATCAATATATGAATGAGCACATAATAACAAACCAAATCTGAATTGAATCAAGATTATAAAAATCAACTCAGTCATAATTACAAATTAAATTGACGGTCACTAGACTTATACCAATTTCTTTATATTGTATTGGTTATTATTTGTATTTATAATTATTTACACCATATATAAAATATCTTACCATATAGATACTAGTCAAACCCATATATACATATATATATATGTATACATATATATATATATATATATATATATAATTAATAAAAATCATGTTTTGATATATTTTCCTGAAAAACTTTCAGTACTATTGTATATTAAATATCATATATTAGATAATTCAATATTGAATATTAAATATTAAAAATACATACGATTATTAATTTTCTAATAAAAATTAAATTTAATAATCATAATTCTAGATCTTTTATATTAAATATTAGGTTAAAATTACATGGGTAGTTATTAATTCTTCAATTTAAATTTCTTTGTTCAAATTCCAATAATATTATCTATTAGTTTTATGTATTGGAAGTTGAAATATTTTTTTAATAATTATAGATAATATTTAATATATTAAATGATTATCGATAATTATTAATTTTTCAATTTAAAATTTTATTTTCAATGATTAATATTATATACTATTAAATATTAAATATTGGAACTTGACATATTTTTTAAAAAATATTATAGATAATATTTAATTAAACAGCTCAACGTTTATTATCACTTAATAAAACTATCTAACTTTAATAGATTAGTATAGTTTAACGGAATGTTTGGGTAAATGTAAAGTTAGTGGGAATCTAATTTCCTTGGAAAAATAATAACTTTCTTTTATTTGGATACTTACTGTGAAGTGAAAAAATATGGGTTCAGAGAATTAGATTCCCACCAATGTAGAAAAATATATCGGAAAATTGTTTTCATCTATATAGGAGTCATTTTGAGAATCCCAGAGAAAATAATTTTAAATTTTTTTTAAAATACATATTTACCCTTAATTTATTATACAATATTAAATTTAATTACTTATTAATCCCAACTTTCTCATTACTCACCAAACAAATCAAGAGAAAAAATAATTCTCAGGAAACTAAATCCTAGGAAACTAAATTTCGAAAATCAATTTTGCTTTCAACTTTGACACTTTCCAAACATCCTGTAAAGTGAAAATAATTCACCATTGGTTGTCACTTAACAGAACACGTTGACCACTTGACAGAACATGTTAACAGACTATCTTATTTTAATATGTTAATAAGATAAGATACTTTCCATGCTTTTGATTTGACATCGAGTAAATAAGTAAGCATAGTGAAGAAGAGGATAAAATTCCACTGAGGATAAAATTTCACTGATTGTAAAACATTTTGGGATAATGGCTTAATACACCTTAAACTATACACAGTTTAACCTTTTATATGATAATTTTTTTTTTCCTTTTGGTATTAATCCTCCTAAACTTTGCATTTTGTTTGCATCATTACAAGATCATTTTGTCTAAATTTTTTATAAATTTTTTACAAAAGTAGTGCATAGGATAAAAAGTAAGGATCCAAAATGTAATATTGTATAGTTTAAGATGCAATTATGCAAAAAAAATTTAATAAAAGAATTAATGCACAATAAACATTTTTTATTGGAGAGAAATAATTATTTAATTAATAAATTTGTAAAGTACTGAAAAAATGCAAATCCTTTTTTATACTTTTTCAAAAAAATAATAATTTATACATATTATAGAGATTTTAAATAAAATTTAAAAAAAGCATAAAGATATATGAATAAAAAATTAATCAAGTATTTATAAAATCTTTAAAAAAATAAAACTTATTTTTATAAAATATTTTATTTTCAATATTACTTGTAATTTGTTTATATTTATATATATATTAATTTAAAAAAAATTTGAGGATGTCTACTATGTATTTTTTTTAACATTTTAACGTTTCCAAAAAAAGTGATTTTTCAAGGGTAAAAATCATTTAGACCCCCGTAAAATCTATCTCTATTTCAAATTATATCCATATGTCGTTTTAAGAACACCATTTACTGTTAAACAAATTTCTAATATACTTAAGTGGAGAAAAATATATGGTAATTGAACATTTTTAAAAGCTTGAAAAGGCTGGAATTTTTATAATTTATGCATTGAAAATATACAATATGTTATAAAGATAAAAGTAGAAAAATAGACATATTTTTTTAAAAAAAAATTACATAAATATACAACTTCTTATTATTATTTTTTTAATTTTTAATTTTAGTCATTTTGGATTCAAAGAGTTATCAACAAAGGACCATTGCTCCGAACACTGTGCAACCCAGCAAAATCATGGTGGGTATCCAAACCTGTCTCCTTCTTGATCTACCATGCCTCAATTTCTTTGCTCTCACAGATTCTCAGTGATAAACTGCTGAGGTTTATCCACTTCTATTATCTTGATCTCAACCTAGTATTCCAAACTAGCTACTCCAAAGAATAAGATACACATAAAATAAAATAACAAATAAACTCCTTTAAGCTTTAAGCTCAAACACTAACAAAATAAGAAGGTGGATTTTGTGAGTTCGGAGGTTGTTTGCTAGATCCAATCTCTAATTTTAATCATATATGTATAGAAATAAAATAGAAACTAAAAAAATATATAATCAAATTTTTTTTTTATATTTTAAAATAACACAATTAATTTATATATTTAGTGATTTGTCAAATTTAACATATCTAAATATATCTATTTGCATAATAAAATAAAATAAAAATTGACGTAGATATGGGGATGGTAATGTAATTAAGAAAAGGTACTTTTTTCTGTTATAATGGTATTAGCTAAAAATAATATAAATATAATGATTCATATTGAGAAAACGCATTAAAGTTAAATATTTAAATTGTTTAATTAAGATTGATTGAATTTGACCGAATTAAACTTTTACTTGGGACTAAATTTAACTTTTCTCAAAGATAGAATTTGATTTTGACTCTTATATAATTAATTATATAGAACTTCTTTTATGCAAGTTTGTAGATTAGTGCTAATCCCTAATTTGGAGTAGAAATTAAAAAGCTATAATTTTATAAAATTCTGAATATAAAAATTTTATTTGTATATAAACCAATTTAATTTTTTATCTTTCAATGAACATAAGTGCCTATATATACTTTGGGAGGCGTGCCATAACTTAAACAATTAAGAAAATTCATAAATTGCCTCTGAAAAAGCCCCTAGCCCATGAAATCCAACCAGACGCATGGTGGTCGACCCAATAACTCATCTCCACACTGTTCAGATCTTCACTGAAATCATCACTTTTCTGTTGGGATAAAGCTTCATGCATTGCCAACCTAAAGCATGACCCGTCAAATTTCTTATTTGACCCCAAATGCCATGGGTAACTGTCCTCAGATGTGAGTAGATCGAGCCTTCGGTGCTGGCGACAATGGTTCCAGGTTTGTCAAAATTTCTAACCTACCAAACTTGATTCATACCCTTCATCATTGGACCCTCTGAATCCATTTTTGGCTTTCGTTTGTCAAAATTTCTTATGATTTGAGAGATCCTTCAACATCAAATTTGTCTAAAATATTAAGAGAATTTTCTAGTTGCCTACAGTATTTTTGGACCAATGTAAGTAAATAAATGTTATCACTGTCTTATAGGTTTTCCATTAATATATAGTTTGTGAATCTTGGACATTCCATTAATATATAGTTTGTGAATGTTGGACATCGTTTAATTAATTTTTCATTTTTGGACAACTTTGAACCAAATTGAAGTTGCATTAATGTTTTTAAAAGTTTTTAAGATCCAATAAAAGATTCAATTTTATAAAATTGGTTTAAGATGAAAACCTCTACATTTGATATTGGGTCCTAAGAATTTGCAATATAATTGGATCTTTTGGTATCCAATTTTGATAATATTAAGAGTTGTCAAAGTTATCTGAAGATATTGGTACACATCAATGACTTCAATTTAATTTTAAAAAGCCTAAGAAATTTTTTTATTATATTTTAGGCGACAAGATTGAAAGAGGCAATCGGACAAAATCAAGGCTAAACTGTTTTCTGAGTAAACTTTTACTTTTGAAACTAGTTTTGGGAAATTAAATGTAACACCCCGTCCCAAAGTACAAAGCAAATTTTCCAACTTTGACCAAGGTTGACCGTTGACCGTTGACTTTGACCGTTGGCCGTAGACCGAAGGGGTCAAAAGTTGACTTTTTGACTCGGATGAAATTCTAGGTTGACTGAGGTACAGTTATGAAGTACACGTTGGCACGAGTTCATAGACTACCGTCACGCTTAAATTGGACATCTGGTTAAAAAGTTATGGACGTGTGAAGTTTTCCGACTACCGTAATATTTTAATATTTTTGAATTGGTGAACAGTGAAATGCCACGTGTCGACGTCTGAGAGGTCCACGTGGGTGAACAGTGTCACCCACGGTGGCTTTTATTTTGGCAAAACGGCGGGGGAAGGACAGAGAAGGAGAGAGAAGAGAGAGAGAGCTAAAGAGAGAAACGACCGGCCACCACCGGTTGGCCACCGTCCGGCCACATGCGCCGGCCAGGCAGGAGCGCCTCTCCATTTCCGACCAGCCACCCAAATCTCACGGCTAAGCAGCCGGTAACGCGCCGGGATCGGAGCGTTTTCCGACGACGGCGATTTTTCCCCTCCACCACCGGCCACCGCCATTTGACCCATTTCCCGCCATTTTCACGGCCACCGAACCTCCGACGTGCCGGGATCGGAGTATTTTCCGGCGAGGGGCCGAAAATCTTCAAACCCAGATCTTTTCGTCATTCGGCCTCCGTTTGCCTCACCGCCAGTCCCGTTGGAACCCTCTCCCCTCGATCTACAAAATCCCTAAAAATCTCAGCCATCGGCCACCAGACGCGCCGCCGGCGGGGACTGTTGCCGATGACCGCGGCGGCTCGCCAGAAAATCCTGTTCCGGTGAGTACCCAGTTGCACCGCTGGTCCCTCCCCACTGATTCCGATCCCCTGAATCCAAATCCGGGGTCTTTTTCCTCCAATTCGTGACGATTTGAGAGGATCGAAGAGTTGAATCCCGAAAGCTTTCCGGCGAGATTTCGGCCACCACCGGTCCGATCTCTGGGAAGTAAGACCGGATTTGTAATCCTCGTCGCTCAAGCTTCGATTCGATATATTACTCGTCAATTTTGGTTAACATTTGTGTTTAACCCCCGGGTACCGGGTATTATTTACTCGAATAAAATATTATTTTATTTGACTGTGTGTGAATTGTTGTTCTAAAAGCACGTGTGCATCGTGGAATTAATCCCATGGAGGATCTTAGGTTAATTCCGTGCTCCAGGTGAGTGACCCACCTTAAAAACTATTTTCAGGTGATGATTTATATTTATTTGGTGATATTTGAATATTTGGAAAATATATGTATGTGGTTGGAATTTTATAAAATTGGGTATTTATTTTATAATGTCAAATTTTGGATGTTTGGTTATATGCATACATATATATATATATATATATTTTTTTTTTTGATGCCATGATTGAATATTGGAGAAATTCAAAGAATTTACGATTTAAATTCTGGATTATTACTATTATTATTTTTACCGAGAATTTTCATGTACAATCAAGGGCTTATGAAGAGAAAATATATTTAAATATTTTTTGTGAGCCTTATATATTATTTTGGAGGAAAAAAAAATTGATTTAAATGATTTGAAGAAAAATATTGGTATGATGGTACTGTATGTTTTAAAAAGGTAATTATGCATTTATAATGCGAGGTGGTTGATTTCATGGTTTTGAGTAAACCATATTTCTTTTCTGTATTGATGATTTATGGTGAGAAATGCAAGGAATGTGGGATTGGAGATTTTTATAACTCCCACGGTAAATTTCGAAAATTTTTGGTAATAATAAAAATGGGCTATTGGTATTTATTTTTATTTTAATTATTTTATACGCACTTATGCAATACTAATGTTCTATACCGTACATGAGATTGTGATTAGGGCGCAGGTTTTAGTCTCCCGTGAGTTACCTACGGACTTAAGGGCAGGCCGTTTTAGTATAGTACACATAACCCCCCTTCTCCTAGGCTGGGATGACAGGTTTTAGCAGCGGTGCTGTCGGGACGCCGAAGCGACCGTATGCCGGTTCTCTCTTTAACCCCCGCCTGAGGGTGCTCGGGACGCTGAGTACCGTAGGGCATCACTGGTATATAGTGTGGTGCGTCAGGCTATTTTTCGATTTGAATTTTCAAGCTTATTATTTGGAAATACTATTCAAATAAAATGGTTAATTTATTTAAGTTTTACCGTTTATTTCAAACACATAATTTTGTGGTATTTTTCTATATGAGTTATTAATTGTTATTGAAAATTTACTTTATTTCGGATTATTTCTTTGAGTGCATTGGGTTCCAAAAATTGTTGCATTTTATTGGTAATTATTGATTAAATATTTTCATATAAATTGTGGTGCTCTATATTATTATTTGCATGATTTTGTATTATAAATGTTGATATTCCATTTATTTATTATTTAATTAATTATTTATTGGCTACCTTGATTTTGGGGAAATATAATTCCTGGGTTTTGTGAAATGTTTTAAAAGGGAAACTTTTCCAACCGAGTGAACCGTGAGGGTTTGAGAGAAAATATTATTTTCAATTAATTATTATTTATTTACTCATTTATTGTTAATTATTCAAATGTGCTGTAATTTTCGTTACTATTATAATTGTACAGTAGATAGGGTCACTCACTAAGATAATTAGCATATCACGTTTTTAAATTCCGTTCCCTTAGGTTCGGGCTAGTAGGCGACATCAGAATCAACTCGACGTTTGTTGCTGTTGAGTTTTCAAGAGTTATGCTTCCTTGTGTTCTATTGTATTATTGTTTCCTATTTTATGTTGTATAACTTTCACACTCATCTGTAACTTTGATGCTCTGTACATTTACTGGACCTATTGTATTAATACTGCATGAATTTCCTGTTTATTTTATCGGAGTGTTGAAAGTTGTGGATTAAATTGTAGTAATGTGGAAGGAATAAGGGGATGTTTCTAGAAGTGATTTTCAGTGCAGGAAAATTTGTGGTAAGTCCAACTCTTAAGGGAGGTTCTGCCGGATTTTCCATTGGAGGGTCCGATAGGGTTTCCCTGGGATCAGGGCTTATCTAGGGTTCCGGTGAGGAATTTTGGACGGGTCCTGACATTAAATGCATGTTTATATTATTAATTATATTGAAAATTATTAAAACATATGATTTATATTATGTTATGAAGAATTTACCTCTTCTATCTTTTCTGATATTTTCACAAGCACGCCTTGGCAGAAATATATTTTTAGTATATGACATATAAATATATTTATATGGCTGTATTTGTGGAGGATTTTGGATTATGAGGATTGTAAGGAATCATTAATAAACTATATAATCACTACTAGAATCGAGCTGATACACGACGCAAGTACTGCGTCGCAGTAAATAAACAGCGATGCATTTGACGGAGTCGCCAAATGTTTTGTCGCGAAATATATAAGATAACAGGCAACGTATCATAACAGTCGCCTAATAATAATTTTTAGCGACGCACATTTAATTTTTAGCGACTCATACAGTGATGTACTTATAGCGACTAATAAAATAGCGACTCTTTATAATAAAGTCGCTGATAAATTTTTAGCGACACTTACGTGATTAGTCGCCAAATAATTATGTCGCTAAAAATTCTTCCTGAATAGCAACTCATTCATTTTTAGCGACACATTGTTTTGTCGCCTATTTAGCGACGCTTTATTTTTTGCGACGCATTATGTGAGTCTCTCTTTTAACGACCATATATTTTTAGCGACTATTTTTTAGTGTCTCTAAATTAGCGTCTCATGAATTTTTAGCGACGCTTTTTTGTCGCCTATTTAGCGACGTATTATTTTTAGCGACAAATTTTGTGGATCGGTTTTTTAACGACCCGTAACAATTAGCGATGAGTTTTTAGTGTCGCCATATTAGCGACCGTTCATGTTTTAGCGACAAATTATAAGAGTCGCATATTTATTAATTTTTAGCGACTCTTTTACCTATTTAGTGACGTATACAACAATATATTTATGTCGCTAAAAATTATATGAGTCGCCAAATTGATCTTATTATATGTCGTTATATATTTTAGGCGACTTTTAGTTATATTCATAAACCGCCATTTCTTTTATATTTTTTTAGATTTATCTTCATAAAAATTTATTAAAATATAAAATTAATTATAATAGCAAAAAACCCAAACTAACTTCGTCCAAAATAATTAGAATATAAAAATTTAAAATAAATACTTGTTCATAACAAAACAATAATCAATATAATTAAATATCATCTCATTGGCATATTTTTACATATGCATACTTATTGAGATGGAAGTTGATGTACTCGAGTTGACGATATTACGCCCTCATACTGCATATGGAAAAATAAAAAAATTTGTTAGCACTGACGCAAAATAAATTAATAAAAACTTAATCATAATTAATAAATTAAATTGTAATTTGGCAAATGAAAATTTAATGAATATTTACCTTCTTAAGGTTTGGCGTGGCACATATTCTCCTAATTAAAGTGGAAAACACATAAGAAAAAAACACACAATGAATAAATAAATATTACTTAAAATATAATTATAAGTTAATAAATATACGTACCAATTTATTTAGAAGATATTGTTTATCCATATCCCCTCACAGTCATTACGAACATAGCCACTCTCACATTCATCCTCATTATCATTTTCATCAACACTTGGCAATTGTATGGCAAATGGATTGTGAGCCATTGTAGTATCGCCAAGAACATCTTCTTCAACCAATTCTTCTTCAACCAAAGTACAATGTCGTGGTGGAGTTAAAACAACAGACCATCTCGAGTCAAGTTGATCTTCAACATAAAATATTTGTTGAACTTGTGAAGCCATGATGAATGGGTCAGATTTATATCCAATTTTACTAAAGTTAACACATGTAAACCCCATCTCAGCAACTTTCACACCACTGCTGTCAACCCAATCACACTTGAACACTGGAATTCAAAACATAGTGTAATCGACGTCCCAAATCTCTCTTATGATCCCATAGTATGTCATCTCGGCTAAAATTGGGTTATTATCCTTAGCACTAGCAAAATGCTCACTTTTGGCAATAACTTTGACACCACTATTTTGGGTGACCCTCTTATTATCCATATTTATAGTGTTGAATCTAACCCCTCTAATGACATATCCTTCATGTTTCGTTACCACCCATTGCGGACCATGGGCTAACCATCGTAATGTTTCAGACACTGAGTGATTAGGTTGACTTCGCTCTTGTGCAATCTAGTCAATAGAAAAATATGAAAATTTAAAGCTAAAACAATGATATTATATATTGAATATTTAACTTTCCCATACCTTATCACGTAACCAGTACGTAAATGTACATTTGTGTTCGTCTTGAAACCATTTTGCTTTTTTTCCTCGATTTTTTTTGCTTGACTTCAAGACTTCAAAATGAATACTAAAACAAATAAAAGTTGTTGTAATTAATAAAAATATCCAACATATCAACTTATCGATGCCTATTAATATATTCAAAATATCAACTAAATTATACATGTTGATATATATATATATATATATATTAAAAATATCAACTATTTTATACATTAACATGTATATACGCACCTGACATACGGTTCCACTTCTGGTGTATTCAAAAGTATATATCTATGAACTTGCTCCCAAAGTTGTTGATCAATTGATTGATTTTTTCCACCTTTAAATGGGGCACCAACATCATCCTTATCATTTAACTTTTGATATCTACCAATTGGGTTTCCAACTGCATCTAATCCTCTCTGAAATTCACTACAAAACTCAATCACTTCTTCACATATGTAACCCTCGGCAATACAACCTTCTGGCTGATTTTTGTTTCGAACATAACTTTTCAATACTTTCATGTACCTCTCAAATGGGTACATCCACTTGAAATGTACTGGTCCACACAATCTTACCTCTCGAACCAAATGTACAGTTAGATGAACCATTACATCAAAAAATGATGGTGGAAAGAATTTCTCTAAAAGGCACAAAGTTGTGACAAGATCATTTTGAATATTTTCCAATTTAGCAACAATGATAGACTTCTTGCAAATTGCATTGAAGAAAAAAGAAAGTCTTGCAATTGCATGTCTCACATGTTTAGGAAGGATTGCACGAATTGCAAGAGGCAAGAGTTGTTGCATCATTGTATGACAATCATGAGATTTCAATCCTACCATCTTTAAGTCCTCCATTGAAACAAGATTCCTAAAGTTTGAAGAATAACCATCTGGAACCTTTAAGTCCGCTAAACACTTACAAAACAATTTCTTCTCATGCTTTGATAATGTATAGCAGGCCGGTGGTAGGAAAGTTCGATTACCTTGAGGCTTAGGGGCCAAGTCTTTCCGCAAACCCATTTCTTGTAAATCTAACCGAGCATTAACTCCGTCCTTCGTCTTACTAGGAATATTAAGCAATGTACCATATATGCTCTCACAAACATTTTTCTCAATATGCATGACATCTAAATTACATCGCACATGGAGAAATTTCCAATATTCCAATTCAAAAAAAATGGACTTCCTCTTCCAACATTCTTCAGAATCAACAGTCCTTTTCCTCTTGTGTGAGTTATCAAATCTCATTGCATTAAGCTTATCTAATATTTCTTCTCCAGTCAACGGTTTTGGAGGCACTCCAAATTCTTGAAATCCATTGAAAGCCTTCTTTTGTCTTCTATATTGATGATTTGGAGGAAGAAATCTTCTATGCCCGGTAAAACTCATTTTTTTTCCATGCTTTAGCCTTGTAGCAAAAGTATTTTCACTGCAAATTGGACAAGCATAATATCCCTTCACCGCATGACCGGACAAGTTACCATAAGCTGGGAAATCATTTATTGTCCATAGCAACACTGCATTCAACGTGAATTTCTCCTGACGGTAAGCATCGAAGACCGTAACACCCTCATTCCACAACCGCTGCAGGTCTTCAACTAACGGCTCCATGTATACATCAATTTGATTTCCTGGTTGCTTCGGTCCAGAAATTAGAAGACTTAACATCATAAATTTCCGCTTCATACACAACCAAGGAGGAAGATTATACACAACCGTCATCACAGGCCAACAACTATACCTACTACTCAACATATTATGTGGATTAACTCCATCGGCCGCGATCCCAAGTCTCAAATTCCTATCTTCGGATGCAAAGTTTGGCCATAAACGATCAACCAACTTCCAAGATGGAGAATCCGCAGGGTGTTGCATTTCCCCTGTCTTAACCTTTCTCCCATTGGCATGCCATGTCAAATTCTTAGCTGTTTCAACACTACGAAACATTCGTTTAAAACGCGGAATAATAGGAAAGTACCATAAAACTTTATTTGGAATATTGCTAGCAACTCCATTCTTATCCATTTTCCATCTAGCAGATCCACATTTAGGACATTCATTAAGGTCCACATATTCCTTCCTAAACAGAATACAACTTTTAGGACATGCATGAATCTTGATGTACTCCATTCCCAAAGCACTCAAAGTCTTCTTAACATTGTACATGGAGGTTGGCAACACATTGTCATTTGGCAACATCTGGGATAACAATTGCAACAGTACATCAAAGCTCTTATCAGAATATCCATATCTTACCTTTAAGTTGTATAATTTAACCAAAGCCGACAACTTGGTAAATTTGGTACAACCTAGGTACAAAGGTTTCTCCGCATCCTCCAATAAGGTAGCAAATTCATTAGGATCATTATCAAAAGTTTCTAATGCAGCACGGGTCATGTCTAAGCTATTGAAAGCCACGTCTTCCTTACTACTACTATCATTTTCATTATATTCTACATTAATATTCCCAAAATGAGAAGATGGTCTAATACCATCAGCACATGACTCACCATGCCAAATCCATCGCTGATAGTTGACATCAAACCCATTCCAATATATATGGCCTTTAATATCCCTAATAGTATGGATTTTCATATTCCCGCATTGCATGCAAGGACACCGTATGGCATTACAATCATTGGCATTCTCCATGCTAAATTTCAAAAATTCACTCACCCCCTTAGCAAAATCGCTTGAGGTTCTATCCTTCGTTATCCACGATTTATCCATTTCCCTACCAATCTAATTAAATAGAACAATATCAAACAATATCATAAAAAAAATTTGAGACAAAAGCAAGATTAAGAAAACCCATCGCAAACAAATTATCGACAAAAGCAAGATTAAGAAACCCATTGAAGCAAGATTAAGAAAACCCATTGCAAACAAATTATCGACAAAAGCAAGATTAAGAAAACCCATCTCAAACAAATTATCGACAAAAGCAAGATTAAGAAACCCATCGAAGCAAGATTAAAAAAACCCATCGCAAACAAATTATCCACAAAAGCGAGATTAAGAAAACCCATCGCAAACAAATTATTGACAAAAGCAAAATTAAGAAAACCCATCGAAAACAAATTATCCACAAAAACAAGATTAAGAAAACCCAGCGAACCTAACCTTCGAGTATAATGAATAAATAAATAAAAAATAACCCAATCCACCACATGTCACCGCCAATCATAAAGCGAAAAGAAACTCACCGAAACCATGGAGACGAAGAAAGAAGAATCCAAGCTAACCACGAGGGAGACGAAGAAAGAAGAATCCAAGCTAACCACGAGGTTGACGAAGAAAGAAGAATCCACGAAGAAAGAAATCCAACTTCCAGATAGCAATGCAAGCAAATGGAAAATTAAACACGAAATATCCCACTCTTCAAGTCTCTTTTAGATTGCTTCCAATTCTAACACCTATTATGAAGTGTACTAACACATATTTTGTGAAAAGAAATGGTATTCAAAATCCCGCGTAAATTTTGAAAACGCGCCAAAAATTTTAAGAAATTGGATAAACAGGCGACGTATTCAGATAAACTGTGTCGCTAAAGGATAAACAGTTTCATAAACGCTCTTTTTTTAATTCGTTTAAAACAAATAAGTTTCTCCAAGTACTGTTTATTTCCTTCTTAAACTTTTAGCAATAATTCTAAAATGGTAATTTTACATTTAAAAAGGTATATGATCTAGCGACTCATTGATAGAAACAGGCGACGCATTTACGTATATAAGGGTCGCCTTATCCAATAGTAATTAAAATTTATTTTTTAATTTGTGTCACTTTTTTTAAAATTACATTCAAAAAAAATTTTCACATAGCATTCCAATGAACACCAAGTCAATTAATCTAAAAATATAAAACAGTTCTATCAATGCTCTTTTCAATTATTCTCATATATGATGAGTATACACAAACACAAAAACACATCTCACGACATAATTTGAGATAGGATATAACAATTGTAAATTGGCCTAAAGCAAGGACCCGTAGTCCAATTGCTCGATGTAAGTATGTTCAACGAGTTGCACTTTCATGTTTTCGGCTATCAGTGATAGTTTATATGAACCCAAATAAACTAATAGATTACATGTGGGAAGGACATTTCAAATAAAAAGCGACTCATTAAAATATTTATGAGTCGCTTATGAACAAATAATTTGTTTTTTTGGGTTTGTGATCTTTCTGTTTAATCAATCTGATATTATTTCAGCATCAAATAACCAGTGAAAATATTTAAAGATGATAAACAGAGGTTTTTTCTTTTAAACATTATAGTAATAGGCGACGCATAAACATCATTATGCGTCGCCTAATACCCATTTATTTTTCATACATTTTTTTAAAACCTTCATTTTTAACAATTTGATTTTGTTGGAGCATCAAACAACCAGCGAAGATATTTAAACAAGATAAAGAGAGTTTTTTTTTTTTTTAAAATTACAGTAATAGGCGACGCATAATCTATCTTATGCGTCGCCTTATACCCATTTTTTTTTTCATATATTTTTTTAAAACCTTCATTTTTAACAATTTGATTTTTTTGGAGCATCAAATAACCAGTGAAAATATTTAAACAAGATAAAGAGAGTTTTTTTTTTTTAATTGTAGTAATAGGCGACGCATAAGCAGTACTATGCGTCGCCTAATACCCAATTTTTTTTTTTCTTACAAAAAAACGATGCTTTTTAACAATTTGATTTTCTTTCAGCATCAAATAAGCAGTGAAAATATTTAAACAACATAAATGAGTTTTGTTTTTTTATTTTTTTAATCAATCTGATTTTATCTCAGCATCAAATAACCAGTTAAAATATTTAAACTAGTTAGAGAAGTTTTTTTTTTTTCTAAATCTTCCTGTTTAACAATTTGATTTTCTTCCAGCATCAAATGACCAGTGAAAATATTTAAAGATGATAAACAGAGTTTTTTTTTTTTAAAAAATTACAGTAATAGGCGACGCATAATCTATCTTATGCGTCGCCTTATACCCATTTTTTTTTTCATATATTTTTTTAAAACCTTCATTTTTAACAATTTGATTTTTTTGGAGCATCAAATAACCAGTGAAAATATTTAAACAAGATAAAGAGAGTTTTTTTTTTTTTTAATTATAGTAATAGGCGACGCATAAGCAGTACTATGCGTCGCCTAATACCCAATTTTTTTTTTCTTTCAAAAAAACCATGCTTTTTAACAATTTGATTTTCTTCCAGCATCAAATAAGCAGTGAAAATATTTAAACAACATAAATGAGTTTTATTTTTGTATTTTTTTAATCAATCTGATTTTATCTCAACATCAAATAACCAATTAAAATATTTAAACTAGTTAGAGAAGGTTTTTTTTTTTTTTAAATCTTCCTATTTAACAATTTGATTTTCTTCCAGCATCAAATGACCAGTGAAAATATTTAAAGATGATAAACAGAGTTTTTTTATTTATTTTAAAATTACAGTAATAGGCGACGCATAAGAGGCGACGCATAATCTATCTTATGCGTCGCCTAATACCCATTTTTTTTTCATATATTTTTTTTAAACCTTCATTTTTAACAATTGGATTTTAGTTGAGCATCAAATAACCAGTGAAGATATTTAAACAATATAAAGAGAGTTTTTTTTTTTTTTAATTGTAGTAATAGGCGACGCATAAGCAGTACTATGCGTCGCCTAATACCCAATTTTTTTTTTCTTTCAAAAAAACCATGCTTTTTAACAATTTGATTTTCTTCCAGCATCAAATAAGCAGTGAAAATATTTAAACAACATAAATGAGTTTTATTTTTGTATTTTTTTAATCAATCTGATTTTATCTCAACATCAAATAACCAATTAAAATATTTAAACTAGTTAGAGAAGGTTTTTTTTTTTTCTAAATCTTCCTGTTTAACAATTTGATTTTCTTCCAGCATCAAATGACCAGTGAAAATATTTAAAGATGATAAACAGAGTTTTTTTTTTTTTAAAAATTACAGTAATAGGCGACGCATAATCTATCTTATGCGTCGCCTTATACCCATTTTTTTTTTTCATATATTTTTTTAAAACCTTCATTTTTAACAATTTGATTTTTTTGGAGCATCAAATAACCAGTGAAAATATTTAAACAAGATAAAGAGAGTTTTTTTTTTTTTAATTATAGTAATAGGCGACGCATAAGCAGTACTATGCGTCGCCTAATACCCAATTTTTTTTTTTCTTTCAAAAAAACCATGCTTTTTAACAATTTGATTTTCTTCCAGCATCAAATAAGCAGTGAAAATATTTAAACAACATAAATGAGTTTTATTTTTGTATTTTTTTAATCAATCTGATTTTATCTCAACATCAAATAACCAATTAAAATATTTAAACTAGTTAGAGAAGGTTTTTTTTTTTTTTAAATCTTCCTATTTAACAATTTGATTTTCTTCCAGCATCAAATGACCAGTGAAAATATTTAAAGATGATAAACAGAGTTTTTTTATTTATTTTAAAATTACAGTAATAGGCGACGCATAAGAGGCGACGCATAATCTATCTTATGCGTCGCCTAATACCCATTTTTTTTTCATATATTTTTTTTAAACCTTCATTTTTAACAATTGGATTTTAGTTGAGCATCAAATAACCAGTGAAAATATTTAAACAATATAAAGAGAGTTTTTTTTTTTTTAATTGTAGTAATAGGCGACGCATAAGCAGTACTATGCGTCGCCTAATACCCAATTTTTTTTTTCTTACAAAAAAACGATGCTTTTTAACAATTTGATTTTCTTTCAGCATCAAATAAGCAGTGAAAATATTTAAACAACATAAATGAGTTTTGTTTTTTTATTTTTTTAATCAATCTGATTTTATCTCAGCATCAAATAACCAGTTAAAATATTTAAACTAGTTAGAGAAGGTTTTTTTTTTTCTAAATCTTCCTGTTTAACAATTTGATTTTCTTCCAGCATCAAATGACCAGTGAAAATATTTAAAGATGATAAACAGAGTTTTTTTTTTTTTAAAAATTACAGTAATAGGCGACGCATAATCTATCTTATGCGTCGCCTTATACCCATTTTTTTTTTCATATATTTTTTTAAAACCTTCATTTTTAACAATTTGATTTTTTTGGAGCATCAAATAACCAGTGAAAATATTTAAACAAGATAAAGAGAGTTTTTTTTTTTTAATTATAGTAATAGGCGACGCATAAGCAGTACTATGGGTCGCCTAATACCCAATTTTTTTTTTTCTTTCAAAAAAACCATGCTTTTTAACAATTTGATTTTCTTCCAGCATCAAATAAGCAGTGAAAATATTTAAACAACATAAATGAGTTTTATTTTTATATTTTTTTAATCAATCTGATTTTATCTCAACATCAAATAACCAATTAAAATATTTAAACTAGTTAGAGAAGGTTTTTTTTTTTTTTTAAATCATCCTATTTAACATTTTGATTTTCTTCCAGCATCAAATGACCAGTGAAAATATTTAAAGATGATAAACAGAGTTTTTTTTTTTTTTTTAAATTACAGTAATAGGCGACGCATAATCTATCTTATGCGTCGCCTAATACCCATTTTTTTTTCATATATTTTTTTTAAACCTTCATTTTTAACAATTGGATTTTAGTTGAGCATCAAATAACCAGTGAAAATATTTAAACAATATAAAGAGAGTTTTTTTTTTTTTTAATTGTAGTAATAGGCGACGCATAAGCAGTACTATGCGTCGCCTAATACCCAATTTTTTTTTCTTACAAAAAAAGGATGCTTTTTAACAATTTGATTTTCTTCCAGCATCAAATAAGCAGTGAAAATATTTAAACAACATAAATGAGTTTTGTTTTTTTATTTTTTTAATCAATCTGATTTTATCTCAGCATCAAATAACCAGTTAAAATATTTAAACTAGTTAGAGAAGGTTTTTTTTTTTTTTAAATCTTTCTGTTTAACAATTTGATTTTCTTTCAGCATCAAATGACCAGTGAAAATATTTTAAAATGATAAACAGAGTTTTTTTTTTTTAAATTACAATAATAGGCGACGCATAATCTATCTTATGCGTCGCCTAATACCCATTTTTTTTTCATATATTTTTTTAAAACCTTCATTTTTAACAATTTGATTTTGTTGGAGCATCAAATAACCAGTGAAGATATTTAAACAAGATAAAGAGAGGTTTTTTTTTTTTTAATTTTAGTAATAGGCGACGCATAATCATGCTTATGCGTCGCCTAATACCCTATATTTTTTTTTAAACCCTCATTTTTAACAATTGGATTTTATTTGAGCATCAAATAACCAGTGAAAATATTTAAACAATATAAAGAGAGTTTTTTTTTTTTAATTGTAGTAATAGGCGACGCATAAGCAGTACTATGCGTTGCCTAATACCCAATTTTTTTTTCTTTCAAAAAAACCATGCTTTTTAACAATTTGATTTTCTTCCAGCATCAAATGACCAGTGAAAATATTTAAAGATGATATACAGAGTTTTTGTTTTTTTAAAAATTACAGTAATAGGCGACGCATAATCTATCTTATGCGTCGCCTAATACCCATTTTTTTTCATATATTTTTTTAAAACCTTCCTTTTTAACAATTTGATTTTGTTGGAGCATCAAATAACCAGTGAAGATATTTAAACAATATAAAGAGAGTTTTTTTTTTTTTTAATTGTAGTAATAGGCGACGCATAAGCAGTACTATGCGTCACCTAATACCCAAATTTTTTTTTTCTTTCAAGAAAACCATGCTTTTTAACAATTTGATTTTCTTCCAGCATCAAATAAGCAGTGAAAATATTTGAACAACATAAATGAGTTTTGTTTTTTTATTTTTTTAATCAATCTGATTTTATCTCAGCATCAAATAACCAGTTAAAATATTTAAACTAGTTAGAGAAGGTTTTTTTTTTTTTAAGATCTTTCTGTTTAACAATTTGATTTTCTTTCAGCATCAAATGACCAGTGAAAATATTTAAAGATGATAAACAGAGTTTTTTTTTTAAATTACAATAATAGGCGATGCATAATCTATCTTATACGTCGCCTAAGACCCATTTTTTTTTCATATATTTTTTTAAAACCTTCCTTTTTAACAATTTCATTTTGTTGGAGCATCAAATAACCAATGAAGATATTTAAACAAGATAAAGAGAGTTTTTTTTTTTTTTTGAATTTTAGTAATAGGCGACGCATAAGCATGATTATGCGTCGCCTAATACCCTATATTTTTTTTTAAACCCTCATTTTTAACAATTGGATTTTATTTGAGCATCAAATAACCAGTAAAAATATTTACACAATATAAAGAGAGTTTTTTTTTTTTTTAATTGTAGTAATAGGCGACGCATAAGCAGTACTATGTGTCGCCTAATACCCAATTTTTTTTTTCTCTCAAAAAAACCATGCTTTTTAACAATTTGATTTTCTTCCAGCATCAAATAAGCAGCGAAAATATTTAAACAACATAAATGAGTTTTGTTTTTTTATTTTTTTAATCAATCTGATTTTATCTCAGCATCAAATAACCAGTTAAAATATTTAAACTAGTTAGAGAAGGTTTTTTTTTTTTAAATCTTTCTGTTTAACAATTTGATTTTCTTCCAGCATCAAATGACCAGTGAAAATATTTAAAGATGATAAACAGAGTTTTTTTTGTTTTAAATTACAGTAATAGGCGACGCATAATCTATCTTATGCGTCGCCTAATACCCATTTTTTTTCATATATTTTTTTAAAACCTTCCTTTTTAACAATTTGATTTTGTTGGAGCATCAAATAACCAGTGAAGATATTTAAACAAGATAAAGAGAGTTTTTTTTTTTTTTGGATTTTAGTAATAGGCGACGCATAATCATGCTTATGCGTCGCCTAATACCCTATATATTTTTTTTAAACCCTCATTTTTAACAATTGGATTTTATTTGAGCATCAAATAACCAGTGAAAATATTTAAACAATATAAAGAGAGTTTTTTTTTTTAATTGTAGTAATAGGCGACGCATAAGCAGTACTATGCGTCGCCTAATACCCAATATTTTTTTCTTTCAAAAAAACCATGCTTTTTAACAATTTGATTTTCTTCCAGCATCAAATAAGCAGTGAAAATATTTAAACAACATAAATGAGTTTTGTTTTTTTATTTTTTTAATCATTCTGATTTTATCTCAGTATCAAATAACCAGTTAAAATATTTAAACTAGTTAGAGAAGGTTTTTTTTTTTTTAAATCTTTCTGTTTAACAATTTGATTTTCTTCCAGCATCAAATGACCAGTGAAAATATTTAAAGATGATAAACAGAGTTTTTTTTTTTTTTTTAAAATTACAGTAATAGGCGACGCATAATCTATCTTATGCGTCGCCTAATACCCATTTTTTTTCATATATTTTTTTAAAACCTTCCTTTTTAACAATTTGATTTTGTTGGAGCATCAAATAACCAGTGAAGATATTTAAACAAGATAAAGAGAGTTTTTTTTTTTTTAATTTTAGTAATAGGCGACGCATAATCATGCTTATGCGTCGCCTAATACCCTATATTTTTTTTTTAAACCCTCATTTTTAACAATTGGATTTTATTTGAGCATCAAATAACCAGTGAAAATATTTAAACAATATAAAGAGAGTTTTTTTTTTTTTTAATTGTAGTAATAGGCGACGCATAAGCAGTACTATGCGTCGCCTAATACCCAATTTTGTTTTTCTTTCAAGAAAACCATGCTTTTTAACAATTTGATTTTCTTCCAGCATCAAATAAGCAGTGAAAATATTTGAACAACATAAATGAGTTTTGTTTTTTTATTTTTTTAATCAATCTGATTTTATCTCAGCATCAAATAACCAGTTAAAATATTTAAACTAGTTAGAGAAGGTTTTTTCTTTTTTTTAAATCTTCCTATTTAACAATTTGATTTTCTTCCAGCATCAAATGACCAGTGAAAATATTTAAAGATGATAAACAGAGTTTTTTTTTTATTTTAAAATTACAGTAATAGGCGACGCATAATCTATCTTATGCGTCGCCTAATACCCATTTTTTTTTCATATATTTTTTTTAAACCTTCATTTTTAACAATTGGATTTTAGTTGAGCATCAAATAACCAGTGAAAATATTTAAACAATATAAAGAGAGTTTTTTTTTTTTTAATTGTAGTAATAGGCGACGCATAAGCAGTACTATGCGTCGCCTAATACCCAATTTTTTTTTCTTTCAAAAAAACCATGCTTTTTAACATTTGATTTTCTTCCCGCATCAAATAAGCAGTGAAAATATTTAAACAACATAAATGAGTTTTGTTTTTTTATTTTTTTAATCAATCTGATTTTATCTCAGCATCAAATAACCAGTTAAAATATTTAAACTAGTTAGAGAAGGTTTTTTTTTTTTAAATCTTTCTGTTTAACAATTTGATTTTCTTCCAGCATCAAATGACCAGTGAAAATATTTAAAGATGATAAACAGAGTTTTTTTTGTTTTAAATTACAGTAATAGGCGACGCATAATCTATCTTATGCGTCGCCTAATACCCATTTTTTTTCATATATTTTTTTAAAACCTTCCTTTTTAACAATTTGATTTTGTTGGAGCATCAAATAACCAGTGAAGATATTTAAACAAGATAAAGAGAGTTTTTTTTTTTTTTGGATTTTAGTAATAGGCGACGCATAATCATGCTTATGCGTCGCCTAATACCCTATATATTTTTTTTAAACCCTCATTTTTAACAATTGGATTTTATTTGAGCATCAAATAACCAGTGAAAATATTTAAACAATATAAAGAGAGTTTTTTTTTTTTAATTATAGTAATAGGCGACGCATAAGCAGTACTATGGGTCGCCTAATACCCAATTTTTTTTTTTCTTTCAAAAAAACCATGCTTTTTAACAATTTGATTTTCTTCCAGCATCAAATAAGCAGTGAAAATATTTAAACAACATAAATGAGTTTTATTTTTATATTTTTTTAATCAATCTGATTTTATCTCAACATCAAATAACCAATTAAAATATTTAAACTAGTTAGAGAAGGTTTTTTTTTTTTTTTAAATCATCCTATTTAACATTTTGATTTTCTTCCAGCATCAAATGACCAGTGAAAATATTTAAAGATGATAAACAGAGTTTTTTTTTTTTTTTTAAATTACAGTAATAGGCGACGCATAATCTATCTTATGCGTCGCCTAATACCCATTTTTTTTTCATATATTTTTTTTAAACCTTCATTTTTAACAATTGGATTTTAGTTGAGCATCAAATAACCAGTGAAAATATTTAAACAATATAAAGAGAGTTTTTTTTTTTTTTAATTGTAGTAATAGGCGACGCATAAGCAGTACTATGCGTCGCCTAATACCCAATTTTTTTTTCTTACAAAAAAAGGATGCTTTTTAACAATTTGATTTTCTTCCAGCATCAAATAAGCAGTGAAAATATTTAAACAACATAAATGAGTTTTGTTTTTTTATTTTTTTAATCAATCTGATTTTATCTCAGCATCAAATAACCAGTTAAAATATTTAAACTAGTTAGAGAAGGTTTTTTTTTTTTTTAAATCTTTCTGTTTAACAATTTGATTTTCTTTCAGCATCAAATGACCAGTGAAAATATTTTAAAATGATAAACAGAGTTTTTTTTTTTTAAATTACAATAATAGGCGACGCATAATCTATCTTATGCGTCGCCTAATACCCATTTTTTTTTCATATATTTTTTTAAAACCTTCATTTTTAACAATTTGATTTTGTTGGAGCATCAAATAACCAGTGAAGATATTTAAACAAGATAAAGAGAGGTTTTTTTTTTTTTAATTTTAGTAATAGGCGACGCATAATCATGCTTATGCGTCGCCTAATACCCTATATTTTTTTTTAAACCCTCATTTTTAACAATTGGATTTTATTTGAGCATCAAATAACCAGTGAAAATATTTAAACAATATAAAGAGAGTTTTTTTTTTTTAATTGTAGTAATAGGCGACGCATAAGCAGTACTATGCGTTGCCTAATACCCAATTTTTTTTTCTTTCAAAAAAACCATGCTTTTTAACAATTTGATTTTCTTCCAGCATCAAATGACCAGTGAAAATATTTAAAGATGATATACAGAGTTTTTGTTTTTTTAAAAATTACAGTAATAGGCGACGCATAATCTATCTTATGCGTCGCCTAATACCCATTTTTTTTCATATATTTTTTTAAAACCTTCCTTTTTAACAATTTGATTTTGTTGGAGCATCAAATAACCAGTGAAGATATTTAAACAATATAAAGAGAGTTTTTTTTTTTTTTAATTGTAGTAATAGGCGACGCATAAGCAGTACTATGCGTCACCTAATACCCAAATTTTTTTTTTCTTTCAAGAAAACCATGCTTTTTAACAATTTGATTTTCTTCCAGCATCAAATAAGCAGTGAAAATATTTGAACAACATAAATGAGTTTTGTTTTTTTATTTTTTTAATCAATCTGATTTTATCTCAGCATCAAATAACCAGTTAAAATATTTAAACTAGTTAGAGAAGGTTTTTTTTTTTTTAAGATCTTTCTGTTTAACAATTTGATTTTCTTTCAGCATCAAATGACCAGTGAAAATATTTAAAGATGATAAACAGAGTTTTTTTTTTAAATTACAATAATAGGCGATGCATAATCTATCTTATACGTCGCCTAAGACCCATTTTTTTTTCATATATTTTTTTAAAACCTTCCTTTTTAACAATTTCATTTTGTTGGAGCATCAAATAACCAATGAAGATATTTAAACAAGATAAAGAGAGTTTTTTTTTTTTTTTGAATTTTAGTAATAGGCGACGCATAATCATGCTTATGCGTCGCCTAATACCCTATATTTTTTTTTAAACCCTCATTTTTAACAATTGGATTTTATTTGAGCATCAAATAACCAGTAAAAATATTTACACAATATAAAGAGAGTTTTTTTTTTTTTTAATTGTAGTAATAGGCGACGCATAAGCAGTACTATGTGTCGCCTAATACCCAATTTTTTTTTTCTCTCAAAAAAACCATGCTTTTTAACAATTTGATTTTCTTCCAGCATCAAATAAGCAGCGAAAATATTTAAACAACATAAATGAGTTTATTTTTTTATTTTTTTAATCAATCTGATTTTATCTCAACATCAAATAACCAGTTAAAATATTTAAACTAGTTAGAGAAGGTTTTTTCTTTTTTTTAAATCTTCCTATTTAACAATTTGATTTTCTTCCAGCATCAAATGACCAGTGAAAATATTTAAAGATGATAAACAGAGTTTTTTTTTTTATTTTAAAATTACAGTAATAGGCGACGCATAATCTATCTTATGCGTCGCCTAATACCCATTTTTTTTTCATATATTTTTTTTAAACCTTCATTTTTAACAATTGGATTTTAGTTGAGCATCAAATAACCAGTGAAAATATTTAAACAATATAAAGAGAGTTTTGTTTTTTTTAATTGTAGTAATAGGCGACGCATAAGCAGTACTATGCGTCGCCTAATACCCAATTTTTTTTTCTTTCAAAAAAACCATGCTTTTTAACATTTGATTTTCTTCCCGCATCAAATAAGCAGTGAAAATATTTAAACAACATAAATGAGTTTTGTTTTTTTATTTTTTTAATCAATCTGATTTTATCTCAGCATCAAATAACCAGTTAAAATATTTAAACTAGTTAGAGAAGGTTTTTTTTTTTTAAATCTTTCTGTTTAACAATTTGATTTTCTTCCAGCATCAAATGACCAGTGAAAATATTTAAAGATGATAAACAGAGTTTTTTTTGTTTTAAATTACAGTAATAGGCGACGCATAATCTATCTTATGCGTCGCCTAATACCCATTTTTTTTCATATATTTTTTTAAAACCTTCCTTTTTAACAATTTGATTTTGTTGGAGCATCAAATAACCAGTGAAGATATTTAAACAAGATAAAGAGAGTTTTTTTTTTTTTTGGATTTTAGTAATAGGCGACGCATAATCATGCTTATGCGTCGCCTAATACCCTATATATTTTTTTTAAACCCTCATTTTTAACAATTGGATTTTATTTGAGCATCAAATAACCAGTGAAAATATTTAAACAATATAAAGAGAGTTTTTTTTTTTAATTGTAGTAATAGGCGACGCATAAGCAGTACTATGCGTCGCCTAATACCCAATATTTTTTTCTTTCAAAAAAACCATGCTTTTTAACAATTTGATTTTCTTCCAGCATCAAATAAGCAGTGAAAATATTTAAACAACATAAATGAGTTTTGTTTTTTTATTTTTTTAATCATTCTGATTTTATCTCAGTATCAAATAACCAGTTAAAATATTTAAACTAGTTAGAGAAGGTTTTTTTTTTTTTAAATCTTTCTGTTTAACAATTTGATTTTCTTCCAGCATCAAATGACCAGTGAAAATATTTAAAGATGATAAACAGAGTTTTTTTTTTTTTTTTAAAATTACAGTAATAGGCGACGCATAATCTATCTTATGCGTCGCCTAATACCCATTTTTTTTCATATATTTTTTTAAAACCTTCCTTTTTAACAATTTGATTTTGTTGGAGCATCAAATAACCAGTGAAGATATTTAAACAAGATAAAGAGAGTTTTTTTTTTTTTAATTTTAGTAATAGGCGACGCATAATCATGCTTATGCGTCGCCTAATACCCTATATTTTTTTTTTAAACCCTCATTTTTAACAATTGGATTTTATTTGAGCATCAAATAACCAGTGAAAATATTTAAACAATATAAAGAGAGTTTTTTTTTTTTTTAATTGTAGTAATAGGCGACGCATAAGCAGTACTATGCGTCGCCTAATACCCAATTTTGTTTTTCTTTCAAGAAAACCATGCTTTTTAACAATTTGATTTTCTTCCAGCATCAAATAAGCAGTGAAAATATTTGAACAACATAAATGAGTTTTGTTTTTTTATTTTTTTAATCAATCTGATTTTATCTCAGCATCAAATAACCAGTTAAAATATTTAAACTAGTTAGAGAAGGTTTTTTCTTTTTTTTAAATCTTCCTATTTAACAATTTGATTTTCTTCCAGCATCAAATGACCAGTGAAAATATTTAAAGATGATAAACAGAGTTTTTTTTTTATTTTAAAATTACAGTAATAGGCGACGCATAATCTATCTTATGCGTCGCCTAATACCCATTTTTTTTTCATATATTTTTTTTAAACCTTCATTTTTAACAATTGGATTTTAGTTGAGCATCAAATAACCAGTGAAAATATTTAAACAATATAAAGAGAGTTTTTTTTTTTTTAATTGTAGTAATAGGCGACGCATAAGCAGTACTATGCGTCGCCTAATACCCAATTTTTTTTTCTTTCAAAAAAACCATGCTTTTTAACATTTGATTTTCTTCCCGCATCAAATAAGCAGTGAAAATATTTAAACAACATAAATGAGTTTTGTTTTTTTATTTTTTTAATCAATCTGATTTTATCTCAGCATCAAATAACCAGTTAAAATATTTAAACTAGTTAGAGAAGGTTTTTTTTTTTTAAATCTTTCTGTTTAACAATTTGATTTTCTTCCAGCATCAAATGACCAGTGAAAATATTTAAAGATGATAAACAGAGTTTTTTTTGTTTTAAATTACAGTAATAGGCGACGCATAATCTATCTTATGCGTCGCCTAATACCCATTTTTTTTCATATATTTTTTTAAAACCTTCCTTTTTAACAATTTGATTTTGTTGGAGCATCAAATAACCAGTGAAGATATTTAAACAAGATAAAGAGAGTTTTTTTTTTTTTTGGATTTTAGTAATAGGCGACGCATAATCATGCTTATGCGTCGCCTAATACCCTATATATTTTTTTTAAACCCTCATTTTTAACAATTGGATTTTATTTGAGCATCAAATAACCAGTGAAAATATTTAAACAATATAAAGAGAGTTTTTTTTTTTTAATTGTAGTAATAGGCGACGCATAAGCAGTACTATGCGTCGCCTAATATCCAATTTTTTTTCTTTCAAAAAAACCATGCATTTTAACAATTTGATTTTCTTCCAGCATCAAATAAGCAGTGAAAATATTTAAACAACATAAATGAGTTTTGTTTTTTTATTTTTTTAATCAATCTGATTTTATCTCAGCATCAAATAACCAGTTAAAATATTTAAACTAGTTAGAGAAGGTTTTTTTTTTTTAGATCTTTCTGTTTAACAATTTGATTTTCTTTCAGCATCAAATGACCAGTGAAAATATTTAAAGATGATAAACAGAGTTTTTTTTTTTAAATTACAATAATAGGCGACGCATAATCTATCTTATGCTTCGCCTAATACCCATTTTTTTTTCATATATTTTTTTAAAACCTTCATTTTTAACAATTTGATTTTGTTGGAGCATCAAATAACCAGTGAAAATATTTAAACAATATAAAGAGTTTTTTTTTTTTTTTTAATTGTAGTAATAGGCGACGCATAAGCAATACTTTGCGTCGCCTAATACCCAATTTTTTTTTTCCTTTCAAAAAAACCATGCTTTTTAACAATTTGATTTTCTTCCAGTATCAAATGACCAGTGAAAATATTTAAAGATGATAAACAGAGTTTTTTTTTTTTTTAAATTACAGTAATAGGCGACGCATAATCTATCTTATGCGGCGCCAAATACCCATTTTTTTTTCATATATTTTTTTAAAACCTTCCTTTTTAACAATTTGATTTTGTTGGAGCATCAAATAACGAGTGAAGATATTTAAACAATATAAAGAGAGTTTTTTTTTTTTTTTAATTGTAGTAATAGGCGACGCATAAGCAGTACTATGCGTCGCCTACTACCCAAATTTTTTTTTTCTTTCAAAAAAACCATGCTTTTTAATAATTTGATTTTCTTCCAGCATCAAATAAGCAGTGAAAATATTTGAACAACATAAATGAGTTTTGTTTTTTTATTTTTTTAATCAATCTGATTTTATCTCAGCATCAAATAACCAGTTAAAATATTTAAACTAGTTAGAGAAGGTTTTTTTTTTTTTAAGATCTTTCTGTTTAACAATTTGATTTTCTTTCAGCATCAAATGACCAGTGAAAATATTTAAAGATGATAAACAGAGTTTTTTTTTTAAATTACAATAATGGGCGATGCATAATCTATCTTATACATCGCCTAAGACCCATTTTTTTTTCATATATTTTTTTAAAACCTTCCTTTTTAACAATTTCATTTTGTTGGAGCATCAAATAACCAATGAAGATATTTAAACAAGATAAAGAGAGTTTTTTTTTTTTTTTGAATTTTAGTAATAGGCGACGCATAATCATGCTTATGCGTCGCCTAATACCTTATATTTTTTTTTTTAAACCCTCATTTTTAGCAATTGGATTTTAGTTGAGCATCAAATAACCAGTGAAAATATTTAAACAATATAAAGAGAGTTTTTTTTTTTTTTTTTAATTGTAGTAATAGGCGACGCATAAGCAGTAGTATGCGTCGCCTAATACCCAATTTTTTTTTCTTTCAAAAAAACCATGCTTTTTAACAATTTGATTTTCTTCCAGCATCAAATAAGCAGTGAAAATATTTAAACAACATAAATGAGTTTTGTTTTTTTATTTTTTTAATCAATCTGATTTTATCTCAGTATCAAATAACCAGTTAAAATATTTAAACTAGTTAGAGAAGGTTTTTTTTTTTTTAAATCTTTCTGTTTAACAATTTGATTTTCTTCCAGCATCAAATGACCAGTGAAAATATTTAAAGATGATAAACAGAGTTTTTTTTTTTTTTTAAATTACAGTAATAGGCGACGCATAATCTATCTTATGCGTCGCCTAATACCCATTTTTTTTCATATATTTTTTTAAAACCTTCCTTTTTAACAATTTGATTTTGTTGGAGCATCAAATAACCAGTGAAGATATTTAAACAAGATAAAGAGAGTTTTTGTTTTTTTTAATTTTAGTAATAGGCGACGCATAATCATGCTTATGCGTCGCCTAATACCCTATATTTTTTTTTTAAACCCTCATTTTTAGCAATTGGATTTTAGTTGAGCATTAAATAACCAGTGAAAATATTTAAACAATATAAAGAGAGTTTTTTTTTTTTTTAATTGTAGTAATAGGCGACGCATAAGCAGTACTATGCATCGCCTAATACCCAATTTTGTTTTTCTTTCAAGAAAACCATGCTTTTTAACAATTTGATTTTCTTCCAGCATCAAATAAGCAGTGAAAATATTTGAACAACATAAATGAGTTTTGTTTTTTTATTTTTTTAATCAATCTGATTTTATCTCAGCATCAAATAACCAGTTAAAATATTTAAACTAGTTAGAGAAGGTTTTTTTTTTTTTAAGATCTTTCTGTTTAACAATTTGATTTTCTTTCAGCATCAAATGACAAGTGAAAATATTTAAAGATGATAAACAGAGTTTTTTTTTTAAATTACAATAATAGGCGATGCATAATCTATCTTATACGTCGCCTAAGACCCATTTTTTTTTCATATATTTTTTTAAAACCTTCCTTTTTAACAATTTCATTTTGTTGGAGCATCAAATAACCAATGAAGATATTTAAACAAGATAAAGAGAGTTTTTTTTTTTTTTTTGAATTTTAGTAATAGGCGACGCATAATCATGCTTACGCATCGCCTAATACCTTATATTTTTTTTTTAAACCCTCATTTTTAGCAATTGGATTTTAGTTGAGCATCAAATAACCAGTGAAAATATTTAAACAATATAAAGAGAGTTTTTTTTTTTTTTTAATTGTAGTAATAGGCGACGCATAAGCAGTACTATGCATCGCCTAATACCCAATTTTTTTTTCTTTCAAAAAAACCATGCTTTTTAACAATTTGATTTTCTTCCAGCATCAAATAAGCAGTGAAAATATTTAAACAACATAAATGAGTTTTGTTTTTTTATTTTTTTAATCAATCTGATTTTATCTCAGTATCAAATAACCAGTTAAAATATTTAAACTAGTTAGAGAAGGTTTTTTTTTTTTTAAATCTTTCTGTTTAACAATTTGATTTTCTTCCAGCATCAAATGACCAGTGAAAATATTTAAAGATGATAAACAGAGTTTTTTTTTTTTTTTAAATTACAGTAATAGGCGACGCATAATCTATCTTATGCATCGCCTAATACCCATTTTTTTTCATATATTTTTTTAAAACCTTCCTTTTTAACAATTTGATTTTGTTGGAGCATCAAATAACCAGTGAAGATATTTAAACAAGATAAAGAGAGTTTTTTTTTTTTAATTTTAGTAATAGGCGACGCATAATCATGCTTATGCGTCGCCTAATACCCTATATTTTTTTTTTAAACCCTCATTTTTAACAATTGGATTTTATTTGAGCATCAAATAACCAGTGAAAATATTTAAACAATATAAAGAGAGTTTTTTTTTTTTTTAATTGTAGTAATAGGCGACGCATAAGCAGTACTATGCGTCGCCTAATACCCAATTTTGTTTTTCTTTCAAGAAAACCATGCTTTTTAACAATTTGATTTTCTTCCAGCATCAAATAAGCAGTGAAAATATTTGAACAACATAAATGAGTTTTGTTTTTTTATTTTTTTAATCAATCTCATTTTATCTCAGCATCAAATAACCAGTTAAAATATTTAAACTAGTTAGAGAAGGTTTTTTTTTTTTTAAGATCTTTCTGTTTAACAATTTGATTTTCTTTCAGCATCAAATGACCAGTGAAAATATTTAAAGATGATAAACAGAGTTTTTTTTTTAAATTACAATAATAGGCGATGCATAATCTATCTTATACGTCGCCTAAGACCCATTTTTTTTTCATATATTTTTTTAAAACCTTCCTTTTTAACAATTTCATTTTCTTGGAGCATCAAATAACCAATGAAGATATTTAAACAAGATAAAGAGAGTTTTTTTTTTTTTTTTTGAATTTTAGTAATAGGCGACGCATAATCATGCTTATGCGTCGCCTAATACCTTATATTTTTTTTTTTAAACCCTCATTTTTAGCAATTGGATTTTAGTTGAGCATCAAATAACCAGTGAAAATATTTAAACAATATAAAGAGAGTTTTTTTTTTTTTTTAATTGTAGTAATAGGCGACGCATAAGCAGTACTATGCGTCGCCTAATACCCAATTTTTTTTTCTTTCAAAAAAACCATGCTTTTTAACAATTTGATTTCCTTCCAGCATCAAATAAGCAGTGAAAATATTTAAACAACATAAATGAGTTTTGTTTTTTTATTTTTTTAATCAATCTGATTTTATCTCAGCATCAAATAACCAGTTAAAATATTTAAACTAGTTAGAGAAGGTTTTTTTTTTTTTAAGATCTTTCTGTTTAACAATTTGATTTTCTTTCAGCATCAAATGACAAGTGAAAATATTTAAAGATGATAAACAGAGTTTTTTTTTTAAATTACAATAATAGGCGATGCATAATCTATCTTATACGTCGCCTAAGACCCATTTTTTTTTCATATATTTTTTTAAAACCTTCCTTTTTAACAATTTCATTTTGTTGGAGCATCAAATAACCAATGAAGATATTTAAACAAGATAAAGAGAGTTTTTTTTTTTTTTTTGAATTTTAGTAATAGGCGACGCATAATCATGCTTACGCATCGCCTAATACCTTATATTTTTTTTTTAAACCCTCATTTTTAGCAATTGGATTTTAGTTGAGCATCAAATAACCAGTGAAAATATTTAAACAATATAAAGAGAGTTTTTTTTTTTTTTTAATTGTAGTAATAGGCGACGCATAAGCAGTACTATGCATCGCCTAATACCCAATTTTTTTTTCTTTCAAAAAAACCATGCTTTTTAACAATTTGATTTTCTTCCAGCATCAAATAAGCAGTGAAAATATTTAAACAACATAAATGAGTTTTGTTTTTTTATTTTTTTAATCAATCTGATTTTATCTCAGTATCAAATAACCAGTTAAAATATTTAAACTAGTTAGAGAAGGTTTTTTTTTTTTTAAATCTTTCTGTTTAACAATTTGATTTTCTTCCAGCATCAAATGACCAGTGAAAATATTTAAAGATGATAAACAGAGTTTTTTTTTTTTTTTAAATTACAGTAATAGGCGACGCATAATCTATCTTATGCATCGCCTAATACCCATTTTTTTTCATATATTTTTTTAAAACCTTCCTTTTTAACAATTTGATTTTGTTGGAGCATCAAATAACCAGTGAAGATATTTAAACAAGATAAAGAGAGTTTTTTTTTTTTAATTTTAGTAATAGGCGACGCATAATCATGCTTATGCGTCGCCTAATACCCTATATTTTTTTTTTAAACCCTCATTTTTAACAATTGGATTTTATTTGAGCATCAAATAACCAGTGAAAATATTTAAACAATATAAAGAGAGTTTTTTTTTTTTTTAATTGTAGTAATAGGCGACGCATAAGCAGTACTATGCGTCGCCTAATACCCAATTTTGTTTTTCTTTCAAGAAAACCATGCTTTTTAACAATTTGATTTTCTTCCAGCATCAAATAAGCAGTGAAAATATTTGAACAACATAAATGAGTTTTGTTTTTTTATTTTTTTAATCAATCTCATTTTATCTCAGCATCAAATAACCAGTTAAAATATTTAAACTAGTTAGAGAAGGTTTTTTTTTTTTTAAGATCTTTCTGTTTAACAATTTGATTTTCTTTCAGCATCAAATGACCAGTGAAAATATTTAAAGATGATAAACAGAGTTTTTTTTTTAAATTACAATAATAGGCGATGCATAATCTATCTTATACGTCGCCTAAGACCCATTTTTTTTTCATATATTTTTTTAAAACCTTCCTTTTTAACAATTTCATTTTCTTGGAGCATCAAATAACCAATGAAGATATTTAAACAAGATAAAGAGAGTTTTTTTTTTTTTTTTTGAATTTTAGTAATAGGCGACGCATAATCATGCTTATGCGTCGCCTAATACCTTATATTTTTTTTTTTAAACCCTCATTTTTAGCAATTGGATTTTAGTTGAGCATCAAATAACCAGTGAAAATATTTAAACAATATAAAGAGAGTTTTTTTTTTTTTTTAATTGTAGTAATAGGCGACGCATAAGCAGTACTATGCGTCGCCTAATACCCAATTTTTTTTTCTTTCAAAAAAACCATGCTTTTTAACAATTTGATTTCCTTCCAGCATCAAATAAGCAGTGAAAATATTTAAACAACATAAATGAGTTTTGTTTTTTTATTTTTTTAATCAATCTGATTTTATCTCAGTATCAAATAACCAGTTAAAATATTTAAACTAGTTAGAGAAGGTTTTTTTTTTTTTAAATCTTTCTGTTTAACAATTTGATTTTCTTCCAGCATCAAATGACCAGTGAAAATATTTAAAGATGATAAACAGAGTTTTTTTTTTTTTTTTTAAATTACAGTAATAGGCGACGCATAATCTATCTTATGCGTCGCCTAATACCCATTTTTTTTCATATATTTTTTTAAAACCTTCCTTTTTAACAATTTGATTTTGTTGGAGCATCAAATAACCAGTGAAGATATTTAAACAAGATAAAGAGAGTTTTTTTTTTTTTTAATTTTAGTAATAGGCGACGCATAATCATGCTTATGCGTCGCCTAATACCCTATATTTTTTTTTAAACCCTCATTTTTAACAATTGGATTTTATTTGAGCATCAAATAACCAGTGAAAATATTTAAACAATATAAAGAGAGTTTTTTTTTTTTTAATTGTAGTAATAGGCGACGCATAAGCAGTACTATGCGTCGCCTAATACCCAATTTTGTTTTTCTTTCAAGAAAACCATGCTTTTTAACAATTTGATTTTCTTCCAGCATCAAATAAGCAGTGAAAATATTTGAACAACATAAATGAGTTTTGTTTTTTTATTTTTTTAATCAATCTGATTTTATCTCAGCATCAAATAACCAGTTAAAATATTTAAACTAGTTAGAGAAGGTTTTTTTTTTTTTAAGATCTTTCTGTTTAACAATTTGATTTTCTTTCAGCATCAAATGACCAGTGAAAATATTTAAAGATGATAAACAGAGTTTTTTTTTTAAATTACAATAATAGGCGATGCATAATCTATCTTATACGTCGCCTAAGACCCATTTTTTTTTCATATATTTTTTTAAAACCTTCCTTTTTAACAATTTCATTTTGTTGGAGCATCAAATAACCAATGAAGATATTTAAACAAGATAAAGAGAGTTTTTTTTTTTTTTTGAATTTTAGTAATAGGCGACGCATAATCATGCTTATGCGTCGCCTAATACCTTATATTTTTTTTTTTAAACCCTCATTTTTAGCAATTGGATTTTAGTTGAGCATCAAATAACCAGTGAAAATATTTAAACAATATAAAGAGAGTTTTTTTTTTTTTTTTAATTGTAGTAATAGGCGACGCATAAGCAGTACTATGCGTCGCCTAATACCCAATTTTGTTTTTCTTTCAAGAAAACCATGCTTTTTAACAATTTGATTTTCTTCCAGCATCAAATAAGCAGCGAAAATATTTAAACAAGATAAAGAGAGTTTTTTTTTTTAATTATAGTAATAGGCGATGCATAAGCAGTACTATGCATCGCCTAATACCCAATTTTTTTTTTCTTACAAAAAAACCATGCTTTTTAACAATTTGATTTTCTTCCAGCATCAAATAAGCAGTGAAAATATTTAAACTAGTTAGAGAAGGTTTTTTTTTTTTTTAAATCTTTCTGTTTAACAATTTGATTTTCTTTCAGCATCAAATGACCAGTGAAAATATTTAAAGACGATAAACAGAGTTTTTTTTTTTTTTTAAATTAGAATAATAGGCGACGCATAATCTATCTTATGCATCGCCTAATACCCATTTTTTTTTCATATATTTTTTTAAAACCTTCCTTTTTAACAATTTGATTTTGTTGGAGCATCAAATAACCAGTGAAGATATTTAAACAAGATAAAGAGAGTTTTTTTTTTTTTTTTTGAATTTTAGTAATAGGCGACGCATAATCATGTTTATGCGTCGCCTAATACCCAATATATATATTTTTTTAAACCCTCATTTTTAACAATTGGATTTTAGTTGAGCATCAAATAACCAGTGAAAATATTTAAATAATATAAAGAGAGTTTTTTTTTTTAATTGTAGTAATAGGCGACGCATAAGCAGTACTATGCGTCGCCTAATACCCAATTTTTTTTTTCTTACAAAAAAACCATGCTTTTTAACAATTTGATTTTCTTCCAGCATCAAATAAGCAGCGAAAATATTTAAACAACATAAATGAGTTTATTTTTTTATTTTTTTAATCAATCTGATTTTATCTCACCATCAAATAACCAGTTAAAATATTTAAACTAGTTAGAGAAGGTTTTTTCTTTTTTTTAAATCTTCCTATTTAACAATTTGATTTTCTTCCAGCATCAAATGACCAGTGAAAATATTTAAAGATGATAAACAGAGTTTTTTGTTTTTTTAAAATTACAGTAATAGGCGACGCATAATCTATCTTATGCGTCGCCTAATACCCTTTTTTTTTTCATATATTTTTTTCAAACCTTCCTTTTTAACAATTTGATTTTGTTGGAGCATCAAATAACCAGTGAAGATATTTAAACAAGATAAAGAGACTTTTTTTTTTTAGAATTTTAGTAATAGGCGACGCATAATCATGCTTATGCGTCGCCTAATACCCTATATATTTTTTTTAAACCCTCATTTTTAACAATTGGATATTATTTGAGCATCAAATAACCAGTGAAAATATTTAAACAATAACAAGAGAGTTGTTTTTTTTTAATTGTAGTAATAGGCGACGCATAAGCAGTACTATGCGTCGCCTAATACCCAATTTTGTTTTTCTTTCAAGAAAACCATGCTTTTTAACAATTTGATTTTCTTCCAGCATCAAATAAGCAGTGAAAATATTTGAACAACATAAATGAGTTTTGTTTTTTTATTTTTTTAATCAATCTGATTTTATCTCAGCATCAAATAACCAGTTAAAATATTTAAACTAGTTAGAGAAGGTTTTTTTTTTTTTAAGATCTTTCTGTTTAACAATTTGATTTTCTTTCAGCATCAAATGACCAGTGAAAATATTTAAAGATGATAAACAGAGTTTTTTTTTTAAATTACAATAATAGGCGATGCATAATCTATCTTATACATCGCCTAAGACCCATTTTTTTTTCATATATTTTTTTAAAACCTTCCTTTTTAACAATTTCATTTTGTTGGAGCATCAAATAACCAGTGAAGATATTTAAACAAGATAAAGAGAGTTTTTTTTTTTTTTTTTGAATTTTAGTAATAGGCGACGCATAATCATGCTTATGCGTCGCCTAATACCCAATATATATATTTTTTTAAACCCTCATTTTTAACAATTGGATTTTAGTTGAGCATCAAATAACCAGTGAAAATATTTAAATAATATAAAGAGAGTTTTTTTTTTTAATTGTAGTAATAGGCGACGCATAAGCAGTACTATGCGTCGCCTAATACCCAATTTTTTTTTTCTTACAAAAAAACCATGCTTTTTAACAATTTGATTTTCTTCCAGCATCAAATAAGCAGCGAAAATATTTAAACAACATAAATGAGTTTATTTTTTTATTTTTTTAATCAATCTGATTTTATCTCACCATCAAATAACCAGTTAAAATATTTAAACTAGTTAGAGAAGGTTTTTTCTTTTTTTTAAATCTTCCTATTTAACAATTTGATTTTCTTCCAGCATCAAATGACCAGTGAAAATATTTAAAGATGATAAACAGAGTTTTTTGTTTTTTTAAAATTACAGTAATAGGCGACGCATAATCTATCTTATGCGTCGCCTAATACCCTTTTTTTTTTCATATATTTTTTTCAAACCTTCCTTTTTAACAATTTGATTTTGTTGGAGCATCAAATAACCAGTGAAGATATTTAAACAAGATAAAGAGACTTTTTTTTTTTTGAATTTTAGTAATAGGCGACGCATAATCATGCTTATGCGTCGCCTAATACCCTATATATTTTTTTTAAACCCTCATTTTTAACAATTGGATATTATTTGAGCATCAAATAACCAGTGAAAATATTTAAACAATAACAAGAGAGTTTTTTTTTTTTAATTGTAGTAATAGGCGACGCATAAGCAGTACTATGCGTCGCCTAATACCCAATTTTTTTTTTCTTTCAAAAAAACCATGCTTTTTAACAATTTGATTTTCTTCCAGCATCAAGTAAGCAGCGAAAATATTTAAACAAGATAAAGAGAGTTTTTTTTTTTTGAATTATAGTAATAGGCGATGCATAAGCAGTACTATGCGTCGCCTAATACCCAATTTTTTTTTTTCTTTCAAAAAAACCATGCTTTTTAATAATTTGATTTTCTTCCAGCATCAAATAAGCAGTGAAAATATTTAAACAACATAAATGAGTTTTATTTTTTTATTTTTTTAATCAATCTGATTTTATCTCAGCATTAAATAACCAATTAAAATATTTAAACTAGTTAGAGAAGGTTTTTTTTTTTTTTTAAATCTTTCTGTTTAACAATTTGATTTTCTTCCAGCATCAAATAACCAGTGAAAATATTTAAAGAATATAAAGTGAGTTTTTTTTTTTAATTATAGTAATAGGCGACGCATAATCATGCTTATGCGTCACCTAATACCCTATTTTTTTTTTTTAAACCTTCATTTTTAACAATTGGATTTTAGTTGACCATCAAATAACCAGTGAAAATATTTAAAGAATAACAAGAGAGTTTGTTTTTTTTTTAATTATAGTAATAGGCGACGCATAAGCAGTACTATGCGTTGCCTAATACCCAAATTTTTTTTTCTTTCAAAAAAACCATGCTTTTTAACAATTTGATTTTCTTCCAGCATCAAAGAAGCAGTGAAAATATTTAAATAACATAAATGAGTTTTATTTTTTTATTTTTTTAATCAATTAGATTTTATCTCAACATCAAATAACCAATTAAAATATTTAAACTAGTTAGAGAAGGTTTTTTTTTTTTTTTAAATCTTCCTATTTAACAATTTGATTTTCTTCCAGCATCAAATGACCAGTGAAAATATTTAAAGCTGATAAACAGAGTTCTTTTTTTTTTAAATTACAATAATAGGCAACGCATAATCTATCTTATGCGTCGCCTAAGACCCTTTTTTTTTTCATATATTTTTTTAAAACCTTCCTTTTTAACAATTTCATTTTGTTGGAGCATCAAATAACCAGTGAAGATATTTAAACAAGATAAAGAGAGCTTCTTTTTTTTTTGAATTTTAGTAATAGGCGACGCATAATCATGCTTATGCGTCGCCTAATACCCTATATTTTTTTTTTTAAACCCTTATTTTTAACAATTGGATTTTATTTGAGCATCAAATAACCAGTGAAAATATTTAAACAATATAAAGAGAGTTTTTTTTTTTTTAATTGTAGTAATAGGCGACGCATAAGCAGTACTATGCGTCGCCTAATACCCAATTTTTTTTTTTCTTTCAAAAACACCATGCTTTTTAACAATTTGATTTTCTTCCAGCATCAAATAAGCAGCGAAAATATTTAAACAAGATAAAGAGAGCTTTTTTTTTTTTTAATTATAGTAATAGGTGATGCATAAGCAGTACTATGCGTCGCCTAATACCCAATTTTTTTTTTTCTTTCAAAAAAACCATGCTTTTTAACAATTTGATTTTCTTCCAGCATCAAATAAGCAGTGAAAATATTTAAACAACATAAATGAGTTTTATTTTTTTATTTTTTTAATCAATCTGATTTTATCTCAGCATTAAATAACCAATTAAAATATTTAAACTAGTTAGAGAAGGTTTTTTTTTTTTTTAAATCTTTCTGTTTAACAATTTGATTTTCTTCCAGCATCAAATAACCAGTGAAAATATTTAAAGAATATAAAGTGAGTTTTTTTTTTTAATTATAGTAATAGGCGACGCATAAGCAGTATTATGCGTCGCCTAATACCCAAATTTTTTTTTTCTTTCAAAAAAACCATGCTTTTTAACAATTTGATTTTCTTCCAGCATCAAATAAGCAGTGAAAATATTTAAACAACATAAATGAGTTTTATTTTTTTATTTTTTTAATCAATCTGATTTTATCTCAGCATTAAATAACCAATTAAAATATTTAAACTAGTTAGAGAAGGTTTTTTTTTTTTTCAATCTTTCTGTTTAACAATTTGATTTTCTTTCAGCATCAAATGACCAGTGAAAATATTTAAAGATGATAAACAGAGGTTTTTTTTTTTTTAAATTACAATAATAGGCGACGCATAATCTATCTTATGCGTCGCCTAATACCCATTTTTTTTTCATATATTTTTTTAAATCCTTCCTTTTTAACAATTTGATTTTGTTGGAGCATCAAATAACCAGTGAAGATATTTAAACAAGATAAAGAGAGTTTTTTTTTTTTTTGAATTTTAGTAATAGGCGACGCATAATCATGCTTATGCGTCGCCTAATACCCTATTTTTTTTTTTTAAACCTTCATTTTTAACAATTGGATTTTAGTTGAGCATCAAATAACCAGCGAAAATATTTAAACAATAACAAGAGAGTTTGTTTTTTTTTTTAATTATAGGTATAGGCGACGCATAAGCAGTACTATGCGTCGCCTAATACCCAAATTTTTTTTTCTTTCAGAAAAACCATGATTTTTAACAATTTGATTTTCTTCCAGCATCAAATAAGCAGTGAAAATATTTAAATAACATAAATGAGTTTTATTTTTTTATTTTTTTAATCAATCTGATTTTATCTCAACATCAAATAACCAATTAAAATATTTAAACTAGTTAGAGAAGGTTTTTTTTTTTTTAAAATCTTCCTATTTAACAATTTGATTTTCTTCCAGCATCAAATGACCAGTGAAAATATTTAAAGATGATAAACAGAGTTCTTTTTTTTTAAATTACAATAATAGGCGACGCATAATCTATCTTATGCGTCGCCTAATACCCATTTTTTTTTTCATATATTTTTTTAAAACCTTCCTTTTTAACAATTTGATTTTGTTGGAGCATCAAATAACCAGTGAAGATATTTAAACAAGATAAAGAGACTTTTTTTTTTTTTTGAATTTTAGTAATAGGCGACGCATAATCATGCTTATGCGTCGCCTAATACCCTATTTTTTTTTTTAAACCTTCATTTTTAACAATTGGATTTTAGTTGAGCATCAAATAACCAGTGAAAATATTTAAACAATAACAAGAGAGTTTGTTTTTTTTTTAATTTTAGTAATAGGCGACGCATAAGCAGTACTATGCGTCGCCTAATACCCAAATTTTTTTTTCTTTCAAAAAAACCATGCTTTTTAACAATTTGATTTTCTTCCAGCATCAAATAAGCAGCGAAAATATTTAAACAAGATAAAGAGAGTTTTTTTTTTTAATTATAGTAATAGGCGATGCATAAGCAGTACTATGCATCGCCTAATACCCAATTTTTTTTTTCTTACAAAAAAACCATGCTTTTTAACAATTTGATTTTCTTCCAGCATCAAATAAGCAGTGAAAATATTTAAACTAGTTAGAGAAGGTTTTTTTTTTTTTTAAATCTTTCTGTTTAACAATTTGATTTTCTTTCAGCATCAAATGACCAGTGAAAATATTTAAAGACGATAAACAGAGTTTTTTTTTTTTTTTAAATTAGAATAATAGGCGACGCATAATCTATCTTATGCATCGCCTAATACCCATTTTTTTTTCATATATTTTTTTAAAACCTTCCTTTTTAACAATTTGATTTTGTTGGAGCATCAAATAACCAGTGAAGATATTTAAACAAGATAAAGAGACTTTTTTTTTTTGAATTTTAGTAATAGGCGACGCATAATCATGCTTATGCGTCGCCTAATACCCTATATATTTTTTTTTAAACCCTCATTTTTAACAATTGGATATTATTTGAGCATCAAATAACCAGTGAAAATATTTAAACAATAACAAGAGAGTTTTTTTTTTTTAATTGTAGTAATAGGCGACGCATAAGCAGTACTATGCGTCGCCTAATACCCAATTTTTTTTTTCTTTCAAAAAAACCATGCTTTTTAACAATTTGATTTTCTTCCAGCATCAAGTAAGCAGCGAAAATATTTAAACAAGATAAAGAGAGTTTTTGTTTTTTTAATTATAGTAATAGGCGATGCATAAGCAGTACTATGCGTCGCCTAATACCCAATTTTTTTTTTCTTTCAAAAAAACCATGCTTTTTAACAATTTGATTTTCTTCCAGCATCAAATAAGCAGTGAAAATATTTAAACAACATAAATGAGTTTTATTTTTTTATTTTTTTAATCAATCTGATTTTATCTCAACATCAAATAACCAGTTAAAATATTTAAACTAGTTAGAGAAGGTTTTTTTTTTTTTAAATCTTCTTAATTAACAATTTGATTTTCTTCCGGCATCAAATGACCAGTGAAAATATTTAAAGATGATAAACAGAGTTTTTTTTTTATTTTAAAATTACAGTAATAGGCAACGCATAATCTATCTTATGCGTCGCCTAATACCCATTTTTTTTTCATATTTTTTTTTAAACCTTCATTTTTAACAATTGGATTTTAGTTGAGCATCAAATAACCAGTGAAAATATTTAAACAATATAAAGAGAGTTTTTTTTTTTTTTTAATTGTAGTAATAGGCGACGCATAAGCAGTACTATGCGTCGCCTAATACCTTAATTTTTTTTTTCTTTCAAAAAAACCATGCTTTTTAATAATTTGATTTTCTTCCAGCATCAAATAAGCAGTGAAAATATTTAAACAATATAAATGAGTTTTGTTTTTTTATTTTTTTAATCAATCTGATTTTATCTCAACATCAAATAACCAATTAAAATATTTAAACTAGTTAGAGAAGGTTTTTTTTTTTTTTTAAATCTTCCTATTTAACAATTTGATTTTCTTCCAGCATCAAATGACCAGTGAAAATATTTAAAGATGATCAACAGAGTTTGTTTTTTTTATTTTAAAATTACAGTAATAGGCGACGCATAATCTATCTTATGCGTCGCCTAATACCCATTTTTTTTTCATATATTTTTTTAAAACCTTCCTTTCTAACAATTTGATTTTGTTGGAGCATCAAATAACCAGTGAAGATATTTAAACAAGATAAAGAGAGTTTTTTTTTTTTTTTTAATTTTAGTAATAGGCGACGCATAATCATGCTTATGCGTCACCTAATACCCTATTTTTTTTTTTTAAACCTTCATTTTTAACAATTGGATTTTAGTTGAGCATCAAATAACCAGTGAAAATATTTAAACAATAACAAGAGAGTTTGTTTTTTTTTTAATTATAGTAATAGGCGACGCATAAGCAGTACTATGCGTTGCCTAATACCCAAATTTTTTTTTCTTTCAAAAAAACCATGCTTTTTAACAATTTGATTTTCTTCCAGCATCAAATAAGCAGTGAAAATATTTAAATAACATAAATGAGTTTTATTTTTTTATTTTTTTAATCAATTAGATTTTATCTCAACATCAAATAACCAATTAAAATATTTAAACTAGTTAGAGAAGGTTTTTTTTTTTTTTTAAATCTTCCTATTTAACAATTTGATTTTCTTCCAGCATCAAATGACCAGTGAAAATATTTAAAGCTGATAAACAGAGTTCTTTTTTTTTTAAATTACAATAATAGGCAACGCATAATCTATCTTATGCGTCGCCTAAGACCCTTTTTTTTTCATATATTTTTTTAAAACCTTCCTTTTTAACAATTTGATTTTGTTGGAGCATCAAATAACCAGTGAAGATATTTAAACAAGATAAAGAGAGCTTCTTTTTTTTTTGAATTTTAGTAATAGGCGACGCATAATCATGCTTATGCGTCGCCTAATACCCTATATTTTTTTTTTTAAACCCTTATTTTTAACAATTGGATTTTATTTGAGCATCAAATAACCAGTGAAAATATTTAAACAATATAAAGAGAGTTTTTTTTTTTTTAATTGTAGTAATAGGCGACGCATAAGCAGTACTATGCGTCGCCTAATACCCAATTTTTTTTTTTCTTTCAAAAACACCATGCTTTTTAACAATTTGATTTTCTTCCAGCATCAAATAAGCAGCGAAAATATTTAAACAAGATAAAGAGAGCTTTTTTTTTTTTTAATTATAGTAATAGGTGATGCATAAGCAGTACTATGCGTCGCCTAATACCCAATTTTTTTTTTTCTTTCAAAAAAACCATGCTTTTTAACAATTTGATTTTCTTCCAGCATCAAATAAGCAGTGAAAATATTTAAACAACATAAATGAGTTTTATTTTTTTATTTTTTTAATCAATCTGATTTTATCTCAGCATTAAATAACCAATTAAAATATTTAAACTAGTTAGAGAAGGTTTTTTTTTTTTTTAAATCTTTCTGTTTAACAATTTGATTTTCTTCCAGCATCAAATAACCAGTGAAAATATTTAAAGAATATAAAGTGAGTTTTTTTTTTTAATTATAGTAATAGGCGACGCATAAGCAGTATTATGCGTCGCCTAATACCCAAATTTTTTTTTTCTTTCAAAAAAACCATGCTTTTTAACAATTTGATTTTCTTCCAGCATCAAATAAGCAGTGAAAATATTTAAACAACATAAATGAGTTTTATTTTTTTATTTTTTTAATCAATCTGATTTTATCTCAGCATTAAATAACCAATTAAAATATTTAAACTAGTTAGAGAAGGTTTTTTTTTTTTTCAATCTTTCTGTTTAACAATTTGATTTTCTTTCAGCATCAAATGACCAGTGAAAATATTTAAAGATGATAAACAGAGGTTTTTTTTTTTTTAAATTACAATAATAGGCGACGCATAATCTATCTTATGCGTCGCCTAATACCCATTTTTTTTTCATATATTTTTTTAAATCCTTCCTTTTTAACAATTTGATTTTGTTGGAGCATCAAATAACCAGTGAAGATATTTAAACAAGATAAAGAGAGTTTTTTTTTTTTTTGAATTTTAGTAATAGGCGACGCATAATCATGCTTATGCGTCGCCTAATACCCTATTTTTTTTTTTTAAACCTTCATTTTTAACAATTGGATTTTAGTTGAGCATCAAATAACCAGCGAAAATATTTAAACAATAACAAGAGAGTTTGTTTTTTTTTTTAATTATAGGTATAGGCGACGCATAAGCAGTACTATGCGTCGCCTAATACCCAAATTTTTTTTTCTTTCAGAAAAACCATGATTTTTAACAATTTGATTTTCTTCCAGCATCAAATAAGCAGTGAAAATATTTAAATAACATAAATGAGTTTTATTTTTTTATTTTTTTAATCAATCTGATTTTATCTCAACATCAAATAACCAATTAAAATATTTAAACTAGTTAGAGAAGGTTTTTTTTTTTTTAAAATCTTCCTATTTAACAATTTGATTTTCTTCCAGCATCAAATGACCAGTGAAAATATTTAAAGATGATAAACAGAGTTCTTTTTTTTTAAATTACAATAATAGGCGACGCATAATCTATCTTATGCGTCGCCTAATACCCATTTTTTTTTTCATATATTTTTTTAAAACCTTCCTTTTTAACAATTTGATTTTGTTGGAGCATCAAATAACCAGTGAAGATATTTAAACAAGATAAAGAGACTTTTTTTTTTTTTTGAATTTTAGTAATAGGCGACGCATAATCATGCTTATGCGTCGCCTAATACCCTATTTTTTTTTTTAAACCTTCATTTTTAACAATTGGATTTTAGTTGAGCATCAAATAACCAGTGAAAATATTTAAACAATAACAAGAGAGTTTGTTTTTTTTTTAATTTTAGTAATAGGCGACGCATAAGCAGTACTATGCGTCGCCTAATACCCAAATTTTTTTTTCTTTCAAAAAAACCATGCTTTTTAACAATTTGATTTTCTTCCAGCATCAAATAAGCAGCGAAAATATTTAAACAAGATAAAGAGAGTTTTTTTTTTTAATTATAGTAATAGGCGATGCATAAGCAGTACTATGCATCGCCTAATACCCAATTTTTTTTTTCTTACAAAAAAACCATGCTTTTTAACAATTTGATTTTCTTCCAGCATCAAATAAGCAGTGAAAATATTTAAACTAGTTAGAGAAGGTTTTTTTTTTTTTTAAATCTTTCTGTTTAACAATTTGATTTTCTTTCAGCATCAAATGACCAGTGAAAATATTTAAAGACGATAAACAGAGTTTTTTTTTTTTTTTAAATTAGAATAATAGGCGACGCATAATCTATCTTATGCATCGCCTAATACCCATTTTTTTTTCATATATTTTTTTAAAACCTTCCTTTTTAACAATTTGATTTTGTTGGAGCATCAAATAACCAGTGAAGATATTTAAACAAGATAAAGAGACTTTTTTTTTTTGAATTTTAGTAATAGGCGACGCATAATCATGCTTATGCGTCGCCTAATACCCTATATATTTTTTTTTAAACCCTCATTTTTAACAATTGGATATTATTTGAGCATCAAATAACCAGTGAAAATATTTAAACAATAACAAGAGAGTTTTTTTTTTTTAATTGTAGTAATAGGCGACGCATAAGCAGTACTATGCGTCGCCTAATACCCAATTTTTTTTTTCTTTCAAAAAAACCATGCTTTTTAACAATTTGATTTTCTTCCAGCATCAAGTAAGCAGCGAAAATATTTAAACAAGATAAAGAGAGTTTTTGTTTTTTTAATTATAGTAATAGGCGATGCATAAGCAGTACTATGCGTCGCCTAATACCCAATTTTTTTTTTCTTTCAAAAAAACCATGCTTTTTAACAATTTGATTTTCTTCCAGCATCAAATAAGCAGTGAAAATATTTAAACAACATAAATGAGTTTTATTTTTTTATTTTTTTAATCAATCTGATTTTATCTCAACATCAAATAACCAGTTAAAATATTTAAACTAGTTAGAGAAGGTTTTTTTTTTTTTAAATCTTCTTAATTAACAATTTGATTTTCTTCCGGCATCAAATGACCAGTGAAAATATTTAAAGATGATAAACAGAGTTTTTTTTTTATTTTAAAATTACAGTAATAGGCAACGCATAATCTATCTTATGCGTCGCCTAATACCCATTTTTTTTTCATATTTTTTTTTAAACCTTCATTTTTAACAATTGGATTTTAGTTGAGCATCAAATAACCAGTGAAAATATTTAAACAATATAAAGAGAGTTTTTTTTTTTTTTTAATTGTAGTAATAGGCGACGCATAAGCAGTACTATGCGTCGCCTAATACCTTAATTTTTTTTTTCTTTCAAAAAAACCATGCTTTTTAATAATTTGATTTTCTTCCAGCATCAAATAAGCAGTGAAAATATTTAAACAATATAAATGAGTTTTGTTTTTTTATTTTTTTAATCAATCTGATTTTATCTCAACATCAAATAACCAATTAAAATATTTAAACTAGTTAGAGAAGGTTTTTTTTTTTTTTTAAATCTTCCTATTTAACAATTTGATTTTCTTCCAGCATCAAATGACCAGTGAAAATATTTAAAGATGATCAACAGAGTTTGTTTTTTTTATTTTAAAATTACAGTAATAGGCGACGCATAATCTATCTTATGCGTCGCCTAATACCCATTTTTTTTTCATATATTTTTTTAAAACCTTCCTTTCTAACAATTTGATTTTGTTGGAGCATCAAATAACCAGTGAAGATATTTAAACAAGATAAAGAGAGTTTTTTTTTTTTTTTTAATTTTAGTAATAGGCGACGCATAATCATGCTTATGCGTCACCTAATACCCTATTTTTTTTTTTTAAACCTTCATTTTTAACAATTGGATTTTAGTTGAGCATCAAATAACCAGTGAAAATATTTAAACAATAACAAGAGAGTTTGTTTTTTTTTTAATTATAGTAATAGGCGACGCATAAGCAGTACTATGCGTTGCCTAATACCCAAATTTTTTTTTCTTTCAAAAAAACCATGCTTTTTAACAATTTGATTTTCTTCCAGCATCAAATAAGCAGTGAAAATATTTAAATAACATAAATGAGTTTTATTTTTTTATTTTTTTAATCAATTAGATTTTATCTCAACATCAAATAACCAATTAAAATATTTAAACTAGTTAGAGAAGGTTTTTTTTTTTTTTTAAATCTTCCTATTTAACAATTTGATTTTCTTCCAGCATCAAATGACCAGTGAAAATATTTAAAGCTGATAAACAGAGTTCTTTTTTTTTTAAATTACAATAATAGGCAACGCATAATCTATCTTATGCGTCGCCTAAGACCCTTTTTTTTTCATATATTTTTTTAAAACCTTCCTTTTTAACAATTTGATTTTGTTGGAGCATCAAATAACCAGTGAAGATATTTAAACAAGATAAAGAGAGCTTCTTTTTTTTTTGAATTTTAGTAATAGGCGACGCATAATCATGCTTATGCGTCGCCTAATACCCTATATTTTTTTTTTTAAACCCTTATTTTTAACAATTGGATTTTATTTGAGCATCAAATAACCAGTGAAAATATTTAAACAATATAAAGAGAGTTTTTTTTTTTTTTTAATTGTAGTAATAGGCGACGCATAAGCAGTACTATGCGTCGCCTAATACCCAATTTTTTTTTTCTTTCAAAAACACCATGCTTTTTAACAATTTGATTTTCTTCCAGCATCAAATAAGCAGCGAAAATATTTAAACAAGATAAAGAGAGTTTTTTTTTTTTTTAATTATAGTAATAGGTGATGCATAAGCAGTACTATGCGTCGCCTAATACCCAATTTTTTTTTTCTTTCAAAAAAACCATGCTTTTTAACAATTTGATTTTCTTCCAGCATCAAATAAGCAGTGAAAATATTTAAACAACATAAATGAGTTTTATTTTTTTATTTTTTTAATCAATCTGATTTTATCTCAGCATTAAATAACCAATTAAAATATTTAAACTAGTTAGAGAAGGTTTTTTTTTTTTTTTAAATCTTTCTGTTTAACAATTTGATTTTCTTTCAGCATCAAATAACCAGTGAAAATATTTAAAGAATATAAAGTGAGTTTTTTTTTTTAATTATAGTAATAGGCGACGCATAAGCAGTATTATGCGTCGCCTAATACCCAAATTTTTTTTTTCTTTCAAAAAAACCATGCTTTTTAACAATTTGATTTTCTTCCAGCATCAAATAAGCAGTGAAAATATTTAAACAACATAAATGAGTTTTATTTTTTTATTTTTTTAATCAATCTGATTTTATCTCAGCATTAAATAACCAATTAAAATATTTAAACTAGTTAGAGAAGGTTTTTTTTTTTTTCAATCTTTCTGTTTAACAATTTGATTTTCTTTCAGCATCAAATGACCAGTGAAAATATTTAAAGATGATAAACAGAGGTTTTTTTTTTTTTAAATTACAATAATAGGCGACGCATAATCTATCTTATGCGTCGCCTAATACCCATTTTTTGTTCATATATTTTTTTAAATCCTTCCTTTTTAACAATTTGATTTTGTTGGAGCATCAAATAACCAGTGAAGATATTTAAACAAGATAAAGAGAGTTTTTTTTTTTTGAATTTTAGTAATAGGCGGCGCATAATCATGCTTATGCGTCGCCTAATACCCTATATTTTTTTTTTTAAACCCTCATTTTTAACAATTGGATTTTAGTTGAGCATCAAATAACCAGTGAAAATATTTAAACAATATAAAGAGAGTTTTTTTTTTTATTTTAGTAATAGGCGACGCATAAGCAATACTATGCGTCGCCTAATACCCAATTTTTTTTTTCTTTCAAAAAAACCATGCTTTTTAACAATTTGATTTTCTTCCAGCATCAAATGACCAGTGAAAATATTTAAAGAAGATAAACAGAGTTTTTTTTTTTTTATCATTACAGTAATAGGCGACGCATAATCTATCTTATGCGTCGCCTAATACCCATTTTTTTTTCATATATTTTTTTAAAACCTTCCTTTTTAACAATTTGATTTTGTTGGAGCATCAAATAACCAGTGAAGATATTTAAACAAGATAAAGAGAGTTTTTTTTTTTTTTGAATTTTAGTAATAGGCGACGCATAATCATGCTTATGCGTCGCCTAATACCCTATATATATTTTTTTTTTAAACCCTCATTTTTAACAATTGGATTTTAGTTGAGCATCAAATAACCAGTGAAAATACTTAAACAATATAAAGAGAGTTTTTTTTTTTTAATTGTAGTAATAGGCGACGCATAAGCAGTACTATGCGTCGCCTAATACCCAAATTTTTTTTTTCTTTCAAAAAAACCATGCTTTTTAACAATTTGATTTTCTTCCAGCATCAAATAAGCAGTGAAAATAGTTAAACAACATAAATGAGTTTTGTTTTTTTTATTTTTTTAATCAATCTGATTTTATCTCAGCATCAAATAACCAGTTAAAATATTTAAACCAGTTAGAGAAGGTTTTTTTTTTTTTTTAAATCTTTCTGTTTAACAATTTGATTTTCTTTCAGCATCAAATGACCAGTGAAAATATTTAAAGATGATAAACAGAGTTTTTTTTTTTAAATTACAATAATAGGCGACGCATAATCTATCTTATGCGTTGCCTAATACCCATTTTTTTTTTCATATATTTTTTTAAAACCTTCCTTTTTAACAATTTGATTTTGTTGGAGCATCAAATAACCAGTGAAGATATTTAAACAAGATAAAGAGAGTTTTTTTTTTTTTTGAATTTTAGTAATAGGCGACGCATAATCATGCTTATGCGTCGCCTAATACCCTATTTTTTTTTTTTAAACCTTCATTTTTAACAATTGGATTTTAGTTGAGCATCAAATAACCAGCGAAAATATTTAAACAATAACAAGAGAGTTTGTTTTTTTTTTTAATTATAGGTATAGGCGACGCATAAGCAGTACTATGCGTCGCCTAATACCCAAATTTTTTTTTCTTTCAGAAAAACCATGATTTTTAACAATTTGATTTTCTTCCAGCATCAAATAAGCAGTGAAAATATTTAAATAACATAAATGAGTTTTATTTTTTTATTTTTTTAATCAATCTGATTTTATCTCAACATCAAATAACCAATTAAAATATTTAAACTAGTTAGAGAAGGTTTTTTTTTTTTTTTAAATCTTCCTATTTAACAATTTGATTTTCTTCCAGCATCAAATGACCAGTGAAAATATTTAAAGATTATAAACAGAGTTCTTTTTTTTTAAATTACAATAATAGGCGACGCATAATCTATCTTATGCGTCGCCTAATACCCATTTTTTTTTTCATATATTTTTTTAAAACCTTCCTTTTTAACAATTTGATTTTGTTGGAGCATCAAATAACCAGTGAAGATATTTAAATAAGATAAAGAGAGTTTTTTTTTTTTTTGAATTTTAGTAATAGGCGACGCATAATCATGCTTATGCGTCGCCTAATACCCTATTTTTTTTTTTTAAACCTTCATTTTTAACAATTGGATTTTAGTTGAGCATCAAATAACCAGTGAAAATATTTAAACAATAACAAGAGAGTTTGTTTTTTTTTTAATTTTAGTAATAGGCGACGCATAAGCAGTACTATGCGTCGCCTAATACCCAAATTTTTTTTTCTTTCAAAAAAACCATGCTTTTTAACAATTTGATTTTCTTCCAGCATCAAATAAGCAGTGAAAATATTTAAACAACATAAATGAGTTTTATTTTTTTATTTTTTTAATCAATCTGATTTTATCCCAACATCAAATAACCAATTAAAATATTTAAACTTGTTAGAGAAGGTTTTTTTTTTTTTTAAATCTTCCTATTTAACAATTTGATTTTCTTCCAGCATCAAATGACCAGTGAAAATATTTAAAGATGATAAACAGAGTTTTTTTTTTATTTTAAAATTACAGTAATAGGCGACGCATAATCTATCTTATGCGTCGCCTAATACCCATTTTTTTTCATATATTTTTTTTAAACCTTCATTTTTAACAATTGGATTTTAGTTGAGCATCAAATAACCAGTGAAAATATTTAAACAATATAAAGAGAGTTTTTTTTTTTTTTAATTGTAGTAATAGGCGACGCATAAGCAGTACTATGCATCGCCTAATACCCAAATTTTTTTTTTCTTTCAAAAAAACCATGCTTTTTAACAATTTGATTTTCTTCCAGCATCAAATAAGCAGTGAAAATATTTAAACAACATAAATGAGTTTTATTTTTTTATTTTTTTAATCAATCTGATTTTATCTCAGCATTAAATAACCAATTAAAATATTTAAACTAGTTAGAGAAGGTTTTTTTTTTTTTTAAATCTTTCTGTTTAACAATTTGATTTTCTTTCAGCATCAAATAACCAGTGAAAATATTTAAAGAATATAAAGTGAGTTTTTTTTTTTTAATTATAGTAATAGGCGACGCATAAACAGTATTATGTGTCGCCTAATACCCAAATTTTTTTTTTCTTTCAAAAAAACCATGCTTTTTAACAATTTGATTTTCTTCCAGCATCAAATAAGCAGTGAAAATATTTAAACAACATAAATGAGTTTTGTTTTTTTATTTTGTTAATCAATCTGATTTTATCTCAGCATTAAATAACCAATTAAAATATTTAAACTAGTTAGAGAAGGTTTTTTTTTTTTAAATCTTTCTGTTTAACAATTTGATTTTCTTTCAGCATCAAATGACCAGTGAAAATATTTAAAGATGATAAACAGAGATTTTTTTTTTTTTTAAATTACAATAATAGGCGACGCATAATCTATCTTATGCGTCGCCTAATACCCATTTTTTTTTCATATATTTTTTTAAATCCTTCCTTTTTAACAATTTGATTTTGTTGGAGCATCAAATAACCAGTGAAGATATTTAAACAAGATAAAGAGAGTTTTTTTTTTTTTTTTAATTTTAGTAATAGGCGACGCATAATCATGCTTATGCGTCGCCTAATACCCTATATATATATTTTTTTTAAACCTTCATTTTTAACAATTGAATTTTAGTTGAGCATCAAATAACCAGTGAAAATATTTAAACAATATAAAGAGAGTTTTTTTTTTTTAATTGTAGTAATAGGCGACGCATAAGCAGTACTATGCATCGCCTAATACCCAAATTTTTTTTTCTTTCAAAAAAACCATGCTTTTTAACAATTTGATTTTCTTCCAGCATCAAATAAGCAGTGAAAATATTTAAACAACATAAATGAGTTTTATTTTTTTATTTTTTTAATCAATCTGATTTTATCTCAGCATTAAATAACCAATTAAAATATTTAAACTAGTTAGAGGTGGTTTTTTTTTTTTTTAAATCTTTCTGTTTAACAATTTGATTTTCTTTCAGCATCAAATAACCAGTGAAAATATTTAAAGAATATAAAGTGAGTTTTTTTTTTTAATTATAGTAATAGGGGACGCATAAGTAGTATTATGCGTCGCCTAATACCCAAATTTTTTTTTCTTTCAAAAAAACCATGCTTTTTAACAATTTGATTTTCTTCCAGCATCAAATAAGCAGTGAAAATATTTAAACAACATAAATGAGTTTTGTTTTTTTATTTTGTTAATCAATCTGATTTTATCTCAGCATTAAATAACCAATTAAAATATTTAAACTAGTTAGAGAAGGTTTTTTTTTTTTTTAAATCTTTCTGTTTAACAATTTGATTTTCTTTCAGCATCAAATGACCAGTGAAAATATTTAAAGATGATAAACAGAGGTTTTTTTTTTTTTTAAATTACAATAATAGGCGACGCATAATCTATCTTATGCGTCGCCTAATACCAATTTTTTTTTCATATATTTTTTTAAATCCTTCCTTTTTAACAATTTGATTTTGTTGGAGCATCAAATAACCAGTGAAGATATTTAAACAAGATAAAGAGAGTTTTTTTTTTTTTTGAATTTTAGTAATAGGCGACGCATAATCATGCTTATGCGTCTCCTAATACCCTATTTTTTTTTTTTAAACCTTCATTTTTAACAATTGGATTTTAGTTGAGCATCAAATAACCAGTGAAAATATTTAAACAATATAAAGAGAGTTTTTGTTTTTTAATTGTAGTAATAGGCGACGCATAAGCAGTACTATGCGTCGCCTAATACCCAATTTTTTTTTCTTTCAAAAAAACCATGCTTTTTAGCAATTTGATTTTCTTCCAGCATCAAATGACCAGTGAAAATATTTAAAGATGATAAACAGAGTTTTTTTTTTTTAAATTACAATAATAGGCGACGCATAATCTATCTTATGCGTCGCCTAATACCAATTTTTTTTTCATATATTTTTTTAAATCCTTCCTTTTTAACAATTTGATTTTGTTGGAGCATCAAATAACCAGTGAAGATATTTAAACAAGATAAAGAGAGTTTTTTTTTTTTTGAATTTTAGTAATAGGCGACGCATAATCATGCTTATGCGTCTCCTAATACCCTATTTTTTTTTTTTAAACCTTCATTTTTAACAATTGGATTTTAGTTGAGCATCAAATAACCAGTGAAAATATTTAAACAATATAAAGAGAGTTTTTTTTTTTAATTGTAGTAATAGGCGACGCATAAGCAGTACTATGCGTCGCCTAATACCCAATTTTTTTTTCTCTCAAAAAAACCATGCTTTTTAACAATTTGATTTTCTTCCAGCATCAAATAAGCAGTAAAAATATTTAAACAACATAAATGAGTTTTGTTTTTTTATTTTTTTAATCAATCTGATTTTATCTCAGCATCAAATAACCAGTTAAAATATTTAAACTAGTTAGAGAAGGTTTTTTTTTTTTTTAGATCTTTCTGTTTAACAATTTGATTTTCATTCAGCATCAAATGACCAGTGAAAATATTTAAAGATGATAAACAGAGTTTTTTTTTTAAATTACAATAATAGGCGACGCATAATCTATCTTATGCGTCGCCTAATACCCATTTTTTTTTCATATATTTTTTTAAAACCTTCATTTTTAACAATTTGATTTTGTTGGAGCATCAAATAACCAGTGAAAATATTTAAACAATATAAAGAGTTTTTTTTTTTTTTAATTGTAGTAATAGGCGACGCATAAGCAATACTATGCGTCGCCTAATACCCAATTTTTTTTTTCTTTCAAAAAAACCATGCTTTTTAACAATTTGATTTTCTTCCAGCATCAAATGACCAGTGAAAATATTTAAAGATGATAAACAGAGTTTTTTTTTTTTTAAATTACAGTAATAGGCGACGCATAATCTATCTTATGCGTCGCCTAATACCCATTTTTTTTTCATATATTTTTTTAAAACCTTCCTTTTTAACAATTTGATTTTGTTGGAGCATCAAATAACCAGTGAAGATATTTAAACAATATAAAGAGAGTTTTTTTTTTTTTTAATTGTAGTAATAGGCGGCGCAAAATCATGCTTATGCGTCGCCTAATACCCTATATTTTTTTTTTTAAACCCTCATTTTTTACAATTGGATTTTAGTTGAGCATCAAATAACCAGTGAAAATATTTAAACAATATAAAGAGTTTTTTTTTTTTTTTAATTGTAGTAATAGGCGACGCATAAGCAATACTTTGCGTCGCCTAATACCCAATTTTTTTTTCTTTCAATAAAACCATGATTTTTAACAATTTGATTTTCTTCCAGCATCAAATGACCAGTGAAAATATTTAAAGATGATAAACAGAGTTCTTTTTTTTGAAATTACAATAATAGGCGACGCATAATCTATCTTATGCGTCGCCTAATACCCATTTTTTTTTTCATATATTTTTTTAAAACCTTCCTTTTTAACAATTTGATTTTGTTGGAGCATCAAATAACCAGTGAAGATATTTAAACAAGATAAAGAGAGTTTTTTTTTTTTTTGAATTTTAGTAATAGGCGACGCATAATCATGCTTATGCGTCGCCTAATACCCTATTTTTTTTTTTTAAACCTTCATTTTTAACAATTGGATTTTAGTTGAGCATCAAATAACCAGTGAAAATATTTAAACAATATAAAGAGAGTTTTTTTTTTTAATTGTAGTAATAGGCGACGCATAAGCAGTACTATGCGTCGCCTAATACCCAATTTTTTTTTCTTTCAAAAAAACCATGCTTTTTAGCAATTTGATTTTCTTCCAGCATCAAATGACCAGTGAAAATATTTAAAGATGATAAACAGAGTTCTTTTTTTTTAAATTACAATAATAGGCGACGCATAATCTATCTTATGCGTCGCCTAATACCCTTTTTTTTTTTCATATATTTTTTTAAAACCTTCCTTTTTAACAATTTGATTTTGTTGGAGCATCAAATAACCAGTGAAGATATTTAAACAAGATAAAGAGAGTTTTTTTTTTTTTTGAATTTTAGTAATAGGCGACGCATAATCATGCTTATGCGTCGCCTAATACCCTATTTTTTTTTTTTAAACCTTCATTTTTAACAATTGGATTTTAGTTGAGCATCAAATAACCAGTGAAAATATTTAAACAATATAAAGAGAGTTTTTTTTTTAATTGTAGTAATAGGCGACGCATAAGCAGTACTATGCGTCGCCTAATACCCAATTTTTTTTTCTTTCAAAAAAACCATGCTTTTTAACAATTTGATTTTCTTCCAGCATCAAATAAGCAGTAAAAATATTTAAACAACATAAATGAGTTTTGTTTTTTTATTTTTTTAATCAATCTGATTTTATCTCAACATCAAATAACCAGTTAAAATATTTAAACTAGTTAGAGAAGGTTTTTTTTTTTTTTAGATCTTTCTGTTTAACAATTTGATTTTCATTCAGCATCAAATGACCAGTGAAAATATTTAAAGATGATAAACAGAGTTTTTTTTTTAAATTACAATAATAGGCGACGCATAATCTATCTTATGCGTCGCCTAATACCCATTTTTTTTTCATATATTTTTTTAAAACCTTCATTTTTAACAATTTGATTTTGTTGGAGCATCAAATAACCAGTGAAAATATTTAAACAATATAAAGAGTTTTTTTTTTTTTTAATTGTAGTAATAGGCGACGCATAAGCAATACTATGCGTCGCCTAATACCCAATTTTTTTTTTCTTTCAAAAAAACCATGCTTTTTAACAATTTGATTTTCTTCCAGCATCAAATGACCAGTGAAAATATTTAAAGATGATAAACAGAGTTTTTATTTTTTTTAAATTACAGTAATAGGCGACGCATAATCTATCTTATGCGTCGCCTAATACCCATTTTTTTTTCATATATTTTTTTAAAACCTTCCTTTTTAACAATTTGATTTTGTTGGAGCATCAAATAACCAGTGAAGATATTTAAACAATATAAAGAGAGTTTTTTTTTTTTTTAATTGTAGTAATAGGCGGCGCATAATCATGCTTATGCGTCGCCTAATACCCTATATTTTTTTTTTAAACCCTCATTTTTTACAATTGGATTTTAGTTGAGCATCAAATAACCAGTGAAAATATTTAAACAATATAAAGAGTTTTTTTTTTTTTTTAATTGTAGTAATAGGCGACGCATAAGCAATACTTTGCGTCGCCTAATACCCAATTTTTTTTTCTTTCAATAAAACCATGATTTTTAACAATTTGATTTTCTTCCAGCATCAAATGACCAGTGAAAATATTTAAAGATGATAAACAGAGTTTGTTTTTTTTTTTAAATTACAGTAATAGGCGACGCATAATCTATCTTATGCGTCGCCTAATACCCATTTGTTTTTCATATATTTTCTTAAAACCTTCCTTTTTAACAATTTGATTTTGTTGGAACATCAAATAACCAGTGAAGATATTTAAACAAGATAAAGAGAGTTTTTTTTTTTTTTGAATTTTAGTAATAGGCGACGCATAATCAAGCTTATGCGTCGCCTAATACCCTATATTTTTTTTTTAAACCCTCATTTTTAACAATAGGATTTTATTTGAGCATCAAATAACCAGTGAAAATATTTAAACAATATAAAGAGAGTTTTTTTTTTTTTAATTGTAGTAATAGGCGACGCATAAGCAGTACTATGCGTCGCCTAATACACAAATTTTTTTTTCTTTCAAAAAAACCATGCTTTTTAACAATTTGATTTTCTTCCAGCATCAAATAAGCAGTGAAAATAGTTAAACAACATAAATGAGTTTTGTTTTTTTTATTTTTTTAATCAATCTGATTTTATCTCAGCATCAAATAACCAGTTAAAATATTTAAACCAGTTAGAGAAGTTTTTTTTTTTTAAAAAATCTTTCTGTTTAATAATTTGATTTTCTTTCAGCATCAAATGACGAGTGAAAATATTTAAAGATGATAAACAGAGTTTTTTTTTTTAAATTACAATAATAGGCGACACATAATCTATCTTATGCGTCGCCTAATACCCATTTTTTTTTTCATATATTTTGTTAAAACCTTCCTTTTTAACAATTTGATTTTGTTGGAGCATCAAATAACCAGTGAAGATATTTAAACAAGATAAAGAGAGTTTTTTTTTTTTTTTGAATTTTATTAATAGGCGACGCATAATCATGCTTATGCGTCGCCTAATACCCTATATATTTTTTTTTAAACCCTCATTTTTAACAATTGGATTTTATTTGAGCATCAAATAACCAGTGAAAATATTTAAACAATATAAAGAGAGTTTTTTTTTTTTAATTGTAGTAATAGGCGACGCATAAGCAGTACTATGCGTCGCCTAATACCCAAATTTTTTTTTCTTTCAAAAAAACCATGCTTTTTAAAAATTTGATTTTTTTCCAGCATCAAATAAGCAGTGAAAATAGTTAAACAACATAAATGAGTTTTGTTTTTTTTATTTTTTTAATCAATCTGATTTTATCTCAGCATCAAATAACCAGTTAAAATATTTAAACTAGTTAGAGAAGGTTTTTTTTTTTAAATCTTTCTGTTTAACAATTTGATTTTCTTTCAGCATCAAATGACCAGTGAAAATATTTAAAGATGATAAACATAGTTTTTTTTTTAAATTACAATAATAGGCGACGCATAATCTATCTTATGCGTCGCCTAAGACCCATTTTTTTTTCATATATTTTTTTAAAACCTTCCTTTTTAACAATTTGATTTTGTTGGAGCATCAAATAACCAGTGAAGATATTTAAACGAGATAAAGAGACTTTTTTTTTTTTTGAATTTTAGTAATAGGCGACGCATAATCATGCTTATGCGTCGCCTAATACCCTATATATATTTTTTTTAAACTCTCATTTTTAACAATTGGATTTTAGTTGAGCATCAAATAACCAGTGAAAATATTTAAACAATATAAAGAGAGTTTTTTTTTTTTTTATTTTAGTAATAGGCGACGCATAAGCAATACTATGCGTCGCCTAATACCCAATTTTTTTTTTCTTTCAAAAAAACCATGCTTTTTAACAATTTGATTTTCTTCCAGTATCAAATGTCCAGTGAAAATATTTAAAGAAGATAAACAGAGTTTTTTTTTTTTTATCATTACAGTAATAGGCGACGCATAATCTATCTTATGCGTCGCCTAATACCCATTTTGTTTTTCATATATTTTTTTAAAACCTTCCTTTTTAACAATTTGATTTTGTTGGAGCATCAAATAACCAGTGAAGATATTTAAACATGATAAAGAGAGTTTTTTTTTTTTTGAATTTTAGCAATAGGCGACGCATAATCATGCTTATGCGTCGCCTAATACCCTATTTTTTTTTTTTTAAACCTTCATTTTTAACAATTGGATTTTAGTTGAGCATCACATAACCAGTGAAAATATTTAAACAATAACAAGAGAGTTTGTTTTTTTTTTTAATTATAGTAATTGGCGACGCATAAGCAGTACTATGCGTCGCCTAATACCCAAATTTTTTTTTCTTTCAAAAAAACCATGATTTTTAACAATTTGATTTTCTTCCAGCATCAAATAAGCAGTGAAAATATTTAAATAACATAAATGAGTTTTATTTTTTTATTTTTTTAATCAATCTGATTTTATCTCAACATCAAATAACCAATTAAAATATTTAAACTAGTTAGAGAAGGTTTTTTTTTTTTTTTAAATCTTCCTATTTAACAATTTGATTTTCTTCCAGCATCAAATGACCAGTGAAAATATTTAAAGATGATAAACAGAGTTCTTTTTTTTTAAATTACAATAATAGGCGACGCATAATCTATCTTATGCGTCGCCTAATACCCATTTTTTTTTTCATATATTTTTTTAAAACCTTCCTTTTTAACAATTTGATTTTGTTGGAGCATCAAATAACCAGTGAAGATATTTAAACAAGATAAAGAGAGTTTTTTTTTTTTTTGAATTTTAGTAATAGGCGACGCATAATCATGCTTATGCGTCGCCTAATACCCTATTTTTTTTTTTTAAACCTTCATTTTTAACAATTGGATTTTAGTTGAGCATCAAATAACCAGTGAAAATATTTAAACAATAACAAGAGAGTTTGTTTTTTTTTTTAATTTTATTAATAGGCGACGCATAAGCAGTACTATGCGTCGCCTAATACCCAAATTTTTTTTTCTTTCAAAAAAACCATGCTTTTTAACAATTTGATTTTCTTCCAGCATCAAATTAGCAGTGAAAATATTTAAACAACATAAATGAGTTTTATTTTTTTATTTTTTTAATCAATCTGATTTTATCCCAACATCAAATAACCAATTAAAATATTTAAACTAGTTAGAGAAGGTTTTTTTTTTTTTTAAATCTTCCTATTTAACAATTTGATTTTCTTCCAGCATCAAATGACCAGTGAAAATATTTAAAGATGATAAACAGAGTTTTTTTTTTTATTTTAAAATTACAGTAATAGGCGACGCATAATCTATCTTATGCGTCGCCTAATACCCATTTTTTTCATATATTTTTTTAAACCTTCATTTTTAACAATTGGATTTTAGTTGAGCATCAAATAACCAGTGAAAATATTTAAACAATATAAAGAGAGTTTTTTTTTTTTAATTGTAGTAATAGGCGACGCATAAGCAGTACTATGCATCGCCTAATACCCAAATTTTTTTTTTCTTTCAAAAAAACCATGCTTTTTAACAATTTGATTTTCTTCCAGCATCAAATAAGCAGTGAAAATATTTAAACAACATAAATGAGTTTTATTTTTTTATTTTTTTAATCAATCTGATTTTATCTCAGCATTAAATAACCAATTAAAATATTTAAACTAGTTAGAGAAGGTTGTTTTTTTTTTTAAATCTTTCTGTTTAACAATTTGATTTTCTTTCAGCATCAAATAACCAGTGAAAATATTTAAAGAATATAAAGTGAGTTTTTTTTTTAATTATAGTAATAGGCGACGCATAAGCAGTATTATGCGTCGCCTAATACCCAAATTTTTTTTTCTTTCAAAAAAACCATGCTTTTTAACAATTTGATTTTCTTCCAGCATCAAATAAGCAGTAAAAATATTTAAACAACATAAATGAGTTTTGTTTTTTTATTTTTTTAATCAATCTGATTTTATCTCAGCATCAAATAACCAGTTAAAATATTTAAACTAGTTAGAGAAGGTTTTTTTTTTTTTTAGATCTTTCTGTTTAACAATTTGATTTTCTTTCAGCATCAAATGACCAGTGAAAATATTTAAAGATGATAAACAGAGTTTTTTTTTTAAATTACAATAATAGGCGACGCATAATCTTTCTTATGCGTCGCCTAATACCCATTTTTTTTTCATATATTTTTTTAAAACCTTCATTTTTAACAATTTGATTTTGTTGGAGCATCAAATAACCAGTGAAAATATTTAAACAATATAAAGAGTTTTTTTTTTTTTTTAATTGTAGTAATAGGCGACGCATAAGCAATACTATGCGTCGCCTAATACCCAATTTTTTTTTTTCTTTCAAAAAAACCATGCTTTTTAACAATTTGATTTTCTTCCAGCATCAAATGACCAGTGAAAATATTTAAAGATGATAAACAGAGTTTTTTTTTTTTTTAAATTACAGTAATAGGCGACGCATAATCTATCTTATGCGTCGCCTAATACCCATTTTTTTTTCATATATTTTTTTAAAACCTTCCTTTTTAACAATTTGATTTTGTTGGAGCATCAAATAACCAGTGAAGATATTTAAACAATATAAAGAGAGTTTTTTTTTTTTTTAATTGTAGTAATAGGCGGCGCATAATCATGCTTATGCGTCGCCTAATACCCTATATTTTTTTTTAAACCCTCATTTTTTACAATTGGATTTTAGTTGAGCATCAAATAACCAGTGAAAATATTTAAACAATATAAAGAGTTTTTTTTTTTTTTTTAATTGTAGTAATAGGCGACGCATAAGCAATACTTTGCGTCCCCTAATACCCAATTTTTTTTTCTTTCAAAAAAACCATGATTTTTAACAATTTGGTTTTCTTCCAGCATCAAATGACCAGTGAAAATATTTAAAGATGATAAACAGAGTTTTTTTTTTTAAATTACAATAATAGGCGACACATAATCTATCTTATGCGTCGCCTAATACCCATTTTTTTTTTCATATATTTTTTTAAAACCTTCCTTTTTAACAATTTGATTTTGTTGGAGCATCAAATAACCAGTGAAGATATTTAAACAAGATAAAGAGAGTTTTTTTTTTTTTTTGAATTTTAGTAATAGGCGACGCATAATCATGCTTATGCGTCGCCTAATACCCTATATATATATTTTTTTTAAACCCTCATTTTTAACAATTGGATTTTAGTTGAGCATCAAATAACCAGTGAAAATATTTAAACAATATAAAGAGAGTTTTTTTTTGTTTAATTGTAGTAATAGGCGACGCATAAGCAGTACTATGCGTCGCCTAATACCCAAATTTTTTTTTTCTTTCAAAAAAACCATGCTTTTTAACAATTTGATTTTCTTCCAGCATCAAATAAGCAGTGAAAATAGTTAAACAACATAAATGAGTTTTGTTTTTTTTATTTTTTTAATCAATCTGATTTTATCTCAGCATCAAATAACCAGTTAAAATATTTAAACAAGTTAGAGAAGGTTTTTTTTTTTTTTTTTAAATCTTTCTGTTTAACAATTTGATTTTCTTTCAGCATCAAATGACCAGTGAAAATATTTAAAGATGATAAACAGAGTTTTTTTTTTTTAAATTACAATAATAGGCGACGCATAATCTATCTTATGCGTCGCCTAATACCCATTTTTTTTTTCATATATTTTTTTAAAACCTTCCTTTTTAACAATTTGATTTTGTTGGAGCATCAAACAACCAGTGAAGATATTTAAACAAGATAAAGAGAGTTTTTTTTTTTTTTGAATTTTAGCAATAGGCGACGCATAATCATGCTTATGCGTCGCCTAATACCATATTTTTTTTTTTTAAACCTTCATTTTTAACAATTGGATTTTAGTTGAGCATCAAATAACCAGTGAAAATATTTAAACAATAACAAGAGAGTTTGTTTTTTTTTTTAATTATAGTAATAGGCGACGCATAAGCAATACTATGCGTCGCCTAATACCCAAATTTTTTTTTCTTTCTAAAAAACCATGCTTTTTAACAATTTGATTTTCTTCCAGCATCAAATAAGCAGTGAAAATATTTAAACAACATAAATGAGTTTTATTTTTTTATTTTTTTAATCAATCTGATTTTATCCCAACATCAAATAACCAATTAAAATATTTAAACTAGTTAGAGAAGGTTTTTTTTTTTTTTTAAATCTTCCTATTTAACAATTTGATTTTCTTCCAGCATCAAATGACCAGTGAAAATATTTAAAGATGATAAACAGAGTTTTTTTTTTATTTTAAAATTACAGTAATAGGCGACGCATAATCTATCTTATGCGTCGCCTAATACCCATTTTTTTTTCATATATTTTTTTTAAACCTTCATTTTTAACAATTGGATTTTAGTTGAGCATCAAATAACCAGTGAAAATATTTAAACAATATAAAGAGAGTTTTTTTTTTTTTAATTGTAGTAATAGGCGACGCATAAGCAGTACTATGCATCGCCTAATACCCAAATTTTTTTTTTCTTTCAAAAAAACCATGCTTTTTAACAATTTGATTTTCTTCCAGCATCAAATAAGCAGTGAAAATATTTAAACAACATAAATGAGTTTTATTTTTTTATTTTTTTCATCAATCTGATTTTATCTCAGCATTAAATAACCAATTAAAATATTTAAACTAGTTAGAGAAGGTTTTTTTTTTTTTTAAATCTTTCTGTTTAACAATTTGATTTTCTTTCAGCATCAAATAACCAGTGAAAATATTTAAAGAATATAAAGTGAGTTTTTTTTTTAATTATAGTAATAGGCGACGCATAAGCAGTATTATGCGTCGCCTAATACCCAAATTTTTTTTTCTTTCAAAAAAACCATGCTTTTTAACAATTTGATTTTCTTCCAGCATCAAATAAGCAGTGAAAATATTTAAACAACATAAATGAGTTTTGTTTTTTTATTTTGTTAATCAATCTGATTTTATCTCAGCATTAAATAACCAATTAAAATATTTAAACTAGTTAGAGAAGGTTTTTTTTTTTTTTAAATCTTTCTGTTTAACAATTTGATTTTCTTTCAGCATCAAATGACCAGTGAAAATATTTAAAGATGATAAACAGAGGTTTTTTTTTTTTTAAATTACAATAATAGGCGACGCATAATCTATCTTATGTGTCGCCTAATACCCATTTTTTTTCATATATTTTTTTAAATCCTTCCTTTTTAACAATTTGATTTTGTTGGAGCATCAAATAACCAGTGAAGATATTTAAACAAGATAAAGAGAGTTTTGTTTTTTTTGAATTTTAGTAATAGGCGGCGCATAATCATGCTTATGCGTCGCCTAATACCCTATATGTTTTTTTTTAAACCCTCATTTTTAACAATTGGATTTTATTTGAGCATCAAATAACCAGTGAAAATATTTAAACAATATAAAGAGAGTTTTTTTTTTTAATTGTAGTAATAGGCGACGCATAAGCAGTACTATGCGTAGCCTAATACCCAATTTTGTTTTCTTTCAAAAAAACCATGCTTTTTAACAATTTGACTTTCTTCCAGCATCAAATAAGCAGTAAAAATATTTAAACAACATAAATGAGTTTTGTTTTTTTATTTTTTTAATCAATCTGATTTTATCTCAGCATCAAATAACCAGTTAAAATATTTAAACTAGTTAGAGAAGGTTTTTTTTTTTTTTAGATCTTTCTGTTTAACAATTTGATTTTCTTTCAGCATCAAATGACCAGTGAAAATATTTAAAGATGATAAACAGAGTTTTTTTTTTAAATTACAATAATAGGCGACGCATAATCTTTCTTATGCGTCGCCTAATACCCATTTTTTTTTCATATATTTTTTTAAAACCTTCATTTTTAACAATTTGATTTTGTTGGAGCATCAAATAACCAGTGAAAATATTTAAACAATATAAAGAGTTTTTTTTTTTTTTTAATTGTAGTAATAGGCGACGCATAAGCAATACTATGCGTCGCCTAATACCCAATTTTTTTTTTTCTTTCAAAAAAACCATGCTTTTTAACAATTTGATTTTCTTCCAGCATCAAATGACCAGTGAAAATATTTAAAGATGATAAACAGAGTTTTTTTTTTTTTTAAATTACAGTAATAGGCGACGCATAATCTATCTTATGCGTCGCCTAATACCCATTTTTTTTTCATATATTTTTTTAAAACCTTCCTTTTTAACAATTTGATTTTGTTGGAGCATCAAATAACCAGTGAAGATATTTAAACAATATAAAGAGAGTTTTTTTTTTTTTTAATTGTAGTAATAGGCGGCGCATAATCATGCTTATGCGTCGCCTAATACCCTATATTTTTTTTTAAACCCTCATTTTTTACAATTGGATTTTAGTTGAGCATCAAATAACCAGTGAAAATATTTAAACAATATAAAGAGTTTTTTTTTTTTTTTAATTGTAGTAATAGGCGACGCATAAGCAATACTTTGCGTCGCCTAATACCCAATTTTTTTTTCTTTCAAAAAAACCATGATTTTTAACAATTTGATTTTCTTCCAGCATCAAATGACCAGTGAAAATATTTAAAGATGATAAACAGAGTTTTTTTTTTTAAATTACAATAATAGGCGACACATAATCTATCTTATGCGTCGCCTAATACCCATTTTTTTTTTCATATATTTTTTTAAAACCTTCCTTTTTAACAATTTGATTTTGTTGGAGCATCAAATAACCAGTGAAGATATTTAAACAAGATAAAGAGAGTTTTTTTTTTTTTTTTGAATTTTAGTAATAGGCGACGCATAATCATGCTTATGCGTCGCCTAATACCCTATATATATATTTTTTTTAAACCCTCATTTTTAACAATTGGATTTTAGTTGAGCATCAAATAACCAGTGAAAATATTTAAACAATATAAAGAGAGTTTTTTTTTGTTTAATTGTAGTAATAGGCGACGCATAAGCAGTACTATGCGTCGCCTAATACCCAAATTTTTTTTTTCTTTCAAAAAAACCATGCTTTTTAACAATTTGATTTTCTTCCAGCATCAAATAAGCAGTGAAAATAGTTAAACAACATAAATGAGTTTTGTTTTTTTTATTTTTTTAATCAATCTGATTTTATCTCAGCATCAAATAACCAGTTAAAATATTTAAACAAGTTAGAGAAGGTTTTTTTTTTTTTTTTAAATCTTTCTGTTTAACAATTTGATTTTCTTTCAGCATCAAATGACCAGTGAAAATATTTAAAGATGATAAACAGAGTTTTTTTTTTTTAAATTACAATAATAGGCGACGCATAATCTATCTTATGCGTCGCCTAATACCCATTTTTTTTTTCATATATTTTTTTAAAACCTTCCTTTTTAACAATTTGATTTTGTTGGAGCATCAAACAACCAGTGAAGATATTTAAACAAGATAAAGAGAGTTTTTTTTTTTTTTGAATTTTAGCAATAGGCGACGCATAATCATGCTTATGCGTCGCCTAATACCATATTTTTTTTTTTTAAACCTTCATTTTTAACAATTGGATTTTAGTTGAGCATCAAATAACCAGTGAAAATATTTAAACAATAACAAGAGAGTTTGTTTTTTTTTTTAATTATAGTAATAGGCGACGCATAAGCAGTACTATGCGTCGCCTAATACCCAAATTTTTTTTTCTTTCTAAAAAACCATGCTTTTTAACAATTTGATTTTCTTCCAGCATCAAATAAGCAGTGAAAATATTTAAACAACATAAATGAGTTTTATTTTTTTATTTTTTTAATCAATCTGATTTTATCCCAACATCAAATAACCAATTAAAATATTTAAACTAGTTAGAGAAGGTTTTTTTTTTTTTTTAAATCTTCCTATTTAACAATTTGATTTTCTTCCAGCATCAAATGACCAGTGAAAATATTTAAAGATGATAAACAGAGTTTTTTTTTTATTTTAAAATTACAGTAATAGGCGACGCATAATCTATCTTATGCGTCGCCTAATACCCATTTTTTTTTCATATATTTTTTTTAAACCTTCATTTTTAACAATTGGATTTTAGTTGAGCATCAAATAACCAGTGAAAATATTTAAACAATATAAAGAGAGTTTTTTTTTTTTAATTGTAGTAATAGGCGACGCATAAGCAGTACTATGCATCGCCTAATACCCAAATTTTTTTTTTCTTTCAAAAAAACCATGCTTTTTAACAATTTGATTTTCTTCCAGCATCAAATAAGCAGTGAAAATAGTTAAACAACATAAATGAGTTTTGTTTTTTTTATTTTTTTAATCAATCTGATTTTATCTCAGCATCAAATAACCAGTTAAAATATTTAAACCAGTTAGAGAAGGTTTTTTTTTTTTTTTTTAAATCTTTCTGTTTAACAATTTGATTTTCTTTCAGCATCAAATGACCAGTGAAAATATTTAAAGATGATAAACAGAGTTTTTTTTTTTTAAATTACAATAATAGGCGACGCATAATCTATCTTATGCGTCGCCTAATACCCATTTTGTTTTTCATATATTTTTTTAAAACCTTCCTTTTTAACAATTTGATTTTGTTGGAGCATCAAATAACCAGTGAAGATATTTAAACATGATAAAGAGAGTTTTTTTTTTTTTTGAATTTTAGCAATAGGCGACGCATAATCATGCTTATGCGTCGCCTAATACCCTATTTTTTTTTTTTTAAACCTTCATTTTTAACAATTGGATTTTAGTTGAGCATCAAATAACCAGTGAAAATATTTAAACAATAACAAGAGAGTTTGTTTTTTTTTTTAATTATAGTAATAGGCGACGCATAAGCAGTACTATGCGTCGCCTAATACCCAAATTTTTTTTTCTTTCAAAAAAACCATGCTTTTTAACAATTTGATTTTGTTGGAGCATCAAATAACCAGTGAAGATATTTAAACAAGATAAAGAGAGTTTTGTTTTTTTTGAATTTTAGTAATAGGCGGCGCATAATCATGCTTATGCGTCGCCTAATACCCTATATGTTTTTTTTTAAACCCTCATTTTTAACAATTGGATTTTATTTGAGCATCAAATAACCAGTGAAAATATTTAAACAATATAAAGAGAGTTTTTTTTTTTAATTGTAGTAATAGGCGACGCATAAGCAGTACTATGCGTAGCCTAATACCCAATTTTGTTTTCTTTCAAAAAAACCATGCTTTTTAACAATTTGATTTTCTTCCAGCATCAAATAAGCAGTAAAAATATTTAAACAACATAAATGAGTTTTGTTTTTTTGTTTTTTTAATCAATCTGATTTTATCTCAGCATCAAATAACCAGTTAAAATATTTAAACTAGTTAGGGAAGGTTTTTTTTTTTTTTAGATCTTTCTGTTTAACAATTTGATTTTCTTTCAGCATCAAATGACCAGTGAAAATATTTAAAGATGATAAACAGAGTTTTTTTTTTAAATTACAATAATAGGCGACGCATAATCTTTCTTATGCGTCGCCTAATACCCATTTTTTTTTCATATATTTTTTTAAAACCTTCATTTTTAACAATTTGATTTTGTTGGAGCATCAAATAACCAGTGAAAATATTTAAACAATATAAAGAGTTTTTTTTTTTTTAATTGTAGTAATAGGCGACGCATAAGCAATACTATGCGTCGCCTAATACCCAATTTTTTTTTTCTTTCAAAAAAACCATGCTTTTTAACAATTTGATTTTCTTCCAGCATCAAATGACCAGTGAAAATATTTAAAGATGATAAACAGAGTTTTTTTTTTTTTTAAATTACAGTAATAGGCGACGCATAATCTATCTTATGCGTCGCCTAATACCCATTTTTTTTTCATATATTTTTTTAAAACCTTCCTTTTTAACAATTTGATTTTGTTGGAGCATCAAATAACCAGTGAAGATATTTAAACAATATAAAGAGAGTTTTTTTTTTTTTTAATTGTAGTAATAGGCGGCGCATAATCATGCTTATGCGTCGCCTAATACCCTATATTTTTTTTTTAAACCCTCATTTTTTACAATTGGATTTTAGTTGAGCATCAAATAACCAGTGAAAATATTTAAACAATATAAAGAGTTTTTTTTTTTTTTTTAATTGTAGTAATAGGCGACGCATAAGCAATACTTTGCGTCGCCTAATACCCAATTTTTTTTTCTTTCAAAAAAACCATGATTTTTAGAAATTTGATTTTCTTCCAGCATCAAATGACCAGTGAAAATATTTAAAGATGATAAACAGAGTTTGTTTTTTTTTTAAATTACAGTAATAGGCGACGCATAATCTATCTTATGCGTCGCCTAATACCCTTTTGTTTTTCATATATTTTTTTAAAACCTTCCTTTTTAACAATTTGATTTTGTTGGAACATCAAATAACCAGTGAAGATATTTAAACAAGATAAAGAGAGTTTTTTTTTTTTTTGAATTTTAGTAATAGGCGACGCATAATCATGCTTATGCGTCGCCTAATACCCTATATATATTTTTTTTAAACTCTCATTTTTAACAATTGGATTTTAGTTGAGCATCAAATAACCAGTGAAAATATTTAAACAATATAAAGAGAGTTTTTTTTTTTTTAATTGTAGTAATAGGCGACGCATAAGCAGTACTATGCGTCGCCTAATACCCAAATTTTTTTTTCTTTCAAAAAAACAATGCTTTTTAACAATTTGATTTTCTTCCAGCATCAAATAAGCAGTGAAAATAGTTAAACAACATAAATGAGTTTTGTTTTTTTTATTTTTTTAATCAATCTGATTTTATCTCAGCATCAAATAACTAGTTAAAATATTTAAACCAGTTAGAGAAGGTTTTTTTTTTTTAAAAAAATCTTTCTGTTTAACAATTTGATTTTCTTTCAGCATCAAATGACCAGTGAAAATATTTAAAGATGATAAACAGAGTTTTTTTTTTTAAATTACAATAATAGGCGACACATAATCTATCTTATGCGTCGCCTAATACCCATTTTTTTTTTCATATATTTTTTTAAAACCTTCCTTTTTAACAATTTGATTTTGTTGGAGCATCAAATAACCAGTGAAGATATTTAAACAAGATAAAGAGAGTTTTTTTTTTTTTGAATTTTATTAATAGACGACGCATAATCATGCTTATGCGTCGCCTAATACCCTATATATTTTTTTTTAAACCCTCATTTTTAACAATTGGATTTTATTTGAGCATCAAATAACTAGTGAAAATATTTAAACAATATAAAGAGAGTTTTTTTTTTTTAATTGTAGTAATAGGCGACGCATAAGCAGTACTATGCGTCGCCTAATACCCAAATTTTTTTTTCTTTCAATAAAACCATGCTTTTTAACAATTTGATTTTTTTCCAGCATCAAATAAGCAGTGAAAATAGTTAAACAACATAAATGAGTTTTGTTTTTTTTATTTTTTTAATCAATCTGATTTTATCTCAGCATCAAATAACCAGTTAAAATATTTAAACCAGTTAGAGAAGGTTTTTTTTTTTTAAAAAAATCTTTCTGTTTAACAATTTGATTTTCTTTCAGCATCAAATGACCAGTGAAAATATTTAAAGATGATAAACAGAGTTTTTTTTTTTAAATTACAATAATAGGCGACGCATAATCTATCTTATGCGTCGCCTAATACCCATTTTTTTTTTAATATATTTTTTTAAAACCTTCCTTTTTAACAAGTTGATTTTGTTGGAGCATCAAATAACCAGTGAAGATATTTAAACAAGATAAAGAGAGTTTTTTTTTTTTTTTAAATTTTAGGAATAGGCGACGCATAATCATGCTTATGCGTCGCCTAATACCCTATTTTTTTTTTTTAAACCTTCATTTTTAACAATTGGATTTTAGTTGAGCATCATATAACCAGTGGAAATATTTAAACAATAACAAGAGAGTTTGTTTTTTTTTTAATTATAGTAATAGGCGACGCATAAGCAGTACTATGCGTCGCCTAATACCCAAAATTTGTTTTCTTTCAAAAAAACCATGCTTTTTAACAATTTGATTTTCTTCCAGCATCAAATAAGCAGTGAAAATATTTAAATAACATAAATGAGTTTTATTTTTTTATTTTTTTAATCAATCTGATTTTATCTCAACATCAAATAACCAATTAAAATATTTAAACTAGTTAGAGAAGGTTTTTTTTTTTTTTTAAATCTTCCTATTTAACAATTTGATTTTCTTCCAGCATCAAATGACCAGTGAAAATATTTAAAGATGATAAACAGAGTTTTTTTTTTTTAAATTACAATAATAGGCAACGCATAATCTATCTTATGCGTCGCCTAAGACCCATTGTTTTTTCATATATTTTTTTAAAACCTTCCTTTTTAACAATTTGATTTTTTTGGAGCATCAAATAACCAGTGAAGATATTTAAACAAGATAAAGAGAGTTTTTTTTTTTTTTGAATTTTAGTAATAGGCGACGCATAATCATGCTTATGCGTCGCCTAATACCCTATATATATTTTTTTTAAACTCTCATTTTTAACAATTGGATTTTAGTTGAGCATCAAATAACCAGTGAAAATATTTAAACAATATAAAGAGAGTTTTTTTTTTTTAATTGTAGTAATAGGCGACGCATAAGCAGTACTATGCATCGCCTAATACCCAAATTTTTTTTTCTTTCAAAAAAACCATGCTTTTTAACAATTTGATTTTCTTCCAGCATCAAATAAGCAGTGAAAATAGTTAAACAACATAAATGAGTTTTGTTTTTTTTATTTTTTTAATCAATCTGATTTTATCTCAGCATCAAATAACCAGTTAAAATATTTAAACCAGTTAGAGAAGGTTTTTTTTTTTTAAAAAAATCTTTCTGTTTAACAATTTGATTTTCTTTCAGCATCAAATGACCAGTGAAAATATTTAAAGATGATAAACAGAGTTTTTTTTTTTAAATTACAATAATAGGCGACGGATAATCTATCTTATGCGTCGCCTAATACCCATTTTTTTTTCATATATTTTTTTAAAACCTTCCTTTTTAACAATTTGATTTTGTTGGAGCATCAAATAACCAATGAAGATATTTAAACAAGATAAAGAGAGTTTTTTTTTTTTTGAATTTTAGTAATAGGCGACGCATAATCATGCTTATGCGTCGCCTAATACCCCATTTTTTTTTTTTAAACCTTCATTTTTAACAATTGGATTTTAGTTGAGCATCAAATGACCAGTGAAAATATTTAAACAATAACAAGAGAGTTTGTTTTTTTTTTTAATTATAGTAATAGGCGACGCATAAGCAGTACTATGCGTCGCCTAATACCCAATTTTTTTTTTTCTTTCAAAAAAACAATGATTTTTAACAATTTGATTTTCTTCCAGCATCAAATGACCAGTGAAAATATTTAAAGATGATAAATAGAGTTTGTTTTTTTTTTTTTAATTACAGTAATAGGCGACGCATAATCTATCTTATGCGTCGCCTAATACCCATTTGTTTTTCATATATTTTTTTAAAACCTTCCTTTTTAACAATTTGATTTTGTTGGAACATCAAATAACCAGTGAAGATATTTAAACAAGATAAAGAGAGTTTTTTTTTTTTTTGAATTTTAGTAATAGGCGACGCATAATCATGCTTATGCGTCGCCTAATACCCTATATTTTTTTTTTTAAACCCTCATTTTTAACAATTGGATTTTATTTGAGCATCAAATAACCAGTGAAAATATTTAAACAATATAAAGAGAGTTTTTTTTTTTTTTAATTGTAGTAATAGGCGACGCATAAGCAGTACTATGTGTCGCCTAATACCCAATTTTTGTTTTTCTTTCAAAAAAACCATGCTTTTTAACAATTTGATTTTCTTCCAGCATCAAATAAGCAGTGAAAATATTTAAACAACATAAATGAGTTTTGTTTTTTTATTTTTTTAATCAATCTGATTTTATCTCAGCATCAAATAACCAGTTAAAATATTTAAACTAGTTAGAGAAGGTTTTTTTTTTTTTTAAATCTTTCTGTTTAACAATTTGATTTTCTTCCAGCATCAAATTACTAGTGAAAATATTTAAAGATGATAAACAGAGTTTTTTTTTTTTAAATTACAGTAATAGGCGACGCATAATCTATCTTATGAGTCGCCTAATAGCCATTTTTTTCATATATTTTTTTACAACCTTCCTTTTTAACAATTTGATTTTGTTGGAGCATCAAATAACCAGTGAAGATATTTAAACAAGATAAAGAGAGTTTTTTTTTTTTTTTGAATTTTAGTAATAGGCGACGCATAATCATGCTTATGCGTCGCCTAATACCCTATATATATTTTTTTAAAATTACAGTAATAGGCGACGCATAATCTATCTTATGCGTCGCCTAATACCCATTTTTTTTCCATATATTTTTTTTAAACCTTCATTTTTAACAATTGGATTTTATTTGAGCATCAAATAACCAGTGAAAATATTTAAACAATATAAAGAGAGTTTTTTTTTTTAATTGTAGTAATAGGCGACGCATAAGCAGTACTATGCGTCGCCTAATACCCAATTTTTGTTTTTCTTTCAAAAAAACCATGCTTTTTAACAATTTGATTTTCTTCCAGCATCAAATAAGCAGTGAAAATATTTAAACAACATAAATGAGTTTTGTTTTTTTATTTTTTTAATCAATCTGATTTTATCTCAGCATCAAATAACCAGTTAAAATATTTAAACTAGTTAGAGAAGGTTTTTTTTTTTTTTTAAATCTTTCTGTTTAACAATTTGATTTTCTTCCAGGATCAAATTACCAGTGAAAATATTTAAAGATGATAAACAGATTTTTTTTTTTTTTTAAATTACAGTAATAGGCGACGCATAATCTATCTTATGCGTCGCCTAATACCCATTTTTTTTCATATATTTTTTTAAAACCTTCCTTTTTAACAATTTGATTATGTTGGAGCATCAAATAACCAGTGAAGATATTTAAACAAGATAAAGAGAGTTTTTTTTTTTTTTTGAATTTTAGTAATAGGCGATGCATAATCATGCTTATGCGTCGCCTAATACCCTATATATTTTTTTTTAAACCCTCATTTTTAACAATTGGATTTTATTTGAGCATCAAATAACCAGTGAAAATATTTAAACAATATAAAGAGAGTTTTTTTTTGTTTTAATTGTAGTAATAGGCGACGCATAAGCAGTACTATGCGTCGCCTAATACCCAATTTTTTTTTTCTTTCAAAAAAACCATGCTTTTTAACAATTTGATTTTCTTTCAGCATCAAATAAGCAGTGAAAATATTTAAACAACATAAATGAGTTTTGTTTTTTTATTTTTTTAATCAATCTGATTTTATCTCAGCATCAAATAACCAGTTAAAATATTTAAACTAGTTAGAGAAGGTTTTTTTTTTTTTAAATCTTCCTGTTTAACAATTTAATTTTCTTCCAGTATCAAATGACCAGTGAAAATATTTAAAGATGATAAACATAGTTTTTTTTTTTTTAAATTACAATAATAGGCGACGCATAATCTATCTTATGCGTCGCCTAATACCCATTTTTTTTTCATATATTTTTTTAAAACCTTCCTTTTTAACAATTTGATTTTGTTGGGGCATCAAATAACCAGTGAAGATATTTAAACAAGATAAAGAGAGTTTTTTTTTTTTTGAATTTTAGTAATAGGCGACGCATAATCATGCTTATGCGTCGCCTAATACCCTATATTTGTTTTTTTAAACCCTCATTTTTAACAATTGGATTTTAGTTGAGCATCAAATAACCAGTGAAAATATTTAAACAATATAAAGAGAGTTTTTTTTTTTTTTTTAATTATAGTAATAGGCGACGCATAAGCAGTATTATGCGTCGCCTAATACCCAATTTTTTTTTTCTTTCAAAAAAACCATGCTTTTTAATAATTTGATTTTCTTCCAGCATCAAATAAGCAGTGAAAATATTTAAACAACATAAATGAGTTTGGTTTTTTTATTTTTTTAATCAATCTGATTTTATCTCAGCATCAAATAACTAGTTAAAATATTTTAATAGCGTGAATGAGTTTTTTTTTATATTTTTTAATCAGTTTGATTTTCTTTCAAGTATATTTATTTTTTATTTAACATTTCAAAACTCTTAAAATTTATATGCTTTTTAATTTTTATAGGCGACGTATTTTATTCTTTATACGTCACTTTTTCTGATTTATTTTTATTTATTTATTTTTTTTGTATTTCCATTTTTTCGTTTGTAAGTGTCTTTAAATATTTTTATTTGCCCCTAAAATGTTTTTAATAACATTTTTTTATTCCCCAATATTCATGAAATATTATAAATAAAATGGCACATTAATCTATGGGCTTTCTTTTCAACCATTAACCATTAGTACGGAAACTAGAGAGTTGGAAGCAATCTAGGGGGTATGAGAAGATTTTGAAGGATCACTCTCATTATGCATTCTTGTTTCTTTCAAGGGTTTGAAGGATTTTGTGGGTTTCTTTCCTAAATACCCAAAGTTCCTTCTTCCTCTACTTCTTCCTTCTTGCCGGTGGTTGGGTTTGAAGAACTTCACCTTCTCTCCGTCGCCGTCACCGTCGCACTGGGTGGCTGGGGTTTTTGCCGTCTCGTCGCCGGGATTTGGTTGCTGGGTTTCTGCCGTGCCATCGCCGTCACTGCTGTGGTGGCTTGAAGTTCCTCTTGATTGCTGGATTTGTAAAGGTGTGCTGTTTTTGTGTGCTGTTTTTCATCCCTTTTGGGGTTCGGTGGTGTATGTGTGCTGTTTTTGTGTGCTGTTTTTCATCCCTTTTGGGGTTCGGTGGTGTATGTGTTTGCTGGAAAAAAAATTCTGTTTGCTGGTGTTTTTGTTTTTTTTTTTAAATATTTGTTCGTTACTGTAATTTTGGTGGGGTTTTATGTTGTCAAAATCATGGCTTGTTGTCGACAATGGGTTAGCTAAATTTTGTTTGGAAAAATAGCTATATTTATTAAGTGGGGTTCGATTGTATGTAAAGCAAAATTATATGCTATTATTTGTATTATGTGTTTATATGGTTAAATTTGCGTGGGAAATGTCAGAGGTGCTCTGTTTTGGGTCTTAAAATTACGTCGTTTGTGCGACTCAAAATCCATTAGTGATTTAGTCGCCGGATGCAAAGTTTGAAAATGTTAATGACTGTTAAAGAGGATAGATGTTAAGAGAAGATACTATTACTGCATCACTTGGTAAATAAATTACATGAATTTATCGTTTATTATTGTTATTAATGGTTTATTCATTATACTACACCCTATATTGTTAGTAATATTAATTTGTGTTTATGTTTTTTGTATGTAGAATTATGGATTCTTTTAATGAACATGTCCTCTCGGATGGGGATGGCGCTGGATCACCATCCAGTGATATGGAAAGGCCGAATACATCATCCCCAAGGCGTAGAAAACGAGGGGCCACAACAATGAAAGGCCTTAGGAAGCATTTGGCGGGAAACAAAAGCTTGGAACCTCAATATAATGAGGTTGGAGTTTCTGTTAACTCTGAGGCCGTTCGACTAAACAATTTGGAGGGCTCGTTGGCTAGGAGCACAATACCAATTAATATACCTAATTGGAGAGATGTGTTCGATAGGTTAAAAGATAACCTATGGGCATCAATAAAGGTACGGAGTGCATTATTGTTAGATATTGTTTATTATAAATAATATTTAATTGATGGAGATTTTATAATTCTTTTTTTTGCATTTGCAGCTTGTATATATGCATTTTACTTGCATTTCTAACTTACCGCATTTACTTGTCAATCAATGTTACTAAATATATATATATATATATATATATTAATTTTGCAGCAATATACGGGTAAGGATGATAGTTTTAGGAAGGCAACTTTAAAAGATTGTTGTGACAAATGGAGAAAATTCAAGAATTACTTGTATAGATCTTTTGTTCGACCATATATTGACACACCCGAAAAGTTGAAGCATCGACCCTCAATTTATGAATTCATAAGCCAAGAGGTGTGGGATGATTTTGTACAACAAAGGTTGTCGGATAAATTCCAGGTATAGTTTTATTTAACACACGGTACTGTTGTATTAAATTGCGCTGGCATTATTTATATAAAAATTAAAATTTGTTATGGTGACTTATGTTATTTGGGTTTTCTAATATGTTTGTTTATAACTTTTGTAGGCATTAAGTCAAAAATATTCGGAAAAACGGCAATTAAACAAGTATCCGCATAGGATGGGTGCAATGGGCTACGCGAGATTAGAAAGAGCCATTGTATGCAATTTATTTTTATTTACATTTAACCATAATAATTTTGTCATTGTTACTTGATCAGTTGCATGCATTATTAAAATTAATTTATTTGTAATTTTGAAGCAACTTGAAAGAGGCACTGAAGATTATGTAGACCGAGATGACCTGTGGATACGGGCACGTATGGGGAAGGATGGAAAATATGCAAATGAAGAAACTCAACATGTAGCGGAAAAAATTGTGAGTATTGTATTTTATATGAATATTTGTTGCATATATTATTATTTAGTTCATTATTATATAAACTGATATATTCAATCATTTAAACAATATATTATAGAATGACTTAAAGAATAAGGCAACAGAAGGAGAAATTCGGCCTTCACCTCCTGTGGATATCCTAACACAAGCTTTGGGAAAAGAGGAGTATGGAGGTAGGCTTAGGGGTCGAGGCAAAGGATACACGGTGAATAACTTTTTCCATACTCCTAAGCCGAGTTCACAAAAAAAGACCAAGTCGGAGGGAAGTGGAAACAATTCAATCTATGAGACGCTGCTCAAAGGTCTGATGGCGATCGTCAGAAATTCAAGCAGCAGCAGCGCTGCCCAAGTTGATGCGCTCATATCGGCATGTGGTATTCAGATTCCGTCACTCGCTCATCTAGCCGATACTGTTGCTGCTCCTGGGACCCAAGTCGATGATGTTGCTGGTCTAGGGACCCCTCCAGCCGATGATGTTAATGCTCGTGGGACCCAAGTCGATGATGTTGCTGCTCATGGGACCCCCCCAGCCGATGATGTTGATGCTCCGGGCACCCAATTCGATGATGTTGCTGCTCATGGGACCCAATCTACATCTTGGATTGATGCTCCTCAGATCTATCCTGAGGTGATTATTTCATATTTATTTATTTATTTATTTATTTATATATATATGTATGTATGTATGTTTAAGTGGGTTATTACTATCTATATAGCTCCCATGCCATGAGGTCATGGGATCGAGTCTTTAAGTTGAAGGAATATTGTCATGTGAACATATATTAATCTTTTTTTTTTTTTTTTTAAACTTTGCAGGGTGTAAAATGCAATCTTGCACAAGGCAATGTTGGCCATATAGTAGCACGTGGCACTTTGGTACCTTCGCTGCCAACGGATATGTGCCATGGTGTGAAGCTAGGTGCAGCAAATTATAAGGTAACTGTTGATGACGTTATTGATGGATTTGCACCTTTGCCTATTCCGTCATTTGACATCATACGTGTCGGTGATGCTGAAGGTGCATTTGTTGCATGGCCAAGAGATCTTGTTATCTTGCCATCTGAGGAGGTATTGTTCGATGCAGCTATATATATTAATGAAGTTTAAAATAATTTCATTTTTGTTCTATTTTAAATGTTGTTTGTTGATATTTTGTAGGGAAGCTCGAACAGGTCAAATGTTGAGAATGATGAAGATGATAATGTTGATCCCTTAATCGTTACCCCAACGATCCGAGAGTTGCTACGTCGGATCAAGGACGTTGATAGCGATCATTTATGGTTTTTTAATATGAAAAAAGAGATCTTTGGGGAAGAACAACAGTTGGCCATAGCGAGTAGCGATATAAATGATTTTTGTTACATGCAAGAATTATCTTCCAAATGCATCTCATTCTACATAAGGTAAACTAAATTTGGATGTCTTTATAACTAATTCTTTAATTTAATTAATTAAACACTATAATTATTTGTAATCGGATTATGTAGGCATTTATGTGAGGGATTGACGGGCTCCTTCGAAGGGAAATATTGCTTTGTTCATCCGGATATTATTGCTTCGGTTGGTCATCAAAACCCTCATGAATGGATATCAAATATATTGAGTAGATGGCAAGATGCAAGAAATAATCAACTATGGTTATTTCCCTACTGTGCAAGGTAATATTGTGTTAGTTTTATTGAATTATGTTATGAAAATATTCATTTCGAGAAACATCATATTAACTAAAATATTTATTGGTGTTTTTAGGAATCATTGGATGCTATGTGTTGTTGATTTATACAAAGCAGTAGCATGGTTTTTTGATTCTTTGAAGACTCATAAGAATATAATTCATAAGGATCTAAAATCTTTGATCGACGAGTAAGTTAATTAATAACTCTAATATTTTTACTTAATTGTTCTTATATATATTGGATTTGTACTTTTGAAGCTATTGTATAATCTTATACAATATTTATATTTCTATATAGTTCCTTCGTTGCATGGAACCAAGGAAAGACATTTGAAAAGAAACTTCGGTGGCAAAATACTAAGGTAATTATTATATATAAAAACTTAGCATTATTAGTTGTTAGTTAATTTAAATACTTGTATATATTCGTATCTAATATTACACATAATTTACTGTTTGCAAATTTAGACACCGATGCAGCCCAGGAATACGGAATGCGGTTACTATATGATGATGATAATGCGAGATATCATTAGGCGCAAAGTTCCTCCCCGGGACTTAAGAGGAATGGTAAATTATTATTAATTTAATGATTTCATCATATTTCTATTATGTAATAATTAATATTTATGATTATTTTTATATGTATTAACATAAGTTTCTCATGTTTAGTACGAAGGTGTCACTTGGTTACAAGCTGAAAATGTCAACGAATTTAGAGATGAATGGGCAACAGCGATGATCCCAAGTATCTCAAACCAATGAATATATATATATATATGCATGGTAGTGAAATAGCTAGATTTTGTTAATAGCTTTTGTTTGTACATATAAAATATCGTAGACAAATTTGTGAAAATTGCTCATAAGGTAGTATTTGTTTTGCATGAACTTTGGTTTCAAACATACCAATTTTACAAAATTTCAAACAATATTAAAAATAATTAAAATAAACGATGAACAGGCGACACACAATATGCTTCAGAGTGGCCTGATACAAATAATGCAAAAAAAAAAAAAAACCATCACAGTTATGTGCTTCAATATTTTAACAGATTATTTGATGCCAAAAGTAAAACAGATTGATAAATATTTTCACAAAACCAAAGGAAAAAAATATTTAAATAAAAAGTCAATAGGCGACGCACAAAAAGCTTGAGGGTCGCCTGAGGGAAATAAGAAAAAAAAAACAAAAAAGAAGCTCTGTGATGCTGCTTAAACATTTTCACTTGTTATTTAAAGTTGAAAGAAAATCACCTGTTTAATACTTAGAAAAAAACAAAAAAAAAATATTTTCACAATGATAGGCGACACATAATCGTATTTATGCATCGCCATATATCAATAACATATTTTCTAAAAATTTATTTGAAAAAACAACAAAAAAAAAAAAAGCATTGTGAAGCAGCTATAACATTTTCACTTGTTATTTAAAGTTGAAAGAAATCAACTGTTTAATACTTCGAAAAAAACAAAAAAAAATTTCACAATAATAGGCGACGCATAATAGTATTTATGCGTCGCCATATATCAATAACATATTTTCTAAAAAATTATTTGAAAAAAAAAAAAAGCACTGTGAAGCAGCTATAACAGTTTCACTTGTTATTTAAAGTTGAAAGAAATCAACTGTTTAATACAAAAAAAAAAAATTTCACAATACTAGGCGACGCATAATTGTATTTATGCGTCGCCATAAATCAATAATATATTTTCTAAAAATTTATTTGAAAAAAACAAAAAAAAAAAAACAGCACTATGAAGCAGCTATAACATTTTCACTTGTTATTTAAAGTTGAAAGAAATCAACTATTTAATACTTAGAAAAACACAAAAAAAAAATTTTCACAATAATAGGCGACGCATAATGGTATTTATGCGTCGCCATATATCAATAACATATTTGCTAAAAATTTATTTGAAAAAACAAAAAAAAAAGCACTGTGAAGCAGCTATAACATTTTCACTTGTTATTTAAAGTTGAAAGAAATCAGAAAAACACAAAAAAAAATTTTTTCACAATAATAGGCGACGCATAATGGTATTTATGCGTTGCCATATATCAATAACATATTTGCTAAAAATTTATTTTAAAAAACAAAAAAAAAGCACTGTGAAGCAGCTATAACATTTTCACTTGTTATTTAAAGTTGAAAAAAATCAGAAAAACACAAAAAAAAAATTTTTCTCAATAATAGGCGACGCATAATGGTATTTATGCGTCGCCATATATCAATAACATATTTGCTAAAAATTTATTTGAAAAAACAAAAAAAAAAAGCACTGTGAAGCAGCTATAACATTTTCACTTGTTATTTAAAGTTGAAAGAAATCAGAAAAACACAAAAAAAAAAATTTTCACAATAATAGGCGACGCATAATGGTATTTATGCATTGCCATATATCAATAACATATTTGCTAAAAATATATTTGAAAAAACAAAAAAAAAAAGCACTGTGAAGCAGCTATAACATTTTCACTTGTTATTTAAAGTTGAAAGAAATCAGAAAAACACAAAAAAAAAAATTTTCACAATAATAGGCGACGCATAATGGTATTTATGCGTCGCCATCTATCAATAACATATTTGTTAAAAATTTATTTGAAAAAACAAAAAAAAAGCACTGTGAAGCCGCTATAACATTTTCACTTGTTATTTAAAGTTGAAAGAAATCAGAAAAACACAAAAAAAAAAAATTTCACAATAATAGGCGACACATAATGGTATTTATGCGTCGCCATCTATCAATAACATATTTGCTAAAAATGTATTTGAAAAAACAAAAAAAAAGCACTGTGAAGCAGCTATAACATTTTCACTTGTTATTTAAAGTTGAAAGAAATCAACTGTTTAATACTTAGAAAAAAAAAATTTCACAATAATAGGCGACGCATAATGGTATTTATGCGTCGCCATATATCAATAACATATTTTCTAAAAATTTATTTGAATAAACAAAAAAAAAAAGCACTGTGAAGCAGCTATAACATTTTCACTTGTTATTTAAAGTTGAAAGAAATCAACTGTTTAATACTTACTAAAAATTTCAAAAAAAAATATGATAATAGACTAATAGGCGACGCACAATTCTTCTTGTCGCCTGATATCATTAATAAATCTTTTAAAATATTTTTTTCAAAAAAAAAAAATGTCATGCTGCTTAAACATTTTCACTTGTTATTTAAAGTTGAAAAAATATCAACTGTTTAATACTTAGAAAAAACACCCAAAAATATAAATTTATTCCCTAATGGGCGACCCATAATAGTGTATACGTCGCCTTATATCAATAAAATATTTTTCGAAATATTTAAACATTTTCACTTGTTATTTAAATTTGAAAGAAAATCAACTGTTACATACTTAAAAAAACGCAAAACAAAAAAAAAAATGTTACACTAATAGGTGACACATAACTGTGTTTATTCAGCGACTCTAAATCTTATGCGTTGTGTGTGTTTGTTTCTCGCGACTTCTCGACGACAACTTTTTTTTTATGCGACGTCGATTGGTCGAATTTTTACTGATGTATTAACCTCAGAGTCGCGGTTTTATTTTTTTAGACGCATTTATCTCGTAGTGTCGCTAATAATGTGTCGCTAGAGCTTATTTTTCGCGTAGTGAATGGATTATAAGTTTGGATATTGGTTGTGGATATTTATGTGTACTATCACATTTGGATTTGATGGATATATAATTATGTGTGCTTATTGTCACCCTTATTATGATCACGTGTTTCATAAAACTAGATGATGAGGTTTCAATCTGTGATACCTTCATGACGCCAAGGGTTGCATAGCAGCTTTCCTGTTCCCCAGTAGTCTAGGAAACACAAAAACACTAAGTGTGGTCATAAGCTAAGACGTGGCAATGATTACGTTCCACAGAGGTCATAGGGTATGCAAGAATATGGCATATATGGATATTAATATTATATGAAGTATGATTTTTGAGAAGGTTATTTTACTTATGAGTTATAGACTTTTGATATTTTTTGACTTTATCTTAAAAGTTTTGCAAACTATTGTGTTTTGAGAATAATTATATATTTTGCAAAAGTTATTTTTTAGAACAGAAAAACTTTCAAAGAGTGAAAGTGTGGTTTTTGGAAAAAGGACTTTTAAAGGATAATGGTTATTTTTATAATATTTTTAAATTATTTGTTTCCTAGACTTTAGGTAATAGGTCGCACACACTACGTTTGGACATTTTTCTTCATCTTTGTACCTTCATCATTATTGTATTTCTATACTAATCTATTTTTCCTTTATGCATGCTCTCACTGAACTTATTATTAGCTGTTCGTGTCTGGCTTCAAATTCCTACACTTCTTTTAGATTGCTATAGTGAATTATTTTTCTTTCTTGGGACTTGGGTTTTGGAACCTTTTATTTGATGTTGTTGATTTGTTGAAATCTGTCAGAAGTGTTTATGATATTTTACAATGCCATGGAAGGTAATTGTTTTTTGAAATGTTTGAAACTTTTGGATACAATTTTAGATCGGGATAAACATCAAGGGATCTATATGATATTAACCTATTTTTTTTATGATTTTTTAATTTTTTTATTAGTCTTTTTTTTTTTTTTTTTAGGTTTTGTATTTTATTTTTATAAAATCTAAACAATAATTAGTGGATATTGTAGAGATTTTGATTAATAAAGAAAAATATAAAAACCTATAAAAATGGATGATATTTATAAAATCTGAAAGAAAAATTTAGAAAATTATTTTTATAAATATGTTCTTTTATTTACATGTATTTTTATATTTATATTGCTTATTTTGGAAAAAAAAAAAGGATTTTCTAATATGAATTTTTTTTTAACTTTTTTTATGCTTAAAAAAAAATATGAATTTTTTAATGAAATTTTTACTTTTCCAAAAATAATTGATTTTTTAATGCATGTTCAGATTTTTTTATTGGTTTTTTATGGTATTTCCCCCCCTTACTTTAGGATATTTATAGTATCTAACAATTTTTATTTTTATACTTGAAAAATTACATTTGCAATTTTTTTTAAAAAAAAAAACAATAATCATTTTAATAACGGGGTTTCTTTTTGTTTTTTCATTAATATATTAGTTTAAATTTTTTGCATCGTTGCTTCGAACTATATGCAAATTGCACTTTAAACCCTCACTTTTTGTCTCATAGGCCACTGGTGTGACAACTCCATTAAAAAATTTTAAAAAAATGTTTAATAATGTGACAAAAAATAAAGTTCAGCAGCCATAATATCAAAAGAAAAAAAAAAAAAATTAGAATGCAAAGTGTTAGATTGTGAGTAATTTAAGAAGCATTATTCGTGCCAATATCCCAAAATTTAATCAACTCACAAATTATTCTTAGCAAAGAATTTCAACATTTTGTTTCCCCCAACTCTTATGAAAGGCAGTTTTGGCATGTCAACATTCGTTTTGAGACAAGTGTCCTCCCCATCAAGGAAATAAACACGACGAAGTTCATTTTAGAAGGAATAAAGAGGCCCCCAAGCTCTTGCGGCGGAATGCAAATAACAAACATAAACAGGGCAATTCATAAGAAATCCCCAACAAATAAACCCTAACTCCCAAAATTAATTCATCTTTTCATCTTCTCTCTCAAGATTAGTTTACAAGTTATTCTTACTAAAACACCCAATTTCATCAATCATAAATGAATTCCCAAATTATATTTCTTTTAAAACCCTTAAATCCCAAACCCCTAAGTACGTCAATGTCCAAACTTTAGTAATCAAAATCTCTAATTCACTTGTTCAAACAATAGTCCCTAAATACTAATCCTTAACTCAAACCCCTACTATTTCAACATAAATGCAAACTCAATTTCGTTAACAATATCAACTAAATCAGTCGTAACAAAGCCTAATAAACCAAAATATGAAGAAAAAGAAGTAGAAAGAGCAAAAACCCTAACCCCAACAGTGCTCATAAACATAAAATCAAAAGAAACGAAACAAAATCAATAGCGAAAGAAGCAATGCTTGCTAGTTGGAGCAGTAAACAATCAACTTCTAACCGCCAACCGCCAAGTCTTGCAGTTTTAAAAATTTTCATCTCCTAACCCCTTGTCTTTTTTATTGTTTATTTTGTAATAATATTTAAACTTCCAATAGGATAAACGACATTGACGACGAGTTCTTTTAGCAGTAGCCTGTACAAAGATTATATATATATATATATTATATTTAAAAATATATATATCTATAAAAGAAAAATGAAAAAATTCATCGTTTCCAGCCATATAAAATTAATTTGAAATATCTTAACAATATTTCAAATTTTATATCATTTTTCTGTATACGCTATTTATTTGATTGCTAATGAATCAATCTAGTTAGGATCAAATAAACACAAAGTAGAAAGAAAAAAATTAATAAAAGTACCAAATACCTCAACCATTTAAGACACTAATAGGTGGGTTAGTAAGGCACTTAAACTTTGATCGAGAAGACAAAACTGGGTACCTTTATTTCTACGGTAAGGTGATGTATTATTTTGGAAGTTCTTGTATTATTTATATGATTAACGATCAAATTTATTGTCATGCCACTATTTAGTTGTAATAAGAAATCGTAAGAATTTGTCTTCTTTAGCAAATGAACTTGAACTTCAACCATATTGGAAGGTTTGGTAGTTTCCAGTAAGTTGGGTTTTGGAATCAATATAATGGAAAATGACTTGGAATGTTGTGGACTTGGTGATGGGAGGAAGAAAAGTCACGAGTGGAGGCTTTTTATTTGTTTTTTTACCAATGTCGTGGACTTGGTGATGGCAGAAGAAAAGTCACGGTGGAGGCGTTTTTTTTTTTCTTTTTTTTTTTTTTGTTTTGTTTTTATATGTTTTTTGGATAAAAGTCAAAAAGTGGAGGCTTGAAGTTTAGATGTGTCTTCTCACCTATATAAACTAATAAAGTTGCTCATTGAACATCCAAGATATTCAATTACTTCGGATGAGACTTTATTATGGATCAGTACCTATCTAGAAAGTGATGTTTAATTAATTTTCATATTTAAATAAAGTTACAATTTTGTAGGCATTGTTCGAAAATTAGTTGGTCTTTTATTTTTATTTATTTTGTTGAGTCATTTTTTGTATGTTGATAAAATTTTATGATTCAATACATTGAGTTATAGGTGACTTAGTTTTAGTTACTACCAGAATATAAAGAATAAATCTCAATTAAAAGTACTAAGTAACTTAGGGTATGTTTGAGTTTTAATCTTAAATCTTAATAGAATCAAGTGGAGATAATATTCAAATAGATATGAGTGCTTTACTCATAATTTTATGTTTTATTTATTTTTTTTTAACAGTTTTTTTCTTATGTTAAAGATACTTAATTACCCTTGCTCACCCATACTGCTCAAGTTTCCATTCCCCAAACAAAATATAGAGAAAAATTTCCAACTAATTAGAAAACCTAAAGAGAAACAGAGTAGCCAAAGAAACTATATTCAAATATGATTAACAATGCAACACGCATATATACAGTGTACAAAGAGACGTGCATGGAGAGGTCTTAATCATGATAAGGATTACTATAAAGTGATGCTAAAAATAACACAGATAAGATGCAACAACAGATGGTACACGCTGTTATCCCCCCCTAAAGATTGGTGTTCCTTAGGAGGACACTGATCTTGCTGCGTAGTGAGCCAAAAACTATCTTGGACAACAGTTTTGTAAGAAGATCTGCGAACTAATCCTTGCTTGAAATGTGAGAAACTCGGATGGAACCATCTTTTATCTCTTCACGCATAAAATGAAATTCGATTCTAACATGTTTCATTTTGGAGTGAAGCTTTGGATTAGCACTAACATATGTTGTGCCTAAGTTATCACAGTAAATGGTGGGAACAATTGAGGACTTAACATGAAGTTCTTGAAGAAGAGATACAAGCCAGTAGATCTCTGACACAGTGTGAGCAACGGTGCTATATTCAGCTTCTGTAGAAGAGCGAGAGACAAAGCGTTGTTTGCGGGATGACCAAGAGATGGGATTACTACCAAGAAAGATAATGTAACCAGTGGTTGAAGTACAATCATCAGAATTACCAACCCAGTCGGCATCCGAAAAGCCATGAAGATGGAAAGGGGAGTTCCATTTAAGAAAGAGACCAAAGTGAGCAGTGGGGTGAAGATAACATAAAAGCCTCTTGACTGTCGTCCAATGAATGTCAGTGGGTTTGGTCATGAATTGAGACAATTTGTTTACAGAGAAGGCAATGTCTGGACGGGTTAGAGAAAGATACTGTAAGCAACCTACAATATGACAATACTTAGTAGCAGAAGATAGTGGCTGGCCATCTAAAATCATTAACTTGGATGTTGTAGGCATTGGTGTTGCAACTCCATTAGCAGTAACCATACTAGCTTTTTAAAGGATTTCAAGAACATATTTCCTTTGAGAAAGAAATAGACCAGAAGAAGAAGGAGTAACCTTAATACCCAAAAAATAATGTAGATCACCTAAGTCATTGATGGAGAATTGCTTGGAAAGAAAGGAGATAAAGTTGACAAGAAGATGAGAGGTGTTACTAGTCAATATAATATCATCAACATAGACTAAGAGATACATGATGGAGCCGTGATCCTAATAAACAAACAAAGAAGAATCGGCATGTGAGTTCAAAAATCCATACAAGAGAAGAAAAGCTTTCAAAGTTTAAAACCAAGCACGTGGTGCTTGTTTTAAACCATAAATTGCTTTTTGAAGCTTCCACACGTAGGAGGGATAGACCGAATCAACAAATCCTTGTGGTTGAGACATGAAGACCTCTTCGTTAAGTGACCCATGAAGAAAAGCATTATTTATGTCCAATTTCCGAATAGACCAGTTCCAAGAGAGAGCAATACTAAGCACAACCCGTATGGTAGCCAGCTTTACAACCGGGCTGAAGGTTTAAGAAAAATTGATACTGGGACATTGGTGGAAGCCTTTGGCGACGAGCCATGCTTTGTAGGGTTGAACAAACCGGTTGGGATTCCGTTTAATCCGAAAAACCCACTTGCAATCAATATGGAAATCCCGATGAAACCTCATTCAAGTGAAGGACAACAAAATGCATGCAATTAAAAATAACACTTCAATATAATAAGATAACTTACAAAAACAGCCTAATCTCCTAGCTATTGTTTGTTGATCAATAACCAAATGTTACTACACACATGTTCAATGTATATCAGAGCAATCTATAATATTTTATAGAATTAAATAAATATGAGCAAAATGAGTAGTACAAATGGGATAGGAGGAATAAGTAAAATACGGGATATTATTGTTGCAAAACATCGCAAGAGATGTGATGTGCAATTGGAGTTTCCAGCTAACTATTAAGACCTAGAAGAACAAATTAAAATAATAAATAGAGATAAAGACATTTTAGTGCGGGACAATCAGTATAAGAAACTAACTATTTAGCTTTTGAAATTCCTTTTCCTCAAATCTTTACATTCCACTCTTTGAAAGGTTTTCTATTTAGAAAATTCTTTTACAAAACCCATATTTATAAATGATATATTGAATAAAAGTTCAATATCCAATGGATAATTCAATGCATAGGACCACTTTAATATATATAATTCAATAAGTCAGAAGCATAGGTAACCATGCACATAAAATATTATATTCAAGTGCAAACGATATAGATATTACTAGGGAAAAATAACCAAATAATATAACTAAACCATCAAATTCTTTACCCACAAACATTATTAATTTAATAATTAAATCATTTTCACAATTATCAATACATGAACATATAACTTCATATACCATACTAAATACTAGATATTATCATGTGATCCTTAGCATTCTAAGGCACCAAAGGTAAGTGGGAGAGAGGGGAAAACTCATTACAACCCTTTAGCATCCTTAACGCATCGTGGCAGGATCTTATTGTCACTCACCGTAGTAGAGGATGAAAAAAAAAATATATATATATATATATATATATCATGGTCATAATTGATCTCTAATATCCAAGAAACTCACTGATACTGTATAATACACCAAACTCACCATATCCAATGTCATCATTTATCTATTTCATCCATATGCATATATACATATATACTACTATTTCAATTCTTAGTTCCATTAACCATTTCATATAAACCAACATTTCGGATGCCATAAAATCAAATAAATAATAATTTGGCAAATACATCCATTCTAATATTGGGAGAGTTAAATACCACGATTTCAAATACTATATAAGCCAACACACCATATTCCACATCTTCTATACAAAATTTACCAAATAATAATATCCAATTTTCACTATTTGAAATCAATGTTATTTTTTCATATAATTTGAGTTAATAGCTAGTTCACAAGTTTACGATGAGCATGTTAGAGTTTAGAATCGTTAAAAATCTTTTCAAAAATCATATTAAATGATAACGTACGTATTACATTTATATATCCATATATATAAGCATAATTATCCAAAATTTACATAGGGTTTCAAATTCGTGAAAATTTTCATATTTAAGCACCCATAAAAATATTTTTTGAAAGTAATTTCACTCATTGTACAAACAAGCCCATTCTTACCTCACTATAAGATCATCTTTAGGCTTAATAGGGGTGCCTAGAATATGCAAAAATGTTATTTAGGATTACGAAAATTAAACATCGAATGGTCCAATTTCACTGTGACCTATTAGATCCGATACCCAAAATTGAAATTTTTAACTCTAATGCCAATTTTCTAAAACTAAACCTTCTATTAAATTTTATTGATGTCTACTTATGCAAAACCAAATCCAATTTGGTCTTAGGTTGTCCAAACATAATCCAATTTTATCTAGTATAAAACAAATTTACCTAAAAAAGAAAATTTGTCAAGCGACGTGCAAAATTCACAAATTGTATATCAATGAAAAACTATGATTTTTGGCCAGGTTTTAAATATTTCTAAATTTCAAAAATATCTATTAAATTTGATATTTTTTGCCAAAAAGAATTAAAATATTATTGATATTTAATTAAAGTTATGATTGGAATATAGAATAGTTGTTCATATGATTTGAAACAGGGAAAAAGAAAAGATATTTTTATTGAGTTGTTGGGTTATTATTTTAAATTAGGTTAATCTTTTTAAAAATCTTTTTTTCCTTCCAAGAAAAATCAAATTGGTAATAATTAATTAAAAATAAAAAATTTATAGTTATTTATAAATTTTTGTTTTAGATAATCAATTTCAATTTGAATATATTTTAAATATGCCAAGAATATTTATCTTTTAAATGAAATAGTAGCAATTTTGAATTTATTGAAATAAATAATTATTCTTTAAAATGAGAAAATAAGTATTCTTATTGAATAGATGTTCTAAAATTTAAAATCTACCAAGCATAAGAATGGTAAATCTTATGAATAGCTATTTTATTCTTATATTTAATCTGTATACCAAACGTATCCTAAATTTATAAGATAGAATATTATTTTTAACCTAAATTAATTATTAAAAGATATAGAATTTTGATTATTACATTTTATATTACACATATAGAAATTAGAGTGAGGAAGAAAATAATAATTTTCAACCATCAAAGAACTTTATATGTTATTGAGATGGTATTCACAAATCATAATATAATTATAATTATTGTATCATTATATGAACTAATAAATTATTTTAATTTTTTTTTGCATTTTATATAAAAATTTTCATTTTATCTATAAATTTTAATAATTTTTTAATAATTTTTATAAGTTTTTAACAAGATATATACATTAATATTTCCGTATGGTTACATGCATTTAGAACCATGATATGATATGTAGAACTGTACCGTTTGGAACATCCGATTTACAGAAACAACAATTCCCTTTCAATAAAAAATTAAATAGAAAATAGAAGAGAGAACGACACGACGCTTTAGTGTCGCTTAATAAAGAAAAAACTGATGTAGAAGAATAACAACAACGCTTCGACAATGCTTGGTCTCCATGTTTTGGAAAATAAATAAATAAAAATTAAAAAAACATATTCCCTACCTGTTTGGCTGCTGCAACACTTGAGATTTAGGCTTTTAGAACTGACAGCAACTCCAGAAATCAGAAACTAGAACTGATGGAAACAATAGGTAAGATTTTCATTTATTTCTTCTTTTCATCTCCTCTTATTTGTATTTTTTTTTATTTTTTATTTTTTTTAAATTTTCCTGAGAAGTCATCGTCTTCTCCTCCTAGTCTGTATGTCAAAAAGCTCTGTTTTTCTCTATATACATGTTCGATTCTGTTTTCTCAAAATGTTGAATGACAGCTTTAAAAACCTATGGAGCATAAAAAAAATGTCGACATATAAATCCTTTTATCATTTATTATTATTTTACTTTTTTACTGTGCTAGGACTTTGGAATTCTATTAAAGTTGGGAACGTGTATACATAAATTGAGAGAGATATTGTACTTTATTTCTTCAAAAACTAAATATTATTTTTAAAAGACAATATTTTGCGTTACTTTAGATGGATTTCTAGTTTCAAATGATATATATATCTATATATATATATATATATATATATTTGTTAGTCATCAATATGGGAGATAAAGCTACTGATCCTGCATGGGATCTTTGTGAAAAAGTAGTATAAGGAAAAAAAATAAAAAATAAAAAATAGCAGATTAAAGTTGAAATGCATTCATTGTCTAAACCCATATTAGGGAGGAATTTCTAGGATAAAAAACCATTTAGCAGGAAACCATAAAGATGTTACTCCTTGTACTAAATGTGGTCAAGAAGTTACTGGGTTTTTCAAAAGTTAAATGAATGATAAGAAAAAGGCTGCACGTGTGAATGTTTAAGAGGGTGAAGTATGTAGATTATTGAAGCTCAAAAGGGAAAAATGATGTCATCTAAAAATACCATCAATTCAATGTTAGAGTAAAAAGATAACATTTGTAGACGTTTTTACGCTAATGCAGTTCCTTTTAATTTGGTAAAGGACCCATAATTTTAGATAAAGTTGCTTCACTTGATAAGGGATTAAAATCTCCTTCATATCATGAGGTAAGGTTCACATTTTTTAAGAAAGAAGCAGAAATGATTAATCGGGATTTGTTGGAAAGTTATAAAATTGATATGAAAAAATAGGTCTCACTTCAATGTCTGATGGATGGACTAATGAGAAGAATCGATCTATTATCAACTTTTTAGTAAATAGTCCAAAGGAGGCTGCGTTCCTAAAAAGAATTGATACTTCACGCATCTTAAAAAATTAAAAAAAATTAAAAAAAAGATAATTTATTTGGGCTTTTAGACTCAATGGTGGATGAGATTGGTAAAGAAAAGTTGTCCAAATAGTAATTGATGGTGCTTCAGCATATGTGAAGGCAGGGGAGATGCTAATGGCAAAGAGAAAGCAATTATTTTGGTCTCAATGTGCTGCTCATTGCTTGGATTTTATTCTGATAGATATTGGAGGTCTTCCTATTCATAAAGATACAGTGTCCAAGGCTAGAAGAATTACTGTCTATATCTATAGAAATTCTTGGGCATTAAATCTCATGAGAAAACATACAAAGAAGAAGGAACTAGTGAGGGCCGGCGTTACAAGCTTTGCAACATCATGCTTGACATTTAGATGCTTACATGAGACTAAAATTGCATTGAGGGCAATGTTTGGTTCTGAAAAGTGCGAAGGAGTTCGTATTCTATGAAGGCAAATGATATAAAAATAAGGGATATTATTTTAGCTTCTCCAACATTTTAGTCATCAATCAAGTGTTGCTTGAAGAGTCTTTTATCTTTGGTAAAAGTGTTAAGACTCATGGATTGGGATGCAAAACCTGCTATTGGATACATTTATAAAGCAATGTACGAGGCAAAAGAACAAATAAAAACAAATTTTCCTGCGAGTCAAGAAAAAATATATGAACCAATTTGGGACATCAGTGGTAAGAGATTGGACATGCGATTGCGTAGGCCTCTTCATGCTGCTGGCTATTACCTTAATCTGAGTTTTTTTTTTTTTTAATTTTTTTTTTCCCTATAATTCTTTCTAGTTTCTACCTAACTTTTGTTTAACATTTTAATTAATATTTTTATTACATAATGCATATTTCATTACTCTCCAGAATTCAATGCGAATTATGAGATTAAAATGCGGCTCATTCAACTATTCAAAGAATGTATATATTTGCAACAACAAGATGAAAAATTGATAGGCAGATGGAGATCTTTCATTATGCTAAATAAATGTTTGGGATAGATATGGCAATCCGAAGGAGGAATATAAGCAATTCCAGATAAGTTTTAGTAAATCAATAGGTAAGTAATCCGTTAACGGTAATTTAATTTTGTGTTTCACTAGTGAGTTTTGATAGCATTATGGTGGATGTCTTTTGGGGTGTGTTGTCCAGAATTACGAAACTTGCCGTCCGTATCCTTTGCTTGACTTGTAGTGTAACAGGATGTGAAAGAAACTGGAATACATTTTATCAGGTGTGAAATATATTAATATATATACAAATCCACATTTATTTTTAATTAAAATAACCTCAATTTGATTTTTTTGACTTTGAATTATCAAAGAGGTGCATTCTAAGAAAAGAAACAGATTGGAGCAACAAAGATTTAGTGCATTTGTTTTTTATGAAGTATAATCGACTATTGGATGAAGCCTGATAAGAAGAATAATCAAGGGTGAATCTTTTGATCCAATTTTTCTATCAGACATGGAATATGATGATGAGTGGATTACAGAAACAAAAAAATCCAGTCTTGTCTGAAGATAGTACATGGATGAATGTGAATGAATGTATTGAAATTGAAGAAGAAAGTAGCCAAAAAAGAAAGAGTCGTAACAACTAACAAATGTATAATAAGAAAGAATATGAAGCTCATTTTATTGATGTCTTATGTTATAATTTAATTACATTGTTTTTACTTATTTGCAGGACCTAAAAATCTTAGATTGGGAAAAAAGAGTTAAAGGAAAGAAAAAAGTACTAGAAACAACTGATGAAGATGAAGATATACAACAAGTTGAGGAAGATAAAGAAAGTGAAGAATTTTTAGCTTCCGAGGATGGTGATTGTGATGCTTTGGATGAAATTGACAATTGATATTTGAGAATTTAGGAAAATATGAAAGTTTTTAAAGTTTTTTGGAACTTTTATATAGCCTATGCTTATGCTATTTGACTTAATTTTTTGTTTTTATTATTATTAGGTAAATGAGAGCATGGCTAAGAATATCGTTTTTGGAACTCACAGTATGTTACGATACACAATACATTTTTTAGACAAAATGATACGTGGTAGGATACACATTTTGACAACTATGATTTTATATAATATAATTATTCCATAGATAATAATAAATTTACACCTATAATATAATCTTAGTTTATCTATTTTGAGTAGTACTTGAATACATAATGAAGAATTAAAAGAAGAAAGATATATATTCCCTGAATAATATGCAATTGTTTAAGAAAATTGTCAGGACCCGTCCAGAATTCCTTCTCCGGAATCCTAGACAAGCCCTGATCCCAGGGAAATACCACCGAACCTTCCAACGGAAAATCCGGCAGCACCTCCCCTAAGGGTAGGACTAACCAAAAATTTCCTGCACTGAAAACACACTTCTATATTCATCCCCTTATTCCTCCCACGATACTACAAATTGATTTCACAAGTTTACAGCACTCCAAAGAATAACAGCAACCCAGTGCATAAATAAAATGTGTCCAATACAGTATACAGAGCATTATACAATTAAATGTGAAATTTATACAATGACAGATAAGAAGTAATACAGGATGGAGAGGAAATGGGAAGAAATACTTCTTGGACTTTCGGCAATGAACTGAGACGTTGGGCTCGCCCCGGACAATCAACGTCTCCCAACCTGGACCTAGGGGAACGGAATTTAAAAATGTAAGATGCTAATCATCTCAGTGAGTGACCCTATCTACTGTACACCTTTAATATTAATAATATACCAAATAGAGAGATTTAATTAATCAATACCGAACAATTAAATAAATAAATAAATAAACAATTGAGGTAACAATTTCTCTCAAAACCCTCACTATTCACTCCGTTGGAAATGTTCCCCTTTTAAAATATTTTCACAAAACCCGATAATCGTACTTCCCGAAAACCAAGGGACCAAATAATTTAATAAACAACAAATAAATAAATAAATAAATACCCCAATATAAATAAACTACAATAAATTATAATAAATAATTTTGTACTCTTTGGGGTTTGAAATTTCTATCCGAAAAATTTGTACTTGACGCACCACACCATATACCAGTGATGCCCTCCGATACCCAGCGTCCTGAGCACCGACTGGCGGGGAGATTAAAGAGAGAAACTTGCAAACGGCACTTCGGCGTCCCGACAGTACCGCTGCTGAAACCATCTTCCCGGCCAAGGAGGGGGGCGGCTGTGTGCACTATATAAGACTTGCTTGCCCACGATCCAATGGCAACTCACGGGAGAAATAATAATACTTGCGCGCTGAACCACATATACATATACTTGAATACCAATACTATGTGAATGCGTCTAAAATAATTATTAAACCAACCGTACCGTTTTCCAAAATTACCATGGGAAATATACCAAAATTTCTCACTTACCATCCTACATATTTTTATTTAACAAATCGGTACGAAAATATCGATAACAAATAAACCATAATTTTCTCGTAATACGAGGTTCAACAATTAAAATACCGCGGGCATAATTTATACAATTTAAACAAATATTTTCATAAAATATTTAACCCAATTATGCCCGAAAAATAATACTTAAAACCTCGTACGATTATTACCGAAATATACTTTGCTCATGCATAATAAATAAATTAAATCACAATAAATCCATAACTAAATTGCACCACATGAGCATAATTTAAATACCAATTAAACACCAATAAACATAATTAATTGCCCAAAATATTTTTTAAAGGTGGGTTACTCACCTGGAGCATGCAATTAAACCATGATCCACCATGGGATCAATTCCACGACTCACCGGTGCTCCTAGAACACAATTCACACACAGTCAAATAAATTAATATTTTATTCGGGTAAATAATACCCGGTACCCGGGGGGTCAAACACAAACGTTATCCAAAATAGTTGAATAATATACCGAATCGAAGCTTGAGCGACGAGGATTACAAATCCGGTCTCCATTGACCCCAATTCCGCCGGAGGTGGCCGGAATTTGGCCGAAAAGCTTCGACCGAAATTAAACTTGAAGGATCTCTCAAACAGTGGGGATTTTGGGCAATCTAACCCCGGAAATGGACTCAGAGGGGTCGAAAATGGTGGGATAGAGGTATGGGTCGGGCTGGGTTGGTCAGAAATGGCGAGAATCGCCGGAAAAACTTAACCGGCTCCGCCAACTTTACCGGCCCGATCTGGGCGCGTCCGGCTGCAACTGGCCGGGAAAATTGGAGGCTAAGGTTACGGGGAGCTGGGCTTCACCGGTGGCCGGCGCGTGTGGCTTTCCGTCGACTGAAATTCGGCCAAGCGATCGGTCAAAGAGAGAGGGGGAGAGAGTCAAAGGAGAGAGAGAGAGGGAAAATTCCTCTGGTTTTTTGACGGGCTCGGGGAAGAAGAAGGGAAGAAAAGGAAAAGAGAAGAGAAGGTGTTTTCCCACGTGGGGAAAAGAAAAAAAAGAAAAAAAAGAAAAAAGAAAAGAAAAAGAAATAAAAAGAAATAATTTAAAATTAATTAAACAATATTAAAAAATAATATTATTACATAAAACAACAATAATAAAATAATTTGATATTAAACATGGTTGATATGTGGCATTTCACCATGGTGATACATGGTCACATTTATTAAGTCACACGTGGCACATCGTTACGCGTTTAAAAATAATATTAAAATAACACAGTATTTAAAAAACTCTACAGGTCCATAATTTTCAAACCACATGTCCAAATCGGACGTGCCGCTAGTCTACGGACTCGTATCAAATAGTATTTCACAACCATGCATGAGTCAAAGCTCAACTTTGCATGAATAAAAGGTCAACTCCGGCACCCCTTGGACAGTCTGGACCTCAACTTGTTTTGCTCATAACGTTCAAACCGTAGCTCCGTTTTCAACGTGCTACTAGTCTACGAACTCGTGCCAACGTGTACTTTGTAACGATACCTCAGTCAATCTAAAATTCCAATCGGGTCAAAAAGTCAACTTTTGACCCTTTCGGTCAACGGTCAAAGTCAAAGTCAACGGTCAACGGTCAAAGTTGGAAAATTTCTGTTGTACTTTGGGACGAGGTGTTACAAAATTACCTAAATTTATAATAAAAACTCAATTTTATTTTATTTGATGACGTAAAAAAATTTACAAAATAAAATTTATAGTGTAAAAAAATGCAATCCTACAACAACGATTATACAAATTTAATAGAATACAGTTCAATGCAACTTTGATCAGTACAATTTATCACCATAGAAATGGTACAGTATAGTAAGGTATTAAAAAGGACGAAAAAAAAAATTAATTTCATATAAAGACAAACTTGGACAGAAAAACTCATTTTGTCAAAAAACATATTTGGCTTTGGACAGAAGGAAGGTAGAGAAAGATAATCGAATACCAATAAATAATGATTATTAGTTTTCTGATTATTGTTACAATTAGTGGTTCTCACGCCTGTGCTTTTGTTTCTGTTTTACTGATGCAACTGAGTAATTGGTTTTTTTTTTTGTTTTTTTTTTATTTTATAATTCTAATAAATTAATGCAGCTTTGTTGTGTATATTCAAGGTGCCCGGGGATCAAAATTGTTAAATGATGGCTATTCGTGAAGGTGACAAATATATACATGCATCTCTAGCACTTGGATAGAAAATTATGCCACCTTTTAGCAGTAGATGACAAAGACAGACCTTCACACTCTCCATGGACCACACAGAAAAAACAAAAGAACAATTCAAAGTCTACTTGTGATTACACTAACCTTTACTAGTCAATTCAAATAATTATATTATATTTATTGCTTAAATTTTTGAGGGATTTGTTTCAACTCAAATTGTTTTTGTTTGCTAAAAACTGTATTCTTGCAGGAACCAGGCTGGTTAAATTTTGAGCCATTTTCTTTTATGGCTTCTGTTCTGCCAATTCTGCTCATATTATCTGTGTTTCACGTTGTACTGAATGCAAAAGCACAAACAAAGCATACCATCACTACTGGATCTAAGTTGTTCCCCTATGCCAACTACAATTCTTCATGGAGCTCACCTTCTGGTCTTTTTGCCTTTGGTTTCTACAGACAAGGCAGCGGCTTTGCTGTTGGAGTATGGATGGTCAATCAAAATGGAAGCACAATTGTATGGACTGCTAATCGAGATGAACCCCCTGTCTCCTCTAACGCAACGCTGGAGCTGACAAAAAGAGGTCTCTTTCTTGAAACTGAGCAAGGAAAAGATATAAATATTGGTGGTGATAATTCAAGCGCTGCAAGTTCTGCTGCTATGCTTGATTCTGGAAATTTTGTACTCTTAAACAGCTCTGACCATGTTATTTGGCAGAGTTTCGACTATCCAACTGACACAGTGCTACAAGGACAGGTTCTTACATACAGCAGCCAGTTGGTGGCTAGTAAATCTGGAACAGACCACTCAAGTGGACGATTTAAAATCGCTATGCAAAGAGATGGAAACCTTGTGTCCTACCCTACTAACATCTCCAGCAAGTCAGAAACTGCCTACTGGGCTTCCAACACTATGTATGATTCCGGTGCAGAGCTTCATCTTAACCATACAGGCAATCTGTTCCTTCAAGCTAGATACACAAACATAAGACACATATTGTCAAATTGCTCTTCTCCTCCTAGCGAAGGTAAAAATTTCTATCGAGCAACATTGGATGATGATGGAATTTTTAGATTATATTCATACAACATGATCAGCAACACGAGCTGGAAAGTGGAAGTGATCTGGTCGTCTTTGGATAGTCAATGCCAAGTAAAAGGTTTCTGTGGTCTGAACAGTTTCTGCCAAGTGGTTGGCAAGAAATCTGACTGTATTTGTTACCCCGGATTTGATTTTATCGACCTCAGTACTAAATTCCTTGGCTGCTATCAGGATTTAAGGGAAGATAGCTGCAGAGACAATACGGACCCAAATCTCAGGTACAATACTACTTCCTTACAGAATATGTGGTGGGATGATCACCCTTATATGGTAGTATCACAAAAGCAGGAAGCTTGTAAAGAGTCTTGCCTGGGAGATTGTAACTGTTGGGCGGTGTTATATGTCAATGCCACTTGTCGTAAATATAACTTTCCGTTAAGATATGGTAAAAAAAACATTACTATATCAGCAATAGCCCTCTTTAAGATGGTTTTGAAAAATGGTGGTACTCCGAAGGCAACGAACCATAGAGGCCCTCCAGTTCCTATAGATAGACCAATCTTGACTGATAACAAGAATAACATAGTTTTAGCTCTGGCATTAAGTTTAGGTACTGTAGCATGCTTGTTCTTTGTCTTTGCAGTTTCGAGTTTCATCATATACAAGCACCGATATCATAGGTATAGAAAACTGTTGGAAAATGCTAATTTGGGATTAGCTGACGATTTTACTTTGCAATCATTTTCTTACAATGAGCTTGAGAGAGCAACAGATGGCTTCAAGGAAGAGATAGGAAGGGGTTCTTTCGGAGCAGTTTATAAGGGAATTTTATCCGAGGGTAATAAAACTATTGCTGTCAAAAGACTTGAGAAAGTTGTGGAAGAAGGGGTAAGAGAGTTTCGAGCTGAAATGACTACCATTGGAAGAGCTTATCACAGAAACTTAGTTCAGTTGCTTGGTTATTGTATCGAGGGTTCCAAAAAGCTTCTTGTATATGAATTTATGAGCAATGGCTCTCTTGCAGATCTTCTCTTTAAAGCCTTATCTCCTCCAACCTGGGGAGAAAGGGTGAGGTTTACATTAGATGTAGCAAGGGGGATCTTCTATCTGCATGAAGAGTGTGGAGTGCATATCATCCTCTGCAATTTGAAACCCCAAAATATACTCCTAGATGATACTTGGACTGCTAAGATCTGTGACTTTGGTTTGGCAAGGCTATTAGTGCCAAATCAAGGAAAAACATCTGTGGGAGTTGAAGCGACATCAATAGGATATTTCGCTCCTGAATGGAAGAAGAATGCCTTCATATCAGTAAAAGCTGACATTTATAGCTTTGGTGTTGTGCTCTTGGAAATCATATGTTGCAGAAGAAACATTGAGCTAGATGTTTCAACACCAGATGAGATAACACTTGCTAATTGGGTCTATAAATGCTTTAAGGCTGGAGAGCTGGGTAAGCTTGTGGAAGATGAAGAAGTAGACTTCCTTACACTAGAAAGAATGGTGAAAGTGGGGCTGTGGTGCATCCAAGATGATCCAGCTTTTCGTCCTTCGATGAAAAATGTAATCTTGATGTTGGAAGGGACAATGGATATACCTATCCCTCCATCTCCAGAACTTCTTCGTCTTCCTTGAGATATTTATTTCATGCATTATAATTAAATATATAAGTTTAGTTGTATACAATAATTGTATTAGTTGTGTTCTACTCCTTCCTGTTGTTACTTGTGAGAAAGTATTTGTGATATATTCTTATACATGTTAAAGGCACCTCTTGAACTGTATTGAAATTGCATGCAAGTTGTGCTCTCATTCTCTCATACTTTCATTGTTTACCGCAGATACCACAATGATTTATTCACTCCCAATTACGCGCTAAAAGATAAATTACAAATGACTATTATAGTAATAACTTGTTATTATCCATTTTTCACACAAACCTTGTCGTGGTAAATTAATAATAATAATAATAATAATAATAATAATAAAATTGTTTCGTATTAACTTTACCAAAATGTTCTTCAGCAAAAAATAATAATAATAATAATAAATAAATAAACAATAGAAAAAGAAAAAAGAAACTTTTCGAAAAGGCTTTCTAAAATATATTTTCAACATCTTGATTAGATACACCAATTTCTCACAGCAAAAAGTAAATAGAACTACGGATATGCAATCATACATGGATGAAAGATACATAGATAACAAAGACTAGGCCCCTAAGAATTTCCTCAACTGTCGAGTTTTAGATGGACGAAGAAGTAGGACAAGGAGGAGAAGCAATATCAGTAATCCCTTCTAACATTAAAACAACACTCTTCATTGAAGGACGAAGAACTGGTTCATCTTGAATACACCATAAGCCTACTTTAACCATTTTCTCCAAGGTCTCTTTATCTGCATCTTCCCCAACCCCACGCTTATATAACTGTCTACTAGCAAAGCACTTATAGATCCAACATGAAAGAACAATCTCATCTATAGTCGGTACATTCATTTCCAAGTTCCTTCTGCAACATATAATTTCCAGCAACACTATTCCATAACTGTAAACATCTGCCTTGACAGAAATTGGAGTGTTCTTTTCCCATTCTGGGGCCAAGTATCCTCTTGTCCCTCTGATCCCAGTGAAAGTCCGCGTTTGATCAGGCATTAACAATTTTGCTAGCCCAAAGTCAGAGATTTTAGCGTTCCAGAAATCATCCATTAAAATGTTCTGAGGTTTTACATCACAGTGAATGATGGGGGTCCTACACTGTTCGTGTAGATAATTTATACCTTTAGCGACATCTATTGCAATTCTTACTCTTGAATTCCAATCTGGACGCTTTGCTTGTTTAAAAAGAAGATCAGCTAGGGAGCCGTTGCTCATATATTCGTAAACCAGAAGTCTTTTTGAGTCCTCAGCGCAATAACCCATCAACCGAACTAAGTTCTTGTGGTTGGTTCTACTAATTGCCCGCATCTCTGCACGGAACTCTCTTTCACCTTCTTCAATTAACTTCTCAAGTCTTTTCACTGCAACAAGTTTTCTACCTCTGTTTAAAACCCCTTTGTATACTGCTCCAAATGAGCCCTTTCCCAACTCTTCTTTGAATCCATCTGTTGCCTTTTTAAGTTCATTGTATGAAAACACCCTCAAAGCTATAAGCTCATCATCACCAGAGCATCCCATTTGTCCATTAATTTCTCCCAGCCTTTTATACCTTAGAATTCGAATTTTAAAAATGTAAAGGCCAGAGATTGCAAGGGAAACAAATGAGAAAATGACAAAAGCTATCACTAAAACAAGAATTTGTATCAAAACTATTTTGCTTGTGATCACCTGCTGGGTTCTTCCTGGCGGAACCAACACCGTCGGGACAGAATTGGTTCCATTGATGGTTGTAGTTTCGTCCTTCTTCCCCACCTTGATGAAAGCAGTAGTAGTAATGGAATTATCAAAATCCCTTCTAAGATATCTCAGTGGGAGTTTTTGTTTCAAACAAAGATCACTTTCGTAGTCCTCTTCATCTTGTTTGAAAAGTGCCGCCCCACGATTGCAATCTTCCAAACAAGAGTTCTCACATTCTTCCATGGACATGGAAGCTTCCATATAAGCAATATCTCCCCACATTATGTTCTCCATTTTTTCCATGCTATAAAAAGTTGTATTCTCTCTCCCATATACACACCCTTCGTCGGAATAATTTCTCAAGCAGCCAAGAGTTTTCTGATTCAAATCAACAAAATCAGATCCTGGAATACACAAACAGTTTGGTTGGTCGTCAAAGATTGCACAAAAGCTATTAATCCCACAGAAACCTTGAACTTCACAAGGATTGTTCAAAGCTTTCCAAACCATAACAGCATTTTTTGCTTTTCCATTATTCTTATCATCAACTCCATGATAATACAACCTGAATATTCCATCAGAATCGATCGTTGCGCGATATATTTCAACTTTCTGGCCATTTTCTGAAGATGATGAGCCTCCTCCTCCAAGACTCAAGCTCCTGACCATCTCAGAACTCGTAGTGTTCACGATGGCTAGAAGTCCTGTATGGTTAAGATAAAGGTGATATTTGAATCCATTACCAAAAGTTTCTGAACTCCAATATGCATCTATGCTTGAATTATCTGTGTTTATTGGGTAGAGAACCAAATTCCCATCAAGCTGCATCTGCAAATGAAACCGTCCAGTGGAATGGTCAGTATCAGACAGACTAGAAAACAATTCCTTCCCAGCAGACAGAAGCTGATCTCCAAGAATAGTGTCAGTTGGGTATTGAAAACTTTCCCAAATTATATGGGAATGATTATTGTAGAGGACAAAATTACCAGAGTCGAGCATGGAAGCAGAGGTAGAAGGGTATGTTGTGTTAGCAATAATTTTCTCCTGACCATGCTCTGTTCTCAGGAGAAGCTTGCCACTTTGATGGAGTGAAAGTATTGCATTTGAGGTTACTGGAGGATCATCACGGTTTGCTGTCCAAACTACTGTGTTTTGCTCGGTACCCACCAGCCAGATTCCAATTTTAAAGCCTAATCCTTCATGGTAAAAGCCAAATTCGAAGTGCCCAGAAGGAGAAGACCATGAACTGCGGAGAGATCTTGGGGAAATTGAAGAGCCGAGGTTTATTTGTGCAGAATGCTTTTGTTGAGATGTTACACCGAGAAACGATATAGGGAGGAGCAAGAAGAACAGAGTAGCTGTTGAATTGGAAGCCATGAATTAAGGATATGAGGGCTGTAGCTACTATTGGTCACTGGTAATGCTAATTTGTAAATGAAAAAGAATAAATAAAAAATAAAAAATAAAAAAAGGTGTATAAAAGAATAAATAAAAAATAAAAAATAAAAAAAGTGTATATAAGTTATTTATTTTTTTTATTTTTTTATTTTTTGATAAAAGTATAACGTTATGTTTTAAACATGAAAAAGTGCAACTTTTTTGAATTAGAGGCATTAAATGCAATCATCTCCAAAAGTAAAATATGCAATGCTTCCATAGATGAACAATAAACTTCTGACGTGAGCTGCACGGCTTTTTCACACTTTCCTTTTAGTTGGGTTATCTCATTGTTCGGTATTCTTTTTTATTTTTAATTTTTTTTTTTAGGCAAATGGCCGTGTATTTCTTTTGACTTGGAAAAGTCTTAGATGGTCAAAATAATCTACTTGCTAAAAAAAACCAGAACAAGTTCAACGAATCAAAATAAAAACCAAAAAGAAGTAGCGTTCAGGAAGACTAAAGTCTGTCACTTGTTCATATTTGTCTATTCATAAGCCTCTACGAGGAAGAAAATTCTCAAAGAATTTTTTTATAGGATTGATTTGTATATATCTGAAAAAAAAAAAAAAGTGATTTTATTTCTAATGAACACATTTCTCAAGAATCTAATGGTGATTTTATTCCTACTGAACATTGTTTGCATAGAATTTTTGCCCAACTCAACTTGCATTAGCTAAGCAAATTCGACCAGGGACAAGAGAATTACCTTAATATTGGAGGAAAAAGCTTGTCCTTCAATGAGACCAGCCCTCCCCTTTTATAAAATCTCTTTTATTGATATAATGATGTTATATGCCTTGTTGGCAATGTTTTACACTTAACCTTTCTCATGTGATTGGTATGTGGGATTTTACGTGTAATCTTTATTATGTGATTGGTGTGTGTGAGATTTTACATGTTATGTTCTACACGTAATATTTCCTATGTAATATGTTGAAGGTGGTCATTTGTCCAAGATAAAGGAAGGCTTGCAATGGGGCTTCCATGGGACCCGCTTGTGGTTCATTGAGTGTATTTGGACAAGGTGGAGTCATGCTGGAGGCTTTTTGATCAGCTAGCTATGCTTCCTCATTGGCCTTACTCCTTTTGACTTGGAGGCATTATGTTGACTTTTTTTTTTTTTTTTTTTTTTTGGGCCAATAGGCATTATGGTGACTTTGATTTTTTAGTGTTGATCAAGGTGACTTTGATGAGTTCATGTTGATGGCTGCGACAATTTCGCTCCCACAATAACAAAATATGTTAGATCATTTTCCCAGAAAAGAAAGAAAGAAAGAAAGAAAATATGTTATATATTAGGTTTTTCTCATTTTTGATCGCTAAACTATAAGATACTCTCTAAATTAATTTTTTGTTTACATTAATCTCTAACCTATATGTAACATCATACCAATAGTTCTTCAGACAATTTGGCTAACGGAAGTGAGTGCATATTGGTTAGTAAGAGATAGAGTCGGTAATTTTTAGGAACTAAAATGAGAAAAAATAATAATAATAATTTAGGGACCAAAGTAGGAATCATTTTATAGTTTAGAGATTAAGCATGATAAAAATCTAATAAATTATGAAAGGAATAAAAATTTGAAAAAAAAAATATATGCATACAAAATTATAGGTATTATCAGAAAATAGAAAAAGAAATATTGTTTCACATAACGAATTAAATACCAAATAAATACCAATATATGTAACATTTAACGATTTTAAAAACATATTAATGGTAAAAAATTCATTTTCAAGACAAATTATTTTAGAAAGTTTGAAGATTATACTTTGAAAATTTTTATAAATTTTTAAAACATTTTTTTTTATAAAAATATAAATAGTATATTAAAATAAGAAAATATCTATTTCTTATAATTAAAAGAAAGAAAAAAAAAAAACCAGCATGTTTACGCTTAAGCATGAGTGTATAATTTTTATTCGTTTTAAATAGGTTTTGATCTATTTTATAAGAAATAAAATAAAACAAACTATTTATATAAATTCTAAATCAACATAAACTGTAAACTCAATATTTTATTTATACTTCCAATGCCATGTAAAAGAATTACTAGTTTATTTATTTATTACTTGTGCCAATTTTCTAATTTAAGAAAATGAAGGTGTGAAGAATTGATCGATGATCGCCACTTAAATTCCCAATTAATTATGCAAAAATTTGATTACTTTGATTCCTGCAAGGCACGAACTGTTCAAATAAAAAAGAAAATGCGTAAGAGATTGTTCTTATGAAAATTAATTATTTTAGAAAAATATGTATTCTAGCTAAATATTAAAGATTTTCATTATTTAATTTTATTTGAAAAATTCAATTTAAGAGAAAATTCAATAATAATCATAAAATCAAACTAAATCAACCACAAATAAGATCAAATTAAATGAAATTAAAAACAACACCACCAATTACATTTGAAGTTCCAGATATTAATATTCTAGGACCATAACTTCACTTAGACTTCTCATGAAATACCTTAATTGGTAATTTTAACTTATTTCTTTTCAATTACTAACCAATGGATTCCTAAATTCATTAACTCCTTCTTTTAAAATTAAGCTAGACTATAGGCAATCCTCATAAAATTGAAATTTCTTCTTAGTTTTACTAATTACCCACTCAATTAATCTAGTCACTAATAACCCAAGTTAAATTGGTTTTTTTAAAGTCAGTTCTAGCCTAAATCATGGTTGTCCAAGACTTAATAAGCTCTTTTAAGTTTAATTGGTTCTTGAATTATGTTTACCTAATTTCCAATTCATCAATTATCCTTTCTTAAGGTTATAATCTTTAAATCTAACAACACTCAATTATATATATTTTTAATTAAGTGTTTATTTTCAATAAATAAAGGCCACGGCAACACAAATAATTGAAAAGAAATCCATTAAAACCAACCAATTAAATCATCCTATTAACAGTGTAATCTATGTCAAGGTCCTCGATCCAAAAGATCTGGCCAATCATGTTAAAAAAAAAAAAAATCAAATACAAAAACAACATAAAATTCCATAAAAGAAATCATCATCTCATACATAAATCCAATAATTCTATTATAAAAATAATAAAATTAAGAGAAGAAGTAGATAATTAGAGAAATCTCAAGCATGATAGCTACTCCAAGCAAACCAAAGCCTTGGGTTTTCTCTTAATCATCATCTCCTATTTAGTCTTGCCTCATTTTGCTATATATAAAGCCATTTTCCAAACAATTTCATTAAACTATACTCTAAATAATTTAATCTCTACCATTTGATCTTTATGATAAGGCTATCTAAAAAATAAGCATAGGGAAGTCACATGCTTCACTTATGCCTATCCTCAAGTTTCAAAAGTTAGTATTTTTGAGCTTCCATAGAGGGTCCACACATGAGAATAAGGAGAGGTTGGTGTGCACATTATAGAAAATGAGGTGGGCACACCATTTCCTTTTAAAAGCATGACTTGGCATGGCCACTTCCCCATTGGTGTGTACACACCAATGCTGCTGAATTTCTCGCTTGGGAAGCTAAAAAGTGGCATGGTTACCTCCCTAAAAGAAATCCACATGCCAACAATGTAAAATCAAGGGCCTTAGCTTTAATCCTCTTCATTTGCGCTTAGAAAATATGCTTCTTTATGCTTTTAAATTTCAATTTTTATGTAATAATCTTCAAAAACATCAATGAAGCTTTTCCTACAAAAGGAAAGAAAACCTATCAAAATTACCAAAAACTTGGGAAATCAAATAAATAATTAAATTTAGACAGGCTAAATTAGTAAGTAAAATGCTTACTAATCACATTATGCGCCTTTAGATTGTTGTTGCACATTCAACTTTTGTTGCAGCTGCTATTGCTATTTTCTTATCTATCTAATTAGTCAAGGAAGTTTTTTTGACAGTATGCCATTAGGAGTGTTTGGTACTTTCAACTTCACTATATTCCAAATTGAGCACAACATCCTTATGCACCTATTTCATATGTTAGGCATAGCTGGTATATTTGGCCACTCCCTATTTAATGCTATGCATGATTCCTTGGTAACTTCTAGATTGATCAAGGAAACCACAGAAAATAAATATGTTAATGAAGGTAGATAGGCCAAATTAGTAAATAAAATGCTCACTAATCACACTCTCAAACTTAAACATTTGATTGTCCTTAAGCAAACACACTTATTCAAAAACTAAAACAACTAAACAAAGGTTTAAAAATCAATAGTTTCCTAAAAATTATGCCTAAATTTCAGTTTTTCCATGAGGTGAAAAGGAAATTTGGATCTCAAATGGAACAAGTAAAATTTTCATAGTATCCACTTAAATTTTCAATATTTTTTTCCACAATATCCATGGAAATTTTCATCAAAATATCCATATTAAATTCTTAATAATTTGGTTAAAAAAATCTATAATTTCCATGTAAAGTTTTGAAATCTTCATGAAATTTTTGAAATTTCATTGAAAATTTCTAATAAATTTAATTTTTTAAAAACAATTACCAAAAATTATTAGTAATGTTTAACTGTTTACTTAAACAATATATTTTTTTTTACCATAATAAATTTAATATTTCTATAGATATTATAATATAGATATAAGTTATAATATGGACAACAATATAAATACATATGTGAAATAAATGATAAATGTTATAAAGATATGCCCAGAATATATTCTCTACAAATGTAATTAAATGAGTTGATGAAATATTGATGGATGTTTATAGAATGTCGTCAAATAACAACTCATGGGTACCATCTCAAACTCAATTATTAGAGGGTAATAATTTTTCATACAGTCAACTAATATCATATAATGATTATTAACAATGATAACCACATTTAATATAGGATTCATATGGTCAACATATTAATAATTACATATAAAATTATCAAAGAGATATAACTTTTAATAATTAATTTTCATATTTCACATCTTAACTTGAGGATGACAAAAAAATAAATAATTTTCAACCGCTCAGGAGCTGTATGTGGTATTGAGATGATATTTTATGAAATAAAATTTAATTTTAACAATTGTTTTATATATTTTAATTAATAATTTTCTTTTATCAAACATGTATTTCCTTGCATTTTTTATTGATACTAATTTATTTATGACCATTAATACACATTATATATTGATAGACTAAGAGATATATAAAATTCATTTAATATTTTTGCAGTTTATATAGTAATTTGATAATTAATTGATTAAATAAGTTAATTCTAAAGTTTCAATACAAATTTTTATTTTTTTAAAATAAATTTCCATCAAATTCCATAATTTTTTATAACTCTATATTGATATTCAACAATTTTCAATATTTTCATAAATATTTTCATATCTTAGACCTTCAATATTCTATTGATACTGATATTTTGAACCTTAAACTAAACTAGCTTTCAAAAGCAAATAACCTAAAGAATTTAAGACTTAAAGCAACCTAATCTCCAAACAAATTTAAAAAGTATATTAAGAACAACTTAACCAAAAAAAAAATAAATAAATAAAATAACTCGGAAACCATTTAAGATTAAAAAAAAAAATAGTAAATATCATGATTATGGGCACCTCAAATAATTCAACTATAATCAATAAATAACTTTAAAGTAAATATGTAACCCAATATCTCATATTTTCCATTTAACAAGCTATTGTTCCTAAAGTAAGTGTACGAAAAATCAATTTGAACAGTTAACATCACGCAACTAGATAGATTCACACTGATTAGAACCTTAAAATTAAACATGGGTATCATATGCTTGACATGATCTTAAACTATTCACTAATGTAGATTAAATTGCAAACTTGGAATCAGTAAATCTTAATCGACCTATAATGAATAGGCTAGAAGGGAAAAACTCAATTAAAGAAAACGAATAGTAAATAAATACTGGAAGAAAAATTTGCACTAATGATCAATGATTATGTGCTCAAGTAACAAGTACTCCCTTTCAAAGAAAAATCACCCAAAAAAAAAAAAAACAACTCTAAAAATATCGCATTCGAGACTCATTGAAGAATAAGATTTTGTCTCCTTATGATAAATACTTTACCATAACATGTGTGCTTGTATGCAACAATGCAATGCCCAAAAACTTATTATTAGAGAAATCTAATTTTCTTTAACTGCAACATTTTTCTTCTTTTTGAACTTTTTTATATTTTTTTAGAAATGTATGCCCCTAAGCTTGTTTCTTATGAACATTTTTTTCTTAAAAACAGTAACAATCCATTTTTTTTTTTATAATTTACAAAGCAAAGCAAAACAAACTTAAAGCAACCACATTTGCTTTCTTGTCATGTGTTTTAGGACAAGATTATAGAATTTTGTACACAACAAACAGACATGATTAATCAAATATCACTAATACCCATATTTTGAATATTGTATTCTATTAAATCTATAAATTTCACAAAAATACAAAATATAACCAACTCTAATAAAATAGCCATTGCCACTCTCCCAAACTTAGCTTAAATTTTATTCCTACTTACATGTCACAAGCACATTAAACTTAGCTTAAATTTTATTCCTACTTACATGTCACAAGCACATTTTCATATGAAACTTAATAATAAGCTTTCTTTAACAATGTAATGGTAGGATAAGAATTAAACATGAAAGACCCATAAAGGTAAGGTAGATATGGTTAAATGAATAAAAACACTCTAACATGAACTAATGCATCCTAACAAGCCTAAAATAGATGCGAGTGATAAAATGACTTTAAATGTAAGTTTTATAAAGGCTCAATCTCTTAACAATTATGGCCTAAATCATTTTTTAAGTTAATCAATCATCTAAAATTTCATTTCAAGTAAAAATCATGCAAGTTTTAGAGCTCTGCAAAATAATATGCCCCAATTCATGGAAACTTTCTCGAAAATGCAATCTAAATCATGTTAAATTTTATTATAGTGCTAAAAAATTATTCAAAAATAATAACTAGCAAATTAGTTAAAATAAATAAATCGGCATGCTACAAATTAACTATTTCAAAAAATTAACAATATTCTCCAATCTCATCGTCGACTAATCATATAACTAACCATAAAAATCAACTACTCAAAAACTAGAACTAGGAATTAAGAAATGAAAATATATTTAGACTTTCGAAGGCAACAACTATTTAAAAACAATAAAAACACATTTTTGGATTCTCTACTCATAGAAAAACACTTCTAAAAAGCAAAAATCAAAATTCTTTTACTGATTTTCATGGTTTTCCAATTTTTTTTAATTTTATTTTCAAAATAAAGATTCAAAACCAGCAAATTACTTAAAAACAACCACACAAAGACCAAATTTTTGAAAAGTTCAGCCAAACTTTGAAAAATTATACCTAACTTTTGAAATATTTAAGCTAGAAACATCAAACTTTGCAAAACAAATTTTCTAAAATTGAAACTCATTCATAATTATACAAAACCAACCACAACCAAAAAAACCTATCAAACTTTCCAAAAAACATACTCAAATCATCATCATTACAAATGGCATAGACAAAGAACATAAACAAAGGCAATTACCCAAAAAGTTCAAAACCAAGTAAATGACCAACCAAACAACAACAAAAATTTAAATAAACTTTTGCCCCAAACTTAAGCTTAATACCGTCCTTAATGTTTCAAATCGAAAATGAAAAGTTATGAAAAAGGATTGTTACCTATGGGTGAGATGTCCCACACCCTAACCATTCAATCAAGATCAGTTATTGTGTTGGTGAAAACTATTGTTTGCACCTTTGTCATCACTAGACTCTTCACTCAAATCTTCATTTGGCTCCTCATCCTTCAAGCACTTCATATACGTGGGAAAATAATTTGAACTAAGCCTCCGTTTATAGTTGATGGACAATTCTTCCATTCTCGTGTTCAAAGTTTCATGAACATTCGGTTCATAATTAGTATGAACCATTTGTCTTTGATGCAAATCACAAATCGAGCATCCAAATTTGAAAGTGAGCTCTAAATTTGTACCATTTGAGATTGCATATTCTCCATCATTGCTTGCATATGAGAGAAGTATAAGAGAGAGATTAGATTGAGAAATAGTGTCAGGACCCATCCAGAATTCCTCCCTGGAACCCTAGACAAGCCCTGATCCCAGGGAAATACCACCGAACCTTCCAACGGAAAATCTGGCAGCACCTCCCCTAAGGGTAGGACTTACCAAAAATTACCTGCACTGAAAACACACTTCTATAATCATCCCCTTATTCCTCCCACAAAACTACAAATTTATACCACAAGTTTACAGCACTTCACCATAATAACAGTAACCCAGTGCATAAATAAACATAGGTGTCCAAATAGTATACAGAGCTCCATGAAGTGCTATTCAATGGAAAGTACAACAAGGATGAAAGAAATAATACAACTGGAATGAACGAGTACAAAAGTACTTCTTGAAACACGATAGTGGCAGAGAATTGGTTCGCCCCGGAAGAACGTCTACCACCCCTTGCACCTAAGGGAACGGAACTTAAAAACGTGAGATGCTAATCATTTCAATGAGTGACCCTAGCTACTGAACACCTTTAATATTATCAATAATAATATAACAAATAAGGAAATTTAATTAATACCGGCAATAATAACAATTGAAAATAATATTTTCTCTCAAAACGCTCACCAATCACTCCGTTGGAAATGTTCCCTTTTTAAAACAATTTCACAAAACCCGATATTCATATTTCCCGAAAACCAAGGGATCAAACACTTTAATAAACAATAAATAAATAAATAAATACCCCAATATATAATTAAAATGCAATAAATCATAATAAATAATTTTTGAACACTTTTGGGTTTGAAACTTTATCTGAAAATTACACTTGACGCACCACACCATATACCGGTGATGACCTCCGATACCCAGCGTCCTGAGCACCGACTGGCGAAGAGATTAAAGAGAGAAACTTGCAAACGGCACTTCGGCATCCTGATAGTACCGCTGCTGAAACCGTCATCCCGGCCAAGGAGGGGGGCGGCTGTGGCAACCACGGGAGACATAATACTTGTGTGCTAACCATATACATACACCAGAACACCAATACTGTATGAATGAGTCTAAAATAATTATTAAATCAACCGTACCGTTCTTTCCAAAATTACCGTGGGAAATATACCAATTTTCACATTTACCATCCCACATATTTTCATTAACAAATCCGATACGAAAACATCGATAACTAATAAAACAATACTTTTTCTCGTAATACGAGGTTCAACACATAAAATACCGTGGGCATAATTATAAAATTAAACCACCAATTTAAACAAATATTTTCATAAAATATTTAAACCAATTATGTCCAAAAATAATATTTAAACCACGCGCAATTTATTACTGAAAATACCTTGCTCATGCATAATAATTAAATTACAATAAAATAATAATTAAATTGCACCACATGAGCATAATTCAAATATCAAATAAACACCAATTAAGTATAATTAATTGCCCCAAAATATTTTTAAAGGTGGGTCACTCACCTTAAGCGCGTATATTAGCTAAGATCCTCCGCAGGATCAACTCCACTACTTGCACGCGCACCTAAAACATCCACAGTAACCAAATATATTAATATTTTAATCGGGTAACTCCCAAATGGGTACCCAGGGAGCGAACACAAATGACAACTACAAAAATTACGAGTGATATACCGAATTGAAGCTTGAGTGATGAGGATCACGGATTCGGTCTTACTTTCCGGAGATCGGACCCGAGGTGGTCGGAATCTCGCCGGAAAGCTTTTGGGATTTGACTCCTCAATTCTCCCAAACCGTTGCGAATTGGCAGAAAAGGATGCCAGATTTGGATTCAGGGGGTCGGAATTAGTGGACAAGGACCGGCGGTGCAACTGGGTACTCGCCGGAACAGTGACTTCCGGCAAGCCGCCGCGGTCACCGGCAACCGTCGCCGGCGACTCGTACGGTGGCCGTTGGCTGAGATTTGTGGCAGTTTCGTAGATCAAGGGGAGAGGATTCCAACGGGATAGGCGGTGAGGCAAACGGAGGTCGGACGGCGTAGAGATCGGGGTTTGAAGATTTCGGTGCCTTGTCGAAAAAAGCTTCGATCCCGGCGCGTCGGAGGTCTGGTGGTCGTGAAATTTGGTGGGTAGATTGGAATTGAGGAGGTAGTGAGGGGTGGTTGGCGCGTGTGGCCTGAAAATGGCCAGAAACTGGGCAAACGGCGGTGGTCGGCGGTGAAGGGAAAAAATTGTCGCCGAACTTCGCCGTCTCGATCCGGGCGCGTCCGACGACCAACGGCCGTAAAATTTCAGGGTTCGGCCGGAAATGGGAAGGCGCTCCCGTCTGGCCCGCGCGTGTAGCAAGAGTCAGCCTGAAAATTGGACGATTCCGGCGGTCGGTCGTTTTCTCTCTCTCTCTCTCTCTCCTCTCTCTCTTTCTCTCTCTTCCCGGGCATTTTTGCCAAATATAAGCCACCGTGGGTGACATTTTCACCCACGTGGACTAATCAGGTGATGACACGTGGCATTACTGTGCACTTAAGCCAGATATAATAAAATATTACGGTATCCGGCGAACTTCAAACGTCCATAACTTTTTAATCAGATGTCCAATTTAAGCGTGCCGCTAGTCTATGAACTCATATCGACGAGTATTTTACAACCATACAAGAGTCAAAACAAAATTACACAACAAGAAAAAGTCAACTCCCAGCACCTTTTGGACAGTTTGCACCTCGACTTGTTTTGCCCATAACTTTCAAATCGTAGCTCCGTTTTTGACATGCTACCAGTCTACGAACTCGGGGCATCATGTACTTCGCCACGATACCCTGGTCAACTAGAAATTTCAACCGGAACAAAAAGTCAACTTTTGATTCGCTCGGTCAACGGCCAACCTCGGTCAACGTGCATGGATTCCAATGTGATTTGGGTTGGGGTGTTACAAATAGAATCAACTGTGAAGCTTGTTCCATGAGTCATTGATAGTTGACCATCAATGGGAGCTTTAAAACCAAGCCTGAATGCTTTGGGTCTTCCATCTTTCCAAGTAGCAAATTTACTAACAAAATCATTAGTAATCAAATTACCTAGCTCTTTTAGAGTCAAATTCCTCAAAATCTTTGCCCTATTCTCTTTCAAAAGCTTACAGGGACAGAACAAGTCATAGGCTCGAGGTGGCAATGGGCCCCCAACACCTTTTTTTTTTAATAAAATATACTTATATAAATATAAAATTGAATATAAGTCTTAATATAACTCCAAAAGAAATATGTCAATTTATTTTTAATATATCTACTCAATGCTAATTATATATCAATTTAAAAATTTACTTATTAGTTTATAAATTCATATATACTAGGTGTTATGTATTCAACGTAACCCGAATCTATCTAAACTAATACACAAAATAAAACATTATACTCTTCCTTCCATTATAATACACAAATATACAATACTAATCTACAAGGTGTAACAAAATAAAAATAAAAATAAAAATAAAAACATATTAGATTTGGTTCTCAGGGAGACTAGCGATTGATGATCTTTACAATATCAAATTCCCAATAAAGTAGCCAAAAACTTGATTTGCTTCGATTCCCATAAGTGCACGGATTGCTTAAGTTAATACAGATATTAAGTAGAGTATCGTTACCATCATAATTGCATAGATTTACAAAACAAGGCCATCCGTTACATCATCCGTTATGCGATTTATATCATCCATTACATTTTCAGTCATGGTGAATGGGGAACCTCAGAGGCATATACAACTTAACATGGACTAAAACAAGATGACCATTTATCTCCATATCTTTTTCTTATTTATGCAAAGCGTTTTACAAGTTTGTTGAAACATGTAGAGGTTATGGTTTCCTTCACAAGGATTTAAGTTGCACCATATAGTCCATGAATTTCACATCTATTTTTTACAGATGATAGTATTATGTTTGGAAAAGCAAGTATTTCAATGTGTGAGACTATCAAGGAGACTTTACAAAAGTATACTGCTGCTTCTAGACAACTTGTCAACTTATCTAAAATGATTGTATCCTATAGTCATAATTGAAAGTCGACTGTAAAGTTTATGGTCACCAGTATATTTGGCATATCTAATGTGCATGGTCATGATAGATATTTGGGGTTTCCCACATATATTAGTAGGAATAAACAAAAATACTTCAAATTCTTAAGGATTGGGTTTGGGCCAAATTAAAGTGATAGAAGGAGAGACTATTGTTTATAGCATGTAAGAAGATTTTTTATTAAGGTTGTTGTGCAATCAATACTAACCTACTCTATTAGTTTCTTCACGCTTCTTAAATGTCAGATAAAAAAAAAATTAAAATTAAGAATTAAAGATAAAAAATAAAATAAAATAAAATAAAAGAAAAACCTTAATGGTTTTGGTAGGGTAATATGAGGGATCATCGTGGGATTTTCTAGAAGAGTTAGAAAACACTTTGTGGCCAAAAACTTTGGGTTGTCTTAGGTTTTAGCCCCTAAAGGAATTTAATAGCGCATTTTTAGCCAAGTAGCGCTAGAGATTATTTTATAATCCTAATAGTTTGACGGATAGAGTTCTAAAAGGGCATTATTTTCCAAATTGTTTGATTATGGAAGTTTTTCATGGTAGAAGAGCTTTTCATTTATGGTCTAGATTTATTATGGGGTGCAAGAGTTTTGGATAATGGATGCATTTGGCAAAGTGGCAAAGGGAGGGATGTCAAAGTGTATGAGGATCCTTGGGTTTCTACTCCAACTTTACCATGCATTTTATCTCCGCAGACCTTGAATGATGAATTTGTGTTCATCAACTACTGATTGTGTCCAAAACTTGGAATGAAACTTTGGTCAAGATAAATTGGGTTGGCATTATGCTGGCTCAAGTATTTTATTCAGTTCATTCTGGTTATTGGATTTCCTGGGAATTGAGGCCTGGAGCTCATATTGGAGGCACAAGTAATAGGACTGGACAGACATGGTGGTGCCAAATTGGAAAACTTAAGATTCCTGATAAAATCAAATTATTTATGTTGAGAGCTAGTTCACGAGTTATAGTATCTTCTATCGAAAAAGAAGATTATTACTTCTGATATTTCTACTTTATGTAATAATTCGTAGGAAAATATTTTGCATGTTACATGGAATTAAGATAATGCTAGAAGTGTTTGGAGACAAGTGGGTTTTCTATTTGTTTTGAGGAAAGGAACTTTTTCTACTTTTTCAGGCCTATATTGTCATGCTTTAAATAATTTGAGTATATGGCAGTAAGAGTGGTTTTCTTATATTTGTTGGGCAATATTGAATCAAAAAACATTATCTTGGATGGTGGAAAACCTAAAAATTATCAATTGTTGCTACATGGAGTTGCAGATTTGCATGTTTCTTTTGTGGAGGCTAATTCTCATTTCAAAATGCACTTTCTTCTTCAACTATGGTGTATAGACTTATAGGACCTACAAAATAAATGTGGATGGTGCTTTACTGGAGACTAGAGGTATCTGTGGAGTGGAGGTGAATATTCGGGATTCTGTTGGACTGGTGATGGGTGCTTTATCAAAGCCTTTCTTCTAGATATGTAATGGTCTATCATTGGAGTTGACGTTTCTTAAAGTTGTAATATTCTATATCCAACTGGGTTTTACTTTTGGAGAGATTGTTACAGATTCATCAAAGATGGCTAGCATTCTTTATAATGGTAGGCCCTTTTTGGGTATGGATTGCCATTTGGTTGAAAGTGTTAAACATATTTTCCATTCAGTTGATACTTTTACTTGTTCTTTTAGATATAAGGTTCAAATAAAGTAGCTCATAAGCTGCTTGTTATTCTTTGTCTTTATATCAATGTATGAATCTTGGATGGAAGAATGCCTTTCTTGGCTTTCTTCTATTTTAAGAAATGATTATGAAATCTGATATTTCATTTCAAAACAAATTATCCCTTTTCTCTTCTTTCCTTTTTTCTTCTACCATCAAATGCCCACCCCCATTCCAATCAAATATGAATGTTACCTCTTAAGGTACACACTCTTTTATTCTCGAGGAAAAAAGAAAAAAGAAAAAGAAAAAGAAAAAAGAAGGCTTGCAAATATGGTGCTAATGGCTTCTTTGATCAAGTTGATGTAACCAAACAACAAAGTAAAGCACATGAACAACACCCATAGGTTTAGAAAGTAAAAAATAATAATAATTTCTTCTTTCTATAAAATATTATTGGTGAACCCAACTTACTGTTCTACTTTGATCAACATAGCTGACATTTATAGCTCCATCCTCATACATCTCTCTTTGTCTCTCTCTCTCTCTTTTTTTTTTTTTTTTTTTTTTTTCAATTTAATACAGCAAAACCTTTTTATAATAATGCCCTATTATGGAATAATATCCATCTAGTCATAAAAAAGTATTAGTTTACATTATAATAAGTTTTTAAAGTCTTGTTTTAAGGAACTTTCCCTTTACATTATAATAATTATCCGTATATTGCAAACAATATATAGAGCCTTACATTAAAGATTTAACAAGAAATAAAACATTTGTGTGAAGTACTTTGAACCATTTATTTAGAACCGTTAATTTATTTTTTAGAACTGTTCCAACATCTAGGAACTTGTGGGTATTTAATAATTTGCTAGTATGGACACCTTTTTGTTGAAGTCAAAATTAAACTATTTTCATATTCTTTCATAATAATAATAATAATAATAATAGATATAACTTATTTAATTGTGAATACTATGAAATGTTTTATATAATGGAATTTTTAACTACATTTCCTCTAAATTATAATCTCCTTATAGTCGTTAAATTAATTTAATCCTAACAATATGAGTATAAAAAGGTTTTACTATATATGGGTTTATTCTCTTTGGTTTTTTTCTGGGTGAGAATCTTGGAAATCAAATATGTTTAAGCTCTAGCTGGGTTTTTCTGTTTCTTTTCTGAAATCTGAAAAAAAAAATTTTCTGCTCCAATTAATTGATAATTTGGATCTATTTGATTTTTATGGGTAAGAATCGGCTGGGGAATGGTGTTTACCCAGGGAAATCTCTAATTTTGTTAAAACTATATCATTAGCTACAATGGCATTCCCAATTATAGTGGTAGTCATTAAAAGCTTAACTGCCTTTATGGAATTCATTAAAAAAGAAGGCAAGAGTTGAGTGGAAATTTTCTCTTTTTCTTTTTCAATTTTACTTTCTTATTTAATTACTTAGGTGTAATGATCCCGGCATTGGTTTTGATCCAATAAAGCTTTATTAATTTTAATGTTTATTAGTTATAAATATTTCTTGAGATATACTGTCGTTTTTAAAATTTTAATTGTTATTCTTTAAAATTCATTTTTTTAACAATAAAATGATTTAGTTATGTTCATTTAAGAAATTATTTTAAAAATCATTAGCTACAATGGTATTCCCAGTGGTTGTGGTAGGCATTAAAAGCCTAACTCCTTTTTTGGAATGCATTATACAAGAAGGCAAAAGTTGAGTGGAAAATTTTCTCTTTTTCTTTTTCAATGTTACTTTCTTATTTAATCACTTGGGTGAAATGATTTGGGCATTGGTTTTGATCTATTAAAACTTTATTAATTTTAACATTTTTTAGTTATAAATATTTCTACAGATATACTGTCATTTTTAGAAATTTTAATTATTTTTCTTAAAATTAATTTAATATTTTTAACAATAAAATGATTTAGTTATAACGTTTCTTATTATTGATTTTTTGTTTGACAAATTATTAGTTTTATTAGTTAAGTATAACCTTTTTTAATAATTTTTTTTTCCGTTTGTATATGGCAGAAAATGGAAATTATGTATGAAAATTTCAAATAATGTAACAAAATATTTTATTTTATTTTTTTACTAAAATGGTATCTACTAAAAGATTAATAAATATAAGTCTTATATAATATTGAATGCATAAGTAAATATTGTTCTTAGTAAAAAATAAATATAAAAGTAATTATTAAGTCATTTTTTTAATTGAAAGGGTATTTAAGTTAGCTTATAATGTCATGGAAATAAGGGTGTAAATTCAGATTGCCCAACCCGATCCAAGCTCAAAAATTTCGGCTCATGGAAGTTAAGGCTGGTCTTTTTGTAGATTGGAGAAAGACTTTCGACAGGAACAGATCAGACTAATACTTCAAATCTAAAGCCTTTACCCTACTTTATGTTTATTAAGCTGGGCTTCGAATATGGCTATCGGGCTCCGCTTTGGGTTTGAAGCTTAGTCCCAAATTTGGTGCCAAAAATTTAATTTTTATTTTTTATAATCTTCAAATTTAATTTTTTTCTTTTTTACTTAAAATATCTTTATAATAATAAAATAAAAATTGTAGCTTAATAATGGATAATGCCACAAGTACCAAATCTATTAAGTAAATTTTCTTTTTACTACAAAAACTTATATTAACCAAATTTTTTATTTTAAATAACATCAACCTTTTATTAATGGTCAATATGTTAATAAATATCTTAAATTATGAAAGGTAAATCCAATCAATAATACAAAGTCATTGGATATCAAATATTTAATTAATAAATTTAATAAATGTTAAATTCTTTTCAATAAATTATTTTATTTTATATCAAATTATAAATAAATGCATTTTAATGTATAATAAATATTTAGAATATACTGAATGAAAATATAAATAAATTATAAAATTATATCAGCCAGTTAATCGGGATCAATTTTTTGGACTTTGAACCGGCTCCATAGATAATCCAATGTATGAGAAAGAGGATAGCTCCAGTGGTTGAGTATCTTTACCTATGCCATGAGAGCATAAGTTCGAATAATGGAAATACAGAGGTAATTTGTAATGTTCAAAGAAAAAAAAAAAAAAGGTAATCCAATCTACAAAATTTTGGATTGGATGCATGCCAAAAATTTAAAATCTGAGTCCAACCGAAAAAAAAAAAAAAAAAAAACTTGGAGCTTAAGCTTGGAGCATATCAAGCCAGATTTTTTTAAAAAAAATAGCCATTTGCCCTGTAAAAACTTAAAAAATAGCAAAATATTAAAAAAAAAAAACTAATCGATTGTGGATAAAAATGCCCCTAGTTAAATTGAAAATTACCAAACATTTTTTTTCTATTACCCTTTCATTTTTCCTTCTTTCTTAAATAAATGCCCGTTCACCTAAAAATACATTCTCACTTGAGCTTGTTCTCTTTGGCATTTGCTCTTACTCTTTTTTTCTTGTGTTTTTTCACTTTTGAAGTTGAACTTAGGTAAAAATTTTATCTTTTTTCTTTCTCTTAAACTTTACATCATTATGTTAAATGAATTTGTATTTTTTAAGGTTTTTTTAATCTGGGTATGTAATAAATTAGTTTATGAATTGTTATATTTGAGTTTAAAAGTATTTAGGTGACATATGATGTGAAAACAGAGGAAAAATTTTGTAGAACTAGAAAATGGTGAAAACCAGTAAAAGCATAGGAAAATTGGTGAAAAATATGAACTTATGCCATTTTTCGCCAGTTTGCTAGTTTTCGCTAGTTTAGTATAAATCATTTTTTTATAAATTTATTAATTTAGTTTAATATTATTCACTTAATTTTGTAATGAAACGGAAGATAATGATATTGTAATTGCAGTTTTATACAATAGAACATTGCTGTGAAATGATGGTCATTGGAAGTATCAAAATGGTAAAAATATAATGGTTTCCGTTGGCAAAAGATGCACAAAATTAGAGTTAGAGGATGAGATTTTCAATTCAACTAAAATAGACAGAAATGAATATTTACTAAAGCTAAAATGGATATATGGATGATGTGCAGAAAAGTTAGATCCAAGTGAGGAACGGAGGGATGACAACAATGTGAAATGCTTTTGGAATGTCCAAATGATTTTGTGAAGAAAAACAAAATGTATTAATTTTCCTTTTTTTTTTTTTGTAAGAAGAATTTATCAAAAGTTATAAGTATATAAATTAATTGGTAACACATTGAACAAACTATAATAGTAGATGTTAAATGTTAAAAGTTTAAATTGTTATCTAATATTAGGGATTTGTTCATTTTTAGATGGAAGCCTTCTCAACTATGCAAAAGATCATATTTTTGTCTTTATGTATTTATTTATTTCTTTTTATGTTCATTTACTTATCCATATGGATTAACCTTTAATTAATTAGTGATTTTAAAAGTCAAGATATTATTTGTTAAATCCATCTTCATCTTAATGGTTAATTTTCATTTTATATACACATATAATAATTGAATTTAATATATATATATATATATATATATTTTATGATTAGAACTGTAGAGATAGCCTATTTTAAAGAAATGTTAGTAATACTTGCATTGATGTATGATACTGAAAGATTTTATAGCCAATAAATGCATTAGACTTTCATTCATTGAGTTTACGACGTATTTTATCTCCACTCTTATTTTCAATTTTTTTTACCCCAATATGAATTTATTCATTTATTAGAAATGATTTTCCAATGTAAGGAAATTGATTTCCGATAGGAGAAAATTGTTTCTAAGAGTAGGAAATTTTTTCAGCCAAGAGGAAACTCTTTTTCTACTGGAGGAAAGTTTCAACAACCAGAAAATTTTCCAGATGTTGAAAATGTGCTGGACCTAAAGGGTTTGTGCAAAAATAAATTATAATAAAAATGTCAAAAGAAATTTTTAGAACTAAAGCTTGTTGTGGATTTAAAAGCTACAAGCTCTTTATAAGATGCAAATCTAAAAGGCTACAAGCTTTTTTTATACATAATGTACATTATACATTATTGAAGATACCAACCATAGCTATATTTTAAAATTATTAATAGCTATATTTTCTCACTTTCTTTGCAACCACATCCTTATTCTTTCTTCTAGTTTTGAAGAGTGGAATTTCCACATAGCAGGCCGCAAAAATCAATAGGATATATTTTTTGCCTTTGCAAAAAGAAACTTCGATAAAGAAGGATTTCAGTCAATGTCTAGTTCAACAAAAGGTTTGGATCCTACATGTCAGGGAGCTGGTCAAAGTATAAGCAATTGAAATCAATCATTTGATAAATAAAGTATAAGCAATTGAAAGTCATGAAGATAAATGGGCATAAATACTCATGTAAATAACTATTATAGCGAGTAACGTAACACATGCTACAAGTATCATTCAAACCTTCCTAACAATGGCAATCCATGAAGCGACTTTAAGAAGTGAAAAGGACACCAAAAAGTGGACCATATATCCTCACTTAAAAAAATTTTGAGCTCCACAAGTATCATTCAACAATTAGGTATCCATACATGATAAAGTAGAAGAATTTGATTCTTTTGGTGCATAAGAGACAAAAGGTATGCTGGCTAGATTCACTTTAACATGCTCATTGTCGTTATCAGCTTTAAGTCCCACTATAACATTAGGTCCTTTATCTGACTTATCTTCATTTTCATTGTCACTGCAATCTTCATTGATATCGCTATCCACATCCTCATCCAAGCAAGGGTCACTCAATCCCAATATGGAGTTTTGAAAAGCGATTCACTTATCAACCAATTCAGGATGTATAGCCAATGGAAGTGAAATGAAATGAGAATAATCAAGATTTGAGTTTTTGACTGCCTGGATTCAGCAAGAAAATTGTAATAACATCAATTATGTGTTTAAGAATGTGTGCATATTTCTGTTTAATTGTTTATCTTATTTAATTTTTTATCAATTATTACAATATTTTCTTCAAAAACAAAATTGCTACAATACTATTTTTTTTTTATTACTGTAAAACCTTTCTATAGTCATAAAATTGAGAACAGACTAATTCTATAATTATAAGGAGATTATAACTTGGTAAAAATGAAATTAACAATTCTATTGTCTAAGATAAACTATGCAATATCAATCAATTATCTTTCCTTTATTAGGAAAAAAATCTAAAAAAGTTTAATTTAGAATGTAAATATTTTGACTTCAAACATGAGGTTTTCATGCTGATTATTTATTATATACCTGCAAGTTCTTAGATGTTGTAACAACTTTAAAAAATAAATTATTGTTTTCAAACAATTTTATCTAAATATTTTTTGTCATCTTAAATCTTATAACGTACCTTATCATATATTGTTTGCAATATATACATAATTATTATTATGTAGAGGAAAAGTTCTTTAATACGGGACATAAATAAATTATAACTTATTATAACGTAGAATTTATTCTTATTTATAACTTGCCCAAATAGAAATCATGATTTTTTATAATTAGATAAATATTATTCAAAATAGGTTTTACTCTACATAATTTAGCAAACTTAGAAAATTTTGAAAAATAAATTAGGGGAATTTGGCCCAATGTCCATCCAAATAGGGTGTAAATAGTAAATACCCACCCATCTATATTATTTTTTATTTTACCCACCTCTACTCATTATATTCCTTAGTTAAAAATAAATTTAAAAGCAAAATAATTTTCTAAAAAAGTTTATCCTTCCTCATTCATAGGCTGATTATGAAGTCCCACATGTTGCCCTTGCTCGGAGGAAAGAGAAAAAGCCAACTCAGTAAAATACAGTTAAGCCAGCGGAAAATACGGCAAAACCTGGCAAATTTCTTTCTCATGCGCACACCACTTAAATGACCAGCTTAGCTTTGGCCTTGACCAGTTCCCATGACTCCTTAGTGATATCAAGTGAATTCAAGAAGATTTGACCCCATTTTCCACAGCCCGGAATCCATAAATGGACCAAAATCGCTACCCAGGTCCATATCGGTTTCCACCACTTGTATGCCCAAAACAGGTCTGGGATTTTCGGATATGGACAAGCCCTCTTGAGAATGAATTACTTCCTGGATAAAGGCAACAATGTTATCCCTAAACCTTTTATCTTGAGCCCTAGTGATCGACTCGGTCTTCATCCGTATCAGGTCAGCAACCCAGCGGGTTGTTGGTTGTGTGGGCTCGGGCGGATTCGCATCATTCCCCTCCTTTTGAAAAGGATTTGCCCTCAAATCAAGATCATCACCTGCAGCAAAAGGAGATAAACCAGCAACATTAAATGTAGCACTTACATTATACTCACCCGGCAAATCAAGTTTGTAAGCATTGTCATTTATCTGCTCCAAAATTTGAAAAGATCCATCCACACGCGGCATAAGCTTTGACTTTCTTTGTTTTGGAAACCTCTCCTTTCGTAAGTGCAACCAAACCAAATCTCCTGGGTCAAACACTATCACAACAAAATCTAGAAATACATGCTCATTATAACAAAAATTACACCTTCTAAAGTTAGCAAATAATCTCTTCCAAATTTTCAAATTCCCACAAAGTAAAGCTCTCAACAAGGAATATAAAGTTCTATACAACAAAAGCATTTTTAAATAAAAATCTTTATAATTCATGACCAGCAATGATTTCTTACTCAAGATAGCTTTATTGACATCCCCAAAACTCAAATAAATTTTTTTATTTTTCCTTTCTTTTCTTTCTTTTCCTTTCTCATTCTCGGCCACCACACAACTTCCCTCTCTATCGGGTTTCTCACAATGATTCTTGGGTTTCTCCATTTTTCTTACCCCACATTCGGTTTTCTCATGATTTTTCCACTCAATTTGAGTTTTAGAAGACTTACCTTGAATAGCAAGCTCGGACTTACCTTCTTGGATGGTTGGTGAAGTTGTTGGTGCCATACTAGCCTTCTCATTGAGTAGCATCTTTATCAAATTGCCATGGTCTACCTAATAGAATATGTCCGGCATACATAGGCACAACATCACACAAAATAACATCCACATATTTATCTATGCTAAATTTTACCTTGGCTTGTTTATTTGCTTTCATTTCACCACTATCATTAAGCCATTGTAATTTATATGGTTCGGGATGTCTAGTAGTTGTTAAGCCTAATTTTTCAACCACAATGTTACTAATTACATTTGTACAACTTCCACTATCAATAATCATACTACATATGTTACCTTGAATTTCGCATTGGGTGTGGAAGATGTTTTCTCTTTGAATTTGATCCTCATCTTTGTATACAGTAAGGACCCTCCTTGCAACTAAGCTTAATTCGGCATTTGAAGCCTTCAGGGTGTCGACTTCATCTTCAATTTCTTTCTCTTCATGCGTGCTCTCAATTTCAGCTTCACCACTATCGGACTCCAACTCACCATTGTCCGTCAACACCATGATTCTTCTATTTGGGCACCGACTAGCTATGTGTCCTCTTCCCTGGCACTTAAAACATATAACATCATGAGTTCTAGAAGGTTTAGGATCATATTTACCTTCATTCCTTGGTGCTTGGACAGATTCGGCCTTGGTTTCCCCTTTTGGCCGATTAGAGCTTTCTTCACCTAGTATCGGTATTTGCTTTGAATCATAGACGGGATTGCTTCTCCAAGCACTTGGATTTGACCTTCTGCTGTTTGTAACTCCTCCAAAGCATGAGCTTACACCCCTCCTCTTGAATTGATGCTCTAATTTAATAGCCACATGCAACATCTCCTCCAATTCTACATATTGTTGCAATTCTAGTTGATTGGCTATTTCACGATTCAAACCACCAAGAAACCTTGCCATGGTTGCTTCTCTATTTTCATTCACACTTAACCTCATCATAAGCATCTCCATCTCCTTGTAATAATCCTTTACGGACCTACTTCCTTGAGATAAATATTGAAGCCTTTGATGCAGCAACCTATGGTAGTGTGATGGTACAAATCACTTCCTAATGGCTCCTTTCATTTGTCGCCATGTAGTAATCAAGTCATCACCAACTCTCCTTTGGGTGTTTTGCTCATTGGTCCACCATTGAAGTACATAATGACCAAATTCCATTTCTGCCAATTTCACCTTCTTAACCTCCGAATAGTTGTGGCAATCGAAGATCATCTCCATACGCTCCTTCCATTCCAAGTAAGCCTTCGGGTCACTTTTTCCCATGAAAGGTGGTATGTTTACCTTGATGTTGCCAAGATCATCATCTACCTCCTCTCTCCTATCCCTCCCATGGCCTAGCCTCTCTTGGACAGCAAGTGTTTCATCCATGCCTTCCTCAAAATCATCTCCAAAATATTCCTGTTCAAACTCCTCTCTAGGTCATCCACGTCCTCCTCGACCTTGACCTCGACCTCCATGGAACTCTTGCCTCAAATTCGGTCCACCATGAGATGTTTCTATTCTATCCATCCTTTGATTTATGTGTCAAATTGAGCATTCATCCACTGCAATTGTTCCAAGACAGCCTTTATGTCCGTTTGCTCACCATTCCCCGTAGCTTGGGAATCGCCATGGAATCCTACGGATTCTTCTTCATTAATTCTTAGTGGAGGATCTCCTCTCCTTGACCTTGAATCTTCCATGTTAGTATAAATAATGTAAAATAAAATAAATTCTCACAAAAAATCACTCCCTCACATGTTTCACTCGAATAAGGACTCGACACTCGTGTTTGCACACTAGTTTCGACTTTTACCCTCTTTTAAGCTCACATGCTTTTGCCTTTTTCCACTCAATGAATTATCTTAAAGTTCTAATTAAAACACCCACAGAACAGCAATTAGATCACAACTATGTTTTAATTTAGCTTATCAACAAAACAGTAGCAAAAGCAAGTAATATCGAATAAATTGGGCGAAATCTAGTTTTTGGCTTTCTAGGCAAAATAAAGTAAAATAATAAGGAAAATTTCAGAATTAGCAAGAACTGGACCAGATGGTAAGAGATTAAGGATTCAAGAATAAAATTTAGGAAAAGGAATTTCAAACACGAACAAGAATCAAATCGAACAAAAATATAGAATAGTGTTGGTTGTTGTCTTTGTAATTCAAGTTTTGTATCAAATCCTTCAACTAATTTTAATCCAAATAATTTAAACACCCAAAATTCAAATATACAGCAGCAAAAATAATTCTCCAGCAACTCCAAATATTGAATAAATAATCAACAAAACAGCTGCCGCAAGAAATTTCCAGCAACAAATTTCAACACCAAATTCAACAAACCGAACTTTTTTTTTTATTCGGCTTTTCTTTTCTTTTCTTTTTTTTCATTGAATATCAAACACAGCTCTAGTAACAAAAATTAGAAATCAAATTTCAATTCCAATAGCAAAATCTCACCAAACCTGTGGCCTCCGACAACAAAAATACAATGTGCAGTTTTTTTTTTTTTTTTTTTTTAATTCTGCAAACCCTTCTCTTTTTTTTTTTTTTTTTTTTTTTCCACTCACAGATCATAAGCAACTGCAGTAGATTCTGCAAACCCTTCTCTTTTTTTTTTTTTTTTTTTTTCCACTCACAGATCATAAGCAACTGCAGTAGCAAGGATCAGCACCAAAAATTGCAATTCCAAAGCCACAAATTCACCAAACCTGAGACCGTTTTTCAAACAAAAACAAATTGCACAAATTTTAGGTTTTAATGCAATATGCTTTCAAAACACTCTCTCGTTTTTTTTTTTTTTTTTTTTTGAATATATGAATGAAAATATTTAAGACTAAAACAACAAAGAAAAAAAATCAACAAAACCAAAATTAACAAGAACAATGATAAAAAACAACCAACAAACTAGGAAACAAAAAATACAGTAAAACTAGGAAACCTAATTCAACTAAGAATGAGATTTTTTTTTTTCTTAAATATGCAGAACGTGTATGATGATAGAAGCAACCTTAACATAATGCTAAAATTTTAGAATAACACAAAAACAAATAAAGCAAATAAAGATAGACCAAACCTGAACAAAATTCGGCTCTGATACCAAATGATACGAACCTAGGACGATCTGCGCCTAAACCCATATTATATTAGCTCGGATCTAATTATGTTCAAGTTCTAATGGTTTCCTTAACCCCTAACCAACCTTTGATTAGAAACCTTAGTATATCGAAGACACCACAATAGGTGATGGATTTCCTATTGATAAGTCAAACTAAAACACTCACTCATTAATGATGTTTTAGGTGTTCAAAAGAACAAAGAGAAATTCAATCTCACAAAATAAATTCTAAATATTATTAATGGTGTTGTCTTCCTAAAAAAAAAGCCCTTTTATAGGCTAGAGAAAACAAAATAAACCCTAATTACAATAGGTAAAACCGGCCATGCAATGAAGATTCCTAATATGGCTGAAAGTCTCCTTCTTTCCTAATCTAATTTTGCTTAATTAATTCCTTTATTTTGAATTAGGAATTAATTAATTTACAATGAAAATAATAAAATAATAACTTTCCTAAACTTTTTTGTCCAGCAAATAAATAAATAAATAAAAAGTAAAGGTAATTTACTAAAACAAAAAGTAGAAACCAAATTAGGAAACTAAAATACTATCTTTTTGACTAAGTTGACTTTGGCCAATCTTTGACCAATCTAGGCTCCAAATCAGCTTCCATATGCTTTGTAGGATGCCAAATAGGCTGATTATGAAGTCCCACACATTGCCCTTGCTTGGAGGAAAGAGAAAAAGCCAGCTCAGCAAAATACAGTAAAGCCACCAAAAAATACAGCAAAACCCGGCCAATTTCTCTCTCATGCACACACCACTTAAATGACCAGCTTAGCTTCGGCCTGGACCAACCATGACTTCTTAGTGAACCTAGGACAACCTGCAAGAACCCGCACAACCGACAACCTGCTGGGGTGCTGACCCGATATGGATGAAGACCGAGCCGATCACTAAGACTCAAGCTAAAAGATTTAAGGACAACCTGGATGCTTTTATACAAGGAGTAATTAATTCTCAAAAGGGCTTGAATTAAGCATACAAGTGGTGGAGACCAATACGAACCCAGGTAGCTGTTTCATGCAAATTTGGAGTCCAAGCAGTAAGGAATGGTTCTAACACTTCATGAACTCAATGAATATCATTAAGAGGAAATGGAATCCAGGCAAGGCAGAATCAAAAGCATCTAAAAAGGACTTGTACGGACAATATATCAATTTGGCTGAAAATGTACTGTTTAGTCGTTGACTTTGACTTTTCTTGTTGTTTGACTTATTCCAATTTAGGGGAAACATGTGAGAATCATTATTAATCATATTTGGCATCCTACATGAGATATGGAAGCTGATTTGGAGCCCAAACAAGCTGGAGATTGGTCAAAGATACCTTAGTAGTCAAACTAGTCAACTAGTTTCCTAATTTGATTTTGACTTTTTGTTTTAGGAAATTAGTCTTTTAATTGGTTTCTATTTATTTATTTTCTGGACAAATCAACTTAGGAAAGTTATTATTTTATTATTTCATTGTAAATTAATTAATTTCTAATTCAAAAATAAAGGAATTAATTAATCCAAATTTTCGGCTTTTTTAGGCAAAATAAGGCAAGTTCACAAGAAAATTAATTAATCAAACCCTAGACTTTTTAGTGAACCTAGGACGACCTGCAAGAAATTTTTGGCAAATTTCTTATGTTCTATGAGTGACAAAAAAAAAAAAAAAAGAAGAAGAAGAAGAAGAAGAAGAAGAAAAAGCCGAATAAAAAAAAAAATTTCAGTTTGTTGAATTTGGTGTTGAAATTTGTTGCTGGAAATTTCTTGGAGCTGTTGTTTGTTGATTATTTATTCAATATTTGGACTTTCTGGAGAGTATTTTTGTTTCTGGATATTTTAATTTTGAGTGCTTAAATTATTTGGATTAAAAATTAGTTAAAGGAATCGATAAAAAACTAGAATTACAAGAACAACCACCAACACTATTCTTTAATTTTGTTCAAATTGATTCTTGTTCGTGTTTGAAATTCATTTTGTAATTTTTTATTCTTAAACCTCTAATTTCTTACCATCTATTCCAGTTCTTATCGGTTCCAAATTTTCTTGTGAATTTGCCTTATTTTGGCTAGAAAAGCCGAAAACTAGGTTTCGCTAATTCATTCGGTATTGCTTGTTTTTGCTACTATTTTGTTGATAAGTTTAATTAAAACATACTTGTGATCTAATTGTTGTTTTTTGGGTGTTTTAATTAGAACTTTGAGATAATTCTTTGAGTGGAAAAAGGCAAGAGAGTGTGAGCTTAAAAGAGGGTAAAAGCTGAAACTAGTGTGAAAACACGAGTGTCGAGACCTTGATTGAGTGAAACACATGAGAGAGTGAATTTGGTAAGGATTTATTTTATTTTTGTAATATTCATATTAATATGGCATATTCAAGGTTGAGAAGAGGAGAGCCACCACTAAGAATTAATGAAGAAGAATCTGTAGGATTCTATGGTGATTCCCAAGCTACGGGGAGTGGTGAGCAAACGGACATGAGGGCTGTCTTGGAACAATTGCTGCATATGAATACTCAATTTTACCACATAAATCAAAGGATGGATAAAATAGAAACGTCTCATGGTGGACCAAATTTGAGGCAAAAGTTCCATGGAGGTCGAGGTCGAGGTTGAGGAGGCCGTGGACGACCTAGAGAGGAGTTTGAAGAGGAATATTTTGGAGATGATTTCGAGGAAGGAATGGATGAAAAACTTGCTGTCCAAGAGAGGCTAGGCCATGGGAGGCATAGGAGAGAGGAGGTAGATGATGATCTTGGCAATATCAAGGTATACATACCACCTTTCATGGGAAAAAGTAACCCGGAGGCTTACTTGGAATGGGAGGAGCGTATGGAGATGATCTTCGATTGCCATAACGATTCGGAGGCCAAGAAGGTGAAATTGGCAGCAATGGAATTTGGTCATTATGCATTCCAATGGTGGACCAATGAGCAAAGCACCCGAAGGAGAGTTGGTGATGACTTGATCACTACATGGCAACACATGAAAGTAGCCATGAGGAAGCGGTTTGTACCATCACACTATCATAGGTTGCTGCATCAAAGACTTCAATCTTTATCTCAAGGAACTAGGTCCGTGGAGGATTATCACAAGGAGATGGAGATGCTTATGATGAGTTTAAGCATGAATGAAGATAGAGAAGCAACCATGGCAAGGTTTCTTGGTGGTTTGAATCGTGAAATAGCTAATCAACTAGGATTGCAACAATATGTAGAATTGGAGGAGATGTTACATGTGGCTATTAAATTAGAGCATCAATTCAAGAGGAGGGGTGCAAGCTCACAGTTTGGAGGTGTTTCCAAGAGTGGAAGATCAAACCCAAGTGGCTGGAGAAACAATCCTACCTTTGAAAACAATCCAAAGATGATAGTTGGTGAAGAAAGTTCAAATCGGCCAAAAAGGGAGTCCAAAGCCGAATCTATTCAAGAACACAAAAGTGAGGTAAAATCTGATCCTAAACCTTCAAAATCTAGAGAAATTATTTGTTTTAAGTACCAAGGACAAAGACACATTGATAGCTAATGCCCGAATAGAAGAATCATGGTGTTAAAGGATAATGGTGAGCTAGAATCGGAAAATGAAAAAAGTGAGTGTGAGATCGAACAAGGAGAGGAAGAACTTAAGGATGAAGCCGAGATACTCCATGCATCCAATACCAAATTAAACTTGGTTTCTAGGATAGTACTTACTGTATACAAGGATGAGGATCAAGTCCACAGGGAAAACATCTTCCACACCCGATGTGAAATCCAAGGTAAGATTTGTAGTATGATTATTGATAGTAGAAGTTGTACAAATGTAATTAGTAATTTTACGGTTGATAAATTAGGCTTAACAACTTTTAAATATCCCGAACCATATAAATTACAATAGCATAATGATAGTGGTGAAATGAAAGTGAACAAACAAGCCAAGGTAAAATTTAGCATAGATAAATATGTGGATGATGTTTTGTGTGATGTTGTGCCTATGCATGCCGGACATATTCTATTAGGTAGACCACAACAATTTGATAAAGATGTTGCTCATTATGCTCGAGAAAATAATATTTTTTTTAGATTTAAAGGTAAGAAGGCCAAGTTGGAGCCATTAACTCCCAGTGAAGTGTATAGAAATCAATTACAAATACAACAAAGGAGGGAGACTGAAAAACTCAAGGAGAAGGCTAGTATGGCACCAACGGCTTCACCAACCATCCAAGAAGGTAAGTCCGAGCTTGCTGTTCAAGGTAAGTCTTCTAAGACTCAAATTGAGTGGAAAAATCATGAGAAAGCCAAATGTCGGGTAAGAAAAATAGAGAAACCTGAGAGCCATAGTGAGAAACCAGAGAAAGAGGAAAGGTGTGTGGTGGCCGAGAGAGAGAAAGGAAAAGAAAGAAAAGAAAGGAAAAATAAAAATTTTTATTTGAGTTTTAGGGATGTTAATAAATCTATCTTGAGTAAGAAACCATCGCTGGTCATGAATTATAAAGATGCTTGTTTAAAAATGTTTTTGTTGTATAGAACTTTATCTTCCTTGTTGAGAGCTTTACTTTGTGGAAATTTGAAAATTTGGGAAAGATTATTTGCTACTGTTAAGTGTGATTTTTACCAAAATGAGCTTGTATTTCTAGTATTTGTTGTGATAGTGCTTGACCCAGGAGATTTTGTTTGGTTGCATTTAAGAAAGGAGAGGATTCCCAAGCAAAGAAAGTCCAAGCTTATGCTGCGTGGGGATAGTCCTTTTCAAGTCTTGGAGCGGAATAATGAAAACGCCTACAAGCTTAATTTATGGGATGAGCATAATGTTAGTGCTACATTTAATTTCACTGATTTATCTACTTTTTCTGCAGATGATGACTGTGATTTGAGGTCAAATCCTTTTCAAGAGGAGGGGAATGATGCGAATCCACCCGAGCCCGCACAACCGACAACCCACTGGGGTGCTAACCCGATACGAATGAAGACTAGGCCAATCACTAGGGGTCAATTTAAGAGGTTTAGGGGAAAACTTTTTGCCTTTATCCAGGGGATAATTCATTCTCAAAAAGGCTTGTCCATATCCGAAGATCCAAGACCTGTTTTGGGCATACAAGTGGTGCAAGCTGATACGGACCCGGATAGCGATTTTGGTGCATTTATGGATTTCGGGCACTAGAAAATGGGGTCAAATCTTCTTGATATCACTAAGAAGTCATGGGAACTGGTCAAGGCCGAAGCTAAGCTGGTCATTTAAGTGGTGTACGCATGAGAGAGAAAATGGCCGGGTTTTACTGTATTTTCCACTGGCTTTACTGTATTTTGCTTAGTTGGCTTTTTCTCTTTCCTCCAAGCAAGGGAAACGTGTGGGAATTCATGATCAGCCTATTTGATATCCTAAAAAGCATATGGAAGCTGATTTGGAGCCTAAATTGGTCAAAGATTGGTCAAAGTCAACTTAGTAAAAAAGATAGTATTTTAGTTTCCTAATTTGGTTTCTACTTTTTGTTTTAGGAAATCACCTTTACTTATTTATTTATTTATTTATTTTCTGGACAAATAATTTTAGGAAAGTTATTATTTTATTATTTTCATTGTAAATTAATTAATTCCTAATTCAAAATAAAGGAATTAATTAATCAAAATTTTACCTGCAATAAAAATCCCAACTAAAGCAGCAACAACAAAATCTAACCAAAATCCCAACTAAAATCCCACCCCGCTGTACTGGCAGTGAAGAAGAATAAAGGATTGGAATGAATAAACGTTTCAAAGCCCAAGTGATCCGTATAAAAAAGAGCAATGAGAAGGCTTAGAAGCCTAAGCAAACCACATAATAAACGACACCATCTAACTCAAAAAGCCCATGAACTTCTGAATGCATAGTAACAACCAACTCATGATCCCAATCTTGCCTCTGCCACCTTAATTAGTAATCCGTTGCAAACCAACTCATTTTTTCCTTTGTTTTGTTAAAATTGGTTTTGTTTTGTTAAAATTGGTTTCATTTTACGGTTTGTAGTTAATTGTGATACATTTAAGAATGAATTGGGTCCATCTAAGCCCTAAATCAAATAAGCTTTCAATAAGATCATAAGTTATCATCAATCAGAGATTTTTGACATACTGACTAAGTTGAATAATATCGAGTTATCAAGTTTTATAGAGTTTCTAGTGAGCATCAAAGTGTATTATTTTGGCATATATGTTGTTGTATTTTGCTAATCTTCTTCAAGTAGAAATATTTATATGGTCAGCAAATATATATATATATATATGTACAACTAAGCAGGTAGAAAGCTTTGTTGTTATTTCAAATACCTTATCTTAGGTATTCTTTAATTGATTCATTTTGTTGTAAAAGTTTATGGTTTTTTGGCAATTCATGTTATTGACATAGCAATAAGAATAAAGACAAGCACTCATGTGGATGATGTAATAAGTTAAGCAATGGCAATGGGGCATGTAATTGTTATTATGTAATATTGGCTTGATCTTTAGATAACATCACAATTTTTATTTAAGATTTATTGTTTAAAATTGGTTTGCCCTAATGCCATAGCAGTAGGCAGCATATTGAATGTTTTATTTTTGTTAAGGTGTGTTTTTTGTCGGAATGAAAAACATGTGACTTTAATATAGTGGAAATTGAAGGGTTGAACTTTCCAGAAACATTTTTGGAGTCAATGTTAGCCGTCAAATTAGGCTTTAATGACTTTTTAGGCTTTAAAAGATACTCCTAATTTGACCTGGACCAAGATTACGCTTTATTGACCTTTTATATTTAGTTTTATAAGATCCATAATATTTTATACATTTTGTTTAAAATTTCTTGGTAGTAAAAATGATTTTGCAAGACAATAGGTTATGATGTTATCATCATTGGAATTAAGTCATTGTAAATGTAATGATGTAGGTGGCCCTTTTTTTTTTTTTTTTTTAGCTTAAATCTAAAATAAGATTTAGAAACTTAAAATGCTAAAACAAAAACAATTTTGTGAAGTTGATATTTCTGCTTAAAATGTTGAAGTTTGTGTAAGCATGCCACTTGTAATAAGATATCTCAATTTTACAATCTAGGATTATGTCTTCTATAGATTGCATAGATATATAGTCTAATTTGATGTAGTTAAAGCTTTTAAAGGATTATTTGAGTCCGAAATTGCTTCTTTGTATTGTTCTTTTTTTCTTTTTTTTGCTGATTTAAATTTATGTGTAAGAAGATTTTCTTATTACTTTGATATATATACATGCATATAACTAGTTTGGTTGTTCTACTACTGTGGACAATGAGGTATACTTGATCATTTCGATTGTACATCTAGATCAATAATAAAAGCTCTCGCTAGCTTGCTACATGTATTGATTTAAAAACATGCCATAAAGATTTGTATGATTCAAATTTTGGAAACAAATAGTCTCAAAACAAAAAAAACCTGAAAACACTGAATGCATCTGGTATATATTGCCTTACTTATTGGAGATTAAAAATATTACAGCAACAAACCAGGGATGCCTACAAGTTTAGATCCATTCACTATGTTAATCATGAATGATACACACTACCAAGGCAATGAGTATAAATCTGTTCTACTTTGTAATTTTGAATTGAATTTGTTTCAATTTGTTGACAATATGAATGAGAAAAAAAGATACTTTTCATAGAGTTTTGGTTTCATATAGGTTCTTTTCTCCCCTTAACTAAACATTTGCAATATTTATAAACTTATACCTATATATATATATATATATAGATTTCCTTTATCTATATATAACTACAATGGTGATTGTGGGATATTTGCTTTGAAGTATGTTGAATACAAAAGCAGTAATGAAGCTCGTTTATATGATCAAAATGGCATAGATTGTTTAAGAAGAAATATGTTATTGAGTTGTATTTTTATAATTTTTCACTTTAGATGATATGCTTTTCCACTTTTGTCATTCAAATACATTGATGCAAGATTAATATGATGATTTAAGTTTTTAATGCTTTTGAATAACTTGAAGTGGTTATAGAGTTAGGTGCTGCCAAATATGTTATTTTAAGATAAGAAGAAGGCCCCCTACACTATAGAGACAAAAGCATATTATCTATGTTGTGTATGCTACCATATAAGTTGCTCTCATACATTAAATAAAAATTAAGAAATAAATAAAAACAAAAGGAAATTAAAAAAAAAAAACTGTACAAATGAAATTACCGATATCCTTTCTATAATCACAATAGCAGCCATTAACAATTTTTTAAGAGAACATTTTTACATTTTGGAAATATTATCTATTACATCTATCAGTATTATCAATATAGCTTTTAGTAATTTCCTTGCTAATTTGTGAAATTTTTTTTGTCTAGAGTACTCCAATATGTTATAATTACAATTAATTATATTGCGTATGCTAACAAAAGGAAAAAAGTATTAAAAAAAAAATTAACAACCAAAAAAAAAAAAAAAAAGACCAAAACAAAAAATCACTATTGGCCACTCGATAGCAGCCATGGTAAGAAATATATATGAGGTTTAATATGTTTACTTTTATATCTTTTGTTGGTTTAGATTACTATGTACAATTTTTGTTTAGACATTAATGTCATTTTTATTACAAGCCACTACGTGAAAATTGAGATTTAGCGATACTAACTTAATGACGCTACAAAACAAAAGCATTTGAAAAAATAAGGCAGCAACACTAAAGTAAAAGCGTCAATTAAAATTCCATAAATATACGACACATTCATAAACTGTCAAAGTCAACAGGTCGCTAAAAACAAAAATATGCGACGCTACTTTTCAGTGTCGCTGAATATATGTCTCAAAAGCATTGCCTTTAATATGATGCATATATTTTATCTAAATTGTATTGTTTAAACGCTATACTCATGCAAAATGATTAACCAACCATTTATCTATGTTTACATAATCACAAAATTAAATTATATGCATACAAAAAAACATGAAAAAAACTAATAACTTTCTAGGTGAAAATAGGCAACGCTTATAATAGAAAAAGCATCGCTTAATATTTGATATGATAAAAAAAAAAAAAAATTGAAACTCCTTAACTTAACAAACAAATTAGTTATTATTGCAAAAATAAATTAAGTGGAAATTGCAAAAACAAAAAAACATGGTAAACATTGGCCGAAATTTTTTTTTTTTCAAGTATAGCTTATTTGGTTTCATAATTTGCAAGTCTCTTAAATATATTTTTTTAAATTAAGGGAACTGGCGACCCATTTCCAGCGCGTCTCCTTTACCTTCAATCTTAAATTTTTTTGGCTCTTTAATTAGTTTTTTATTATTCATCTACAAATAAATACTGAAAATATTTCGTAAAAATGTGAAGAAAAAAAATCCTAAGGTGGTTGTATAATTTTTTTGTTTTCCAAGTCCAGTTCATTTGCTTTTAAAATTTGCAAGTTTCTTAAATTCTTTTTTTTCTTATTTAAAAAAAAAAAGAAAACAGGCAACATATTATCTAATAAAGTGTCATCTGTTTCATATCTTTTTTTTCGTTTTAGTTCTTTAATTAGTTTTGTTATTGTTCATTTAGAAATAAACACTTAAAATGTTAGTTAAAATGATAAGAAAAACATAGAACAGGTGATGCTTTTGAATGGAATTGCATCGCCTGTTCCTAAAAAATACAATTTAAGAGAATTGAAAATTTTAGTAGATGCTTAAACTGCACTTGAAAAACAAAATAATTAAACAACCACCTCATTAATTTTGCTTCATATATTTAAGAAATATTTTCAGTGCCTATTTGTACATTAACCCCCCCTCCCCCCCCCCCCCCCCCCCCAACCCAAAAAAAAACCAATTAAAGAAAAAATAAAAAGAAAAACATAGAACATGCGATGATTTTAGAAGGAATTGTGTCGCCTATTCTTTTTTTTTTTTTAAACACAAAAATACAATTTTAAAGACTTGCAAATCTTAGTACATGCTTAAATTGTACTTGAAAAGAAAAAAATTAAACAACCATCTCAGCAATTTTGCTTCACATACTTAAGAAATATATTTTTTTGTGCTTATTTGTAGATGAACAAAAAAAAAACTAATAAAAAAAAAAGGAACAGGTGATGCTTTTAGAAGGAATTGCATCGCCTATTTTCTCTTTTTTTTAATACAAAAATACAATTTTAGCGATATGCAAATTTTAGTGGATGCTTAAATTGGACTTAATAAAGAAAAAAAAAATTAAACAACTACCTTAGTAATTTTGCTTTACATATTTATGAAATATTTTCAGTGCTTATTTGTAGATGAACAAAAAAAAATAATTAAAGTAAAAAATAAAAAAAAAGGGAACAGGCGACGCTTGTGGAAAGAATTACGTTGCTTGTTCCCCTTTTTTTAAATACAAAAATACAATTTAAAAGACTTACAAATTTTATTAGATTTTTAAACTGCACTTGAAAAACAAAAAAATTAAACAATCACCTCAGTAATTTTGCTCCACATATCTAAGAAATATTATTAGTGCTTATTTGTAGATGAACCCAAAAAAAAAATAAAAACTAAATAATATAAGTTAAAAAAAATATGGAACAGGTGATGCTTTTGGAAAGAATTGCGTCGCTTGTTCCACTTTTTTTCTTAAATATAAAAACACAATTTAAGTGACTTGCAAATTTTAGTGTATGCTTAAACTCCACATAAAAAACAAGAAGATTAGACAGCAACCTTAGTAATTTTGCTTCACATATTGAAGAAATATTTTCAGTGCTTATTTGTAGATTAAAAAAAAAAAAAAAAAAGGAACAGGTGACACTTTTGAAAAGAATTGCGTCGCCTACTCCGTTTTTGTTTTTTTAAATATAAAAATACAATTTTAAAGACTTGCAAATCTTAGTGGATGCTTGAACTATACTTGAAAAGGAAAAAAACAATTAAACAACCACCTCAGTAATTTTGCTTCACATATTTAAGAAATATTTTCAGTGCTCATATGTAGATGAACAAAACAAAATAATTAAAAAAAAGGGGCAGGCAACACTTTTAGAAGGAATTGCGTCGCCTATTCTGTTTTTTCTTAAATAAAAAAAATACAATTTTAGAGACTTGCAAATTTTAGTAGATGCTAAAACTGTACTTGAAAAACAAAAAAAATTAAACAATAACCTCAGTAATTTTGCTTCACATATTTAAGAAATATCTTGAGTGCTTGTTTGTAGATGAACCAAAAAAAAAAAAAAACAAAAACAAAAATACGAAACAGGCGAGGCTTTTAAAAAGAATTGTGTTGCCTGTTCCCTTTTTTTTAAATACAAAAATACAATTTAGCAGATTTACAAATTTTAGTGGATGCTTAAACTGCATTTGAAAAAAAAAATCAAACAACCACCTTAGTAATTTTGCTTCACATATTAAAGAAATATTTTCAGTGCTTATTTGTAAATAAACCAAAAAAAAAATATTTAATTAATGAAAAAAACTTATACAAAAATGGAATAGGCGACGCTTGTGGAAAGAATTGCATCGTCTGTTTCCTTTTTTTTCAATATAAAAACAATTTAAGAAACTTGCAAAATTATTGTGGATGCTTAAACTGCACTTGAAAAACAAAAAACTTAAACAACCACCTCAGTAATTTTGCCTAACATATTTAAGAAATATTTTCAGTGGTTATTTGGAGATGAACAAAAGAAAATGAAATAGGTGACACTTTTGGAAAGAATTGCATCACCTGTTCCCTTTTTTTAAATACAAAAATACAATTTAGGAGACTTACAAATTTTAGTGAATGCTTAAACTGCACTTGAAAAACAAAAAAACTAAACAACCACCTCAGTAATTTTGCTTCACATATTGAAGAAATATTTTCGGTACTTATTGTAAATGAACGAAAAAAAAAAAGTTATTTAATTAAAGTAAAACATTAAATGAAAAACATGAAACAGGCGACGCTTTTGGAAGTAATTGCATCACCTGTTTCCTTGGTTTTAAATACAAAAATATGATTTAAGAGAGTTGCAAACTTTTGTAGACAAAACTGCACTTGAAAAACAAAAGAAATTAAACAACCACCTCAGTATCTTTGCTTCAGTGCTTATTTTTACATGAACAAAAAAAAAAGTTTAATTTAAAAAAATGGAATAGGCGACGCTTTTTTTGAAGAAGTTGTGTCACCTATTCTCTTTTTTTTTTTTTTTAAATACAAAAATAGAATTTTAGAGACTTGCAAATTTTAGTGGATGCTTAAACTGTACTTGAAAAACAAAAAAAATAAAACAACGACCTTACTAATTTTGCTTCACATATTTAAGAAATATTTTTAGTAGTTATTTGTAATGAACAAAAAAAAAAAAACTAATTAAAGTTCAAAATTAAAAAAAAAACATGGAACAGGCAACGCTTTTGGAAAGAATTTGGTTCACCAGTTCCCTTTTTTTTAAATGCAAAAATAAAATTTTAGAAATTTGCAAATTTTAGTGGATGCTTAAAGGGTACTTTAAAAATAAAAAAAAATTAAACAACCAGCTTAGTAATTTTGCTTTACATATTTAAGAAATATTTTCGTTCTTATTTGTAGATGAAGAAAAAGAATAAAAAAAACAAAAAATGGCCAAGCGATGCTTTTAGAAGGAATTGCTTCATCTATTCTCTTTTTTTGGAATTCAAAAATACAATTTTAGAGTTTTCCAAACTTTAGTGGATGCTTAAACTATACTTGAAAAACAAAAAAAAAATAATAATAATTAAAAAAATTAAACAACCACCCCAGTAATCTTGCTTAACATATTTAAGAGATATTTTCTGTACTTATTTTTAGATGATCAAAAAACAAAAATAAGAACATGGAACATGCGACAATTTTAGAATGGATTGTGTCGCCTGTTCCAATTTTTTAAAATATAAAAATTCAATTTAGGAGACTTGCAATTTTCAGCGGATGCTTAAACTGCACTTTAAAAACAAAAAAATTAAACAACCACCTCAATAATTTTTCTTGACATATTTAAGAAATATTTTCAGTACTTATTTTTAGATGAGCAAAAAAAACATTAATTAAAGTAAAAAATAGAAAATGGAACAGGCAACGCTTTTGGAAAGAATTGCTTCACCTGTTCCCTTTCTTTTTTTTTAAATATAAAAATACAATTTAAGAGACTTACAAATTTTAGTAGATGCTTAAATTGCACTTAAAAAACAAAAAAATTAAACAAGCACCTTAGTAATTTTGCTTCACATATTTAAGAAATATTTTCAATGTTTATTTGTAATTGAACCAAAAAAAAAAAAAAGCTATTTAATTAAAGTAAAAAATTAAATGAAAAATATGGAACAAGCGACGCTTTTGGAAGGAATTGCATCACCTGTTTCCTTTTTTTTTTAAATACAGAAGTACAATTCAAGAGACTTGCAAATTTTTGTGGATGCTTAAACTGCACTTGAAAACAAAAAATAAAACATCCACCTGAGTAATTTTGCTTCACATATTTAATAAATATTTTCAATGCTTCTTTGTAGATGAACAAAAAAAAAAAAAATCTAAGTAACTTAGAAAAAAAAAAAAAAAGGAACAGGCGACACTTTTGTAAAGAATTGTGTCACCTGTTCCCTTCTTTTTAAATACAAAAATACAAATTAGGAGACTTGCAAATTTTATTGGATGCTTAAACTGCACTTGAAAAACAAAAAAATTAAACGACCATTGTAGTAATTTTGCTTCACATATTTAAGAAATATTTTATGTGCTTATTTGTAAACGAAAAAATAAAAACTATTTAATTAAAGTAAAAAATTAATTGAAAAACATGGAACGGGCGGTGATTTTAGAAGGAATAGTGTCACCTACTCTTTTTTTTTCAAAAAAAATACAAAAATACAATTTTAGACTTGCAAATCTTAGTGGATGCTTAAACTGTACTTGAAAAGAAAAACAAAATAAACAACCACCTCAGTAATTTTGCTTCACATATTTAAAAAATATTTTTAGTGCTTATTTGTAAATGAACAAAACAAAAAAACTATTTAATTAGAGTAAAAAATTAAAAAACATGGAACAGGCAATGCTTTTGGAAAGAATTGCATCGCCTATTTTCTATTTTTTTAAATATAAAAATACAATTTAAGAGACTTGCAAAATTTGTGTGGATGCTTAAGCTGTACTGGAAAAACAAAAAACTTAAACAACCACATAAGTAATTTTGCTCAACATATTTAAGAAATATTTTCAGTGCTTATTTGTAGATGAACAAAAAAAAAATTAATTAAAGTAAAAAAAAAAAAATGGAAGGGGCGATGTTTTTGGAAAGAATTGCATCACCTGTTCCTTTTTTTTTAAATAAAAAAAATACAATTTTAGACACTTGTAAATTTTAGTGGATGCTTAAGCTGTACTTAAAAAAAAAAAAAATTAAACAACCACCTCAATAATAGTGCTTCACATATTTAAAAAATATTTTCAGTGCTCGTTTGTAGATGAAAAAAAGAAAACAAAGTAAGTTAAGTAAAAAATAAATAAAAAACCATGGAATAGGCGACGCTTTTGGAAAGAATTGCACCGCCTGTTCCCTTTTTTAAATACAAAAATACAATTTAAGGGACTTGCAAATTTTATTGGATGCTTAAACTACACTTGAAAAACAAAAAAAATTAAACAACCACCTCACTAAATTTGCTTCACATATTTAAGAAATATTCTTAATGCTTATTTGTAGATGAAGAAAAAAAAAATAAATGAAAAAAAAAAAATGGTCAAGTGATGCTTTTAGAAGGAATTGCTTAATCTATTCTCTTTCTTTGAAATACAAAAATACAATTTTGGAGATTCTAAAATTTTAGTGGATGCTTAAATTGTACTTGAAAAACAAAAAAAAAAAAAATTAAATAACCACCTTAGTAATTTTGCTTAACATATTTAAGAGATATTTTTTGTACTTATTTGGAGGCGAACAGAAGAACAAACAAATTAAAATATAAAAAAAAAAAAAAAAAAACAAGGAACAGGCCACACTTTTAGAATAAATTGCGTTGCCTGTTCCAATTTTTTCAAATATAAAAGTACAATTTAGGAGACTTGCAAATTTCAGCGGATGCTTAAACTGTACTTTAAAAACAAAAAAATTAAACAACTACCACAGTAATTTTGTTTAACATATTTAAGAAATATTTTCAGTGCTTATTTATAGATGAGCAAAATTTTTTTTTTTTTAAATACAAAAGTACAATTTAAGAGACTTGTAAATTTTTGTGGATGCTGAAACTGCACTTAAAAAACAAAAAAATTAAACAAGCACCTCAGTAATTTTGCTTCACATATTTAAGAAATATTTTCAATGCTTATTTGTAGTTGAACCAAAAGAAAAAAAAAAGCTATTTAATTAAAGTAAAGCATTAACGAAAAACATGGAACATGCGATGCTTTTGGAAGGAATTGCATCACTTGTGTCCTTTTTTTTAAATACAGAAGTACAATTTATGAGACTTGGTAATTTTTGTGGATGCTTAAACTGCACTTGAAAAACAAAAAAATTAAACATCCACCTCAGTAGTTTTACTTCACATATGTAATAAATATTTTCAGTGCTTGTTTGTAGATGAACCCCAAAAAAAAAAAAAAAAAAGTAACAGGTGACGCCTTTGCATAGAATTGTGTCGCCTGTTCCCTTTTTTTTTTTTAAATACGAAAATATAATTTAGGAGAGTTGCAATTTTAGTAGATGCTTAAATTGCACTTAAAAAACAAAAATATTAAACAAGCACCTTAGTAATTTTGCTTCACATATTTAAGAAATATTTTCAATGTGTTATTTGTAATTGAACCAAAAAAAAAAAAAAGCTATTTAATTAAAGTAAAAAATTAAATGAAAAATATGGAACAAGCGACGCTTTTGGAAGGAATTGCATCACCTGTTTCCTTTTTTTTTTAAATACAGAAGTACAATTCAAGAGACTTGCAAATTTTTGTGGATGCTTAAACTGCACTTGAAAACAAAAAATAAAACATCCACCTGAGTAATTTTGCTTCACATATTTAATAAATATTTTCAATGCTTCTTTGTAGATGAACAAAAAAAAAAAAATCTAAGTAACTTAGAAAAAAAAAAAAAAAAGGAACAGGCGACACTTTTGTAAAGAATTGTGTCACCTGTTCCCTTCTTTTTAAATACAAAAATACAAATTAGGAGACTTGCAAATTTTATTGGATGCTTAAACTGCACTTGAAAAACAAAAAAATTAAACGACCATTGTAGTAATTTTGCTTCACATATTTAAGAAATATTTTATGTGCTTATTTGTAAACGAAAAAATAAAAACTATTTAATTAAAGTAAAAAATTAATTGAAAAACATGGAACGGGCGGTGATTTTAGAAGGAATAGTGTCACCTACTCTTTTTTTTTCAAAAAAAATACAAAAATACAATTTTAGACTTGCAAATCTTAGTGGATGCTTAAACTGTACTTGAAAAGAAAAACAAAATAAACAACCACCTCAGTAATTTTGCTTCACATATTTAAAAAATATTTTTAGTGCTTATTTGTAAATGAACAAAACAAAAAAACTATTTAATTAGAGTAAAAAATTAAAAAACATGGAACAGGCAATGCTTTTGGAAAGAATTGCATCGCCTATTTTCTATTTTTTTAAATATAAAAATACAATTTAAGAGACTTGCAAAATTTGTGTGGATGCTTAAGCTGTACTGGAAAAACAAAAAACTTAAACAACCACATAAGTAATTTTGCTCAACATATTTAAGAAATATTTTCAGTGCTTATTTGTAGATGAACAAAAAATAAATTAATTAAAGTAAAAAAAAAAAAATGGAAGGGGCGATGTTTTTGGAAAGAATTGCATCACCTGTTCCTTTTTTTTTAAATAAAAAAAATACAATTTTAGACACTTGTAAATTTTAGTGGATGCTTAAGCTGTACTTAAAAAAAAAAAAAAATTAAACAACCACCTCAATAATAGTGCTTCACATATTTAAAAAATATTTTCAGTGCTCGTTTGTAGATGAAAAAAAGAAAACAAAGTAAGTTAAGTAAAAAATAAATAAAAAACCATGGAATAGGCGACGCTTTTGGAAAGAATTGCACCGCCTGTTCCCTTTTTTAAATACAAAAATACAATTTAAGGGACTTGCAAATTTTATTGGATGCTTAAACTACACTTGAAAAACAAAAAAAATTAAACAACCACCTCACTAAATTTGCTTCACATATTTAAGAAATATTCTTAATGCTTATTTGTAGATGAAGAAAAAAAAAATAAATTAAAAAAAAAATGGTCAAGTGATGCTTTTAGAAGGAATTGCTTAATCTATTCTCTTTCTTTGAAATACAAAAATACAATTTTGGAGATTCTAAAATTTTAGTGGATGCTTAAATTGTACTTGAAAAACAAAAAAAAAAAAAATTAAATAACCACCTTAGTAATTTTGCTTAACATATTTAAGAGATATTTTTTGTACTTATTTGGAGGCGAACAGAAGAACAAACAAATTAAAATATAAAAAAAAAAAAAAAAAAAACAAGGAACAGGCCACACTTTTAGAATAAATTGCGTTGCCTGTTCCAATTTTTTCAAATATAAAAGTACAATTTAGGAGACTTGCAAATTTCAGCGGATGCTTAAACTGTACTTTAAAAACAAAAAAATTAAACAACTACCACAGTAATTTTGTTTAACATATTTAAGAAATATTTTCAGTGCTTATTTATAGATGAGCAAAATTTTTTTTTTTTTAAATACAAAAGTACAATTTAAGAGACTTGTAAATTTTTGTGGATGCTGAAACTGCACTTAAAAAACAAAAAAATTAAACAAGCACCTCAGTAATTTTGCTTCACATATTTAAGAAATATTTTCAATGCTTATTTGTAGTTGAACCAAAAGAAAAAAAAAAGCTATTTAATTAAAGTAAAGCATTAACGAAAAACATGGAACATGCGATGCTTTTGGAAGGAATTGCATCACTTGTGTCCTTTTTTTTAAATACAGAAGTACAATTTATGAGACTTGGTAATTTTTGTGGATGCTTAAACTGCACTTGAAAAACAAAAAAATTAAACATCCACCTCAGTAGTTTTACTTCACATATGTAATAAATATTTTCAGTGCTTGTTTGTAGATGAACCCCAAAAAAAAAAAAAAAAAAGTAACAGGTGACGCCTTTGCATAGAATTGTGTCGCCTGTTCCCTTTTTTTTTTTTAAATACGAAAATATAATTTAGGAGAGTTGCAATTTTAGTAGATGCTTAAATTGCACTTAAAAAACAAAAATATTAAACAAGCACCTTAGTAATTTTGCTTCACATATTTAAGAAATATTTTCAATGTTTATTTGTAATTGAACCAAAAAAAAAAAAAAGCTATTTAATTAAAGTAAAAAATTAAATGAAAAATATGGAACAAGCGACGCTTTTGGAAGGAATTGCATCACCTGTTTCCTTTTTTTTTTAAATACAGAAGTACAATTCAAGAGACTTGCAAATTTTTGTGGATGCTTAAACTGCACTTGAAAACAAAAAATAAAACATCCACCTGAGTAATTTTGCTTCACATATTTAATAAATATTTTCAATGCTTCTTTGTAGATGAACAAAAAAAAAAAATCTAAGTAACTTAGAAAAAAAAAAAAAAAAGGAACAGGCGACACTTTTGTAAAGAATTGTGTCACCTGTTCCCTTCTTTTTAAATACAAAAATACAAATTAGGAGACTTGCAAATTTTATTGGATGCTTAAACTGCACTTGAAAAACAAAAAAATTAAACGACCATTGTAGTAATTTTGCTTCACATATTTAAGAAATATTTTATGTGCTTATTTGTAAACGAAAAAATAAAAACTATTTAATTAAAGTAAAAAATTAATTGAAAAACATGGAACGGGCGGTGATTTTAGAAGGAATAGTGTCACCTACTCTTTTTTTTTCAAAAAAAATACAAAAATACAATTTTAGACTTGCAAATCTTAGTGGATGCTTAAACTGTACTTGAAAAGAAAAACAAAATAAACAACCACCTCAGTAATTTTGTTTCACATATTTAAAAAATATTTTTAGTGCTTATTTGTAAATGAACAAAACAAAAAAACTATTTAATTAGAGTAAAAAATTAAAAAACATGGAACAGGCAATGCTTTTGGAAAGAATTGCATCGCCTATTTTCTATTTTTTTAAATATAAAAATACAATTTAAGAGACTTGCAAAATTTGTGTGGATGCTTAAATTGTACTTGAAAAACAAAAAAAAAAAAAATTAAATAACCACCTTAGTAATTTTGCTTAACATATTTAAGAGATATTTTTTGTACTTATTTGGAGGCGAACAGAAGAACAAACAAATTAAAATATAAAAAAAAAAAAAAAAAAAACAAGGAACAGGCCACACTTTTAGAATAAATTGCGTTGCCTGTTCCAATTTTTTCAAATATAAAAGTACAATTTAGGAGACTTGCAAATTTCAGCGGATGCTTAAACTGTACTTTAAAAACAAAAAAATTAAACAACTACCACAGTAATTTTGTTTAACATATTTAAGAAATATTTTCAGTGCTTATTTATAGATGAGCAAAATTTTTTTTTTTTTAAATACAAAAGTACAATTTAAGAGACTTGTAAATTTTTGTGGATGCTGAAACTGCACTTAAAAAACAAAAAAATTAAACAAGCACCTCAGTAATTTTGCTTCACATATTTAAGAAATATTTTCAATGCTTATTTGTAGTTGAACCAAAAGAAAAAAAAAAGCTATTTAATTAAAGTAAAGCATTAACGAAAAACATGGAACATGCGATGCTTTTGGAAGGAATTGCATCACTTGTGTCCTTTTTTTTAAATACAGAAGTACAATTTATGAGACTTGGTAATTTTTGTGGATGCTTAAACTGCACTTGAAAAACAAAAAAATTAAACATCCACCTCAGTAGTTTTACTTCACATATGTAATAAATATTTTCAGTGCTTGTTTGTAGATGAACCCCAAAAAAAAAAAAAAAAAAGTAACAGGTGACGCCTTTGCATAGAATTGTGTCGCCTGTTCCCTTTTTTTTTTTTAAATACGAAAATATAATTTAGGAGAGTTGCAATTTTAGTAGATGCTTAAATTGCACTTAAAAAACAAAAATATTAAACAAGCACCTTAGTAATTTTGCTTCACATATTTAAGAAATATTTTCAATGTTTATTTGTAATTGAACCAAAAAAAAAAAAAAGCTATTTAATTAAAGTAAAAAATTAAATGAAAAATATGGAACAAGCGACGCTTTTGGAAGGAATTGCATCACCTGTTTCCTTTTTTTTTTAAATACAGAAGTACAATTCAAGAGACTTGCAAATTTTTGTGGATGCTTAAACTGCACTTGAAAACAAAAAATAAAACATCCACCTGAGTAATTTTGCTTCACATATTTAATAAATATTTTCAATGCTTCTTTGTAGATGAACAAAAAAAAAAAATCTAAGTAACTTAGAAAAAAAAAAAAAAAAGGAACAGGCGACACTTTTGTAAAGAATTGTGTCACCTGTTCCCTTCTTTTTAAATACAAAAATACAAATTAGGAGACTTGCAAATTTTATTGGATGCTTAAACTGCACTTGAAAAACAAAAAAATTAAACGACCATTGTAGTAATTTTGCTTCACATATTTAAGAAATATTTTATGTGCTTATTTGTAAACGAAAAAATAAAAACTATTTAATTAAAGTAAACAATTAATTGAAAAACATGGAACGGGCGGTGATTTTAGAAGGAATAGTGTCACCTACTCTTTTTTTTTCAAAAAAAATACAAAAATACAATTTTAGACTTGCAAATCTTAGTGGATGCTTAAACTGTACTTGAAAAGAAAAACAAAATAAACAACCACCTCAGTAATTTTGTTTCACATATTTAAAAAATATTTTTAGTGCTTATTTGTAAATGAACAAAACAAAAAAACTATTTAATTAGAGTAAAAAATTAAAAAACATGGAACAGGCAATGCTTTTGGAAAGAATTGCATCGCCTATTTTCTATTTTTTTAAATATAAAAATACAATTTAAGAGACTTGCAAAATTTGTGTGGATGCTTAAGCTGTACTGGAAAAACAAAAAACTTAAACAACCACATAAGTAATTTTGCTCAACATATTTAAGAAATATTTTCAGTGCTTATTTGTAGATGAACAAAAAAAAAATTAATTAAAGTAAAAAAAAAAAAAATGGAAGGGGCGATGTTTTTGGAAAGAATTGCATCACCTGTTCCTTTTTTTTTAAATAAAAAAAATACAATTTTAGACACTTGTAAATTTTAGTGGATGCTTAAGCTGTACTTAAAAAAAAAAAAAAATTAAACAACCACCTCAATAATAGTGCTTCACATATTTAAAAAATATTTTCAGTGCTCGTTTGTAGATGAAAAAAAGAAAACAAAGTAAGTTAAGTAAAAAATAAATAAAAAACCATGGAATAGGCGACGCTTTTGGAAAGAATTGCACCGCCTGTTCCCTTTTTTAAATACAAAAATACAATTTAAGGGACTTGCAAATTTTATTGGATGCTTAAACTACACTTGAAAAACAAAAAAAATTAAACAACCACCTCACTAAATTTGCTTCACATATTTAAGAAATATTCTTAATGCTTATTTGTAGATGAAGAAAAAAAAAATAAATTAAAAAAAAAATGGTCAAGTGATGCTTTTAGAAGGAATTGCTTAATCTATTCTCTTTCTTTGAAATACAAAAATACAATTTTGGAGATTCTAAAATTTTAGTGGATGCTTAAATTGTACTTGAAAAACAAAAAAAAAAAAAAATTAAATAACCACCTTAGTAATTTTGCTTAACATATTTAAGAGATATTTTTTGTACTTATTTGGAGGCGAACAGAAGAACAAACAAATTAAAATATAAAAAAAAAAAAAAAAAAACAAGGAACAGGCCACACTTTTAGAATAAATTGCGTTGCCTGTTCCAATTTTTTCAAATATAAAAGTACAATTTAGGAGACTTGCAAATTTCAGCGGATGCTTAAACTGTACTTTAAAAACAAAAAAATTAAACAACTACCACAGTAATTTTGTTTAACATATTTAAGAAATATTTTCAGTGCTTATTTATAGATGAGCAAAATTTTTTTTTTTTTAAATACAAAAGTACAATTTAAGAGACTTGTAAATTTTTGTGGATGCTGAAACTGCACTTAAAAAACAAAAAAATTAAACAAGCACCTCAGTAATTTTGCTTCACATATTTAAGAAATATTTTCAATGCTTATTTGTAGTTGAACCAAAAGAAAAAAAAAAGCTATTTAATTAAAGTAAAGCATTAACGAAAAACATGGAACATGCGATGCTTTTGGAAGGAATTGCATCACTTGTGTCCTTTTTTTTAAATACAGAAGTACAATTTATGAGACTTGGTAATTTTTGTGGATGCTTAAACTGCACTTGAAAAACAAAAAAATTAAACATCCACCTCAGTAGTTTTACTTCACATATGTAATAAATATTTTCAGTGCTTGTTTGTAGATGAACCCCAAAAAAAAAAAAAAAAGTAACAGGTGACGCCTTTGCATAGAATTGTGTCGCCTGTTCCCTTTTTTTTTTTAAATACGAAAATATAATTTAGGAGAGTTGCAATTTTAATTAGATGCATAAACTGCACTTGAAAAACAAAAAAATTAAACGACCACCGTAGTAATTTTGCTTCACATATTTAAGAAATATTTTTAGTGCTTATTTGTAAATGAACAAAAAAAAATGATTTAATTAAAGTAAAAAATTAACTGAAAAATGTCGACTAGTCGATGATTTTCGAAAGAATTGCATCGCCTATTATTTTTTTTTTAAATACAAAAATACAATTTTAGAGACTTGCAAATTTTAGTGTATGCTTAAACTGTACTTGAAAAGAAAAACAAAATAAACAACCACCTTAGTAATTTTGCTTCACATATTTAAGAAATATTTTCATTGCTCATTTGTAAATGAATAAAAAAAAATGAATTAAAGTAAAAAATAAAAAAAAAATGGAACAGGTGATGCTTTTGGAAAGAATTGCATGCGTATTTCCTTTTTTTTTTTAAATACAAAAATACAATTTATGAGACTTGTAAAATTTTTGTTGATCTTTAAACTGAATTGGAAAAACAAAAAACTTAAACACCAACCTAAATAATCTTGCTCAACATATTTAAGAAATATTTTCAGTGATTCTTTGTAGATAAACAAAAAAATTAATAAAGGTAAAAAGAAAATGGAACAGGCGATGCTTTTGGAAAGAATTGTGTCACCTATTCCCTTTTTTGGAATTCAAAAATACAAAGAGACTTGCAAATTTTAGTGGATGCTTAAACTGAAATTGCAAAACAAAAAAATTGAACAACTACCTCAGTAATTTTGCTTCACATATTTAAGAAATATTTTCAGTACTCATTTGTAAATGAACCAAAAAAAAAAAAAACAAAAGAAGCTATTTAGTTAGAGTAAAAAATTAAATGAAAACATGGAATAGGCGACGCTTTTGGAAGGAATTGTATCACCTATTTCCCTTTTTATAAATACAAAACTACAATTTAAGAGACTTGTAAATTTTTGTGGATGCCAAAACTGCACTTGAAAGACAAAAGAAATTAAACAACCACCTCAATACTTTTGCATCACATATTTAACAAATATTTTAAGTGCCTATTTGTAGATGAAAAAAATAAATAAATAATTAATTAATTACAGTAAAAAAGGAAAAACAATGCTACGGGTGACGCTTTTAGAAAGAATTGTGTCGCCTGTTTGCTTTTTTTAATACAAAAATACAATTTAAGAGACTTGCAAATTTTAGTGGATACTTAAACTGCACTTGAAAAACCACCTCAATAATTTTGCTTCACATATTTAATAAACATTTTCAAAGCTTATTTTTACATGAACAAAAAAAGAATTTAATTATAAAAAAATGGAACAGGCAACACTTTTTAAGAAGGAATTGTGTCGCCTATTCTCTTTTTTTTTTTTTTAAATACAAAAATAAAATTTTAGAGACTTGCAAATTTAAGTGGATGCTTAAATTGTACTTGAAAAACAAAAAAAATTAAACAAGCACCTCAGCAATTTTGCTTCACATCTTTAAGTAATATTTTCAGTGCTTGTTTGTAGATGAAAAAAAGAAAAAAACTAAGTAAAGTAAAAAAATAAAAATTAAAACATGGAATCGGCAATGCTTTTGGAAAGAATTGCACCGCCTGTTCCCTTTTTTTCAAATATAAAAATACAATTTTAGAGACTTGCAAATTTTAGTGGATGCTTAAACTGCACTTGAAAAACCACTTCGGTAATTTTGCTTCACATATTTAATAAATATTTTCAGTTCTTATTTTTACATGAACAAAAAAAAATTAATTAAAAAAACATGGAATAGGTGACAGTTTTAGAAGGAATTGTGTCGCCTATTCTCTTTTTTTTTTTTTTTAAATACAAAATAGAATTTTAGCGACTTGCAAATTTAAGTGGATGCTTAAACTGTACTTGAAAAATGAAAAAAATTAAACAAGCACCTCAGCAATTTTGCTTCACATATTTAAGAAATATTTTCGGTGTGATACCAACCTAGGATGAACTGTTTCTAAACCCGTATTATATTACCCTGGATCTAATTATGTTCAAGTTCTAATGGTCACCTTGGCCCCTAACCAACCCGTGATTAGAAATCTTGGTATATAATGAAGATGCCACAATAGGTGATGGAAGGCCTATTGATAAGTCAAACTAAAACACTCATTCACTAATGGTGTTTTAGGTATTCAAAAGAACAAAGAGAATTCAATCTCACAAATAATTTTTTGTATAAAATTCAAGCTTAATTCTTATTGAAAAATAAGCCTTTAAATAGGCTACAAAGTCACGAAATAAAACCCTAAAAACAAAGGGAAAATCGGCCATACAAAAAAGTTTCCTATGGTGGCCGAAATTCTCACTCCTTTCCTAATCTAATTTAGATTAATTAATTCATTTATTTTGAATTAGAAATTAATTAATTTAAAATAAAAATAATAAAATAATAAAATAATAACTTTCCTAAACTTATTTTTCCAGCAAATAAATTAATAAAAACCAAAAAGTAATGGTAGTTTCCTAAAACAAAAAGTAGAAACAAATTAGGAAACTAAAATACTAGCTTTTTGACTAAGTTGATTTTGACCAATCGTTGACCTCTTTGAGCTCCAAATCAACTTATATACGCTTTTTAGGATGCCAAATAAGCTTATTATGGAGTCACACACGTTTCCCTTGCTTGGAGGAAAGAGAGAAAGCCAACTCAGCACAATACAGTAAAACCAACACAAAATACAACAAAAATAGGACAAATTTACTAATTGTCCGTACAACCCGTTTTGGGAGGACTTTGAAGCTTCTTTGACTTGATTCCATGTCCTCTTAGACATATGTATTGAATCCATGAAACATTGGAACCATTTCTACTTCCCAGCCTCCATAATTGCGCCAAAACCACTACTCGGGTCGGTACCGGCTTCCACCACTTGTATGTTCAAGATAGGTCTTGGATCTTTGGGTATGGACAAGCCCTTTTGAATATGAATTACTCCCTAGATAAATTCAGCAAGATTTTCCTTAAACTTCTTAGCTGGAGCCCTAGTGATCGGCCCGGTCTTCATCCGTACCGGGTAGGCAGTCTAGTGGGCTGTCGGTTGAGCGGGTTCTAGCAGCTTCGCATCACAGTGATTGTTTGTAGATGAAAAAAAGAAAAAAACTAAGTAAAGTAAAAAAAATTTCAAAAAAACATGGAATAGGCAATGCTTTTGGAAAGAATTTCACCGCCTATTCCCTGTTTTTTAATATAAAAATACAATTTTAGAGACTTGCAAATTTTAGTGGATGCTTAAACTGCACTTGAAAAACCACTTCGGTAATTTTGCTTCACATATTTAATAAATATTTTCAGTTCTTATTTTTACATGAACAAAAAAATAATTAATTAAAAAAACATGGAATAGGCTACACTTTAAGAAGGAATTTTAGAGACTTACAAATTTTAATGGATGCTTAAACTATACTTGATAAAAACAAAATTAAACAAGTACCTTACTAATTTTGCTTCACATATTTAAGAAATATTTTATGTGCTTGTTTGTAGATTAAAAAAGAAAAAAAACTAAGGTGAAAAAAGAACAAAAACTAAGTAAAGTAACAAAAAAAAAAAAAAAAAAGAATAGGTGACGCTTTTAGAAAGAATTGCGCTACCTGTTCCCTTTTTTTAATGCAAAAATACAATTTAAAAGACTTACAAATTTTATTGGATGCTTAAACTGCACTTCAAAAACAAAAAAAATTAAACAACCACCTCCGTAATTTTGCTTCACATATTTCAGAAATATTTTATATGCTTATTTGCAGATGAAGGAAAAAAAATAAAAAAAAATGGACAGGGGATGCTTTTAGAAGGAACTGCTTAGTCTATTCTCTTTTTTTTAACACAAAAATTCAATTTTAGAGACTTTCAAATTTTAGTGGATGCTTAAACTACACTTGAAAAACAAAAAAAAAAAATTAAACAACCACCTTAGTAATTTTGCTTAACATATTTAAGAAATATTTTCAGTACTTATTTGTAGATGCAAAAAAAAATAATTAAAGTAAAAAATTAAAAAAAAAAAAAGGAATAGGCGATGCTTTTGGAACGAATTGCATCGCCTGTTTCCTTTTTTTTAAATGCAAAAATACAATTTAAGAGACTTACAGGTTTTAATGAACGCTTGGACTGCGCCTCAAAAATAAAAAAATTAAACAACAACTTCAATAATTTTGCTTCATAGCCTTTAGAACTAATTGCATCGCCTATTCTTTTCTTTTTTTATTAAATACAAAAATACAATTTTAGAGACTTGTAAATTTTAGTGAATGCTTAAAATGGACTTGAAAAAAAAAAAATAGACAACCAACTTAGCAATTTTTCATCACAGATTTAAGGAATATTTTCAACACTTGTTTGTAGAAAAAGCAAAAAAAAAAAAAAAAATACGCAACAGGCGACTCTTTTGGAAAAGATTGCATCTCCTGTTTCCTTTTTTCTAAATACAAAAATAAAATTTAAAAGACCTACAGATTTTAGTGAATGCTTAAACTGCACTTCAAAAACAAAAAACATTAAACAACCACCTCAGTAATTTTGCTTCACATATTTAGGAAATATTTTAAGTGCTTATCTGTAAATTAAGAAAAATAAACCTAATTAAATAAAAAATGAACATTCAATGCTTTTACAAGGAATGCATCGCCTATTCTTGGTTTTTTAAATGCAAAAATACAATTTTACAGGCTTGCAAATTTTAGTAGATGCCTAAACTGTACTTTTAAAAAAATAAAAAATTAAATTACCACCTCAGCTATTTTGCTTCACGTATTTAAGAAATATTTTCAGTGCTAATTTGTACATGAACAAAAAAAAAAAAATCCTATTTAAGAAATATTTTCAGTGCTTATTGGTTGATGAACAAAAAGAAAACTAATTAAAAAAAAATGGAACATTCATTGCTTTTAGAAGGAATTGCATCTCATAATCTTTTTTTTTTTTTAAATAAAAAATACAATTTTGGCGGCATGCAAATTTTTGTGGATGCTTAAACTGTACTTGAAAAACAAAAAAAATTAAACAACCACCTTAGTAATTTTGCTTAACATATTTAAGAAATATTTTCAGTACTTATTTGTAGATGAAAAAAAAATAATTAAAGTAAAAAATTTAAAAAAAAAAAGGAACAGGCGATGCTTTTGGAAAGAATTGCATCGTCTGTTTCCTTTTTTTTAAATGCAAAAATACAATTTAAGAGACTTGCAGGTTTTAGTGAACGCTTGGACTGCGCCTCAAAAATAAAAAAATTAAACAACAATGTCAATAATTTTGCTTCATATGTTTAAGAAATATTTTCAGTGCTAATTTGTACATGAACAAAAAAAAAAAAAATCCTATTTAAGAAATATTTTCAGTGCTTATTGGTTGATGAACAAAAAGAAAACTAATTAAAAAAAATGGAACATTCATTGCTTTTAGAAGGAATTGCATCTCATAATCTTTTTTTTTTTAAATAAAAAATACAATTTTGGCGGCATGCAAATTTTTGTGGATGCTTAAACTGTACTTGAAAAACAAAAACAATTAAACAACCACCTTAGTAATTTTGCTTAACATATTTAAGAAATATTTTCAGTACTTATTTGTAGATGAAAAAAAAATAATTAAAGTAAAAAATAAAAAAAAAAGGAACAGGCGATGCTTTTGGAAAGAATTGCATCGTCTGTTTCCTTTTTTTTAAATGCAAAAATACAATTTAAGAGACTTGCATGTTTTAGTGAACGCTTGGACTGCGCCTCAAAAATAAAAAACTTAAACAACAATGTCAATAATTTTGCTTCATATGTTTAAGAAATATTTTCAGTGCTTATTTGTATATGAACAAAAAAAAAAAAAACTAAATAATTAAAGTAAAAATTGAAAAAAAAAATGGAACAGACGAAGCCTTTAGAACGAATTGCATCGCCTATTCTTTTCTTTTTTTATTAAATACAAAAATACAATTTTAGAGACTTGTAAATTTTAGTGAATGCTTAAAATGGACCTGAAAAAAAACGAAAAATTAGACAACCAACTTAGCAATTTTTCTTCACAGATTTAAGGAATATTTTCAACACTTGTTTGTAGAAAAAGCAAAAAAAAAAAAAAAAAAAAAAAAAAAAAAAAAAACCGCAACAGGCGACTCTTTTGGAAAGAATTGCATCTCCTGTTTCTTTTTTTCTAAATACAAAAATAAAATTTAAGAGACGTACAGATTTTAGTGAACGCTTAAACTGCACTTCAAAAACAAAAAAATTAAACAACCACCTCAGTAATTTTGCTTCACATATTTAGGAAATATTTTATGTGCTTATCTGTAAATTAAGAAAAATAAACCTAATTAAATAAAAAATGAACATTCAATGCTTTTACAAGGAATGCATCGCCTATTCTTAGTTTTTTAAATGTAAAAATACAATTTAAGAGACTTACAGGTTTTAGTGAACACTTGGACTGCGCCTCAAAAATAAAAAAATTAAACAACAATGTCAATAATTTTTCTTCATATATTTAGGAAATATTTTCAGTGCTTATTTGTATATGAACCAAAAAAAAAAAAAACTAAATAATTAAAGTAAAAATTGAAAAAAAAAATGGAACAGACGAAGCCTTTAGAACGAATTGCATCGCCTATTCTTTTCTTTTTTTATTAAATACAAAAATACAATTTTAGAGACTTGTAAATTTTAGTGAATGCTTAAAATGGACCTGAAAAAAAACAAAAAATTAGACAACCAACTTAGCAATTTTTCTTCACAGATTTAAGGAATATTTTCAACACTTGTTTGTAGAAAAAGCAAAAAAAAAAAAAAAAAAAAAAAAAAAAAACCGCAACAGGCGACTCTTTTGGAAAGAATTGCATCTCCTGTTTCCTTTTTTCTAAATACAAAAATAAAATTTAAGAGACTTACAAATTTTAGTGAACGCTTAAACTGCACTTCAAAAACAAAAAAATTAAACAACCACCTCAGTAATTTTGCTTCACATATTTAGGAAATATTTTAAGTGCTTATCTGTAAATTAAGAAAAATAAACCTAATTAAATAAAAAATGAACATTCAATGCTTTTACAAGGAATGCATCGCCTATTCTTAGTTTTTTAAATGCAAAAATACAATTTTACAGGCTTGCAAATTTTAGTGGGTGCTTAAACTGTACTTTTAAAAAAACAAAAAATTAAACTACCACCTCAGTTATTTTGCTTCACATATTTAAGAAATATTTTCAGTGCTAATTTGTACATGAACAAAAAAAAAAAAAAAGAATCCTATTTAAGAAATATTTTCAGTGCTTATTGGTTGATGAACAAAAAGAAAACTAATTAAAAAAAAATGGAACATTCATTGCTTTTAGAAGGAATTGCATCTCTTAATCTTTTTTTTTTTAAATAAAAAATACAATTTTGGCGGCATGCAAATTTTTGTGGATGCTTAAACTGTACTTGAAAAACAAAAAAAATTAAACAACTACCTTAGTAATTTTGCTTAACATATTTAAGAAATATTTTCAGTACTTATTTGTAGATGAAAAAAAAAATAATTAAAGTAAAAAATTAAAAAGAAAGGAACAGGCGATGCTTTTCGAAAGAATTGCATCGCTTGTTTTCCTTTTTTATAATGCAAAAATACAATTTAAGAGACTTACAGGTTTTAGTGAACGCTTGGATTGGGCTTCAAAAATAAAAAAATTAAACAACAACTTCAAAAATTTTGCTTCATATATTTAAGAAATATTTTTAGTGCTTATTTGTATATGAACCAAAAAAAAAAAAAAAACTAAATAATTAAAGTAAAATTTAAAAAACAAAATGGAACAGGCGAAGCCTTTAGAATGAATTGCATCGCCTATACTTTTCTTTTATTATTAAATACAAAAATACAATTTTAGAGACTTATGAATTTTAGTGAATGCTTAAAATGGACTTTAACAAAAACATAAAATTAGACAACCAACTTAGCAATTTTTCTTCACAGATTTAAGGAATATTCTCAACACTTGTTCGTAGAAAAAGCAAAAAAAAAAAAAAAAAAAAAAAACCGCAACACGGGACTCTTTTGGAAAGAATTGCATCACCTGTTTCCTTTTTTCTAAATACAAAAATAAAATTTAAGAGACTTACAGATTTTAGTGAATGCTTAAACTGCACTTCAAAAACAAAAAAATTAAACAACCACCTCAGTAATTTTACTTCACATATTTAGGAAATATTTTAAGTGCTTATCTATAAATTAAGAAAAATAAACCTTATAAATAAAAAATGAACATTCAATGCTTTTAGAAGGAATGCATCGCCTATTCTTTGTTTTTTAAATGCAAAGGTACAAGTTTACAGGCTTGCAAATTTTAGTGGATGCTTAAACTGTACTTTTAAAAAAACAAAAAATTAAACTACCACCTAAGTTATTTTGCTTCACATATTTAAGAAATATTTTCAGTACTAATTTGTACATGAACAAAAAAAAAAAAAGAATCATATTTAAGAAATATTTTCAATGCTTATTGGTTGATGAACAAAAGGAAAACTAATTAAAAAAAAAATGGAACATTCATCGCTTTTAGAATGAATTGCATCTCTTAATCTTTTTTTTTTTTAAATAAAAAATACAATTTTGGCGACATGCAAATTTTTGTGGATGCTTAAACTATACTTGAAAAACAAAAAAAATTAAACAACCACCTTAGTAATTTTACTTAACATATTTAAGAAATATTTTCAGTACTTATTTGTAGATGAAAAAAAAATAATTAAAGTAAAAAATTTAAAAAAAAAAAAGGAACAGGCGATGCTTTTGGAAAGAATTGCATCGCCTGTTTCCTTTTTTTTAAATGTAAAAATACAATTTAAGAGACTTGCAGGTTTTAGTGAACACTTGGACTGCGCCTCAAAAATAAAAGAATTAAACAACAACTTCAATAATTTTGCTTCATATATTTAAGAAATATTTTCAGTGCTTATTTGTATATGAACAAAAAAAAAAAAACTAAATAATTAAAATAAAAATTAAAAAAAAAATGGAATAGGCGAAGCTTTTAGAACGAATTGCGTCGCCTATTCTTTTCTTTTTTTATTAAATACAAAAATACAATATTAGAGACTTATAAATTTTAGTGAATGCTTAAAACGGACTTGAAAAAAAACAAAAAATTAGACAACCAACTTAGCAATTTTTGTTCAAAGATTTAAGGAATATTTTCAACACTTGTTCGTAGAAAAAGCCAAAAATAAAAAATAAAAAAATAACCGCAACAGGTGACTCTTTTGGAAAAAATTGCATCACCTTTTTCCTTTTTTCTAAATACAAAAATAAAATTTAAGAGACTTACAGATTTTAGTGAATGATTAAACTGTACTTCAAAAACAAAAAAATTAAACAACCACCTCAGTAATTTTGCTTCACATATTTAGGAAATATTTTAAGTGCTTATCTATAAATTAAGAAAAATAAACCTAATTAAATAAAAAATGAACATTCAATGCTTTTACAAGGAATGCATCGCCTATTCTTAGTTTTTTAAATGCAAAAATACAATTTTACAGGCTTGCAAATTTTAGTGGATGCTTAAACTGTACTTTTAAAAAAACAAAAAATTAAACTACCACCTAAGTTATTTTGCTTCACATATTTAAGAAATATTTTCAGTGCTAATTTGTACATGAACCAAAAAAAAAAAAAAAAGAATCCTATTTAAGAAATATTTTCAGTGCTTATTGGTTGATGAACAAAAAGAAAACTAATTAAAAAAAAAATGGAACATTCATCGCTTTTAGAAGGAATTGCATCTCTTTATCTTTTTTTTTTTTAAATAAAAAATACAATTTTGGTGACATGCAAATTTTTGTGGATGCTTAAACTGTACTTGAAAAACAAAAAAAATTAAACACCCAACTCTGTAATTTTGCTCCACATCTTTAACAAATATTTTCAGTGCTTATTTGTCGGGGAACAAAAAAAGGAAAAACTAATTAATTAAAGTAAAAAAAAAAAAATCGAACAGCCAACCCTTTTCGAAAGAATTGCACCGCCTGTTTCGTTTTTCTTCAATTCAAAAAAACAATTTAAGAAACTTGCAAATTTAAGTGAATGCTTAAACTGCACTTGAAAAACAAAAAAATTAAACAACCACCTCACTAATTTTGCTTCACATATTTAAGAAATATTTTATGTACTTATTTGTCAATGAACCAAAAAAAAAAAAAAAATTAATTAAAGTATAAAATAAAAAAAATGGAAGAGGCTATGCTTCTGGAAAGAATTTGCATCGCCTGTTCCTTTTTTTTTTTTAAATACAAAAATACAATTTTAGAGACTTTCAAATTTTAGTGGATGCTTAAACTGTACTTGAGAAAAAAAAATTTAAATAACCACCTTAGTAATTTTCCTTCACATATTTAAGAAATATTTTTAGTGCTTGTTTGTAGATGAAAAAAATAAAAAAAACTAAGGTGAAAAAAGAACAAAAACTAAGTAATGTAAAAAAAAAAAAAGAAAAAGAAAAAAAAGAATAGGTGACGCTTTTAGAAAGAATTGCGCCGCCTGTTCCTTTTTTTTAAGTGCAAAAATACAATTGAAATGACTTGAAAATTTTATTTGATGCTTAAACTGCACTTGAAAAACCAAAAAAATTAAACAACCACCTCCGCAATTTTGGTTCACATATTTCAGAAATATTTTCTGTGCTTATTTGCAGGTGAAGAAAAAAAAATAAAAAAATGGACAGGGGATGCTTTTAGAAGGAACTGCTTAGTCTATTCTCTTTTTTCTAACACCAAAATTCAATTTTAGGGACTTACAAATTTTAGTGGATGCTTAAACTGCACTTGAAAAACAAAAAAAATTAAACAATCACCTCAGTAATTTTGCTTCGCATATTTAAGAAATGTTTTAAGTGCTTATTCGTAGATGAACGAAAAAAAAATAAAAATAATTAAAGTAAAAAATAAAAAATCTCGGAACAAGCGACACTTATGATAAAAATTGCATCGCCTGTTCTCTTTTTTTTTTTTTTTTTTTTAAATACAAAAATACAATTAAAGAGACATGCAAATTTTAGTGGATGCTTAAACTGCACTTGAAAAACAAAAAAGTTAAACAACCACCTTAATAATTTTACTTCAAATATTTAAGAAATATTTTTAATGCTAGTTTGTAGATGAACAAAAAAAAAAAGAAATCTATTTAAGAAATATTTTCAATGCTTATTGTTAGATGAACACAAAGAAAATTAATTAAAAAAATGGAACATTCAACGTTTTAGAAGGAATTGTGTCGCTTATTCTCTTTTTTTAAATACAAAACTACAATTTTAGGGACTTAGAAATTTTTGTGGATGATTAAAAAGTACTTGAGAAACAAAAATAATTAAACACCCAACTCAGAATTTTGATTCACATCTTTAAGAAATATTTTCAATGCTTATTTGTGGATGAACAAAAAAAAAAAAAAAACAAAAAAAAGAAAAACAAATTCATTAAACAAATTCAATGCTTATTTTGATTCAATGCTTTTTGAAAGAATTTTACCGCCTGTTCCTTTTTTTTTAAATGCCAAAAAAACAACTTAAGAGACTTGCAAATTTTAGTGGATGCTTAAACTGCAGTTGGAAAACAAAAAAACTAAACAACAACCTTAGTAATTTTGCTTCAAATATTTAAAAAATATTTTCAGTGCTTGTTTGTAGATGAACCTTAAAAAAAAAAAAAGATAATTAAAGTTAAAAAAAAAAAAGCACGCAACAAGCGATGCATATGGAAAGAATTGTGTCGCCTGTTCCCTTTTTTTTTAAATGCAAAAATTAAGGAGACATGCAAATTTTAGCGGATGCTTAAACTAGATTTGAAAAACAAAAAAACTAAACAACTACCTCAGTAATTTTGCTTCGCATATTTAAGAAATGTTTTCAGCATTTATTTATCGATGAACCAAAAAAAAATAATAATTAAAGTAAAAAATAAAAAATAAAAAAGCACAGAAGAGGCGATGCTTATGGAAAGAATTATGTTACTTGTTGCTTTTTTTTTTTTAAATGCAAAAATACAATTAAAAGAGACTTGCAAATTTTAGTGGATGCTAAACTGCACTTGAAAAACAAAAACAAAATTAAACAACCACCTCATTAATATTGCTTCAAATATTTAAGAAATATTTTCAGTGCTAATTTGTAGGTGAAACAAAACAAATAAATAAATAAAAACCTATTTAAGAAATATTTTCAGTGCTTATTGGTGGATGAACCAAAAAAAAAAATAATAATTAAAAAAAATTGAATATTCAATGCTTTCAGAAGCAATTGCATGACTTATTCTCTTTTTTTTTTTTTCTTTAAATAAAAAAATACAATTTTAGAGACATGGAAATTTTTGTGGGTGTCTAAACTGTACTTGAAAAACAAGAAAAGTTAAACACCCAATTCAGTAATTTTGATTCACATCTTTAAGAAATATTGTCCCCTTTTTTTAGATACAAAAATACAATTAAAGACACTTGCAAATTTTAGTGGATGCTTAAACTGCACTTGAAAAACAAAAAAAAAAATTAAACAACGACCTCATTAATTTTGCTTCAAATATTTAAGAAATATTTTCAGTGCTAATTTGTAGGTGAACCAAAACAAATAAATAAATAAAAACCTATTTAAGAAATATTTTCAGTGCTTATTGGTAGATGAACAAAAAGAAAACTAATTAAAAAAAACAAAGGGAACATTCAACGCTTTTAGAAGGAATTGCATTGCTTATTGTCCTTTTTTTTTTTAAATACAAAAAATACAATTTTAGAGACATGAAAATTTTTGTGGATGCTTAAACTATACTTGAAAAACAAAAAAAATTAAACACCCAACTTTGTAATTTTGCTCCACATCTTTAACAAATATTTTCAGTGCTTATTTGTGGTCGAACAAGAAAAAGAAAAACTAATTAATTAAAGTAAAAAAAAAAAATTTGAACAGGTGATACTTTTCAAAAGAATTGCATCACCTGTTCTCTTTTTTTTTAAATACAAAAAAATAATTTAAGAAACTTGCAAATTTAAGTGAATGCTTAAACTGCACTTGAAAAACAAAAAAAATAAACAACCACCTCAGTAATTTTGCTTAACATATTTAAGAAATATTTTCAGTGTTTATTTGTAGATAAACAAAAAAAAAATAATTAAAGTAAAAAACAAAAAATCATGAAACAAGCGACACTTATGATAAGAATTGCGTCGCCTGTTCACTTTTTTTTTTTTAAATACAAAAATACAATTAAATAGACTTGCAAAATTTAGTGGATGCTTAAACTGCATTTGAAAAACAAAAAAATTAAACAACCACCTCAGTAATTTTGCTTCACATATTTAAGAAATATTTTCAGTACTTATTTCTAGATGAACAAAAAAAATAAAATAAATAATTAAAGTAAAAAATAAAAAATAAAAAACACGGAACAGGCAACGATTATGGAAATACAAAAATACAATTAAAGAGACTTGCAAATTTTGGTGGATGCTTAAACTGTACTTGAAAAACAAAAAAATTAAACAATCACCTTAGTAATTTTGCTTGAAATATTTAGGAAATATTTTCAGTGCTAATTTGTAGATGAACAAAAAAAAAAAAAAAAAAAAAAAGAAACCTATTAGAGAAATATTTTCAGTGCTTATTGGTAGATGAACAAAAGGAAACCTAATTAAAAAAAACAAAAGTGGAACATTCAACGCTTTTAGAAGGAATTGCGTCACTTATTCTCCTTTTTTTGAATACAAAAATACAGTTTTAGAGACTTGGAAATTTTTGTGGATGCTTAAACAGTACTTGAAAAACAAAAAAAAATTAAACACCCAACTCAGTAATTTTGATTCACATCTTTAAGAAATATTTTCAATGCTTATTCATGGATGAACAAAAAAAAAAAAACTAATTAATTAAAGTAAAAAAAAAATCGAACAGGGGACGCTTTTCGAAAGAATTGCACCACCTGTACCTTTTTTTTAGATACAAAAAAACAATTTAAGAGACTTGCAAATTTTAGTGGATGCTTAAACTGCATTAGAAAAACAAAAAAATTAAACAACCACCCCAATAATTTTGCATCACATATTTAGGAAATATTTTCAGTGCTTATTTGTAGATGAACAAAAAAATAATAATAATAATTAAAGTTAAAAAAAAACATGGAACAGGCGATGCTTATGGAAAGAATTGTGTCTCATGTTCCCTTTTTTTAAATACAAAAATACAATTAAGGAGACATGTAAATTTTAGTGGATACTTAAACTGCATTTGAAAAATAAAAAAATTAAACAACCATCTCAATATTTTTGCTTCAAATATTTTCAGCGCTTATTTGTAGATGAACCAAAAAAATAAATTAATATAAGTAAAAAATTTCAAAAAACATGCAACTCGCGACGCTCTTGGAAAGAATTACGTTGCCTATTCCCTTTTTTTTTTAAATACAAAAGTACAATTAAAGAGACTTGAAAAGTTTAGTGAAAACTTAAACTGTACTTCAAAAAAAAATAAATAAATAAACAGCCACCTCAGTAATTTTGCTTCACATAATTAAGAAATATTTTCCGTACTTATTGGTAGATGAACAAAAAGAAAACTAATTAAAAAAATGAAACAGGCAACGCTTTTAGAAGGAATTGCATCACCTATTCTCTTTTTTTTTTTTAAATACAAAAATACAATTTTAGAGACTTGAAAATTTTAGTGGATGCTTAAATTGTATTTTAAAAACAAAAAAAATGAAAAAAATAAACAATCACCTCAATAATTTTGCTACACATATTTAAGAAATATTTTCAATGCTTATTTGTAGGTGAAACCAAAATAAATAAATAAATAAACAATTAAAATAAAATAAAAATGGAACAGGCGACACATTATAATTGAAAAAATTGAAAATCAATTAATGTCTTAATTGAAAAAATAAAAAAAAGCTCTGAGCCTCTCTCACCCCACCATTGGAAAATCCAACTTGGAAAATTTCGTTGAAATTTGGAATCTCAACTGATAAACCATGGGTCAGAGTAGGATTCATTTAATGCAAAAAAGATAATTTCCCATGTATCAATGTAATCAAAATAATTAAAAGAGTAATTTGACATATTGGTATCACCAAGAATGGCAATTTGTTTTGATTGATAGGGGAGTTGACCCCTATCTTCAAGGGTAATGATTTTTTGAATCCAAAATTTATGGTAGTATAATATTTGGTATGTTTACTAATTTGGTATGTTGAAGAATAGTAGTATAATATTTAAGGTTTGCCCCTAAAGTTTTAGGGATAGAATAAAAATTTGGGGGAAAAATTGATTAACAATTTGAGTAACTGTAGGAATTTTTCCGAAGGAAGGTTCAACATAGAACAATAGATGACTGGCAATGTCAAAATATGGAGATCCTCTTAGTTGCATTTGACTGATTAGGATGAATGGTTGACTAGGAATTAAACTATATGGATTCTATGATTGGACTAAAGCTGATTGATAATTAAGCTGGCTTTGTGTGATTGGCTAAGATAAGTAGGATGCTTCGGCTTCAATTATTTTGTTGTGATCTGATTGAGGAGTCAAGGTGTTGATTGGTTTATTTTTACTTGGTTTAGGGGTTTTTTAGGCTGGTTTAGGGGTTGATAACTCCTTTTGTTGTTTCCGAGATAGAGCGGTTTAGGAACTTTTCCCTATAGAAATTCACGGGTTAGGAAATCAGGAATACAATTTTGAGTACCTTGGATGTTTGCAATTTCAAAGTAAAAAATACTTAGTATAGCTTGCCATCTAGCAAAAATTTGTTTTGATGCAATATTTTGAACATAGTTTTCTAAAACATATTTGCCACTTTGACAATCGATACATATAAAAAAAAATTTGATTAAGTAAATCATCTTAAAATTTAGATATACATAGTACTAAAGACAAAATTTCTTTTTTAATAGTACTATAATTTATTGGAGTAGAAGTCCATGCTCCATAATGAAAACGGATTATTTGTTATGGGGAAATCAGGAGTGATTTTTTGAAGTAGAATTCCTCCAAATCCAATGTCAGGGGCATCAGTTTTTGAATGATTTTGAATGAATTAGCTGAAGGAATACCAAGACAAGGAAGAGTCTTAACATGAGTTTTGATTTCTTGGATTAATTTGGTGTGAGCCCAAGACCAAGGTGGGGGATGTGATTTTAACCTATCAAATAAAGGTTTACATTTTATTCTCAAATTACTATAAAATTCTGCGATATAGTTTAAAGATCTTAAAAAGCTTTGGGGTTGAGTTTTATCTAAAATTTCATCTAGAAATTTATTAGCAAATTCTATTGCTCTAGTGATTGGAATAATCTGGGATTGGCAAATATTGAATCCTAGAAATTTAATTTTGGACTAGAATAATTTTAATTTAGGAGCTGAAACAACTAAACCATGTTTTTTGACAATGTCTAAAAACATTCTTAGGTGTTTCCAATGTTGATCAATTGATTGAGAATAAACCAGAACATCATCAATATAGACAATGGTAAAATGATGGCAATTATTAAAAATGTTGTTCGTTATGTTTTGAAACTCACTTGGAGCATTTTTTTAATCCAAAAGGCATGACATTCCATTCATAATGACCAAACGAAGTTACAAATGTAGTTTTCTATTTATCTTCTTCACTGATTTCAATTTGCCAGAAACCAGATTTCATGTCAAATTTGGAGAAAATAGTGGCTTGATTAAATCGATTGATTAAGTCTTTTTTATTTGGGATAGGATATCTAATCCATTTCAAACATTTGTTTAATAGTTTATAATTGATTACTAATCTAGGCGATCCTCTTTCGAGTTTAGCATTTTTTTGAACATAAAAAGTGGAACAAGACCAAGGAGATTTACTTTCTCAAACTAATTTTTTAGCTAGTAAGTCTTTTATTTCAAGTTTGCAATATTTCATTAATTCTTCATTCATTTGGATTGCTCTTGATTTAGTTGGAATATTTCTTTCATCAAAGTCTTTTTCATATGGAAGTTTCACTATATATTTTGATCTATGCCATAAGGCATTTGGTATGTCAGCACAAACCTCTTTGATTAAATGATTTTGAAAATCTGTTATTTTTTGTCATAGATAAGAATTAGATAGTTGAATTTCGATTTGTTTGTATTTGACCTCGTCCTTTAAAAAGTGCAAAGGTTTAGTTTTATTTTGGATTTGATTAATTGTTTTTGAGATTGAATCTTCTTTTAATGTTTGAATATTAGTTGATTTTTGTAAGAATTCAAATTTAACTTTTTCTCCTAAAGGATGACTGATTATTCCATCATTTTCTATTCTGAAAGGGTACAACAAGGAAATAAATGGGATTCCTAAAATTACCTGATCTATTATGTTTCTAACAAGGACAGACGATATTTTCAAACAAATTTTATTATGACAAATATGTGCTTTACGGATTTCATATTTTAAATCCATTTTGCTTCCATTAGCAGATGATAATTTTTCTTTAGTGTTAGTGTAATATTTGCTGGGTATAAGACCTTCCTGGATACAATTTAAATTAGCACCCGAATCTAAAAGTGCAATTGTAGTAAATTGAAAATCATAAAAAAACTAGTCGAACATAGACAATCACATACTAGAGATAAAAAAGAACATATATGGCAAAACTGGAAACATTTAATGTTACAAATTCAATCTGATATCTAAAATTGTATTTTCATACTTGAAAAAAAAAGAGAATCGGCGATGCAATTCTTTCTAAAAGCGTCGCCTATTCCATTTTTTTTAATTATTATTATTATTATTTTTTTGTTCATGTCCAAATAAGCACTCAAAATATTTCTTAAATAGGTGAAGTAAAGTTACAGAGGTGGTTATTTAATTGTTTTTGTTTTTCAAGTATAATTTAAGCATCCATTAAGATTTGCAAATCTCTAAAATTGTGTTTTTGTATTTAAAACAAAAAAAAAAAAAAAAAAGAGAATAGGCGATGCAATTCCTTCTAAAAACATCGGCTGTTTCTTTTTTTTTTTTTACTTTAATTAATTAGTTTTTTTTTTTTCATCTACAAGTGAGCACTGAAAATATTTCTTAAATATGTAAAGCAGAATTGCTGAGGTGATTGTTTTATTTTTTTGTTTTTCAATTGCAGTTTAAGCATCCACTAAAAATTTGCATGTCTCTTGAATTGTATTTTTGTATTTAAAATAAAGGGAATAGTCGACGCAATTCTTTGCAAAAACGTCGCCTGTTCCTTTTTTTTTTCTTGCATTAATTAGGTTTTTTTTTTTTTTAGTTCATTTACAAATAAGCACTGAAAATATTTCTTAAATATATGGAGCAAAATTACTGAGGTGGTTGTTTAATTTTTTTTGTTTTTCATGTGCAGTTTAAGCACCAACTAAAATTTCCAAGTCTCTTAAATTATATTTTTGCATTAAAAAACAAGGTAACATGCGAAATAATTCTTTCCAAAAGCGTCGCCTGTTCTGTGGTTTTTTTTTTATTTTTTCCTTTAATTATATATATATATTTTTGTTCATATGTAAACAAGCACTGAAAATATTTCTTAAATATGTGAAGCAAAATTAATGAGGTCGTTGTTTATTTTTTTTTTTTTTGTTTTTCAACTGCAGTTTAAGCATCCAATAAAATTTGTAAGTCTCTAAAATTGTATTTTTTGTATTTAAAAAAAAAAGAGAATAGGCAATTAATACGAACCTAGGACGACTTGCTCCTAAGCCCGTATTAGATTAGCCCGGATCTAATTATGTTCAGGTTCTAATGGTCACCTTGACCGCTAACCAACTTTTGATTAGAAACCTTGGTATGTGATGAAGACGCCACAATAGGTGATGGATATCCTATTGATAAGTCAAAACTAAAATACTCATTTACTAATGGTGTTTTAGGTGTTCAAAGAGAACAAAAAGAATTCAATCTCACAAATAAATTTCTGTATAAAATTCAAGTTTATTTCTCCTTGAAAAATAAGCCTTTAAATAGGCTAAGATTAGAAAGCAAAATCCCTACAAAATTAATTCAAAACCGGACACAAAGTGTTGAGAAAAAGAAAGTAGAGAAAAGGAAAGTGCCTAATTTTTCTTAGTTTCCTAAACTAATTTGGATTAATTAATTCATTTATTTTGAAATTGGAATTAATTAATTTATAATTGAAATACTAAAATAATAAATTTTGTAAACTTATTTTTCCAGCAAATAAATAAATAAAAATCAAAATAAAAGACTAATTTCCTAAAACAAAAAGTCAAAATCAAATTCAGAAACTAGTTGACTAGTTTGACTACTAAGATATTTTTGATCAATCTCCAGCTTGTTTAGGCTCCAAATCAGCTTCCATATGCCATGAAGGATGCCAAATATGATTAATAATGATTCCCACACATTGCCTCTTGATTGGAATAAGACAAACAAGAAGGAAAGTCAAAGCCAGCGGCAAAACAGCATATTTTCGGCCAAATTGAGATGCTGTTCGTACAAGTCCTTTTTAGATGCTTTTGATTCTGCCTTGGCTTGATTCCATATCCTCTTAATGATATTCATTGAGTTTATGAAGTGTTAGAACCATTCCTTGCTGCCCAGAGTCCAAATTTGTTCGAAAATAACTACTCGGGTCCTTATCGGTATCCACCACTTGGAGACCTAAAACGGACATTGTATTTTCAGGTATTGTCATGCCCTCTTAAGATTGAATCACTCCAGGAATAAAGCCAACCAAGTTGTCCTTAAATCTATTAACTTGTGCCCTAGTGATTGGCCCTATCTTCATTTGTATAGGACCTATACCCTAGCGGATAGTCGGTTGAACGGACACGGGCAGAATCACATCAGCGATGCAATTCCTTCCAAAAGCATCGCTTATTCCATATTTTTTGTTTTATCATTTTTTACTTTAATTAATTGGTTTTTTTTTTTTTGTTCATCTACAAATAAGCCCTGAAAATATTTCTTCAATTTGTGAAACAAAATTATTGAGGTGGTTATTTAATTTTTTTGTTATCCAAGTGCAAATTAAGTGTCCACTAAAATTTGCAAGTCTCTTTAATTGTATTTTTGTATTTAAAAAAAAAGGGAACAGGCAATGCAATTCTTTCCATAACCGTCACTTGTTCCATTTTTTTTTTATTTACTTTATTTTCTTTTGTTCATCTACAAATAAGCACTGAAAATATTTCTTAAATACGTGAAGCAAAATTACTGAAGTGGTTGTTTAATGTTTTTGTTTTTCAAGTCCAGTTTAAGCATCCACTAAAATTTTCAGTCTTTTAAACTGTTTTTTTTGCATTTAAAAATAAGGGAAGCAGGAGGTTCAATTATTTCGAAAGTGTCGTCTGTTTGATTTTTTTTACTTTAATTAATTTGTTTTTTTTTTTTTTTGGTTCATCCACAAATAAGTACTGAAAATATTTCTTAAAGATGTGAAGCAAAATTACTGCATTGGGTGTTTAATTTTTTTTGTTTTCAAGTACAGTTTAAGCATTGATAAAAATTTGCGAGTCTCTAAAATTATATTTTCGTATTTAGAAAAAAGAGAATAAGCGACGAAATTCCTTCTAAAAGCGTTGATTGTTCCATTTTTTTTTAATTAGTTTTATTTTTGTTCATCTACCAATAAGCACTTAAAATATTTCTTAAATAATTTTTTTTTCCTTCATCAACAAATTAGCACTGAAAATATTTCTTAAATATTTGAAGCAAAATTACTGAGATGGTTGTTTAATTTTTTTTGTTTTTCAAGTGCAGTTTAAGCATCCACTAAAATTTGAAAGTCTCTTTTATTACATTTTTGTATTTAAAAAAATAAAAAGAACAGGCGACACAATTCTTTCCGTAAGCGTCACTTGTTCCTTGTTTTTTTATTTAATTATTATTATTATTTTTTTTTGTTCATCTACAAATAAGCACGGAAAATATTTTTTAAATATGTGAGGCAAAATTACTGAGGTGGTTGTTTAATTTTTTCGTTTTTTAAATGCAGTTTAAGCATCCACTCCAATTTGCAGGTCCCTAAAATTGTATTGTTGTATTTAGCAAAAAGAGAATAGGCTACATACTTCCTTCAAAAAGCGTCGCCTGTTCCATTTTTTTTTTAATTTTTTACTTTAATTATATATATATTTTTTTTGTTTGGTTCATCTACAAGTGTGCACTGAAAATATTTCTTAATTATGTGAAGCAATATTACTGAGGTCGTTATTTATTTTTTTTTCTTTTCAAGTGTAGTTTAAGCATCTGCTAAAATTTGTAAGTCTCCTAAATTGTATCTTATTATTTAAAAAAAAAAGGGAATAGGCGATGCAATTCTTTCCAAAAGCCTCGCCTGTTCCATTTTTTTGTTTTACTCTAATTAATTAGTTCTTTTTTTCTTTTTTTTTTTCATTTACAAAAAGCAGTGAAAATATTTCTTAAAGATGTGAAGCAAAATTACTGAGTTGGTTGTTTAATTTTCCTTTTTAATTTTTGAAGTATAATTTTGAGCATCCACTAAAATTTACAACTCTCTTAAATTGTATTTTTGTATTAAAAAACAAAGGAACAAGCAACACAATGCTTTCCAAAAGCGTCGCCTGTTCCGTGGGTTTTTTTTTTTTTGTGGGATCATCCACAAATAAGCATAGAAAATATTTCTTAAACATGTGCAGGGAAATTATTGAGGTGGTTTTTTAATTTTTTTTTTTTTTGTTTTTCAAGTACAGTTTAAGCATCCGATAAAATTTGCAAATCTCTCAAATTGTATTTTTGTATTTAAAAAAAAAAAAAAGAGAATAGGCAACGCAATTCCTTCTAAAAGCATTGTCTGTTCCATGTTTTGTTTTTTTTAATTACTTTTCTTCTTGTTCATCAACCAAAAAGCACGAAAAATATTTCTTAAATATGTGAAGCAAAATTACTGAGGTGGTTGTTTAATTTTTTTTTTTATATACAGTTTAAGCATCCACTAATTTACAAGTCTTTAAAATTGTATTTTTTGTATTAAAATTGTATTTTCTTCGTGTATTTTTCAGTTCATATAATCAAAATAGATATTTTCAATATTTTCCTTATATTACTTGACTAGTTCTACCGCCTTCAATATATTTTATTTAATCGTTAATTGTTCTTGGCTGGCTTTGCCGCCTCTTCCATTATTATTCTCTGCGTTTATCCTTTAACACTCTTCACTACACTCTTCACTAGTTATCCTTCTTGTTGTTGGTATCAGAGCCATAAGTGTTCCGATCTATATCTTGCTACTTCCTTTGGCACCCGTAAAGTGTTATATCCGCTTAATTTATTTAGCTTCATATTTACTTTTTGAATCTTTATTTCTTTGATTTACTCTTGTTATATTACACTGTTCTTTTCCTTGCTGAACAATAAATCCGAGTCTGAACTATAAATCCCAGGAGAGGTCTAAAAGGATGTCAGTATGAGAGGTTTAGGAACAGGATGGAGTGATATATGCAATAGTAAGTTTAAGCCTATAATGTTTTAGGATTTAAAATTTTAAAATGGATAGATTATTTAGGTCTAATTCTTCTACTAGTTCTAGATTAAGTACTAGTTCTAGATCACCACTAGATGGAAATAACATACCAGACATAATCAATGAAGAACATTATAGTTTCCCTTCTAATGAACAACACATAGATCAAGAAACTGAAAAAGATTTACAAAGAATTAAAATACAAGAATTAGAAAGTGAATTAAAATAATTAAAGTTAGAAAATGAAATTAAAAATTTCAAATTAAAATCAATTCATAACAATGGACAGGTTAGTCAACCTCATTACAATGATGAAGAAATTCAATCAATTCAATCACCTACAGCTTCAGATTTTATAGATCACCTATTAAACACACTTAATAAATCATTTAAACCCAATTGGAAAGTATTAGATACAGAGATGATGTCTGTTAAAAATAATGAAAAACTATTGAAATATAGACGATCATATACTAGACATCAAAAAGAACATATATGGTAAAGCTGGAAACATTTGATGTTACAGATTCAATCTAATATCAAATTTTTCGACTTCCTTAAAAGATTTAAAAACATTAACTGAAGAAAAATGGATTACAACATATAAATCAACAATTTTATGTAGTCATCCTCCAGTTGAAAAGATAATAATTCCTCACCAAAATAGTCAAATCATCTTTTCAACTGGAGGATGACTACATAAAATTTACTCACGAAAAATTATAATGTTACTTTCATTAAAATCAATTCTCTATCAGTTCCGATAAATTATATGAATGGAATATTGATGGATTAAAAGAACAAAAAATCTTAAATAAATTACATCATATATCCATGGTTGCTAATAGTTATTTTACTAATCAAAACCTTGCATAACCTGAAATTGTTGAATTATTAGTCATAGGATTTACCAATACATTACACTATTGGTGGTCAATAGTCATTCATTGATGCGAATCCGTCCTTACCCGCACAACCGACAACCAGCTAGGGTGCTGACCTGATACGGATGAAGACCGGGATGATCACTAAGGATCAAGCTAAGAGGTTTAAGTAAAACTTACTGCATTTATCTAGGGGTAATTCATTCTCAAAAGGGCTGGTCCATACCCGAAGATCCGAGACTTATTTTGATCATACAAGTGATGGAAGCCGATAAGGATCCGGCTAGCGGTTTTGGTGCATTTATGGAGTTCGGGCAGTATGAAATGGTTCCAATGCTTCATGGATTCAATACATATGTCTAAGAGGTCATGGAATCAAGTCAAGGCAGCTTCAAAGGCAACCAAAAGGGGTTGTGCGCATGGCATGAAAATTTGGCTGGTTTTACTGTTTTTCTTGCTGTCTTTACTGTATTTTGCTGAGTTGGCTTTTTCTCTTTCTTCCAAGCAAGGGCAATGTGTGGGACTCCATGATGATCCTATCTGGCATCCTACAAAGCATATGGAAGCTGATTTGGAGCTAAAATTGGTCAAAGTCAACTTCGTCAAAAAGATAGTATTTTAGTTTCCTAATTTGATTTCTACTTTTTGTTTTAGGAAATTACCTTTACTTTTGGTTTTTATTTATTTATTTACTGGACAAATAAGTTTAGGACATTTATTATTTTGTTCTCTTCATTGTAAATTAATTAATTTCTAATTCAAATAAAGGAATTAATTAATCAAAATTAGATTAGGAAAGAAGAGAGAAAATTCAACCACATTAGGAAACAACAAGTATGGTCGGTTTTTGCCTTAATTTTTAGGGTTTTATTTTGTTTTCGCTTAGCCTATAAAAGGGCTTGTTTTTAAGGAAGAACACATCATTAATAATATTCAAAATTTATTTTGTGAAATTGAATTTCTCTTTGTTCTTTTGAGCACCTAAATCACCATTAGAGAGTGAGTGTTTTAGTTTTGACTTATCAATAGGATATCCATCACCTATTGTGGCGTCTTCAATATACCAAGGTTTCTAATCACAGGTTTTTTAGGGGTTAAGGTGACCATTAGAACTTGAACATAATTAGATCTGAGCTAATATAATACGGGTTCAGGCGTAGGTCGTCTTAGGTTCGTATCATTTAGTATCAGAGCCGAATTTTGTTCAAGTTTGATCTATCTTTATTTGCTTTATTTGTTTTATTTGTTTTTGTGTTATTCTGCAATTTTATCATTAGGTTAAGGTTGCTTCTATCATCATACATGTTCTACATATTCAAAATAAATAAATAAATAAATAAATAAAATCGCAGTCCTAGTTGAATTGGGTTTCCTATATTTTATCGTATTTTTTGCTTCCTAGTTTGTTGGTTGTTTTTCATCATTGTTCTTGTTACTTTGGTTTATTTTTTTTATTTTATTCACTTTTTTAGTGTTAAATATTGCATTCATATATTAAAAAAAAAAAGAGTGTGTTTACGGCAATATAGAAAAGAAAAAAAAAATTGCACAATTTGTATTTTGTTTTGGAGGTCACGGGTTTGGTGATTATTTGGTGTTGGAATTGCAATTTTGGTGTTGATTCTTGCTACTGCAGTTGTCTTATGTTCTGTGAGTAAAAAAATAAATAAATAAATACAAAATAAAAAAGCCAAATAAAAAAAAAATTTCAGTTTGTTGAATTTGGTGTTGAAATTTGTTGCTGGAAATTTCTTGGAGCTGCTGATTTGTTGATTATTTATTCAATATTTGGAGTTTCTAGAGAATTATTTTTGTTGTTGGATAATTGAATTTTGGGTACCTAAATTATTTGGATTAAAATTTGTTAAAGGATTTGATACAAAACTAGAATTACAAGAACAACAACCAACACTATTCTTTAATTTTGTTTAAATTGATTCTTGTTTCTGTTTGAAATTCTTTTTCTAAATTTTTATTCTTGAATCCTAAATTTTTTACCATCTGATCCAGTTCTTATTTATTCCAAAATTTGCTTTGCTCAATTGCTTTATTTTTGTTTAGAAAAGCCGAGAATTAGGTGTTTAAAATTCACTCGGTATTGTTTGCTTTTTGCTACTGATTTGTTGATAAGTTTAATTAAAACATACTTATGATCTAATTGTTGTTTTGTTGGTGTTTTAATTAGAATTTTGAGATAATTCTTTGAGTGGAAAAAGGCAAGAGTGTGTGGGCTTAAAAGAGGGTAAAAGCTGAAACAAGTGTGAAAGCACGAATGTCGAGACCTTGATTGAGTGAAACACATGAGGGAGTGATTTTTAGTGAGAATTTATTTTATTTTGCATTATTTATACTAACATGGTAGATTCAAGGTTGAGGAGAGAAGATCCACCACTAAGAGTTAATGAAGAAGAATCCGTAGGATTCCATGGTGAGCTACGGGAAGTGGTGAGCAAACAGACATGAGGGCTATCTTGGAACAATTACAGCGGATGAATGCTCAATTTGACCACATATATCAAAGGATGGACCGAATAAAAACATCTCATGGTGGACCAAATTTGAGGCAAGAGTTCCATGGAGGTCGAGGAGGCAATGGACGACTTAGAAAGGAGTTTGAAAAGGGAAATTTTGGAGATGATTTCGAGGAAGAAATGGATGAAACACTTGCTGTCCAAGAGAGGCTAGGCTGTGGGAGACATAGGAGAGAGGAGGTAGATGATGATCTTGGAAATATCAAGGTAAACATTTCACCTTTCATGCGAAAAAGTGACCCGGAAGCTTACTTGGAATGGGAAGAACGAATGGAGATGATTTTTGATTGCCACAACTATTCGGAGGCTAAGAAGGTGAAATTGGCACCAATGGAGTTTGGACATTATGCACTCCAGTGGTGGACTAATGAGCAAAGCACCTGAAGGAGAGTAGGTGATGAATTGATCATTACATGGCGAACAAATGAAAGGAGCCATGAGGAAACGATTTGTACCATCACATTATCAGATGTTGCTGCATCAAAGGTTTCAATCTTTATCTCAAAGAAATAGGTCCATGGAAGATTACTACAAGGAGATGGTGATGCTCATGATGAGGTTGAGCATGAATGAAGATAGAGAAGCAACCATGGCAAGGTTCCTTGGTGGTTTGAATTGTGAGATAGCCAATCAACTAGAATTGCAACAATATGTGGAATTGGAGGAGATGTTGCATGTGGCTATTAAATTAGACCATCAATTCAAGAGGAGGGGTGTAGGCTCACAGTTTGGGGGTGTTTCCAACAGTGGAAGATCAAATCCAAGTGCTTAGAGAAGCAATCCCACCTTTGAAGCAAGACAAAATCCGAAGCTAGGTAAAGAGAGCTCCAATTGGCCAATGAAGGATGTGAAAGCTGAATATGTCCAAGCACCAAAGAATGAGGTAAAATCTGAACCTAAACTTTCAAGATCTAGAAAAATTATTATTTTTTAAGTGCTAGAGACGAGGACACATCGCTAGCCAAGGCTTAAATAGAAGAATCATGGTGTTAAAGGGGTGAGCTAGAATCAAATAGTGAGGAAAGCGAAGATGAAACCGAGCAAGGAGAAGAAGACTTTGAGGATGAAGCCGAAACCTTTCATGCAGCCAATGCCAAATTAAACTTGGTTTCTAGGAGAGTACTTGCTGTATACAAGGATGAGGATCAAGTTCAAAGGGAAAACATCTTCCACACCTGATGTGAAATCCAAGGTAAGATTTGTAGCATGATAATTGATAATGGAAGTCGTACAAATGTAATTAGTAACATTGTGGTTGATAAATTAGGCTTAACAACTATTAAACATCCTGAACCATATAGATTACAATGGCTTAATGATAGTGGTGAAATGAAAGTGAATAAACAAGCCAAGGTAAAATGTAGCATAGATAAATATGTGGATGTTGTTTTATGTGATGTTGTGCCTAAGCATGCCGAACATATTGTATTAGGTAGACCATGGTAATTTGATAAAGATGCTACTCATTATGGTCGAGAAAATTGTATTTTTTTTTTTTTTTGATTTAAAGGTAAGAAGGTCAAGCTGGAGCCATTGACTCCCAAGGAAGTATATAGAGACCAATTGCAAATACAACAAAGGAGGGAGGCCGAAAAACTCAAGAAGAAAGCTAGTATGGCACCAATGGCTTCACCATCTATCCAAAAATGTAAGTCTGAGTTTGCTATCCAAGGTAAGCATTCTAAAACACAAATTAAATGGAAAAATCATGAGAAAGTCGAAAGTGGAGTGAGAAAAATAGAGAAAGCCGAGAGACAAGGTGAGAAACTCGAGAGAGAGGGAGAATGTGTGGTGGCTGAGAGAGAGAAAGGAAAAGAAAGGAAAAATAAAAATTTTTATTTGAGTTTTGGGGATGTTAATAAAGCTATCTTGAGTAAGAAACCATTGCTGGTCATGGTTTATAAAGATAATTATTTTAATGATTAGGCTAACTTTGAAGAACTTGAATTGCCAAGTTCAATTCTTTCTCTTTTGCAAGATTTTGGAGATGTCTTTCTAGATGAAATTCCAAATGGATTACCACCTATTAGAGGAATTGAACATCAAATTGACTTTGTTCGAGGGGCTGTCATACCAAATAGACCTGCATATAGAAGTAATCCCGAAAAAACAAAGAAGCTACAAATGCAGGTAAGTGAGTTACTTGATAAATGTTACATTCGTGAGAGTATGAGTCCATGTGCTATTCCTATTTTATTAGTATCTAAAAAAGATGGTTCTTGGAGAATATGTGTTAATTGGAGGGCTATAAATAATATCACCATCAAATATAGACATCCAATTCCTAGATTAGACGATATGCTTGATGAATTGCATGGTGCTTGCATGTTTACTAAAATTGATCTTAGGAGTGGATACCATCAAATTAGGATGAAAGCAGGTGATGAATGGAAGATCGTATTTTAGACTAAATATGGGCTGTATGAATTGTTAGTCATACCTTTTGGTTTAACTAATGCACCTAATACTTTTATGAGGCTTATGAATCATATTGTGCATCCATTTATTGGTAAATTTATGGTTGTGTACTTTGATGATATTTTAGTGTACAGCCGAAACTTAGATGAGCATGTAGAACATCTTAAGCAAGTTTTAAATATTCTTAGGAAAGAAAGGTTGTTTGCTAACATGAAAAAGTGTGACTTTTGCAAAGATGAGCTTATTTTTCTAGGATTTGTAGTAAGTACTGTAGGAATCAAAGTTGATCAATCTAAAGTTCAAGCAATCAAGGAGTGGCTGACACCAACCTCTATCACTCAAGTGAGGAGCTTTCATGGTTTGGCAAGTTTCTATCAAAGATTTGTCAAGGACTTCAGTACCATTGTAGCACCTTTGAATGAATTTGTAAAGAAGAATGTTGACTTTAAATGGGGGGAAATATAAGAAAAATCTTTTAATTTGTTGAAGGAAAAATTATGTAATGCACATTTACTAATTTTGCCAAAGTTTTCTAAGATTTTTGAAATTGAGTGTGATGCTTCAGGTGTAGGAATTGGAGCTATTTTAATGCAAAAAGGAAAGCCCATAGCCTAATTTTGTGAGAAATTAAATGAAGCTGCATTAAACTATCCGATATATGACAAGGGGATGTATGCTTTGGCGAGGGCTTTGGAAACTTAGCACCATTGTCTCATGCCAAAAGAATTTATGATTCATACGGATCTTGAATCTTTGAAGCATATTAAAGATCAAGGAAAGCTCAACCGAAGGCATGCCAAGTGGATTGAATTTATTGAGACCTTTCCATATGTGATCCGCTACAATAAAGGTAAGGAAAATGTGGTTGCCGATGCATTTTCCTGAAGGTATGTTCTCTTTTCTACCTTAGATGCTAGATTGCTTGGTTTTGACCAATTAAAGGAACTTTATGAGCATGATAGTGACTTTGGAGAAATCTTTAGAACCTGTTTGAAACATGGAATTAATAAATTTTATATATTTGATGGGTATTTGTTTAGGGAAAACAAACTTTGTATGCCTAATTATAGCATTAGAGAGTTACTAGTTCGAGAAGGTCATAGGGGTGGTTTAATGGGTCACTTTGGTGTTTTTAAAACTTTATCCTTGCTGTAAGAACATTTTTATTGGCCTAACATGAAGAGGGATGTTGAAAAAATATGTGAAAGATGCTTGAAATGCCGAACGACCAAGTCCACATTGAAACCGCACGGGTTGTACCATCCATTGCCGATTCCTTCCTAATCCTTGGGTATATTTGTCCATGGATTTAATTCTTGGTTTGCCTAGGTCAAGGACAGGTAAGGATTCATTATTTTTTGTTGTGGATAGATTTTCTAATATGGCACATTTTATTACATGTAATAAAACTGATGATGCATCTAATGTTGCTAATTTATTTTTAAAAGAAATTGTGAGATTGCATGGAATGCATAGGACTATTGTTTCGGAGAGGGGTGCTAAGTTCTTAAGTTATTTTTGGAAAACTTTATGGGTTAAGTTAGGTTCTAAGCTTGTATTTTCAACTACTTGTCACCCACAAACTGATGGACAAACCAAAGTAGTGAATAAAACTTTGTCTGCATTGTTGAGAGCATTAATTAGTAGAAATTTAAGAACTTAGGAGGAATATTTGCCACATGTTGAATTGGCTTATAATAGGTCTTTGCATTCAGCGACTAAATTTACTCATTTTGAAATTGTTTATGGGTTTAATCCTTTGACTCCATTAAATTTAACACCTTTACCTTTAAGTGAGCATGCTACTCTAGATGGAAAACAAAAAGCTGATTTTGTGAAGCAGATTCATGAAAAGACTAAGGCAAATATTGAGAGGAGGACCAAGCAATATACAAGGAATGCTAATCAAGGTTGAACACAAGTTATCTTTGAACTTGGAGATTGGGTTTGGTTGCACCTAAGAAAGAAGAGGTTTCCCGAGCAAAGGAAGTCCAAGCTTATGCCGCGTGGAGATGAACCTTTTCAAGCTTTGGAGCGGATTAATGACAATGATTATAAACTTAATTTTCTAGGTGAGTATAATGTTAGTGCTACATTTAATGTTTCTGATTTGTCTCCTTTTTCTGCAGGTGATGACTTTGATTTAAGGGCAAATCCTTTTCAAGAGGAGGGGAATGATGCGAATCCGCCCGTGCCCGTACAACCGACAACCTGCTGGGGTGCTGACTCGATACGGATAAAGACCGGGCCGATCACTAGAAATCAACCTAAGAGGTTTAAGAAAAACCTTACTGCATTTATCCAGGGGGTAATTCATTCTCAAAAGGGCTTGTCCATACCCGAAGATCCAAGATCTGTTTTGAGCATACAAATGGTGGAATCCGATACGGAGCCGGGTAGCAGTTTTGGTGCATTTATGGAGTCCGGGCAGCATGAAATGGTTATAATGCTTCATGGATTCAATACATATGTCTAAGAGGTCATGGAATCAAGTAAAGGTAGCTTTAAAGGCAACCAAAAAGGGGTTGTGCGCATGGCATGAAAATTTGGCCTGTTTTACTGTTTTTCTTGCTGGCTTTACTGTATTTTGCTAAGTTGGCATTTTCTCTTTCTTCCAAGCAAGGGAAATGTATGGGACTCCAGATAATCCTATTTGGCATCCTACAAAGCATACGGAAGCTGATCTGGAGCTTAAATTGATCAAAGATTGGTCAAAGTTAACTTAGTCAAAAACATAGTATTTTAGTTTCCTAATTTGATTTCTACTTTGTGTTTTAGGAAATTACATTTACTTTTGGTTTTTATTTATTTATTTACTGGAAAAATAAGTTTAGGAAAGTTATTATTTTATTCTTTTTATTGTAAATTAATTAATTACTAAATCAAATAAATGAATTAATTTATCAAAATTAGATTAGGAAAGGAGAGAGAAAATTTGACCACATTAGGAAAAAAAAAAGTATGGCCAGTTTTTGCTTTAGTTTTTAGGGTTTTATTTTGTTTTCTCTTAGCCTATAAAAGGGTTTGGTTTTGAGGAAGAACACACCATTAATAATATTCAGAATTTATTTTTGTGAGATTGAATTTCTTTTTGTTCTTTTGAGCACCTAAAACACCATTAGAGAGTGAGTGTTTTAGTTTTAACTTATTAATAGGATATCCATCACCTATTGTGGTGTCTTCAATATACCAAGATTTCTAATCACAGCTTTGTTAGGGGTTAAGGTGACCATTAGAACTTGAACATAATTATATCCGGGCTAATATAATACGGGTTTAGGCATAGGTCGTCCTCGGTTTGTATCATTCATGCTACTAAATTAGATGAAGAAGGATTCCCGATATGTGATGAAAGCATAGGTCAAGGTGTCCTAGACGGAGTCAATACCTTGTTAACCACAATAATTAGACATTTTATAGGTAACCCCACTGCTATATAAAAAAGAATACATAATCAATTAATAAATTTACATTGTCCAACTCTTAGTGATTTTGAATAGTATGTACAAACATTTACCACTGGAATTATGATGAGAGATCATAAACAGCTTACCACAATTATTTTCTAGAAAAATAAGAACCATATTAAGTAATGATAGTGGGCACATAGATTATGATTCATTAACTTATGGAGACATAGTATCAATAATAAAAAAGAAGGTCTAAAAATCTGTACAAGCATGAAAATAGCAAATCAATTAAGTAATGACAAAAGAAAAACAAAATATGAATTAGGAAATTTCTGTCAACAATATGGTCTATCTTCGATAGTACCATCTAAAACAAATACAATCAAACAAAGATTAAACAATAAAAATGTTAGACATAGTAAGTATTACAAAAATAAACCTTATCATACAAGAACAAATCAAATCCTGACAAATTCTATAAATCAACTAAAAATAATATTCAAAAAGACACAAAAGATAAAACCAAAATCAAATGTTTTAAAGGTAATAAATTTGGTCATTTTACAAATGAATGTAAAGTTAAGCAAACCATCAAACAATTCGATATTCTAGAAGATCAAAAACAAAATTTAATCAATGTCTTAGGATTTCACAACACAGATAATGAACACAGTGCAAATAACATATACACTGAATCAAGTAGTTACGATGAATCAAGAATTCATAATTTAGCAGTCAATCAGATACTCATAATATCAATTTAGGCTATCTAGATGCATGTCGCAATAAATCAATTAATGTCTTAACTAATTCTAATGAAGAAGAGGACATAATATTAGAATTACTTAGCCAACTAGACAATCCAGATGATAGGATCGAATATATGAAAAAATACAAAACGATAATAACGTCTAATCATCAAGAAACCAATCAGAATGATAAAGGTTCACAAAAAAAATTGTTTAACAAAAGCCTTAAAAACTTTTAATAACACAAAACATAAACAAATAATTGTCCAAGATTTGCAAGTTGAAATCAAAACAATCAAAACTGAAATCAAAGAATTAAAATTAGAAAATCATTTAATTAATCAATAGTTACAATTTATTCAAAAAAATCCTAAAAAAACATATTAGTGATGAAAATAATCAAATAGCATATGATCCTCTCGAACAAGAACAAGGATCATCTCATGAAAATTGTTTAGCATCAATTCAAGAAATCAAATTTAAAAGATGGCATAACAGAATTATAATAATCATCAAAGATTTCAATTTACTACAATTGCACTTTTAGTAAAAATTATTCTAAAATTAAAGAAAAATTATCATCTCCTAATGGAAGCAAAATGGATTTAAAATATAAAATCAGTAAAGCACACATTTGTCATAATATAATTTGTTTCAAAACATCGTTTGTCCTTGTTAAAAACATGACAGATCAGGTACTTTTAGGAATTCCATTTATTTCTTTGTTGTACCCCTTCACAACAGAAAATGATGGAATAATCAGTCATCCTTTAGGAGAAACAGTTAAATTTGATAAGAAAAACCAACTAATATTCACACATTAAAAGAAGATTCAATCTCAAAAACAATTAATCAAATCCAAAATAAAACTAAACATTTACACTTTTTAAAGGACGAGGTCAAATTTAAACAAATAGAAATTCAACTATCTAATTCTTATCTACGACAAAAAATAACAGATTTTCAAAATCATTCAATCAAAGAGGTTTGTGTTAACCTAGCAAATGCCTTCTGGCATAGATCAAAATATATAGTTAAACTTCCATATGAAAAAGATTTTGATGAAAGAAATATTCCAACTAAATCAAGAGTAATCCAAATGAACCAAGAATTAATGAAATATTGCAAACTTGAAATAAAAGACTTACTAGATAAAAAAAAATTAATTCGAGAAAGTAATCTCCTTGGTCTTGTTCCGCCTTTTATGTTCAAAAAAATGATGAACTCGAAAGAGGATCACCTAGATTGGTAATCAATTATAAACCATTAAACAAATGTCTAAAATGCATGAGATATGCTATCCCAAATAAAAAACACTTAATCAATCGACTTAATCAAGCCACTATTTTCTCCAAATATGACATGAAATCAGGTTTCTAGCAAATTGAAATTAGTGAAGAAGATAAATATAAAACTGCATATGTAACGCCATTTGGTCATTATGAATGGAATTTCATGCCTTTTGGATTAAAAAAATGCTCCAAGTGAGTTTCAAAACATAATGAACCATATTTTTAATAATTACCATCATTTTACCATTGTCTATGTTGACGATGTTCTAGTTTATTCTAATCAATTGTTCATCATAATGAAGTAAGCATTGTATTTTCAATTATTTATTTTCAAATCAATGTATTTTCAGTTCATATAATCAAAATATATATTTTCAATATTTTCCTTTTATTGCTTGGCTGGTTCTACCATCTTCAATATATTTTATTTAGTTGTTAATTATTCTTGGCTAGCTTTGCCACCTTTATTCTCTGCTTTTATCCTTTAACACTCCTCCCCTTCTTCTCTTCTCCCCTTGTTGGTAGCAAAGGCATGAGTGTTCCAATCTATATCTTGCTACTTTCTTTGGTACCCGTAGAGTGTTATATCTGCTTAATTTATTCAGCTTCATATTTACTTTCTGAATCTGTATTTCTTTGATTTACTCTTCTTATATTGCATTGTTCTTTTCCTTGCTGAACAATAAATCTGAGTCTGAACTATAAATCCCAAGAGAGGTTTGAGAGGATGTCGGTTTGAGAGGTTTAAGAACAGGATGGAGTGATATATGCAATAGTAAATTTAAGGTTATAAATTTTTAGGATTTAAATTTTGAAAATGGATAGATTATAGGTCTAATTCTTCTACTAGTTCTGGATTAAGTACTAATTCTAGATCACCACTAGATGGAAATCACATACCAAACATAATCAATAAAGAACATTACAGTTTCCCTTCTAATGAACAACACATAGATCAAGAAATTGAAAAAGATTTACAAAGAATTAAAATACAAGAATAAGAAAGAGAATTAAAACAATTAAAGTTAGAAAATGAAATTAAAAATTACAAATTAAAATCAATTCATAACACTAGACAGGTTAGTCAACCTCATTACAGTAATGAAGAAATTCAACCAATTTAATCACCTACAGCTTCAGATTTTATAGATCACCAATTAAACACACTTAATAAACCATCTAAAGTGAATTGGAAACAATTAGATGCAGAGATGACGTCCAATAAAAATCATAAAAAACTATTGAAATATTGACAATCACATACTAGAGATCAAAAAGAACATATATGGCAAAGCTGGAAACATTTAATGTTACAGATTCAATCTGATATCAATTTTTTCTAAAGGAGGGTTCAACATAGAACAATAGATGATTGGCTATGTCAAAATATGGAGATCCTCTTGGTTGCATTTGGGTGATTGGGATGAATGGTTGATTGGGAATTAAACTGTATGGATTATATGATTGGACTAAAGCTGATTGGTTATTGATCTAGCTTCGTGTGATTGGCTGAGATAAGCGAGATGCTTCAACTTCAATTATTGTTTTGTGATCTGATTTAGGAGTCAAGGTGTTGATTGGTTGATTTTTACATGGTTTAGGGGTATTCTGGGCTGGGTTAGGGGTTGATAATCCCATTTGTTGTCTGCCAGACATAGTTAGGTCTCGATTTAGAAACTTTTCCCTGCAGAAATTCATGGGTTAGGAAATCAAGAATGCAATTTTGAGTACCTTGGATGTATGCAATTTCAAAGTAAAAAATACTTAGTATAGCTTGTCATCTAGCAAAAAAAATTTTTGATGCAATATTTTGAACATCTTTTTCTAGAACGTATTTGGCACTTTGACAATCGATATGCACCCAAAAATGTTGATTAAGTAAATCATCTTGAAATTTAGATATACATTGTACTAAAGACAAAATTTCTTTTTTAATAGTACTATAATTTATTTGAGCAGAAGTCCATGTTCCAAAATGAAAATGGACTATTTGTTCTGGGGAATCAGGAGTGATTTTTTGAAGTAGAATTCCTCTAAATCCAATGTTAGAGGCATCAATTTGAACGATTTTGAAGGAATACCAAGACAAGGAAGAGTCTTAACATGAGTTTTGATTTCTCGGATTAATATGGAACACCTTTGCCTCCATCACTACCTTTTTCAAATACACTCCAGAGACTTATAAACCTAGAAAACGAATGTGATGAGTTAAACCATAGGATTGCATTAGTTGATGTTGATAACAAAAATCTTCATTGAGACCTTGATATCGGTAGACAAATAATCAAAAAATTTGAAAAAATGAAAAGACAAAAATTATCTAATCACTACAAGTAAGGCATCAGACATGGTGCGCCCCATTCGACAAAAGGTTACAGATCAAGATTGGGATAACAAAAGAATATTCTTCTATCAACATGAATGGTTACGACAATTCGGAGCCCAACTTCCTTAAGAACTCATAACAAAAATATGGGATTTGAAAAAGAAGGAATTTTATGAAGAATATGCTTTTCTCCAAACTATAATTGAAACCCTAATCATACAGGATGAGGAATTCCTAAAAAGAATACCTCAAGGTGTTTTCCCTTATCATTGTGCCCGGCTTTCTAATCACAGCTTTTTAAAGCCAGAATGCAAAGATCAACATGAAGATTTATCCTTAGCAGGATGTGTTCATGAATTTGCCTATTCTATTAAAAAGATTTGCATTGACATGAGAAAATTCATAGAGTTCGAATATCAAGGCAAGTTGATTACTTTAGACAAATTACATGACTGGGGACTCATAGGAAGAGTTTTGTTCACTAACATTAACCAGACAAAAGCTTGGACAAAACTCAATGCCCAGGAAGTCATTGCAGCATTCCAAACCGAAAGTCCTAAACCTTGTGTTACCATTCACATTGAATCCTCTCCACCAGAATGGATTAATGAATGGGAAACTGGTAGATATGTTATCAAATTTGTACAAAGAAAATATTCAAGTGACGATCTACTCATGGATTCTGCATTAAGAAAAAGTCCCATTCCATATGATCAATAGCTTAGGCATTGGAGAGCAGTTATCTTTGCTAGAAATTTTGATCTCAATGCTTTTAGCCAACACTTCAAGCTTTACAGAGAAGATTTCAGGCAAAAAATCCTTCTCCATAAGACACTTATGCCAGAAGAATCACCACAGTTTTCTATCAAAACAAAGTATATAGACTTAATTACGTATTATACAAAAATGATACGTGATAATGGACATCCAGGAATATACAACCTTGTCGACATAGATGACTCCAACAGTGACTTCCTTGATGATGATGATTTAACTAAATCACATGAGGATGAAATCGAATATCATAACATCACCAATACGATGGAAGGATGAATGAGTCATCATGCCTGGAAAACAGATCCAGAGCATAAAGACAATCAAATTTAGGAATTTCTGACAGTACTAAGTTACTTTCGGTGTTCCACTCCTAAAAGCATATCACGAGATTTACTATTTAAAATCACTGTTTATGAAGAGTAAAACCATCACAAAAAGTATATAGTATTCATCGATATGATTAAAGAAGATCAAAAGGAATCATGAGATCAACAGTTGCTCTTCAATAGGAAAAATCAATCATTCAATCATAATCCCTTTGCCTATATAAAGGAGGCACTCCATCTAGAAGAAGGCAAAGTCCTTTCAGAGAGAGTTCTTTTCAGACAGAGTTCTATCAAAGCTTCTCAACAAGAGTTCTTCTCACATTTACTTTGTAATCAAATATTTTGTAATCAAGAGAGATTAAACACTTTACGTGTTTCGAGTGACTCTCTAATCAATTGTTCTTCATAATCAAGTAAGCATTGTATTTTCAATTATTTATTTTCAAATCAATGTATTTTCAGTTCATATAATAAAAATATATATATTCAATATATTTTCAATATTTTCCTTATATTGCTTGGCTAGTTCTACCGCATTCAATATATTTTATTTAATCGTTAATTGTTCTTGGCTGGCTTTGCCACCTCTTCCATTATTATTCTCTGCATTTATCCTTTAACACTTGTCTCTTTCCCTTTGTTGGTATCAGAGCCATAAGTGTTCTGATCTATATCTTGCTACTTTCTTTGGCACCCGCAGAGTGTTATATCTGCTTTATTTATTCAGCTTCATATTTACTTTCTGAATCTTTATTTCTTTGATTTACTCTTGTTATATTACACTGTTCTTTTCCCTGCTGAACAATAAATCTGAGTCTAAGCTATAAATCCCAGGAGAGGTCTGAGAGGATGTGGGTTTGAGAGGCTTAGGAACGGGATGGAGTGATATATGCAATAGTAAGTTTAAGCTTATAAAGTTTTAGGATTTAAATTTTGAAAATGAGTCGATTATTTAGGTCTAATTCTTCTACTAGTCCTAGATTAAGTACTAGTTCTAGATCACCACTAGATAGAAATCATATACCAGACATAATCAATGAAGAACATTACAGTTTCCCTTTTAATGAACAACACATAGATCAACATTGGAACATTCCTCAGGTTCCACATAGTGAAATTTATCACAAAAAAACTTGGTCTGTATCCCCATTCAAAAGTGAATCACATGTTAAAACAGTTGAACAAGTTTATACAATCAACAAAGAACATGAAACCCGCCCGTTACTTAACCTAGATAGCATTAAAAAATATAAGAAAGAACGGTCATCATTTCCTTCACATAGGATTAGTTCAAATAGGAATCAAACCTTTAACCAAATTAGGAACAAATTCATCTATTCTACTATGTCTAAGAGATGCCAGTTTCTTAGTTTATAGTGAAAGCATTTTTGGAGTAGTAGAAACAAGTTATGTAGTGGTCCAATTCATTTTTACTGTTATTAGATCCCTGCATATTAAAAGTGTTAACACTAAACATAAAAACTTCTGGCTATAGGTTTGACTATGGTTGACAACCTTTAGTTCTAATTTACAGAATCCATTATAAAGTCTCAGGAACTAACATGAACTTTAAAGCTAAAACATAATGCTAGAGGTCATACAATGTTAATTCAAAGCCACCATCAAGATCTAAATATGAAAATTCCTAAAACAATCAAATGGTCATATGTCAGTTTACCCTCTGATTGGGTATTAATTGATGTCCGATCTCCAAACCCTATTCAAAATACTTTAAAAAATACTGAATTTATCACACAGTCTTTAGATGGATCTGTAAGAATCACCTTTGATAGGCAACTTAGATCTAATCACCTCTTAGGAGAAACCTCCTCCCCAAGACAATCTTGTACCAAACCAATCATTTAATCAATGTCTTCTGATAATATATCTAAAATAGATCAAGAAATTGAAAAAGATTTACAAAGAATTAAAATACAAGAATTAGAAAGAAAACTAAAACAATTAAAATTAGAAAATCAAATTAAAAATTTCAAATTAAAATCAATTCATAACACTAGACAGGTTAATCAATCTTATTACAGTGATGAAGAAATTCAATCAATTCAATCACCTACAGCTTCAGATTTTATAAATCACAAATTAAACACACTTAATAAACAATTTAAACCCAATTGGAAACTATTAGATATAGAGATGATGTCCGATAAAAATCATTGAAAACTATTGAAATATAGATGATCACATACTAGAGATAAAAAAGAACATATATGGCAAAGCTGGAAACATTTAGTGTTACAAATTCAATCTGATATCAAACTTTTCGACTTCCTTGAAGAACATTATAATGAACTAAAAGATTTAAAAACGTTAACTAAAGAAAAATGGATTATAATAGATAAATCAACAGTTCTATCCAGTCATCCTCCAGTTGAAAAGATAATCATTCCTCGGTGAAATAGTCAAATCATTGCATCCCCATTTAAAACTTTTACTCATGAAAGTAAAGATTTAATTAATGAAATCAGAAAAGTTATTGAACAAAATAATTATACAAATCAAAGTATTATTGTCGTAGGAAAACAATTAGATAAAATAGAAAAAAAATTGATAATTCAATAAAAAATGAAAACACAACATAACCCCTTATAAAATTCTCAGATATTACAAAAATTCCAACCCTTCCAATGGAAACAAATCACATTAGTCAACTCTTAAAAGAATTAAAACTCAAAACAGAAGCTTCATCTCCCAAATCCAAAATAGAAGCCTCATCATCCAATCTCACCACCATTAATAATCAACCTTCATCTGATTCAGAATCAAATAAATCTTCCTTAGATAATCACCTTCATCGACGTAGAAATCAAAAACCAAGATTTCATAAATTTAAACAATGGAACAATAAACAATTACCTCCAGAATTTCAGGAATCAATTCATAAAAATCAATTCTTTGTCAATTCCGATAAATTATATGAGTGGAATATTGATGGATTAAAAGAACAAGAAATCTTAAACAAATTACCTTAGATGTCCATGGTTGCTAATAGTTATTTTCCTAATCAAAACCTTACACAACCTGAAATTGTTGAATTACTAGTCACAGGATTTACTGGTACAGTACACTACTAGTGGGTGAAACATTTAACAAATCAATCTAAATCTGAAATCATTCATGCTACTAAATTAGATGAAGAAGGATTCCCAATATTTGATGAAAGCATAGGTCAAGGTGTCCCAGACGGAGTCAATACCTTGTTAGCCACAATAATTAGACATTTTATAGGAACCCTCACTACTATATCAGAAAGAATACATAGTCAATTAACAAATTTATATTGTCCAACTCTTAGTGATTTCGAATGGTATCTGCATATATTTACCACAGGAATTATGATGAGAGATTAAGTAATGATAGTGGTCACAACAATTACGATTCATTAACTTATGGAGACATAGTATCAATAATAAAAAAAGAAGATCGAAAAATTTGTACAGACATGAAAATAGAAAATCAATTAAGTAATGACAAAAGAAAGACAAAATATGAATTAGGAAATTTCTATCTACAATATGGTCTATCTTCGATAGCACCATCTAAGAGAAATAAAATCAAACAAAGATTAAACAATAAAAATTTTAGACATAATAAGTATTACAAAAATAAACCTTAATCATACAAGAACAAATCAAATCCTGACAAATTCTATAAATCAACTAAAAATAATATTCAAAAAGACACAAAAGATAAAAGCAAAATCAAATGTTTTAAATGTAATAAATTTGGTCATTTTACAAATGAATGTAAAGCTAAGCAAACCATCAAACAATTAGATATTCCAAAAAATCAAAAACAAAATCTAATCAATGTCTTAGGAATTCACAACACAAATAGTGAACACAGTTCAAGTAACATATACACTGAATCAAGTAGTTACAATGAATGAAGTGATAATTCAGATTTTAGCAGTCAATCAGATACTGCTAATATCAATTTAGGCTGTCTAGATTCATGTTGCAATGAATCAATTAATGTCTTAACTAATTCTAATGAAGAAGAAGACATCATGTTACAATTACTTAGCAAACTAGACAATCCAGATGATAGGATAGAATATATGAAAAAATACAAAAAGATAATGACAGCTAATCATTAAGAAACCAATCAGAATGATAAAGGTTCACAAAAAATTTGTTTAACAGAAGCCTTAAAAACTTTTAATAACATAAAAGATAAACACATAACTGTCCAAGATTCGCAAGTTGAAGTAAAAGCAATCAAAACTGAAATCAAAGAATTAAAATTAGAAAATCACTTAATTAATCAAAAGTTACAATTTATTCAAGAAAATCCTAAAAAACATATTAGTGATGAATATAATCAAATAGCAGATGAACCTCTCATGAAAATTGTTTAGCATCAATTCAAAAAATCAAATTTCAAAAATGGCATATCAAAATCACAATAATTATCAAAGATGTTCAATTTACTACAATTGCACTTTTAGATTCCGGTGCTGATTTAAATTGTGTCCATGAAGGTCTTATACCCAGTAAATATTATACTAAAACAAAAGAAAAATTATTATCTGCTAATGGAAGTAAAATGGCTTTAAAATATGAAATCAGTAAAGCACACATTTGTCATAATAAAATTTGTTTCAAAACTTCGTTTGTCCTTGTTAGAAACATGAAAGATTAGATGATTTTAGAAATCCCATTTATTTCCTTGTTGTACCCCTTCACAACAGAAAATGATAGAATAATCAATCATCCTTTAGAAGAAAAGATAAATTTTAATTCTTACAAAAATCAACTAATATTCAAACATTAAAAGAAGATTCAATCTCAAAAATAGTTAATCAAATCCAAAATAAAACTAAACATTTACACCTACTAAAGGACGAGGTCAAATACAAACAAATCGAAATTCAACTAACTAATTCTTATCTATGACAAAAAATAACAGATTTTCACGATTTTCACAATCATTTAATCAAAGAGGTTTGTGCTGACGTACCAAATGCCTTCTGGCATAGATCATAATATATAGTTAAACTTCCTTATCAAAAAGACTTTGATGAAAGAAATATTCCAACTAAATCAAGAGCAATCCAAATGAACCAAGAATTAATAAAATATTGCAAACTTGAAATAAAAGACTTACTAGCTAAAAAATTAATTCGAGAAAGTAAATCTCCTTGGTCTTGTTCCACTTTTTATGTTCAAAAAAATGCTGAACTCAAAAGAGGATCACCTAGATTAGTAATCAATTATAAACCATTAAACAAACGTCTGAAATGGATTAGATATCCTATCCCAAATAAAAAAGACTTAATCAATCGACTTAATCCAGCCACTATTTTCTCCAAATTTGACATGAAATCAAGTTTCTAGCAAATTGAAATTAATGAAGAAGATAAATATAAAACTGCATTTGTAACTCCATTTGGTCATTATGAATGGAATGTCATGCCTTTTGGATTAAAAATGCTCCAAGTGAGTTTCAAAATATAATGAATGACATTTTTAATAATTACCATCATTTTACCATTGTTGATATTGATGATATCCTGGTTTATTCCCAATCAAGTGATCAATATTGGAAACACCTAAGAATGATTTTAGACATTGTCAAAAAACATGGTTTAGTTGTTTCAGCTCCAAAATTAAATATTTTCTAGTCCAAAACTAGATTTCTAAGATTCAATATTTACCAATCCCAGATTATCCCAATCATTAGAGCAATAGAATTTGTTGATAAATTTCCTGATGAAATTTTAGATAAAACTTAGCTACAAAGGTTTTTAGGATCTTTAAACTATATTTTAGAATTTTATAGTAATTTGAGAATAAAATGTAAACCTCTATTTGATAGGTTAAAATCACATCCCCCACCTTGGTCTTCGGCTCACACCAAATTAATCCAAGAAATCAAAACTCATGTTAAGACTCTTCCTTGTCTTGGTATTCCTTCACCTAATTCATCAAAATCGTTCAAACAGATGCCTCTGACATTGGATTTGGAGGAATTCTACTTCAAAAAATCACTCCTGATTCCCCAGAATAAATAGTCTGTTTTCATTCTAGAACATGGACTTCTACTCAAATAAATTATAGTACTATTAAAAAAGAACTTTTGTATTTAGTACTATGTATATCTAAATTTCAAGATGATTTACTTAATCAAAAATTTTTGATATGTATCGATTGTCAAAGTGGCAAATACATTTTAGAAAAAGATGTTCAAAATATTACATCAAAACAAATTTTTGCTAGATGACAAGCTATACTAAGTATTTTTAACTTTGAAATTGCATACATCCAAGGTACTCAAAATTGCATTCCTAATTTCCTAACCTATGAATTTTTGCAGGGAAAAGTTTCTAAACCGAGACCCAACTATGTCCCATAGAAAACAAAAGCGGTTATCAACCCTTAAACCAGCCCGAAATACCCCTAAACCAATTCAAAATCAACCAATCAACACCTTGACACCTCAATCAGATCACAACACAATAATTGAGGCCGAAGCATCCCGCTTATCTCAGTTGATCACACAAAGTTAGATCAATTACCAATTAGCTTTCGTCCAATCATATAATCCATATAGTTTAATTCCCAACCAACCATTCATCCCAATCAGCCAAATGCAACCCTCCATATTTTGACATCGCCAGTCATCTATTGTTCTATGTTAAACCTTCCTTCAGAAAAATTCCTACAATTACTCAAATTGTTAATCAATTTTTTCCCCTAAATTTTCATTTTATCCCTAAAACTTTAGGGGCAAACCTCAAATATTATAGTACTATTCTTCAACATACCAAATCAGTAACCATTACGCCACTCTTTGACAAACAAAACAATCAATCAATCATTTCCGATAAATTTTGGATTCAAAAAATCATTACCCTTGAAGACTGGGGTCAACTTCCCTATCAATCAAAACAAATTCCCATTTCTAGTGATACCAATATGTCAAATTACTCTTTTAATTATTTTGATTATATTGGTGCATGGGAAAATATCTTTTTGCATCAAAATGAATCCTACTCCCATTCATAGTTTATCAGTTGGGATTCCAAATTTCAACAAAATTTTTCCAGTTGGTTTTTCCGATGGTGGTGTGATCATGGTCCATCGAAAAAACAACTTCCACCTTAGTTACAACATTTAATCTTACATTTTGAAAAACATTATAAGATCACCAGATAGGAAAGTGGTTTGCCTATTGAGTTACTCTTGATGTCCAAATACAAAGTCTCCTGGATATTCAAATGGCAATATTACATAAGCAAAGATATTGTCTACAGGACATATTCAATCAAATGGTGGGACAAATGGAATTCCGACCGCACCCACAGAATGGTAATGGAAGAATTTCCTATTATCCCTATCCAACAGATCAAACCAGCTTCTAGTCAAACTTCGATAGGCTCAATGAAATAAAATATATATATATATATGCTTGCTCATATTCAGAAATTAATTGAAGAAGTAGATCAACTTTCAGATGATTCAGACACATCTGAGGATGCCTCAAGTTAGAAAAAAGTAGCATAATCAAAAGGCAAATCAAAGCAAACAGCAGAATCATCTTACAAATGGTCAGCTCTAGTATACCAAGACAGTCAAGATCTATCAGGATCTGTTCAAGATTCTTTCCCGGAACCCTCAACAAATCTTGATCCCAAGGAGATCCTACCGGACCATCCTATGGAAAATCCGACAGTATCTCCCCTAAGGGTAGAACATACCCAAAATTTACCTGCACGAAAACGCACTCCTATATGGTACCACCTTATCCCTTCCACCTTACTACAATAATTTCCATAAATGGCAGCACTTCGATAACAATTCGTATAACACACATGTATATACAATAGGATCAATTTACTAAATAAACAACCAAAATATACCTTTAAATAGTGACGTCCGCCCACACCACCCATTGTGTGCCCTACATATCAAATATTGTTTTAATTATGATTTAAAAAAAAAATATATCGATGCGTAATATAGAAAGAAAGATAAACAATAACCGCAACAACAATAATAGTAGTAGTAATCATTTTAAGGATAAAAATAGTATTAATATCATCTGTCCAAGGGCTATCACATAATCACAGCTGCCCAAAGGACTATCCCACCTGCCCAATGGCTAGCTTTCTTGCCCGTAGACTATGACGCTTGCCTGAAAATTCCATATGATAATAATAATAATATTATTAATAAAAATTATTGTAAAAGAAATCATGATAAATAATAATAACAATGTTAATAACAAGAATAATATTCACAACAGTGATGACAATAAAAGCAATTAAATATAATGTTAGAAAAATCAGATTATGAATAATTAAAATAATGTAAATAGAATAATGTTTTCAAATTCAAAACATATTATAAAATATACACTCGCATTGAAGGTGCGAACGATAATCTCTAATATGCTGTGCAATCCATGGTTCCAACTGTCACTGGTACCTTGCTACCGATACAGTCCGGGGTGGCTGCCTAGATTGGTTGTCCGATCCGCTGGACTAGTAGGCAACATAGTTACGAGGCTAGCTCTTCATGGACCACATCGGATTTTCGCTCCATGCGGTGTAATACATACAACATAACATACATATATATATATATATAAAAGATATTTGATGCACATACTATATACCAGTGGCGCCAAACAGTACTCAGCATCCCGAGCACGATCTGACAAGGAGGCGAAGAGAGAACCTGCATTTGATCACCTTGGCATCCCAACGGCATCGATGCTTATCATCTGTCATGGCTAAACAGTCGGCCGAGAGGGCAGCTGATGCTCACTGTGCACGGAACCTGCCATACCTCGAACCCATAGCTCCCACAGGATGGCCATACATATATGCACTCTAATCTGTAATGACAGCCATCCAGCGGCCAAGGGTGGAGATGGCTAGTGCTAACTCTGCATTATACCCTGCCTACCTTCACGGGAACGACCCTGAATCTGCACACTGACCCATAACAACCATTTGCGGCCAAGGAGGGGAGCGGCTAATACTCACAATGCAATACACTTGCCAGCCTTCAGGTCCATAGCACCCATAGGATAGCCATAATAAACAACCAAGAATCATCCCGGCCATAGAAGGGAGTGGCTGATGCTCACTCTGCATTATACCCTGCCTACCCTCAGGTCCGATGGCAACCACAGGACAACACTATAACTTGTGCGCTAATCATGATCACGTATACAATACAGAACATCGGTACGTGTATGGTGCATCAAAAAATCGATAAAATTTTATAATATTCTAAAATATAGAATTTTGATAAAATATAATCAAATCGTACACCTTTACCAGTTTCATAAAATTTCATGCTCTCTTGCAATCCATCATCAAATACATCAGATTAAATATTTCAATTCCTATCACCATAATACCAAGTCCTAGCATACATAATTATTAAACACATAAATACATTTTAAATATCTTTTAATTAAATATTTCCTTCAAATCCATAAAATCGATTTACACCAAATTAATAATAAAAGATGCATAAAAATTCATACGGAATTTAAATCACATAACATTTAAATCAAGAATAGATTTAATAAATATTAAACCATAATCTCATAAAATTAATCACTTCCACAACAATTCAATTTCATAAATAATTAAATAATTAAACACACACACACACACACACACACATATATATATATATTATCCCAGTAATTTAATATAATTAATTTCTCAACCTACAAATCAATTCATACTAAATATCATTCAAACCACATTTATTCCATTTAGCACAATTTGACATCGTCAATATAAATAATAATTATTTAAATATTAAACAGACATTTTTCAGACTACCCTATTAAAATAATAATATTTTATTAAAAAATGGCATCTTTCAAAATACTCGACCATAATTTGCAAATGAGATACCAATAAAAAGCTAAAGAGACAAGAAATACGTTACCAACTTTCGTTGGGCTCAAATCGACCGGCGGTGACTGGATAATGGACAGAAAGTTTCAGTCAAAGTTCAACTTCTCATATGTCTCAAACAACAAGGAATTGAGCTGAATGGATCTCAAAATTGAGCTCAGAGGGTCCGAAAATAGTAGAAAGGCGTATCAATTTGTTCGGGTGATGGCCGGATCGCCGGAAAACCAACTTGCCGTCCCTGACAATGGAGGCCCGATGCGGGTGCGTCTGGCGATGTTCGATGATGTTCGGCCTTGTCCGTCCAGTTACTGGCCGGGTTTTCCACCGACGTTCTACCTGTCTGGCGCGTGTGGCCATCTAGCGGTCGGAAAAGATGCAGCAAGGGGAGACCAACGGGTGGGAGAGAGGAAGAAGAAAGAAGAAAAGAAAAGAAGAAGAAGAGGGGGCCCCGTTGGGGGGGGGGGGGGAGGGGTGTATTTTTTTCCACGTGAAGAAAGAAACAAAATAAATAAAATAAATAAATAAAAAAATAAATAATCTATATAATATATAAAAGAATAACAGTATACACCACGTGTCAGCACACCATTCTTCTAAATTCCCTCCAAAAATATATTTTTTAATTTTATTTATTATTATTATTATTATTATTATTATTTATCATCTTACCTTTTATAGATACAATTAAATATATATACATAATTAAATTTTAGTATAATTTAATTACATATGGTAATAATTTTGAAATATTTTTAAAATTTTATTATTACATATTATTTATCATTCATTATCTTACCTTTTATGGATATAACCAAACATATATATATATATACATATATATATATATATATATATATTTAATTTTTGATATAAATATCCATAATTATTAAACAATTGATAAAATTACATATGGTTTAAATTTTGAAATAATTTAAAAATAAATAAAATATTTGATTTGATATTATTTACCAAATATATATTTATGGGTTTGTGTTTATACAACATATATATAATTAAGCATTTAGAGAATATTCCTTTGCATATGCTATTATTTAATATTTGATTTTATTTTATTTACCAAATAAGTTAAACATATTTGGCTATAAATTAGTAAGTGACACCTCCGGTTTTTTAAAATTTCGGTATTCAATATTTTGTTACTTTTTATTTCTCTCATATTTCTGTTTTCGTGTTTAAGGTTTTTTTTATTATTATTTAATTTCAATTTTATTTTTATGGATCCTAAACATGATCATGTCAATCATAAGCATGTATGTGAGTCATGCTATAGATTTTGGAAGAAATTGATGATTCTGAATGAAGATATGTTGTAAAAACTCTTCAAAAAGAAGAAGATGCTTATGTGAAGAATCATTGCTTATTGATTCATCTTTATCTACCAAATTTTTCAAGATGATGGATAAAAAAAAGATAAAAATGAGAAGACGTAGGAGATTATTCACACCGAGGGCATGCAAGAAAAAGCAATATGATCTTTCTAGCAATTAAGTGGTACTGGAATTCCTTGACTTTCAAACAACTTCATGAACAAGAAATAACTTAAGGAGATTAAGCATCTATCCTTGATATTATACTATTTTTTTTTCTTATTATGCTTTTTTCTATTGGGATTGAAATAATATAATCTTTTTTATTTTAGTTAGTATAAATTACAATATGGTTTTTTTTGGTAGACAATATTTTTGTTTTTGTGGTTGGTTAATATAATTATTCTCTACATTTGTTTTTGTTATTGAAAAATAATATTTGTTTTTGGTTGTTTTAGCATAATTTCCATCTATTAATTTAGGTGGCATCCAAAATCACAATTTAATAATTCCAATTATGAATATGATGGTCTTTTCAGGTAAAGTTACATATGTTTATTTTAACCCAAATAATAATCTATATAATAATAATAAGTTTCTTTATTTCTGTTGCATATTTTAATTTAATTAATTAGCATGAAAATTAAGTTATCTCTGCATTTAATTGTTTAAATTGGTGTATATTGGAGGGAAGCATAAACACAATTTAGATGTAAACAATAACTTCTCTGAAAAAGGAATAAGGGTCAAATCAGGCTATTCATAAATTTATGGCCTCACTAATGGAATTAATTTTCTGACAATTTACGAACTTATTTTATTTTCTGCATATATAGTAAATTACCTGGACTTTTCTTAGCAAAATAAAACAAAACTTATACTTTTGCAAAACCAATTATACCAATTATAAATTAAAATAATACATAAGCTAATAAAATTAATCTTAGCTTTTGTAAAACCATTTGTATAGGTTCAAAAATAAGATAAACAAAATCTTTCTTTTTTTTTTTTAAATAAGTAACCAAAAAACGGATAGAGAATCGTTAAAAAAAAAAAAAGGTGATATTGCAAAGAAACAGAAAAAATAAAGTAAAAAACAATTGTTAATTGTTAATAAGGAAAAAAGGGCAACGATTCTCTATTGGAAAAAAACAACAATAATAAATTTTGGCCAACTATGCCAAAAAGAAGGGTTATAGAATCATGGGGGTTTCAAAGAAAAAAAAAAACAAAGTAAAAAAAAAAAATTGTTAATGGTTAATAAGTAAAAAAGGGCAACGATTCTCTACTTAAAAAAAAAATTTAATAAATAATAATAATTACTGTTTCTTTTCTCTTTTTATTTTTGTTCCATATTAGAATAGAAAATTTTCTAAAAACATAAAAAATAAAAACAAAATCAAAGAAATTAACTACCAATAAGGAAAGTGTGTTGACCTATTTAATTAACCCTAAAACTATTTAAATTTTAATTATTTTACTTGCGGCTAAATATCAATTTACCATCGAAATAACATTTTTTCATGATTATTTAATTTATAACCATTATTTGTCACATAAATTTATTGATACCTAGGTTTCTCTAATATATTATAGTTACTTCTTTTGTTTTTTTATTTTTTTACTTTTTTTTTTCCTTCTTTATCATTCATTATCTTACCTTTTATGAATATAATCAAATATATATAATTAACTTTTGATATAAATATTCATAACTATCAAATAATTGATAAAATTATGCATGGTAATAATTTTGAAATTAATTGAGTTTATCTGATTTACTAAATACATATTTATGGCCTAATTTATTTTCTAATATGTGAGGCCATTATGGTTATTAGATGGCCAAATAAACATAATGGCCTCACATAAAAGGAAATAAATTTTGGTCAATTATGCTAAAAAGAAGGGGTAGAGGAAGTTTCAAAAAAATATAAAAGAGAAAGTAAAAAAAATTGTTAGTGGTTAATAAGGAAAAAAGTGCAACGATTCTCTGCTAGAAAAAAAATAATAATAAATTTTAGTCAACTATGGTGAAAAGAAGGGGTAGAGAATCGTGAGGGTTTCAAAGAAGAAAGAAAAAAGAAAGTAAAAAAAATAAAATTTGTTAATGGTTAATAAGGAAAAAAAAGAGCAATGATTTTCTGCTAGAAAAAAAAAAGCAAAAATAATAATAATAATAATTGTTTCTTTCCTTCTTTTATTTTTGTTCCATGTTAGAATAAAAAAATTTCTAAAAAATAAAAAAACAAAGGAAATTAACTACTAATAAGGAAAGTGTTGACCTATTTAATTAACCCTAAACTATTTAAATTTTGATTATTTTACTTCAGGATAAATATCAATTTACCAACGAAATGATATCTTTCCATGATTATTTAATTTATAACCATTATTTGTCACATAAATTTTTTGATACATACATTTCTCCAAATATAATAGTTACTTTTTTTTTTTTTACTCTTTTTTTTCTTATTAAAATATTATAGAAGAATCAAAATCAATTAAGCTTCTACAGTAGTCAAGAAGCATATGAAGAAGATGAAATAACTGTTTTATATAGATTTTATTTATTATTACTTATTATTTATTATTCATTATCTTACCTTTTATGGATATAACCACATATATATATATCTATAAAATTAATTTTTCATATAAACATTCATGACTATCAAACAATTGATAAAATTACGCACGATAATAATTTTGAAATTAATTGCAAATAAATAAATAATTTTATTTTATCTTATTTACCACATACAGATTTATGGCCTAATTAGTATACATATATATTATAACGGAATTATACAATATATATGGCCTAATATATATATTCATATATTAAACGGAATTATACATGTATATGATCTAATATTAGATGGCCTAATTAGCATAATGGCCTCACATAAAAGGAAATAAATTTTGGTCAACTATGTCGAAAAGAAGGGGTATAAAATTGTTTAAAAAAAAAAAAAAGGGTGGGGGGGGGGGGGGGGGTTCAAAGAAACAGAATAAAAGAAAGTTAAAAAAAAAAATTTGTTAATGGTTAATAAGGAAAAAAGATAAAACGATTCTCTACTGGAAAATAATAATAATAATAATAAATTTTGATAAACCATGCAGAAAAGAAGGGGTAGAGAATCGTGGGGATTTTAAAGAAGAAAGAAAAAAAAAAGTAAAAAAAAAATTATTAATGGTTAGTAAGGATAAAAGGGCAACGATTCTTTACTAGAAAAAAAAAACAATAATAATAATAGTAACTGCTTCTTTCCTCTTCTTATTTTTGTTCCCTATTAGAATAGAAATTTTTTTAAAGATATAAAAAATACAAATAAAAACAAAAACAAGAAAATTAACTATTAATATGGACAATGTTGACCTATTTAATTAATTCTAAAACTATTTAAATTTTAATTATTTTACTTGAGAATAAATATCAATTCTAATTATGGCATAATATATATTTTCATAAGATCTACTAATATACACTTTGACATCTAATATTTGAATTTAAATTTCATGATTGGAGAGTACTATATTTAGATATCAAATTTTTAGTTCTTAACAAATATTTATAATATATATTAAAAAAAATTCCAAATATATTTATCATCAATAAAACTTTTATTTTATTTTAGAGAATATGTCCAGGCAAATCGATTTTATCAACCATATCAATGCTAACAAAACGTAGTGGACATTCAAAGTTTGTATCCTAAGACTTTGGAAGGTCTCATGTTTTGATGACAAATCAGAAATTAATAGCATTAAAATGGTGTTAATGGATGAGCATATTTTTTTTTTTTTCATTACATGTTATTGATATTATTATTATTATTAAGTGTTTAGATTATAAAGTATAATATTGTATATAATATTGTGCATATGTATATAATATACTATATAATATATATTATTATTATTATAATTATACTTAATATTATATATAATATATACAATATCGTGCACGTGTATGTAATATACTATATAAAATATATTATTATTAATATAATTGTACTTATTATTTTTATATAGGTTATACAATATATAATAATATAATAATATTATGTATCCATTTTTTTGTTTAACATTTAAAAATTTTAACAAATATTTATAGGGTGGAAGGATTCATGCTACAATAAAGCATTCGTTAGTTCGTCGTTTTAGTCCACTGATTCATGAAGGTCATTACAAGGCTTGGCAATCATGTTCTCGAAGGAAAAGTTATTTCAAGAAGCAATGCAAGGTTTAAAGTTTTTATTCCAAGAATGACTTTAACTCCATTGGACGAAAGGTTGTCTTTTAAGTTTAAAAGAAGACAATATTCTTTGGTTGTATCCGATATTATGACTATTAATAAGAGCCAAGGTCAATCTCTTTCGCATGTCGAACTTTATCTTAAAAGATCAGTTTTCAGTCATAGACATAGATAGTTATATGTTGCAGTCTCCAGAGTTACAAATAGAAAAGGATTGAAGATATTAATTTGTGATAAAGATGGAGAACCTACCAATTCAACAACTAATATGATCTTTAAGGAAGTTTTTTAAAATTTGGTGATTTGATTATAATTCTTTTTTACAATTTATTATTAAACTAATATGTGTCAATTGTATATGCCGTGCATGGCACGGATATATATCTAGTATAATAATATAATATTTACTTGTGGCTGACATGTGGCACTTTTATAATGCTACACGTGGTGCATCCCTTTTGGTGACAAGTGGCACACTATTCACATATTTACAAAATAATATTAAAATAATACGGTAATCGAAAAAATTTGAAGGTCCATAACTTTTTAACGAAATGCCCAAATTAGGTGTGCCGTTAATTTATGAACTCGTATCGACGAATACTTCATAACAATGCATGAGTCAAAGCTCAACTCCACAAGAATAAAAAGTCAACTCGGGCACCCGCAGATAGTTCGGACCTCAACTTATTTTGTTCATAACTCCCAAACCGTAGCTCCGTTTTCAACGTGCTACTAGGCTATGAACTCAGGTCAATGCATACTTCGTAATGGTGCCTCGATCAACCTAGAATTATTGCCAAGTCAAAAAGTCAAATTTTGACTCTCCCGGTCAACGATGGTCAAACTCGGTCAACCTTGGTCAATTTAAGAAATTTCCGATGTACTTTGGGATGGGGTGTTACAACCTTCCCCCCTTATAAAAATTTTATGCTCGAAATTTCCTATGTCACTAAAGCGCATAAGAATATTGGTCACAGATCATGCCTCGAGCTCCCACATCACTTCGTTGAGTAGATGGATTCGTCACAAGACTTTGGCTTGAGAAATAATCTTATTGACCAATACACATTTCTCATCATCTAAGATCTGTATTGGTTGCTCCACGTATGATGGATATTCTCTTAATCCAATATCGGGAATCTCGAACACGTGCAATAGATTTCCAATGTCCTTTCGTAGCAGCGATGCGTGAAATACGTTACATACCCATGTTAACTCTTCCAAAAATGCTAACTTGTACGCCATAAAACCAATTTTCCCGGTAGCCTCGTAGTGACGAATACAACACTAAATTAACTTCTCTCGTCAGCCAAAGCAAACTACTCTCACCCATGAAGGCAAGTTTAAGAAAATCTAATCTCCATTTTTGGATGCAAGATCCTTTCTACACACATCGATGTAACTTTTTTGTCGATCTTGAGCAGCCTTTAAACTTTCTAGGATGACCCTCACCTTATTTATACTCATCCATAAGCATTCGGATGCAATCACAATGGTCGTCGTATGGTGCTTCTCTTTACCCACTTTACTCCAACACAGTGGGATCCGATACTGCCTTCCATATAGAGCCTCACTCCAAGTGCACCTGCTAACTTCCACCACAGTTGTGAAGTAAAGTGCTAATCTCAATTAGACGTGATGGTGATTGACACTTCGTGTAGACTCATAATATGCTTTACGAACAACTCGGCCAACTTGCCCCTATGAGAACTACTCTTGCATAGATAAGAAGTACTCTGACTTGGTTGATGATTATCCAAATGTCACTGTACCTTCTCATTGTGGGCAGTAGTTTGAACACTAAATCCATGTTGAGATCTTCCCACTTCAACACAGGAATAGGCAAAGGGTTGAAGCTGTCTTGAATGTTTCTACTTCCCGCTTTCACTTGTCGGCAACTTAAGTACCTTGATTTGACTTCTGCAACTTCCTTTATCATGCAAAACAACCAATAATACTTAGTAAGTGTTCGATACATCTTCATACTTTTGAGGTGTATCATATACATCGAATTGCTTGCTTCCTTTCGGATCTCCCTATTTGAACTCAACGATATCCGACTCTTAAACTCTCAATTGATGATACTTAATCTTTAAGTTGATCTTGGAGATACCTTGACACATTGGGGTTGATCGGCACACATTCATACTCAGTAACGGGCATCAATTACGGGTGGTCATCTTGTTAATTCGTTGGTAGTCGATACACAACCTTAGGCAATCATCCTTTTTCTCCACAACAAAACAGGTGCCTTTCATAATGATATGCCTAGTCTAGCGAAACCTTATTTACCAAATCTTGCAGCTGATCCTTTAACTCCCTTAACTCTGATGGAGCCACTCAGTATGCCTGTAAGGAAATAGGTTGGTGTTTGAAGTTAATTTGTTGGTGAAGTCAATCTCTTTTTCCGATAGTAGCTAAATAACTTTGTCAAAAAACACACTCAAAGTCTCTCACTACGAGTACGTCTCACAATCTCTTCACCATCTACTCGATCACTACATCCCCTGACCGACCATACGCATATGGTGATGACTATCCACTTGAGGTGCACCACCACATCATATCCTGAAACTCCCAGGGGTAACAGAACCTAGAGCTCTGATACCAATTGTCAGGATCCATTCAAGATTCTTTTCCGGAACCCTCAACAAATCCTTATCCTAGGGAGACCCTACCGAACCGTTCTATGGAAAATCCGAAAGCATCTCCCTTAAGGGTAGAACATTCATAAAATTTACCTGCACGAAAACGCACTCCTATATGGTACCACCTTATCCCTCCCACCTTACTACAATGATTTCCACAAATGGCAGCACCGCTATAACAATTCGTATAAAACACATGTATATACAATAGGATCAATTTACTAAATAAACAACCAAAATATACCTATAAACAGTCACGTCCGCCCACACCACCCGCCGGGTGCCGCACATACCAAATATCATTTTAATTATCATTTTAAAAAATATATCGATACGTAATATAGAAAGAAAGATAAACAATAACCACATCAACAATAATACTAGTAATAATCATTTTAAGGATAAAAATAGTATTAATATCATGCGTCCAAGGGCTATCACATAATCACAGTTGCCCCAAGGACTATCCCACCTACCCAATGGCTAGCTTCCTTGCTCGTAGGCTATGACACTTGTCCAAAAATTCCATATGATAATAATAATAATAATATTAATAAAAATGATTGTAAACGAAATCATTATAGATAGTAATAACAATGTAATAACAAGAATAATATTATCAATAGTGATGACAATAAAAGCAATTAAATATAATTTTAGAAAAATCAGATTATAAATAATTAAAATAATCTAAATAGAATAATGTTTTCAAATTCAAATCATATTATAAAATATACACTCGCATTGAAGGTGCGAACGATACTCTCTAATATGCTGTGCGATCTATGGTTCCAGCTGTCGTCGGTACCTTACTACCAATACAGTCCGAGGTGGTTGCCTAGATTAGTCGTCCAATCCCCTGGACTAGTAGGCAGCATGGTTACAAGGCTAGCTCTTCATGGACCACATCGGATCGTCACCCCATGCGTGTAATACATACAACATAACATACATATATATATATATATATATAAGATATTTGATGCACATACTATATGCTAGTAGCACCAAACGGTACTCAGCATCTCAAGCACGATCTAACAGAGAGGCAAAGAGAACATGCATCCGGTCGCCTTGGCATCCTAACGGCGTCGATGCTTATCATCTGCCATGGCTAATTAGTCGGCCGCGAGGGCGGCTGATGCTCACTATGCACGGGACCTGCCATACCTCGAACCCATAGCTTCCACAGGATGTCCATACATATATGCACTATAATCTGTAATGACAGCCATCCAGCGGCCAAGGGTGGAGATGGCTAGTGCTAACTCTGCATTATACCCTACCTACCCTCACGGAAACGACCCTGAATATAATCTGCGCACTGATCCATAACAACCATCTGCGGCCAAGGAGGGGGGCGGCTAATACTCACAATGCAATACACTCGCCAGCCCTTAGGTCCATAGCACCCACAGGATAGCCATAATAAACAACGAAGAATCATCTCAGCCATGGAGGGGGTGGTTGATGCTCACTCTACATTATGCCCTGTCTATCCTCGGTCCGATGGCAACCACAGGACAACCCTATAACTTGTACGCTAATCATGATCACATATACAAAACAGAACACTGGTATGTGTATGGTGCATCAAAAAATTGATAAAATTTTATTATATTATAAAATATAGAATTTTGATGAAATATAATCAAATCGTACGCCTTTACCAGTTTCATAAAATTTCATGCTCTCTTGTAATCCATCATCAAATACATCAGATTAAATATTTCAATTCCTATCACCATAATACCAAGTCCTAGCATACATAATTATTAAACACATAAATACATTTTAAATATCTTTTAATTAAATATTTCCTTTAAATCCATAAAATCGATTTACACCAAATTAATAATAAAATATGCATAAAAATTCATATGGAATTTAAATCACATAATGCATTATTTACTTATTAAAGTCTCAACATTGAAATCAACAATAGATTTAATAAATATTAAACCATAACCTGATAAACTTAATCACTTCCACAACAATTCAATTTCATAAATAATTAAATAATTAAACACACACACACACATATATATATATATTATCCCAGTAATTTAATATAATTAATTTCTCAACCTACAAATCAATTCATACTAAATATCATTCAAACCACATTTATTCAATTCAGCACAATTTTGACATCTTCAATATAAATAATAATTATTTAAATATTAAACAGATATTTTTCAAACTACCCTATTAAAATAATAATATTTTATTCAAAAATGGCATCTTTCAAAATACTCTACCATAATTTGCAAATGAGATACCAATAGAAAGTTAAAGAGACGAGAAATATGTTACCAACTTCCGTTGGGCTCAAATCGACTGGCAGTGACCGAAAAATGGACGGAAAGTTTCAGTTAAAGTTCAACTTCTCATATCTCTCAAACAACAAGGAATTGAGCTGAATGGATCTCAAAATTAAGCTTAGAGGGTCCGAAAATAGTAGAAAGGAGTATCCATTTGGCCGAGTGATGGCCGGATCACCGGAAAACCAACTTGCCATCACCGACGATGGAGGCCAGATCAGGGCGTGTCCGGTGACGTTCGGCATTGTCCTTCTGGTTACCGGTCGGGTTTTCCATCGGTTTTCTACCTGTCCGGCGTGTGTGGCCGTCTAGTGGCCGGAAGAGATGTAGCAAGCAGAGACCGACAGGAGGGAATGAGGAAGAAGAAGGAAGAAGAAAGAAGAAAAGAAAAGAAGATGAAGAGGGGGCCCCATAGAGGGGGGCTATTTTTTCCACGTGAGGAAAGAAAATAAATAAATAAAATAAATAATATAATAATATAATATTTACTTGTGGTTGACATGTGGCACTTTTATAATGCTACACGTGGTGCGTCCTTTTTGGTGACAAGTGGTACATTGTTCACATACTTACAAAATAATATTAAAATAATACGATAATCGAAAAATTTTGCAGGTCCATAACTTTTTAACGAAATGTCCAAAATAGGCATGCCTCTAATTTATGAACTTGTATCGACGAGTATTTCATAACAATGCATGAGTCAAAGCTCAATTCCACAAGAATAAAAAGTCAACTTGGGCACCCACGGATAGTTCGGATTTTAACTTGTTTTGCTCATAACTTCCAAACCGTAGCTCCGTTTTCAATGTGCTACTAGGCTCTGAACTCAGGTTGATGCGTACTTTGTAATGGTGCCTCGATCAACCTAGAATTATTGCTAAGTCAAAAAGTCAAAGTTTGACCCCTCCCAGTCAACGATAGTCAAACCCAGTCAACGTCGGTCAACTTAAGAAATTTTCGATGTACTTTGGGATGGGGTGTTACAAGATCCATATGATTTAGAATCTGACTAAGCAAACAGTCAACTTTGGATCCACTCAAGCACTTTCAATGTTCCACTTATAAAAGATCACGGGATTTACTATTCAAAATCACTATCCATGAATAGTAAAAGCATCACGAAAAGTAGATACTATTCATCGATATGATTAAAGCAGATCAAAAGGAATCACGAGATCAACAGTTGCTCTTCAATAGGAAAAATAAGTCATTCAATCATAATCCTTTTGCCTATATAAAGGAGGCGCTTCATCCAGAAGAAGGCAGAGTCTTTTCAGAGAGAGTTCTTTTCAGACAAAGTTTTATCAGAGCTTCTCACCCAGAGTTCTTCTCACATTTACTATGTAATCAAGAGAGATTAAACACTTTGAGTGTTTCAAGTGAATCTCTAATCAAATGTTCTTTATTTTTTAATCAAACAACGGGAAGGATAACTAGTGAAGAGTGTTAAAGGATAAACCAGAGAATAATAAAGGAAGAGGTGGCAAAGCTAGCCAAGAACAACTAACAAGTAAATAAAATATATTGAAGGCGGTAGAACCAACCAAGCAATATAAGGAAAATATTGAATATATATTTTGATTATATGAACTGAAAATATATTGATTTGAAAATAAATAATTGAAAATACAATGCTTACTTGATTATGAAGAACAATTGATTAGAGATTCACTCAAAACACTCAAAGTGTTTAATCTCTCTTGATTACAAAAAAATTGATTACAAAGTAAATGTGAGAAGAACTCTCAGTGAGAAGCTCTGATATAACTCTGTCTGAAAAGAACTCTCTCTGAAAGGACTCTGCCCTCTTCGGGATGGAATGATTGATAGGCAAAAGGATTATGATTGAAGGATTGATTTTTCCTGTTGAAAAGTAACTGTTGATCTCATGATTCCTTTTGATCTGCTTTAATCATATCAATGAATAGTATCTACTTTTCATGATGCTTTTACTATTCATAAACAGTGATTTGAATAGTAAATCTTGTGATCTACTTTTATGAATGGAACATCAAAAGTGTTTTAATGGCTCCAAAGTTGATTGTTTGCTAGTCAGATTCTAAATCATAGGGATCTTGACTATCTTGGTATACTGAATCTGCCCATTTGGAAGATGATTCTACTGTTTGCTTTGATTTGCTTTTTGATTCTGCTACTTTTATCTGACTTGAGGCATCATCAGATGTGTCTGAATCATCTGAAAGTTGATCTATTTCTTCAATTAGTTTTTGAATATGAGCAAGCATTTGTTTTTTTGATTTTGTTGAGCTTATCGAAGTTTGACTAGAAGTTGGTTTGATCTGTTGGATAGGGATAATAGGAAATTCTTCCATCACCATTCCGTGGGTACGGTCGGAATTCCATTTGTCCCACAGTTTGATTGAATATGTCATGTAGACAATATCTTTGTCTCTGTAATACTACCATTTGAATATACAGGAGACTTTGTATTTGGACATGAAGAGTAACTCAATAGGAAAACCACTTTCTTGTCGGGTGATCTTATAATGTTTTTTAAAATGTAAGATTAAATGTTGTAACTGAGGTGGAAGATGTTCTTTTGATGGAGAATGATTACACCACCATTGGAAAAACCAACTGGTAAAATTTTGTTGAAATTTGGAATCCCAACTGAAAAACCATGAGTGAGAGTATGATTCATTTTGATGCAAAAATATATTTTCCCATGCATCATCAAAATAATTAAAAGAGTAATTTGACATATTGATATCACTAAGAATGGGAATTTGTTTTGATTGGTAGGGGAGTTGACCCCAGTCTTCAAGGGTAATGATTTTTTGAATCCAAAACTTATGGGAAATGATTGATTGATTGTTTTGTTTGTTAAAGAATGGTGTAATGGTTACTAATTTGGTATGTTGAAGAATAGTAGTATAATATTTAAGATTTTCCCCTAAAGTTTTAGGGATAAAATGAAAATTTGGGGGAAAAAATTGATTAACAATTTGAGTAACTGTAGTAATTTTTTTGAAGAAGGGTTCAACATAAAACAATAGATGACTGGCTATGTCAAAATATGGAGATCCTCTTGGTTGCAGTTGGCTTATTGGCATGAATGGTTGACTAGGAATTAAATTGTATTGATTATATGATTGGACTAAAGCTGATTGGTAATTGACCTGGCTTTCTGTGATTGGTTGAGCTAAGCGAGATGCTTCGGCTTCAATTATTGTTTTGTGATCTGATTTAGGAGTCAAGGTGTTGATTGGTCGATTTTGACATGGTTTAGGGGTATTTTGGGCTGGGTTAGGGGTTGATAACCCCTTTTGTTGTCTCTGAGACATAGTTGGATCTCAGTTTAGAAACTTTTCCTTGCAAAAATTCTCGGGTTAGGAAATCAGGAATGCAATTTTGAGTACCTTGGATATATGCAATTTCAAAGTCAAAAATACTTAGTATAGCTTGCCATCTAGCAAAAATTTGTTTTGATGCAATATTTTGAGCATCTTTTTCTAAAACGTATTTGGCACTTTGACAATCGATATGTACCAAAATTTTTTGATTAAGTAAATCATCTTGAAATTTAGATATACATAGTACTAAAGACAAAATTTCTTTTTTAATAATACTATAATTTATTTGAGTAGAAGTCCATGTTCCAGAATGAAAATAGACTATTTGTTCTAAGGAATCAAGAGTGATTTTTTGAAGTAGAATTCCTCCAAATCCAATGCCAAAGGCATTGATTTGAACAGTTTTGAAGGATTGGATGAAGGAATACCAAGACAAGGAAAAGTCTTAACATGAGTTTTGATTTCTTGGATTAATATGGTGTGAGCCGAAGACCAGGCTGGGGGATTTGATTTTAACCTATCAAATAAAGGTTTACATTGTATTCTTAAATTACTATAAAATTCTACAATATAGTTTAAAGATCCTAAAAATCTTTGTAGTTGAGTTTTATCTAAAATTTCATTTGGAAATTTATCAGCAAATTCTATTGCTCTAGTGATTGGGGTAATCTGGGATTGGTAAATATTGAATCCTACAAATCTAATTTTGGACTGGAATAATTTTAATTTAGGAGCTGAAACAACTAAACCATGTTTTTTGACAATGTCTAAAAACATTCTTAGGTGTTTCCAATGTTGATAAATTGATTGGGAATAAACTAGTACATCGTCAATATAGACAATGGTAAAGTGATGGTAATTATTAAAAATGTCATTCATTATGTTTTGAAACTCACTTGGAGCATTTTTTAATCCAAAAAGCATGACATTCCATTCATAATGACCAAATGGAGTTACAAATGCAGTTTTATATTTATCTTCTTCACTAATTTCAATTTTCCAAAAACCTAATTTCATGTCAAATTTGGAGAAAATAGTGGCTTGATTAAGTCGATTGATTAAGTCTTTTTTATTTGGGATAGGATATCAATGTATTTTAGACATTTGTTTAATGGTTTATAATTGATTACTAATCTAGGTGATCCTCTTTCGAGTTCAACATTTTTTTTAACATAAAAAGTAGAACAAGACCAAGGAGATTTACTTTCTCGAATTAGTTTTTTATCTAGTAAGTCTTTTATTTCAAGTTTGCAATATTTCATTAATTCTTGGTTCATTTGGATTGCTCTTGATTTAGTTGGAATATTTCTTTCATCAAATTCTTTTTCATACGGAAGTTTAACTATATATTTTGATCTATGCCAGAAGGCATTTGGTATGTCAACACAAACGTCTTTGATTAAATGATTTTGAAAATCTGTTATTTTTTGTCGTAGATAAGAATTAGACAGTTGAATTTCTATTTGTTTAAATTTGACCTCGTTCTTTAAAAAGTGTAAATGTATAGTTTTATTTTGGATTTGATTAATTGTTTTTGAGATTGAATCTTCTTTTAATGTGTGAATATTAGTTGGTTTTTGTAAGAATTCAAATTTAACTTTTTCTCCTAAAGGATGATTGATTATTCCATCATTTTCTGTTGTGAAGGTGTACAACAAAGAAATAAATGGAATTCCTAAAATTACCTCTGTGATGTTTCTAACAAGGACAAATGATGTTTTGAAAGAAATTTTATTATGACAAATGTGTGCTTTATTGATTTCATATTTTAAATCCATTTTGCTTCCATTAGTAGATGATAATTTTTCTTTAGTCTTAGTATAATATTTACTGGATATAAAACCTTCTTGGACACAATTTAAATCAGCGTCTGAATCTAAAAGTGCAATTGTAGTAAATTAAAAGTCTTTGATGATTATCGTAATTCTGATATGCCATTTTTTAAATTTGATTTTTTTAATTGATGCTAAATAATTTTCATGAGATGATCCTTCTGCTTGTTTGAAAGGGTCATAAAATGATCCTTCTTCTTGTTTGAAAGGGTCATCTGCTATTTGATTATGTTAGTCACTAATATGTTTCGTAGGCTTTTCTTGAATAAATTGTAACTGTTGATTAATTTAGTGATTTTCTAATTTTAATTATTTGATTTCAGTTTTGATTGTTTTGATTTCAACTTGCAAATCTTGGACAGCTATTTGTTTATGTTTTGTGTTATTAAAAGTTTTTAAGGCTTCTGTTAAACAAATTTTTTGTGAACCTTTATCATTCTGATTGGTTTCTTGATGATTAGCCGTTATTATATTTTTGTATTTTTTCATATATTCGATCCTATCATTTGGATTGTCTAGTTTGCTAAGTAATTCTAATATTATGTCTTCTTCTTCATTAGAATTAGTTAAGATTTTAATTGATTTACTGCAACATGCATCTAGACAGCCTAAATTGATATTAGGAGTATTTTATTGATTGCTAAATTTTGAATTATCACCTGATTCATCGTAACTACTTGATTCAATGTATATGTTACTTGCACTGTGTTCACTATCTGTGTTGTGAAATCCTAAGACATTGATTACATTTTGTTTTTGATCTTCTGGAATATCTAATTGTTTGATGGTTTTCTTAACTTTACATTTATTTGCAAAATGACCCAAATTATTACATTTAAAACATTTGATTTTGGTTTTATCTTTCATGTCTTTTTGAATATTATTTTTAGTTGATTTATAGAATTTGTTAGGATTTGATTTGTTTTTGTATGAATAAGGTTTATTTTTGTAATACTTATTATTTCTAAAATTTTTATCGTTTAATCTTTGTTCGATTTTATTTCTTTTAGATGGTGCTATCAAAGATAGACCATATTGTTAACAGAAATTTTCTAATTCATATTTTGTTTTTCGTTTGTCATTACTTAATCGATTTGCTATTTTCATGTTTGTACAGATTTTTAGACCTTCTTTTTTCATTATTGATACTATGTCTCCATAAGTTAATGAATCGTAATCTGTGTGACCACTATCATTACTTATTATAGTTCTGATTTTTCTAGCAAATAATTGTGGTAAACCATTTATGAATTTTTCTTTTCAAAAGGGTTGATTACTGTCATCTCTCATCATAATTCCGGTGGTAAATGTTTGCACATACCATTCGAAATCACAAAGAGTTGGACACTGTAAATTTGTTAATTGACTATGTATTCTTTCTGATATAGCAGTGGAGGTACCTATAAAACGTCTAATTATTATGGCTAACAAGGTATTGACTCTGTCTGGGACACCTTGACCTATGCTTTCATCAAATATTGGGAATCCTTCTTCGTCTAATTTAGTAGCATGAATGATTTCGGATTTAGATTGATCTGTTAAATATTTGACCCACCAGTAGTGTAATGTACCGGTAAATCCTGTGACTAATAATTCAACAATTTTAGGTTGTGCAAAGTTTTGATTAGTAAAATAACTATTAGCAACCATGGACATATGATGTAATTTGTTTAAGATTTCTTGTTCTTTTAATTCATCAATATTCCATTCATATAATTTATCATAACTGACAGAGAATTGATTTTTATGAATTGATTCCTGAAATTTAGGAGGTAATTGTTTATTATTCCATTGTTTAAATTTATGAAATCTTGGTTTTTAATTTTTAAGCCAATGAAGGTGATTATCTAAGGAAGATTTATTTGATTCTAGATCAGATGAAGTTTGATTATTAATGGTGGCGAGATTGGATGATAAGGCTTCTATTTTGGATTCAGGTGATGAAGCTTCTGTCTTGAGTTTTAATTCTTTTAAGAGTTGACTAATTTGATTTGTTTTTGTTGGAAGGGTTAGAATTTTCGTAATATGTAGGAATTTTATGAGGGATTGTGTTGTGTTTTCATTTTTGATTGAATTATCAATTTTTGTTTCTATTTTATCTAATTGTTTTCCTATAGTAATAATACTCTAATTTGTATAATTATTTTGTTCAATAACTTTTATGATTTCATTATTTAAATTTTTACTTTCGTGAGTAAAAGTTTTAAATGGGGATGAGATGATTTGACTATTTTGGTGAGGAATTATTATCTTTTCAACTGGAGGATGACTAGATAAAATTGTTGATTTATATGTTGTAATCCATTTTTCTTCAGTTAATGTTTTTAAATCTTTTAAGGAAGTCGAAAAATTTGATATTAGATTGAATCTGTAACATCAAATGTTTCCAGCTTTGCCATATATGTTCTTTTTGATGTCTAGTATATGATCGTCTATATTTCAATAGTTTTTCATTATTTTTAACAGACATCATCTCTGTATCTAATACTTTCCAATTGGGTTTAAATGGTTTATTAAGTGTGTTTAATAGGTGATCTATAAAATCTGAAGCTGTAGGTGATTGAATTGAGTGAATTTCTTCATCATTGTAATGAGGTTGACTAACCTGTCCATTGTTATGAATTGATTTTAATTTGAAATTTTCAATTTCATTTTCTAACTTTAATTATTTTAATTCACTTTCTAATTCTTGTATTTTAATTCTTTGTAAATCTTTTTCAGTTTCTTGATCTATGTGTTGTTCATTAGAAGGGAAACTATAATGTTCTTCATTGATTATGTTTGGTATGTTATTTCCATCTAGTGGTGATCTAGAACTAGTACTTAATCTAGAACTAGTAGAAGAATTAGACCTAAATAATCTATCCATTTTAAAATTTTAAATCCTAAAACATTATAGGCTTAAACTTACTATTGCATATATCACTCCATCCTGTTCCTAAACCTCTCATACTGACATCCTTTTAGACCTCTCCTGGGATTTATAGTTCAGACTCGGATTTATTGTTCAGCAAGGAAAAGAACAGTGTAATATAACAAAAGTAAATCAAAGAAATAAAGATTCAAAAAGTAAATATGAAGCTAAATAAATTAAGCGGATATAACACTTTACGGGTGCCAAAGGAAGTAGCAAGATATAGATCGGAACACTTATGGCTCTGATACCAACAACAAGAAGGATAACTAGTGAAGAGTGTAGTGAAGAGTGTTAAAGGATAAACGCAGAGAATAATAATGGAAGAGGCGGCAAAGCCAGCCAAGAACAATTAACGATTAAATAAAATATATTGAAGGCGGTAGAACTAGTCAAGTAATATAAGGAAAATATTGAAAATATCTATTTTGATTATATGAACTGAAAAATACACGAAGAAAATACAATTTTAATACAAAAAATACAATTTTAAAGACTTGTAAATTAGTGGATGCTTAAACTGTATATAAAAAAAAAAAATTAAACAACCATCTCAGTAATTTTGCTTCACATATTTAAGAAATATTTTTCGTGCTTTTTGGTTGATGAACAAGAAGAAAAGTAATTAAAAAAAACAAAACATGGAACAGACAATGCTTTTAGAAGGAATTGCGTTGCCTATTCTCTTTTTTTTTTTTTTAAATACAAAAATACAATTTTAGAGATTTGCAAATTTTATCGGATGCTTAAACTGTACTTGAAAAACAAAAAAAAAAAAATTAAAAAACCACCTCAATAATTTCCCTGCACATGTTTAAGAAATATTTTCTATGCTTATTTGTGGATGATCCCACAAAAAAAAAAAAAAAAACCCACGGAACAGGCGACGCTTTTGGAAAGCATTGTGTTGCTTGTTCCTTTGTTTTTTAATACAAAAATACAATTTAAGAGAGTTGTAAATTTTAGTGGATGCTCAAAATTATACTTCAAAAATTAAAAAAGAAAATTAAACAACCAACTCAGTAATTTTGCTTCACATCTTTAAGAAATATTTTCACTGCTTTTTGTAAATGAAAAAAAAAAGAAAAAAAGAACTAATTAATTAGAGTAAAACAAAAAAATGGAACAGGCGAGGCTTTTGGAAAGAATTGCATCGCCTATTCCCTTTTTTTTTAAATAATAAGATACAATTTAGGAGACTTACAAATTTTAGCAGATGCTTAAACTACACTTGAAAAAAAAAAAAAATAAATAACGACCTCAGTAATATTGCTTCACATATTTAAGAAATATTTTCAGTGCACACTTGTAGATGAACCAAACAAAAAATATATATATATAATTAAAGTAAAAAATTAAAAAAAAAATGGAACAGGCGACGCTTTTTGAAGGAAGTATGTAGCCTATTCTCTTTTTGCTAAATACAACAATACAATTTTAGGGACCTGCAAATTGGAGTGGATGCTTAAACTGCATTTAAAAAACGAAAAAATTAAACAACCACCTCAGTAATTTTGCCTCACATATTTAAGAAATATTTTCCGTGCTTATTTGTAGATGAACAAAAAAAATAATAATAATAATTAAATAAAATAAAAAATAAAAAAACAAGGAACAAGTGACGCTTACGGAAAGAATTGTGTCGCCTGTTCTTTTTATTTTTTTATATACAAAAATGTAATAAAAGAGACTTTCAAATTTTAGTGGATGCTTAAACTGCACTTGAAAAACAAAAAAAATTAAACAACCACCTCAGTAATTTTGCTTCAAATATTTAAGAAATATTTTCAGTACTAATTTGTTGATGAAGGAAAAAAAAAATTATTTAAGAAATATTTTAAGTGCTTATTGGTAGATGAACAAAAATAAAACTAATTAAAAAAAAATGGAACATTCAACGCTTTTAGAAGGAATTTCGTCGCTTATTCTCGTTTTTCTAAATACGAAAATATAATTTTAGAGACTCGCAAATTTTTATCGATGCTTAAACTGTACTTGAAAACAAAAAAAATTAAACACCCAATGCAGTAATTTTGCTTCACATCTTTAAGAAATATTTTCAGTACTTATTTGTGGATGAACCAAAAAAAAAAAAAAAACAAATTAATTAAAGTAAAAAAAATCAAACAGATGACACTTTCGAAATAATTGAACCTCCTGCTTCCCTTATTTTTAAATGCAAAAAAAACAGTTTAAAAGACTGAAAATTTTAGTGGATGCTTAAACTGGACTTGAAAAACAAAAAAATTAAACAACCACTTCAGTAATTTTGCTTCACGTATTTAAGAAATATTTTCAGTGCTTATTTGTGGATGAACAAAAGAAAATAAAGTAAATAAAAAAAAATGGAACAAGTGACGGTTATGGAAAGAATTTCATTGCCTGTTCCCTTTTTTTTTAAATACAAAAATACAATTAAAGAGACTTGCAAATTTTAGTGGACACTTAATTTGCACTTGGATAACAAAAAAATTAAATAACCACCTCAATAATTTTGTTTCACAAATTGAAGAAATATTTTCAGGGCTTATTTGTAGATGAACAAAAAAAAAAAAAACCAATTAATTAAAGTAAAAAATGATAAAACAAAAAATATGGAATAAGCGATGCTTTTGGAAGGAATTGCATCGCTGATGTGATTCCGCCCGTGTCCGTTCAACCGACTATCCGCTAGGGTACAGGTCCTATACAAATGAAGATAGGGCCAATCACTAGGGCACAAGTTAATAGATTTAAGGACAACTTGGTTGGCTTTATTCCTGGAGTGATTCAATCTTAAGAGGGCATGACAATACCTGAAAATACAATGTCCGTTTTAGGTCTCCAAGTGGTGGATACCGATAAGGACCCGAGTAGTTATTTTCGTACAAATTTGGACTCTGGGCAGCAAGGAATGGTTCTAACACTTCATAAACTCAATGAATATCATTAAGAGGATATGGAATCAAGCCAAGGCAGAATCAAAAGCATCTAAAAAGGACTTGTACGAACAGCATCTCAATTTGGCCGAAAATATGCTGTTTTGCCGCTGGCTTTGACTTTCCTTCTTGTTTGTCTTATTCCAATCAAGAAGCAATGTGTGGGAATCATTATTAATCATATTTGGCATCCTTCATGGCATATGGAAGCTGATTTTGACCCTAAACAAGCTGGAGATTGATAAAAAATATCTTAGTAGTCAAACTAGTCAACTAGTTTCTGAATTTGATTTTGACTTTTTGTTTTAGGAAATTAGTCTTTTATTTTGATTTTTATTTATTTATTTTCTGGAAAAATAAGTTTACAAAATTTATTATTTTAGTATTTCAATTATAAATTAATTAATTCCAATTTCAAAATAAATGAATTAATTAATCCAAATTAGTTTAGGAAACTAAGAAAAATTAGGCACTTTCCTTTTCTCTACTTTCTTTTTCTCAACACTTTGTGTCCGGTTTTGAATTAATTTTGTAGGGATTTTGCTTTCTAATATTAGCCTATTTAAAGGCTTATTTTTCAAGGAGAAATAAACTTGAATTTTATACAGAAATTTATTTGTGAGATTGAATTCTTTTTGTTCTCTTTGAACACCTAAAACACCATTAGTAAATGAGTGTTTTAGTTTTGACTTATCAATAGGATATCCATCACCTATTGTGACGTCTTCATCACATACCAAGGTTTCTAATCAAAAGTTGGTTAGCGGTCAAGGTGACCATTAAAACCTGAACATAATTAGATCCGGGCTAATCTAATACGGGCTTAGGAGCAAGTCGTCCTAGGTTCATATTAATTGCCTATTCTCTTTTTTTTTTAAATACAAAAAATACAATTTTAGAGACTTACAAATTTTATTGGATGCTTAAACTGCAGTTGAAAAACAAAAAAAAAAAATAAACAACGACCTCATTAATTTTGCTTCACATATTTAAGAAATATTTTCAGTGCTTGTTTACATATGAACAAAAAAATATATATATAATTAAAGGAAAAAATAAAAAAAAACCACAGAACAGGCGACGCTTTTGGAAAGAATTATTTCGCATGTTACCTTGTTTTTTAATGCAAAAATATAATTTAAGAGACTTGGAAATTTTAGTTGGTGCTTAAACTGCACATGAAAAACAAAAACAATTAAACAACCACCTCAGTAATTTTGCTCCATATATTTAAGAAATATTTTCAGTGCTTATTTGTAAATGAACTAAAAAAAAAAAACCTAATTAATGCAAGAAAAAAAAAAAGGAACAGGCGCCGTTTTTGCAAAGAATTGCGTCGACTATTCCCTTTATTTTAAATACAAAAATACAATTCAAGAGACATGCAAATTTTTAGTGGATGCTTAAACTGCAATTGAAAAACAAAAAAATAAAACAATCACCTCAGCAATTCTGCTTTACATATTTAAAAAATATTTTCAGTGCTCACTTGTAGATGAAAAAAAAAAACTAATTAATTAAAGTAAAAAAAAAAAGAAACAGCCGATGTTTTTAGAAGGAATTGCATCGCCTATTCTCTTTTTTTTTTTTTTGTTTTAAATACAAAAATACAATTTTAGAGATTTGCAAATCTTAATGGATGCTTAAATTATACTTGAAAAACAAAAAAAATTAAACAACCACCTCTGTAACTTTACTTCACCTATTTAAGAAATATTTTGAGTGCTTATTTGGACATGAACAAAAAAATAATAATAATAATAATTAAAAAAAATGGAATAGGCGACACTTTTAGAAAGAATTGCATCGCCGATTCTCTTTTTTTTCAAGTATGAAAATACAATTTTAGATACTTTCAAATCTTAGCGGATGCTTAAACTGTACTTGAAAAGAAAAAAAAAATTAAACAACCACCTCAGTAATTTTGCTTCACATATTTAATAAATATTTTAAGTGCTTATTTGTAGATGAACCAAAAAAAAAAAAAAAAACTAATTAAAAAAAGTGGAACAGTCGATGCTTTTAGAAGGAATTGCGTAGCCTATTCTCTTTTTGTTAGATACAACAATACAATTTTAAAGACTTGCAAATTGTAGTGGATACGTAAACTGCACTTGAAAAACAACAAAATTAAACAACCACCGTTGCAATTTTGCTTTATCTATTTAAGAAATATTTTCAGTGCTAATTTGTATATGAACCCAAAAAAAAAACTAATTAAAAAAAGGGAATAGCTGACGCTTTTAGGAGGAATTGCGTAGCCTATTCTCTTTTTGTTAGATACAACAATACAAATAAAGAGACTTGCAAATTGTAGTGGATGCTTAAACTGCACTTGAAAAACAAAAAATTAAACAACCACCTTAGTAATTTTGCTTCACATATTTAAGAAATATTTTCAATGCTTATTCGTAAACAAACAAAAATAAAAACTAATTAATATAAGTAAAAAAATAAAAACAAAACACGAAACATGCGATGCTTTTGGAAAGAATTGTGCCACATGTTCCCTTGTTTTTTAATACAAAATTACAATTTAAGAGAGCTGCAAATTTGTGTGGATGCTCAAAACTGCACTTGAAAAACCAAAAAAATTAAACCACCTATGTAATTTTGCTTCACCTATTTAAGAAATATTTTTAGTGCTTATTTGTACATGAACCACCAAAAAAAAAAAAAAAACTAATTAAAAAAAATGGAACAAGCGACGCATTTATAAGGAATTGCGTAGCCTATTCTTTTTTTGTTAGATGCAACAATACAATTCTAGAGACTTACAAATTGTAATGGAAGCTTAAACTGCACTTGAAAAACAAAAAAATTAAGCAACCAACTTAGTAATTTTTCTTCACATATTTAAGAAATATTTTCAGCGCTTATCTGTAGATGAACAAAAATGAAAACTAATTTATATAAGTAAAGAAAAAGAAAATGCAACAGGTGCTGGGCTTGGAAAGAATTGAGTTGGCTGTTCCATTTTTTTGAAATACAAAAATATAATTTAAGATACTTACAAATTTTAGTGGACAGTTAAACTGCATTTGAAAAATAAAAGAATTAAACAACCACCTCAGTAATTTTGCTTCACATAAATAAAGAATATTTTCATTATTTGTTGGTTAAAAAAAACTAATTAATTAAAGTAAAAAATAAAAAATACAAAAATAGAACAGGCGACACTTTTAGAAGGAAATGCATTGCCTGTTCTATTTTTTTTCAAGTACAAAAATACAATTTTAGGGACTCGCAAATCTTAGCGGATGCTTAAACTGTACTTGAAAAGAAAAAAAAAATTAAACAATCAACTTAGTAATTTTGCTTCCCATATTTAATAAATATTTTCAGTGCTTATATGTAGATGGACAAAAAAAAAAAAACTAATTAAAAAAAATGGAATAGGCAATGCTTTTAGAAGGAATTGCGTAGCCTATTCTCTTTTTGTTAGATACAACAATACAATTTTAAAGACTTGCAAATTGTAGTGGATACTTAAACTGCACTTGAAAAACAACAAAATTTAACAACCACCGTTGCAATTTTACTTTACCTATTCAAGAAATATTTTCAGTGCTTATTTGTATATGAACAAAAAAAAAAAATAATTAAAAAAAATGGAACAGGCGACACTTTTAGAAGGAATTGCATGGCCTGTTCTCTTTTTGTTACATACAACAATACAATTTTAGAGACTTGCAAATTGTAGTGGATGCTTAAAATGCACTTCAAAAACAACAAAATCAAACAACCACTATTGTAATTTTGATTTACCTATTTAAGAAATATTATCAGTGCTTATTTGTAGATGAAAAAAAAAAACTAATTAAAAAAAAAAGGAACAGGCGACAGTTTTAGAAGGAATTGCGTGGCCTATTCTCTGTTTGTTAGATACAACAATACAATCATAAGGACTTGCAAATTGTAGTGGATGCTGAAACTGCACTTGAAAAACAGGTGCTGCTATTGGAAAGAATTGAGTTATCCGTTCCCTGTTTTGAAAAGACACAAATATAATTTTAGATACTCACAAATTTTAGTGGATGGTTAAACTGCACTTGAAAAATAAAAGAATTAAACAACCACCTCAGTAATTTTGCTTCACATATTTAATAAATATTTTCAGTGCTTATTTGTAGATGAACAAAAAAAAAAAAAAACTAATTAGAAAAAAAGGGAAGAGGCGACGCTTTTAGCAGGAATTGCGTAGCCTGTTCTCTTTTTGTTAGATACAACAATACAATTTTAAAGACTTGTAAATTGCAGTGGATGCTTAAAAACAACAAAATTAAACAACCACTGTTGCAATTTTGCTTTTCCTATTTCAAAAATATTTTCAATGCTTATTTCTATATGAAGGAAAAAAAAAACTAATTAAAAAAATGGAACAGTCGACGCTTTTAGAAGGAGTTGGGTAGCCTATTCTCTTTTCGTTAGATACAACAATACAATGATAGAGACTTGTAAATTGTAGTGGATGATTAAACTGCACTTGAAAAACAAGAAAATTAAGCAGCCAACTCAGTAATTTTGCTTCACATATTTAAGAAATAATTTCAGTGCTTATCTGTAGATGAAAAAAAGTGAAAACTAATTGAAAGAAGTAAAGAAAAAAAATGCAAGAGGTGCCGCTCTAGGAAAGAATTCAGTTGCCTGTTCCCTTTTTTCAAAATACAAAAATATAACTTAAGATACTTACAAATTTTAGTGGATGGTTAAACTGCACTTGAAAAAAAAAAAGAATTAAACAACCACTGCAGTAATTTTGCTTCACGTAAATGAGAAATATTTTCATTATTTGTTGATTAAAAAAAAAATAAATCAATTAAACAAAAAAATAAAAAATAAGAAAATAGAATAGGCGATGCTTTTAGACGAAAATGTATCGCCTATTCTCTATTTTTTCAAGTACAAAAATACAATTTTAGAGACTTGCAAATCTTAGCGGATGCTTAAACTGTACTTGAAAAGAAAAAAAAAATTAAACAACTACCTCAGTAATTTTACTTCCCATATTTAATAAATATTCTTAGTGCTTATTTGTAGATGACCAAAAAAAAAAAAAAAACTAATTGAAAAAAAATGGAATAGGCAACGCTTTTAAAAGGAATTGCGTAGCCAATTCCCTTTTTGTTAGATACAATAATACAATTTTAAAGACTTGCAAATTGTAGTGGATACTTAAACTACACTTGAAAAACAACAAAATTTAACAACCACCGTTGCAATTTTACTTTACCTATTCAAGAAATATTTTCAGTGCTTATTTGTATATGAACAAAAAAAAAAAAAAACCAATTAAAAAAAATGGAACAGGCGACACTTTTAGAAGGAATTGCATGGCCTGTTCTCTTTTTGTTACATACAACAATACAATTTTAGAGACTTGCAAATTGTAGTGGATGCTTAAAATGCACTTCAAAAACAACAAAATCAAACAACCACTATTGTAATTTTGATTTACCTATTTAAGAAATATTATCAGTGCTTATTTGTAGATGAAAAAAAAAAAACTAATTAAAAAAAAAAAGGAACAGGCGACAGTTTTAGAAGGAATTGCATGGCCTATTCTCTGTTTGTTAGATACAACAATACAATCATAAGGACCTGCAAATTGTAGTGGATGCTGAAACTGCACTTGAAAAACAGGTGCTGCTATTGGAAAGAATTGAGTTATCCGTTCCCTGTTTTGAAAAGACACAAATATAATTTTAGATACTCACAAATTTTAGTGGATGGTTAAACTGCACTTGAAAAATAAAAGAATTAAACAACCACCTCAGTAATTTTGCTTCACATATTTAATAAATATTTTCAGTGCTTATTTGTAGATGAACAAAAAAAAAAAAAAACTAATTAGAAAAAAAGGGAAGAGGCGACGCTTTTAGCAGGAATTGCGTAGCCTGTTCTCTTTTTGTTAGATACAACAATACAATTTTAAAGACTTGTAAATTGCAGTGGATGCTTAAAAACAACAAAATTAAACAACCACTGTTGCAATTTTGCTTTTCCTATTTCAAAAATATTTTCAATGCTTATTTCTATATGAAGGAAAAAAAAAACTAATTAAAAAAATGGAACAGGCGACGCTTTTAGAAGGAGTTGGGTAGCCTATTCTCTTTTCGTTAGATACAACAATACAATGATAGAGACTTGTAAATTGTAGTGGATGATTAAACTGCACTTGAAAAACAAGAAAATTAAGCAGCCAACTCAGTAATTTTGCTTCACATATTTAAGAAATAATTTCAGTGCTTATCTGTAGATGAAAAAAAGTGAAAACTAATTGAAAGAAGTAAAGAAAAAAAATGCAAGAGGTGCCGCTCTAGGAAAGAATTCAGTTGCCTGTTCCCTTTTTTCAAAATACAAAAATATAACTTAAGATACTTACAAATTTTAGTGGATGGTTAAACTGCACTTGAAAAAAAAAAAGAATTAAACAACCACTGCAGTAATTTTGCTTCACGTAAATGAGAAATATTTTCATTATTTGTTGATTAAAAAAAAAAAACAAATCAATTAAACAAAAAAATAAAAAATAAGAAAATAGAATAGGCGACGCTTTTAGACGAAAATGTATCGCCTATTCTCTATTTTTTCAAGTACAAAAATACAATTTTAGAGACTTGCAAATCTTAGCGGATGCTTAAACTGTACTTGAAAAGAAAAAAAAATTAAACAACTACCTTAGTAATTTTACTTCCCATATTTAATAAATATTTTTAGTGCTTATTTGTAGATGACCAAAAAAAAAAAAAAAAAACTAATTGAAAAAATATGGAATAGGCAACGCTTTTAAAAGGAATTGCGTAGCCTATTCCCTTTTTGTTAGATACAATAATACAATTTTAAAGACTTGCAAATTGTAGTGGATACTTAAACTGCACTTGAAAAACAACAAAATTTAACAACCACTGTTGCAATTTTACTTTACCTATCCAAGAAATATTTTCAGTGCTTATTTGTATATGAACACAAAAAAAAAAAATTAAAAAAAAATGGAACAGGCGACACTTTTAGAAGGAATTGCATGGCCTGTTCTCTTTTTGTTACATACAACAATACAATTTTAGAGACTTGCAAATTGTAGTGGATGCTTAAAATGCACTTCAAAAACAACAAAATCAAACAACCACAGTTGTAATTTTGATTTACCTATTTAAGAAATATTATCAGTGCTTATTTGTAGATGAAAAAAAAAACTAATTAAAAAAAAAAGGGAACAGGCAACAGTTTTAGAAGGAATTACGTGGCCTATTCTCTATTTGTTAGATACAACAATACAATCATAAGGACTTGCAAATTGCAGTGGCTGCTGAAACTGCACTGGAAAAACAGGTGCTGCTATTGGAAAGAATTGAGTTGTCCGTTCCCTGTTTTGAAAAGACAAAAATATAATTTAAGATACTTACAAATTTTAGTGGATGGTTAAACTGCACTTGAAAAATAAAAGAATTAAACAACCACCTCAGTAATTTTGCTTCACATATTTAATAAATATTTTCAGTGCTTATTTGTAGAGGAACAAAAAAAAAAAAAACTAATTAGAAAAAAAGGGAAGAGGCGACGCTTTTAGCAGGAATTGCGTAGCCTGTTCTCTTTTTGTTAGATACAACAATACAATTTTAAAGACTTGTAAATTGCAGTGGATGCTTAAACTGCACTTGAAAAACAACAAAATTAAACAACCACTGTTGCAATTTTGCTTTTCCTATTTAAAAAATATTTTCAATGCTTATTTCTATATGAAGGAAAAAAACAAACTAATTAAAAAAATGGAACAGGCGACACTTTTAGAAGGAGTTGGGTAGCCTCTTCTCTTTTCGTTAGATACAACAATACAATGATAGAGACTTGTAAATTGTAGTGGATGATTAAACTGCACTTGATAAACAAGAAAATTAAGCAGCCAACTCAGTAATTTTGCTTCACATATTTAAGAAGTAATTTCAGTGCTTATCTGTAGATGAAAAAAAGTGAAAACTAATTGAAAGAAGTAAAGAAAAAAAATGCAAGAGGTGCCGCTCTAGGAAAGAATTCAGTTGCTTGTTCCCTTTTTTCAAAATACAAAAATATAACTTAAGATACTCTCAAATTTTAGTGGATGGTTAAACTGCACTTGAAAAAAAAAAAGAATTAAACAACCACTGCAGTAATTTTGCTTCACGTAAATGAGAAATATTTTCATTATTTGTTGATTAAAAAAAAAAAACAAATCAATTAAACTAAAAAATAAAAATTAAGAAAATAGAATAGGCGACACTTTTAGAGGAAAATGTATCGCCTATTCTCTATTTTTTCAAGTACAAAAATACAATTTTAGAGACTTGCAAATCTTAGCGGATGCTTAAACTGTACTTGAAAAGAAAAAAAAATTAAACAACTACCTCAGTAATTTTACTTCCCATGTTTAATAAATATTTTTAGTGCTTATTTGTAGATGACAAAAAAAAAAAAAAACTAATTGAAAAAAAATGGAATAGGCGACGCTTTTAAAAGGAATTGCTTAGCCTATTCCCTTTTTGTTTGATACAATAATACAATTTTAAAGATTTGCAAATTGTAGTGGATGCTTAAACTGCACTTGAAAAACAACAAAATTAAACAACCACTGTTGCAATTTTGCTTTACCTATTCACGAAATATTTTCAGTGCTTATTTGTAAAAGAACAAAAAAAAAAAAACTAATTAAAAAAAAAATGGAACAGGCGATGCTGTTAAAAGGAATTGCGTAGCCTATTCTCTTTTTGTTAGATACACCAACACAATTATAGAGACTTGCAAATTGTAGCGGATGCGTAAACTGCACTTGAAAGACAAAAAAATTAAACAATCTCCTTAGAAATTTTGCTTCGCTTCACATATTCAAGAAATATTGTCAATGCTTATATGTAAACAAATATATATATATATATATGTATATAATTAATATAAGCAAAAAAATAAAAACAAAACACAGAACATGCGACGCTTTTGGAAAGAATTATGCCGCATGTTCCCTTGTTTTTTAATACAAAATTACAATTTAAGAGAGTTGCAAATTTTAGTGAATGCTCAAAACTGCACTTGAAAAACAAAAAAAAAAAATTAAACAACCACCTCAGTAATTTTGCTTCACATACTTAAGAAATATTTTCAATACTTATTTGTAAACGAACAAAAAAAAAACTAATTAATATAAGTAACAAAATAAAAACAAAACACGGAACATGTGACACTTTTGGAAAGAATTGTGCCGCATGTTCCCTTGTTTTTTAATACAAAATTACAATTTCAGAGAGTTGCAAATTTTAGTGGAAGTGCAAAACTGCACTTCAAAAACCAAAAAAAATTAAACAACCACCTCTGTAATTTTGCTCCACCTATTTAAGAAATATTTTCAGTGCTTATTTGTACATGAACCAAAAAAAAAAAAACAAAAACTAATTAAAAAAATGTAATAGGTGACACTTTTATACGGAATTACGTAGCCTATTCTCTTTTTGTTAGATACAACAATACAATTCTAGAGACTTACAAATTGTAGTGGATGCTTAAACTGCACTTGAAAAACAAAAAAATTAAGCAACCAACTCAGTAATTTTGCTTCACATATTTAAGAAATATTTTCAGTGTTTACCTGTAGATAAAAAAATAATAATAATAATTAAAAAAAAGTGGAACAGGCAACACTTTTAGAAGGAATTGCGTAGCCTATTCTCTTTTTGTTAGATACAACAATACAATTTTAAAGACTTGCCAATTGTAGTCGAAGCTTAAACTACACTTGAAAAAGGCCAAAATTAAACAACCACCGTTTCAGTTTTGCTTTTCCTATTTAAGCAATATTTTCAGTGCCTATTTGTATATGAAAAAAAAAAAACTAATTAAAAAAAATGGAACAGGCGACGCTTTTACAATGAATAACGTAGCCTATTCTCTTTTGGTTAGATACAACAATACAATGATGGAGACTTGCAAATTGTAGTGGATGCTTAAACTGCACTTGAAAAACAAAAAAATTAAACAACCACCATAGTAATTTTTCTTCACATATTTTAGAAATATTTTCAATGCTTACTTGTAAACAAAAAAAAAAAAAAACAAATTAATACAAGTAAAAAAATTAAAGCAAAACACGGAACATGCGACGCTTTTGGAAAGAATTGTGCCGCATGTTCCCTTGTTTTTTAATACAAAATTACAATTTAAGAGAGTTACAAATTTTAGTGGATGCTCAAAACTGCACTTCAAAAAATAAAACAAATTAAACAACCACCTTTGTAATTTTGCTTCACCTATTTAAGAAATATTTTCAGTGCTTATTTGTACGTGAACCAAAACAAAAAAATAAATAAATAAATAATTAAAAAAAATGGAACAGGCGACGCTTTTATAAGGAATTGCACAGCCTATTCTCTTTTTGTTAGATACAAAACAATACAATTCTAGAAACTTACAAATTGTAGTGGATGCCTAAACTGCACTTGAAGAAAAAAAAAATTAAGCAATCAACTTAGTAATTTTGCTTCACATATTTAAAAAATATTTTCAATGCTTATCTGTAGATGAACCAAAAAAAAAAACTAATTAAAAAAAATGGAACAGGCGACGCTTTTAGAAGGAACTGCGTAGCCTATTCTCTTTTTGTTAGATGCAACAATACAAATTTAGAGACTTACAAATTGTAGGGGATGCTTAAATTGCACTTGAAAAACAACAAAAATTAAACAACCACCATTGTAATTTTGCTTTACCCATTTAAGAAATATTTTCAGCTTATTTGTAGATGAACAAAAAAAAAACTAATTAAAAAAAATGGAACAGACGATGCTTTTAAAAGGAATTGCGTAGCCTATTCCATTTTTGTTAGATACAACAATACAATTTTAAAGACTTGCAAATTGTAGTGGATGCTTAAACTGCACTTGAAAAACAACAAAATTAAACAACCACCGTTGCAATTTTGCTTTACCTATTCAAGAAATATTTTTAGTGCTTATTTGTGCATGAACCGAAAAAAAAAAAAACGAAACTAATTAAAAAAAATGGAACAGGCGACGCTTTTATAAGGAATTACGTAGCCTATTCTCTTTTTGTCAGATACAACAATACAATTCTAGAAACTTACAAATTGTAGTGGATGCTTAAACAGCACTTGAAAAAAAAAATATTAAGCAACCAACTCAGTAATTTTGCTTCACATATTTAAGAAATATTTTCCGTGCTTATCTATAGATGAACAAAAAAAAAAAAACTCATTAAAAAAAATGGAACAGGCAACGCTTTTAGAAGGAACTGCGTAGCCTATTCTCTTTTTGTTAGATACAACAATACAAATTTAGAGACTTGAAAATTGTAGTGGATGCGTAGATTGCACTTGAAAAACAACAAAATTAAACAACCACCGTTGTAATTTTGCTTTACCGAATTAAGAAATATTTTCAGTGCTTATTTGTAGATGAACCAAAAAAAAAAAAAACTAGTTAAAAAAAAATCGAACAGGCGAAGCTTTTAAAAGGAATTGCGTAGCCTATTCTCTTTTTGTTAGATACAACAATACAATTTTAGAGACTTCCAAATTGTAGTGGATGCTTAAATTGCACTTGAAAAACAACAAGATTAAATAACCACCGTTGTAATTTTGCTTTACCTATTTAAGAAATATTTTCAGCGCTTATTTGTATATGAACCAAAAAAAAAAAAAGAACAAGCGATGCTTTTACAAGGAATTGCGTAGCCTATTCTCTTTTTGTTCGATACAACAATACAATTTTAGGGACTTGGAAATAGTAGTGGATGCTTAAACTGCACTTGAAAAACAAAAAAATTAAGCAACCAACTCAAAAATTTTGCTTCACATATTTAAGAAATACTTTCAGCGCTTATCTGTAGATGAACAAAAATGAAAACTAATTTAAATATGTAAAGAAAAAAAAAATGCAACAGGTGCCGCGCTTGCGAAGAATTGAGTTGCCTATTCCCTTTTTTCAAAATACAAAAACATGATTGAAGAAACTTACAAATTTTAGTGGATGGTTAAACTGCACTTGAAAAATAAAGGAATTAAACAACCACCTCAGTAATTTTGCTTCACATATTTGAGAAATATTTTCATTATTTGTTGATTAAAAAAAAACTAATTAATTAACGTGAAAAATCAAAAATAAAAAAATGGAATAGGCGACGCTTTTAGAAGGAATTGCATCACCTATTCTCTTTTTTGCAAGTACAAAAATTCAGTTTAGAGACTTGCAAATCTTAGCAGATACTTAAACTGTACTTGAAAAGAAAAAAAAACTAAACTACCACCTCAGTAATTGTTCTTCACATCTTTAATAAATATTTTCTGTGTTATTTGTAGATGAACCAAAAAAAAAAAAAACTAATTAAAAAAAATGGAACAGGCGACGCTTTTGGAAGGAATTGCGTAGCCTATTCTCTTTTTGTTAGATACAACAATACAATTTTAAAGAATTTTAAATTGTAGTGGATGCTTAAACTGCACTTGAAAAACAAAAAAAGTAAACAACCACCGTTGCAATTTTGCTTTACCTATTTGAGAAATATTTTCAATGCTTATTTGTATATGAAAAGAAAAAAAAAACTAATTAAAAAAAATGGAACAGGCGACACTTTTAGAAGGAACTACGTAGCCTATTCTCTTTTTGTGAGATAGAACAATACAATTATAGAGACTTGCAAATTGTAGTGGGTGCTTAAATAGCACTTGAAAAATAAAAAATATTAAAAAACCCCCTTACTAATTTGGCTTCACATATTTAAGAAATATTTTCAATGCTTATTTGTGAACGAACCAAAAAAAAAAAAAAACTAATTAATATAAGTAAAAAAATAAAAAAAATAAAAGAAGAAACATGCAACGGTTTTCGAAAGAATTGTGCCGCATGTTCCCTTGTTTTTTAATACAAAATTACAATTTAAGAGAGTGGCAAATTTTAGTAGATACTCAAAAGTGAACTTGAAAAACAAAAAAAATTAAACAACCACCTCTGTAATTTTGCTTCACCTATTTAAGAAATATTTCCAGTGCTTATTTGTACGTGAACCCAAAAAAAAAAAAGAAAAACTAATTAAAAAAACTGGAATAGGCGATGCTTTTATAAGTAATTGCATAGCCTATTCCCTTTTTGTTAGACACAACAATACAATTCCAGAGACTTACAAATTGAAGTGGATGCTTAAAATGCACTTGAAAAACAAAAACAATTAAGCAACCAACTCAGTAATTTTACTTCAAATATTTAAGAAATATTTTCAGTGCTCATCTGTAGATGAACCAAAAAATTAAAAAAAAAAAAAATTGGAATAGGCGATGCTTTTAGAAGGAATTGCATAGCCTATTCTCTTTTTGCTAGATATAACAATACAATTTTAAAGACTTGCAAATTGTAGTGGATGCTTAAACTGCACTTGAAAGACAACAAAATTAAACAACCACCGTTGTAATTTTGCTTTACCTATTTAAGAAATATTTTCGGTGCCTATATGTAGATGAAAAAAAAAAAAAACTAATTAAAAAAAATGGAACAGGCGACGCTTTTAGAAGGAATTGCGTAGGCTATTCTGTTTTTGTGAGATAGAACAATACAATTATAGAGACTTGCAAATTGTTGTGGATGCTTAAACTGCACTTGAAAAATAAAAAAATTAAACAACCACCTTAGTAATTTTGCTTCCCATATGTAAGAAATATTTTCTATGCTTATTTGTAAATGAACAAAAAAAAACTAATTAATATAAGTAAAAAAATAAAAAAAAAAACACGGAACATGCGACGCTTTTGGAAAGAATTGTGCCGCATGTTCCCTTGTTTTTTAATACAAAATTACAATTTAAGAGAGTTCCAAATTTCAGTGGATGCTCAAAACTGCATTTGAAAACCAAAAAAAATTAAACAAACACCTTTGTACTTTTGCTTCACCTATTTAAGAAATATTTTCGGCTCCTCTTTGTACATGAACAAAAAAAAAAAAAAAAAACTAATTAAAAAAAATGGAACAGGCGACGCTTTTATAAGCAATTGCGTATTATATTAGCCCGGATCTTTAATTAAGTTCAAGTTCTAATGGAATGGACCCCAGCGGGTTGTCGGTCGAACAGTCTCGGGTGGATTCGCATCATTCCCCTCCTCTTGAAAAGGATTTGTCCTCAAATCGAAGTCATCACCTGCAGCAAAAGGAGATAAATCAGCAACATTAAAGGTGGCACTGACATTATACTCACCCGGTAGATCAAGTTTGTAGGCATTGTCGTTTATCCTCTCCAAAACTTGAAAAGGTCCATCACCCCTCGGCATGAGTTTTGATTTCCTTTGTTTGGGAAATCTTTCTTTCCTTAAATGCAGCCACACCCAATCTCCAGGTTCAAACACCATTGATTTTCGGCCTTGATTAGCCACCCTTGCATATTGCTCAGTCCTCCTCTCAATGTTTGCGCGGGTCTTTTCATGAATCTGCTTTACAAAATCAGCTTTTTGTTTTCCATCTAGATTAGCACGCTCACTTAAAGGCAAAGGTGTTAAATCTAACGGAGTCAAAGGATTAAAACCATAACCAATTTCAAATGGAGTAAATTTAGTTGCTGAATGTAAAGACCTATTATATGCAAATTCAACATGTGGCAAACGTTCTTCCCAAGTCCTTAAATTTCTACTAATTAATGCTCTCAACAATGCAGATAAGGTTCTATTTACTACTTCGGTTTGTCCATCAGTTTGTGGATGACAAGTAGTTGAAAATAAAAGCTTAGTACCTAATTTAGCCCACAATGTTTTCCAAAAATAGCTTAAGAACTTAGCATCCCTATCCGACACAATAGTTCTTGGCATTCCATGCAATCTCACAATTTCCTTGAAAAATAAATTAGCAATATTGGATGCATCATCAGTTTTGTTACATGCAATAAAATGTGCCATCTTAGAAAACCTATCTACTACAACAAATATTGAATCCTTACCTGTCCTTGACCTAGGCAACCCAAGAATAAAATCCATAGACAAATCTACCCAAGGATAGGTAGGGATCGGCAAAGGCTTATACAATCCATGTGGTTTCAATGTTGATTTTGTTTTTCGGCACTTCAAACATCTTTCACAAATTCTCTCAACATCTCTCCTCATGTTAGGCCAATAAAAATGTTCTTGCAGCAAGGATAAAGTTTTTAAAACACCAAAATGGCCCATTAAACCACCCCCATGTCCTTCCCGAACCAATAATTCCCTAATACTACAATTAGGCACACAAAGTTTGTTTTCCTTAAACAAATATCCCTCAAATATGTAAAATTTATTAAATCCATGTTTCAAACAGGTTCTAAAAATTTCTCCAAAGTCACTATCATGCTCATAAAGTTCTTTCAATTGTTCAAATCCAAGCAATCTAGCATCTAAGTTAGAAAAGAGCACATACCTTCGGGATAATGCATCGGTAACCACATTTTCCTTACCTTTTTTGTAGCGGATCACATATGGAAATGTTTCAATAAATTCAATCCACTTAGCATGCCTTCGGTTGAGCTTTCCTTGACCCTTGATATGCTTCAAAGACTCATGATCCATATGAATCACAAACTCCTTTGGCATGAGATAATGCTGCCACGTCTCCAAAGCCCTCACCAAAGCATACATCTCCTTGTCATAAGTCGGATAGTTTAGGGCAGCTCCACTTAATTTTTCACAAAAGTAGGCTATGGGTCTTCCTTCTTGCATTAAGACAACTCCAATACCTACACCCGAAGCATCACACTCAATTTCAAAAGTCTTAGAAAAATTTGGTAAAACTAACAAAGGTGCATTACACAATTTTTCTTTCAACAAATTAAAAGATTTTTCTTGTACTTCCCCCCATTTGAAACCAACATTCTTCTTGACAACTTCATTCAATGGTGCTGCTATGGTACTAAAATCCTTGACAAATCTTCTGTAAAAGCTTGCCAAGCCATGAAAGCTCCTCACTTGGGTGATAGAAGTAGGAACCGGCCACTCTTGAATTGCTTTCACCTTAGCTTGGTCAACTTTGATTCCTGCAGCACTTATTACAAAACCTAGAAACACAAGCTCTTCTTTGCAAAATTCACATTTTTTAATGTTAGCAAACAATCTTTCCTTTCTAAGAACTTGCAAAACTTGCCTAAGTTGATCCACATGGTCATCCAAATTTCGGCTATATATTAGAATGTCATCAAAATAAACAACCACAAATTTTCCAATAAATGGACGCATTACATGATTCATAAGCCTCATGAAGGTACTAGGTGCATTGGATAATCCAAAAGGCATAACTAACCATTCATACAGCCCATATTTAGTTTTGAATGCGGTTTTCCATTCATCACCTTCTTTCATCCTAATTTGGTGATAACCACTCCTAAGATCAACTTTTGTAAACATGCAAGCACCATGCAACTCATCAAGCATATCATCTAATCTAGGAATGGGATGTCTATATTTGATGGTAATATTATTTATAGCCCTACAATCAACACACATTCTCCAAGAACCATCCTTTTTAGGTACCAACAAAACAGGAACAGCACATGGGCTTAAACTCTCACGAATGTATCCTTTATCAAGCAAATCACTTACCTGTTTTTGCAGCTCCTTTGTTTCTTCGCGATTGCTCCTATAAGCTGGTCTATTTGGTATGGCAGCCCCTGGAACAAAGTCAATTTGATGTTCTATCCCTCGAATAGGTGGTAGTCCACTTGGAATCTCATTTGGGAAGACATCTCCAAATTCCTTCAAAAGAGAAATGATTGAACTTGGCAATTCAAGTTTTTCAAAGCTAGTTTGATCATTAAAATAATTTTCTTTGTAAAGCATGACCAGCAAAGGTTTCTTACACTCAATAACCTTATTAATATCCCCTAAACTCAAATAAAAATTGCTACTTAACCTTTCCTTTCTTTCTTTTTCTTTTTTTCCCTTGGATTGGCGCAAACAGTCAGATTTCTCTTCCTTCTCCAAGCTCGTGGGTTTGCCACTTCCTTTTCCCTCTCTTTCAGCTTTCCCTTGATCTTTCCAATCAATATGAACCTTAGAAACCTTACCTTGGTCAGCAACCTCAATCTTACCTTCTTGAAAGGATGGTGAAGCCGTTGGTGCCATACTTGCTTTTTCCTTGAGCTTTTCGGCTTCTCTCCTTTGTTGCATTTGTAATTGGTCTTTGTAAACCTCTTTAGGAGATAATGGTTCCAGCTTGACCTTCCTCCCTTTAAACCTGAAAATAATACTATTTTCTCGACCAAAATGAGTAGCATCTTTATCAAATTGCCATGGTCTACCTAATAGTATATGTCCAGCAATCATGGGTACAATATCACATAAAACTACATCCTCATATCTACCTATATTAAATTTTACTTTGGCTTGTTTGTTTTCTTTCATCTCACCACTATCATTAAGCCATTGTAATCTATAAGGTTCTGGATGTTTAATTGTTTTCAAGCCTAATTTATCAACTACAAGATTACGTATCACATTAGTACAACTCCCACTATCTATAATCATGCTACAGATTTTACCTTGTATTTCGCAGCGAGTGTGGAAGATGTTTTCTCTTTGTATCTGCTCTTCATCTTTGTAGACAGCAAGTACTCTCCTTGAAACCAAGCTCAACTCAGCATTAGATGTATCTACAGGTTCGGATTCATCTTCATTGCAATCCTCCTCTTGCTCGGTTTCAGCCCCACTTTCTTCACTCGCAGATTCCAGCTCACCATCACCTTTTAATACCATGATTCTTCTATTTGGGCATTGGCTGGCTATGTGTCCTCTTCCTTGGCACTTAAAACAAATTATTTCTCTGGATTTTTGAGGTTTAGGATCAGATTTTATCTCACCTCTAAGTGCTTGGACAGATTCGGTCTTGACCTCCCTTCTTGGCCGGTTGGTAGTTTCTTCTCCTAATTTCGGCTTCAACTTGTTTTCATAAGTGGAATTGTTTTTCCAGCCACTTGAATTGGACCTTCCACTGTTGGAAACACCTCCAAACCATGATCTTACACCCCTCCTCTTGAATTGATGCTCTAATTTAATAGCCACATGCAACATCTCCTCCAATTCCACATATTGTTGCAATTCTAGTTGATTGGCTATTTCACAATTCAAACCATCAAGAAACCTTGCCATGGTTGCTTCCCTATCTTCATTCAAGTTCAATCTCATCATAAGCATCTTCATCTCCTTGTAATAATCCTCCACGTATCCATGTCCTTGAGATAAAGATTGAAGTCTTTGATGCAGCAACCTATGATAGTGTGATGGTACGAATCGCTTCCGCATGGCTCCTTTCATTTGTCGCCATGTAGTAATCAAGTCATCACCAACTCTCCTTCGGGTGTTTTGCTCATTGGTCCACCATTGGAGTGCATAATGGCCAAACTCCATTGCTGCCAATTTCACCTTCTTAGCCTCCGAATAATTATGGCGGTCAAATATCATCTCGAATTTTTCTTCCCACTCCAAATATGCTTCGGGGTCACTTTTTCCCATGAATGGTGGGATGTTGATCTTGATATTGCTAAGATTGTCATCTGTTTCTTCCCTCCTATATCTCCCATGGCCAGCTCTATCTTGGACAGCAAAGGTTTCGTCCATACCTTCCTCAAAGTCTCCACCGAATGGCTCCTCATCAAATTCCTCTCTCGGCCTCTCGCGACCTCCTCGTCCTCCATGGAATTCTTGCCTATTTCTTGTATTCGGCCTTCCTTGTGAGGCTTCTAGTCTTCCCACTCTTTGATTTACATGCTCAACTTGAGCACTAACCCGCTGTATTGATTCCAAAACAGCTCTCATGTCCACTTGGTCTCCACTCCCGGTAGCTCGGTCATCGCCATGGAATGCTACGGACTCTTCCTCATTGATCCTCAAAGGTGGATCCCCTCTTCTTATTCTAGAATCTACCATGTTAGTAAAATACTGCAAAAATAAAATAAATCCTCACAATATTCACTCCCTGACGTGTTTCACTCAAACAAGGTCTTGACACTCGTGTTTGCACACTAGTTTCGGCTTTTACCCTCTTTTAAGCTCACACACTCTTGCCTTTTTCCACTCAATGAATTATCTCAAAGTTCTAATTAAAACACCCACAAAACAGCAATTAGATCACTAGTATGTTTTAATTAAACTTATCAACAAAACAGTAGCAAAAAGTAGGCAATACCGAAAGAATCCAACAAATCCTAATTTTTCGGCTTTCTAGACAAGAAAACACAAAATAATGGGAAAACGTTGGAATTTTTGAAAACTGCACCAGATGGTAGTAGATTATGAGTTCAAGAATAAAATTCCACAGAAAGAAATTCAAATACGAACAAGAATCAAAGAGAACAAAATTATAGAAAAGTGTTGGTTGTTGTTCTTGTAATTCAAGTTTTGTATCAATTCCTTTATCTAATTTTAATCCAAATAATTTAAGCACCCAAAATCCAAATATCCAGCAGCAAAAAATAATTCTCCAGCAACTCAAATATTGAATAAATAATAAAAAGCCAGCAGCTCCAACAAATTTCCAGCAAACAAATCAAACTCTAACAAACCGAAATATTTTTTTTTTCTTCTTTTTTTTTTGTTTTTTTTTTTTATTGTTTGTTATTCGGCTTTACCTCCTTTTTTTTTTTTTTTTTTCACTCACAGAATATAAACAACTGCAGTAGCAAGAATAATTACCAAAATTGCAATTCCAAGTCCAAAACAATCACCAAACCCGTGACCTCCAAATAAACACAAATGTGCAGTTTTTTTTTTTTTTTAACTATTGCCGCAAACTCTTTTTTTTTTTTTTTTGAATATATGAATGCAAATTTCTAAGACTAAACAGCAAAGGAAAATCAACAAAAACCAAAATTATCAAGAACAATGATAAAAGACAACCAACAAGTTAGGAAACAAAAATACGATAAAACTAGGAAACCTAATTCAACTAGGAATGAATTTTATTTTATTTTTTTTTAAAGATGCAGAACGTGTATGGGGATAGAAGCAAACTTAACCTAATGCTAAAATTGCAGAATAACACAAAAACAAATAAAGAAAATAAAGATAGATCAAACCTGAACAAAATTTAGCTCTGATACCAAATGATACGAACCTAGGACGACCTGCTCCTAAACCCGTATTATATTAGCCCGGATCTTTGATTAAGTTCAAGTTCTAATGGAATGGACCTCAACCCCTAACCAACCTGTGGTTAGAAACCTTGGTATAATGTAGACACCACAATAGGGGATGGAAAACCTATTGATAAGTCAAGCTAAAACAACCAATTCTCTAATGGTGTTTTAGGTGTTCTCAAAGAACAAAGAGATAATTAATCTCACAAGTATTTTCTTAATCCAATCAAAGTTGTATTATTATTGAAAAATAAGCCTTTAAATAGGCTTGAAAGAAACAAAATAAACCCTAAAAAAAATAATTCAAAACCGGACTCCTATAGGAATTAGGAAACTTGACCGAATTCTAATATGTCCTAAACTAAGTTTCCTAAACTAAATTTGATTAATTAATTCCTTTATTCTGAATTTAGGAATTAATTAATTTACAATGAAAATAATAAAATAATAACTTTCCTAAACTTATTTGTCCAGAAAATAAATAAATAAAAACTAAAAAGTAATGGTAGTTTCCTAAAACAAAAAGTAGAATAAAATTAGGAAACTATAATACTAGCTTTTTTGACTAATTTGACTTTTACCAATCTTTGACCTCTTTGAGCTCCAAATCAACTTCTAGATGCTTTGTAGGATGCCAAATAAGCTGAATATGAAGTCCCACACGTTGCCCATGCTTGGAAAAATAAGAAAAGGCTAATACAGTAAAATACAGTAAAGCCAGCAAGCAATACAGCAAATTCGGCCAAATTGTTGATGCTGTCCGTACAAGCCCTTTTTGATTGCATTTGAGGCTGCTTTAACTTGATTCCATGACCTCTTAGGCATATGTATTGAACCCATAAATCATTGGAACCATTTCATGCTTCCCGGACTCCAAAAATGTACCAAAACCGTCACCCGGGTCCGTATCGGCTTCTATTGCTTGTATGAGTAAAACAGGCCTTGGTTCTTTAGATATGGCCAACTCCTCTTGACTATGACTTATTCCTTGTATGAAGACAGCAAGATTGTCCTTGAACTTCTTGGCTTGGGCCCTAGTGATCGGTCCCACCTTCATTTGTATTGGGTCAGCACGGGTGGATTCGCATCATATTCTCTTTCTGCTAGATGCAACAATACAATTCTAGGGACTTACAAATTGTAGTGGATGCTTAAATTGCACTTGAAAAACAAAAAAAATTAAGCAACCAACTCAGTAATTTTGCTTCACATATTTAAGAAACATTTTCAGTGCTTATCTGTAGATGAACAAAAATGAAAACTAATTTATATAAGTAAAGAAAAAAAAATGCAACAGGTGCCGCTCTTGGAAAGAATTGAGTTGCCTGTTCCCTTTTTCTAAAATACAAAAATATAAATTAAGATACTTACAAATTTTTGGATGGTTAAACTGCACTTGAAAAATAAAAAAATTAAAGAACCACCTCAATAATTTTGCTTCACATATTTAAGATATATTTTCATTATTTTTTTATGCAAAAAAAAAAACTAATAAACAACAAATAAAAAAACGGTACAGACGACACTTTTAGAAGCAATTGCACGGCCAATTCTCTTTTTTTTTTCAAGTACAATAATACAATTTTAGAGACTCGTTGATCTTAGCGGATGCTTAAACTGTACTTGAAAAGATAAAGAATTGAACAACCATCTTAGTAATTTTGCGTTACATATTTAAGGAATATTTTCCGTGCTTATTTGTAGATGAACAAAAAAAAAATACTAATAATTAAAAAAAAAATGGAACAGGCGACGCTTTTAGAAGGAATTGCGTAGCCTATTCTCTTTTTGTTAGATATAACAATACAATTTTAAAGACTTGCAAATTGTAATGGATGCTTAAACTGCACTTGAAAAACAAAAAATTTAAACAACCACGACTGTAATTTTGCTTTACCGATTTAGGAAATATTTTTAGTGCTTATTTGTATATGAACAAAAAAAAAATTAAAAAAAGTGGAATAGGCGACGGTTTTAGAAGGAATTACGTAGCCTATTCTCTTTTTGTTAGATAGAACAACACAATTATAGAGATTTGCAAATTGTAGTGGATGCTTAAACTGCACTTGAAAAACAAAAAAAGTAAACAACCACCGTTGCAATTTTGCTTCACATATTCAAGAAAAATTTTCAATGCTTATTTGTAAACGGAAAAAAAAAAACTAATTAAAATAAGTAAAAAAATAAAAACAAAACACGGAACATGCGACGCTTTTGGAAAGAATTGTGCTGCATGTTCCCTTGTTTTTTAATGCAAAATTACAATTTAAGAGGGTTGCAAATTTTGGTGGATGCTCAAAACTGCACTTGAAAACTAAAAAAAATTAAACAACCACCTCTGTACTTTTGCTTCACCTATTTAAGAAATATTTTCAGTGCTTATTTGTACATGAACAAAAAAAAAAAGATAAACTAACTAAAAAAAATGGAACAGGCGATGCTTTTATAAGGAATTGTGTAGCCTATTCTCTTTCAGTTAGATGCAACAATACAATTCTAGGGACTTATAAATTGTAGTGGATGCTTAAACTGCACTTGAAAAACAAAAACAATTAAGCAACCAACTCAGTAATTTTGCTTCACATATTTAAGAAATATTTTCAGTCCTTATCTGTAGATGAACAAAAATGAAAACAAATTTATATAAGTAAAAAAAAAAAAAAATGCAACAGGTGCTACTCTTTGAAAGAATTGAGTTGCCTTTTCCCTTTCTTTAAAATACAGAAATATAAATTAAGATAGTTACAAATTTTAGTGGATGATTAAACTGCACTTGAAAAATAAAAAAATTAAACAACCATCTCAGTAATGTTGCTTCACATATTTAAGAAATATTTCATTATTTGTTGCTAAAAAAAAGAACTAATAAATAATAAAAAAAAGGGAACAGACGACACATTTAGAAGCAATTGCACCGCCTATTCTCTTTTTTTTTTTTTCAAGTACAAAAATACAATTTAAGATACTTGCAGATTAAACAACCACCTCAATAATTTTGCTCCATATATTTAAGAAATATTTTCAGTTCTTATTTGTTAATGAACAAAAGAAAAAGAAACTAATTAAAAAAAATGGAACAGGCGACGCTTTTAGAAGAAATTGCATAGCCTATTCTCTTTTTGTTAGATACCAAATATAAAGACTTGCAAATTGTAGTAGATGCTTAAACTGCACTTGAAAAACAACAAAATTAAACAACCACCGTTGTAATTTTGCTTTACCGATTTAAGAAATATTTTCAGTCCTTATTTGTATATGAATAAAAAAAAAACACAAATTAAAAAAATGGAACAGGCGACAGTTTTAGAAGGAATTGCATAGCATATTTCTTTTTGTTAGATACAACAATACACTTGAAAAACAAAAAATTAAACAGTCACCTCAGTAATTTTGCTTCACGTAATTAAGAAATATTTTCAATGCTTATCTGTGGATGAAAAAAACTGAAAACTAATTGATATAAGTAAAGAAAACAAAATGTAACGGGTGCTGCTCTTGGAAAGAATTGAGTTGCCTTTTCCCTTTTTTTAAAATACAAAAATATAAATCAAGATACTTCCAAATTTTAGTGGATGATTAAACTGCACTTGAAAAATAAAAAAATTAAACAACCACCTCAGTAATGTTGCTTCACATATTTAAGAAATATTTTCATTATTTGTTGCTGAAAAAAAGATCTAATAAAAAAAAAAAAAGGGAACAGATGACATTTTTAAAAGCAATTGCACCGCCTATTTTCTTTTTTTTTTTCAAGTGCAAAAAAACAATTTAAGAGACTTGCAGATCTTAGCGGATGCTTAAACTGCACTTGAAAAGAAAAAGAATTAAACAACCACCTCAATAATTTTGCATCACATAATTAAGAAATATTTTCAGTTCTTATTTCTTGATGAACAAAAAAAAAAAAAAAAAACTAATTAAAAAAAACGGAACAGGCGACGCATTTAGAAGGAATTGCATAGCCTATCCTCTTTTTGTTAGATACAACAATACAATTATAGAGACTTACAAATTGTAGTGGATGCTTAAACTACACTTGAAAAACAACAAAATTAAACAACCACCATTGTAATTTTGCTTTACCGATTTAAGAAATATTTTCAATGCTTATTTGTCTACGAATAAAAAAAAAACACAAATTAAAAAAAAAATGGAACAGGCGACAGTTTTAGAAGGAATTGCGTAGCCTATTTCTTTATGTTAGATACAACAATACAATTATAGAGACTTGCAAATTGTAGTGGATGCTTAAACTGCACTTGAAAAACAAAAAAATTAAATAGCCACCTCAGTAATTTTGCTTCACATATTTAAGAAATATTTTCAATCTTTATCTGTAGATGGAAAAAAACTGAAAGCTAATTGATATAAGTAAAGAAAATAAAAATGCAATAGGTGCTGCTCTTGAAAAGAATTGAGTTGCCTTTTCCCTTTCTTTAATATACAAAAATATAAATTAAGATACTTACAAATTTTAGTGGATGATTAAACTACACTTGAAAATTAAAAAAATTAAACAACGACCTCAGTAATGTTGCTTCACATATTTGAGAAATATTTTCATTATTTGTTGCTGAAAAAAAGAACTAATACATAAAAAAAAAAAGGAACAGACGACACTTTTAGAAACAATTGCACCGCCTATTCTCTTTTTTTTTTTCAAGTACAAAAATACAATTTAAGACACTTGCAGATCTTAGCGGATGCGTAAACTGTACTTGAAAAGAAAAAGAATTAAACAACCACCTCAATAATTTTTCTTCACATATTTAAGAAATATTTTCAGTTCTTATTTGTTGATGAACAAAAAAAAAAAAACTAATTAAAAAAAATGGAACAGGCGACGCTTTTAGAAGGAATTGCATAGCCTATTCTCTTTTTGTTAGATACAACAATACAATTATAGAGACTTACAAATTGTAGTGGATGCTTAAAGTGCACTTGAAAAACAACAAAATTAAACAACCAGCGTTGTAATTTTGGTTTACCGATTTAAGAAATATTTTTAGTGCTTATTTGTATATGAATAAAAAAAAAACACAAATTAAAAAAAATGGAACAAGCGAGAGTTTTAGAAGGAATTGCATAGCCTATTTCTTTTTGTTAGATACAACAACACAATTATAGAGACTTGCAATTTGTAGTGGATGCTTAAACTGCACTTGAAAAACAAAAAAATTAAACAGCCACCTCAGTAATTTTGCTTCACATATTTAATAAATATTTTCAGTGCTTATTTGTAGATGAACCAAAAAAAAAAAAAACTAATTAAAAAAAAGGAACAGGCGACGCTTTTAGAAGGAATTGCATAGCCTATTGTCTTTTTTTTTAGATACAACAATACAATTATAGAGACTTGCAAATTGTAGTGGATGCTTAAACTGCACTTGAAAAACAACAAAATTAAACAACCACCGTTGTAATTTTGCTTTACCTGTTTAAAAAATATTTTCAGTGCTTATTTTTATATGAACAAAAAAAAAAACTGATTAAAAAAAATGGAACAGGTGACGCTTTTAAAAGTAATTACGTAGCCTATTCTCTTTTTGTTAGATACAATAATACAATTATAGAGACTTGCAAATTGTAGTGGATTCTTAAACTGGACTTGAAAAACAAAAAAATTAAACTGCCACCTCAGTAATTTTACTTCACATATTTAAGAAATATTTTTAGTGCTTATCTGTAGATTAACAAAACTGAAAACTAATTAATATAAGTAAAGAAAAAAAAATGCAAGAGGTGCCGCTCTTGGAATGAATTGAGTTGCCTGTTCACTTTTTTCAAATGCAAAAATATAATTTAAGATACTTACAAATTTTAGTGGATGCTCAAAACAGCACTTGAAAAACAAAAAAAATTAAACAACCACCTCAGTAATTTTGCTTCACATATTTAATAAATATTTCCAGTGCTTATTTGTAGGTCAACAAAAATAAAAATGTAACAGGTGACGCTTTTAGAAGGAATTGCATAGCCTTTTCTCTTTTTGTTAGATACTACAATACAATTTTAAAGACTTAAAAATTGTAGTGGATGCTTAAACTGCACTTGAAAAACAACAAAATTAAACAACCGCCGTTGCAATTTTGCTTTACCTATTTAAAAAATATTTTTAGTGCTTATATGTAAATGAATAAAAAAAACTGATTAATATAAGTAAAAAAATAAAAACAAAACACGGAACATGTGACACTTTTTGAAAGAATTGTGCCACCTTTTCCCTTGTTTTTTAATACAAAATTACAATTTAAGAGAGTTGTAAATTTTAGTGGATGCTCAAAACTGCACTTGAAAAACAAAAAAATAAATAAACAACTACCTCAGTAATTTTGCTTCACCTATTTAAGAAATATTTTCAGTGCTTATTTGTACATGAACCAAAAAAAACAAAACAAAAAAACTAATTAAAAAAATGGAACAAGCAACACTTTTATAAGGAATTGCGTAGCCTGTTCTCTTTTTGTTAGATACAACAATATAATTCTAGAGACTTACAATTTGTAGTGGATGCTTAAATTGCACTTGAAAAACAATAAAATTAAGCAACCAACTCAGTAATTTTGCTTACATATTTAAGAAATATTCTCAGCGCTTATGTGTAGATGAACAAAAACAAAAAATAAAAAACTAATTAAAAAAAAATGGAACAGGCGATGCTTTTCGAAGGAATTGCGTAGCCGATTCTCTTTTTGTTAGATGCAACAATACAATTCTAGAGACTTACAAATTATAGTGGATGCTTAAACTGCACTTGTAAAATAAAAAAATTAAACAACCAACTCAGTAATTTTGCCTCACATATTTACGAAATATTTTCAATGCTTATCTGTAGATGAACAAAAATGAAAACTAATTTATATAAGTAAAGAAAAAAAAAATGCAACAGGTGCCGATCCTGGAAAGAATTGAGTTGCCTGTTCCCTTTTTTTAAAATACAAAAATATAATTTAAGGTACTTACAAATGTTAGTGGATTTTTAAACTGCACTTAAAATTAAAAAAATTAAACAACCACCTTAATAATTTTGCTTCACATATTTAAGAAATATTTTCATTATTTGTTGATGAAAAGAAAACTAATTAATTAAAGTAAAAAATTAAAAATTAAAAAAAGGAACAGGCGACGCTTTTAAAAGGAATTGCATTGCCTATTCTCCTTTTTTTCAAGTACAAAAATACAATTTTAGAGACTTGCAAATCTTAGCGGATACCTAAATTGTATTTGAAAAGAAAAAGAATTAAACAACCACCTCAGTAATTTTGCTTCACATATTTAAGAAATATTTTCAGTGCTTATTAGTAGATGAACAAAAAAAAAATAATTAAAAAAAATGGTACAGGCGACGCTTTTAGAAGGAATTGCATCGCCTATTCTCTTTTTTTCCAAGTACAAAAATACAATTTTAGATACTTGCAAATCTTAGCGGATGCTTAAAATGTACTTAAAAAACAAAAATAATTAAACAAACATCTCATTAATTTTGCTTCACATATTTAAGAATTATTTTTAGTGGTTATTGGTAGATGAACAAAAAGAAAACTAATTTAAAAAAAATGGAACAGGCAATGCTTTTAGATGGACTTGCAATTTTTTATGGATGCTTAAACTGTACTTGAAAAACAAAAAAAAAAAAATTTAAACAACCAACTTAGTAATTTTGCTTCAAAATTTTTAAAAATATTTTCTGTGCTTATTAGTAGATGAACAAAAGAAAAAAAATAAACTAATTAATTAAAGTAAAAACTTAAAAAAAAATGGAACATGCGACGCTTTCTGAAGGAACTGTTCTGTTTTTGTTAAAAATACAAAAATACAAAAATACAATTTTAGAGACTTGCGATTCTTAGTGGATGCTTAAACTGTACTTGAAAAGAAAAAAAACTAAACAGCCACATAAGTAATTTTGCTTCACATATTTAAGAAATATTTTCAGTGCGTATTTGCAGATGAACAAAAAAATAATAATAATTAGAAAAAATGGAACATGCAACTCTTTTAGAAGGAATTACGCAGTCTATTTCTCTTTTTGTTAGATACAACAATACAATTATAGGGAGTTGTAAATTGCAGTGGATGCTTAAACTGCACTTGAAAAACAAAAAAATTAAACAACCACCACTATAATTTTGCTTCACATATTTAAAAATTATTTCAGTGCTTATTTGTAGATGAAAAAAATAACTAATTAATGTAAAAAAGAACACGAAACCGGCGACGCTTTTGGAAAGAATTGCATCCCCTGTTCGCTTTATTTTAAATACAAAAACACAATTTAAGACACGTGCAAATTCTAGTGGACGTTTAAATTGCAATTGAGAAACAAAAAAATTAAACAACCACCTCAGCAACTTTGCTTCACATATTTAAGAAATATTTTCAGGGCCTATTTGTAGCTGAAAAAAAAACTAATTAATCAAAGTAAAAAATAAAAAAAAAATGGAAGAGGCAACGCTTTTAGAAGGAATTGCATCGCCTATTCTCTTTTTTTTTAAATACAAAAATACAATTTTAGAGATTTGCAAATCTTAATAGATGCTTAAACTGTACTTGAAAAAAAAATAAAATAAAATAAACAACCAACTCAGTAATTTTGCTTCACATATTTAAGAAATATTTTTCGTGCTTACTAGTAGATGACCCAAAAAAAAACTAATTAATTAGAGTATAAAATTAAAAAAAAAAATTGAACAAGCAACGCTTTTAGAAGGAATTGCGTCGCCTATTCACTTTTTCTTGTTAAATACAAAAATACGACTTTCGAGGCTTGCAAATTTTAGTGGATGCTTAAGCTAAACTTCTAAAAGAAAAAAATTTAAACAACCACCTCAGTAATTTGCTTCACATATTTAAGAAATTTTTTCAATGCTTAATGGTTGTTGAACAGAAAGAAAACTAATTAAAAAAAAAAAAAACATGGAACAGGCAAATTTTAGACACTTGCAAATTTTTGTGGTTGCTCAAAGTGTACTTGAAAAACAAAAAAAAATAAACAACCACCTCAGTAATTTCGCTTAACATCTTTAAGAAATATTTTCAATGCTTATTTATAGATGAACAAGAAAAAAAAAAGTTAATTAAAGTAAAAAAAAAAAAAAAAAAAGGAATAGGCTACGCTTTTGGAAAGAATTGCATCGCCTATTCCCTTTTTTTTAAATACAAAAAAACAACTTAAGAGACTTGCAAATTTTAGTGGATGCTTAAACTGGACCTAAAAAATAAAAAAAATTAAACAACCACCTCAGCAATTTTGCTTCACATATTTAAGAAATATTTTCAGTGCGTATTGGTAGATGATCAAAAACAAAAATAATTATTAAAAAAAAAAAAAACACAGAGCAAGCAATGCTTTTAGAAGGACTTGTGTAGCCTATTCTCTTTTTTTTAAAAAAAAAAATAGAAAAATACAATTTTAGAGACTCACAAATTTTTGTGGATGCATAAGCTGTACTTAAAACACAAAAAACATTAAACAATAACCTCATGATTTTGATTCACATATTTAAGAAATATTTTCAGTGCTTATTTGTAGGTGAACAAAAAAAAAATTAATTAATTAAAGGAAAAAAAATGGAACAGGCGACGCTTTTGGAAAGAATTGCATCGCCTGTTCCCTTTCTTTTAAATACAAAAATATAACTTAAAAGACTTGCAAATTTTAGTGGATGCTTAAACTGCAGTTGAAAAACAAAAAAATTAAACAACCACCTCAGTAATTTTGCTTCACATATTGAAGAAATAGTTTCAGGGCTTATTTGTAGATGAACAAAAAAAAAAAAAAAATCCTAACTAATTAAAGTAAAATATTTTAAAAAAAATGGAAGAGGCGATGCTTTTAGAAGGAATTACATCCCCTATTCTTTTTCTTTTTTAAATTCAAAAATACAATTTTAGAGACTTGCAAATCTTAGTGGATGCTTAAACTGTACTTGAAAAGAAAAAAAATTAACAACGACATCAGTAATTTTGCTTCACATATTTAAGAGATATTTTCAATGCTTATTTGTCGATGAATAAAAAAAAAAATATTTAAAACAAATGTAAGAGTTGATGCTTTTAGAAGGAATTGCGTAACCTATTCTCTTTTTGCTAAATACAATAATACAATTTTCGAGACTTGCAAATTGTAGTGTATTCTTAAATTGCACTTGAAAAACAAAAAAATAAAACAACCGCCTCAGTAATTTTGCTTCACATATTTAAGAATTATTTTCAATGCTTGTTTATAGATGATAAAAAAAAAAAAAAAAATTGGAACAGGCGATGCTTTTGAAAAGAACTGCGTTGCCTATGCCCTTTTTTTTTAAATACAAAAATATAAGTTTAGAGACTTGCAATTTTTAGTAGATGCTAAACCATACTTAAAAAACAAAAAAAAAAATTAAACAACCAACTCAATCATTTTGCTTCACATATTTAAGAAATATTTTCAGTGCTTATTGGTAGATGAACAAAAAAAGAAAAAAAAAGAAAAACTAATTAACTAAAGTAAAAAAATTTTAAAAACAATGGACCATGCGCTGCTTTTCGAAGGAATTACATCACCTATGCACTTTTTTTTTTTTTTTTTGAAAAACAAAAATATGATTTTGAAGGCTTGCAAATTTTAGCGGATGCTTAAACCGCACTTCTAAAAGAAAAAAAAAATTAAACAACCACATTTGTAATTTTGCTTCACATATTTAAGAAATATTTTCGGAGCTTATTGGTAGATGAACAAAAAAAAAATAATTAAAAAAAATGGAATAGGCAAATTATTTAGACTTGCAGATTTTTGTAGATGTTTAAACTGTCCTTGAAAAACGAAAAAAATTAAAGAACCACCTCAGTAATTTTGCCTTAGATCTTTAAGAAATATTTTAAGTGCTTATTTGTAGGTGAACAAAAAAATAAATAATTAGTTAAAGGAAAATACAAAAAAAAAAAATGGAACATGCGACGCTTCTAGAAAGAATTGCGTCCCCTATTCTCTGTTTTTTTAAGTACAAAAAACAATTTTAGAGACCTACAAATTTTAGTGAATGCTTAAACTGTACTTAAAAAACAAAAATAATTAAACAACCATCTCAGTAATTTTACTTCACATATTTAAGAATTATTTTCAGTGGTTATTGGCTGATGAACAAAAAGAAAACTAATTTAAAAAAAAAAATGGAGCAGGCAATGCTTTTAGAAGGACTTGCAAATTTTTGTGGATGCTTAAACTGTACTTGAAAAACAAAAAAAAACAAACAAAAATTAAACAACCAATTTAGTAATTTTGCTTCATATATTTAAAAAATATTTTCAGTGCTTATTGGTAGATGAGCAAAAGAAAAAAAAAACTAATTAATTAAAGTAAAAAATAAAAAAAATAGAATAGACGACGCATTTAGAAAGAATTGCATCGCCTGTTCTCTTTTTTTTTTTTTTTTAAATACAAAAATTCAATTTTGGAGACTTGCAGGTTTTAGTGGATGCTTAAACTGTACTTCTAAAACAAAAAATTAAATAACTATTATCATTGAGCAACCATAATCATTGAGTAACCCCATACATCTCCTTTACCTTAAGTTCAACTCCTTTTGAGTTAAAAATACTTAAGGCTCTTATGGTCGGTAAAGATCTGACAAGCAGCTCCATACAAGTATGCCTCCAAGTCTTTAATGTAAAGATCATCGCAGCAAGCTCTAAGTCATGAGTAGAATAATTGAGCTCCTACTTCTTCAATTGTCTAGAAGCATAAGCAATGACCCTCTTAATTTTCCCAAAAATCCATCCATCAATTCAAAAAGAAAGTTTAAAACTTAAATCTAATTTCCTAAAACCAAATACTAGTATCACAAAGCTAAAATTTAGATTGTTCTTTTTACCTCCGATTACACTCTTAGTACCTGCAATAATAAGATCCATGTTCCTCATTGATTACCCAATTTTCTTAACCTCAATAAACATCTTTCTTTTAACAAGATTCATCAAAGTCATAAAATAAAATTTCTCCTACTTATTCTAATGGAGGGCTTTAGGTTGCTTATAAAGCCCAATATAATCCTTAAGCTTGTCAGCACCAAAGAGTAAGAATCCATAAGATCAAGTTCTAGTCCTTTCAACATCCCAAATATCATTCTTGAGAAACCCTAAATTCCTCCAATTTCAAACGGACTCCAAGAATTTATACCTCAAAAACTAAAGAAATTTAAATCTTAATTCTAACATTCAAACTCAACCGCTTATTTAAATATTTCAAAATTTTCAAATCATCATTTAATGCTAAAATAAAAAATACCACAGTGAAATATATATCACCATAAACCAATTTTTAAGCACATAAAATTGTAAAATACTTGAATATGCTTAAAATCTTATAATTTTCATTATGCTTTCTCAAATCAATTATTCTCCACAATGATTTAAAACCTCAATTCAAATAACAAGATATTTAAATATCATAAGTCTATTTATGAACTCATTAGAATTGGAAACCATTTAAAATATTGTCAAAAATCACATAAAATGATATCATATATATGTAAAAGCATATCCTCATATATGCATAAAATGAACATTTAAATCAAGCAATATGTATATGAAAAATATTCAAACCACATATATATTATACTACATGCCCACGATATTTTAAAATTATAACCACTCATTGTATTGGAGATGCTCACTCCTGCTCCCTTGTAGGATTGCCTTTAGGCTCAACTCGAGTGTCTATAATATAATAAAATATTTGTCAGGCTCCAATAACTAAACCATAGACATTTGTGCACACCAAATATCTTAAATTAATTTGTACATGTATAAAATTAAGCAAATTTGACACTGACCGGTCTAATTATACTGCATACCTTTAGAATCCGATATTCAAAATTGGGGCTTTTTGTCCAAAGGCTAATATTTCAAAATTGAACCTTCTAATGGGTCCTAATAATATCTAATTTCACTAATCTAACTTCAATTTTGTCCAATTTAACTAAATTTTTGTCCAAACCAAGTCCGAATTTATCCAGTATTTAACTAATTGACCTAAAAATATAAAATTTATCAAGCGACCTCCAAACTTCACAAACCCCAAGAGATCAGGAATGCAATGATGTACTCACCTCGATCCAAAAGTGTCGTCGGTGGCCAGAAAACTTGTCGCAATACTCGGCCAAACTCCACATTGATATATCTCTCAACGATGAGGAATTTTAGCAAAAAAATCACGGAAATGAGTCTAGGGGGTCCAAAAATGGGGGGAGGGGTGTATGGTTTGGCCTGAAATAGTTGAAAAATGGCCAAACAGCCGCCGCCGGCTTTGAACGACCAATCCCAGCACGTCGGTTGGTGGTTTGGAAGATGGGCAACAAGGGTGGCTAGCATGTGCATCTAGATGGTTGCTGAAATTGGGCAAAATAGTGATGACCCAATTGAGCGTTAAACGGGTTTGTGGCAACCTGGTTAAGACCCCGTGGGTCTGGAAAGAGTTTTCTCAGATTTGGGAGACAAAATGGATATTTTGGAACTTGTTTCCTATTGGGCACACTTCCCAACATTTATACAGAGCCTTGGCATGCTGCTGGTCTATGAACTCGTATTGATGAGCCTTACACCTTTATACATCAGTCAAACCAAAAATATTAACCATAGAAGAAGTCAACATTGGACCCACATACTATCCACTTGGTCAAATCTTGTTAAACTTGTACAATAAGTGTATTTTGGTACGGGTTGTTACATGTTGGAGAAATTGCAAAGGATGAATGCTCAATTTGATCAACTTGATTAAAGGTTGGACAGATTTGAGAACTCACAAGGAAGATCGAACCCTAGGATGGAACCACAATAAGGACATGGTCGAGGTAGAAGAGGTCATGGATATTTTAGGGAGGAATTTAAAGAAGGTCACTTTGGAGATAATTTTGAGGAAGAACATGAAGACATATATGCACTCCATGGAAGGCAAACCCATGGTAGATAAACCTCGAGAAGAAGACGATGATCTCGGAAATATTAAAATCAATATACCACCATTCCTAGGAAAAAATAATCTGAAGGCTTACTTAGAATGGGAAGAACGGATGGATATGATCTTTGATTGTCATAATTATTCGGAAGTTAATGAGCAAAGTATCCAAAGAAAAGCTGATGATGAATTGATAACCACTTTAAGGCAAATGAAAGGAGCCATAAGGAAGAGGTTCGTACCAAGCATAAAGATTACAATCATTATCATAAGGAAGTTGGCCAGTGAAGGAGTATTACAAGGAGATGGAGATGCTCATGATGAGGTTGATTATGAATGAAGACCGGTAGGCAACAATGGCTAGGTTTCTTGGAGGATTAAATTGAGAGATTGCCAACCAAGTGGAATCTGTCAGTACTACAATACGTTGGGATGTTGATCCTGTGCAACTGAAGACTAAGCCAATTATTAGAGCTCAAGCTAAGAGGTTTAAGGACAATCTTGTTAGCTTCATACAAGGAGTTATCAAATCTCAAGAAGGTGTAATGATACTAACAAATTCTAAGCCCGTGTTGGGTATCCAAGTTGTAAAGGTAGAAATGGATCCAAGAAGTTGTTTTTGTGCATTTAAGGACTTTGTGCAGAAAGGGATGGGTTATTAGCTTATGAATGTGATTGAACTCACCAAAGGATCATGGAATCAAGCTAAGACAAAAGCAAGGGCATCCAAGCTTCCACATTGACCGAATTGAGCATGTTTGGCGCTGGGAAGGAGTTATCTTATAATTCAAGCAAGCTTTGATCTTTCCAATCAATGGCAATGTGTGGGGACTAGTTCTAATCCTATTAGGCATGCATATAGCATATTGGGTCTGATTTGGAGTCTAAACTAGCTGGTGATTGGAAAAAAAATAACTTATTTTGAAAACTAGTCAATTACTTTCCAAATATGTTATTTTAAGAAATAATATTTTATTTTTAGTTTTTATTTAACTATTTGCTTGATAAATTTATTTATAAAGGTTGATGTTTTAATATTTTGATTGTAAATTAATTAATTCCTATTTCAAAATTAAAAAATTAATTAATCCAAATTAGTTTAGTAAAAACTTGGAAATTCGGTAATTACCTATTATTTTGCTATGTTGGCCGAATTTGACTTAGTTACTTTATGGTTTTATTTTTGTCACTCAAACCTATTTAAAAGTTTACTTTCTCAATAATATTCAGATCATCATTCATACAAAAAAATATTTGTGAGAGAGACTTTCTTTTTATTCTCTTCAAACACCTAGAACTCCATTAGAGAACTAGTGTTCTAACTTGACTTATCAATAGGACCATCCATAACCTATTATGGCGTCTTTAACATAGCAAGGTTTCTAATCGCAAGTTGATTAAGGGTAAAGATAACCAATCGAATCTGAACTTAATTTCGATCCGAGCTAATTTAATACGGGGTTTAAGAGCAAATTGACCTATATTCGTATCAACTTATCATCCATAGACTGGTGGTCAAACTAAAGTAGTGAATAGAACTTTGTCTACATTGTTAAGAGCATTAATTAGTAGAAACTTGAGAAGTTGGACAGAATGTTTGCCACATGTTGAGTTTGCTAATAATAGAACCATACATTCTACTACTAAATAATCACGGTTTGAAATTGTTTGTGGTTTTAATCTTTTAACTCCATTAGATTTAACACCTTTGCCTTTAAATGAACGCGTTAATCCGAATGATAAACAAAAAGCTGAGTTTGTCAAGCAGATTCATGAGAATACTAGAGCAAACATTGAGAGGAGGACTAAACAATATGCTAAAGCTGCTAATCAAGGCCAAATTAAGATGCTGTTCAAACTAGATGATTGGGTTTGGTTACACTTGAGGGAAAGAAAGGTTTCCTGAACAATGCAAGTAAAAGCCTATGCCTTGAAGAGATAGACCTTTCCAAGTTTTGGAAAGGATCAATGAAAACACCTACAAGCTTGATTTTCCATATGAGTATAATGTGAGTGCTATTTTTAATGTTTCTGATTTATCTCCTTTTTCTACAGGTTATGATTTCAATTTGAAGGCAAATCACTCTCAAGAGAAGGGGAATGATGAGAATACACCAGCGCAAAGATCTAGTTACTGTGGTGTTGATCCTGTACAACTGAAGACCGAGCCAATTACTAGGGCACAAGCTAAGAAATTTAAAGACAATCTTGTTAGTTTCATACAAAGAGTAATTAAATCTCAATAAGTTGTATTAATATCAGAAGATTCTAAGTCAGTGCTGAGCATCAAGTTTTAAAGGCAGAAATGGACCCGGGAAGCTGTTTCAATGCATTTGAGGATCTAGGCAGCAAAGGGTGAGTTTGTGTACCTATGAACGTGCTTGAGCTTACCAAGAGGTCATAAAATCATGTCAAGACAAAGGCAAGGATGCCCAAGCATAACTCATAGCGTCCAAGCTTCCAACATTGGTTGGTTTTGCATAATTGGCACTGAGAGGAGGTTTACTTGCATCTCAAATAAACTTTGACCATTCCTATCAATTGCAATGTTTGGGGACCAGTTATAATCCTATTAGGCATTCTACACGACATATTAGATCAGATTTGGAGCCTAAATTAGCTGGAAATTGGTCAAGAACAACTTATTTTGAAAGCTAATCAACTATTTTTCAAATTTGAATTTTAACTTTTATATTAGGCAATAGTCCTTGTTTCTTGTTTTTATTTAATTATTTGCTAGAAAATTTAATTTGGGAAGGTTGATATTTAATATTTCTTATTGTAAATTAATTAATTCCTCTTTAAAAATTAAAGCATTAATTAGTGCAATTTAAATTATGAAAGACTTAGGAAAATCGGCAACTACTCTTTCTTTATCCTAATTGGCCAAATTTTACCTATTGCCTTAGGTATTTGATTTTTGTCACTCTAGCCTATTTAAAGGCTTATTTTCTCAATAATACACAGATCATTATTCATTCAAAAAACTACTTATGAGGAAGATTTCTCTTCGTTCTTTTAGAACACCTAGAACACCAAATAGAGAACGAGTGTTCTAGCTTGACTTATCAATAGGATTTTCCATAATCTATTGTGGCATCTTCGATCTATACCAAGGTTTCTAATCACAGATTGATTAGGGATCAAGGTGGCCATTAGAATCTGAACTTAATTCTGATCTAGGCTAATTTAATACGGGTTTAGGAGTAAGTCAACCTAAGCTCGTGTCACTATGCCAATGCCAACTTCCAAAGAAAGAATCATCTTGTGATGGAAAAATGTGTAATGGTTTCAATTTTGAAGAAGGCAATTAAAGAACATTTCATGTGGCACCTAAGGAAGGCCAATTCTCCAACTTTCTTACTTATAATTTTGATTTTAACATTATTATGAAAGCTTTGTGTTATCTGGGTATTCAATGGAAGCTTTAAAAGAAGTGAAAAGGAGAGCATCTTCAATCCAAGAGAATACTTTGAATCATCCTGCTAGAGCTTGGAATAAATTCATTTAGGCTAGTGTGTTGCTAGTTGGATATGAAAATGATATTACAAAGAAGCTTGGTGAATTGTTGTACACAATTTGCTTAAAGATGGAAATTAATGTTAGGAAGGTACTTAGAGGATCCATTATTTATACGTGTCCTTGCTTGATAACCAAATTGTGGAAAAAAGATTGGAATTCCATTTGATGACAAAATGAAGTATATGGAACCCGATGATTTTATTGATGGTGAGATAATCCAATCCTTCAAGTGTTATTATTTTCGAAAGCCAAGGATTTCGAGTTTAAGTTCTGAATTTAAAGAAGAAGATTTAATTCCACCACCACCTCCCCCATACAAAGGAAGAAAAGGCTACAAGGATGGTCAACCCTCTTAATTTGATGTTGAGGATAAAGAGAGGCTCAAAGGGAAGCCATAAATTGGCAATACCTTTAATGCTTCATGGACAATGATGAACCTTAAGTGAGAAATGTTGAAGTTGGTCCTTCTTATTCCCAGGATCAAGGGAGCTAACTATTTCCTTTAAACAGAATTGAGCAAAATCCATTGCTCATGGTTATAACTAATCGAATAAGTACTATGGAGCTTGGCATCTTAAGGTATAACTAATCGAATGAGTACTATGGAGCTTGGCATCTTATCCATAAAGTAAAGTGTAAAAGGAACAAAGAAAAATGGCTTTTCAACCGCTCTTCTTATGAAAATGCTCATATTGAAGCATCATGTCAACATATCAAAAACATATTGAATCCTTACATTCTTTTAGAAGTTATTTGGATAGTTTGAAATGGTCTTGTACTTCACCATCTCGAAAAGTGGGAGTAAACAACAATGAAGATGTCAACTATGAAGTCCCAAGTGTGAATTCTGATGCCAACCAAGAAGAAAACAATAACACTTCACAATTTAAAAATCAAGATGTGTTTCAAGGAGATGATGATAAAGCTCCTTAAGATGCAAATAAAGATGATAAAGATGAAGAGGAAACTCAATAAGATGCCAATTTAAATTATCAAGAGGTTAATTATGCTTCTTCATCCTTTTAGTTTAATCCTCGTGATCTTGATGATGTTGAAGAATTTGATGTGTATGAAGATGATGAGTCCAATGAGGATTGTTAATGGTGAGGAACATCTCACCCCTAAATAAGTCTTTCTTAACCTCTTTTTTTATACATGTGTCGAATACATTGAGGACAATATATCTTTTAAATTTGGGCAAGAGTTTGAGTTTAATTGGGGTTATTAGGGTGTTTTGCTTAACAATTTTTTGGATGTCTTGTAAAGAGATTCGCTTTTCCTTGACTAAAGTGCTTGATTTTGGTATTTGTGAATTAATTTGTCAATTGTTAATTTTCATTTGTCATTTTGGCTTTTCATTTGATAATTCAATTTTTATAAGATGCTCTTTAAAATCTCTAAGAAAAAAAGTCTTTGTAAATAGCTATTTTGAAAATCCAAAAATATTTTTGGCTTTTAAATTTAGTTTTTAATAGTTGTAGTTTTTTTAAGTAGTAGGATGGACCAATGATGAGATTGAGCATAATTGTTGGTTCATTTGACAATGGATTTGCTGTATGTCGAGTTATTTATGTTAAGTACATTTACATGCTGCTATTTCCAAGCATATGAAGCTCAAAATTGATTTCAACATGATTAAAATTGCATTTTATAGAAGATTTGTGCAAAATTAGGGTATTATTGGTCTAACTCTTGAATCACCAGAATCTCGATTCGAGATGAAATCCTAGTTTTGTGTGATACTTAAGAAATGATCTAGAGTTTCCTTGTTTAAGATTGAGCTTTTTTTAGCCAACCCTTTTTAATTTTATTCCACTAGTTCCCATTTTGAGCCTTTGGGTTGCATTCAGAGATGCTTATTAAGCCTCTTTTTTTCTTGTTTAGCCACATCTACCAACCCTTAAGAGCCTAAATGAATTTCTTTTCCCACCTTGAACATACTTAAGGAAGCTTAGTATTAAATTGAGATGATTTACTGCTTGGAGTATGTAGGTGAGGATAGTGAGTAAACTAATTATGGGGGAGGAGATAAGGAAATGATAGCTTTAGCACATCCAAACTTAAAGGAATTTGATATTAATTTAAAATAAGGAAGCTCAAATTTAGTTGTTTGGAGTGCAAATTATGAGAGGAAGTGAATTTGAATTATATTATGAAAGGAAAGTTAAGTTCTTAGTATTTTGGAAAAAGGATAAAGAATTGAAAACTTTAGAAAACAAATGAATGTATAAAGCAGCTAATTTGATCTTATTATTTGTATAAATAAAAAATAAAAAGAGAGAGAGAGAGCAAAAAAATGTGATTAAAAAAAAGGAAAGAAAATAAAGTATTTAATATTTTTCTTAAGATGTAAGAGATAGTTTTCTAGAGTTGCAAGGAATATGATATCAAATAAACTTGGGACTTATTCAATTTGAGATTGAACTCATATTCTTAGCTAAAGAAGGCTTGCTAGAAGGATATATAGCTTGGTTCTTAATAAAGGACTATAAGTCGTGAATAATTGTGAAGAGTTTGTAAGTGAGCAAAGTAGAATTAGAGAATCTTTGGGATAAAAAAGAAGTAGAGCTTTAATTCATCAATCTTTGATGCTAAGTGTCCTTCTTGAATCGTTTATATCCTTTCCCTTTCTTTCTTTAGTCCCCCATCTCTAAGCCTTTCCATCATAAGTTAATTAAAAATTCTTTCTTTAATCCCCCATCTCTAAGCCTTTCCATCATAAGTTAATTAAAAATTAAGTCCTTTTGATCCTTATATTAGTATAGAGTTTCAAATTGTCCTGGCATATGAAGTTCGTTTCCAGTTTTAAGACCCTGTATAGCATGAATTTATCTAAGTGCGTGATTTGAACCGTTCAAAATAATTAATCTCACACACAATTGGGAGCAATAATTTTGTGATTGGAGAGTGGGGTAAAAGGTTGCATTTATACTTTGATACTATCTTATAAGTTTTGATTAAATTCTTTGAGGCCACTACATCTTACTATTTAACCCTATGTTTAAAATGTTTTATTTGTCTATGCTTTGAAAAAGTGTGTTTTGTTATTGCTTAAGACAAGCAATTGATCAAATTTGGGGGAGTTTGATAAGTTAGCTTTTAACTCACTTATTTGACTTTTAATTCTTGATTAATTGTTTAAAAACTAAAACTTATCGAAATTTTTATGCTTTTTGGTGGGTTTTGTAGTTGAACAAGAATTGGAATTTATACTTTTTTCTAGTGGAAGAAAGAGTATTTGCAGAAGCTATAGCGTGCATGCGTTTCAGCAACAATTGGCCAGCCCTTATGGCATCCCTCCAGGCAAAGTTGGCATGCCTCCATGCTCTCCTCCATACCTCCACGAAATTGAAGCAAAAAATTGCAGTGACGATGGCGTTCCTCCACGCCAAGTTGGTGTATCTCCATGCCATAGGGGTGCGCCCACGTTCTCCTCTGCCATGCCTCCATGACATGAAGGCCATGAAAAAACTAAGAGAATTCGGTAGCTATCATGGCACTCCATCTTGGATTGCATTCTTTAAGCTCCATGGCATGGAGCTTCTCTTCTTCAAAGTTTTTGGCAGTGTTGTAGGTCTTTTGCCATTCCAAGTTAGCATCCCTCCACGTTGTGATCTATCCAAGCCATGCTCATGTCGTTACTCCCTCACGCCAACACCGAATGTCTTTTGCTCACATGCTCATATGCTATTACTCACATGACCAACTAAAGGAAAGTGTGATGTGTCTCATGGAGAGGCTTGTTGACGAAAATAAAAGATCGATTTACCATTTCTAGCATGGTCTGTTAAAGGAGGAAAAGAATATTAAAAAAGAATGGAGGCTCGTCTAAAAATTCACTAAGAAAGGAAGAAGGCTCAAGAATCAAGATAGATTATAGAGAGAGAAAGTCTAGCTTTTAGAGGGAGAAAGCTTGGTTCTGCAAATTTTGGAAGGGATTATCAGGAGTTAAAAGACGAGAAGACCCCTCCTCTGTAGCTTTTTCTTTACTCTCTCTCTTTCTCTCTTTCTCTCTCTCTCTTTCTATTTTACTTTCCTTTTTTTTTTAAATTTTTTTAGGAACAATATGATGAAAATGTATTTATTAAAGGATTTTTGTATGGATTTAATTATGTTTGGCTAAATCTACTATTTAGGGATTTTATGTAACTTTACCCAAGTTATGACTTGAATATTTTGCTTTCTTTTAATTTGTTTTGCCTCAATTTAGTTGTCTTACCATGAATTTCATGTTTATACTTCTAATTTATTGGGATATAGGTTATGAGTTGTTTAAGTGTTGAAATTAATTGCTTGGGAAAGCTTAATTTTGAAACCTCGGATTGAGTAATACAATTTACGACCCTTGTGAGTTTGGGAAAACCATAAGGGCCTAGATAATTAATAGCGTGCTTAATGAATAGTTATATTGGATAACTTGATAGGGATTATTAGTTATCAATTTAGTTATATTGTCCATTTGAGCTTGGGAGAGGTAATTAGGCTTAAGATTGGATCCTTAGATCAATAAATCATGTAAAATTAGATTAATAGGTGCTTAATTGATAGATATAGAAGTGACTAAAGTGAATAAAATACCTAGAGCTTTGATTATTGAATTTTCATTACAAAAATCTTGATTCTTTTCTTGTTTCCAATTTTTCTTTGTTCATTTTCTTTAATCATCCTGTTTGTTTCAAGTTGTTTAAGAATTTGAATTTTATTTCTTGAAATTGGTTTTTTAGATAAATTGAACAGTTAAAAGCCATAGTAATTAGTTTAAATTTGTCTAAAGTTAATTCTTGTGGGACAAAACTCAATTCATCATTTTATTACTTGATACAACCCGTGCAGTTGTGATTTTTGTTCATTTTTCCAATCATTTTGCATATAGCATAGGATTTGTCTATCACTTCTTGGTAAGTGAAAAGGCTTTCGGGAACGCTATTTACATACAAAAGTAATATTGAAAATCTCGAAAGAACCTTTGAAGATAAGGAAAATGGTTAATAAGACTAATTCACGTATTTTTTGACTTATTTCACAAATAAATAAAAGACAAAAAAAATGCCACATGGATATTTGAAAATATATATACACACACACATATATATATATATGGAAAGGGTTCCCCATACAAAAATTTTTAACATAAATTTTTGATAAATAATCTGGATCTTTCAATCAATCTAATTCAATGGTTAATAATTATCTTGTTAAGAACCTTAAAATCTCCATATCTAAACATTATTGATATCTTACCAAATAATTTATTGATGTCTAAATGATCTCTCTTTCCTAATTAAGCCCCTAGCTATAGTTTTCACTTTTCATCCCAAATTCGATTTTCAACCCCATAGCATCCACAAATTTATAATTTCTATAATATGTCAATTGCCAAAACAGAACAAAAATGAATTATATTTTTATACTCTAATCATGGTGTAATAAACAAGGATAGAGATCGAAGCAATATATAATTTAAGTATTCACTATTTGTTCTATGTGGTGCTTGCAAGTAGATTTTAAGCAAAAGCTTCAAAATCTTAGAAGCAATATAAATATTGAATTTAATCTTTATAACTTCCAGAAAAAAAAATAAATTTACTAAAGCATTAACAACCCTAACAATATATGTGCAAGCATAATTCAAGTAAGTGATACATTTACATCTCATCACTAAAAAAATAAAAAATAAAAAACTTACGAAATAAAATCTAGGTGCACCCACCCATTACCCATGAATTGGAGCATCAAGTTACATATACCCATGAAATTGTTCTAATAAATATATGGATTTTGATAAAATATCTTAAAATATTTAGTTAAGATAAGTTATTATATTTGTTTAAATATGTAAACCTATTTGTTATGTAAGTCTATCTGTTTTTAATTTTTATGGCTTATCTCATATTCTTTGACTCTTGTATAAATATCATTACATCAATGAAATATAATTATTCCAACCATATTATTTTCTACTCTATCATGGTATCAGAGCTTCTACAAAATGTCCTAGCTTACAATTTCATCTCCTAAACTCCCACAACTCAATGAAGTTTTCTGCCAAACTACAATTTTCCCTTTCAGCTTCAAATAATTATATACTATGGATAACTCAGATGTTGCCTACCATCATAGGAAGCAATCTTGAAGGGTTTAGTAATGGAGCTTTCTATGAGCCATCAATGGAGATTGCAGCTAAAGAAGGCACCAGTCAAACTACACAAATCATCCTAGAATCTTTGCTGTGGAGATACTTGGATCAAGCACTTTTGGGATGGATGCTACCATCTGTCTCACCTCAATTTCAAACTCAGATTACAAAATCGGTAACCTTTGTTCAGCTTTGGAACTCTCTAAGTAAACTTTTTTGGAAACTGGTCCAAGGCAAAACTAATGCAATTAAAATTGCAACTTCAATCTATGTGAAAGGGATCACTTACTATGACTAAATATCTATCTAAAACAAAAGAGATATCAGACAATCTAACCATGGCAGGTTATTCAATTTCCACTAATGATTTTGTGATGCATGTCTTTCAGGGGTTGCCAATTGAATATGATCCAGTAGTTGCAAATATAAATTCAATCAATGGACCAGTTGAGATTGAAGATGTTTAGGCCATATTGTTAAGCTAGGAAATACAACTTTAACAATTGCTTCAGTTTCTATTTTGTCAGCCAATATTGCTGATTATTCTAGGAATAAAGAACAATATGTTAGGTCAAACAAAGCAAGTTGGGATGAGAGATCATCAGGCCGTGGAAAAGGAGCTCACGGAGGACATGGAAACAGAGGTAGAGGCTATGGTTCTAGAGGTGTCTTTAGGGTCTATTGTCAATTGTGTAAGGTTCTAGGTCATGTTGTTGCTAAGTGTTGGCACAAGTTTGATAGAGACTTTGTACCTCCATCATCAAATGGTAATAGCAATAATTATGCGTATTATTCATCTTCTGAGGTAGCCAATCCTGAATGGGTGATGGACAATGGTGCAACAAATCACGTTACAGCCGATCCGACTAACATTCATCAGAGATCTGAATACGGAGGAACTGACAAATTGGTAGTGGGTAATGGACAAGGTTTGAGAATTCATCATATTGGATCTTCTCTTGTCAGTTCCTCTAACAATTTGATGCTTAAAAATATTTTGCATTTTCCTAAAATCAAAATAAATTTATTGAGCATTGCACGCTTGGCATCTAATAATAATACAATTGTAGAATTTAACTCACATTTTGTGTTTGTGAATGATCAAGTTCAAAGAAGGTATTGCTACAAGGAATCCTTCAAGATGGTTTGTACCAGGTGTCCTTGCCTAAAATGCAATGAAAAATAAAAAAATCTAATTCTCTTGCCACTGTGGACAATACAGTTGATCAGTTTAATTACTTTTCTACAAATTTATCTTCCAATAGGCTATGGCATTATTGTTTAGGACATCCTACTTTACCTGTTCTTAAATCAGTTGCTTCTCAGTGTAAAAGATTCTCAATTTCAAATTGTAAGGAATTTTATGATTTCTGCCTTTTAGGAAAATGCATCGTTTATTTTCATCAGTATTTAATTCTAAAAGTAATGCACCTTTTGACTTGGTATTCTCTGATGTGTGAGAACCAGCCCTTATTTTGTCAAATGAGGGATATAGGTACTATATGCTTTTTGAAGATGATTATTCTTGTCATTCTTGGATTTATACCATGAAATTAAAATATGAAGTCTCAAAAATATTTTTACAATTTAAAAATATGGTTGAAAATACTTTTCAAACTACCATTAAAATTTTTCAATCTAATTGAGGGTTGAGTTTAGGCCATTAAAAATTATTTTAAATAATTTTGGGATTAATTTTCAACATCCTTGTCCACACACTCACAATCAAAATGGTAAAATTGAAAGAAAGCATTGCCATATAATTGAAACTGCCTTGTCTTTATTGGCACATAGTTTTATGCCTCTGACATATTGGTGGGATGCATGTTCTACGGTTGTTTTCTTAATCAATAAATTACCAAAAAATTATAAATTTTAAATCACCACTTGAAAAATTATTTCGAAAATCCTTTGATTATTCTTTTTTAAAAATTTTTGGATGTGAGTGTTATCCTTTTATCAAACCTTATCAAAATAATAAATTTTTTTATCACTCTGAAAGATGTATTTTTATTGGTTATAGTCAAAATCATAAAGGATATAAATGCCAGAGTATTACTACGGGTAAAATATATATTACTCCACATGTAATATTTAATGAAAATCTATTTCCTTATTTTGACAAAAAGGGAAGGTCCCACATCAATTCTAACTCTAGCCATTCTTTTCCTTCCTTAAGTGTTTTAGTGTAGGGCAATAACCACCATCCAAGTCATGGGTCATCTTTAAATTCTCCTTATACAACACCTTTTTCAACTTATTCAACACCAACTACCAATGTAAGTCATTCTCATCTATTATTATCTGACATGTCAAGTGCTGTTAATAATTATCAACAAACACAGACCATATCACATCCTACAATTATCACCATGCCATCTCCTTCAAGAGAATCCAAACCGTGTGACACTGCTCCACCAACACAGATACATATTCCTGTAACTTCTAGCTTGCATCATAGACAGCATATGGACACCACAACCACCATGCGAGAAGCTCAACTGTTTATTGATCCTCCCACTGCTTTGTCAAAATCCACACATCCGATGATTACTCGATCCAAGCTCAGCATCTCCAAAAGGAAAATGTTTACATGTTCTAAATAAAATCTCCATGGAAATGTGCGATGTAGGATGAACTTGATGCTTTGTCAAAAAATAAAACATGGTCTCTTGTGCCTTATGATCCCAAAATGAACGTGCTTGGAAATAAATGGATTTTTCGACTTAAAAGGAATCCTGATGACTCTATACAGTAGTATAAGGCATGCCTTGTAGCAAAAGGTTTTCATCAAGCTGCTAGAGTTGATTATACAAACACCTTTAGTCCTATAATCAAACCAACAGCTACTCGGGTGGTACTGTCCATTGTAGTTTATAGAGGTTGGCCAGTAAGACAACTTGATATTAATAATGCATTCTTAAATGCTAGGTTACGCAAAGAGGTCTACATGAAGCCGCTTGTGGGATTCAAAGATGCAACTCATCCTAACTTTGTGTGTAAACTCCATAAATCACTTCATGGTCTCTAACAAGCACCACGTGCTTGGTTTGATAAACTCAGAGGTATATTTTTATAATGGGGTTTTAAGCATTCTAAAGTTGATTCTTCCTTGTTCCTTCTTCATTGTGATGTTGGATGTATCTCGCTACTACCATATGTGGATGACATTTTGATAACTGGTTCTTCTTTATCTCTCTTCGACAAGTTTGTTTTCCAATTAAACAAAACTCTCTTAAAGATCTTGGTTCAGTATCCTATTTTCTAGGCATAAAAGTTATCAGAGACATCAATGGTATGCATTTGTCATAAACCCAATATATTGAGGATTACTACAGCAAACTAGTATGGCTGATTGTTCCATTAGTGCAACTCCTACTAGCATAGGTATTCAACTCAGTAAAACTATAGGTAGCGCTTTCAAGAATGTTTTTATGTATAGGAGTACCATTGGAGCTCTTCAATACTTGACAATTACAAGATGGGAACGTGCCTTCATAGTAAACAAATTAAGCCAGTATATGAACAAACCTGTAGATTTGCATTGGAGTGCATGTAAATGGGTCCTTCATTATTTCAAGGTACCAAAACTTTTGGACTTTAGATTTGACCCTCTTCTAATATTACAATCTCTGATTATACAGATGCAGATTGGGCCTCAGACATTGATGATAGAAGATGTACAGGAATTTATTCCATTTTTCTAGGACAAAATTTAGTTTCTTGGTCATCAAAGAAGCAACATGTTGTTGCTCATTCTAGTACTGAATTAGAATATAGATCTTTGGCTAATGGTGCAGCAGAAGTTCTTTGGTTACAGTCCTTACTTAATGAGTTACAAGTTGAGTTAAACAGAGTTCTAGTTATTTGGTGTGACAATGTGAAGGCTGGTTATCTTGCTGAAAATCCAGTTCATCATCAACGGATGAAACATATAGAAATTGATGTTCATTTTGTTCATAATAAAGTAATTCAAAAGAAATTGGAGGTTTGTTATGTGCCTAGTTCTGAACAAACTGCAATTGTCTTAACCAAAGTTCTTCCATCCTCACAGTTCTTGCTGCTACATTCCAAGCTCAATCTAAAGGCATCTCCATTCTGCCTGAGGGTATATGATAAAATATCTTAACAAATTTAGTTAAGATAAGTTTTTATAGTTGTTTAAATATGTAAACCTATCTGTTATGTAAGTCTATCTGTTTTTAATTTCTATGGCTTATCTCATAGTCTTTGACTCTTGTATAAATATCATTATGTCGATGAAATATAATTATTCCAGCCATATTATTTTCTACTCTATCAGATATCCTTTGTCTTATTTTCCCTTTGATGAAAAAAAGAAAAAAAAAACAAATTATTTCATTGCTAAAATTGGAGAATATACAGATTTCCTTTTTTTCATTTTCTCTTTGATGCAAAAAAAGGAAAAAAAAAAAAAACAGCCATAATATTTCATTGCTAAAATTAGAGTTCAGGAATTGAATGATTGGATGAGAGAGACTAAAATGATTTGGTAACTTAGGAGAAAGAGATAGAAAGATTGTTTCGGAAAGTTATTTTAACAACAATAGATTTGGTAACTAAGGAGAAAGAGATCGAAAGATTGTTTTGGAAAGTTATTTTAACAACATTAAATAGTTTAATTTTAACAACATTATATAAAAAAAAAGAATAATAATATAAAAGATTTAGGTGTTTTAAAAATAATTAAATAAGTACCACTGGATTAGATTAATTGCCGAGCCTGAATTATTTGTTGGAAAGCCTGAAACCTTCTCCTGTATATATATATATATATATATACAGAAATTCTATGGTGAGGATGGTCCACATGAGGACCACAGTATAAGTGATAGTTTTTCATAGTATTAACAACTGTTTCTTAGAAAATCATCACCAATACTATGAAAAACCGTCACTAATACTGTGGTCCGCATGATGACCATCCGCACCATAGATGGACTGTATATATATATATATAATTGTGTCATTATATTACTTTTTTTTATTTTTAAAGAAGGAAAATTGATGTACTTGGGTTATAGATCCAATGGGGTTTTATATTGTTTTAAAAACCTTTAAGCCCAAACACCAAATTATTAATAGTAAATTAGGTCCAAGGATTATTATATTGTTCCACTAGCTTTTCAAAAGCTTTAGTTTTTCCACACTTAGTCTAAATTGGTCTATCTACATGATTATGAGTTAGATATGCCCTAAATGAGTTAATCTTTGCATGAAAATGGATTAATTTGTATCTCCACCATGATATTATGTCAACCAATTATGCTCTCTTTATTAACGCAATACGTAGTTTAGATTTACTTGTCACTTGAAAAATAATAGTTTTATTTTAATAAAAATACATCTGGGCATATTGAATTCAAAAGATTTAGCATCTTGAAATCGGCCACCAACACTCAGATAAATTGTAATTATTTTTTTTTTAGTAGAAAAGAATTGAAACAAACAGCTCGTTTGTATCAAAAATGATTTTGCATTTTGAGAAAAGAAAATAAAAAGGGTAGGATTTTTTTTTTTTCCCTCTATTTTTATGTTAAGATTTTGGACCTATCAAAAATTTGAACTTTTATTTCGAGAAGATCACGTCTTTGAACTTATGCTTAGAATAAAGAATCCTTATACTTTGAGTACTGACTCTATATATCTCTAGTGATGAAAAAAATAAAAATAAAATAAAAGGCCCTATTTTATGATCATTATCGAGTCTATACTTGTTGAAGTAGTTCCTAGACTTCTTAGGACGTTCCCATTTAATTGAACATGGTGGCTCAAAGTTTAGCTCTTTTTTAGTATTTATTATTAATTTAGAACAAGTATTTAAATGCCGATATTGACAGAAATGTTGAATGTTTGATTTTATGGAAATATTAATAGTAATATTAATGTTGATGGAAACTTCAAAAAAAATTATGGAAACTATTTATTTTTCGTTTAAAATATAATAATTTTGCTTATAAAAAATTTAAGATTAGGAAACAAAGTAATAATACACTAATTGAAATAATAATATTGATAAAATATAACATAAATGACAAAGTTATAGTTTATAAAAATAATGTGATTTGCGCTGCTGTACATAAAATAATATAAAATTAAAAATTTTATATTTATAACATGGTTCAGATATAAGTAATTCTGTAAATGTCTTTTTTTTTTTTCTTTTTAAATGTAAGAACATTTCTTTATATGATATTTATGGTATTTATTTTATTTGTTAAAATTTTACTAACCACCATGTTTTATAGTTTATAATTAAATCAATCTATTATATTGATTATAATTATCTGTATTTAAAAAAATTATATAATATCATTTTGTTAGAAAGGATTAAGAAATCCTTCACTTTAAGAAGCTCAATCTACAACGTTTTAAGCCTAAAAATAAGAAGCCCATTCCTTTTTTTTAAAAGGAGAATTTGGCCCAATATCCTTATTTTAAGGCCTCTACTGAAATACATCCCTCACTTCTTAAAGTTTTTTTTATTTGCTCCATACTTCCTATTTTACCCCAAATGAAAGTAAAAAATTATTTTACTTTCCTTTTTTCATTCCTTCATTTCGAGAAGCCCACAGTCCTTAGTTCCTGCACCTCCGCTTTCCTATTTTTTTTCATCTCCAAGAAACCACACACAATCCCATTGAGAAAAAAAAAAAAAAAATCTTTGCTCCATGTCCCTGCATCCCTTACCTCTCCTCTTGCAAACATATAAAAGACTAAGGAAAAATTGCGTTTGAGGTAAGGATCTATGCATTTTGATTGAGTCTTTATTTTTTAGCTTAGGTTCTTGCTTGACTGGTGACCGGCGAAGATGATGACTGGAATGGAGGAAACTAGTCGAAATCAAGTAGTACTAGTAGTAGATCGCAGAGGAGGATTTCACTAGAAAGAATCAGAGCCTGCTTTCAACTTCAAAATCCTCTTTCTGCCTCCCTTGCACTTTTTCTCTTAATAGATTTATTAATGTAAACCATTCAGGCAAGGTTGCTGGAAAATTTACCAATGGAAACCATCGGTAATCACTCATTCTAAAATTTTTCAAATCAAATCATAACAATTCAATATAACTACTTTCATAATGTGTATTTGCACCATATAACATGTTCATTGCAACCTTATTTAATGATAATCATGATACAGAAAAAAACAAATAAAAAAGTTGAAAAAAATGAAAAAAAAATTATAAATTAACATGATTACCGATGGGTCATCGATATTACCGATGGAAGCCATCGGTAATTCATCCAAATTTTAGCATGGTTACGGGAAAATTTACTGATGAAAACCATCGGTAATACTAATGGAACATCAATAATAGTTCACTCTCAAATTTTTCAATTCAAATCATCACAATTCAATACAACTACTTTGATAATGTATATTTGAACCATAGAACATGTTCACTGGAACTTTATTTAATGATAAATAACATGATTAAGAGGAAAAATAATAAAAGGAGTTGAAAACAGTGAAAAAAATTTCAAATGAATATAATTACTGACGGGCTATCAGTATTACCAATAGAAGCCATCGGTAATCTATCCAAATTGTGGCATTGTTGTTGGAAAATTTACCAATGAAAACCATCGGTATACCAATGGCCCATCAATAATTGTTCATTCTCAAAATTTTCAATTCAAATCATCATAACTCAATACAACTACTTTGATAATGTGTATATGTACTACAGAACATGTTCAATTGAACTTTATTTAATGGTAAATAACATGAGTAAGAGAAAAAAACACAAAAAGAGTTGAAAAAAGGTGAAAATTTTTCAAATGAACATAATTACCAATGAGCCATCAATATTACCAATGGAAGCCATCGATAATCCATCTAAATTTTGGCTTGGTAGCTGGAAAATTTACCAATGGAAACCATCGGTAATACCGATGATCCATCAGTAATTGTCCATTCTCAAAATTTTCAATTATCACTAGTCAATACAACTTCTTTGATAATGTTTATCTGCATCATGATATATGTTCATTGCAACCTTATTTAATGATAATAAACATAATAAAGAAAAGGAAATACAAAAACATGTTAAAAAAGTACAAAAATTTACGATTAATCTTGATTATTGAAGAGCCATTGGTAGTATTGATGGAAGCCATCAAAAATCCCTCCAACATTTGGCAATGTTGTTGGAAAAAGTACCAACGGATGCCATCAATAATACCAATGTCCCATCTTTAAAATTATCTTTTTAAATCTTTTAAATACCAACCATCAAATTTCATTATAACTTCTTCCATATTATATATCACACCCTAAAAATGTCGAGTGAAACCTTGTTTAATGATAAAAGAATACAAATAAGAAATGAAAACACAATCATACACTACACGAAAATTAAGATCTAGCGACACTCACTTAACGATGCTACGAAATAAATGCGTCTAAAAAAATAAAACCGCGATCGTGAGGTTAACTCGTCAGTAAAAATTCAATAAATAGATGACGCATCCGAAAACTGTCGATATCAAGAAGTCGCTAGAAACAACAACACGCAACACATCCGTTAAGAGTCGATGAATATTCAGCTGAACAGAGTCGCTTTTAATAGCGTGCGTATATTTTATATGAATTGTATTGTTTAAATGCTACACTAATGAAAAATGATTAACCAAACACTTATCTATGTTTACATAACAACAAAATTGAATTATACGAGGTTGTTGTTCAATTATATAATTTTTCACGTATAGTTTATTCTAGCAAATCTCATAAATAGTATGTTACATATATATATATATATAAATAACTTGTGAAAATATTTAAAAAAAATAACTGAGCTGTTTTTTTTTTTTTTTACAATATCAATATCCGGAGACGCATAATCATATTTTGGGTCGTCTGTTACCATATATAATTTTTCGTTTTGGTTTTTTGTAAATATTAATCAATCTAATTTTCTATCAACTTTAAATAACCAGTGAAAATATTAAAGGAAAATAAATGAGCTGGAATTTTTTTTTTTAATTATTGATATCCGGCGACGCATAAGCACTTGTTGCGTCGCCTATTAATTTATTATTATTATTATTTTTTTGGTAAGTATGAATCAATCTGATTTTCTTTCAACTTTAAATAGCAAGTGAAAATATTTAAGCAGCATCAAAGACCTTATTTTTGTCTTTTTTGTTTTTGTTTCAAAAATATCTGTATCCGGCGATGCACCAGCATATTTTGGGTCAGCTGTTCCCCTGTTATTTATTTATTTTCTTTTTGTGTAAAATATTAATCAATTTGATTTTCTTTCAAATTTAAATAACTAGTGAAAATATTTTTTTAAATAAATGAGCTGGATTTTTTTTTTCACCACATTAATGATATCAGGCGGCACATAACCAACTGTGTGTGTCGCCTGTTAACTTATTAATTTTTGTTTTTTGGTTTTTTGTAAATATTAATCAATATGATTTTCTTTCAACTTTAAATAACAAGTGAAAATATTTAAGCAGCATCACACAGCTTGTTTTTGTTTTTTTTTTTCCTTTTTTTTTTAGAAGTATGTAACAACCCGCCCTGAAGTACATCAAAATTTGACCACCGTTGGCCGAGAGGGGTCAAATTTGACTTGTTGATCTGGATGGAATTTCTCTCTGACCGAGGTATCATTGCAAAGTATATATCAATCTAAATCCATAGACTAGTAACACGTTGAAAACGGAGCTGCAGTTTGAAAGTTACGAACAAGACAAGTTGAGGTCCAAACTGTCCAAGGGGTGCCGGAATTGATGTTTTGTTCGTGTAAAGTTGAGCTTTGACTCATGCATGGTTGTGAAGTACTCGTCGATACAAGTTCATAGACAAGCGGCACGTCCAAAACGGATATGTGGTTTAAAAGTTATGGATATGCAAAGTTTTTTTTAAATACTGTATTATTTTAATATTGTTTTATATATATATATATATTTATTTTCTTTTTCTTTTCTTTTTTTCTCTTCCCCACATGGGGAAAATGCCCCATGGGCCTTCTTTTTCTTCTTCCTTCTTCTTTCTTCTTCTTCTTCTTTTCTTTTCTTTCTCCTTGCCGTCGATCTCTCTCTCTCTCTCGGTCTGCACCATTTCCGGCCACCAGATGGCCACAAGCGCCGGTTACGAGTGAAGCCCAATTGTTGGTGAGCTCAACTGCCAAGTTTCACAGCCAGTCTGTGGCGACACGCCCAGATCGGCGAATGAAGCCGCCGGCGACCCAATTTGATTTTTCGGCGATTTCGTTGTTTTTCGGCCAACCCAATCCAATTTCATACCCTATTCTCCCTATTTTGGACCTCCTGAGCTCGATTTTAACATCATTCAGCTCAATTCCCAGCCGTTTAGGAGACACGACAAGTTAAAGTTCGGCCGAAACCTTCCATCCACTTTCCGACCACCTTCGGTCGAGTTGAGTCCAACGGAGGTCGGTAATGTGATCCTCGTCCCCTTAGCTTTCCATTGATACCTTATTTACGAATTTTGGACACCGTTTGTGTTAAACCACCTGGGTACCGGATATTATTTATCCGAATAAAATATTAATTTATTGATCCTGTGTAATTTTGTTATTCTAGGAGCATGTGTGAGTCGTAGAATTGATCTTATGGAGGATCTTGGTTGATACGCATGCTCGAGGTGAGTGAGCCACCTTCAATATTATTTTTGGGTGTTAAATTATATTTATTTTGTGATAATTGATTATTTGGAAATGTGATATTTTATATGTTAAATATTTAGAAAAATTATATTTGGAATTTGATGGCACAATTTGAATAATTGAAATGTATATGTGCATTAAAGCATATTTTAATTTTGATAAATTATGGAGATTTTATTTTTATGAAATTCAATTATAAATTGTGAAATTTTATGCATTGATTAATTGATAAATTTCGATGCCAAACTTGGGGTGAAGTAAATATGTGTATGAAACCCATATGTTGAATTCTAAGAAATGGTGAGTATAATTTTATTAAATTATTATTGATGTCAATTGCGGGTTATTCATGATTAGTTCAAATGTATTAAATGAGTTTATGCACATGTGGATTTCTATGCGGATTTCAATGTGGTTTTATTTGTATTAAATTTGGAGGATGTGAAGAAAATATTTATTTAAATGTTATCACACATTGAAACAATGGTGGGAAAATTATTTTATGGTATTGAAAAATATTGGATATATATATATATATATATACCTTTGGATATTAAGATGATGGATTATTTGATGAATTGATGCTGTGGGTGTTATCCCTTGTTTTATAAAAATTGGGAATTGGTATATATATATATGTTTTTTCTTTTTTTTTTTAGACGCACCCATATAGTACCGGTGTTCTGTAGTTATGGATGTGATTAGGGCATTGGTGGAGTGTGATGAACCCGCAAGTTTATACTCTTCCATGCTTGCCATTATACCGAGGACAAGCAAGTTTGATATTGGCCATAGCTTCCCCATCCATGGTCAGGATTGAGTTTTTAGCATCGCCGCTGGTGGGATGCCAGGGTGGCCTGGATGCCGGTTTTCTCTCTATAACATGCCCACCAGACGGTGCCTTGGGATGCTAGGCACTGTAGGGCAGCACTGGTATATAGTATGGTGCGTCAAGTTATTTTTCTCCCACCTAATTATCAAAGTTAAATGTTTTTCAAAATGGTAATTGAAATGAAGAGTGTATGTTGTGTTAAATCTTGCTTGGTTAATTTGATTGTGCTGAATTCTTCTAATATGAAATTTGTTATTTATTTATTTATTCATTTATTTAGATGTGATTTTATTTATCTTGTGGTAATTTACTATAAATTCAATTAATTGTTATTAATATATTCTCAAGGTAAATTTCAATTCTTAATATTTGTTGCTGTTTGCATTTATTCATTTATGATGTCCTTACTTTTCGAGGTATATAGATATTGGGTTTTGTGAAATGCTTTAAAAGGGGAATTTTTCCAACTGAGTGAGTTGTGAGAATTTTGAGAGCAAGATCATCTTCAAATAATTACTATTATTATTATTTTAGCATTATTAATATTATGGTATAATAAATCGGATCACTCACTAAGATGATTAGCATCTCATATTTTTAAATATGTTCCCCTAGGCACAAGGATTGATAGATATTCGTCCGGAGCGAGCTTGACCTTCGTTGCTGTTGCATTTCGAGGAGTTCTCTTTCTTTTCAGTTATTTGTATTTGTAATATTTCTTTCTCTCCTTTGTTGTATAATTTTCATACTTACTTGTACCCTGTGATGCTCTGCATACTATATTTGATATATTTTATTTGATACTGCATTAGTTCCCTGTTTAATTTATGGAAGTGCTGATTATTGTGGAATTAAATTGTAGTAAGGTGGGAGGAATAAGGTAGTGTCCATAGAAATGTGTTTTCAATGCAGGAAATTTGTGGTAAGTCCAACTCCTAGGGGAGGTTCTGTCGGATTTTTCCATTGGAGGGTCTGGTAGGATTTCCCTGGGATCAGGGCTTGTCTAGGATTCCGGTGGGGAATCTTGGATGGGTCCTGACAAATATTTGTATCAGGCGATGCATATGCATATTGTGCGTCGCCTTTTCCCCTTATATTTATTTATTTTCCTTTTTCATGAAATATTAATCAATCTGATTTTCTTTCAACTTTAAATAACCAGTGAAAATATTTAAGAAAAGTAACTGAGCTGGATTTTTTTTTTCCACCCACCTTATTGATATCAGGTGACGCATAATCAACTTTGGCATCGCCTTTTAACTTCTTAAATTTTTTTTTTTTTTTGTTTTTTGTAAATATGGATCAATCTGATTTCTTTCAACTTTAAATAACAAGTAAAAATATTTTAGCAGCATCATAGAGCTTGTTTTATTTTTATTTTTTTCAAAAATATTTGTATCAAGCGGCGTACAAGCATATTGTGCGTCTCCTATTACCCATTTATTTTATTTTATTTTTTTTGGTTTTCATAAAATATTAATCAATCTGTTTTACTTTCAACTTCAAATAACTGGTTAAAATATTTAAGAAGCTTAACTATGCTGGTTTTTTTTTTTTTTTTGTTTTTTTGCATTATTTGTATCAGGCAACGCACAAGCATATTGTGTGTTGCCTGCCCCTTTTATTTTATTATTATTACTTTTTTTTGGTTTTCTAAAAATATTAATCAATCAGTTTTACTTTCTACTTCAAATAACCATTTAAAATTTTTAAGCAGCATAACTGTGTTGGTTTTTGTTTTTTTTTCGTTTTTTTTTTTTTTTTTTTTTGCAATATTTGTGTCAGGCAATGCACAAGCATGTTGTCCATTTTATGTTTCAACTCTTTTAATTATTTTTAATATTGTTTGAATTTTTGTAAAATTGGTATGTTTAAAACCAAAGTTCATGCAAAACAAATATTACCTTATGAGCGATTTTTACAAATTGGTCTACTATAATTTATATGTACAAACAAAAGCTATTAACAAAAGCTAGCTATTTCACTACCATGCATAGATATTCATTGCTTTGAGATATTTGTGATCATCACTGTTGCCCATTCATCTCTAAATTCGTTGACATTTTCAGCTTGTAACCAAATGACACCTTCATACTGAACATGAGAAACTTATGTTAATACATATACAAATAATCATAAATATTAATTATTACATAATAGAAATATGACGAAATCATTAAATTAATAATAATTTACCATTCCTCTTAAGTCCCGGGGAGGAACTTTGCTCCTAATGATATCTCGCATTATCATCATAATATAGTAACCGCATTCCATACTCCCGGGTTGCTTCGGTGTCTAAATTTGCAAACAATAAATTATGTGTAATATTAGATACGAATATATACAAGTATTTAAATTAACTAACAACTAATAATGCTCAGTTTATATATAATAATTACCTTAATATTTTGCCACCGAAGTTTCTTTTCAGATGTCTTCCCTTGGTTCCATGCAATGAAGGAACTATATAGATATATAAATATTGTATAATATTATATTGTAGCTTCAAAAGTACATATCCAATATAAGAACAATTAATTAAAAAAATTAGAGTTATTAAGTTACTCGTCGATCAAAGTTTTTGGATCCTTATAAATTATATTCTTATGAGTTTTCAATGAATCAAAAAACTATGCTACTGCTTTGTATACATCAACAACACATAGCATCCAATGATTCCTAAAAACACTAATAAATATTTTAGTTAATATGATGTTTTTTGAAATTAATATTTTCACAACATAATTCAATTAAAACTAACACAATATTACCTTGCACAGTAGGGAAAGAACCATAGTTGATTATTTATTGCATCTTGCCATCTACTCAATATATTTATCATCCGTTCATGAGGGTTTGGATGACCAACCGGTGCTATAATATCCGGATGAACAAAGTAATAATTTCCTTCAGAGGAGCCTGTCAATCCCTCACATAAATGCCTACATAATCCGATTACAAGTAATTATAGTGTTTATAATTAATTAAATTGAAAAATTAGTTATAAACACATCCAAATTTAGGTTACCTTATGTAGAACAAGATGCACTTGGAAGATAATTCTTGCATGTAACAAAAATCATTTATGTCGGTCCTCGTTATGCCCAACTGTTGTTCTTCCCCAAAGATCTCTTTTTTCATATTAAAAAACCATAAATGATCGCTATCGACGTCCTTGATCTGATGTAGCAACTCTCGGATCGTTGGGGTAACGACTAAGGGATCAACATTATCATCTTGATCATTCTCAACATTTGACCTATTCGAGCTTCCCTACAAATATCAACAAACAACATTTAAAGTAGAACAAAAACAAAATTATTTTAAACTTCATTATTATATACAAAAACGAAATTTTTTTAAACTTCATTATTATATATAGCTGCATCGAACAATACCTCCTCAGATGGCAAGATAACAAGATCTCTTGGCCATGTAACAAAAGAACCTTTAGCATCATCGACACGTATGATGTCAAATGACAAAATAGGCAAAGGTGCAAATCTATCAATAACGTCATCAACAATGACCTTATAATTTGCTACACCTAGCTTCACACCATGGCACATATCCGTTGGCAGTGAAGGTACCAAAGTGCCACGTGCTACTATATGGCCAACATTTCCTTGTGCAAGATTGCATTTTACACCCTACAAAGTTAAAAAAAATAAAAAATAAAAAAAATAAAATTAATATATGTTCACATCACAATATTCCTTCAACTTAAAGACTCGATCCATGACCTCATGGCGGTAGGTAGGTGTAACACCCCGTCCCAAACTACATCGGCATTTTTTGCACGTTAACCAAGGTTGACCGTTGACCTAGTAGGTCAAAAGTTGACTTTTTGTTCTGGTTGAATTTTCTAGTTGACCGTGGTACCGTGGCGAAGTACGTGATGTTCCGAGTTCATAAACTAGTAGCACGTCGAAAACGGAGCTACGGTTTGAAAGTTATAGGCAAAATAAGTCGAGGTGCAAACTGTCCAAAAGATGCCGGGAGTTGACTTTTTATGGTTGTAGAATTTTGTTTTGACTTTTGTGTGGTTGTAAAGTACTCATCGATATGAGTTCATAGAATAGCGGCACGCTTAAATTGGACATCTGGTTAAAAAGTTATGGGCATGTGAAGTTTTCCGAATACAGTAATATTTTATTATATCTGGCTTAAGTGCACAATGATGCCACATGTCGGCATCTGAGTGGTCCACATGGGTGAACAGTGTCACCCATGGTGGCTTTTATTTGGAAAAATGACGGGGGAGGAAAGAGAAAGAGAGAGAGGAGAGAGAGAGGGAAAGAGAGAATCGTCGGCCACCGGAGTTGTCAAATTTTCCGGCCGATTCTTGCCACACGCGCCGGCCAGCCAGGAGCGCCTCCACATTCCAGGCCAAACCCCAAAATTTCACGGCCAACCGACCGGCGACGAGCCCGAATCGGGGCTTTTTCTGGCGGCGGCATTGATTCCTTCAACCGCCGAGATCTCCACATTCCGGCCTCCATTCTTGTCACCGCCGGTACCATTGAGACCCTCTCCCTTCAAGCTACAAAACCCCAAAAATCTCAACCACCAGCCACCATACGCGCCGCTGCCGGCGACAGTTGCTAGTGACCGCAACGGCTCGCCGGAGAAATCCCTGTTCCGGCGAGTACCCAGTCCCGTCTCCGGTCCCTCTCCACTAATTCCAATCCCCTGAATCCATATCCGGGGGCCTTTTCCTCCAATTCGCGACGGATTGAGAGAATCGAAGAGTTGAATCCCGAAAGCTTTCCGGCGAGATTCCGGCCACCACCGGTCCGATCTCCAGGAAGTAAAACCGGATTTGTAATCCTCGTCACTCAAGCTTCGATTCGGTATATTACTCATCAACTTTGGTTGTCATTTGTGTTTGCTCCCTGGGTAACCATTTGGGAGTTATCCGATTAAAATATTAATATAATTGGTTTGGTGTATTGTGGATGTTTTAGGTGCACGTGTAGGTAGTGGAGTCAATCCTGCAGAGAATCTTGATTGATATACGTGCTTAAGGTGAGTGACCCACCTTTAAAACTATTTTGGGGTGATTAATTATATTTATTTGGTGTTAATTTGATATCTGGAATTTTTGCTCATGTGGTGGAATTTAAATATAATTGTGAGAAAAATATTATTTTATATGTAGACATATGTTTATTGCTGCTAAACGAAAATTTGGGCTATTAATGAATTTCTGATTTTTTTTATTGTGATTTAATTGTATTTATCACGCATGAGCACGATGGTTCCAATTAATTAATTATATTTGGATTTTTATATTATTTTTGGGCATGATTTGATTTTCAAATATTTCATGGAAAATATTTGTTTAAGTTGGTGGCTTCAATTTTTATAATTATGCCCATGGAACATTATGTGATTTAATTTATTATATTTCAAAAACATTTATGCCATTGGAAAATTTTGAATATTTAAATTGGTGGAATTGAGAGCTAGTGGATTTGAAAATTATGGTATTTATGCGATGAAATTATGGCGATGATTATAAAGGCATTGTGGAAAATTTACGGGTTTAATTGGATGGAATAAACCCGGTATGTCTACGGAAAATTTGAGATTTTGAGATGTATTAATTTATGATTTTTAGATGCATCATACACGTACTGGTGTTCTGTATATATGGACGTGATTAGTGCGCACATGGATGTGATTAGCCCGCAGGTGGGTGTGAGTAGCGCGCAGGTGATTTATGGGGTTGTCCTGTGTTTGCCATCGGATGAGGGTAGGCCACCCCTCCATGGCAGGGACGCTTGTTTGCAGCGGCGCGATAGGACGCCACACGACCGTATGCCAGTTTCTCTCTATAACCTCCTGTCTGGCGGTACCTCGGGACGCTGGGTACTGTTGGCGCCACTGGTATATAGTGGGTGCATCAAGTGATTTTCAGAACTTGGATTTCAAAAATAAATATTTTGAAATTGTATTCAAATTAAGAATATGTTTAATGCTGTTTTATTATTTATTTAAGTGGGGATTTTAAATTGACGTAAATTTTCCCTATACTTAATTCTTCAAGAAATTGATTTATTTTCATTATAAATTCTGATTGCTTGAATTATTACATTTTATTTGATATTTAGTTGAATAATTGACCCCTTGGTGTTCGGGGAATATGAACAACGGGTTTTGTGAAAAGGTTTTAAAAGGGGAACTTTTCCAACCAAGAGAATCGTAAGGGTTTTGAGAGAAAATATTATTTCCAATTAATTATTATTTATCTACTTAATTATCGTGGTATTATCATTGTACAGTAGATAGGGTCACTCACTGAGATGATTAGCATCTCATATTTTTAAATTCCGTTCCTCTAGGTACCAGGTTTTGTCGGTATTCATCCGAAGCGAACTTGATCTTCATCGTTGTCGTAAATCGAGAAGCCTTCCTCGTCTTCATTTATTTTATTGTAATACTCCTTTCATCCTTGCTGTGTAATTTCTATACTTAATAGTACTTCATGAAGCTCTGTATACTGTCTCGGACACTTATGTATTAATTACGCTCTGGATTATTGTTATTCATTTGGAGTGCTGTAAATTTGTGGAATCAAATTGTAGTAACGTGGGAGGAATAAAGGGATGTTTATAGAATTGTGTTTTCAGTGCAGGAAATTCTTGGTTAGTCCTAGCCTTAGGGGAGGTGCTATCGGATTTTCCGTTGGAAGGTTCGATGGTATTTCCCTGGGATAAAGGCTTGTCTAGGGTTCCGGGGAGGAATTTTGGATGGGTCCTGACAGTAGGGCTCTTCAACCACGGGAGCTATATAGATAATAATAACCCACTTAAACATATATATATATATATATATCTATAATGAAATAATTACCTCTGAACATCTCATGGGTGATGGATAGATCGGAGAAGCATCAACCCTAGATGTAGATTGGGTCCCATGAGCAGCAACATCATCGACTTGAATCCCAGGAGCATCAACATCATCGGCTGAGGGGGTCCCTTGAGCAGCAACATCATCGACTTGGGTCCCAGGAGCATAAACATCATCGGTTGGGGGCAGCCCTTGAGCAGCAACATCATCGGCTGGATGATTGAGTGACAGAATGTCAATACCACATGCCGATATGAGTGCATCAACTTGGGAAGCACTGCTGCTGCTTGAATTTCTGACGATCGCCACCAGACATTTGAGCAGCATCTCATAGGCTACATTGTTTCCACTTCCCTCCATCTTGGTCTTTTTTTATGAACTCGACTTAGGTGTATGAAAAAATTTAGTCACCGTGTATCCTTTGCCTCGACCCCTAAGCCTACCTCCATACTCCTCTTTTCCCAAAGCTTGTGTGAGGATATCCACGGTTAGCAACAAATATTCATAAGAAATACAATACTCACAATTTTTTCCGCTACATGTTCAGTTTCTTCATTTGCATATTTTCCATCCTTCCCCATACGTGCCCGTATCCATAGGTCATCTTGACCTACATAATCTTCGGTGCCTCTTTCAAGTTGCTTCAAAAGTTACATATAAATTAATTTTAATAATGCAAGTGAGTAACAATGACAAAATTAATATGGTTAAATGTAAATAAAAATAAATTGCATACAATGGCTTTTTCTAATCTAGCATAGCCTATTGCACCCATCCTATGCGGATACTTGTTTAATTATCGTTTTTCTGAATATTTGTGACTTAATGCCTACAAAAGTTATAAACATACATATTAGAAAACCCAAATAATTTAAGTCACCATAACAAATTTTAATTTTTATATAAAGAATGACAACACAATTTAATACAACATTAACGTGCATCAAATAAAACTATACCTAAATTTATCCAACAACCTTTGTTGTACAAAATCATCCCACACCTCTTGGCTTATGAATTCATACATTGAGGGTCGATGCTTCATCTCTTCGGGTGTGTCAATATATGGTCGAACAAAATATTTATGTAAGTAATTCTTGAATTTTCTCCATTTGTCACAACAATCTTTTAAAGTTACCTTCCTAAAACTATCATCTTTACCTGTATATTGCTGCAAAATTAAAATATATATATTTAATAACATTGATAGACAAGTAAATGTGGCAAGTTAGAAATGCAAGTAAAATGCATACAAGTTACAAATGCAAAAAAGGAATTATAAAATCTTCATCAATTAAATATGATTCATAATAAACAATATTTAACAATAATTTACTCCGTACATTTATTGATGCCCATAGGTTATCTTTTAACCTATCTGACACAACTTTCCAATTAGGTTTATTAATTGGTATTGTGCTCCTAGCCAACGAGCCCTCCAAATTGTTCAGTCAAACGGCCTCAAAGTTAATAGCAACTCCAACCTCATTATATTGAGGTTCCAAGCTTTTGTTTCTCGCCAAATACTTCCTAAGGCCTTTCATCGTTGTAGCCCCTCATTTTCTATGCCTTGGGGATGATGTATTCAGTCTTTCCATATCACTGGATGGTGATCCAGTGCCATCCCTATCCGAGAGGACATGTTCATTAAAAGGATCCATAATTCTACATACAAAAAACATAAATACAAATTAATATTACCAACAATATGAACATAGGGTGTAGTATAATTAATAAACCATTAATAACAATAATAAACGATAAATTCATGTAATTTATTTACCAAGTGATGCAGTAAATAGTATCTTCTTAACATCTATCCCCTTTAACAGTCATTAACATTTTCAAACACAAAAGGCGACTAAATCACTAATGGATTCTGAGCCGTACAAACGACGTCATTTTAAGACCTGCAACAGAGAACCACGCAATAGAGAACCATCTGTGATACCGTTGACATTTCCCATGCAATTTATAATGGTTATATCTTGAATTTAAACATATAAACACATAATAAAAATATTAGCATATCATTTTCCATTACATACAATCGAACCCCACTCAATAAATATAGCTATTTTTCAAAAAAAAAAATTTAGCTAACCCATTGTCAAAGGCAAGACATGATTTTGACAACATAAAACCCCACCAAAATAAAAGTAATGAACAAAAATTAAAAAAAAAAAAAAAAAAAACAGCAAACAGAATATTTTTTTAAGTAACACATACACCACTGAACCCCAAAACTGATGAAAAACAGCACACCTTTACAATTTCAGCAATCAAGAGGAACTTCAAGTCACCACAACAGGCGACGGTGATGGCACGGCAGAAACCTAGCAACTCAATCCCCGCGATGAGATGGCAAAAATCCCAGCCACCCAACCCTACGACGGTGAAGTACACGATTCACCTGACCCAGCCACGGCCACGACCATAGCAAAAGGGTAAAGTGCTTCCAACCCAACCATCGGCAAGAAGAAGAAGCAGAGGAAGAAGGAACTTTGAAATTTAGGAAAGAAACCCACAAAATCCTTCAAATCCTTGAAAGAAACATGAATGTCTAATGAGAAAGTGATCCTTCAAAATCTTCTCATACTTCCTAGATTACATTCAACACTCAAGTACCCGTACTTGGGGTTAAATATTGAAAAGAAAGCCCATCGAAAAATGTGCCATTTTATTTTTTAATATTTCCTGAATATTGGGGAATAAAAAATGGTTATTAAGAACATTTTAGGGGCAAATGAAAATATTTAAAGGCAAAAAAAAATGAAAAAAATGAAATACAAAAGAAAAAAAAAAGAAATTAGAATGGGCAACTCATAAAGAAGAAACTACGTCGCCTATCAAAAAATAAAAAGCATATAAATTTTAAGTGTTTTGAAAGTTTAAAAAGAAATAAAGTATACTTGAAAGAAAATCAGATTGATTCAAAAACAAAAAACATAAAAAACTCATTTATGTTGCTTAAATATTTTCACTGGATATTTGATGTTGAAAGAAAATCAGATTGATTGAAAAAAAAAACAAAAAAAAAAAATATTTGCTAACAGGTGACGCGAAAATATGATTATGCATCGCCTATTACCAATTTTTTTTTTTTAGAAAAACAAACTCATTAATGTTGTTTAAATATTTTCAATCGTGATTTGATGCTGAAAGAAAATTAAATTGATTAAAAAAAAGAGCACACAAAAAAAAAAAATTGCTAACAAGCGACGCATGCTTTTGGCCCAAAAAAAAAAAATTCAGTTAATAAGTTGCTTAAATATTTTCACTGGATATTTGATATTGAAAGAAATCAGGTTGATTGAAAAAACAAATTTTGCTAATAGGTGACACGGAAATACGATTATGCGTCGCCTATTACCAATATTTAAAAAAAAAAAAAAAACTCATTTATATTGTTTAAATATTTTCACGGGTGATTTGATACTAAAAAAAAATCAAATTTATTATAAAAAAAAAAAAGAGCACCCAAAAAAAAAAATTGCTAACAAGAGATGCATAACTATGGTTATGCATCACTTGTTACCTTGCTTTTGTACAAAAAAAAGAATTGTTCAATTAATAAGTTGGTTAAATATTTTCACTGGATATTTGATGGTGAAATAAAATCAGACTGATTGTAAAACAAATATTTGCTAATAGGTGACACGGAAATATGATTATGCGTCGCCTATTACCAATATTTTTTTTAAAAAAAAAACTCATTTATGTTGTTTAAATATTTTCACTAGTGATTTAATGCTGAAAGAAAATCAGAATGATTAAAAAAAAAAGAGCACCCAAAAAAAAAAATTGCTAACAAGCAACGCGTAACTATTGTTATGCGTCGCCTGTTACCATGCTTTTGTACCAAAAAAAAAATTCATTTAATAAGCTGCTTAAATATTTTCACTGGATATTTGATAATAAAAGAAAATCAGACTGATTGAAAAAAAAAACCAAAAAAAAATTAATTGATAACAAGCGACACGTAAATATGCTTATGCATCGCCGTTTACCAATATTATGAAGAAAAAAAAAATCTCATTTATGTTGCTTAAATATTTTTACTAGTGATTTGATGCTGAAAGAAAATCAGATTGATTAAAAAAGAAGAGCATCCAAAAATAAATCAAGAAATTGCTAACAGGTGACACATAACCACCATGATTTTGTACCCAAAAAAAAAAAAGTTCAGTTAATAAGTTGCTTAAATATTTTCACTGGATATTTAATGTTGAAAGAAAATCAGATTGATTAAAAAAAAAACAAAAAAAAAAGAAATTTGCTAACAGGCGATGCGAAAATATGATTATGCGTCGCCTATTACCAATATTTTTTTTAAAAAGGAAAAAAAAAAGGTACTCATTTATGTTGTTTAAATATTTTCACTGGTGATTTGATGGTGAAAGAAAATCAGGTTGGTTAAAAAAAAAGAGCACCCAAAAAAAAAAATTGCTAACAAGCGACATGTAGCAATTGTTATGCGTCACCTGTTACCATGCTTTTGTCCCCAAAAAAAAAAGTTCAGTTAATAAGTTGCTTAAATATTTTTACTGGATATTTGATATTAAAAAAAATCAAATTGAATGAAAAGGAAAAAAAAAACCAAAAAAAATAAAAATCAATTGATAACAGGTGACGTGTAAATATGCTTATGCGTCGCCGTTTACCAATATTATAAAAAAAAAAAATCTCATTTATGTTGCTTAAATATTTTCACTGATGATTTGATGCTAAAAGAAAATCAAATTGATTAAAAAAAAAAAGAGCACCCAAAAAAAAAAAATTGCTAACAAGCGACGCGTAACTATGGTTATGCGTCGCCTGTTACCACGCTTTTGTACACCAAAAAAAAAAAAAAGGTTCAGTTAATAGGTTGCTTAAATATTTTTACTAGATATTTGATGTTGAAAGAAAATCAAATTGATTGAAAAAAGAAAATCAAAAAAAAATATTTGCTAGTAGACGACGCGGAAATATGATTATGCGTCGCCTATTACCAATATTTAAAAAAAAAAAAAAGTTCTCATTTATGTTGTTTAAATATTTTCACTAGTTATTTGATAATGAAAGAAAATCATATTAATTAAAGAAAAAGAGCAAACAAACAAAAAAAAATTTGCTAACAAGCGACGCGTAACTATTGTTATGTGTCGCCTGTTACTATGCTTTTGTACCAAAAAAAAAAATTCATTTAATAAGTTACTTAAATATTTTCACTGGATATTTGATATTAAAAGAAAATAAGATTGATTTAAAAAAAAAAAAGAAACCAAAAAAAAATTTAATTGATAATAGGCGACACGTAAATATGCTTATGCACCGTTTACCAATATTATAAAAAAAATTAAAATAAATAAAAAAAACATCTCATTTATGTTGCTTAAATATTTTCACTGGCGATTTGATGCTAAAAAAAAATCAAATTGATTGAAAATAAAAATCAAAAAACATGAATAAATATCTAACAGGCGACTATTAATTATGCTTATGCGTCGCCTATTACTAAAATTTTAAACAAATAAAAAAAGAAGAAAAACCATATAATTTATTTTGCTTTAATATTTTCACTGGTTATTAAATATTGAAAGAAAATTAGATTGGTCAAAAAAAATAGAAAAACAAAAAAATTAATGGCTAACGGGCGACTCGTAATAATGTTTACGCATCGCCTATTATCCTTACGAAAGGGTCGCCTTAAATTATCTGGCGACCCATGTATCGTTTAATGCGTCGCTTGTTATTTCAAAAGAAGAAACAAATGTAATCTATTATTTTATTTGAGTTCAAATAAACTATCATTGATAGCCAAAAACATGAAAGTTCAACTCGTTGAACATACTTACGTCGAGCAATTGGACTATGGGTCCTTATTGCGTTAGATCAATTTACAATTGTTATATCCTATCTCAAATTATGTTGTGAGATGTGTTTTTGTGTTTGTGTATACACATATTTGTGAATAATTGAAAAGAACATTGATAAAACTGTTTTCTATTTTTAGATCAATTGAATTGATGTTCATTGGAATGCTACGTGAAAATATTTGTAGATGAAATTTTTTTAAAAAAAATAACTAAAATTAAAAAATTAATTTTAAATACTATTGGATAAGGCGATCCTTTTATATGTAACTGCTTCGCCTATTCTTACAGAGACATGACAGTATCATTTATGAGATTTGCATATTTTAATAGCAAATGCAAATTTTAAACTCAAATAAAGTAAAAAATCCTATTTTAAGGGTATAAAACCTTAAATAAATGAATAGGCGACGCTATCTGAAGACAATGCATCACTAGTTCATCTAGTTTTTTAAACGAAAAATTATAATTTTAGAGTTATTGCCAAAAGTTTAAGAAGAAAATAAACAGTACTAGGAGAAAAAAAAATTTTAAAAAGAATTAAAAAAAGGGCGACTCTAAAACTATTTATCCTTTAAAGACACAATTTATTTGAATACGTCGCCTGTTTAGCCATTTTCATAAAATTTTTGGCGCATTTTAAAATTTTACGTGGGATTTTGAATACCATTTCTTTTCACAAAATATATGTTAGTACACTACATAATAGGTGTTAGAATTGGAAACAATCTAAAAGAGACTTGAAGAGTGGGATATTTCGTGTTTAAGTTTCCATTTGCCTGCATTGCTGTCGAGAAGTTAGATTTCTCTATGTTGCCTCGTGGTTAGCTTAGCTTCTTCTTCTTCGTCTCCATGGTTTTGGTGAGTTTCTTTTCTCTTTATGATTGGCGGTGACATGTGGTGGGCTGGGTTATTTTTTATTTATTTATTTTTCATTATAATCGAAGGTTAGGCTCGCTGGGTTTTCTTAATCTTGCTTTTGTCGAGATTCCCTGGGTTTTCTTAATCTTTCTTTTGTCGATAATTTGTTTGCGATGGGTTTTCTTAATCTTGCTTTTGTCGATAATTTTTTTTGTGATATTGTTTAACATTGTTCTGCTTAGATTGGTAGGGAAATGGATAAATCGTGGATAACAAAAGATATAACCTCAAGCAATTTTGCTAAAGGGGTGAATGAATTTTGAAATTTAGCATGGAGAATGCCAATGATTGTAATGCCATATGGTGTCCTTGCATGCAATGTGGGAATATGAAAATCCATACTATTAGAGATATTAAAGGCCATATATATTGGAATGGGTTTGATGTCAACAATCGGCAATGGATTTGGCATGGTGAGCCATGTGCTGATGGTATTGGACCATCTTCTCATTTTGGGAACATTAATGTAGAATATAATGAAAATGATAATGGTAGTAAGGAAGACGTGGCTTTCAATAGCTTAGAAATGACCTGTGCTGCATTAAAAACTTTTGATAATGATACTAATGAATTTTCTACCTTATTGGAGGATGCGGAGAAACCTTTGTACCTAGGTTGTACCAAATTTACCAATTTGTCGACCTTGGTTAAATTGTACAACTTAAAGGCAAGATATGGATATTCTGATAAGAGCTTTGATGTACTGTTGCAATTATTATCCGAGATGTTGCCAAATGATAATGTGTTGCCAACATCCATGTACAATGTTAAGAAGACTTTAAGTGCTTTGGGAATGGAGTACACCAAGATTCATGCATCTCTTAAAAGTTGTATTTTGTTCAGGAAGGAATATGTGGACCTTAATGAATGTCCTAAATGTGGATCTACTAGATGGAAAATTGATAAGAATGGAGTTATTAGCAATATTCCAAGTAAAGTTTTATGGTACTTTCCTATTATTACTCATTTTAAACAAATGTTTCGTAGTGTTGAAACAGCTAAGAATTTGACATGGCATGCCAATGGAAGAAAGGTTAAGACAGGGGAAATGTAACACCCTGCGGATTCTCCATCTTGGAAGTTGGTTGATCATTTATGGCCAAACTTTGCATCCGAAGATAGGAATTTGAGACTTGGGACCGCGGTCGAAGGAGTTAATCCACATAATATGTTGAGTAGTAGGCATAGTTGTTGGCCTGTGATGACGGTTGTGTATAATCTTCCCCCTTGGTTATGTATGGAATGGAAATTTATGATGTTAAGTTTTCTAATTTTTGGACCGAAGTAACCCGGAAATCAAATTGATGTATACATGGAGCCGTTAGTTGAAAACCTGCAGCGGTTGTGGAATGAGCGTGTTACGGTCTTCGATTCTTACCATCAAGAGAAATTCACTTTGAAGGAAGTGTTGCTGTGGACAATAAATGATTTCCCAGCTTATGGTAACTTGTCCTGTCATGCAGTGAAGGGATATTATGCTTGTCCAATTTGCAGTGAAAATACTTTTGCTACAAGGCTAGAGCATGGAAAAAAATGAGTTTTACCCGGCATAGAAGATTTCTTCCTCCAAATCATCACTATAGAAGGCAAAAGAAGGCTTTCAATGGATTTCAAGAATTTGGAGTGCTTCCAAAACCATTGACTGGAGAAGAAATCTTAGATAAGCTTAATGCAATGAATTTTGATAACTCAAACAAAAGGAAAAGGACTGTTGATTCTGAAGAATGTTGGAAGAGGAAGTCCATTTTTTTTTAATTTGAATATTGGAAATTTCTCCATGTGCGACATAATTTAGATGTCATCCATATTAAGAAAAATTTTTGTGAGAGCATATATGGTACATTGCTCAATATTCCTGGTAAGATGAATGACGGAGTTAATGCTTAGTTAGACTTACAAGAAATGGGTTTGCAGAAAGCCTTGGCCCCTAAGCCGCAAGGAAATTGAACTTTCCTACCACTGGCCTGCTATACATTATCAAAGCATGAGAAGAAATTGTTTTGTAAGTGTTTAGTGGACTTAAAGGTTCTAGATGGTTATTCTTCAAACTTTAGGAATCTTGTTTCAATGAAGGACTTAAAGATGGTAGGATTGAAATCTCATGATTGTCATACATTGGTGCAACAACTCTTACGTCTTACAATTCGTGCAATCCTTCCTAAACATGTGAGACATGTAATTGCAAGACTTTGTTTTTTCTTCAATACAATTTGCAAGAAATCTATCATTGTTGCTGAATTGGACAAAATTCAAAATGATCTTGTTATAACTTTGTGCCTTCTAGAGAAATTCTTTCCACCATTGTTTTTTGATGTAATGGTTCATCTAATTGTACATTTGGTTCGAGAGGTAAGATTGTGTGGACCAATACATTTAAGGTGGGTGTACCAGTTTGAGAGGTACATGAAAGTATTGAAAAGTTATGTTTGAAATAAAAATCGACCAGAAGGTTGTATTGCCAAGGGTTACATATGTGAATAAGTGATTGAGTTTTGTAGTGAATTTCAGAGAAGGTTGGATGCAGTTGGAAACCCAATTGATAGATATCAAAAGTTAAATGATAAGGATGATGTTGGTGCCCCCATTAAAGGTGGAAAAAATCAATCAATTGATCAACAACTTTGGGAGCAAGTTCATAGATGCGTACTTTCGAATACACCAGAAGTGAAACCGTATGTTAGGTGTGTATACATGTTAATGTATAAATTAGTTGATATTTTTAATATATATATATATATCAACATGTATAATTTAGTTGATATTTTGAATATATTAATATGCATCAATAAGTTGATATTTTGGATATTTTTATTAATTACAACAAATTTTATTTGTTTTAGTATTCATTTTGAAGTCTTGAAGTCAAGCAAAGAAAATCAAGGAAAAAAAAAATGGTTTCAAGACGAACACAAACGTACATTTATGTACTGGTTACGTGATAAGGTATGGGGAAGTTAAATAATCAATATATAATATCATTGTTTTAGCTTTAATTTTTCATATTTTTTTCAATTGACTAGATTGCACAGGAGCGAAGTCAACCTAATCACACAGTTTCTGAAACATTAAGATGGTTAGCCCATGGTCCGCAATGGGTGGTAATGAAACATGAAAGATATGTCATTAGAGGGGTTAGATTCAACACTTTAAATATGGATAATAAAGGGGTCACCCAGAATAATGGTGTCAAAGTTATTGCCAAAAGTGAGCATTTTACTAGTGCTAAGGATAATAACCCAATTTTAGCTGAGATGGCATACTATAGGATCATAAGAGAGATTTGGGCGATTACACTATGTTTCGAATTCCAATGTTCAAGTGTGATTGGGTTGACAACAGTCGTGTGAAAGTTGATGAGATGGGGTTTACATGTGTTAACTTTAGTAGAATTGGATACAAATCTGACCCATTCATTATGGCTTCACAAGTTCAACAAATATTTTATGTTGAAGATCAACTTGATTCGAAACGGTCTGTTGTTTTAACCTCACCACGACATTGTACTTTTTTTGAAGAAGAATTGGTTGAAGAAGATGTTCTTGGCGATACTACAATGGCTCACAATCCATTTGCCATACAAGTGTTGATGAAAATGATCAGAGGATGAATGTGAGAGTGGCTATGTTCGTAATGACTGTGAGGGGATACGGATAAACAATATCTTATAAATAAATTGGTACGTATATTTATTAACTTATGTTTTAAGTAATATTTATTTATTCATTAAATTATTTTTTTCTTATGTGTTTTCCACTTTTAATTAGGAAAAATGTGTCACGCCAAATCTTAAGAATGTAATATTCATTAAATTTTCATTTACCAAATTACAAATTTAATAATGATTAAGTTTTTATTAATTTATTTTGCATAAGTGTTAATAAATTTTTAATTTTTCCATATACAGTATGAGGGTGTAATATCGTCAACACGAGGATGTCAACTTCCATCTCAATGAGTATGCATGTGTAAAAATATGTCAATGAGATGATATTTAATTATATTGATAATTATTTTGTTATGAACAAATATTTATTTTAAATTTTTATATTCTAATTATTTTGGACGAAGCTAGTTTGGGTTTTTTTGTATTTTAATTATTTTTATATTTTAACTATTTTAATAAATTTTTAAAAATTAAAAAAAAAAACAAAATTTAGAAAAAAAAATAAAATGGCGACGCATTAAAATATTACAAAGTCGCTTAAAATATATAACGACATATAATGAGATAATTTTAGCGACTTATAAACTTTTAATGACTTTTTCGTAACGAGTCACTAAATGTATGAGTCACTTTAAGTTAATTGGTGAATGTGTCGCTAAATAAAAAACTGCGTCGCTAAAAATATATAAATATGCGACTCTTATAATTCGTCGCTAAACTAACTATGCGTCGCTAAATAGGAGACACTAAAAAAGAGTAGCTAAAAATATGTGTGTCGCTAACTAGGAGACTCACATAATTCGTCGCTAAATTATCACACATTGCTAAATAGGCAGCAAAATAATGCGTCGCTAAAACATACATGAGTCGCTATTCTACATCAATGTTTAGCGACTTAAATATTTATGAACAAGTTGCTAAAACATTTTTAGCGACAGTCTATTGAAGCGTCGCTATGGTATGTGTCGCTATAAGTTGATTGTTACATGCGTAGCTAAACATTCACTATGCGTCACTAAAAATTATCAAGAGGCGACTATTATGATGCATCGCCCGTTGTCTTACGTATTTAGCGACTAAAAATTAAGCGATCCCGTCGAATGCGTCGCTGTTTATTTTGTGCGACGCAGTAGTTGTATCATTTATCAGCGCGATTCTAGTAGTGATAATTCCACAAACACAATATTATTGTATTATCATAATAATCGAATATCCTATTAGTATTACTGATGTCTTCCGTCAGTAATTTTTTCAAATTTTAACAAGCTTGCTGCATAATTTATGTATGACGCAATTGACAATTTTACCATGTCTTTTTCATACCATTGAAAATCGAGTCTAAGGTATAATGCAATAACTAAATGCACAAAAGATACAATTAAGCAAATAGATACCCAAAACGTCAGTATTGATTAGTTTACTATGTTGAAACGGGTAGCTTTCTTTTTAAACTGGAGTACAAACAAGTAAGGAAGAGAAAATTGATTCATCCCCAAAGAGGTATTGCCAAAATCCAACGAAAGATTAGTACCTACCTGATGTGTAATCAATGTATAATCATTTTCTTGTACATTTTTCTAACATTTTGAACTACAAATCTAACTACCTTACTATACCAGTGATGACAGTATTCAAAAGTGAAAGCTGACAGCCCATAGCTACCACCTAACGCCCAGGTTGAAACTTCATTAAAGAGCCAAGTATGGCAGATGGGAGTGGAGTTTTGGAATTGATTTTAACAATAACAATATCAAAATGTGAATCAAAATTCATCACTAACCAACAAATGTTCTTACTATCTAGCCAAATTACATCAGCTTGCAACAATGTCATACATGAAAATCTGATACACATATAATAACCATACCATACGTTTCATGTTTTCATATGTTAAAAGTGACGCATACTTCCATAAAAATTCTTTTCATATCATACAGCATTCATAAGTTCTTGTCATTCCTACATGTTTTCCAAACTTAAAAGGTAAAAAAAGTCAAGGTCTACCAATCGGTATTCAAGTGCACTTATTGTGATAAGTATCACTAGAAAAAAGGATGAAGCTTCAATATAACAAAATTAGTACTTTTCACCATGAGAAAAGAGTTGATGGATGTGTACAAACACGATATGGATGTGCAAAAACATGACAGCACCAGCAAATTGATGGAGAAGAAACACAACAGCACTAGCAGGAATAGCAGCAAGCTCAAAACAACGACAACTTCAGCATGAACAGTAACAGCACCTAAAACAGGGGAGAACAGAGTGCTATAGTGTTATAGAGATTTTCACTCACAAGATATCTCTTAACTGATAAAGCAGCAATGCATCCAGATCCAGCAACAGTTACAGCTTGCCTCCACTCATGATCCCATTGAGACATCAAGAAATAGAATTACAAGTAATTATCTTCCTGCTACACATTACGGTGGACTCTTTTTTTGGGCAAGAACGTGAATGAAAAGCAGAGATATAATTCCCCATTAAGCATTCCATGTGTAATGCATCGGAGCTCCAAATTTCCTACGAGTCCGCTTCGATTTGTAATACAAGCCAACAAAATCGATGTAGAATAATCCATTGCCAAGCATTGGAGGCTGAGCAGTTAGGGAGTGGCTATTGGAGGAGGAGTTAAAGAGTTAAGCAATGGGACTGGTGACTGAGTACTACAACACCATAGCAGAGATCGTAGAGAAAAAAAGAGTGAGAGGGAAAAGGATCGTGGGGAGAAAAAGGAAAAGGACATGGAATGGAGCAACAAAAATAAAATAAAAACAGATAAGAGTGTGAGAGAGAGAAAGAGAGAGAGAGAGGTCCGGAACCACAACCACCCACCTCCTAAATTACTTACACCTTCTATTCCTCTCCCTGGCATCTACTGCGTGTTCCCTCTCTTAATGTAAACCCACACTCACACTCTCTCCCTCTCTCTCTCTTTCCGCTACTTCGGAGTCAATGTCGTGTGTGTTATGGTTCACCATCTGGATGCTTGAAATTGAGCATAGAACCTCCTTCCACAGCTTCAAGATCATTCTTCGAATCTAATAAAAGAAAGAACTTAAATATCAGAAGGGTTACTAGTAAGCAAAAGAGGAAAATTGGATGTGAAATGTGGTAGGTGGGGTACTGGTAAGAGAGAGAGAAAGAAATTGTACATGGTTTATAGAGTAAGGGTAGAGTTGGAATAATGAAAAGAAGGTGGGTAGATAAAAAAGGTTTAAAAGAGAAGGGGTATTTTTTCATTAAGGCATTTAAAATAACGGTATAAAGCCAAATTTCCCATGTCAAAAGCCTTTCGCCCACATTTATTAAACCCTAACAACCATTAACTCTGACACGTTAACCCTCTACCGCCGTCAAGAAAAGTGAAAAGAAGTCAATTTGGTAACTGGTTCAAAGATGTTCAAAAACTTCCATGGATACTGGTTGATTTATACTAATATTTGGCAAATATTTCAATCAAGTGTTGCTAAATTTCCATTGAAATTGGCTATTTTACTTTTTTTCAGTGGAGGCATCAAACTCTGACAACTTAACAATTTCGTCGGAAATTCACCGATACTGACGAAGGATATTCATGTACCTTTCTATTGGAGTATGATCACCAGTTTTTAGGACAAATCATCGACAATGTAGAAGTTGTCGCCCATTTTTTCATCTATGATTTGGACTAAGAGTGGGCAAAACCCGACTAGGACCGACCAACCCGCCCGAACCGAACTATTTGGGTCGGTTTGGGTTGGTTTTTAAGTCTTAATCGGGTTGGGTCGGTTACAGATGCATTCGATCCATCGTTTTCGGTTTGGGTTAAGGGTGGGTAGAAAATTTATCCAACCCAAACCGAACCGACCCATACCAATCGCCTTTTTACTTTTTCTGTGAATTTGATGCTTGAAAATTAAAAAGGAAATCTCTTGCTCTCTGCCAGTCTGCCTTCATCTCTCGTCTTTTTCCACCTCTCCAGGAATTTGATGCTTGAAAATTAAAAAGCAAATCTCTTGCTCTCTGCCAGTCTGCCTTCGTCTCTCGTCTCTTTCCACCTTTCCAGGAACTTTTCTAAGGTTAGCCATTTCTCAGATTGTATTATTGCTTCTCTCTCTCTCTCTCTCTCTCTCTCTGTATGGTGTGGCACCGTCGGGCATCGACAACTAATCGGACAGATTAGGGTTCAGCTTCTCTGTTAAGGTTTTGTTTTCATACTTTTTTTTCTCATTTGTTTCTCTCTCTTTCTCGCAGATCTAGCCAGTGGTATTTGAAGAGAAGGGTACCATTCGAGCTTCAATGGTAGTTTCTTAACATCACTGTGAGTTTCTCTCTCTCTCTCTCTCTCTCTCTCTCTAAAAACCTCTAATTTTATTTCTTTTTGTGAAGCATTTGTATTGCAAAATCAAATTTTTTTTCAGTTTGTAAAGTAGGCATTCGGTGATTTTGTTTTTCAATCTTTGTGTGTTTTGTAATAAAAGTACGAGATTCTAGAAATGGAAATGTGCGGTTGTGACTGTTTGGTTACTTAGAATTTCAGATGATGAAAAGAAATACCTTTTTTTTATATATATTAGGATTTTTCTGTTTTTTACCGTGTAGGATTATTTCTGCTGATGCCTATGGTTTATACCTGCATTAGATTAGTCTCTCTATTTCTTACCACCCGCCTCTTTCCACCTCAACTTCATTTGTTGTTTTTCTTCCTTACTTGGGTTCTAAATAAGAAAATGGCTATCATTTAAATTTTGATTTTTGCTCTTTGATTACATTCATTGGTAATTAACTAATTGGATATGAGGAAAGATTAAATATATATATATATATATATATATATATATATCTATGCATTGTGAGAACTTTCTCCTTTAATTTCATATGAATTCATTTTAGATTTTAATTATTTATATAATTATCCAGATTTACAACATAGGTTGGTTTGTTAGCTAACTGAGCTACTCACTGTTGGTCTCAACTAGAAAGCATCCTGAGAGGAACAAGAAGGATAGGATTCCAAGTTCCATTTGATTTTGGTTGAGAAATTTGGAGGTAAGTTATTAGACTTTTTTCTCATTATTTTTGCATCAATTTGTGAAATTTGAAGTTCATTAGAAGTGGGAAGGTGAAAATTAGTTTTGGAAAGTGTAGTGAAGCTTAGGCTGTGAAATTGTTTGCTGTGAAGTTTGGAGATTGTGAAGTGAAATTTGTGTTATTTGATTGCTATGAAGTTATTATGAACAATGTGTGAATCTCATATTGATTGCGGCCCCAAACAAACATCAAACCATTAAATGTGTCATCGGATATGCATTAAAAACCCTTCACATTTTTCTTCTCTTTGATATGGACTTTACTCCTAAATCTTTTAAAACTGATCCTAAATTTATTTTTCATTTTTTTCTATTTTTTTCGATTGAAGGATTTGATTCTAATGTGTCAACAGATTTTTTTTTCTTTTTTTGAGTAAACCGATAACCAAAAAAAAAAAAAAAAAAAAACACAGCAAGCACCTTAATGTAGTAAATTAAGTAAAACTAATTCTTTTCACATGGATGTGCATGAAATCTTATTATACTTTTTGTTTTCTTGTTTCTTTTTATATGTTTTTCAATAGATTTTTTTGTTTTTAATAGGTTATAGATGGATGAAGACCACAATGATTTGTATGATATTAATGAATTGGAAGAATATCTAAATGAATCAGAGAAAGCTGAGTCTCAACCTTCAAAATCGGATAAATCTTATAAGACACAAAAGAGAAAACCTTCTAGGGCTCCATCTTGGGTTTGGGAACATTTTGAAAAAATTTCAGATAGTGATCCAAGTAATCCTAGATGCAAATGTAAATATTGTGGGGTAGATTATGCATGTGATACTAAGAGGTGTGGAACTAGTACGTTACGGAATCATTTGATGAACCAATGCAAGAAATACCCTAATAGGACAGTGGAGAAAAGCCAACAAGTTCTTTCTTTCGATAGTAGTAGTAGTAATTTGGTGTCTACAAGTACAACATTTAGTAAAGAGGCATGTAGGCTTGCATGTGCTCAAATGATCATCATAGACGAGTTGCCATTTAGCCATGTTGAAGGGGAAGGGTTTAGAAAGTTTTGTAATACTTTGAACCCTAAGTATGAACCTCCATCTCGTAGAACAATTTCTAGAGATGTGTTTCAATTGTACTTAGATGAGAAAAAAATTTTGAAAAGTGTGTTTTCATTGAGGAAGCAAAGGGTTTGTCTTACGACGGATACATGGACTTCCATTCAAAATAACAATTATATGACTCTTACCGCTCATTTCATTGATGATGATTGGAAGTTGCATAAGAGAATTATAAATTTTTGTATTGTCCAAAATCACAAGGGTGAGACAATTGGTAAGGTTATAGAAAATTGTTTAATTGAATGGGGTATTAAAAGGGTTTTCACAATAACGGTTGATAATGCTTCTTCAAATGATGTGGCTATTAATTTTGTGAAAAAAAGATTAGATTATTGGAAAGGAAATGTTTTGGATGGTGAGTTTTTGCATGTTCGTTGTGCTGCACATATTGTAAATTTGATTGTGACATTTGGATTAAGGGAAATTCATGATAGTATTGATGGAATTCGTAATGCTATTAGATATGTTCAATCATCGCCTTCAAGGTTAACCAAATTTAAAGAATGTGTAGAAAAGGAGAAGATGGAATTTAGAGAAACCGTGGTTTTGGATGTGTCTACTAGGTGGAATTCTACCTATTTGATGTTGAATTCGGCTTTGAAGTATCAAAAAGCTTTTGATAGGATGGTAGATGATGATGGTTTTTTTCTTGGATATTTTGAGGAGGATGAAGTTGGAAGGAAGAGAGCTGGGCCACCTCAAAGTAAAGACTGGGATAATGCAAGGGTTTTTGTGAAATTTCTTGCTACTTTTTATGAGATTACCTTAAAATTTAGTGCCTCTTTGACTGCTACTTCTAATATATGTTTTTATGAATTGAGTTTGATGTATAATGCACTTGTTGAATGGAGTAATAGTCAAAACCATTTGATGGCCGATATGGCAAAGAAAATGTTGACAAAGTTCGAGAAATATTGGGGTTCACTTGGAAATGTCAACAAGTTGTTACTTATTGCCGTTATACTTGATCCACGATATAAGCTAGAATATGTATCATATCTTTTTGAGGATGCTTATGAAAGTGGTATGGTTGAATCTTTGACTAAGGATGTGAAAGATACTTTATATAATCTTTATGACTTTTATAAAGAACTTGATTCTATGGATGAGAGTTCTAAAGTGTCTAATCCTAATGATAATCAATCAATACGAGCACAACAAAGTGGGATGATGGTGGATTCAATGGATGATGAAAGTATAGATGATCGTCGGTGTTTGAAAGAATCACAATTTAAAAAAAGAAAAATGGAGAAAAATGTATTGGAAATAAAGAATGAGGTTGATAAATTTTTGTTTGATCCATATGAGGATGTGGAGAGTGAGAAATTTGATATTTTGGCTTGGTGGAAAAATAATTGCACAAAATATCGAATTTTATCTCAAATTGCAAGAGATGTATATGCCATTCCAGTTTCTACAGTAGCATCTGAATCTGCATTTAGTACCGGAGGACGTATTCTTGATGCATTTCGAAGTTCATTGGGTCCAAAGATGGTGGAGGCTTTGATTTGTTCACAAAATTGGTTGAAATCAAATTATATGAGATATGATTATAGAGTTGAAGTACCAATTAAGGATGTTGCATATTATGATTCTATTGAATCAGGTACGATTTTTTTTTAATTATTTGTAATTTTATTTTTATCATGTTTTTTAGAGCTTTTTAAATTTTTTTAGTAATATTTACAACGTCTTTTTAGTATTTATTGATTAATTTAATATTATATTTTAATTTGTTTAGGAGCATCTTGTGTTACAAAACAAAATCTACCTCCATCTAATTGATCTATGATTGCTTGGTAAGTTTGTTGTTAATTCCAATTATTTTTTAAATTAGATAATAGTTTAGTAATATACTAAATTGCACTTAAGTTTATTGATTGCTAGTTACATTTAATATTTAATGTGTAATTTTAATGCTTGTTGAAGGATGAATGGAATATGGCTTTGCATGGCATATTGTAATAATGTGATTGTAGTTGATGGTGGTTGCTCGTGGAATGAAGTGTGTGGAAGAAGACTATTTAAAATACTTTTTATTTTTATGTATTGTTAGTTTATTAAATTCTAAGTTAATTTTGAAGTTTAAAATATCAAATATGGTTATATTCTATTTTATAACTAATATTGGTTGTAAACATGTTGTAGAATTTATTTGTTGTTGTATGATGTATTTGTATAATTAGGTGATAGCTATAAACTTGTATTGTAGTTGTATAGTTTTATGTTGTATTATTTCACATGTTTGATGCTTAATAGTTAGTTTATTTAGTATTTTTACTTAAGTGAATGTATGTTAAAATTATTTAAGTTAGATAATAGTTTGAAAAAGATATTTAATTTAAAATATAATGCATGAATAATAATATAATTAAAGATTGATAATTAAAAAGGCCTAAAAAAGATTTTAAACAATTTTGGTTCAATGTATCAAAATTCATATCTCAAAATAATAAAAATAAAAAAATTTGGACCGAAACCCATCATGAGATCCAAACCGGTCCAAACCAAAAATAAAAAAATTTGGGCTGAAGCTCATCATGAGGCCCAAACCGGCCTAAACCAAAAATAAAAAAATTTGGGCTGAAGCCCATCATAAGGCCCAAACCGTGAACCCAAACCAAATCGAACCGATGATCATCGGTTCGGTTCGGTTCGGATTGAATGTGACGGTCGGTTAGATTCGGTTTTGTATCCAACCCAAACCAAATTAGTCGGTTCGGTTTAAAAAAATCCACAAAACCGAACCAAGCTGAACCGAGTCCACCCCTAATTTGGACCATGTATATATATGTATTCTGTTAGAATAAGACCCGGGCTACATGGCTAGTTAGAAAAAAAAAAAAATTTTGATAGTTTTTTAAGGTATAAGTAGATGTGCTCAACCACTAGAATTAATATTGTTCGTTGCTGATGTTGATCTTTTCCTAATTAATATGGTTGTTATTTTCCTTGGAATAAATAAATACATAAATAAAAATAAACTAAATATTGTTATTTTCTTTAGAATAAATAAATAAATGAAAAAGACAAAAAGCACAACTAGTCAAAGTGACAGAGGAACATAAGACACATGGGACGTAACGACCATAATTCTTTGGATTGAACGCAGAAAAAGCACAACTAGTCAAAGTATTCTCAGACGACCAAGACTTGTGAGTCAATTAATTAAATAATAAAATCATATTTATGATTTTTATTAAATTCGGAAAATTTTCATTTGGATGTTTCAATTTTTTCTTAATTATATATAAATTTATTTAAAAATTATTATTTTTATATTTATCAAAATATATTCACCTAGCATATAATTAATTTTAACCGTTAAAAATTAGAAACCTATTTTCACAATTTATTCAATCATAAAATATAAATTTTTAATATTCATTTCTTTTTAAAAACTAACATATAAATATGTTTTCATATATATGAAAAATTAAAAGGAGTTGATCAATGATTCTTCCCCAAAAAAAAAAAAATCTAAATAAAATTTGGCAAAATTAAAGGATTTGAATGAAATTTATCATATCAAATTTTAAGTGATTTTATTATTATTATTTTTTTAAAAAAAATCATATAGATCCCTACACGTCTCAATTACATATAAATTTTACAATATTAAAAAATTATTATTAATTTTTTATTAGTTAATTTTAATAGCTATCAGTTAAAATTGAATTTTACAATATTATTCAATTTTAAAACATTAACTTTTAATTTCTATGAAAATTAATTGATAAAAATGGAGGAATTGATTTATTTTAATAAATACAGAAAATTAAAATGAAGATAAGGATAATTTTTTAAAATCATGGGTTATAAATGTAATTATCTTTCCATAAAAAAAAGAAAAAAGAAAAAGAAAAAAAGAAAAAAGCAAAAGACTAGCATTATTTAGTTTATATTGTTATAAACATATATATTGTTCATGACAACCCCACACCATTCCATCCAAGAAAAAAAAAAAAGGGGCAGGAACCAGGCTGTTTGGGCCCTGAAAGTAAACTTGAGAAAACAATTTAACGAGAACAATCATCCTGGTTCAAATCATAATTAAACTTTAGCTAATAAGCTCTCATGGCTTCTATACCAATTCTCCTTACAATATTGTCTGTTTTTCCGGTCGCCATTAATGCAAAAGCTCAAACAGAGTACCCAAATAACATTACCCGAGGTTCTATGTTGTCCCCAAATACCATCAACTCATCATGGACATCACCTTCTGGTCTTTTCTCATTTGGTTTCTATCCACAAGGCAACGGCTACCGTGTTGGCATATGGATGGCTACTGATGAACCTGAAACTCCCGTAGTCGTCTGGACTGCAAATCGAGATGATCCCCCTTGTTCCCCTGGCGCTACGTTGGAGCTTACAGGAAGGTTGGTTCTTAGAACTGAACAAGGTGAAGAAAAAAACATTACTTACACTGATGATCTTCCAGAGCCAGCAACTTCAGCAGCTATGCTTGATGATGGAAACTTCCAACTCTTTAACGGCTCTGGTTATCTCATGTGGCAGAGTTTCCACCACCCAACTGACACCATACTAGGAGGTCAGGTTCTAACTTCTGGCTTTTGGTTGCAATCTAGCATATCTAGATCCGATCACTCAAGCGGACTATTTATGCTCCGTATGCAAGATGATGGAAACCTCGTTTGCTATCCTGCAAACATCTCCAACAATCCAGACACTTCATATTGGAGCACCGGAACTTTTAACTCTAATGCAATGCTAAATCTTAGCCATTTGGGTTATCTATCTCTAGAGGATTCATACGGAGAACCAATACGCTTTCTTTCAAATGGATCTTATCCTAGAAGAAACAAAACTATCATCTACAGAGCGACGCTGGACAGCGACGGAATTTTTAGATTGTATTCGCACTACATTGCAAGCAACGTAAGCTCAAAGGTGACAGAGGAATGGTCGTCTATGCAAAATCCATGCGAAGCAAAAGGAATTTGTGGTTTGAACAGTTTCTGCCAATTGGTTAATAACAAATCTGAATGTTCATGTTATCCTGGATCTGTTTCTTTCGACCCCAGCATGATGTTCTTAGGCTGCTATCAGAATTTCAGCGCAGAGAGCTACAGAGACAATGAAGAAGCTGACCTTGCTCTGAGGTATAATTTTACTTCTTTAAACAATATTCGGTGGGATGATCCTCCTTATGCAGTAGAGATATTGATGGAGGAAGCTTGCAAGGGGTCTTGCATGGAAGACTTTTACTGTTGGGCAGTGCTGTATGAAAGTACTAGTTGTCGTAAATATAACTATCCACTAAGATATGGTAAACAGAGTAAGAATATAACTACAAAAGCCCTCTTTAAGGTGGTTTTGAAAAATATTCGTATGGCGAAGGAATCGAATTATATTCGTCCAGTCCCTCCAAATGATGAGAGCAGGATCAAAACAGTATTGTTTATTCTGGGATTAAGTTTGGGTTCTGTTGCATGCTTGTGTTTTGCCTTTGCAGTTTCAAGTTTCATTGTTTACAGGTACAAATATCATAGGTATAAAAAACTGTTGGAAAATACAAAATTGGGATTAGCTGAAGATTTTACTTTGCAATCATTTTCATACAATGAGCTTCAGCAAGCAACAAATGGATTCAGTGAAGAGAAAGGAAGAGGGACTTTTGGAGCCGTTTACAAAGGGAATTTACCTGAGAGTAACAAAACCATTGCAGTCAAAAGACTAGAGAAATTTGTGGAAGAGGGAGTAAGAGAATTTCGAGCTGAAATGACTACAATTGGAAGGACTCATCATAGAAACTTAGTTCAGTTGCTTGGTTTTTGTATTGAGGGATCCAAAAAAATTCTTGTCTATGAATTCATGAGCAATGGTTCACTTGCAGATCGTCTCTTCAAGGCGGTATCACCGCCAACATGGCAAGAAAGGGTGAGATTTGTATTCGATGTGGCAAGGGGAATGTTCTACCTACATGAAGAGTGTGGAGTGCATATCATCCACTGCAACTTGAAACCCCAAAATATACTCCTGGATGATACTTGGACTGCTAAGATCTCTGATTTCGGTTTTGCGAGGTTGTTGCCCAATCAAGCAAAAACATCCATGGGAGTTCAAGGAACGTCATCAGAGTACTTAGCTCCTGAATGGCAAAAGAATGCCTTGATATCAGTAAAAGCTGATATTTATAGTTTCGGCATCGTACTTTTGGAAATCATATGTTGCAGAAGAAATATTAAAGTTAATGTTTCAACTCCGGATGAGATAACTCTTTCCAAGTGGGTTTATAAATGCTTTAAAGCTAAAGAGTTGCACAAACTTGTGGAATTTGAAGACGTAGACTTTCCAACACTAGAGAGAATGATCAAAGTTGGGTTATGGTGCATCCAAGATGATCCAGCTTTGCGTCCTTTGATGAAGAATGTAATCTTGATGTTGGAAGGCACAATGAATATACCTGTACCTCCATCTCCAGAACTTATTGTTCTTCCTTGATATGATTAGTTTCTCCTATGTCTAGGCCAATATGTGTATGCCTATATGACTTTGTATTTGTGTACGTCCATGTATATGTATTTATGTTTGGTTTGATGTATTTCTGATGATATCTTTTTATAGGTATGTAGGTGGATACATATTAATTAATGGCGATATTTTGGATATAAAACTAAAAGAAAAGAACCAAAAAAAAAAAAAAAAAACAAAATTGATAATGGCTATATATTTTCGGTCTGTTTATTTTTTTATCATTAAAAAAATAAAAAATAAAAAAAGAAGAAATTAGGAGTTAAATTTCTCTGATCGGGGTTATGATGGAGTTTTAAAAAAGAAATCATTGTTGTAAGAGTGTTTATCATATATGAAATTTGAAAAGGAAGCATATAGATAGGGATGAGTGAGAATGCTAAATTGGGGTGAATGTAAAAAGAAATGAACAAGGATTTTTGTAAGACTTTGGCTATTTATCACGAGTAATAATGGTCTAAGATCATTGTTTATATAGCCATTGCTTATTTGTTGCTTGTAATTATTCAATAATTTCTTAACATAAAAATTTAATTTGAGAAAATAATTTTTTTGCTCAGAACATCTTCAAGGATGGATAGATAGTCAATGAAATTGTTTTTCATAGTAATAACATAAAAATTGTTTACAGCTACTAATTAATTAAATGTTTTATTAATTTATTTTCTTGTTTGAAATAATTGACTTTCTCAAAAAAAAAATTTATTTTTTTAAAAATTTCATAAAATAAAAAGTCACATGAACAATATCTGCATAAATTTAATATAATATTTAAACAAACTATTGAAGAGTTTTTTTTTTTTTAAATAGCTGTTTATTTTTATTTTAATTGGAAAAAAAATCTAATAATAATAAACATAATCACTAAATATATTCTCATTAATTGCTTAAATTATTAAATAATATATTGATTCCACTAGTAAATGTTATGCTTTGTAACAAAATAATATTTTCTTATAATATCTAATCTGAACGATGGTGACATCCGACGACTGGTTAAAAATTATTTAAGTACGGGATCTTACCTTCCTTTTTTTTTTTTTTTTCTTTTTTGTATATATGTAATATTTAGTTTCCAATTCAACGGGAAAACATAAAACAAAAAAGAAAAAAGAAAAAGAAATAAAATAGACTTTAGAAGAAAGACGAAAGAAGTCACAATGAAGTTTGCCAAAATATTTTGGAAAGTATGGTAGTGCCTTCCAAAAGTTTTTCAGTGCTGATCTGATCTTACCATGTGCTTTTAAAAGATCGAGATATATTTTCTTTATCTTTATAAATATAGGTGAGACCATAATTGAGCTTGTCCACTACATCCTTATCCATGACTTCCAATTCCCTTGTCACTGTGTTGTTGCTCCTCGCTATGTTATTCATTAGTGAGGCAGCTCAACAGCCATCTTCTCCTATCCAAATTAAACTCGGCTCAAAAATTTCTCCGAAATCTGATTCCAGCTCATGGTCTTCTCCTTCTAGTAAATTTAAATTTGGCTTTTATGAACAAGGGGATGGCTTTGCCATTGGAATTTGGTTGGTGGGAAGAGATTATATTACAGTTGTGTGGACCGCTAATCGTGATGATTCCCCCGTCACCTCATCTAATGCTACACTTTCACTGGATGAAAATGGGAAGCTTCTCCTGAGAACTAATGATGGTCGGAAAGAGAAACTCATTGCAAATACAACCTCCTCTGCTACCTATGCTTCCATGCTTGACTCCGGCAATTTTGTTCTAAGTAATCATTCCGGCCATGTCATATGGGAAAGTTTCCAAAATCCTACCGACACTCTTCTTGGAGGTCAAGTTCTTCTTTCAGAGCACCAGTTGTTCTCTAGTCTATCTGAGACTGACCGTTCAACAGGACGGTTTCGTCTCAAGATGCAGGTTGATGGTAATCTAGTCCTCTACCCACTAAACAGTGATGATATACGTGCGAATGAATACTGGAGTTCAGCCACAGCCGACGGCCACTTCAACTATTGCCTGTATGTTAACACAACTGGAGAACTATCCATTGGCAACGGTTCTTTTTTTCGTTCGCCCTTGTATTATCCATCTTCAAAAGGCAACCAAAACGGTATAATATATCGTGCAACGATTGATGCTAATGGTATATTTAAGTTGTATTCTCATACCCCAGATAAAAATGGAAAGCTCAACGAACCTGATATGATGTGGTCGGCCTTGAAGAATCCATGTGAAGTAAAAGGTTTTTGTGGGCTTAACAGCTTTTGCACATTTTTTGACGACCAACCCAATTGCATTTGTCTTCCTGGTTCTGATTATGTTGACTTCGACAAGAAAACTCTTGGCTGCTTGAATAACTATTCCGATGGAGGGTGTATAGGTGGGAAAGTAAACGTAACGCATTATGGTATAGCAAAAATGGAGAATATAATGTGGCAAGATATTGGTTATATGGAAGCATCCATGTCCGTGGAAGAATGCAACAATTCGTGCTTGATAGACTGCAACTGCGGGGCAGCTCTGTTCAAGAAAGATGATCGTGAAAACGATGTCTGTATGAAACAAAAGCTCCCATTGAGATATGTTAGAAGGGTTGATTACGAGGATGATCCCACAACGGCTTTCTTCAAGGTGGACACATCTAAAACCAGAAATGATTCCATTGACGAGCATCCAAGAGTCGACGGCTTAAGCAAAAATGATTTGATGAGAACTCTTGTTTTGGTTTTTGGTACGGTCATTTTTTCATGTGTTTCCATCTCAATTTCATGCCTTTACATTTTTAAAATTCGATTTCTGAAGTACAAAAGGCTGAGAAAGATTAAGGGACAATTTGGCTTGGCCGATGAGGAGCTTACTTTGAGGGTTTTTTCATACAATGAGCTTAAGAAAGCAACAAACAGTTTCAAAGAAGAGTTGGGAAAGGGCTCGTTTGGAGCAGTTTACAGAGGGGCTTTAAACAAAGGTAGAAAACTTATTGCCGTGAAAAGACTTGAGAAGTTTTTTGAAGAAGGCGAAAGAGAGTTTCTAGCGGAGATGCAAGCAATCAGCAGAACAAACCACAAGAACTTAGTCCGGTTGATCGGTTACTGTGCCGAGGACTCAAGAAGGCTCCTGGTTTACGAATACATGAGCAATGGTTCTCTTGCAGACCTTCTATTTAAAAAAGCAAATCCTCCATGTTGGGAAGAAAGAGTGAGAATTGCAATAGATGTTGCCAAAGGCATTCATTATCTACATGAAGAATGTAAGAAGACCATCATTCATTGCGACGTGAAACCTCAAAACATTTTGATGGATGATTTCTGGACTGCCAAAATCTCGGACTTCGGGCTAGCAAAATTGTTGATGCCCGATCAAACAAGAACTTTCACTGGGATCAGAGGGACAAGAGGATACTTAGCCCCAGAATGGCAGCAGAACACTCCAATAACTGTGAAGGCAGATATATATAGTTATGGAATAGTACTGTTGGAGATTATATGCTGCAGAAGGAACTTAGAAGTACATGTTCCAAATGCGGAAGAGATCGTTCTTTCATATTGGGTTTATAAGTGCTTTGCAGGTAGAGAGCTGGGTAAGCTTGTGGTGGGTGAAGATGTGGACAGAAGGACATTAGAGAAGATGGTAAAAGTGGGATTATGGTGTATTCAAGATGAACCAGTTCTTCGTCCTTCAATGAAGAGTGTAGTGCTTATGTTGGAAGGCATTACTGATATTTCTGCTCCTCCATGCCCTACTTCTTCGTCCATGTGAGCCTCAACACTTGGAGGGAATCAATTACCAGTGGCTTCTTTATTATCGACATCTTTCTTTCGTTAGTAATGTAATTTTTTTATTTTATTTTTTTTGTTTTTTGTGGGTTGGGGGAGGGGGATATGGAGAGATGGCTTAATTTCATGTAATACTTTTTCTTTTCTTTAGTTGGGATTTGCATCTGCGTATGTAGTTCTATGTTTTATGAAGAAATTGGCACAAGCGCTAGTGACGTTGATTCCACATATGGGCTTTTTGTTTTTTTAACCAACCAAATATATGGGTGCCTAATGTCACGGTCCTATATTTTATGCAGCGGAATAGACCGTGCGGCGCCAAGACTCTCCAGTCATGGCCAGCCTTTTCACTATCCGAGTTCATATATCGACCCATCTGATACCAATTGTATGCTCATGAGGTTCCCATAGTCGTCTTGGCTCATGTCGCTCAGCAAGCTAGCCCGATGGCCTTGCACCCACTCGGTAGCTTGTTACTCAATCTTGTGCCAAGATCTAGCCAGCAACCCATCTCTTCACTCGGGCCTTGGTCCATGCACATCTCGAATAGCATCCGACCCTAGAGCATGCACACCAGCATCGTGCCAACATGCCCTCAGGATAGCAACACAAGATTGGAAGCCCACATATGAATGTCACCCGATGGCACGGTGTCGCCCCGTCCGTGCCTATTTAGCTTCCGACCCTCTTGAGCGAGGCAGAACCCGAGCCCCCGCTCATTGGCACATTTGCCACAACCTTGTAACAAAGGCCTACGTGTGTTCTTGGCATAGCCGATAGAAAACGGCATAGCGAATGCTACACTTAGCCTCTGACACAGGAGTGACGCGCAATACCAGCTCATAGCGCCTACCGGTACTGTCCTCGGGACTCCCTGTCCCTCGGAGACATAAGACCACCTCCGTGGCACTTTATGTCCGCCCCATGGCTTGCCGTCGCCCATGGGAAGCTCGCTTAGCCCAAGCTCGAAGCCGGAGCCGGGGGCCGTGGAGAGCCAACACGGACCACCCCCCTAAAGAGCTTATTGAGCCATTTCCTTTCTGGCACCCATAGATATCACTTTGTGTGAGGAATCATAATGGGGTTTTCTCTAGCAAACCTTCACATCTTGGCTTGCCATTCGATATGCACCATCCTAGTGACATTCTTAAGAACTTCCCACGGCCCGGGATCGAAGATCCCGACCTTCAAATATTTACGAAAATGCCACTAGGCCATTCCAAAGGTGCGGACCGTTACATCCTCCCCCACTTCATTACGTCGATGCCCTCATCGACGTGCCCGCTTGCTATCTTCAAGACTCCTGCACTCCGCGCAACACCTTTCATCCACATAAGCTCTTCAGGCTCAAACTCAAGATCCTGCATACTTCGTCCCTCTACCTCTGTAGAATCACCCTCTGTGACGACCTTCGCGCGCCCACTCTTGGACTTGGCCAAGGACCTATTGCATGCATTCACCCAAACTCAAGCTTCCCTCAAAACATGCACCTCCTTGTGCATAAATTAGTGCTTCGCCCCGCACTTTCAGCTCCATATGCAGATGGTGTCCCCCTCGGACGAATTCTGCCTTTTGTATATCTCGCTGGCACCCTAGCCAGATTCATGTCCCCCTTGGACAAATGCTCTCCGAGCTCCAAAGTAAGGCACTCTCTTGCCTTCAAGGTCCTCCCGTGGACCGAACTCTACCAAATAATCCGATGGTGACATTGACCCTCTCATCGAGCACACCGTCTCCTCTCAGGTGGTGCCCCTACGTCAACTATCCCAACGGTACCCAAACTCGAGAGTTCTTCATGTGGTAGTTCTCCTCCCTCTTGAACTCCACTTCATGCTTTTTCGGCACTCTGTTGCCGTGACGAGCTAAGTTTCCCTTCTTAGCTCTTGTTCCCGCGCTCAAGTTTCCATCTCCAAGATGGTGATGTGCTAGCAATTCTCAAGCTAGCTTTGCCTTCTCCAAAGGCAAATTTATGCACAACATCCCTCGAGTGTGCATCTCAAATTTCCATCTCCACGATGGTAATGTGCTAGCAATTCTCAAGCTAGCTTTGCCTTCTCCAAAGGCAAATTTATGCACAACATCCCTCGAGTGTGCATTTATCCTTGTGGCTTCCAAAGCCAACCCTTGCGCAAGTGGCATCCTCTTCCCGACGAGTTACCACATCTTGAATGGAGGTCCTCTCTTATGCGACCTCCTTATTTCGGCTGTTGACACCTAGTGTCACCTTGAACTAAGTCCCTTCCTTAGTTCTTTGCCTCGGTCTTGCTCACTTTTGTATCTCGGCTCCTCCTCTGAGCCAGTTTTGCCCTCTGGCAAATTTACAGTGCTCCACGCATCCACTCGTCTTGACTTCTCATTCGCTTCGACAAGGTTGTCTTTTCTCTTGGACAAACGTGGCCTCTGCCACCCAGCCGCACTGGCTTGCTCTTCCTTCCCCACTCTTTGTGGCTGTCAAGACTCTTCGTCAAAATGGATCTATTTTTGGTATTTTCTGTAATTCTTAAGACCAATACCCCAAAAGAAACACATGGCTAACAAGCCCTCAATTATTCAAGAGAACTGCACTACTTACGGCTTGTGCTCTCATTTAACGACGCATGAATTCCTTTCTGAGCACCAGTCACTTATTCCAAATGCTTGTCCCATTCATGAACTTCGCATTTGCCTCGCTGCTCGAGCATCCAGTTAAAGATATTTGTATCGCACACTGGTACTCGTTTGGTGAACATCCCCACATCATATTCAAGTTGGGCATGCTGCCACAACTAACCACGCTCCATGCAAGAACGCCCCCTTCACAGTAGCATCGGGGTTCTACGGATCCAAGCATCACCAACCAATACCATCCGTTCCTCGGTTCGCCTATTGCAGGACAAACCGGGCTTTGATACCACTTGTCACGGTCCTACATTTTATGCAGCGGAATAGACCGTGCGGCGCCAAGACTCTCCAGTCATGGCCAGCCTTTTCACTATCCGAGTTCATATATCGACCCATCTGATACCAATTGTATGCTCATGAGGTTCCCATAGTCGTCTTGGCTCATGTCGCTCAGCAAGCTAGCCCGATGGCCTTGCACCCACTCGGTAGCTTGTTACTCAATCTTGTGCCAAGATCTAGCCAGCAACCCATCTCTTCACTCGGGCCTTGGTCCATGCACATCTCGAATAGCATCCGACCCTAGAGCATGCACACCAGCATCGTGCCAACATGCCCTCAGGATAGCAACACAAGATTGGAAGCCCACATATGAATGTCACCCGATGGCACGGTGTCGCCCCGTCCGTGCCTATTTAGCTTCCGACCCTCTTGAGCGAGGCAGAACCCGAGCCCCCGCTCATTGGCACATTTGCCACAACCTTGTAACAAAGGCCTACGTGTGTTCTTGGCATAGCCGATAGAAAACGGCATAGCGAATGCTACACTTAGCCTCTGACACAGGAGTGACGCGCAATACCAGCTCATAGCGCCTACCGGTACTGTCCTCGGGACTCCCTGTCCCTCGGAGACATAAGACCACCTCCGTGGCACTTTATGTCCGCCCCATGGCTTGCCGTCGCCCATGGGAAGCTCGCTTAGCCCAAGCTCGAAGCCGGAGCCGGGGGCCGTGGAGAGCCAACACGGACCACCCCCCTAAAGAGCTTATTGAGCCATTTCCTTTCTGGCACCCATAGATATCACTTTGTGTGAGGAATCATAATGGGGTTTTCTCTAGCAAACCTTCACATCTTGGCTTGCCATTCGATATGCACCATCCTAGTGACATTCTTAAGAACTTCCCACGGCCCGGGATCGAAGATCCCGACCTTCAAATATTTACGAAAATGCCACTAGGCCATTCCAAAGGTGCGGACCGTTACACTAAGCTATCGTAAATTATTAAAATTAATGGCACCAGTTAATAGCTTTCAGCTTCTCATAGGAAACATACTTGAACCAACATTGTTTGAAAATTCAGAATAAATAAATAAATGATTACCAAGTAAATTAAGTAGGAAGGGCCAAAAAAAACGATTAAATAAGATCATTGCGTGACTTTGACGTTCACGTTAACTTGTCTTCCACGATTAGTTGAGAACTGTCTTCCAATGCATGAGTCACATTAGCACAAATATACATATATATATATATATTATATTTTTTTTTTTTTTTTTTTTGCAGAATAAGTAGATAATAATTGTGAAAAATTAAAAATAATAATAATAAGAAGAAGAAGAAGAAGAAGTTGGTAACCTTGAACTATACAAGGCGGACATCCAAAAATATTACCATGGTCATTGCCAACTCTCTATCCTAACAGGATTGGAATCTTTTATTTCCTTTTACCATGGTCTACCTTAGATGCTAGATTATTTGGATTTGAACAATTAAAAAAATTTTATGAGCATAATAGTGACTTTGGAGAAATATTTAAAAACTATACAAAACATGATTTTAATAAATTTTACATCATTGAGGGATATTTGTTTAAGGAAAATCAACTTTGTGTACCTAATAGTAGCATTAGAGTGTTACTACTTCGGAAAGGTCATGATGGTGGTTTAACGGGTCATTTTGGAGTCTTTAAAACTTTATCCTTACCACAAAAACATTTTTATTGTCCTAATATGAAGAGAGATGTAAAGAGAATATGTGAAAGATACTTGAAATGTCGAAAATCCAAGTCAAAGTTGAAACCGCATGGTTTATATCTTCCATTGCCGATTCTATCCTTTCCTTATGCATATTTGTTTATGGATTTTGTTCTTGGTTTACCTAGGTCTAAGACAGGTAAAGATTCAATTTTTGTTGTTGTGGATAGGTTTTCTAAGATGGCATATTTTATTGCATGTAATAAAACCGATGATGCATCTAATGTTGTTAATTTATTCTTTAAGGAAATTATAAGATTGCATGGTATGCTTAGAACTATTGTGTCAAATAGGGATGCTAAATTTTTAAGTTATTTTTGGAAAAATTTATAGGCTAAGTTAGGAACTAAATTTTTATTTTCAACTACTTATCATTCACAAACTGATGGACAAACTGAAGTAGCAAATAGGACATTATCTGCATTGTTAAGAGCTTTAATTAATAGAAATTTAAGAATACAGGAGGAAAGTTTGCCACATGTTAAATTTACTTATAATAGATCTTTGCATTCACCTACTAAATATATACCATTTGAGATTGTTTATGGATTGAATCATTTGACTCCATTAGATTTAATATATTTACCTTTAAATAAACATGCTAATTTATATGGAAAACAAAAATCTGATTTTGTGAAGCAGATTTATAAAAAAACAAAGGCAAATATTGAGAGGAGGACCGAGCAATATACAAGTAATGCTAATCAAGTCGAATAAAAGTTGTTTTTCAACCTGAAAATTGGATTTAGTTGCACTAAAAAAATGAAAGACTTTTCGAGTAAAGAAAGTTGAAGCTTATGCTACATAAGGGTTGGAATCTTTTATTCCCTTTTAGTGTCCTCAACCTCACCGGTGAACCTAGGCAGGGCAGCTTCCCCCACCCCCACCCGTTTCTTCTCCTTTTTTATTTTAATATTTTCTTTTACTTATTTACTTTTCTACCCCTTAAATACTGAAGTGCCTCCTTCAATTCAAGTATAATTTGGTACTTTAGGGTTGGTGAAAAGTCTAGTATGGTCTTTAAATCAACAAACCTCTCCTGTCGTCTGAATTTTCTTATTAAATTTCATTATCTTTATTAATTCTTCTTATTTTAATTTGGTTTAAACTTATAACTTACAAATACTACTAATATTACTGAATAATGTTTAAATTTTAAATTTCTTTAATTTTTTGAAAGGATAGTATCAAACTATACCAAACATATTCAATAATTATTCCATTATTTAAGTGATAATTGAAAACAACATTAGCCACCTCATTTATATTTGTCTTCGTATAAATGTGTTGTGAATTTTCATTGAAATATTTGTTGAAAGAAAATCAACGTGAAAAAGAAAACTCAAACAACACAAAATATAGACAGTTATTGATTTTTGTTTTTGTTAATTACTATTTATGTGTTTTATGAAGAGCTTGTTTTGTATTTTATTATTCATATAAATATATACATATATTTGATGAGGAATTTGAGCTTGGGACGTTCATCCAAGGAAGTAATGATGATAGCTCCTACAAACTTTCTTGGACTGCCCACATTATCCTCTCAATTAAAATCTAACACGTTTTATTTAAAAAAGTTAAAGCAGACGAAATTATGAAAACATTTTTTTTTTTTTTTTGGAAAGTAAAAGTTATGGAAACACAAGGCAGCATCAACCTTTTAGCTAAAAAAGAAAAAAAAGAAAAAAAAAAAAAAAAAAGGGGGCAGCGTCAACTTCTTTATCGCACTGCTACATTTCCTTAGTATCAATCAGTGTTTTAAATACTATTTTAAAAGGAAAAGCATAAGAGCATGCGTTTGGATTGTTGCGGGGTATGTTCTAGAATGTTATGACATAAGCTTTTCATGTCTTAAATTTTAATATTAAAAAAGTTAAATATATATTTAAATTGGTATAAATTGAAAAGATTAAAAGTATAAAAAATTTTAATCTGTAAAATAAGCCAATTAAAATTTATATAAATATGTAATTAATAAATTATAAATAAATAAATAATAAATATACACTTGTAATTTGTAAATAAAAAAAAAAGACATTTCAATTAAGTTGATACCTCCAAACTATCCTCTCGAACTTAAAAAAAAAAAATATATATATATATATATATATAAAAATCAAATCCCTGTCTATCTACATATTTATTTTTATATTAACTGTTTGTTGAATAAATTAATATTTGTGGATTTGGCATAATCAATTACTCACTTACAGGGTCTATTTATGCCATTAATGGGACTGATTTATTTTATTATTTTGTAGTAGGGCCTTTGGTCACACACTCTCTATAAGACTCCAGTTGGCCCATTAGACTGGAGGACCAACTCTCTTTATAAGCCCATTGACTTATTCATATTTTTCCTTGTATAATTATATTATCAAATTATTATTATTTTATGTGTGTCAAAATTAATGGATAAGTCTGACTTGCAGAGACTATTTAAAGGGTCTAGGGCAAGCAGACATTAAAAATACCATACAGTATTTAGAGATTAGGATTTTCAGAAATCTGAGAGTGGTTTGAGAGTAGTGTGTCCATAAGCACTACTTTACGTTGTTTCTATTTTGCAAAATTAAAGATCTAATTTATCAATGGCTGCGTTTGGAGGTTAGTAATTTATGATTTATGGAATTTATTCTGTATATTTAGATCCATAAAATTTCTAACAATTGGTATCAGAGCATGGTTAATATGCATAATAAATTTCTTTGTGATTAGTCTTCGTTGTATCTATGATGATCGAATTGAACTGTATGTGGCCATTGAATGATATGTGGGATTCAAATATATGTTCTTTATTTTATTTTTTCTTTTGCGTGCATGGATCTGTGAAGCTATGATCTTGATGTGTGAAAAAACATAATACATGCCCGATTGTTATTTGTAAAAAATAAAAATAAAAAAAAAATTGTGATGCGAAACTAGTGGTAATCGGGTTTTGAATCAAATTTGTGCAAAGTATATAAACCTTGTTTTAGTTCGAATTAAGACCTGGGCATGGTGGAAAATTGTTTTTCGATGTGTTTTGTATTGTTTAAAATCTCGAATTGGACCTTAAAAGCCTTAATAAAAAAAAATTTCTGCAATTTTCTTGGAATTACATGGGTGTTTGTTTGAGTTTTGGCCAAAACAATTTTGTGTTGGGTGTTTATTTTTCTGCGTTTTTGAACCAAATTGATATGGGGCAAAACTTTCTCAAGAGTAGAGGAATCAAAAGGTATATATTTTGCTCAAAATTTTCTGGAATTTCTTGTGATTACACGGTTGTTTATTTTTGAGTTTTGGCCGCTTATAATCTTAAGTTTGGGTGTTTGTTTTAAGCTCTCCTTTAGTCAAATTGATACTTTAAAATTGTTGCCCATATCAAAAGGACAAGAATGGCACCGGTATTGTAGAAAACGGTGGCCGGAATTGTATTTTACAGGCGGGTTTATCAACCGGGTCGTGTGACCCGTTAACCAGGAAACCGGGTCGTCCTTGAGGCGGCTAAAGGAGGAAGAAGTCTTACGTCAGCGGCCATCTTGCTGACGTCAGCAACCCGAAGTTAAAAAATAATAATAATAATAATAATAAATAAAATAAAAATATTTGTTTGGTTTTGTTTATTTATTTGTTGATGATTTATTTATTTATCTATTGTTTATTGTTAATAATTTAAAAAAAAAGGGAAATTCTTGTTATTTGTTTATTGGTTATTAGTTCAGTTATTTATTTGTTTAATTATTTTATTTCAAATTTTTTGAATTAACTTAAATAGCTATGCTTGATGTATTGGATTGTGTGAGCTTACCCAAAGAGGCTTTGTGCCTAGTTGGTATAGTAGTGTGAGATTTTAGGTACTCACCTATCGTGAGACTTATTTTGTCTGCATTATGTGTACCAATGTAATGTGTGTTGGCATAATGGATGGGTTATCTTTTATTTACCTATATCATGAAATTGCCAATATATTTTTTTTTCTCTCACTTATTAACCAGGGTCTATACGAGTAACTAGGCTACCCTGTCGGTAGTTTTAATTGCTTTGTATGACGCCTGGAATGGCAGTGGAAGTTAATTAAATACCATGTATTGCAGGTTCTGAGTTGCCCTATCGGTGATTCAGTTCAATGCATTTGATTGTGGTTATTTGGTTGACTGTCTCTGGCCCACATAAAGGTATCTTTAGTGCTACAAAGACCCTAAGCGATATTTATGTTTGTGTTTTTGTGTTGAAGGGCTGGAAAATAGTAATTGAATTGTCTTAAATTTTTTGAATGTCTTATTGTTTACTATTTTTACAGCTAGTAGCACCCCAAACCTTCCACCCATGACTGCTATGGTTTCACATCAGGTAAATAAGTTCAAAAAGTTTTTACAAAAGAAGGGACAAGGATTCAAAACAGGACAAGATTTCAAGCCTGAGCAGGGTTTTAACCCTAATAGGAAGAAGTTTTCTGGTATGAAGCCTAAAAGGCTGAGGGATGGTCTTTTTCAGATTAGAGAAAGGAAAGAGTACTTCAATGGAAGGTGTGGATACTGCAATAAAGTTGGACACAAGAAGATAGACTGTTGGACCTTAAAGGGAAAGCAAGAGAAGAAAGGTAATATTTTAATGATTGAGACCAATATTATCGATGTGCCTATGAATTCTTGGTGGTTAGATACTGGAGCAACAATTCATGTTACTAATTCATTGTAGGGGATGATAAGCCGAAGAGGCCCAACCAATCTTAAGCAGCATGTTTATATGGGAGATAGCTCAAGACTGAAGGTGAACATTGTGGGAACAATCAAGTTGAAGCTTGCCACTGGATATGCTTTGGAGTTGCAAGAAGTTTCTTATGTATCTTCAATAAGAAGAAACTTGTTATCTATTTCTGTTTTGGATAGTCAAGTTTATAGTTTTTTGTTTGGAAATAACAAAGTTGAATTATTTAAGGATGGTAAAGTTGTTAGTTTTGGAACTTTATGTAGCAATTTATATAAGCTTGATTTATTTAATAATGGTCTCAATTTCTCTGTTAATTCTGTTGTTGCTCCTATTGTTGCTTCCAAACGCCCAAGAGTTAATGATTATTCCTCAATGTTATGGCATAAACGTTTGGGACATATTTCTAGGCACATAATGGAAAGGTTAGTGAAGGATGGGATACTTCCTAATCTTGATTTCTCTAATCTGTTGACTTGTGTTGAATGTATAAAAGGGAAGTTAACTGCCAAGGTAAGAAAGGATAAGTTAGCTAGGTGTGGAGATGTTTTGGTGTTAATCCACACTGACATATGTGGACCTTTTACACCAACTGCTTTGGGTGGTTATAGATATTTTATTACCTTCATTGATGATTACTCTCGTTATGGACATGTTGAGCTTATTCGTGAGAAGTCAGATTCTTTAGTTGCCTTTAAAGAGTTTAAGGTAAAGCTGGAGCTTCAAAAGAATGAGAAAATAAAAGCTATAAGGTCTGATAGAGGTGGTGAGTTTTATGGTAGATATGATGAGACTGGAAGGAACCCAAGGTCTTTTACTATTTATTTGCGTGAGTGTGGCATTGATGCGCAATATACGATGCCTAATACACCTCAGTAAAATGGCATAGCTGAGAGAAGGAATAGGACTTTGTTGGATATGGTGCGGTCTATGTTGGCAAATTCTAGTTTGCCAGATTATTTGTAGGGAAAGGCTTTAAGGACGGCGGCTTATATTTTGAATCAAATTCCAAGAAAGTCCGTTCCTAAGACAACTTTTGAGTTGTGGTTAGGAAGAAAGCATAATTTGCACAATTTTCGAATATGGGGTTGCAAAGCTGAAGTAAGGATTTATAATCCCCAAATTAAGAAGTTGGATCCTAAAACCATTAGTGGATATTTTGTTGGCTATTGTATAGGATCTAGGGGTTCAAGATTCTTTTGTCCTTCTCACATCACCAGGATCGTGGAATCAGACAGGGCCATTTATTTTGAAGATGATTTTGGATTTGATGATAATAATGGAACAAGGGTGCCTTAATTTAGAGAAGAAAGTGTTTTCATTCCCAGTATAGTTGTTCCTGATAGAGATATTGTTGATCCAGTAGTTGATGAACCAATAGTTGGTCAGAATGAACTCACTGTTGAAGAGCAGGATATTCCAACTATTGCAGATACTGATGTACCTTTGAGGAGGTCACAAAGGATTAGGAGATCAGATATTTCTGATGACTATGAGGTTTACTTGCAGGAGCATGAGTTTGACATAAGTGATGATTCAGATCCAGTCACTTATGAGGAGGTCATAAGCAGTTCAAACTCAAACTTTTGGTTGGATGCAATGGAAGATTAAATGAAATCCATGGCATCAAATGGTGTTTGGGATTTGGTTGAGTTACCATTGGGTTGCAAGCTTATAGGGTGCAAATGGGTCTTTAAGACTAAAAAGGACTCCAATGGTCAAGTGGAGAGGTATAAGGCTAGACTTGTAGTTAAAGGGTTTAGCCAGAAGGAAGGAATTGATTATACAGAGACTTTCTCTCCTGTATCCACAAAGGATTCTTTTAGAATCATTATGGCGATTGTGGCGCATTATGACCTGGAGTTGCATCAGATGGATGTCAAGACTGCTTTTCTGAATGGTGATTTATATGAGGATGTATATATGGTTCAACCAGTTGGTTTCTAACAAACGGGGAATGGTAATTTGGTTTGTAAGCTTAAGAAATCTATTTATGGTCTTAAGCAAGCTTCAAGACAATGGTATCTTAAGTTTGATAAGGTTGTGACCAAAAATGGCTTTAAGGAGAATGTTGTTGATAGATGCATATATATGAAGGTCAGTGGGAGCAGTTTTATATTTCTGGTGTTGTATGTTGATGACATACTTTTGGCTACTAATGACACTGACCTATTAGCTGAGACAAAGCAGATGTTGTGCAACTATTTTGATATGAAAGATCTTGGTGAGGCTTCTTTTATTTTGGTCATCAAGATTGTTCAAGATAGGACTAATTATGTGTTGCAATTGTCTCAGAGAGCTTATATTGATAGAATCCTTAAGAGATTTGATATGCATAATTGTTCTCCTGGAAGTGTACCGGTTACGAAAGGTGAAAAGTTTTCTAAGGACCAATGTCCCAAGAATGATAGAGAAATGATGGTAATGAAAAATGTTCGCTATTCCTCAACAGTGGGTAGTTTGATGTATGCTCAAGTTTGTACACGGCCTGATATAGCTTTTGCTGTGGGTGTGCTTGGTAGATTTATGAGCAATCCCGGTCCTATTCATTACCAAGCAGTTAAAAAGGTCTTTAGGTATCTTCAGGGTACTAAAGATCATATGTTGACATATCGTCTCACCAACTCTCTTGAAGTATTGGGTTATAGTGATGCAGACTATAAAGGTTGTGTAGATAATAAGAAATCTACCACTGGTTATATATTTATCATGGCAAGAGGTGCTGTGTCTTAGCGGAGTGCCAAGCAGTCAGTGATAGCATCCTCGACTATGGAGGCAGAATATGTGGCGTGTTATGAGGCTACCCGTCATGCAATTGGGCTACGGAATTTTATCCGTGATTTATGAGTAGTTAACTCTATTGAGAGGCCTATTATGATGTATTGTGATAATACTGCAGTGGTGTCTTTCTCCAATAATTTAAAAGGTACTCCTGGTGCGAAGTACATTGATGTGAAATATTTTGTAGTAAAGGAGAAAGTTTAAGAAGGCCTTATTACTGTTGTTCACACGCCGACTTATAGCATGGTGGTAGATCCACTGACCAAGGCTTTACCGGTAGGCATATTTGAGGAGCATGTGTCTCGTATGGGATTGTTGGGCAGTTGGGACTGCTGTGGGTCAGTGGGAGTTTGTTATGTTTTCTGTAGTAATATCCATGTTGAGTATTATTTATTTCTTTGAATATTTTAATACATAGATATATGTGGATCATTATTATTTATGAGATAATGTATTACACATATTATTACTCCTTATATTTACAGGCATGTTGAAACTATTAGTCTATGTATATGTGTATGTTGATCTACAGGTGCCATAGTGAATCCCTACTACCTAGTTTGGGTATATTGTTGTATCCTGTCAATACGCAATGTGCTTGAATGAAATGGTTTTGTGTGATGGGGGATTGCACATGCTTAGGTAAATCTCTACTACCTAGATTGAGTTTATGGCATGCAAAGTACTCAGTTGAAATGGTATAATGTTTTGGGAGATTTACTGAGAGAATCTCTACTGCCTAGTCTAGTATATTGTTGTGCCCTGTCGGTATACTATATATTTGGATGAAATGGCATTATCGTTCGGGAGATTATATAGTAAGTGAGTTTGGATTTTATATGATGATGATTATGCAGTCCAAATGGGAGAATGTTGAATAAATTAATATTTGTGAACTTGGCATAATCAATTACTCACTTACAGGGCCTATTTATGCTATTAATGGGACTGGCTTATTTTATTATTCTGTAGTAGGGTCTTTGGTCACACACTCTCTATAAGACTCCAGTTGGCCCATTGGACTGGAGGACCAACTCTCTTTATAAGCCCATTGACTTATCCATATTTTTCCTTGTATAATTATATTATCAAATTATTATTATTTTATGTGTGTCAAAATTAATGAATAAGTCTGACTTGCAGAAACTATTTAAAGGATCTAGGGCAAGCAGACATTAAGAATACCATACAGTATTTGCATATTAGGGTTTTCAAAAATCTGAGAGTAATTTGAGAATAGTGTGTCCATAGGCACTACTTTACGTTGTTTCTATTTTGCAAAATTGAAGATCTAAGTTATCAATTGCTGCGTTTGGAGGTTAGTAATTTATTATTTATGGAATTTATTATGTATATTTAGATTCATAAAATTTCTAACATTATTGACAATAATTTTTTCAAAATCAAACATGTAAATGATTCAATAATGAGCTAATATTATTTGATACTATTCTAATTTATAAATAATAGTTTCTAAAAAGATAAGATAAGTTTTTATACAATAAATTAAATTATTTAACTATATCTGTAAAATCTTATGCCCCACTTCCTAAAGGGTCTGTCTCAGGCAAGGAAATGATTGGACAACCGGGAGAATTTACTTACGATACTTAGTCAGAAAGCTAAGCTTGCTTGTTTCATAGACCTTAAAAAACATTTTTTTGTGCACCTTACCTCGAGGGAAGTGCCGAGCGTGATCCCGAAAGATTTTGAAAAAAACACGGATTTTAAAAGGCCCACCGAAACCCACCTCTCGAGGCGAGATTCACCACTTAAATTTTAGGGCATTGCACCTTTTAGATACACACGTCAAGAAATAGGCTTACACTTTGAGATATGTTTAGGAATATGGTTTACTTAAATCTAATTTTTATATTATTTTTTTATTTTGTAAAAAGCAAATCTTATCTTCATTTGGGTTTATAGATTATTATATTCAAATTAGAAATGTATGTTGCATTGCACATTTATTTATAAATGTTTACTTTTATACTGATATAAACTTTAATTGATTTATTTTTCAGTTCAAAAATTATTTATATTTTTAATTTTTAATTTTATATCAATTTGAATATATATTTAATTTTTAATGTTGTTATTTAATTTTTAGAAAGTATATTTTTTAATAAGTTTGATAAAATTCTATACGATATAATAACATGAAATGAATCCACATAATAATTTATAGATTTGGATTGATAATATCGTATGGGATTTATATCCATATCATCCAATAAAATCTAATAAATTAACAAATTTTAATAAATAAAATACGATAATACAAAATAAATCTATTAAATTGATTAAAAAAATATATATTTGTAATTATAAAAATTTTATAATATTAAAATTACTTAATTTATTATTAAACATATATTATTGATCTTTTTTAGTTTAATTTTTAAAAAATCTAAAAACAAATAATAATTTTATAAATTTTTTTTAAATGATAATATTTTATTATTTAAAAACTAAATCAAATTTAAATTTTTAAATTTATATTTATTCTTAATGGATTAATAGATCAGATGACGGATCATACGATAATTGATCAAATGAGTTTGGATTTATCTATTTTCATATAAAAACTTAACAAATCATGTTTAATTTAGTTAAATTTTATACAAATATAATATAATATGATATAAATATGATTTAATATGATACAAATATGATTTACCATGATCCTAACGCCACGAGGGTTACAAGTCGTTTCATAACAGTCAAAATCTCTTGTCCTGTGCTTTTATGTTTTTAAAGACCGCTATCAATTGGTCTTTCTGCTTTTTTGAATTTTCTTGTTGAACTCCTTGTAGAATCTTCAATGGTTCTGTATATTGATTCTATCTATTTAATCATATCAGATAAATAGATAATATTTTAAAAAAATATTTTCCAATGATTCTGTAAATTAATTCTGTTAAGTTGATATGGCAACTAAAAAAATAAACACTATAAAAGATACTGTCTATATCTAAAAATTATATTAGACAGGATGAATCAACATTTTTATTGATTTTTTTTTTTGGTTAAAAAATAACTATGCACAGCGGGCTTTTGTTTTATTATTTTTCCTTTTGCGCTAATTTTTTAATCTTCTTCTTCGTTGCTTTTAATTCCTCGGTTTTTTTATTTATTTTTATTTTGTTCAACAAAATCCCAATTGTTCACTGAGAAAGTTATCATCAACTTTGCCTTCCCTCTTCCATTCCTTCGCTAACTCGCTTGCCTCTGAAACTTGGGTTGGATCTTTCTCACTATGCCATGGGTGATTAAAGCTTGATTGGATTTGTGTTTATGGTTGTTTTGGATCAAATTTTCACAAAGGGGTAAGTCAAATTTCCTTCGCCTCTCTTGCTCTCTAACTTTATTAAAAAATTGCAGCAGAGCCATTACAAATAAAAAACAGAGAAGCAATTTTTTTTTTTTTAATTGCCTAAAAGTACTGAATCCCACAAGCCCCAAATTTCCATGCATTTACATTTAAGACCACAGAAATAAATCAAAACGCAAGTTATATCTGCTGTAGTGCCAATTTGCAGAGGACAAGGACAGCCTTCCCTGTTAGTGGACAATAACTACTAAGGGTGTGTTTGGTTCATGGGATTGGCCAGGATGGGATGGGACTATGTCCTAAGTATGTTGTTTGGTTTGCCATTTTGAGTTTAGGACAACTTAACCCAAACAGTGATTTTATCCCGATTGATTGGGACTCATGTGACCCGTCTCCCCCCCGGGTCATTTTTGTCCCAAACTCACCGAAGCAGCTCTACTCTCTCTCGCTAGTGTCTCTCGCCGAAGTAGCTCCTCACCAGATCGCATCTCTCTCTCGTCGGATATCTGCATCTCTCCGAGGAACAAACACGACCAGTGAATATGATTCTTACTTTATCCTCTATCTCTGCATCTCATGATTCTTACTCTATCCTCTATCTCTGCATCTCTGCATCTCTTCCAACCGCTTCTTGACCTTCTTCTCCTTCTTCCTTCCATTTCGTGACCTTTCTTCTCCTTCCGTTTTGTGACCTTTCTTCTCCTTCGATCAACTCCAATCACATGAAAGCCGATTGTTAGTGGATCTAGAAAATTTAGGGCTTTGATTTGGGCCATTTTTTTTCTTGCGGTTTGGGCATTCTTCTTCTTCTTCTTCTTCTAAAGCTTTTCATTGCTTTTCTGCTTCTCCATTTTATGCTGCCTCTCTCTTTATATATACATAGATATGTATGTATGTGTTGGTGTGTGTGAATGCATTTTGATCTGAAATTTGTTCGTTTTGATGTTGAATTATGTATACTAAATCTAGGTATTTCAGTATGTTTGATTGGGTTGCTTGAAATTTGTTCATTTTGATGTTGAAGTATGTTTGATTGTGCAAAATAGCCTTTACTGCCATTGTTGTTTCTTTCTTTTCTGTTGAAGTGCCCAAAAAAAAAAAATGAAGAAAAGGGAGAAACAGAGAAGATGTGGTGGAGGTTCATGAGATTGATGACAGCGAAAAACAGAGAAGATGCTGTTGAGTATGATGAAGATGATGATGATGGTGATGAAGATGATGATGAGGATGAAGAGGTTGACAATGATGAGGGGGATTTTGCTGAATCTGAGAGCACAGGGAGGTTGACAAGCACTGAAGGAAAAAATTGATGGCCATGAACAAGGAGAGGATGATCGAGATGAAGATGATAATGGCAGCTTTATTTTAGACCTACTAGCTATAAGCTAATGTGGATGCAACATCCATTTGTGAATTTTTTTTTCAAACACTTGCTTTATCAATGATTTCATACAATGCCTTTGATTTGATATGTTGATTTCTTTAACTGTTTGAGGTAATGAATATACATTTGTGAGATTTTGATGCTTTTTTTAAAAATTTTTTTAATATTTGTAGTTAATATTTGTTAGGGGGATTCTATTTATTTGCAAATTTTGATGTATTGAGTGGTTGGTGGTTGTATGAGGGAGATTTTGTGGTACAAATTCGATTAAAGATGATGTTGAAGCACTAGCAAGGTGTTGTTGTGTAAGAGAGAATAAGTTGTGCCATTCTGTGGTGCTTCTAATCAGTGAGAGGAGGATCCTTGAAAAGCTGAGAACTTTATGCCACTGTTGGGGCTCGGTTGAGAAGTGCTAAGGGATGCTCCATGAGAAAGAAGTTAAAAAGGACTTGAAATATAGAACTCTGTCAAATAAAATGTCATCTAAGGTCCTTCTTCCACATTGCATTTTTCATTTCTGCTTTCGTTTTAAGCAAGTAGTGCCGCAGCTGAGTTTTTTGATATTATGTAATCTTGATCGATAGGCAGGCACTAACTTGATTATTTTTTAGTTATAGATGAATCAATTTTTGCCAAATTTAAATCAGACTTTATATGCTGAAGCACTTGAACCAATTCCTTAATGTTTAGTGTATCATTGTATGATCATATAGTTTATACCTCAACAGAAGATCAAATGTAGTCTTTTGTGGAATAACATGAGCTCCTATACATACAACACTGAAGTTTGAAGACTAGGGGAAAAAAATAATAATAAATAAATAAAAAAGATCATCAAAAAGTATTAGCATTCCTTTGTTATCCCCTTCGCTGAATAAGCACCAGCTTCCTCCCTCAGTTTGTAATCCAACTTAATTAAATATGAACAAGCTCTTAATTGGATAAATATAATGTTTGTGGGTGAAAAAAAAATTACAATTCTGTAAATATAAATATATAATATTTATAATTCTAGTTATATATGAAATTAATTTTTTTTATTTTTAGTTAATTGTTATTTATGAAATATTATGTTATAATTTAATTTTAATTTATATTAATAAATTTAGGGGTTGTAAAATATATTAATATAATTTGTGGGTGTAAAAAAGTATTAAAATATTGTATGCAAATATAAATATACAAATTTACAATTAACATTAAAGATAATGTTTTTTTTATAAATATAAAAAATATCATTTAATTTTTTCATTTTTAAAAATAATTATTTTAAATAATTACAAAATAGTTTAATCTAGTCAGATCTGCACCAAACATGGAACAACTAGTCCACCATTCAGTCCGGATCTATACCAAACATAGGACTACACTATTATATCCTGTCCAATCCGATCCGATCCGATCCGAACCTGTCCTGTCCGATCCGAACCTATCCTGCGTACTAAATGCACCCTAAGATTACAAATAGAGTGACTACCATAATCGTCAATGACCTTCAATGGTTCATAAAATCATATATATATATATATATTGGAAATTCTATGGTGAGGACGGTCCGCATGAGGACCGCAATATTAGTGACGGTTTTTCATAGTATTAACGACAGTTTTTTAGAAAATCGTCACCAATACTATGAAAAATTGTCACAAATACTGTAATCCGCATGAGGACCGTCCACACCATAGATGGACTATATATATATAGATATATTTTTTTTAATTATAGATTTATTAAATTCAAGATTCAAGAAACCTCCATTCTCGTTGTATAAAAGGGAAGGGAAAAAAAAATTTACAAATAATCATAAAATAATAGAAAATATAGACAAAATCCACACCTGTAGAAACATAGGGATAGACGAAGTTTTTTTTTTTTTTTTTCTCTGCTTTATGAATGTACCTTGATTTTGCCGCCTCTCTATTCATCAAGTTGACAGGTTCTGTTTGTATTGTTGTCTTTCATCAATAGTGTTTTTCAATTTATTGTATTTTAATTAAATATAATTTTAAAATAAAATATGTATAACACATCAGTATTTTATAATATTTTATACAAAATACATTGGAAAAACATTGCTAGGAAATATTATTCATTAAATGATAAGAGTGCCACATAAGCATTAACACTTTTTAAAAGTCATACCACATAGGCTTCAGTATAAATAACCATTATGCTTTTACATGATGTAAATTGCACGATACTGCATCAGCATTTTTGGTAATTTATGTTTTCCTTTAGCAATTTCCTCCTTCCCTATTTAACATATATGTTCAAAAATAAATAAATAAAATAGAATAAGACCTGGTCATTTTATGTACTTTGTTTTCATTTCTTCATGAATTTGTTCCCAAAAAATTTAGTTATATACTGTTTATAAGGCAGTTTAATTCATTGCTAATTAATAAATTTAATTAGTAAAAGATATAATAAATCAAAAATTAATAAACATACCATTTTGATATGCAAGTCATTCCCCTATTTTCATCCCTACTATTAACCTTTAAAATGATTCAAAAATTAAAATTTAAAAATTTATACAAATTTAATAAAATATTAAAATTTTATAATAAAAAATTATATTTAAATTTATAAAATATAAATACATTTTTAAACTTTAATATTCACAGCAATTCAATATATGATAAAGAACCTCTGCCCTGATATAAGAATTATTTGGTAGGGTCTCAAGGCGTGTTTCACGCACTACACAGGACGACAGTGCCACACAAACTTTAAGCCAATTCATGTTTGACTGACCGCCACGTTTCCGAACGCACCTTAAATTAACCCTGGCCCACCTTGATTCATGCACAAAGGCTAGCACTATCTGAGCCTGTGGGTGGGTGGGGTCACGCGGGGACAAAGTCTGATGGCACCCATTTTTCACCCTTTGCATTTATTTATTTATTTTCAAAAACTGATTTTTTTTTTTTTTAATTTTCTCAAACGAGAAGCAAAATTAAAGTTTAAAATTTTGATATAAAAAATTTAAAATATAAAAATTTTTATAAAAATATTTAAAATATCTAATATTAATAAAAATTTATAAAAAATAGTAGAAGTTGATAAAATTTTATTTAATTAATCAATTATCAAATTGATTAGAGAAAATGCTAAAATATTGAATATATATCATTTTTTTAATCAATTTAATTAATAATAAATGATAATGATCATAAATAAATAATTATTAATAAAAATATGCAAAAAAAATATATATTCGATAAAATTGTTTATTAACTTATGAGAACCCGTTTGTACCCGTTCAACCAACAATCTGCTAGGGTGCAGATCCTATACAGATGAAGACTGAGCCAATCACTAGGGTTCAAACCAAAAGATTTAAGGACAATCTGGCTAGCTTTATACAAGGAGTTATCAATTCTTAAAAGGGATTGTCAATATCCGAAAATTCAAAATCTGTTTTAAGCATTTCAGTGGTGGAGGTCGATATGGATCCAGATAGCTATTTTAGTGCATTTATAGACTTCGGATAGCAAGGAATGAGTTCAACACTTCATGAACTTAATTGATATCATTAGGAGATCATAGAATCAAGTCAAGGAAGAAGAAAAAGCAACTAAGAATGTCATTTGTGCATGGAGGGGATTTTTGGCCAAAATTGCTGTGTTGGCCGATGGCTTTGCTATATTTTGTTGATTTGGTATTTTTTCTTTATTCTAATCAATGGCAACATATGGGAATCATAATTAATCTTATTTGGTATCTTACATGGCACATTGGATCTAATTTAAGTCCTTTATAAAGTGAAAATTGGTCAAAAATGATTTAGTTGTCAAACTAGTCAATTAGTTTTCTAATTTGAATTTGACTTTTTTGTTTTAGGAAACTATCTTATATTTTTATTTTTATTTAATTATTTGCTGGACAAATTAATTTAGAAAAGTTGATATTTTATTATTTTAATTGAAAATTAATTAATTCCTAATTAAAAATAAAAGAATTAATTAATATAATTTCGTTTAGGAAAGTAGTGTGAAAATCGACTAAGCAAGGTTTCCTATTTTCTATGGCCGGTTTTAACTGGTATTTTAGGGTTTTATTTTGTTCATTCAAAGCCTATTTAAGGACTTATTTTTAATGAGAAATAAGCTTAGATATTATTCAAAAATTTATTTTGTCAGAAAGAATTCTCTTTATTATCTTTAAACACCTAAAACACCATTAGACAGTGAGTGTTTTAGTTTGACTTATTAATAGAACATCTATCGCCTACTGTGGCGTATTCGATAGACTAAGATTTTTAGTCACAGGTTGAGTAGAGGTTGAGGTGACCATAAGAACTTAAACTTAATTTTTCGATCCGGGTTTCAGAGCAAGTTGACCTAGGTTCGTATCATTTGGTATCAAAGCTGAATTTTGTTCAGGTTTGATCTATCTTATTTGACTTATTTTGTTTTGTGTTATTCTGCAATTTTAACATTAGGTTAAGATTGTTCTAGTACATACATGTTCTGCACATATATATGGAAAAAAAATTTATTCCTAGTCAAATTAGGTTTCCTTGTTTTATTGTAATTTTTGTTTCCTTGTTTATTGGTTGTTTCTTATTATTGATCTTGTTAATTTGGTTTATTATTGATTTTTCTTTGCTGTTTTAATCTTAATCACTTGCGTTCATATATTCCCCCAAAAATAAAAAAATAAAAAAGAAGAGATTTGAAAGCATATTGCATAAAAATCTAAAAATTGTGCAATTTGTTTCTGTTTGGAGTTTGGATCCGGTTTGTTGAATTTTAGTCATTGGAATTGCAATTTTTGGTGTTGATTCTTGCTATTGGAGTTGAGTTTATATTCTGTGAGTAAAAAAAAAAATAGAAAAAGAAAAAAAAATAAAAGCTGAAAATTTTTTTTTCTATAAAAGGCTGGTTTTAGTTGAAGTTTGGAATTCAAATTTGTTTGCTGGAAAAATTGTTAGAGTTGCTGAGTTATTGCCTATTTATTCAATATTTGATTGCTGAATAATTGAATTTTGAGTGCTAAAATTGTTTGGATTAAAATTGGTGAAGGATTTGATACAAAGACTTAAATTACAAGAACAACAACCAACAATTATTCTGTATTGTTTGAATCGTTTCTTGTTCATTGTTTGGATCTCTTTTCTAAATTTTATCCTTGAATGATTGGTTTCTTAATATTCTGGTCAGTTCCTTGTTGCGTTCGAAAATTATTGGTTAAATTTCCCTTATTTTTTGTTAGTTAGGCCGAGATTAGGTTTTGTCAATTCACTCGGTATTTGTTTGTTTTAGTTGCTTTTTTGTTGATAGGTTAAATTAAGGCATACTTGTGATCTAGCTGCTGTTTTGTGTGTGTTTTAATTGGAACTTTGAGATAATTCTTCGAGTGGAAAAATAGCAAGAGCGTGTGAGCTTAAAAGATGGTAAAAGCCAAAACTAATATACAAATACGAGTGTTGAGACCTTATTTGAGTGAAACACGTGAGGGAGAGATTTTGGTAAGAATTTTTGTGTTATTTATACTAACGTGGCAGATTCAAGGATGAGAAGAGGAGATGGTTCCTTTAGAATTAATGAAGAGGAATCCGTAAGGTTCAAAGGTGGTTTTGAAGCAATGGGAATTGGAGGTGAACCTACCAACATAATGACAATTTGAGAACAACGTCAAAGGATGAATGCTCATTTTGATCACCTAAATTAAAGGATGGATAGGTTAGAAACATCTCAAGATAGGCCGAATCCAAGGTAAAAACTTCATGGAGGCCGAGGATGAGGACGAGGAGTTCAAGGACAGCCTAGGAAAGAATTTGAAGAAGGTAATTTTGAAGATGACTTCAAAGAGGGGGTCGATGATATTTTTGCACTCCAAGGAAGGCCAACCCGTGGGAGACAAGCCAGAGAAGAAGACGATGATCTTGAAAATATTAAGGTCAACATTTTGCCATTTATGGGAAAAAGTGATCTGGAAGCTTACCTAGAGTAGGAGGAGTGAATGGAGATGGTTTTTTATTGTCATAACTATTCAGAGGTTAAGAAAGTTAAATTGGTAGCTTTGGAATTTGGACATTATGCAATCCAATGGTGGACAAATGAGTAAAGTACTTGAAAGAGAGTTGGTGATAAATTGATTACTACTTGGTGACAAATGAAAGGAGTCATGGGGAAGAGATTTGTACGAACTCACTATCATAGGTTGCTACATCAAAGGCTCCAATAATTAACTCAAGGAAATAGATACGTGGAGGATTACTATACAGAGATGGAGATGCTCATGATAAGGTTGAGTATAAATGAGGATCGTGAAGCAACCATGGCAGGGTTTTTGGATGGTTTGAATTGCGAGATAGCCAACCAAGTGGAGCTTCAACAATATGTAGAATTGGAGGAGATGCTTCATGTGGCCATCAAAATTGAAAATCAATTCAAGAGGAGGGGAAGCTCACAGTTTGGAGGTAATTCAAGCAGTGGGAGGACAAATCCAAGTGTTCGGAAAAGCAATCCCACCTTTGATATAAGACAAAAATCGACAGTTGAAGAAGAAAGTTCCAATCGGCCAAGAAAAGAAGCAAAAGCAGAATCTATACAAGCACCTAAGATTGAAGGTAAAACTGATCCTAAACCTTTTAGAACTCGTGATATTGTGTGCTTTAAGTGCCAGGGATAAGGACACATTGCTAGTCAATGCCCAAATAGGAGGATCATGGTGCTGAAACGTAATGGAGACTTGGAATTCGAAAATGAAGAAAGTGAGGCTGAAACCGAAACACTCAAGCCTTCAAGGGCTGAATTGAGCTTGGTGGCAAGGGGTTCTAACCATGCACAAAAATAAGGATAAAATTCAAAAAAAGAACATCATTCACACTCGATATGAAATTCAAGGTAACATATGTAGTATGATAGTTGATAGTGGAAGTTGTGCTAATGTAATTAGTAATTCGGTAGTTGATGAATTAAGATTAACATCCATTAAACATCTGGAACCATATAGATTACAATGGCTTAATGATAGTGGTGAGATGAAAGTAAATAAACAAGCATTGTGTGATAATGTTCCCATGAATGTTGGTCATATTTTACTGAGGAGGCCATGGCAATTTAATAAGAATGACATACACTATGGAAGAGAGAATTCCAGTGTTTTTAAATTTAAGGGTAAAAAGGTTAAGCTGAAGCCATTAACTCCAAGGGAGATATTTGGAGACCAATTACAAATGCAACAAAGGAGGGAGACCGAACGGCTCAAGGAGAAAGGAAGCATGGTACCCACGGTTTCTCCATCAATCCAACAGGGTAGGTTCGAGCTTGCTGTCCAATGTAAGTATTCTAAAGCTGAAATTGATTGGAAAGAGCAAGACAAACCCGAGAGTGAGAGAAAACAAGCAAAAGTCTCGGTGGTGAGAGAAAAGGTGAGTCCGTGAGTGAGAAAGAAAGAGCGAAGAAAGAGAAGCAAAAGAAGAATTTTTATCTTAGTTTTGGAGAAGTTAAAAAGGAAATTTTGAGTGATAAACTCTTGTTGGTTATGACTTATAACTATGTTTATTTAAATGATCAAGCTAACACTGAAGAACTTGTATTGCCAAGTTCTATCTCTTATCTTTTATAAGATCTTGAAGATGTCTTTCCGGAGGAGATTACTAATGGTTTACCACCTATCCGAGGGATTGAATATCAAATTGATTTTGTGCCGGGAGCTGTAATTCCTAATAAGCTTGCATATAGGAGTAATCTCGAAGAGACAAAGGAGCTACAAAGGCAGGTAAGTTAGCTACTTGACAAAGGTTATATTCATGAGAGCATGAGTACATGTGCTGCTCCTGTTTTATTAGTACCTAAGAAAGATGTATCATGGCGCATGTGTATTGATTGCAGGGCTATTAATAATATAAACATTAAATATAGGCATCCAATTCCTAGGTTAGATGATATGTTAGATGAATTACATAGTGCTTGCATGTTTACTAAAATTGATCTTAAGAGTGGGTATAATCAAATTAAGATAAAAGAGGATGATGAATGGAAAACCGCATTTAAAACTAAATATGGTTTATGTGAGTGGTTACTAATGCCATTCGGTCTAACTAATGCATTGAGTACTTTCATGAGAATTTTTTTTTTTTTTTGGCTGAAATACTTTCATGAGATTAATGAACTAATTTATGCGCCCATTCATTGGAAAATTTATGGCTGTTTATTTTCATGATATTCTTGTATATAGTAGGCATTTAGATGAACATGTATAACATCTTAGATTAGTTTAAGGAGTACTTAGGAAGGATAGATTATTTGCTAACCTCAAAAAGTGTGATTTTTATAAAGATGAATTGGTTTTTCTAGGATTTATTATAAGTGCTGCATGAATTAAAATTGATCAATCCAAGATGAAAGCAATCCAAGAGTGGCCGAAAGCTACCTCTATTACCCAAGAGAGGAGCTTTCATAGTTTAGCTAGTTTCTATCAAAGATTTATCAAGGATTTTAGCACCATTGCAGCACCTTTGACCGAAGTTGTAAAGAAGAATGTTGGATTCAAATGGGAAGAAGCATACGAAAAATCTTTATAATTTGTTAAAAGAAAAATTATCTAATGCTCCTTTATTAGTATTGCCAAATTTTGATAAAGTTTTTGAAATTGAATGTGATGCTTTGGAGGTAGGTATTGGAGTTGTTTTAATGTAAGAAGGAAGATCCATAGCATACTTTAGTGAGAAGCTACATGGAGCTGCATTGAAGTACCCGACCTACGACAAATAGATGTATGCGTTGGTGAGGGCTTTGGAGTCATGACACCATTACTTAATGCCGAAGGAGTTTGTGATTCATACAGATTATGAATCATTGAAGCACATCAAAGGCCAAAGGAAGCTTAACCGACGACATGCTAAATGGATTGAGTTCATTGAGACTTTTCCATATGTCATCCGCTACAACAAAGGTAAGGAAAATATGGTTGCCGATACATTATTCCGAAGGTATGTATTATTTTTTTTTTACCTTAGATGCTAGATTGCGTGGATTTGAACAATTAAAAGAACTTTATGAGCATGATAGTGACTTTGGAGAAATATTTAGGAACTGTACAAAATATGGTTTTAATAAATTTTACATCCTTGAAGGATATTTGTTTAGGGAAAATCAATTTTATGTGCCAAATAGTAGCATTAGGGAGTTACTAGTTTGGGAAGGTCATGATGGTGGTTTGACGGGCCATTTTAGAGTCTTTAAAACTTTATCCTTGCTGCAAGATTATTTTTATTGGCCTAATATGAAGATAGATGTAGAGAGAATATATGAAATATGCTTAAAATGCCGAAAATCCAAGTCAAAGTTGAAATAGCATGGTTGGTACCTTCAATTACCGATTTCATCCTTTCCTTGGGTAGATTTGTTTATGGATTTTGTTTTGATTTACCTAGGTCTAGGACAGGTGAAGATTCAATTTTTGTTGTTGTAGATAAGTTTTCTAAGATGACATATTTTATTACATGTAATAAAACTAATGATGCATCTAATGTTGCTAATTTATTATTTAAGGAAATGGTGAGGTTACATGGTATGCCTAGAACTATTGTCTCGGATAGGGATGCTAAGTTCCTAAGTTATTTATAGAAAATTTTGTGAGTTAAGCTAGGAACTAAACTTATATTTTCAACTACTTATCGTTCATAAACTGATGGACAAACTGAAGTAGTAAATAGGAGATTATCTGCATTGTTAAGGGCTTTAATTAGTAGAAATTTAAGAACATGGGAGGAATATTTGCCACATGTTGAATTTGCTTGTAATAGATCTTTACATTCAGCTACTAAATATACACCATTTGAGATTGCTTATGGATTTAATCATTTTACTCCAGTAGATTTAACATTTTTACCATTAACTGAACGAGTTAATCTAGATGGAAAGAAAAAAACTGATTTTGTGAAGCAGATTCATAAAAAGACGAAGGCAAATATTGAAAGTAGGACTGAGCAATATACAAGTAATGCTAACCAAAGCCCAATAAAAATTGTTTTTGAACTTAAAGATTGAATTTGGTTACATTTAAAAAAAAAAAAAAATTTCGAGTAAAGAAAATCAAAAATTATGCCGCGTGGAGATTGGAATATTTTATTTCCTCTTAGTGTCCCCAACCTCACTGATGAACCTAGGCAGGGCCAGCCTCCCCCACCCGCACCCTTTTCTTCTCCTTTTTTATTTTAATATTTTCTTTTACTTATTTACTTTTCTACCCCTTAAATAATGAAGTGCCTCTTTCAATTCAAGTATAATTTGGTACTTTAGGTTTGGTGAAAAGTCTAGTATGGTCTTTAAATCAACAAACCTCTCCTGTCCTCTGAATTTTCTTATTAAATTTCATTATCTTTATTAATTCTTCTTATTTTAATTTGGTTTAAACTTATAACTTACAAATACTACTAATATTACTGAATAATGTTTAAATTTTAAATTTTTCTAATTTTTTGAAAGGATAGTATCAAACTATACCAAACATATTCAATAATTATTCCATTATTTAAGTGATAATTCTAAACAACATTAGCCACCTCATTTATATTTGTCTTCGTATAAATGTGTTGTGAATTTTCATTGAAATATTTGTTGAAAGAAAATCAACGTGAAAAAGAAAACTCAAACAACACAAAATATAGACAGTTATTGATTTTTGTTTTTGTTAATTACTATTTATGTGTTTTATGAAAAGTTTGTTTTGTATTTTATTATTCATATAAATATATACATATATTTGATGAGGAATTTGAGCTTGGGACGTTCACCCAAGGAAGTAATAATGATGGCTCCTACAAACTTTCTTGGACTGCCCACATTATCCCCTCAATTAAAATCTAACACGTTTTATTTAAAAAAGTTAAAGCAGACGAAATTATGAAAACATTTTTTTTTTTTTTTTTGGAAAGTAAAAGTTATGGAAACACAAGGCAGCATCAACCTTTTAGCTAAAAAAAAAAAAAAAGAAAAAAAAAAAAAAAGAGGGCAGCGTCAACTTCTTTATCGCACTGCTACATTCCCTTGGTTCAATCAGTGTTTTAAATACTATTTTAAAAGGAAAAGCATAAGAGCATGCGTTTGGATTGTTGCGGGGTAAGTTCTAGAATGTTATGCATAAGCTTTTCATGTATTAAATTTTAATATTAAAAAAGTTAAATATATATTTAAATTGGTATAAAAGGAAAAGATTAAAAGTATAAAAAAATTTAATCTGTAAAATAAGCCAATTAAAATTTATATAAATATATAATTAATAAATAATAAAATATACACTTGTAATTTGTAAATAAAAAAAAACTAATTAAAAAAAAAAAAGACATTTCAATTAAGTTGATACCTTCAAACTATCCTCTCAAACTTAAAAATATATATATATATATATATATTTATATATAAATCAAATCCCTGTCTATCTACCTATCTATTTTTATATCAACTGTAGACAATAATTTTTTCCGAATCAAACATGTAAATGATTCAATAATGAGCTAATATTATTTGATACTATTCTAATTTATAAATAATAGTTTCTAAAAAGATCAGATAAGTTTTATAAATGATTGGACAACCGGGAGAATTTACTTAGGATACTTAGTCAGAAAGCTAAGCTTGCTTGTTTCATAGACCTTAAAAAACATTTTTTTGTGCACCTTACCTCGAGGGAAGTGCCGAGCGTGATCCCGAAAGATTTTGAAAAAAACACGGATTTTAAAAGGCCCACCGAAACCCACCTCTCGAGGCGAGATTCACCACTTAAATTTTAGGGCATTGCACCTTTTAGATACACACGTCAAGAAATAGGCTTACACTTTGAGATATGTTTGTTGCTTTTCAAAAGTCGAGGAATATGGTTTTTACTTAAACCTAATTTTTATATTATTTTTGTTATTTTGTAAAAAGCAAATCTTATCTCCATTTGGGTTTATAGATTATTATATTCAAATTAGAAATGTATGTTGCATTGCATATTTATTTATAAATATTTAATTTTATACTGATATAAACTCTATATCAATTTTAATATATATTTAATTTTTAATGTTATTATTTAATTTTTAAAAAGTATATTTTCTAATAAGTTTGATAAAATTCTATTATATAATAAACACGAAATGAATCGATATAATAATTTATAGATTTGGATTGATAATATCGTATAGAGTTTATATCTATGTCATCCAATAAAATTTAATAAATTAATAAATTTTAATAGATAAAATACGACAATACAAAATAAACCCATTAAATTGATTAAAGAAATATATATTTGTAATTATAAAAATTTTATAATATTAAAATTACTTAATTTGTTATTGAACATATATTATTGTTCTTTTTTATTTTAATTTTTAAAAAATTTAAAAACAAATAATAATTTTATAATTTTTTTAAAAATGATAATATTTTATTATTTAAAAACTAAATCAAATTTAAATTTTTAAATTTATATTTATTCTTAATGGATTAACGGATTAGATGACAGATGATACAATAATCGATCAAATGAGTTTGAATTTGTCTATTTTCATATGAAAAATTAACGAATCATGTTTAAATTAGTTAAATTTTATACAAATATAATATAATATGATATAAATATGTTTTAATATGATACAAATATGATTTACCATGATCCTAACGCCACAAGGGTTACATGTCGTTTCATAACAGTCAAAATCTCTCGTCCTGTGCTTTTACATTTTTAAAGACCGCTATCAATTGGTCTTTCTGCTTTTTTGAATTTTCTTGTTGAACTCCTTATATGATGTAAATAAAAATATAAAAAATTTAAAATATAAAAATTGTTATAAAAATATTTAAAATATCTAATATTGATAAAAATTTATAAAAAATAGTAGAAGTTGATAAAATTTTATTTAATTAATTAATTATCAAATTGATTAGAGAAAATGCTAAAATATTGAATATATATTATATTTTTCTTAATCAATTTAATTAATAATAAATAATAATGATCATAAATAAATAATTATTAATAAAAATATGCCAAAAATATATATATATATTCGATAAAATTGTTTATTAACTTATGAGAACCCGCTTGTATCCGTTCAACCGACAATCTGCTGGGGTGCAGATTCTATACAGATGAAGACTGAGCCAATCACTAAGGTTCAAACCAAGAGATTTAAAGATAATCTGGCTAGCTTTATACAAGAAGTTATAAATTTTTAAAAGGGATTATCAATATCCAAAAATGCAAAGTTTGTTTTAAGCATTCAAGTGGTGGAGATCGATATAGATCCGGATAGCTATTTTAGTGCATTTATAGACTTCGGATAGCAAGGAATGGGTTCAACACTTCATGAACTTAATTGATATCATTAGGAGGTCATAGAATCAAGTCAAGGTAGAAGAAAAAGCAACTAAGAATGTCATTTGTGCATGGAGGGGATTTTTGACCGAAATTGCTATGTTGGCCGATGGCTTTGCTGTATTTTATTGATTTGGCATTTTTTCTTTATTCCAATCAATGGCAACGTATGGGAATCATAATTAACCTTATTTGGCATCCTACATGGAACATTGGATCTGATTTGGGGCCTTTACAAACTGAAAATTGGTCAAAAATAATTTAGTTGTCAAACTAGTCAATTAGTTTTCTAATTTGAATTTGACTTTTTGGTTTAGAAAACTATCTTATATTTTGGTTTTTATTTAATTATTTGTGGGACAAATTAATTTAGAAAAGTTGATATTTTATTATTTTAATTGTAAATTAATTAATTCCTAATTAAAAATAAAAGAATTAATTAATATAATTTCGTTTAGGAAAGTAGTGTGAAAATCGGCTAAGCAAGGTTTCCTATTTTCTATGGCCGGTTTTGACTGGTATTTTAGGATTTTATTTTGTTCATTCAAAGCCTATTTAAGGACTTATTTTTAATGAGAAATCAGCTTACATATTATTCAGAAATTTATTTTGTCAGAAAGAATTCTCTTTATTATCTTTAAACACCTAAAATACCATTAAAGAGTGAGTGTTTTAGTTTGACTTATCAATAGAACATTCATCACCTATTGTGGCATCTTCGATAGACCAAGGTTTTTAGTCACAGGTTGACTAGAGGTTGAGGTGACCATAAGAACTTGAACTTAATTTTTCTATCCAGGTTTAAGAGCAAGTCGACCTAGGTTCGTATCATTTGGTATCAAAGTCGAATTTTGTTCAGGTTTGATATATCTTATTTGATTTATTTTGTTTTGTGTTATTCTGCAATTTTAACATTAGGTTCAGATTGTTTTTAGTACATACAAGTTCTGTACATATATATGGAAAAAAAATTTATTCCTAGTCAAATAAGGTTTCCTTGTTTTATTGTAATTTTTGTTTCCTTGTTTACTGGTTGTTTCTTATCATTGATCTTGTTAATTTGGTTTATTGCTGATTTTTCTTTGCTATTTTAATCTTAATTACTTGCATTCATATATTCCCCAAAAAAAAAAAAAAGATGAGATTTGAAAGCATATTGCATAGAAATCTAAAAATTGTGCAATTTGTTTCTGTTTGGAGTTTGGATCTGGTTTGTTGAATTTTAGTCATTGGAATTGCAATTTTTGGTGTTGATTCTTGCTATTGGAGTTGAGTTTATATTCTATGAGTAAAAAAAAAAATAGAAAAAGAAAAAAAATAAAAGCTGAAAATTTTTTTTTTTATAAAAGGCTGGTTTTAGTTGAAGTTTGGAATTCAAATTTGTTTGCTAGAAAAATTGTTAGAGTTGCTGAGTTATTGCCTATTTATTCAATATTTGGTTGCTGAATAATTGAATTTTGAGTGCTAAAATTGTTTGGATTAAAATTGGTGAAGGATTTGGTACAAAGACTTAAATTACAAGAACAACAACCAACAACTATTCTGTATTTGTTTGAATTGTTTCTTATTCGTTGTTTGAATCTCTTTTCTAAAGTTTATCCTTGAATGATTTGTTTCTTAATATTCTATTCAGTTACTTGTTGCGTTCGAAAATTATTGGTTAAATTTCTCTTATTTATAGTTAGTTAGGTCGAGATTAGGTTTTGTCAATTCATTCGGTATTTGCTTGTTTTAGTTGCTTTTTTGTTGATAGGTTAAATTAAGGCATACTTGTGATCTAGCTGCTGTTTTGTATGTGTTTTAATTGGAACTTTGAGATAATTCTTTGAGTGGAAAAATGGCAAGAGCGTGTGAGCTTAAAAAATGGTAAAAGCCGAAACTAATGTGCAAACAAGAGTGTTGAGATCTTATTTGAGTGAAACACGTGAGGGAGAGATTTTGGTAAGAATTTTTGTGTTATTTATATTAACGTGGCAGATTCAAGGATAAGAAAAGGAGATGGTTCCTTTAGAATTAATGAAGAGGAATCCGTAAGGTTCAAAGGTGGCTTTCGAACAATGGGAATTGGAGGTGAACCTACCAACATGATGGCAATCTGAGGACAACGTCAAAGGATGAATGCTCGTTTTGATCACCTAAATCGAAGGATGGATAGGTTAGAAACATCTGAAGATAGGTCGAATCCAAGGTAAGAACTTCATGGAGGCCGAGGATGAGGACGAGGAGTTCAAGGACGGCCTAGGAAAGAATTTGTAGAAGGTCATTTTGAAGATGACTTTAAAGAGGGGATCGACGATATTTGTGCACTCTAAGGAAGGCCAACCCATGGGAGACAAGCTAGAGAAGAAGATGATGATATTAAAAATATTAAGGTCAACATTTCGCCATTTATGGGAAAAAGTGATCCGGAAGCTTACTTAGAGTGGGAGGAGCGAATGGAGATGGTTTTTTATTGTCATAACTATTCAAAGGTTAAGAAAGTTAAATTGGTAGCTTTGGAATTTGGACATTATGCACTTCAATGGTGGACAAATAAGTAAAGTACTTGAAGGAGAGTTGGTGATAAATTGATTACTACTTGGTGATAAATGAAAGGAATCATGAGGAAGAGATTTGTACGGACTCATTATCATAGGTTGCTACATCAAAGACTCCAATAATTAACTCAAGGAAATAGAACCGTGGAAGATTACTATAAAGAGATGGAGATGCTCATGATAAGGTTGAGTATGAATGAGGATTGTGAAGTAACCATAGCAAGGTTTTAGGACGGTTTGAATTGAGAGATAGCCAACCAAGTGGAGCTTCAACAGTATGTAGAATAGGAGGAGATGCTTCATGTGGCCATCAAAATTGAAAATCAATTCAAGAGGAGGGGAAGCTCACGGTTTGGAGGTAATTCAAGCAGTGGGAGGACAAATCCAAGTGTTCGGAAAAGCAATCCCACCATTGATATAAGACAAAAATCGACACTTAAAGAAGAAAGTTCCAATCGGCTAAGAAAAGAAGTAAAAGCCGAATCTATACAAGCACCTAAGATTGAAGGTAAAACTGATCCTAAACCTTCTAGAACCCGTGATATTGTGTGCTTTAAGTGCCAGGGACGAGGACACATTGCTAGTCAATGCCCGAATAGGAGGATCATGGTGCTGAAACGTAATGGAGACTTGGAATCCGAAAATGAAGAAAGTGAGGCTGAAACTGAAAATGATGAAGAAGAAATTGGAGATGAAGAACATGAGGAATCCGAAACACTCAAGCCATCAAGGGCTGAATTGAGCTTGGTGGCAAGAAGGGTTCTAACCATGTACAAAAATAAAGATAAAATTCAAAAAAAGAACATCTTTCACACTCGATGTGAAATTCAAGGTAACATATGTAGTATGATAGTTGATAGTGGAAGTTGTGCTAATGTAATTAGTAATTCGGTAGTTGATGAGTCAAGATTAACATCCATTAAACATCCTGAACCATATTGATTACAATGGCTTAATGATAGTGGTGAGATGAAACATAAACAAGCATTGTGTGATAATGTTTCCATAAATGTTGGTCATATTTTATTGGGGAGGCCATGGCAATTTGATAAGAATGACATACACTATGGAAGAGAGAATTCCAGTGTTTTTAAATTTAAGGGTAAAAAGGTTAAGCTGGAGCCATTAACTCCAAAGGAGATATTTGGAGACCAATTACAAATGAAATAAAGGAGGGAGGCCGAACGGCTCAAGGAGAAAGCAAGCATGGTACACACGGTTTCTCCATCAATCCAATAGGGTAGGTTCGAGCTTGCTGTCAAATGTAAGTATTCTAAAACTGAAATTGATTAGAAAGAGCAAGACAAACCTGAGAGTGAGAGAAAACAAGCAAAAGTCTCAGTGGTGAGAGAAAAGGTGAGTCCATGAGTGAGAAAGAAAGAGAGAGGAAAGAGAAGAAAAAGAAGAATTTTTATCTTAGTTTTGGAGAAGTTAAAAAGGAATTTTTGAGTGATAAACTCTTGTTGGTTATGACTTATAAAGATGGTTATTTAAATGATCAAGCTAACACCGAAGAACTTGAATTGCCAAGTTCTATCTCTTATCTTTTATAGGATCTTGAAGATGTCTTTCCGGAGAAGATTCCTAATGGTTTACCACCTATCCGAGCGATTGAATATCAAATTGATTTTGTGCCAGGAGCTGTAATTCCTAATAAGCCTGCATATAGGAGTAATCTCAAAGAGACAAAGGAGCTACAAAAGCAGGTAAGTTAGCTACTTGACAAAGGTTATATTCGTAAGAGCATGAGTACATGTGCTACTCATGGCGCATGTGTGTTGATTGCAGGGCTATTAATAATATAACCATTAAATATAGGCATCCAATTCCTAGGTTAGATGATATATTAGATGAATTACATAGTGCTTGCATGTTTACTAAAATTGATCTTAAGAGTGGGTATAATAAAAAAGGATGAAAGAGGGTGATGAATGGAAAACCACATTTGAAACTAAATATGGTTTATGTGAGTGGTTAGTAATGCCATTCGGTCTAACTAATGCACTGAGTACTTTCATGAGATTCTTTTTTTTTTTTGCTGAAATACTTTCATGAGATTAATGAACTAATTTATGCACCCATTTATTGGAAAATTTATGGTTGTTTATTTTCATGATATTCTTGTATATAGTAGGCATTTAGATGAACATGTAGAACATCTTAGGTTAGTTTTAGGAGTACTTACGAAGGACAGATTATTTGCTAACCTCAAAAAGTGTGATTTTTATAAAGATGAATTGGTTTTTCTAGGATTTGTTGTAAGTGCTGCATGAATTAAAGTTGATCAATCCAAGATGAAAACAATCCAAGAGTGGCCGAAACCTACCTCTATTACCCAAGAGAGGAGCTTTCATAGTTTGGCTAGTTTCTATCCAAGATTTGTAAAAGATTTTAGCACCATTGCAGCACCTTTGACCGAAGTTGTAAAGAAGAATGTTGGATTCAAATGGAAAGAAGCATACAAAAAATCTTTTTAGTTTGTTGAAAGCAAAATTATCTAATGCTCTTTTATTAGTATTGCCAAATTTTGATGAAGTTTTTGAAATTGAATGTGATGCTTTGGGTGTAGGTATTGGAGTTATTTTAATGTAAGAAGGAAGACCCATAGCATACTTTAGTGAGAAGCTACATGGAGCTGCATTGAAGTACCCGACCTGCGACAAAGAGATGTATGCGTTGGTGAGGGCTTTGGAGTCATGACACCATTACTTAATGCCGAAGGAGTTTGTGATTCATACGGATCATGAATCATTGAAGCACATCAAAGGCCAAAGGAAGCTAACCGATGGCATGCTAAATGGATTGAGTTCATTGAGACTTTTCCATATGTCATCCGCTACAAGAAAGGTAAAGAAAATGTAGTTGCCGATGCATTATCCCGAAGGTATGTATTTTTTTTTTTTTTTACCTTAGATGCTAGATTGCTTGGATTTGAACAATTAAAAGAACTTTATGAGTATGATAGTGACTTTGAAGAAATATTTAGGAACTGTACAAAATATAGTTTTAATAAATTTTATATCCTTTAGGGATATTTGTTTAGGAAAAATCAATTTTATGTGCCTAATAGTAGCATTAGGGAGTTACTAGTTCGGCAAGGTCATGATTGTAACAGCCCAGTACCATCCGCATCAAGATATTATCCTCTTTGGCTTAGGGTTCACTCCCTCTCTCCCCCCTGGCCTAAAGGTTTTGTCAAAACGCGTCTTGAAGGGAGAGGTATCTACAGCCTTATAAAAACCGCTTCGTGCCCCTCTCCAACCGATGTGGGATGTTACAATCCTCTCCCCTTGGGGTCCAGCATTCTCGCTGGCACACCAATCCGGGTACTGGCTCTGATACCACTGTAACAGCCTAGTACCACCCGCATCAAGATATTGTCCTCTTTGGCCCAAGGTTCACTCCCTCTCTCCCCCCTGGCTTCAAGGTTTTGTCAAAACGCGTCTTGAAGGGAGAGGTATCCACAGCCTTATAAAAGACCGCTTCATGCCCCTCTCCAACCGATGCGTGCTCCAGGTAAGTGACCCACCTTCAAATAAATTTCGGAAATTAAATTGGTGAATATTATGTGTGATTTGAATATATTGTAACATCCCACATCGGTTGGAGAGGGGCACGAAGCGGACTTTATAAGGCTGTGGATACCTCTCCCTTCAAGACGCGTTTTGACAAAACCTTGAGGCCGGGGGGGAGAGAAGGAGTGAACCCTAGGCCAAAGAGGACAATATCTTGATGTGGGTGGACTGGACCGTTACAGTGGTATCAGAGCCAGTACCCGGAGTTGGTGTGCCAGCAAGGACGCTGGGCCCCAAGGGGGGAGGATTGTAACATCCCACATCGGTTGGAGAGGGGCACGAAGCGGTCTTTATAAGGCTGTGGATACCTCTCCCTTCAAGAAGCGTTTTGACAAAACCTTGAGGTCAAAGGGGAGAGAGGGAGTGAATCTTGGGCCAAAGAGGACAATATCTTGATGCGGGTGGTACTGGGCTGTTACAATGATAGTGGTTTGTCGGGTCAATTTGGAGTCTTTAAAACTTTATCCTTGCTACAAGATCATTTTTATTGGCCTAATATAAAGATAGATGCAGAGAGAATATATGAAAGATGCTTAAAATGCCGAAAATCAAAGTCAAAGTTGAAATAGCATGGTTTGTACCTTTAATTGCAGGTTTCATCCTTTCCTGGGGTAGATTTGTTTATGGATTTTGTTCTTAATTTACCTAGGTCTAGGACAGGTGAAGATTCAATTTTTGTTGTTGTAGATAGGTTTTCTAAGATGACATATTTTATTACATGTAATAAAACTGATGATACATTTAATGTTGCTAATTTATTCTTTAAGGAAATGGTGAGGTTGCATGGTATGCCTAGAACTATTGTGTCGGATAGGGATGCCAAGTTCCTAAATTATTTTTGAAAAATTTTGTGGGTTAAGCTAAGAATTAAACTTTTATTTTCAACTACTTGTCGTCCACAAACTGATGAACAAACTGAAGTAGTAAATAGGAGATTGTCTGCATTGTTAAGGGCTTTAATTAGTAGAAATTTAAGAACATGGGAGGAATATTTGCCACATGTTAAATTTGCTTGTAATAGATATTTGCATTCAACTACTAAATATACACCATTTGAGATTGTTTATGGATTTAATCATTTTACTCCAGTAGATTTAACATCTTTACCATTAAGTGAATATGTTAATCTAGATGGAAAGCAAAAAGCTGATTTTCTGAAGCAGATTTATGAAAAGATAAAGATAAATATTGAGAGTAGAACCGAGCAATATACAAGCAATGCTAACTAAAGCCGAATAAAGATTGTTTTTGAACTTGAAGATTGGATTTGGTTACATTTAAAAAAAAAAAAAAATTCGAGTAAAGAAAATTGAAGATTATGCCGCGTGAAGATTGGAATAGTTTATTCCCTCTTAGTGTCCCCAACCTCACCGATGAACCTAGGCAGGGCCAGCCTCCCCCACCCCATCCTTTTCTTCTCCTTTTTTATTTTAATATTTTCTTGTACTTATTTACTTTTCTACCCCTTAAATACTGAAGTGCCTCATTCAATTCAAGTATAATTTGGTACTTTTGGTTTGGTGAAAAGTCTAGTATGGTCTTTAATTCAACGAACCTCTCCTGTCGTCTGAATTTTCTTATTAAATTTCATTATCTTTATTAATTCTTCTTATTTTAATTTGATTTAAACTTATAACTTACAAATATTACTAATATTACTGAATAATGTTTAAATTTTAAATTTCTTTAATTTTTTGAAAGGATAGTATCAAACTATACCAAACATGTTCAATAATTATTCCATTATTTAAGTGATAATTGTAAACAACATTAGCCACCTCATTTATATTTGTCTTCGTATAAATGTGTTGTGAATTTTCATTGAAATATTTGTTGAAAGAAAACCAACGTGAAAAAGAAAACTCAAACAACACAAAATATAGACAGTTATTGATTTTGTTTTTGTTAATTACTATTTATGTGTTTTATGAAGAGTTTGTTTTGTATTTTATTATTCATATAAATATATACATATATTTGATGAGGAATTTGAGCTTGGGAAGTTCATCCAAGGAAGTAATGATGATGGCTCCTACAAACTTTCTTGGACTGCCCACATTATCCCCTCAATTAAAATCTAACACGTTTTATTTAAAAAAGTTAAAGCAGACGAAATTATGAAAACATTTTTTTTTTTTTTTTTGGAAAGTAAAAGTTATGGAAACACAAGCAGCATCAACCTTTTAGCTAAAAAAGAAAAAAAAGAAAAAAAAAAAAAAGGGGGCAGCGTCAACTTCTTTATCGCACTGCTACATTTCCTTAGTATCAATCAGTGTTTTAAATACTATTTTAAAAGGAAAAGCATAAGAGCATGCGTTTGGATTGTTGCGGGGTAAGTTCTAGAATGTTATGACATAAGCTTTTCATGTATTAAATTTTAATATATATATATTTAAATTGGTATAAAAGGAAAAGATTAAAAGTATAAAAAAATTTAATCTGTAAAATAAGCCAATTAAAATTTATATAAATATATAATTAATAAATAATAAAATATACACTTGTAATTTGTAAATAAAAAAAAACTAATTAAAAAAAAAAGACATTTCAATTAAGTTGATACCTTCAAACTATCCTCTCAAACTTAAAAATATATATATATATATATATATTTATATATAAATCAAATCCCTGTCTATCTACCTATCTATTTTTATATCAGCTGTTGACAATAATTTTTTCCGAATCAAACATGTAAATGATTCAATAATGAGCTAATATTATTTGATACTATTCTAATTTATAAATAATAGTTTCTAAAAAGATCAGATAAGCTTTTATAAAATAAATTAAATTATTTAACAATATCTGTAAAATCTTATGCCCCATTTCCTAAAGGGTCTGTCTCAGGCAAGGAAATAATTGGACAACCGGGAGAATTTACTTAGGATACTTAGTCAGAAAGCTAAGCTTGCTTGTTTCATATACCTTAAAAAACATTTTTTTGTGCACCTTACCTCGAGGGAAGTGCCGAGCGTGATCCCGAAAGATTTTGAAAAAAACACGGATTTTACAAGGCCCACCGAAACCCACCTCTCGAGGCGAGATTCACCACTTAAATTTTAGGGCATTGCACCTTTTAGATACACACGTCAAGAAATAGGCTTACACTTTTAGATATGTTTGTTGCTTTTCAAAGTCGAGGAATATGGTTTACTTAAACCTAATTTTTATATTAGTTTTTTATTTTGTAAAAAGCAAATCTTATCTCCATTTGGGTTTATAGATTATTATATTCAAATTAGAAAATGTATGTTCGTATTAAACATTTATTTATAAATTATTAATTTTAGACTGATATAAACTTTAATTGATTTATTTTTCAGTTTAAAAATTATTTATATTTTATATTTTTAATTTTATATCAATTTTAATATATATTTAATTATTAAAAAATAATTTTTTAATAAATTTGATAAAATTTCATAGGATATAATAACACAAAATAAATCCATATGATAATTTATAAATTTAGATTGATAATATTGTGTCGAATTTATATCTGTATCATCCAATAAAATCTAATAAATTAATAAATTTTAATAAATAAAATACGATAATACATGCTAAATTTATTAGATTCATTAAATAAAGATGTATTTATAATTATATAAATTTTATAATATTTAAATTATTTAATTTATTACTAAATATATATTATTCTTCTTTTTTAGTTTAAATTTTAAAAAAATCTTAAAACAAATTATAATCTTTATAATTTTTTTAAAAATATATTATTTTATTATTTAAAAACTAAATCAAATTTAAATTTTTAAATTTTTATTTATTTTTAATAGATTAGTAGATCAGATGATGAATTATATGATAATTGATCAAATGAGTTCGAATTTTTTTTTTTTCATACAAAAATTTAAAAAATTATGTTTAAATTAATTAAATTTTATACTAATACAGTATAATATTATACAAATATGATTTAATACTGTACAAATACAATTTAACAAAATCTCTTGTCCTGTGCTTTTACATTTATAAAGACTGCTATCAATTGGTCTTTCTGCTTTTTTCAATTTTCTAGTTGAACACCTTATATGACGTAAATTCCTCGGTACTGCATCAGCATTTTTGGTAATTTATGTTTTTCTTTAGGAATTTCCGCCTTCCCTATTTAACATATATGTTCAAAAATAAATAAATAAAATAGAATAAGACCATACTAGAACTGGTCATTTTATGTATTTTGTTTTCATTTCTTCATGAATTTGTTCCAAAAAATTTAAATATATACTGTTTACAAGGCAATTTAATTGATTGCTAATTAATAAATTTAATTAGTAAAAGATATAATAAATAAAAAATTAATAAACATACCAATTTGATATGCAAGTCAGTTCCCTATTTTCATCCTTACTGTTAACCTTTAAAATATTTTAAAAATTAAAATTTAAAAATATATTTAAAAAATATATAAATTTAATAAAATATTAAAATTTTATAATAAAAATTATATTTAAATTCATAAAGTGTAATGCATTTTTAAACTTTAATATTCACAACAATTCAATATATGATAAAGAACCTCTGGCCTGACATAAGAATTCCGACATGGTAGGTCTCAAGGCGTGTTTGACGCACTACACTACACAGGACGACAGTACTACACAAAATTTAAGCTAATTCATGTTTGACTGACCACCACGTTTCCCAAGGCACCTTAAATTAACCCTGCCCACCATCATTGTTCACAAAGTCCAGCACTATCTGAGCTAGGGGATGGGTGGGGTCACCCTGGGACAAAGTCTGATGGCATCAATTTTTCGGCACCCATTTTTCACCCTTTGCATTTATTTATTTATTTCAAAAACTGATTTTTTTTTTCTCAAACGAGAAGCAAAATTAAAATTTAAAATTTTGATATAAATAAAAATATAAAAAATTGAAAATATAAATTTTTTTATAAAAATATTAAAAAAATTAAATATCGATAAAAATTTATAAAAAATAGTAGAAGTTAATAAAATTTTATTTAATTAATCAATTATCAAATTAATTATAAAAAATATTAAAATATTAAATATATATTATATATTTTTTAATTAATTTAATTTATAATAAACGGTAATGAGAATAAATAAACAATTATTAATAAAAATATGCAAAAAAAAATATATTCGATAAAATTGTTTATTAATGGATGAGAACCCGTTTGTATCTGTTCAACCGACAATCCGTTGGGATGCAGATCCTATACAGATGAGGACCGGACCGGACCAATCACTAGTGCTCAAGCCAAGAGAATTAAAGACAATCTGGCTGGCTTTATACAAAGAGTTATTAATTCTCAAAAGGGCTTATCAATATCCGAAGATTTAAAATTTGTTTTAAACATCTAAGTGGTGGAAGTCAATATAGATCCGAATAGCTGTTTTAGTGCATTTATGGACTTCAGACAGTAAGAAATGGGTTCAACACTTCATGAACTTAATTGGTATCACTAAGAGGGAATGAAATCAAGTCAAAGCATAAGCACAAGCAACTAAGAAGGTTATTTGCACATGGAAGGGATTTTTGGCCGAAATTGCTGTATTTAGTGCTGCCTTTGCTGTATTTTGTTGATTTGGTATTTTCTCTTTGCTCCAATCAAGGATAACGTATGGGAATTATAATTAATCTTATTTGGCATCCTACATGACACATTGGATCTGATTTGAGGCCTTTACAAGCTAGAAATTAGTTAAAGATAGCTTAGTTGTCAAACTAGTCATTAGTTTCCTAATTTGAATTTGACTTTTTGTTTTAAAAAACTATCAGATATTTTGGTTTTTATTTAATTATTTGTTGAAAAAATTAACTTAGAAAAGTTGATATTTTATTATTTCAATCGTAAATTAATTAATTCCTAATTCAAAAATAAAGGAATTAATTAATATAATTTAGTTTAGGAAAGTAGTGTAAAAATCGCCAAGCAAGGTTTCCTATTCTCTGTGGCCAATTTTGACTAGTCTTTTAGGGTTTTATTTTATTTTTTTAAAATCTATTTATGGGCTTATTTTCAATGAGAAATCAGCTTACATATTATTCAGAAATTTATTTTGTAAGAAAGAATTCTCTTTATTCTCTTTGAACACTTAAAACACCATTAGATAATGAGTGTTTTAGTTTAACTTATCAATAAGACATTCATCGCCTATTGTTACATCTTTGATGTACCAAGATTTCTAGTCACAAGTTAATTAGGGGTTGAAGTGACCATAAAAATTTGAGCTTAATTTTTCTATTCGGACTAATATAATACGGGTTTAGGAGCAAGTCAACCTAAGTTTGTATCATTAACTAAGATAAAACAATTATTATAATTATATTATATTTTATAAATATCATCTCAATACTAATAAAACACTTAGGTGGCTGAAAATTGTTATTCTCTTCCTCATTCTCATTTTTAGATGTGAAATATGAAAAATAATTATTAAAGATATATCTCCTTTATATTTTTTCGTATAATTATTAATATGCCAACTATAAGAATTAATTTCTTCTTATTTTCGTTTTGAGATATAAAATATGAAAAGTGATTATTAAAAGATGTATTTCCTTAATAATTTTTCATGTAATTGTTAATATGTCAACCATAAGGATCTTGTATCAAATATGGCTATTCTTGAAGTTTAGTATAATGTATTCCATCATCTTTTTATTTTATTTGCTTAATGCTATTAATTTAAATGCTATCAATATCAATTCTATATAAAATTATATTTTCATGTTATTATTTTATATTATTATTTTTTATTCTTATATAGTCAACCATTAACTTATAATTATAAAATTATAATTAATCAATCTTATAAAAAATATATACCAAGTACATATATACTTTATTACTGAATAGTACCTATTAAGGTTATTCAATTCATTTCGCACCGTCTCATTTATATTATTGAATATTTAAAAGACAATTAATGGGTAAAAAATAAAAACTATCACTAAAGTTAATTTGGTAAAAAAAAAAAAATTAACAAAACATTAATAATATTTATGAAGTTTTTTGACAAAAATTTTAAAAAAATTTATAAGTATTTTTAAAATTATGCATGGAAATTAAATTTTTAAAATTTTGATGGATATTATGGATTTTTTTAATAAAACTGTTTAAGATTTTATATGGATATTTTGATGGAAATTTTTATTGAAATTCACATGAAATGTCAGATGTTGAAAATTTTTGATGAATATTATAGAAATTTTAATCATTTCCATTTGCGATAGAAATTTTAATCATTTCCATTTGTGATCTAAATTTCATTTTGATCCCATAAAAAAATAAAAATTTTGATATTTAAAATTTTAAGTGGGGCGTTGCATTTTATTTTCCATTTCATATTCTCCTTTTTCTTTTTCTTTTTTTCCTCAAAAGCTGCACTGCCTCCCCGCGCCCCCCCCCCCCCCCCCCCCCCCCCCCCCCCCCTCTCCCTTTGTTTTCATTTTCATTTTCATTTTCTTTTTGTTTTCTTTTATAACTTTTAGTATCTTAAGAGTAATGTTGTTATTTAAACAAATTAACCATAATCCCTTTTTTGATTTTGTAAGTCATTTTTTCATAAACAGAAAGAAGTATAGGAATGAAAAAAAGGAAATGAATACAAAAAAATAAAAGGTCATTTTTATTCTTTTTTTCTTATATCCATTTTTATATCGATACAATTTGTGTCATAATTCATAAATTAATGTAATATATAATTCCTTTTCATAAGTGAAAATGATGGGTTATTGATCTTTTTACAAGAAGTATTTTATTGAAGAATCAAGTTATTACTCAACAAAGAAAAATTTAAACGATTATGAAATTTTTTGAAGAAAGGCTGAAATCAATTCAGAAGTATTTTTTATTTATTATTAATTTAATTTATAAATTTATTAAATTAATAATAAATTGAATTCTTTATTATTTACTATTAATTATTAATATTAATTATTTTTTTATTAAAAATTATTATAACATAGCAAACATAATTTAATTGGTCTAATTTCGGACCGTATGATAGATTTGAATCTCTTTATCATAAAGAGATTGGTTGTTCCTAACACTGCTGCAGCTTAATTGTTATTTGAACAAGCAAAAGTTATGTCTTGGATAGCATTGTACAATTATAGCTTTGATCACTGTTGACCATTCTAGAGGTGTATTTGGTACTACTTTCTTGATTGCAGCAACATCAATGTCACCAGCATATCGTCAATTACTAGCGCCTATGATTCGAATACACATTGATTCTCAGGCTCTGCTGTTATTCGCTACATTCAAATGGCTTTGGGGTTGAATATCTTTTTATCAACCGCATGTATAAGCTTACACTAACCGGTCAATTTGGGATCTAACTGCACCAAATAATGTACAACATTAAAAACAAATAAATACAATACAATACAATATAGGTCAATATAGTGTAACAAAATTAATACAGTATAGTCCTGCACACAAAATGTGCCATCAATTCCCTAATTCAATCTTACAATAAGGAAAAATGACCAATTTAATATCATGTTATAATTTGGTATCAACAAGAAATCATAATAAAGCCATTTAACCAAATATGTCTCCCTTAGCGTCTAAACTTGAACTTCAACAGATACTAGAAGGTTTAGTATTTGTCTTTGAGTTGGGCATTGACATCAATACAATTGAAGTGGCTAATTTTATATTATATGTATATGTATATATATATATATATATATAAAGGAGAATGACTTTAGGATATTACTATAGTACATGGGTTGTTTGATAATGTATCGATATGTAGGATTTTGAGAGCGATATGTGACAAAAATTATGGGCTTTTAAGGTTGTAACTAGTAAATAGTGGTAAAAGGTTGTTATGTGTGATCATGAAACAAAAAGTGATCAAATAAAATATAGTAAGTGGTTGAAAATTCACTAAGAAAAAGTATATACGTACTATCATCAAATCTAAATGTAATACTAGAAATTATAATAGTGAACACAAAATTGCATGCAAACAAAATGTAACTAGTTTTTATCACCATTAAAGCATAGTAATCACAATATAATAACAATCAAAATTGATTAAGAATTCAATGTATATGATCATCATTTCTAAATGTAACACTAGAAAATATAATAGTGATCACAAAATTATAACAGATGAAACATGAATAGTTTTTATTACCATTAAGGCATAGTAATTGCAATATAGTGGTGATCACCGTACTATACACTATGTCGCATGTGCACATCATAACGATTTCATTTAAAACATAACATATGATTGTCTTTTTTATACGTGACACTAAGATATATAAATAGTGATTATAGAACCATATAGTGCATATTCTGATGATCAATTCCGAGAAATACACTAAATTTGAAATTTCAAACGGTATGATCAGAATTGACCAATTTGATCAAATTGGACTTTTAAATGAAATCAAGTTTAACTTTCTTTGGAGATGGAATTTGGCTTTGATTTTTGTATGGTGATACGAGTTTATAAACTGGCAGCATGCCTAATTTTCAAATATAGTTAAAAAGTTATGGTCCTAAAAAATTTTAAACATTAGTATTTTTATCTATGCTAAACTAGTTTTGAAATTTTGTCCGTTAGTAAACTAAAGGCCTATATGCTTGGGAAAGCATGCCTTCATTAAACAATTCAAAAAGTACGTGTTTCATCTTTGAAAAATCCCAAAAGTCCAACCATCTGTGACCCAATCGAATCCATTTTGTGACTTGTTGACTCGTTTTTTCACCGAGTCGGAGATTTTTTCCAATTGAATTGTTTCCAACCCAAATCCTTGAGCAGGCAGCTTCTTTATGTAAATATATAGTCATTTCTCAAAAACTTGTTTAATCTTTAACCTTGATAGCTAAATTTCCACCCTTTAATATTCATCACAAAGCTATCTCCAAAACTAGTCACATGCAAGTTACATGGCATGTTAATGAATTAGTATTAACCTTCAAGAGTCAACATTTAAGATCCACAAAAGGCTCCTCATGCTTGGGATGGCTTGGATTGGTGGAGGCACCAAATGAAGTGGGTGGGCAAGCCAAGCTTGCTGAATTTTACCTTTTGGAGACTTGATTTTAGCATGTACACCCTCTAAAATCAAGTAGGCATGCCAAGTTAGCTTCCATAGGGCTTTGTTCTCATACCTTTAGCTTAACTTTTAAGGAATCATTCCAAATAAGCTCAAAAACTTTAAATTTAGCAATTGGTCTTCAAAAGCCATAATTGGAGCTTTTCTTACAAAAGAAAAATAAAACATATAAAAAATAACCAAATGCGTGACAAATCAAATAAATAATTAAGCTTGTATACGCTAGATTAGTAAGTAAAATGCTCACTAATCACACCTTAAACTTAAACATTTGCTTATCCTTATGCAAATAACCACTTATTCAACTTCAAAAATAACTAAACTACTAAGCCAAAAACTAAAAAACTGAAATTTAAAACCAACATAAAAACATTTATTCAAACTTGAATTAAAAATCTATGATTATATGCTCAAATGCCATGTATTGTTCTCACTCTCATTCCTATTTCTTTCACTCTTAACTAACTTCTCTTTCTTAAGAAACTCTACTACTTAAGCTTCCATTCAATCTCTAAAAAGCTATGATTTTGCATCTTTTTTAGAAAAACTCTTACCAATATCCTCACAAAATTCATGTGCTCTTTTAATAACAAATCCAAAAACTTAATAAAAAATAAAGGTTTTTTTTTTTTTTTTTTTTCTCTCTCTCTCTTTTTTTTTTTTTTTTTTTTTGATGAAATGTCATTAGACAAGATTTTCTTTACTCAAGATTTATCACCACTTACCCACTTTGAATATTTCTTACTCAAAACGAAAATATACAAAGTTGCAAACCAAAGCCTAACAATCAACCCAAACTTCCTCCCCCAAACTTACTTCAAACTCGATCCTAAAAAATATTTCACAAGCATATATTCATAAGACTTTAATAAAAAGCTTTCTTAAACACATCCTAAGGTATGATAAAATAAACATTTAAAATTCATAAAGGCAAGGGAATTTAAGTTAACAAAAAACAAAAAGCTCTAATTATGTAATTAAATACATCTTAAAATGGCTCAAAATAGGTGCTAGCGGTATATAAATATTAAGGATAGCTTGAGTGATTTAATCATATCAATAACATATTTCTAGTTTTTTGCCTTGAATATCGATTACGAAAGTTCTAGATCTCAAACCAAAAAAAATATATCCTAACTAATGCAAATCTTCTTCAAAAAGCAATTAAAATCATGTAAATTTTGTTATGCGCTAAAAATTTATGAAAGTAAAACATGAGAATATATTTTCGATTTTTGAATCGATAAAACACAATTTCATTATCAAAGAAATCACAAATATCATATCATACTTTTATGATTGACCAATCAAACTATCTTCAAAAAACAAAAACAACTCAAGACTACTAAGGAAAATGGAAATATTTTTAGAATTTTAGAATTTTTCGAAAACAAAGAAACAAATCAACAAACTCTCAAAAATAGTTTTTTTGATTTTCTTAAATTTTTTTTTCACTTTTTAGATTTTTATATTTTTCCAAAAGCATAAACAAAATATTTTTGATGTGGAAATGTTACAACTGGACTCTTTGAGATTTGCACTATTACAATTTCATCCCTCAAATTTTAAAAATTACAACTAACACCCCTAAAGGTGTGCATATAATATTATTTCGAGGAATATGAATAAAACAATAGAAGAGAAGATAGTAATTTTTTAAAATCTAAGGGGATTTTGATGATATTTTTGAAACCATAAGGACTAATTTGTCTTTTAGATCAAACCTCAAGGGAGGTGTATGAAGTTCAACCTTTTGATTTTTTAAAAATTTTTAAAACTAAAATCTTAGAAACGAAAAATTTGAAGCAAAAAACAACAAGACTAACATCAACATCGAATGGAAACTTCCATTAACCAGAAAAACAATTTTAACAAACAGCAAAATCAATGATTAATGAATATCAACACCAGTCATCGACATAATTCATCAAATTTAAATATCCAAAATCAAAGTCTAAAAATCATGTAAACATAAAGCAAAGAGCTAAAGGAAATGGAAAGATAAATATCAAGGAGCAAGATAAATGAAAGTTAACATTACAAACCAACTCCAAATAAGCAAATTCTTTCCTGAAACTTAAATTTAAACATTATCCCCAGTGGTCCAAATAAAAATATACAATAAAAGGGATAAAAGAAGAAGAAAAAAAAAACTTACTTAAGGGTGAGGGACCTATTTGGAGTCATCATCATCCTCATTTTCATCCTCTTTGCCATAATAGTAGTACTCATATGAGTCACTATCATCATCATCAACATCGTTTTCTTCAACAACATTTTTTCCTTGATCATTGCTCAAATCTCCTTGCTCAATTTCGTGCAATGGTGGGAATGTGTGAAGAAAACTTTTTGGATAAGATAAAATAGGGTCTTTTGAGTCTGCATTCTAGCTAAACTCTACACTTGATTTTTAATAGAATTAAGAAAATTCATTTAATAAGCATTAAGCTCCAAAACTAGATTTTGCATTTCCATAATAACATCTTACATCCCTATCATCATCTTATTTTGTTCCGTCAAATATCTATGCACATCATCCTTAGAAAAACAACTCATGAGACAAATCAAACTCATCATATCTTATTGGAAACAACCCTTGCATGAAAACTTTGTTTTTTGCATTCCAGATGGGAAATTGCTCGGATTGCTCTGAGTTTATTCCAATCTTCATATCTTTTGGCACCTCCTCTTTTAACAAAGATCATAAAGGCAAAGTCATGGCTTCAAGCTCACCACCTATCCACATCTAGCAATTTCTAATGGTGGTAACATTAACCAATGCCTTCTTCTCAATGGGCTTTTTAAATGAATCAATCAAAGATGGATGGATAAGGCTAAAAATCTTATTCTTCTTAGTGCAAGCAAGAATGGAATCACAATAACCTTTTTAACATTAGTGCTCATGCCCAAATAAATAGAATAGATAAGCTTGGCTTATGACATTGTTATCTCATTTTCATGGGTGGTAGGTAGAAGATTTGAACAAATGAATTTGTTCCATGCCTTAGCATATCTATTCAATCTATTCTCCAAAAAAATTTTCTTTCGATAACTTTGATCTTCGACATTTGTAAATTTAGTTTCAAGAACACATATCTTGGATCGAATCATATCATAGTCAAATTTATTGATCAAGAAATCAAAGAACTCCTCATTTTCCAGTGGTGTAATCTCGTAGTATTCATTAATGGCAACACTAGAAAAAAGAGACAATTCCTCCCTTAACTTTCACTCTACGGCCTTTTTGCTCAATTACATTGGTATAAAATTCTCTAACCAACATGGCAGCCATAGTCTCCGACTCTTGAGTTAGCCATTCCCAACATCTATCTAAGATCATATTTTCAATATTACCAACATGCTCACTTTCATCTAAAGGTCTATTTTTGTTTAATTCTTCAAAAGGCTTCAATGCCCTCTCCATAACCATAGCTTCTTCTTAGGTATCAAAAATGAATTGTACCTCTCTTCCGCTTTAATAGTAATAAACTTCTCATTGTGTTTCTTAATATGACTTGGAAGGTTTGGATTATCTTTCCTCCTCTTAGTTTTAGGATCAATTGTTGCTCACTTGAACTAACTTTCCTCACCATTATCCAGAACAAAGCAAACTAATTAAGAAATACTCCTTCACTTCAAAAACCAGCAAATGAACTCAAGTATTTCCAAATACTTCAAGAAACTAAATTAAACGTTTATCCAATGCCTCCTAGGCACAAATTTTTAACCACTTCAACAAAGCAATTTCAACTCTTAAAGATAAGTCGAAAACTAAAATTGAAGGTAGAAAATGAAATTAAAGCACAAACAAGTCCAAAATCAACACGAATAACCAACACCCAATCCAAATTAACCAATAAAAAGACATGCTCCACCTTAACAAGTAAATTTGGCACCTACTACCAAGAAATTTAAAACTCCAACCGAAAACCAACTTCATCTTTAATTCAATTAACTTAAAGCTTGGAAAGAATCACTTACTTAATAATTTTAAGTTAAAGAAGCTTCAAAAGTCCCAAAATTATGATTACTCAAAGCTCTTCCAAGTAGAAATGATGAACTCTCCAAGCTAGAAAAAATTTGATGAAAACTTGACAAATGCTTGTAATTCTTGGAAAATTTTGAATTAATATTGAATTCTTTAAATATAAGGCCAAGAAATTTGATTTAGAAAGTTAAAATCAAGTATGACAAAAGTGGGTAATGATATTTAGATGTAGAGGAATGGTGGAAAAAAAAAAAAATTAGAAGAAAAGAAGACGAGATGAAGCAAAGAGAGAACGAGAGAGTATAAGTGGCTGTTTGGCTTTTTAGAGCAACAAAATAGCACAGGCACCTATTTTTGATTGGTGGACATGCCTTCAAGCCTCCCAAGTTCTGATGCACTCTCAAAATGGCATGGGCACGTAAAAAAAAAAAAAAAAAAAGGGACATGTCACAAAATTGGTCTACAAGCTAGAAACGGGACCAAATTGGCATGTCCACCTCTTTGAAATGGGTGGGCATGCCACACAAACTGAATTTCCAGCTGCTTGGAACAAAAATTTACGTGTTTAACACTCTTTCTTGTACAAACTTGTCCGAAGCAACACTTTTTGCACTTGTATTTGCTAAACTTCTCAAACAAACTTATAAAACTTATAAACCATTTTTCTTAGCAAATTCCCATTCTCACAATCTTAGAATACTCAAAAAATTCATTGAAATAGCTTCCAAATTATTAAAACTACAAATAAAGAAAAACAACATTTTGCGATAAACTAAAAACTTGAAAAAAGAAAAAATCAAAATGCAAACATTACTTAAACTCGAAGAAAATCTCAAAACTAAACCAAAATTAAAAAAAATTACTTAAAAATAGAAATTAAGGATTAAGAAATTTGAGTTGCTTCACAATAAGTGCTTGGTTTAATGTCTTTGGCTAGACTAAGTCGAGCAATGGGTTCAAAGCAACCAAAGAAAACCCCATGCTAGCTAAAAATCTAACTCAATATTGATCAACCATTGTCTTTACTTTTCTTAGACAAAACAAAAAATAAACCACCATTGTGGCCTTCAGGCTCTAAATATCCCAAAGAAAACATATTCTTGATCACAAAGCTCTCCAAAGTTGCTCCCGAATCACTAATCACTAATAACTCAAACTTTTAAACCCAAAATAAACTTAGGATTCAAGCACTTCTTCTTCTTTTTCTTTCTTTTATAGATTCTCTTCTTAAGCAAAACTCCACAAAAAATCTTGAACTTCTAAATAGGAAACTTCTTGTTACACAATTTTATAATAGATTCATCCAAAGCTATTTGAATAATCTCACTAGGGCTCATCTTATGAAAAACCGACTTCCCTTCAATCTTATCATAGAATTATATTTTTTCTAGAAAATTCATATTATGCTTAGTATCGAACTTCATTTTATCTTTGTCAACCCTCAAAGTAAGATTTCCACTTTAAATATCAGTCAAAGCTTTACACATGGCTAAAAATGACATACCAAATGATACGAACCTAGATCGACTTGCTCCTAAACCCGAATTAAAATAGATTGAAATTAAGTTTAGATTCTAATGGCCATCTTGACCTCTAATCAATTTGTGAATAGAAACCTTGGTACATGTCAAAGACACCACAATAGGTTATGGATTGTCCTATTTTCTAAAACAAAAGTCAAATTTCAGATTTGGAAAGTATTTGACTAGCTTTCCAAATAAGCTATCTTTGTCCAATAACCGGCTAGTTTAAGCTCCAAAGCAGATTCAATATGCCATGTAGGATGCCTAATAGGATTAGAACTGGTCCCAAAATGTTGCCATTGATTGGAATGATCAAAGCTTTTTGGATTGCTAGAAAATTCCTTCCCAGCACCAAAATAAGCAAAACCAGCCATGTTGAAGCTTGTGTACCTTCATACATGCTTGAACACTCTTGCCACTTCCTTGACATGATTTTGTGACTCCTTAGAAAGCTCAAGCATGTTTATAAACTTATAAATTGGTCCTTTGCTAGCCAAAGTACTTTAATGCATCAAAACATCTTCCCAGATCCATTTCTGCCTTCGAAACCTAGATGCTCAGCATGGGCTTAGAATCTTCTAATATTATCATGCCTTCTTGAGATTTAATTACTCTTTGTATGCAGCTAACAAGATTTTCCTTAAACCTCCTAGCTTGAGCTTAAGTAATTGGCTTTGTCTTCAGTTGCATAGGATCAGCACCCCAACGTGTAATTAATTGTACAGGTTTGGGCATGTTTTCATCACCTAAGATAATATGCACATCTTTATTAATCTTCATATCCAAGACGACAAAATCAAGTGGGAAGACAAATTTACCAACTTTCACCAATACATTGTCAACAACACCATGTTTGGAAAAAAGATTGATTTGCTATTTGGAGAGTAATATCGGTTGGCTTCACATTCTAAAACCAAGTTTGTTAAAGATAGAGAGCGACATGATTAATACTTGAACTGAGATCACACAAAGTTCTATTGAACTTTAAATCACCAATGGTACAAGGAATCGTAAATCTCCCTACATCTATAAGCTTTTTAGGTAGCTCTTTCCTGAGAATTGAACTACACTCCTCCATCAAAGAAATAGTTTCATTCTCTTCTAACTTTCTTTTCTTGGACATAATCTGCTTAAAAAAATTTGTGCAATTAGGCAACCATTGCAACTTCTCAACATAAGTATATTGGCTTGAATATTCTTAAAAACATCCAAAAACTTTGGAAAATTGGCCATTCAACTTCTTTTTAAACATTCGTTAAGGATAATGTAAAGGTGAAGTAACAAGAGGTTTATAAAAAAAAAAGAAATAAGATCTAGGACAACCATAGAATTAGGCTTTAAAGACTTGTCATCCTTAGGCACCTCTTTCTCAACTACAATCTCCTTATAAAAAACATTACCACCTTGCTCAACATCATCATAAGCCTATTTCTTAACAAAGTCAATCACATCATCTTTCATAGACTTAGAATTTTAACAAGAATTCTTTCCAAAATCGATAGACTTGGAATCAATATTTTCAAACTTACACCTCCTTTAAGAACAAAAAAATTCCTACCAACTATACCAATACTTTTTTTCTCAACAACATTTCTCTTTTCAACAAAAGTTTTTCCATTGGAAGAAATTTCACCAACAAGAGATTTACAAAAAATACTTACCTCCTATGACTTAGGTAACATCAAAGACTCTTTAATCTTTCAACTTAATAGACAAGAATTACTTAAATTAGGCTTGTTATCACTTGGAAAAGTACCAATCAACTTCCCTTCCTTAGCTAGTTATCCCACTTAATGTTCTAGATTCTTTATTGCTACCCCAAAATTAGAACAATGAGCCTCACTATCATTTACACTTGCTTCATTCTTGTTAAATCTTCCTCTTGTCTTTACAAAAAATAAAGTAAATGAGTTCTTAAGCGATAACTTCTCTTCCTTAAGCTTAGAAAATTTTAGTGGTGGATTAGCAACATTCCTTTAGTTAGACTAAGAAAGATTCTCATGCCTCCTCAAGTTAGGTTATTGTAATTAGGTAAATTATTGGTAGGCCTAAAAACATAATTCCTATTTTAATTTGCTAGAAATTAACATTGCTCAATTGTTGCTTCACTTGGTGGACTAACAACTTGAGAAACATTCTCTGCTAGCTTAGAAACGTAATTAAAAAAGGTTCGTTGATGTTACAATGCATCCACTTTAGACGCCAAAGTATTGAAGGCATCTAACTCAAATACATCACCATGCTTCTTCAATTCTCTCTTTTTCGGCCAATTAGAAGAATTAGAAGTTAATTATTCCAACAACACGATAGTTTCCTTAATCATCTTCTTCATAAAAGGGCCTCCACTTTAGTTATCAGCATTGCATTTAGTTTGACCATGTAATATGTTATACACAATATCAATAAGAACCCAATCTTCTTAACCATTTTATGGACATCACCTCAACAAATTTTTAAATCTTTCCCATATCCCATCATAATCTTGTAAGTTGAATCGGTTAGTTTCACTCTTCATTCATGAAGACAAGGAAGGTGGAAAGAACTTATTCAAAAATTTCTCTGCCATTTCCTTTGTTATAGTGATAGAACTCGTTGTAAAGTATATAACTAATTAAAAGCTTTCTCTCTCAAAAAAAAAAAAAAGAAAAAGAAAAAGGAAACAATATCAACCAAATTGCATCATCTCTAAATTATTCATCATAACCATACATGTAACTTATGAAACTATAGCAAGATGAGTATATGGATCCTCACTAACAAAACCTGATACTTGGTTTTATTGCACCATTGTAATTAAAATGGGTTTCAACTCAAATTTTTTTGCAATAATAGGTTCCTTCTAAATTTGATTAATGAGCATTTATGCTCATTAATTTAGCTATCTAAGCTTAATTATTTACTTAATTTCTCAATTTTTAGTTATTTTTTATATGTTGCGTTCTCTACTTGTAGGAAAAACCTCAATTATGGTTTTTAAAGATTATTTGGTGAAAATTGAAATTTTAGAGCATAAAGAAGCATATTTTTTCAGAGTAAAAGATGAAGATTCGAGGTAAGGCCCTAAGATAACCATTTTTTACTTGTACACTCACTTTCAAGCATGCACATGCCACTTTGAGTCCTCAAAGAGAGAAAATTCGACAGCTATGGCGTGCCCACCTCCTACATTGAGTGGCTACGTTCTTTAGGGAGTGGAGAAAAGGATTGGCATGCCCAACTTCTATGATGGGAGCCCATGCCAATCAAGCTTTGTTCTACATGTGGGGAGCTGAATGGAATCTAAATATTGACTTTGGTTGATCATGACTAGGTCATTAAAGGGTCATGTGACTTGCATGTGACTATTTATGGAGACAGGTTTATGATTAAGGTTAAGAGGTTGAGATTAAAGCTAACTAGGGTAAATATTTGAGAAGCTCTTAGGACAAGGCTATATATCATACCAAAAGGAGACAAGAAAAATAGAACAATGAAGGGGGGACTATTAGAAAAACACCACATATTAAAGAGAGGGAAAACATTTCCAAAAGGAGAGGCTATAGGGGTTTTGAAGAGCCAAGGCTTTGGGTATGCTTGGAAAAGCTAACAATCTTGAAAATTCTCTTATCTTCTACCTTTTCTCTTAATTTTTCTTATTTTTTTAATAAAATTCTTGGATTTATTATTTGAAGATGATATGGGATTCTATTTTATATGGGAACTCATTAGTTAGTTATTGAAAAGAATGAAATTAAAATTATCAATTAAAGCATTCTTGGAGTAATCTAATTAAAATCTTAGTCCTAGATGTCTAATTTCTTGAATTACAAATATAATTAGAACATCCCATCCAACATCAGAATCACATGATCAAGCAGGAGATGTTCAATAAAGCACTCGTATCTAAAATCCACCAAATCTATAACCATGGTATAGTATGGTATACAGATAAATCCATAAACCAGTATCCAACTCATAAGCCAATTTATATATAATTAAACAAAATTATCCATATCCATTAGAATAAAATATTCCCACAAGTACCAACATCTATATATACATATATATATATATATATATATATATATATATATGTCAAAATACATTGTAAATGTAGTTCCATAAAAATAATATATCTATATCTATATATATATATATATGTCATAATATACTGTAAATGTAGTTCTATAAAAATAATCCTCATATTAGACCAAAAAAATGATGACTAAGATATTTTCCCATTGCATAAAGTAAATAGGCATAATATATATAGTAATCTAATATATAAATTTCCCAAAATCATATTTTGAAACTAATCATAACTCAACTCAAATCCCATGCAGGATTGCTACCAATATCAATTCTGCTACCTAGAAGACCACGAAAAACCAAACTATTCTCCTCACAATAGTAAAATTAAAAGGGTGTGTGTGTACACCCAAGATCCTAATTTCACCAAAACCTTAGAATCCTAAATCCCAAGGTAAAGAAATCCTAATTTCTTAAAATATTTGAAAACCAAAACCCTAAAAATTGGGTTTTTTTCATTGTAAAGTTCAATTAATGAAATTGACATTTCCAGTAAGTCCTATTAAATTCCAGTTACACTTTTATACCTTGAATTGGGTTATAGATTGTCCAATTATGATCAATTTTTTTATGATAAATATTTAATTTAACTAACAAATTTGAAAAGTACCCAAATGACATCGTAAACTTGCAAATTATAAACTATTGAAAATCCAAAAGGTAAAGATTCTAATGGTGCGCTCACATTGAATGGAAAATAACCAAAAACCATGCAATCCTGGATCTTTCAAAGTTGGGAGAATCTAGATAATTGGACACTGAATTTGGACTCAGTAGGGTTGAAATAAATGGGGAATGGTGGTCACTTGACCTGGGTTAGCCAATAAACTAGCCATATCAGAGTTTGCCTGAAGCTCCACCATTGGCAATGGAGTGGTAAGCGTCGATTAATCTTGAGGTGGCCAAGCTTTCTACCTAGTGTGTGTTGTGTATACCTACAAGAAAATGGCCAAATCTCAATGAGAAGGAAAACTACCACTATCTAAAAAACTCTCTGATTTTGATGCGTCGAATGCCCGTTGGGTGTGAAAATTTAGATGGTGGTTGAAAATCTTATGGCCTTCCTTCCTAGGTTGCAACTGTATTAAAAAAATGGTCGAGAATAGATCAATTAAAGTTAAGCTATGGTGGTGGATAGTGGTTTCAGGTGGTTTTCAACCGGTCTAGGATTTTACACAATTTTTGGGGTATCCTAGGGGTGTTTTGGTAATTTCAACCTTTTACGAGAGTTTTCAGACATGAAAAACACCTAGAGATAGATTTTTAGGCCATACATAGAGCTTGGGGTCTACTATAAGACAAAATCCACAAGTTTAGACACTATAAATTATACCACATTTGAAAATTGTTGTAGAACCATAACTTTTAATCTGTAACTAAAAAATAGACACATTGCCCATCTACAAACTCATATCGACAATAATAGAACCCATCCCGAGAACTGTCTTAGGAATTGCCGACTGACCCCAATTAGAGAAGTCCTACTGAGCAATTTTTAAGGAAAAGCACCATGGAACCTCACCTGAACCACAGATAGCCAATGCATGCATTATAAAATAATACTTTAATATATATAAATAAAGCTACAACAATATGCAAGTTATTGAATACAGTCAGCAACTACAACTAGTCATATTACAGGCCATGCTACAAATATATATATATATATAGATGCACATTGTAAAACAATACGAATAAGTCTAGATAGAAATAAGGGTAAATAAAAGAGATAAATATTGCTACTATTATGGAAAATAATGTATAACAAGTGATGCATGAGGTAGGCTGTATGTTAACTATCTGGACTTAGGGGATCGAATTTAAAAACAATAAAATATGAGATAATAATATCTCAGTGAATTGCATAGTATAATAATAAAATAATTATTTTATCTTTGTAAATCTTTGTAAATCTTTCTCTCTTTCGAAAAGTTCCTCTCGTACAAATCATTTCTTGAAACCTAACTTATACTTCTAATAGTATCATAAAACAAGCATTTTGTAATTAAAGAATTTAAAATATTATTAAATAACTGAAACATAAATTTAATGTTGGACAATAAACAATATAATCATATTCATAAAAATAATTATGAAAATGCATGAATCCATTGACATTTGTGTATAAGAAAGAAAAATATACAATGCAGTATACAACATACCTAGCATCGCTAAGCAGTGTAGATATCCCGAAAATCCTTCATATACTCACGGATACAGAGAAACCATCATCACAACCTTTTGCCATCCTAAAGGCATTGTGGCCATCCTATCATCTATGATCATGGGGAGTAGCATGCAATTTAATCATCATTCTAAGAGAGTGTCACATAATCTAATTATTATTCTCTTGTATCTCTACTATACATAGGATAACTAAACCTACACATGGCTAATAATATAGAACATAACCGTTAGTATTATATAGTACAACATTTAAAACAACATGTAGTTCACATAGACAATACTTTTTAAGATCATATTTTTCCCTTTTTCTCGACAAATACTATACCAGAAAAAATTTAATGCTTAAACCTAACCATTTTTTTAAAATATTCCAAATATTTCAAATCACCATTTCATGCCAAGGCAAATGTAACACCCCACAATCACTAACGGACCTACCACTCTGTGATGATATTTTCCTTAATTTAGCCACCGCACTCAGTATGCAGTTTTTTGTTCAGAGCTTCCCAAGAAGTCATTCATCCGTATATTGCTTTTGCCTAAGCATGCTTAACTTCAATGTTCTTTTGAATCTTGAAGCCAACCACTCTGAAAAGGTTCTGACATTATAAGAGTGACTATTATTAAATTTGTATCATCCCCCGATCTACCTCCAACCAATGTAGGATTAGACGCTAGCCTGTTAATGTCTGGTACTTGCTCACACTGGTCGTCACAAACCCCCCCCCCCCCCCCCCCCCCCCCCCCCCCCTTGAGGCCTTACATCTTCGTTGACACACTAACGACTGGGTATAGGCTCTGATGCCATTTATACAACTCCACTTCCACTAGAGGATCTATTACTCTTGGTGGATATTGTCCTTAATGATGAGAATCTGCTGGTACCCGTACAATAAATTACTCGCTGTGGTACTGATCCTTTACAAAAGAAGACGAGACCTATCACTAGGGCACAAGCTAGAATATTTAAGGACAATCTAGTTAGTTTCATCCAATGAGTGATTCAATCTCAAGAGAGCATGATAATACCCAAAGATTCAAAGCTTGTCTTGTGTATCTAAGTTACGAAGGCGGAAATAGACCCGGCAAGCTGTTTTAGTACTTTTTTGGACCCTGGGTAGCAAGGAATGGATTCAACACTTGATGAATTCAATTAATATTACTAAGAGGCCATGGAATCATATCAAGGCAGAAACAAAAGTATCCAAATTCAGTTTGTGCAAATAAGCTTTCTTTTTGGCCAAAAATACTCATTTTGGTGCTGGCTTTGACTTTTTTTGTTGATCAAGTAAGTTTGACTTATTTCAATAAAGGGGCAACATATGATAATCAATATTAATCCTATTTGGCATCCTACTTAGAGCTGATTTGGAGCCTAAACTAGTTGGTGATTGGATAAAGACAGCTTAGTTGTCAACTAGTCAACTACTTTTCTAATTTTAGATTAACCTTTTGTTTTAGGAAACTATTTTTTTATTATTTTGGTTTTTATTTGATTGTTTTCTGGAAAAATTAAATTAGGAAAGTTGATATTTTATTATTTCAATTATAAATTAATTAATCCAAATTGAATTACGAAAGGAAGTTGAAATTCGGCTACACTAGGAATTGTCTATGCTTGGCCGTTTTTGACCTAATCCTGTAGGGTTTTTATTTTGTTTTTGAAACCTATTTAAGGGCTGAATTTCTCAATAATATTATTTGTGAGAAAGAATTTCCTTTGTTCTATTTGAACACTTAAAACACTTAGTAGAAATCAAGTGTTTTAATTTGACTTACCAATAGGATATCCATCACCTATTGTGGCATCTTCATCATATACCAAGGTTTCTAATCACAAGTTGATTAAGGGTTGAGGTGACCATTAGAATCTGAATTTAATTGTGATTGGGGCTAATATAATACAGGTTTAGAAGTAAGTCGACCTAGGTTCGTATCATTTAGTATTAAAGCAGAATTTTGTTTAGGTTTGATCTATCTTATTTGCTTTATTTTGTTTTATGTTAAGCTGCAATTTTAACATTAGGTTAAGGTTGTTTCCTATCTATCCACGTTCTGCATATTAAAAAAAAAAAGATTTTTCTTCATAGCCGAATTTGTTCCTTGTTTAATCCAAATTTTTGCGCCCTAGTTTGTTACTTGTTTTGCATATTAGTTCTTAGTAATTTGGTTTATAGTTAATTTTTTTCCTTTCTGTTTTAATCTTAATTAGTTTCATTCAAATATTCAAAAAAAAAAAAAAAAGAAGTTTAAGAAGATATTGCATAAAACCTACAAATTTTTGCAATTTGTTTTTGTTGAAAGTTTGTCTCTGGTTTGGTTGAATTTTGGCATATGGAATTGCAATTTTGGTGTTAATTCTTGCTACTGGAGTTGTGATTATATTCAATGAGTGATGAAAGAAAAAAAAATCGAGGATTAAAAAAAAAATTGCTGAAAAAAAAAGGCCGGTTTGTGGAAGTTGAACAATCGAGTTTGGTTGGTGTGAAATTTCAATTGAGGTGTATTAAAGTTGCTGTTTGATAATTCTATCCTGTTGCTGGATATTTGAAATTTGAGTACTAAAATTGTTTGGATTAAAATTGGTTAAAGGAATTGAGATAAAGACTTGAATTACAAGAATTACAACCAATAACTACTCCATATTTTGTCGAATTGTTTCTTTTTCGTTGTTTGAATCTTTTTTTTTTTCAGATTTTATTCTCAAATTATTGATCTTTATTATTCTAATTTATCTCTCGTTAATTTTGAAATTTTACATTCTTAATTTTACCTTTGTTTTGGTTAGTTAAGCCAAAACTAGGTTTTATCAATTCACCAGGTATTTGCTTGTTTTAGTTGCTGTTTTGTTGATAAGTTTAATTAGAACATACTTGTGATCTAGTTGCTCTTTTAAGTGTATTTTAATAGAACTTTGAGATATTCTCATGAGTGGGAAAAGGCAAGAGAGTGTGAGCTCAAAAAAGGGTAAAAAGCCAAAACTAGTGTGCATACACGAGTGTCGAGACCTTGTTTGAGTGAAACACGTGAGGGAGTGAATTTGGTAAGAATTTTTGTATTATTTTTGCTAACATGACAGATTCAAGGACAAGAAAAGGAGATGGTTCATTAAGGAATCTAGAAGAGGAATCCATAGGGTTCAAGGGTGAATCTCGAGCAACGGGAAGTGGAGGTGAACCTACCGACATGATTGCTATCTTAGAATAACTCCAAAGGATGGATGCTCAGTTTGATCACCTAGATCAAAGAATGGACAGATTTGCGAACTCACAAGGTGGGCTAAATCTTAGGATGGATTTACATGGAGGCTGAGGACGAGGTCGAGGAGGCCGTGGACGTCCTAGGGTAGGATTTGAGGAAGATAATTTTGGAGACAATCTAGAGGAGGAGTACGATGAAATTTTTACACTCCAAGTAAGGAAAAACCATGGGAGGCAAGTTAGAGATGAGGATGATGGCCTTGGGAATGTTAAAGTGAATATCCCACCATTTTTGGAAAAAAGTGATTCGGAGACATACTTAGAGTGGGAGGAGCATATGGAGATGACATTTGATTGTCATAATTATTCCGAGGCAAAGAAGGTGAAATTGGTCGCTTTGGAATTTGGACATTATGTACTCCAATGGTGGAAAAATGAGTAAAGTACTCAAAGAAGAGTTGGAGATAAACCTATTACTACTTGGCAACAAATGAAAGGAGTCATGAGAAAGAGATTTGTACCAAGTCATTACCATAGGTTACTACATCAAAAGCTTCAATCATTGACACAAGGAAGTAGGACCGTGGAGGATTACTATAAAGAGATGGAGATCCTCATGATGAGGTTGAGCATGAATGAGAATCGTGAGGCAACCATGGCACGGTTTTTGAGTGGTTTGAATTGTGAGATAGCCAACCAAGTGGAGTTACAACAATATGTAGAATTAGAGGAGATGCTTCATGTAGCCATCAAGATTGAAAACCAATTCAAGAGGAGGGGTACAACCTTGAGGTTTGGAGGTGTTTCAAATAGTGGGAGGATTAATTCAAGTGTTTGGAGAAGCAATCCCATCTATGAAGCAAGAATGAAGCAAGGGGATGAGAGTACCAATCGGCCAAAGAGGAAGATTAAGGCCAAACCTCCACAAGCAACAAAGTTTGAAGGTAAATCTAATCCTAAACCTTCTACAACTTGTGACATTGTTTGTTTTAAGTGCCAGGATCGAGGACATGTTACCAATCAATCTTTGAATCAAAGAATAATGGTGCTGAAAGGCAATGGAAAGTTGCAGTCCAAAAGTGAAGAATCCAAGGGAGAGGTCGAATTTGTTGATGAAGAAATTGTGGATGAAGAGCAAGAAGAAGCCAAGACACTTAAAGCCTCAAAAGCTGAATTGAGCTTGGTTGCAAGGAGGGTTCTAATTGTATATAAAGATGAAGATCAAATCCTAAGAGAGAATATCTTTCATACGGAATGTGAAATTCAAGATAAACTTTGTTCTAATGTAATCGGTAATGTAGTAGTTGAGAAATTAGGATTAACAACTATTAAACATCTCGAACCATGTAAATTACAACGGCTTAATTATAGTGGAGAGATGAAAGTGAACAAACAAGCCAAGATAAAATTCAACATTGATAAATATGTGGATGTTATTTTATGTGATGTTGTTCCCATGCATGCTGGCCATATTTTATTGGGTAGGCCATTTTATTTGTGATTTTATTTTATCTTATGGAATTTTATTCAAATTTAACAAGTTGTTACTAAATTATTTTCAATGTTAATTTTTAATTTTTGAATTATTTGTATTTATTTGTATTTTACTTATTATTTATTTCCTTGATTTTTGGAGTATAGAAATTATGGGTTTTGTAAACATAGTTTTAAAAAATGAAACTTTTCCGACTAAGTGAAACTGTGAGGGTTTTGAGAGAAAATTTTTATTTTCACCTATTCATTTTTTTTAACTACTTATTAATTTATTTATTTAGTTATTATTATTATTTTTTTAATCGCCTTCATTTTGTTATACCTATATTATTATTTATGTAGTAGTTAGGATTACTCACTGGGATTATTAGTATCTCATATTTTTAAATCCGTTCTTCTAGGCCCAGGTTAGTAAATGTTGATTGTCCAAGAGCGAGCCCAACATCTTTGTTTGTTGCCAAATTCCAAGAAGCCTGTTTCTTTCTTTTTCTTCTTATTTTGTAATATTTTTTCCAATCTTGGTTTGTATTAAAATTCTCTATTTAATTGTAACCCTATGATGCTCTGTATACTGTATTGAAATATTACTTATTTAATATTACATCTGCTCCTTGTATTGTATTATTTTGAAGTGTTGAAATTTGTGAAATTATTTGTAGTAAGGTGGGAGGAATAAGATGGTGTTTTTAGAAGTGTGTTTTCTATGTAGAGAAATTTATGACTTATCCAACGCTTAGGAGAGATACTGCCGAATTTTCCATTAAAAGGTTTGATAATGTTTCCCAAAAATCAGAACTTGTATAGGGTTCCGATAAAGGATCTTGGATGGATACTGACAATACCTTTCAATAATACTGCAATATTCCCTTGGGTCAGGACATTGATAAAGAAATCCTATAAAAAAAAACTAAAACAAAGAGTAGATGAAAGAACATAAAGCAATCACCTTTTTTTCCTTTTCTCTTGCAGTTTTTTTTTTTTTAAGGCTTTTTCCTATTTTTTTCCAACCTCTTTTACTTTTTGTTTTCTCCTTGTATTTATAGAGGTGAGAGACTCTAGAAAAAAGACTTTGAATTTCAATTTGTATTTGAAATTCAATTTTAAACTTTGAAACTCAATTTTGTATTTTGAAAATCAATTTTTTATTTTGATTTTTTTTAAATAGATAAAGAATTTGATATGGAGTAACTGTTTTATCCAAATCTTTCACCTTATCCTATTTTTTTTTTTCCTTGAAAATTTTTTGTTCAACAAAAACAATAATGAAAAAAAAAAAACATAGATGAATTTAATCCAAAAAAAATTATTTGTTTTATTTTTTTTTCTCTTCTTTAAATCAAAATGCTTTTGTTAAATATATAAATCAAAATATTTGTTATCACAAGGATATTGGCAGCTATCTCCAATAAGGGGGAAAAAAGATAAAAATATAAACTGTTTTATCTCCAATTTTAAATTGATTTTACTAGAACCACACTTTAAAATATCCAAAATGTTCATAAAATTTTTAAGAAATTTCCATTTTTTTATACATTTAAAAAGAAAATTTAGCTCCCAAGTATAAGCAAATATAATTTGCATAATATCCATAGAATTTTTTTATATTTCTCCATAATTCCCATATAAATTTCCATCATAAACTTCATATCAAGTCGTTCACAATTTGGTTATAAAATTCATAATTTTCATGGAAATTTTTGAAATTTCTATAGAAATTTTAGAAATATCTATGATTTTTTGTTAAATTTTTTTATTAATTTTTTTTTATAAATATTATTAATGTTTCGTAAAACTTGTTGCCAAATTAATATTATTTATAGTTTTTTTTAATCTTTTAATTTTCTTCCAATAATTAGGCAAATAAAAAAAATTCACATTTACCAAACAATGTCCAAAATTATACTAAACAAATTTATCTATTATATTCTTAGAGAAAATTAGTATCGCAATTTATGGGTTTTCCTATCTATTATTATTTTTAATAATAAATTTAATACTTGTATAAATATTATAAAGTAGATAAAAATTGGAACGTAGACAATAATTGAAGATATACAAGAAATATATTTTCGGCAAATCAAAATTCAAAAATTTCGATATTGATTGTGTTTGATGCATGTAAATGTAACTCAAATATTCATATTGATGGTATATTAACAAGTATATGTGATATTATAAAAAAGATACATCTTTTAATAATTATTTCTTACATTTCATACTTAAAACGAAAATAAAAACGAATAATTCTCAACCACCCAAAAGTTCGTTATAGTATTGAAATGATACTTATAAAATATAATGTAATTATAACAATTATTCTATATATCTTAATTAATAATTATTAAATATATATATATATATATATTTTACATTTTTAATTAATAATAGTATATTTTTAACTATTAATGCTTATTATAATATAATATTAATTAATTGATTAATTAATAAAGCTAATATTCATTCAACATTTTTACAATTTTAATAGCCAATTTGATAATTAATTAATTGATTAATTAATAAAGCTAATATTAAAATTTTAATAAAAATTTTATTTTTTTAAATAAATTTTCTTTAATTTTTCTCATTTTTATGAGTTTTTATTAATATTTAATAATTTTTAATATTTTCATAGATATTTTCATATTTAAACCTTCGATATTTTTATTGATACTGAAATTTTAAATCTTAATTACAACATATAGCTAAACAAATCAGCTTTTATGTTTTTTCAGTATTGAAAGATTGATGGTCCATTTTGAAATTTTATGACAAAAATACATTAAAGCACACAAATATTATGCCAACAGCCGTTACGAAATTCTTTGTTTTTTTAAAAAATAAAAATAAAATAAAAAAGAAAAAAGCAAGGGTTATGAGAAAAAGGTGGAAACGGAGACTGGTTCGTGGGCGAGGAAGATGGAAGGCCTCCCATTCGGGCGCGCGTTTCGTAACGTATACTTGAGGATTAACCCATTGTTCTGGGGGAGAAAATCTTGCATGCAGCGGTGGTACCAGGTCAGCCGGTACCACTCCAACTCATTTCATGCCACGTGTCAAAAGTACCGTATCAGATCAATTTATCATCTCATTATCATCTTAATTATTTTTTTTAAGGATGAAATCTTTTTGCACGCGCTGGTTTATCTTTCTCACCCTGCCCTTCCAAGGCTTACAGATCCATTTATCTGCACATTTCAGCCTAAGCTGCAAATGCTTTAAAAGAATTAAAAGTTAAAAAAATAAAGAAAAATAGTATTATTAATCTTCTTTGATGTGCCTTTGTTTGATTGTTTGTCTTTTTTTTTTTTCCCATTAAAAATGCTTCACTTTTCTATGTCTGCATTAACATTTTTTGTTTTTGTGAAGCTTCACAGCTTAACTCTCTCTATCTCTCTGTGTATTTCTCTATATTCTCTGTTCTTCATTTTTTTTCCTTTTTGTTTTGGCTTTTTTAAAGTTTATATTTAAAAAAAAAAAAAAGCCCAAAAAGGAAGGGTTTGGTTGAGGTTCAGATCTAGTGAAGCTTAAGTTGTTTGAAGCTATGGCGACACCCAATCTGTATTTGTTTTTTGGCCTCTCAGCTTTAGAGAAACAAAACCAGCTTTCTTTTTTGTCCTTTTCATTTGAGCTTTGTTTTTGGAACCTTTGGTTGAATCTTGTATTTTCTTAGTTTTTTTGTTCTTCAAAAACCTACCATTACCATAATAGCCCATAACAATTTGGTGTTCTTCAATTTCTGAAGAAATTGACCAGGAGTGGAAGAGAGATCTATCAAAAAATGTTAGCTATAGGAGCCATACGGATGGAAGAAAGAAGTAGTAAAGCACGTGCAAAAGTTTTACATTTTCCAAAAAGAAAATTAATTGCGCTGATGAGCAGGTATGACATGGCATTTCTTACATATGGCATAAAATTACTTGAAGTGGTACTAAGTGAGCTGGTACCACCGCTGCATGCAAGATACCATATTATGTCCGTTCTGAACGGGTTATACAGGTGGGTCCATATTTCTTAAACGTAAGAGCAGGATAATTTTATTTAATCCTGTCTAAAAACATTTCTCAATTTTCTATCAAACACAAAAGTTTATAACCTTTTTTTTTTTTTCTTTTTTTTTCCTTTTTTCTTTCATCATGGCAGCACTTATGTGGAAAGACACATGAAATGCTTTTAATTGCTTACTCTATTAAACTTATCAATCCTGATGGCAAACTGCCTTTGGCAGCATAGTTAAGATGCGTTAAGACTGCTCTATTAATATGTTACACCGTAGTATATACGTATGCACTGCGAAGAGCCTTTTATTACTTCGTTACCCTCCTAAACTACCACCAATTTGACATTTTACCCCTCTAAACAAAATAAAATGATTAAAATTTGTTTTCACAATTTCCATATTTAATATTTATAATGTTCATTGTCAATTGGATCAAAGTGACACAAAAAATGAAAAACGCATATATAATAATTTAGGAGTTTAAATTGTAGGGAAAATTTTATTTGCACTCCTTCAATCATATTCAATTATAAATCTTACATATTCAATCACAAAAGACTGATTGTTAATCCCTTCAAATAACTATTCAAACTAACTGTTAAAAACTGATAAATGGGCAAATAGAAAACTAAAGAGATCTTAATAATGATTTTTTAAAAACATTGGATTTAAATGAAATAACGGCAAAACTAAAAAAGGTGTAAATGAAAATTTTAAAATGTATTTTACCCTAATATCTCATTTACATGTGTACTTTTCTAAATTTAGAAATTATCCAAATATCTTCTCACATTTATATTTATTTTAGTGTCACCCATTTTGTACATACTTATTTTGAAATTTCATAGTAAATTTTGAAATATTTCATAGGTGATATTTTTTGCAAAAATATTTTGTTTCTTTTTCATTTTTTTATTTTAATTGGGGATAGGGTTCTTTAATTGGGGATGGGGAGGTTTCGAGCTCGAGTCAGTGGCCATTACCATTGGGATGCTTATACCACGATCAATTTGTCACTTTATAAATATATATATATATATATATATATATATATATATATATATATATATATTTTTATCATTTACAATAATTTTCTCATATCCTAATGTTTAAATTCATAATTTTCTATGCATAGATATGGTGGCTTACCGATGGAGTCAGCCTTATTTAACATATAAATATATCTATTAAAATGATAAATTCTGTGTTTGAAATTGTATCTTATTATGTATAATAAAGTTTTTTTAATTATTGTTATTATTATTTATTTTTATTTTTTGGAATAACTGTATACCTAGTAATGTGAACGGATATTTCATAAACAGACTAATAATTACTAAAATAAATGCCATTAAACAACAAATATAAATAGGAAAAGTACTGTTCGACACAGCGAGAAAACTACATATACCCAATTTCTTCATTTAACGTACATGGCAAATAATAATATAATTTATATTCTAGTGGCACTACAACAAAATTTATCTGTAGTGATAATTTTTTTAGGGACTAAATTTGTTTTTGGAAATGACTTTTAGTGACACATTTTGACATCTGTCACAAAATTTCTGATATCTATTGTGTAACACTAGCAAAGTCTAATCATTTATGACAGGATATTGTTTTGTAGTGACAATTTTATAAATTTGTCGGAAATGAATCAGAATGACATTATTAATAGCTGCGATGAAATTTTGTCGCTACTAATTATTGAGGACATTTTAATTTATCTCTTGTGACAAATACACTTGTCGCTATTAAGGTTTTAATACAATTTTTTATCTACCGATTAATAAAAAGAACCTGCACTCTTCCATATCCCATTTTAATTTATTTGTTTTCCTATCTGAGAACCTTTGCTCTCTCATCTGACTATTCCAAATGGGATCCAAATGCGTGGCTCCCTATTCTTCTACTCTCTAGTCTCTTTCTTCAACTTCTTCTCCCATAGCCCTTGACCTCTGAATGAGGAATGCTGTCATTTGCGCTTGGAATTCATGTCTTTCTTGAGGTGGGATACATTTCGGAATTCCTTTTTGCTATTTCTCTGTCACCCACTTTACCAAATTTTGCATTAATTAGTTATATTTGTGCTTTTTTTCTTTTTTTTGACAATTTGATTCTTGGGTTTTGATTTTATCCTCTATAAGTAGGATTCTAATTCCCTTCTCTCTTTTTTTTCTTAAATTTTTTTTACCAATTTCATTTTGAAGTTTAATTTATTTTTCTGTTATCTTATTTGCTAATGGTGGGCTTTGGCAGCTATGCCTTAATCAAGGCCATTGGAACCAAGTCTCCTATTGATGATCAACAATGGCTTACTTATTGGGGTCTCTATTCAATGATTAATCTCTTTGAGCTTACATTAGCCAAGCTCATTGAATGGTAATTCTTTTTTTTTTTTTTGTTCCCTCTTTAAATTACTTACCATTGTATCTTTATTACAATGTAGACTTTCATTGTGCCTTTAAGCTAATTCTCATGTCCTGCGTTTCCAAGGATGTCTTTATATATTTAACATATAAAAAACTTGTTTGGTAGTTGTATTCTTTCCTCTTTACACCCCCCCCCCTCCTAGGCTTGGTACTTAGAGTTTTATAGAAAGTGGACTTATTTGTAGCTTTGTTGATATATAAGCCTGATTTCCATTCAAGATGTGACGATCAATGTAGGCAGGTACAAGAGACACTGTAATGATAGTAACTCTCATCATGCCAAGGCTTTTTCAAAACAGTTAGCTTTGCAAAGATAGGTGACCTCTTAAGAAACTTTAATTATAAAACCCCATATTGAGTGTGGTGCTAAATTGGAGACAAATATTAGCAAAGAATGACAAGTCTACAAGTTGAGGCAAAGTGTTACAAATGGTATCAGAGCATGTACCCTGTCAGTGAGATTGCTAGACTCCAAAAGGGGTGGACTATCACGACCAGTGTGGGCAATGCAAAAGGCATTGGCAAGCTACCTAATGTCCATTCTCAAATAGGAGATGATTCAAATGTAATGATGGTCACTCTCATTACACGAGGCCTTTCCAGATGGTTAGCTTTAGGGTTTGAAAGAACTCTGAACTTACGCATGCTCAGGCAAGAGTAATTTAAGGATAGGTGACCTTATAAAAAGCTCTATGGATGACCTCCTGGGAAGCTCTAAACAAAAGTCCCATATCAACTAGATGACTAAATTAAAGATAATATCAGTAAAGAGTGATAGGTCAGAGATTTGCTAGTAAAGGTGAGATCTTACATAAGAGATGTTTGACATAGAAAATGATTCTTGTTTGTGGAAATGGTTGCTTATTTAGAAATGTTATACTTACTTTTACATAGCGCATTATGACATTGGTGCTCTATTTCAGAGTCTGTCTTCGTCAACATCTTTTTAAGGTAGCCACAAGATGAAATGCTAGTGGACTTGTTATTCACCTCTATCAATATAAAACTTGTAGGTTTATATTATTGAGATTTCATTCCAATGTTCTTCTTCTTTTTTTTTTTTTTTTGGGGCAATTGTGAAGATATTTCTAGTTTTGATCCTTTTTCACCGTTTCCTATATGTTGAATGAGTTTTTTCAAAAGCGTGTCTTGAAAAATTTTCCAGTATTTCTGTAATTTGTAGTCTGTCTAAATAATTAGGCCTAAACATTAAAAGGTGCTGGTTGTTGGTCCAAACTTGGATTTATATTTTTTAGCCTTTCACTAAATGTGACGTAGTATATTTACAAGTAGTTTAAACACTATAGAAGGTTTTAGCATATGATGCAGGGTGCATCTAATTAAGCATTAGTGCCTTTTTTCTTTTTTTTCTCTTAAACATTCTTATTATCTTATATTTTATTCACTTGCTTAGCAAATGTATAGAAGCTGGATAGATCTTCACAATAGTTTGAGTGCGAAATATGCAGCTGGTGTTAGGTCATTTATTGAAGTTGCTTAAAATCATGTTGATCGTGATGGCAATATACATTGTCCGTGGCAAGAATGTGTTAATAAATTAGAAAACCCATCAAGGATGTTGAAACTCATTTGTGATAAGGATGTAGGTGGGTTGTCATTCACACAAAATCAGCCAACAGAAAAGGAAGGTAGTATTCGTGGAATTCAACCATCAGACAAGGAAAGAAGTAATATTGAAGAAGTCAAATGAGGAAAGGATTTGTTCGAAAGGATCTCATAAGACATACTGGTACTGGCTAACTTGCTATGCAAGGAATCTTATATCCGTTAGTTGACTTGCGACACGAGGAATTTTGTTTGTATAAAGTAACTCTTTAAAGGCCTTTATTAACTTTCCCTTTGAATTATATTTCTTCTATATAAGTACCATTGCTTTCATCCGTGTATGGGTGTGAATCACATTTACATAAAATACAAAACTATTCTTTGTTTTCTTCATGGTATCAGAGCTTTCAAATTCCAAGGTAGAATGAAACCACTTCTCAAACCAGAATCCCTTCAAAATCACCTGCAAATCTTCAAACAAAACTAGTTATCACAATTCAAGCCTTTTATCAGTGTTCTAGCTTAGTTTCTGTGAAACTGAACAACTTAAATTTTCTCCTCTGGCATTCACAAATACTCCCATTGGTTCGAAGTCTTGGGATCTCACATCATCTCACCAATCCTGAACCATCGTATGAATTTTTGTTGGATGAAAAGGAGGTTCTGGTGTTTAATCCAAATCATAACAACTGGATTAGCAATGATGGGTTACTAACAACTTAGGTACTTAGTGCAATTTCTGATGATATTTTGAAATTGAAAATGGGAATAGACAATGCCTATTTTCTTTGGAAATCAATAGAAGATCAACTACTACCTACAACTAAGGAGCAAGAGCATTTTCTCAAGAACTAGTTACTAAGGAGCAAGAGCGTCTTCTTAAGAACTGGTTCGCCTCCATGAAAAAGAGATCTTCTTCAATCGATGAATATCAACGTAAGTTTAAACAGGTTTGTGATAATCTTAGTGCTATTAATGCTCTTGTTTCAAATATGGACAAGGTGTTTTCTTTCGCTAAAGGACTTGGACCAAGTTATAAGGATTTTAAGATAGCTATGCTTACAAAACCACCTTATCCTTCATTTAATCAATTTGTTCTGGCTTTACAAAGTCACGAACAAATGACTGAAAACAAAACTGAAACAAGCAAACAAAAGTTAGATCAAAATCAAGCTTTCTTTGGACAACAAGGTAGAAGGAAAGGACGTGGAAATCAAGCTAGCAGATTCAATTCAAAAGGGAAAGGTTTTACACCAACAGGATGGTACACTTGAAATTTTACACCAGCAGGAAGGTACACTAGAAACACAGATAAAAAGAAACCATAACAACAATCATTCAATGATTACGGCATGAATAATAAACCTAAAGGTAAAGTTTTCTGTCAAATATGTGATAAACCAAATCATATTGCTATAGATTACTGGCATAATTTGATGATCCCTACATTGAAAAGGAGGTTCCAGAAGCACTGGCAACTCTCAAAATCACAAAGAATGATGAATTTTTTTATGTAGACTCAGGTGCAACAACACACATGACTAACAATGTTGGTAAGATCCATAGTTCATCTCCTCATATAGGTAACGAAAATATATATGTTGGAAATGGACATGGACTCTTGATAACTCATATTGGTTTAAATCGATTAAAACAAATAAAGGAGTTTTAAAACTCAAAAATGTTTTAGTATTCATGAGTTGAAAAAGAACATTTTATCTGTTAGTTAACTGACTAAAGATAATGATTGTGTTTTGAGTTTTCTTCTAACGATTTTATTATAAAGGATTGCAGCAACAAAATCTTAGCAACCGGCTATAAGAAGGGAAGGCTCTACATCCTTGATGGAGAAGAACATCAAGCTTTAAACACAATAAATGCATCTTCAGATACTTGGCATCAAAGAATGGGGCACCCAGATTACAAGTTTTTAAGAATTTTATAGTCAAAAGACATTATTAATGTTTCTAGTTGGATAATAAATTCAAATTTGTGAAAGTTGTCAATTAGGCGAAAATTACAGACTCATTTTTGGTTTGTCAAATAAAATTTCCAAGTTTCCTTTGGAAAAGGTTCACTATGATTTATGACGACCTGCCCCAACAATTTTCTCTCAAAATATTCGATTCTATACTATGTTTGTTGATGATTTTTCCATGTATACATGGCTGTATCCTTTAAGGAAGAAATCTGACTTCTTTGAGTGTTTTCTTAAGTTTCAAAGATTAGTAGAAAATTAACATGATCACCACATAAAGATTTTTCAAAGCGACAATGGAATGTTGCATTAAATGTCTTGTCCAGGAACACCTGTACAGGATGAAGTTGCAGAGAGGAAACATAGAAGCATAGTCAAAATGGGACTTACTATGGTGTTCCATGCTAATGTTCCAATGAAACTACGGGTTGAAGCTTTTTTAACTACAACCTACCTCTTAAATCGTTTGCCTACAAATGCTTTGAAAAATGAGACTTCTTCCTTTCATTTATTTAATAAATATTCTGACTATGCATATTTGAAAATTTTTGGTTGAAGATGTTACCTTATCTATGAGACTATGGCAGAAATAATTTTTCAAGAAAAACACTACCATGTGTGTTTGTTGGTTACAATTCTTTGCATAAAGGTTTTAGATGTTTGCATCCTCTTACAAATCGCATTTATATTTCTAGACATGTGGTTTTGATGAAACAAATTTACCTTATTAGTTTTCTGAGAAAACCATGCCTAGACAAATTGAACTAATAAATTTTCCTGAGAATTAAAATTAATTGCAGCATCAAGTGTTCAAGGCTACTGCAACAACCAAAACTACATCGGGAATGAATAGTTCTTTAGCATCTAATGAGTGTGTTTGTGCAGAATCGTTTGAGCATCAAGAGATAACCTTAATAGAATCTATCTCCACTACAACTCCTATTGAACCAGCGGTGAAGTATACTAGTCCTACAGTCAAGCTTAAGCAAACTTCTAAAGGAAATTTAGAAAGCATTCCAAATGCTGAAAGCACAATAGAAAACAAATTTTCCATTCACAACCCTGAAGGTATACATAATAACATTTTTGTTGACTTGCAAATACCTGCCACTAAATCAACAAGTACTCAACCAGCAGCAAACACACATCCCATGATAATAAGGTGAAAATTATAAACAAATCCAGATTTGGCATCTCAAATGGCTTTGTTGGCAACAAATACATAAACTCATTCTTTAAAAACAGCTTTAAAGAGTCCTCATTTGCTTGCAGCTATGCATGAAGAGATTGATGCATTACATAAAAATAATAACTAGAAACTTGTTCCATGACCACAACACATTAACATCATTAGCTCAAAGGGGGTGTATAAAACCAAATTTAAGGAAGATGGATCCATAGATCAATATAAGGCACGTCTGGTAGCCAAAGGCTTCACTCAAATAAAAGGCCAAAATTTTGAAGAAACTTATAGCCACGTCATAAAACACATCACAGTCGGGTTAATCATTTCAATTGCTGTAACTTGCGAATGGAAGATTAGGCAGTTAGATATTAAAAAGGCCTTCTTACGTGGACATCTTAAAGAAATAGTCTATGTGGAACAGCCTCCTGCTTTTATTTCTCCAACTTATCCTCATCATGTTTGTCTCTTAAAACATTCCTTGTATGGGCTTAAACATGTTCCTAGAGCCTAGTTTGATAGATTGTCACACTTTTTTATTTTTCTTGGCTTCATATGCAATAAAGCAAATCATTCATTATTTGTGCTTCATATAAATAATTCTACCATTTTACTTCTTGTCTACATTGATGATTTGCTTTTGATAGGTAACAATCCTAACCTTGTTACTCAACTCATGTTAACTCTTAGCAAGGAATTTGCCATTAAAGATCTTGGCCAGCTTCATTTCTTCCTTGGCATCAAAGCGCAGTACTTCTTAGAGGGCATGCTTCTTACATAAACTAAATACACACAAGACATTCTCACTTGAGTTAAGATGATTGTAGCAGCACACATAAAGACTCGAATGGTGACAAAAATCACCACACAAATAAATGACCTCACTCTAGTTAATCCCACTGAATATAGATGTTTAGTAGGAAGCTTACAATATTTGACTTTCACACGTCCAGATATTACACAAGCAATAAACAAAGTGTGTTAACATTTCCAGAATCCAACTATGTTACATCTTTGAGAAGTGAAAAGAATACTTTGATGTCTTAAGGGAACAATGGATTGCGAGCTTCATTTTCTTCAGCAAAGCTTTTTAAACTTATCAAGCATCTGTGACGCTGATTGGGGAGGCTATCCAATTACTCGTTGCAGCACCAATGGATACTGTATTTTTCTTGGTGCAAATTGCATCTCATGATCATTAAAGAAGCCACTAACTGTGGCTAAATCAAGCACAGAGTAGAATATAGGGCCATGGCTACTGTTGTAGGTGAATTAACTTGGATCAGTTTTCTATTGTGTGACATTGGGGTTCCTTTACATAGACCACCTCATTTGCTTTATGATAATGTTAGTGCATTACACATGACAATAAATCCTATCATTCATGGCAACACCAAGCACATATAGATTGACTACCATTTTGTTCAAGAGAAAGTTGCAACTAGACATTTGAGCACCAGATACATTCCCGCATTTCTTCAGATTGCTAATATACAGACTAAACCTTTATTTGGTGACAAATTTCGCCATTTCAGATCCGAGCTTGGAGTGTTATCTTCCACAACAATCACAAGCTTGATGGGGCATGACAGGGATGTAGGCAGGTTATCATTAACACAAAATCAGCCAACGAAAAAGGAAGGTAGTATTCGTGGAATTCAACCATCAAACAAGGAAAGAAGTAATATTGAAGAAGTCAAATGAGGAAAGGATTTGTTCGAAAGGAAACAATCTCATAAGACATACTGGTACTGGTTGACTTGCTATGCAAGGAATGTTATATCCGTTAGTCGACGTGCTACACAAGGAATTTTGTTTGTATAAGTAACTTTTTAAAGACCTTTATTAACTTTCCCTTTGAATTATTTTTCTTCTATATAAGTACCATTGTTTTCATCCATGTAATACTATGGATTTTCAATAGAGATGAGCCTCCTTAATGTAATATGCTTGGAATGAATGACATTGGTTATTTTACTAACTTGCACAATCCATCTGTTGATTTTAATACACATAATTTTAATGATGATTATGAAATGTTATACATACTTAATGATCTTGGTCAAACAATTCCAACAACTGATTTTGAGCCAACAATGGATAATGTTGAAACTGATAACTATGGTGATGAACTTGGATCTTTTGATAACTTGTATGGTGAAGATGGAAAAAGTTATATCCCGGATGTAAATTGGCATTATTAACCTTTGTGGTTAAATTGATGCGTTTGAAAATTCTCAACCTATGGAGTAACAAGTCGTTTGATATGTTACTTCAATTATTGAGTGATGTGCTTCCAGAAGTTACTACTTTGCCAAAGAAAATATATGAAGCTAAGAAGATGTTATGAGAATTTGGTTTAGGTGCAAGAAGATTGATGTATGTAAACATGATTGTGCATTATTTTGGAAAGAGAGTGTTAATTTACAAAATTGTCCTGTATGCAGTGAGAGTCGACGTAAGGTTGATGATGGTAAGGGCAAAAAGATTCCACACAAAGTTCTTCATCATTTTCCTTTGAAACCAGGATGGCAAAGGCTTTTAAAGTCTAGATATACAGTAAGTGATATGAGATGGCATAACAATAAACGAGTCAATGATGATTTGGTTCAACATCCAGTAGATGCTACAGCTTGGAAAGAATTTAATAGAATGCATCCTTTATTTTCTAATGATGCAAGGAATATTAGAATTTGTCTTTCCTTAGATGGGTTTAATCCTTGTGGAAACTTTTCAACCTCATATAGCATGTGGCCTATTTTTCTTGTAATATATAATCTTCCCCATGGAAATGCATGGAGGCACATTATTTGATGATGTAACTACTTATACCTGGTCTGAAGTCACCTAGCAAAGAAATTGATGTATTTTTACGTCCATTGATAGATGACTTGAAAGAGCTATGGACTACTAGTGTTTTTAACTGATGACATCTCAACTAAGAAATATTTTCAAACGAAAGCTATTAAAAATGTGTTTAGGACTGCTGTTGTGGAGTCATAACAGTTACTTAGCTGAATGTTTGAAGTTGTTCCTATTTTTTTGCTATTAGTTATGTTTTGTTTTTCATGTATGTGGTCATGGCATAATCTTAGGATCATGATGGTAGTGGGCTGTTATTAATTAGGCTTTAAATTGTAATATTTCTGTTGTGAAAATAATTAGTCATCTTTGCTTCAATGTACGTTGCTCTCTACTTTTCCTTTTGCCTTTGATATAACACTTTATTGTTCTTCTTTTCTGGTTTATACTTTACAACATTTGGTATTAGAGCACTCTTCTTAAGGGATCTGTGTGTGAATTTGACATATCATGGAAGCCGAAGCTAGTCTCTCTGCAATTGCTTCGGTGATATTTGACAGAGATAACTACCAGATTTGGGCAGTACATATGGAGTCATACTTGGAAGCTTTGGATCTTTGGGAAGCAGTGGAAAAGATTATGAAGTTCCTCCACTTCCAGCCAATCCCACCATGGCACAGATAAAAATACAGAAAGAAATGAGATTAAAGAAATCAAAGGCAAAGGCTTGCTTGTTTGCTGCAGTTTCATCCACTGTCTTCTCTCGTATCATGTCTCTGAAGTCTGCAAAAGAGATATGGGATTATCTCAAGAATGAATATGAAGGAGATGAAAGAATTAAAGGGATGCAAGTCCTGAACTTGATCAGAGAATTTGAACTTCAAAGAATGAAGGACTCTGAGACGATTAAAAATTATTTCGACAAGCTTCTTAGTATTGCAAACAAAGTGAGACTTCTTCAATTTGAATTTACTGACTCAAGAATTGTAGAAAAAATTCTTGTTATAGTACCTGAAAGATATGAAGCCACTATTACTTCTTTGGAGAATACCAAGGATATGTCAAAAATTTCCTTAGCAGAATTGCTAAACGCATTACAGGCAAAAGAACAAAGAAGACTGATGAGGGAGGATACAACAACCGAAGGAGCTTTGGCAGCCATGCATCAAAACGTGGCCAAAATTAAAAAGATGAAGGATTTTGAAGGAAATGGGGCAACTACAGCAACAGCAAGTGCAAAAGAAAAGAATGAAAATCAGAAGAAATCTTATCCACCTTGCAAACATTGCAGAAAGGAAGGTCATCCTCCATTTAGATGCTGGAGAAGACCTGATGCAAAGTGCATTAAATGAAATCAGATGGGGCATGAAGCTATTACCTGCAAAAATAAAATTCAACAACATAGTGAAGAGGCGAAGATGGCTGATCAAGAGGAGGAGGATCACTTGTTCGTCACTACATGCTTTTCTAGTATCGAATCAAGTGAAAGTTGGCTTATTGACAGTGGTTGTACAAACCACATGACATATGACAAAGATCTATTCAGGGAAATAAGCAATACAAACTCATCGAAGGTTCAAGTTGGAAATGGCAGGTACATCACGATGAAAGGAAAAGGAACAGTTGCAATTTCAACATGTTCAGGTACAAAGTTCATTTCTGATGTGTTGTATGCCCCTAAAATCGATCAAAACTTGTTAAGTGTTGGACAACTAATTGAAAAAGGTTATAAAGTTGTGTTCGAAGACAATTGTTGCTTGATTAAAGATGCAGTTAACCAAGATATTTTCAAAGTAAAAATGAAAGGGAAATGCTTCGCTCTAAATCCATTAGAGGAGGAGCAAATTGCTTTCCCAATCAAAGAAAATATCACTGAAGTATGGCACAAGAGGCTTGGGCACTATCATCATCAAGGGTTGCTATAGATGAAATTCAAGAAAATGGCAACTGATTTTCCAGAACTTGATGATCAAATTCCAAACTGCAAAGCATGTCAGTTTGGAAAGCAAAGCAGGAAACCATTCCCCAAGACAACATGGAAAGCATCAAAGAAGCTTCAGTTAGTTCATACTGACATTGCAGGCCCACAAAGAATTCCTTCTCTAAAAGGTAGTCTTTATTATGTTGCATTCATTGATGATTTCACTCGCATGTGTTGGATTTTTTTCTTGAAGTACAAGTCAGAGGTAGCTCAAGTTTTTTGGAATTTTAAGGCCAGAGTTGAGAACGAAAGTGGCTGTAGAATTCAAACTCTTAGATCCGATAATGGCAAGGAGTACACCTCTGAAGCATTCAATCGGATTTTTGAGGAGGCAGGTATTCACCATCAACTAACAGCTCCATACACTCCACAACAAAATGGAGTAAGTGAGAGACATAACAGATTTATATTGGAGATGACACAATGTTTGCGGCATGAGAAGAACTTGCCAAAATAATTTTGGGCTGAAGCAGTAAACACTGCTGTTTTTTTCCAAAACAAGCTTCCCACAAGAGCAATAAAGGATCATACACCTTTCGAGGCATGGTATGGATATAAACCATCTTTGAGTTTCCTTAAAATATTTGGATGTTTGTGCTTCACTCATGTTCCGCAGATCAAAAGAGATAAACTAGATAAAAGAGCACTTCCAGGCATCTTTATTGGCTACAGCTCGGTTGCAAAAGCTTATAAAATTTTTCAGCCACAAACTGGAAAAATTATTGTAAGGAGAGATGTGCACTTTATGGAAGATGAAGAGTGGAGTTGGGATGATGCAAAGAAAATGGATCCAACCTCTAAAGAGCCAAATTTCATGTTTCCTAATACAGCAGAACAAAGCATTGGAGATTGGGAGAATGAAAGGGTGGATGACAATCCTATTAGAGGTACAAAACTACTTTATGATGTTTATCAAGGATGCAATATTGCTGCATGTGAACCTACAGATTATGGAGAAGCCAAGACAGATGAAAATTGGGTTGCGACAATGAAGAAGGAGCTGTTCATGACTGAAAAGAATAAAACATGGGAATTGGTTGATCAACCTCAAAACAAAAAAGTAATTGGAGTCAAGTGGGTGTACAAAACCAAACGAAATGCCGATGGCTCAATCAACAAGTATAGACACATGGTGTGGACTACTCAGATACCTTCTCATCAGTCGCTAGATTTGACACCATCAAGCTCTTACTTGCTGTTGCAAAGCATAAGAATTGGAAGGTGTACCAGTTAGATGTTAAGTCAGCGTTCCTAAATGGCTTTCTGTAGGAGGAAATTTGTGTAGAGCAACCGGAAGGCTATGTGAAGGAAGGAGAAGAAAACAAGGTCTATCTTTTTAAAAAGGCACTTTACAGGTTGAAGCAAGCTCCAAGAGCTTGGTATAGCAGGATTGATGAACACTTGCAGAACCTGGGATTTACAAAAGGTTTATCTGAATCAACATTATATGTCAAGCACAATGAAGCTGACTGTTAGGTCTAAAATATTGATGATTTTATGCCATATTTATAGCTTAATATTTGTTAGTTTGTGTTAATTTGTTATGGAAAGATACTTAATTATGTATTTTTTCTTAATCTAGGTGAAAGAGGAAGAATTTTAAGAAAACAACCATAAAGATGGATTCCTTGGGTCGAATTATGGTGGGAAGCAAGATTTGAGCTCGAACGGACTAAGCATTAAAAAGATTTCAAAAAGATACCTTGAAGATTCCATAAAGATTCTATCGAGAATTTCATGGTAGAAGTAGATGTCATATGAATCATCACAATTTGAGGATTTCAAATGTCTCGTTATTTTTGGATTTCGAGGTGCGAGCAAAGAGTTATCATCATTTAAAATTTGGAATTTATAAAAAGGAATATTCTAGTTAAATCTCCACCATTGATCAAAAGAGGGAATCAAGGCAATTTGAGGGCCAAGATAAAAACAAGTGGCAATAATTGGTTAATTTATCATTAATGAGGAACATGTCATGTCACATGCTTCATTAAGGGTAAATTAGACTAATTAACTATTTTTTTAGGAGGAATTAGATAAAAGGAAAGTAGTAGAGAGCAAGTAATATCTAGTTTCCTTTTTACACATGAAATTCGTCCAACCCTCTTCATGGCCTAAAAAAAGGTATCTTCCAAGACTCCCACATTGAAAATAAAGAGAGAAAAAGATTCCCAAGGTCCTCTATATATAGCCCCCACCACATTGAAGGAAGATATACAAGTTTAGAGAGTTATTTAAGAGCTTTTAGGAGGCTTAAATAGAAACAAACCAAATTTTGGGAGTTTCTAAGATTCTCTTAAGGGTTCTAGGGTTTTAAAGTTTTAGAGTTTTAGAAGATCAATTGGAGAGCTTGGAGGAGGCAGAGAGACGTGGGCTTGCTTGGAGAAGAAGGCTACAACTTTGAGAGCTCTTGGAGGAGAATTTCTTCAATAGTTTTTATTCTCTTTTCCTCTATCTTTAATTGTGACTCTTATTATTTTTAATAATTATGGATGTTGAAATTATTTTTTCCATGAACTAATTTCATAGCTAGGGCTATGATGTAGCCCTAACTATGAAGGTTTAATTATTTTAATATATGTTGAGTTTTATTTAATTAGTAATATGTTTTGTTAATAAATCATTGGTATACTTAATGCTTTCATAGGCCGGAAGGAATGAATGATTTTAATAATATTTGAGCTTGGAAAAGGATAATATTATGGATCTCCAATGATTTACATGAATGCATAATTGATTGGAAAATAGTTATGTCTCATGCCATATTATTTGCTTAATCTATGCTTGATGAATTTGCATGATTTAATTTATAGGCCGGAAGGAATAAATTAGGTTATGTGAATATTATCAATTGTGAGTGGAAACTACTTTTGATTAATTTTGTGATTAAGTGTGGTTAACAAAATTACTAGTTAATTAAATTCACATATTTAAGTAATTAAATTGGAATAGTTAGTGGTGAAATCAAATGCCCTAGTATTCATAATTATTCAATTCTCTCTCTTACTTGAAATTGATCTAATTTTAATTGATTGCTTTTGTATAATTTAGTTTATTTAGTTTTCAATTGCCATCTTAAATTTTAGTTCAAATATTATCAAAACCTAATTATCTTTGGTACTTAATACTTAATCCCTTGGGTACGACAACCCTATTTTTCCACTTTATTACTTGAAAACGATTCGTGCACTTGCGAGTTGATTTTACACATCAAGTTTTTGGCGCCGTTGCCGGGGAAACTAACATGGAGATTATGTGTAATAAGCAAGTTGATGAATTTGAATTCATTCAAGAGCCATATAATGATGACAAAAAATTTGAGGAACATGAAGAGGTGTCTATAAGGAGTGAAATGCAGCAAGAATCTTCAATTTTGGATAATTTTAATGAGGTACACACACATAACCAAGATTGCCCAGCAAAAGAAGTTTCCCAACGCACTATCACTAGTTCATGGGAATTTTCTAATTTTCCTTCAAATTCATTGCAAAAAGGGCTTAAGGATCATGAAGAGGATAAGTCAAGGAATCAATCAAGCCAAAATTTGGCCAAATCTGATGAGGATAAAGCTATGGCCGCACTTCATGAAGATTACTTACCAACAGAGGCTAAATCTCAATTTTTCAAGCCAAATATTGAATTTTCAAGAGCCCAAGATGTAAATCCATGCTCCAAAAATGCAATTGAGGTTGAATGCATCCCAAGAGGAGACAAACAAAGCATTTTTCGACCTAAAAGAATCCAATCTACCAAAAAGAAAGTTCAATTCATGCTTTTAGCTCAAATTCAGACTTATATAGTACAAGGAGTAAAATGTTTGCCAAGACCACAAGATTATCATCATGCACAATTTCCATATCATAAGCATGGACAATATTATGAGGATGACATCATTTATATATTTAATCCAGGTTGAACATCAAAAGGATGAAGTCAAGCTAATGACTTTAAACAAGCGCTCTTGGGAGGCAACCCAAGTTTCTTTCTTTACGTTATATTTATCTATTTATTTTAGTTGTTTCTAGTTGTTTTCTTGTTTTTAGGTTGTTTTGATGTGTTTTGTTTGAGTTTATGCAAGGTTTTAAGATGTTTAGGTGTAAAAGAGCAAAAGACGAATGTTGAGAATTTCAAGTCTAAAGTTAGGTTTTTGGAGTATAACCACCTTGAATATGCATTGGAGTACATAAAATTTTTTTCACATTACGAGGAACATTCCATGTCTTCAAAGGGGAGTATTTTTTACCTTTTATTTACTTTTGCTTTATTTTATGTTTTTCACAATGAGGACATTGTTCATTTTAAGTTTAGGGGTGAAAGGCATGCTTTGCATCTTTTAAATCTTGTCCATTTAAGTGTTTTTATAAGTTTTCAAAAATGTTAGTTTTAGTTTTTATTTTCCTTCATTATTATAAAAATAAAAAATAAAAAATAAATAAAAATTGTTTTTGTGGTGTTTTCTTAAGTACTTTAATGAGCCAATGATAAGACTATGATTGAAAATAAATTGGTTTTTAGATGGTGGATTTGTTTTTGTGTATGCTTAAATGCTTGAATTTATATTCACATATTGTTACTTTCAATAAATTTTGAGCACATAATCAATAATGCATAATTTAGATTGTGTTTTGAAGAAGGTTTGCATGAATTAGAGTACTTTATTATTAATTGAACTCTAGAACTTGCTTGATTATTGCTTGAGGCGAAATCCTAGGTGAATGCATTACTAAGAACATGATTTAGGCCATCTTTGTTTAAGTTTGAGCCTTTCAAGCCAACCTAATACATTATCTTCCACTAGTACCTTATTTGAGCCTTTAGGATGCATAAAGATGTATTAGAGCCTTTTCTTCATTAAAGCACATTTACTAACCCTTTTTGAGCCTTAAATTTCTTTTTCCTACCTTGAACATACTACAAAGAGAGCTTTAATTGAATTGATATGAATATATGCTTGTGAGCTTGTTTGAGTGTTGAAATAAAAAAAAATAAAAAATAAAGTTTGGAGGTTAAGTATTTGGTGAATTTGGCTCTAGTATGCATTTTTGTGTAAATTGGAGGTTTGAATGTGCAATAAGAAGAAAAATAAGTTTGGGGGTTTAGTGGAAAAGAAAGAAAAAAAAATAAAAATAAAAATAAAAGAAATAAAGAAAGAATATGCGTGATTTGAAGAATGTATGCACAATAAAAAGGAGAAAAAGGATATTGAAATTGAAGTTAAAATAAGAAAAGAAGTTCTAATAAAGAAACAAATTTTACAAGTAATTTATTCATTGATATTTAATTTTAGCTTTCTTTCTTTGATTTATTATATCCTATCCTTTTTTTTCTTTAGCCTTATCCATTAGCCTTAACAATAGAAACCATGAAGTCCTAATGATTTAAGGTGGTGCGTTAACCTACATTAGTGGAGAGTGATAATTAAGTCAAGCATATGGTAGTTCATACGTTATTATCAATCTCTAATTCTTGTAAATTTATTCAAGCATATGATAATTAAGTGTATAAATTGATTTCCACATACACACATTGGAAGTATCATATATGTTGGATAGAATATAAGGTATTGAGTTACATAATTACTTTGAAACCATTTGAAAAGTCATATGTTATACAATCTTTGAGGCACCTCATTAAAGTATCTTATGTTCTTTAAATAACATTTCATTTTATTATTCTTTTTCTTTGCTAGGGACTAGCAAATCTTAAGTTTGGGGGTATTTGTTAGGTCTAAAATATTAATGATTTTATGCCATATTTATAGCTTAATATTTGTTAGTTTGTGTTAATTTGTTATGGAAAGATACTTAATTATGTATTTTTCTTAATCTAGGTGAAAGAGGAAGAATTTTAAGAAAACAACCATAAAGATAGATTCCTTGGGTCGAATTATGGTGGGAAGCAAGATTTGAGCTCGAACGGACTAAGCATTAAAAAGATTTCAAAAAGATACCTTGAAGATTCCATAAAGATTCTATCGAGAATTTCATGGTGGAAGTAGATGTCATATGAATCATCACAATTTGAGGATTTCAAATGTCTCGTTATTTTTGAATTTCGAGGTGCGAGCAAAGAGTTATCATCATTTAAAATTTGGAATTTATAAAAAGGAATATTCTAGTTAAATCTCCACCATTGATCAAAAGAGGGAATCAAGGCAATTTGAGGGCCAAGATAAAAACAAGTGGCAATAATTGGTTAATTTATCATTAATGAGGAACATGTCATGTCACATGCTTCATTAAGGGTAAATTAGACTAATTAACTATTTTTTTAGGAGGAATTAGATAAAAGGAAAGTAGTAGAGAGCAAGTAATATCCAGTTTCCTTTTTACACATGAAATTCGTCCAACCCTCTTCATGGCCTAAAAAAAGGTATCTTCCAAGACTCCCATATTGAAAATAAAGAGAGAAAAAGATTCCCAAGGTCCTATATATATAGCCCCCACCACATTGAAGGAAGATATACAAGTTTAGAGAGTTATTTAAGAGCTTTTAGGAGGCTTAAATAGAAACAAACCAAATTTTGGGAGTTTCTAAGATTCTCTTAAGGGTTCTAGGGTTTAAAGTTTTAGAGTTTTAGAAGATCAATTGGAGAGCTTGGAGGAGGCAGAGAGACGTGGGCTTGCTTGGAGAAGAAGGCTACGACTTTGAGAGCTCTTGGAGGAGAATTTCTTCAATAGTTTTTATTCTCTTTTCCTCTATCTTTAATTGTGACTCTTATTATTTTTAATAATTATGGATGTTGAAATTATTTTTTCCATGAACTAATTTTCATAGCTAGGGCTATGATGTAGCCCTAACTATGAAGGTTTAATTATTTTAATATATTTTGAGTTTTATTTAATTAGTAATATGTTTTGTTAATAAATCATTGGTATACTTAATGCTTTCATAGGCCGGAAGGAATGAATGATTTTAATAATATTTGAGCTTGGAAAAGGATAATATTATGGATCTCCAATGATTTACATGAATGCATAATTGATTGGAAAATAGTTATGTCTCATGCCATATTATTTGCTTAATCTATGCTTGATGAATTTGCATGATTTAATTTATAGGCCGGAAGGAATAAATTAGGTTATGTGAATATTATCAATTGTGAGTGGAAACTACTTTTGATTAATTTTGTGATTAAGTGTGGTTAACAAAATTACTAGTTAATTAAATTCACATATTTAAGTAATTAAATTGGAATAGTTAGTGGTGAAATCAAATGCCCTAGTATTCATAATTATTCAATTCTCTCTCTTACTTGAAATTGATCTAATTTTAATTGATTGTTTTTGTATAATTTAGTTTATTTAGTTTTCAATTGCCATCTTAAATTTTAGTTCAAATATTATCAAAACCTAATTATCTTTGGTACTTAATACTTAATCCCTTGGGTACGACAACCCTATTTTTCCACTTTATTACTTGAAAACGATTCGTGCACTTGCGAGTTGATTTTACACATCACTGACATTCTTATCATCTCACTATATGTGGATGACCTGCTTATGACAGGAAACAACACAAGTATTGTGGAGAAGTTTAAGCAAGAGATGATGGATTTTTTTGAAATGACAGATCTTGGATTGATGACATTCTTTCTTGGAATGGAGATTAACCAGAATGAATACGAAGTCTTCATCTGTCAGAAGAAATATGTCAAAGAAATTCTGAAGAAGTTTAAACTCGAAGAATGCAAAGAAATGAGTACTCCAATGAACTCAAAAGAAAAGCTTTGTAAAGAAGATGGAACAGAGAAAGTTGATCTGGAATATTTCAGAAGTCTAATTGGTTGCTTGATGTATCTCACAGCAACTCGGCCTGACATTTTGAATGATGTAAGCATTTTATCTTGGTTTATGCATTGTGCAAGTGAATGGAATCTCAAAGCTGCAAAGAGGGTGCTTAGATATGTGAAAGGTACATGTGGCTGTGGCATTAAATTCACAAGGAGCAAAGAGTTCAAGCTGGTTGGTTACTTAGATAGTGACTGGGAAAGTTCAATAGATGATATGAAAAGCACTTCAGGCTACTGTTTCACACTTGGATCTGGTGTTTTCTCATGGAGCTCTAAAAAACAAGAAATTGTAGCTCAATCCACTGCTGAAGCAGAGTTTGTTGCTGCAACAGCTGCTGTTAATCAAGCTTTGTGGCTGAGGAAGATTTTAATTGATCTTAACTTGGAGCAGGAGGAAAGCACGAAGATTTTGGTTGACAACCAAGTTGCTATAGCTATCTCACAAAATCTTGTATTTCATGGGAAAACTAAGCACTTTAATATTACGTTATTCTTTTTAAGGGAAATATAGAAAAATGGAGCTGTTGTTCTTGTCTACTGCAAAACATAAGATCAGGTTGCAGATATTTTCACCAAGCCACTGCCAGTTAGCAAGTTTGAATTTCTAAGGACAAAACTTGGTGTTTGCAGTCCCTAAAGCAAGGAGGAGTGTTAAAAATGTGTTTAGGACTGCTGATGTGGAGTCATAATAGTTACTTAGTTGAATGTTTGAAGTTGTTCTTTTTTTTTTGCTGTTAGTTATGTTTTATTCATGTATGTGGTCATGGCATAATCTTAGGATCATGATGTTAGTGGGCTGTTATTAATTAGCCTTTAAATTGTAATATTTCTGTTGTGAAAATAATTAGTCATCTTTGCTTCAATGTACGTTGCTCTCTACTTTTCCTTTTGCCTTTGATATAGCACTTTATTGTTCTTCTTTTCTGGTTTATAATTTACAACAAAAGCAGCAATTTTGTGGACAACAAATGATTTTTCTGTATAAGGCAATCTATCATGTTGGAGTACAAAAAGATATTTGGCATGTCCTGTATGTAACAAAGAGACTGCTTCAACCTTGTTGAGAAGTAAGATTTGCTATATGGGGCATCGTCGATATTTAAGTGTTGATCATCCATGGAGACAAAGCAAGCTACATGATGGAAAAACAGAAATGAGAACAGCACCAAATGAGTTATCTAGGGATGACATCTTGGAGCAATTAAGATGTGCAGAACCGGAGATATTAGGAAAGAGCCCAATAAGCAAGGATCACAAGAGAAAACATAGTGACTCATAATTGAATTGGATTTAAAAAATGTATATTCTTTGAATTAGATTATGACCACTTTGAAAATAAGGCATGTTTAGATGTTATGCATGTGGAAAAGAATATTCGTGATAACATCATTGGAACAATTTTGAATATTGATGGGAAGACTAAAGATACTAATAAAGCGAGATTGGATTTGCAAGATATGAATATAAGGAAAGAGTTGCATTTGGTGAAGCATGGTAATAGGTACAAGAAGCCAGAATGCAAGTTATACATTAACATTGCAAGAGAGGAGGGAGTTTTTTCAATGTTTAAATCAATTGAATTTCCTGATGGGTTTGCACCTAATATTTCAAAGAATATAAGTGTTAAAGATGGGAAGTTATCCAGACTTAAAAGTCATGATTGCAATGTATTTCTTCAACGGATTTTTCCCATTGGAATTCGAAAGTTTTTGCCTCATGACATTGTTCTCCATTGATTTAATTGTCTTATTTCTTTCAACAATTATCTGCAAAGTCAATTGCAATTCAGGATTTGATCAAGCTGGAAGAAGGAATCGCATTGATACTTTGTAAGCTAGAAAGGATTTTTCCACTGACTTTTTTTGATATAATGGTTCACTTGGCTGCAAATTTGCCACAAGAGGCACGTCTTACTAGACTAGTTCATGTTTTTTTTTTTTTTTTTCTTTCTCCAAGTTTATAGTTTTTTTGAAATATTTATAAATGAATTCTAACTATCAAGAAATAGTAAGAAACAACAAAAATTTTAAATAAACAAACTACAGACAATTAAATAGAAAAAGAAAAATCAAAAACTAACTTGTTACCAAATGATACAAACGAAAACTTTTTAGAGACCAAAACCCACTGATCAAAAGTACGGTTGTTAAATGTTCTTACAACACTTTCAGATTTTCAAGAATACTTATAAATAATTTCTAAGTAATACTAAGAAACAACAAATATTTTTAATAAAAAAATCACATACAATTAAATAGAAAAAACTAACATGTTACCAGATGATACAAATGAAAAAATTTTAGAGACCAAAACTCACTGATAAAAAATACGGCTGTTAATGTTCTTACTATCAGACCTTCAACACCAGACCAAACATTTTGGTCTCTAAAAGCACATAAAAACATTTTGAAATATTTATAAATGAATTGTAACTACTAAGTAATACTAAGTAACAACAAACATTTGAAATAAATAAATTACATACAATTAAAAATCAAAAATCAAAAACTAACATGTTACAAAATGATACAAATGAAAAACTTTTTAGAGACCAAAACTCACGTTGTTAAATGTTCTTACAACACCATCAGACATTCAAGACCAGACCAAATATTTTGGTCTCTAAAAGCACACAAAAACCTGCAAAATTTAACCTTTCAAGTTTTGTTACTTTTTTGGAGACTTTTAGAAACCAAACTTTTGATCCATTGAAAAGCATTTTGGACTAAATATTTATCGTTGAAAGACCGTACAAGTATAAAGAATGCTTAATTAACAATAAAAGTTTTTGTGCTGAATGGTGGCCAAATGTTTGCAGGTCACTAAAATATATTTCAAAATGTTTTATATGACCCAAAAGGTGGACATTTGATTGCTAGAAGAATTTTGGAAAACATTAATTTTGGTTTCGAAATGTAACTTTCTAAGCCTTTTACTTTTTGTTCATTGAAACTTATGGAAATGATCTGTAAAGGTTTTAATCAAAACTCTGATGGACTTTTCGCAACCAAAATTTCAAATCTTCTTCTGGTCAATATGTATATATACAGTTACTAAACTTCAATTTCTTGAAGAGTTTTCAACAATCAAATTTTGATACCTAAAAGAGTGATGAGAGGTGGTAATATCTGGAGGTTCAAAATGCAATTGCGCACAAACTTTTTAAGATGAGCTCATTTCTGTATGTCTTTTGAGCACTGTTTTAAGCTGTAATGAAAATTGACTCTTCCAAATGACACACGATTATATGATGGTTTTGCACACTTCTTTGATAGTTTTAAATAAAAACATAGATTAATTTATATATCTATACATCGGCTTATATGATGGGAATTTACTTACAATAAACCATGGAAGAAGGCCGGAGCACGAAGCAATTAATCTGTAAATGAATATATATATATATATATATAAATGTACAGTCCGTCTATGATGCGGACGGTCCTCATGTGGACCACAGTATTGATGACGGTTTTTCATAGTATTGGTGACGACTTTCTAAGAAACCGTCGTTAATACTATAAAAAACCATCACTAATACTGCGGTCCTCATGCGGACCGTCCTCACCATAGAATTTCCGTATAAATGTATATGTATATATAGGAAATATTCTACCATGCAGATTCACATTTTGTTAAAATGTGCTCTTAACATCAGATTACAAGTAATTTACTGATTGTCACTATTGATTATACGTAAATTATATGTAATCTGGTAAATTACAGAGTATTGTTATTAAGACATAGATATCCATATGGTAGGACTACGTATATATGTAATCTGTTAAATTATGAAGTATTGTTATTAAGATATAGATATCCGTATGGTAGGACTACGTACATAGTCCAATTCAAGTAAAAATATAACAAGTTTAGGATATGTAAACTTGATTATTTAGAACCATTTGATTACATATATTTGATATGACATGTAATTCAACAGCTCTAAATAATTTAACCTATTTATAATTTTAAAAGCTGATATTCTCATCGGAGCACTAATTCATATATATAGTTAGTCTTTCATCATGACATCTTAATGAATTTTTTATGAAAACATCTTTATCGACTTTTAAATCTTTTTAAAAGCTAAGATTTAAAGATACATTTGAAATTTATATGAATCCTGATAAAATTTATGTACTTTGCCCTTCTAGAATTTTAATATTTAACTAAATTTATATAAAATCTCAATTTTATCTTTAAATTTCAATCCTTAAAAGATTTAAAAACTGATAAGTGAAATTTTTATAGAAAATCCATCAAATTATCCTCATGAAAGACTTACTATATATACATATAACATAGTTCTTAATTTACCAAAAAATATGACATACTTCTTAGAAATATAAAATACACATACATGAAACATGGATGTAAAACATGAAGGTTATAGGTGCAACACGTGTACACATAGACATTCAGAGATGGATTTTTTAATATTTATGATAGAAGCATATATACATAAAAATAAGTTACATCAATTTTACTATTAGGATCTCTCTTATAATTTCTCCAGGCGCTAATTCCATTTAAAAGAGTGACGATTTTCTAAGAAACCGTCGTTAATACTATGAAAAACCATCACACTGTGGTCCTCATGGGGACCGTCCTCACCATAGAATTTCCGTATATATATATATATATATATATATGGAGTAAACCTTATATATATCAAACCGTAAGTATTAAAGCATTTTTAAATCCAATCTTTGAACTAATCTAAAAGCTGAAAAAATAAATAAATGGTAAAAAATGAGGTCTCATATGAAACTAGTTGTGCATGTGTTTATATATATATATATATATACTAGGTTTTCACACGTGCTTTTTGTCACAATCCCACATTCTATGTAATAGAAATAGACTATGTGGTGTCCAAGACTCTCTAGTTGAGACTTAGTCTTTCCACTATCCAAGTTCCACATGTCCACCCATCTAATACTATTTCCAGCTCTTGAGGTTTATTGACGAGAACTACTCTTGGGAGTCTCGCACACAAGCGACTTAGATTGCTTCCCAACATCAAGGTTATTAGCCCAAACACTCACCCCATCTATAGATTTTTATAGCCATCAAGGCTTGTGCAGCTCAATAAGCTCACTCAATAGCATCACAACCACTCAATAACCTAAAGCTCAACATTCAAAGCAGGACCTCACCCACAAACTTATTTTCTACCAGGGCCTTCATCTACACACATCCTAAATAGCAAATGACCTTAAGACATGCACGCCAGCATCGTGCAAACATACCACTCAATGGAACAACCCAAGATACGAAACCCATATACGAATGCCACTCGATGGCACAGTGTCACCCTCTTGATATCCACTAGCTTCCGATCACTCGAGCGAGGCAGAATCCGAGCACCTACTCTATGGCATATTTCCTACAACCTTATAACAAAGATCCATGTATGTCTCCAACATTGCCTATAGAAAACGACATAGCCGATACTACACTAAACCTCTAGCATGAGAATTATGCGCATACCAACTCACAATGTGTAACAATGTTGCCCTCAAGACTCTGTCTCTCAAAAACATAAAACCACCTTCATGGCACCTATACCCGCCCCATGGACTTATCCATCGTCCATGAAAAGCTCACTTAGCCCAAGCTTGAAGTCAGAGCCAGGGGCAATAGATAGCCAGACATCGACACCCCTCTTGAAAGGGTTTGTTTATCAATTTCCTTGTCATTAAGAGGAAACATCGCTTTACATGAGGAGTTATAATGGAATTTTCTCTAGCAAACCTGCTCATCTTGGCCTGCCATTCCATGTACACCATCTTAGTGATACTATTAAGAGATCCCTAAGATCCAAGATTGCATATCCCAAACTTCATATATTTACAAAAATACCATTAGACTATTCTTTACATGAGAAGCATCACACTTTGCATGTGATTTGAACTAAAATCATGCACACATTTGATACATTTAAAAACGTATTTAGACTCGATTGGAAATTTATTTGTTTCTATATTTTATTCACTTTTACAAATTTAGGCTTAGAATCAAACGTAGACAATCTTATAAAATCAATACTTTGTGAATCATCAATTTTAATGTGTAAAAATAATATATCATACTGAAAATTAGTGTTAAGTTTCTGCCAAAACCTATATTGGTATTAAAAAAATCATCCATTTCTGGCATTGGAAACCATATAGAAGATTTAAGCATTAAATTACTAATACAACTTAATAATTTTACTTTCTTGGAATTTGGAACATAACTCATCACATCCAAGAACATCCAAAATGGTAGCTCTAGGCATATGTTGTCACATCCAAGAAGATTTTACTTTCTTCTCATAGGCTTATGTTCTCATCCAAAACTACCAGCATCTTTGCTTCCTTCTGGCTCAAGGGCTTGCATGAGAACATAAGCCTATGAGAAGAACATTTACCGATTACTTTTTATTAAAAATGTCAACAAACCTTACAAGTCTACTTTGATTGGCACAAACTTACAAATTATTCATGTCAAAAAGAGATTGGAACTTAGATTGGAACTTTAGATTAGTGTTTTGTATATATAACCTTATAGATATATACAAAGATAACCATGGATAATGCACAGATCGAAAAACATAGAAAAGGGCCCGCAAGAATCAACTTAAAAGTAGCGGTCAATCTTATGTATGGGATGCGGGGGAATTTTGGTTAGGTTGTACTTTGGGTAATTTGTTCCCAAATAAAAATAAAAAAATCTTATATACGCACAAAACAATATAAAAGGGAAAAAAAAAATATATATATATATATATATATATATATTAGAAATATTAACTAGCATGAGCATGGTGATAGTAAAGTTATAATCATATTATCGTAGAATTTTTTTTTTTTTTTTTTTTTTTTTTTTTTGGGGTAAAAAGCTATCATAGACATATTCCATTCAAAATAAATAGCCAAAATTGCTAACACATTCTTGGTGAAGGCATACCGAATTAAGAAGAGAAAAGGAATGTTGATCCGCCCGCATGTTTGTTTCCTCTCGTCATAACTTGCCTCTATACCACTGCTTTTGCGAGCTCTTTGCTGTGTAAATTTTGATAAATTAACTTTTCAAAAGCTATGTCATCTTTACTGATTAATCCATTGTCGTACAAACTATTAATCTATGTCCAACTTTTCTCCTATCTCGTCTTCTTCCCCAGTCTCCAAGTACCAGAATATTAAGTGATCAATAATGTTTGAAACCACTAAAGTTCTGCAGATATGAAGACTCCACCATAGCCAAAGCCAATGAGAAAAATAAGTTACAGAACCATGAATTTATCATTAGTAACCACCATGGCTCTTTTGAGGTTTTAACATAAAGTAAAACCAAAAGAGAAAAGCATCTTTCATTATGTAGCTAAGATCGAAGAAGAGAAGATGATGGAAAGGCATCTAAATTATGAAGAACCATCAGGAGAAATAGATATAAGCATCTAAACTTTGCTTATACACATTAAAATAATATTTTAATATGTATGATGTATGATATCCAACGTATATATTGCATTAGTTTCTGCTTTATTTCAATATCTTGTTTTTCACTGACTAAACTTTGCAAAGAAACAAACAGCACAAAAAAGTCAACATTGATAACTAAGAAGAGGAAACTACAATATTACAATTAGCTGGCTAGTCATAAACTCCTCTTGATTGGTTGGAGCTAGATTAACAGAACCAGTGACAGATCTCAATCCAAGCCTTGCAAAGGAACTGTGTGTAATGAGCCAAGCGCATTCACTGAGAAGATATTCATTAACCAAAATTCACATTCAGTACAATTGTCACAATAATGTTTATATATACTAAGACACAGCTCAAGAAGGGAGGGGGGGGGGGGGGGGGGGGGGGGAAGGGAAGATAGAGAACTTCTAAAACCCAACCAGAAGATCAAAAGCCTCCTCGAACCACAGCAACAACAATAATCCCCTAAACAAAATCAATGACAAGAAATGATGGTGGGATAGGAGTAGACTTACTATTGCCATTAAAGCAGCTCAATTAGACCTCCAAAAAGTGAGCGCTTGCATCCTGATTTTATACATGGATTTTGGAAATACATATCTACTTGGTTATCAGAAAAAACATTTTTTGCACGTTAAAAAAAAATAATAATAATTAAATGAAGCATTATAGTAGCAGCGGGAATGTTGATGAAAAGAAGGAAACTAGATTTAGAACAATGAGTTTTGCAGTATTTTCCAACCTCTTTGCGTACTTAATTGCAGCAGCAGCTGCAACATCAAATGAAACCTCTACTTGCAAAAGTTATTAGGATGATAATTGGAAAATTTATAATGCCTAAAAATAATAAATATCTAAGAATTCTCATAAAATAAAAAATGGAATGCTACAAAATGCTAGATCCATCAAGGGTATTTTTTAGAGGCCATACCATACCAAAGACATTTTAATACAAGCAGCTTAGCACTTTGAAGAGCTTGCTCGCTTGTATCTTTAATGTTATAGAAACTTCAGCAATCACTAAAAAAAAATTCATATATGAATTAGAAGCTAACAAAAACAAAGTTATTAATATTTCCATGGATACCAAATAGCAAAAGAAAATGCATTATGATATCAATCAATCATATACCAAAATAACTAGTGAAATAGCTTTAGAACTAAAAAATTTTCCAACAAGAATGCCAACATCCAGAACATTTGGTATGGTACAAGCACCAAGTCCTCGAATCAAATGCTTCCCTTTGATATGTTGAGTATCTAGTTTGGACATTCTTTTAAATATGAAAATATGTACTATTATAAAATAACAGCACCAAGTTCACCAGCTTCTCACACTCAACAGATTTGATTTAACTTCTAATTAGATTTGATGTATTGAGATACAAATTCTAAATGATTGACATGCACTCTACAGAAAGAAGCCAGCAAATAGGCTGCTAGAATGACTAGTCTTTGAGCATTTCTATATTTTCCATTCTAAAAGTTTAAGAACCATTCTGTTAAAAAATTATGCACCAAAAAAAAAAAAAGAAATTGTTTATCAATGGATACTGAATTTGCCAAAAAGAAAAAAAAAATGAAAAAATAAAATAAAATAAAATAAAAAACCAATTTAGCTTGCATATAAGCTTCAGGATTCAGATATTCTCCAATTATCAACTATTGTTAAATTCCATACAAGTGAAATTTGAACATAATAAGACCTTGTTGGATACTTTTTCTGGATTGGAACAAAACCATTAAAAATAAAATAAAAGAAAGAACTGTGATCTCCACCTAAAAGCATAGAGAAACAAAATCACTACTCATATAGTATTGAAGCCAAATTAAGAAATTTAAAATAATTGAATTACCAAGAAATATTATTGCAAGGCTATTACTCTCAAGATAGCCATAGACCAAAAACTTATGATTTCTTGAATTAATGCTCCACGTTCACCATATAAACATAGAAGCAAGAATAAAGTCAAATAGAAGTATCCTAGAGATATGAAAATATAGCACCCAGTTGCATATAAAGACAAGATAGAAGTATCCCAGATATTTGAAATATAAAATGCAGTTGCATGGAAAAACAAGAATAAAAGGGTAAAAATGTACAAAGGTATTTCTGCTAATCAGATTCGATCATCTTCTTATAAAAATCATACTTGTAAATTTTTTTCCCCCCAAACCCACAATACCTAAAACTTTATGCAATTAATAACATACTATTTTTTTTTTCTTTTTTCTTTTTTTTTTTTTTTTTTTTTTTTGGGTAATGTAATAACATACTAATTTGAGTCTACATAATGAAGGCGTGGCAGAAACCAAACGGAACATACAAACTCCAGCATCTTTCCTTTTTAACTGAACAAAGGGAACAAATTTTTTCTATAAGAATGATCAAAACAGATGTGAAGCACTCAGAAAGAGGGGGGAACTGATGTGAAGCACTCAAAGAGAGGGGGGAACCGATGTGAAGCACTCAAACAGGGAATCAATTGTCAAATAAAAACTTGAAAACAGAATAATGATAAAGTGCAGAAGGAGGTAAAAAAAAAAAGAAAATATTTTTCTCAAAAGCAAGAGTTACCATTGTTCATATCGAGGCTGTTTACCTTGTTCCCATCAACAGCTGATAAAATTTATTAGGAAAAGCATAGTTAAGTATATGTTAATAGAATTACGAATAACAGGCCAATCCTAAAGCAAGAATCCTAATCAATAGGCTTTCAATGAGGCTGAATGGTAGAAAGAATTCATATTTTGTACCTGAAGTAGTTGGAAAGTAGAAGATATTTTCCTCCACATTTTTGGATAAAATAGTTGGGATGAGTAGTATTTACAATTATATGTACGGGAGTTATAAAATGGAGGCTCTTCGAATATAAAACTTGTATACAAGTGAAACATGGCAAACGTATTAGAAAACACATAAAACCCAAATAAAAAGATTAAAAGAAACTAATTAACGAAACCCATTAAGGCTGTGCTTCAGAAGTATCTGATAGTATAAGAGGCACTCGACTATTAGTCAATCATAACATATGAATGAAAAACCTTAAAGAAGCATCAGCAGAACCTAGCTCCTAGATTTATCATGCTTTCTACGAAATTTTTAGTTTGTAATTCCATTTTGGCACAAACTTAAATCTATATATTTGTCTTAAATTAAGATAACCCCAAAACGACTTTTGATCGGTATACTTGAAAACGTAAATAGGTCATCACAATAGAAGCAAGGGTTAAGCAATCATGAACATTGGAGTGAATGCCTGTCCACGTGATTCTTATTCTGCAAATTTTGATACTTTCAATTTTTTTACACCATTTCTAAAGCTAAAAACAGACATTAAAATCCCTTGTACAAAGAGATAATTATTGTACACTTCATTGTTATCAAAATACGACTTCAACAGACTCATTCCAAAATCAATGTAAAGTTTGTATCAAATGGTTATGTTAGATTTTGAGAAAGCTCAAAATAGATATACACCTATGACAGGAATCTTGATAAATAGACCATTACAAAGCAGCTAATCCATAAAGCTTAATGTATGAAAAATTTTGCAAGAAATAAATAATGATGTACATAGATATAGTGTAACATTATATGCAATTATTTTGTATAAACAATATTTGCATAAATTATTTTATTTTTTGAATCTATGAAGCACAATTTAAGTAATCTAAGCAGCAAAAAAGTACCAAGAATATCATTTTATCCATAACCGTTACACAACAGGGTAGTCCATTGTTAAGCGTTCCAAGATTCATCAACGCGTCACCATCCTTTAATGCCTGTATACAATTTTCACATTCTACATGAATAGACCAATTATGTCTCTACATTTCTATTTCTAACTGTAGCTGAAAATATACTCAACTACTTCTTTGCAATTGAAAGTCAATTTTAATGAAATTAAATGAACCAGTAATGTTGAGTAAGAAGAAGGTCATGAAAAAAATAGAGTTAGAGAGCTTTTAACAGGATATAGTGTATGACATACAAATTGAAAAAGTAACAAACTTTCTCACACACAGATTTAACTTTGGATCAATATTTAAGCCACGTTTACTCTTGTAAGCAGCTAGTACTTGTATGGTACTCTTGTAAGCAGCTAGTAATTTTATGGTGCAAGCTTTGCTAGCAATTCTTCAGTTTCAAGCACTTCAGCAAAGTTAATAACTCTTCCACTACCAAAATGAACAACAATGGAAAGGAAATTCAATAAAATTGAATAAATAATAAAAGTTTGAGATATAGAAATACAGCATCACATCAACAACAACAAATATGAGAAATGGCCAACACTTCCAAACAAAAGTAGAAGGATATAATGGACTCACTATATTTAACACCCAATAAGTCTGAAATTTTCTATTAACATATATCAAGAATAAAAGGACTACCACAAACGGAAACATTTTGCAGAAAATAAATTAACACATAAACGAAAAGAGAAGGAACCAAAAAATAAAAAATAAAAAACAAAAGCAAGCATAAAAAATAGCAATTTAAATACAAAACAAGCATTAAAAATAGCAATTTAAATACAAAACAATCCCTTATTATACATATAATCAATTGCTTGGTAAACTATGAAATTATAGCTTGAAATATGGAAAGGAACTTAAACCTTAGCATTTTGCATCAAGCAAAGTTAAAGTAGCACTGGAACAAAGTGAGAATAGATGATTCTAAGAACTTGCTTCTCCATCACATTCCCATATAAGATCCCCTTTTGTTGGTATTGCATATATAGAATTATAAAACCTAATGAAAACATTTTGGTCTAAAAATAATAAAGGATGATAGATAACATTACTTAGTTAAAAATTTAGCCAAAAAATTTTATGTTTTCTCATTCTCTTCCAAATTTTACCAAAACTACTTTTTCTTTTCTTCCATTTACTGGAGTTTGGTTCCATATTCCACATGTCAATTCTCCACCATAATATCACTCTGCAATTATTACTTGAATAACAAAAAACACCATTTCACGGAATGTTTATAGATCAAAATTATAGATAGTAAACTAACAATAAAATTGCAAAACTATGCACAAATTTGTGCAAAACAAAACAAAAAAAAAAGAAAAAAAGAAAAAAAAGAAATGTACAAATATATTTACACCTCTTTATTGTTTGGAAAACCAAGGTCTAAAATTTCAATTTGATATCTTCAACTATGAAGCATTTTGTTGCCATAAATTCAGAGTAACTATGTCACAATACCATAGCAAGTCTTCATGCAGCAACAAAAATTAGAAAAACGTTTTGCAAGTGCCATGCCATCAGGTCCCAACTATGCTATCCAAGTATTAGCCTCCTGCATTCAGAGATGAAGAACTTATACGCTATCTAGAAGTAGCAAACAGAGAACAAAATGTGAAGGGGTGAAAGGCACAACTTTTTTCCAATAAATATATAAATATAAAGCTTGACATGACTATTACTCACTATATAAGCATGTCCAGAGAGAGGTTTTGAGCATGCAAGATTAAAAACAATAATAAAATTATCCAATACATAAATAGATAATCTGAAACAAGAATAACACGATACAATGATGAATAAGATTGAGATTTGGCCTGCAAAAGGAAATGACATTCCATATGAATAATAGACTTCTAAGCATGAAAGATTGAAAAAAATAACAAAATTATCCAACATATAAATAGATTATCCATAACAAGAAGAACATGATACAATAATGAATAAGATTGAAAGTTGGTCTACAAAGGGAAATGACATGCTATATGATCAATGGACTTACCTATATACCAAAACAAGTGAAGGATTATTAATAGTGAACCATCCCCTAAAAAAATAAAATTGCTATTATTAAGACCGTATAATACTCCTTTAAGATATTCCAAAACCAAAAATCACATATTTTCCTATATAAAGCAAAAAACAAGTTTTTTTTTAAATAAAAAAAAAAAAAAAAAAAAAAAAAAGAAACCAGGTAGTTTTAAGGAGATCCCGGTGAGCAAAGTAATAATTAAAAATTCTTAAAATGCAAATAAAATATAAAAAAGCAAAAGAAGAAAGAAAACATTACATATAACACATATATATCCTTAGCTTTGACTTGTAATCAAAGATATTTTTACCTTAAATCCCGAGCTAATACCATTCACACAATATCAACAAGACTAAATCAAGGAAAAACAATAAAGATTTCAAAGAGTCATTAAAGCAAATATCTCAACACTCGAATAAGAAAACAAAAAAAACTTATGACAGAAGCATTGAAAAATCGAAAATAAAGACATGGGTACGGAAGATTTGCTATCTCGGGTCCATGGAATCTACATAAAACTCTTGCATTGTATCATTGATCATCTCTACCTTGCAATCACTCACCATCCTTGCCAAAATAGGAAAAGGGCAAAATTTGAGAAAACCGAACACCAAAAGTTAAAACTTTGACAAAATAAAAAATAAAAAAATAAAAACTATGAATTAGAGACTTAAAATATATTATACAGCATCAGCAAGTCCATCTCTCTGCGTTTGCTTTAGGAAGTGATGAATTTATTTTTTTCCCCCCAAAGCAATATTTTTATAATCTTCTTCTTCACTCATTTGATATATATTAAACAACAAAATGAGACCAGAAAGGAAAAAATCGAATAAAAATTTATCAATTAGAGATGAAAAGGGGTATTATAAAATTCACCTCCTTCTGCGTCTCTGGTTCATCAAAGCGATACCGTAAGTTTCACCTTCTTCAAGATCAAGCAGAGGCTTTCAATGGTGAAGAAAGACTGGCCAGATTTTCTTTTTCCTTTTGCTTAATTTTTCCCCTGAAACTACAACCAAAAACCTGAAGTCCAACAGAATTGGAAAAGCAAAAATAACCAACAAAAAAGTTTTAGTTTTTCTTTGATCGGTGAAACCAAATCGTGAAGAAAAAGAAAATCATAATACACTTAACTTTTTATTTGGATAAATTTTACGATTAACTTAACAAGATAGTCCTCAACATCCTCTCTAGACTTTCTGCAAAGTCCCTTTGCAGGTTCGGGGGCGTTTCAAGAAAAAATTTCAAAAAAAACAATAATAAAAATAAAAACCAAAACAAACAAAACAGTGTCCTGTATTTACTAGAAAACGAAGGGGGGGGGGGGGGGGGGGAGGGGGCAGGGGGCGGGGGGGGGTGGGTGTGGGGAGAACAGTGGACAACATTCACTTGACAACATCGATGATGGTACAAGCGTGCCTTCATGTATTTTGTAAATGTAATATACACATCAAGGATGTAATATTAAAAATATATATATATTATTATTAGTTGGATTTCTATTTTGATTCCTAAACTAATTTTCTATCCATTTTAATTTCTAAACTATAAACTATAAATTATATGTAATATCGTACTAGTAATCTCTTCCTTTTTTTTTTTTTTTAACAACAGTAATCTCTTCCTTAATCGTTAATTTGAATAATAAAAGTAGCTAGTACATATAAATTATTATCAAGTTTTTATTACGGTTTATCCTAAACTCTAAAATGATTCTCACTTTAATTTTAAACTACTTTTCTTAATTTTTATCATTTTGATTCTTATAAAATATCGATTCTACCCTTAATTAATAGAGCTTATGACATACATGTGCCAATTTCCTTAATCAAACTTACAGAAAAACTACGAGAGGAATATTTCATATAATTTAGGAATTAAAATAAACAAAAAGTTCGGGAACTAAAATGAAAATCACTCTATAGTAAAGCTTGAAGACCAATAATAAAAGAAATCCTTAAGAAAAACGATGTAACATAAATCACGAAACAAAAAATTCGTGTGGATACATATATATATATATATATATATATATATGTGTGTGTGTGTGCGCGCGCGCGCGAGCATATCTGATTTAAAATAAGCATGAAATTGATCATGGGAAAAGCTGAAAGCTCGGGATATGGAGGAACTATTCTATCCATCATACCTTCCAACATCAAGATAACATTCTTCATCAAAGGACGCAAAGTTGGATCATCTTCGACAGAACACAGTGCTACTTTGACCATTCTTTCAAGTGTGTGGAAATCTACTTCTTTTTCTTCCACAAGCTTATCTAACTCTCCGGCTTCAAAGCATTTATAGATCCAATTAGGAAGAGTTAATCTCATCTGGCGTTGAAACATTTACTTCAATATTTCATTTGCAACATATGACTTCAAATGGTACAATGCCGAAACTATAAACATCAGCTTTTACGGAAATCAAGGCATTCTTCTGCCATTCAGGAGCAAAGTAACTTAGTGATGTCCTCTCAACTCCTGTGGATGTTTTTGTCTGGTTTGGCATTAATAACCTCGCCAAACCGAAATCTGAGATCTTAGCAGCCCAAGTATCATCTAGGTGTGGCATTGATGAGCAATATACGATGCCTGGTACACCTTAACAAAATGGCATAGCTGAGAGAAGGAATAGGACTTTGTTGGATATGGTTGGGTCTATGTTGGCAAATTCTAGTTTGCCAGATTATTTGTGGGGATAGACTTTAAGGACGGCGGCTTATATTTTGAATCAAGTTCCAAGTAAGTCCGTTCCTAAGACACCTTTTGAGTTGTGGTCAGGAAGAAAGCCTAATTTGCACCATTTTCAAATATGGGATTGCAAAGCTAAAGTAAGGATTTATAATCCCTAAATTAAGAAGTTGGATCCTAAAACCATTAGTGGATATTTTGTTGGCTATTGTATAGGATCTAGGGGTTCAAGATTCTTTTGTCCTTCTCACACCACCAGGATCGTGGAATCAGACAGGGCCATTTATTTTGAAGATGATTTTGGATTTGATGATAATAATGGAACAAGGGTGCCTTAAATGGAGTTGGGATTTGGTTAAGTTACCAAAGGGTAGCAAGCCTATTGAGTGCAAATGGGTCTTTAAGACTAAAAAGGACTCCAATGGTCAGGTGGAGAGGTATAAGGCTAGATTTGTAACTAAAGGGTTTAGCCAGAAGGAAGTAATTGATTATACAGAGACTTTCTCTCCTGTATCCACAAAAGGATTCTTTTAGAATCATTATGGCGATAGTGACACATTATGACTTGGAGTTGCACCAAATGGATGTCAGAACTGCTTTTCTGAATGGTGATTTGTATGAGGATGTGTATATGGTTCAACCAGTTGGCTTCCAGTAAACAGGGAATGGTGATTTGGTTTGTAAGCTTAAGAAGTCAATTTATGGTCTTAAGCAAGCTTCGAGACAATGGTATCTCAAGTTTGATGAGGTTGTCATTGGAAATGGCTTTAAGGAGAATGTGGTTGATAGGTGCATATATATATGAAGGTCGGTGGGAGTAGTTTTATATTTCTGGTGTTGTATATTGATGACATACTTTTGGCTACTAATGACATTGACCTATAGTCCAAGACAAAGCAGATGTTGAGCAACCATTTTGATATGAAAGATCTTGGTGAAGCTTCTTTTGTTTTAGGCATTAAGATTGTGCGAGATAAGACTAATTATGTGTTGCAGTTGTCTAAGAGAGCCTATATTGATAAAATCCTTAAGAGGTTTGATCTGCACAATAGTTCTCCCGGAAGTGTGCCAGCCACAAAGGGTGAAAGGTTTTCTAAGGATCAATGTCCTAAGAATGATAGAGAAAGGATGGCAATGAAGAATGTTCGCTATTTTTCAGCAGTTGGTAGTTTGATGTATGCTCAAGTTTGTACACGGCCTGATATAGCTTTTGCTGTGGGTGTGCTTGGTAGATTTATAAGCAATCCCAGTCCTATTTATTACGAAGCAATTAAAAAGGTCTTTAGGTATCTTCAGGGTACTAAAGATCATATGTTGACATATCGTCGCACCAACTCTCTTGAAGTAGTTGGTTATAGTGATGCAAACTATAAAGGTTGTGTGGATGATAAGAAATCTACCATTGGTTATATATTTATCATGGCAGGAGGTACTGTGTCTTGGCGGAGTGCCAAGCAGTCAGTGACAGCATCCTCGACTATGGAAGCAAAATATGTAACGTGTTATGAGGCTACCCGTCATACAGTTTGGCTACGAAATTTTATCCGTGATTTAGGGGTAGTTGACTCCATTGAGAGGCCTATTATGATGTATTGTGATAATACTGTAGCGGTGTCTTTCTCCAATAATTTAAAAGGTACCCCTGGTGCGAGGTATATTGATGTTAAGTATTTTGTGGTTAAGGAGAAAGTTGAAGAAGGCTTCATTACTGTAGTTCACACGCCTACTTATAGCATGGTGGCAGATCCACCGACCAAGTCCTTACCTATAGGCATATTTGAGGAGCATGTGTCCCGTATGAGATTGTTAAGCAGCTGAGACTGCTGTGGGTCAGTGGGAGTTTGTTATATTTTCTGCAGTAATATCCATGTTAAGTATTATTTATTATTTTGATAGATTGATGTATGTGGATCATTATATATTTATGAGATATTTTATTACACATATTATTGCTCCTTATATTTACAGGCCTGTTGAGACTATTAGTCTATGTATATGTGTATGTTAATCCATAGGTGCCATGGTGAGTCCCTACTACCTAGTTTGGATATATTGATGTATCCTATCGATACACAATGTGCTCGAATGAAATGGTATTGTGTGTTTGGGGGATTGCACGTGGTTAGGTAAATCTCTACTACCTAGACTGAGTTTATGGTATGCAAAGTGCTCAGTTGAAATGGTATCATGTTTTGGGAGATTTACTGAGAGAATCTCTACTGCCTAGTCTAGTATATTGTTGTGTCCTCTCGGCATACTATATATTTAGATGAAATTGTATTATGGTTTGGGAGATTCTGTAGTAAGTGAGTTTGGATTATATATGATAATGATTATTCAGTCCAAGTGGGAGAATGTTAGATAAATAAATAATTTGTGGACTTCGCATAATCAATTTCTCACTTACAGGGCCCATTTATGCCATTAATAGGACTGGCTTATTTTATTATTTGTAGTAGGACCCTTGGTCACACACTCTCTATATGACTTCAGTTAGCCCATTGGAGTGGAGGACCAACTCTCATTATAAGCCTATTAACTTGCACAGACTATAAAAAGGGTCTAAGGCAAGCAAACAACATATACTGTATTTTATTATTGAGATTAGGGTTATCAGAGATCTGAGAGTGGTTTAAGAGTAGTGTGTCCATAGGCACTACTTTACATTGTTTTCTGTTTTACAGATAGTAGATTGATAGTTTATCAATGGCTGCATTCAAAGATTAGTATTTTATACTTGATTGGAATTTATTATGCGTATTAAGATCCTTAAAATTCTAATAAGTGGTATCAGAGCATGGTTAATATGTATAATAAATTTCATGTGATTATTCGGATTATTACTGTATGTTTAGCCATTGAATAATCTATACATGTTTTTTGTTTATTTTTCCTTCTTCTCCGATTCGAATACATGTGTAGATTAAGAGAATCAAAATTACATATCTTGTGAATATATAAGATTCATGCCTGATTGTGTTTGTGATGTTTATATATTTGCTAGAATCTGTGTGATAATATTTTCGATTATGTATGCATATCTATATATAACCCAATTGCTATTTCTTCATAAAAAAAAATAAAAAAAATATCAAACCCTTAAAATCCGAATAATGGTTATTGATGCTATTGGAAACTGGGCTATGTTTTATTGGTGTTTATGGATTGCATGTAGTAGTTTAGACTAATCAATTTGGTTCAAAACCTCGTAAAAATCCGTTGATTTTGAACCTTCCATGGCCGAATATAAACCTTACTTGGGTGTTTATTTTGGGTTGATTTTGAATCAAATTGATTTGTGGGAAACGTTGCCCAAGGGAAGACGAAACTATCGCCGCCGGTATTTCTGGAAACGGAGTCCGGAACGGCGAGATAGAGCCGAGTAAGAAATCGGGTCGCGGGATCCGTACAAGTTGGAATCAGTAAAACGCACGACATGCCGTTTTGGGCTGATTGCTGACGTCAGCAGATGACATCAGCAGGCCAAAAAAAAAAAACTTATTTATTTTTATTCTCATTTATTTTTTTTATTGATTTATTTGTTGTTTATTTGTTAATTAATTTAATGATTCAATTGTTCAATTTATTTATTTATTGTTTATTTATTTTTTTAATTATCACATTCCAATTTTATTAAATTAAATTAAATATTTATGATTGGAAAATTGGATTGTGTGAGCTTACCCAAAGAGGCTTTGTGCCTAGTTGGCATAGTAGTGTGGGATTTTAGGTACTCACTTGTCGTGAGACTTATTTTGTCTGCATTATGTGTACCAATGTAATGTGTGTTGGCATAGTAGATGGGTTATCTTTTATTTACCTATATCATGAAATTGCCAATTTGTTAATTATCTCCCACTTATTAACCAGGGTCTATACAGGTAACTAGGCTACTCTGTCGGTGGTTTTAGTTGCTTTGTATGACGCCTAGAATGGCAGTGGAAGTTGATTGAATACCATGAATCGCAGGTTCTGGGTTATCCTGTCGGTGATTCAGTTCAATGCATTTGATTGTGGTTATTTGGTTGACTGTCCCTGGCCCGCGTAAGGATATCTTTAGTGCTACAAAGACCCTAAGCAATATTTATGTTTGTGTTTTTGTGTTGAGAGGCTGGAAAATAGTAATTGAATTGTCTTATATTTTTTAATGTCTTGTTGTTTACTATTTTCGGAGCTAGTAGCACCCCAAACCTTCTGCCCATGACTGTCATGATGAAATTGGATGGGACAAATTATCAGAAATGGAAGAAAACCTTAGTTATGAATTTGACCTTCATGAAATTGAATTTGGCTTTGGAGATAGATCCACCAGAGATACTGACTGATGAGAGTAATGCAGCAGCTAAAAAACTTTATGAAGATTGGAAGCACTCTAATAAGTGCTGTATGATGATGATGGAGAATTACATGGATGAGGCCATATATGTTAGTATTCCTAAAGTGGATACTTCAAAGGGACTTCTTGAGGAGATAGGAAAGAAGTTTATCAAGTTTGATATGAATGAGAAGCATTATTATTTGGATCTATTGAACAATACCAAGTATGATGGTATTAAAGGAGTAAGGGACCATATTATGCTACTTTCCTCCTATTATAATAAGCTGAAGGACCTTAATATGGACATTGGAGAGGAGTTCTTAACCTATTCTATAATGATGAGTCTTCCATCATAGTTTGATAATATAAGGTCGAGTTTGAATACTAAGAAAGAAGGTTGTAGCTTGGAGGAATTGACTGCTATCTTTGTCAAGGAAGATGATGATATTAAATTAAGTAAGTCTAGGTCTGTTGCTATGGTTTCACATCAGGTAGATAAGTCCAAGAAGTTTTTCCAAAAGAAGGGACAAGGATTCAAGCCAGGACAAGGTTTCAAGCCTGGGCAGGGTTTTAACCCCAATAGGAAAAAGTTTTCTGGTATGAAGCCTAAAGGGCCGAGGGATGGTGCTTTTCAGGTTAGAGAAAGGAAAGAGTACTTCAATGGATAAGCTGAAAGGGCCAACCAATCTTGAGCAACATGTTTATATGGGAGATAACTCGAGAGTGAAGGTGGATATCATGGGAACAATTAAGTTGAAGCTTACCACTGGATATGTTTTAGAATTACAAAAAGTTTCATATGTACCCTCAATTAGGAGGAATTTGTTATCTATTTCACTTTTGGATAGTCAAGGTTTAGTTTTTTGTTTGGGAATAATAAAGTTGGGATGTATAAGGATGATAAAGTTGTTGGTTTTGGAACTTTATGTGGCAATTTATATTAGCTTGATTTATTTAATAATGGTATCAATTTCTCTGTTAATTCTGTTGTTGCTCCTATTGTTGCTTCCAAATGCCTAAAAGTTAATGACAATTCCTCAATGTTATAGCATAAACGTTTGGGACATATTTCTAGGCACAAAATGGAAAGGTTAGTGAAGGATGAGATACTTCCTAATCTTGATTTCTCTGATCTGTTGACTTGTGTTGAATGTGTGAAAAGGAAGTTAACTGCCAAGGTAAGAAAGGATAAGTTAGCCAGGTGTGGAGATGTTTTGGAGTTAATCCACACTGACATATGTGGACCTTTTACACCAACTGCTTTGGGTGGTTATAGATATTTTATTACCTTCATTGATGATTACTCTTATTATGGACATGTTGAGCTTATTCGTGAGAAGTCAGATTCTTTAGTTGCCTTTAAAGAGTTTAAGGTAAAGATGGAGCTTCAAAAGAATAAGAAAATAAAAGCTGTAAGGTCTAATAGAGGTGGTGAGTTTTATGGTAGATATGATGAGACTGGATGGAACCTAGGGCCTTTTGCTATTTATTTGCGTGAGTGTGGCATTGATGCACAATATACGACGATATCTGGTACACCTCAGCAAAATGGCATAGCTGAGAGAAGGAATAGGACTTTGTTGGATATGGTGCGGTCTATGTTGGAAAATTCTAGTTTGCCAGATTACTTGTGGGGAGAGGCTTTAAGGACGGCGGCTTATATTTTGAATCAAGTTCCAAATAAGTCCGTTCCTAAGACACCTTTTGAGTTGTGGTCAGGAAGAAAGCCTAATTTGCACCATTTTCGAATATGAAGTTGCAAAGCTGAAGTAAGGATTTATAATCCCCAAATTAACAAGTTGGATCCTAAAACCATTAGTGGATATTTTGTTGGCTATTATATAGGATCTAGGGGTTCAAGATTCTTTTGTCCTTCTCACACCACTAGGATCGTGGAATCAAACAGGGCCATTTATTTTGAAGATGATTTTGGATTTGATGATAATAATGGAACAAGGGTGCCTCAATTTAAAGAAGAAAGTGTTTTCATTCCCAGTATAGTTGTTCCTGATAGAGATATTGTTGATCCAGTAGTTGATGAACCAGTAGTTGGTCAGAATGAACTCATTGTTGAAGAGCAGGATATTCCAGCTATTGCAGATGCTGATGTACCTTTGAGGAGGTTAGTATTTTATACTTGATTGGAATTTATTATGCGTATTAAGATCCTTAAAATTCTAACACTAGGAGTATATCTTGGGGATCCAAATTGCAATAGATGATATGCACTCCACACTCTTCATAGGTAGAAGATCCCCTGACCACATCGAATACAAATCTCACTCCTTGTCTCCAAGTTGGAGGCAATGCTGCCTTAAAGTGACGATCTGCAAGTGAACCGTTGCTCATGAATTGATAAACAATAAGCTTTTTAGATCCCTTAATACAAAAACTGAGCAACTGAACTAAATTTTTGTGATGAGTTCTTCCTATGGTAGTCCTTCAACCCGAAACTCCCCACCCCTTCTTTCACAACTTTTTCTAATCTTTTAACTGCAATGGTTCTGTTACCCTCCGATAAAATCCCTTTATAAACTGCTCTAAAAGTTCCTCTTCCCATCTCTTCATTGAACCTATTTGTTGCTTTCTCAAACTGTTGCTGCTATGCTAATGCTTCTTCAACCATAACTTAAATGGAAAATTCTATTTACGGCAAGTAGTAATACCAGCTGTATACAATGCCGCCCAACAGTTACAGTCTCTAGTAGGGGTGGGCAAAATCCAATCCAACCCATTCAATCCGTCCAATCCAATCCATTTTTAAAGGTTTGGATTGGATTTTTACATTAATTGGATTGGATTGGGTTCAAAATATTATAAATTGTATAGATTGGATTGGTTATGGATTGGAAATATAAATCCAATCCAATTCAAATAATATATTATATAATTAAAAAATTATATATATTTTTTTATTTTTTTCATATTTATGTATTAATTTTAATATTATTTTTTTTTCATTTTTATATATCAATTTTTAACTTTTTTTTTCCATTTTTATATATTAATTGTTAATATATATATATATATATATATTTTTTTTTTTTTTACATTCCAAATCTCAAATCGAATTGTAAATTGTAACTCTAAACTAAACATTTGCCACTGTTGCTGTCCACCACCAATCCATCACCATAGCCATTAACCACGTCAAGCTTTGATTCAACCATCTGCTCCTTTGCTTCAAAACTCATGGCTTTAAGATTCATGGCAGTTTCAACGTCTGTTCTTCTGCTTCAAGACTCACGGCAGCTTCAGCATCTGTTTTTAAATTATATTTATATTTATTATTTATATTTTATATTTGGAAAATTTTTTATTTGTATTATATATTTATAAATTAGTAAGTTTCAAACCGATTAATCAATCCAAACCAATCCGATCATAAATGATTTGGTTTGGTTTGGATTTAACACTTTAATGGTTTGGTTTGGATTTTATATTAGTAAAACCGATAAGTATGGATTGGATTGTATTTTGGGCCAAAACCGAATCAACCCAATCCATGCCCACCCCTAATCTCTAGGGCAAGACTCCCTGCAAGATTCCTCTTCATTCATAGGTATTACAGTACAAGGAGTATCAAACCACCATATATGTTTTAAAGAAGTATTTTACCTCAGCCTTGGGTCTGATGGCAGCCTTGAAACTTCATACTTGAGTTGATAAAAGCAAATCCACGGTAACAAACACACTTGGGTTGGTCCTTTATCTGGCAGAAACTGTTCAAACCACAAAGCCCTTTACCGGACAGTAATTAGGCAAAGACGACCACTCCTCTTTCATTATTGATCTGCTTGTGTTACTTATGAAGTAATGTGAATATAATCTAGAAATTCCGTCTGCATCCAGTGTAGCACGGTCGATGATTCTTTTGTTTAATTTGCCAGCGGGATACAAATTCGAGCCTACTAACAAGTAGATCTCCTCTACGTTTTTCTATTTGTAGCGTGAGTAAACGGGTATTGTAAAGATGGAGCTCTGCACCAGAATTATCAACATTAGCAGACTCAGTCGACCAATATGCAACTTCTGGGATGCTAGAGATGTTTATAGGGTAGGAAACAAGGTTTCCATCATACTGCATACAGAGTAAATATGATCCACTTCAGTGGTCTGACCCAGATTTAGTCGATACCAACTGATCTCTAGAAGTAAGTTCTTGACCTCCTAGTATGGTGTCAGTTGGATGGTGGAAGCTCTGCCAAATAACATCATCGTAGCTGTTCAAGAGTATGAAGTTTCCACCATCAAGCATAGCAACCGAGCCAATTGCTTGTTGGTTTGGAACAGAATCAGTAATGATTATTTTTCTGCATTCCTCTGTTCGAAGAAGCAGCCCTTCTCTTGTTGTCACCTCTAAGGTGGTAGCATTGGAGGAAAGAGGAGGATCGTCACGATTGGCAGTCCAAACTATTATCCTATCGATTTGATTAACCTGTAGCCATATTCCAATAGCGAATAAACCGTTCCCTTTTGGATAGAATCGTAAGGCGAAAACACCAGAAGTTGAGTGCCAGGAAATGTTTTCGCCATTAATGCGGGACAATGAAGAACCTATGGGGATGGTGTTGCAGTCCTTTGCTTGAGCTCTTGCATTAATTGGAACTAGAAAAGCAAACAATATCAGAATAATTGGTGCAGACGCCATGAAAGAGAGGGAGAGAGATCTGGAGGATTTAAGGTCAGAAAGAGGAAGATGACTCTTGAGTTTCAAGTCACAATCTTCATTTTATTTTATTTTATTTTTTTTAATATATTGCTTTGGTTCTTTTCTCATGCAGCTGCTTGGTTTTTCCAAGTGGACATGAATCTAGCTTTCAGCAAACAAAATAAATATTAATTACACTAGTATTAACACTTGTATTAATAGTAACGTTTCTTTTGGGATATTTTAATAACAATGTCACAATGTTCACATTCTGTATGTGAGGTTTTGAGTTAAATTAATCATAGATTAAAAAAAAAAAAAAAAAACCTATGTTTCTTCAGCTTCTCTCTCTCTCTCTCTCTCTATATATATATATATATATATATATATGGGTCCAAACAGATATTAATTAGTCCTCTTTATATCGTGTATACTATAATTTGCATTGTGAGGCGAATTACCAAATTATAAATAAATTTTATCCAAAAAAATATATAAATAAAATTGACTCTATACCAAAAAATCATACGCTCATTTAACGATTACGTGCCTTGAAATATTTATTTTGTTTTATTGCTAAGAGCACCACGAAATATACGCCAAACAAAATTATTAAAACTGCATGCGGTAACAATAATCATAATTCTAGAAAAAAAATCATAATTATAGTACTAATAATGATTATTAGTGTTTCTTCAAAATATATATATATATATATATATTAGCGTTATTTTATTATCATAATTATAATACTAATAATGATTATTAGTGTCATCTTATTGTTTTTCTCTTTTATTTTTAATATTAGGGATATCAAATTAATATATCAAATATCATGTTTTAATATTTATTGATTAACATATTATTAACCTTTACTACGCGAAAATTGATATCTAGCGACACTTATTTAGCGACGCTACGAAACAAACACGTCTGAAAAAACAAAACCGCAACTCTGAGGTTAATGCGTCAGTAAAAATTCAATAAATATACGACGTACTATATAGATTGTGCGTCGCCTGTTCTCTCCTCCACTTTTTTTTATTTAGTTCTTTTAATTAATCTAATTTTAATTTAACAACAAATAACCCATAAAGATATTAGAGTAACATAACTGAGGTAATATTAATGCACCAAAACTGAGGTTTATATATATATATATATATATAATTAACAGGGGACGCACAATCTTATCTAGCGACACTTATTTAGCGACGCTACGAAACAAACACGTCTGAAAAAACAAAACCGCAACTCTGAGGTTAATGCGTCAGTAAAAATTCAATAAATATACGACGTACTATATAGATTGTGCGTCGCCTGTTCTCTCCTCCACTTTTTTTTATTTAGTTCTTTTAATTAATCTAATTTTAATTTAACAACAAATAACCCATAAAGATATTAGAGTAACATAACTGAGGTAATATTAATGCACCAAAACTGAGGTTTATATATATATATATATAGTTAACAGGCGACGCACAATCTTGGTGCGTCGCCTGTTCTCTCTTCACTATTTTATTTTTTAATAAAATCAAAATAGGACCATAACAAGAATTGAACCCAGAACCTCCTACATTCTCAAGAAATCACCACACCACTAGGCCAAATGACTTATATGTACTGATACAGCAAAAATTGGTTAATATAGTATTAGGCGACGCATTATTTAAACAATACGTCGCCAAATACAAGAACAGACGCCTTCTTCAACAAATGCGTCGCCTGTTCTTTTTTTTTTTTCTTCTATTTTTTTGTTTAAACATTTAAAAAAAAAAGAAAATAGGGTCATAACAAAAATTGAACCCAGGACCTCCTACTCTCTCAAAAAATCACCACACCACTAGGCCATATGACATATATGTACTGATCCAGCAAAAATTGGTTAATATTGTGTTAGGTAATGCATTATTCAAACAATGCGTAGCCAAATACAAAAACAGGCGACGCATTCTTCAACAAATGTGTCGCCTGTTCTTTTTTTTTTTCCAATTTTTTTATTTAAACATTTAAAAACAAAAACAGGCGACGCATTCTTCAACAAATGTGTCGCCTGTTCTTTTTTTTTCCAATTTTTTTATTTAAACATTTAAAAAAAATAAAATCAAAATATAGCCATAACAAGAATTGAACCCAGGACCTTTTACTCTCTCAAAAAATCACCACACCACCAGGCCATATGACATATATGTACTAATCCAGCAAAAATTGATTAATATGGTGTTAGACGACGCATTATTCAAACAATGTGTTGCCAAATACAAGAACAGACGCATTCTTCAACAAATGCGTCGCTTGTTCTTTTTTTTTTTTTTCAAAAAATAAAATCAAAATAGAACAATAACAAGAATTGAACCCAAGACCTGCTATACTCTCAAGAAATCACCACACCACTAGACCAAATCACTTATATGCACTAATACAGCAAAAATTGATTAATATAGTGTTAGGCGACGCATTATTCAAACAATGCGTCGCCAAATAGACGCATTCTTCAACAAATACTGTTCTTTTTTTTTCAATTTTTTTGTTTAAACATTTAAAAAAAAATAAAATCAAAATAGGGCCATAATAAGAATTGAACCCAGGACCTCTTACACTCTCAAGAAATCACCACACCACTAGGCCAAATGACTTATATGTACTAGTATAGCAAAAATTGGATAATATAGTGTTAGGCGACGCATTATTCAAACAATGCGTCGCCAAATACAGGAACAAGCGATGCATTCTTCAACAAATGCGTTGCCTTTTTTTTTTTCAATTTTTTTGTTTAAACATTTAAAAATAAATAAAATCAAAACAGGACCATAACAAGAATTGAACCCAGGACCTCCTACTCTCTCAAAAAATTACCACACCACCAGACCATATAACTTATATGTACTAATACAGCAAAAATTGGCTAATATAGTGTTAGGCGACGCATTATTGAAACAATGCGTCGCCAAATACAAGAACAGGCGACGCATTCCTCAACAAATGCGTCACCTGTTCTTTTTTTTTTTTTTCAATTTTTTTGTTTAAACATTTAAAAAAAATAAAATCAAAATAGGACCATAACAAGAATTGAACCCAGGACCTCCTACACTCTCAAGAAATCACCACACCACTAGGCCAAATCACTTATATATACTAATACAGCAAAAATTGGTTAATATAGTGTTAGGCGACGCATTATTCACACAATGCGTCGCCAAATACATGAACAGGCGAAGCATTCTTCAACAAATAAGTCGCCTGTTCTTTTTTTTTTTTTTCAATTTTTTTGCTTAAACATTTTTACATGAACAGGCGAAGCATTCTTCAACAAATAAGTCGCCTGTTCTTTTTTTTTTTTTTCAATTTTTTTGCTTAAGCATTTAAAAATAAATAAAATCAAAATAGGGCCATAACAATAATTGAACTCAGGACCTCCTACACTCTCAAGAAATCACCACACCACCACGCCAAATGACTTATATGTACTGATACCGCAAAAATTGATTAACATAGTGTTAGGCGATGCATTATTCAAACAATGCATCACCAAATACAAGAACAGGCGACGCATTCTTCAACAAATGTGTCGCCTGCTCTTTTTTTTTTTTTCAATTTTTTTGTTTAAACATTTAAAAAAAATAAAATCAAAATAGGACCATAACAAGAATTGAATCCAAGACCTCCTACACTCTCAAGAAATCACCACACCACCAGGCCAAATAATACAATAAGAACTAGCTAGTATAGTTTTAGGGGACGCAGTCTTTTAAGAAATAGTCGCTAAATAGACTAAAAGGCGACGCATTTGTAAACAACTGCGTCGTCGTTTCACCCATCCAATTTTTAACTTTTTTTCAATTTGAAAGTTATTTTTAGTACTTTTTTAGTTTTGTAAATATGTTTTTTTTTTTTTAAGTTGTAGATGACCAATCAACAAAACTAATTAAAGATTAAAAAAAGAAAATGGAATAGGCGACGTGTTTTAATGGAATTGCGTCGCCTGTTCCTTCAATTATTTTTTATTTTTTTTAAGAAAAAGCAATTTAATAGAGTTTCAATTTTTAAAAACAAGTAAACTATCAATGACCACAAACACATGAAAGTTAAGCTCATTTAACATACTTATCTAGATAAATTGGTCAATAAATGCTTGTTAAATTAGAATTCTATATTCGGTACCCTATCTCAAATTAGGTCTTGAGATATTTTGTCTCGTCTATACACATATATGTATAACTGAGAAGAGCATTGACAAAACTATTTTCTATTTTTAGATTAATATAATTTATTTTCATTGTATTGCTACATGAATATATTTGTAGATGAACAATTAAAAAATTATTTAAAGATTATAAAGAAAATATAAAAAAATGAAATAGGCGACGCTTTTCAACCATAATACGTCGCTTGATCCCAAAATTCAAGAACAGGCGATCCTTCTTGAAGAGAATACGTCGCCTATTCTCTCAATTAACAAAAACAAAAATTTTGAAAGACATGCAAATTTTATAAAGAATAAAGGTGTACTTGAAAAACAGAAAAATAAACAGCAATCTTCGATATTTTGCTTCGCATTTTTAAGAAATATTTTCAGTTTTTATTTGTAGTTGAAAAATAAAAATATTAATCAAAGAAAAAAAATGCAATTGGGAGAAAAGGCGCGTTCTTGCCATTTTTTGAAAATTTTTGGCGCGTTTTTAAATTTTTACGCGCTCTTTTGAATCCATTTTTTCTTTTTTAAAACTACATCAAGTACACCACCTAATCGATATTAGATTTGGAAGCAATCTAAGAGAGACTTGAAAAGTGAGATATTCCAGGTTTCATTTTTCATTTGCCTACGTTGTCGTCGGCCGAGAAGCTAGATTTCTCTTTGTCGCCCTCATGATTTTTTGGTTTTCTTCTTTTTTTATCTCCATCGTTTAGGTGAGTTTTTTTTTTCTTGACATGAGGTGGGTTGTTTTTTTTTTTTTTTTTTCATTTTAACTGCAGCTTAGGTTCATTGGGTTTTATTAATCTTGCTTTTTTAGAAATTATGTTTGTGATATTGCTTGACATTATTTTGCTAAGTTCAACAAGTATTTTGTGTTGAAGATTAACTTGAATCAAGATGGTCTATTGTTTTAACTTCACAACAATATCGTACGGTTGTTGAAGAAGATGTTCTTGGAGATACAAAGATGGCTCACAATCCATTTGTCATATAGTTGCCAAGTGTCGATGAAAATGATAATGAGGATGAATATGAGAGTGACTATGTTTGTAATGACTGTGAAGGGAGAAATGTGATTCGTCAAATCTTAAGAACAATGGTAATATTTTTTAAATTTTCATTTATACTAAATTACAAATTTAATAATGATTAATATTTTATTTATTTTGCATAAGTGCTAATAACTTTTTTAATGTTTCCATATGCAGTATGAGGATGTAATATTGTCAACAAGAGGTCAACTTCCATCTCAATGAATATGCAATCATGGAAGTTTAATTAATATTAAATTTGTTATGAAAAATACAATAGCTTAAAATTATGTAAAAATATATCAATGAGATGATATTTAATTTATTTGATAATTAATTTGTTATGACAAAATATTTATTTAAAATTTTTGTATTCTATTTATTTTGGATGAAGCTAGTTTTCATTTTTTTGTATTTTAATTATTTTTATATTTTTACTATTTTAATCACTTTTCACAAAATTTAAAAAAATTAAAAAAAAAAGAAGGGGCGACGCATTAAGAAATAATGCGTCGCTAAAAGTGTCGATCCGTCGTTAAATAGGCGACTCTATTAATGCGTCTCTAAATAGGCAATTCTACTAATGCGTCGCTAAATAGTCAACTCTATTAATGCGTCACTAAATAGGCGACTCTATTAATGCGTCGCTAAATAGTCACTTTATTAATGCGTCGCTAAATAGACGACTCTACGAATGCGTCGCTAAATAGTAAACTCTTTTAATGCGTCGCTAAATAGGCGACTCTATTAATGCGTCGCTAAATAGGCGACTCTATTAATGCGTCGCTAAATAGTCAACTCTATTAATGCGTCGCTAAACAGGCGACTCTATTAATGCGTCGCTAAAAGTAAATATGAGTCGCTAAAAACTCAAAGATAGGCGACTCTTATAATGCGTCGCTTGTTGTCTTATAGATTTAGTAACAATACGTTAGGCGACACCGTGCGATACGTCGTTATTTATTTTGTGCGACGCATTTATTGCGTCAGTTATCAACGCGATTCTAGTAGTGCTTTAAAAATAAATATAAACCAAATAAATACTAACATATGATATTTAGTACACATTTTGTTATATTTATTTAGTATCCCTAATATTATTCATCTCTATACCTCCCTTTGCTCTTTTGCCAGCTTTTGTGCTCTTCCTTTATTTCTTAGAAACAACAACAATAATAATTATTATTATTTTAATCAAAATAAGCTTTCTATTTCATTTATTTTCTACTGAATTGAACTTTTTGGCCAAGAGTGATTGATGGTTTTATTGTATTTAATCAATCATAAAATACAATTTGTTACATTTAGGCCATGATGTTAAAATTTTGAAATTTAGGCTATCTATTAAAAAAACAAAAAAACAAAAAAACAAGAATTGCATTTTGATATGTCAAAACCATTGACCACGGTTTGCTAGAATCCATTGAACTAAAATGTGATAAAGTGAAATTTTAATATCTAAATTGGAACCTTACAAATTTGAAAACTAAAATTGCAACTACCGAAACTATAGAATGAATACTAGAGTGTAATTGATCTTTATACTAAACGAGCAAATTATTTTTGATCATTTTATATTAGAGACACCAAAACATTTACCAAAAGCATTTACGAATGATATATGTCAATATATTATTAATTAATATATGATATAATTTAAATATGAATAAATAAACTCTTAAATGAATAAATAAATTAAAAAAAATTAAATATTTTATATTTTATATTTATCAAAATACATATCATTTATACTCCAAATCATTAGAAAAATAAATTTAATAAATACATTTTGATAAATTTAGCATTATAGTTTTATTTTTCCATTCTTCCATTTCCTTCCTCCTATTGTTCTCTCGACCAAACATGACCTACAAACCACTTGATTGATTGTGATCTCCTCCCTTTCTAGTACAGGATGTACACTATAGTAAAGTATTGCATAAATTTTCATCATCAGACAAATAACATACCTAATTATATATTTTGTACAGCCAGTACGTGTTCCATAATTTTTTTGCTTTTCAAGCGCCACTTGTAGCTCATTTTTCAAAAAAGACATAGAATCTGTTGATGTCGAAATTCTGATAACCTCCAACTCAGTAAAAAGTGTTGACACGTGGGTTGAGGATATGGCAACTGAAGTAAATGAATTAAATGAATTTACCTACAAGACAAGAAACAAATGACCAAGTTACCTTGGCACAGGTGTGGTACCGGCCAAAGGCACTCCGACGCTCAAGTCAAACGACGAACTAGAGATGACTAGTTTTTAATTTAGAATGACCTCTTTCTTTTTATTTTTTCTGTCCCTTGAAGCGGGATGCCTTTGAAGCTTTTATAACAGTTTGAATATGTTGGATAGCATAATCTTAGGAGGATTTTGGGGGGTTTCTGTTAACCCGATTTGAGTTCCTTTTGAAGAGAATCTTTGTTGTTGACTTACCTGTTTGACTCCTTGTCTTTAGGATCTAGTTAAATAAAATCCTGATATTTTTTCGAAGATTGTTAGGCTTGTGTGTTTTATCTCGGTAACCCAACATTTATGTCGAACTATGCGATGCTTTAAGTTATCTCGAATCCGAGACTTTTGCCTTGTCTAAATTATCAGAGCTAATCATCTTTATCGAGACTTTGTCGCTATTTCGGCATTTTTTGATGATGTGTATCCTTAAACAACGTTGATTATCAAATGTGGGGGTTCAATTGCTATTTATTGGACAAGGTTTTGTGACGCATCATCGACTCATTATTTTACCCATACAGTTAGCCCCCCTGAACTCTTACGAGTGATAGGTTGCTTCACTTGGAAGAGTTATAATCTTTCTGAAACTACTCATTAAAACGCTTCGTTTATTGGAACCTTTTTGCCTTTATGACTTTCATGTGCTCGACATGTGTTCAAGATGTCCTTTCAATTTTCTTGAAAAAAGACGTTTACAATCTGAAGCGTTGGATGTAAAATGAATGATCACCAACTTTCATTGAGGATAAAAGAGGGTTTTCTTCCTTTATTTCATATTTCAGTATCTTGTGGAGCCCTAGCAAGAACTTTATTTTTATTTTGAGAAAGTGTTGTTTCACCTCTTATTTGAGATTTGTAGAAGATCTACGTGTGTCCTTAAGTATCCATTTCCTTTCTTTGTCATATAGCATTTGAATTTGGTGCCTTCAAAGATCTTCTTTGACTTCAGGTTAGTTCCCTCTCCATTGCCTTTAATTTAACTCTTCCTTTTCATCATTGTGCGTCTGTCTTTTTCTAATTGGAATGTCAACATCTAAGGATAAAACTGATAATTTTACCAAGTATAGAGATCTTTCCACTAGCAGTATTTCTTCATCGTCACCTCCTGTTAGGGAAACATTGGAGAGTGTCTCATCTGACTCTGACTCTTATTCTGATGATGACTTGGATATTTCTCGAGCCAAAACTAGGACTAAGCATATTCATGATCCAGTTCCTTCTGAAGAATTAAAGGAAGATGATGAGGAAGATGAGTCTGTTCCTTCGGGGTAAAGGCAAAAAGACTGACCTGTTTTATTTTCAAACCATTTATAAATCCATGGATGACCTTGATAGTATCCATGTCAGGTACAAGATACCCAACACAGTTAGGTCATTTCTGGCTGAAGGTAGTGACCGTGCACCTTCATATCGGGTGGGGTATATGTGTATGTACAAGTACTTTCTTAACTTAGGGCTTCATTTCCCCCTACCTCCTTTCATACAGGAGTTTCTTTCATATTTCAATCTTGCCCTTGGTCAACTAATGCCCAACACATGGCACATTCTCTTAGCTATCCAAATTTTGATGAATCTCTATAATAGCAAACTTGATGTAAGCATTCTCTTGATGTAGTACGAAGTTAGAGAGAATTCTCAGGATTATCATTGCATCCCGCTGAAACAAAAAATTATTTGCAAAAACTTCTTCTAGTGATAAGTATTGGAAGAAGAAATATTTCTTTGGTTTGGGTGAGTGGGGTTGTGAAGTCCAGAATTTGAGGCCGGTTAGATCAGTTTGAAATTTTCATTTTTGGTTAGCTCTTCTTATTTGTGTCCTTGTGCAGGTATAGACACTTCTTTCTTTAGTTTTGATTATATTCTTTTACCTTTTGTAAATTCCGATTTGAATACTCCACCACAATATTCCGAAGAACAAAAGTTTAGCTCACGACAGTAGAGAGTCTCTCTTTGCCTAAAATTCTTACTGCCGAGAACTTCCAGATGACTTGTCTCCATATGGCTAGTGAAAGAATTATGGCTGATATGAACCCATCCAGACTTCAAAAGATAAGAGAAACCAAGAAAGCCAAAGCGCAGAAGAGAAATGAAGCTCCCGAGACATCTCACGTCGAAGAAGTTCTACGTGAAAAACATCAGGCCATTTCCGTGGCTTCTAGAGCTATTGACAAAGCTCAAGTTATGTCTTCGAATCCTTCTATTAGTTCTGCAAACTTGGCTGGTACTCCTCCAAGGAAAGTAAGATCCAAGGGTGTTGGTGATGTTCAAACGATGTTCTCATCTGAGTCGTCTAATGGAAAAGAGGTTGTAATTACTTTTCCCGAGGGTCTTTTGGTTCATAAATCGAATCAGAACTTGCTTAAACTCACTGTGACTATGCTACCCCAAAGGACGAGAACAAGATCATGAACAACCCTACTTCAGCACTTTTGAAACAAGCGCCCGCTAATATTTATTTGATGACTCAAAATTGCACAGTGGCTGCTGAAAGGGTTAAACCTTTGGAAGATCACGTGAAAAGGTTGATGATTTTAAACTCATCTTTAACTCAGAAGAACCACGAGGCTGAAGCTACATTGAATGCTACGAAGGAGAAGCTTGCTATGATTGAAGGAGAGAGGGACAAACTACGATCCAAGTCCAAGTTCTTAAAAAGGTATTTGAAGGAGAAAGCAGTAGTAATAGAAAATAGTGCTAATGTGCTTCAAGAGAAAGCTGCTGAAGCTTTAAAACTTTCAAAAGAATTTAGGAAGGCCATGACTTTAGCAAATCTTATTAAAGCTGACTATTTGGACAAAGCTTATTGTCGTGGCTGGAGTGAGTGCAAGAAGAAGTATGTGGTTAAAGGTCATCTAGCTGCATCTCCCAATGTCTCTCTATCAAGTGATGCTGTTTTCAATCTTTCAGATGTTGAAAGTGAGAAGGAGATTTTAGGTCCAAATCGAGGCGAAGCAACTAAAAGTTCGAGCTTGCTACAAATCCAGGGATAGAGGTAACAAACGCTAGTTCGGCGGATCCAAAGTCACCGATTATAATTGATGGAGATGAGAACCCTAACATCATGGCAAAAAATTCTTAGATTCCTTGATCTTTTTTTTTTTTTTTTAAGATAACCATTGAACAAATTCATATTTTGGTTTGTTGATAAACACAACTTTTAGCTTTTCCTTATCGTACCTATAGATAAACATAATTTGTTTCTTCCCTGTTATCTCAGTTTTTAAATTTTAAATTTTTACTTGCTTTATCTATTGCAAGATTCTTTTAAGTTGTTTATTTATAGTTTGTGTTGCCATATTGAACTCGTGCTACCTTCTAATGAATGATTGGCTTTTGTTTTATTATTCAATCAAGCTTTTGACTTGGCCAAATTCGGTGGAACCTAAAAGGGTTCCATCTTTTGCTCTTGTGCTTTTTTGGATAATAAAATGTGAGCCAGATCTTTTGATTTGCAATCTTGAATGATTCGATGGCTTTGAAGGCATAACTTTCACATAGTTTCTTCAAAGCTTGATTAGATAATAAAATCATCATCGCAATGGTCTTTTGAAGATCATCGCTGTAGTTTCGAATGGCCCTTCTTTAAGTTTTATGGGTATCTTTTGAAGAAGGCTTCAGGGTTTTAAACATTTCGATTCTTTTGCGATAAGGGATCCAACCGAAAAACAAATTCATTCGTCTGTTTTAGGGTGGAAAACTTCTATCTTGTGACTTTTGAAGGTGATTCTGAGCAGCTGCTAAAATTGTATAACACCATAGCTTTTGCAATTTTTGTAGACCTTGTAGCTTTTACAAAATACTCAATCTTATTATTGTAAATGGGTATCCGAGCTTACTTTTTAATTGATGGAGTAAATGATTTGATCAATGAATATTCCATTTTTTTTTATTTGAAATCGATTCATAGCAATTCTTTCATTTTTCATATAAACATATAAATTAAAAAAAAAAAAAAGCTTCGAGTCATCATTAATCATTTGGCTTGGAGGACTATTCGGAGTAAGTTCCTTGGCTTGGACAGGACATTTAGTTCATGTCACTATTCCAGGAGCCAAGGAGGAATACGTTCGCTAGAATAATTTCTTAGATGTATTGCCGCACCCCCAAGGATTAGGCCCACTTTTTACAGGTCAGTGGAATCTTTATTCTTAAAACCCCGATTCAAGTAGTCATTTATTTGGTACTTCCCAAGGGTTCTAACCCTTCTCGTAGGATTCCATCCATAAACGCAAATAGAATAAAAATTCATGTTTAAAAAATGAATTTGATCTGAAATTTGATCTAACGTCATGTTGTGATCTCATCTAATTTATATCTCATCCCTAATCCTTCCAATCTTTAATTTAAGTCGGAAGGTTGGTCTAACAAAAGTTGCGCTATTTGTTTATTGTTTTCGTACTTCCATTTGTCGAGGTTTAAACTTGGGTTATATGTCCTAACTCAGAAGAAATGATTTACGTGATATTATTTCCTAACATTTTGTAGCGTTGTGTTTAATTACTTGTCCTTTTTGTTGGACATAAGTTGTAACTCTTTTGTTGCTCAAATATGTCTGGTTAAACCCTTCAAGTTGCATACCAGACCGAGCTTCTTTGGATTTTTGTTTGTTCAATCCAAGACTGCCTGTCACTTTTATTCGACATGGACCGAATTATCTTTCACCCGGTGTGTGCATACTGAGCTATCTTTAGTTTGGTTTAGTCTGAGACTAGTTTGTAGCTATTAGGAAGTTTATCTTCGTCTGATATTTGGGTTTAATGAATCCTTTGTGTGGAGGTTCAAACATTCCTTGGTTCAAACGTTCTTTGCGTGTGGCATTACAAATCTTTTCGATAACTCTATTACAATTTTCGAGGATCGTTTAATTTTATATATCACATTTGGAGGATAATTATGACAATAGATATGATTATCTAGATATGAAAAGATACGAGTAATCTGAATATGAAAGGGTATTACTTATGTGTACGATATGATTTGCTTCTCTACTTTCAAGGTGTGTGTTGAGCCATAGATTTTGAGGATGCTTAAAAATAGGGTGAGGCAGTTTTGTTGCTGTTTTATAAATAGGACGCAGTTGTTTGTGTTTGATGTCGATCTTCCTCATTCGTTTCTTCTTCTTTCTTCTTTCTGCTTGTTAGGAAAGTCGTTGCTTTGGTTATTTTTGGCTTATCTAGGCAATGAGATCATCATTGCCGGTATCTTCTATGTTTTCACTGGAGAGTGGAAATGTTTAGAAGATGTTGGCACTGATGATCTTATTTTCTCGGTGATAGCCATAAGGTACTGGCAATGTTGATCTCAATGATCGAAGGCTCATAATAAGGTGTTCGATCTTTTTGGGTGGGTTGATATTTCCATGGGAGGTGTGGGTAATTTCGTTTCCAAATCAATGAAATTATCCACACTTCTATTGTATTATAAAATCATCCATCTATTTCTTGAATTCCTGCATGGCTATGGTGGAATTCGAGAAACAGACCAATCTTAAAAATATTTCCCAGTGCTCATAGTTATTCTGGAGGGATATTTTTTATTGTCAAAGGAGATGGGAAGAAGGAGAGGTGGAGTCTTTATTCGGGGAGGAATCTTTTTGAAGATGAAAACTTCTTATCTGAAATAGTCCCTTCTCTTCTGATGGAACATGAGAGTCATAGAAAAAACGGTGTATGGTGTTTCATTGAAGAGGAAGACCATAGATTTGGAGCTTGTTTATTATTATTATTATCTTTTATATATATACCCAATGTTTTGGATTTTGTAGTTACTTTTGTAAATTTTGCTGAGAATAAATGAATAAGTCCTTTCATTCTTTTTTATACTTCTATTGTGGCTTTTGAATAAATTCTTTTATTTTATAGATTTTATTGTCTTAACGAATGTAATACAAGATTTAGAATAATGTAAATATATCGTTTACAATTTGTGGCATTGATCTTCAGAAAAAGATGTTGAATGGTAAGTCCTTAATTTTTTGAATGCCAGTTTCTTGAAATAGTTTTGCCCGTCAAATTTTGAATTTTGTACGTTCTTGGCCAAACTATCGAGATGACTTTATAAAGTCCTTCCCAATTCGGCCCTAGTTTTCCCAAATTGCGCTCCTTTTTCCCCAGAAAAATTTCCCTGAGGACTAGGTCTCCAACTTGAAAATTTTAAGGCTTGACTGTTGAGTTGTAATGTTTTGCTGCCATTTGCTGATATTGTGTAAATTTGATAGATGCAGCTTCCCTCATCTCTTTGGTTTCATCAGGTGTTTGGTTAATCAACTGGTCATTATGCTATTTGAGATATCCACTTATATGTAAACTTCTCTCTGATATCTCGGTTGGGATGACTGCCTCGGGTCCATAGATGAGAGAAAATGGAGTTGATTTGTCGGTGCTCGGACCGTCGTCCTATAAGACTAGAGGACACCCAGGAGTTCTTCAGCCCATAAATATTTCGAGTCTTCAAGTCGCTTTTTTTAAAGTATTTAATATACTCTTGTTTTATACTTTGGCCTAACCATTCCCTTATGGATGTCTCGGTGAAGAATATCGAATCGTCCATTCTTTGCAGAAATCTCTAAATCTTTTGCTGATGAATTGGGACCCATTGTCTGAAATTAGCACCCTCGGTAGGCCACATCTACATATGATGAACTTCCATACGAAGTTTGTTAAATGCGATTCTTTGATTTTTGGATAAGCTTCAGCTTCAATCCATTTTAAGAAGTAATCAGTTGCTACAAGAATGAACCCCCTTGGCCTTATAGCCATAAGGAATGGTTCCATGATATCAAGTCCCCACTGTATGAAAGGCCAAGGACTTGATACATTTATGAGTTCATTTGTTAGTACATGGTGTAAGGGTGCAAATCTTTGGCATTTGTCACATTCCTTCACATACCTTTCGCAATCTTTCATTAGTATTGGCTAATAGAAACCGTGTAGTATTATTTTCTGAGATAGCGCTCTCCCTCCTCAGTGATTGTCACAATGGCCTTCATGTACTTGGGCCATGACTTTTAAGGCTGCAGTTGGTCCCAATATTTTAATAAAGGCCCTTGGTAAGATCTTTGGTAGAGTTTCTCCTTGAGGATGCAATATTTGGATACCTTTATTCTTAATTTCCTCGCCTCTGACTTGTCTGATAGCTGAATGCCATTGTTTATGTATTCTGTGATTGGAGTCAATCAACTTTCCTCACCAACCTAATCATTAACTGAGAGATTTTCTTCCTTGATTATGCTTTTGCTTGGAAGGTATTATATGGGAATGATCCTTTTTCTTTTTTTTTATTGTACTTGACTGAGGAAGCTATATTTGCCAAAGCGTCTTCATGACTATCTTCATCTCTCGGCAGTTGCTTTATTTTGGCTTCTTGGGATTTTTCCAGTAACTGCTTAACCTTCTATAAATGAGCTACCATTACTGGATTAGTAGCCATAAAATTTCCATTTACCTGGTTTACTTCAAGTGCCAAATCACCATGTATCTTCAACCTCTTTGCTCCGAATTTGTAGGCCAGATTTAATCCTACAATTAAAGCTTCATACTCTGCTTCATTGTTTGAAGCTTGAAATACGAAACAAAGAGAGTGTTCAACGAGTCCCTAGTTGGAGCTTTTAGTAGAATTCCTGCTCCCTTCTTATGATTCACCTTATGATACTGCAAATTCAACTATGAAGTCTGCCATTACTTGGGATTTAATGGCTATCCTTGGGGTGTATTCAATTTCATGATTTGCTAACTCTGTTACCCAAACCGCCATTCTCCCTATTAGATCAGGCTTGTAGATCATATAGGATATTCTAATACGACCTCTACTTTGTTGCTCTGAAAGTATGGCTTGATCTTTCGAACTGTTATTACTAATGCCAAAACTAGTTTCTCCATGCTTGTATATCTAGTTTTAGTGTCAGACAAAATTTTGCTTATATAGAAGATTAGGTATTGTTTCCTACCTTTAGTTTTTGTCAGAACTAAAGTGACTGCTTTGTTTGATATTGCGAGATACAACTAAAGTACTTCCCCAGGATTTGGTTTTACCAATACGGGAGGTGAATCGAGATACACCTTCAACTCTTGAAATGCTGCCTCACACTCATTGATCCAAATGAAATCTTTGCACCCTTTAAGGATGTTGAAGAATTTGTAGCTTTTGTCTGAGGATCTTGACATGAATCGACTTAAAGCTGTGATTCTGCCATTTACTTTCATTACTTCTTTTTTAGCTTGAGGAGAGGGCATGTCAATCAAAGCCTTAATTTGATTTGGGTTTGCTTCGATCCCCCTCTGAATGGCCATATGACCAAGAAACATTCATTCTGTAACCTCAAAAGTACACTTTGTTAGGTTCAACTTCATTCGATATTTCTTCAGCAGGTCGAAAGTTTGTCCCAAATGATCCAGAAGATCCTCTGCTTTAGCTGAATTTACGAGCATATCATCTACATAGACCTTTATTGTTTTCCTGATCTGATCTCTAAACATTTTATTTACCAACCTCTGGTAAGTTGCTCCTACATTCTTGAGTCCGAAGGACATTATCTTGTAGCAATATATTCCTCGATCGGTCATGAATAAGGTCTTCTCTTGATCTTTTGGATGCATCAGGATCTGGTTATGTCCTGGTTATGCATCTAGAAAACTTAACATCTTATGTCCAGTTGTTGCATCCACCAAGGTTTTGATCAATAGGAGAGGGAAGTTGTCCTTTGGGCAAGCTTTATTTAGATCTGTAAAATCAATGCAGACCTGTGGCTTCCCATTCTTCTTCATCACCACCACTACATTTGCAAACCATTCTGGGTATTGTACTGCATGAATGAGTCCACTATCTTCACAATTTTTGTATTTCTTCATTAATGACTCAACTTCTTTCAGTTGCAAATTTCCTTCTTTTCTATTTTACTGGCTTATGATTTGCATCTACGTTCAGCTGATGAGTGATTATCTCCGGGCCTATTCCTTCCATGTCCAAAACATCCCATGCGAAGAAATGTTTTCTTCCTCTCAGAAAATTCAAAAGCTATTTCTTCATCTCTTAAGATATTCTTGCACCAATTCTTCCTTTTTGGTCCGACTCCTTCTCATCCAAAGATATTACTACAACAGTCTCAGGACTCTCAACTTCATTCACCTCCAAAGTTGAAATCCTGAGGTTTTGTGATTGTTATTTGCCACCATGAGTTTTTCCTTTCATGGTTTCCACATTGCAACTTTGGGCACTGACTGTGTCACCCTTCACGGTCACGATCTAATCTCCAAAGGGGAATTTCACAATTTGATGATAAGAAGATGGCACAACTCCCATGGAATGGATCCAAGGTCTCCCTAGAATAGCATTGTATGCGGAATCTGCAACAATCACCATCATTTTAGAAAACACCATTTTTCCCTTCTTCAAGATAGGTACAATTATCTTTCCCATAGCTTGGCTTGTCTGGCTATTGAATCCAACAAGATTCATGGTGTCAACTTTCTCTATATCGTCGCTATTCCAATTCATTTTGTTTAGCGTTGACAAGAAAATGATGTAGATCAAACTGCCATTGTCTACCAAGATTCTAGAAATCTGATTGTTTGCTACGTCTGTCTTAATGATCAGTGCATCATAATGCAGCATGTGCAATCCTTCTGTATCATAATATATGAATACAATTGAAAGGGTTTATTCAAATCTGGGCTTTTTTTTATTAGGGGTACTTACCGATGCTACTTTTGCCAGTTTGATATGTTTGGCTCTTTCTCTTATTATGGTTCCATCATAAGCAAATCCATCATGGATAGTATTTATAATGTTATCATACTTCTTCTAAGGTTCTTCTTCATCTATGTCTGGCCTTTTCCCTTTTGGCATGAACTCCTTTAAGTACTTTTTTTTTTATTAGTGCTTCAATTTTACATTTTAATTGCTGCAATCTGTAGTAAGGTGACCATAATCGTTGTGAAAAAACACAAAATTTTCTTGCATCTCGGTTACGTGGATCTGTTGCCATTTTCTTTGGCCACTTTACATATTTCTTTCCCTCTAGGTGTTCGACCAAGCGTTCAGGAGAGACTGTTAGAGAATAGTATTTGAAAGGATCACTAATCTCATATTGTTTTCTCCTATAAGCCTTTATTGCTTTGTTTGAGATTGAAGGGGTCGAATGGGTTTCTGCTGAGATATAGACCTGCTAATCTTCATAATCGGTTCGTCCTTCTTGATGTTTCTAACCCTATCTCTTTTTTTCATCTTTCGATCTTCTTCCAGGTTAATGTACTTTGTTGCTCGAGATATGGCTTCAATCATCATTTCGAGAACCCTTTTTATGAGTGACTCTTATAGATGATTCCCTCTTAATAGTCGTTTCCTGAAAGCTTTGATTGCGATCAACTCATTCCAATCTAAGATGCTAACCTTCTCCTTGTTGAATCTATGTGTATAGGCTTTCAAAGATTCATTTCTCCCTTAGGTTATAGTGAAAAGGTGATTTGCTTCCCTTTTTACTTTCATGCTAGAAGCAAATTGTGCATCGAAATGGTTCACAAGCTCTTCAAAGGAGTGAATCGATTCTGGTTTGAGACTATCAAATCAAGTAAGTACTGCTCCCTTGAGACTTGTTGGCAAAGTCTGGCACATTATAGCCTTTCTTCTATCATGGGGCAGTCCGAGAGCAAAAATGGCATGACGATATTGGGTTAAGTGGTCCATTAGGTCGGATATGCCATCATAAAGGTCGAACTTCGGAAGGACAAAGCGGGATGGCCGATTCGTCTCAGCTATCCATTTGGCAAATGGTGAATGAACCAAATTCGAGACCCATCGTTGATCAAACTAAGCCACCCCTTTCTACCTCTTGACTTCTTCCTATACAATCTCTCCCAGATATTCTCTGACACTTTCCAGAGATGGTTTCTTGAATTTCGAAGTCCCCTCATCTTGGCCATGTCTCCCTCCTTTTACTTTTTTTTTCATTATGACTCTTCAATGCTACACTGTAGAGTGGTTGAGGTTTGGATAATCTATCCTAAGGCGCCTTGCCTCGACTTTCAACCCTCTATTGCTATTCTACTATTCCTTCTCCCCGTACTCTAGGAAAGGAGAGAAGTTGGTGCAATTGCTACGTCAACTCCTGGTTCGCCTTCTGGATCTGCTTGTGCATTGTTGCCATCTCTTAGATTTTTGTTTATAGTGCTTCCACTTCATTTTGCAAAGCAAATATTTGTTCTCCCTATGTTGGGAGATTACCTTGGGAGGCCATTTTTAAGTTCTCAATAGTATTGAATTTGTTTACTACCCCTACCTGGCATGCCAAACTGTTGATGTCGAAATTCGAATAGCCTCCAACTCGGCAAAAAGTGTTGACACGTGGGTTGAGGATATGGCAACTAAAGTAAATGAATTTACCTACAAGACAAGAAACAAACGACCAAGTTACCTTGGCACCGATGTGGTTCCAGCCAAAGGCGTTTCGATGCTCAAGTCAGATGATAAACTATGGATGATTAGCTTTTAATTTAGACTGACCTCTTTCTTTTTGTTTTTTCTGTCCCCCCTGGAGTGGGATGCCTTTGAAGCTTTTATAGTAGTTTGAATATGTTGGATAGCATAATCCTAAGAGGATTTAGGGGGTTCTATTAACCCGATTTGATTTCCTTTTGAATAGAATCTTTGTTGTTGACTTACCTGTTTGACTCCCGGTCTTTAGGATCTAGTTAAATAAAATCCCGATATTTATTCAAAGATTGTTTGGCTTGTGTGTTTTATCTCGGTAACCCAACATTTATGTCAGACTTTGCGGTGCTTTGAGTTATCTTGGATCCAAGACTTTTTCCTTGTCTAAACTATCCGAGCTAACCATCTTTACCAAGGCTTTGTCGCTATTTCGGCTTTTTTTGATGATGTGTCTCCTTAAATAACTTTGATCATCACACGTGGCAGTTCAATTGCTATTTATTGGACAAGGTTTCGTGACGCGTCATCGACTTATTATTTTACCCATATAGAAGCCAATTAAATTTAACTTATATATCTATCAATTAATAAATGATAAATGAGGACTCCATGACTTCCAAGGTGAACTTTATCATGTCCTATGAATTCAAAAAATGAAAAAAGAAAAAAAAATCAAGAAACAAAAACCAAAAACAAAAGCATAGGTATCATTTAGTAAGGTGATGGTTTTATCTTTATTTTACTACTTAATTATGTTTTATTTGCTTAATTTAAACATTTAAAACAACAATTTAAAATTGTACTTAATTTTTTCTTCTATGATTTTGTAATTAATTGAGATGTCTAATAAACTTTAACCATTATTAACACTAATAAACATTTGAAAGTAACATACAAATAGATTAAAAATGCAAAAATAAAAAATAAAAAGCAAACATGCTACCAAATGGCATGATAGCTAGTTTTAAGGGAGTCAAAATTTTGATTATGATGCTAAAGCTAGAATATAAAGATATACAGGCTGATATATATATATATATATATATATTTATATATATATATATATATATTTGGATTTATATACAAGTAGATTTCAAATAGCTAATAACTAAATCAAGTTTATATATTTACATGTAGAGTTTTGTTATATACAAAGCAAAATAAAGAAAATAACAAGGATAAATAGAAGAAAAATGATAATATTTTTGGTCCATTAATATATATATATATATGTACACCAAAATATTCACCGAATTTATTTACTAATTAACACTTATTAAAATGTTATGAGTTTATATATTTTTTCTATAACTTAAATATGAATAAATAAATTTATTAAATATTATTATATTTTTATCATATTATATTATTTAATAAATAAAATTAAATAAATTTTAATTTTATTATCTTGGGCCGTGGTAGTCCTGGGATGCCTTGGTTTAACCAGTAAAACAAAAGTCGTCGATATAAGTGAAATATCGCGATAATGTCAAATTTTGATGGGTACTGACATCAACAGGAAAGGGAAGAAATATCGGTTAGAATTGTCGTAGAAATGTCGACGTTGTCATCGATATTTGTGGAAATAGAAGTTTGTTGATGGAAAGCTTAGGAAGATATTTCGATATGTGGCTGATATTTGTAGAAATGGCTAGAAGCTTAGGAGCACTCAAAGAAGCGATTAATGATGGAAAAAAAGAAAAAGAAAATAGAGAGCTGGGCAAAGTGAGAGTGAGGGGTTTGGGTTTGATCTATGCTTTGCTTAGATTTTGGAGAGGCTTGAACGAGAGAGAGAGAGAGGGGGCAGACTTCACATGGCGGTGGAGAGAAAGATTGGGTGACAGCTGTGCTTCAACGTTTCAATTAACACGTGAACATAAAAAAATAATAATAAAAAAATAAAAAAGCACAATTATATATATATATATTGGACTCATATATCTAACAATTGTGTCATATGGGCTGGAGATTGAATTGATCTATTAAACTTTCTATTTCGGGTTTTATTGTATTGTTCGAAACTTGAATAGGTTGGGCTAAACATCTTTTTTATTGGTCGATTGGAAAAGGTAGCATCGTTAGTATTTAAGTTGCATACTTTTAAAAAATCAAAAAAAAAAAAAAATTGCATATTTTAATACTTCAAAAAGAATAGTAAACCAGTTTTTATTAGTTTCAGATTTTAAAAAAGAGGTTATTGTTTTTAATTTGGTTAGAAATATTGTACTGCAACTACAAATGCAAGTTAGTAGAGGGCTAACTTATATGCAAGTTGATATTAAAAATGTATTGTGAATTATATTTAAAATTTTTATATATTTTAGTATTATTTGGTAAATTTTTATATTTTGATGCTAACAAACGTGTATTTTTTATTTATAATAATTTTTAATATTTATAGACTATTTTGTTATCATTGTATTATAATTATTGTATTTTTTAATTATTTTATTATATTAATTATTTCATATGTAAAAATTTATTTTTTAAATTAAATATATACAGTTTTTATAATTTTATCAATTTCTATCAATATTGATATTTGTATCGATATTTTTATAAAATCATATCCTTAATATTTTTGTAGATACCGATATTTTTATAAGTAGAATTAATTTTTAGGCTTCTACTGTTAGATTGTCAGGGAGCTCAACAATGCAAACGGTGTTGCTAGAAGCACAGCATAAATACCTACGACGTCTCCAATGTAAGAAACTGTAAACTGAGATGCTTGTATAACCAAACTAAGTAAAGGAAGATCAATTAAAAATTATGCTGAAAGGGAAAAATCGTTGCCAATTTTTTTCTGCAAAATTATATTCTTTTTATTTAGCAAACAAAATAATATTAATAACAGTATTGATAGTAATGTTTCTTTTGAGATAGCTTAGTAACAATTTCACAATATCCACATTCTATATGCGAGGATTTGAGTCAAGCTAATCTTAACGATAATATATATATATATATATATATGCTAATAGTAATAGGTCCCTCAAAATTAATTTTATAAGGTAGACTTCGACTGTCAATCCAGCTTTTTTCTCCATGTGTGTGTGTATATACATATATATATATGCTCCAAATAGATATTAATTAGTCCGGTCTATATCATCTATATTATAGTTTTCACCGCGAGGCGAATTATCATATATAAAGTTAGTGTATACCAAAAATTATACACTCATTTAATAATTACGTACCTTGAAATATTTATTTTGTTTCATTGCTAAGAGCAACACGAAATGTAGGAGAACAAAATTATTGAAATTGCATGCGGTAAAATGGAAAACCAGCAACAGTAACAATAATCATAATTCTGGAAAAAAAAATCATAATTGTAATACAAATTATGGCTATTAGTGTTTAGTCAAAAAAAAATTATTATAAGAGTTATTTTATTATCATATTTATAATACTAATAATGATTATTAGTGTTATTTTATTGTATTTCTCTCGTATATCTAATATAAGAGATATCAAATTAATACACCAAAATATACATCACATGTTATATCCACCTAGTTCACCGACCTCACGAGTCTGATTGGGCTCTATATTGTCCACCAAGGAAACTCCAAACAACTCTCAGCTAATATAATATCATAATTTAGTTATGGATAATTAAAACCTTAAAGTGATAAGTGTAAATCAAAGTTTTAAATATCAAATTTTTTTTTAAAATTTTCCTAAATTTTTTATTTTTTTAAAGAATCGAAATAAAATTTAAGTTCTAAATGAAATGGATAAAATTTCTATAATATCCATTGAAATTTCTAAAATTTTACCAAAATTTTTATGAAAATTTCTATCAAAATTTCCATATCAAATCTTTAACAATTGGTTTAAAAATCCATAATATCTAATTAAATTTTAAAAATTTCTATATAAATATAAAAAAATTTCATGAAAATTTTAAAAATATCTATAAAATTTTAAATTTTTTATATAAAAAATTCAAAAGTATTATTGATGTTTAGTAAATTATTTAACCAAATTAACTTTAGTGATATATATATATATATATTTTTATACATTTTAATTGTCTTTTAAGTATTTAATGATATAAATAAGACAAAGTGAGTTGAATTTCAGAATCTTGATAAGTTCTATTCATTGATAATATATATATATATATATATATATATATATAGATACTTGCTATACATTTTATATAAGATAGATTCATTAGAATTTTATAATTACAAGTTAATAATTGATTATATAATAATAAAAAATAATAACATGAAAATACAATATTATGTAGAATTAGTATTGATAGCATTTAAATTAATAACATTGAACAAATAAAAATAAAAAGATGATAAAATATGTTATACTAAACATCAATGACAATTAGATTTAATACAAGATCCTTATGGTTGACATATTAAAAATTACATAAAAAATTATTAAGAAGATACATCTTTTAATAATTATTTTTCACATTTCACATTTCAAAATGAAGATAAGAAAGAAACCAATAATTTTTAATTATCTAAAAGTTCTATGAATATTGAGATGATATCTATGAAATATAATGTAATTGTAATGATTGTTTTATCTTAATTAATGAACAATTTATCAAATATATACATTTTTTTGCATATTTTTATCAATAACAGTTCATTTATGATCATTACTGCTTACTATAAATTAAATTGATTAAGAAAAATATAATATCTATTCAATATTTTTACAGTTTTTATAATCAATTTGATAATTGATTATTTTAATAAGCTAATAGTAGAGTTTTAACATAAATTTTTATTTTTTAAAATAAATTTTCATCAGTTTTTGTGAATTTTTATTAATATTCGATACTTTTTGATATTTTTATGGAAATTTCTCTATTACGAATCTTCAGTATTTTCACTGATACTGAAATTTTGAATCTTAATGTAAACCAATTAAATATTACTTGGTACTTGGTACACGTCTTAGTATATTTATTTGAAATCCTAATATTACTAATCTCTATATCTTCACTTGCCCCTTCCACCATTTTTCATCTTCTATCTTTATTTCTTAGAAACAATAACAATAATAATTAAAAAAAAAAATTTTCTTTGAAACAACAGCAATAATAATTAATAATTTTTTTCTATCAAAATAAGCTTTCTATTTTATCAAATTGGACTTTTTGGCTAAGAGTGATAAATGGTTTTATCATATTTAATCAATCATAAAGTACAATTTGTTACATTTAAGCCCTATAATGTTAAATTTCTATAGTTTAGGCTCTCTATTAAAAAAAAAATAATAAAAATTGCCTTTTGATATCGCAATGGTTTTATCATATTTAATCAATCATGAAGTACAATTTGTTACATTTAAGCCCTATAATGTTAAATTTCTATAATTTATGCTCCCTATTAAAAAAAAATTTGCCTTTTGATATTCCGAAAACCATAAACCATAGTTTGCCAAAAAATCATTGGATTAAAATGTAATAAATTTAAATTTGAATGTCTAAATTGAAATGTTTTAAATTTGAAAACAAAAATTGCTACTTACCCAAACTGTAATTGATCTTTATACTAAACAAGCAAACTATTTTCTATCATTTTATAGTAGATATACCAAAATGTTTACGAATGATATGTGTTAATATATTATTGGTTAACATATTTATATAATCCAAATTAGATAAGTGAACTCTTAATAAATAAATAAATCAAAAATATAAACTAATTAAATATATATTGTTATTATATTTATTAAAATAAATATTAATATCATATGGTTCTCCACATCATTTGGTAAATATATTTTGGTAAATCTAATATTGCTGTTTTATATTTCCATTCATCCATCTACATCCTTCTGTTTTTCTCTTGATCAAACATAGCCTACAAACCACTCAATTGATTATGATCTGTTTTTCTCTTGATCAAACATAGCCTACAAACCACTCAATTGATTATGATCTCTTCGCCTTCTCGTACAGGCTGTACAGGTATAGTGAAGTATCTCATAAACTTTTATCTTCAGACAAATAACATACGCATTTATACATTTTACAACTAGTACGTCTCCATAATTTTTTCGCTTTTCAAGCGCCAATTGTAGCTTATCTTTCAAATAGAACAGATGCCAATTAAATTTAACCTAAATATATGCCTATTGATAAATGATAAATACATGAGGACTCCATGACTTCCCAAGGTCAATTTGATCATATCCTATGAATTAAAAAAATGAAAATCAATATTGTTAAATCATGAATCGAAATGTTAATCGTTTTGTTAAAATTGTAAAACGTGTATTAAAATGAAACGTATATCGTAAGATACATTTAAAAATTTTAAATCGAAGCAATATATCATAAAACTAAATATATCACATCGAATTGCAAATAATATTCAATAATTTATATTATTTATAGTACTATTATATCTAATATTGAGTTAAATTTATCCTTAATAATAATAATAATAAAAATGATAAATTATAATAAAATTAATCTATAATTCGTTAATCCAATTATAATTATTAATTTTAAATTCAACATCTAATTTTTAAAATTATAGCAAAATCACTTTTTATTATAGATACATTACACATCACTTTTTATTTTATTATTATTTTATCTTATTATCACTTTTTATTCACGTGGTCTTCATCTTAGCATCCATCTCTATAAGCAATAAAAATTAAAAAAAATAATAAAATAAAATTATTGTTTCAACTTTCACGAACATGACGATTTATTGTTTCAACTTTCTTTATTATTTTATTTATTATCTTTATTCACTTGCATGGTTATATCAAGTTATTGTTTCAACTTTTAACTATTTAACCAATAAAAATTAAAAAGAAAATGAATAAAATAATAACAAATTTTCTCCATCTCTACCTCATCTTCATCTTTTTCTCCTTTCTGCATCTTCTTCTCTATTTTTTGCCATTCATCTTCATCTTCTTCTCATCTTCTGCATTGTCTTCAATAGGGAAGAAAAAAATGGTGAATCGACAATTCGATCAAATCGTTCGATTCAATAGGGGAAACGTTTGATTCACCTTCAGACCGATTCAAACAAACGGTTTGGATCGTTTTACATCAAATCCAATACGAATCATTCAATTTTTATCGTGAATCGTTCGATTTTAATAACATTGATGAAAATTAAAAAAAAAAAAAAACAAAAAACAAAACAAAAACATGGGTATCATTTGGTAAGGTGCTAGATTTATCTTAATTTTTTTCTATGTAATTTGCTTAACTAAAACGTTTGAAACAACAATTTTAAAATAGACCTAGTAACGTGTAGTGTTGAACCCTGTTTATGTCGTGTTATATCCTGTTCGTGTAAAATTTAGTTAACCTAAACACAATCCGTTAACCTTTCGTGTGAAAATAGATAAATCCGAGCCTATTCGTTAAATTATCGATTAATCCATTACCTGATCTGTTAACCCATTAAAAATACATACAAATTTTGAAAATTTAAACTTAACTTAGTTTTCAAATAATAAGATGATGTTTTTAAAAAAATCTTGCAAAACTAGCAAAAGACTTTTTGTTTTTATATTTTTTAAAAAAGTAAACTAAAAACAACAAAATCAATACATGTTTAAAAATAAATTAAATAATTTTAATATTATAAAATTTGTATAATTACAAAAATATTCCTTTTTAATGAGTTTAATGGGTTTTTTTTGGGTGTATTATCGTATTTCACCCGTTAAAACCTATTAATCTATTGGGTATTAATGGGTGACACTGATACGTATCCGATACGATATCGTTAACCTAAATCTGTAAATTATCATATAGGTTCATATCGTATTACTGTATCATGTGAGATTTTCTCAGACTTAATTTCAAATTGCACTGAATTTTTTACTCCACAATTTTGTAATTAATCGAAATATGTAATAAACCATAACTATCACTAACATTAATAAATATTTGAAGGTTACACACCAATATATTAAAACTATAAAAACCAAAAATAAAAAACGAATATGGTACAAAATGGCACCGTAGCTAGTTTTAATGGAGTTAAAATTTGTTTAACTCAAACGCTTGAAATAACAATTTGAAATTGTACTCAATTTTTTCCTTCACAATTTTGTAATTAATCGAAATATCTAATAAACCATAACTATCACCAATATTAATAAATATTTGAAGGTTACACACAAATATATTAAAAATACAAAAACCAAAAATAAAAAACGAATACACTATCAAATGGCACGGTAGCTAGTTTTAAGGGAGTGAAAATTTTGATTTACGATGCCAGAGCTAGCATACAACGCTATGCAAGTTGATTTTTTTTTTTTTTTTTTTTTGGGATAAATATACAAGTAGATTTTAAGTAGCTAATAACTGCATCGGGTTTATATATTTATATGTAGAGTTTTGTTATACATAAGGCAAAATAAAGAAAATACGAAAGATAAATAGAAAAAAATAATTTTTTGTTTTATTTTATCCAGTAATACTACATATATTAAAATATTTATTAAATTTATTTACTAAATAATATGTATTAAAATATTATTAATTTATATATTTTTTTAATAATTTAAGTATAAAAAAATAAATAAATTAAATATTATCATTATATCATTTACTAAATAAATTTAGTAATTTATAACTTTCTTGGCTTTTTTTAAAACTTTATTGTCTTTGCTCAAGGGTAGTCCCGGCGGCCATGGTTTAACTTTTTTGGGCCATTGTTAACTTGTCAGGGAGCTTGGTGATGCAAAAGCTATTAATAGAAGCACAGCACACGTACTTACACGGTTCCAATGTAAATTGATATGACTTGAAAAATAAATTGAACGAAACTAAACAAATATGAGGAAGAACAATTAAAAATTTTACTGAAAGGGAAAAATCGTTTCCAATATTTTTCTCCAAAATTATTTTTTTTAATCCACCTTTTCAATACCTGAAATAATGGAACTTTTTTACAAAATAACTCCTTGGTGAAATGATTCGATAAGAAATTTGAAGAACCTGTTTATGCAATGCCACAATTATTGCGAGTATAACAGAATTAGAAACCAATATTCAATATTTCCAACAACAAGATGAAAAATTGATAGGCAGATGGAGATCTTTCATTATGGTAAATAAATGTTTGGGATAGATATGGCAATCCGAAGGAGGAATATAAGCAATCCCAGATAAGTTTTAGTAAATCAATAGTTAAGTAATCCTCTAACGGTAATTTAATTTTGTGTTTCACTAGTGAGTTGTGATAGCATTATAGTGGATGTCTTTTGGGGTGTGTTGTCCAGAATTACGAAACTTGCCGTCCGTATCCTTAGCTTGACTAGTAGTGTAACAGGATGTGAAAGAAACTGGAATACATCTTATCAGGTGTGAAATATATTAATATATATACAAATCCACATTTATTTTAATTAAAATAACCTCAATTTGAGTTTTATGACTTTGAATTATCAAAGAGGTGCATTCCAAGAAAAGAAACAGATTGGAGCAACAAAGATTAAGTGCATTTGTTTTTTATGAAGTATAATCGACTATTGGAGGAAGGCTGATAAGAAGAATAATCAAGGGTGAATCTTTTGATCCAATTTTTCTATCAGACATGGAATATGATGATGAGTGGATTACAGAAACAAAAAAATCCAGTCTTGTCTGAAGATAGTACATGGATGAATGTGAATGAATGTATTGAAATTGAAGAAGAAAGTAGCCAAAAAAGAAAAAGTGGTACCAACTAACAAATAAATAATAAGAAAGAATATGAAGCTCATTTTATTGATGTCTTATGTTATAATTTAATTACATTGTTTTTACTTATTGCAGGACCTAAAAATCTTATATTGGACAAAAAAGTTAAAGGAAAGAAAAAAGTAATAGAAACAATTGATGAAGATGAAGATATACAACAAGTTGAGGAAGATAAAGAAAGTGAAGAATTGTTAGCTTCTGAGGATGGTGATTGTGATGCTTTGGATGAAATTGACAATTGATATTTGAGAATTTAGGAAAATATGAAAGTTTTTAAAGTTTTTTGGAACTTTTATATAGCCTATGCTTATGCTATTTGACTTAATTTTTTGTTTTTATTATTATTAGGTAAATGAGAGCATGGCTAAGAATATAGTTTTTGGAACTCACAGTATGTTACGATACACAATACATTTTTTAGACAAAATGATACGTGGTAGGATACACATTTTGACAACTATGATTTTATATAATATAATTATTCCATAGATAATAATAAATTTACACCTATAATATAATCTCAGTTTATCTATTTTGAGTAGTACTTGAATACATAATGAAGAATTAAAAGAAGAAAGATATATATTCCCTGAATAATATGCAATTGTTTAAGAAAATTACCTAAATTTATAATAAAAACTCAATTTTATTTTATTTGATGACGTAAAAAAATTTACAAAATAAAATTTATAGTGTAAAAAAATGCAATCCTGCAACAACGATTATACAAATTTAATAGAATACAGTTCAATGCAACTTTGACCAGTACAATTTATCACCATAGAAATGGTACAGTATAGTAAGGTATTAAAAAGGACGAAAAAAAAAAAAATTAATTTCATATAAAGACAAACTTGGACAGAAAAACTCATTCTGTGAAAAAACATATTTGGCTTTAGACAGAAGGAAGGTAGAGAAAGATAATCGAATACCAATAAATAATGATTATTAGTTTTCTGATTATTGTTACAATTAGTGGTTCTCACGCCTGTGCTTTTGTTTCTGTTTTACTGATGCAACTGAGTAATTGGTTTTTTTTTTTTTTTTTTTTTTTTTATAATTCTAATAAATTAATGCAGCTTTGTTGTGTATATTCAAGGTGCCCGGGGATCAAAATTGTTAAATGATGGCTATTCGTGAAGGTGACAAATATATACATGCATCTCTAGCACTTGGATAGAAAATTATGCCACCTTTTAGCAGTAGATGACAAAGACAGACCTTCACACTCTCCATGGACCACACAGAAAAAACAAAAGAACAATTCAAAGTCTACTTGTGATTACACTAACCTTTACTAGTCAATTCAAATAATTATATTATATTTATTGCTTAAATTTTTGAGGGATTTGTTTCAACTCAAATTGTTTTTGTTTGCTAAAAACTGGATTCTTGCAGGAACCAGGCTGGTTAAATTTTGAGCCATTTTCTTTTATGGCTTCTGTTCTGCCAATTCTGCTCATATTATCTGTGTTTCACGTTGTACTGAATGCAAAAGCTCAAACAAAGCATACCATCACTACTGGTTCTAAGTTGTTCCCCTATGCCAACTACAATTCTTCATGGAGCTCACCTTCCGGTCTTTTTGCCTTTGGTTTCTACAGACAAGGCAGCGGCTTTGCTGTTGGAGTATGGATGGTCAATCAAAATGGAAGCACAATTGTATGGACTGCTAATCGAGATGAACCCCCTGTCTCCTCTAACGCAACGCTGGAGCTGACAAAAAGAGGTCTCTTTCTTGAAACTGAGCAAGGAAAAGATATAAATATTGGTGGTGATAATTCAAGCGCTGCAAGTTCTGCTGCTATGCTTGATTCTGGAAATTTTGTACTCTTAAACAGCTCTGACCATGTTATTTGGCAGAGTTTCGACTATACAACTGACACAGTGCTACAAGGACAGGTTCTTACATACAGCAGCCAGTTGGTGGCTAGTAAATCTGGAACAGACCACTCAAGTGGACGATTTAAAATCGCTATGCAAAGAGATGGAAACCTTGTTTCCTACCCTACTAACATCTCCAGCAAGTCAGAAACTGCCTACTGGGCTTCCAACACTATGTATGATTCCGGTGCAGAGCTTCATCTTAACCATACAGGCAATCTGTTCCTTCAAGCTAGATACACAAACATAAGACACATATTGTCAAATGGCTCTTCTCCTCCTAGCGAAGGTAAAAATTTCTATCGAGCAACATTGGATGATGATGGAATTTTTAGATTATATTCACACAACATGATCAGCAACACGAGCTCGAAAGTGGAAGTGATCTGGTCGTCTTTGGATAGTCAATGCCAAGTAAAAGGTTTCTGTGGTCTGAACAGTTTCTGCCAAGTGGTTGGCAAGAAATCTGACTGTATTTGTTACCCCGGATTTGATTTTATCGACCTCAGTACTAAATTCCTTGGCTGCTATCAGGATTTAAGGGAAGATAGCTGCAGAGACAATACGGACCCAAATCTCAGGTACAATACTACTTCCTTACAGAATATGTGGTGGGATGATCACCCTTATATGGTAGTATCACAAAAGCAGGAAGCTTGTAAAGAGTCTTGCCTGGGAGATTGTAACTGTTGGGCGGTGTTATATGTCAATGCCACTTGTCGTAAATATAACTTTCCATTAAGATATGGTAAAAAAAACATTACTATATCAGCAATAGCCCTCTTTAAGATGGTTTTGAAAAATGGTGGTACTCCGAAGGCAACGAACCATAGAGGCCCTCCAGTTCCTATAGATAGACCAATCTTGATTGATAACAAGAATAACATAGTTTTAGCTCTGGCATTAAGTTTAGGTACTGTAGCATGCTTGTTCTTTGTCTTTGCAGTTTCGAGTTTCATCATATACAAGCACCGATATCATAGGTATAGAAAACTGTTGGAAAATGCTAATTTGGGATTAGCTGACGATTTTACTTTGCAATCATTTTCTTACAATGAGCTTGAGAGAGCAACAGATGGCTTCAAGGAAGAGATAGGAAGGGGTTCTTTCGGAGCAGTTTATAAGGGAATTTTATCCGAGGGTAATAAAACTATTGCTGTCAAAAGACTTGAGAAAGTTGTGGAAGAAGGGGTAAGAGAGTTTCGAGCTGAAATGACTACCATTGGAAGAGCTTATCACAGAAACTTAGTTCAGTTGCTTGGTTATTGTATCGAGGGTTCCAAAAAGCTTCTTGTATATGAATTTATGAGCAATGGCTCTCTTGCAGATCTTCTCTTTAAAGCCTTATCTCCTCCAACCTGGGGAGAAAGGGTGAGGTTTACATTAGATGTAGCAAGGGGGATCTTCTATCTGCATGAAGAGTGTGGAGTGCATATCATCCTCTGCAATTTGAAACCCCAAAATATACTCCTAGATGACACTTGGACTGCTAAGATCTGTGACTTTGGTTTGGCAAGGCTATTAGTGCCAAATCAAGGAAAAACATCTGTGGGAGTTGAAGCGACATCAATAGGATATTTCGCTCCTGAATGGAAGAAGAATGCCTTCATATCAGTAAAAGCTGACATTTATAGCTTTGGTGTTGTGCTCTTGGAAATCATATGTTGCAGAAGAAACATTGAGCTAGATGTTTCCAACACCAGATGAGATAACACTTGCTAATTGGGTCTATAAATGCTTTAAGGCTGGAGAGCTGGGTAAGCTTGTGGAAGATGAAGAAGTAGACTTCCTTACACTAGAAAGAATGGTGAAAGTGGGGCTGTGGTGCATCCAAGATGATCCAGCTTTTCGTCCTTCGATGAAAAATGTAATCTTGATGTTGGAAGGGACAATGGATATACCTATCCCTCCATCTCAAGAACTTCTTCGTCTTCCTTGAGATATTTATTTCATGCATTATAATTAAATATATAAGTTTAGTATTATACAATAATTGTATTAGTTGTGTTCTACTCCTTCCTGTTGTTACTTGTGAGAAAGTATTTGTGATATATTCTTATACATGTTAAAGGCACCTCTTGAACTGTATTGAAATTGCATGCAAGTTGTGCTCTCATTCTCTCATACTTTCATTGTTTACCGCAGATACCACAATGATTTATTCACTCCCAATTACGCGCTAAAAGATAAATTACAAATGACTATTATAGTAATAACTTGTTATTATCCATTTTTCACACAAACCTTGTCGTGGTAAATTAATAATAATAATAATAATAATAATAATAATAATAATAATAATAATAATAATAATAAAATTGTTTCGTATTAACTTTACCAAAATGTTCTTCAGCAAAAAATAATAATAATAAAAAATAAATAAACAATAGAAAAAGTAAAAAGAAACTTTTCGGAAAGGCTTTCTAAAATATATTTTCAACATCTTGATTAGATACACCAATTTCTCACAGCAAAAAGTAAATAGAACTACGGATATGCAATCATACATGGATGAAAGATATATAGATAACAAAGACTAGGCCCCTAAGAATTTCCTCAACTGTCCAGTTTTAGACGGACGCAGAAGTAGGACAAGGAGGAGAAGCAATATCAGTAATCCCTTCTAACATTAAAACAACACTCTTCATTGAAGGACGAAGAACTGGCTCATCTTGAATACACCATAAGCCCACTTTAACCATTTTCTCCAAGGTCTCTTTATCTGCATCTTCACCAACCCCAAGCTTATATAACTGTCTACTAGCAAAGCACTTATATATCCAGCATGAAAGAACAATCTCATCTATAGTTGGTACATTCATTTCCAAGTTCCTTCTGCAACATATAATTTCCAGCAAAAGTATTCCATAACTGTAAACATCTGCCTTGACAGAAATTGGAGTGTTCTTTTCCCATTCTGGGGCCAAGTATCCTCTTGTCCCTCTGATCCCAGTGAAAGTCCTCGTTTGATCAGGCATCAACAATTTTGCTAGCCCAAAGTCAGAGATTTTAGCGTTCCAGAAATCATCCATTAAAATGTTCTGAGGTTTTACATCACAGTGAATGATATGGGAATGATTATTGTAGAGGACAAAATTACCAGAGTCGAGCATGGAAGCAGAGGTAGAAGGGTATGTTGTGTTAGCAATAATTTTCTGCTGACCATGCTCTGTTCTCAGGAGAAGCTTGCCACTTTGATGGAGTGAAAGTATTGCATTTGAGGTTACTGGAGGATCATCACGGTTTGCTGTCCAAACTACTGTGTTTTGCTCGGTACCCACCAGCCAGATTCCAATTTTAAAGCCTAATCCTTCATGGTAAAAGCCAAATTCGAAGTGCCCAGAAGGAGAAGACCATGAACTGCGGAGAGATCTTGGGGAAATTGAAGAGCCGAGGTTTATTTGTGCAGAATGCTTTTGTTGAGATGTTACACCGAGAAACGATACAGGGAGGAGCAAGAAGAACATGTTAGATTTTTATGGATCTAAATATACATAATAAATTCCATAAGTCATAATTTACTAACCTCCAAACGCAGCCATTGATAAATTAGATCTTTAATCCTGCAAAATAGAAAATAATGTAAAGTAGTGCCTATGGACACACTACTCTCAAACCACTCTCAGATCTCTGAAAACCCTAATATCAAAATACCGTATGGCATCAATTGTTTGCTTGCCCTAGACCTTTAAATAGTTCAGACTTATCCATTAATTTTGACACACATAAAATAATAATAATTTGATAATATAATTATACTAGGAAAAATATGGATAAGTCATTGGGCTTATAAAGAAAGTTGGTCCTCCAGTCCAATGGGCCAACTAGAGTCTTATAGAGAGTGTGTGACCAAGGGCCCTACTACAAAATAATAAAATAAGCCAGTCCCATTAATGGCATAAATAGGCCCTGTAAGTGAGTAATTGATTATGCCAAGTCCACAAATATTAATTTAATTCAACATTCTCCCACTTGGACTGCATAATCATCATCATATAATCCAAACTCACTTACTATAGAATCTCCCGAACCATAATGCCATTTCATCCAAATATATAGTATACCGACAGGGCACAACAATATACTAGACTAGGCAGTAGAGATTCTCTCAGTAAATCTCCCAAAACATGTTACCATTTCAACTGAGCACTTTGCATGCCATAAACTCAGTCTAGGTAGTAGAGATTTACCTAACCATGTGCAATCCCCCAACACACAAAACCATTTCATTCAAGCACATTGCGTATCGACAGGATACAACAATATACCCAAACTAGGTAGTAGGGATTCACCATGGCACCTGTGGATCAACATACACATATACATAGACTAATAGTCTCAACAGGCCTGTAAATATAAGGAGCAATAATATGTGTAATAAATCATCTCATAAATAAATAATGATCCACATACATCAATGTATTAAAATATTCAAAGAAATAAATAATTCTCAACATGGATATTACTACAGAAAACATAACAAACTCCCACTGACCCACAGCAGTCTCAACTGCTTAACAATCCCATACGGGACACATGCTCCTCAAATATGCCTACCGGTAAAGCCTTGGTCAGTGGATCTGCCACCATGCTATAAGTCGGCGTGTGAACAACAGTAATGAGGCCCTCTTCAACTTTCTCCTTTACCACAAAATATTTCACATCAATGTACTTCGCACTAGGAGTACCTTTTAAATTATTGGAGAAAGACACCGCTGCAGTATTATCACAATACATCATAATAGGCCTCTCAATGGAGTCAACCACTCCTAAATCACGGATAAAATTCCGTAGCCAAACTGCATGACGGGTAGCCTCATAACACGCCACATATTCTGCCTCCATAGTCGAGGATGCTGTCACTGACTGCTTGGCACTCCGCCAAGACACAGCACCTCCTGCCATGATAAATATATAACCAGTGGTAGATTTCTTATCATCCACACAACCTTTATAGTCTACATCACTATAACCCACTACTTCAAGAGAGTTGGTGCGACGATATGTCAACATATGATCTTTAGTACCCTGAAGATACCTAAAGACCTTCTTAACTGCTTGGTAATGAATAGGACCAGGATTGCTCATAAATCTACCAAGCACACCCACAGCAAAGGCTATATCAGGCCGTGTACAAACTTGAGCATACATCAAACTACCTACTGCTGAAGAATAGCGAACATTCTTCATTGCCATCCTTTCTCTATCATTCTTGGGGCACTGATCCTTAGAAAACTTTTCACCTTTCGTAACCGGTACACTTCCAGGAGAACAATTATGCATATCAAATCTCTTAAGAATTCTATCAATATAAGCTCTCTGAGACAATTGCACTACATAATTAGTCCTATCTCGAACAATCTTGATGCCCAAAACAAAAGAAGCCTCACCAAGATCTTTCATATCAAAATAGTTGCACAACATCTGCTTTGTCTCAGCTAATAGGTCAGTGTCATTAGTAGCCAAAAGTATGTCATCAACATACAACACCAGAAAAATAAAACTGCTCCCACTGACCTTCATATATATGCATCTATCAACAACATTCTCCTTAAAGCCATTTTGGATGACAACCTCATCAAACTTAAGATACCATTGTCTTGAAGCTTGCTTAAGACCATAAATAGATTTCTTAAGCTTACAAACCAAATTACCATTCCCCGTTTGTTGGAAACCAACTGGTTGAACCATATATACATCCTCATATAAATCACCATTCAGAAAAGTAGTTCTGACATCCATCTGATGCAACTCCAAGTCATAATGCGCCACAATCGCCATAATAATTTTAAAAGAATCCTTTGTGGATACAGGAGAGAAAGTCTCTGTATAATCAATTCCTTCCTTCTGGCTAAACCCTTTAGCTACAAGTCTAGCCTTATACCTCTCCACTTGACCATTGGAGTCCTTTTTAGTCTTAAATACCCATTTGCACCCAATAGGCTTGCTACCCTCTGGTAACTCAACCAAATCCCATACTCCATTTGATGCCATGGATTTCATTTCATCTTCCATTGCATCCAACCAAAAATTTGAATTTGAACTGCTTATGGCTTCCTCATAAGTGACTGGATCTGAATCATCACTTATGTTAAATTCATGCTCCTGCAAGTAAACCTCATAGTCATCAGGAATAGCTGATCTCCTAGTCCTTTGTGACCTCCTCAAGGGTACATTAGCATCTGCAATAGCTGGAATATCCTGCTCTTCAACAATGAGTTCATTCTGACCAACTACTGGTTCATCAACTACTGGATCAACAATATCTCTATCAGGAACAACTATACTGGGAATGAAAACACTTTCTTCTCTAAATTGAGATTCCCTTGGACCATTACTATCATCAAACCCAAAATCATCTTCAAAATAAATGGCCCTGTCTGATTCCACGATCCTGGTGGTGTGAGAAGGACAAAAGAATCTTGAACCCCTAGATCCTATACAATAGCCAACAAAATATCCACTAATGGTTTTAGGATCCAACTTCTTAATTTGGGGATTATAAATCCTTACTTCAGCTTTGCAACCCCATATTCGAAAATGATGCAAATTAGGCTTTCTTCCTGACCACAACTCAAAAGGTGTCTTAGGAACGGACTTACTTGGAACTTGATTCAAAATATAAGCTGCCGTTCTTAAAGCCTCTCCCCACAAATAATTTGGCAACCTAGAATTTGCCAACATAGACCGCACCATATCCAACAAAGTTCTATTCCTTCTCTCAGCTATGCCATTTTGCTGAAGTGTACCAGGCATCGTATATTGCGCATCTATGCCACACTCACGCAAATAAATAGCGAAAGGCCCTGGGTTCCTTCCAGTTTCATCATACCTACCATAAAACTCACCACCTCTATCAGACCTTACAACTTTTATTTTCTTATTCTTTTGAAGCTCCATCTTTACCTTAAACTCTTTAAAGGCAACTAAAGAATCTGACTTCTCACGAATAAGCTCAACATGTCCATAACGAGAGTAATCGTCAATGAAGGTAATAAAATATCTATAACCACCCAAAGCAATTGGTGTAAAAGGTCCACATATGTCAGTGTGGATTAACTCCAAAACATCTCCACACCTAGCTAACTTATCCTTTCTTACCTTGGCAGTTAACTTCCCTTTCACACATTCAACACAAGTCAACAGATCAGAGAAATCAAGATTAGGAAGTATCCCATCCTTCACTAACCTTTCCATTCTGTGCCTAGAAATATGTCCCAAACGTTTATGCCATAACATTGAGGAATTGTCATTAACTCTTGGGCGTTTGGAAGCAACAATAGAATTAACAGAGAAATTGAGACCATTATTAAATAAATCAAGCTTATATAAATTGCCACATAAAGTTCCAAAACCAACAACTTTACCATCCTTAAATAATTCAACTTTGTTATTTCCAAACAAAAAACTATAACCTTGACTATCCAAAACAGAAATTGATAACAAGTTTCTTCTTATTGAAGGTACATAAGAAACTTCTTGCAACTCCAAAGCATATCCAGTGGAAAGCTTTAACTTGATTGTTCCCACAATGTCCACCTTCACTCTTGAGCTATCTCCCATATAAACATGCTGCTCAAGATTGGTTGGGCCCCTTCGGCTTATCATCCCCTGCAATGAATTAGTAACATGAATTGTAGCTCCAGTATCTAACCACCAAGAATTCATAGGCACATCAATAATATTGGTCTCAATCATTAAAATATTACCTTTCTTCTCTTGCTTTCCCTTTAAGGTCCAACAGTCTATCTTCTTGTGCCCAACTTTATTGCAGTATCCACACCTTCCATTGAAGTACTCTTTCCTTTCTCTAATCTGAAAACCACCATCCCTAGGTCCTTTAGGCTTCATACCAGAAAACTTCTTCCTATTGGGGTTAAAACCCTGCCCAGGCTTGAAACCTTGTCCTGGCTTGAATCCATGTCCCTTCTTTTGGAAAAACTTCTTGGACTTATCTACCTGATGTGAAACCATAGCAACAGACCTAGACTTACTTAATTTAATATCATCCTCTTCCTTGACAAGGATAGTAGTCAATTCCTCCAAACTACAACCTTCTTTCTTAGTATTCAAACTCGACCTTATATTATCAAACTGTGATGGAAGACTCCTCATTATAGAATAGGTCAAGAACTCCTCTCCAATGTCCATCTTAAGATCCTTCAGCTTATTATAATAGGAGGAAAGTAGCATAATATGGTCCCTTACTCCTTTAATACCATCATACTTGGTATTGTTCAATAGGTCCAAATAATGATGCTTCTCATTCATATCAAACTTGATAAACTTCTTTCCTATCTCCTCAAGAAGTCCCTTTGCAGTATCCACTTTAGGAATACTAGCATATATGGCCTCATCCATGTAATTCTCCATCATCATCATACAACACTTATTAGAGTGCTTCCAATCCTCATAAAGTTTCTTAGCTGCTACAGTACTTTCATCAGTTGGAATCTCTGGTGGATCTATCTCCAAAGCCAAATCCAATTTCATGAAGGTCAAATTCATAACTAAGGTTTTCTTCCATTTCTGATAATTTGTCCCATCCAATTTCATCATGGCAGTCATAGACATAAGATTTGGGGTGCTACTAGCTGTAAAAATAGTAAACAACAAGACATTTAAAAAATTTAAAACAATTCAATTACTATTTTCCAGCCCCTCAACACAAAACACAAACACAAATATCGCTTAGGGTCTTTGTAGCACTAAAGATACCCTTACGCGGGCCAGGGACAGTCAACCAAATAACCACAATAAAATGCATTGAACTGAATCACCGACAGGGCAACTCAGAACCTGCAATACATGGCATTTAATTAACTTCCACTGCCATTCCAGGCATCATACAAAGCAACTAGAACTACCGACAGGGTAGCTTAATTACCCGTATAGACCCTGGTTAATAAGTGGGAGAAAATAACATATTGACAATTTCATGAAATAGGCAAATATAAAACATCCCATCCACTATGCCAATATATATTACATTGGTACACATAGTGCAGATAAAATAAGTCTCACGATAGGTGAGTACCTAAAATCCCACACTACTATACCAACTAGGCACAAAGCCTCTCTGGGTAAGCTCACACAATCCAATTTTCCAATCATAAATATTTAATTTAATTTAATAAAATTGGAATGTGATAATTAAACAAACACACAAACAATAAATAAATAAATTGAACAATTGAATCACTAAATTAATTAATAAATAAACAAAAATAAATCAATAAAAATAAATAAGTTTTTTTTTTTTTGGGCCTGCTGACGTCATCTGCTGACGTCAGCAAACGACGTGTCGTGCTGACGTCAGCAGATGACGTCAGCAGTAACCCAAACGACGCGTCGTTTATATCATCTTCTTCACCCAACCGGGTCACGGGTGACCCGGTTCCATTCCAAACGGGTCACGCGACCCGCTATCTTACCCGGCCAAATCTCACCGTTCCGGCCACCTTTTCCGACGATTCCGGCGGCGTTAGTTTCGTCTCCACTTGGGCAACGTTTCCCACAAACAAATTTGATTCAAAAACAACTCAAAATAAACATTCAAGCTAGGTTTATTTTCGGCCAAAACACAAACAAAAAACCCATGGAAACACAAGAAATTCGAGCAAATTTTAGGCAAAATCGGTGCTGTTTGTTTCGTGTATTCTTGGGAAACTCTTTCCCCAAATTAATTTGGTCCAAAACCCAGAAAATCAGTATGTAAAATTCATGGCCGAAAACCCAGTTTTTTTTTTTTTTTTTTTTTTGAACAAGACCGATATTTACAAATAATTTTTTTTTTTTTTATTTTAAGAACAAACAAAAACGACCATGAGTATATATATATATATTAGAACACTGATAATAATGGCAAAAACACAGATCAATATTCACATGCTAACTACAATAAACTGCAAAGAAATTTACTATGCATATTAACCATGTGCTCTGATACCAATTGTTAGATTTTTATGGATCTAAATATACATAATAAATTCCATAAGTCATAATTTACTAACCTCCAAACGCAGCCATTGATAAATTAGATCTTTAATCCTGCAAAATAGAAAATAATGTAAAGTAGTGCCTATGGACACACTACTCTCAAACCACTCTCAGATCTCTGAAAACCCTAATATCAAAATACCGTATGGCATCAATTGTTTGCTTGCCCTAGACCTTTAAATAGTCTCTGCAAGTCAGACTTATCCATTAATTTTGACACACATAAAATAATAATAATTTGATAATATAATTATACTAGGAAAAATATGGATAAGTCATTGGGCTTATAAAGAAAGTTGGTCCTCCAGTCCAATGGGCCAACTAGAGTCTTATAGAGAGTGTGTGACCAAGGGCCCTACTACAAAATAATAAAATAAGCCAGTCCCATTAATGGCATAAATAGGCCCTGTAAATGAGTAATTGATTATGCCAAGTCCACAAATATTAATTTAATTCAACAGAACAGAGTAGCTATTGAATTGGAAGCCATGAATTAAGGATATGAGGGCTGTAGCTACCATTGGTCACTGGTAATGCTAATTTGTAAATGAAAAAGAATAAATAAAAAATAAAAAATAAAAAAAGGTGTATATAAGTTTTTTTTTTTTTTTTTTTTTAGATAAAAGTATAACGTTATGTTTTAAACATGAAAAAGTGCAACTTTTTTGAATTAGAGGCATTAAATGCAATCATCTCCAAAAGTAAAATATGCAATGCTTCCATAGATGAACAATAAACTTCTGACGTGAGCTGCACGGCTTTTTCACACTTCCCTTTTAGTTGGGTTATCTCATTGTTCGGTATTCTTTTTTATTTTTAATTTTTTTTTTTTAGGCAAATGGCCGTGTATTTCTTTTGACTTGGAAAAGTCTTAGATGGTCAAAATAATCTACTTGCTAAAAAAACCAGAACAAGTTCAACGAATCAAAATAAAAACCAAAAAGGAGTAGCGTTGAGAAAGACTAAAGTGATTTTATTTCTAATGAACACATTTCTCAAGAATCTAATGGTGATTTTATTCCTACTGAACATTGTTTGCATAGAATTTTTGCCCAACTCAACTTGCATTAGCTAAGCAAATTCGACCAGGGACAAGAGAATTAGCTTAATATTGGAGGAAAAAGCTTGTCCTTCAATGAGACCAGCCCTCCCCTTTTATAAAATCTCTTTTATTGATATAATGATGTTATATGCCATGTTGGCAATGTTTTACACTTAACCTTTCTCATGTGATTGGTATGTAGGATTTTACGTGTAATCTTTATTATGTGATTGGTGTGTGTGAGATTTTACATGTTATGTTCTACGCGTAATAATTCCTATGTAATATGTTGAAGGTGGTCATTTGTCCAAGATAAAGGAAGACTTGCAGTGGGGCTTCAATGGGGCCCGCTTGTGGTTCATTGAGTGTCTTTGGACAAGGTGGAGTCATGCTGGCGGCTTTTTGATCAGCCAGCTGCTCTTCCTCATTGGCTCTACTCCTTTTGACTTGGAGGCATTATGGTGACATTTTTTTTTTTTTTTTTTTTTGGGCCAATAGCCATTATGGTGATTTTGAGTTTTTTAGTGTTGATCAAGGTGACTTTGATGAGTTCATGTTGATGGCTGCGACAATTTCGCTACCACAATAACAAAATATGTTAGATCATTTTCCAAGGAAAAAAAAAAAAACGAAAGAAAATATGTTATATATTAGGTTTTTCTCATTTTTGATCCCTAAACTATAAGATACTCTCTAAATTAATTTTTTGTTTACTTTAATCTCTAACCTATATGTAACATCATACCAATAGTTATTCAGACAATTTGGCTAACGGAAGTGAGTGCGTATTGGTTAGTAAGAGATAGTGTCAGTAATTTTTAGGGGCTCAAATGAGAAAAAAATAAAAATAATAATTTAGGGACCGAAGTTGGAATCATCTTATAGTTAACCATGATAAAAATTTAAAAAATTGTGAAAGAAATGAAAAAAAAAAAATATATATATATATATATATATATGCATATAAAAAAAAATAGTTATTATCAGAAAATAGAAAAAGAAATATTGTTTCACACAATGAATTAAATACCAAATAAATACCAATATATGTAACATTTAATGATTTTAAAAATATATTTATGTTAAATAATTTATTTCCAGAACAAATCATTTTAGAAAGTTTAAATATTATACTTTGAAAATTTTATATAAGTTGTGAAAAGACTAAAAATTTGAAAAAATTAAATGCATATAAAAAAGACAGTTATTATCAGAAAATAGAAAAAGAAATATAGTTTCACATAATGAATTAAATACCAAATAATTATCAATATATGTAACATTTAATCATTGAAAAAATATATTTATGTTAAATAATTTATTTTCAAGACAAATCATTTTAGAAAGTTTGAATATTATACTGTGAAAAGTTTTATAAATTTTAAAAACATTTTTTTATAAAAATATAAATAATATATTAAAATAAGAAAATATCTATTTCTTGTAATTAAAAGAAATAGGAAAAAAAAAAAGAGAGCATGTTTTGGCTTAAGCATGTGTGCATAATTTTTATTCCTTTTAAATAAGGTTTGATCTATTTTATAAGAAATAAAATAAAATAAACTATTTATATAAATTCTAAATCAACATAAACTGTAAACCCAATATTTAATTTATGCTTCAATACCATGTAAAAGAATTACTAGTTTATTTATTTATTACTTTCGCCATTTTCCAATTTAAGAAAATGAAAGTGTGAACAATTGATCGATGATCGCCACTTAAATTCCCAATTAATTATGCAAAAATTTGATTACTTTGATTCCTGCAAATCGTTCAAATAAAAAAGAAAATGAGTAAGAGATTGTTCCTATGAAAATTGATTATTTTAGAAAAAAAAATATGTATTGTAGCTAAATATTAAAGATTTTCACTATCTAATTTTATTTGAAAAATTCAATTTAAGAGAAAATTCAATAATAATTATAAAATCAAACTAAATCAACCACAAATAAGATCAAATTAAATGAAATTTAAACAACACCACCAATTATTTGATGTTCAAGATATTAATATTCTAGGACCATAACTTCACTTAGACTTCCTATGAAATACCTTAATTGGTAATTTTAACTTATTTCTTTTCAATTACTAACCAATGGCTTCCTAAATTGCTTAACTCCTCCTTTTAAAGTTCAGCTAGACTGTAGGCAATCCTCATAAAAATGAAATTTCTTCTTAGTTTTACTAATTACCCACTCAATTAAGCTACTCACTAATAACCCAAGTTAAATTGGTTTTTTTAAACTCAGTTCTTACCTGAATTATGGTTATCCAAGACTTAATAAGCTCTTTTAAATCTAATTGGTTGTTGAATTGCGTTTACCTAATTTCCAATTCATCAATTATCCTTTATTAAGTTTATAATCTTTGAATCTAACCAACACTCAATTAAATTTTTATCTAATTAAGTGTTTATTTTAAATAAATAAAGATCATGGCAACACAAATAATTAAAAAGAAATCCATTAAAACTAACCAATTAAGTCATCCTACTAACAGTGTAATCTATGTCAGGGTTCTCGATCCAAAAGATCTGGCCACTCATGTCAAAAAAAAAAAAAAAAAATCAAACACAAAAACAACATAGAATTCCATAAAAGAAATAATTATCTCATACATAAATCCAATAATTCTATTATAAAAATAATAAAATTAAAAGAAGAGGTAGGTAATTAGAGAAATCTCAAGCATGGTAGCTACTCCAAGCAAACCAAAGCCTTGGGTTTTCTCTTCAATCATCATCTCCTATTTAGTCATGCCTCATTTTGGTATATATAAAGCCATTTTCCAAACAATTTCATTAAACTATACTCTAAATATTTTAGTCATTACCCTTTGTTCTTTATCATAAGGCTATCTAAATATAAGCATATGGAGGTCACACGCTTCACTTATGCCTATCCTCGAGCTTCAAAAGTAAGTATTTGAGCTTCCACAAAGGGCCCACACATGAGCATAAGGAGAGGTTGGTGTGCACATTATAGAAAATGAGGTGGGTACACCATTTCCTTGAGCTTTAAAAGCGTGACTTGGCATGGCCACTTCCCCATTGAAGTGTACACACCAATGCTGCTGAATTTCTCACTTGGGAAGCTAAAAAGTGGCATGGTTACCTCCCTAAAAGAAATCTACATGCAAACAATATAAAATCAAGGGCCTTAGCTTTAATCCTCTTCATTTGTGCTTAGAAAATATGCTTTTTTATGCTTTTAAATTTCAATTTTTATTTAATAATCATTAAAAACGTCAATGAAGCTTTTTCTACAAAAGGAAAACAGAACCTATCAAATTTACCAAAAAACTTGAGAAATCAAACAAATAATTAAATTTAGATAGGCTAAATTAGTAGATAAAATGCTTACTAATCACAAGCTTATTTTAGGGTGTAGGGTGCAAAAATGCTAGGAAAAAAAAAAGGTTTAGGATACAAAGTACAAAGTCTATTACAGTTCAAGGTGCATTCTTGCCAATATTTGTTCGTTTTTAAAGTAAAACAAGGCACTCGTCATATTATTATAAAAGATTAAGAAAATACATGAATATATTGCAAATAAAGTTTAATAGTTTTCCTTGAAATATTCAAAAATTAATACATTCATCCAAATGGTAATCAATATCCATGATAAGTTTTGGAAATACATGAACTTAAATTATATAATTGTAATAAACTATTTTTGCTGATGGACACTATCCTATTTTTACCATTCCCAAAGACCATCATCTTTTCTCACCAATGTTTCATCATATAAAACTGCAATTTCTATATTGTCATATTCCATTTCAAGGCAAAAAATATATGAGTAATGTTAATTACAATTTATATATGGATAATGATAATCAAACATCGTAACAGCCTTAAAAAAATAAAAATTGATTTCATATTTTATCCAACCAAATCCAACATTGTCTACCACCCTAATTGTCAAAACAAGCTGGAAACCAACAGAAAACTGACAAAAACCATCAAACTAGCAAAAAATGGTGAAACTTAATCTTTTTCATCCATTTTTTTTACAGTTTTACTAGTTACCAAATATGAACACCTCATAAACTAATATAATACATACCCATACAACAAATCCTTAAAAACCCCCATCATTTGAAAATAAACTTGAGCTTTAAGAGAAAGAGTAAAAGAACGACAAATAGCAAAAACATAGTAAATTGCAATCTAAAACGTATAAAGTATAAAATCATAAAAGCAAATGGCCAAACCAGATATCTAATTCATTTACCAAAACAACCTAACAATAAGACACAACAAGCAAAAGGAAATTTAATTGAGTATTTGAAGCAAAAGCTACCACAAAAGGTAGGAAACTCACAACATTATACCCAGAATAAACCCAAAAAAAAACTGATGACAATTTATTTGGTATGAATCTAAGTATTTGTAGCTTTATAAGCTTAAAAGGAAATCGATGGCAGGCCTTGCAAGCCCAAGAAAAACGAATGGGAAGCCTTCAACAATGCATTGTCCCATAAAAGGACACGATTGTTTCATCAGTGACCAAGAAAAATGAAGCGTTTGATAATTGAGTGCCACTTCTGAGGAGAGAAAGAGAGAAAGAGATGGAGTTAGTGAAACAGTTGTTCAAAAAACACAAAAATTTCAACAAAATTTTTTTGACAAAATAAACTAAAAGATAAGGAACTTGGTTTCAAGTTGTGAACCTCAGAGGAGAGAACCAGAGATTATAGAGAAAATAAGCAGAGATCACAAAGAAGAGAGAGATCAACAGTGATCAACAGTTAGTTTTGGTCAATCGTGAGAGCGTGTCGAGTTATGAACCTAAAAGAGGGTCAAGTTGAACCTTAGAATGGATATGATTGCGACCTAATTTCAACCTTTTGGATTGAAAAGGCATCAGAGGAATACTAAAAAACCCTTAATAATAGATGCAACTTAATCAGTTTCGGTGACCGATGATTTCTGAACCATGGAAACCATAGCTGACCAAAGCTCCTTTACATATGACTGTGCCCATCATTGGAAAACTTTGGCTTGGGTAGGTTGGTGGATTGGTTTCCTCGATTTTTCCTATTTCATGTAGATACCTGTTTAAAACTTTTTCTTAGCCAATTTGGGAATTGAAAGTCTAATTTGAAACAAATTAAAAATTAAGGTGTACTGTGAAATGCTTTAAACTATCTTACTAAAGTATTGGCTACTAAAGTGTAATTAACCCTTTGTAAAAAGGGTTAATTTCAACTGCAGTCTTTAAAATTTACCTTAATTCAATTTTAATACCCCAACTTTCAAACAATTCAACTGCAGTGCCTATTGTTTGGGATATTCCATTAAAATTAACAACCAAAGAATAAATAAGTAATTGTACATTTTAAAAATACATATTATTATATTGAAAATGTGTAATACAAATAAATTAAAATAAAAAATTTATTTTTACTTTTTGTTTTATTTTCCTTTTCCATTTTTTTTCCTTCTCCCATCCATTCCATTCTCTTCTTCTTCTTTCTCTCTCTAAACCATGCAAAAATCAAACCAGAATACTAGATCCCACTTTTCTTCTCCTTAGCAGATCAAAAGGAAAAAAAAAAATCAATATGCTCTTCTTCATTTCCTTCTTTCTTTTAGGTTTATTCTTCATTTTTTTTATTTTATTTAGGTTTCTTCTTCATCATCATCATTTTTTATTTATTATTTTTTATTCCTTTAGGTAAGAAAAATATTGAAGTGTCAAGGAGGGAGACCATGGTCAAAATGAAAAATGGTGGAGTCAATGTCAGAGATTGATTGAGGGGCAAGGTTGGGCGATGAGGCAGCAACTGAAAGGAGACTAGTGGGACTCTTCGAAAATTTAACCCATCCCTATTGTGTTTCTTAGATCTATTAAATGTTGAAATATTGTTTTGCTTGTAATTTGAAATTGTCATCATTATTATTATTTTGTTCAGATAATGCTATAGAAATAGAGCAAATCTTGGAGTATTGCAGGTTTAGGGCTTCTTCTTTTTTTTTTTTTTTTTATCTGAGAAAAACTTAAATGAATAAGTGATGGGAAAATCTATAAAATGTGTGCGCAAATTATATATGCTCGATCTCTCCTCTTTAAGTTTTATTTTTCATTTTATTTTTTTGAGAAAAGTTAGAAATCTGCCAAAACTTTGAAGGATATTTTTTTATTTTTTATTATATAATATATATATATATATATATTATTTTTCTTGAAAAGAGATGAAATATGTTAAAAAGGACTTTTTAAAAATTTATATATGAATATATTTTTAATTTTTTAGAAAGGGATTTTTTTTTTTGGACTCATTTTAAAAAAAGATTTTTAGTATTTTTTCTATAAAAAAAATTATTTATTTCATATTTCTAGTACCCCAAATATTCTAAATCTTAATTCTTTTTGTCCAAGAAAAATTTTTATGATGCTTAAATATTGTTTATTCTCTTGTAAAAGTTTCCTAGGAAAAATGGTGGTAAAATTTTTTACAAATTTATTTGGGGAAAATTTGTGTTCTGGTCATTATATATGTGAGTGTGTAAATATGCCAAATTGCTTTATTTTAAAGAATTAGAAAATTGTTTTAGTTTTAAAAGCATAGAAATGTCATGTGGCATGTGTATATATATAATATGTGGATAGGGAATTAATTATTTTATCTAAAAGCATTTTTGGGAAGACAAAAGTTATGTAAAGGACCCAAGTATCATCAAATTGGTATACAACGGAATTTTAGTATGTAAACTTTTCAAACCCCTAGAAATTCCCATTGCACCCTCACTCCTTTTGTTTTTATATAAAGTCTATAGGGTTAATTATGTTTTTTTGTATTTAATTTCAAATGAAATTATAATTTTACCCTTCTTGTACTTGGCCTGTAAAAGTCTACCACCATCTCTCGGAAGCTCATTTTTCATTCTCTTCTCCTCCTTCTTGCAAGCCGAGCCTTTCCTCCTCTCTTTTCCTTTGATTTCTTAACTCCATTCTTCCTTATTTTCTTCATCAAAAAACAAATTATTTTCCCCTATCTTTTTTAATTTTATTATTTCTTCTCTTGCATTTTCCTTATAAAATCATGACCATTACCCTCTATTTAATTCTCTATTTCCTTGTTTTCAAACAAAATATTTTTACTTCCTTTCTCCTTAAACCCGATAGCAGTCTTGAGGAATTTTACAAAGATTTTTCCTTCTTGTTGCTTGGTTTTTCGCTTGAGATATATGTATATGTTTTGGGTAATTATGTTGAAAGATAATGGTTATGTTGAATGAAAGGAATTTGTGTGTTTATAAGCAAAGATTCATGCTCCTTTGTGTTCTTCAAAACTAAGAGGAAATTTGACGAGTTTTACAAAATATTTCTTCTGATTTTCGGATTTTTAACTTGGAAATTATGTATGTTTTGGGTAATTGAGTTCCAATAAGTTTATGGTGTTGCATGTGGTTGATCTTTAAAGATCAAATGGTAAGTGAGCTTGGATCTTTGGTAGTTTATACATACATATTGGTTTTGGAAGATGGAAGCTTGAGGATTAAAATTGCATGATGAGTTTGTACTTGGATACTGATGAATTTATCTTTGCATGTTGTTCTTAGGAGTGAATTTTGGATTTTTGGAATGGTTTGATTTTGATATGTTGAACTTACATGTATGATTAAATTTTTGAAGCTTATGGAAACTAATTTTGGAATTTTGATATTATTAAAGATGGAATTTTGATTTATTGTTGTTGTTGCAGCTTGGATTGAATTTTGATGGTTAATTCCCTTTGATGTCGTGGGTTTGATGTGGATTATTTTTAATTTTTGGCTTGTTTATCTTGTAAGTTTATTGGTAAGATTGACGGTTTAATATTATGAATGGTTTTTATGTGGTATTTTTGTTTGGATATAAGATGGAATGTTGAAAATTTTGATTTTTGTTGATGACTAAGGTTTCTGGTTTGCTCGATTAAAGGATGATTGAATTTTTAAAGTTTAAATATTAATTTTGGTTTATAAAGCTTGGATTTTGGCATGCATGTAAGTTTTGAGATAAGATCTATGTTGAATTTTCTCAAAATTTAATATTTGGAAATATTAGAATTTATTTGGTTTTAAAAGGATCTTGTTTTAAGGATTTTTGGTTTAATTGAATTTTAAGGTTAGGTACAATGTTCTAAATTTTTGGAAGAATATGGAGAATTAAATTGTTAAGGTATTTTGGAAGACGTTTGGTTTTGCAAATATTAATTTTGTTTAATTTTGGACTTGGATTTATTACTTTTGAGGTTAAGCATGGACAGTTTCGGGTTGATCAATTACAATAAAATGTTTTTTTTTTCCCCTTTAAATATTGAGATTAATTTAAATTTCTAGAATTTTGGGAGATTTTTGTACAATGTTAAATTAAGTGTGTTTAGTTGACTTTAATTTTAGTTTGAATGCTGGAAGATTCTTTCGAAAGTTGATTTATTATATTTTAAGGTCAAGAATTGATTTCCTTGAATTACTTGGAAAACTTTTGAAATTTGGAATTGTTCTATTTTTATAAGGTTAAGCTGATTTGCTCTAAATAGAAGACTTTTGGAAATGAAATTTAAGGTTAAGAAATAATGTTCTTTTTTATTTGGAAGACATTTGGAACGTTCATTTTATTTGTCTTATATGTGAAGCTTTGATAATTAATTCTTAAGATTGAGATTAAATTGGTTTTGAGCATTAATTGGATTTATTAATTAATCTTTGTAGGTTGGATAAAATTATTGGATAACATAGTGGACTTAAATTTATTGGATTATGTTGATAAATTGAAATTATTGGCTAAGTTTGTGGATTTGATTGATGAATTGTGAAGATTAAATTTCTATTCTTAAATTTTGGTTTGTAAAGTTGTGGAGATTGAAAATTGATTATGGATTATAGCTTGGTTTGATGGAGATTGAGAATAATTGGATAAACTGATTTGAATTTTGAAGTTGGGCATTAACCAAATTATTGTTTTTGGCCAATGACATGAAATTGTTTGATTGAAGTTGAAATTCAAGACTTACCCAGACTTAAGCTACAAAGATTGTCCTATGAGTAAGCATATTCTAAACCTTAATTATTTTCCATAGTAAATGTATATGGTGATTTGTTGCTTGCATTCATGAGTATGGCATTTAGAATTATATGTGCTTTTGTTGAGTATGAACCATACTTTCTAATTTGCAGTTTATTTTTATTATTATAATTATTATTATTCTGGAAATGATTATTTGGATGTTATATATTAGAAAGGATAGGATTATATGAGCATATTGTATCATCCATAGCATACATTTAGCATATTATCATACCCCTTCTTTAGATACTGATTTCTAAAATGGTTTTGGAAAAATGCATTGGCTTGTTCTGAAAATTGCTTTTTGAAAATACCTTAAACCCTGGTATATGAGTGAGAACCTAAGACATGTGGGTTGTTATGGATATGAATATGGTGTGCTATGATTTGATTATCATATATGAAATTATTTATGATCTCTAAACTTAATTTGACCAACACAAGAACTAAAGACAGAGCTATTTTATGGTCTCGGATTGATCATTTGAAGAGAAAGGTAAGGTTGTTCTATGGCTGCATGGTTGATCATAGCTTAGAGATAGATAAGTCTGACATCTAGATTTAGTTTGATTACCAAAGATCGGAGCCGGAGGTATAGTTATGATGATTATGGTTGTTTTCCTTCTACTTGATATCAAGTATCTCAGATTGAGGTTTGCTTATTTACATGTTCATATATTTTGATTTGTTCTTTGTAGGTGTAGTGGCAAAATTTTCCCTATCATGCCCTAATTCATTCATGGCATGTGTGTTAAATTAATGATACACCAATCTATTATTTGTATTTGTTATATGCCAAATAGTTATGATTTTATTACTTTATTGAAAGCCTAAAATCTTGTAGTATAAGCATTGCATCTTATATTATAGTTATATATATATATATATATATATATATATATATATATATATATATATATATATATTTGTATATTATTTTAATATTGCAGGATTATGTATTTTGGGGTGAATGTGTAAAATCCATTCATTGAGAACCAGTACTCACCCTTCCATTCTCAATCTTTTTATAGCATTTTTTAATTAAGGATTAGTTTTCTAGCCGAGTTTGGAAGTGAGGCTCCGGATTGATGGTTGAAGTTTAAGTTGGATTCGGAGCATTTTGGACTATTTCTTATATATTTGGATTTCACTTGAAATAATTTTAATATTTGGACTTATAAATCTTATGTTTTGTTGGAAATTTTGGGTTGTATCTTTATATTTGATTAAGTACGGAAAAGTGGAATATTACAATATTTATAAATCAATATAAATTTTTTAAGAAAATACTGTAAATCAAATTTATTATTTTTTTTCCCTAAATATGCAAATATATAATAAGAAATGAAATATATATATATATATATATCTAAAGAAATATTTTAATGTAAAGTGACAATTATTTTTTTAAGTAAAATATTTAAATTAGTATATATTAATAATTATGAAACAAATCGTAAACAAATAAAAATAAAAAAGGAAATTAATTATTAAGGGACAAAAGTAATTAAAGCTGCCACATAAGAGTGAGAGGTGAAGGTTTCAAACAGCAATTCAATACTAGAGGATACAATTGAAATGTCTAAAAGTTTGGGGAGTAAACTTACATTAGGGTAAATTTCAAAGGATTAACCATTGTAAAAATTGTTATGAAAATTAATATGTGTATTTTGTCTCACTAAGGTCATGCACAAAATATTTTTGTTTAATTGTTTATCTTATTTAATTTTTTATCAATTGTTACAATACTATTTTTTTTTTTTAATTACAGTAAAACCTTCCTATAGTTATAAAATTGAGAACAAACTAATTCTATAATTATAAGGAGATTATAATTTGGTAAAGATGAATTAAAAATTCTATTGTCTAAGATAAACTATGCAATCAATTATCTTTCCTTTATTAGGAAAAAATCTAAAAAAGTTTAATTTAGTATTTAAATATTTTAACTTCAAACATAAGGTTTTCATGCCGGTTATTTATTATATACCCACAAGTTCTTAGATGTTGTAACAACTTTAAAAAATAAATTATTGTTTTCAAACAATTTTTCTAAATATTTTTTGTCATCGTAAATCTTGTAATATACCTTATCATATTTTTTTTGCAATATATATATAATTATTATTATGTAGAGGAAAAGTCCTTTAAGATGGGACAATAAAAAATTATAACTTATTATAATGTAGAATTTATTCTCATTTACAACTTGCCCAAATAGAAATCATGATTTTTTATAATTAGATAAATATTATTACAAATAGGCTTTATTCTACATAATTTAGCAAACTTAGAAAATTTTGAAAAATAAATTAGGGGAATTTGGACCATCGTCCATCCAAATAGGGTGTAAATAGTAAATATCCACCCATCCCTATTATTTTTTATTTTACCCACCTTTACTCATTATATTTCTTAGTTAAAAATAAATTAAAAAGCAAAATAATTTTCTAAAAAAGCTTTCCTTCATCATTCATGTCCTTTAATCCATCATGAACCACTAAAGCAGCAACTACAAAATCTAACAAAATCCTAACTAAAATCCCACCCTACTGTACTGGCAATGAAGAAGAATAAGGGATTGGAACAATTGAACATTTCAAAGCCCAAGTGATTCATATAAAAAAGTATAATGAGAAGGCCTTGAAGCTTAAGCAAACCATACAACAAAAGACACCATCTAACTCAAAAAGCCCATGAACTGCTGAATGCATAGTAGCAACCAACTCACGATCACAATCTTGCCTCCGCCACCTTAATCGGTAGTCCGTTTCAAACCAACTTGTTTTTTCCTTTGTTTTGTTAAAATTGGTTTCATTGTATGGTTTGAAGTTAATTGCGATACATTTAAGAATGAATTGGGTCCATATAAGGGCCAAATCAGAGAAGCTTTCCATAAGATCATAAGTTGTCGTCAATCAGAGGTTTTTGACATATTGAGTATGCTGAATAATTTCAAGTTATAGAGTTTTCAGTGAGCATCAAAGTGTATTATTTTTTCCTATATGTTGTTGTATTTTGCAAACCTTCTTCAAGTAGAAATCTTTATATGTTCAACAAATATATATATATATATATATATATAATTAAGCAGGTAGAAAGCTTTGCTGTTGTTTCAAATACCTTATCTTAGGTATTCTTTAATTGATTCATTTTGTTGTAAAAGTTTATGAATTTTTTGGCAAGTCATGCTATTGACAGAGGAATAAGATTAAAGACAAGCCCTTATATGGATGATGTAATAAGTTAAGCAATGGCAATGGGGCATGTAATTGTTATTGTGTAATATTGGCTTGATCTTTAAATAACATCACAATTTTTATTTAAGATTTATTGTTTAAAATTGGTTTGCCCTAATGCCATAGCAATAGAGAGCATATTGAATGTTTTATTTTGTTTAAGTAGTGACTTTGTTAAGGTGTGTTTTTTGTCAGAATAAAAACTATGTGACTTTAATACAGTGGAAATTGTAGGGTTGAACTTTTCAAAAACATTTTTTGAGTCAATGTTAATTGTCAAATTAGGCTACATTGACCTTTTAGGTTTTATAAGGTACTCCTAATTTGACCTGGACCAAGATTACGCTTTTATTGACATTTTATATTTAGTTTTATAAGATCCATAATATTTTATACATTTTGTTTGAAATTTCTTGGTAGTAAAAATGGTTTTGCAAGACAATAGGTTATGATGTTATCATCATTGGAATTAGGTCATTGTAAATGTAATGATGTAGGTGGCCCTTCTTTTCTTTTTTCCCTTTTTTTTTTTTTAGCTTAAGTCTAAAATAAGATTTAGAAACTTAAAATGCTAAAACTAAAAACAATTGTGTAAAGTTGATATTTCTGCTAAAAATGTTGAAGTTTGTGTAAGCATGCCACCTGTAGAATTTCAATGCTTAACATAAATTCTTGTAATAAGATATCCTCAATCTTACAATCTAGGATTGTGTCTTCTATAGATTACATAGATATATAGTCTAATTTAATGTAATTAAAGCTTTTAAAGGATTATTTGAGTCCAGAATTGCTTCTTTGTATTGTTCTTTTTTTTTTTTCTTTTTTCTTTTTTTTTTTTGCCAATTTTCATTTATGTGTAAGAAGATTTTCTTATTACTTTGATATATATACATAAATATAACTAGTTTGGTTGTTTTGCTATTGTGGACAATGAGGTTTACTTGATCATTTCAATTGTACATCCTGATCAATATTAAAAGCTCTCACTTGCTTGATACATGTATTGATTTGAAAGCATGCCATAAAGATTTGTATGATTCAAATTTTGGAAACAAATATTCTCAAAACAAAAACTTGAAAACACTGAATGCATCTGGTATATATTACCTTACTTATTGAAGGATGGAAAATATTATAGCAACAAACCAGGGATGCTTACAAGTTTAGATCCATTCACTATGATAACCATCAATGACATACACTGCCAAGGCAATGAGTATAAATCTATTCTACTTTGTAATTTCAAATTAGATTTGTTTCAATTTGTTGACAATATAAATGAGGAAAAAAGATACTTTTGATAGAGTTTTGGTTTCATATAAGCTTTTTTCTCCCGTTAAAGAAAAATTTGAAATATTTATACACTTATACCTATATATATATTTCCTTTATATATGTATATATATATATATATATATGTATAACTACAATAGTGATTGTAGGATATTTGCTTTGAAGTATATTGAATACAAAAGCAATAGTGAAACTCACTTATTTGATCAGAATGACATAGATTGTTTAGGAAGAAATATACTGTTGAGTTGTATTTTTATAATTTTTCACTTTAGATGATATGTTTTTCAACTTTTGTCATTCAAATACATTGATGTAAGATTAATATGATAATTTAAGTTTTTAATGCTTTTGAATAACTTGAAATGGTTATAGAGTTAGGTGCTGCTAAATAGGTTATTCTAAGATCAGAAGAATGCTCCTTACACTATACAGACAATACCATATTATCTATGTTGTGTATGCTACCACATAAGTTGTACTCATACATTAAATAAAAATTAAGAAATAAATAAAAACAAAAGGAAATTAAAAAAAATTGATATGTTAACAAAAATAAAAAATTAAAAAAATTGTGCAAATGAAATTACCAATATCTTATCTATAATCACAATAGCAACCATTAATAATTTTTTCAGAGAATATGTTACATTTTGGAAATATTATCAATTAAATGTATCAGTATTATCGATATAGCTTTTGGTAATTTCTTGCTAATTTGTGAATTTTTTATTTTTTTATTTTTTTTGTTTATGATACTCCAATATGTTATAATTACAATTAATTATGTTGCGTATACTAATAAAAGGAAAAAGTTTTAAAAAAAAATCAACAACCAAGAAAAGACCAAAACAAAAAATCACCAATGACCCTTCGATAGCCTCGATAGCAGCCATGGTAAGAACTTTACATGAAGTTTAATATGCATATGTTTACTTTTATATCTTTTATTGGTTTAGTTTCCCATGTACAATCTTTTGTTTAGACATGAATATCATTTTTATTACAAACTTTCATCATATTGTAAATAAACATTAAGCATATCAATTTTCAATAAGATACACATTGTAATGAGATCAATAAACCAATTTCTTAGAAAACTACATGACACAAACTAGCATTTTTTTTTTTTTTGTTTTGTTTAGACATGAATGCCAATTTCAAAAAATCTTGTAAAAATTTTTCATGATGATTTCTTCTTTAAAACTCAATTATAAAAATACAGAGGCTCATTTCTTTGGAACACCTAGCATTAAATTATTGCACCAAGAATTAAATTATACCCTTTGGTTTGTCTTTTTGTTGTTGTGCTTCAAGGCTCACTTGTTTTAATCTTCACTATGTTCGATCTCTCTTTTACAACTAATGATAATAATAAATCCTCTCCTAAAAATAGTGAATCTTCTTCACATACATTTTTTCCTTTTTTTTTTTTTGGGTTAAAGAGTAAAGAATGAGTTTTTTTTCTTTCTTTTTTTTTTCGTTAAATAGTCATTGCATTTAAACACAAAAAGACCTCCAGAATAGGAGGATTACAACCTAAGACTAGATCATAGCATATTAGCAATAATAATATCCATAATATTCCTCGGAATAGCTTTTAAATTACAAAACTTATAGTAAAAGACAATGTTAAGACGCAGAGCTTTCTTAGTAATAAGGCTCCTTGCAATTGCGAATAGCTGGAGTGACATATCTAAAGCTCCATCTAGAAGGATCTATAAAGGTTCCAATGTCCTCCATCACAAGAGCACCATCAGAAGATCACTATGGCTTATTCCACCTTCTTGCTTCTACAAATTCAGAGACTCATCCAATGGCTTCCATTTCAGCATCAAAAGGCAACGAATAAGGAATGACCTTAGAGGCCAAAAATAGAAGCTTCATCATCCCTTATAAGAAAAGCTAAACCAAGTTTTCCCTATTCAAAAACAACATCCATGTTCATCTTCCACCAACTAGACTCAAGTGCATTCCAAATCTCATTAAACCTCCACCGCCTCTACTCCAAATTATGGCTCACAACCATAATCTCTTCAACTAAACTCTTAAATTTGCCACAGTCTTATTAAAAGATCCCACACCTCAAAAAACCTTCTCGTTTTTGAAATTCTAGTGGCAATAAAGAAGGGTGACAAGGAATTGGTAATAAAACCCTTATCCATATTTTTGAAACAAACTTTTGAAGATGGATTGATAAAAAAAAGTCCACTAGTTCTTCAATATTTGAAATTCTCAATTGCTCTAACCGTTATCCCCATTTACTAGCAAAGGCCAGTAACTGGATTCCGCGGTATTCTTTGAACATATGTAGGCAATTTCAATTTACACTCCACACATCACACAATTCATATCCTTTTTTTTCCATCCTGCTATACAAAATCTCTCTTATTGGGATAACATCTGCCGAAATTCTCCATAAAAAAATTTTTAATCTTTCATGGATTAGCAACTTCCTCAAACACTTAGGGAAATGGACAAAATGAGAGAGGGTAAGAGAAATTGAATGTGGTGGGTGGGCTGTTTGTTGTTATCGAATAAGGTTATAGCTTGAATGGTAGAAAAGAATGTAGGTAGATAAAAAAAAAAAAAATACTTTAAAAGGAGGGGCCATCCACCATTTACACTTTATTTGGGTGGGCAATGGCCAAATTCTCTAATAAATTATGTTTGGCCCAAATCTACCAAAATATAGACCATACAATGACCCAAAAAAAGTCCAAACCCTAGGTTTAAAAAATCAAAATTTTCATGAAAATTTCACAGAAGTTTCCATTTTTTCAAATGGTGAAAATGAAATCTTTGTTTCAAATAGAAACTGATAAAATTTTCAAAACTATCACTGAAATTTTCAATATTTTTACAAAATATAATTGAAATTTTCGTTAAATATCCACACTAATTCCTTCACAATTTTGTCAAAAAATCCATAATTTTCATGGAAATTTTTCAAAAATTTCTATAAAATTTCTGAATTTTATATCGAAATTTTTATTAAAAATTAATAAATATTATTGATGTTTAATTGTCTGCCCATCCATTATTTTTTTACCATAATAAATTTAATATTTTATAAATATTATAAAGTATATAAATTTTAATATAGACAAAAATATGAATATGAAAGAAATGATAATATTATATTATAAATATTATAAAGGAGTGCAAAGAATATATTATTTGCAAATATAGTTAAATGAATTGATGAAATATTTATGAAATGCCATTACATAGTAATTCATGGTACTATTTCAAACTCAATTAGACGCAATATCATACAATAATTTACAAAAATAGCAATATTTAATACAAGATCCGTATAATTGGCATATTAACAATTACATGTATAATTATTAATGAGATACAACTTTTGATAATTATTTCTTGCTATTTTACATTTTAAAATCAGGATAAGAAAAAGGCTAATAGCTTTCAACAATCCAAATATTTTATGTGGTAGTGAAATGACATTTTAATAATTGCAATAATTATTTTATGTATCTTAGTTAATAAATGTTTTTATCAAATATGTAATTTTTTTGATACTTTTTAATTTTAATAATATACTTATAATCATTAATGCTTATTATATATCATTATCTAAGAGAAATATCAAATTCATTTAATATTTTGCAATTTTATAGTCAAATTTAAAATTAATTGATTAAATAAATTTAATCTAAAGTTTCAATAAAAATTTTTATTTTTAAAAATAAATTTTCATCAATTTTTCTAATTTTCTATAAATTTTATCAATATTTAATAATTTTCAATATTTTCATAAATATTTTTATATTTAAAATCCTTTATATTTAGATCGATATTAATTTTGAGAAGTTCTTTTTACAATTCCAAAATAACTCTTTATAGTTCCATTCTTTATACACTACTACTTAAATGTATAAAAATTATAAAATTACTTAATACAATATTATATATTTCTAAAATATCCTTAATTCATAGCATTCCAAAATTACACATCTACTACAAATAATTTTTTTTTTTTACAATTCTAAAATAACTATATACTGTCTCATAAAATTAATTTCACTAAATTACTCTTCTTTTCTTCTTTCTCCTTTTGAATTAGGATTGGTTTTCATCCTTTTTTAAAATTTTTTTCTCTTTTTTTTTTAATGACATAAAGTGTTATTTATTTGAAAGCAAAAAACCAACTATTATGAACAATGGAAGGCAGCTGGTGATTGGGATTGACATGATCACCACATTTTTCAAGACAATTGCACTTTTTAAGACAAAAAAGTTTTGTTATTATTTTAGTCGGGAGAGCATGATTAGGAGAGAGTTGCAGTAGAGTTTAATTAAAAAATATCAACCTTGAATCGTTGTTCATCTTCTTTATCACAATCCTGTCTTTAGCAAGGCATCATATGTCTTTTCTTTGTTTTCTTTCTCAGACAAAAATAGTGTGGAAAAAAGATAATGTAGAAAACTTAAAATTTGAGGACAGTGGAGTTCTTTTGGGCAAAAAAAAAATTGATACTTGGGATTGCAATTCCGGGTAGAACGCATTTGGATGGAGGAAAATAATAGCATCTCAATTTTGGCAAACCCAGGTAATTTTACAAATTTTTTCATTCAAACAATTTGTGTTGTGACATAGATTTGTTCGGCACTAGTTAGTCAAATGTATAGCTACGCATGCACATCACCTTGTTCATTTGTAATGCAAATCATTTAAATAGTAGTTTTTTTTTTTTTTTGGGAAATCAATTTTATCTGCTTCTACATATCATATACATATTTAGAAGGAAAGCTATTTTTGTTATAGGTTGACCACTGATCAAATAGACATATATATAACACATCTATATATATTTTTATGTGTAATGCATACAGAGTATCCTGTCAATTTCTAAAAGCTACTTTAGAAAAACAATGTTATTCCAATGTTTGTTGTTTTTATTGATTTTTATGATTGTCAGATTTATATTTAATCATATTGGACACATGCTGCAAATTACTTTCACTAAATAGTGAAATGTAATGTTGGACTAATTCAATTGTACTTGCATATATATATATATGCATATATTTTATAATTCTTTTAGCTTAATATGTTAATTTATATAAAATTTATCAAAATTTCTAAAACTATTTTTCAATTAATTTTATTTAGATATGACAAAAACTTGTGGAGGAAATTTGCATAGTTCTACTTCAACTTAATGTATTCATCCCACAACATCAACTAGGAGACGTTGTGCTCTAGAGCCTAAAGCTGAAATTGATGTGATACTGGAGGTTGTTGTGATGGCAAATGCAAATACTGAAAATGAAGTTTCTAACAATTTTGATGCTGAGAATGTGATAGCAATGAATATTAGTGTTGAACTAATGACAAAAAATATAGAGGAGGAAAATGCAAATCTTAAACAATCAGATTTGAATGAGCCATTCCGAGGTGGTCCAGAAAATCTAATCAATTCTTAAGGTTACGTTTGGTACACAGGATAGGTCCGGATCGGACGGGATAGGTTCAGATCGGACAGAATAGAATAGTACAATCCTGTGTTTGGCATAACTCTGGACTGAATGGTAGACTATTTGTTCCATGTTCGGTGCAGAATTGAACTGGATTGAACTATTTTGTAATTTTTTTAAAGTGAAAAATATAAAAATTATATTTATATTTACAATAAAAAATGTTATACTTAATTAAAGTTGTAAATTTATATATTTATATTTACATACAAAATTTTAATTTTTTTTTTTTTTTTACACCTACAGATCATATCAATATATAAACTACATGATCATACAATGGTACACTAAACATTAAAGAATTGGTTCTAGTGCTTCAGCATGTAAAGTCTGATTTAAATTTGGCGAAAATTGATTCATCTATAACTAAAAAATAATCAAGTCAGTGCCTGCCTATCGATCAAGATTACATAATATCAGAAAACTCAACTACGGCATTGCTTGCTTAAAACAAAAGCAGAACTGAAAAATGCAGTGTGGAAGAAGGACCTTAGATGACAATTTATTCGACAGAGTTCTATATTTCAATTCCTTTTTAACTTCTTTCTCATGGAGCATCCCTTAGCACTTCTCAACCGAGCCCCAACAGTAGCATAAAGTGCTCAGCTTCTTAAGGATCCTCCTCTCACTGATTAGAAGCACCATACAATGGCACAACTTATTTTCTCTTACACAACAACACCTTGCTAGTGCTTTAGCATCATCTTTAATTGAATTTATACCACAAAATCCCCCTCATACAACCACCAACCACTCAATACATCATAATTTGCAAATAAATAGAATCCCCCTAACAAATATTAACTACAAATGTTAAAAAAAAAATTAAAAAAAGCATCAAAATCTCACAAATGTATATTCATTACTTCAAACAGTTAAAGAAATCAACATATCAAATCAAAGGCATTGTATGAAATCTTTGGTAAAGCAAGTGTTTGAAAAAAAATATTCACAAATGGATGTTGCATCCACATTAGCTTATAGCTAGGATGTCTAAAATAAAGCTGCCATTATCATCTTCATCTCGATCATTCTCTCCTTGTTCATGGCTATCAATTTTTTCCTTCAGTTCTTGTCAACCTCCCTGTGCTCTCAGGTTCAGCAAAATCCCCCTCGTCATTGTCAACCTCTTTCATCCTCATCATCGTCTTCATCATCTTCATCATACTCAACCGCATCTTCTCTGTTTTCGGTGTCATCAATCTCCTGAAACTCCACCACATCATCATCCTCATCGTCCTCTTCATCAATTTCCTCTCCACATTCATTGTCTTCATCCCCATCCTCTTCGTCCTCATCTCCCTCTCTTCCTCCTTCACTGGGGCAATGCCAAACCCATTTGCTTGGTGGCCAAAAATTTAAAAAAAAAAAGAAAAAAGAAAATTACAAATTTCCAAACTAACCCATATTCTTAGCATAATAATTAATCCAACCCATGATTTCTAAGCATATATGTACAACATTTCCCAACAATTATTCATACCTAAGCAGGAATTTATTTTTCAAAAGAAATACCTAGATGTTAAACACGTACGAATGCAGATCGTGAACTAAAATTGCAATTTTTTTTTTTAAAGAAGGGAATGAAATCAGAAATCAAGATCAGAAATGCTGCTATCAGATGCATAAAGAAAGGAATGAATACCATTGTCACGCATAAATGTTTTGAGGTTCAGAGAGGAACCCTAGCTGTGGAGATATGGATGGAGGCCGTGAACCAAGACAAAGAGGTGCGGAGAGGAGACCATGCTCACCAGCCGTGTTTGTTCCTTGGAGAGATGCATACGTCCAGTGAGAGAGACGATTGTGTTTCTTTTTTAGCGATGCAAATGTCCGACGAGAGAACACTAGTGAGCTCCTTCGATTTTCCACCGCGAGCCAATGATCTGCTTCAATGAAAGAACACTAGCGAGAGAGAGCAGGGCTTCGTTTGAATTTGAGACAAAAATAACCCAAGGGGGGAGACGGGTCAGATGAGTCCCAATCGATTGGGATAAAAATACTATTTAGGATAAGTTGTCTTGATTTCAAATTGACAAACCAAACATCAGACTTAGACACCGTCCATCCAATCCTGGCCAATCCTGCGTACTAAACACACCCTAAGAGCTTTAAAAATCATATAGCTACATCAATATGGGAAAAGAATGTAAGTTTTTTTTTCACTTTATTTTGATTTTTTTTATTTTTTACTAAAATTTGTACAGAAATGATTTCATATTTATATACTGTTATGTAGGAATGTCCTCCTTTTAAATGTTTGAATCATGCATTTAAGATTGCTGAATGGATTTGGGATGTGACAACTCCAAATGCTAAATGGAGAAACATAGTTAGTCGCTCAGGTTTATTAACATTGGTAAAATCATCATATTGTTTTATTAATCGAGTTGTTATATCTGCTTTTGTTGAGAGATGGAAACTGAAACTAACACTTTCCATCTCCCTTTTGGTGAGATGACATTACACTAGATGATGTTAGTACCATTCTTAAAATTCTTATTGTTGGTCAATCTAAATCATGCCCTGTATTATCATCTCGAGAGGTAGAAACATTTTTAATTGATGGATTAGGAGTTAACAGAGATGAGACTTATGCAAAGTTACAAACCTTTCGAGGATAATCAATTAGACTAGACTAGTTGAATGATAAATTCATGAAGGTTTTAGATTTGGACAATGAAGAATTTATACAATTTTCTGCTAGGGCTTATCTATTATTTCTATTAGGATGCACAATATTTATTGACAAAAGTGGAATAAGAGTACCGGTTGTATACCTAGTTTATTAATAGATCTTGATAATGTCCACTCTTATGCATGGGGAGTCGCAACTTTAGCATTTTTATATCACCAATTGGGTCATGCCAGTAGGTATGGGGTTCGACAAATTGCTGAATATTTGACACTACTATAAATTACTTATTTATTTACATTTGGTAGTATGTGTGTTTTGTTTAGTTATTAATTTTATTTTGTTCCACTTAGGCATGGGTTTATGAACATGTTCCATTTGCTAGACCTTTTGTCAATTTGAATTTTGAGGAAGGTCAAGCTTGTACATTTCATTGGATCTTTTGTAGAGATTCTGGATCTTCTATGGATAACTTACAAATTATGCATGAGGCAATTGATGTGCTAAATAGCATGGGGTGAAGTTATTAATTATATTTTTACATTAAGTACATACTTATACATATTTTTAAATTATAATTTAGTTTGTGATTATTAAATAGGTTATATGGAGTCCGTATACACATTTTGCACCTCAATTTTCTTATTATATTGCCTGTTTGAAATGCATAAACATCATTGAGCCATGCATATAATCCAAAAAAGGTACTTCGACAATTTGGCAAAGTGCAAACAATTCCTCCAACACCACTTCTCCCAGTTCATGCCAATCGAGGATGCACTACAGGGTGATATAATATTCAATATAGCTTTCTTGATCAATATTTGGAAAGATGGGATAGTCATGTACTTTCTTTTAAGCGACATGGTGCTAGAGCAGTACATCCACTGGATTATGTACTAGAATACATAGATTGGTTTCAACGCATAACACGTGTCAGGTTATAAAATATAACTATAATTTAGGAATTATACATGCTTCTCATGTGGATAGTCATTTGGTAATTGCATTTGTTAATGATAGTTTTGAAAATTATAAATTATTTTATATATTATAATTTACTCATTACTTACATTTTTATGTAGCGTATTTCATGAGCTTTATCTGTGGTTGATGCCATAATCCAACAGGGTCATTCACAATCAGTTAATCTGTTGTTTGATAAAGTAGTACAAATTGGTGACCTGCTATGAGGTCAACATATTGGTGAAGCTTCAAATGCAGCCACAGATGGAATGCAGTCCAACTATACTCATAGATAGAGCTCCACCCCATGTAGTAACTATTGTAGGAGGATGAGAAAGAGAAAAGATTAGTTGTATTAAGATATAACTCTGGATGTAATTGAGCATTTGATGTGATAGGATTAATCTGAATGATGTAATTGGATAATTTAAGCACTTTGTATTTTGTTGAATATATATATTTTAAGTATTTTAGATGTAGCTTTGACATTTTTTGTAACAATTTTCATACGGTGAATATATCTTTATAGAGTGCTTGGTGGTATACTTCTGAACAACTTTGGAAATGTTCAGTCATATGCTACTAAATGTTTTAAAGTAGTTCAATTCTGTACTATTTTCTAAACCTTTTTTTTTTTTTTTGTAGAATATTTGGTCGTAAACTTTTAAACGTCCTTAAGATTCTTATCCATGTACTTTTGAACTTTTTCAAAATTGTTTAGTTATATTTTTGGATATCTTGAAAGTTGTAATTTATTATTTTGGAGTGTTCGGTCATAAATTTCTATACATGTTTAAGATGTTTGATTATGAACTTATGAACATATTTGGAATATTTGAATTTGTTCAATCCCATAATTTTGTAACTTTTTTGTAAAGTATATTTTTAGATGGATCGATTATAAACGTTTATTCAACTTTGAAGTTTTACGATTGTAAACTTTTGTACAACTGAAGATGTTTGGTTTTAAGCTTCTGAACATATTAAAGTTGTTCAGTTGTATGCTTTTGAATATCTTCAAAATTATAACTTATTATTTTGGAGCGTTCATTCATAAACTTCTGTCTAAATTTATACAGATTCAATTGTAAACTTCTGAACGTTATCATTTTGTTTAGTTATATACTTCTGAACATGCAATTCCACATGGGTACATTTTTAAACATTCGATCGTAAACTTTTGTACAAAATTAAAATATTCGTTTGTATACTTTTGAACATGTTAAAATTGTTCGATTGTAAGTGTTCAAACTAAATTTAGAGATATTCAATTATGAACTAAATTAATAAATGTCCTAATTTTATTTAGTGATAAAAATTAAAAACTAGAATGTACTTGCTTTATATTAATCATAAAAAATAAAAATACAAAACTATAGACTGTATAAATCTATTGACTCCTGAGTGGCCATATCATTTGAAATTGAGTCCGTGAAAGCTTTTATTTGGAGTGCAAATGGTGTTTCCCATCCTTGGGCACATATTTGATGATGTTTAAATCATTTATCAGCGACTAGTGAGATAGAACATCCTGAAACCATGAACAACTACAACAACAACAAAGGTAACAAAAATATTGTCAACATAACTATTAATATAATTAAATTAAACAAACTTTATTAAAAAAAATTACAATACCTTGACAAACCCAATTAAGATAATTTTATGACAATTCACATGTGGTGGTTTTGAACGAAGAGGAAGAAAGGTAAGGTATTGTCTTTTAGATATATGAATTAAGACCAAATCATATTTGAAAGCTATCAAATGGCCCATGTCTGACATTGTTATCCAATGATTGAAACTTGGATTGCAAATATGATAAAATACGAATAAGTTCTTTTACTCTATCATTGGTTCCATATAAAACGTGTACTCATTTGCATTAGACTTTAACTCATCTATCAAGTCTCTCCTTATTTGATCCTATTTATCATCAGCCCTATTCATCAATTCAGCAATGGTTCTAAAACCACAATTGCCATCAGCAGCAACATCTTGCACATTGCAATGTAAAGTCTTAACTCATTTGGAAATAATTGCATATATGATTGATATGTGGCCATGAGTGTTTGATGCACTTTTTCTATTGGAGCTTTTGGTACTTTCGATGCTTTTAGTGACCAAATAGAAAGGACACTTTGCTAAAGTTTTGGTGAATGACTACTTTGTCCAAATTCTACATATTCAAAGCTAGATAGAACATGACGAATCGAAATATCCAATTTTACCTTAGGTCGACCTTGTGAAGCCATTTTAATATCAGGTTCACTAAGAGAAGTGCATGTTGGATTTAATATTTCTTTCAGCTTTCTAAGTAAATACAATTTTCCAATGGTATCATTTCATTGAACTTATGAACAAAAATATTTTCTTAAGCTGTACAACTCACACTTGATGCCATATCTTTAAGAGGAACCATCAAAACAAGTTTCTTCCAATGAGGATCTACACCTGAGAAAGGAATAGATCGACTTTTATGTTTGTCTTATGCAATCTCATGTGCATAAGGTAACCCATATGTGTTGCGATACACACAACCACATAGATGTATATTTGGACCAATAGAATATGCTAGATTAGACTCCTCAAAGATTATATTCATTGTACTCATTGTAATAAATCCTCTTAACTGTTTAAATATTGTAGATTTGAAATGATGTTGCACAACGTTCAAACTGTTCTTAAAAGAAAGCTTTTATAGTTGTATGTTGAGGCTTTAGCAATGCATGAATCTTATTCCATAGTTGCTTAACATCTCCTCGGGATGAACCTAGTTGTCAATTTAGTCTTGTATGACCAAACTCTGCTCTAATATAATAGTGTAAGTGCATAATAAATATAATAATATCAATGAACATGCATTGACGAAAAATTCACTTATTAGTTATCTCATTTCCCAAGTGCATAACTTTGTTGGTCAATGTTGATACAAATTTTTCTTTGTACTTTTCCAACCGTGCTTTCTTAGCATATTAAACTGCTTTTATATATTCAAAAAAATCTATTTCCAATGAATGCTAATGTTGCTGATATTGTTCGTTAGTGGAAGAAAGCACAAGCACACTCCAAGTAGAAATGAATGCTTCCCAATGCCATTTTTCAAACATCTTCTTATATTTAGTTAATATATTTTTGGATATATGCCATCTACAAAGAAGATTAGTTGTAGCAGGAAAAACTTTTTGGATGACATTCATTAAAGCTATTTCTCTATTTGTCACAATAACATTTGGAAAAACATGTTCATTCATCGTACTTTTGAATTTTTTTCAATGCTCATATGTAGTTATCCTCACATTTAGATTGAAGATACACAAAAGTAACAGAAAATGTTAGTTGGGCAGATGTCACACCAACTATTTCTAATAAAGGCAAATGATTTCTATTTGTTTTGTACGTGCAATCCATTATCAACACTCGATGAAAAACTCGAAACAAAGTGATTACTAAAGGATGCACTTAAAACAAGTCTATAATAGATCTTGTCTTTTCATTACTTCGATGCCACTCAATATAATCATACTCAGACAACTTGCTTAATAATTGTTGCATTTGTGATTTTCTAGCCTTCTCAATTAACTTACGCCTATGTCAAGCATTGTATATGGTCTTCATGGTATTGACATTACTTTCATCCTTTATCTTTAATGTAATCAATATCTCTTTTTGTTTAACTTGGCTTTTGGTCATATCAACCAAAATATTAGTTTCTCACTCAATAAGTCTTTTGGCAAATGAATGTCCTTCAAGATGTTGGGCTATTGGATGATTATAAACCCCACAAACTAATTGCAAACTCCAATTATCATTGCTAGCCAATCTACACCCTTTCAAAGTAAATGGGCAATTGCACTTCTTGGTTCCACCTACCTTATATCAACTTTTTGCAAAAGGTCTATAAAAATCACTTCTCTTACAAGTAAGAAATAATCTTGGATTTCTCCTATCACCACCCTTAGTAGATGATTTAATCACAATCACTATGCCATTTCCTTTTCCTATGTCCCTTGCTTAGTTAATGAGCGAATCTCTGCTTGTAAAAATCTATAGAGTATAAAGTATAAGAGCATTAAAATTTATAATACAAAATTTATATGGACATTAAAACTTAAATATAAATGTGCCAAAAAAAAATGATTACCCTGTCCGCTGTAAATGTATTGGTATAACCAACAACACATTCTAATCCAACACTTCCATTATCTATATCTTTTTCATCCTGCATATTTTTTTACATTCAATCAAATATAAACCATCAATGATTAAAAAAAAAAAAAAGCATGTTTCATAATATATCGTATTTAATATCTATATATATACATACAATGTTCGATAGAAAAAAGCTAAATATCTTAATAATGTTCGGATAAACTCTTTTGAACAATTAAAAAATGTTTAGTTTTAAACTTCTAAATAAAAAATGAATCTTAATATATCATGATCAAATATAAGAATTGATGTAATTCCGCCCAAGCCCGCTCAACCGATAACCCGCTGGGGTGCTGACCCAACACGGATGAAGAACAGGCCAATCCCAAGAGCTCAAATTAAGAGATTTAAGGACAACCTTGGAGCATTTATATAGGGGGTAATCAATTCTCAACAGAGCTTGTCCATACTTGAAGATACAAAGCTTATTCTAAGCATCCAAGTGGTGGAAGCCGATACGGACCCAGGTAGCAGTTTTTGTGCAAATATGGACAACAGGCAACATGAAATGGTTCCAAATCTATATGGATTCAATACATATGTCTAAGAGGATATAGAATCAATTCAAGGCAGCTTCAAAGGCATTCAAAAAGGGGTTGTACGGACAGCTTCAAATTTGGCTTATTTTTTACTGTATTTTGTGCTGGCTTTACTGTATTTTGCTGAGTTGACTTTTTCTTCCTCTTCCAAGCATGGGAAACGTGTGGGACTTCATATTCAGCTTATTTGGCATTCTACAAAGCATATTGAAGCTGATTTGGAGTTCAAATTGGTCAAATATTGGTCAAAGTCAACTAGTCAAAAAGCTAGTATTTTAGTTTTCTAATTTGATTCTACTTTTTGTTTTAGGAAATTACCATTATTTTTTAGTTTTTATTTATTTATTTTCTGGAAAAATAAGTTTAGGAAAGTTATTATTTTATTATTTTCATTGTAAATTAATTAATTCCTAATTCAAAATAAAGGAATTAATTAATCCAAATTAGATTAGGAAAAGAGTGAGAATTTTGGCCACCATAGGAAATTACTTTGTATGGCCGGTTTTCCCTTTGTTTTTAGGGTTTTATTTCGTGAATTTGTAGCCTATTTAAAGGCTTATTTTTCAATAAGAAGACAACTTTGATTTGATTGAGAAAAGACTTGTGAGATTAATTATCTCTTTGTTCTTTGAGAACACCTAAAACACCATTAGAAAATTGGTTGTTTTAACTTGACTTATCAATAAGTTTTCCATCCCCTATTGTGGCGTCTACATTATACCAAGGTTTCTAATCACAAGTTGGTTAGGGGTTGAGATCAATTCCATTAGAACTTGAACTTAATTAAGATCCGGGCTAATATAATACGGGTTTAGGAGCAGGTTGTCCTAGGTTCGTATCAAGAATATTGTTCCGACCTAGTCATTGGTAAGCAATAGGAAAAAAATATATATATAACCTAAAGTAATCATCACAAAATAAAAAAAAAAACTACATATATCTTACTATTTCATATTTTTGAGTTTTTATAATTTATAAATAATTATTGTATCTGTAATCTTAGTTTATAATAAATTATAAATTAGATGGATATATATAACATATTATTTGAGAGGAATAATAAAACTGTATTAAAAGATTATTTAAATATATTTAATTAATAAAAATTTTTAATAATAATTTTAAATGGGAATAAAAATATAAATTAGTAATAAAACTGTATAAAATTCAAATAGTAGAGCACTTAAAAATTTTCATTAATTTTTTTGAAGCTTGTCCAGATCTCACGTTCAACCAAAACCAAAACGTGCAATCGCCCAACCCGAATTCTCTACCGTCCGAAAATGACCGCATTCGAATAGTTGGAGTTGGTCAGTCCATTATCACTTATCAGCAGGGAAGCAAAAGTTGATGAAACGGGTGAAATATCGCCGACAGTTTCGGTTGTCGGCCGTCTTCGCCACCGATAGGGGGGGGGGGGGGGGGAAGAAGTTTCTGTCCTGGGTGCTGCCGATTTGTCACCGGAATCGAAGGAAGTCGACGGAATTGATCCATGTCGGTGAGGATTTTGGTTTTTGGGTGGATACGGTGGAAATGTTGTGGAAAAATCGGCAGTTGTCGATGGAAATTTCTTGGAGATGTCAGCCAGACTGGGTGTGTGTGTTTGTGTGTTTGGTTTATGTTTGTTTGTATGTTTGTGATCGGTTTGTATGTTTGAGATCGGCCGAGAATGGAAAAGACTAAAGAGACTGATCCAGAAGAGAGAAGAGGGGAAAGAGTGGGCCGGCCGGAAGCGAGAAGCCGAGATGGCTGAAGGGAAAGAAAGGGTCAGCCGGAAGGGAGAGGCCGAGATACGCAGAGAGGAGAAGAGGAAAGAGATGGCAGGGGAAGAGGAAAGAGATGGCAAAATACAGGAATTTTTTTATTTTTTATTTTTTGTTATTGACTTAAAAAGAAAAAAAATTGTGAATGAAAGTGTGAAAGTGCCGAAATTGAAAAAAAAAATGTGAATGATATGAATGATTACTTTGATTTGTTTCAAAATGTTAATCGAGTAGGATACCGAAAGTAAGAAAAAGCAAAATTTTGAAATGAAAAGATAATAGAAAAATAACTGTAAATATCAGAAGGAATCTTTTCAGATGATTTTTTTTAGAAATTTGATAGAAAAGTTTACAGTTGTGAATCACATGATAATAGTAAATACAGACCGAAAAAGTAAAGTCATTCGATGGAAAGAAAAAATCATGAGAGAAAAATGCGTAGAGAAATAATACATTGAGAGAATTGCGGGAAGAAATAATACACTAAAATAATGACAGACAAGTACTTTGCTATCTTTTTTGTTTTTTTAATATTTTTATTACGTTGCCTACTTGAAAAGTACAAACATTCATGAGAAAAATTATTTTTTAGTGGTTTATAATTATGAGGAGATAAGGAAATGAGTGTAGTATAAAAATACATGTATAGTAGCTCAGTTATATTTTTATGTTTTGAGTCCTTCTTCCTCAACATAAATTGTGAAGAGAGTAAACGCAAAGTTTCAGAAAAATGAAATGGAGTGAACGCAAAGTTTTCAGTGAAGTTATTAGTTTTTAATCTTCTTTTCTTTCTTTATTCAATATTTATATTCATAAAAGCAAGAGTTTTTGGAAAATCCACGTTGGAAAAAAAGTCTCAATTCACAATTTTTTGACCCTCAAAAGTAAGCATTTTAATAACAAATATTATTAAAATTGTGCTTATTATTTAACATAAAATTAACTATATGTATAAGATATGCACCAAATAATCGATTTAATATATAACTAATTTTACTTTATAATGTAATATATTATTGTTACTATTTATGTTATTATTCTAATTAATGTTGTTATTATTTATATTATTATTATTGTTATTTTTGTTATTATTATTGTTATTAATATTGTTATTATTATTAATGTTGTCGTCATTATTTTTATTATTAATGTTATTATTGTTGTTTATTATTATTATTAAAATTATTATTACTGTTATTCTTGTTCTTATTATTGTTGTTATTATATTTATTATCCTTATTATTATTAATGTTGCTATTATTGTTGTTTTTATTATTGTTATTATTAATGTTGTTATTATTATTATTAATATTGTTATTATAGTTATTATTATTCTTCTTATTATTGTTATTATTATTATTATCATGAATATTAATATCATTATTATTATTTTTATTTTTGTTATTGTTATTATTTTTATTATTATTAATATTGTTATTATTGTTGTATATTATTATTATTAAAATTATTATTATTATTGTTATTCTTGTTCTTATTATTATTGTTATTATATTTGTTATCGTTATTATCGTTATTATTATTAATGTTGTTATTATTGTTGTTTTATGATTATTATTAAAATTATTATTATTGTTATTCTTGTTCTTATTATTATTGTTATTATATTTATTATCATTATTATCTTTATTATTATTAATGTTGTTATTATTGTCATTTTTACTATTGTTATTATTAATGTTGTTGTTATTATTATTATTATTATTGTTATTGTTATTATAGTTATTATTCTTCTTCTTATTATTGTTATTGTTATTATTATCATGAATATTAATATTGTTATTATTTTTCTTATTCTTGTTGCTGTTATTATTTTTATTATTATTAATGTTGTTATTATGGTTGTTTATTATTATTATTAATATTATTATTATTGTTATTCTTGTTCTTATTATTATTGTTATTATTTTTATTATCGCTATTATCCTTATTATTATTAATATTATTATTATTGTTGTTTTTATTATCGTTATTATTAATATTGTTATTATTATTATTAATTTTGTTATTATTATCGTTATTATTAATATTGTCATTATTATTTTTATTATTAATATTATTATTAATGTTGTTATTATTATCGTTATTATTAATGTTGTCATTATTATTTTTATTATTAATGTTGTTATTATTGTTGTTTATTATTATTAATATTATTATTATTGTTATTCTTGTTTTTTTATTATTATTGTTATTATATTTATTGTCGTTATTATCCTTATTATTGTTAATGTTGTTATTATTATTGTTTTTATTATCGTTATTATTAATGTTGTTATTATTATTATTAGTATTATTGTTATTCATGTTATTCTTATTAATATTCTTATAAATGTTGTTATTATTATTATTATTCTTGTTATTAATATTGTTGTTACTGTTGATGTTATTATTGTTATTAATGTTGTCATAATTATTATTATTATTATTGTTACTACTCTTATTATTATTAATATTGTTAATTTGTTATTGTTGTTGTTGTTATCATTTTTATTATCATTATTATTATTAATGTTGTTATATTTGTTGTTTGTATTATTATTATTAATATTATTATTATTGTTATTCTTATTAATATTGATATTATTATTATTGTTATTATTTTTTTACTTGTTATTAATATTGTAATTTTTCTTATTCTTATTGTTGTTATTAATATTATTATTAACTTAATAATTATTTATGATTATTAAAAGGAAAAATGAAAAGTGGTAGCGGAAAAGCAGATCCAGCTTGATCACATTGTATTCCAATTGAAGGTAACAAGTATAGTACAATTTGCAAATATTGTAACCATAAAATGCAAAATGGTAGAATAATAAGATTAAAGTATCATTTAGCACATTCTGATCCAAAAAATAATGTCAAAAAGTGCTCTAATGTACCTCCAGAAGTGAAGAAAGAGATTTACAATTATTTAAGGAAGAAAGAATATGCAAAATTAAAAAAACAAGACGATGGAGGAAGATATTCATAATGAATTACGGGGTAACTTAGCTCCGTCTCGGAGTAATTATGATGATGATGATGATGGTGATGATGGTGATGATACATGTATATATCCAACTGATATGAATCCTGATGAAAAAGACTCATATAAAGTTGCAGTTCATGCATCTAAACAAGACAGGTGGGAAAAAGAACAAAGAAGAAACTTTTTTAATCCTAGAGGTTAAGGATCAGGATTTCTTGAGAATGTGGTAGTCAACCATGTGCTCAATTCCATTGTGCAACAAGTGTAAGGGAGCTTATTCGTAGACAACAATTTTATCAATTTCCTCCGGCTGCACCTTCATTATATAAGTCATCCGGTGCAAAACAAAAAAATATAAAAGATGTATTGACAAAAGGTGGTGTGAAAGATACATTGAGAAGATTAGTAGCAAAGTTCTTTATTTATGATAATGTTTCACCTGCAAAGGCAAAATTGCACAATTTCAAAAACATGATCGTTGGTGCTCAATAAACAGGTATGGGAGTTCAAATTCCATCTCCATATGAAATTAAGGAAAAATATCTAGACATGGGGTATAAAGAGATGCAACAGCATATTGAAAAGTTCAAAGAAAGTTGGAAGACATATGGTTGTACAATTATGTGTGATGGATGGATAAGACCAACTAAGCTGTCCATATTGAATTTAATGCTCTATTGTAAAGGGTCATCAGTGTTTCTTAAATCAGTTGATACTTCAGATAAAATAAAAAACTATAAGTATATATATATAAACTTTTGGAGAATATTATTCATGAAATGGGAAAGAACAATGTTGTGCAAGTAGTCATGGATAATGGCTCTGCATTCGTAAAGGCTGGTAAGATATTGATGATACAGTACAATTTGTATTGGACACCATGTGCTGCACCTGTATTGATCTTACATTTGAGGATATTGGAAAGTATGAAAGTATTGCAAGGATCATTCAGCGTGCAAGAATGATAACCAATTATATTTATAATCATAATTGGTTACTTTCTTTAATGCGAGATATATGTAAAGGAGACATCGTTCGACCAGAAGCAATAAGGTTTGCAACAAACTATATTACTTTAAATAGTCTCCTTAAAAAGAAACCTTCTCTAAAACAAGTCTTTACTAGCGATGAATGGGCTGAACATCAATTGAGTCAAATAAAAACAGGTAAAGAAGTGGAGAAACTTATCCTTGATAATCATTTTTGGGATTCTGTTACTCACGTTGTTAATTTATATGAGTCATTATATAATATTTTATGAATTGTTGACGCTGAGTTCATAGCTATGATGCTAATATTGTATGATTGTTTTCAAAAAATGAGATATGCAATCAAAAATCAAAGAGGAACTCAGTGGATTATGGACATCATAGATGCTCAATGGAATAATACACTTTCTCATCCTCTCCATATGGCTGGTAATTTTATGTCAATTACTTATTAATAATTATTATTTTGTTTTATAATTTATATATTAGATTTAATTATTATTATTATTTTGTAGCATACTTTTTGAATCCACGATTCCAATATAAAGAAGGAATTGGCACTGATCCAGATCTTGTACAAGCTGTTCATGATGTCTTTGCAACATTAGATCCAAATTCGAATCGTATATCTCAATTTGGAAATGAAGTAAGATTTTGTTTATTATTTTTTTTTAACTAACATATTAATAACGTTTTTTATAATTTTTTCGTCATTATATATAGATAATATGCTTTCGAGATGCATGAAAAGGGTTTAGTGATCATGCAGCAATTGCCATCCGAGCGGAAATAATACTTGGTATGTGCATTTCAATTAATTGTTATAAAAAATCATATGCGAAATATTAAAAATTTTATTAAAATTTTATATATTTTGATTTATAATGTTGAATATACGGCTGAATGGTGGACAATGTATGGTAATAGCACTCTAACACTTAGAAAATTGGCAATGCGTATTTTATCACAAACTGTATCATCATCTGCATGCGAGCGTAATTGGAGCACCTTCGCTTTAATATACACAAAACAATGAAATAGGCTCGCATATAAAAAACTTCAGAAATTGGTTTTTTGCTACTATAATATGAAATTGCGGATCCGTGATATGGAATTAACAAATCAACCTCAATTAGATTCAGATTATTTGGATCTTCTTAAAATTGGAGCTGACATTGGTGAAGATGAAGATAATCCTATTATCCAATGGGTTAAGAATTCACACTTAGATGTGAAGATAATCCTATTATCCAATGGGTTAAGAATTCACACTTAGATGATAATGAAGGCAATCTAGATCCTTGAGTCGCAATGCATACTTCACAATTAGGGATAAATGTTGACAATGTTATTGCTGAAGAAGTTATGAGCAGTGATAGTGGAGAAAATTATTCGTTTGAAGTAGTGACAAGGCTTTCAACTAGACGATTTGGTCATTGTGTAGAAACATTTGGTGGCGGTTATTCTCAACCAAATGAATATGAGGATGAAGATGATGATGATGTCGTTGATCTTGATGATGATGATAATGGATGTAATGATTATGGTAGCAATAGAGGAGGAGGATATAATATAGGTGGAGGTGGGAGTGGAACATATTATCGAGAACCAAGCTAACAACCATTAATCCCATTTACTGGTGTAGATCAATATACACATGCAACACAGGATTTTGATCATGGGGCTCGAACAGCATGCACTGGTTCAAGAAGGCACTATGGCATTTCCATGATGAATCAACATGATGAAGATTATCTTTCTAACTTTTTGGATGCAATGAGTTTAAATACACAAGTTAGTTCTCAATATGAAAATTCTGAGATTCCAATTGTATATCCAATTGGTCAAATGAGATCACATAATCCTCACAGTGATTACGATGTTGATATCTTCAATCATCCCATGTCTCAAAATGAATGTTATACTTCTCATTGGATAAATCCACATTACCTTTCACTTGGACAATTGATTGGAATTGATAGAGAAAGATATACTTGGCACATCCACAATTACATGGAAAATTTCTTTAATATGATGAGTTGGAATGCCTATTGTTATATACGTGAAACATCAATATATGATCATTAATTTGAAGAACCAAGGAATTCTTTGTGGTATTAATAATGTATTAGGGATTATATTTGAGAATTTTTTGTATCTTACTATTATCTTTTAAATTTTCTATATTTTGGTGCTAATTAACTTTATATTTTATTCACTTATAAATGATTTATAATATTTATAGAATATTTTATTATTATTATATTCTAATTATTGTATTTTTATATTATTTTACTATATTAATTATCTTATATATAAAAATTTATATTCTAAATTAAAAATTTACCATTTCCGTAACTTTATCAATATTTCTATCGATCTTACTATTATTTTTTACATTTTCTATATTTTGGTGCTAATTAACTTTATATTTTATTCATTTATAAATAATTTATAATATTTATAGAATATTTTATTATTATTATATTCTAATTATTATATTTTTATATTATTTTACTATATTAATTATCTTATATATAAAAATTTATATTTTAAAATTTATAGTTTCTATAATTTTATCAATATTTCTATTAATATTAATATTTTCATCGATATTTTCGTAAAATTATATTTTTGATATTTCCATCTACATCGATGTTTTTTTTACTGGTTATCCGTATATACTTGAAATCTACGACACTATAAATTGGGAGGGATGGAAACGTTGTCGTTTTACTTCAAACGGCCGCAACGTACGATAACAGCCACTCCAAGAAATTCCAAAGCAAGCGTTGGGAGACGCAAAACTCTTTCATCTTCTTCGTCACTCCCACGTCCTAACTCATACACTGTTACATATAATCAGATTCTTAATGGAGGAGGAGCGTCCCCTTCACGCGCTTCTCCTCTGAGCCCTAACCTCTAAATCAAATCTCTCTTGTAGCTATGGAATTGGAGGTGAAGTTGGTAGCCGGCATAGAAAACTGCTTCGTCTCCCTCCCCCTTCTCCTAATCCAAACCCTCCAATCCTCTTCACAGTCTCACTCTGGCCTCCTCGGCGAAGTTCTCGCTCTCGAGCTCCGCTCTCGCACCAGCGACGATCGCTGGGTCGTCGCATGGTCCGGTGCCACTTCTTTTTCTTCGGGAATTGAGGTCGTTTATTTATAGTAAAATTTCTTTATTTTTTGTTTAATTTGAGTTTGAATTTTGTTTTTTCGTTGATTTTTTTTCTTTTTATTTTTCTTTTTTTTTTGTGTGGAAATTGTGGATGTTAGATTGCTCAGCAATTTGCAGAGTGCATTTCTTTGGGGGATCGTACGAAGGTTCAAGTCCGAGCTCTTTCGAATGTGCCCAGGGCAACTCTAGTGACGATTGAGCCCAATAATGAGGATGATTGGGAAGTTTTGGAGCTTAACTCGGAGGTTGCAGAAGCCGCCATATTGAAGCAGGTATTGATTTTTGCCGCATAAGGCTGCCTCTCTTAGAACTCGAAAGCACACTCTTTTTTTTTTTTTTCCTTGTGATTATTGAACAATAAGTTATATATATATATATATATATATAGAGAGAGAGAGAGAGAGAGAGAGAGAGAGAGAGTTTTCATTTCGTTTTCATTTACTCCCTTTCAGTCCATAAAATGTTACTTCATAAAAAGTTGTTTGAAACCCTGTTCTTTGAGGGTTTGCTCTTGCCGGTTTGGAGTTGGTTTCTTGGTGGTAGTTACAATTGTATGTAAGATTGGCATAGTTAACAGTTAAACTCAATTTTGATTAGGAAATAATTCATTCGTGAGTAATTTTGGTAACAAGTCTCCCATGGTAGTTATTTGATTGTCTTCTTAAAGAAATGATTGAGAAGAGGTCAATCCAATTTGGCTGCTTAAGCCTTTTCCTCCTTGTGTTTTAGCCACGCAAGAATTTGCAAGGACTTTTTTGGTTGTGTTGGTATGTTCCTAAATTTTAAGCCCAGAAGATAAGGTTTTATTTCCAGGTGTATGAGCTTGTGTCTGTCGTAACTAGCCTTTGAGTTTGTATACGTATAAAATGGTTTTATGTCTATGTGAAGTGGCTCTTTGTTACTTGTTTCAGTCTTTATGAATCATTAAAAGTTTGGGTGGTTTCTTATTGTTTGTTTGTACACTCTCTCTCTCTCTCTCTCTCTCTCTCTATCTAATCATTGGCATTTTTCATGAAAAATTAATCTTCAGTTATTTTTCCCTTCCCAGTTATTGTGAGTGGAGAATATTTCCTCTTATTCAGTAATGTTGAAGTTTTAATGAATGCCACCACTGCCAACAGGTCAGGATTGTCCAAGAAGCAATGAGATTTCCTTTGTGGTTGCATGGCAGCACTAGCATTACATTCCTTGTTACTTCAACTTTCCCCAAGAAAGCGGTGGGTAAGATGCAAAGTTCTTCAAGTGCTCAATGTTATGATATGTTGCAGTTGATTCAAGTGAAGTTTGCTGTTGTTCTTCTTTATCTTGTACATACATAAATTCAGGCATGTATACAGAAAAATATGAATGTGTATAATATGACATTACATTCCATATCATATTGTCTAATTTTAAACAAGAAGCCAAAGCAGTCTGGAACTTTGATGTATAATTAACTGAGAAAATCTAGATTGTCACCAGCCATGGAATAACACAATTGTGTCCAGTAATATTATATTCATTTCATATGAGTGCTACAAGGATTAAAAGGATACTTCTGGTTGAGCAATTAGTTAATGCTTATTACATTTATCCTCTATATGGCTTTTGGCATTATGTTTTTGTATTATGTTGCAGTTTCACTGCACTGCTTGTGCTAGCTAAAGGGAAACAGGTGGATGTGGTGTCTTTTTTTCAATGGTTAAATAAATATTTCTTTCATTGTTTTCCACAATTGTTAGCTTTGAGAGAAATATGTGGGATAGGCATGGTACTTGTGTATTGAAGATTTCTAAATATTCATATACTATAAAATCTGATGTCCACTGGAGTTTATGTCTGACCTATAGATTTTATCAGTGCAACTTGTGCCAGGAACTGAAGTTGCTGTTGCTCCAAAGAGACGCAAGAAAAATGTTAATTTAAATGAAGATATGGACATGCTATCTTCCAGTAATGAAAATGTTGCAAAGGCATTAGTCCGCATTCAAGATGCTGACAAGAGATTTATTTGCAAAAATATTGTCAAAGGTGTTGAGCTTGGTGTAAGCCTCACTTCTGTTGCTATCATTCACCCAGAAACAGCAAAAAAATTCTCACTAGATTCTCTTCAGTTAGTATTTGTAGTACCACGTTTACCATTGAAGGAGAGGATAACAAGTTCTGGAAATGATGCATTGAGAGTTAAAAGCAGTTCAACTTCGAAGGGAGCTAAGAATGGAACTTTCACTGACAGAAAAGAGCAGCATCAAGCAATTGTTCGTTTGTTGATTTCAGATTCGGTGGCTGAAGGGCATGTGATGATTGCTCAATGTCTCCGTGTCTACTTGAGAGTCAGCTTGCATTCATGTGCGTCCACTGTACTTAGGTCCAACTCAATTTTATATTTTTATTTTTTAAAAGAAAATTGAAGCCTTTTATAGCAATTTTTCAAGTAACGGAAGTGGTTTGCATATTAAATTTATTTTTAAACCATCTATCAAGTTTACTTAGGTATTTTTGGTATCTCATATGTTGTGGTGCCTTTGCTCACAAGGGGAGTTGATTTTTCTTTTTATGCTGTAAGTATGAACATGGTTTTCATTTATAAGAATAATAATTTAAACTTCAGTTATGGTTTTACTAATGGTTTTGGAATGTGAACTGTTATTTTCTTGATTTAAAATTAAATTCAAATCATTTATGAAAATATGTTTTAAAATTTATTGTTCAAGTGGTCACTGTGCGTATAAATTGTGATAATGAAAAACAAAATTATGTTAATATAAAGTTGGTCCCAAAAGTAAATTTCTGGATCCACCATTGGCTTTAAACTGTTTACTATTTGCATGGACAATTGACATAGATTGTTACTTTTAATTATTGACATCCATTTGAAAATTTATGTGTTTGGGCATGGTGATTGGTTAAGCATTTGATCAATTTGCTGTAACCTGTATATGAATTCTCTACTTCATTAGCTTCTCAGTTGTGCCTACATGATATTGTGTCCTGTTTACTTATGTATTTGAGACTTTGCTAGCCCTACATGTTTCTAGGAAATTATTATTAGTAACCAAAGGAAGGACCTTGCAGAAAAGTGCTTGTACAAATTTAATCGAGCTTAGAAAACAGTCATACATATCAACTGAAAATATAGGAAACCCAATTTGCATGTGGACTTTTGAGTCTTAATAGATTTTGAGAGCTCTCATGGTTTGGAATTCTTTCTCCCCTTAAATTTGAATCTGTCTATTCTTGTGCTGCAAGTTTGATCTTTTACTGTTCATTTTGTATAATGATCTGTTGCTTGCTATGACTTTTCTTTCTCTTGGAAGTGTGGATGGTGAAACATTTGTAGGCTAATCATTATACTATTTCTCTCTCTCTCTTTGAGAATCTTTCTCTTTCGCCTTTCCCTTTCTTTATTATTTCTCCAGCAGTAAGTTTTTATCCTTTCATTTACAATATTTGGTTTGATAGGAATGCTGCAATGCTTGCAGGGGTTTATTTAAAAGGATGCAATGTTTTGAAGAAAGATATTCCCTCTCTTTCACTTTCTCCTTGCCACTTTAAGATGCCAGGTAAAGAGAAGGCTTCTGAGAAAAATGGTTTGGAAGTACTCCATAGCCATAAAAATCATAAAAAGAAAGATATGCTTATCAAACCTGGCTCAGGAACCTATATGGAGATTGCGGATTGGTCAACTTATGATGAAGTTATCGCTGCTCTTTCTTATGAATCCCATTCTAATCAGGATGAGAAGGTTGCTCGCCAGTCTGATAACAGAAATGGATTACAAAGCCTTCTTAAGGCATGGTTCCTTGCCCAATTGGATGCTATTTCTTCACATACGGGAGAAGAAGTTAATTCATTGGTTTTAGGACATGAAACCTTGCTTCACTTTGAAGTGACAAATTACAAGTTTGGGGCTCAAGTGAAGGTACAAGCATCATGTAATGGTACTCTGGAAAGCAGAAATGAGACTAGAGAATTGCCAGTACAAATTTTATATTCATTGACTACTGCTGAGGAATCTCATCATGGTGGATATGCATATGAGCTTGTATTGGATGAAAAAAATAGGAGGAGCAATAGTCAGGGAGGCCTAGCTGTTTTTGAAAATGTGGAAGTTGGGGACCCTGTAGCCTTTAATTCTGTCAGTGAGAGGATATTCAATGAAGATAGTAGTTGTGATATATCTTCCTTGAGCTGGATGGGAACATCTACTTCAGATGTGATAAATAGTAGGTATTTCTTTGCTGTCTTTATGCCTTTACATATTTGTTAACTCTTATTCATGTGAAACTTCATCAGGTGATGGGAGTAGAATGTAGTAGTTTACATTTTTTTGGCAAATCAAATGTACTGGTATATGTTGGTTTTCATTTTAGGTGTTTATGGAGAGTAGAAACTCAACTAGACTCACCTACACATGGAGAACAAGGACATTGAGAATTTGTGTCTGGAGAGTTTTTTAGATCTGATTGACTGTTACTCTTTTTTCTCCTAAAAACACATGGGGTTATCTCAAGGGGCTACGTTTAGACATCCAGGCAAAAACTAACCCTGACAAGAAATGTTCTATATATTTGACTATAGATCCCTAGCTGCAGAATTTGTTTTAACCTGCAATAAGGATTTGGTAATAGCAAAATGGAAGATTCAGATCATTTATATTTTCTGTAGATGGACATCATTTATATTTGCTTCAGAATTTGTTCTACCCATTCGACTTTAGATCCCTAGCTTGGTAAACCAGTGCAAACATATTTTGGTCTAATCTATAAGATTGATATCGTTTATATTTTCTTTTGCTTCAGAAAACTGTTGTTAACTTTTACAAACCACTCAACCAGCATATTAGCACTCAATAAAAATGTAAGGAATTAAAATACTTTGTAAAAAATTTTGAGTTCTAATTTAAGATTGAGATTATTTTTATTCTTTTATTATTATTATTATTTTTATTTTTTGATTTTCCTCTGAAAGCTTTGGAAAACTGTTATTTGGTTTGTTTTGATTGAAGTTTAATCGTACAGATATTATGCAAAATCTGATGCTACTTATTTGTATAGTAGAGTGTCTATGTGCTATATATCATTTCACAAACCATGCTTTTTCCCATATGTGGATGCAAGTTGCGTGCGGGCTGAAAACATTTAGTTTTAAACATTTTTTTTTATCTGTTTAATTGGTAGCATGAAGAAATCAATGAAATGCTACTTTCCATGATCGAAAGCTATTATTTCAAAATTATATTGACTCCTCTTCATAGACCCTAAAAGGCAGATTGCTGCTATACATGATTGAAAGCTATTATTTCAAAATTGATTGAAAGCTATTATTTCAAAATTTTTCGACTCCTCTTCATAGACCCTAAAAGGAACATTCTTTCTAATGTCCTAAAATTTGCTTTCTATTGACACCATTTCATATACCACGATGAAAATTGTAAAGCTTGTTTTTTTTTTTCTTACAGTAGTCTTGGTTTATGAGCTCATATTTTTCCAAATGCAGGGTTAACAGTGTTGTTATCTCCTGCTTCTGGGATGTGGTTGAGTTCCTATCGTCTTCCTCTCCCTGGACATGTTCTGATATATGGGCCTCCTGTGAGTTCTTTTAATATTTGATTTTTCTTTGGCGATTTAATGCTTGAAAGGCTGGGGAGACTTCTCATTTTAATATATCAGCTATACTCAAGATAGTATTGCACCAACCTAGGGTTCGTTACATGAATAAGCAAAAATTTAAAATTATTAGTTCAACATTAACTACCAAAGTCTCAAGTTATTGGGTTTATTTGTAATGCTGGACTTACTATATTGTTCTGCCTACCATATCTGGTATTGCTATAATTTTAATTGTTAAAAATTGGCTTTTCCTTTTTGCTGGTAGGGCTCTGGAAAGACATTATTAGCAAGAGGCACTGCAAAATCTCTCCAGGAACATAAAGACCTTTTAGCACACATGTATGAACTTATTTTCTTTAGCAGATGTGTGAACTACAATTAGAATAGGGAATACTTTATGTGACTTATCATCTGAAATTCAAGTTTAGTTATATGACAATATCTAAGGTGGTTTTTGAAGGAAGAAAAATGCTATAATGTTGGTTTATGTTTGCAGAGTTTTTGTATCTTGCTCTCGCCTTGCTTCAGAAAAGGCCTTGACCATTCGCCACGCACTTTCTGGCTACATTTCTGAGGCTTTGGATCATGCACCATCTCTTGTCATCCTTGACGATCTTGATAGCATTATTTCATCCTCTTCTGACACAGAAGGATCTCAACCCTCAGGATCTGTTATTTCGTTAACGGAATTTTTAATAGACATTATGGATGAATATGGGGTAATGATCTTTTCATGCATATTTAGTCCCTCATTTAATGAGATGGTACCACTGATGCTGATGTTAAGATTAATTTGTTAGCTGTTTAATTTATTTATGCATCATTTATTTTCGGTTGACTTTTCATTATTTTATTGCTATGCTTTTGTGCTGTGGAAAATTGTATGGTCTATTATGAGATGTTAAAAAACAAAAAACTTGTACATAAGGAGACAACCAAATATTTAGATCATTCTTTGTTTTTTTGGTTTTTTCTTTTTTTTATTCCTTCTTTTTTTTTTTTATTTTATTTTATTTTTTTTTATAAGAGAGAGAAGGTGATTAGGAAAAAGATCCATTGCAAATATGCATAATTGATGAATAGAATTGTAGAAAAGAGGGCCCTTTGAGAAGGAATATGCATGGAAAGCCTCTCATCAATTAGCTAGAGAGCTAGCAGTTGATTTTCCTTTAGAATTAGCTCCTCTTCGCTTCTTGGTTGGTTGCCTTTCTTTTTAGGAAACTGAGTTAGAAATAGTCATTTAAGTAATTCCAGTAAACAGCCTAATCTTGTTTAACATTTATGTCCTGGCTATTTCCATTTAAACATAACCGGGTAACGTTAATACCGTAATCTATTCTACAAGTTCTTAGTGGGGCAATGCAATAAGTGTACTTTTGCTTTACAATATTACTGTCACCATGGCTACCCTTTTGATTGTCATCCAGCTTGGAGTTAATAAAAATTTAATGGCATGCTGAACAGGAAAAAAGGAAGATCTCTTGTGGAATTGGTCCCCTTGCCTTTGCAGCTTGTGTACAGTCTTTAGAGAGTATACCACAGTCATTAAGCTCTTCAGGTTTGTATTTCTGCATGTAAAATGAGTATTATTTTATAAATTGCAGTGGATCTGAAAGAACCTATCTTACAACATGTTTTTTCTTTTAAATTTCATATTTTGGATTCTCTGGTTGTTTATTAGGGAGGTTTGACTTTCACATCCAACTGCCTGCTCCTGCTGCCAAGGAACGCGTGGCCATACTGAAACATGAAATTCAGAGGCGTTGTTTACAATGTTCTGATAGCATCTTAGTAGATGTAGCTTCCAAATGCGATGGCTATGATGCATATGATCTGGTATTCAGCTTTATTTAGTCTACCCATTGGATGGTTAAAACTACATGAATGCACTTATAAAAGTATCTTTTAATGCAACCCTACTGTAGCAATTATATTTCTCCCATGTTTTCATACTTAAATGTTGTACTTTAGCCCATTTCTTTGTGCTTTTAATATGACATTGCTTGCATAGGTGAGAGCATTGGTTATGATGACTACACTTCTTGTGAGATCTGGAACTCCTCTTACTAGAAAATGCTATTGTATAAGCAATGGTCATGGTACAACATTTTTAATGAAATATTTATGCCTTTATGGAAGTTGTGGACACTTACATATGTTCTTACCTATGTATATGTAATATTGTTAATATCCTTAGTACTATGTTATATCATAATGGACCATGTTTTCGTTATTACATTGTTCACCACTTGGATTTGCTTTCATTCAGCTGTGAAGGTTTTTCTATGACATATTTTGTAGACAGTCATTCATAAATTCGCCACATAATTTTTTTTTTGGTCATATCTATTTATGCATTCAAATTTTATGTGTGTATTATTTTTGGCAAGTGACTTGAGTAGAATTACCATACTGCTATTGGAGCATAATTGATAAACAATTTTGTTGTTTCAGGAAATATTGGTTGATAGAACCATTCATGCTGCTGTTGGTCGATTTATGCCTTATCTTTCAGCTGACGAGGATGAAAAGGCCACTTTAAATAGGGATGATTTTTCTAGGGCAATGCATGATTTTCTTCCTGTTGCCATGCGTGACATCACTAAATCTGCTTCTGAAGGGGGTCGGTCTGGGTGGGATGACGTTGGTGGTCTTACTGACATTCAAAAGTCTATCAGAGAGGTATAATTTTTTTCAACTGATGTTTCAAGTTTCATTTGCATGCCCAAATGTTAGTTTGATATTTATATAATATAAGCTAACTATTTATATAATATAAGCTAACTATTTCTATGTTTTATTTTCTATTTGAGCATATATATTTTTGCCCGTTAATATCTGAGGCAAAATTTATGGTATATAATGCATATGCATAGTACATCAGGTAGACCAAGAGATTCCAGACTAAGCTAAGACTACTACATATATATCAAACTCAAGTGGTTTTTATATGGATATATTTAAATATTGTGTCATAGTTTTTTCATTCATGCAATGTTTTTTAAGGTTATAGCTGTAGTTGGAGTATTTTCAATTGATGCAATTCCCATTGTTTGAGCCAGATATTTGTATTTTCTGTGAATTTGCCAGCATTTGTGTGGATATTGTTGTAAATATGATGACTGATATTTCCTGACAAAATAAATAAATCTATTCTTGGATGAAAGTGATATCTATCAATCATTCTTAGATACTAGGACAAGTGAAAAATTAGGGTGAAAGTTATTTTTCTGTTAACTTGCTAATGATCTATATGATGTTCCTGCTTACCTACTTTCTATAGTAATACGGTTTTTGATTTTTCTTTATTATACCTTTTTTAGTTTTGTAAAAAGATTTAATTAAATTTTTGCTAATATCACTTTCAGATGATTGAATTTCCTTCTAAGTTCCCAAATATCTTTGCACAAGCTCCTTTAAGGTTGAGGTCAAATGTTTTACTATATGGGCCTCCTGGTTGTGGCAAGACACATATCGTTGGTGCTGCTGCTGCTGCCTGTTCACTACGATTTATATCTATTAAAGGGCCGGAGCTATTGAATAAATACATTGGTGCTTCTGAGCAAGCTGTAAGAGGCATATAATTTTTCTCTCTTTACAATGTAAATTACTTTCGAATTTCGTTGTTTATACTTGTAGATGTAGCACATGTATGTCATAGATCACATAGTTTATCATGTTCTAGATGATTCATTTGCTCAGTGCATTTCAGAATCTGTTGAATTGTGCTTTTGTTATATGCTAATAAAGAATATAGAATACCTGATGGTACTCTTTTTGATTTGGGGAGAGAGGTTCTTTCAAGTATTTGTCTCAAAATCTCAAAAAAGTGTTTTGGAGAAGTATTTATTGAATAGAGAAGGTGGTAATACCATTGGCTTAGTATCATTATCTCCTTACTGTTCCCATTTTATAATTTATTTCTTATCTTGTCTATTACATGCTTGGCTTTCTTCTCTTGCCATGAAGTAATTGTTAATCTATCACATTTTAGCAAAAGTCAACACTAGAACATTCTATGTTGTCTTCCCATTCTCCCTTGTCCTTAACTTTAGTGCTTCTTATCTTATCTAACTAATTTGTGGGTTCTTCTTCTTTTATCTTATCTAATTGATTGTGGGTTCTTCTCACCATAAACCTACTATAACTCCCATCTCTTTTTTAATAACTGTGCTAACAAAGTTAAAAACTAGATTCATTTCAAAGTTAGTCCTCTCTCATAATTATTCTGTAGTACATGACTTTGATTCTCATCTGAATAATGTAATGAAATCTTTGCCATGTAGACTGCAAGCTGAGCTACATATTGCCTCGTGCTCCTCTATCTAAGTCAGCAAGTACAAGCCTTTTGATGTTTAGTTTACTGATGCTGAAACTGGTTATGTTAAATCTCTCTAACTAGAAAAAAAAACATTTAGAAGATGTAACTGCTTATCCAAAGTATTCATATCTTCCAAGAGTCATTGGATTGCATTGTAGATGGGTATATGAATGTTGCAAACAGAAGATATTTTATGCACTTGATGTTCTTTATCTTTTAGTTTATTTTCTTCTCTATAATACCTTGAATTCAGTTCTAAGATTAACGTGTAACACATATTGATGTCTGCTTCTGCCTATATTTTGATTGTAGGTTCGGGATATATTCTCCAAAGCAGCAGCTGCAGCACCATGCCTTCTCTTTTTCGATGAATTTGATTCCATTGCCCCGAAGAGAGGACATGACAATACAGGAGTAACTGATCGTGTTGTTAATCAAGTAAGTTTCCCCTTTAGCTGTCTCATTTGTTTTTCTTCTTTTGTTTAGTCTAAATTGATTTTCTTATTCTTTTCAATTTGATTGAAAACTTAACTTTATTAATTTTCATCTTTTTTCTTATTCTTCTATATCTCCTTGTTGCAGTTTCTTACTGAATTAGATGGTGTCGAAGTTTTGACTGGTGTATTTGTTTTTGCTGCAACAAGGTTTGTTTCTTTGTTAAAGCTACAAGTATTATTTTTATGTTCTTCTTTATAAATGAAATGCTAATATCGATCTCAAGAGAAGGTTAAGTTTGTGTCCAATTGTATGGCTCATAAAAATCGATTTCCAGCAATTTAGGTCCTACTATGTTCACCTCACAAGTTATAATATAAGACAGTAACTCTATATTCCATTTAACTGGATCATTTAGTTCATCAATTTCTTGAAGCAAAAATATATTAGAGGCGGAAGCACTTTGTATTATTTATTCAGTGGTAAATAACACTTTTCCCCTCTTGCTTCTTTGTTATCTTTGCTTCTGTGTGGCCGGACTGTCTGAGGCATGCAGTTGTGAAATGTTTTTTATTTTTATTTTTACTTTATTTTATTATTATCATTTTTCCAACTTTTGCTTTGTCATAAGCTGGTATATAAGGCATAGTTACATTATGGAAAATTAACCTGCTCTTTTCTTTTCGAGCAGTAGACCAGATCTACTTGATGCTGCACTTTTAAGACCTGGCAGGCTGGATCGCCTTTTATACTGTGGTTTTCCATCTGAACGTGAAAGGCTGGATATTCTTACAGTTCTTTCTAGAAAGGTTTGTATGGAAACTGTCTAGCAAATGCGAATTTTCTATTAATGTGCAGCCCTTTTCATTTTAATTCTTTTTTTTTTTTTCAATTTTTTTTTTTTTTTAGCTTTTTTCCACCTGCATAGTAAATGAAGGTATTCTGCATAATATAATGCCATTTCTGCTATGTGACCTTATTTGAATATGACTCAGAGTATATCGTATCAATCTATTCTATTTGTTATTTTAAATTGAGAGGGATTTTATTAGGATCTTGATTCTCTTATTCATGGCATGTTGCTTGCACGTTTATCTTTAGGAGTAGTGCGAGCTTTACCCCCTAAAAATAAACCAATAAATCTGGCATTGGGCAAAAGCCAGCGATTGTAGATCTTGCCCTGCCATCCATCTCCGCCATGATGGGACGGGGAATTCCTGGTTCAACGGGGAATTGGGGTGGGGATTGGGTAAAAACCCCATATCCTCCGGTCGGCGTTGGGGTGGGGCCCGTGGGGGTGGGGATTATTTCCTTGCCCTGTATATATATTATTAATAAAATTTATTTTATATCTATATTTTACATATTTTTTATACTTAAATATAATTATATTAATAAGTGTGAATATATTTTTTGAATATATAATATATTTTTAAAAATATTTAAAAATTTTATTATTATTATTATTTTTTTTTTGGTGGGGAAATGGGGAATCCCCTCTCCACCCCTTTTCTCCTGTTAAAAAAACCGTGGTACGGGGGTGGGGATGGGACTATTTTAAGGAGGCTGGGAGGGGGGTGTGGGGGAGGCTGGCCCAATCCCACCGTGCCCCACCCCGTTGCCATTCCTAGGTATGATAATATTTTATTTTTCTTCTTTTTTATTGGTTTATCAAAGGAAGAATGAAGTGTGCTGTAGGCTCATGTATACTTGATCAGTTCAGACTGATCAATTGCTTTTGTCAAGAAAGAACATTGGACTCTTCTCGTTTTGTAGGTGAAACAAAAAGAGCCAGATTCCTTAACTCATCTGTTGCTATTGTGTTAAGAAAATATTAAGTTTTTCCTTTTCACTCATTTTAAAGTACAATGTTGTTTGCCTTCACGTCAAAATTAATGCAGTTACCACTAGCCGATGATGTCGATTTAGCTGCCGTAGCTAGTATAACAGAAGGATTTAGCGGAGCTGACCTTCAAGCTTTGCTGTCAGATGCTCAGCTTGCAGCAGTGCATGAGCTTCTGGGTGGTTCAAACAAGAATGAGCCAGGTAAAAACCCAGTCATAACTAATGGTCTCTTGAAGTCCACCGCTTCCAAGGCAAGACCTTCTGTTTCGAAAGCTGAGAAGGAAAGACTGGATGGTATTTACAGGCAGTTTCTGGATTCAAAGAGACCTGTTGCTGAACAGGTTTCTCTCTCTCTCTCTCTCTCTCACATATGCCATTCCTGCACTTGTTACATTGTTGTCCAAGTGATGTTTATGTTTAAACCCATTTCATAAATGTGACTAACGACTCAAAATTGAAACTATATGCAGTCAAGAGATGCAAAAGGCAAGAGAGCAACGCTAGCATAACGAGCAATTTAGGTGGAACCATGCGTCTCGAGTACTATTTATACTCTCCAAATTTCTTTTTATTTATTTTTTTTGACATCTATTGCTATTTCTTATTTTATTTTATTTTTCAGTTCTAGATTCATTTGGTGTTTTCTATTTGTCTTTTGAAATTTTGAGTAAGTAATAACACCCTTGCGAATTGTGAAATAATCACTCGTCGGTTTCCTGCCAATTGACTAAGTACTTGGAGCCATTAGGTTGTAGTTTTGTTATGACACAGGTCTTTCATGCCATTCTTTATAGGAACTAAAAGAAAAGAGGATAATAATAATAATAATAATAATAATAATAATAATAATAATAATAATTTATGCAGGGAGGAATTAATAATACTAGAGATATATAATAGAAAAATTAAACAAAGCCCAGGCGGTATGTGCCCTTTAGCTCTGCACTAGCTCTGCTGTTGTATAATACATCCCTGGCGTATCGTGGATCCATCCTCTAACAAAATAAAGGTTTGTTATAAAACACGTTTATGCCATTTTATAATGTGGGTGTTTTATAACATGTAGCATGATAAAAACCTTGTAAAATATTGTCTAATGTTCGGCGTCAATCCTATATATGAACATTATAGAAGAGCTATTATATAGCAAAATTATATATATGCATATATATATATATATATATATATATATATATATATAAAGGTGAATACTCTAGTAAGCGATGGAGCTTAAGATTTCCTGTGCGAAACTATGTCGCAACACGATCGTACAAAGAGTTTTCATGCTCCTGCAGCACGATCCTTCATGCTCCACAACAAATGTTGCAGGACGTGTCATTGAATAAATTAGGACACGTGTATATATATATATATATACACACATGATTTTGATTTATTAAGAATGTGGTTTTCATTTTATGTTAAGAATTTATTGATGTGATAAATAATAAATTTAATTTTTTTTTAATGAGTTTTAATTTTAAATCAGTAATTGATGTAACATTTAAACTCACACACACATGCACACGCACACATAATTGAGGTGATACATGACTTCATGTATGTAGGCATAAGAAGCATATTAATTCAGTTAATCTTTATTTGATTCAAATTTTAAAATGTTCTAAATTTTCATTTTATGATAAAAAAAAAAGAAAGGCATCTCTTCAACATAAAATTAGAGTATTGCGAAATGGTAAATAAAGTTTGACACATCTTTAATAATTTAAATTTGAAAATTTAATTGAACAAATACCAACTTTTAACTACTTACCCCCTCTCCGAAAATAATAATAAAATAATTGTATCTACCCCCATCCCACCCTGAAACCCCAAACCCAAAAAAAAAAAAAAAAAGAAAAGAAAAAAACCCACACTGTAGAACTCGTTTCACCAACTGTTTTAATAACATCTACAGTAATGTGAGTGGTTATATCATTTTAAAATATTTTGGGTATATAATATAATATATATATGGTTTAAATATTTTATGTATATACCATTTGATCAAAATGTTTGTTTTATGTATAAATAAATATTGTCAAAAGTCATATAAAATAATAATACATATATGTGAAAGCAAATATTTATTTATACATAAAACAAACATTTTGATCAAATGGTATATACATAAAATATTTAAACCATATATATATTATATTATATACCCAAAATATTTTAAAATGATATGATCAAAATGTTTGTTTTATGTATAAATAAATATTTGCTTTCACATATATGTATTATTATTTTATATGACTTTTGACAATATTTTAGATGATTTTCAATTCTAATGAGTTCATAAATAGACTTGTGGTATTTAAATATCTTGGTATTCAATTGGGGTTTTAAATCATTTTGTAACATAATTGATTTGAGAAAGTAGATTGCAAATTATATGATTTTAAGTATATTAAAGTATTTTACAATTTTATGTTTTTAAACTTGGTTTATGATGATACATATCTCGATATGGTATTTCTGGTTTTAGCATGAAACGATGATTTGAAAATTTTGAAATATTTAAATAAGCGGTTGAATTTAAATATTAAATTATAATTTACGATACAATATTGTTTGGAAAAGTATGATCTTACAAGATTGTTCTAAGAATACTATATTGTTTATTTTTAATTGATGTACCATATAGTACCAGTGTCTCGGATCAGTATTATATTATAGCCCGCGAATTTGTCATGGTGTCGTGAGGTTGGGTTCATCTTAACGGTTTATTACTGCCACTAGTCGTGAAGTTGGGTTCATCCCAATTGCTATTATTACTACAGGCCATGAGGTTGGGTTGATCTCAATGGTCTATTATTACCACAGACCGTGAGGTTTGGTTCATTCCAATGATTTATTTTTGCCACGATCGTGAGGTTGGGTTCATCCCAACAGTTCATTATTGCCATGGGTTGTGAGATTGGATACATTCTAACAGTTTACTATTTCTACGTTACCTTTCGCCCATTAAGGGTCGTGAGGTGGGTGTGTCCCACGGTTTATAGTTTGGTATATCATATGGTACATTGTATATGTTTTGTGTATATTGTTGGTTTTCCAATATTGTGGTTATTACTGCACTTTCATAATTATTTTGTAAAATTATGTCTATATTATTTTATACTCTTAGAATGTTCTGATCTAGTTATTGGACATAGTAGTGATCATATTTTATATGTGTTATTATGGCCTGTAATATGACAGACTGTACTTATGGATCATAATTGTGGATTTTATGCTGTTGTGGTTTTATATATATATATATATTGAGGTATTATTGTTAATGCATGTGTTCATTGTCCACGTTTTAAGTGGGGTTCGATTGGATATCCTCTAGAGATTGTCTAATGAGACTTCACTAGGCGAGACCACTCGGAAGATACTGGAAGGGTTCCTGGGACGGATCTGTCATAAACACTTATTAACAGCTTCATTCTACATAACCAATGTTAAAATAATTTGTTGCAATTTAATCTCTCTTAGATTTAAAAATTTGCATTTTAATACCATGAAAAAATTTCGCTGGACAAACATACACGAAATTGAAAGAGGAGCCTAAGTTGCAACCTTTTAAATTTGAAGGTAAAAATTATAACTTTCTTAGAGGATACTAAAGTATAATTATTGATTACCCATTGGTTTTATTTACAAACATACTTTTTTCATGATCATTTTTTTTTATTGGTAAGCAATTCATAACCTAGCCGGAGCAATTAAAAAATAATGGTAATTGTCATCTAAACTATCCCTAAAGGAGCTGCTAAATCTTTTTAATTTTTATTTTTTAAATAAATTGGTAAGCATCCCGTATCCTATTTGGGATAGTTAAATGAAAATGACCATTTTTCCCTAAAGGGTTGTAAAACATGGTTGAATATATGTTAAACCTGTTGCTTTAGACTAGCTGCTTTAGACTAGCTCAAACTTGCAGCTCTACCTCTAACGTGCTAATGCTTAAAAGCAAAATTCAGATTATGCTGACATGCTGGTAAATTTAGGAATTGTAGTTTCTCTGTCTCTCATACTACATAAAAAGAATGTAATAAGATGACAAATGTTCTTATTAACCTTATGGTTTTAATATTTTGAAATATAGCCCATATTTTCATAATATATATTCACAAATAACTTTAACAAAAATTAAGAAAACAGTTTTTTTTTTTTTTCCCAAATAAGAAAAAATACAATTATGGGTTATGTTACAAAAATGCTTCCAAAGCACAGATAGTGGATTTTCAGATCTTCCCTGCATTCAAACCGCGATTCTCTTTACAGACAAGGGTTTAATGACACTTTCCTACTAAGCAAATTTAAACTTCCACGCTGTCCTTTAAATTATAACTTTTTGGTAATATCCTTTGAACGATGTTTGTACATTATCATTTGAAACAAATTATATTTTGTCCTATAATTTTTGATTAAATTAACAAGTAAATTTTATGTAATTTAGGTTCCATTTCGTAGCCTGTTTTCCTTTTTCTTTTTTAATTTTTTTTTTCTTTTGGTTAATTAAAAACATATGTTAAACTAGGATATTAGCAGATTAAAGAGGTCTGACTCGAACTCGCATTCTTTTAACAGCACGCCATTTAATTTGCTTACAAATAGTAAACAATTATTTTGAAAAAAAAAAAAAAAATCACTTAATGACATTTTAGCTAATTTGGAAAACTTATTTGGTAGATAGTTTGTGATTAAGCATAATTGCTATTTAAAAAGTGCAAAGTGTACGATTGTTAATAATATAAAATGTTATTAACTCAATCAAATAAATTAATAGTCATTTAGGATGTACTGTTCGATTAAAATTTGTAAATTTAGGGCTCATACTATTGAAGGAAAACAATTTTTAAATTTTTTTATACGCAGAAATTTAAGACTTATCAATCATAAATTAGGAAAAATAGTTTTCCATTTTAAAAGTTGTAATTCTTTAACAGTTCGTTACTTTCAAAATTAGAATTTTCTTTAATTAATTGCCGGGCTTAATTTTCAGAAAAGTAAAAAATTGCGATCATACACTCATTGGTAAACTACTGATAATAATCTACGTCTTGTGAGTTCTAGAAGTGATATAAGGTGTCAAGGCTTAGAGTTTCAAATTAAATAGACTAATCCTATTAAAAGAGTATTTAAATTTCTTACATATTTTTTAAGATCTCCATATCTATTTAATATGAGATTTTATTTGCACACTTTGACAAGTTTGTAGAGTTAAATCTTGGTATTTTGCTGTATTCTTTAACAAAATAAGAAATTTAGTCCGAACTTTAAAATTTTATTAGCATGGGCTTTTTAAAATTATTTAAGGCTTAAATATTTAAAGTATTTTCATACTTAAAACTTTTAATGACTTTTTTCACTTTAATTTTACATTTCAAAATTGAACAATAAAACATGAATCATACATAAAAACTTTGCGTATTAATATTTAAGCTAATATAAATATATGTAATAAATAAACACTATAGATGATAAAGAAAAAATAAACACTACACATAAATGTTCTATTATTAAAAAAAATAAAATCTAGATGTCATAAAATGACAAATATAAAAATATAACAAATAAAAAATATATATATATATATATAAAATAATTTTTTTTAAAAATGTTTTTTTTTTAATTATTAATTAGGAGTTTGGTTTGCTTTGAAGTGACTTGGAATGAAAAAACTTCCAAACTCAAACCAAACAGAGCCATTCATTTTTTTAAAAATTTAAAGTGGCCGAAAGGAGATGGAGAGGGAGATGATGGCAGTGGAAGAGGGTGGGTTTAAGCACGTTGTGAAGTCGAAAAGAAAACAAAGAAATGACACCGACCTAGGCAGGTGAAGCCCAAGGCCAATTAACCAGACACTACTCCGAATCCAAATTCAACCACTACCTCAAAATTCCAATCCTCTATTCGCTTCGTCCCTCCCTTCGCTGTCGCCATTACCATTCACGCCACGCTTGCTCTCTCTTTCTCTCTCCTCTCTGATACATACATAACACACAACCACACATTGTAATTGTATTAATTAGCTTTAGATAAATGCTTGTCACGCATCAAACACTTGTTTATTCTCTCTCTGGAAGGAAGTTTAAACTTTGTCTTTTTGTTAGTTTAGATTTAGTAGTAAGAATTCACATTTTTGAGTTTTAAGCTAGGCTAATTTTATGCAGGATATAAATTCATATATGCAATTGATTTTTTCACTGCATGTTGGATTTTGAACATTGTCTGGAACTGTTTCGGATCCCTTCCCTAAAATCTATATGGGTTTGACTCATGGGTTTTAGTCCAAGGCTAAAGTGAAGAGAGAGAGAGAGAGAGAGAGAGAGAGAGAGAGAGAGAAGAAGAAGAAGAACCAACTGTGTTTAGTTATATGCTACTAAAATTGGATTTGATGGTAGAGATTAGGATTTTGAAGCCTAATGCTGCTACGCCGTCTACACACAGATGGTAATGAAATCAATTGTCGAGGAAAAATTAACTAAGTCAAAACATATTCGAGACGAAACCTATATTAGCTCTTTATTTGATATATGCTTTTTTAAAACTATTTCATGATAGTAAGTCAGTTGAGGGTGAGAGGGGTAAGGGAATTTACATATGCTGGAACGAGGCTTTGAAGTTGCTCTAAGATGAATAAAAAAAATTTAATATGACATATTGTATGTCTATGTGTGTGAATTAACTTAAAATACTAAAATGATATGCTGGTAAAATATATTTAGCATTATAGCTTATTGGCAGTCTAATGGAGTCGTGGTTTAGTTTGGACTAGCTCCTTAAATTTATAATTGAGCTCAAGCTTACTTGAACTGAAACTCTGAGCTCCAACCTCCAAGCTTGATCTTGGTATGTTAAAGAAGAAAGACTAAGCAAAAGCTCCAAGTGAACAAGCTCATTTTGAGCCATAGCTTTTAAAAGAGTGTTTGAAACTTAAAATTTGAAAACTATTAAATTATTTTGAAACATATATAATGGTGCGAGTTACTTTACTATTTTTGGCTTTACAAGCCCACAAGCCAACCCAGGTAAGCTTGGGGTGACTAATTTGCTGCACGAGAAAAACTTATGCTTGACTTCCGCTCATTTTGTTCAAATCCCTTAGCTGGTGGCTCTTCAGCTTTCCAACCGTAGCGTTGGGATGCTGCTCTCATAAACTTGGTTGTTCCCCGTTCTTTGGATGCATGGGTTATAACTCGAACCATTATATCCACCAAATCATTATTTCCTTAATCTCCACACCTTGTGCCCTGGGGTTGGCTAGCAGTTTAGGTTGCTAATTTGACTCATGTCTGTACCTATGTTTATTCCTGAAACTAATGATTTGTTTAGATTTCTGGTCTCAAATAATTTAATATTTAGTGGGGCATTGAAATGAATCTGGGATTTATGAGAAACAGTGAAAGATGGAAAGTGTATATGGTGAATTCGGTCTACTGTGCATGGTTGAAGCCGGTGAAGGAGAATATAGAATGAATTGGTCCTTGGACATTACCCGAGAGTAGTAAATTGATGCTGCTTATTAGTATTGAAGCATAGAGAGGAATTCCTGGATATTTGAGAAAGTATCATGTGTTATGAACTGCTAATCTGATTCTTTATTGAAGGGAGTTTTGGATAGCATAGTCAGGGAAGGTCGGAACTCCCCTGTCTTATGTTATTCGCGGCAGGCAATATGGTTAGGGCTGTGTCAGGGATTTTCTCTGTGCATATGCTCATGCTTATGCCTTTTGTGTTGCACTGTCAGTCGATTCAAGCATTGGATAGTCTATTCTTTACTTGTCTAGTTTTTATGCATATTTTCCCAAAAGGCACATTTGGTACTTGTCTGTTAAAGAATTTTTCTTTTCCACCTTTTTTCTCCGTTTAGAGGATAGAAATTCATAAATTTAGTTCAATGAGGTGTATGCATCTGAATTGTCTAGACATAAATTATTCGGTTGGGTGTCTCGATCTGAACTGGCTTTTGTTGAAGACCTGTCATTACTTTAATAATGAATGTAAACATGAACTGGGCGTTGCATTATTTTTTGGAATATTTGTCTTTGTAATCTTCTCTGCTTCCTCTGTTTTTGTTTCATTATAGCAAGTTAATGTTTTAGATAAAAACATACTTCATATTCCTATACTTCTGGAATAGCAGGTTTTAGGGGTGAAAAGAAGGCAGGTTTCCATTGGTTCTGGTTCTAAATCAGGAGACAATATTATGATTGTGGCGGACGTAATCAGAGAAGGTATTTTTGATGCTTTGGACAAAGTTTCGAAGTCCAACTAATGGACAGTTATTTTTGAGTGGGGCTTGCAGCTATATTATGTATATCATGTTGCTTGGTAGAACCTTACCAATTTGATCTTGTTTACAGAAATATCTGTTTCACTGGAATTCCTTCTACAGATGTTTTCCATGCTCTGAAATCAACATTACTTGCTCCATTTCAGCTGCAAAATAAACACATATTTTTTCTCTTCCTAAAACCTTAACTCTTACTCATATACTTTTGTGGGTTATTTTGTGAAAAAGTAATATTTCCTTCTATACTGTTACTTTGACATAAGAGGAGTCCCTTTCTTTAACATTTTGGTTGCATTATGTGATAACTTTGTGCTCTATTAGTATAGTTGACATTTTGACACATCCCCTCGGTCAGTATATATATACACATGAATAATATAGATATATGTTTGGTATTTTGGCGCTCATTAAACTTGTTTAATAAGAAGGGATTTTCCAGGTTGGGCTAAGCTAAAGTAAGGATTGGATTAGGTTTTGATTAACATTTTTAAGACCATGGATTAAGCATGCTGCATCTTAAGGAGAAGAAAAAGAAGAGAAAAATCATAGATTTGTTCTGAATTTCATAAGGGAATAAATTAAAAGCATAAACAATACAAAAAATGTAGTTAATATAACCTCTTGAAACTTAGCAAGTAGCTTTGTTGTTGGTGGAGATACATTTGAAGCTATTAGAGTTGGTGACCCGGTTTGGTTTTAGTTTATTCCATACTATATGTTTACGCTTTTAGGATTTTTTTTGAAGTATTTTTTTGAGTTTTGTAGCCGCTCTATTTGCTCACCTCTTGTACCAATCATTTCGATACAAATTTTGCTTCTCTCTACCATGTTTTTCCCTGTCAAAGGTTTTCCATATAGATCTGTGTATGTTTTGTTTTTTGTTCTCATTCTTCTATTACTATTGTTCTTGTCATATTTTTGTAACAGAAGCCATTAATCTAGATTGGAGATGGAATTAATTTTTGTCATAGATGCACATCTTGCAGCAATGCATGAGCTTCTTGGTGATTCTACCAAGAATAAGGGAGGGAAAAACCTAGTCATTATTAATCATCTCTTTAAGTTCACTGCTTCCAAGGCTCTTCCCTATGTTTCAAAAGCTTAGAAGGAAAGATTGCATAGTATTACAGGCAACTTCTGGATTTGAAGAGACCTGTTGCTTAACAGGTTTCTTTCTCTGTCTCTCTATCTCTTTCATGTGCGTGCACATGCCTAGACTTGTAAGATTGTTGTCGAGAGAATGTTTATATATATCCTTTTCATAACTTAGGACTTAAAACTAATCTAAGTGCAGTCAAAAGATGCAAATTTAGGTAAAACCAGATACTTGGTATTCTGTGTATTTATATTTTTGCTTGGAAATTTGTTTTCATTATTATTATTTTTTGGAGTGTATCAATTTAGTACGGCTTTTTTGGTTGTGCTAGATTCGTTTGACGTTTTCTGTTTCTATTTTCATTTTTTTAGTAAATATTGGCCCATATTGTATGTAATAAATCTCTCGTTGGTTTCTTGCCACTTGACAAGTTAGCAGCTAGTATTAAGAGTTATCGGATTGCAATTTTGCCATTAGAAAGAGGTCCTTCATGCCATTCCTTATAGGAATTGAAAGAAAGCAAAAATTTGAAGTATAGGAATAACTAAAGATAACAATCCCCAAAAAAAAAAAATAATTTAAAAGACTACCAGAAATATATGACAAAAAAATGAAACAAAATTTAGGGAGGCATGTAACCTTTTTCCTTACAATAGCTCAGCTACTGTAGGTAACGTCCCAATATATATTTAGCTATCTCTTATTAGGACATTCTGATAGATTTTGATGTGGATTCGTATCATGCAACATGTTGTAGAAAGAAAAAACATGTTGTAAAATGTTTTCTTCGTGCAACATGTTGTGGGATATTCTTTTTTTCCCATAACACGTTGTAATTTAAGCATACCTACAATTGACTTAATAAAATGAGTAATGCTATGTGTGTGTGTGTTATTATTTTACACATCGTTATATATTATTGGACTCACTTTGTGTAAGCTACAACTTTGGGGACTTGTAGGTTTTAAAACAAAATCTCAACAAAAATGAAAAAGAGGAAATCTGGAGCTTAATCTGATGCAAAAAAAAAAACTGATCTGCATTCATTCACAGATAGAAAACATATAAAGGCAAGCTTACAATGGTAGTTATTGTTTGGCTGCCTAATACATCAGTTTTTTTTAGCAAAAAAGCTGAATATAAACCAACTAAATATAAAAAAGAAAACTAATGACAGCAACAAAAGTGTCATCACTTTAACACTCCTCCTTGGCACTTTTGTTAGAAACATTAAGATCATCTCTTAATGTTTCAAATATATTTCTTGCAATGCTTTTGTCAAAATATAAGCAAGCTAGATCTCAGACCTGTAATTAACCAACTACACTTCACCATTTCTTTCAGCTTCCCTCATAGCATGATGTTTGACTGGAGTATGTTTTGTTCATTGATGTTGGCCTGGATTTTTTGCATTGGAAATTGCAGACTTGTTATCACAATATACAATGGTAACTTTTTCTTGCCTCTCATTTAAATCCATAAACAACTTTCTTTGCCATAAAGCTTGATTCGAAACAGCTGCAGTAGCAATATATTCAGCTTCAGTTATGGATTGAGCAACCTAACTTTATTTTTGTGAACTCCATGAAAATGGACCTAAACAGAGAGAAAATAAGTACTCTTTGAATCCTCCATGCTGCCAACCCAATCACTATCAGCATAACCTATCATCTTGCCTTCTTCTTACTTAAAAAACCAAACACCATAATCTATTCTACCTTAGCATTCTTTTAGCTGCAGAATAATGAATATGTGATGGAGCATGCATAAATCTAGAGAGCAAACTCATAGGAAATATAATGTCAGGTCTAGAAGTACACAAATATAGCAAACTCCCAATAAGGCTGCTATAAGCTGAAATTTCAATCTTGATAGCACCATTTTTGAGTTCAAACTTCTGATTGTGAACCCTTGAAGTATCAACTTGATTACACTTCTCCCTATCAAACTTTTTAAGTAGTTCCATAGCATATTTATTTTAGGATAATAAAATGCCATGACTAGATTGACATATCTCCATGCCAAGAAAATAGTTCATCAATTCTAAATCTGACATTTCAAACACATTTTGCATTTCAAATTTAAACTCCAACGCACTTTGTGAATTTCCTCCTATAACAAACAACTCATCAACATATAGAGAAACAATAAATTTTTTATCATTCGAACCTTACTTTACGTATAAAGTATGCTCATTCTCACTTCTTTTAAATCTCTTTTCCACAAGATGTGAGTCAATTCGACGATACCAAGCTCTAGAAGCTTGTTTCAGGCCATAAAGAGCCTTATGTAGCTCATAAACTTTGTCTTCCTTTACTTGAACAATAAAGCCTTCAAGTTGTTCAACATACACTTCTTCTCACAAGTAACCATTTAGAAATGCACTTTCCAACCTTTTTGAACAACAAGAGCTAGTAGCAATCTGATTGTCTCATGCCTTGCAACTGTGCAAATGTATCTTTATAATCAATACCTGGTTGTTGCACATAACTCTTAACTACCAACCTTACTTTATGCTTATTTATTGTACCTTCTGCATTGAGTTTGGTTCTAAAAACCTACTTTACTCCAATTGCCTTTTTGCCTTAGGGTTTGTTCACCAACTCTCAAGTCTTATTTTTGTTTATCATGCTGATTTCAGTTTCCATGGCCTCTCTCCATGTCTCAAACTGATTTGCATCATAGAAAGTAATTGGATTACATTATGCTAGGTTGCATCTTTTATATACATCAATCAATGATCTTGTACCTTAGATTCCAATAGCATTTTCATCATCTGGATAAGCTTCCTCTTTAATTTCATCATGTTATTGGATTCCAAACAGTAGTTTCATTATCTTTAACATTCCTACTAATGATCAACTTGTTAGTCTTCAATAATACACTCTGTACCCTTTTGTGTTGTTGCTATAACCAACAAAAATTTCTATATCAGCTTTTTGATCCAACTTATCTCTTTTAATTTCAGGAACACCTCATATGGAGTTTTGAACTCCAATGCTATAGTTGGTAATCTATTTAGCAACTTCTTTGGTAATTGTTTCTCAAACAACAAACACCTACACATCTCCATAATAGTCATGTTCTTCCTCTCACTAACCCCATTTTGCTGAGGAGTATAGGAAAAGTCTGTTGATGTTGAATTCTAGCTTCTTTGCATTGCAACTCAAACTTTTGAGTTGTATATTCAGCCCTACTATCTGATCTTATCATCTTGATGCTATACTTTGTTTGATTTTTAACCATGGCTTTAAAGCTAGTGAATATCTCAGTAACTTCAGTTTTTTTGTTTCAGAAAGTACATCCAACACATTCTAGAGAAATCATCAATGAAAGTTAGAAAATATTTACTACCATTGATAGAATTCTCACTCATATGTCCACATACATCATTATGAATCAACTGAAGCTTTTCAAAAGCTCTCGAAGCACTTCTTAAACGAAATGGAAACCTTTGTTTTTTACTAAGCTGATAAAGTTCACATACTTTCTGATTTTTGCTAACAGCAGGCATATTCTCTAGCAATTTCGTTTCATGCATTAGATTTAAGGAGTCATAGTTAAAATGACCAAGCCTTTTATGCCACAACTTTGATTTATCAGCAGATTTGGTATTAAAAACATTGCTTTCCTGCTTGTTCCACTCTACTATAAAGCTTTTATCTTTTATTCCAACAATTAGAATTTCATTTGCATGTTGATTATATGAAAATTCAAAAAATATCCATTTCAAGCATTTGTCACACACTCAACAAGCTTTGATTAATTTCAGGTAATATACCACATTTGAAATGAGTTTAGTACCTTTTGAAGTTTCTACGGCCACATTTCCTTTGTCTTGAACTTGAATAATATCTCCATTTCCAATTTAGACTTTCGAAACAAAGCTTCTATCCAAGCTTTTGAAGAGATCAGCATCATGAGTCATATGTTGAGTGCAGCCACTATCTACAAACCAAGCTTCTTTGCTGCAGTTTTCTGCATAATATGTGGCAACAAATAACCTTTCCTCATTTTGCTGTGCTTCATTAGCAACTTGTACCTGGTGTGCTTGTTGTATTGGTCTTTCTTTGTTTTTGCAAACTTTTTCAACATGTCTAAGTTGTTTGCAAGCCCTACATTGAACATTAGACCTAAACTAACAATATTTTTCAGAATGTTTGTTTTTTTTGTAATGAGAACACTTCACAAACTTCTTTCTTTCACTATCTCTGTTTGTGCTAGCACCATGTCTTCCTTTGTCATTACTTCCTCCACCTTGCTACTTTTTTTTGTTACTGTTTGCTAGAATCTTACCTTTTTGTAGTGTTAGAAAAGAAGTTTCTAAGGCATCTTCTTGTCTTATAGATATTCTTTATTTAGTTGCTTGTAAATCATTAACAATCTCTAACAAAGAAATCTGATTCAGGTCTTTTGACTCCTCTAAGGATGAGATCTTTGCTTCAAACTTCTTTGGCAAGCTAGCCAGCACTTTTTCCACCACTCTTCTATCACTTACCTCCTGTCCAAGAATTCTGACCGGGTTTACTACCTTCATGAGTCTGTCTACGAAGTCTTTCACCATCTCAGAATCCTTCATTCTTAAAGTCTCAAACTCCCTCCTTAAATTCAATATCTACATCTGTCTTGTTCTTGCACTTCCCTGGAACTCTTCTTTCAGCTTGTCCTAGACCTCTTTGGCTGTAGTGCAAGCCATAATTCTGGTGAACATCACTTCTAAAACACCAACAAGTAAAGTAGATAAAGCCTTCAACTTTTTAGCAACTTCCTCATTATGTTGCTTTATTTGTGTAATAGTGGGATTTGCTGTTGAAGGAGAAGGATCTCTATTATTTTCCATAACTTCCCACAAGTCAAAAGCGTAAAGGTAAGCCTTCATCTTTATAGACCGCATGGCATAATTTTCTCCAGAAAATATCGGAGGTGATAGAGCAAAAAAATGAGTTGAAGCCATTTAAAAAAGAAGGAAAGGTAAAATGTAGGTTTCTGTATTTTTCTTGCTATTTCACTCACAGGTCTTCTAAGATCATAGAAGCTCTAATACCATTTTGTAGGTTTTAAAACAAAAAACATAGCAAAAAAAAAAAAAAAAAAAAAAAGGAAATCTGGAGCTTAATCTTATGCAAAAAAACTGACTTATATTCATTTACGGATAGAAAACATATAAAGACAAGCTTACAACATTAATTCACCTAATTTTTACCTAACATTGCAATAAGCATACTGCCATAAGCCAAACCACACTTTGGGTATCTAATACGTCAATTTTTAGCAAAAAGCCGAATATAAGCAACTAAATATCAAAAAGAAACTAATGACACCAACAAAAGTGCCATTACTCTAACAAGATTAATGGTAATTCAACATCCATTTCAAAGTTCTATCTTTCAAACTATTAAGAAGTCTCTATTACTTTTATTACTTAAAGCCTATAACAAACTTGAACTATAAGAACTTGAAGCTGGAGGGATGGGAACATCTATTAAACCTTCAAGCATAAGTAGAACCATCTTTATTGTTGGGCTCATTGATGGCTCATCCTGGATGCACCAAAGTCCCATTTTGATCATCCTTTCAAAATCCTTCATCTCTATCTCTTCATCACCTAACATCTTACCCCATTCACTTCTCTCAAAACAACCATGGACCCATTCATCTAGTACAGCTTCTTCTTCTGGAAAATTCTAATCAACACCCTTTCTACAAAATATTATTTCAAAGAATACAATTCCAAAGTTGTAAATGTTTGCTTTTCCTGTAATTGGTAGTTTTCGATGCCATTTTGGTGCAACATAGCCTCTAGTCCCTTTGATGTTAGTAAAGGTTCTAGCCTAGTCTTGGTGCAGCAGCTTTGCTAATCCAAAATCAGATATCTTTGCATAAACATTCTAGTCCACGAGTATATTTTGAGGCTTTATATCACAATGTATTATTTGGTCTACACACTCTTCATGAAGACAAAGAATGCCTCTTGCTATGTTGCAAGTGATTTGCATCCTTTTATCCCATGGAGGTGGGGCTTTAGGTGCAAAGAGTAGATTTGTAAGTGATCCATTACTCATGTACTCATAGAGTAAAAGTCTATTTGGTCCATTGTCGCAAAATCCAATCAAACGAACTAGGTTCCTGTGATGGGTTTTTCCTATGACTTTCATTTCAGTTTGGAACTCTATTTCACCATCATGCAACACTTTCTCAAGCTTCTTGACTGATATAACCTTTTCGATATTATTCAAAATTACTCCTTTGTAAACTGTGCCAAATGCTCCTCTACCAATTTCTTCCTTGAAACCTTTTGTCATTCTCTCTAGTTCTCAATAGCTGTAAGAACTTGGACCAAGATCCAATTCAATTCAACATCTCCTTTAGGTGTAATAATTTCGTATGCCCATATATAACTCTTGCCTAACACGATTATGGAAATCACTATCATTATCAGTCCAAAAGCAACAAGACATACTCCGATAATTAAGATGTCTACTTTGAACTTTTTTTGTCATTCTTTGGATACAAGTCCATCGCTTCTGTCGTATATAGCCATAGCCACTTTGATGAGAACAATTGCTGCATCTGTTTGAGGTCTCCCGCAAAGGAAGCCTCTGCTTTTTACAACTACCATCTAGATCGTAAATTGCTGTTTCACAATAATAATCCTACAAACAAGCTTGTTCACAATCCTTTTTCCCTGGTAATGTTAGAGTTGAACAAGGATAACTTACCCATGTTGTGTCCTGCAGCTTTTTTATGGTGTATGTGAAACTCTAGTTGTTTTCACAGCCATCTGCACTAAAACTTTTTTCACATCCTCTAGTCCAGTTACACTTGTTCACAAATTTATAACCAGGAAGACATATACAATTAGCTTGTTCACCACTTGGAAGACAAAAAGAATTAACTCCATAAATTCCCTTAGGATCACATTTATTCCTTGAAGACGACCATACAATCGAACAATTGCCGCTTGTGTATGAATAAAAATGGAATGTCGCATTTACATCAATTCTTATAAGACATATTGCATATCAATTTTTAAAGCAACTTCTCAATTCTTACTACCTTTTTTATTTTTAAAATAATGAAAAGCTTCTTGAGCAATGACAACATTGTCCTGTATTTGTCAACTTCTTACAAAATCACTTTGATTTTCAATAACAAGGCCTTGGAGGAAAGGTTTTAATTTGTCAACAAAAATTTTGGAAAAAATTTTAAAAAATGTTGCAGAAGCTTATTGGTCTTAGTAAAGACTGATTAATGGTGCTAAAAAAAATGCCATCCTCTATGAAATAATGAATAACCTAAAAGATTTCCTAAGCAAAAATGTTCCAATTAGAATGGCATAATATACCTTGAAAACCATCACAGTTTTGAGCTTTTGTAACTTTTAAAGAAAATGCTACTCTCTTTCACTTCATCTAGTGATAAAGGGCACATAAGACAATCATTTATTTTTTGATCAAACAGAAGGTCTATACCACGCAGAACCTCATCTAGATCTCTTTCCCCCCTGCAACATAAATAAATTAGCAAAACGATGTTCAATAAGATAATTAACCACTCTATCCTTAACAATCCACCCACCATTAAGGAGTCCCAATTTTGTTATTATGTTTTGTATTCGGTGGCAAATAATAAAAGCAAGAAAAAATTTTGTATTTTGGTACTCCTATCTCAACCATCGGTACTTTATCTCTGCTCTCAAAAAATCTCCTCTGCTTTCACAGCTTCTTGAGTTTCATAGCCAATTCTTGGCTTTTAATTATATCATATTGCAAAGGTGCTAATTGTTCCAAGCTAAAAATATCATTTTTAAATTGTTTTACTAAGCCTCTAGAATTACTCTTCAGATCATGGTTCCAGGACTCCATAGCTCACCTCACCTTCAAACTTCTTTGGAAGGTTTCAACTTTATGAGTTTTTATACTATGATCCCTATGCCTCAGCTACCACCTTATTAAATTCCTGCTTATATGACCATTTTTCCATAAAGCAAAAAGTTTTCTGCTGTTTATTAGGAAAAACCGCCTGCTGCAGCATTAAAGAAAAATGATATAATCTTAAAATGGAAGGCAGTTTTACCTTTACAATGAGGAACATGGTAATGAAAGCACTTGAGGTTAGAACATGATCCAATCTTTTTCTAAATGATGTACAAATAATCTTTCTTATTACACCATGTAAAAACACGACCTTGGCTTATCATGTCAATGAGACTATAATCATCTATAAATTTTTGAAAAATTCTCCACCTTCCACGATCTCCAGCCCAACCTCCATGCATCACCTTGTCATCAAAATCTCTCATGCAAATCCAAACTAGGTCGTCATCTCAAGAAATGTATTAACTGAATTCCATTAGAGAATTCATATGAACAATTCTGTGCAACTACAAACAAAAGGGATTCTCTTCTCTTTCCCCTCAATCTTATAACTTATACCAAATGAATATCTCAATTTATTGATACAAACCATTAACATTTCCTTTCTTCATAGGAAACACAAACCTTTTTGAGAGACATATTGGATTTACAAAATCACAATTCTCCACCTTTAGTTTCTTACTCAATCTTTTAATATCTTTTTCTTAAGCCTCAGTTTCACTTAAAACCACCATCTATGGTTTTTTAAGAATACATAATTCTTTTAGATTTTGGACTGTCAGGGAAACCTTAGACTCTTAACAGTTTTAATATATTATTCTCATTAGGAAACGTAGAGCTGATTTTGGGCATCCACCTCACCTTTTGAGTTGTTGTTATAACTAGCTTCCATAAAGACATCCAATAGATTCATCTCCTTCCTATCATCATTCAATTGACTTATTAGTATTGTTGTTACTATTATTATTAAAAGACTTTCAAAGGAAAACGATAAGTGTTACTTGATCCACGTGGTCAACTTCCCACTCTTGCCATCAGTGCGCATTCCACCTTTCTTATTTTTCTTTGTTACCTTTGTTTAAGTCCTGGCTTCCTTTCTTGCACCTCTTGTAAAAGATGACTCTGCTGGACAATTCGTCTATTGTTATTCAGAGGCCATTTTTTGCTTCTCTTTATTGTTTTGGATTGTCTTATCCTTTTCAATTTCCTCCACTTCCATTCTTTCCCCAATTACATCAATAATTGATAAATTCCTTTCTAACAATGCATAGTCCATGCAGCCTGACATAAATCCTTTGGGTGCATTCATTGATTACAGATTTACTGCAAGAGAATTGATAACATGCATACTTGAATTTCTCACCCTTTTATTTAGATCCAAGAGATCGCCAAGGCCAATTAAAGAAAACCTCTCCTTGGTTTATCCATAACAACTATGTCTAAATTGCATCAAGCTCGATCGCTGACTTGCCTCACCTCCTCTCTTTGTTTGATAAGGAACCATTTCTATGCATAAACCTAGAAGACTTTGATCATACTTCGGTTCATTACCATCATCCATAAGCAACTTCACCTGAACATCCTTTAAAATTTGAGAATCTACCCTTAGCCATCTCTTATACATACTCCCATCGTATTTATTTAGATATCTGAATCAGGTTCCAAAATACCCTTTAGTATCATTGCCCTTTCTTTTCGTAGAAGTTGAAAAAAAGGGTAATCTCTGAAGTTCGAAAGAAATCCGTAATGGTCTTTTCATTTTCCTTCTAACCCATATTCTAGGGGTGAGGGGATTCTTAACATTAAATCTAACCTGAATTCATGTTGTCTGAAGTTATATCCTATTTCTTCACCTAAATCCATATTTATGACCTCCTCTGGATTTTTGCCAAACTTCTCAATATGTTTGGTTGAATGCCACTCCATAGGTTGTCCAAGCATCTATATCCACATTTGCACATGTTCGAAAATTAACTCATTGGGATATAAATTTGGTTCCCATTGTCGGAACATAAGAACATGGCCATTAAAACACCAAGGACCACGTTTCTACCTTGCATATATTAGTGTCACATCCAAATTGAAAGCAACACCCTCCATTCTCTAACTTCTAAACTTCATGCCGTTTGATAGGTTCCATCTTTTTTCAAAATTGAGAACATAACATTATTATTACCCCTTATCTACAAATAGGCAGCCGAGCAGACTACATTCAAGATTTGGTTGATCAATCTCAATGTCTTTTTGTAGTCGCAACTGTTGTCATAATTAACAAGGTTGAAACTTCCAAGAAAAAACTTTGAATTGGGAGGGTGATCCTCTCGGTATGTCAACTAAGAAGTTTGTATATGTGAAAACTCATTCCATACCTTCCATGATATGATTCTAAGAAAAAATAAAATAAAATCATAGAAGAGTGAAAGAAAGGAAAAGAGAAAAGGGTAAAGATTTGGAAAAGATTACGGTTTTTGGTTTCATATGAACAGATCCCTCAACTTATATGATTTTGTCTAGGGGTTTGGCTAGCATTCTCTTTGAGGAAGAGGCTAGTGTTTTTCAAATTGTGTGTCTACTTGCTTAGGTTAATTTTTCATTGCCTATTTGAGTCTATTTTGCTTTAAAAATTTAGTTGAGAAAGTATGGAGGAAATTAATAAGAACGCTTTTAGGGAAAAGGAACAGAAGTTGAAAGTAAGAAGTCTTTAAAGTTGGTTTTTTCTCACTTATTTTATTTCTCCATTTTTTGGACATAGAAATTACGAGCTCTGCTGTATTAAGGATATTCTCCACCAATATTCGCCAGTATAACACTGATTATTGACCATTTCTATTTATTTTAACTACCACAATCACGCACTACACACACACACAAACACACACACACACACACACACACACACACACACACACAAACAAACACAAATATATATAGTATTAACATATACATATAAAAACAAGTACAATGACCTCATCTGTCACCATATGGCAATAATTGCCACGACCAGAGTCATTTGAATATTATAAAAAGCTGACCCCTTCAAAAGAAAATCCCTAACACCATCTTCCACAGTTTCCCACTCAAAAAGCTCCCTCTAATATTTTACAAGGAAAACCAAAAAAACTCTAAAGTTCAAGAAGAGAGGACCAGGCTGACCATATATGGGTAGTTTGGAAGACGAAATACTCGTTCAGATGGTACATGATTTTATGGAATATTCAGAATCACCTGCGAGACCTCTTTTTTCATCTTCCTCAAACTGTCCGCCTCTTAATAATCAAACCCAATACTTCACTTTGCTGGTATATAAGTACTCTCTAATTCTATATATGTGCGTTTTTTCCAAACTCTAACTAATCTTTTGTTTATATATGGTGGTTTTTTGTGTTCTTGAGTGGAGAGTTTATATATACATATATATCTCTTGAATTTTGTGGTGTTAATTTTTTTCAGGATATTCTTGGGAGAGGGACACAGTATGAAGCTGAGGTCCTTAAAAGTATCTTGAATTATATGAGAAACAAAAGGAATACAGAGAAAACTATAGATATGAAAAAATGGCTTTTACTCAAGCTAAAAATGGATGGTTATAATGCTTCCCTTTGTCAAACTTCTTGGGTCACTTCCTTGGGATGTCCTGCTGGTAGGTCTCTCTCTTTCTTAAATTTTGTTTGTTATGATCATCATATTACCCTTTTTTTATTATTACTTTTTATATTAAAGGTCAGACTTCAAATTTGAAATCATTATTTCAGAAAATAATAATTTTGATGTAGGCCTGGCATATGGGATAATATTTCAGTCTGTTTTGTTTGGTTAAAACAATATTTCTTAGTTTATATAAGTTATATATCAAACTTTCCTCATAGCACATTTAATAATTCAATTTCATGGTGGACAATTAATTCTCTTAATTTTGGGATTTAATACAGGAGATTATGAGTACATTGAGATCATACGTGAGCCAATGAGACTTGTAGTGGACATAGACTTCCAGTCACAATTTGAATTGGCTAGACCCACAGCATCATACAAACAGCTAACAGACACACTACCAACCATCTATGTTGGGACAGAGGCCAAACTCATCAAGATTATCTCTCTTCTCTGCTCAGCTGCCAAACAGTCCCTTAAAGACAGAGGTCTCCATTTACCCCCTTGGAGAACTACCACTTACATGCAGTCCAAATGGTTGGCTAGCTCTCTTAAAAAAGACCTAAATAATGCTGATAATGAAGTGAAAAGTATTGGAGTGCATTGTTTTAGCAACTGGGTGCCTCCAATTGTAAAACCCAAGCGAAGGAATTTGGGTAATGGGTCTGGTCTGTCTAGTCAATTCTCTAATATGAGGATAAACTGCTGCTAGTTAATTAATTATTTTATTTTATTTTTGGCTTCTGGTTTGGAATTTAATGTTAACATAGCAGGCCGAGTAGTTCCTAGTTTTTTGGCCACTGTTTCTTCATTTGTTTGTACTAGTTGTTGGCTTTATCTCAGATAGTTTTCAAGGAATGAGGTGAAATTAATGGCATTGCAGTTTCCAATTATTTATTTTTCCTCCATGTTTCTCTTTTTTTTTTTAAAAGATTTTTTATTATTTTCTCCCTCTATAATTTGTAACAAAAGAAAAATAGATTTTAATCGTTTGTTTGGTTTTATTAGATCTTATTCTGTTGAGTCTATTTGTTTTAGAAGAAAAAATTGATTAATTTATCGAAATTCATTAATGAACTAATTTGTCAAAATTGACTAAAAGAAAATTTATGAAGAAAAGAAAACTATATAACATGACAACAAATTATGCACAAAATTAAAACTCGAATTTAATTAAAAAATCTATGTATATAGACAAATTTTTTAATTAAAAAATCTATGTATATAGGCAATTTTTTTTCCCCCTTAATTCTCTATTTGTAGATTTCTTTTTCTAACTAGGTTTATTTAACACTTTTTTTTTTTTTGGAAAAATAGTTTTCTTAGAGGAATAATGCTAGTTTTGCACCAAGCATTGCACCAAATTATTTACCACGATAATGGCGTCTCATTATTATTTTTGGCTTGTATTGAACTTCATTAATTCCTTTAAAATTCCACAATTTTATTTAGATTATTATATTTATTTTTAAACCAATAAAGCATATCATTTTCTTTAGTACTTTTCTTTGTTTGTTCCTTTCTTTCTTTCTTTCTCTTGTTTTTTGTCTTTTTTTTTTTTAGTTAATACCATATCAATGGAATGATAAATGAGTAAAATTAAATACCTGGTGCCTGTAGCACTATCTTTTTGAACAAACTGTTGCAATTCTATGTTGCCACAAATTCAACAAATACAATCATTTGGATCCATGGTACCGAGAAGAAAATTGACCTCTCCAAAAATGCTTTGTATTAAATAAAGAGAAGATAAAGGGAGAAATTGTCTCTATCAAGAAATATTTGTCATTAATATTCTTGAACAGCTAGCAGTACTGAATGGTAAATTTGCCTATGTATGACTATGATTGATGAGCAATTCAATGTAGATTTTGACATGTCCAATAATTTTTTAAGAAAATGGAAGGTGAGAACTAGTAAATGCCAAAATGCCATATATATATATATATAGGTTTTTTAATGTAAAATATTCCAAGAAAACAACAAAAGTAGACCGAAAACCGAAAACCAGAGGTACGAAAGGAGAATCTATATGAAACCAATGGCACTTTGGAAAACAAGTGGCAAAAACAATGGGAATGAGAGCGCCTCCTCTGCTCCAAATAGCATAGCAGTTACTAGAAGAATAAAAACATAACAGCTTACGTTGGATGTATACAATAATGGTAGATATGGTGCACCAAGAATAAAAAGATAACAGCTTACGTTGGATATATACAATAGGATAATGGTGAATTAAACGTCCTTATCCTCTAACTCATTTATGTCATTAATATTTTATCTTTTTTTATTATAAAAAAAAAACCTATTGAAAACTGTCTCCCTGATTGACAATGGTTTTTTGTGTTCAAACATATTGTAGCTTTGGTCAAATGGTAAAAGCAATAACATTATACTTTCAGATTTTAAATAGTTAACTGAAATTAATTCAGTTGGTATATTATTATTTTTTATATTTATATATTTTAAATTTGATAAATCAAATTGATTAAGTTGGTATGTTATTACATTTGAATTTGAAAAGTTATAAATACAAGGCATCGAATAAACTGAAATTATTGTAAATTATCAAAATAAAGATTTTGGGTTCAATCATATCCAGGTTAAAATCTCTCATCCTATTTGCTTGTAACATATTATAATCCTAAAAAAAAATTTATAGAACTCAAAATCCTGATAATTTTGATCACAATTTAATTAATAAAGTTTCTCATATCAATTGAATATAAATCCCAAAAAAAAAAAAAAAAAAAATTTTGTTAATTATAAAAACTTCAATTATTTCTCGAAAACATACATATAAGAATGACAAAAGTTCTGGGCGATGTACAAGTACAAAACTGATTCCTCTTTTGGATTTAATAATGATCAAGATTTCAATGTAATTCAAACATAATTGTAAATTAAAACTAAAGATAGAAATTGCTTTTGAAAAAAAAGGAAAACACGGAAAAAAAAAAAAAAAAAACAAAACAAAAAAGTAGTTTTGCAAATGATCATCTTTGCTTGTGGTTTGTTGCCTACCGCGTACATAATTTTCTTGCTTTAATATTTTGTGTGAAAAGGTATTTAAGTTCATCTAGCTCTATGCTTGGTAAAAGCTTTAATTGTTAAAAATACTTGGTTAGTTTCCATCATAGGCCTTGGTAAAAGGTTATTTAAGACCAAAAAAAAAAAAAAAATCATTTTATAAATTCAAGATCATAGAAGATATCCAAAAAAATTTAAAATTTGTTTTTAAAAAAAAAAAAAAATTGTTGGTAAAGTTGTCGCACATGTGGATGCATTTCTAAAAATTCTTCTTCCTTCCTTATCCTACAGTCATAATGTGGCTGTTTGTCTTGAATCTTAAAATTTATTATATTAAGTAAATATTTCATTTATATTCATACTTCCTGAGATATGTGTTGAATACAAGATCATCCCATACGTTTTTAATAAGTCATCCACATCTCCTGTTGACAAGTTGTAATTCTTAGTAAAATTAAATTAACTTTAAATTTTCTTTTTGCAAAACTTTTTTTTTTTTTATATTTTGCAAAAATTAATTTGAAAATTTAAAAGTTTGGTTAATCTATTTTTTTAATTAATTTTATTTAAACTATGCCATATTCTTTTTATGTTTTTAAAAAAATATTTAATGATTTTAATCAAATATCAATTAAGTGACAATCTGTGTAATATATTTAACTAAATATATTAAAATATATAATAATTATATTAAAATATAATATAAATTCTCAAATATATTCTAACTAAAGGTGTTTGTCAAAACTATATAACTTGCTTTTTAAAGCTTGGGTAATTAGAATTATTATATATATATATTTTTAAAAAAATTCATCACATAGTTTAAATACAATCTAATTAAAAATTTTAAAAAATTCATCACAAAGTTTAAATACAATCTTATTAAAAATTTACCCCAAAAAAAAAAAAAACTGCGAAGTCTTCAAATTAGTTATTTTAAAAAAAGGAAACAATATAAAAAAAAAATTTAATTTAGAAGGGTATGAGGGTAAATTTAAACTAAATCATAAGCGGTGGAAATGATTTTTTCAAAACTTGAGCAAGATTTTTATAATTATTCTAAACTTTAGAGGATATAAGTGGAATATTCCCTTAAATTAATTTGTAAAAATTTTCCAAAATTAAAATTTAAAGTTAACCATAGAAATAAATTTAAATTTAAAAGTACAGTAGTCTTCCTAGAAATTTAACTTAACTTCAATAAATAATAAAAAAAGAAAAATACAATTCCTTTCCCAAGCTAAAACAAGCAGAAACGCAAACAAAAACAAATTTCTTTATAACCATTCAGCCAAACTTTATTCAAAAATCAATTTCATTTCAAAAAATTCAAAACTTATAATTCTCATTAGTTATAACTATAACCTCAAGATTACATGCAAGTTATAATCCAAACTTTTAATTCCCAAACTAACACTTTAAAACTTGCAAATTGAAAAACCAAGTTTTAGCTTCAAAAAAATAATCTTCTAAGACAAGTCAAAATACAAGCTCAACAAGCAAATCCCAAATCACCATCATCATAAATCAAAACACCATACCTAAAGCATCAAAGCAAAAATAATATTCAAATATCCATTTATGAATTTCACATGTTGTAGTCCAACCAAACGAGCAACATAGATCACCATCAGATCAATCACTATATATATATATATATATATGTATATGTGTATACACTTTCGGATTAACATAAAAATCACCAACTAAAATTCAATTCAAATTCCATATTTCCATTAGTTCAACAACATGTAATGTCAAGCCTAAGTTCCAACAACTTCAATGGCATTAAAAGTTCGAAAATTCAAAGCATGCAACCGACAGTATTCAAAGACAAGCTTGTAAAAATTCAAACTCCAATGGATCCAAGAACCCCACGCCATGCATGTAAAATCAAACAATTTAAAAATACCAATATTTATGCTTAAAATCCACACGCAAGGCCAAATCTTCCAAGATCAAAACTCAAACTCAACATGCAAGTAAGATCCGTCTTCAAATCAAACATGCATTAATAATTATGCAAAGATCTGTAACGTTTTTATTAAAAATGTTTGAATGATTTTGCCTTTCATGGACTTTAATTACATTAATGGGTTTTAATTATTTTCCATTTCTGGTTTTGAGCAATTTTTGGTGGAAAAACAATTTTCCCTTCCCTCATGTTGGTTTTTTGGAAGAACAATAGAAAAAGGAAAAAGGTGTGCAAACAATTCCCCTCGTGTGCATTTGTTGGAAAAACAAGTGTGTTTAAACAATTTTCTTGAGTTTTGTATTGTGAGAGTGGTATAGTAAACGTGCACTGAAAGTTTGAAGGGAAAATCTTCGGTGGTGCTGTGTCCAAAAGCTTTTGAGAATCTGTTGTATTCTGGGAGACTACTATCGGAAAACATCTGCACTGGTGGGACAGAAATAAGGAAACTGTGGTATACGAACCTAGGATGACCTGCTCTTAAACCCGTAACAAAGATTGATTTGGACCGTCTAATTATATGTTATCAATGGAAGACCTCGACCCGTTACCTATATTGGAGGTAAGAACCTTGGTATGGTGAAGACGCCAGAATAGGGTGTGGAATAACCTATTGATAAATCAAATTTGAACTCCACAAGTAAAGCTTGAAAAGTTCGATATAGTTTTTAAAGAACCAAGAGAATCACTCTCACTTTGAATCAAAATTGTAATCTGAATCAAAATTGTAATCTGAATTTTATTCATGACTTGTGTGCCTTTAAATAGGCAAAATAAATTTCAAAGCTTTCCTAAATTTGCTAAAAATAATTATGGACGAAAATTAGGTTTAGGAAATCTAATTTTGATAGGTTTAGGAAACCTAATGTGATTAGGTTTAGGAAACCTAATTTATCTCATAGTTTCCTAATAAGAATAGGAAAGTAATTTAAAAATCTAATAAAACTAAATTCAGAAAATAAAATAGGCAACATGCCAAAATCCAATCAAGACATAAAATAAAAACTAATATTTTCTAATTATAAAATTCAGCCAATGCCATGTAGGCGCATATCATCCTCCACGTGGCAAAAGTGCCATGTTACCATATGATGACACATCACCATCCATGTCATCAAATCGTGCCACATCACCATATTATTGGATTTCATGCGTTAGGCTTTCTTTCATATTGGCATCCTCTGTTCCAATCATATGGACCAATTTTGGTTCATCTTCAGTAATGAACTTGCTTCCTTAGGATGTGAACACCTCTTGGATTAAACCATTTAGTTCTTTTTTAAACCTCTTTGCTCTTGCCCTAATTATTGGTCTCGTAGAGATTTGAAGTGGCTCTGGACTCCATCGTGGGGTGCTCCTAGTCATGTCCTCATCATTCCCTTCCTCTTAGAAACGATTTGTCCTCAAATCATTACTTGCACAAGAAGGAGATAAATCAGCGACGTTAAAAGTAACACTCACATTATACTTACCTGGCATAAGCTTTGGCTTTCGTTGTTTTGGAAACCTCGACTTCCTTATATGCAACCAAACCCAATTTCCAGGCTCAAAAATAACTTGTTGGCACCCTTTGTTTGCTTGCTTCATGTATTATTCGGTTCTCCTCTCAATATTAGCTTTAGCCTTCTCATGTAGTTGCCTAACAAAATCAGCTTTCTTTTTCCCATCTAAATTAGTACGCTCACTCAAAGGTAAATGTGTTAAATCCAATGGAGTTAAAGGATTAAAACCATATACAATTTCAAAAGGTGAAAATTTAGTGGCTGAATGTACAGATCTATTGTAAGCAAATTCAACATGAGGCAAACATTCTTCCTAAGTTTTAATATTCTTAATTATCAATGCATGCAATAAAGTAGACAAAGTTCTATTTACTACTATTTACTACCTCTGTTTGTCCATCAGCTTGTGGATGACAAGTAATAGAAAACAACAATTTAGTATCCAACTTAGCCCACAATATTTTCCAAAAGTAACTTAAGAATTTTGCATCTCTATCAAACACTATTGTTCTAGGCATTCCATGCAACCTAACAATTTCTTTAAAGAATAAATCAGCAATATGAGATGCATTATTGGTTTTATGGCATGCAATAAAATGTGCCATTTTAGAAAACCTATCCACAACCACAAAAATTGAATCCCTACCTTTCATTGTTCTGGGCAATCCTAAAACAAAGTCAATAGAAATGTCTACCTAAGGGTGGTTAGGTATAGGAAGTGGCATGTACAACCTACGTGGTTGCAGCCGTGATTTAGATTGCTTACATTTAATGCATCTATCACAAATTCTTTCTACATATCTTTTCATATGTGGCAAATAAAAATGCTCTTGTAGAATAGCTAAGATTTTAGCTATTCCAAAGTGTCTCATTAAGCCCCCACCATGAGATTCTCTAACGAGTAAATCACGCAAAGAGCAACTTGGCACACAAAGTTTATTTGTGCCAAGTTTATTTTCCCTAAACAAGAATCCCTCAAATCTATAAAACTTTCCCTTAGCATGCTTTTCACAAAGTTTATAGATTTCACCAAAGTCATGATCTAAAGCATATAATTCTTTAATTTGTTCGAAACCAAGTAGTGTAGCATCCAAAGTAGAAAGTAATACATACCTGCGGGATAATGCATTAGCTAAAATATTTTTTTTTACTTTGCTTTTAGCGAATGCCATAGGGAAATGTCTCAAGAAATTCCATCCACTTACCATGGCGCCTATTGAGCTTTCCTTGTCCCTTTATGTGTTTCAAGGACTCATGATATATGTGAATCACAAACTCTTTAGGTCATAAGTAGTGCTGTCATGTCTCCAATGCTCTAACCAATGCATATAGCTATTTGTCATAAGTTGGATAATTTAAGGCTGCCCCACTTAGTTTTTCACTGAAATAAGCAATTGGTCTTCCCTCCTGCATCAAAACAGCACCTATACCTATTCCTGATGCATCACATTCAATCTCAAAAGTTTTGGAAAAGTTAGACAACACCAATAAAGGAGCATTTGTTAATTTTTCTTTTAATAAATTAAAAGAGCTTTCTTGAGCTTCTCCCCATTGAAAACCTACACTCTTTTTAATAACCTCTGTCAAAGGTGCAGCAATAATACTAAAATCTTTAACAAACCTTCGATAAAAACTAGCCAAAACATGGAAGCTTCTAACTTGGGTGATGCTAGTTGGCGTGGGCCACCTTTGAATAGCTTTCACCTTCTCTTGATCAACTTTGATACCTGCAGCACTAATCACAAAACCTAGAAACACAAGCTCAAATTTACAAAAGTCATACTTTTAAGATTGGCATAAAGTCTTTCTTTCCTAAGAACATCTAACACTAACCTAAGATGCCCTGCATGCTCTTCTAAACTCCTACTATATATAAGGATATCATCAAAGTACATAACCACAAACTTTCCAATGTAAGCATGCAAAACATGATTCATAAGTCTTATAAAAGTACTAGGGGAATTAGTTAACCCAAATGGTATAACCAACCACTCATACAAACCATGCTTTGTTTTAAATGCTGTTTTCCATTCATCACCTTCCTTCATGCGAATTTGATGATAACCACTTTTAAGATCAATTTTTGAAAACATGCATGCACCATACAATTCATCAAGCATATCATCTAACCTAGGAATAGGATGACGATATTTGATAGTTATATTGTTAATAGCCCTACAATCTACACACTTTCTCCATGTTCCATCTTTCTTAGGGACCAATAACACAGGTACAGCACATGGACTCATGCTTTCTCTAACATATCCCTTTTCAACCAATTCACTTACCTGCCTTTGAAGTTCCTTTGTCTCCTCAGGATTACTCCTATAAGCCGGTCGGTTTGGGATTATTGATCTTGGAACAAAATCAATTTGATGTTCAATCCCTCTAATCGGTGGTAACCCATTTAGAATTTCATTGAGAAAGACATCATCGAACTCCTGTAAAAGAGAAACAATGGAACTAGGCAAAACAAATTCATCAGGTTTAGTTAAATGATTCATATATGCTTCTTTGTACATCATTACAATCATAGGCTTTTTACAACAAAAAAGCTTCTCCATCTCACTCTTTTTTGCATAAAAACTCTCTTTTTTCTTTCCACTCTTTTTCTTTTCTTTTTCACTCACACTCTCATCCTCACCACTCTTTTTCTTCTCTTGGTGGTTGGATACAATTTGATTTTGTTGTTGTTCAACTTCTCTCCTCCTTTGTAAATCCAATTGATCAACAAAAACCTATTTAGGATTCATTGGCATAAGCACCACTCATTTACCCTTGAAGTTGAAGACAATCTTATAGTACGACCATGATGATTATTATCTCTATTAAATTGCCACGGATGTCCCAAAAGCAAATGATCAGCTTGCATTGGTACCACATCACAAATAACCTCATCTTCATAATCACCAATAGAGAATGCAATCTTCACTTGCCTATTCACCTTCAACTCTCCACAATCATTAAGCCATTGTAGCTTATATGGTTGTGGATGCTTCATAGTGGGTAAACCTAGTTTTTCAATCATAGTAACACTAGCAACATTAGTACAACTCCCACCATCAATAATCATACTACATACCTTATCCTTGACTTTACTCCTAGTATGAAAGATGTTCTCCCGTTGCACATCCTTCTCATATTTATACACAGTTAAAGCTCTTTCTGCAACCAATGACAAGTCCCCACCAATTGGATACTTGTAATCTCCTTCATCTTCATCACCAACATCTTCCAATGGTGGCATGGATTCATTATCTGACTCTTCCTCTTCAGTTTCAATGTCTTCACTTTCCAGAATCACCATGACCCTCTTATTTGGACATTGACTTGTAATATGATCCCTGCCTTGACATTTAAAGCACATGATATCTCGATATCTAGTTGAAGATGAATCAGATTTACTTACTTGCTTGGATGAGGATGGTTCAACCTTAACTTCGGATTTAGGCCATGTGGTGGCTTTATCTTCAAACTTGTGCTGATTGGGTTTCCATGTGGTTGGGATTGCTTTCCAAGTTTTTTGAGCAATACTAGGTCTTGTGGTACCCCTCCTCTTGAGTTGTTGCTCTACTTTGATGGCCATATGCAACATCTTCTCAATCTCCACATAATGATGCAAGTCCACTTGATTGTTATTTCCCTATTCAAACCAGCCAAGAAACATGCCATTGTAGCCTCCCTATCCTCCTCAACATTAGCCCTCATCATAAGGATTTTCATCTCCTTATAATAGTCCTCCATACTCCTATTTCTTTGAGACAAGCTTTGTAGTTTTTGAAAAATGCTTCTATAGTAATGGCTAGGTACGAAACGCTTCCTCATCAAAGCCTTCATCTTCTCCCATGTATCTATAGGTCTTTGACCCACTCGCCTCCTTGAAAGTATCTCTTTGTCCCACCATCCAATAGCATAGTCCGTGAATTCAACAGTGGCTAATTTAACCTTTTTAGCCTCAGAGTAGTTCTGACAATCAAATACCATCTCAATTCTCTTCTCCCACTCGAGATATGCTTCTGGATCACTTTTACCTTGGAATGATGGTATTTTCATCTTAATTCCTCCATAGTCATTGCCTTGGTCTAATCTCTCTCTCCCATGGAATTGATTGCTTCCCGAACCAATGTCTTCATCTTCTTCCTCATAGTCATCTCCCACTCTTTCCTAATCTCCCTTTCTTGGAATATCTCTTCCTCTACAACGTCCATGAGCAAACCTTTGTGGAGGTCGTTGCTGCGGCGTTTAGATTGATGATTCCATCCTATCCAACCTATCATGGATCTGCCCCGTCTCCAACCGTAGTGCTCTTTGTAGTTCTCTCCCTATGGCTTGAATTTATAACTTCAGATCAGCCACACCTGAAGTTTCATCCATGCTTTCTTTGCTTTTGTCTTGTGACATGATTTTTTTGCAAAACTTGTTAGTAAAAAGGACCTCACAACATTCCCTCATGTGTTTCGCTCAAATTCAAGGTCTTAATTCACTCGTATTTGCACTCTAGTTATAGTTCGGCTTTTACCCTCTATAATTCTCACCTTTCTTGCCTTTTACCACTCTAGCAATTCTATTTGGTTTTTTGCAAACTAATTTCAAATTAAAACAAACTAGCAAGTAACAATCCAAATAGACCTACCAAACAGTTATGAAAATAAGGCTACAAGACAAATAGAATGAAAAGTAACAAGAAAAAGGCAACAATGAAAGCTCAATAAGAAATTTGGCACAAACAAAAGAAACTAGAATGTGAGGAACAAATTGGAATGAGATTTGCAAAGTGGAATTAGTGAATATTCAACAAACCTTATTTTCGGTATTGATTTTGGCTTGTTTTTGGTGCTCCTCAAATCAACCAAAAAAAAAAAAATTTTGCTACCTGGTTTCTCTTGAAATCTCAATAATTCATTGCCACAAACCACAAGAACAAGAAAAAAAATTTAAGAATGAATTTTTTTTTTGGTTTTTTTTTGTTTTTTTAAAACGATCTGATCGAAATGAATGAAGAAGAACACAAAAAAAAAAAAAATGCAAAGAAAAATGCAGCAACCCAAACACAAAGAACAACCAAAGAAATCAAAGATGCAATTTCTAATCTAATGCTAAAAATCGCCAAAAAACAAAAAAAACCAAGAAAAATAATGAAACAAAAGAAAAGAAATAGATAGATCAAACCTGTAATTAGAAACTAGCTCTGATACCAAATTGATACGAACTTTGGATGACCTGCTCCTAAATCCGTAATAAAGATTGATTTGGACTATCTAATTACAAGTTATCAATGGAAGACCTCGACCCGTTACCTATATTGGAGCTAATAACCTTGGTATGGTGAAGATGCCATAATAGGGTGCGGAATAACCTATTGATAAATCAAATTTGAACTCCACAAGCAAAACTTGAAAAGTTCGATATAGTTCTTAGAGAACCAAAAGAATCACTATCACTTTGAATCAAAATTGTAATATGAATTTTATTCATGACTTGTGTGCGTTTAAATAGGCAAAATAAATTTCAAAGTTTTCCTAAATTTGCTAAAAATAATTATGGAATAATTATAGACGAAAATTAGGTTTAGGAAACCTAATGTGGTTAGGTTTAGGAAACCTAATTTGGTTAGATTTAGGAAACCTAATTTATCTCCTAGTTTCCTAATAAGAATAGGAAAATAATTTAAAACCCTAATAAAACTAAATTTAGAAAATAAAATAGGCAACATGCCAAAATCCAATCAAGACATAAAATAAAAACTAATATTTCCTAATTATAAAATTCAGCCAATTCCATGTAGGCGCATATCATCCTCCACATGGCAAAAGTGCCATGTCACTATATGATGCCACATCACCATCCATGTCATCAAATCGTGCCACATCACCATATTGTTGGATTCGATGCGTTAGGCTTTCTTTCATGTTGGCATCCTCCGTTCCAATCATATGGACCAATTTTGGTTCATCTTCAGTAATGAACTTGCTTCCTTAGGATGTGAACACCTCTTGGATTAAACCATTTAGTGCTTCTTTAAACCTCTTTGCTCTTGCCCTGGTAATTGGTCCCTTAGAGATTTAAAGCGGCTCTAGAATCCATCTTGGGGTGCTCCTAGTCATGTCCTCATCAACACAGGCCTCGGACAGATCGATTAATAATTCACCAGATCTAAGGCATACAGGTATGAAATTACATTTCTCATTTTTCTAATTTTATTATTCCACATACATACACATATATTTATTCATATAATTTCAACAAACTTAAGACTATTTCCGTATATGTATATATATGTGGATATTTGTATTTTTGTTATGATTGATCTGTGTGTGTTGACAGAAAAAAAAAATTTAGTTTTTTATCATACCCGTGTTAGAGAAATGTTGTGATTGGACTTTTGTTTAATTTTGTTTATCAAATTGTTTTCGGGAAAAAAAAAATTCATGCCCATGTTTTTCATATTTGTTAGTTTCAGTTTAAAAATATATATATATATATATATATATATATATATTTTGAAGAACCTGTGTATAATATTGTGGGTTACTATTTATTTATTTTTTGGTTTATCAAAAAATTTTCCATAAAATTGCTTGCCCATGATATTACGAATTATTTGGTATTTTTTCGATATTTTTTCATTGCCGGAATAATAAAAAAATGGTGAAAAATTGCAACTAGGTTGGCTGACCTGTTTACCAGGAAAACAGGTCAAAATCAACCCGACTAGAGTTGAAGACCAGTCAAAAATGGATAAACGGATCGGAAAAAAGGGCAAGGACTGGATTTTGGTTTAGTGAGCATGACTTTAAAATTCTGTTAAACCTGACCTTGTACTAAAGCCCAGTTCGCCGTTAGAATAGGCTACTATTCAGCCCAAGACCCAAAGCCCAATTACAATGTTGGCCCATGAGATCCAGGCCCAATTGATTTGGGTCAACCATGTGTTTTGAAACGAGTGGCACACAGTGGCAAGGCGACGTGGTGCACAACGGCGAGGCTACATGTCATCCAGCCATGATGCCACGTGTAAGAAAGGTGACACATGGTGACAAGTGACACGTGCCAGCCTTTGACATATGCCACATGTTGGGTTTTGGTAGGTGACATATGTCGACCTAAAGTAGCGACATGTTTTGGCCTTTAGAGAGTGACACGTATCTGTCAGAAAGCGAGCCATGTGTTGGACCCTAGAGGTGCCACATGGCCTAGCTTAGATGACATTAGCAACATGTTGGTGCCACGTGTTGTGCTACCATGTGACTATGGCCACGTCAATAGATGGAGACGTTGCGGGGTGCAACGTCAGTCGGACTTTCCATGTGGTGGGCACCACATCAACATGTGTGGCACGTCAGCATAGGTGCCATGTGTCACTGCCACATCAGCACAGTGGCACGTTAGCATGACATCAGCATTGATGTCATCTTTGTGTAATTGTTGATGTCAGCTCTGGTGGGTGTATAAAGTAATTTTGTGAGTGTATACAGCAATTTCATTGGTGTATACAATAATTTTGTACGTGTATAAAAATTTTTTATGGTGTATACAAAAACTTTGAAAAATCACATTTTTGTGTGTTTTCCTATTGGAAATTTGTTGTAATTAGTTTGTTTAGGTAGAAAATAACAGCTAATTGATTCATGGTTTTTGTGATTTTACAGAAATGACAAGTGCAGATAATGTGACTGCGCCTGTTGCATTAGTGCCAACTCAAACTCCTATGATTCAAATGCCTCCTACAAATCATGCAGAATGACGAGAGAAGTTCAATGGAACAAATTTTAAGAGGTGGCAACAGAAGATGTTGTTCTACTTGACTATATTAGACCTTACGAGGTTCTTGACTGAAGATGCACCACTAAGTAATGAAGAGAGTGCTAAAGAGACACTCATGGCGGTGGATGCATGGAAGTATTTCGATTATTTATGTCGCAATTATGTCCTAAATAGCCTATCTGATGCTTTGTACGTAGTGTTTTGTGGCACGAAGTTAGCAAAAAAGTTGTGAGAAACTTTGGACCACAAATACAAGATTGAAAATATAGATTCTAAAAAGTTTGTTGTAGGTGGATTCTTGGACTATGTGATGGTGGATTCAAAGCCATTGATGAGTCAAGTACATGAGTTACAAGTGCTCATTCAAGAATTTGCTGAAGGGTTATTGATTAATGAAGCTTTCAAGTAGCTACTATGATTGAGAAGCTATCTCCTAGTTAGAAAAACTTCAGGAATTATCTCAAGCATAAAAGAAAGGAAATGGATATGGAGGCTCTTGTTGGCAAGCTTCATATCGAAGATGACAATAGGAGATCTAATAAAAGATCCATGAAAACTGTGGTGAAGGCCAATGTTGTGGATCATGGGAATAGCTCAAAGAATAAGAATAAACTTGAAAAAAGTTCCAAGTTAGGGCCTAAAAGAGGCATTTCCAAGAAAGCCAAGTTCTAAAGGAAATGTTTTAATTGTAACAAGATGGGTCACAGAGCGGGGGATTATAGATTACTGAAAAGAATGAAGAACAAAGAGGCACAAATGATGGAGCACATCACTCAAAAGGTTGATGAGATTGACCTTAGTACTGTTGTCTTTGAGGTGAACTTGGTGGGATCTAATCCTAAATAGTGGTGGATAGATACTAGTGAGACCCGTCACGCGGGTTCCGATAGGAACATGTTCACTTCCTTCAAACCAAAGAAAAATGGGGGGAAGTTATTCATGGGTAACTCCACCATTTCAGAAATCCAAAGGGAGGGTAAAGTAGTCCTGAAAATGGCCTCTGGAAAGGAGCTGACTCTGAATAATGCATTATATATTCCAGACATTCGTAAGAATCTAATGTCTAGATCGTTACTGAGCAAGCATGGCTTTCGCATAGTGTTTGAGCCAGACAAGATTATTTTGTAAGTATGCAATGTCTGTGGGAAAGCGCTATGTAGTCAATAGTTTAGTCAAACTGAATGTAATGACTATAAAGCCAAAAGATATGAATAAAGCTAGTACTTCTTCTGTTTACGTTTTTGAATCTTCCATTATGTGGCATGGCAGACTAGGTCATGTTACTTTTAATTCTCTACAGAGGTTAATTAACTTGAATCACATTCCCACACTTGAGATTGATTCCAAACATAAGTGTGACACTTATGTAAAGTAAAATCAACCAGGTTATCATATCAAAAGATTGGAAGAAATAATGAACCTTTGGATTTAATACATAGTGATGTATGTGATTTGAAATTTGCATGGCCGAGAGGTGGTAATAAGTATTTTATCACCTTTATTGGTGATAGCATGAAATATTGCTATGTATATTTGTTTAAGAGTAAAGATGAGGCAATAGAGAACTTTATTCTCTATAAAGTTGAAATTGAGAATCATTTTAATAGAAAAGTTAAAGTGATAAGAAAGTGATCGTGGTGGAGAGTATGTAACTCCATTTGGAGAGTATTATACTCAACATGGCATTATACATTAAGTTACTCCACCATATTCACCATATTCTAATGGTGTGGCTGAACAGAAAAATAATACTTTGAAAGAAATGATGAATGCAATGCTGATAAGTTCTAGATTACCTCAAAACTTATGGAGGGAAGCTATTTTGTCGGTGAACGACCTTTTAAATAAGGTGCCTCGGAAGGATCAAGTAAAGACACCCTATGAGCTTTAGAAAGGAAGACAACCTTCCTATAAATACTTATGAAAATGGGCGTGTTTAGCCAAAGTAGGGGTATGTACTCCAAAGAGAGTGAAGATAGGTCCCAAAATAGTTGACTGCATCTTCATAAGATATGCACAAAATAGTAGTTCATATCAATTTCTTGTGTATAGGTTAGAAATTTCTGATATACATAAAAATACGATAATGGAATAGAGAAATGCATTATTTTTCGAGCATATTTTTCCATATAAGGTTAAAGAAGGACTGAGTTCGTCTAAACAAACATATGATGCTATCAGTGATGATAATCATGATAGTGATAAAGAACAAGAGAATGAACTTGAGATTAAGTTTGAGATTAGACGTAGTAAGAGAGTAAGAATAGAAAAATCATACGATCTGGATTTTCTTACTTATATCCTAAAAAGTGAACTTCAAAACTTCCAAGAAGCTGTAAATTCTCTGGAAGGGAATTTATGAAAAGAAGCTAGAAAAAGTAAGACTGATTCTATCTTGCAGAATCGCACATGGGAGTTAATAGATCTTCCTTCAAGTTGTAAAACTTTGGGTTACAAATAGATTCCTAAAAGGAAGATGAAAGCGGATGACACAACAAATAAATACAAGGCAAGGTTTGTAATTAAAAGGTACAAGCAACAAGAAGGCCTTGATTATTTTGATATTTATTATCCAGTAACGAGGATAAATTCCAAAAGGATGGTATTGGCATCGCTATATTGCAAGATCTAGAAGTACATCAAATGGATGTTAAAACAACCTTTCTTATGGAGATCTTCATAAGAGATCTACAGGGAGCAACCTGAGGGTTTTTCTGCTCCAGGACAAGATAAGAAAGTCTGTAGATTGGTAAAGTCTTTATACAGACTGAAACAAGCTCCAAAGCAATGGCATCAAAAATTTGTTAATGCCATGCTAAGTGATGAATTTAAAATAAATGAGTATGATAAATGTATCTATATAAAAGATATAGAGAGTGGATATGTCATTCTTTGTTTGTATGTGGATGACATACCCATCGTAGATAGTGACGACAATATGATCCAAACTACAAAAGCCATGTTCAAATCCAAATTTAAAATGAAAGATATGGGACTTGCTGATGTGATTTTAGGAATGAAAATCACCAGGACTTTAAATGGGATTATTCTTAGTCAAGCACATTATGTGGATAAATTACTGGCTAAGTTTAGTAATGATGATACTGGTATAGTCAGAACACCTATTAATATGAGTTTACACTTATCCAAGAATAAAGGAGAGGGTGTGTCTCAAATGGAATACGTAAGGGTGATTGGAAGTCTGATGTACTTAATGAGTTGTATAAGACCAGACATAGATTATGCAATAAGTAGATTGAGTAGATACACGAGTAATCTCAATGAAGAACATTGGAATGGAATTGTTAGAGTGCTAAGGTACTTACAATATAATCGTGAATACGGACAAAACTATACTCTATATCCTACTGTATTAGAAAGATATAGTAATGTAAATTGGATATTAGATATTAAGGATTCAAAGTCCACTAATGGCTATGTATTCACATAAGTGGTGACATGGAAGTCCTCAAAACAAACTGTGATAGCTTGATCCACGATGGAATCTGAGTTTATCGTATTAGATAAATATGGTGAAGAGGCAAAATGACTATACCAATTTTTAGAGGACAATCCAAAGTAGCCGAAACCTGTGCCAGCAATAAGTATATATTGTAATCAATTTGTGATTGGCAGGGCACAAAATAAAATGTATAATGGAAAGTCTAGACACAATTCCATTAGACAATTAATCTCAGCTGGAGTTAAGGAGTTAACTCCATAGACTATGCAAAGTAAAAAAATAATATTGTGGATCCACTAACCAAAGTGTTAAATAGAGAATTAGTTAAGAAAGCATCGAAGGGAATGGGATTGAAGCTTGTGAGTATAGTTGATACGATGGAAACCCAATCTAGTTAACTGGAGATCCCAAGGTCTAGGTTCAATGGGAGAATACAATTATAAATACTAGTGTGGATCACTGTGGGGTTTAATCCTCTGTTTAACAATTGTAAAGACTAGTATGGATCACTGTGGGGTTTAATCCTTTGTTCATTCCTATGATGAAACAGTGATAGATAGAGGTTAAGCATAAAGTATGCTTTTAATGATTTCTATACGTGTGTATTTAGTAATTTATGCATAGTTATGCTTATTACATTGGAAGAGGAATCATCTATGTGAGAGAAAAGAGTGGCCGCTTCAAAGGAGAATTATTAAGGGAAAAATTCTCTAGAAACTTTCACAGAATTAGAGAGGTGTTCAAGGCTAAAATAAACACAACAGTGAGAACTGAAATGTGCCAGGAAGGAATCTATGTGAACTATATTGTCATTTACACGAACGACAAAATGGTTCAAAGATATCGCATCTATCATTAGTCAGTAAAGAAGATATAGTCTCACAAAGGAAGGTTCAAAGAGTAACATCTATCTATCCTATGCAAGTTCCAACTGTAGAGCTTTACCATCAGAGTCTTGCATTGTCCTAAGTCATCAAATCATTCATGTGGGGGATTGTAATGTTTTTATTAAAAATGTTTGAATGATTTTACCTTCAATGGACTTTAATTGCATTAATGGACCTTTAATGGGTTTTAATTGTTTTCCATTTTTGGTTTTGCGGCAATTTTTAGTGGAAAAACAATTTTCTCTTCCCTCACATTAGTTTTTTGGAAGAACAAGGGAAAAAGGAAAAAGGTGTGCAAACAATTTCCCTCATGTGCATTCATTGGAAAAACAAGTGTGTAAACAATTTTCTTGAGTTTTTCATTGTGAGAGTGGTATAGTAAAGGTACACTGAAAATTTGTAGGGAAAAGCTTTGGTGGTGTTGTTTCCGAGAGCTTCTAAGAATCCATTGTATCCTGGGAGACGACCGTTGGAAAGCATCTGCAATGGTAGGACGAGAATAGTCTTAAGGAAACTGTGATACCACACAGGCCTTAGACAGATCGATTAATAATTCACCAGATCTAAGGCATACAGGTACAAATTACATTTCTCATTTTTCCAATTTTCTTATTCCACATATATACATATATATTTATTCATATATTTTCAACAATATCCACCATCAAAGCTTACATGCATACAACCAACACCATAAATCCATGGTCACATACCCTTTTCTTTCAAGGATCTTCCACATGCAAGCTTGGAATAGAACTCAATTGTCCAAAACAGATAACAAATCTAAGTTAAAAAATCAAAGCAAAGCTTGAAAATTTTGTTGAAAGCAAACACTCAAGTTTCTCGGTTTTGAAGGAAAAGAAGAAACAATAATTTTCTATTGAAAACTCAACAAATCCTTACATGCAACTCAAAAATCTAATTTTAAACTAGTGCACCCAAGATATTTTCCAATTTCCAAATCAAAACTCAAACGTGAAAGTGAAAAACTTAACGATTAAAACATAAGGAACTCTCGGTTTTCAAAGAAAAGCAAAAAAAAAAAATATTTTCAAAACAAAAGGGAGCTTGAGGGATAGTATTGCCATGGGTTTGATGGAAAAAAGAGTAGAAAAAGAGAAAAAAAAATATTGATGAATGAGAGAGAGAGAGAGAGCTTTGTTTTTATGAAAGAAGCAGGAAGAAGAAGGAAGAAGAAGAAGAGGGCAGTGTGGGGAGGCTGGTCTTAGTGAGAGGAGGAAATTAGATGGGATGAACTCCCAAATAGAGTGGTGTTGGTAATATATATATATATATATGTATATAAACAAATGTGGGAAGGGTATTTTAGGAATTTCAAATGCCTTTTTGATGCAAAATACCATTTATAATCTTTGCAAGCTTAATTAAATTATGTACGTGCTCTTTTAAAATTTGATCTTCCAATAAAAGTAAAATTTTAATTCCCACGATATGCAAAAATATATGTATACATACACCATTTAATAATTTTCCAAGGTTTCAATTTAAAACAATTCTTTTTGTGTGCCAATAAAATGATTTGCATATATATACGCATATACCTTTGTACAAGAAAAAATTTCCTACTAAAAATTTTGTAACACCAAAAAATGAACTTGGTTAATTAGAATAAATAAATATTTTGAACAAAAATAAAATTTCACCGTCATTTTTCCATAGAAAGTTTTAATAAGAGAACTAATTTGCAAGCAAAATGTTATCAAACATTTTCTTGGATAATAAGGAAGCAATTTCATTCTTCCAGATAAATATGAAAGAACTAAATACAATAAATTAACTTAAACATCATCTTAAGAACAAAATTTGTTAAATTTGTTATTTTAAAGTTGTAGATACTTACCTCATATAAGCATAAAAGTTGACTTGTATATTTCACTAAGTACACATGTTACCTTGTCATCATCCTTTTTTTTTTTTCTTTTTCCTTCTACTTTCTCTTTCCTTGGGTGGGAGTAATTTAAGGTAGGAAGAACAATGAAGAAGAGGCAAACAATACAATTTGCACTTTGAATCAAGAATCGACATAAATATATATATATATATATATATTGTTTGTATAAGTTACGAGGATAGGGATAAATTAGGCACATCAAATCAGGAATTTAATCATTTTTATATTAAGCGTGAAAAAATTAATAATTAAACTCTTTTACAAGTTTTCAAATAAACAGTCTTCGTGAACTTTGATTCCAATATTCATCCATAATGTAAAAACTAAAGTTGGTCTTCAATATTCAACGCTTAGCATATGAAATGTATCGTGATAATAATGATTCTATGGGAAGAACCTAACTGATGACCCTTAACATATTTCATGCATCATAGAAAACTTGTATGCTAACAACGTAATAATTGAACTAAGACATGGGTATTATATGTGATGACAATCTGCTCGAACCCGCACAACCTATAACCTGCTGGGGTGCTGACCCGATATGGATGAAAACCGGGCCGATCACTAGGGCTCAAGCTAAGAGATTTAAGGATAACTTGGCGGATTTATTTAGGGAGTAATTAATTCTCAAAAGGGCTTGTCAATACCTAAAGATACAAGACCCGTTTTAAGCATCCAAGTGGTGAAGGCCGATATGGACCCGGGTAGCTGTTTTCGTGTAAATTTGGACTCCGGGCCGCAAGGAATGGTTCCAACACTTCATGAACTCAATGAATATCATTAAGAGAACATGTATTCTAGTCAAGACAGAATCAAAATCATCTAAAATTGACTTGTACGGATAGCATCTCAATTTGGCCGAAAATGTGTTGTTTAGCCGCTAGCTTTGACTTTTCTTTTTGTTTGACTTATTTCAATCAAGGGGCAATGTGTGGGAATAATTATTATTCATATTTTGCATCCTACATAGCATATGGAAGCTGATTTGGAGCCCAAACAAGCTGGAGATTGGTCAAAGATACCTTAATAGTCAAACTAGTCAACTAGTTTCCTAATTTGATTTTCACTTTTTGTTTTAGGAAATTAGTCTTTTATTTGGTTTATTTGCTGGAAAAATCAACTTAGTAAAGTTATTATTTTATTATTTTCATTGTAAATTAATTAATTTCTAATTCAAAATAAAGAAATTAATTAATCCAAATTAGATTAGGAAAGGAGGTGAATTTCGGCCAAGGTAGATTTCCTATTCTTTGGTGGCCAGTTTTACCTAAATAATTAGGGTTTTATTTGGTAACTTTTTAGCCTCTTAAAGGGCTTGTTTTATTAATAATATTCAGTACCTTATTCATACAAAAAATTAATTGTGAGATTGAATTCTCTTTGTTCTCTTTGAACACCTAAAACACCATTAGTGAATGAGTGTTTTTCTTTTGACTTATCAATAGGATATCCATCACTTATTGTGGCATCTTCATTATATCAATTTTTCTAATCATAGATTAGTTATGGGTTAAGGTGACCATTATAACTTGAACATAATTAGATCCGGGCTAATATAATATGGGTTTAGGAGCAGATTGTCCTAGGTTCGTATCATTTGGTATCAGAGCAAAATTTTGTTCAAGTTTGATCTATCTTTATTTGCTTTATTTGTTTTTGTTTTATTCCATAAATTTAGCATTAGGTTAAGGTTTCATCCATCTCATACATGTTCAGCATCTTAAACCAAAAAAAAAAAAAAAAAAAACAAATCATTCCTAGTTAAATTATGTTTTCCTAGTTTTACCGTATCTTTTTTGTTGGGGTGAGAAGGTTATGACCAAGAGCAAGCTAGCTTGAAGTGTTAGCAATAAGCAAGCTTTTGGTGATGCTCTTGGGAATGGTTGTGCGTGAGTTGTCTTTTGAGGTTTTGGTTATGGTGTTTTCTGGTTTTTAGGGTTCCTAAAGTGTTCTAAGGTGTTGAAGAAGAGATAAGAAGAAGGGGACCACGTTGGCTTTTGAAAATAAGGCTTAGATGTGTAGCCATTTCATTCATTTTACAATATAAACTTGAAATTATAACTAGTTCATACATGCCAAGCATGTGAGCTTACAAAATGAGTAAAGTATTTGAAATTTAAAAAGTAAAATGGTCAACACCTAACTTTTCATACACAAAAGAGGTAAAAACCAGCTGTAATATGTCTATTCCAAATATAGTAAAAAGTGGCATATGGTTTGAACTAAGTTCCTATTGTTTAACTAGTTTGGGTAAACAACCAAACTAGCTTCACCTACTTAGTTTCTCTTTGTATTTGCTTATGAAACTTGGTTTAAAGCATCCTTGGTCATCAATATATATTGTTTCAAGAGCTAGGAAAGTTCTGGAACCGGATCATGGGCCAAACAGCTCCAAAACTGACCCATACTCTGCATACTGGGCCCATCAGATATAGCAATCTGTTTGGAATAGAAAATGGACTTTCCCATGTCATTGTGACTTGAAATTTGAATCATAGTCTTCTATATATGTCTGTAGACATCCATCAAACGTTCAGCCCAAAAATCCATTTGCAACCTGAGATATAAGATAAATAGTTGAACTATGTTGCTGGAAATTATGAATCCAGCACCATAGGCATTTCAAGCATAACATTCCTACTCTTTTGTGCATAATTTTGCCTATACTTTTGCACACATAACTTAGGTACAAAACATTATCAAAATTACCTTGCATCAATGAAGAACATACAAAAAATATAAACTCATAAAAAGAAAGGATTTGATACCAAGGTGTGCATGCTAGCCGGTGACATGCACCATCAAGTGGCAAAATTGCCACACTTCAACACTCCTCCTTGGCAATTTTGTATGACACATTGAGAAGTCCTCTAAATATCTCAAATCTCTTCTTTCCCAATGGCTTGGTGAAGATATCCGCCAAGTTCTCCTTGGAAGTCACATACTCCAACTTCACTTCACCACTTGCTTCAAATTCCCTTAAGGAATGATACTTGATCGGTATATGCTTGGTCCTCCCATGTTGGACTGGATTTTGTGCAATTGCTATTGTTGAAGTATTGTCAACAATATTACCGTGGCTTCCTCTTGCTTCAAGCTCAAGTCCTCCAATAATTTCCTAAGCTAAACACCTTGATTAGCACAACTTGAGCAAGCAACATACTCGGCTTCCGCGGTGCTTTGTGCAACGGTTTGTTGCTTCTTGGAATTCCATGAGAAAGGACCATTTCCAATAGTGTAAATGTAGCCCGATGTACTCTTGCTATCATCCAAAGAACCAGCCCAATCACTATCACTATAACCAAGCAAAGCTTCATTCATGCAATCCTTGTACCATATACCAAAATCACTAGTACCTTTCAAATACCTTAGGATTCTTTTTGCACAACTAAGATGATTTTGTGATGGACTATGTATAAATCTTGACAAAACAGCCACACTAAACATGATATCTGGTCTAGTAGAGCATACATATAAAAGGCTACCAATTAAACTTCTATAGATGGAAGGATTTACCTTTGGAGAATCATCATCCTTCACCAACTTGATGCCTTCATTCATAGGTGTGGCAACGCTATTACAATCCTCCATGTCAAACTTCTTGAGCAACTCCTTGAAATAGCTTTCTTGAGATATGAAGATGCGCTTGGATGATTGGACAACTTCAATTCCAAGAAAGTATTTCATCTTTCCAAGGCTAGACATCTCAAAGTTCAATTCTAACTCACTTTTGAAATTGGTCACTTCTTTCTCATTACCACCGGTCACTAGGAGGTCATCAGCATAAAGAGACACCAACACCATGCAACCATGAGTCTTAATATACAATGTAGGCTCATTAGGACTCCTCCTAAATCCATGCTTTGTCAAAAAAACTATCTATCTTGGCATACCATGCCTTAGGAGCTTGTTTAAGGCCATACAAGGCCTTGTGTAGCTTGTATACCTTCTCTTCACTTTCATTCTTCACAAAACCTTCGGGTTGCATAACATAAACCTCCACCTTCAATATTCCATTCAAGAATACTGACTTCATATCAAGGTGATATACTTTCTAAGACTTTTGTGCCGAAATTGCAAGAAGAAGTCTTATGGTTTCCATCCTTGCAACTAGTGCAAAAGTCTCTCCATAATCCACACCGGCTTGTTGTGCATATCCTTTGACAACAAGCCTTGCCTTGTGCTTATTTATGGACCCATCCGGATTGTACTTGGTCCTAAAGATCCACTTCACCCCAATAGCATTCTTTCCCTTCGGTTTTGTTACCAAGCTCCAAGTGTCATTCTTGTTTATCACATTGATTTCATCTTGCATGGCTTATCTCCGCTCTTTTCTTGCCATAGCCTCATGGATATTGATTGGATCACTGAATGCCATATTACACCTTTCATAAATCTCATTAAGAGGTCTTGTGCTTCTCACACCATCACCAATCTCCAAATCAGCCCCTATGGAGATTTCTAGCTCATTCTCATCATATTCATCATCATGGGCAGCACCTTCATCATTTCCTTGTACCTCATCGTTATCATAAGCTTCAAGCCGATTCTCTTCATCCATACTAGCCAACTCCTCCTTACTACAAACCCATTTAGCTTCCTCATCAACTTTCACATCTCTACTTATCACAAGTTTCTTGGTTTCCAAGTTATACACTCTATATCCCTTGGTCACATCACTATAGCCAACCAAGACACCAACTTGTGACCTTTCATCAAGCTTTCCTCTCTTCTCTTGTGGTACTAGGATGTAACAAATGCTTCCAAATACCCTTAGATGATCAAGAGAAGGCTTAGATCCAAACCAAAGTTCAAATGGGGTTTTACTCCTCAAAGACTTGGAGTAAAGCCTATTTTGGATGTAGATGGATGTATTAACTCCTTCGGCCCAAAAATTCTTTGGCAAGCCACTTTCAAACAACAAACATCTAGCCATCTCCATGATGGTACGGTTCTTCCTTTCACATACACCATTTTGTTGTGGTGTGTATGGTGTAGTGAATTGATGAACTATACCATGATCCTTACAAAGTTGTTTGAAAGCCTCACTTATGTATTTTCCACCATTGTCCATCCTTAACACCTTTATAGTGCAACCGGATTGATTTTGCATTAACTTCATAAATTCTACAAACTTCTCCAAAGCTTGTGATTTTCTTTCAAGGAAATACACCCAACACATTCTTGAGTAATCATCAATGAAAGTTATGAAATACTTGCTACCATTTAAGGATGGAACACTCATAGGACCACAAATATCCAAATGTATAAGTCCTAGCTTCTCCTTTGATCTCCAAGAACAAGATTGAAATGCTAGCCTAGTATGCTTTCCTTTTTTACACACTTCACACATATGTTCTTGCTTTTCCACCAATGGCATGTCTCTAACAAGTTCATGTGTGCCTACCAATGACTTAAAACTAGCATGGCCTAGTCTTTTATGCCAAAGTTGAGATATGTTCTCAACTTTGGTGTTCAATGCAACCGATGCACCATTTTCATCCATATTCAACCTAAAATTCTTGTTCTTCATTCCAACACACATTAATTTATTTCCATGTGGATCAACTATAGTGCATTTCATGTTTGAGAAGTGTAATGCATATTTGTTCTCAAGCATTTGACCTACACTAAGTAAGTTCTCACATAAAGAAGGTACATAGAGAACAACATGGATACTTTTGATACCTTTGGTGGTGTGTATCAACACATCTCCTTTGCCTTTCACTTCCATCAAGGCTCCATTTCCAATTTTAACTTTGTTGTGGCTGCTCCTATCCAAGTTTATGAACCACTCATGCTTGTGAGATATATGGTCTGTTGCTCCACTATCAATGATCCGTCATTCATCATTCTTGATGCTTCTAAAACAAGTAGCAACAAACAACTCTTCAGATTCACTATCACTTGCATTATCTTTAGCAACATTTGCTTGTTACTTATCTTTCTTGTTAGCCTTGCATACTCTCTCCACATGACCTTTTTGTTGGCATTTATGGCAAAATGCATCCAGCCTCCACCAACACCTTCTTGGATGATGACCTTTCTTCTTGTAATGGTGACAAGGTTCATAGGACTTCCTCTCGGGTTTGCTAGTTTCACCTTTCTCCTTTATGACCTTAAGCTTGTTCTTCTTTTGATTTTGTGTCTTTTGATGTTGTTTAGACACAAATGCAGCCTCCATTGATTCTTCATGTCTAATCCTCCTCCTTTGCTCCGTAGCTTGCAAGGCATTCACCAATTCAGTCAAGGAAATTTCATTTAGGTTCCTTGACTCCTCCAATGAAGATATCTTAGCTTCAAACCTCTTAGGCAAGGAGACCAACACCTTCTCCACAATCCTTTGGTCACTTAATCTTTCACCTAGCACCGTAATTTGATTCACCACATTAGGAAGCCTTGTGGTGAACTCCTTAATTGTTTCTTTGTCTTTCATCTTGATAGTCTCAAACTCGTTCCTCAGGTTAAGGATTTGCATTTGCCTTGTCCTTGCACTCCTTTGGAACTCATCTTGAAGTTTGTCCCAAGCCTTTGGCACTCTCACATGCCATTATCCTTATGAGAATGGTATCACTAATACAAGAATGAATGGCGGTGAGAGCCTTGAAACCTTTAGCCAATTCCTCCTCATGGTGCTTGATTTGGTTGACCGTTGCCCCTTGTCTCAAAGGCTCGGGTTCTTGGGGATTTATGGTGACCTCCCAAAGACCATAAGCCTTCAAGTAGGCTTGCATCTTGATACTCCAAATGTTGTAGTTCTCCCCATTGAAGATAGGAGGAGAATGAGTTGAAAAACTTGAAGAAGCCATGTGAATGTTGCTTTCGAGTATGAAGGAATATGAAAATATATTTGTGCTTCCAAGTATCTCTTCACTCTCAAGGAATGAACCAGCCCAAAAACCTCACAAATCTCCCAAAAATGTGCCTTTCTCTGATACCACTTTATTGGGGTGAGAAGGTTATGACCAAGAGCAAGCTAGCTTGAAGTGTTAGCAACAAGCAAGCTTTTGGTGATGCTCTTGGGAATGGTTGTGTGTGAGTTGTGTTTTTAGGTTTTGGTTATAGTATTTTCTAGTTTTTAGGGTTCCTAAAGTGTTCTAAGGTGTTGAAGAAGAGATAAGAAGAAGGGGACCATGTTGGCTTTTGAAAATAAGGCTTAGATGTGTTGCCATTTCATTCATTTTACAATATAAGCTTGAAATTACAACTAGTTCACACATGCCAAGCATGTGAACTTACAAAATGAGTAAAGTATTTGAAATTTTAAAAGTAAAATGGTCCACACCTAACTTTTCATACACAAAAGAGGTAAAAACCAGCAGCAACATGTCTATTCCAAATATAGTAAAAAGTGGCACATAGTTTGAACTAAGTTCTTATTGTTTAACTAGTTTGGGTATGTTGGGGTGAGAAGGTTATGACCAAGAGCAAGCTAGCTTGAAGTGTTAGCAACAAGCAAGCTTTTGGTGATGCTCTTGGGAATGGTTGTGTGTGAGTTGTGTTTTTAGGTTTTGGTTATGGTGTTTTCTGGTTTTTAGGGTTTCTAAAGTGTTCTAAGGTGTTGAAGAAGAGATAAGAAGAAGAGGAACACGTTGGCTTTTGAAAATAAGGCTTGGATGTATAGCCATTTCATTCATTTTACTATATAAGCTTGAAATTACAACTAGTTCACACATGCCAAGCATGTGAGCTTACAAAATGAGTAAAATATTTGAAATTTAAAAAGTAAAATGGTCAACACCTAACTTTTCATACACAAAAGAGTCAAAAACCAGCTGCAACATGTCTATTCCAAATATAGTAAAAAGTGGCACATGGTTTGAACTAAGTTCCTATTGTTTAACTAGTTTGGGTACACAACCAAACTAGCTTCACCTACTTAGTTTCCCTTTGTATCTGCCTATGCAACTTGGTTTGAAGCATCCTTGGTCATCAATAAATATTGTTCCAAGAGCTAGGAAAGTTTTGGAACCGGATCATGGGCCAAACAGCTCCCAAACTGGCCCATACTCTGCATAATGGGCCCATCAGATACAGCAATCTGTTTGGAATAGAAAATGGACTTTCCCATGTCATTTTGACATGCAATTTAAACCATAGTCTTCTATATATGTCTTTAGACATCCCTCAAAATGTCAGCCCAAAACTCCATTTGCAACCTGAGATATAAGATAAATAGTGGAACTATGTTGCTGGAAATTATGAATCCAGCACCATAGGCACTTCAAGCATAACATTCCTACTCTTTTGTGCATAATGTTGCCTATACTTTTGCATACATAACTTAGGCATAAAACATTATCAAAATATAACTTGAATAATTTAAAACATACAAAAAATTATAAACTCATAAAAGGAAAGGATTTGATACCAAGGTGTGCATGCTAGCCGGTGACATGCACCATCAAGTGGCAAAATTGCCACACTTCAACACTCCTCCTTGGCAATTTTGTATGAGACGTTGAGAAGTCCTCTCAATATCTCAAATCTCTTCTTTCCCAATGGCTTGGTGAAGATATCCGCGAAGTTCTCCTCGGAAGTCACATACTCCAACTTCACTTCACCACTTGCTTCAAATTCCCTTAAGGAATGATACTTGACCGGTATGTGCTTGGTCCTCCCATGTTGGACTGGATTTTGTGCAATTGCTATTGCTGAAGTATTGTCACACAATATTACCGTGGCTTCCTCTTGCTTCAAGCTCAAGTCCTCCAATAATTTCCTAAGCCAAACACCTTGATTAGCACAACTTGAGCAAGCAATATACTCGGCTTCCGCAGTGCTTTGTGCAACGGTTTGTTGCTTCTGGAATTCCATGAGAAAGGACCATTTCCAAGAGTGTAAATGTAGCCCGATGTGCTCTTGCTATCATCCAAAGAACCAGCCCAATCACTATCACTATAACCAAGCAAAGCTTCATTCATGCCATCCTTGTACCATATACCAAAATCACTAGTACATTTCAAATACCTTAGGATTCTTTTTGCACAACTAAGATGATTTTGTGATGGACTATGCATAAATCTTGACAAAACAGCCACACTAAACATGATATCCGGTCTAGTAGAGCATACATATAAAAGGCTACCAATTAAACTTCTATAGATGGAAGGATTTACCTTTGGAGAATCATCATCCTTCACCAACTTGGTGCCTTCATTCATAGGTGTGGCAACGCTATTACAATCCTCCATGTTAAACTTCTTGAGCAACTCCTTCACATAGCTTTCTGGAGATATGAAGATGCCCTTGGATGATTGGACAACTTCAATTCCAAGAAAGTATTTCATCTCTCCAAGGCTAGACATCTCAAAGTTCAATTCTAGCTCACTTTTGAAATTGCTCACTTCTTTCTCATTACCACCGGTCACTAGGAGGTCATCAACATAAAGAGAAACCAACACCATGCAACCATGAGTCCCAATATACAATGTAGGCTCATTAGGACTCCTCCTAAATCCATGCTTTGTCAAAAAACCATCTATCTTGGCATACCATGCCCTAGGAGCTTGTTAAAGGCCATACAAGGCCTTGTGTAGCTTGTATACCTTCTCTTCACTTCCTTTCTTCACAAAACCTTCGGGCTGCATAACATAGACCTCTTCCTTCAATATTCCATTCAAGAAGGCTGACTTCACATCAAGGTGATATACTTTCCAAGACTTTTGTGCCGAAATTGCAAGGAGAAGTCTTATGGTTTCCATCCTTGCAACCGGTGCAAAAGTCTCTCCATAATCCACACCGGCTTGTTGTGCATATCCTTTGATAACAAGCCTTGCCTTGTGCTTATTTATGGACCCATCCGGATTGTACTTGGTCCTAAAGATCCATTTCACCCCAATAGCATTCTTTCCCTTCGGTTTTGTTACCAAGCTCCAAGTGTCATTCTTGTTTATCACATCGATTTCATCTTGCATGGCTTGTCTCCACTCTTTTCTTGCCATAGCCTCATGGACATTGATTGGATCACTGAATGCCACATTACACCTTTCATAAATCTCATTAAGAGGTCTTGTGCCTCTCACACCATCACCAATCTCCAAATCAGCCCCTATGGAGATTTCTAGCTCATTCTCATCATATTCATCATCATGGGCAGCACCTTCATCATTTCCTTGTACCTCATCGTTATCATAAGCTTCAAGCCGATTCTCTTCATCCATACTAGCCAACTCCTCCTTACTACAAACCCATTTAGCTTCCTCATCAACTTTCACATCTCTACTTATCACAAGTTTCTTGGTTTCCAAGTTATACACTCTATATCCCTTGGTCACATCACTATAGCCAACCAAGACACCAACTTGTGACCTTTCATCAAGCTTTCCTCTCTTCTCTTGTGGTACTAGGATGTAACAAATGCTTCCAAATACCCTTAGATGATCAAGAGAAGGCTTATATCCAAACCAAAGCTCAAATGGGGTTTTACTCCTCAAAGACTTGGAGTAAAGCCTATTTTGGATGTAGATGGATGTATTAACTCCTTCGGCCCAAAACTTCTTTGGCAAGCCACTTTCAAACAACAAACATCTAGCCATCTCCATGATGGTACGGTTCTTCCTTTCACATACACCATTTTGTTGTGGTGTGTATGGTGTAGTGAATTGATGAACTATACCATGATCCTTACAAAGTTGTTTGAAAGCCTCACTTGTGTATTCCCCTCCATTGTCTGTCCTTAACACCTTTATAGTGCAACCGGATTGATTTTGCACTAACTTCATAAATTCTACAAACTTCTCCAAAGCTTGTGATTTTCTTTCAAGGAAATACACCCAACACATTCTTGAGTAATCATCAATGAAAGTTATGAAATGCTTTCTGCCATTTAAGGATGGAACACTCATAGGACCACAAATATCCGAATGTATAAGTCCTAACTTCTCCTTTGATCTCCAAGAACAAGATTGAAATGCTAGCCTAGTATGCTTTCCTTTTTGACACACTTCACACACATGTTCTTGCTTCTCCACCAATGGCATGTCTCTAACAAGTTCATGTGTGCCTACCAATGACTTAAAGCTAGCATGGCCTAGTCTTTTATGCCAAAGTTGAGAGGTGTTCTCAACTTTGGTGTTCAATGCAACCGATGCACCATTTTCATCCATATTCAACATAAAATTCTTGTTCTTCATTCCAACACACATTAATTCATTTCCATGTGGATCAACTATAGTGCATGTCATGTTTGAGAAGTGTAATGCATATTTGTTCTCAAGCATTTGACCTACACTAAGTAAGTTCTCACATAAAGAAGGTACATAGAGAACATCATGGATAGTTTTGATACCTTTGGTGGTGTGTATCACCACATCTCCTTTGCCTTTCACTTCCATCAAGGCTCCATTTCCAATTTTGACTTTGTTGTGGCTGCTCCTATCCAAGTTTGTGAACCACTCATGCTTTTGAGACATATGGTGTGTTGCTCCACTATCAATGATCCATCCTTCATCATTCTTGATGCTACTAAAACAAGTAGCAACAAACAACTCTTCGGATTCACTATCACTTGCATTATCTTTAGCAACATTTGCTTGTTGCTTATCTTTCTTGTTTGCCTTGCATACTCTCTCCACATGACCTTTTTGTTGGCATTTATGGCAAAATGCATCCGGCCTCCACCAACACCTTCTTGGATGATGACCTTTCTTCTTGTAATGGTGACAAGGTTCATAGGACTTCCTCTCGGGTTTGCTAGTTTCACCTTTCTCCTTTATGACCTTAAGCTTGTTCTTCTTTTGATTTTGTGTTTTTTGATGTTGTTTAGACACAAATGCAGCCTCCATTGATTCTTCATGTCTAATCCTCCTCCTTTGCTCCGTAGCTTGCAAGGCATTCACCAACTCGGTCAAGGAAATTTCATTTAGGTTCCTTGACTCCTCCAATGAAGATATCTTAGGTTCAAACCTCTCGGGCAAGGAGACCAACACCTTCTCTACAATCCTTTGGTCACTTAATCTTTCACCTAGCACCCTAATTTGATTCACCACATTAAGAAGCCTTGTGGTGAACTCCTTAACCGTTTCTTTGTCTTTCATCTTGATGGTCTCAAACTCCCTCCTTAGGTTAAGGATTTGCATTTGCCTTGTCCTTGCACTTCCTTGGAACTCATCTTGAAGTTTGTCCCAAGCTTCTTTGGCACTCTCACATGCCATTATCCTTGTGAAAATGGTATCACTAATACAAGAATGAATGGCGGTGAGAGCCTTGTAACCTTTAGCCAATTCCTCCTCATGGTGCTTGATTTGGTTGACCGTTGCCCCTTGTCTCAAAGGCTCGGGTTCTTGGGGATTTATGGTGACCTCCCAAAGACCATAAGCCTTCAAGTAGGCTTGCATCTTGATACTCCAAATGTTGTAGTTCTCCCCATTGAAGATAGGAGGAGAAGGAGTTGAAAAACTTGAAGAAGCCATGTGAATGTTGCTTTCTAGTATGAAGGAATATGAAAATATATTTGTGCTTTCAAGTATCTCTTCACTCTCAAGGAACGAACCAGCCCAAAAACCTCACAAATCTCACAAAAATGTGCCTTGCTCTGATACCACTTTGTTGGGGTGAGAAGGTTATGACCAAGAGCAAGCTAGCTTGAAGTGTTAGCAACAAGCAAGCTTTTGGTGATGCTCTTGGAAATGGTTGTGTGTGAGTTGTGTTTTTAGGTTTTGGTTATGGTGTTTTCTGGTTTTTAGGGTTCCTAAAGTGTTCTAAGGTGTTGAAGAAGAGATAAGAAGAAGAGGAACACGTTGGCTTTTGAAAATAAGGCTTGGATGTATAGCCATTTCATTCATTTTACTATATAAGCTTGAAATTACAACTAGTTCACACATGCCAAGCATGTGAGCTTACAAAATGAGTAAAATATTTGAAATTTAAAAAGTAAAATGGTCAACACCTAACTTTTCATACACAAAAGAGTCAAAAACCAGCTGCAACATGTCTATTCCAAATATAGTAAAAAGTGGCACATGGTTTGAACTAAGTTCCTATTGTTTAACTAGTTTGGGTAAACAACCAAACTAGCTTCACCTACTTAGTTTCCCTTTGTATCTGCCTATGAAACTTGGTTTGAAGCATCCTTGGTCATCAATAAATATTGTTCCAAGAGATAGGAAAGTTTTGGAACCGGATCATGGGCCAAACAGCTCCAAAACTGGCCCATACTCTGCATACTGGGCCCATCAGATACAACAATCTGTTTGGAATAGAAAATGGACTTTCCCATGTCATTTTGACCTGACATTTAAACCATAGTCTTCGATATATGTCTGTAGACATCCCTAAAAATTTCAGCCCAAAACGCCATTGGAAACCTGAGATATAAGATAAATAGTGGAACTATGTTGCTGGAAATTATGAATCCAGCACCATAGGCACTTCAAGCATAACATTCCTACTCTTTTGTGCATAATTTTGCCTATACTTTTGCATACATAACTTAGGCATAAAACATTATCAAAATATACCTTGCATAAATTAAAACATACAAAAAAATATAAACTCATAAAAGGAAAGGATTTGATACCAAGGTGTGCATGCTAGCCGGTGACATGCACCATCAAGTGGCAAAATTGCCACACTTCAACAGGGTAAACAACCAAACTAGCTTCACCTACTTAGTTTCCCTTTGTATATGCTTATTAAACTTGGTTTAAGGCATCCTTGGTCATCAATAAATATTGTTCCAAGAGCTAGGAAAGTTTTGGAACCGGATGATGGGCCAAACAGCTCCAAAACTGACCCATACTCTGCATACTGGGCCCATCAGATACAGCAATCTGTTTGGAATAGAAAATGGACTTTCCCATGTCATTTTAACTTGAAATTTGAACCATAGTCTTATATATATGTCTGTAGACATCCATAAAAATTTCAGTCCAAAACTCCATTTTCAACCTGAGATATAAGATAAATAGTAGAACTATGTTGTTGGAAATTATGAATCCAGCACTATAGGCATTTCAAGCATAACATTCCTACTCTTTTGTGCATAATTTTGCCTATACTTTTGCATACATATCTTAGGCACAAACCATTATCAAAATATACCTTACATAAATTAAGAACATACAAAAAATATAAACTCATAAAAGGAAAGGATTTGATACTAAGGTGTGCATGTTAGCTGGTGACATGCACCATCAAGTGGCAAAATTGCCACACTTCAACATTTTTGTTTCCTAGTTTGTTGGTTGTTTTCATCCTTGTTCTTAGTAATTTAGTTTATTGTTGATTTTTATTTTCTGTTTTTAATCTCAAATATTTGCATTCATATATTCAAAAAAAAAAAAGTGAGTTTGCGGCAACAAATACAAAAATTCACAAATTTTGCAAATTTGTATTTTTGTTGTTGGAGGCCATGGGTTTGTTGAATTTTCGGTGTTTGAATTGCAATTTTATTGTTGATTCTTGCTACTAGAGTTTTGTTTGCTAATCAGTGAGTGAAAAAAAAAAAAGAAGAAAAAAAAAAGAAAAAGCCGAATTATAAAAAAAAAAAAAAAAAACTGCACAAAAAGGCCAGTTGTTGAATTTGGAGTTTGGAATTTTGTTTGCTGGAAAATTGTAATATTGGAGTTTCTGGGAATTTATTTTACGGCTGGATATTTGAATTTTGGGTGCTTAATTTAGTTGGATTAAAATTAGTTAAAGGAATTGATACAAAAACTTGAATTAGAAGAACAACAACAAACACTATTCTTTAATTTTGTTAGAATTGATTCTTGTTCGTGTTTGAAATTATTTTTATAAATTTTTATTCTTGAACCTTTAATTTCTTACCATCTAGTATAGTTCTTATTGATTCTAAAAATTTTCTTGTAATTTGTCTTATTTTGCCTAGAGAAGCCGAAATTTAGGTATTTTAAATTCATTCGGTATTGCTTGTTTTTTGCTACTGTTTTGTTGATAAGTTAATTAAAACATAACTTTGAGATAATTCTTTGAGTGGAAAAAGGCAAGAGAGTGTGAGCTTAAAAGAGGATAAAAGCCGAAACTAGTGTGAAAACATGAGTATCGAGACCTTGATTGAGTCAAACACGTGAGGGAGTGATTTGTGGTGTGAATTTATTCTATTTTGCATTATTTATACTAACATGGCAGATCAAGGTTGAGAAGAGGAGATCCACCACTAAGAATCCGTAGGATTCCATGGTGATTCCCGAGCTATGGGGAGTGGTGAGCAAACGGACATGAGGGCTATCTTAGAACAATTGCACTGGATGAATGCTCAATTTGACCATATAAATCAAATGATGGACAAAATGGAAACATTTCATGGTGGATCAAATTTGAAGGAAGAGTTCCATGGAGGTCGAGGTCAAGGTCGAGGAGGCCTTGGACAACCTAGAGAGGAGTTTGAAGAGGAAAATTTTGGAGATGATTTTGAGGAAAGAATGAATGAAACACTTGCTGTCCAAGAGAGGCTAGGCCATGGTAGGCATAGGAGAGAGGAGGTAGATGATGATCTTGGCAACATTAAGGTAAACATACCACCTGTCATGGGTAAAAGTGACCTAAAGGCTTGCTTGGAATGGAAGGAGCATATGGAGATGATTTTCGATTGCACAACTATTCGGAGGCTAAGAAGTGAAGTTGGCAGCAATGGAACTTGGCTATTATGTACTCTAATGGTGGACTAACGAGCAAAACATCCAAAAGAGAGTAGGTGATGACTTGATCATTACATGGCGACAAATGAAAGGAGCCATGAGAAAGTGATTCATACCATCGCACTATGATAGGTTGCTGCATCAAAGACTTCAATCTTTATCTCAAGGAAATAGGTCCGTGGAGGAGTATTACAAGGAGATGGAGATGCTTATGATGAGGTTAATCATGAATGAAGATAGAGCAGCAACCTTGGTAAGGTTTCTTGGTAGTTTGAATGGTGAAATAGCCAATCAACTAGAATTGCAATAATATGTGGATTGGAGGAGATGTTGCATGTGGCTATTCAATTAGAGCATCAATTCAAGAGGAGGGATGTAAGCTCACGGTTTGGAGGAGTTTCAAACAGCGGGAGGTCAAATCCAAGTGCTTGGAGAAGCAATCCCACCTTTGAAGCAAGACAAAAACCGAAGCTAGGTGAAGAGAGCTCCAATCGGCCAAGGAAGGATGTAAAAGCCAAATCTGTTCAAGCACCAAAGAGTGAGGTAAAATCTGATCCTAAACCTTCAAGATCTAGAGAAATCATTTGTTCTAAGTTCTAGGGATAAGGACACATCTTTAATCAATGCCCAAATAGAAGAATCATGGTGTTAAAGGGTAATGGTGAGCTAAAACCAAAAAGTGAGGAAAGTGAAGATGAAACTGAGCAAGGAGAGGAAGACTTTAAGGATGAAGCTGAAACCTTGCATGCATCCAATGCCAAATTAAACTTGGTTTTTAGGATAGTGCTGTACAAGGATGAGGATCAAGTCCAAAGAGAAAACATCTTCCACACCCGATGTGAAATTCAAGGTAAGATTTGTAGTATGATAATTGATATTGGAAGTTGTAAAAATGTAATTAGTAACATTGTGGTTGATAAATTAAGCTTAACAACTATTAAACGTCTAGAACCATATAGATTACAATGGATTAATGATAGTGATAAGATAAAAGTGAATAAACAAGTCAAAGTAAAATTTAGCATAGATAAATATGTGAATGTTGTTTTGTATGATGTTGTGCCTATGCATGCCGGACATATTCTATTAGGTAGACCATGGAAATTTGATAAAGATGCCATTCATTATGGTCAAAAAAATTCTATTGTTTTTAAGTTTAAGGAAAAGAAGGTCAAGCTGGAGTCATTGACACCCAAGGAGGTATATAGAGATCAACTACAAATACAATAAAAGAGGAGGCCGAAAAGCTCAAGGAGAAAGCTAGTATGACATCTATGGCTTCACCATCCATCCAAGAAGGTAAGTCCAAGCTTGCTATCCAAGGTAAGCATTCTAAAACACAAATTGAGTGGAAAAACCATGAGAAGGCCGAGAGTGGAGTGAGAGAGAAAGAGAAACCCGAGAGTGTGAGGGAAGTTAAAAAAGCTGTGAGTGAAGGCCAAACCAAGAGAAAGAAAGAAAGAAACAGAAAGAAAAGAGAGGAAAAATAAAAAAAATTTATCTTAGTTTTAGGGATGTTAATAAAGCCATCTTGAGTAAGAAACTGTTGATGATCAAGAATTATAAAGATGTTATTTTAAAATGCTTTTGTTGTATAGAATTTTATTTGCCTTTTTGAGAGCTTTACTTTATGGAAATTTGAAAATTTGGAAGAGATTATTTGCTAACTTAAAAAAGTGTAATTTTTACCATAATGAGCATGTATTGAGATTTGGTTTGTATCACTTATGAAAGGAGAGGTTTCCAAAACAAAGAAAATCAAAGCTTATGTCACATTTGGATGGACCTTTTCAAGTTTTGGAGCGGATTAACGAGAATGCCTACAAACTTGATTTACAGGTGAGTACAATGTTAGTGCCACATTTAATTTTGTTGATTTATCTCCTTTTGCTACAGGTGATGATCTTTAATTGAGGACAAATCCTTGTTCAAAATGAGGGGAATGATGAGAATCCGCCTGAGCCCGCACAACCGATAACCCGCTGGGGTGCTGACCCGATAAGATGAAGACCGGGCTTAAGCTAAGAGATTTAATGACAGCGTGGCTACTTTTATCTAGGGAGTAATTAATTCTCAAAGGGGCTTGTCAATACTCGAACATACAAGACCCATTTGAAGCATCCAAGTGGTGAAGGCCGATACGAACCCGGGTAGTTGTTTTTGTGCAAATTTGGGGAATGGTTCCAGCACTTCATGAACTCAATGAATATTATTAAGAGGACATGGATTGCAGCTAATCCAGAATCAAAAGCATCTAAAAAGGATTTGTACAGACAGCATCTCAATTCGGCCGAAAATGTGCTGTTTAGCAGCTGACTTTGACTTTTCTTCTTGTTTGACCTATTCCAATCAAGGGGCAACATGTGGGAATCATTATTAATCATATTTGGCATCCTACATGGCATATGGAAGCTAATTTAGAGCCTTAAACAAGCTAGAGATTGGTCAAAGATACATTAGTAGTCAAACTAGTCAACTAGTTTCCTAATTTGATTTTGACTTTTTGTTTTAGGAAATTAGTCTTTTATTTTGTTTCTATTTATTTATTTGCTGAAAAAATCAACTTAGGAAGGTTATTATTTTATTATTTTCATTGTAAATTAATGAATTCCTAATTCAAAATAAAGGAATTAATTAATCCAAATTGGATTAAGAAAAGAGGTGAATTTCGGCCAAGCTAGGTTTCCTATTTTTTGGTGGCCGGTTTTACCTAGATAATTAGGGTTTTATTTTGTAACTTTTTAACCTATTTAAAGGCTCATTTTATCAGTAATATTTAGTACCTTATTCATACAGAAAATTACTTGTGAGATTGAATTCTTTTTGATCTATTTGAACACCTAAACCACCATTAGTGAATGAGTGTTTTAGTTTTGATTTATCAATAGGATATCCATCATCTATTGTGGCGTCTTCATTATACCAAGGTTTCTAATGACAAGTTAGTTAGGGGTTAAGGTGACCATTAGAACTTGAACATAATTAGATCCGGGCTAACATAATATGGGTTTTAGACGCAAGTCGTCCTAAGTTTGTATCAATATGGTATATTAAGTAAAACCAATAATACAATATACATAAACAATATTTCCAATATCATATGTTTTTAATTTCTAAACAAATATTGTACAATGTACTACAATTTAATATCCAAAAACCAAACCATTTATTTAAATATTTCAAAGGTCTCAAATCATCATTTAATGATTAAATTGTATATATGTATATCGCATAAATACCAACAATGAAATTCATATCACCATAACGCCATTTTTAAGCCCTTTGAAATTTAACATTTAAATATGCTTAAAATTATAATTTCCAATCAATTTCTCTAAACTAATTATTTTTGAAATGGACTAAAACATTATATCGAATACCAGGTTATTTAAATATCAAGGTTCATAAATTCATTAATTGCCAAGTTCATTAATTGCCAAGAACTTGAAACCATTTAAAAACTTATAAAAAAATCACACGAAATAACCATATATGCATAAATAATGATTTAATTTTCAAACCATATATATAGTACTAATATGTCCCAAACATATTTAAAAAGTAAAGTATTCATGAATACCATTGATGATCACTTCTAATCCTTCACGAAATTGCGTCCAAGCATAGTACAGGTGTTTATAATATAATAAAATATTTTTTAAGCTCTAAAGATAGACCAAGGATATTGGTACATACCAAATATCTTAAAATAATATATACAACAATAAAATTATATAAATTGGATATTGAAGGGTACAATTATACTTTGAACCTCCACCTCGCACCTAAAATTGGATTTTTTCACCCAAAAACCAATTTTATGAAATTAAACATTTCAATGGATCCTAATAACATATGGGAACACAATTCTAACATCAATTCATCATATATTGTTCAAATGCAGTCCAATTTAAAATAGCATTTAACTAATTGACCTAAAAATGGAAATAAACTTAAATGTTTCTAAAATTAACAAATAATATTCCAATGTAAAGTCCATGAGATGAGGATCACATTGGCGTACTCACATTGGTCTAAAGATGTCACCGGTGAACGAAAAATCCACTCAAATTTTTTACCAAACTTTCTATTGATAAATCCCTCAAATCATGAAGAATTTCGGCAAAGGGACTATGATAATGGATGGAAAGGGTACAAAATAGGGGAAAGGATATACAACATGGTTCAAAATGGTCAGAAATGGCCAATTTTTGAATGATCTAATAAGAATACTAGTGATGTCTTCCATCCTCCAACTTGGACGCATCCTACGATAGTTTGCTGTGAAATTTTAATGTCTTATAAAAACTTCTATGGCCAATCTAGTGGTGTGGTGTGTGAGACGTGATTTGGTTAGAAAATGCATCAATTCCATTAAGATCTAAGGAAGAGTTGGGTGGATCAGGGTTGGTTTGAGGACATTTTGGATATTTTTGAATTTGTTTCTCCAAGGTACTGATTCCCATGTATTTATAGACATTTGATTCCATTGAAAGACAAAACTAAGACTAGTTTAGACACTAATTTATTACTGATATTTAAAACTTATTATAACCATAAGCTTTTAACCATAACTTAGAAAGGTATGCCGCAAGTTTATGAACTTATAACAATAAGCACTATATAATGGTATACAAGTCAAATAAAAACCCTTAATCATAGAAAAAGTAAAATCTAGGATCCATATGTCGTCCACTTAGTCAAACCTAATCAATCTTGTAGACTATGAGTATTTTGGTTAAGGTTGTTACAAACATGTCCAAAACCTATGATTATCAAACTATAACCCATCCTCATATTTAATCTAAGGGAAAAGAATACTGCTACTCTTAAATCCTAAGGAAGTCCACATATTTACTATTACGTGCAGAGAGAAGAAGAAAATATATAAGAACAAGCTAACTCTCTATTCACTTGTAAGAGATAGCAAAATGCACATGCAATAATAGTTTACAAAATCTTAGTAAGAAAACTAGTGGAAAAAGAAAACAAATTACCACTTTGTAAGTGCCTGATTTAACTATGCTACTAAGATTTACGTAGTCAAAAAAAGCTGTAAATAAGTAATAGCTTTATGGGTTGACGCTTAACACAAGAAAAAATGCAGTCAAATTTCAACTTATTTGTAACCTTTTAATGAAGATTATTAGACGTGAGAAATCAATGGCCAAGGCCATTGCATTTGGCATTCAGACAAGAATAATCATTGTATTCTCATCATCTAAAGTTAGTTCACAATGAAGGGAATCTTTTTTTTTTTAAAGCCAAACTTCTCTTATATTCCTATGATCATATGACAATCTGAAAGAAAAAAATAATTAAAACAGGCATTGATTCTACAATTTAAATAAAAACACAACCAACTTATAATGCATATCAAAGATTCAAGACATCTAAACATCTTAATACAAGAGAAATACAAATGTGAAGTACTATAGTGCAATGATAAAATTATCTACTTCTCTTACAACAGTTGAAATGAAAAGGAAAATAACACAATTCAGTCCACTATAAATTTTTAAAAAGATTATTTATTTTCAAATATTAAATTTACCAAAATCCAAAAAATATATTGGCACCTCATTAAGTAATGTGCTATAAGACTCTTCTTTTGAATGATGAGTTTTATCTTAACAAAAAGCATTCATTTATCTTTGTTAAGCAACAAGGATATAAGATGCTCATTCTCTTGTAGATAGAATTTTTCTCATTGATTAATCATAATAATTTCTGTATAAATAATATTGTTGAATCATTTTTTATATGTTGTCAAATTTTCATAAATGAAAACAATGAGTTATAAAGTATTTGTCTTAGTCAGTATCAAATCTCAGTGTGGTTAGGCATACACTCTACACTATTTTTTCTTTCACTGGTTTTCACATTTTATCTATTATTATACTTTAGGTAGTTTGACATTTATTTAAGGTGATTTTTACAAGTTTTTGGAACTCAAAAACACCTAGTTTTACCAAAGTTTTAAAGTAGTGTATGAATAATGGGTGGCGTCGTTTAAACAGTACTCATCATACCAGTGTTCTTCGAACATCAAACTAGTACTGTTCAAACAGTACTAGTGTTATGACCTACCATGTATCGTCAATCTTACATAATACCACTGTTGTTCAAACAAATCCAAGTATTCTTTTTCATAAATTAGTATTCCACATGTCAATCTATGAGTGGTGGATTTGCATTGTTCAACCAAAGTTTGTATATTGTTTGGACAATACATTACCATATGCATTTGTCTCATTGTTAGATCTATGTTGTTCAAACATCATTTGTATGTTTTTCAAATGATATATTGACAAATGTATCTTTCAGGAATTAAGTTTTATCCTATAGCATTTATCCCATAGTCATTGTTCAATCCTTTTTTATTTTACTTCTAGCTTAAAGACCTTAAAGTTACAGTTGTTCACTTCAAATTGATACTTTCTTTGTCTTTTTTTTTTTTAAAGGTTATGGCATGCCATAGGAAACTCATGGCTTGGTGGTTCAAGGACATATCCCAAAAGAAGTCACCTTCTCCACCACCTCCACTTGCTTCCTTTACATAAGATGCACTTTCTGATACGAACCTAGGACGACCTGCTCCTAAACCCGTATTATATTAGCCCGGATCTCAATTAAGTTCAAGTTCTAATGGAATGGACCTCAACCCCTAACCAACCTGTGGTTAGAAACCTTGGTATAATGTAGACGCCACAATAGGGGATGGAAAACCTATTGATAAGTCAAGCTAAAACAACCAATTCTCTAATGGTGTTTTAGGTGTTCTCAAAGAACAAAGAGATAATTAATCTCACAAGTATTTTCTTAATCAAATCAAAGTTTAAAGTTATATTATTAATGAAAAATAAGCCTTTAAAAAGGCTTGAAAGAAACAAAATAAACCCTAAAAAATAATTCAAAACCGGACTCCTATAGGAATTAGGAAACTTGACCGAATTCTAATATGTCCTAAACTAAGTTTCCTAAACTAAATTTGATTAATTAATTCCTTTATTCTGAATTTAGGAATTAATTAATTTACAATGAAAATAATAAAATAATAACTTTCCTAAACTTATTTTTTCAGAAAATAAATAAATAAAAACTAAAAAGTAATGGTAGTTTCCTAAAACAAAAAGTAGAATAAAATTAGGAAACTATAATACTAGCTTCTTTGACTAATTTGACTTTGACCAATCTTTGACCTCTTTGAGCTTCAAATCAGCTTCTAGATGCTTTTTAGGATGCCAAATAAGCTGAATATGAAGTCCCACACGTTGCCCATGCTTGGAAAAATAAGAAAAGGCTAATACAGTAAAATACAGTAAAGCCAGCAAGCAATACAGCAAATTCGGCCAAATTGTTGATGCTGTCCGTACAAGCCCTTTTTGATTGCATTTGAGGCTGATTTAACTTGATTCCATGACCTCTTAGGCATATGTATTGAACCCATAAAGCATTGGAACCATTTCATGCTTCCCGGACTCCAAAAATGTACCAAAACCGTCACCCGGGTCCGTATCGGCTTCCACCACTTGGATGCTTCGAATAGGCTTTGTATCTTCAAGTATGGACAAGCTCTATTGAGATTGATTACCCTCTGTATAAATTCTCCCAGGTTGCCCTTAAATCTCTTAATTTGAGCTCTTGTGATTGGCCTAGTCTTCATCCGTGTTGAGTCAGCACCCCAGCGGGTTATCGGTGGAGCAGGCTCGGGCGGAATCACATCATTCCCCTCCTCTTGAAAAGGATTTGTCCTCAAATCAAGATCATCAACTGCAGCAAAAGGAGTTAAATCAGCAACATTAAATGGAGCACTCATGTTATACACACCTAGTAAATCAAGCTTGTAGGCATTCTTGTTATTGGGCTCCAAAACTTGAAAAGGTCCATCCATAGGCGGCATGAGCTTTGACTTTCTTTGATTAGGAAACCTTTCCTTTTGTAAGTGCAACCAAACCAATTCTCCTGGGTCAAATACTATTACAACAAAATCTAGAAATACATGCTCATTATGGTAAAAATTACACTTTTTAAAGTTAGCAAACAATATTTTCTAAATTTTCAAATTGCCACTAAGTAAAGCTCTCAACAATGCAGATAAAGTTCTATGCAATAAAGACATGTTTAAATAAGTATCTTTAAAATTCATGGTCAGCAATGATTTCTTATTCATAATTACTTTATTAACATCACCAAAGCTAAGATAAAAATTTATATTCTTCCTTTCTTGTCTTCCTTTTCCTTTCTCACTCAATGCCATCTCACCTTCCTCACTATCGGCTTTTGCACCAAATTTTTCACTCTTGGTTTTATTAAAATCTTTCCACACAACCTGAGTATTAGAAGACTTACCTTGGATAGCAAGCTCACCTTTTCCCTCTTGATTGGATGGTAGTCCACTTGGAATTTCATTTGGGAAGACATCTCCAAATTCCTTCAAAAGAGAAATCATTGAACTTGGCAATTCAAGTTCTTCAAAGTTAGTTTGATCATTAAAATAATTTTCTTTATAAATCATGACCAGTAAAGGTTTCTTACACTCAATAACCTTATTAATATCCCCTAAACTCAAATAAAAATTGCTACTTAACCTTTCCTTTCTTCCTTTTTCTTTTTTCTCCTTGGATTGGCGCAAACCTTCGGATTTCCCTTCCTTCTCCAAGCTCTCGGGTTTGCCACTTTCTTTCCCCTCTCTTTCAGCTTTCCCTTGATCTTTCCACTCAATATGAGCCTTAGAAACCTTACCTTGATCAGCAACCTCATTCTTACCTTCTTGAAAGGATGGTGAAGCCGTTGGTGCCATACTTACTTTTTCCTTGAGCTTTTCGGCTTCTCTCCTTTGTTGCATTCGTAATTGGTCTTTGTAAACCTCTTTAGGAGATAATGGTTCCAGCTTGACCTTCTTCCCTTTAAACCTGAAAACAATACTATTTTCTCGACCAAAATGAGTAGCATCTTTATCAAATTGCCATGGTCTACCTAATAGTATATGTCCAACAATCATGGGTACAATATCACATAAAACTACATCCTCATATCTACCTATATTAAATTTTACTTTGGCTTGTTTATTCACTTTTATTTCACCACTATCATTAAGCCATTGTAATCTATAAGGTTCTGGATGTTTAATAGTTATTAAGCCTAATTTATCAACTACAATGTTACTAATTACATTTGTACAACTTCCACTATCAATAATCATACTACAAATCTTACCTTGAATTTCACATCGGGTGTGGAAGATGTTCTCTCTTTGAATTTCATCCTCATCTTTGTATGCAGCAAGTACTCTCCTAGAAAGCAAGTTTAATTCAGCATTGGATGCTTGCAAGATTTCGGGTTCATTCTCCAAGTCCTCCTCCTCTTGCTTGGCTTCATCCTCACTTTCTTCACCTTCCAATTCTAGCTCGTCATTGCCCTTTAACACCATGATTCTTCTATTCGGGCATTGGCTAGCAATGTGTCCTCCTCCCTGGCACTTAAAACACACAACATCATGAGTTCTAGAAGGTTTAGGATCTAATTTTACCTCATTCTTTGGTGCTTGGACAGATTTGGTTCTAGTCTCCTTCCTTGGCCAGTTTGAACTTTCTTCTTTGACTTTCGGCTTTAGCTTGCTTTCATAGATGGGATTGTTCCTCCAGCCACTTGAATTGGACCTTCCACTGTTGGAAACACCTCCAAACCATGATCTTACACCCCTCCTCTTGAATTGATGCTCTAATTTAATAGCCACATGCAACATATCCTCCAATTCCACATATTGTTGCAATTCTAGTTGATTGGCTATTTCACGATTCAAACCACCAAGAAACCTTGCCGTGGTTGCTTCCCTATCTTCATTCAAGTTCAATCTCATCATAAGCATCTCCATCTCCTTGTAATAATCCTCCACGGATCCATGTCCTTGAGATAAAGATTGAAGTCTTTGATGCAGCAACCTATGATAGTGTGATGGTACGAATCGCTTCCGCATGGCTCCTTTCATTTGTCGCCACGTAGTAATCAAGTCATCACCAACTCTCCTTCGGGTGTTTTGCTCATTGGTCCACCATTGGAGTGCATAATGGCCAAACTCCATTGCTGCCAATTTCACCTTCTTAGCCTCTAAATAATTATGGCGGTCAAATATCATCTCCATCTTTTCTTCCCACTCCAAATATGCTTCGGGGTCACTTTTTCCCATGAATGGTGGGATGTTGATCTTGATATTGCTAAGATTGTCATCTGTTTCTTCCCTCCTATATCTTCCATGGTCAGCTCTATCTTGGACAGCAAAAGTTTCGTCCATACCTTCCTCAAAGTCTCCACCGAATGACTCCTCATCAAATTCCTCTCTTGGTCTCTCACGACCTCCTCGTCCTCGGCCTCGTCCTCCATGGAATTCTTGCCTATTTCTTGTATTCGGCCTTCCTTGTGAGGCTTCTAATCTTCCCACTCTTTGATTTACATGCTCAAATTGAGCACTCATCCGCTGTATTGATTCCAAAATAGTTCTCAAGTCCACTTGGTCTCCACTTCCGGTAGCTCGGTCATCGCCATGAAATGCTACGGACTCTTCCTCGTTGATCCTCAAGGGTGGATCCCCTCTTCTTATTCTAGAATCTGCCATGTTAGTAAAATACTACAAAAAATAAAATAAATCCTCACAATATTCACTCCCTCACGTGTTTCACTCAAACAAGGTCTCGACACTCGTGTTTGCACACTAGTTTCGGCTTTTACCCTCTTTTAAGCTCATACTCTCTTGCCTTTTTCCACTCAATGAATTATCTCAAAGTTCTAATTAAAACACCCACAAAACAGCAATTAGATCACTAGTATGTTTTAATTAAACTTATCAACAAAACAGTAGCAAAAAGTAGGCAATACCGAAAGAATCCAACAAATCCTAATTTTTCGGCTTTCTAGACAAGAAAACACAAAATAATGGGAAAACGTTGGAATTTTTTAAAACTGCACCAGATGGTAGTAGATTATGAGTTCAAGAATACAATTCCAGGAAAAGAAATTCAAATACGAACAAGAATCAAAGAGAACAAAATTATAGAAAAGTGTTGGTTGTTGTTCTTGTAATTCAAGTTTTGTATCAATTCCTTTATCTAATTTTAATCCAAATAATTTAAGCACCCAAAATCCAAATATCCAGCAGCAAAAATAGTTCTCCAGAAACTCAAATATTGAATAAATAATAAAAAACCAGCAGCTCCAACAAATTTTCAGCAAACAAATCAAACTCCAACAAACCGAAATATTTTTTTTTCTTCTTTTTTTTTTTTTTTTATTCGGCTTTACCTTCTTTTTTTTTTTTTTTTTTTTTCACTCACAGAACATAAACAACTGCAGTAGCAAGAATAATTACCAAAATTGCAATTCCAACTCCAAAACAAACACCAAACCCGTGACCTCCAAATAAACAAAATGTGCAGTTTTTTTTTTTGTTTTTTATATGTTGCTGCAAACCCTTCTTCTTTTTTTTTTTTTTTTTTTTTTTTTTGAATATATGAATGCAAATATTTAAGACTAAAACAGCAAAATAAAATCAACAAAACCCAAAATTAACAAGAACAATGATGAAAAACAACCAACAAACTAGGAAACAAAAAAATACGATAAAACTAGGAAATCCTATTTCAACTAGGAATGAATTTTTTTTTTTTTTTTTATTTTAAGATGCAGAACGTGTATGGGATGGATGCAACCTTAACCTAATGCTAAAATTGCAGAATAACACAAAAACAAATAAAGCAAATAAAGATAGATCAAACCTGAACAAAATTTAGCTCTGATACCAAATGATACGAACCTAGGACGACCTGCTCCTAAACCCGTATTATATTAGCCCGGATCTCAATTAAGTTCAAGTTCTAATGGAATGGACCTCAACCCCTAACCAACCTGTGGTTAGAAACCTTGGTATAATGTAGACGCCACAATAGGGGATGGAAAACCTATTGATAAGTCAAGCTAAAACAACCAATTCTCTAATGGTGTTTTAGGTGTTCTCAAAGAACAAAGAGATAATTAATCTCACAAGTATTTTCTTAATCAAATCAAAGTTTAAAGTTATATTATTAATGAAAAATAAGCCTTTAAAAAGGCTTGAAAGAAACAAAATAAACCCTAAAAAATAATTCAAAACCGGACTCCTATAGGAATTAGGAAACTTGACCGAATTCTAATATGTCCTAAACTAAGTTTTCTAAACTAAATTTGATTAATTAATTCCTTTATTCTGAATTTAGGAATTAATTAATTTACAATGAAAATAATAAAATAATAACTTGCCTAAACTTATTTTTCCAGAAAATAAATAAATAAAAACTAAAAAGTAATGGTAGTTTCCTAAAACAAAAAGTAGAATAAAATTAGGAAACTATAATACTAGCTTCTTTGACTAATTTGACTTTGACCAATCTTTGACCTCTTTGAGCTTCAAATCAGCTTCTAGATGCTTTTTAGGATGCCAAATAAGCTGAATATGAAGTCCCACACGTTGCCCATGCTTGGAAAAATAAGAAAAGGCTAATACAGTAAAATACAGTAAAGCCAGCAAGCAATACAGCAAATTCGGCCAAATTGTTGATGCTGTCCGTACAAGCCCTTTTTGATTGCATTTGAGGCTGCTTTAACTTGATTCCATGACCTCTTAGGCATATGTATTGAACCCATAAAGCATTGGAACCATTTCATGCTTCCCGGACTCCAAAAATGTACCAAAACCGTCACCCGGGTCCGTATCGGCTTCCACCACTTGGATGCTTCGAATAGGCTTTGTATCTTCAAGTATGGACAAGCTCTGTTGAGATTGATTACCCTCTGTATAAATACTCCCAGGTTGCCCTTAAATCTCTTAATTTGAGCTCTTGTGATTGGCCTAGTCTTCATCCGTGTTGAGTCAGCACCCCAGCGGGTTATCGGTGGAGCAGGCTCGGGCGGAATCACATCACTTTCCTTGCAACCTGATCCTTTATAACCTAAGTCCTTTCTTTGACCCAAGGATCATGATTTTGTCTTATATATCCAGCCTTTTACTATGATTTGCCTAGCAAATCAGTAGTTACACCTACTCCCATTCCTTAAAATGCTAAACCTGCTTCCTTAACCTCCAGACATAGCCCAATCAATCTTAAACCTTCAAAAGATGCTTTTAAAGTCATTTTGCATGATGTCAGGAAGTAAGCTAAAGCCAAAGAACAAAAAAATATTAGCCTGGACATTCTGAGTTTATGGACACCACCATTCTTCACACTGAGGCTTCAACCTGCTCTTCTCCCCAAGTTCATAATAGAGCTAGAACTTTTTTCCCACCTTGTAATGATGTTTAAGTTGGTTTCCCAGCTCATGATAGGGTTGGAGTTTATCTAGCTTGTAAAGGAGTTAGGGTTTCTCAACCTGTTGAGGATCAATTTCTTGCTCCTATTAGTTTTTCTTCTCATGTTCTTTGCCAAATAAAGGAAAAGCCTCTATTATTGTTGATGACTGAGCTCAAGTAGCTTGTAAAAGTTTGATCCACAAAATGTTCCTAATACCAAAGTGGCTCCTCTTGAGCTTAGGATTGCATGCTCCATACCTTTTTTCTTCATGCATTCACTCTGTTAGAGTAGCCAGACTTTCTCATATCAATAACCTGGCTCCTTAGTTTAATCCTAAACCTATTTTTGGATTTGATCATTATCCTAACCTTGAAGAGAATGGGAATTTGTCTCCTAATAACACCCTATATAACCTAATTGAAGGTGAATTTCCCCTTCCTGATGGATTTTCCGCTAGGTTACATAAAGTATGAAAGATTCCTAGCCAACCACAAACTGGTGAGGTCACTTTAAATGTCTTTTATTTCTGCACCAAGATATGCTTACCCCTCCATCCTTTAGCTTCCGAGCTTCTTGAACATGTTGGAGTTGCTTTTATTTGATTATACCCCAATGCAGGTGATGCTTCCTTGGTTCTATCGTAATACGATATTGCCATTTTAGTTATTTCCCCAATCTCATTGAGATCCAAGCTTTTTTTTTTTTAGGACCTAACTCCATTGCATAAATTGGTACTATAAGTATCCTTATCTTTAATGACATATTTTAGTTAATGTTCCCAAGGACTGCCATTAGTAGGGAGCTTGGATAATTTTTAATAGTCATTAGGTTGGTTCATGATATGAGCAAGACCATCCTTTCCATGTACTTGTGTCTGCTAGCCCTTATAGATGGAGTGGCACTTTCCTCAACCTTTCAATTACTAAAGTGTTCATCATGAATCTTTGTAACCTTTCAATTGAGGAACAAACTGTTCCCAAATTGCTTTGTGACTTGGCATTGGTTGAATTTGATCAATCTTTTACTAGGAAGCTGAGTAATTTATTTGTCAGATATATATTTCCATATAAGCTCACATGCTCACTATGTTATTTTATTTTTTCATAAATTATGACATCATCAACTAGTCATGACATTTAGGAGATGGCTAAGGCCATGGCTGCTCGAAGGACTCCTTTAAAACATTTTGCTTTTTCCTTAACACCCCCGCTCCTGCCAAAGTGGCATGGACTTACTCATCATCTTTTCCTGCTCCAAATTTAGGGAAACAAACTCCTATCCAAGCTAAGTTGCAAAAGTCCACCCCTCCTCCATGTCCTCTACATGTCAATTCAACTATCTCTCCTAGCTCATGTAAAGCTAAATAAGCTTATTTTGTATAAAATAAAGCAAGCTTAATAAAGAAAGGGTGATTCCCGACCACTTTTGAGCACAAGTCTCCCAAGTTGCAATTGTTGTTCTCCCATTATAAGACCTATAGCTCGGTCAGTCTACTAAGGATAACCTGATCTCTAGTTTAGATAATTACTTCTTCCATGTAAATGTCCCTTATATTCAATTTTGTCTTCTACTTTAGTTGGAATTATTTTCCCTTACGTTCTCTATCTCTGTCGTTTTCTTAGACTTTTTACTCCCTCTTGAAAGTTAAAGCCATTCTCTAGTCTTCTCATGAAGGGGTTGACAATGCTGAGGAAACTATTAAGGCCTTATAGGGGGCTTTATTTGAGCTAGAAGACAAACTATTGAAGTTTAAAGAGTAAGTTAGGGAAGCCGAGGACAATCAAAAGAAAGAGATTGAGCAATTAGAGAAGAAGATAAGGGAGATCTTAATACTTAAGTAGGATCTTTTCAAGGTTATAAGTGAGCTTGAAAAGCACAAAGGCAGGTTACTAATCTGGTGGCAACTTTAGAAAAGGTACAAGGTGAACTGATAACTACTATGAATGCTCAAGCTGATGATTTTACTACCAAAACCATAGCTTTTCATTCTGCAGCTGATGTAGCTCATCTTAGTATGGATTGGAAATCTAAGCTAGCCCAAGCCTTAGAAGCCTCTTTTACCCTTAGCTGTATATGTGATTTCCAATGATCCCATGGTTTCTCGTGCTAATAATGTGGACATTGTTATAATTAAAAAAAACCACATCAAAGGATGATAAAGCTACAGCCATTGATAGCTAGTTCGCGAAACTAGAAGCCTAATGTCTTTCATTTTTTTATGTTTCAGCCTCTTTGGAAACAATTTTTCTTCATAAACCTTTTACTCACTTATATGGCTTATTTTTAGCTTTCTCATTTTTTTTTCTAAAGTTTCTACTATATTTGATTTGTTTTGTGTGTTTTGTATAAAGAGCTTCAATTTTCAAAGAAAGAAGAATATTTACTCAATTTATGGAGTTTTAAAGCTATTTTGGAAGCTTTTCACCTTGGAAGCCAAGACAAAGCAAGAGATGATTATTTTTAAGGCATCATATTTATTTATAAGCATATTTTGAAGCACCAAGCCTCATTTGAGCAAAGAAAAAGTCAAAAAATAACCATCAGGATCCTTTTTGCATGGAGATGAAGTTTTTGGCACGTACACTCCACAAAATCAGGCGTGCTTGCCATTTTGAGGAGCAATAGACATCTTGGACAGTAAGGGTGACATGTGCACTATCTTGAGAGAGGGACCGTGCCACTCGCACATGCCTCCATTAGATGTTAGGGGTGTGCACATCCAAGCTCACCAAAATGCCCTTTTTCTTTGGATTTTGTTTACTTGAAGCTCAAGTCTTGGGTTTTAATAAAGCATGTGATTGGAATGTGACTTGATATGGATCACTTAGTGAAAATCTAATGGTGATTAGTCTAGGAGAGATAGGGTTTTGGTTTTATTTTTGGAGATAGAGGCTTTTTTTTTTTTCCACTATAAATAGGCAAATTCAAACAAAGCAATGGAGCATATAGCTTTTCAAAGAGAAGAATATCACATTTAGAGAGAGAGAGAGAGAGAGAGAGAGAGAGAGAGAGACTAGTTCTAGAAGGAGGTTTTTGAAGAAAAATACACATCACCAAATTTAGAGACAGAAAGTGCTTTCTAGACTGAAAAGCTTTTCCATTTGGAGATTTGCTTGAAGATACCAAGAAATTGGAGCATTAATGGCCTTCATCTCATAGTTTTCTCTAATTTTTGTTACTCTTTCTATTAATTTGTGTAGATATTTCTTGGATGTATGACCATGATTGTATATATGGATTTCTCTTTGTATTATATTTGGGCTTTGATTAAATCTTTAAATATGTGCTAGATCTTGGATATGTGGCTTTTATGTAGCTTAGATTTGGATTGGAATAGTATAATTCAGTTGATTAATGGTTAAATTCCTTTTCAATTATTTATGTTTCTTTGGAATGATAAAAAAACCTAATTAGATTGAGAAATTATTTGGACGTTGTCTAAATTGAAGAATTAATACCTAGATAAGCCTAATTTGGTAGAGTTAGATTCGAAAAATACAATCCAAGAGCTATTATGATCTTAAGAAAGCTTATTTAAGTTTTGGGCAACCTTAATTTTAGCTTTAATTGAGTTTGTAAGAACCAATTTGGCTTGGATAGTTGAAGGGGATTTAATTACATGGTTAATTGATACACCTAGGAAGATATTCCAATTGGAGTGATTTTTCTATATATCGTGCTTATCGTTAATGGAGAGAGTGAATGAATTTAGAAACCCTTTGTTGATAATTGAATTGGGTTGGTTTATTAATTGCCAAATTAGGATATCACATGGTAAGTCTAAGTGAAAGCAATGTCCTAATTGTTTGAATTTATAGATTCCCTTGTATAATCATGGATATGTGCATATTCTTTCTAATTTTCTCCGTTATATTAGGGTAGTAGTTAGTATTTAGTTTTATTTCCATATTTGTATTTTGGTTGCCCAAATAAAGTTGGATCATAATTATTATGGTGATTGGCCTAGTTTTGCAAGTGTAACAAATCCTCATGGGAAATACTCTTACTTAATTCACTTTATCACATAAGTGAATGGTGCACTTACGAGAATCAAAGCAACCAAACTTTTGGCTTTAATTGTCCTTCCTCTTGTTAGGGTTGATTGTTTGGCTTGAGTTTGAGTGAGTCAAAGATTGGAGGCTCGGTAAAGGCCTTTTTCCTTAATTGTTAGTTACAGGGGAGGTGCATTTAGCTTTATAAAGGGCTTTAACCTTTTCTTTGTTCCCCCAATTAGGTAAAATATAACCTCTAAGGTAATACGATAGGGTTAAGTAAAATCTAAGAGTCTATGTTCACTTAATACCACCCCCTTTTTTTTTTCTCTCCACTCTTACCAATCCGCCGACTCGACTTCTTGTATTTAAAGTGATTGGTGTATATACTACAATAAGATAAAATAGCTTTGCAGAAGAGTGTCTAATGCAAAAGTTCCTCATTGAACTTGGTGAATCAACAAGGATGTGCTCGAAAAAGGAATTGATACCACCTCTTTCTATCCATTATCATGTGTTAAGATCCTTTTTAACATGGTAAGCCTTGATTTTCAAATGTGTAATGAAACTTTGGAGCTAAGGATTGACACTCAAGTTCAACCTCAATAAGCATAAGCATTTCCTAATCTGGAAGCTTTTATGACCCAATCTATGAATCAGAGTTGACAAGACCACTTTTAAAGACCTTTTTGGACTCTAAAATCCTGCTAAGGGAAACCCCATTAAACCGGTCTTGAAAATTTAGTAGAACCTCCCGTAAAATTGGATGTAACTCAATAGTAGAATAGAGAAAAATAAGCTCTTTAAATAGAATTCCTATAAATCATAGTCAACACCCATCAAACATTCAAACTTAATGTCCAAGAGAGAGAGAAATAAAAATAAAGCATACAAACTCATAAGAATGTAGAAAAGAGATAACATATTAGCAGTGGGAATGCGACAAAGGTGAAAATACGATAACAATGAAATATATGAAGGTGATGATGAAATGGTGCCCAAACGTAGTATTCACCAACTATCAACTGAGACTTGGAGGAGAATTTCAAAAAAGCATAAAATTATGAAACATGCTCAATGAGTAAATAAAAATAAATTTTGTAAAATAATTACATTTACTAAAACATTTCCCTCAAGACCTTTTGTTCACTCATTATGAAGTCCCCTGTTTTGGAAAATGGAATTTTACAAAAACCCAAATAGTTCTCCAAAATCATAAAATGTTCTTTCCATTCATTAAATGACATACAATATTAAAATCAAAACCGTAATTCATATAATTTTGTTAAATAATTTTTCCTTAAAAAAAATTGAGTAAAAAGCAAAAACCAATAGCCATAATCCAAATACCCATTAATCAGATGTGTATCATATCCATTACCAAATACTATCATACGACCACAGCTAGCATCCTAGTGTATCATATCCATTACTAAATACTATCATATGACCCCAGCTAGCATCCTAGTATGTCATAAAGCCATGGGAAGGGGGAAACTATCTTACACTCCTTAGGATCCTAAGGCACCGTAGAGCTACGATCTCACATTCAATCTCAATGAAACACATGATGGTCAATGGAGGATGGTAATATAGTAGGCAACCAATATCCATCATATGTAACAACCAAGGTAAGTTAATGGTACATAACTATTCGTAAAATTATATTCATTTGTCCAAAATATGAATTTTTCCATAACTGCCATCATATAATAAACCATAGCTGCCAACATAATTTATACTCATAAGAAAATATTAAATCATATTTCTACCATAACATTTCCGCAGCATTGTAGACAATAATAAATCACGTAAAGCATTTATCACATAAAGTAAAATCATATAAAAGTTTTGCTACTAAAATGCAAATTAGTAAAATAAATCATTTCTATAATCCCAAACACTTTTGAAAATAAAAAATTCCTCATAGAAATAAGCCTGATATGCCGATGGATCGCCTTTAGCCTTGGTCCTGATGCCTCAAATAATCTCAAGCTATTTTCAGGCTCCAAAATTCTAACCAAAGACATTTAATGCATACCAAATCCTAAAATAACATTAATAACTCTAAAATTTCTAAAATTAGAAATCAGATAGTCCACTTATATTGTGAACCCTAAATATTCGATACCCCAAATTGAGATTTTTCTACCAGAGGCCAAATTAATTAAATTAAACCTTCCATTAAGCTATTAACACCTAATTACATCAACCCAACTTCAATTTTGTCCAATTTGTCTAGTTATATTCGAACATAGTCCAATTTTATTTTGTATTAAACTAATTGATCCCAAAATAGAAAAAGCTATCAAACATTTAGAAACTTTATATCAAGAGAAAGCTCATGAGACATGGAATGCAATTGTGTAATCACCTTGGTCCAAAAGCCATGCTAGTGACCAAAGAAGCTCCCTAAAGATTCGGATAGAAGGAAACAAGTCAAATGGCGATGACTCAGTTTGAAGCAAAAATTAGTTGGTTTTTGAGACTTTTGAATATGTTTCAAATTCTTTAAGGAGGGCATAATTCTTAAGGTACATAAAGAGTTTGTCTCCCTTAAAAGATAAAAATCATGATTGGTTTTGGTACATATAAAATACTAATACTCAAAACTTCTCAAAACCATAACTTTTAATGGTAACTCAAAATTAGGCATACCTGCAGTCTACGAATTTGCACTGATGATCTCTACTCTATATTGCACCTATCAAACCAAAATTCTTAACCAATTAAAAGGCAAACTTAGGGCGACTTACACTTACTCTAACTAATCAATCTTAATCCAACAATTTAAAATTTAAATACTAATTTCTAACCTTGGGATGGATCGTCATAAAAGTAGACATCATAGAGAGGAATTTAGGAGAAATAAAGCACTTAATCGATTATAAGCCTTAATTGATGAGTTTCGGAAGAAAATTTAAGGTTGGATGTGCATTCAAATCTCTCAATTGAAGCCATGGAAAGGAAGTCAATAATTTTGTACATGTGTGATGATTTTGAAGCATCTAACGAAGACCATCACCACTATGAAGAACCAAGCAAAAATAGGAGCAGTGTGAGTTATTAAACATTGGTTCTTCCGTAGAGGAAGAGATTCAAAAGTTGGAAATAAAGAGAATTTGCAAGAAGAAGTTGGTATATCTCAACTTTATGAAACCATCATCATCATGCCATCCTTGGAAAAACCAAGAGTATGTAAATGAAGATCCCAAGTTGCCAACAACATCTCCCAATCCTTTAGCATCATTCCTTTAAGCTCACCATTTTTATGAATTGGAGCCATTTGTTATTGAATTTTCAAGCCAAATATTTTTTTCATCTAGCAAAAGTGGATTAGGAATAATGTGAATCTCAAGGATCAGCAATGGAGAGGGTTAAATTCACGTAGAAAAGTTTTGTTGAATAAATGCATTTTGGCAATTCAAGGAACATTTTGAGACTTTTAAATAAGCAGTAATTCATCAAAGAAGAGTTGTTTTTAAAGTTTTTGAAGCAAGTTTGAGAAGTTGAGCATAAAAATTTCAAAAGGTGGAGTTTTAGTGATGTTTTGGTTAAGAAAGGGATCTAAACACTTGGATTTTGATTCCAAAAGCTTGCCATTCAACTTCTAGTTCATGTACCATTCAAATTTGTTGTGGCCATGCAATTTTCATTTGCATCAAACCTTGAAAAACAAGCTAGTGAATGTTCCACTTCAGCTACCAAGAGGCCATTCCATTTTGGCAATTTTTTTTGCTCTCTAAGCCATGCCTTGTTCATGCCCAACTCAAGGAAGTAAATGGCCAAGCCAACGGGCACTTTCCATCAGATCTTGTCTAGTGTTGTGAAGTTCTTCACTTCCATTTCTAAGTGCCCATGCCACCATTTGTTTTCACAAGGCCAGATCATTAAAAATTGCCTTTTTCTCTACATTTTGCTTCATTTCTACATCTATTTTGTTCTACTTTTCATTTTATACTATTCCTCTATTATGAAATTATAACACCCCGAACCAAAAAAATGCCCCAAGTTTGAATTTTTGATCAAGTTTGACCAAAGTTGTTCCAGGTTGATCTTGTGGGTTCCACAATTGACTTATTACTATGGGTGGAATTTCGTGTCGACTGAGGTACCGTGGTAAAGTACTTGTTGACACGAGTTCATAGAAGAGTAGTATGTCAAAATCAGAGCTAAGAGTAGAAAGTTATGGTCAAAACAAAATGCGATCTGGACTGGTCAACGAGCTTGGATTTGACTTTTTATTTACATAGATTTTGGCATTGACCCATGTGTAATATGAAAGTGTTTGCCGATACGAGTTTGAACACCGGTGGCATGCTTAATTTGGACCTGCGGTTGAAAAGTTATGGGTTTGTAAAGTTGTATCTATTTTTTTGGAGACTGATTTTATCGGGTAGTAAAATATTCGAAGGAATATTTTATTTGCTATCACCAGTTAGGATGCGCCATGTGTCATGTTTACAAAGTGCCATGTGTCATTCCAAATATAATATAATATTATTATATTATTTTATTATTATTATTTATTTTTCTTTTCTTCTCTTCCCCACGGTGGGGAAAACACTCTCCTCTCTTCTCCTTTTCTTCTTCTTTCCCCATGAAAAACCACAAGCATGCACGTAACTCTCTCTCTCTCTCTCTCTCTATCTATCTCTCTTTCTCTCTCCCTTTCTCTCTCCTTCTCTCTTTCTCCCTCTTGGGTTTCTGCCAAAATGAAAATTTTCGACCACCCATACATTACATGTGCTGGATGGGGAAGAAGGGGGTGAAGAGTCCGGTTGGCAACCAAAAAATCATGGCCAACCGTCACCAGACATGCCCAGATCGGGCTCCCACCACAGGCAATGGCAAAGCCGATTTTCCAGCAATCTAGCCACCACCTGGTGATACGAACCTAGGACGACCTGCTCCTAAACCCCTTATTATATTAGCCCGGATCTTAATTAAATTCAAGTTCTAATGGAATGGACCTCAACCCCTAACCAACTTGTGGTTAGAAACCTTGGTATAATGTAGACGCCACAATAGGGGATGGAAAACCTATTGATAAGTCAAGCTAACACAACCAATTCTCTAATGGTGTTCTAGGTGTTCTCAAAGAACAAAGAGATAATTAATCTCATAAGTATTTTCTCAATCAAATCAAGGTTGTATTATTATTGAAAAATAAGCCTTTAAATAGGCTACAAAGCCATGAATTAAAACCCTAAAAACAAAGGAAAAACCGGCCACACACATAAAGAAACCTAGTTGGCCGAAACTATACTTCCTTTCCTAATCTAAGTTTGATTAATTAATTCCTTTATATTAAATTAGGAATTAATTAATTTACAATGGAAAGAATAAAATAAAACCTTCCTAAAGTAATTTCTCCAGAAAATAAATAAATAAAAGCCAAAAAGTAATGGTAGTTTCCTAAAACAAAAAGTAAAAACAAATTAGGAAACTAAAAATGCTAGCCTTTTGATCAAGTTGACTTTGATCAATCTTTGACCTCTTTGAGCTTCAAATCAGCTTCTAGATTCTTTTTAGGATGCCAAATAAGCTAAATATGAAGTCCCACACGTTGTCCATGCTTGGAAAAATAAGAAAAGGCTAATACAGTAAAATACAGTAAAGCCAGCAAGCAATACAGCAAATTCGGCCAAATTGTTGAGGCTGTCCGTACAAGCCCTTTTTGATTGCATTTAAGGCTGCTTTAACTTGATTCCATGACCTCTTAGGCATATGTATTGAACCCATAAAGCATTGGAACCATTTCATGCTTCCCGGACTCCAAAAATGTACCAAAATCGTCACCCGGGTCCGTATTGGCTTCCACCACTTGGATGCTTAGAATAGGCTTTGTATCTTCAAGTATGGACAAGCTCTATTGAGATTGATTACCCTCTGTATAAATACTCCCAGGTTGTCCTTAAATCTCTTAATTTGAGCTCTTGTGATTGGCCTAGTCTTCATCCGTGTCGAGTCAGCACCCCAGCGGGTTATCGGTTGAGCGGGCTCGGCCGGAATCACATCACCTGGCCAAATTGATGCCTCTTTCCACCATTTTTGGATCTCCTGAGCTCAAGGTTGAGGTCCATTCAACTCATTTCCTTACGGTTTAGGAGATATGACAAGTTGAACTTTGATCGAGTTGAGCCCAACGGAAATTAGCAACGTATTTCTCGTCTCTTTAGCTTTCCATTGATACCTTATTTGTGAATTTTTATGGTATATTTGAAAAATTGTCATCTTTGGATAATTATTATATTGAATATGGAAAAAAATAAAAATTTAAATTAAATTGTATATTTATATGTTTTATGTGTACATGTGTATGGGTATGTTGTCAACACATGCATTTTATATATATGGCGATGTGTATATATGGTAATGTGTGAATATGTATTGTGAGGTGTGAATACACACACACACACACACACATATATGTATATATATCTATATAAATATGTATTTGTTGAAGGCGTTGTATATACATGTTAAATGTATATATATCTATATATGTTTATGTGGATGTTATGCTTGTTAATTCATTTTTTAAAAGTTGCATGTATATATTTAAATATATGAATATATATATATGTGAATATATATATATAGATGAATATATATATAAATATATATATTGGATGTATTCATAAATGCCATACACACATACTTGTGTATATATATGTATGTGTATCTATAATATTGTGTTATTGGAATTTATGGAAAAATGTATGTGTCTAATATTTAAATAAATTGTTATTTAAATTTATGATGTCAGATTTATGTTGAATTAAGTAAATATGGTATTGAATTATTATTTTCAAAATTTAGAGAGTTGTAAAATTATTGTTAATTTTACTATTGAGGTTATGACATATAATAAAATGTATTTCTATATATTTAATTATATGTGAAATTGTATGTGGCCTTCATGATATTTTTGGTATAAATTAAATTGAAGGAATAAGAAAAAATAATTATATTAAATTATTGTGATAAAGAATATGTCCGTACATTTAATAATTTATTATTTATTATTTATTTATGTATTTGGTAAAAGCATATGAATTCAATTATATTTTTATCAAAATTTAATATTTTATAATATTATAAAAATTTATAGTTTGTAGATGTACCATATAGTACTAGTGTTCTGTACTGTATTGCTGATAAGCACGCAAGTTGTATGGTCGTCCTGTGGATGCCATGGATCTGAGGGTTGGAAATTTTTATATAGTATGCATAAGCCACCCCCCTCCATGGCCAGGATCATTGTTTATTATATTACAATTATCCTGCAGGTGCTATGGACCTGAGAGTTGACAAGTATATCTACATAGTGAGCATCAACCGTCCCCTCATTGGCTGCAGGATGAATGTTTATTAAGCGTGCAACTTATATTCATGGTCATTCCTATAAGGGTAGGCAAGTATAATATAGAGCAAGCACCAACTGTGATACGAACCTAGGTCGACACGCATCTAAATCCGTATTATATTAGCCCGAATCTCAATTAAGTTTAGATTTTAATGGATTGACCTCAACTCCTAATGAACCGGTGATTAGAAAACTTGGTATAATGAAGACGCCACGATAGGTGATGGATATCCTATTGATAAGTTAAAGCTCAAAAACTCACTCTCTAATAGTGTTTTATGTGTTCAAAAAGAATAAAGAGAAATTCAATCTCACAATTAATTTTCTATATAAAATTCAAGCTACCTTCTCATTGAAAAATAACCCTTAAATAGGTTGAAGGCATGAAACAAAAAACCCTAAAAAGATAGGACAAAACCAGCCAATAGGATTAGAAAACCAAGTTGGCCGAATTTGCTCTCTCCTTTCCTAATCTAATTTTAATTAATTAATTCCTTTATTTTGAATTAGGAATTAATTAATTTACAATAAAAATAATAAAATAATAACTTTTGTAAGTTGATTTTTCCAGTGAATAAATAAATAGAAACCAAATAAAAGACTAATTTCCTAAAACAAAAAGTATAAATCAAATTTGGAAACTAAAATACTATCTTTTGGACTAAGCTATCTATGACCAATCTTTGACTAATTTAGGCTCCAAATCAACTTCCATATGCCTTGTATGATGCCAAATAGGATTATCATGGGTTCCCACACGGTTCCCTTGCTTGGATCAAAGAGAAAAAGTCAACTCAGCAAAATACAGTAAAGCCAGCAAGCAATACAGCAAAGCCGGCCATCTTTCTCCCTTGTGCGCACAGCCCCTTTTTGTTTGCCTTTGAAGATGTTTTGACTTGATTTCATGACCTCTTAGAGATATGTATTAAATCCATAAAGTGTTGGAACCATTTCTTGCTGCCCGCAGTCGATATTTGCACGAAAACAGCTATCCGGGTCCGTATCGGCCTTTATCACTTGGATGCTTAAAACGGGTCTTGTATCTTCAGGTATTGACAAGACCTTTTGGAAATTAATTACTCCCTGTATAAATCAAGCTAGATTATCCTAAAATCTCTTACCTTGAGCCCTAGTGATTAGCCCAGTCTTCATCCATATAGGGTCAGCACCCCAACAAGTTGTTGGTTGCGCAGGTTCGGGCGGGTTCTCATCATTCCCCTCCTCTTGAAAAGGATTTGTCCTCAAATCAAAGTCATCACCTGCAGCAAAAGGATATAATTCAGCAACATTAAATGTAGAACTAACATTATACTCACCCGGTAAATCAAGTTTGTAAGCATTGTCATTAATCTGCTCCAAAACTTGAAAATGTCCATCTCCACACGGCATAAGCTTGGACTTTCTTTGTTCGGGAAACCTCTCCTTTCTTAAGTGCCACCAAACCCAATTTCCTAAGTCAAATACTATCACAACAAATCCTAGAAATACAAGTTTGTTTTGGTAAAAGTCAAGTTTAGCAAATTCCTGCAAAAGAGAAGATATAAAACTTAGCAATTCAAATTCTTCAAGATTAGCTTGATCTTTTAAATATGCATCTTTATAAATCATAACCAGCAATGGTTTCTCATTCAAAATTTCTGTATTAACATCACCAAAGCTCAGATAATTTTTTTTATTTTTCTTCTCTTTTCTTTCTTTTTCTTGTTCACTCAAGGCCATCTCACCTTTCTCACTCTTGACTTTTTTAATTTTTTCTCACACTCTCGGGTTTTGTCCTCTCCTTCTTCCTCTCGGCCTTCTCTCTTTCTTTCCTCTCAAGTTTGAGTTTAGAGCACTTACTTGCTTGGTGTTGCATGGAATTACCCCCTTGGATTGGTGTTGAAGCCATGGGTGCCATGCTAGTTCTTTCCTTGAACTTTTCGACCTTCCTCCTTTGTTGTATTTGAAGTTGGTCTTGAAATACCTCTTTAGGAGTCAATGTTTCCAGCTCGACCTTTTTACATTTAAATCTAAAAACAATAGCATTCTCCTAACCATAATGTATAGTATCCTTATCAAATTGCCATGGTCTCCCAAGTAAAATATGACCCGCATCATAGGTACGACATCACATAAAAAAACATCCACATATTTATCAATGCTGAATTTACTTTGGCTTGTTTAGTTACTTTCATCTCTACACTATCATTAAGCCATTGTAATCTATATGGTTTTGGATGTTTAATTGTTGCTAAGCCTAATTTATCAACCACAACTATCAATTATCATACTAATCACATTAGCACATCTTCCACTATCAATTATCATACTACAAACCTTACCTTGGATTTCACATTGGGTGTGGAAGATGTTTTCTCTTTGAAGTTGGCCCTCATATTTGTATATGGTCAAGACTCTCCTAGACACAAACTTAATTCAGCATTTGAAGCTTTTAAGGTTTTGGTTTCATCTTTAATGTCTTCCCCTTTATGATCGGACTCAATTTCGGCTTATTCGCTATCAGATTCCAACTCTCCATTGTCCTTTAACACCATGATTCTTTGGTTTGGGCATTGGTTGGCAATATGTCCTCGGCCCTGGCACTTAAAGAAAACAATATTCTAGTCCTTGAAAGTTTAGGATTAGATTTACCTTCAAATTTATGTGCTTGAAGAAGTTCGGCTTGGTTATCTTTTCTTGGCTGAATGACACTTCCTTCATTTTGATTTGGTTTTAGCCTTAGAAACCTTGCCATGGTTGCTTGTCTTTCTTCATTCATGTTTAATCTCATCATGAGCATCTCCATCTTTTTGTAATAATCGTCCACGAACCTATTACCTTGTGATAATGATTGTAACCTTTGGTGCAGCAACCTATGACAGTGAGTCAGTACAAATCGCTTCGAGTATTTTGTTCATTGGTTCACCATTGGAGTGCATAATGTCCAAACTCCATTGCTGCAAATTTAACTTTCTAGGCCTCTGAATAATTGTGAAAATAAAAAATCATCTCCATACGCTCCTCCCATTCCAAGTAAGCCTCCGGATCACTTTTCCCCATGAAAGGTGGTATGTTTACCTTGATATTTCCAAGATCATCATCTTCATTCCTTACTGGTCTCCCATGGCTTGGCCTTCCTCGAGGTTCAAAAATTTCATCATACCCCTCATCAAAGTCATCTCCAAAATTGCCTTCTGGAATTCTTCTTTACGTCACCCTCGGCCTTCTCGACCTCGACCTCGGCCTCCATGAGCATTAAACCTTGTATTTGGCCCTCCTTGTGATGTTTCTATCCTGTCCATCCTTTCATTTATGTGATCAAATTGAGCACTCATCCACTGTAATTGCTCCAAGACGGCCCTCATATCCGTGTGCTCATCTCCACTCCCCGAAGCTCGGGAATCTCCTTTGAATCCTATAGACTCTTCTTCATTAATTCTCATTGGTGGATCTCCTTTTCTCACCCTTGAATCTGCCATGTTAGTATGAATAACACAAAAATACTATAGGACCTCACCAAATTCACTCCCTCACATATGTCACTCAATCAAGGTCTCGACACTCGTGTTTTCACACTAGTTTCGGTTTTTACCCTTTTTTAAGCTTACATGCTCTTGCCTTTTTCCACTTAAAGAATTATCTTAAAGTTCTAATTAAAACACCCATAAAACAACAATTAGATCACACGTATGTTTTAACTAAACTTATCAACAAAACAGTAGCAAAAAGTAAGCAATACCAAGTGAATTAATAAAACCTAGTTCTCGGCTTTTCTAGGCAAAACAAGGTAAATCAACAAGAAAATTTTTGGAATGAAATAAAAGCTGTCCAGAATATGAAAGAAGCAATAATTCAAGAATAAAATATAGAGAAAGAATTCGAACACGAACAAAAATGAATTTGATCAAAAATACAAGAATAGTTGTTGGTTGTTGTCCTTTGTAATTCAAGTTTTTGTATCAAATCCTTTAACTAATTTTAATCCAATATTTTTAGCACCCAAAATTCAAATATCCAGCAGAAAAAAATAAATCTTCAACAACTCCAAATATTGAATAAATAGTCAACAATTCAACAATTCAAAGAAATGTCCAGCAAACATCAAATTCAACGAACCGATTTTTTTTTTTATTCGGCTTTTTTTCTTCTTCTTTTTGTTTTCTTTTTTGTTTTACTCATAGAATGAAAAAAAAGCTCCAGTAGCAAAGATCAACACCAAAAATAGCAATTTCACACCAAAAATCCACCAAACCTGTTACCTCCAACAACAAAATACAAATTTGCAATTTTTTTTTTTTTTTTGCAAATCTATATATGTTACCGCAAACACACTTCCTTTTTTTTTTTTTTTGAGTATAGATCAAACTTGAACAAAATTTGACTCTTATACCAACGATCTGCGCCTAAACTCGTATTATATTAGCCCAGATCTCAATTAAGTTTAGATTTTAATGGATTGACCTCAACCCCTAATCAACCTATGATTAGAATCCTTGGTATAATGAAGACGCCACAATAGCTAATGGATATCCTATTGATAAGTCAAAACTAAAACACTTACTATCTAATGGTGTTTTAGGTGTTCAAAGATAATAAAGAGAAATTCAATCTCACAATTAATTTTCTGTATAAAATTCAAGCTGCCTTCTCATTGAAAAAAACCATTAAATAGGTTCAAGACATGAAACAAAAAACCCTAAAAAAAAGGACAAAACCAGCCAATAGGATTAGGAAACCAAGTTGGCCGAATTTTCTCTCTCCTTTCCTAATCTAATTTTGATTAACTAATTCCTTTATTTTGGATTAGGAATTAATTAATTTACAATGAAAGTAATAAAATAATAACTTTTATAAGTTGATTTTTCAAGCAAATAAATAAATAGAAACCAAATAAAAGACTAATTTACTAAAACAAAAAGTAGAAATCAAATTAGGAAACTAAAATACTATCTTTTTTACTAAGCTATCTTTGACCAATCTTTGACAAATTTAAGCTCCAAATTAGCTTCCATAAGCCTTGTAGGATGCCAATTAGGATTATCATGCAGTCCCACACGTTGCCCTTGCTTGGATCAAAGAAAAAAGTCAACTCAGCAAAATGCAGTAAAGTCATCAAACAATACAGCAAAATCGGCCATCTTTCTCCCTTGTGCACACAGCCCCTTTTGTTTGCCTCTGAATCTAAATTGAATTGATTTCATGACCTCTTAGAGATATTTATTGAATCCATGAAGTGTTGGAACCATTTCTTGCTGCCTGAAATCCATACTTTCACGAAAACAACTATGCGAGTCTGTATCAGCCTTCACCAATTGGATGCTTAAAACGGGTCTTGTATCTTCGGGTATTGACAAGCCCTTTTGAGAATTAATTACTCCTGTATAAATGAAGCCAGATTGTCCTTAAAACTCTTAGCTTGAGCCCTAGTGATCGGCCCAGTCTTCATCCGTATCAGGTCAGCACCCCAGCAAGTTTTTGGTTGTGCGGGTTCGAGCGGGTTCTCATAAAACCGTCTCCCCCTTGGTCGCAAGATGGTTTTCATTATGAATTAGTATGCATATATTTATGGTCATCCTATGGGAGCTATGGATCCGAGAAATGGCAAGTATTGTGCAAAGTGAGCATAAGCCACCCTTACAGTCGACTGTTTAGAATTGGCAAGTTATAAGCAATGGTGTCGTTGGGATGCCAAGATAACTGTTTGCAAGTTTCTCTCTTTAACCTCCCTATCAGGCCATAATTAGGACGCTGGGTTCCGTCTGGTGCCATTGGTATATAGCATGGTGCATCAAGTATATATATATACATATATATGTGTATATGTATGTATGTCATATTATATCATATTTGTATGTACCACGCCAAGCGAGGGCGATGATCCAATGTGGTCCATGAAGAGCTAACCTCGTAACTATGTTGCCTACGAATCTAGGGGATGGGTCAATATGGGCAACCACCCCCAGCTTTTGTTGGTAGCAGAGTGCCAGCGACAACTGGAATCATGGACCACGCAGCATGTTGGATGATATCGTATGTACCTTCGATACGAGTGTGCACATTTCATAATATGTTTTAAATTTTAAAATATTATTTTATATTATTTTATGTTACCTTATTTATTCATAACGTAATTTTTTAATATTATCCTTATTTGTCTCTCTTGTTATTGCCATTATTAACATTGTTGCTGTTATTGTTAACATTCTTATTATTGTTATTATTATTATTATCATCATCATCACTATCATTAATATTGTTATGTTTTTTAATATTATTATTGTATTGTATTAGTTACTATTATTTATTATGATTATTTTTATTATTATTTTCATTATTTATTATTATTACAAAGTGAATAGAGGATCAATGGGTCATTAGGACCTCCTAGAAATAGCATAGTTAACTCATCATATTGTTTTAGACTTGTTACATCGTCTACCACATCTTCCACTCATCCTATATAACATCTCCCTAACATTAATCAACCCTTTCAAAATTGCCAGTAACAAGGGGAGCTTTGGCTTTATCCCTGCGATATGTTTTTTAAGCAATAATCGGTTGGAAACGACCATGAGTCTGAGCCATAAAGGATGCAACAACTATTGGTTTGTAGTATAGTTTGCCTTAAGAGCTTGACTTCCTCCTTGTAAAGGTGGAAAAACAGAGGAATTAAAAACACTTCAACACTTTACCACATTAACATGTGCAATTTCCATTTTTCAAAAAAGTTGCTAATATAAAGAAATTAAACTAAAAATAAATATGAAGAAAGTGTGAATATTTGTAAGTCTAAGTTCATTCTTGCCATTATTTTAACCTTGGTAGACTTGAAAACCCAAAGATCAATGAAATGGATGCGGATGCAGATTGACATAGTGAAAAATTGAAAAAGCATTTCTAGAATCCATTATTATAAAAATAAAGAGCTACAAGCAAAATAGGTACTTGTTATTTAACTTTAAAGTACATCAATGCAAATAGATATAAAGTATGTAAAAAAAAACTTGGTAATAATTCATATATATAGAGGAATGATAACTCAACCTATTATTTTAGGCACTCTGGTACCACACGTGATTCTAAAAATTGGTAATATAATAAATCCACCATATTAGCCTAATAACTGAAAATGTAACTAAGATCACAAGGATGATGAGATTCAAATGCATATTTAAAACAAAGTAGAGAGTGACAAAAATTATTCACATCACATTGGTAAATTTGTTTATGAAAGAAAAAAACAAAAAAAAAAAAACAAAAAACGAAAATCACTCTGAAAGTTATGCTACGTTTCTAATTGGTAAATGCATAGTGAATACTAGGGCAATTGTAAACAAATATTTGCTTTGTAGTTTTGCAACTATCCTTACAACAAGATAGAAAAACTGTCCTTACTAGTGCAACCAAAAGAGAAAACTTAATAATATGAAACATATTGAGAAGGGACAGTGACAAATTATTCACAACACATTCGTAAATTAGTCAAGAAAAAAAAAAGAAAAGGAAATCACTATGAAAGTTGTGCTATGTTCTAATTGGTAAATGTTTGTAAATACTAGAGCAACTATAAACAAATATTTTCTATACAGTACTACAAAAATCCCTACAATAATACAGAAAAATGAATCTAACTTATGCAACCAAAAGAGAATGATTAACAATATGAAACATATTGAGAAAAGTTTCTCAATTTCCTATGGTATTCCATTTTCTTTTTCTTCTCTTACCATCTTTTCACAAAAAGAATAATAAAATAAAATGGGAGAAGGATGTTTCGTTGGGTTATGTATTCTTCATCTTTAACAAAGGTATTTCTCTCTTTTTGTTTTTCTTTTTTAAATTTTTTTCCTTTTCTTATTTTATCTTCAAATTGAAGCTTTATAATTCTTCCTCTATTTCGGATTATTCCTTCTTCACTTACTAATTCCTCTATTTTAGATTATCCTAAATCTATCATGTGTTTTCTCTTACCATTTACTCATTTTATACATACTAAGTATGAGAACTCTTGGCCAATGAAGAGCTTTTGATTGATTTGTAATGGGATTTAGTTATAGTTAGCTATATGTGACTAAAAATCTTGAAATACAATGTTGGTATATATCGAAAAAAACCTAATATGCACTCAATTATTATCCACAGGTTTGATTAAAACATGTAGTCATAAATGGTGGAACAAAAGAATAAACTAATTGTACGACTGACATTATTGGTCGTTGCGCAATATCGGTGTGGACTATTGAAGGGGATTTGGGGATTTGAAAATTAGGGTTGTAATGCAATATATGAATTTCATTTAAAAGGGAATTAGGGATAATAAAATTAGGGTTGTAATGCAATATACATATTTTGCACATACAATGCTCAAGCAATCTATTCAATAGCTTGGAAATTCCTTACAGTCAATCAATTTATGTAATTTAAGAAGAAAAACTTGGTGAGATTTTCGAACCATAAATTCTAAAACAATGGACACAAGATGCAAATATCAACATACTTTCTATCCATGGGATTGGCCAAATGAATGATAATGCATCAAGGAATCTTTAGTATAGTGCATTAAGTGTGGATTGTAACAAATTGTGTGGTTCACGTCAAAGATAAATGAAGACTACACAGAGGCAAAGATAGAAATATCAAAATCGACAAGTCGAATGGAAGAAATTTCTAAAGTGTATGAGAAAACAAATATGTGAATTGGATACCTAACAAGAATAAGCATATTATATAAGATTTAATGATAGAAAAAAATAAATAAATAAAGAGTGGCACATCTGGAGGATGCAATAAGGAATGAAAAAAAGATGATGCAATCAATGTAAATTGCACATCCAAACAAAGTTAAACATGGACAATATTTTTGTATCTTTAATAGTACAAAATGATGATATAGGTAGTAGGATATCAAGTTTTTGGGATACATCTTTGCACATGATCAAGTTTACGAGCCTAGATGCTAACTGCAAATATGTAAGTAGAGACATCTTGAGTGATGGCCAACAGGATGATAATGAAATAGATCTCACTCCACCCAATGATTTAGATAGTCAACCACAAGTTAGTTGGTTATTCAACGTGGCATTGTATGCAACATGTGGTCCGAAATGGGGCAAGTAATGGTAACCGTATTATATTGGCTTTATGCAACATCTTTATACATTACAAAAATATAACTACTAGCTTATAAATGCATAAAGTTGTATGCATTATATCATATTTCCAAAAGAAGCCCTTAGTTAGCATAACAAGTATTTAAATACCAGTAACATGCCAGCTACAAACTTTCCATATTTATATATGTATATGTATATATATATATATTGTTCATCACTATGTAATGGGAAATATTAATGTACGAGTAGGCATTAGACAACTGATAGTACGAAATCGGTAAATTTTATATCACCATTTGCATATATGATATTCATATGCAAGCAACATGATAGGATCCGTCCCAAAAATCCCCCCTAAAACCTTGGGTGGACCCACTTAGTAGAGTCCAATACAACCTCACCTAAATCGCGGACAACTAACCATGCAATATACAATAAATACCTTAATATATAAAGATAAAGACACAATACCATGCAAGTACTAACTACAGTTAACAAATACAGTTCGTCGTACTGCAATTCATTACTAAAGATACATATTAGATCACTATTGTCTATACTTTATATTTTATGTTATACAAATAATATGAGTGAGTCTAGAAAGATAAAACAAAAAAAGCAAGATAAAATACAGTTCTTGCTGTAGAAAGTATTGAAACAACAAAAAGTGTGCGTGATAGTATGTCCGCTTACTATCTGGACCTAATAGGAGAAATTAAAAACAATTGAAAATATGAAATAAAGATATTTTAATGAGTGGCATTATACAATAGAAAAATATATCTTATTTATTTATTTATTATTATTTGTTAAACATTTCTTTCAAGACCTTTCATTCCACACTTTTGAAAAGTTTCCCTTTTAAAAATCATTTCACAAAACTAAATCTCGTACCCAAAATAAATATCATAATATAGGTAATGAATAATAAAACCATTTAAATATTATAATTCAAACAAATATGCTATAAAAATTGGGCATAAAATATCCATATAAATTCATAAAGTAATCATGGAAAATTCATAAAAATCATATATCTATCAGAAACCTAACAATGTACCAAGAAATAAACAATATACTATAAGATATATCTAGTATTCTCAAGTGGTGCATGATGTCCCAAAACACCATTTACAATAACGAGAGAGAAATAAAAACAATTGGATAAACTCATCTAGCAACCTTTAACATCCCAAAGGCTTCTTGGCAAGTAATAAATCATGGGAGAACTCATCTTAATACCTTTAACCTCACAAAGGCATTGTGGCAATAGAGAAACCATGAGAAGAACCTATTTCATGATCCTTAACATTCCAAATGCATTATGGCAACCCAGTGCGCTAATAACATAAAAACATAAACAAAACACTGGTACTATGGGGTATACTCATAACAGTCTTTTTAATATCATACTTTTTTATTTTTTCACAAACAAATACGATACCATAAACCAAAATTTAATATTTAAACCCAATTATTTATTTAGATATTTTTAAAATTCTAAATCACCATGTCATATCAAAATATATAAACCAAAAATGAAATATATATATTACATAAACAATTTTTAAGCACTTTAAAATATAAAACACTTAAACCATGATTAAAATATATATATAATTTCTAATCCATTTTTTCAAAATCAATTATTTTATAGAAGGACAAAATACCATAATATTTAAATACCAAAATTCACAAGTTTACTATAAACTCACCAGAATTTGAAATCATTTAAAATCTTTAAAAAAAAATCATATAAATTGATAACATATATATGTAGAAGCAACTATTCATATACGTATGAAATAAATATTTAGATCAAACTATATATATAAAATATTGAAACCATATAACCATTGTACTAATATTCCTAACCTCATATAAAAGTATAAGTCACTCTAAATTCTTAAAATAATTTATAACAATCATAAAATTACAAAAACTGGACACCAAGTAGTCCAATTATACTGCAAACCTTTAGGATTTGCTACCCAAAAATTGGATTTTTTTCACTTGACGTCCAATTTTATGAAATTAAATCTTCCAATGGGTCATATTGACATCTAATTATGCAAAACCAACTCCAATTTGGTCTTAGCTTGTACAAACACAATCCAATTTTACCCCACTATTTAATCAATTGACTTAAAAAAGGAAATATAATCAAGCAATATTTGAAATTCACAAATTATATGTCAATGAAAAGTTGTGGAGTGTGTAACAAGTTTTTAAGCTTGTCTTGGTCCAAAAATGTTGTTGGTGGACACAAAACACGCCTAAAGATTTGCCCAAACTCGATGTCGATGAATCTCTCAAATTTTGAAAAATTTCGACAAAAATGGAGGTCAGATTTAAGCTCAAGGATTGAAACTAAGAGGGAGATGTGTATGGCAAGATCAAAAATAGTCAAAAAATGCTAGGTTCTCTAACAACCCATTAGACCACTGCCATAAACTTTGAATGGGTTAATCTCAACATGTCTGATGGCATTCTAGCCTAAAAATCGATGGGTGGGGTCATCGATAAATGGCCTCTGGTATTGTTAGGCACATTAGCAATTTCACCAATGGGGAGGCGATCGATTACCCATGACCCAATTTGATGTAAAATGGGTCATGGAAGGATCCAGCTCGGTCTCTTAGGTCTGGTCATAAGTCTAAAATGTTTTTGAGACATTTTGGATATTTTACAAATTGTTAACTATTAAGCACACTTCCCAACATATATATAGGATTTTGGAGGACTAATAAACAAAAATCTAGGACCAGTTTGGACATACTGCTATCATGTTGATGGTTGAAACTTCTCATAACCATAACTTTCCAATCGCAACTTAAAATTAGGCGTGCTCCCAGTTTATGAACTCATGTCGACAAGCTCTATGAAATGGTATATTGATCAAATCCAAAATTTAGCCACACAAAAAGTCAAACCTAATCAAAAATTTAAAATTCTAACATTTGCCTGATGGGTGTTACAATCCACCCCCTTATGAAAATTTTATCCTCGAAATTTTGTAATTTAGGAACATGAGACATATTGATGATTAACTTGCCTTTACTACTCAAGCTTTCTTGTAATTCCCATCTTTTAATTATCGTTAATGATTCAATACTATCTTCGATCTGACCATAAGACTCAACAGTCCTCTACTATCTTGTGCTACTAAACTACGTGATACAACAGAATTTATTACTTTAAAGTTAATGCAATTGCAAATTAGCCATGAAAATAAGAGTTGTAATTATATCCTCATCTAGAATTGCATAAGTATCCTATCGTGTCATGGAAAAATACTCCACATTGACCTACTGGACATTTTCTCTGACCTCTGATTCTGACTATAACTGTGGGACTGCTACCAGTGCTAGTGGAACCACCTATTATCTGACCTGCCTATATATTTTATCCCTTGTAATCATCAATTTGCTAAAAAGTAGTTTGTTGAAATAGACACTTGATCTAGAAGCTCTAGCCTCGCTTTGTCCTCAATAGGGGCAATTCATTGTAAAGTGTTCTAACTGCCGATAATGAAAGCATATTTAATACCACTAACATAGCCCATCATGAGACTTGCCAGATAGGATACATGCAGAGCATAAACTGTCTCAATTGGTAAGTATTTGGTAGTGGCTACTGTCTCTACTCACTATCTGTTGTCTAGAGCCCTTAGTGTGACCACCTCTCTAAGATATACTGCCTTTAAGACTGTGGCTATCTCCTCTGAGTCCTATGTTGTCTGATGTGTTTAAGTTGAAATTACCCCTCTTAGAAGATCCCTGACTAAGGGTACCCGAAGACATGTTATCCAATGATGATGATTGAACTTGTGCATCAAAGTCTGCCTGTCTACTTTTAGAGCAACGTCTCCTATAAACTGATATAAAGGGTGAACTACACCTAAGATACTCTAAGCAATAGAAATTAAGTTGAGACAGAATTTTGGTAGCCCCTTAATCTCCCTCATAGTCAAAAACTGACATGCTATCCTAAGTAAGTATCTCAAACTCTTGTCTCTTAGTTTAAATGAAGTTGGAAGGTACAAGTATGTGAAAAGTAGTTTTAAACTATGCTCAAATGTGACATCTCCTAATCCTCCTATGTGTCCACCACTTTCTTATGTTTCTGTTATGCATGGAGTTAGCTATCTTGACCCTATCCTTGTCTAGACGCTGCATACCTTGATCCAAGATTTTTCCATGTCCGCTAGCTAAGATAAAGTTATAATAGTATGAGTGGAGCCATCGAAACCCACTACTCTGAGTCTATAAGCCTAATCAATAAAATGTACGATAAACCCATTCCTCTCAAGTGATTGAGCTAGGCACTGAACAAGTTGCTCTTCACAAGTGGATGCATTTGTACTCCCAACGGAAGCTCACTGGGAACCACGTCTACCTCCTTGCGTTTAGAAAAAGGTTCTATACAAAAGAATAACCAAATTATAATTAACACCAACAAAAAGGGTATGAATGAAAAGAAAACACAAGATAACTTGTACAGCAATATACAGCCCATGAGGAACATAAAATGTAGAGCTCCAATACCAAACTGACAAGACATGCCCCAAGAATCCTCCCTGGTACCCCCGATTGTTCAGCTTCGTGAAGTCCTACTAAACTATCCTTATAGGAAAGCTGAATACAACCTCATCTAAACCGTAGACAACTAATGCATGCAATATAAAAGAAATATATTAATATATAAAGATAAAGCCAAAATAGCATGCAAGTCCCAACAACAGTCAATAAATACAGTTTGTCGTATTACAGGTCATCACAAAGCATACATACTAGGTCACTACGAGGTCCAAACTTTATATCAAAGAATTCAAAGAATAAATATAAATATAGGGTATACAAATAACTAAAATGACTCTAAAAAGATAAAAATAAAATAATGAAAGGTAAAATGCTACTACTGTTGTAGAAAATATAAAAACGAAAAGTAATGCATGTGGTAGATTGTCCGCTAATTGCCTGGACCTAGGGGAAAGAATTAAAAATAAATAAAAATATGAGATAAAAATATCTTATTGAGTGGCATAGTACAATAAAAAATAATATTTTATTTTATTATTATTTTTTGTAAACTTTTTCTCTCATGACCTCTCATTCTATTGTTATGAAAATTTTCCCTTTCAAAATCCATTTCACAAAATCCAATTTTGTAGCCCAAATCAATATCATAAATAGGTAATAAATAATAAAACCATTTAAGTATTATAATTTAACTAGCATACTGTAAGTACTGAGCGTAAAATAATATTAGTAAAAATTAATAAGATAATCATGGAAAATCCAAACAAAAAAAAAATCAAAAACCCAATAATTTACCGAGGAAAATAAACAATATACCATATGATATATCAAGTGCTGCCGAGTGGTATGCGGAGTTCTAAAACACCAACGATAGTAATAAGAGAGAAACAGAAACTAGTGGTGAACCCATGTTAGAACCCTTAACATCCCAAAGGCATTATGGTAATTAATAAACTGAACTGAACTATTGACCTTTAACCTCCCAAAGGCATTCTGGCGATAGAGAAACTTTGGCGTCATGGCAATCTAGTGTGCTAATAATATAATAACAAAATCAAAACACTAGTTCTATAAGGTACATCAATTTAAAACAACAATACATTATTCATAATAATATTTTCAAGATCATAATTATCCAACTTTTCCAGAATAAGTATGATACCATAAACTAAAATTTAATATTTAAACCTAACCATTTGTTTGAATCTTCCAAAAACTACAAATCACTTTTTTATGTCAAAACATAAATATCAACAGTGATATATTACCATAAATTATTTTTAAACACTTTGAGATATAATACTTAAACCACACTTAAAAATATATAATTTCTAGTCCACATTCTCAAAAGATATATTTTATAAAAGGATCAAAACATTAATTCAAATACCTTGATTTTTAATTACCACAATTTAGTAGTTCATTATAAGCTCATAAGAATCTGAAATCATTTAAAATCTTATAAAAAAATCACATAAGCGATAGCATATATATGTGAAATCAAATATTTAAATATGCATAAAATAAATATTTCGATCAAACCATATATATATATATATATATATATATTGCACTAATATGTCCAAAATCATTTGAAAATATAAACCACTCACAGATACTGGCGATAGTCAATTCCGTTTCTTCACAAGGTTGCCTCCAAATGCATTATGAATTCCTATAATATAAAAAAATATTTTTTAGGCTTCAAAAATCAAAACAAAGAAATTGGTGCCTTCCATATATCTTAAAATAATTGACTCAGCCATGAAATTAGTTAAATTGGACATAAGGTGATCGAATTATACTGCTAAACCATATGATTCGGTACTTGAAATTAGAGCTTTTCACCTGAAAGACAATTTTACAAAATTGAATTTTCCAATGGGTACTATTAACATCTAATTAAATAAAACCAACTTAAATTTGATCCTAGCTTTGCAAAAACATTCCAATTTTACCCATTTTTTAACCAATTGCTAAAAATTGAAATATATTCAAACGATCTCCAAATTCTCAAATTATGTGTCAATCAAAAGCATGTGGAATGGATAATAAGTTGTGAGCTCACCTTGGTCCAAGAACATCATCAGTGGCTAGAAAACACATCGAAAAATTTAGCCAAATTTATTATTGATGGATTTCTCAAACCATAAAAAATTTTGACAAATGGAGACCTAATAGGGTCCAAATGAGGAAGGAGTGTATGGCGGGGCCTAAAATGGCAAAAAAATAGTAGATTCTCTGACAACTAGTCAGACCAGCCTCATTGGCTTCGAACAACTGATCCCAGTGCATCATGCAACATTCTGGCCTAAAAATTGGTGGGTGGTTTCACCAATAGGTTGGGCTTTAGCAGTGTCAGGCACATGAACAATTTTTCCAATGGTAAGGTGGCTAATTGGTTATGGCCCTATTTGATGTAAAACATGTTAAGGAAGTACCTAATTTAGCCTCTTAGGTTTTGTCATGAGTCTGAAGGGTTTTTTGGACTTTTTTGGTATTTTGCAAATTATGCACTATTCGACATGCTTCCTATCATATATTAAAGTCTTGGATCAATAACATACCAAAATTCAAAACGAGATTGGACATTGATATAATACAAATGTTTGACACTTTTTAGAACCTTAACTTTCTAATCATAACTCGAAATTAGGTGTGTTTTCAGTCTATGAACCCGTATTTAAGAGATCTATGCAATGATATATCAATCAAACCTAAAGCTCGACCATATAAAGAGTCAAACCTGAAATCCACAAACTGTCCAATTGATCAAACTTGGTTTAAAATTTAAAATTTAGATATTTACTGAGACGGGGTGTTACAGAACAAAATGACTTTTACCAATAAATATCAATGCCACAACTCGGTATATTTGGATGACATATGCGTGTTATGATACATCCCTTCAAATGAACAAAGTCAATGCATACATGCCAAACATAATGAATCCATATCGATAACAATAAAAAAAGAATGTATGAGTCCTATATCTACACCACTAATGGGAATAAGAAGCCAACTGACCATTATATGTGACATTATACCGCACTAGTGAAAAAATAACATATCATATATTGCTGCCTTTTTAGAATTTTTATACAATGTGACATACATATGCCTGCTACTTATGATTACACCATAATGAAAGGCGAAATGTGTCATGGGCATTTACCCCCTTCCTCCAACATATATACATGTAAGTATTTCCTTCATTACTTGTTCATATACAAATCACATACTACTCAACGAGGAGACATGTCTAAAGTTAACTACAGCATATACAAATTGAGAATTGTATGTTTCACATATAATGATATATATACCTTATCTAGGCCTTTTGAACATAAAATTGACAAGCAGAAAAAAATACTGGTCTATTTACCATGACTAAGGAAGGCAACAACCGAGCTGGAACTAATAGGACTGTAGAATAAAACATGACCACATCAACAAGAAAAATATATGCCCAAAGTACACTTTACAAAAACCAAATCACTATACATGTATAGGGGGTATCTTATCTCTATTTCCTAAACTAACTCCTTCTAGCCAGTCAACCTTTATGTGTGTTGGAATGGTGTTGGTCACCGTCGCTTGTGTTGTTGATGCATCATTGAATTGCGATGTGTCAATGTACATTTTTGCTTCGCCTTCACCTATTGATGTATCATTCAACTATCCTATTTTAATATCCAACTTAGATTTGGTGAAAGATATTCTGTTATATTTCAGGCAACAGTTTATTAACCTCTAATTCACCCACTAGCTCACATGCCAACCACAATCTTTCCTCATTTAGATTGAACCTTTCAATCTGGTCATGCAATGTTAATTTAAAGGTGTGAGATGTGCGGGTATAATAACATTATTAAACCTAAGGATCAGTGCTTCAGCCTTGAGATTTGCTAAAAGATCCACACAACACTCCACCATGTACTTGATTACAAATACTCCACAATTATGATCATTAATTTTTTCCAAAACACATTTGGGAACTTTGATCCACAAACTCCTAAAGTTGGTTAATGTCCAAAAACTTTCTAAAATTCCCTATCCAATACTTCATCTAACAACTTTAGTATCCACAATTAAGACTAATTAAGTACCAGTGATACCAATCATGGATGGGAATGAATATCTACAAACAACCAAAATCACATAATTTACAAATATGCACAACATTATGTTGACGACTTGCATTCAAGTACACCTGAATGATAGTGAATTGCCATCTCGTAAACATTTAGTTCCACCATAAACCTACTAAAAAACTTCCACATTTTGTGAATGTTACAATATTTTCATTTAAGGCTACCACATTTTGCTTACAATTTCACAAAAAATTAAATAAATATCCTCACACAGTAAGTAGGCAAGTTCCAATGCATTAACACATATATAGCTTAACAAATAAATTAACTCATAACAAACAAATTTACTAGTCATGCTTTATACTAAGGTGGCAAATACCACCTAGGATATTTGTTGTCACACTTACATTTTTCTAGATATGTTTTATATTCTACTGCTGGACAAATGACCTCCACATACTAATAAAAGTTGGGTTAAAACACTAATGGGCATTACTAATGAAACACACACATTGAACAATGTAAGAATGAGCTTTTATTAAAAAATATATATTAAGCTAATCAATTGGACTCAATGTTGGCAGTGAATGTCAGTCGTAATGAAGATAATCAGAATGAACTAGAATCTCACTACAAAGAAATAAATGCTTGTTATATACTTTATTGGATTAATTTCTAAACAAACTAAGAGTATAATACAAATACTAGTACCTTTCTAGAAGAGAAGCATAAAAAAAAATACTCTAGCAATTATGTGTCATTACAGTGCATATATTGGGAGCAAGAAATGGACCAACAAGATCAATCCCTATAATCTAAGGTGATTGTGAACAATGACTATTTCTCTTGTTAAAGGTTGTTCAAACTCAATTAGATTACATATATTATTAGTATAAAAATTTGTATTGTAAGGTTACCATGACCAATATGGTTAACCTACACATAAAATCATGTCAAAGTTACACTAGATTAAGATAAGTATACAAATGATGAGGTCAAACAAATGTCTCCGCTATAATATGTGTCATACTGCTAAACCAATTGTAGCAACCAATTTGTTAAGTGCATTGCCAAATGTAAGATATTTTAAGCTATCATGTGACGATGAATTTTTTAGATTACAATAATCAACTTTAACATTTGGTGGAACCTTTGTTGTTCTTTTGTCTCCAACTAAAGGTGAGAGAATGACAAGCAATGGATCTTGTACTTGTAGGTCTTCAAAATTTTCATCACCAACAATTGCATTCTCTTTTGTTTCACCCTTCCTGCCTTTATTGTCTAATGAGACAATAACATGAGTGGGTGAACCACAACATAGCAACATTCCTCTAATTGACGATTAACATTGTCAAATTGCATGGCACCTAGAATTTCATGCATACCCAAGTCCAAGTTCAGCTGTGCCACATGCCTGTGATTGACCTCATTGAAGTTAAGATACAGCTGCAAATGTACTGATTGAATGGTTTCTTCTCTTTCATCCTTTTGCTAGAACACAAGAAAAATGTTTCTCTCTATTTGAAGCCCATGATTGACGTCATTGGAGTTTAAATGCACCTACCGATATTAATGTTCAATCGGTTTCCCCTCTTTCCCCCTTTTTCCAAAACAAAATGGAAATTTTTTCTCTCTTTTTGAACATTTAATTTTGCTTCCTTTTCTTCTTCTTCTTCTTTTTCTTTTTTTTTTTCCTTTTCATTTATTTTGAATTTCAAATTTCTTTTAACCGATTCAATCAGTTTCAATGCAAACCATTAAAATAATTTAAATATCGCCTACTTCCTAATTGGTTTGTTTTTTAAATGAGAATATGTATCTTGTTTTGTAGAATTTTCCCATTTATATATATTACACTTAGTAGCAATCATTAGGATCTTCAACTTGTAAATTGTTTATTAGGTTCAATGCATGTGGATGTGCATTTAATTTATAATTTATAATCATACTTTTTCTACTAAATTGATTTGGGTTGACTTCACTTTAATACTGTAGTTTGGGGAAGTTATAATTTTGCCCTTTGCCCAAGTTTTAAGATGTTGTAATCAAAGTTTAAAATATCCAATATTTCCTCAAAATTTCTTCAAATTTTATTTTTTAAATAATCGAAATAAAATTTAGGTTCCAAATGAAAATGGATAGAATTTCCATAATATCTATTGAAATTTTTGAAATTTTGTCAGAATTTCCATGGAAATTTCCATCAAAATATTTACTTCAATTCCTTAACAATTTGGTTAAAAAAATCCATAATATCCATCGAAATTTTGAAAATTTCCATGTAAATTTCCGAAAATTTCCATGAAAATTTTGGAAATATCTATGAAATTTTTTTTATATATAAAATTCAAATGTATTATTGTTGTTTAGTAAATTATTTTACCAAATTAACTTTAGTGATAGTTTTTTTTAACACTCTAATTATTTTTTAAGTATTTAATGATATAAATAAAATAAAGTGAATTGAATTCAATAATCTTAATAAGTTTTATTCATTGATTAAATATATATATTTGCTATACATTTTCTATAAGATGAATTCATTAGAATCCCATAATCACAAGTTAATAATTGATTATATAAGAATGAAAAATAATAACATAAACTAAAAATATGGAAATATAATATTATGTAAAATTGTTACTGATAGCATTTAAATCAATAATATTAAGTAAATAAAAATAAAAAAATATATATATTATACTAAACATTAAAGATAACTATATTTAATACAAAATCCTTATGATTGACATATCAATAATTATATGAAAAATTATTAAGGAGATACATATTTTAATAATTACATTTTACATTTCATATCTCAAAATGAAAATGAGAAAGATACTAATAATTTTCAATTATCTAAGAGTTTTATGAGTATTGAGATGATATTTGTGAATTATAATAATTGTAAAATAAACAATTTATCAAATATATACTTTTTTTGTATATTTTTATCAATAATAGTTTATTTATAATCATTACTGCTTACTATAAATTATATTGATTAAGAAAAATATAATATCTATACAATATTTTTGCAACTTTTATAATCAAATTGATAATTGATTGTTTAAATAAGCTAATGCTAAAATTTCAACAAAAATTTAATTTTTTAAAATAGATTTCCATTATTTTTTTATGAATTTTTATCGATATTTAATACTTTCGATATTTCTATAGAAATTTTATATTTTGAACCTTCGATATTTCTATCGATACCGAAATTTTAAACCTTGGTTGTAACTAAGTTCCTAAAGTTTTCAATTTGCTACATTTTGGTTCATCAATTGCATTTTTAGGCAAATAGTTATTAACAGTTTCATTCTACATAATCGACATTAAAATAATCTATGGCAATTTAGGCTCTTTTAGGTTTAAAAATTTGCATTTTAATATCCTAAAATAATTTTATTGGATAGACATATAGCAAATTGAAAGAGGAGCCTAAGTTGCAATGTATTAAATTTGAAGTTAAAAATTAAAACTTCCCTAGAGTATAATAAAGTATAATTATCAATTAAACATTGATTTTATTCTGAAATATTGTTTTTTTCTTTTCTTTTTTTTGTTATCGTTCTTTTTATCAATAAGTAATCAACAACGACGCAGGGTAGTTAAAATGTAATGGTAATTGTCTTCTAAACTATCACTAATGAGCTCTAAAACCCTCTCTTTTTTTTCTCTTTTTTCTTTCTTTTTTTTCCCAATTGATTAGCATCCCACATCTTACTTGGCCCAGTTAAATAAGAATGACCATTCTCATCTCAGTTGTGTCCTTAAGAGGTTGTAAAACATGGTTGAGGATACGTTAAACCTGTTGCTTTAAACTAGCTCAAACATGCAGCTTTGGAACCTCTAACATGCTAATGCTTAAAAGCAAAATCCAGATTATGCTAACATGCTGGTAAATTTAGGAATTGTAATTTCTATGTTTCTCATACTTTACAAAAAAATGTTATAAGATGACAAATGTTCTTGTTAAGCTTATGGATTTAACATTTTGAGATATAGCCCATATTTTGATAATATATATATATATATATAGTCTTGGTTTCTGGCTAAGACATTCGATCGATCAGGTGAAAAGTACTTCTAAGAACTGTTTTTTCCCATAAATTGCGTAAGATATATATATATTCACAAATAACTTTAACAAAAATTAAGAAAACATTTAAATTTTTTCAAATAATAATAACAATTATGGGTTATGTCACAAAAATGCTTCTAGAGCATAGGTTGTGGATTTTCAGATCTTCCCTGCATTCAAGCCGCTCTTTGCAGAAAAGGGGTTAATGGCACTTTCCTACTAAGCAAATTTAAACTTTGTTATCCTTTAAATTATAGGTTTTTTGGTAATATCCTTTGGAATATATTTGTACACTATCGTTTGAAACAAATTATATTTTGTTCTATAAATTTGATCAAATTAATAAGTAAATTTTATGTAATTTAGGTGCCATTTTTTAGCCTATTTTCTTTTTCCCTTTTTTTCCTCCTTTTATTTTTATTTTTTGGTTAACTAAACACAAAGTTTTGCTGTAGAGAGGACCAAGTTCTCTCCATAAGGTAATAATCTAATTTTGAATATCATTTTGAGAGGGTTAGTTTTACACCGGTGCAGATAAATCCGTTCTATAAGCATGTTTTATGAAAGAATGCTATGCCGGTGCAAAACTAGTCCTCTTGAAATGATGTTTAACGTTAGGTTCTCACCTTATTAAGAGAATATGATTCTCTCTATAGCAAAACTAACTAAACACATATGTTAAACTAGGATGTTACCGGATAAGAGAGGTCTAACTCGAACTTGCATTATTTTAACAGCACATCACTTAATGCTTACAGATTATATACAATTATTTTGAAAAAAAAAAAAAATTCACTCAATGACATTTTAGCTAATTTGGAAATTTTATTTGGTAGATAGTTTGTAATTAAGCATAATTATAATTTGCAATTTAAAAAGTGCAAAGTGTATGATTTGTCATAGTCTAAAATATTATCAACTCGATTCACTCAATGACATTTTAGCTAATTTGGAAAATTTATTTGGTAGATAGTTTGTAATTAAGCATAATTATAATTTGCAATTTAAAAAGTGCAAAGTGTATGACTTGTCATAATCTAAAATATTATCAACTCGATCAAATAAATTAATAGTCATCTTTTATGTATTGTTAGATTAAAATTATAAATTTAGGGCAAGGTTCAAAATATGAAAATTTCTATGGAAATATCGAAAAATATCGAATATTGATAAAAATTCATAAAAAATGATAGAAATTTATTTTAAAAAATGGAATTTTTTGTTGAAATTTTAGCATAAACTTATTTAAACAATCAATTATCAAATTGATTATAAAAATTGCAAAAATATTGGATAGATATTATATTTCTCTTAATTGATTTAAATTATAGTAAGCGGTGACGATCATAAATAAACTATTATTGATAAAAATATGCAATATATATATATATATATATATATATATATTTGTTAAATTGTTTATTTTACAATTATATTATAATTCATAAATATCATCTCAATACTCATAGAAATTTTAGATAATTGAAAATTACAATTTTTTTCGTTTTCATTTTGAAATGTAAAATATGAAAAGTAATTATTAAAAGATGAATCTTCTTAATAAATTTTCATGTAATTATTAATATATCAACCATAAGGATGTTATATCTTTAATGTTTAGTATAATATATTCTATTATTTTTTTTTATTTGCTTAATGTTATTAATTTAAATGCTATCAATATCGATTCTACATAATATGATATTTCCATGTTATTATTTTTCATTCTTATATAATCAATTATTAACTTGTAATTATGGGATTCTACTGAATTCATCTTATACAAAATATATAGTAAGTTGTTAGGTCTAAAATATTGATGATTTTATGCCATATTTATAGCTTAATATTTGTTAGTTTGTGTTAATTTGTTATGGAAAGATACTTAATTATGTATTTTTCTTAATCTAGGTTAAAGAGGAAGAATTTTAAGAAAACAACCATAAACATGGATTCCTTGGGTCGAATTATGGTGGGAAGCAAGATTTGAGCTCGAACGGACTAAGCATTAAAAAGATTCCAAAAAGATACCTTGAAGATTCCATAAAGATTCTATCGGGAATTTCATGATGGAAGTGGATGTCATATGAATCATCACGATCTGAGGATTTCAAATGTCTCGTTATTTTTGGATTTCGAGGTGCGAGCAAAGAGTTATCATCATTTAAAGTTTGGAATTTATAAAAAGGAATATTCTAGTTAAATCTCCACCATTGATCAAAAGAGAGAATCAAGGCAATTTGAGGGCCAAGATAAAAACAAGTGGCAATAATTGGTTAATTTATCATTAATGAGGCACATGTCATGTCACATGCTTCATTAAGGGTAAATTAGACTAATTAACTATTTTTTTAGGAGAAATTAGATAAAAGGAAAGTAGTAGAGAGCAAATAATATACAGTTTCCTTTTTACACATGAAATTCGTCCAACCCTTTTCATGGCCTAAAAAAGGTATCTTCCAAGACTCCCACATTGAAAATAAAGAGAGAAAAAGATTCCCAAGGCCCTATATATATAGCCCCCACCACATTGAAGGAAGAGATACAAGTTTAGAGAGTTATTTAAGAGCTTTTAGGAGGCTTAAATAGAAACAAATCAAATTTTGGGAGTTTCTAAGATTCTCTTATGGGTTCTAGGGTTTTAAAGTTTTAGAGTTTTAGAAGATCAATTGGAGAGCTTGGATGAGGCAGAGAGACGTGGGCTTGCTTGGAGAAGAAGGCTACGACTTTGAGAGCTCTTGGAGGATAATTTCTTCAATAGTTTTTATTCTCTTTTCCTTTCTCTTTAATTGTGAATCTTATTATATTTAATAATTATGGATGTTGAAATTATTTTTGCCATGAACTAATTTTCATAGCTAGGGCTATGATGTATGTTGAGTTTTATTTAATTATGAAGGTTTAATTATTTTAATATATGTTGAGTTTTATTTAATTAGTAATATGTTTTGTTAATAAATCATTGGTATACTTAATGCTTTCATAGACCGGAAGGAATGAATGATTTTAATAATATTTGAGCTTGAAAAAGGATAATATTATTGATCTCCAATGATTTACATGAATCCATAATTGATTGGAAAATAGTTATGTCTCATGCCATATTATTTGCTTAATCTATGCTTGATAAATTTGCATGATTTAATTTATAGGCCGGAAGGAATAAATTAGGTTATGTGAATATTATCAATTGTGAGTGGAAACTACTTTTAATTAATTTTGTGATTAAGTGTGGCTAACAAAATTACTAGTTAATTAAATTCACATATTTAAGTAATTAAATTAGAATAGTTAGTGGTAAAATCAAATGCTCTAGTATTCATAATTATTCAATTCTCTCTCTTACTTGAAATTGATCTAATTTTAATTGATTGCTTTTGTTTAATTTAGTTTATTTAGTTTTCAATTGCCATCTTAAATTTTAGTTCAAATATTATCAAAACCTAATTATCTTTGGTACTTAATACTTAATCCCTTGGGTACGACAACCCTATTTTTCCATTTTATTACTTGAAAACGATTCGTGCACTTGCGAGTTGATTTTACACATCATAAGTATATATATATATATATATATATATATATTTAATCAATAAATAAAATTTATTAAGGCTATTCAATTCAATTCAATTTGTTTTATTTATATAATTAAATACTTAAAAAATAATTAAAATATTAAAAAAATATATCACTAAAGTTAAATTGGTAAAATAATTTACTAAACAGTAATAATATTTTTGCATTTTTTATAAAAAAATTTCATAAATATTTTCAAAATTTCCATGGAAAATTTTGAAAATTTTTATGGAAATTTTTGAAATTTCGATAGATATTATGAATTTTTTAATCAAATTATTAAGAATTTGATATAGATATTTTGACGGAAATTTCCATGAAAATTTCGATAAAATTTAAAAAATTTCAATGGATATTATGCAAATTCTATCCGTTTTCATTTGAAACTTAAATTTTCTTTTGATCCTTTAAAAATTAAAAATTTCGAGAAAATTTTGAAGAAATATTAGATATTTTAAACCTTGATTTAGGGTTCATACTATTGAAAGAAAACAAATTTTTAATTTTTTTATTTGCAGAAATTTAAGACTTACCAATCATAAATTAGGAAAAATAGTCCACTTTAAAAATTATAATTCTTTGATAGTTTTTTACTTTCAGAATTAAAAAATAATTTTTTTTTTAATTAATTGCCGGGCTTAATTTTCAGAAAAGTAAAAAAAAAAAAAAATGCAATCATTACTAGACCAACCATCGATAAATAGCTAATAATACATTAGGTTTTGTGAGTTCTATTGGCGATATAAAGTGTTAATGTTTACAGTTAAAAAAGTTAAACCAGTAAAAAGAGTAACTTAAATTCCTTATATACTTTTTAAGATCTTCATATTTATTTAATATTAGATTTTATCTGCACATCTTGACAAGTGTTATCGAGTTAAATCTTGATATTTTATTGTATTTTTAAAAAAATAAAAAAATAGCCCAAACGTTAAAATTTTGTTAGCATGGGCTTTTTAAAATTATATAAGGTTTAAAAATGTAAAACATTTTCATACTTGAAACTTTTAATGAATTTTTCACTTTAGTTTTACATTTGAAAATTGAAAAATTAAACATGAATTATATAGAAAAACTTTACATATTAATATTTAAGCTAATATAAATATATGTAATAAAATAAACACTATAACCGATAAAAATAAAAATAAACACTATGCATAATTGTTCTAATATTAAAAAATAAAATCTAAATGTCATAAAATGAAAAATATAAAAATATTGTAAATAAAAAATAATATATAATTATTTTTAAAAAATTGATTTTTTTAAAATTATTAATTAGTCGTTTGGTTTGGTTTGAATCTACTTGGAATGAAAAACCTTCCAACCTACAAACCAAACAGAGCCATTCATTTTTTTAAAATTTTAAACGGAGCAAACGGAGATGGAGAGGGAGATGACGGCCGTGGAAGGCTGGAAGCAAATGAGGCTGGGGTTTAAGCACGGTGCGAAGTCGAAAATAAAACAAAGAAATGGCACCGACCGAGGCAGGCCAAGCCCAATAAACCAGACACTTCTCCGAATCCAAATTCAACCACTACCTCCAGATTCCCATCCTCTATTCGCTCCGTCCCTCCCTCCTCTGTCGCCAGCCATTGCCATTCAAGCCAAGCTTGCTCTCTCTTTCTCTCCTCTCTGATACATATGACACACAAACACACATTGTAATTTTATAATTTTTGGAATTCTTTTTGAATGAAGATTTCAGCGATGAAGAAGGAGTGTAAACAGATGCGCCAGCCAAGAACGGGGAAGCTAATGCCGCACTTCTTGAATACATCAGCTCTGTAAGCCTTTTTTTTTTTTTTTTTTTTCCCCCATCTGACTTTTTGTTTATTATACTTTTGAATTTTTTTTTCCCTATTGAAAGAAAGAGAAAATTAGCTTTAGATAAATACTTGTCACGCATCAAACACTTGTTTATTCTCTCTCTGGAGGGAAGTTTATAGTTTGTCTTTTTGTTAGTTTAGATTGAATAGTAAGAATTCACATTTTTTAGTTTTAAGCTGGGCTAATTTTATGCAGGATATACAATCATATATGCAATTGATTTTTTCACTGCATGTTGGATTTTGAACATTGTCTGATACTGCTTCGGACCCCTATCCTAAAATTTATCTGGGTTTTTGACTCATGTATTTTAGTCCTAAGGCTAAAGTGAGGAACAAAAAAAAATAAAAAAAATAAAAAAAAATAAAAGCGGGTTTAGTCATATCCTACTAAAAGGGGATTTGAGGGCTAAGTCTGACTTAAGTTGTTTATGCTTTGATAAAGAAGGGTCATAAAATTCATTAGAGATTAGGATTTTGAAGCCTAGTGCTGCTACGCCGTGTACACACAATTAGCAATGAAATCAATTGTTGAGTTAAAATTAGTAAGTCAAAACATATTCGAGTTGAAACCTATAACCAAAAACAAAACTATTTTGAGAAGGTTTTTGACAAGAAGCCACAAATAAAGAGACGTAAATGTTTTATATATTTAAATTGTTAAACACATGTCTGAAGATTTGATTCCAATAATCCTCGAACTATATTAGCTCTTTGTATGATATATGCTTCAAAGTGAGTGATCTAGTAACACTATTTCATTATAATATATCAGTTGAGGGCAGAGGGGTGACGGAATTTAGATATGCTTGAAGAGGCTTTGAAGTTGCTCTAAGATGAATGAAAAAAATTAAATATGATATATTTTATGTATATGTTTGTGTATAATCTTAGAGAAATAAAAAAGTATGCTGGTAAAATACATTTGGCATTATAGCTTATTGGAAACCAAATGGAGTCAAGTTTAGGATGGTTTAGTTGGGTAATGCTCTGAAATTTATAATTGAGCTCAAGCTTACTTGAACTTAAACTCTGAGCTCCAACCTCCAGCTTGATCTAGGTATGTTAGAGAAGAAAGACTAAGCAAAAGCTCCAAGTAAACAACCTCATCTTGAGCCATAGCTTTTAAAAAGTGTTTGAAAACATAAAACTTGAAAACTATTAATTTATTTTATAATCTATATGATGATGCGAGTTACTTTACTATTTTTGGGTTTACAAGCCCACAAGCCAACCTAGGTAAGCTTGGGGTGACTAATTTGCTGCATGAGAAAATCTTATGCTTGACTTCCGGTCATTTGTTCAAATCCCTTAGCAGGTGGCTCTTCAGGTTTCCAACCACAGCAGTCGGGTGCTGCTCTCATAAATTTAGTTGTTCCCGGTTCTTCGGATGCATGGATTATAAATGGAATCATTATATCCACCAAATCATTGTTTCCTTAATCTCCACACCTGGTGCACTAGGGTTGGCCAGTAGTTTAGGTTACTATTTTGGCTCATGTCAGTACCCCATGTTTATTCCTGAAAGTAATGATTTATTTAGATTTCTGGTCTCAAATAATTTAATATTTGGTGGGGCATTGACATGAATCTGGGATTTATGAGAATCAGTGAAAGATGGAAAGTGGATATGGTGAATTTGATCTATTGTATTTGATTGACGCTGGTGAAGGAGAATATAGAATGAATTGGTCCTTGGACATTAACTGAGAGTATTAAATTGATGCTGCTTATTAGTATCGAAGCATAGAGAGGAATAGCTGGATGTTTGAGAAAGTATCGTGTGTTACAAACTGTTAATTTGACTGTATTGAAGGGAGTTTTGGATGGCATAGTTATGGGGAAGGTCGGAACTCCCCTATCTTATGTTATTTGTGGCAGGCAATATGGTTAGGCTGTGTCAGGGTTTTTCTCTGTACATATGCTCATGCTTATTCCTGTCGTGTTGCAATGTCAGTGATTCAAGCATCGGATAGTTTATTCTTTACTTGTCTATATTTTATGTATATTTTCCCAAAAAGCACATTTGGTACTTGTCTGTTAAAGAATTATTGTTTTCCAATTTTTTTCTCCGTTTATAGGATAGAAATTCATAAAATGTTCAATAAGGTGTATGCATCTGGATGGTCTAGACATGAATTATTCGGTTGGGTGTCTCTGTCTAGACTGGCTTTTGTTGTTGAAGACCAGTCATTACTTTAATCATGATTGTAAACATGAACTGGGTGTTGCATAATTTCTTGGAATATTTTTCTTTGTGATCTTCTCTGTTTCCTCTGTTCTTGTACAGTTATAGAAAGTTAATGTTTTAGATAAAAACATACTTCATATTCCTATTCTTATGGAATAGCAGGTTTTAGGGGTGAAAAGAAGGCAGGTTTCTATTGGTTCTGATTCTAAATCAGGAGACAATAATATGATTGTAGTGGACGTAAGCAGAGAAAGTATTTTTGATGCTTTGGACAAAGATTCAAAGTCCAACTAATGGGCAGTTATTTTTGAGTGTGGCTTGCAGCTTTATTATGTATATCATGTTGCATAATAGAACCTTACCAATTTGATCTTGTTTACAGGATTATCTTTTTCACGGGAACTCTTCCTACAGACATTTTCCATGCTCTGAAATCAACGTTACTTGCTCCATTTCAGCTGCAAAATAAACACATTTTTTCTTTACCTAAAGCTATAGCTCTTTTCCTTTTTTTTTTTTTTTGTTTTTTTTTGTTTTTTTTTGTTTTTTTTTGTTTTTTTTTGTGTTTTTTGGTGAATACCTAAACTATAACTCTTACTCAAACTTTGGTGGATTTTGTGAAAAATTAATATTGCCTTCTATGTTGTTACTTTGACATCAGAGGAGTCACTTTCTTTAACATTTGGATTGCATTATTTGATAACTTTGTGTTATATTAGTATAGTTGACACTTTGACACATTCCATCGGTTAGCATATATACATGAATAATATAGATATATGTTTGGTATTTTGACACTCATTAAACTTGTTCAATAAGAAGGGATTTATCAGGTTGGGCTGAGCTAAAATAAGGATTGGATTAGGTTTTGATTAAAATTTTTAAAATCATGGATACATGCTGCATCTTAAGGAGAAGAAAAAGAAGAGAAAAATCATAGATTTGATCTGATTTTCATAGAGGAATAAATTAAAAGCATAACTAGTACAATTGTGGGAAGAAAAACGTAGTAGTTAATTTTAACTCTTGAAACTTAGCAAGTGACCTAGTAGTTGATGGAGATAATTTTTGTCATAGATGCACATCTTGCAGCAGTGCATGAGCTTCATGGTGGTTCTACCAAGCATAAGGGAAAAACCCCGTTATTATTAATCATCTCTTGAAGTTCACTGCTTCCAAGGCAAGTTCCTATGTTTCCAAAGCTTAGAAGGAAAGACTGGATGGTATTACAGGCAACTTCTGGATTTGAAGAGACCTGTAGCTTAACAGGTTTCTCTCTCTTTCTCTCTGTCTCTATCATGTCTGTGCACATGCCTTGACTTGTGAGATTGTTGTCCAAGGAATGTTTATATATATCCTTTTCAAATGTAACTAAGGACTTCAAAATAATCTCTAAGCAGTCAAAAGATGCAAATTTAGGGAGAACCAGACATTTGGTATTCTGTGTTTATATATATATATATATATATTTTTTTTTTTTTGCAAATTTGTTTTATTTATTATTATTATTTTTGAGTGTATCATTTTAATATTGCTTTTTTGGTTGTGCCAGATTCATTTGATGATTTCTGTTTCTATTTTGATTTTTTTAGTAAATACTGGCACATATTGTATGAAATAAATCTCTCTTTGGTTTCTTGCTAGTTGACAAGTTAGCAAGTATTAAGAGTAATCAGATTGTAAGAGGTCCTTTATGCCATTCCTTATACGAACTGAAAGAAAGCGTAAATTTGAGGTACGAAGGATAACAATTACCCAAAAAATATTTTTTTAAAATACTAGAGATATGTGACAAAAAACATAAAACAAAATTTAGGGAGGCATGTGGCCTTTGTCCTTACACTAGCTCGGCTAGTGTAGGTAATGTCCCTATATATATTTTAGCCATCTCTTACGAGGACATTCTGATGGATTGTGGTGTAAACTCGTGTCATGCAACATGATGCGGGATATTTTCAAAATGTTGTGGGACATTTCTTCTTCCCCGCAACATGTTTTAATTTTAGCATAACTACAATTGACTCAAATAAAACAAGAGAATGCTAAGTGTCTCTCATTATTTTATACATTGAATTGTTATATATTATTGGACTCACTTTGTGAAAGCTACAACTTTGGGTATTAACGGTGATTCAACATCCATTTCAAAATTCTGTCTTTCACACTGTTAAGAAGTCTCTATTACTTTCATTACTTAAAGCCTATGACAAACAAGAACTATAATAACTTGAAGCTGGAGGGATGGGAACATCTACTAAACCTTCAATCATAAGTAGAACCATCTTTATTGTTGGACGCATTGATGGCTCATCCTGGATACACCAAAGTCCCGTTTTGATCATCCTTTCAAATTCGTTCATCTCTATCTCTTCATCACCTAACATCTTACCCCACTCACCTCTCTCAAAACAACGATAGACCAATTCATCTAGTACAGCTTCTTCTTCTGGCAGATTCCAATCAACACCCTTTCTGCAAAATATTATTTCAAAGAATACAATTCCAAAGCTGTAAACATCTGCTTTTACCGTAATTGGCAGTTTTCGATGCCATTCTGGTGCAACATAGCCTCTAGTCCCTCTGATGCCAGTAAAGGTTCTGGTCTGGTCTTGGTGCAGCAGCTTTGCCAATCCAAAATCAGATATCTTTGCACAACCATTCTCATCCATGAGTATATTTTGAGGCTTTATATCACAATGGATGATTTGGTCCATACACTCTTCGTGAAGATAAAGAATTCCTCTTGCTATGTGGCAAGCAATTTGCATCCTTTTATCCCATGGAGGTGGGGTTTTAGGTGTAAAGAGTACATCTGCAAGTGATCCATTGCTCATGTACTCATAGACCAAAAGTCTATTTGGTCCATCGTGGCAAAATCCAATCAAACGAACTAGGTTCCTATGATGGGTTTTTCCTATAACTTTCATTTCTGTTTGGAACTCTATTTCACCATCATGCAACACTTTCTCAAGCCTCTTGACAGCTACAACATTTTCGACATTATTCAAAATTACTCCTTTGTAGACCGTGCCAAACGCTCCTCTACCAATTTCTTCCTTGAAACCTTCTGTCATTCTCTCTAGTTCTTGATAGCTATAAGATCTTGGACCAAGATCCCCATTCCATTCGACATTGCCTTTGGGTGTAATCATTTCATATGCCCATATATAACTCTTGCGCAACACGATTATGGAAATAACTAACATTATTAGTCCAAAAGCGGCAAGAGAAACTCCGATAATTAGGATGTCTACCCGGAGCATTTTTTTCTCTTCTTTGGGTACAAATCCATCGCTTCTGTTGTATCTACTCGTAGCCACTTTGATGAGCACGATTGCTTTATCTCCTGGAGATCTTCCGTATTGCAAAGGAAGCTTCTGCTTTTTACAACTACCATCTGGATCGTAAATTGCTGTTTCACAATTACAATCCTCCAAACAAGCTTGTGCGCAATCCTTTTTCGATAGTAACGTTAGAGTTGAATAGGGGGATTCTTGCCATGTTGTATCCTGTTGCTCTTGGATGACGTATGTGAAACTCCCGTTGTTTCCACAGCCATCTGCACTAAAGCTCTTTTCACAGCCACCAGTCCAGTTGCCCTTGTTCAAGAATTTGTATCCAGGAATACATGTGCAATTAGCTGATCCAACATTTGAATGACAGAAAGCATTAACTCCGCAAAGACCCTTAGGATCGCATGTATTGTTTGAAGAAACCCATTCAATCGACCAGCTGTCACGGTTGTGTGAATAAACACGGAATATCCCATCTGCGTCAATTCTCAGAAGACAGATTTCTTCTTTTGGCGAAGTTTCTCCCTCTGTTATATTCTTAATGTTGAAACCTGTATGATCGAGCATGTAGATATGACAACCAACACCCAAATTTAGTGTAACACCCGGCCCTTTCCCACCTGTCCAAGATGTATAATAAGAATATGGAGCAGTGTCTGGAGTATTTATTGGATACTGCACAAGATTACCATCTTTTTGCATCTTGAGACGAAAGATTCCTGTTGAGTGATCAGTTTCAGAAACACTGGAAACCAACTGTTGATCTTCTAGAAGACGTTGGGTTGGCAAAAGGGTATCTGTTGGATGATCAAAACTCTGCCATATTACTCTCCCACTGGAATTGTAGAGCACAAAGTTGCCAGAATCCAACATGGAAGCAGAAGAAGCTGACTGAAGAGGGTGTCCTATGTTGAAATCCTGGCTTTCTATTGATGATTGCAAGACAAGCTTGCCGTCATTTGTGAAAAGCAAGGTAGAGTTGTCGGAAACTGGTTGGCCGTCTCTGTTTGCTGTCCAGACAACAGTCTTTTGGGGAATCCCGGCAAGAAATATCCCCACAGTATAGCCTTTACCTTGCTTGTAGAATCCAAAGGCATAGAGACCGGAATTTGATGACCAGGTAGAGTTGGTTATGGGCTCTAGAGAAGAGCCTGGGATTATAGTAGACTCTCTTTGTTGAGCTGCAACACTAATGAATACAGAGGCAAGGAGAAAGAGCATGACAGAAGCCATTACCAGTGGAATATCTTTCATCCAACTTTAACCTTTATTAAGTTCTGGCTGTTTTAGGAAAAGTTGGTACTACATGTATGTATATTTAGGTAAACTGCAAATTAAAATGAAAATAGAAAAATAATTCATCTTAAAAAGTACTCATTTCAGCAAAGTTATGCAAATGAAATGACAATTACCTTCCAGAGGAGAGAGTAAAAGACGTGTGAAACTGCGGAATAATTCAATTGCCAATTCTACTAAAAGAAAGTCCAATGGTGTTAATTTACCAATATGCAAACGAAGTCAAATTTCATAAACGAAGTCAAAATATTGACGAAGTTACCGCGAATGCATTAATATATTTGATGCCTTGTTTGCTTTACCAACTAAACAAAAGCATATGGAGGACTTTTAATTATTTTGATCATTCAATGCAATCTTCACGACCATAGATTCAACTGTGTGTTAACTACTTACAGCACAGCTTGACAGTGACTCGCTTTATAATATTTTTCTTCCTATGTTCAAGTCTAGATCAATAACTCTACACTTCATAATATGCAAGATTGAATTCATTGTATATGAGGAAAGCAAAGGTCTTCAGTTCTCATTATATTTATAAAAATAAAAAATAAAAAAAAATAAAAATATTGAGGGAATTCCTTTTTTATTAAATCAGAGATGTTATTTGTTGAGTGTTAAAAAGCTGTCATATTCTTTCTAGGTTGAGATTTGAAAGTACCTTTCGGGTCTTTTTTTTTTTTTTTTTTTTTGCTTTTTTGGCCCCCTCAATTATTTACGATAATTCCCTAAAAGTTATAGATTTCAGCTAGCTTATGCAAATGAAATAGCAATAACCTTCCACAAGTGAGAGTAAAAGACGTGTAAACCGTAGAATAGATTAAATGCCAATTTTACTAAGAAAGTCCGATAATGTTAATTTTCCAAAGCGCAAACGAAGCCAATTATCATAAAAGCAGCCTATCGCAAAATATTGAAGTAGCACTCTCAGGATGCATTAATGCATTTGATGCCTTGTCTGCTTGACCAAGTAAACAAAAGTAGATGGAAGACTTAATTATTTTGATTATCCAATTCAATCTTCGGGACAGCATATCCACTTGCATACTTACTACTTACAAGACAGTTTGATAATGACTCGCTTTGTGATATTTTTCTTCCTTTGTCAATGTCTAGACCAATAATTCTACTTTTCACAGTTTGCATATAGCATTTATCTATATGAGGAGAGCTAAGGTCTTCAGTTCTCATTATATTTATTTAAAATTTTTTTGGGGGATTTTTTATTTTATTAAATTGGAGATGCTTTTTTGTTAAGTATTAAAAAAAATTAATCATTTTTTTAGATTGAGATTTAAAACAAAATGCTTTTGTAATTTTTCTTAATTATTTACAATAATTTTTCTTTTTAAAATATTACGAATCCAAGACCGTTTATATGAATCCAATAAAACAAATAAATAGGTGTATATATAAGTGGTCTCTCAACTATATTGTGAATTTGTGACTCCTATTTTGGTTTTAACAATCATATCCTCCAACTCATCCAAACACTCCACCACCATTAGTCCTTTTTTAATCTTTGGTTAAAAAACTTTAATAGATTTAACACATTTATGTCATGAGACACCAAAATATTAGAGTCCTTTTTTAATTTTTTGTTAAAAAACTTTAATAGATTCAACACATTTATGTGATGAGACACCAAATATTAGCTAATTTGTGGAATTTATTATTATTATTATTATTATTTTGGTCTTTATACTTCTATTCCTTATAAAGAATAATGATTGCAGAAAAAATAATAATTTGACCTTTAATTAGTCTAAACTGAAAATTTTCGCCCCTTTAATGGGTGAACAAAGACAACATTGCCCCTTATTTTGGTGTCATGCAATTGGCATGTGCTGAATCTGATGAAAATTTTAGAAAGGATTAAGAACGCATTGTTTCGCTGAGTTTGATGATATGATTGCCAAAAAAGAAAAGTCTGGGACCAAAGTGCGAATTTGGATATAATTTAGAGATCAAAATGCAAATTGCAAAATGAATATGCAAGATAGTTTAGCGACTATTGTTGTAAATATCTGCTATAGAAAATACCTTAAGTTTTTCCGTTAAAAAAATAAACATTGTTTAGTAACAACTATGATAGTTTGACCGTTGAAAGCATATTTTTTGCCAAAAATAAAAAACAAAAACACAATATGTCCAATCATAAGAAGTTAGTAATAAATTAATAATATCTTCAACTAGAAGTTATTTGTATGATTGCTTTTTTATTCACCACCGTGGGAAATCCGTCATTTCCTCATCTCGCGTCATAAACAATCTCCACAAGTATATCTTTTCAGTGGTTCGCAATAATGATGTACCTTATGATCTCACCCTGAATGGACATTAAGCGACTTTTTCCTCACAGGAAAATAACTACACCACCAATGAGTATGAAAGCTCAAAAATCTTAAAATTAACAAGTAGAATTTATCATAAATGATAATAATTATAATTTGTCCACATTTAACTCATTTTTTGTTCTTGTTCATCTCCCTCCATTTTCCTTCACATTTGGCCAACTATATAGTCAAGCCTACCTTATTGTTTTGTTCCTCTATCTCACTCTCAATCTTCATCACATCCAAACATAAACCAGTAATTACTGATCAGTTGGGAAAATCTAAGGGTCCTTGGCAATTTTTTATAGGATTTGGGATTAATGGCAATAAAGAAATAGGCAAGAACAATAAAAGCATACACAAAACACAAACAGAAAAATAATAGGAGATGAGAGTTTTTTAACATGGTTTGGAGATCAACATGATCCCTAAGTCTACGGATAGAATCCGCTCAAATTCCACTATCAACCGGAGGTTTTTACAATGATGAAGACAAACACTTTCCTTTCTCTCTTTTGTTGCCCCTATCTCTCTCAAACTAAGAGATACATAATATGAAAATAAGGTATGAATAAAATCCAATAAAATAGGACAAATGAGACAATAAACAAAAAACCAATATAAAGTACACCACAACATCATGGCCCCTATATGAATGGCTACCATGCCACTATCTTGGTGCCATGACTTCCATCCCATGGCCTTTTTGGTCACCACCACACTGATGTTGTTGTTCTGTAGCTTTTTCACTCTTTTCTATCTTCTTTTCAGGCCTTCACCCCTCCAATATTCTTCCACTTGAACACTGAAAACAAACCTCCTACTTCAGTGACTAGTGAATGTGATGTGGTCATTTACTATCCTCGACCTCAAAGACCAAATAAAGCTGCACAGAGCTTTAGTTCTCTGTTGTATTGGTTTGGTCAACATATCAAAGGGATTCTTACTTCCTTATATCCTCACAAGAATCAACACCCTATCTTCTAGAAATTCTCTGATGAAGTGACATCAGACATCTATATGCTTAGTCCTTGCATGATATGCTGTGCTCTTAGCCAAATGTGTTGCACTCTAACTATCACTATACAAAGCATACTTCTCCTAATAAAATCCCAACTCCAGCAACAAACCCTACAACTAAATCATCTCTTTGCTAGCTTCTATCATTGCCACATACTTTACTTTAGTAGACTAAAAAACCCAACTAATGGGCCTTTTTCAAGTCATATAAGCTTCTTTTTTTTTTTTTTTTTTTTTCTCTTTTTTTAACCTGCACACCATATTCTCTTTGCCTTTCACTGTAAACCCTTCTTTAGGTACATTTATATCTCTTCCTCTAAATCACTGTGGAAGAAAATTGTCTTCACATCTAATTGCTCTATATCTAAGTCCTTGTTTGCTACAATACTCAAAGTTGACCTAATAGTAACCAATTTCACCATTGGAGAAAAAATATTTGTGTGGTCTATCCCATGCTTCTACTGAAAGTCGAACTATCATGTTCCTTCTTCACTTGGTATACCTATTTGTTATGCAAGCCTTTCTTTTCTTCTGGTAGCTTGGCTAATTGTTAAGTCTAGTTATGTATTAGAGACTACATCTTTTCTTTTATCGCAAGCTCCCATTGCTTGCATCACTCATCCTATAGGCCCCATCATAGTAGTTCACTTCTACCAGTCAATAGCAAATAATTCAAATACTTCCTGTTTGGTGCACATGGTTGATAAAGCTCCGAAGTAGAACCGATTCCTATGGTAACTCTACCTCTTATGCAGTGGTTTCCTCGACTTATGCAATCATTTCATCAACATGTGCATCCTCAGCTTGAGGAGTCTGACCTTTATATTATGATCATCCCAAAACTTGTACCCAAAATCATCACCACCATAGCAATAAATGTACACCTTTATAATTTAGCATCTAACATACTCCTAGCTTAATCATTAACATGCAAATATGACACATTCAAATGATTGCATAAGAGAAAGATTCACATTTTTACCATTCCATATCTCCTCTGGCATTCTATGTTACAATGGTGTTGATGGTCTTTCATTGATCAAGTAGGTTGCTATGTTGATTACCTTAGCCTAGAACTTCTTTGGTAGACTTGCAATTACCTGCATGCTTCTGTTCTTTCAATCGATGTCTTGTTCATCCATTCTGCTATACTGTTTTGCTATGTTGCTCCACAATATAAAGCAATAAAAATTGATTGCAAACACTTCTTAACCAATATATCCAATTCAAGCCAAAAGAAGGTAAACATATAACTTTCCACTTCCTAATTTTACACATTAAATGTAAGCTTCCAATGCAATTGAATTGTATTCAATACCATGAAACACTTGATGTTGCAATTCCAATTGAACTCCTTGCATTAGATGATCTTCAAGCTTGTAGATGAAAGCTCCCAACTTATGGTGAAAGTTAAAGATTTGGACAATTGAAATAAGGTTAGGATTTGAGTGTTCTAATGTGAGATTGGTAATTTGAATAAAGAGTTTGTGTTTGGTATATATAAGTTGAAATTTGGAAGTTTTTAAAGGTGAAATTAGAGAGGAAAAGGGTGTAAAGATGGGATTTAGAAATTTCTAAGGGAAAATAGGAGGGTGGGACTTGCATATTTAAGTCTTTAATTATCCAAATATTGTTCTTGCATTGATGTGAACATTCCCTTCATAATCTATATTTTGAGGCTCACTTATTCCTAAGCCAAAATGCATTCATCGAAGAGTGACTTCCATCGATATTATATGTTATACAACACATCAAAATTAGTATTGACTGTAGACACCTTCAAGCTTGGTTAAATATGGAAATATCTGGTTCATACTGATGAGAATCCGTCCGTGCTCGCACAACCGACAACCCGCTCAGGTGCTGACCCGATACGGATGAAGACCAGGCTGATCATTAGAGCTCAAGATTAGATATTTAAGGACAACCTGGCTGATTTTATACAGGGACTAATTATTTCTCAAAAGGACTTGTCAATATCTAAACATACAAAGCCTGTTTAATCATTCAAGTGGTGGAAGCCATTACGTATCCGGATAGCTGTTTTAGTTCAAATATGGACTCCAGGCAGTAACAAATGAATCAAACACTTCTTGGATTCAATGGATATCATCAAGAGGCCATGGAATCATGTCAAGGTATATTCAAAAGCATCTAAAACCAGCTTGTATAGACAACATCTCAATTTGGCCGAAAATGTGTTGTTCAGCCGCTGACTTTGACTTTTCTTTTTGTTCAAGCAAGTTTGATTTATTCCAACCAAGGGGTAACATGTGGGAATCATTATTAATTATATTTTGCATCCTACATGGCTTATGAGAGTTGATTTGAAGCCTTTACAAGATGGAAACTGGTCAAAGATATCTTAGTAGTCAAATTAATCAACTATTTTCTAATTTGATTTTGACTTTTTATTTTAGGAAATTAGTCTTTTATTTGGTTTCTATTTGTTTATCTGCTGGAAAAATCAACTTAGAAAAGTTATTATTTTATTATTTCAGTTGTAAATTAATTAATTTCTAATTCAAAATAAAGAAATTAATTTATACAAATTAGATTAGGAAAGTATGTGAAATTAGGCAATTTTCTAATTTGTTTCTATGTTGGCCAAAATTTTCTAATGCTTTTAGGGTTTTATTTTGTTTATTCAAAGCCTATTTAAAGGCTAATTTTCAATGAGAAATCAACCTTTAATAATATTCAGAAATTACTTTGTGAGATAGAATTTCTTTGTTCTTCTTGAATACCTAAAACACCATTAGAGAGTGAATGTTTTAATTTTGACTTATCAATAGGAAATCCATCAACTATTGTGGCTTCTTCATTATACCAAGGTTTCCAATTATAGGTTGGTTAGGGTTAAGGTTTTTTTCATAAGAACTTGAACTTAATTGAGATCTGGGCTAATATAATACGGGTTTAGACGCGAGTCGACCTAAGTTCGTATAATTTGGTATCAGAGCCAAGATTTTGTTCATGTTTGATCTATCTTATTTGTTTTATTTTGTTTTGTGTTAATCTAAAATTTTAGCATTAGGTTAAGATTGTTTTTAGTTCATACATGTCCTGCATCTTAAAAAAAAAATATATATATATATATATATATATATTATTCCTAGTTAAATGTGGTTTCCAAGTTTTATCGTAATTTTTGTTTCTTAACTTGTTGGTTGTTTTTCATTATTGTTCTTGGTAATTTAGTTTATTGTTGATTTTTCTTTGTTGTTTTTGATCTTAAATATTTGCGATATTAAAAAAAAAAAAAAAAAGAGTGGAATTGCTGCATCATATATAAATTTACAAAAAAATTGCAAATTTGTATTTTTGTTGTTGGAGGCCACAGGATGGTGAATTTTTGTTGTTGGAATTTTGATTTGGTTGTTAATTCTTACTACTGCAATTGAGTTGATATTCTATGAGTGACCAAAAAAAAAAAGGCTGAGTATTAAAAAAAAAATATGGGGCCGGTTTTGTTTGGAATTTGTTTGCTGGAAATTTCTTTGAACTGCTGAGTTGTTGATTATTTATTCAATATTTGGAGCTGCTGGAAATTTAATTTTGCTGCTGTATACTTGAATTTTGAGTGCTAAAATTATTTGGATTAAAATTAGTTAAAGGATTTGATACAAAAACTTGAATTATAAAGAAGAACAACCAACAATTATCTATATTTTTATTCAATTTGATTCTTTTCGTGTTTGAATTCTTATCTTTTAATTTTATTCTTGAACTCTTAATTTCTTACCATCTGGTCTAGTTCTTATTGATTCCAAAATTTTCTTTGTTAAATTGCCTTATTTTTGCCTAGAAAAGCCGAGAAATAGGTGTTTAAATTTCATTTGGTATTGCTTCCTTTTTGCTACTGTTTTGTTGATAAGTTTAATTAAACATACTTGTAATCTAATTTCTATTCTGTGGATATTTTAATTAGAACTTGGAGTTAATTCCTTGAGTGGAAAAAAACAAGAGAGTGTGAGCTTAAAAGAGGATAAAATCCGAAACTAGTGTGCAAATACGAGTGTCAAAAACTTGATTGAGTGAAACACATGAGCTAGTGAACTTGGTGAGGAATTATTTTTATTTTTGCCATATATTTACTAACATAGCTGATTCAAGAGTGAGAAGACGAGATGTACCATTAAGGATTAATGAGGAAGAATCCGTATGATTCAAAAGTGATTCCCGAGCTATAGGGAGTGGAGATGAGCACAAGGACATGAGGGCAGTCTTAGAGCAATTACAGGAGATGAATGCTCGATTTGATCACATAGATCAATGGATGGACAGATTAGGAACATCACAATGAAGGCTGAATACAAGGTTTGATGCTCATGGAAGCCGAGGTCGAGGTCGAGGAAGCCGAGGGTGACTTAGAGAAGAATTCGGGAAAGGCCATTTTGGAGATGACTTGGATGAGGGGTTTGATGAAATTTTTGAACCTCAATGATGGCCAATCCATGGGAGATTAGCAAGGAATAAGGATGATGATCTTGGACATATTAAGGTTAGCATACCACATTTCATGGGAAAAAGTGACCCGGAGGCTTACTTTTAATGGGAGGAGCATATGGAGATGATCTTTGACTGCCACAAAGGCTAAGAAAGTTAAATTGGTAGCAATGGAATTTGAAAATTATGCACTCCAATAGTGGACTAATGAACAAAGTACCCGAAGAAGAGTAGGAGATGAATTGATTACTACTTGGTGACAAATGAAAAGAGCCATGAGAAAGCGATTTGTGCCTACTCATTACCATAAGTTGCTGCATCAAAGGTTACAATCATTATCACAAGGTAGCAGGTCCATGGAAGATTACTACAAAGAGATGGAGATTCTCATGATGAGATTGAATATGAATGAAGATAAAAAAGCAACCATGGCAAGATTTCTAAGTGGATTGAATCATGAGATGGCCAATCAATTGGAATTACAACAATACGTGGAATTGGAAAAGATGTTGCATGTGGCTATCAAACTTGAGAATTAATTCAAGAGGAGGGGAACAAGTACATGGTTTGGAGGAGTTTCAAACAGTGGGAGATCAAATACAAGTGCCTTGGAGAAGAAAGCACCACATGGCCCAAAAGGGAGTCCAAAACCGAATCTGTATAAGCACACAAAAGTGAAGGTAAATATGATCCTAAACCATTTAAAACTCGTGAAATTGTGTGTTTTAAGTGTCAAGGATGAGGACACATTGCTAGCCAATACTCAAATAGGAGAATTATGGTGTTGAAAGGTAATGGCAAATTAGAATCCGAAAGTGAAGAAAGTGATGCTGAAACTGAAATTGATGGTGGAGAAGTAGGAGATGAACAACATGATGAATCAGAAACACTCAAAGCATCTAGGGCTAATTTGAGTTTGGTAGCAAGGAGGGTTCTAACCGTATATAAAGATGAGGATCAAATTCAAAGAGAGAATATCTTCCACACTCGATGTGAAATTCAAGGTAACATTTGTAGTATGATAGTTATAATAGAAGTTGTGCAAATGTAATTAGTAATTTGGTAGTTGATAAATTGGGGTTAGCAACCATTAAACATCCAGAACCATATAGATTACAATGGCTTAATGATAGTGGTGAGATGAAAGTAAATAAACAAGCCAAAGTAAAATTCAGCATTGATAAGTATGTGGATGTTGTATTGTGTGATGTTGTTCCTATGCATGCAGGTCATATTTTATTGGGTAGACCATAACAATTTGATAAGGATGCCATACATTATGGAAGAGAGAATTCCATTGTTTTTAAGTTTAAAGGGAAAAAGGTTAAGCTGGAGCCATTAAATCTAAAAGAATTATTTAGAGATCAACTTCAAATGTAACAAAGGAGGGAGGCCGAAGAGCTTAAAAAAAAGGCTAGTATGGCACCCACGGCTTCAAAAACAATTCAAGGGAACAAGGCCATGCAAGAAAAACCAAGTGTCCTAAACTCAATAGTGAGGGGAAAAATAATGATAAAGCCGAGAGTGAGAAGAAACTTGAAAAAGCCGAGAGTGAGAGAAAACAAATGGAACTCGTGAGTGTGAAAGAAAAAAAGAGGAAAGAAAAGAAAAAGAAATTTTTTTATCTTGGCTTAGGTGACCTTAAAAAGGCAATTGTGAATAATAAACCTGTGCTAGTTATGATTTACAAAGATCCTTATTTAAAGATGTTTTTTTTTTTTTTGTATAGAACTTTATTTGCATTGTTGAGAGCTTTACTTAGTGGAAATTTGAAAATTTCGGAGAGATTATTTGTTAACTTTAAAAAGTTTGATTTTTGTAAAGATAAATTGGTATTTCTAGGATTTTTTGTTAGAGTGTTTGACCCAGGAGATTTTGTTTGGTTGCACTTAAGAAAGGAGAGGTTTAAGTACAAGCTTATGCCACGTGGAGATAGATCCTTTCAAGTTTTGGAACGGATGAAAATGCTTACAAACCTGATTTACTAGATGAGTATAATGTTAGTGCTACATTTCATTTTGCTGACTTATTTCCTTTTGGTGTTAGTGATGATTTTGATTTGAGGGCAAATCCTTCTCAAGAAAAGGGGAATGATGAGAATCCATCCATGCCTGCACAACCGACAACCTGTTGGGGTGCTAACCCGATACGGATAAAGACCGGGCCAATCACTAGAACTCAAGACAAGATATTTAAGGACAACCTGGCTGATTTTATACAGGGAATAATTAATTCTCAAAAGGACTTGTCAATCCCCAAAGATACAAAGCTTGTTTTAAGCATCCAAATGGTGGAAGCTATTACAAATCCGAATAGCTGTTTTTATGCAAATATGGACTCCAAGCAGCAACGAATGGATCCAACACTTCTTGGATTCAATGGATATCATCAAGAGGCCATGGAATCATGTCAAGGTAGATTCAAAAGCATCTAAAATCAGCTTGTACAGACAACATCTCAATTTGGCCAAAAATGTGATGTTTAGCCGATGACTTTGACTTTTCTTTTTGTTCAGGAAAGTTTGATTTATTCAAATCAAGGGAAAATGTGTGGGAATCATTATAAATCATATTTAGCATCTTACATGGTTTATGAGAGTTGATTTGAAGCATTTACAAGATGAAAATTGGTCAAAGATATCTTAGTGGTCAAATTAGTCAACTAGTTTCCAAATTTGATTTTGACTTTTTGTTTTAGGAAATTAGTCTTTCACTTGATTTCTATTTATTTATTTGCTGGAAAAATCAACTTAGAAAAGTTATTATTTTATTATTTCAGTTGTAAATTAGTTAATTCCTAATTCAAAATAAAGAAATTAGTTAATGCAAATTAGATTAGAAAAGGATGTGAAATTAGGCAATTTCCTAATTTGATTCGATGTTGGCCAAAATTTCCTAATCCTTTTAAGGTATTATTTTGTTCATTAAAAGCCTATTTAATGGCTTATTTTCAATGAGAAATCAACCTTTAAGAATATTCAGAAATTATTTTGTGAGGTAGAATTTTCTTTATTCTTCTTGAACATCTAAACACCATTAGAGAATGAGTGTTTTAGTTTTGACTTATCAATAGGAAATCCATCAACTATTGTGGCGTCTTCGTTATACCAAGGTTTCTAATCACAGATTGGTTAGGGGTTAAGGTTTTTTCATAAGAATTTGAACTTAATTGAGATCTGGGCTAATACAATACTGGTTTAGGTGCAAGTTGGCCTAGGTTTGTATCACATACACTCAACTTTAGTTGGCTTCAGTTCATAGGCTTGATGGGTTCAAATAAAGAGTGCTAAAGGTGCAAGAAGAGGTGATAGCCACATTGGGTCTTCATAGACGTGATTTTTCTTATCTAATGGTAGCAAAACAATGGTGATGTTAAAAGGTTGATATGCCCTAACATTTTTTATTTTTTTTTTATGCGTCTTCACTATGCAAGTGTTGAGTCTTTTCCTTTTTTGAAGAGTCATCATCAAATAACTCCCATTACACCTTTTTTTATTTTTGCTCCTCATAGTGGTGGATGTCACCAGATGCTCCCAATTCTTCAAAGGAATCCAAATTAAGGACATCATTTCTTGGCTTTAGTTGAGAGCTTTAAAGGCGCCTCCATCCTTGACATTTCCATCCAAAATTCATCTATGGACTAGTAGTTGGTGAAGTGCATCCATAATTAGGCACAAAGAGCTTAAAGATCCAAAGAATTGTCTGCATGCTAAGGTTAAGTGTCATATCATTGTACAACTACAATCAAACTCGGTCATGTCTTCTAACAATCAATATGCCTCATCGACAACTTGTAGAAATTGGTGGTACCATTTCCTTTTTGACCCACATTCTTGTTGTGTTGCATAATCTATTGAGAAAGTTTTATATTAACACACTTTTAGAAAACCATGATAAGGGAATTGAATCACCAACTTCTTGTATCTCCGTCATGCACTATGAAATGGCTTAAAGTGTTTTTAAGTAAAATTTAAGAGACTTGTTGATGCGACATTTCTGAGTACCTCACAAAACAAACAATCATGACAAAAGTAAAAGTAAAGTAACAATCTAAAGGAAATAAAAGCCTAAATTTAAATTGAGTTACTTTCTCATGATATTAGCAAAAATCTAAAAAGAGTAAATCTCCGACAACAACATCAAAAATTTGATTGCACTACACTTGGACATGCGAAATTGTACTAGAAGTGCATAGTTCAATTAATATTCAAAATATAGTTCAATTAGGTATAAATTAAAGCCCTAGAATAGAAATCTAACCAAACATAATTCATATTTATAAACATGTTTTCCAACAATTCATATTTTTGTCAAAAATAAAAATACAAAAAGAGACAAAAAATAAAGATTGAAGGAAGGAGAAGAGAAAACTAATGTGGAGAATGGATCATCAAACTTCCATCTCAAAAAATCCCTCAGATCCCTTGGAGAAATCTTTCAAAAATTGTGAGCTCCAAAGCCTTTTTCTCTTAGTCTCTAAGTGTTTCTCCCTTTAGCCTCCCGTAAAGAAGTATTATGTGTGTTTTTACCCTATATAGTCTAATTGTAGCATTTATTCTCAAATATATGGAAAAACCCTACTAAATTGAGCTAATGCAACACTCTAATCATGATCTCAGGACTAGCATCAAATAAGACATCACTCATCCTTTGGTGTGCTCACCTTTGAAATGGCAGGCTCACCCATGAAGTTTCAAATTTTTATCAAGCAAACCAAGCATTGGCATGTTGTTGCACCACATTGGGGCATGCACATGCCACTAGCTCGGCCCCCATGTGTGGCCATGGCTGCACGTGGCATGCTAACACGCTAACTATTGCATAGGCATGATAGAGTCTCTAATATGTGTATGCATATAAGGCTCAAGTGGTGTGAAGCTTGGTCATGGCAAGGTTTGATGGATATATAGATGGCTTGTGGCTCATTTTCTAGCCGTGCTTGAGCATTGTTAACCATGATGGTGCCTTAAAATTACCTATTGCTTGGCTTGTGTGGGCATTTGGTGCTTTTAAAAGGCACAAATGGGTGCTTGCTTCGGCTTGCCTCAAGCATCTCATGGTTCTTCTTGATTCCAAAATGTGGGGCTTCAATGATAGTGTTTCAAAATTTCCAAATTCTTGGAAAATTCATCCTATTGTCCACTTTGAAGCTTCACTTTCAAAAATAAAAAATTCATCAAACAACAAGAAAAATTGAGTTTTCCATAAATAATCAATCTTAAAGGTACTAGATAAGTGAGTATAATTCCCAATATTCCAATGAATATCTCTTTTCTCTGTTGAGTCATCATGCAATTTAATTAGCTCCCTTTAATATTTTTTGTGAGTTTAAACATTCCATGAAGAACATATGGATAGATTGAGCAATAGATTTTATTAATATCTTTTTACCATCCAATCTTTCCACTTTTGTAACTTCCTCCATACTCTAGTCTGAATAGCAATAAATTAATCTAATTTATTCTTACCAATCAAAACCAAAAAGGCTAAACATTTCTCATGACTAGATTTGCTACTCAAATTGAATCATTGTTTAATTTCATTCTAACAATAGATTTCTGAAAATTTATTTTTTGAGTCAAAGCTTTTTCATATAACTTTAAAATCATCGAAATGATTTGGCACTCTTGTACATTTGCTTGACAAGCAAAATATTATCATCAGCAAAAAAATAAACGACAAATATTGTGGCTTGTAGTAACAACCCCTGAATGCCATGCAAAGCACGTTTCTTCTTAGATTTCCATAAAAAAAAATTGATAAACCCTTAGCACATTCAAGAAAAAAGCACAAGGAAAGATGGCCCCCAACCTTAAGCCTCTTTCTGAACTTATTTTACTATAAGATTTTCTATTAATAATAACTGAATAAGTCATAAATGATATGCATCTCATAATCATGGATCAAACCCTTATTGAAACCCAGAACAACCTCATTTTTAATTAAGACCAACACGAAGAATTTCAAGTGTCCTTGTCTAGTGAAGGGTATAGAGTATCTAATTGATTCCTTTCTAAAGTGAGGATAACCTAAAAAAATTCTACAAATAAAATACACTTCAAAAACAATATCAACGTAGTAATACAATCTCCAGTTGACTATTCATTGATTAACATCCGCCACAATATGCATAACAAAACACAATGGTAATACTACTAGTAACCAAATATTTACTATAAATGTAATCAATGTATATTAGAACAATCTACGAGATTTTAAATCATTATAAGCATAGTGAATAATACAAATGAGATAAAAGACATAAGACTAATACAAGATGCTATTGATGTGGATCACTACAAAACATATGATGTGCAAGTGGGAGTTGCCAGCTAACACTTAAGACCTAGATGAACATATTTAAAACACTAAAACTTAAGATAAGGATATCTTATTGAGTGGATTATTTAATATGTGAAAATATTTATTTGTCCTTGAAAGTTTTTCATCTCAAAGCTTACACTTTCACTTTTCGAAAGTTTCCTCAATTTGATGGCCACTTTTCCTCCTTCGCAAGGTCGCTCGAAGTATAGTACATGTGCCTAATATGTAAGAAGATATTTTTTAGATTTCAAAAATTAAACCAAAGATATTGGTGCAAATCAAATGTTCTAAAATAAATGTTTCAACTTTGAGATTATTGAAATTAGACACCGAATGATCCTCCAACTATAATATGAACCCTTAGGACTTGGTATCCAAAATTGGGATGTTTCAACCTAAGATCAAATTTATGAAGTTGAACCTTCCAATAGATTTTAATAACCTCTATAAACACATTACCAATAAGGATTTTGTAGATTGTCCAATTACATTCTAATTTTATCTAATATTAATCTAATTAAACCAAAAATGGGTATTTACTAAAACAATAACCAGAATTGACAGATCATATACCAATGGAAACACATGGGATAGGTAATATATTTGTGTGCTCACTTTGATCTAAAAACATTTTATGATCAAAAAATGCATCCAAAGTTTCTTCCAAACTTGAGGTTGCTAGATCTCTCGAACAATGTGGATTTGAGCTAAAGGATGCCATATTTGAACTCAAGGAATTCAAAATAAGATAGAGAGGTATGGTGCAGCCTGAAATAATCGAAAATATCCAATTTTTTTACAACTTGACTAGAACATTTGAAAATGTCTTAGGACCCATACAATATTCCTTATTGAAACTCTAGATAAGCTTTAACTGAGAAAATCGTACCAGAGCTTCCTATGGAAAATCTGATAGTATCTCCTCTAAGGGTTGGACATGCCCTAAAATTCCCCATACATAAAAAATACTCCAAAAAGACATTACCTTATTCCTCCCATCTTACTACAAAAATTTCTGCATAAACAATACTTCCAAAATAAAATATAGAGAACAGGCACAACATTAAATAAATAATAATCCAACACAGTATACAAAGCATACTAGGTTTTACAACAAGTATAGAATTTAATACAATACAGAGAGATAAAAAAGATATATTATAAGAAAAGAAATAAAAGCAAAAGATCTTCTTGGAACTCAACAGCAAAAAGAAAACATTAGGCTCGCCCCGGATAGTTAACATGTACCATACCTAGGCTTGGGGGAACAAATTCAAAAATAAAATAAAATTATGAGATGCTAATAATCCTAGTGAATGACCCATCTACTACAAAAAAATATAATATAATAATAATAATAAAAGATAAAGGCAATAATAATAAATAAATAAACTAGTAATTAAAATAATAAATAAATAAAATTAAGAGTTTTCCCTTAAAACCCTCGATATTTCACTTAGTTAGGAAGATTCCCCTTTCTAAAACTATTTTCACAAAATCCATCATTTTTATATCCACAAAAATAAAGGAAATAATCAAATAAACAAAATATAAATAATTTAAAATTAAAATTGACATAAGACAAATTATTACATTAAAATAAAATATCCTAAGGTAAAACAAAATCATAAATAAAATCTGTATTAGAAAATTTTAGCATAAAAACAAAATTAACATAAAATATAAAATTTTGATTAAATAAATTAATTAAATAATAAAAGTAATATTTTAATTAACTTAAAACATAAATTTAAAATAAATAATAAAAATATAACAAAAATGTTTTAAAATGTTTTGTCTTGAAAAACATGTTAAGAAGTCAACTTGATGCACCACATTATATCCCAAATGGTGTCAGACTGTATTCAGCATCTCTAGTACCACTCTGATAAGGAGGTTTAAGAGAGAAACCCATGTAAAAGGTTACCTTGGTGTCCCAAGGTGTTGATGCTAATAACCTGTCATTTTGGCCATAAAGGGGGGCGATTAATGCCTACTATGCAAATTACTTCCCAACCCTCAGTTCCATAACTCCGACAGGATGACTATACACACTTGCATGCTAATCAACAAATATAATATAAAACACCATTATTGTATAATGCATCTAAAATCATAAAATAGAAAAGATTACAAATATAAAAAATTTCATAAAATGCCACTGGACTTAGTACATCTTTCTAAACTCATAAAGTTCCACATCTTCCTTTAAACCATCATCATAAATCCAACAATTTAAGCAATTCAATCTTTACATCAATAAATCCAAATCCATAAATATTTAAATGCATAAATTTATTTTTGAGCATAATAATCTAATACAAATATTTTTCTTAAACCCTTAAAGTTTGTTTATGCAAAAATTACATTAAATCACATAAATTCACATATAATTAAATTCACATAAATATATTTTATTGTGCATGATAAATTTAACAATAAAATTTAATAAGAAATTTAACGCAATAATTTTTTCAAAACAATAAATATAAATTTGATGCAGCACATATATTTAAATCTACCTAAATTGGCACAATGAAATTAAATAGCAATTCTTTTCTTAAATGCAAAATGCATATAATATTTTTTAGAAATTTAAAAAATAAAATATATAAACTTAACAGCCCCAAAATTGTTTTTGGAAAAGGATCGCTTACCTTAAATGCATGGATCACTCACGATCCTCTACAAGATCTGTCCCACAATTCACGTGGGTGTCTAAAATATAAATAACATACAACACTAATTAAAATAATATCTTAATCGAGTATAATATACACGATTTACTAAGCTAACATAAACATTGTCCAAAGTACAAAAATTATATACCAAAACGAAGCTTATAACATGAGGATTACAGATCGGGTCTTACCTCTTGGAGATTAGACCGGTGGTGGCAAGGCTCTCTTCAGAAATCTTGGGAGCTACTTGTCTCTAGATCTCCCAATCTGTTGAGATTTGAAAAAATAGACCTTGGATTTGGGTCTATGAAGGTCAGAATGGGGGGGGAGGGGGGGAGAACATAGGTGGTCATGTCGAAAACTCATTGGAACCAAGGATTCCCATGAGCAACCATCGTCACCAATGCCTGCGTGTCCAGCAGCCACTGGCCATGAAAATTGGTAGGTAGATTGGCCGGTGGGTGGGCTACATGGTGGTATGGGCAATGTACCAAAAGGATGGCTGGACTGAGAGAAATCAGTTGGCAAAGTGAACAATGTCATCATCAGAAATCTGGCCAACTCTGGCATCTAGCTGGCCTATTGATGCAAACCCGTCCAAGCTCGCACCACCGACAACCCACAGGGGTACTGATCCGATACAGATGAAGACTGGACCGATCACTAGGGCTCAAGCTAAGAGATTTAAGGACAACCTTGCTGCCTTTATCCGGAGAGTAATTCATTCTCAAAAGGGCTTGTCCATATCTGAAGATAAAAGACCTGTTTTAAGTATCCAAGTGGTGGATGCTGATACATCGGATACTCATACATCAGACATTTTATATCGGACACCCTTGCCTCGGACATCTGATCTCGGATGTAACTTAGCTCGGACAGACATCAGTTAGCTCGGCCAAACACAACTTATCTCGGACAGACATCAATTAGCTCGGCCAGACACAAGTTAGCTCGGACAGACATCAGTTAGCTCGGATAGGCCATAAGTTAGCTTGGTTGAAGACATAATTCAGCCTAGATGTCAAAGTCAACTCGTTACCTAATTTGCGATTGACTTTCTTTCTTTTTGGATTTTTATTTATTTATTTTATGGACAAATAACTTTAGGAAGGTTTTTATTTTATTCTTTACATTGTAAATAAATTAATTTCTAATTTAATATAAAGAAATTAATTAATCAAACTTAGATTAGGAAAGGAAGTATAGTTTTGGCCAACTAGGTTTCCTTATGCGTGTGGCCGGTTTTTCCTAGGGTTTTTAGGGTTTATTTTGTTTCTTTCAAAGCCTATTTAAAGGCTTATTTTTTTTAGTAAGAGGACAACTTTGATTTGATTAAGAAAATACTTGTGAGATTAATTATCTCTTTGTTCTTTGAGAACACCTAAAACACCATTAGAGAATTGGTTGTTTTAGCTTGACTTATCAATAGGTTTTCCATCTCCTATTGTGGCGTCTACATTATACCAAGGTTTCTAACCACAAGTTGGTTTGGGGTTGAGGTCCATTCCATTAGAACTTGAACTTAATTGAGATCCGGGCTAATATAATACGGGTTTAGGAGCACGTCGTCCTAGGTTCGTATCATTTGGTATCAGAGCTAAATTTTGTTCAGGTTTGATCTATCTTTATTTGCTTTATTTGTTTTTGTGTTATTCTGCAATTTTAGCATTAGGTTAAGGTTTCTTCTTTCATCATACACATTTTGCATTTAAAAAAAAAAAAAATCATTCCTAGTTGAATTAGGATTTCCTAGTTTTATCATGTTTTTGTTTCCTAGTTTGTTGGTTGTTTTTGTTTCATCATTGTTCTTGTTAATTTTGGCTGTTGTTGATTTTTCTTTGCTATTTTAGTCTTACATATTTGCATTCATCTATTCAAAAAAAAAAAAAAAAAAAAAGAGTTTGCGGCAACATTTAAAAAAAAAAAAAACTGCATATTTGTGTTTATTTGGAGGTCACGGGTTTGGTGTTTGTTTTGGAGTTGGATTTGCAATTGTGGTAATTCTTCTTGCTACTGCAGTTGTTTATGTTCTGTGAGTGAAAAAAAAAAAAAAAAAGAAGAGGTAAAGCTGAATTAAAAAAGAAAAAGAAAAAGAAAAATATTTCGGTTTGTTAAAGTTTGATTTGTTTGCTGGAAATTTGTTGGAGCTGCTGGGTTTTTGTCTATTTATTCAATATTTGAGTTGCTGGGGAATTATTTTTTTCTGCTGGATATTTGGATTTTGGGTGCTTAAATTATTTGGATTAAAATTAGTTAAAGGAATTGATACAAAACTTGAATTACAAAGAACAACAACCAACAACTTTTCTATATTTTTGTTCAATTTGATTCTTGTTTGTATTTAAATTTCTTTTTCTAGAATTTTATTATTGAACTCATAATCTACTACCATCTAGTGCAGTTTTCAAAAATTCCAACATTTTCCCATTATTTTGTGTTTTCTTGTCTAGAAAGCCGAACAATTAGGATTTGTTGGATTCTTTCGGTATTGCCTACTTTTTGCTATTGTTTTGTTGATAAGTTTAATTAAAACATACTAGTGATCTAATTGCTGTTTTGTGGTTGTTTTAATTAGAACTTTGAGATAATTCATTGAGTGGAAAAAGGCAAGAGTGTGTGAGCTTAAAAGAGGATAAAAAGCCGAAACAAGTGTGCAAACACGAGTGTCGAGTCCTCATTTGAGTGAAACACATAAGGGAGTGAAATTGTAAGGTCCTATTTTATTTCTATTACATTATTATACTAAAATGACAGAATCAAGAATGAGGAGAGGGGAGCCACCCTTGAGGATCAATGAGGAGGAGTCCGTAGCATTCCATGGCGATGCCCGAGCTACTGAGAGCGGAGACCAAGTGGACATGAGAGCTGTTTTGGAGTCAATACAGTGGGTTAGTGCTCAAGTTGAGCATATGAATCAAAGAGTGGGAAGACTAGAAGCCTCACAAGGAATGCCGAACACAAGAAATAGGCAAGAATTCCATGGAGGATGAGGCCGAGGTCGAGGAGGTCGCGAGAGACCGAGAGAGAAATTGGATGAGGAGCCATTCAGTGGAGAATTTGAGGAAGGTATGGACGAAACTTTTGCTGTCCAAGATAGAGTTGGCCGTGCAAGATATAGGAGGGAAGATATAGATGATGATTTGGGAAATATCAAGATTAACATCCCACCCTTTATAGCTAAAAGTGATCCCAAAGCTTATTTGGAGTGGGAAGAAAAAATGGAGATGATTTTTGATTGCCACAACTATTCGAAAGGTAAAAAGGTGAAGTTGGCAGTAATGGAGTTTGGACATTATGCACTCCATTGGTGGACCAATGAACAAAATACTCGAAGGAGAGTTGGTGATGATTTAATCTCGACATGGCGTCAAATGAAAGGAGCCATGAGGAAACGGTTTGTGCCATCCCATTACCATAGGTTGCTGCATCAACGGCTTCAATCTTTGTCTGAAGGAAGTAGGTCCGTGGAGGATTATTACAAAGAGATGGAGATGTTAATGATGAGGCTGAATATGAATGAGGATAGGGAGGCAACAATGGTGAGATTTCTTGGTGGTTTGAACCATGACATTGCCAACCAGCTTGAATTACAACAATATCTGGAATTGGAGGAGATGTTGCATGTAGCAATTAAGCTTGAGAACCAATTCAAGAGGAGGGGTGTTAGTACACGGTTTGGAGGAGTTTCTAGCAGTGAAAGGACAAGTTCAAGTGGCTGGAAAAACAATTGTACTTATGAAAGCAAGCTGAAGCCGAAGCTTCGTGAAGAAGCTACTAACCGGCCAAGAAGGGAACTTAAAGCCGAATATGTCCAAGCCATTAAAGGTGAGGTAAAATCTGAACCTAAACCTCAAAAGTCAAGAGAAATTAGTTGTTTCAAGTGCCAAGGAAGATGACATATAGCCAGCCAATGCCCGAATAGAAGAATAATGGTAATTAAGGGTAATGGAGAAGTGGAATCCGAGAGTGAGGCTAGTGGGGCTGAAACCGAGCAAGAGGAGGATTGCAATGAAGATGAAGCCGAACCTGTAGATACATATAATGCCAAGTTGAGCTTGGTTTCAAGGAGAGTACTTGCTACTTACAAAGATGAAGAGCAGATACAAAGAGAAAACATCTTCCACACTCGCTGCGAAATACAAGGTAAAATTTATAGCTTGATTATAGATAGTGGGAGTTGTACCAATGTGATAAGTAACCTTGTAGTTGATAACTTAGGCTTGAAAACAATTAAACATCTAGAACCCTATAGGTTACAATGGTTAAATGATAGTGGTGAGATGAGGGTAAATAAACAAGCCAAAGTAAAATTTAGTATAGGTAGATATGAGGATGTAGTCTTATGTAATATTGTACCCATGATTGCTGGACATATACTATTAGGTAGACCATGGCAATTTGATAAAGATGCTACTCATCTTGGTCGAGAAAATAGTATTGTTTTCAGGTTTAAAGGGAAGAAGGTCAAGCTGGAACCATTATTTCCTAAAGAGGTTTACAAAGACCAATTACAAATGCAACAAAGGATAGAAGCCGAAAAGCTCAAGGAAAAAGCAAGTATGGCACCAACGGCTTCACCACCCTTTCAAGGAGTTAAGAATGAGGTTGCTGACCAAGGTAAGGTTTCTAAGACTCATATTGAGTGGAAAGATCAAGGAAAAGCTGAAAGAGAGGGGAAAGAAAGTGGCAAACCCGAGAGCTTGGAGAAGGAAGAAAAATCCGAAGGTTTGCGCTAATCCAAAGGAAAAAAAGAAAAAGAAAGAAAAGAAAGGTTAAGTAGCAATTTTTATTTGAGTTTAGGGGACATTAATAAGGTTATTGAGTGTAAGAAACTTTTGCTGGTCATGATTTATAAAGAGAATTATTTTAATGATCAAACTAACTTTGAAGAACTTGAATTGCCAAATTCAATGATTTCTCTTTTGAAGGAATTTGGAGATATCTTCCCAAATGAAATTCCAAGTGGACTACCACCTATACGAGGGATAGAATATCAAATTGACTTTGTTCCAGGAGCTGCCATACCAAATAGACCAGCTTATAGGAGCAATCCCGAGGAAACAAAGGAGCTGCAAAAACAGGTAAGTGATTTGCTTGATAAAGGATACATTCGTGAGAGTTTGAGTTCATGTGCTGTTCCTATTTTGTTGGTACCTAAAAAGGATGGTTCTTGGAGAATGTGTGTTGATTGTAGGGCTATAAATAACATTACCATTAAATAGAGGCATCCCATTCCTAGATTAGATGATATGCTTGATGAGTTGCATGGCGCTTGCATGTTTACAAAAATTGATCTTAGGAGTGGTTACCATCAAATTAGGATGAAAGAAGGTGATGAATGGAAAACCGCATTCAAAACTAAATATGGGCTGTATGAATGGTTGGTTATGCCTTTTGGATTATCCAATGCACCTAGTACTTTCATGAGGCTTATGAATCATGTAATGCATCCATTTATTGGTAAATTTGTGGTTGTTTATTTTGATGACATTCTAATATATAGCCGAAATTTGGATGACCATGTGGATCAACTTAGGCAAGTTTTGCAAGTTCTTAGAAAGGAAAGATTGTTTGATAACATTAAAAAATGTGAATTTTGCAAAAATGAGCTTGTGTTTCTAGGATTTGTAGTAAGTGTTGCAGGAATCAAAGTTGACCAAGCTAAGGTGAAAACAATTCAAGAGTGGCCGGTTCCTACTTCTATCACCTAAATGAGGAGTTTTCATGGCTTGGCAAGCTTTTATAGAAGATTTGTCAAGAATTTTAGTACCATAGCAGCACCATTGAATGAAGTTGTCAAGAAGAATGTTGGCTTTAAATGGGGGGAAGTACAAGAAAAATCTTTTAATTTGTTGAAAGAAAAATTATGTAATGCACCTTTGTTAGTTTTGCCAAATTTTTCTAAGACTTTTGAAATTGAGTGTGATGCTTCGGGTGTAGGTATTGGAGCTGTCTTAATGCAAGAAGGAAGACCCATAGCCTACTTTAGTGAAAAATTAAATGGAGCTGCCCTAAACTACCCGACTTATGACAGAGAGATGTATGCTTTGGTGAGGGCTTTGGAGACGTGGCAGCATTATCTCATGCCAAAGGAGTTTGTGATTCATACGAATCATGAGTCTTTAAAGCATATTAAGGGTCAAGGAAAGCTCAACTGAAGGCATGCCAAGTGGATTGAATTTATTGAAACCTTTCCATATGTGATCCGCTCCAAAAAAGGTAAAGAAAATGTGGTTGCCGATGCATTGTCCCGAAGGTATGTACTCTTTTCTACCTTAGATGCTAGATTGCTTGGATTTGAACAATTGAAAGAACTTTATGAGCATGATAGTGACTTTGGAGAAATTTTTAGAGCCTGTTTGAAACATGGATTTAATAAATTTTACATATTTGAGGGATATTTGTTTAAGGAAAACAAACTTTGTGTGCCTAATTGTAGTATTAGGGAATTATTGGTTTGGGAAGGACATGGGGGTGGTTTAATGGGTCATTTTGGTGTTTTGAAAACTTTATCCTTGCTGCAAGAACATTTTTATTGGCCTAACATGAGGAAAGATGTTGAGAGAATTTGTGAAAGATGTTTGAAGTGCCGAAAAACAAAATCAATATTGAAGCCGCATGGATTGTATAAGCCTTTGCCGATTCCTACCTATCCTTGGGTAGATTTGTCTATGGATTTTATTCTTGGGTTGCCTAGGTCAAGGACAGGTAAGGATTCAATTTTTGTTGTAGTAGATAGGTTTTCTAAGATGGCACATTTTATTGCATGTAACAAAACTAATGATGCATCCAATATTGCTAATTTATTTTTCAAGGAAATTGTAAGATTGCATGGAATGCCAAGAACTATTGTTTCGGATAGAGATGCTAAGTTTTTAAGCTATTTTTGAAAAATTTTGTGGGCTAAATTAGGTACTAAGCTTTTATTTTTAACTACTTGTCATCCACAAACTGATGGACAAACCAAAGTAGTAAATAGAACCTTGTCTGTATTGTTGAGAGCATTAATTAGTAGAAATTTAAGAACTTGGGAAGAATGTTTGCCACATGTTGAATTTGCATATAATACGTCTTTACATTCAGCAACTAAATTTACTCCATTTGAAATTGTTTATGGTTTTAATCCTTTGACTCCATTAGATTTAACATATTTACCTTTAAGTGAGCGTGCTAATCTAGATGGAAAACAAAAAGCTAAATTTGTAAAACAAATTCATGAGAAGGCACGAGCAAATATTGAGAGGAGGACCAAGCAATATGCAAAGGTGGCAAATCAAGGCCGAAAATCAATGGTGTTTGAACCTGGAGATTGGGTGTGGCTGCATTTAAGGAAAGAAAGGTTTCCTGAACAAAGGAAATCCAAACTCATGCCAAGGGGCGATGGGCCTTTTCAAGTTTCGGAGAGGATAAACGACAATGCCTACAAACTTGATTTACCAGGTGAGTATAGTGTTAGTGCCACCTTTAATGTTGCTGATTTATCTCCTTTTGCTCCAGGTGATGACTTCAATTTGAGGACAAATCCTTTTCAAGAGGAGGGGAATGATGCGAACCCGCCCGAGCTTGTACCACCGATAACCCACTGGGGTACTGATCCGATACGGATGAAGACTGGACCAATCACTAGGGCTCAAGCTAAGAGGTTTAAGGACAACCTTGCTGCCTTTATCCAGAGAGTAATTCATTCTCAAAAGGGCTTATCCATACCTAAAGATAAAAGACCTGTTTTAAGTATCCAAGTGGTGGAGGCTGATACATCAGATACTCATACATCGGACATTTTATATCGGACACCCTTGCCTCGGACATCGGAGTCTTGCCTCGGACATCTGATCTCGGATGTAACTTAGCTCGGACAGACATCAGTTAGCTCGGCCAGACACAACTTATCTCGCACAGACATTAATTAGCTCGGCCAGACACAAGTTAGCTCGGACAGACATCAGTTAGCTCGGATAGGCCATAAGTTAGCTCGGTTGAAGATATAATTCAGCCTAGATGTCAAAGTCAACTCGTTACCTAATTTGCGATTGACTTTCTTCCTTTTTGGGTTTTTATTTATTTATTTTCTAGACAAATAACTTTAGGAAGGTTTTTATTTTATTCTTTCCATTGTAAATTAATTAATATCTAATTTAATATAAAGGAATTAATTAATCGAACTTAGATTAGGAAAGGAAGTATAGTTTCGGCCGACTAGGTTTCTTTATGCGTGTAGCCGGTTTTTCCTAGGGTTTTTAGGGTTTATTTTGTTTCTTTCAAAGCCTATTTAAAAGCTTATTTTTTTCAGTAAGAGGACAACTTTGATTTGATTAAGAAAATACTTGTGAGATTAATTATTTCTTTGTTCTTTGAGAACACCTAAAAAACCATTAGAGAATTGGTTGTTTTAGCTTGACTTATCAATAGGTTTTCCATCCCCTATTGTGGCGTCTACATTATACCAAGATTTCTAACCACAGGTTGGTTAGGGGTTGAGGTCCATTCCATTAGAACTTGAACTTAAATGAGATCCGGGCTAATATAATACGGGTTTAGGAGCAGGTCGTCCTAGGTTCGTATCACCTATTGGCTGTGAAACTTGGCCAGTAGGCCAATCTTGAGGCGACTGATCTGGTGGTTCGGTGAGTGGACATTGGCAGTGGCCGAAGCATGGGGAACCAACGGTGGCTGGTTCTCTCCTCATTCCTCTTTCTTTCTCCTCTTCTCTCTCCTCTCACACACATAGATTGGTACATGGTAAACGTGTGTGTTTGTGCGTACACAATATATATTTTTATGACTATTATTTTAGCATTATATATATATATATATATATATATGTATGTGGCGTATTGTACATATGATTTTTTTTTATCAATTTAAATATTATTACACATATGATTTATACTACCAAATCGATTTATAATATTTTTTTTAGAATAACTGAAATGTTTGTGAATAATTTATGTTTAATAAATGTCGACAAGAAGACAAAATTTTCTCTAAATTAGAAAAAATCTAGACAATAGTTGTTCGAGGGGTATATGTTTACTGGATAACCTATATCCATCCAATTTGTATAATCTACACATATGTTTTTGTCAGTCATTAAGAGTGTTTTAATAGATAACCTAGACGATATTGGTTTACCTGTTACATGTTTATCCAATAGTCTATATTCATCCAATTCCTACAACCCTAGACTTATGTTTTCATGAGTTCCACAACCAACCATCCATGACCTTCTTTCTTTGCCTCACTCTTAATCTTAAAATCTGGGGATTCACTTAGCCTAAAAATCATAACTTTTTCCATCGTCTTCGTCATTAATAGATCATCTGAACATGTTCTCTTTGCGATTAAAGGCTTCAATTGAATAGATGGCCCAACAAGATTTTGTTTCCTTTCATCTTTATCTTCCAATTGAACCACTGTTTATTATTTCTAGTTAGGTCAAAGTTAGAGTAGGGTTAGGATAGAGATTTCTAATGGTAACTCCTCGACGATATTGCATTGGAGGTATTTAGAACCATTCGATTAAACAATTTTGTGGTCACAAAATCTCTATCCCCATAATTGAATAAAAAAAATATGAATTTACAAAAATGAGGAAGAAGGTTCAAATTTTTGATATTAATGAGAATATCAAAATTTAAAAACATGAAAATTTTCATAAAAATAGAAGAAAGTATCAAATATCGATAAAAACTCATGAAAAATTACAAAAATTGACAAAAATTTATATTAAAAGGTGGAACATTTTATTAAAACTTTAAAATTATTTTACTTAATCAATCAATTATCAAACTAACTATAAATATTACTAAAATATTCAATGGATATTTATTTCTCTTAATCTATTGATTTATGGTGAGCGATAATGATTATAAATAAACTATTATTAATAAAAATGTGCAAAAAATACGTATATGATAAAATTATTTATTAACTAAGATATATAAAACAATTATTACAAGTATATTATATTTTATAAATATCATCTCAGTATCGCATAGAACTCTTAAATGGTTGAAAATTATTGACCTCTTCATTTTGAGATATGAAATACAAAAAATAATTATTAAAAAAATGTATTTATTTGATAATTTCCAATGTAATTGTCTATTTGCCAATCATATGAATCTTGTATCAAATATGGCTGTCCTTGATATTAATATAATATATTCCATCATCTTTTTATTTTTATTTGCTTATTATTATTAATTTAAATACTATCAATGTCAATTTTTCATAATATTGTATTTTCATATTATTTTTTCATTATTATACAATCAACTATTAACTTGTAATTATGAAGTTTTAATGAATTGTTTCCATACAAAATATGTAACAAAGTATATAAATACTTTATCAACGAATAGAAATATTAAATTTATTCAATTTAATTCATTTCGTTTTATTTATATCACTAAATATTTGAAATAAAATTACTAAAGATCAACGATATTTATAAACGTTTTTATAAAAAAATTAAAATAAATAAATTTCATAGATATTTTTATAATTTTTATGGAAATTTCAAAAATTTCGATAAAAATTATAGATTTTTTTGACCAAATTAGTAAGGATGTGGATATTTTGATGGATATTATGAAAATTCTAACATTTTCTGTATGGGAACTAAATTTTCTTTCTACATCTTAAAACAAAAAACCAAAATTTTGACTTTGGCAAAAACATCAATTTTTGAAACTTTGTTTGTCCTTCATGGCTTTTTTTTTTTTTTTTTGGTTCCAATTTTTTTCTTCAATATTGTTTTTGTTGTGCCCATTTTGTCATGAAAAATGCTATTATTACCATGAGTAATGGAGAACCAATGGAATTCATATGTCATTTGATAATTTAATTGGTTATCCTGAATTATTTTCTTTCCCCTATTAAAAAGTTATTACATTATTAAAATGCTTCTAATTAGCATTTCTAATCTTAGCATGGTCTCTATTTGTGTTCATCACTAGTGACTGGTAGCAATACTCCCAAATTTGATGGTGCTACGCCTGCAAAAAACATATTCAGGTAGCATTATTGTCAAAAAACTGCAAATTCAAAGAGCATAGATATTAAACATAAAATAAAAAGTTCAAGAGGTTGTGATGCCAAAAATTCTTGTTTAAATGGAAAAAAAAAAAATAAGGAAAGAGCACGGCGATGGGGGGTATCACTAGCAAGCTATAGATGGGAGGAAGTGATGAAATTTAATATAAATTGAAGTGATTAAATTTAATATAAATTTAATCTTTTGACAATTTTAGTAATATCGTTTCCATGCAGGCTACTTGAATAGAACAAGGGTGAAGTAGACCCTAATTAAGTGAGTGGAATTGATTAGGGACAGAAGAAAGTAATTTGAGAAAGAAATTTTTACCTTTGGGCCATGTTTAGAAAGTTTCAAACTTTGGATTGAAACTAATTTTTGACACTTATTTTCCTAAGAACTAGTTTTTTCTTATTATATTTGATAGATACTATGAAAGTTAAGATTTGTAAGTAATTAAATATAGTTTCGTGTATTAAATTAAAGGTAAATTTGTATATTTGAAAAAGTTTTAAAACTAATTTTTCAAGAATTTTAAAATAACACTTCCTTTGATAGAAACAACTTTTCCATATAGTTGGGAATTTGCTTTTTTGGGCCCATAATTTCCCATCATAAAATAAATATTGAAACACAGAAAAGTTGTCAATTTTCCAAGACAATTAGATTTCCACTAATTTTATTATTTACCAAATGTGGCATCAAGGAAGAATGAGAAGCTTGAAAGGGAAGTACATGGATTTGCTTTTGGAAACCTTGAAAGATTCCAGAAAGACTGTAACTGGTATGAAGGCTAGTTTAAAGGCATCTCCAATAGTAAATATGGATTACTGTCTATGTAGATATAAATTAACATTGTTTAAATCAAGATAACATAAATACACAGTTATTTTACTCTACTAATTAATTATATATATTTTATTATTTTTGAAAAAAAAAATTGATTTTTAAGGAAAATTTTGCTTATAAGGAAATTTCACAATATCTGATAAAATCATTACAAGTAGACAGTCATATTGACAACTTCTAGGTCACATTAGCTTGACATTCATTCTAGGCATTGAAATTTGAAAGCACTTTTCTTAAAATACTGCCTGTATTACTTATATTGTATGTATATTTTCATTATCCGTATTTCCATTGGGATTGCTCTAATGCAACCTTCTTTCTTCTTCTTGTTTTAATATAGTAATTATTATTTATTTTTTGTATATCTTCAACTTCATAGGCATAAAATTATGAACGTAAATGATGCATTATAAAGATCGAATACAATCTTTAATTACTGATAATTCTTTCCAAAATTTTGGCTTAAGTTTAGAGTGGTTCTTTTTAAATTTTAAAATGACTTTTTGTAGTTCCATTCTTTATACAGTATTACATAAAATATATAAAAATATATAAAATTACTTAATACAATATTATTTATTCATTAAATATCCCTAATTCATACCATCTCAAAATTATGTATCTCTTATAAATAAAATTTATTTTTTACAATTCTAAAATAACTATGTATAGTCTCTCACTACAATACTCTTATTTTCTTCTTTATCATTATGAATTAGGGTTGATTTATTTTCTTTCTCACTTTTTTAATGACATAAAAGTTTATTTATTTGAAAGCAGAAAACCAACGAGCAATGGAGGGTAATGGTGATGGGGTGCTTGGTAGTATATTTCTGAACAACTTTAGAAATGTTCAGTCGTATACTACTAAACGTTTTAAAGTAGCTCAATTCTGTACTATTTTCTGAACTTCTTTTTTTTTTTTTTGTACAATGTTTGATCGTAAACTTTTAAACATTTTTAAGATTCTCAATTTTATACTTTTGAACTTCTTGAAAATTGTTGAGTTGTATTTCTGGATATCTTGAAAGTTGTAATTTATTATTTTGGAATATTCAGTCCAAAATTTCTGTAAATATTCAAGATGTTCGATTATGAATTTATGAATATATTTTGAATATTTGAATTTGTTCAACCAAGCAATTTTGTAATTTTTTTGTAAACTATATTTTTAGATGGTTCGACTATAAATTTTTGTTAAACTTTGATGTAGTTCAATTGTAAGCTTTTCAAATTGTTCGGTTGTAAACTTTTGTATAACTGAAAATGTTCAACTATAAGCTTCTGAACATATTAAATATCTGTATGTACATACAATGCTCGATAGATAAAAGCTAAACATCTTAATAATATTCGGATGGACGCTTCTGAACAATTAAAAAATGTTCAGTTTTAAACTTTTAAATAAAAGATGAATTTTAATATACCATATCAAATATAAGAGTGTTGTTCCAACCTGATCCTTAGTAAGTGATAGAAAAAAAAATGCAAACTAAAGTAATAATCACAAAATAAAAAAATAAAATAAAAAACTAAATACATCTTACTGTTTCATATTTTTGAACTTCCATAAATTGTGAATAATTGTCATATTTGCAATCCTAATTTTTAATGGAATATAAGTTAGATGGATATATGTAATGTATGATTTAAAAGGAAGAATGAAACTGTATAAAGAAATTATTTAAATAGGTTTAGTTAACAAATATCCTTAATAGTAATTTTAAATGGAGATAAAAATGTAAATCAATGATGCAACTGTATATAGTTCAAATAGTAGTGTAATTAGAAATTCCTTTATGTTTATTGCTTACCCCAAATAATTATTTTAGAGATCAAAAGGGTTTTGATCACAGAAAGAACGAAAACAATTATGTTATTGGTCTACAAAATATTCACCAATCATGTAGGCTTGGACCGAAACTTGCATAAAGCCAAGGGACCCACATCATCTAACCCTTGTTTTCTTCATTTTTTTTTTTTCTAACAAAACTATCTATTGAGAAACATAAAATTAAAAATCAAGAAAATACTGGTTGAGTTTATCTCATTAAAGATTAGGGATTTAAATTGGAATAGCTCTTACTGTCGGATAGGGTCAGTGGTCAAAGACCAAAAGAAAAAATAAATAAATTAAAACAATGATAATTAATTAAGTGCATTCATCTTTTATAAAGGTTTTTTTGATAAAAATTTTATTAATACAATAAAACCCGTAAATATACATGGGACTATGATCTCAACAAAATCTCATTAATATATTAAAATAAGGTAGTCTATTCAAATATTTTGTCAAGTGGCAATAAAAAAATTCCATATAAGCCCAAAAATGCAAATAAAGAAAACAAAAAAAAAAAATTCTAATAATTAGAGGTAGACGTCAAACTTATTGTATTTGTGTATTTGTTTTGTAAATTTTGTAAATATACATATGAAATAAATATGTATTATAATTTATATATAAACTATATAAACAAATGTTATTATAAAATTATACAGAAATAAATTATATAACATAGGAATATTTCATCTAGACCCCATCAATTTGCATTAATTTCAATTTAGTCTTTAGATTTTAACAATTACAATAGCACCCCATGTAGATGAAATTATCCATTTGTCGTTTAATATATCAAATATTATCTATAGTTTTTTTAAAAAATATGTTAAGTTCCAATATATATTATTAATAGTAGATAATATTATTGAAAGTTGAATTAAAAAATTTAAATTGAAAAATTGATAACTATAAATAATTTTATAGTTAAATATTAAATATTATCTAATATTTAATATAGAAGACCTAGAATGATAATTGTTAAATTTTAATTTTAAATAAAAAAACTGATAGTTTTCTATATATTTAATTTTTAATATATAATATTAAATTATCTAATATCTAATATTTAGTATAAAAGAGAATTACAGATTTCTAAAAAATATGTTTAGGGATGATTTTTATTAATCATATATATACATATTAATACATGAGTTTGACTAACACGTAAGATATCTATACATGACACAAATAATTATAAATGGAAATAATAATGAAAATTATATAAGATTAATGATCATCAATTTGAGTAAAAATTGCGATTGAGTAGATTTTTGTGATCTTGATTCAATCTCGCATATTGATTACAATTATGTGTTCTTTTATGTGCTGACTTTATTTCCTTAACAAAAATGATAATATTATTAATTATTTATTTTACCATTTAATTATTTTTATTATAATATTATTATATTATTATATTCTCAAATAAAGAAAAACGATAAACGCAAGCTCTAATGATAACAATTTAAATTTAAATTGAAAATTCGAGAATTATTTATAATTTGACTTTTAATATTTAATATAAAACTATCTAATATCTAATATTTAATATAAAAGATAATTAAAAAATTTTCAGAAAAATATGTCAAGACATGATTTTTATTAATCATAGATATTTATATATACACATATAAATTAATATATGGGTTTTCTAATATCTACAACATAAAATATTTTATAAACGTTACAAAGAATTGTACATAAAAATAATGAGCTATACAATGTAATAAAAAATAATTATTCCTAGTAAAGATATTTTAAAATATATGTAAAAGGATCGATCCCTAAAATTAAATGAATGAGATTTAGGGGAATGTACTTATCCCATTGAAATCAATTTTTTTTTATCTAATTAAATTAAATCTTTTACCTCTATAAATAAAGGAGGAAGCCAAAAAAAAAAAGAAAGAGATGCTAGAAAAATAGTGAAAAAGGGCTAAAAAATACAAGGAAGAGAATAAGCAAAAAAGAAAATATAAAAAGGAAAAGTATAGGAAAAATTGTTGACATATATATTGATGTCATGCGAAAAACAAATGTTGTAGATGCTATGGAAGAAAGTTTTCCAACATAAATTTTTATCTTTGAATATTTTGCTTATATTTTGAGTGCAATTGAACCTGACGAAAATGAATTGTTTGGTAAATGTAAAGTAGACTATGCAATGATTTATGCTTCAATAATTGATTTTCTTTTTCAATTTTGTTGAAAATATAAATTGAGATGTTGTTGTCAAAGAAAATACTAAATACCCAAAATCTTGTTGAAAGACAATTATACATCATCTATAGTTATTTAAAATATTAAATGATAATCTTATTTGTATGTATTATTATACATGTTTATATTTGCATGCATTCAATTTAAAATTTTATTTGTGAAATGCTGTTTATATGATATTTTAATATATGATTTGATTATAATTAACTAACTTTTATAGATGATTATAGATGTCTATTGCAGCTACATCTTTAGTGCATCGTATAGGTTTCGCATGGCATGTATAACCATAATAAATTATTTAAAAAATAATATATTATAATTAATTATATTTGAAAACATGTTTAAATGTTTTATTATTAATAAGTATATTTGAGTCGTTTTTTCAATCTATAATATAAAAGTTTGTTAATAACTTTAAATTTGACATTTATATATAATACTATTAATCAATAGAATTCAAATTCAAAAATGTTTACTTCTTTAATTTTTTCCATCTATGGAATTTAAATTTAAATTTAAATGCATTTATATAATTTAATTTTAATTCAAATGTTATCCATCTATAGAATAAATTCAAATCTATTTTTTTGATTCCATACAAGTAGTTGATTTTTACATATTAAATACTCATAAACACATTTTTACCTTATAGGGTAAATTATTTATGTAATTCAAATTAAAAACTATTTACCTATTTAATTTTTTCCATATATAAAATTTAAATTCAAATGTATTTTTATAATTTAATTCAAATTCAAATATATTTATATAATATTTTCCATCAATGGAATTCAAATTCAAATTTAAATGTATCTTTGATTTTTTACAAATAATTAATTTTTCTATATTAAATCCTTATAATATAATATAATAATAATAATAATAATAATTATTATTATTATTATTATTATTATAACTTAATTAACAATAATTTAGATTTAAAAAGAGGTATATATATACATACCATATCTATTCTTTTTATTATAAAAAAATATATCTTTTATTATATAATAAAAGAAGGAGATTAATCTCATTATTAATTACCGCATATAAAAGCTTTTTATTTTGCAATAAACTAAACATAACAAACTAATAAAAATATTTATATATATAGATAATAAAACTCATCAACTTCACTAATCGAACCAAACTCTTGTCCCACCTTTGGTTTGTTGTCTTTTGACACTCTAGGAATATAAACATTATCGGCTGAATTTGAACATGACAACAAAGATTAACTGGTTCTAACCCTACATCATCCATGTCTAAATCTTATACAATAAAAAAAATATTGCATCAAATATCAAATAAAAATTTAATTTCCTAGAAACAAAATCTAAAAGTCTGTCTAGAATAACTCTCTTACCTTAAAGTCTATCTTTGGCCACACTTTATGAAGATTCTGAAATAATGAGAGACAGAGAAATAATTATGAGTTCCTTTTTAAAATAATTATCTTCACTTCTAAAATAATAAAAGACAAAAACGAAAAAGAGAAAGACATAATTAAAAACTAATCAACTCCTAAAATTACACACATTATATCAAGGATCCAACATGACAAGTTCTATATAGAAAGAAAAAAAAAAGTTACTAAATTACTAAAAGGATCCAATGCCATATTAATGTTTGAATGACAAATCTTCTAAATTAGTGCGTATGAGTGTTATTATAACAAAAATTCCAAAGTCATATCCTATTCAAAAGCATTATCTCATCAACATTTATTTATTTATTTATTTATTGGTATGAGTATGAATGTTACTAAATTAAACATGACAGGGGTAGATTAAGAAATAAAAAGACAAGGATAAAATTCCCAATAATGAAATCGCATCTATTGGCTTAGGAAGAAGGAGCTTCTAAATTGGTGGCATTGGAACGAACTACTAGCCATCAACTATGACATCTTTTATTAAACCGCTCATATCTCCTTTTTTCTTTTTTTTTTTCCCCCTTTTTTTTACTTAGTCTATAGTCTTAGCCTATGATTTGAGCTATTTGTTTCATAAGAAAATATTAAAAAATGAAAAGGAAAAAAAAAAGAAGCCATAATGTCCTAATGGTGAAAATGTAGCTGTAAAATTGAAAAGAAAAAAAGAAAAAGAAAAAAAAAAGAACCCAATTAGAAAACCCTGACAAGTAAAATAGAAAATCCAGAAAAATCAAAAAGAAAAGAGGAAAAGATCTAACCTTGAAATTGCCCTCCACCTTTCCTTGTCACTGGCATATCCTCTTCACCTTCATTGGCTACAAAGTAGTCGTACTGTTTTTTCTTCTGAATATTGAGTCCAAAGATTATTGTGTTTTTTAGAAGATGAAAATCGTGTTCTTTCCTTTAGAAAACATACAGTCGAGTGTTTTTTTTTTTTTTTAATTTCACTAAAATGATCTAGGCCGTTGTTGTGATCCAATGGTCCAAAATAAGCCCCTTATCAAAACACGTGAATATCTGCAGGTTCCTATAGTCGGGACATACAATACTTATCATGCAATCAGTATACTTACATAGGATATTTGCATTATTAAGATGTACACAATATACTTCAATAACTTATGCAACAAATAAGGAGGAAATGATATAACTTGTAGTGATTAGGTGGATTGTTGATGTTTACATATGTATGATAAAAGACGAATTGCTAAAATGATATAGTAAGCAAAGCTGTTGATGAAGAGCAAGAATAAAAATTGTAGCCTAGCACATCCTCACTTTTGGTCATTTTTCTTTCTCATGCAATGCTTGGCAAAGTACACAATAAAGAACATATTTTATACCAATACAAAATATGAATGAGGTTTTCGTGTTGAAATTTACCAATTTCAAGCAATTAAAATTGTTGAAATTTACCAATTTGATCTTAATTTATGCTAAAATGTTTCCAATCTTTCCTTCCACATTTTTTAGGATATAAACCCTAAAATATATTAATTGGTAATAAATTAAGATCAAATAAGTTTTTTTGGATATAAATCTTATTTTGCTATGTTTAATAATTATTATTTATGTTATTATATTTTTTATATCTAAATAAAAAGATATCTTTATTAATTTTCATACAACTATATTTGTATATGTAAAAAATTTAAAATATGTTTAATTAAGGAAACTATATATATGCAAATATATTTTACGTATTTGACTTATTTGATAAATTAAATATTTATTTATTTTAAATTTATTTCAAAATTATTACCTTATGTCTTTTTATCAATTATTTGAGAGTTATTGAATGTAATAAAAATTGCAATTTCATTACCATAATAATGTATTCTTTTTTATTGTGTTCAATTTATTGTTATCAATATTGGTAAAAATATATTATAATATATAACAATAATATTTATAATAAAAATTGTTATTATTATGCAATTATGACTCTCAAATGATTCAAAGATGCAATGCTTACGTGTAATAAAAACTGCAATTTTGTGAGTATAATAATGTACTATTTTTTATGATGTTCAATTTATGTTTATCTTTATTTTTAAAAAGTATGTTTATTTAAAATTTATTTCAAAATAAAAATTGATTTTATATATAATTAGGTACGACTATAAAAAATAAAATATTAAATAAATAAAATTAAAATAAAAAAGGTGATTTTGGAAAAAAAAAAATATGCTGACACGTGGCACATATTCTTCTTTTTTTATATGTTAATATAAATATTTATACATATAATGGCATACTCAGGAGTTCTTGTTGTCAAAACAGGGCCTATGGTCAAAGACAAAAAATAAATTAAATTAAATTAAAAAATGATAAGTAATTCAATGCATTCATCTCATATAAAGGCTTTTTAATAAAAAAAATTGTTAATGCAGTAAAACCCCTAAGTATCCATGGGATTATAATCTTAGCAGAATATATATATATATATATATATATATATAGTGGCGAACTAAAGAAAGTTTTCCAAGAAGATACCATTATACCCATACCACTTGACAGGTTTTAGATTTAAGGTGTGAAAAAATACTAATATATACAAAATGAAAATAAATATCAATGTTATAGTTCAGTTAATTAGACTTTTTCTAAATCAAAAGCTTGATGTTTTTAAAATTTTTTTTTAAATTGGTTTTCACAGAAAATTTTTATTTTCAATGCTCTCCTAATACAAATAAATTGATTCCAATTTATGAAAAATATAAAATATATAGCATTCTTAAGGCAAATAAAAAAAAATTTGGTGAAGATGTGATTTAAACACCTAAAATAATTGAAAACTAGAAAGAAAAAAAAAAGTGTAACTTAAACCAAAAACAAATTGCAGTTCATTTTCTCTGTAATTAATACAAAAACTTGATAGGAATTATATTATAAAAATAATTTCATTTCCATATAAATATTATAAGAACAATAATTAAATTAGTATTGTATTGTTCAAATATACAAGTAAATATTATAATTATATTAAACAATTATGCTTGAACAAAAATATATAGATTAGAAAGTTAGAGAAAAGATTGAAGATGAAAAACAGTAGGTAAAAGAAAAGAAAAAGAAAATTCAATAAAAATATATATAGACTAGATCAAGGTTTAAAATATTCGATATTTCCTCAAAATTTTTTCGATATTTCTATTTTTTAAAGGAATCGAAATAAAATTTAGATTTGAAATGGAAATAGATAGAACTTCCATAATATCCATTGAAATTTCCAAAATTTTGTCAAAATTTTCATGGAAAATTTCCTAAAATATCCACATTAAATCCTTAACAATTTGGTTAAAAAATCAATTTCCATAAATTTTCATTTAAATTTTGAAAATATCCATGGAATTTTTTAAATTTTTTTAAAAAATTCATAAAATTATTGATATTTAGTAAAAAAATTATCAAATTAATTTCATTGATAATTTTTTTACCCTTTAATTGCTTTTTAAACATTTAGTGATATAAGAAAAATAGAATGAATTGAATTGAATAATATTAATAAGTTCTACTTATTGAATATCAATAAAGTTAAAATACAAATATTGTGGATTATATTTTTCAATCTGTCAAATCTTATTGTCAGAAATATCTATTTTACAATTGTGTGTAAATAGATGATAAAATATATACATGTGAAATAATAATGTTTGTTAGAAAAAAAAATTCCTAACAATTCACAATTTTATTTTTTTTTTAACTTTTTTGAAGAAGTTAGAAGAAGTAGTGGGCAAAGGAAATTACCAAATCGAGAAGTTGGATTAAGTCCATTTACTGGTGAACTATATTACACATATGCAACACAAGATGACGATCATGGGAGTATAAATGTAGGTCAAGGATTCGGTGTATTGGAAAAGACTATATACGTAAAGAGAAATCTATAATGGAGATGTTACAACAAGAAAAAAATTCAATTTCTATAAATTTTGGATTTATGAGGGTTGGAAGTCATTTTTATAACCCTTATTCAATGAATATTTATGGAATATTATCAAGTAGCAACTCATGGGTACCATATCATACTTAACCATCAGAGAGTAGTAGTTATGCACATAGTCAATCAATAATGTAAGATCCATATGGTTGTCATATTAATGATTACATGCAAAATTATCAAGGATATAGATCTTTTTATAATTACTTTTCACATTTCACATCTCAAAATCAAAATAAAGAAGAAACCGATGATTTTCAACCAGCAAGAAGTTCTATATGGTATTAAGATAACATTTATGAAATACAATGTAATTGTAATAATTGTTTTATATATTTTAGTTAATAAATAATTTTATTATATATGATTTTTTGACATATTTTTATTAATAATAAATTCATCTATGATCCTTAATGCTTATTATAAATCAATTCATTAAGAAGAATATAATATCCATTCAATATTTTAGCAAGTTTTATAATCAATTTGATAATTGATGGATTAAATAAGTTAATTCTAAATTTTCAATAAAAATTTCCATTTTTTAAAACAAATTTCCATAATTTTTTTATAATTTTTTATCGATATTCAATATTTTCCTATATTTCCATGGAATTTTCTATATTTTAAACTCTTGATATTTCCATCAATATCGATTTTTTGAACCTTGGATTAGATATGTTGGAGAACAGAATTGAAAAAAATTAAAGGTCAAAAAAAAAAAAACGAAGAAAAATTTCAGAGCTTAAAAAGTACATGTAGGAAAAAAATCTAAGGGGACACGTGCCCCCTAACCCAACATGCGTTATACACAGTATATATATGTTAGTGTGTGTGTATATATATAGGATGACTCTACTATCCGGACTGTCCGCATGCAGATCAAGAAAAAAAAACAATGATTTAAAAAAAAAACGTCGTCTTTTCTCTTGATCCGCATGCAGACAGTCCGGATAATAACCGAACTATATATATATATATCAATGGAAATTTAAAAATTATTAATTAAAATGGTTATTTATTCATCCATAAATGAATAATTTATTTATTTAGTTATTAATAAATAAATATTTATTGATTTAGATGAATTATATATTTTTAGCAATAATTTTATTAAATATCCATATATACAGTTTGGTTACAATGAGTACGCTAACTTAAGAATGTTGTGTAGATATACATCATGCTAGGCGATGGAAAGGTAGGGGGTGATTTTGAGGTTAGATCTTTTCTTTTTTACCCTTTGATTTTCTTGGGTTTTCTGATTTTGGGTTTTTTTTTTTTTCTTTTTTCAATTTTATTTTATCTTTTTCTTTGGGTTTTTTGATTTTGGATTTTTTTTTTCAATTTTCTTTTTTCTTTTTTCTCGTTCGATGTTTTGGTTTTTCTATTTTCCATGATGGTTTTTTTCATTTTTAGATTACTTTTAGTCAGTTTTATTTGTCAGCTATGTTTTCACTATTAGTATATTGTTTTTTATTTCTTTTCCTTTTTCAATTGTTTTTTATCAAACAAATGGATAATACAATAGATCCTTTTAAAAGGAGGAAGACAGATATAAGATTTTTGCTAAAACGTGCCATATTGATGCCTTCATATTTGATGGCTGGTAGTTGGTTCCAACACCACTAATTCAGAAGCTGTTTCTTCTTCCTCAGTTAATAGCTGCATTTTCATTATTTGGATTCTTTTTTTGTTTTCTTTTTTGTCTTATTATTATTACTATTGGAATATTTTTGTCCATGTATCTGAAACTGGAACATGTCATATGAGGTCCCAGATAGAATGTGTAATTCTAAGAATTGGTTAGTTTTTAATCATGTGGCTTTCTTGATCGACTTATTAATTTTGTTTTTGTTTTATTACTTTTGTAAGGAGGGATTATTTCCTTCATATTCATTTATTTTTGGTTAATACTGGTAAAAGATAAGTCATATCAACATTACAATCGTACAAATTGATATACTAGGCACCTTCGAGGTTTCCCTTAATTACAACCAGGTATTTTCAATGTTTTTATAATTACATTACACACCTTCGAGGTTTTCCTTAATTACAACCGGATACCTTTGTGTTTCCATAATTACATTGCACACCCTTGATGTTTTTTCTTTAATTACAACCGGATACCTTTATGTTTCCATAATTACATTCGCCTCCCTTCTGACAAAACTTTGTCCATAAAAATATACTCTCTCTCTTATGTGGCAGTTAAAATTTTATTAATTGTCCCTTGTATACATTAATTAAACATGGATTTTGATTGATTTGAAAAATAAAGTTTTTTTAATTTGAAAATATTGAAGCCTAACGGATAGTAAGTACAAGAATAACTACCAATTTTTAACGGCATCCTTGGGAATGTTTAAAACATAATTTTTATGTTTTCTAATTTTCGTTTTTTTTTTTTCAATACGCTTTCAAAACTTGTTTTTGAAAATGAATGGCTAAACATGTTTGGCCATTCCTGTTTGGACAAATTTGGGTCGTCCTTGTTCATGAAAAAATTTTAGGTTGTTAGCCAAATATGAAAAGATAAGACTGTCATGTATTTTGCAATAAATTGGTGTGGGATTTTAGGACTAAGACCTTAATTATACACATATATATAAAGTTTATTTTCTGTATGTAACAGTTAAAAGCTACACAGACTATACGTGACTGTAGAATTTTAACAATGTTTCTTGCACTTTACGATATTTAATATGATATATAATTAGTTCTACCAAGAAAAAAATAAAATTAAGAAAAAAAAAATTAAGGAAAAGAAAACAACGACAAACTAGAATCACGAGGAAAGGCATAATTTATAAAAATATATAATATTACAAGGGTAACCTAGTTATTCTTGTATTTACTATCCATTGAACTTCAACATTTTCAAATTAAAAAAACGTTATTTTTCAAATCAATCAAAATCTACGTTTAATTAATATATACAAGATAATAAAATTTTGACTGCCATATAAGAGAGAGAGTACATTTTTATGGATAAAGTTTTATAAAAAAGGAGGCAGATGTGATTATGGGAACATGAAGGTACCCGGTTGTAATTAAGGAAAAAATCTCGATGGTGTGCAATGTAATTATGGAAACATAAAGATATCCAATTGTAATTAACGAAAATCTCAAGAGTGTGCAATATAATTATGGAAACATTGAAAATACCGATTGTAATTAAAGGAAACCTAGAGGGTGTCCAATGTAATTAACCCCCCTTTTGTTCATATTTTCCTATTATAATAGTCAAAATAAAGAAGAAGTTCAATGTATAACAATTATTTGTATAGGTTTCATATATACGTTTTAAATGTAATTATGCTATTTAACGATTTTGTATTTAGAATTAATTTTGTAATATTGCTTGTAATGCTTTGTCAATATTCAAGACACATTTTGAATTGTCCATTTTATTTGGATTTTTTGGTACTGCTTGTTGGGGTGAGAAGGTTATGATCAAGAGCAAGCTAGCTTGAAATGTTAGCAACAAGCAAACTTTTGGTGATGCTCTTGGGAATGGTTGTGTGTGAGTTGTGTTTTAGGTTTTGGTTATGGTTTTTTCTGGTTTTTAGGGTTCCTAGAGTTTTCTAAGGTGTTGAAGAAGAGATGAGAAGAAGGGAACCATGTTGGTTTTTAAAAATGAGGCTTAGATGTGTAGCCATCTCATTCATTTAACAATATAAGCTTAAAATTACAACTAGTTCACACATGCCAAGCATGTGAGCTTACAAAATGAGTAAAGTATTTGAAATTTAAAAAGTAAAATGGTCAACACCTAACTTTTCATACACAAAAGAGGTAAAAACCAGCTGCAACATGTCTATTCAAAATATAGTAAAAAGTGGCACATGGTTTGAACTAAGTTCCTATTGTTAAACTAGTTTGGGTAAACAACCAAACTAGCTTCACCTACTTAGTTTTCCTTTGTATCTGCTTATGAAACTTGGTTTGAAGCATCCTTGGTCATCAATAAATATTTTTCCAAGAGCTATAAAAGTTCTAGAACCAGATCATGGGCCAAATAGCTCCAAAACTGACCCATACTCTGCATACTGGGCCCATCAGATACAGCAATCTGTTTGGAATAGAAAATGGACTTTTCCATGTTATTTTGACCTAAAATTTGAATCATAGTCTTCTATATATGTCTGTAGACATCTCTCAAAATTTCAGCCCAAAACTCCATTTTTCAACCTGAGATATAAGATAAACAGTGGACCTATTTTGCTGGAAATTATGAATCCAGCACTATAGGCATTTCAAGCATAACATTCCTACTCTTTTATGCATAGTTTTGCCTATGCTTTTGCATACATAACTTAGGCACAAAAAATTATTAAAATATATCTTGCATCAATTAAAAACATACAAAAAATATAAACTCATAAAAGGAAACGAGTTGATACCAAGGTGTGCATGCTAGCTGGTGACATGCACCATCAAGTGGCAAAATTGCCACACTTCAACACTCCTCCTTGGCAATTTTGTATGAGATATTGAAAAGTCATCTCAATATCTCAAATCTCTTCTTTCCCAATGGCTTGGTGAAGATATCCGCCAAGTTCTCATCGGAAGTCACATACTCCAACTTCACTTTACCACTTGCTTTAAATTCCCTTAAAGAATGATACTTGATCGATATATGCTTCGTCCTCCCATGTTGGACTGGATTTTGTGCAATTGCTATTGCTGAAGTATTATCACACAATATTACCATGGCTTCCTCTTGCTTCAAGCTCAAGTCCTCCAACAATTTCCTAAGCCAAACACCTTGATCAGCACAACTTGAGCAAGCAATATACTCGGCTTCCGCGGTGCTTTGTGCAACGGTTTGTTGCTTCTTGGAATTCCATGAGAAAGGACCATTTCCAAGAGTGTAAATGTAGCCTGATGTGCTCTTGCTATCATCCAAAGAACCAGCCCAATCACTATTACTATAACCAAGCAAAGCTTCATTCATGACATCCTTGTACCATATACCAAAATCACTAGTACCTTTCAAATACCTTAGGATTCTTTTTGCACAACTAAGATGATTTTGTGATGGACTATGCATAAATCTTGACAAAACAACCACACTAAACATGATATCCGATCTAGTATAGCATACATATAAAAGGCTACCAATTAAACTTCTATAGATGGAAGGATTTACCTTTGGAGATCATCATCCTTCACCAACTTGGTGCCTTCATTCATAGGTGTGGCAATGCTATTACAATCCTCCATGTCAAACTTCTTGAGCAACTCCTTCACATAGCTTTCTTGAGATATGAAGATGCCCTTGGATGTTTGGACAACTTTAATTCCAAGAAAGTATTTCATCTCTCCAAGGCTAGACATCTCAAAGTTCAATTCTAGCTCACTTTTGAAATTGCTCACTTCTTTCTCATTACCACCAGTCACTAAGAGGTCATCAACATAAAGAGACACCAACACCATGCAACCATGAGTCTTGAGATACAATGTAGGCTCATTAGAACTCCTCCTAAATCCATACTTTGTCAAAAAACCATCTATCTTGGCATAGCATGCCCTAGGAGCTTGTTTAAGGCCATACAAGGCCTTGTGTAGCTTGTATACCTTCTCTTCACTTCCTTTCTTCACAAAACCTTCGGGTTGCATAACATAGACCTCCTCTTTCAATACCCCATTCAAGAAGGCTGACTTCACATTAAGGTGATATACTTTCCAAGACTTTTGTGCCGAAATTGCTAGGAGAAGTCTTATGGTTTCCATCCTTGCAACCGGTGCAAAAGTTTCTCCATAATCCACACCGGCTTTTTGTGCATATACTTTGACAACAAGCCTTGCCTTGTGCTTATTTATGGACCCATTCGGATTGTACTTGGTCCTAAAGATCCACTTCACCCTAATAGCATTCTCTCCCTTCGGTTTTGTTACCAAGCTCCAAGTGTCATTCTTGTTTATCACATCGATTTCATCTTGCATGGCTTGTCTCCACTCTTTTCTTACCATAGCCTCATGGACATTGATTAGATCACTTAATTCCACATTACACCTTTCATAAATCTCATTAAGAGGTCTTGTGCCTCTCACACCATCACCAATCTCCAAATCAGCCCCTATGGAGATTTCTAGCTCATTCTCATCATATTCATCATCATGACCAGTATCTTCATCATTTCCTTGTTCCTCATCATTATCATGAGCTTCAAGCCGATTGCCTTCATCCATACTAGCCAACTCCTCCTTATTACAAACCCATTTAGCTTCCTCATCAACTTTCACATCTCTACTTATCACAAGTTTCTTGGTTTCCAAGTTATACACCCTATATCCCTTGGTCACATCACTATAGCCAACCAAGACACCAACTTGTGACTTTGCATCAAGCTTTCCTCTCTTCTCTTGTGGTACTAGGATGTAACAAATGCTTCCAAATACCCTTAGATGATTAAGAGAAGGCTTATATCCAAAGCAAAGCTCAAATGGGGTTTTACTCCTCAAAGACTTGGAGTAAAGCCTATTTTGGATGTAGATGGATGTATTAACTCCTTCAGCCCAAAACTTCTTTGGCAAGCCACTTTCAAACAACAAACATCTAGCCATCTTCATGATGGTACGGTTCTTCCTTTCACATATACCATTTTGTTATGGTGTGTATGGTGTAGTGAATTGATGAACTATACCATGATCCTTACAAAGTTGTTTGAAAGCCTCACTTGTGTATTCCCCACCATTGTCCGTCCTTAACACATTTATAATGCAACCGGATTGACTTTGCACTAACTTCATAAATTCTACAAACTTCTCCAAAGCTTGTGATTTTCTTTCAAGGAAATACACACAACACATTATTGAGTAATCATCAATGAAAGTTATGAAATACTTGCTGCCATTTAAGGATGGAATACTCATAGGATCACAAATATCCGAATGTATAAGTCCTAGCTTCTCCTTTGATCTCCAACAACAAGATTGAAATGCTAGCCTAGTATGCTTTCCTTTTTGACACACTTCACACACATGTTCTTGCTTCTCCACCAATGGCATGTCTCTAACAAGTTCATGTGTGCCTACCAATGACTTAAAGCTAGCATGGCCTAGTATTTTATGCCAAAGTTGAAAGGTGTTCTCAACTTTAGTGTTCAATGCAACCGATGCACCGTTTTCATCTATATTCAACCTAAAATTCTTGTTCTTCATTCCAACACACATTAATTCATTTCCATGAGGATCAACTATAGTGCATGTCATGTTTGAGAAATGTAATGCATATTTGTTCTCAAGCGTTTGACCTACACTAAGTAAGTTCTCACATAAAGAAGGTACATAGAGAACATCATGGATAGTTTTGATACCTTTGGTGGTGTGTATAACCACATCTCCTTTGCCTTTCACTTCCATCAAGGCTCCATTTCCAATTTTAACTTTGTTGTGGCTGCTCCTATCCAAGTTTGTGAACCACTCATGCTTGTAAGACATATGGTGTGTTGCTCCACTATCAATGATCCATCCTTCATCATTCTTGATGCTACTAAAACAAATAGCAACAAATAACTCTTCGGATTCACTATCACTTGCATTATCTTTAGCAACATTTACTTGTTGCTTATCTTTCTTGTTAGCCTTGCATACTCTCTCCACATGACCCTTTTGTTGGCATTTATGGCAAAATGCATCCGGCCTCCACCAACACCTTCTTGGATGATGACCTTTCTTCTTGCAATGGTGACAAGGTTCATAGGACTTCCTCTCGGGTTTGCTAGTTTCACCTTTCTCCTTTATGACCTTAAGCTTGTTCTTCTTTTAATTTTGTGTCTTTTGATGTTGTTTAGACACAAATGTATCCTCCATTGATTCTTCATGTCTAATCCTCCTCCTTTGCTCCGTAGCTTGCAAGTCATTCACCAACTCGGTCAATAAAATTTCATTTAGGTTCCTTGACTCCTTCAATGAAGATATCTTAGCTTCAAACCTCTCGAGCAATGAGACCAACACCTTCTCCATAATCCTTTGGTCACTTAATCTTTCACCTAGCACCTTAATTTGATTCACCACATTAAGAAGCTTTGTGGTGAACTCCTTAACCGTTTCTTTGTCTTTCATCTTGATAGTCTCAAACTCCCTCCTTAGGTTAAGGATTTGCATTTGCCTTATCCTTGCACTCCCTTGGAACTCATCTTGAAGTTTGTCTCAAGCTTCTTTGGCACTTTCACATGCCATTATCCTTGTGAAAATGGTATCACTAATACAAGAATGAATGGCGCTGAGAGCCTTGAAACCTTTAGCCAATTCCTCCTTATGGTGCTTGATTTGGTTAACCATTGCCCCTTGTCTCAAAGGCTCGGGTTCTTGGGGATTTATGGTGACCTCCCAAAGACCATAAGCCTTCAAGTAGGCTTGCATCTTGATACTCCAAATGTTGTAGTTCTCCCCATTGAACATAGGAGGAGAAGGAGTTGAAAAACTTGAAGAAGCCATGTGAATGTTGCTTTCGGGTATGAAGGAATATGAAAATATATTTGTGCTTTCAAGTATCTCTTCACTCTCAAGAAACGAACTAGCCCAAAAACTTCACAAATCTCACAAAAATGTGCCTTGCTCTAATACCACTTTGTTGGGGTGAGAAGGTTATGATCACGAGCAAGCTAGCTTGAAGTGTTAGCAACAAGCAAGCTTTTGGTGATGCTCTTGGGAATGGTTGTGTGTGAGTTGTGTTTTAGGTTTTGGTTATGGTGTTTTCTGGTTTTTAGGGTTCCTAGAGTGTTCTAAGGTGTTGAAGAAGAGATGAGAAGAAGGGGACCACGTTGGTTTTTGAAAATGAGGCTTAAATATGTAGCCATCTCATTCATTTAACAATATAAGCTTGAAATTACAACTAGTTCCACATACCAAGCATATGAGCTTACAAAATGAGTAAAGTATTTGAAATTTAAAAAGTAAAATGGTCAACACCTAAATTTTCATACAAAAAAGAGGTAAAAACCAGCTGCAACATATCTATTCCAAATATAGTAAAAAGTGGCACATGGTTTGAACTAAGTTCCTATTGTTTGATTAGTTTGAGTAAGCAACCAAACTAGCTTCACCTACTTAGTTTCCCTGTGTATCTGCTTATGAAACTTGGTTTGAAACATCCTTGTTCATCAATAAATATTTTTCCAATAGCCAAAAAAGTTCTGGAACCGGATCATGGACCAAATAGCTCCAAAACTGACCCATACTTTGCATACTGGGCCATCAGATACAGCAATCTATTTGGAATAGAAAATGGACTTTCCCATGTTATTTTGACCTAAAATTTGAACCATAGTCTTCTATATATATCTGTAGACATCCCACAAAATTTCAGCCCAAAAATCCATTTACAACCTGAGATATAAGATAAATAGTGGACCTATGTTGCTGGAAATTATGAATCCAACACCATAGGCATTTCAAGTATAACGTTCCTACCCTTTTGTGCATAGTTTTGCCTATGCTTTTGCATACATAACTTAGGCACAAAACATTATCAAAATATACCTTGCATCAATTAAAAACAGACAAAAAATATAAACTCATAAAAGGAAAGGAGTTGATATCAAGGTGTACATGCTAGCCGGTGATATGCACCATCAAGTGGCAAAATTGCCACACTTCAACACTGCTAGGCTGTAAGACAAAACTTTGAAGGTTGACGTCCATAATATGTTTTTGAGTTGTCATAGCAACATTTGCAAATAATGGTATAAATTATGCTTTTTTACTATATCTGGCATTATAATGGAAGGGGTTCAAATTTTGATAGTAAATTTACCATTAAAGTGTCCATTATATTAATGTTAAAATATACTCTTTTGATGGAGAAAGTGCATTTTATATTGGCAGTATGTTATTGGAATTTTTAGGATGTATTGAGCCTTTCATGTAAATAATTTACAGTCATATGATAAAAGTAATATAGCGATATTTACTAAATTAACTTGCATAACTAATGAAAGAATTTAAATTGTGTGTAAGAATGTTGATAAGTAATAATGAAGTTGAACCCATCCAGATGTGTTTTTGTAGCCAATATTTGCATTTAAAAATATCAAGGGCAGAGCGAAATTGAAATCATCAATTTTGAAAGTGCTTAAATGTAGGATAGGTAATACATTATTGTCAATTTATAGAATTTTCTATTGTTTTCATTTATAGAGTAATTTAACTATATATATATATATATATATATATAATTATCATGGAAAAAATGATATGGTAAGTTTATTTGGGTAAAATAAGAAGAAACTAAAGTTGATAAGGTGAATTTATTGATTGTAGAAATCCATAAGTTATCTTGGCAAGTTGAAAGATCGAGTAATACTTTTGAAGCAATCCAGAAGAACACTAAGAGAAGTCAGCAAAATGAATTTAGGATTATTATTTCTGTTGCAATTTTATTATTACTTTTGTTTTAATTTTTTGGCTAGTAAAATATATATGGTTTTGTTAGGTTACATGTAATATCTAGTTGAAGTATGTTAACTAGTTAGATGACTATATGCATGGTTTTGTGTGATGATGGATGAAATTTATAAATAAAAGATTATGTCTTATTGCCAAATTTTGCTGTTGCTTTCAATTTTCAATAACTTGGAAATTGAAAAAATAATAGAGAAAAAATATGTCCCATTGAGGAAGTAAGACGATTGGAACATGGAAATCAGTATGCCAACTCTACAAAATGGAGACTATGGGACACAGAATTAAATTGCCAAGCTTATCTCCCTTATATGCAATCCACTATGCAAGTCTATAGTGGGGAAAAAAATCATAACTTTAACAAGTCAATATGCAAAATAAAAGAATTTCATATAGAAAAATTGTCACAACAAATACATTTTACCTTTTTAAGAACCTTTTGCATTAAACCATTAGAAGCACATATTTTTCCACGGAGTCTAGCCTATTCAATAGTTTCCCTATCTTCTTAACACATCCATAGTCCAGTCATTCAATTACAAAACAATAACACAACCATTCAATTATAAAATAAAAAATATAAATATAACAATAAAAAGGCTCCCCAATTAATGAAGATAAACTTATGCAAAAATTAACCATGATTATTTTATTACCAAAATAAATTACAATGTAATGTTTTTTTAGTATTATTATTATTACTAAAATAAATGCAATGCTTCTATCTTGCAAGTTACAATAGGAGATGTCGTTTCAAAAGTAGAATACTTGTATCACAATACCATTTGTTCACATATATAGTGCATATTACCAGTTAAAAACAAAATTATAACAATATGGAAAAAAGCAAGATTTCATATGTGGACATCTTCATTTCCAGCCAATAAAAAAAAGAAAAAAAGAAAAAGTATATATATACATATGCATGCATTGCTGAGCCATGACTTAGTTAAGCATAAATAAGCTTGATCAGGTGATTAATTATTACTTCCAACTCCAAATGAGTTTCAATCTTATATTAATATACACATTAATATTTTATCTTCTCTAAATGAACAAATGAGTTGTAATTTCTTATTATACCTGCAGATTAAAAAATTTCAGCTTTGAGTTCAAATTCAGTTGCTTGTTAAGGATTATCTTCAAATTGTAAGGATCTACGTCAAAATAAAAATAGCATATAAATTTATATATCATTCTAATCTCATAAAAATAATAAATAACAAATAATAAATTTATAAATTTCTTACTGATTATTGAGGACCGAACAATTTTTTTTTTTGTCATGCAATTGTCCAATTTTTCCATATCCATTGCAATTGCCTACCTTTATACTTTGTAGCTTTCGTTGCTTTCTCTTGCTCCCCTTTTAACCTTCTTCACATGCTTTTGTCCTCACTTGAGATGGTTCTTTCAAAATTTGCTCATAAATGTTACTACCTTTTTTAGAAACTCCTTCACTTTTTATGGTACCAATTAATGGTTTAATCTTATCAAGCATAGTTTCAAGGTTATCTTTCACAATTACATCTACCTTTATATTTGTTATAGCTTTATCAATTACCTTTGAAGTAAGTTGGAATAGTTTAGTTCGCCACATGAATATTGAACTACCTAACATTCCATTTATCTTGACACTATGCTTATCAAATATTACTTTAAACTTTGCAACTTTAGTCTATATTCACATAATATATTGCTTCAACAAAGGCATATTACCAAAAAGTCCCAATTATGCCAAAATATGTTTACATAAAATTCCTTCATTCTCAAACTTTTTATAGCTACATGAAGCAATGTCCAAAACTTTGTCATTAACAATTTGCCATACTTTAGGAACCTCTCCATTTGTACTACTCTCAACCTTATACAATTTATGTATGTTATTTTCTCGCATAAATTATATTATAGTCACTAAGCTATGCTACAACTTATCTTAAAACTTATAAAAAATCTTGCATATATAGAGTTCAGCCATCTGTTTTTCTATTTCCAATGGCAATTTCAAAATAGGCTTCTTATTAATATCAATATGATCAACGTCTAATTCCTTATGACATTGATATGCAAGTGCCATATTAAATCGAAGTATAAATTCCAATAAATTTTTCTTTGAAACATACCTTTTGGAATATGCATGAGAGCTTTATGCATATTGGCTACTTGACATTCTACTTGAGAATATATGATTAACATATGTAGGCACTCATCTTGAATGTATTTCAAACATTGATTGTAACCAGTCGTTGTCATATATGTTGGCCTTCTCAATAATTGCCACCCATTTTCTTTCAAATTCTTTAGGACACTCTAATTTTCATATGCATTTTTTAACCTTGTAAAAGTTTTTGTAAGTAACTGCATTTATGAGTGTAGAAAAATTATTAAGTATGTATCAACTACAATGCCTATGAAATGTATTTAGTGGACTTCGAGCTATGACCATTGTCATTGTGGGATCTTGATCAATAATAATTATTTTTGGGATGTTACTAGGTATAGGTTTCTTCAACATCTCAAATAGCCAAATGAAATATTCAGTTTTTTAATCACTTAAGAATGCACAAGTAAATATGATTGTTTGACCATAATTGTTAATTCCAACCAATGATGCGAATATCATACTATATTGATTGGTATTGTATGTTGTATCAAATACAATTACATTACTATGACATTCATAAGCTCTTTTAGAAACTGAATTAGCTTGAAAAAATGCTTCAATTTACAATCATCATTTGCATCTATTTCAAAAATAAATGACGGATCCCTTTCTTGCTCTATTAGGAAATATTCCTTCAACAACTCAACTTCCTATCCTTGCATATCATTACATAACCTAGCTTCATGGTTATAGATATCCTTCTTTATACATCTGATATTCTTTGTAGCTCCAGATTAAAATTCAAGAATGCTTATTTATTAGTAAGTAGGTACATTTGCTGCTAAAAATTGTTGAATTAATGGTTTTTTAGCTTTAAAAAAAAACATTACGATGTGACCTCAATAGATGTACTCTTCAAAAGGTTTCCAATAGATGATTATGTTCTTAAATAAATACATTGACAATATGTTTCCCCAATTTTGACCTAACCACTTCAAGTTTTGCCTTATAACCTTCTTTAGTGATCCCACGATGCCTTTCTTCAAGCTAGCTTCTTTATGAGACCCACTCTCTTTAAAACACATGAATTCCTGGTGGAATTACTTTGAATACTAATTCCTGTTTGCCTTGCATATTTATTGTAAAACTCATCAACTTCACTAATTGAACCAAACTCTTATCCCACCTTTGGTTAGTTGTCTTTTGACACTCTAGAAATATAAACATTATCGGCTGAATTTGAACATGACAACAAAGATTAACTGGTTCTAACCCTACATCATCCATGTCTAAATCTTATACAATAAAAACAATATTGCATCAAATATCAAATAAAAATTTTATTTCCTAGAAACAAAATCTAAAAGTCTGTCTAGAATAACTCGCTCGCCTTAAAGTCTATCTTTGGCCACACTTTATGAAGATTCTGAAATAATGAGAGATAAAGAAATAATTATGAGTTCCCTTTTAAAATAATCATCTTCACTCCTAAAACAATAAAAGACAAAACAAAAAGAGAAAGACATAATTAAAAACTAATCAACTCCTAAAATTACACACATTCTATCAAGGATCCAACATGACAAGTTCTATATAGAAAGAAAAAAAAAAAGTTCCCAAAAACAAAATAATTTCCAATGCCATATTAATATTTGAATGATAAATCTTCCAAATTAGTGCGTATGAGTGTTACTATAACAAAAATTCCAAAGTCATATCCTATTCAAAAGCATTATCTCATCAACATTTATTTATTTATTTATTTTATTGGTATTTTATCAATATTCTGGGTATGAGTATGAATGTTACTAAATTAAACATGATAGGGGTAGATTAAGAAATAAAAAGACAAAGATAAAATTCCCAATAATGAAATCGCATCTATTGGCTTAGGAAGAAGAAGCTTCTAAATTGATGGCATTGGAACGAACGACTAGCCGTCAACTATGACATCTTTTATTAAACCACTCATATCTCCTTTTTTTTACTTGGTCTATAGTCTTAGCCTATGATTTGAGCCATTCGTTTCATAAGAAAATATTAAAAAATGAAAAGGAAAAAAAAAAAGCCATAATGTCTTAATGGTGAAAATGTAGCTGACGAATAAAATTGAAAAGAAAAAAAGAAAAAGAAAAAGAAAAGAACCCAAAATTAGAAAACCCCGACATGTAAAATAGAAAATCCAGAAAAATCAAAAGAAAAAGAGGAAAAGATCTAATCTTGAAATTGCCCTCCACCCTTCCTTGTCACTGGCATATCCTCTTCACCTTCATTGGCTACAAAGTAGTCATACTGTTCTTTCTTCTGAATATCGAGTCCCGAGATTAATGTGTTCTTTAGAAGATGAAAGTCGTGTTCTTTCCTTCAGGAAACATATAGTCGAGTGTTTTTTTTTTTTTTTATTTCACTAAAATGATCTAGGCCGTTGTTTTGATCCAATGGTCCAAAATAAACCCCTTATCAAAACACGTGAATATCTGCAGGTTCCTATAGTCAGGACATACAATACTTATCATGCAATCAGTATACTTACATAGGATATTTTCCATTATTAAGATGTACACAATATACTTCAATAACTAATGCAACAAATAAGGAGGAAATGACATAACTTGTAGTGATTAGGTGGATTGTTGATGTTTATATATGTATGATAAAAAGACAAATTTATTGTAAATTGAAAACTAAAAATGAAAGCTATTAAGTAAAATTTTCAATATATATATATATATATATTATTTTTTATAAGTTTAATCCATTATTAATTTATACATTTAATGGGTCTTAAATGAAATTTTAACAATTTTTTATCTTATACATTTTGTGAATTTGTTCATCTAGTGTACTAGTATGAGCTGGGAGAGAAGAATTTTATTTATTTAGCAAGATTATTTGTTTATCAAATATTCATTTATTAAGATTTTACTGTCTAATCTTAAAGATAATATATATTTTGTTAGAAAAATTATATGAAAAAATATAATATACATAATAGCAACAATGAGACATGAAAAATATAGTAAGCTTAAAATAATAAGCTCATAAAATAGTATATAGAAAGATACAAATTATATATATTTTAGAAAAAACAAGCAAAATATTAATATAAAATAATCAAAAATATGTAAGATATAAACTTTGGATTCAAACCTATGTTCTACACAGTGGTCTTAAAACAAATTTGGTCATCACTGGTGCTAGTGAATCCAGATACATTTGTTTTTGAAAATACAACGGACTATAAAATTTTCAAATATTGAATCTTTGAGCTTTTCTCATCAAACTTGAAATTGTTTTTCCTCTGTCACGTTGTAAACCCTAGATAATTCTAAGAATATTTTAGATGGACATGAAAAGAAAGCTACAGAGCATCCTTTCCTGCTTTCCTTCTGTTCTATCACTTTAACTATGATCACACTGAAGGAGGTTAGGCAATTTATAGGCCTAAAGTAGCAGGAAATTATGCAATTTAATTGGCCATTACAAATTTATTGAAAATTTGTAACCCCTGAATTAAAATCCTATTAAACAAGCCATTTAAGATGGTTGTTACACAGTTATTGTTTTTAATATCATTAACAAGCCATGTAACATAGCTGTTACAAACATTAATTTGGTTTTAAAAATAAATTTTCCATCAATCCCCAAATAAATGAATTTGATAGAATACTCAAAAAGGAAAATTTAAAAATGTAACAAAAAGACTATGATGGTACAATTCTACAATCATAAGCTACATAGATAAATAGGTGCTAGCTTTTGAACCTTCCCTTTTTGTGGATATATTTACTCTATTGGCTAAAAGGTGAATGCAATGTCCTTGAACCTTTCTATCATTTGTGTAAATGATGGTACACCTCACATATGAATCCTTCCTAGCACATTTTAAGTTCTTACTATTATTTTCATTTTAACCATCAACATCTACTTGATTCTATAAGAATTTTTAAATAATTGAGCTCCACAATTCTCCTTTGAAGCGGTCGCACTTCACTCTCACATGAATGATTTCTTATCTAAGAGTAACCCACATTACTCCTCTAGGAATCTCCTAAAGCATAAGAGTCATTAAAAGCATGGTTTAATTTTCTCCAATGGGTATCATTGTTTCATCATAAGAACATACAAAAGGATAACCCCACTATAATCAAACTCAGTCTTTACAATTTAGTTGTCCCATTAAATCTAGATCTTAGGACCTCTAGTAAATTAGGTTAGATATCTATTGAATTGCTTATTTTTTTCATGGGTTTTAGTCTATTCTCCTTGATGATATCTTAACTAAATATTCATTCAACCTTCAGCAAATCCATAACATTATCCTTTGATTTACATGGTTAACAAAGATAACTCTGGTTAAGATCTGTTGTCTTATGGAATTATGTCTACAATATATACATTTAGGCATACCATTCAATCTTTGCATCATATTTATCTAAAGCAATGAACTCATTATCGATCGAACTTATCATGCAAGTACCTGATCACTCTTACCATTTCTTTCCAATGACTATTATTGTGTACCTATTCAATTTGCAAACTGTGTAGACCATGTCTAATCTTATCAAGTTCGCCAAACTTACAATCACCATGAATATTCCATTTAAGATACTCTTTCATCTTTATTTTATTTCTGTGTATATCTGAAATTTTAGATACATGTATAAGAAACCAAAAAACACTACTATTATATGCATATCCAAATGATGCTTTTTAACCTATTTTCATCTTTTTTGGTGTAGGTGTGTTCACTTGGGTAAGACCTATCCTCATTTGCAATAATTTTTAGGAATGTTGTCTTTTCTTAAAAGGAAATTTGCCAATCAGATGACTTCATCCCATATCAAATTTGCATCTATCATTTATTCCATATATTTGCTTCTAGCAACTACAAATACAAAAATCACAAAAATAGTTTTAGAAAAGAATTATTCAAATTCCAACAATTTAAGAACAAATTACAAGCCCAACAATATGAAGTAAAAAATAATATGAGCTTAAAGGCAAACACATAAACAAAATTTATTTAGCTCCATTTGCCTCTAAAAATAAACTATTAAAGATTTTAAAATACGAGATAATCTATTTCATGGTTCTAATATCAAGATTCAATTTCTTATTGTAATCCCATATTATTACAAGTGTTGTTTCCCCAACCATGGAGTTTTGAAGTGCTTTATGTCTATTTGTCTCACACTTATAAAATTCATATGGATTGAAAATGTTACAATTCCCCATACTCATCTAAGTATGCATTTCACACAATGTCTTTAAGACATATTCGCCTTTCACTAGTTCTATTGAATTGGTATGCATCTGTCTTCTAGGATATAAGGATAATAGAAGCTTCAAATATTGTACCTTTAAGCTTCTCTTTGCAAACTTGAAATTATCTTTTCTTCTTCCACATTAGTAACCCATAGACAATTCTAAAAATATTTCAGAGGCATAAGAGAACAAGGCTACAATGCTTTTTCTCCTGCTCTCCCTCTATTTTGTCACTTTCCATATTACATGCTAAAAGAAGTTAGGCAATTTATAGGCCTTATGTGACGACTGATATAGGTGAATGCGAGGCATTAGCAGGCTATCTGGTATCCAATTCTTTATTCCCAAGGTATAAACTAGGAAATGGTCTAAATGTAATAATAGTCACTATCATAATGCTAAGGCCTTTTCAGAATTATTGGTTTTAGGGTTCAAAAGAGCTATGAAGTTAAGTGTACTCTAGGATGGATGACCTTCTGGGAAGTTTTGAACAAAAAATTTCTTACCGAGTGCTGTAACTAAATTTGGGACAATATTGGCAAATAGTGACAGGATCGCCAATGGAGGTGAAGTGTTACACCTTAATCAGCAGGGAATTTAATTGTGCCATAAAATAATGTAATTTATTTGAATATTACAAATTCATTGAAAATTTTGTAACTCTTGAATTGAAAATATGCTACAAGCCATCTAACGTGGTTGTTGCATAATTATGGCTCTTAATATGACTACCAAGCTATATAATATGCCTATTGCAAACATTAATTTGGTTTGAAAGTAGAATTTTTCCAACATATTTTAAGAATGAACCATGCAAACTAAAATATATAAATATTAAAAGACCCCAAATGTTTTACTATAAAATATATATATATATAATGGTAATGATCCAAGCAGGAACTCTTAAATACAGTATAAATTAATCGATTATTTTCACTTTAACCTAACTTTTTTACACTGTATCATAACTTTATGAAGTTTTAATATACTGATTGGATAATTATCCTATAATGATATATGTTTGGTCTATTAATCTTTTAACAATTATGTTTTTAACAACTCTATCCTCTTTTACTTTCTAAGAGATTGTTAGTCAAACCTTAGTAATAATGATATTTATCCAGTGTAGACATTAAAAAAAAAAAAAAAAAAAAAACCTTGATTTATATGTTTCTATAATTGATTTCTTCTAAGAAAAATGATTATGGATCACATAGAGCATGCTTTTATAAGCATTCCTTTTTTAGTGGACATAGAGAAGGAGGATATGATTGACCAAACCAATCTTCGACATAATCTACTAGATGATTTACTCACAAATAAGGTGGTGAATAATAATGTCATGTTTTTTGTTTTTAAGAAGAGTTGGAATCCATTAAAATGAGTGAAATTTAAGGAGTTAGAGAATGATGTCTTTTGTTTCCAGCTTGGGTGTGAAGTAGATATACATAAAGTTGAAGATACAGTCCATGATCTTCCACTGACTTGGTTCTTCTTTTTCAAAGGTGGGAACCAAAGATCTCAGCTAATGAAATAGTTCTCGAACATCTATAGATGCGAGTACAATTGTTAGGATTACCAATGGAATGGCACTCAACATAAATCATTGAAATATTGGAGAGGAAGTTATAGATATATATTTGGATAGGAAAACAAGCTATATTTTTTTAGTGGAGGTTGGAATTAGATTTATTTTTAAAAACCCTTTAAAACCTAGGATCTAGGTTAGAATGAAAATTCAAAAGCCTTTATGGATCTCCTTCAAGTATGGAAAACTTCCACATTTTTATAACGCTTGTGGATAAATGGGTCAGAACATAAAAGTGCGCATTCTAAATATGGATGAGGAAAGAATGGGTTTGAACAGACAAAGCTTATATGGGAGGTGGTTAAGGTAAGGATAGCCTTTCAAATTTCAAAGGAGACAAGAGAGAGATAATTGCAAGTAGAGTTCGAAGAATCGATGCAAGGACAAAAACATATGGCATTGGTCCTGCATTGCATGTAGACGAGAGATAGGAGGACATTATACCAGGAGAAATGTGGAGAATGAGTTAGAAGTTCAGAATACTGGCCATGTAATACTAAGTCTGAATAAAAGAGGAATGTGTAACACTTAGGCTTTGATTAAACAACATAAGGAAATGGGGATCTAAGCTAGACTTGAGGACCGTCTTTCTCTTCAGATAATACATCATTCTGCTTGGAGCATTCAAAAACGATTGAGAATGTTACCATAATAAAGGTTTTTTTTTTTTTTTTTGGGGGGGGGGGGGGGGGGGGGCAACATGGAAGAAGAAAATAATATAAAGAAGTAATAGAAAATAACATGTCGACTAAATATGTAATGACTAATAAAGGTGTATATCAATTCATAATTGATACAAGGAGGATAAAAAGGATCTCAGTAAGTAAAAACTCTAAGAAAAAGAAAGATACAATGTGAGCAAAAGGGAAAAGTGCTAATGTGTCGCGATAAGGATAAATAAAATACAATATTTCTCTTTCAAAGGGTCGTAGAGAAAGATTAAGCGAAAAAGTGATGGGTCGGGCATGAAATTACTAGATGTTTATATGGATGTTGATTATGATGCTAACTAACTCAAAGGATGAGGTGGCTACTCTTAATCAACCCCACTCCTCTAAATGAGTCTAACGTACTAGCATTATCAGGATTTTAGAGTTCCTCTAACAGTTCAATCCTTAAATAATTGTGTGTTCTTAAAAAATCCAGATTGTTGCTTAAGTGACATGAAAGATATTGAGAAAATCATAAAGAACTTAAGTAAGAGGTTGAAGATCTAAAGTTTTGATTAAGTGAATCCCATAATAATTTCAAGACATCTTTGCATTTTTTATAGGAAAGAATTGAAGATGTTATCGATTAGGAAATTAGGGAATGTTATGGATTTGATAAGTCAGATAGGAAGTAAGGAGTTACAGATTACTTTTATGTATGGCTACAGAGAACTGGTGGACAAGGTTTGCTTATGGGATTCTCTTAAAGAGATGAGGAGCCGTAGTAATCGAACTTGGATTTGCATAGTAGATTTTATTGAGAGTTTGCATGATAGTGAGAAGAGAGGAGGTTGAGATGGTGATTGGAGAAGGCAAAGTTTGTTTTTTCGGTTTATAAATGATTAGGGGATCATCCATTTGAGAAGCAGTGGGTTTGTTTTTGCTTGGTGCAATAAGAGTGATTACTTTCTCCATATATGGGAGAGGTTAGATTAAGTGCTAGTGTTAGCTGCTTTCTTAACAATAGAATTGGAGGTGCCTTTTACTTTATGGTTTAATCAACTTCATCTAGTATTGCAACTTAGAACTGTTAGCAAAGGTACATGTAAAACCCCGCCTCCACTGGTGGGACTTGTCACTCTTTGCTGATATTATCCCCAATTTGGCCACCACACTCGGTATGGAATTTTTTATTTAGAATTTCTCAAAAAGTCAACCAACCTTAAGTTACTCTTACCTGAGCACGCTTAACTTTAAAGTTTCTTTGAACCAAGAAGTCAACCACTGTGAAAAGCCTAGGCGTTATAAGAGTGTTTATCATTAGATTTGAACCATCCCCATACCATTCTCGGACAATGTGGGATTGGACAGTATATAGTTTGCTAGTGCTTCATGCACTTACCCACATTAATCATCACAATCCACCCCTTTAAAGGTACAATGTTCTCGCTAGCACACTTCTAACCTGGTAAAAATTTTAATACCATTTGTAATACCTCGCCTGTATTGATGAACCTGTTATTCACTGCCAAGATTGTCCACAATTTAGGTTAACTTCAATGTTTTTCAAACCATGAAGCTAACTACTCTGGAGAGGCCTTAATGTTATGAGAGTATCTATCTTTACATTTAAACCATCCCTATACTACACCCGAACAATGTTAGATTGAACACAAAGTAAACTACCACTACCTCTTACAAGTACCCACACTAGTGGTCACAATCCACCCCCCTTAGGACCCAACGTCCTCGCTAGCACACTTTTGGTTAGACACATGCTCTAATACCCCTACCTCCCTTAATAGACCTATTACTCTCTACCGATATTGTCACCCATTTAGTCACCGCATTCAGTATGAAATTTTTTGTTCAAAGCTTCTATAGAGGTCACCATCTTTAATTTGCTCTCACTTGAGCATGCTTAACTTTGAAGTTCTTTCAAACCCTGAAGCCAACCGTTCTAAAAAGACCTCAGCATTATGAAAGTTTTTATCATTATAGTTGAATCATCCCCATACTATACCTGGGTGATGTTGGATTGAACACCCAATTAGCCTGCCAACACCTTTTGTACTCACCCACACCAGTTGTTACACATAATAGCCTTGAAAGGAAAATGGATGCATGACCAAGATTACAATGAGGTGATTGAAAAGGGTTGGATGATTCAAAATGTGAGATCAAATGGCTAGAATTTCAAAAAAGAACATTAAGTTTGGTTAGAAAAGTTTTGGACAATTGGAGTAAAAGGTTGAAAGGCAATCTGACACGCAGTATGCAGAAGTTGAAAGATGAGATCATATATTTGAATCAGAATGCTACATCTCATGATGACATCAATAATAGTTGAGAATTAATGAAAATAATTGGAATAGATAAGGAAACAAGAAGAAATTTATGAGGGACAATGGTCACGGATTTAATGGTTGAAAGGAGGATCAAAATACTAGCTATTTACATACCACCACTCTAAGTTAACGAATGCAAAATAAAATTACTAGTCTGAGAAAGCCAAGTGGTGAATGGATGTCATTAGAAGAAGGCATTAAAAAACTTATAAATGATCACTTCTCTTACCTTTTCAAAACCACATGTGTGAGGAATTTTGATGAGGTGTTTGATGATATTGATGTTTTCGTAGATACTAGATGAATATTTGTTTGCTTTATCCATTGGATAAAGAAAAGGTGAAAGAGATAGTTTTTTCTCTTGAAATGACCAAACCTCTGGCATCTGATGGTTTTCAAGATATATTTTATCAATTTCACTGGAATATTTTTTCATAAAAAATATTTCATGTAGTGTGTCACTTTATGGAAGAAGGGAATTTGCCATATAACATTACTAAAACTCTCATTCCATTTATTCCCAAAGCTTTTAACTCGAAAAATATTGTTGATATCAGCCCATCAATTATATAATTTTACCTAAAATAATTTCTCCAAAATCTGGTAAATGGATCAAAACCTTTTCTAAATAGTCTTATCATGGAGAATCAAAGTCCGTTTATAGATAATGTGATCATTGTTCAAAAAGCGTTTCACTATTTGAGAAATAAAAAATCTAGCAAGAAGTCAAAAATGGCTTTTAAAGCCATTTATGAGTAAGGCATATGACCGAGTGAAGTGGGATTCTTTTTTAAGTTGTTTTAAAGAAATTACGTTTGTGGATAATTAGATTCATCTAATTATGTTGTGTGATATATTTGTAGTGTAAAGTGTGCTAGTCAATTGGAAGCCTTAAACCTATTTTAAACCTTCAAGAGGTTTAAGGCAAGGAGATCCATTATCTCCTTACCTTGTCATCTTGGTGGTAGATACCTTTTCTAGAATGATTTGAAAAAGGGTATTGAATGGTAAGTTGATGGGGTTAAAGTTCAAGGAGATGCCCAATTATATCTCAATTGTATTTCGAAAATGACAATATCTTTTTCTTTCAAGGTCAAGATGAAGACAACACATGTTTATTAGATTGCATCACTAAGAACTGTTGGGCTTCAAGGTAGAAAGTTAATTCCAAAAGTCAGGGTTGGTGTTTAGCAGGAATACTCCATTGGAAAAGAGAAAACGATGGGAGGATTTTGTCTTGTCCAATTTTAATTAAAGGTGGGAAGTACCTTGGGATGGCTATAGATGGGATGGTCTAAGCATCAAGTTGTTGAATGTATATTGGATCAAATTGAATTAAAGATGGCAGGATGACAGAATAATTTCCTAACTCAAGCTAGAAAGGAGGTTGATAAAATCAATGGCATAAAATGTTCTGAGCTATATCATGTCCACCATTAAACTACCAGAGAGATTGTGTAAAGATATCATAGCCTACATAAATTGCTTTTAGTGGGTTAATGATGAGGGAACAAAGGCAATGCTTGGATCTAAAAGGGCATTTTGAATAGCTCAAAGTTATTAGGAGGGATGGACTTTAGAGATTTACTGTTATTTAATTTAACTATGCTTGTTAAGCTAGCATGAAGCATTGATCAAAACTAGAATGCTCTTTTGGTTCGGAACTTAAAAGGTATATACTTTCTAGCACCAGCTTTGTGGAGGGTCGTACATCTAGCAGAAGCTCTTTTTACCTTGGGGACGCCCTAAAGCGCTCATAGTATCATTATGAATATACAAACCAAAATTGTGAAAGCCTAAAAATATACATACCCAGTTGAGATGTGATATGATTGCATCGCGATGTCTAAGGACATGATCTAATAGATCATTGTATCGAGTAGTTGGATCATAGTCTCTTACCATAAAAATGGCTACATGCACAGTAGCACCAACTATGAGAAATCCATTTGGAAGAGCATTATGGAAGGAAAGCTATTCCTAAAGCATCATTTCCAGTGGCAAAGGGGATGAAAATCTATTTCTATTTGCAATGACATCTAGTATCATTTAGGAAAAAGGTTGGGATAAAGTGCATGAACTTATAAACCCTGATAATTTTTCATTGAAAGTGGATGGCTTATAAGAATTGTTTCCTAATCCATTTGTTGAAAACATATGGAAAATTCTTGTGAATTTAAATGATTGTTCTGGTAAAAAGATTTGGTCGAGAACAAAATGGTGCATTCACGATTAATCTTGTTATCACAAATTGATGAAAATAGTTGAATAAAAGAATTCAACTGAATTTGAGGAAGAAACAAGAATGGAAGGATTTATGGAAGTTGAAGGTTAGGGGATGGAAATTCTATTGGAGATGTTCCTTGTGGTATGCGAAAGAGACGTGGAAAAGGCCTAAGATGGACATATCTTATCTTTGGCAGCCTATGTTAGGAGATATGGAAGCATTGAAATCGTTGAATTTTTGATAAAAACAAATATGATCCTGTGATGGTTATTTCCTAGGCACAATGCAAAGCATCGAATATATTAATCAGGAACAGAACAAGGTAGCTACTTATCACAATGGAATTCATAGGAATTGCACTATCAACAGATTGATAAACAAGAAAAAGCCTTTTAGTGAGGGTGGATTAAAATTAGTGTTGATGGGGTTTTCTCAAGTCAGCACAAGAAAGTGAGTTTAGGTTGGATTGATTGTGACTAAATGGAATGGTTGGTAAAGTGCATACGGAAAGTAATCCTATGCGACTCAAGTTTGATAGCTAAATGTAGGGCTTTATTTTATGCAAGCTTGTGGGCTAACAATCAGGGGTAGAGAAATATAAGCTTTGACTGTGACTCCAATGAATTGGTTAATAGTATCAATTTAGATAGTAGTAGCATTATTTGGAATCTTGCAACTTTGTAGGAAGATACAAGAGAGATAGAAGGTGTGTTTCACCCTTAGAAAGGCAAACAAGGTAGTGGATTAAATTGCTTAAGCTGCCTTAAATAAAACTCTTTGTGCGAATTAGGATATTAATCTCCCTTATGATCTTCATATGTTAATCACAAAATGATCTAATCTGATATATCTTTCTTTCTTAATGAAATATCCTTTTTTCACCAAAAAAAAACTATGGGCCTGTTTGGCCATCTGTTTTTAAAATAGTTTTCCACTCTATAAAACATAAAACTATTTCTAAACAATAACATATATGTTTGGACATTTGCTTTCAAAAACAATTGTACAGAACAAATTAAAAAAAAAAAACAAAATTTGAAAAACATCAAAAAGATGTTTCCATTGTTTTGAAACCCAGCACCGCTCACACCTGCTCTTTCATTGCTCTACGAAACCTTCACCACTTACACCAGCTTACCTTTCAACGTCAACCTCTATAAGCTATTATTCCTATTTCTGCTAATGCTTTTTTTTTTTTTTCTGCATACCCCAGTTTTAGGTAGGGGTACCTGTATTTTCTCTTATTTCCTTTGAAGGGTACCTGTATTTTTATTCTCTGGTTTTGGGTTATATAGCTTTTCTTTCTTGCCAAACATGTCCTTTTGCTTGTATATATCTTAAGGGATTTTGATTTTGGTTTTGATTTTGACTATTTGGTTGCTTTTGTTTATATGAGTTTTTTAAGGTAAGGAAGATGCTGATCAGATAATGGAAGCTTGCAGCAAAGGATCATGCAATGTGTTTCCAACAAAGGGTCTTTTGATAGTGTAATCCCTCTATTTCTCTCTCTCTCTGTGTGTTTGTATTTATGTTTAGGAGAATAACTTAAAGAATGAGCAAAAAGATCAAGATGGCTACCCCCTGTTTTGATTTTGGCTTTTTGTTTGTGCTTTTCACCGGTAATATTGTCCAAAATATCACTTAGGAATAGAAGAATTAGCCAAGAATTTTGAGGTATTTTGCGGTATTGGTGAGCCTAGGGAATCTAGTTACTACAATCAATAAATTTTCTATAACAGAATGTGGGGTTGACTTTCCAATTTCCAAAAATTACTAATACATCCTTGGTAGTGAGAGAGAAGGCAATTGCCACTTTGTTGAGCCATCATAGCCCTTATAACAAACAAAGAACTTGATGAGCATCATATACATATGTATATATATATATATGACTATTTTTGGCTTTCTAATTCTCCATCAATTTCTCAGCATCAATGCAGCAAGTTTTAGATGCATTTTCATTTTTGTCGATACATGCCATAAATAGGAGGTACCCATAAAAGGCATACCTGGTACAGAGCAATCTAGGATTCTGCATGGTACTTTAAATAGTACATGTGCTTTGCTGAGGTTACGAAATTATTTTATTTTATATTATATTATAGGCTATCATTTTAGTTGGTAAATGGATTTTAGTAGCACCAAACAACCTATATATCATCTACCTATTACATTACATATCTAATGGTTTTCTTTCTATCACCTCCCATGTCTAGTAAAACAAATGACAACATATATGCAAACTTCATATTGCATTGCAATCAATAATTTTGCCTGCATAAAGGCAAGTTTGCTAACCATTAAAACCTAATTGTAATTGTTCATATGTATTTTTTTAGATTCAAATTCATTGCATTTTGTACAGTCTTAGACTATTAATGAGCATTCGATTATTACCTATGATTGAAAACTAAATATATACACACAAATATTCATTAATATGAAAAAAGAAGATTTAAAAGTGCACATACACATACAATCGTTAAGACGAGTCAAAATTATATTTTTGCTATTATGGAAAATTTTGTTCAATTGTACCGTGCATGAGGTACAAGATAAGATATCACTTCTGTGAAATATGAAAAAAAGAGAGTTGTTCTGATGTAACCAAATTCTGTAAGTTAAGAAAAGTTAGAGGACCTTTCATCAGATAGACAGACCAATCAATATATATTACCATCAATTTTTGAATCCAAACACTAACAATAAGAGAGCCTTTCATCAGATAGACAGACCAATCAATATATATTACCATCAATTTTTGAATCCAAACACTAACAATAAAGCATAAGCTAAATGAAAAGCTTGGCAAACAATAATTTTAATCTATCTAAGAGATAGAAATGAGTGTTTATTAATATGTATGTATGATATTGAATATCTTTTAACACATTAATTAGATGAAGATGAACCCATAGGGATCATGATTCTCATATATATAGATTTTTCTTGTTAGAACATTATATATATTTTTTGAACACATATATTTCGAAAAAGGGAAAAAAAATGAATACATTATTATAAACTTTCTTTTGTTATTATTTTATTTGCTAGCTAGTATATTTCCAAATATTTTATCCCCAAAAAAAAAGAAAAAAAGAAAAGTACATATACATTCATGGGCATTTCCTGTTCCGTTTCTTCAAGCAATCGAAACTCTACTTTCTTTTTTTTCATTTTTCCCATGGCAATATTTCTCATTTGAGTCTTGTTAAAGAGAGAAAGTGTGGACAAAATCTTGTTACTTTTTCTTTTGGTAGTGATTGTACTTTACAGCTATAGTTTTTCTTATATGTTTAATTGTGAATGCTGCATCTTTAATGTCTAAGCTTGTTTTGGCTTAGCTCTTACTTTAGTTAAAGAGGCTTATAAATGGCATTCTACCAATGCGAAATTAGGAAAAGGATTTGTTTTTATCATTTTACTGTTTCTTTCATTGTTTTTCTTTTTTTCTCTTATGCTATAATTCTTACACACTTTGAATAATTTAGCATCATTCTAACTTTACAGTCCATATACTTGATGGTGAAGCTCTTAAATTCCTAGAAATGTTTATGATGATTACTTCAATTTTGTTATTTATTTTTTCTGTAGTTTATTTTTACAATGTCCACTGTGGAAAATGATGGTATATGTACTTTCATTTGAGGATATACAATATATTATTATTATTATTATTATTATTATATGTTGGTGAAGATATTATTTATTCTTTTAGGCGCATCCTAAAGCAACTTCATTTTAAAATAAAGGATGTGATCATTACAAGCTATTAGGAATTATATTTAACAAGTCAACTACTACTGGAGTGTTTCACCATGCATCTACTAGTGATCCATTCAATACTGATGATAAGATGGAATTGGAGGCTGGGAGTGCACGTGTTAGCACTAGTCGTGATGATCCTTTTTATACTCTCAATAAATTAACCAAAAATTTGAAGAAATGCACTGCATCATCTAGCTTAAAACGTAGAAGTAAAAAGCAAACTAGGTCACAACAAATGAATGATGCAATCCAATCATGGACTTAGATAGCAAAGGCAAAGACAGAAGTTGTTATAGCTAAAGAAAAAAGATATAAAAGTTTCTATAGTATGGATGATAATAGTATTGGTAATGCAAAAGATTGTTCCATTGCTACATGTGTGAGCCTTCTTGAAGCAATAGATGCAGTTGATAGATGCTACTTATCTTAAAGCAATAGAAAAGTTGAGAGAGGCAAAATGGAGAGAGATATTTATCCATATGTCTTTTCCTAGGAAGAAGGCTTGGTTAGATAGTCTTTAGCTAGATTATCATATATCATACTTATATCTTTAGTTGGATTTGATATATTAGGATTTAATTTTGTCGGTTTAATGTTTTTTGGACAACATGGTTGGATTGTTTTATATTTTTGTATGTTTTATATGTTTGGATTTTTCGGACTTTATATGTTTAGATTATATGTTCAAATGAATGCTATGTATTTGCCTACCATTGGTTAATGAACTTGCTTGGTTACCGAATGGTTAAATTGTTTTAGAAGTTGAGATTTCTTAGTTCTTTCGTCTTAATATATATTTATATTTTAATATTATACGCAGGAAGGTCAATAGTTAAAACTCATCTATGGATGAAATAGATAGTTCCTCTTCCTTTAGCTTAGATGAAGATTTTCAAGACTTTATGACGTTTCTTGATGTATGTGAGTACACTGAACATTTTCTAGAAAAAATACCTCAAAGAACTTCAATGTTGTGTGGTCAAAATTTTATAACAGAATTGTTGAATGGGAATGAAAAAACATGCTATGAGTTGTTTCGAATGGACAAAAATATTTTTCTTTCTCTTTGCACTTGTTTGAAGCAACATGAATATTTGAAAGATACTAAAGAAGTTAGAGTTAAAGAAGCACTTGCTCTGTTTCTTATAATAATTGGTCACAATGTGCAAATGAGACTTATAGCGGATCATTTTCAACATTCCTTTGAAACTGTGGATAGACATTTTATTTTGACAGTAAGAGCAATACGTAGATTTGGAAAAGAATTTATATGTCATACAAACTCTCCATTGCCTTCACATATCGTCAACTATCCAGAATATTTTCCATGGTTTGAGATAAATAACTTGCTTTTGTAAACATACTTTATGAATTTTATTATTCTCAGTTACTTTTTTAAAACTAACATTATAATATTTTGGTGTTTTCAGAAATGTATTGGTGTAATTGATGGCACACACATATGCGCACATGTTCCTACTGAAAAGCAAGTTAGCTATAGAGGTGGAAAATCTATAGTGACTCAAAATGTTTTATGTGCATGCAATTTTGACATGATGTTTACTTGATGCAATTACAAGAGCTGAGAATAAATTTCCATTATCTAAATGATATGAACCTAGGATGACCTGCACCTAAACCCATCTTATATTAGCCTGGATCTCAATTAAGTTCAAATTTTAATGGATTGACCTCAACCAGTAACTAACCTGTGATTAGAAACCTTGGTATAATGAAGACGCGACAATAGGTGATGGATATCTTATTGATAAGTCAAACTTAAAACACTCATACACTAATGATGTTTTAGGTGTTCAACGAAAATAAAGAGAATTCAATCTCACAAATAATTTTCTGTATGAATAATGTACTAAATATTATTGATAAAACAAGCCCTTAAATAGGCTAAAAAGTTACAAAATAAAATCCTAATTAACCAAGTAAAACCTGCCACATAGAATAGGAAACCTAATGATGGCCGAAAATCACCTCCTTTCCTAATCCAATTTGGATTAATTAATTCCTAAATTTTGAAATAGAAATTAATTACTATACAATGAAAATAATAAAATAATAACTTTCTAAAGTTGATTTTTCCAGAAAATAGATAAATAGAAACCAAACAAAAGACTAATTTCCTAAAACAAAAAGTCAAAATCCAATTAGGAAACGAGTTGACTAGTCTGACCACTAAGGTATCTTTAATCAATGTCCAGCTTGTTTGAGCTCCAAATCAGCTTCCATATGCCATGTGATTAATAATGATTCCCACACATTTCCCATTGATTGGAATAAGTCAAACTTGCTTGAACAAGAAGAAAAGTCAAAATCAGCGGTTAAACAACACATTTTCTGCCAAATTTACTTGGTGTCCATACAAGCCCATTATAGATGCTTTTGATTCTGTCTTGGCTAGATTTCATGTCCTCTTAATGATATTCATTGAATCCATGAAGTGTTGGAACCATTGTTTTGCTGTTCAGAGTCCATATTTGCACAAAAACAGCTACCGAGTCCGTATCAGCCTCCACCACTCAGATGCTTAAAACAGGCTTTGTATCATCAGGTATTGACAAGCTCTTTTAAGAATTAATTATTCCCTATATAAAGGCAGCCATGTTGTCCTTAAATCTCTTAGCTTGAGCTCTAGTGATTGGCTCGGTCTTCATCCGTATCAGGTCAGTACCCTAGCAAGTTGTCGGTTATGCCGTTCGGGTGGATTCTCATCACTAAAGAAGGTAAACATAAAAGACTTTATTGTATTGTTTGAATTTTTTAGTTGTATAATACATGATTTCATTTTTTCTATCTTTTTAGGTGAATATTATGGTGTTGATTCTCGATTTCCATGTACCATGGGCTTTCTTCCTCCATTTCGAGGTGGAAGATATCATTTGCAAGAATATCATGGTAGAAGTCGCCAACCAAGATGACCAAAAGAATTGTTTAGTTATAGGCATTCTTCACTTAGAAGCGTTATTGAACATTGTTTTGGTGTGTTGAAAGCACGGTTTCGAATTTTAAAAATGATCCCACCATACATACAAAGTAGACAACCTTTGATAGTTATAGCTTGTTGTACACTACATAGTTTCATTTGAAAGTGGGCATAAAATGATGTTATGTTTAGAAAATGAGAAGAAGAAGAACAAGAGATTGAAGATGAAGAAGCTAGTACAAGTGGATCAAACAATATTATAGATTTGTCAGATGAAGCAGCAACAGCTATGGCAACTTGTTCAAATTAGCTTTCACAAGTAATATGGCATGACTATGTTAGTAATATGTAAAAATTGGTAATTTGATTTTTATGCTAATATGAAATTTAACAGATATTTATAGTTGGAGATTTTATATTAGACTTATAAAATTTAATTTCCTATTAGCAACCATTATTTTATTATTTTATTATATAATATCAATTAGGTTTAATAATTAATTAATAAAAAATAATTGATTGATAGTGTGGCACACATGGAATGGAGAGATATAATTCTAGAAAGCCAATTATAAGCCAATAAAAAATTAAATACATATAGTCAAAAAATATATATAGCTATATACATACATACATACATATAAATATATATATATATATATTAATATCAATGAATCAATAATAATAGAAAAAAAAAAGTTCAACAAAAAAAAATGTTATATTACATTTTAATATATATTTTATATATTATATATATGTATATAATTCATTAACATGTGAATGAATTAGTATTATGTATATATATATATATATTTTATAGCTATATATATGATACGAACCTATGTCGACTCGCTCCTAAACCCGTATTATATTAGCTTTGATTTTAATTAAGTTCAAGTTCTTATGGAAACTTTAATCCCTAACCAACCTGTGATTAAAACCCTTGGCATAATGAAGACATCATAATAGGTTATGGATGCCCTATTGATAAGTCAAAACTAAAACACACTCTCTAATGGTATTTTAGGTGTTCAAAGAGAACAAAGAAAATTCTATCCTACAAAATAAATTCTTAATATTATTAAAGGTTGTATTCTTCCTAAAAATTAATCCCTTAAATAGGCTAGAGTAACAAAACAATAAACCTTAAAAATTTAGGTTAAAACCGGCCACCAAAGAGAAAAGGAAACATGATGGCCTATTCTCACACTATTTTCCTAAACTAATTTGTATTTTCATTTATTTTGAATTAGGAATTAATTATCTTGCAATAAAAATCATAAAGTAATAACTTTCCTAAGTTGATTTTTCAAGCAAAATTAATAAATAAAACCAAAATAAAAGCTAGTTTTCTAAAATAACAGACAATGTTCAAATTAGGAAACTAGTTGACTAGTTTGACAACTAAATTAACTTTGAACATTCTCCAGCTTGTTTGAGCTCCAAATCAGTTTTTGCATGCTATATAGAATGCCAAATATGATTAATAATGATTTCCACACGTTTTCCCTTTATTAGAATAAGGCAAACTTGCTTGAACAAGAAGAAAAGTCAAAGCCAGCAGCTAAACATCATATTTTTGGCCAAATTGAGATGCTGTCCATACAAGCTGATTTTAGGTACTTTTGATTCTACCTTGTCATGATTCCATGGGCTCTTGGTGATATCCATTGAATCTAAGAAGTTTTGGATCCATTCGTGGCTACCTGGAGTCCATATTTGCACTAAAACAGCTACCTAGGTCTGTAACGGCTTCCACCACTTGGATGTTTAAAACAGGCTTTGTATTTTTGGGTATTGTCAAGCCCTTTTGAAAATTAATTACTCCTTGTATAAAGGTAGCTAGTTTGTCCTTAAATATTTTGGCTTGATCCCTAGTGATTGATCCGATTTTCATCCATATCCGATCGGCACCCCAGCGGGTAGTTGGTTGTCCAGGTTTGGCCGGATTTTCATCATTCCACTCCTCTTGAAAAGGATTTACCCTCAAATTAAAATCATCATATGTAGCAAAATAAAATAAATTAGCAACAATAAACATAGAATTCAAACTATACTCACCTAGTAATTCAAGTTTGTAAGCATTTTCATTGATTAGTTTCAAGACGTGAAAAGGTCCATTCTCTCACGGCTTAAGAGTTGACTTTTGTTGTTGTGGGAACCTTTCCTTTCTTAAGTGCAACCAAATCCAATTTCTTGGATCAAACACTATCACAAAAAATCCTAAAAATACAAGCTCATTCGATAAAAATCACACGTTTTAAATTTAACAAATAATATTTCCCAAATTTTCAAATTTCCACTAAGTAAAACTCTCAACAATGCTAATAAAGTTCTATACAACAAAAACATATTTAAATAAGCATCTTTATATATCATAACCAGCATAGGTTTATTACTCACAAATGCCTTTTTAAGCTCACCTAAGCTAAGATAAAAAATTTTCTTTTTTCTTTTCTTTCCTCTCTTGTTCTCTCCCACTCACGGGTGCCATTTGTTTCTCTCACACTCAGCTTCTTCAAGTTTCTTCTCACTCTTGACTTTATCATTGTTTTTCCCCTCACCATTGAATTTAGAATACTTACCTGGATGTGGATGTTCGAACTTACCTCCTTGGATAGGATTTGAAGCCGTGGGTGCCACACTAGTTCTTTCTTTAAGCTTTTTGGCTTCCCTCCTTTGTTGTATTTGAAGTTGGTCTCTAAATACCTCATTGGGAGTCAATGATTCCAGCTTGAACTTTTTACCTTTATATCTAAAAACAATAGCATTCTCTCGACTATAATGTATAGTATTTTTATCAAATTGTCATGGTCTACCTAATAAAATATATCTGGCATGCATAGGCACAACATTACACAAAACAACATCTACATATTTATCAATGCTGAATTTTACTTTGGCTTATTTGTTTACTTTCATCTCACCACTATCATTAAGCCATTGTAATCTATATGGTTCTAGATTTTAATGGTTGCTAATCCTAATTTCTCAACCACAATAGTACTAATTACAGTAGCATAAATTCCACCATCAATTATCATGCTGCAAATGTTACCTTGGATTTTACATCGGATATGGAAGATGTTTTCTCTCTGTATTTGATCCTCATCTTTGTACACCGTCAAGAATATCCTAGACACCAAGCTCAATTTGGCATCTGAAGCATTTAAAGTCTCAGCTCCATCTTCAAATTCTTCCTCTTCATGCTCGGATTCATCCTCACTTTCTTCACTTTCGGATTCTAACTCACCATTACCTTTCAGCACCATGATTCTTTTATTTGAGCATTGGTTAGCGATGTGTCCTCGTCGCTGGCACTTAAAACACACAATGTCATGAGTTTTAAAAGGTTTAGGATCAGATTTACCTTCATTCCTTGGTGCTTGGACAGATTCGCCCGTAGCTTCCCTTTTTGGCCGATTGGTGCTTTCCTCACCCAGCTTCGGTTTTGGCTTGTAATCATATGTGGGATTGCTTCTCCAACCACTCGGATTTGACCTCCCATTGTTGGATACTCTTCCAATTCATGTACTTGAGCCCTTCCTCTTGAACTGATGCTCAAGTTTGATAGCCACATGCAACATTTCTTCTAATTCAACATATTGTTGCAATTCTAATTGATTAGCTATCTCACGATTCAATCTACCAAGAAACCACGCCATGGTTGCTTCCCTTTCTTCATTCATGCTCAATCTCATCATAAGCATCTCCATCTTCTTGTAATAATCCTCCACAATCCTTACCTTGTGATAATGATTGGAGTCTTTGATGTAGCAACCTATGGTAATGAGTCAATACAAATCGCTTCCTCATGGCTCCTTTTATTTGTCGCCAAGTAGTAATCAATTCGTCACCTACTCTCATTTAGGTAATTTGCTTATTTATTCACCATTGAAGTGCATAATGTCCAAATTCCATTGCTGCCACTTTTACCTTCTTAGTCTCCGAATAGTTGTGACAATCGAAGATCATCTCCATACGCTTCTCCCACTCTAAGCAAGCTTCCGGATCACTTTTCCCTATGAAAGGCGGTATATTGACCTTGATATTTCCAAGATCATCATCTTGCTCCCTTGCTAGTATCCCATGGTTTTGCCTTCCTTGATAAGCAAAAACTTTACCAAATTCATCCTCTAAATTATCTCCAAAATTACCTTCCCCGAATTCCTCTCTAGGTCATCCTCGGCTTCCTCAATCTCTACCTAAGCCTCCATGAAATTCTTGCCTCAAATTTGGTCCACCTTGTGAAGTCTCTAACCTGTCCATCCTTTGATATATATGGTCAAAACGAGCATTAATCAGCTATAATTGCTCCATGACTGCCATCATGTCTGTGCGCTCACCTCCACTCCCCAAAGCTCGGGAATCATCGTTGGATCCTACGGATTTCTCTTCATTAATTCTTAATGGTGGATCTTCTCTTCTCATCCTTGAATCTGCCATGTTAGTATGAATAACACAAAAATAAAATAAAACCTCTCCAAAATCACTCCCTTACTTGTTTCACTCAAACAAGGTTTCAACACTCGTGTTTGCACACTAGTTTCCATTTTTAACCCTCTTTTTAGCTCATACACTCTTGCCTTCTTCCACTCAAAGAATTAACTTATATTTCTGATTAAAACTCCCACAAAATATCAATTAGATCACAAGTATGTTTTAATTAAACTTATCAACAAAATAGTAGCAAGCAATACCAAGTGAATTTAAACACCTAATTCTCGGTTTTCTAAGAAAAAAATAAGGCAATTTAACAAAGAAAAATTTCAGAATCAATAAGAACTGGACCATATGGTAAGAAATTCAGAATTCAAGAATAAAATTTAGAGAAAGAAATTCAAACACGAACAAGAATAAAATTGAACAAAAATATAGGATAGTTGTTGGTTGTTACTCTTTGTAATTCAAGTTTTTGCATCAAATTCTTTAACTAATTTCAATCCAATAGTTTGACCACCCAAAATTCAAATATCCAGTAGCAAAATTAAACTTCCAGCAACTCCAAATATTGAATAAATAAACAACAACTTAGCGGCTCCAACAAATTTCCAGCAAACAAATTCAGACTCAAAATTCAACAAAAATAGAACTTGTAAATTTTTATTTATTTTTTATATTCGGCTTTTTCTTCTTCTTTTTTTTTCCTTTTTTAAATCACAAAATATAATCTCTACTGCAGTAGCAAGAATTAGCAACTAAATTGCAATTCCAACACCAAACAACTACCAAACCCGAGACAACACAATGCAAAGTTTGCAAAATTTGTGACTTTTGTATTTGTTGCCGCAAACACACTTCTTTTCTCTTTTTTTTTTCTTTTTTTTTTAATATATAAGTGCAAATATTTAAGATCAAAAATAGCAAAGAAAAATCAACAGTAAACTAAATTACTAAGAACAAATATGTAAGACAACTAACAAACTAGGAAACAAAAAAAAAATACGGTAAAACAAAGAACCTAATGTCGGCTATGAATGATTTTTTTTTTTTTAATATGCAGAACGTATATAATGATAGAAGCAACCTTAAACTAATGCTAAAATTGCAGATTAACACAAAACAAAATAAAGCAAATAAGATAGATCAAACCTGAACAAAATCTTGGCTCTGATACCAAATGATATGAACCTAGGTCGACTCGTGCCTAAACCCGTATTATATTAGCCTGAATCTCAATTAAGTCCAAGTTCTTATGGAAACTTTAACCCCTAACCAACCTGTAATTAGAAGCCTTGATATAATGAAGATTCCACAATAGGTTATGAATGCCTTATTAATAAGTCAAAACTAAAACACACACTCTCTAATGGTGTTTTAGGTATTCAAAGAGAACAAAGAGAATTCTATCTCACAAAATAAATTCTTAATATTATTAAAGGTTGTGTTCTTCCTAAAAATTAAGCCCTTAAATAAGCTAGAGTTACAAAACAATAAACCCTAAAAATTTAGGTTAAAACTGGCCACCAAAAAGAAAAGGAAACATGTTAGCCTATTCTCACACTACTTTCCTAAACTAATTTGTGTTAATTAATTCACTTATTTTGAATTAGGAATTGATTAATTTACAATGAAAATAATAAAATAATAACTTTCCTAAGTTGATTTCTCCAGCAAAATAAACAAATAAAACCAAAATAAAAGCTAGTTTCCTAAAACAAAAGACAATGTTCAAATTAGAAAACTAGTTGACTAGTTTGAAAACTAAATTAACTTTGACCAATCTTCAGATTGTTTGAGCTCCAAATAAGTTTCTACATGCCATGTAGGATGCCAAATATGATTAATAATGATTCCTACACATTGCTCCTAAATTGGAATAAGTCAAACTTGCTTGAACAATAAGAAAAGTAAAAACCAGCGGCTAAACATCATATTTTCGGACAAATTGAGATGATGTTTGTACAAGTTTGTTTTAGGTGCTTTTGATTCTGCCTTGTCATGGTTCCATGACCTCTTGGTGATATCCATTGAATCTAAGAAGTTTTGGATCCATCCGTGGCTCCCCGAATTCCATATTTGCACTAAAATAGCTATCTGAATCTGTAACGGCTTCCACTACTTGGATGCTTAAAATAGGCTTTGTATCTTCGGGTATTGTCAAACCCTTTTGAGAATTAATTACTCCCTATATAAAGGCAACTAGGTTGTCCTTAAATCGCTTGGTTTGAGCTCTAGTGATTGGTCTGGTTTTCACTCATATCGGATCAGCACCTCAATGGATAGTCGGTTGTGCGGGTTCAGTGAATTCTCATCAATAAATATATTATATATAAGGTTTTTTTGTATGAAAAAAAGAAAAAAAAAAAACCAAAAACTGTATAAAAATTTTTTTGAAAACTATTCAACCAAACATGTTTTCGATTTTTTGGTATTGAAAACTGTTTTCAAACACCAATGGCCAAATGCTCATTGTTTTCGTTAAATACTGAAAAATAGTTTTATATTTTAATTTTTAAAAATAATATTTTAAAAACAGAAAACAAAAAACATAGTCAAACAGAACCTATATTAAAGAATAACCAGCATATAATAGTTCTAATAGCATAAAATGTATGATTTAAGCAAATAAGAAAATAATAAAAAAGTGCAAAAAATAGACTTTTACCCCAAAAAAATAACTCTTTTTTTTTTTTTGAATAATAACAATAATAAATAAATAAATAAAACTAATTATGCTTGACTAATTTCAGCCGGAGCGCATTCTTAAATGCACCTGCTTTAAAATTAATGTAGCTATTTGTGTACTTAATCATTGCTATCTCTATTTAATTTATTCCATTTAGAACTTTTTTTTTTTTGGCAATATATTTTAATTTGAGTTAAATGAATAACTATTAATAAAGAAACATTAAATTATGTATGCTATTAAAAAAAAATAAAAAAGAAAGAAAGAAACATTAAATTATGTATGCTATAAAAAAAATGATAATTTTGTAAATGATGAACGAGTAAAAAAACTAAAAAACACAAAAAAAAAAGAAAAAGAAAAGAAATTAACTTATGGTAAATATACCATAAATCAAGGTTGAAAAACAATAAATGTTGTATAAACAAAAGTTTAAGAATATGTGTCCGGAAAACTTTTTTTGTACAAAGACCTATAAAATGGCTTTCAGCAAACAAAAAAAAATAAAAATAAAAAGACCTATAAAATGACAATTTGATAAAAGATACATAAAAAGAATAACAATCGTTAGTTTGTGTTTTGAGTAACCTAGATTTTTACAAAATTACAATACATGCGTCATTTACACAAAACAGACAGTGCATTAGATTGTGTACGATAGAGGGACAAAGTGAAAAATGTGAATAAAATGAGATTGAGATTTAACCCATAAAAAAATAATAAAAAATAGACGTCCACTCAAACAAATAAAAAAATAAAAATGAAAAGTGGCGTGAATCGGAAGCTTGGAAGATGGCAAGCAGCGGAAGCGAATGAAGGTTAAGGGAAGTGTGAAGTTTTGGATTTTGAAAGGAAAACATAAGAAATGGCACCGCCCAAGAAGAGCAAGGCCAAGCAGGCCAATAAATCGGACTCTTCTGCGGCTTCCCCAAATTCAACCACTTCTTCCTCCAAATTCCCATCATGTATTCGCTCCGTCCCTCCCTCCTCTGTCGCCATCACCATCCATGCCAAGCCCGGTTCCAAACTCTCCTCCATCACTGGTCTCTCTCTTTCTCTCTCCTCTTATACACATATATTCATACACATTGTAATTATATGATTTGTTTTTGTATTCTTTTGAATGAAGAAGATTTCAGCGATGAAGCATTAGGAGTGCAAATAGACGCGCCTCCCAAGGACGGGGAAGCTAACGCCGCACTTCTTGAATATATCAGCTCCGTGAGCCTTTTCTTTTATTCATCTCATTTTTTATTTTTATTTTTATTTTTAAAATTTTACGTTTTATATTTATTTATTTTTTCTACTCAAAGAAAGAAAAAGGTTAGCTTAGGTAGATACTTGATCACGCATCAGACACTTAAGAATGTTTAAAAATTTGTTGTTTTTGTGGGTATAGATTTTTCACTTCATGTTGGATTTTGAGCATTATTATCTAATACTGTTTCGAACCCCTATCCTAAAAGTTATCTGGGTTTGATCTCATGAGTTTTCTTGCTAGGGCTTGAGTGAAAAAAAACTGGGTTTTGTCATTCCTACTAAAAGTGGATGCTTGACTTGAGTTGGTTGTGCTTTGAATAATCTGCAGTTTCATGAAGGGTTATAAATTCATTAGAGATTAGGATTTTAAAGCTTAATGCTCCTATGCTGTCTACACAATTGGCAATAAAATCAATTGGTGACAAAAAATTCGTTCCATAAGTCAAGCATAAAGTTGAACCCTATGAACAAAAGGCTAACTAAAGATTCTAGGGATTCCAAGTATAGTGAGGAGTTTTTAGACAAGACGGCACAAAAGTAGAGTTGTAAATTGTTTACATATTTGACCCCCTTCTGCAGAATCCCTACCAACTGCTAAAACTTAATGAAGCATATTTGATTCTGATAAGTATTGAACTGTAAATTATACAATCTGTTTCTATGATATGTATTTCAAAGTGAGTGATGTAGCAACTCTATTTCATGATAGTGAATCAATTGGGTGTGAGAAGGGTGAGGAAATCAAGGCATGCTTGAATGAGGCTTTGAAGCTGCTGTTAGATGATTGAAAAAAAAAAAAAAAAATTGATATAAGATAATATTTGTATATTTGTATGTATATGTGTCGTAGCAACTCTATTTCATGGCAGTGAATCAGTTGAGCGTGAGAAGGGTGAGGAAATCAAGGCATGCTTGAATGAGGCTTTGAAGCTCTTAGATGATTGAAAATAAAAAATAAAAAAATTGATATAAGATAATGTGTGTGTGTGTGTGTTGTAGCAACTCTATTTCATGATAGTGAATCAGTTGAGCGTGAGAAGGGTGAGGAAATCAAGGCATGCTTGAATGAGGCTTTGAAGCTGCTGTTAGATGATTGAAAAAAAAAAAAAAAAAAAAAATTTGATGTAAGATAATGTGTGTGTGTGTGTGTGTTATTGGTGCAAATGAGGCAGTTGGATCCAAGTTTAGGTTAGCTCCTTATAATTTCTATTTGAGCTCAAGCTCATCTTGAGCCTTTGCTTTTAAATGGAGAATTTGGAAACTTCAATATTTAAATCTAGATATTTATTTTAGTTTAGAAACCATATAAGAATGTATGTTATCGTTGTTTTTGGGCTTACAAGCCTAAAGCCAATCTAGGTGAGCTTGGGGTGACTAATTTATTGCATAAGAACTTGTGCTTGACTTAGCAAATGTTGTCCAAATAAAGCTTTTCTGGTTTGCAACCACTATGATGGGTGTTGCTTTGCTAAATTTGCTTGTTCTCTGTTCTGCTTCGGATGCATGGATTATAACTGGAATCATTCTATCCACCAAAACCTTGTTTCAATAGTCTCCATACCTGGCTCACTGGGGTTGGCCAGCAGAGTGGATTACTCATTTGACTCATATCAGTATCTATGTTTGTTCTTGAAAGTAATGAATTATATAGAACTATTGATATATGGTCTCAGATATGCAAATATTTGGTGGGGCCTTAAACTGAATCGAAGATTTATGAGAGTCAGTGAAAGATTTAAATGGATATGGTGTTTGATGCTTATTGGTATTGAAGCATTGAGAGGGGGACTTGGAATTTTGGGAAGTAGTGTGGTCTATGGACTGTTAAATTGACTCTCTATTGAGAGAGAGATTTGGACAGCATGGTAGTGGGAAAGGTTGGAACTCTGCTATCTTACGTTGTTTGTGGCTAGCGATATAGTCGGGCTATATAAGGGGATTTTTTTCGTGTCCATAAACTTACGCTTATGCCCTTTGTATTGTAACATAAATGAACCATCTGGTAAGTTTTGCTTTTCCACCTTTTTGGGATCTTAATACTGGACTTTTTAAGAATTATTTTTCCCACATTTTCACTTTTTTTATTTTTTATTTTTTATTTTTTTCCCCCAACTAGTAGGATAGGAATCCTTAAATTAGTTCAATGAGATTTAAGTATTTGAATTGGCTTTACTTGAATTATTCTATTAGATATCTCTATCTAAACTGGCTTTAGTTGAAAGGCCAGTCATTACTGTAAGTAGTGCATATTGACCATTAATTGAGTAATCTTGCAAGCTTCTGAGTTATATCATCATGAATCTGACCAAGAACTTGCTGTTGCATAATTTTTTTGCGTAGTTTTCTTTACAATCTTCTCTGCTTCCTGTGTCTGGTTTGTTTAGTTAGAGGGAGTTATTGTTTTAGATACACATACCTTGTATTCTTATTCTTCTTGACTAGCAGGTTTTAGGGGTGAAAAGAAGGCAGGTTTCAATTGGTTCTGGTTCTAAATCAAGAGACAAGGTTGTGATTGTGGAGGACGTAAGTCTACAAAGTATTTTTGATGCTTTGGACAAAGCTTCAAAGTCCAACTGATGGACAGTTATTTTTGAGTTAGGCTTGCGTCTGTATTATGTATATGTTATATTGGTTAGTAACATGTTGCGAATTTGATCTTGTTTACAATTATCTTTTTCACTGGAATTCTTCTTACAGATGCTTTCCATGCTCTGAGATCAATGTTACTTTGCTCCACTTCAGCTGCAAAATTAACACATGTTTTGTCTTCATCTAAAAGTATTACACTTGTAGTTTATCACAGATCAATATTTCCTTCAACTTTGTTACTTTGACATTGCCCCTTTCTTTTTATCATCATGTGATACCTTTGTATGTTATAGTGGACATTCTGACACTCATTGAATGTGTTTCATATATAATTTTATTTTCAGGCTCTAACATTCATCTAAACAATTACACAGCAACTTTTTGTATGCATTGTATGGCATGATGTTTTTGTTGAGCCTTTTATAGCTCAAGTGCACACAAAAGGCAAAAATAATTATAGTTGGATTATTCATTTTAAAAATATAGTACTATGAAGATTTATCTAATTAAAACCAAAATTACAAAAGCTACATGATTGTAAAATTACAAATATTTATAATGAGCTGAGATTGGCCCGTTAGGCCTGAGCTAAAAATAAGGATTGGGTTAGGTTTTGGTTAAAATTTTAAAATCATGATGTGAGCATCTTGAAGGGAAGAAAAGGAGAAAAGTATCAGAGATTTGTTCTGAATTTCATATAGAGAGCCACTCGATAAAGGAAAAAGTCAAAAGCTTAAACAGCAGAATTATGGGAGCAGAAATATAGTAGTGTCAAACTCCTTAAAATAATCACCACAGATATTACTGGCGATATAAATTAATTAGATAATGGATATTCATCAAATTGTTACCTAATGATGCTATAATATATTAATAGTTGAAAAATTAACATAAACTAAATATATATAAGATTAATAGTTGAAAACTTAACGTAAACTAAATATATATAAGGTAACCATTGATATGTACTGGTGAAACTCATTACATATCAATAAAATATTATTGCATTATTTGGCACACCATTTGTTAGTTAAATATGTTAAACAATATGATGAGTACAGAATTGTTGATTGAATTATTAAAATAAGGTTAAATTTTGGTACTTTGGGAAGTTGCACTTGTAGTTCTCAATTTTTAAACTTTGTAATTTAAGCCTTTAAATTTCAATTTGTTGCACGTCGGTCCAATTAAATATTTTGAATAATGATGGTTTGGAGCTCCATCTCATGTGAATAATATCAAAATACAATTTATGGCAATTTAGACTTTATAGTTTCAATTTGCTGTAATTTAGCCTCTCTAAAATCAAATATTTGCATTTCAAAACCTTCCAATTTATAATCACCGTAAGAACAAAAATTTGATTGGATCAAAATGCAATAAATTAAAAGTAGGATCTAAATTACAATATTTTCCTTGATAGAGGCTCTTCTTCATGCAATTTTGTGAATTGAGATTACCAAATATTCTTCTATATAATTTTGCTCCATCCCTCCACCTTTAGTGGGATATATACACTGTACCAAATTCTTCTTTTAGGTCCCACCATCGTTGGCAGGATGAGTTCGTCACCCAGGAGAAAAGTAGTGCTCTTCTGTGTACAAAAGTACAATTAATTCCTTGTGCCTCCACGATCACTCTATCCTTAGAACAGAGCCTTACATATATATATAATCATGTGCAGTTCAGGGAAAAACTGTCCAACGAGATTGTTTTTATCATACTTTTCATTTCTACTTCCCATGTTCTTTCTTCTGCTTCAGATATTAGCCATAACAAAGCAACAAAGCAGCAGAGGCTCTTCTAAAATGGTAAGCCAGCCTAGAAATCAAAAGCCAATTCCTCTTGTCTTCCTGGACTGCTGGTAGTAGCCATTGCGATAAATAACTTGTGACATGTCTGAAAGCATCATCCATTTCAGCCTTTCAGGTTATGGTTTAAGAGATACACTTCACGAGCTCAACTTCTCAATGTTCTCTTCTCATCTACTTGGAATTTGGGATAGGCAAAATCCAATTCAACCCGTTTAAACCGATCAATCCAATCCATTTTTAGCGGTTTGGATTGGATTTCTTACATAAATGGATTGGATTGGTTATTAGATTGGAAATACAAATTCAACCAATTCAATCTAATCCAATCCAAATAATATATTATATGATTAAAAAATTATATATTCTGTATTTTTTTATTATACATTAATTTTTAATATATATTTTTTAACATATCCCCAAAATCCCCAAATGAAATGAAATCCTAAACAACAGCCTACCTTATCATTATGTTGCCTTGCTACCGCTATCACCACCATAACTATTAACTAAGTTTCGACCATCACAGCCATCAAAACTCATGACACAACAAGCTATCAATTGCTGCTCATTCTTCATTTCTTTGCTTCAATACTCAGCTATCAATTGCTCATTTTTCATTCTCTGCTTCAAGAGTCATGGCAACTTCACAAGCAACACTCATTCTTTAATTCAATACTCGGCATCAGTTTGCTGTTCTTTCTTAGCTTCAAGACACACGATAGCTTCATAAGCAATACTCATTCTTTGCTTCAATACTCGGCATCAGCTTGCTGTTCCAAACGGGTTAATCAATCCAAACCAAACCGATCATGTTAGGACCCGTCCAAAATTCCTCACCGGAACCCTAGACAAGCCCTGATCCTAGGGAAACCCTACCGGACCTTCCAATGGAAAATCCAGCAGAACCTCCCCTAAGGATTGGACTTACCACAAATTTCCTGCATGAAAACACACTTCTATATACATCCCCTTATTCCTCCCACATTACTACATTTTAATTCCACAAATTTGCAGCACTCCAAATGAATAACAGTAAATCAGCGCATAATTAATAACTAAATGTCTAATACAGAATACAAAGCATTATACAAATAAATGTGAAATTAATACAATGTCAGATAAAGAAGCAATACAAGATGAAGAGGAAAAAGGGAAGAAATGTTTCTTGGACTTTCGGCAAAGAACTGAGACGTCGGGCTCGCACCGGACGATCAACGTCTCCCAAACCTGGTACCTAGGGGAATGGAATTCAGAAATATGAGATGCTAATTATCTCAGTGAGTGACCCTATATACTGTACAATTATAACCGTAATAATAATTATAGTACACTTGATTAATTAAGAATAAATAAATAAATAATAATTAATTGAAAATAATATTTTCACTCAAAACCCTCCCCATTCACTCCGTTGGAAAAATTCCCCGTTTAAAAATCATTTCACCAAAACCCAAACTTGTACCCCAATTAATATCATAAAAACTGATGCTCAAAAATATGAATGAGCGATCATTGTAATATTATGAAATGTTTCAAATCCAGATATAAACATTTGAGCATACACTATAATAAATACAATTCCACCAAATAAATATGAAAATGTAGGAATCATCCTAATATTTGTAACTCAACAATATATATACAAACATATACAATGTACCATACGATGTACCAATCTGTAAATCGTGGGATACACCCACCTCACGACCCTCAATATATGAACGGTGTCATGGAAATAATAAATAACTGTCGGAACGTACCCAACCTCACGGTTCGTGGCAATAATAAAACATGGGGTGATACCAACCTCACGGCACCGTGGTAATAATAATAAAACCGTCGGATGAACCCGACCTCACAGTCCATGGTAATAATAGATAACCGTTGGATGAAACCAATCTCACGGCACCGTGGTAATAATAATAAACCATCAGATAAACCCGACCTCACAGTCCGTGGTAATAATAGATAACCGTTGGATGAAACCAATCTTACGGCACCATGGTAATAATAATAAAACCGTCAGATGAACCCGACCTCACAGTCCGTGGTAATAATAGATAACCGTTGGATGAAACCAACCTCACGGCACCATGGTAAACCCAGCACGCTGTAATATAATACTGAACCAAACTCTGGTACTATATGGTACATCAATTAAAAATAATCAATACAGTATCCTATTATATCATAATTATAATTTAATTGTCAAGTTCAACCGCTTGTTTAAATATTTTAAAATTTTCAAATCGTCATTTCATACGAAAATCAGAAATACCACAGTGAAATATATTCACCATAAATCAATTTTTAAACCCATAAAATTCTTAAAATATTTGAACGTGCTTAAAATTATAAAATTTTCCATCTGCTTCTCAAATAAATAATTTCTGAACTGATTTAAAACCCCAAATTAAATACCAAAATATTTAACTACTCCAAGTTCACTTATGAACCCATTAGAATTTAAAACCATTTAATATATTGTCAAACCTTACGTAAAATGACAACTCATATTTAATAAGGCAAATATTTGTATATGCATAATCCAAACATTCAATTCAATGGTATATAAGCCAAATTATTCGAGTACATATATATTATATTATACCCCAAAACAATTTTTAAAACTATTAAGCATAGCAATAATTAAAATAAATCAAACCACAATTTCTTTAAATTTCCAAATATATTCCTTTGGCACCAAAACATATATTAAAAACATTATAAATTAGCAATACCATTTATCTGAAAATTCTCTTAATATCAAATACATAAAACATATTTATCAAATATTTAAATATCAGATATTTCAACAATGAAATTTGATAAAATTTACCAAAATCTCAAATTCCTTAGAACCAACATATTTTATGATGCTCAAATATTTAATTCCATTCAATTTTGGCATCAAAAATTCCAAATATAAATTTACTAAATATTCAACACATCAAACATATTTTCAAATAACCAATTAACACAAAAAATATATATATTTTAACATCCCAAAATAATTTTGAAGGTGGGTCACTCACCTCGAGCACGCAATTAATCCAAGATCCTCCATGGGATCAATTCCACGATGTACACGTGCTCCTAAAACAACAATATTACACATATCAAATAAATTAATATTTTATTCGGGTAAATAATACCCGGTACCCGAGGGGACTAACACAAACGTTAACCAAAATTGACGAGTAATATACCAAATCGAAGCTTATGGAACGAGGATCGCGGATTGAGGCTTACCTCCCGGAGATTGGACCCGTGGTGGTCGAAATCTTGTCGGAAAACTTTCGGGATTCAACTCTTCGATTCTCTCAATCCATTGAGATTTGAGGAAAGGGGACACCAGATTTGGGTTTAGAGGGTTGGAATTAGTAGGAAAGGAGGGGCGGTGCAGCCGGAAACTCGCCGGAAAGTCAATTTCCCGGCAAGCCGCTGTGGTCACCGGAATCCGCCACCGCCGGCGGCGCATCCGATGGCTACTGGCCGTGATTTTTGGTGGGAAGGTAGATTTGGTGATGGGTAACTCAATGGAACTGGCGGTGAGGCAAACGGTGGCCGGAATAGGGAGAAATCAGGGTTTGATGGAATCAGCGCTGCCACTGGAAAAAGCCTCGATCCGGGCGCGTCGGCGATCGGTTGGCCTTGATTTTTGGCTGGCCGGCCAGTTTTCAGGTGGGCTTCAAGGTGGGGTGGCGTGTGTACTGTTCCAGTGGCTGGAAATGGGTGAGCGGTGGTGGCCGGTTGGTTTCTCTCTCTAGCTCTCTCTCTCTCTCTCCTCCTCTCTTTCTCTCTCCTTTCCCCCTCCGGCTTACGCGTTTTGCCAAAATAAAAGCCACCCGTGGATGACACTGTTCACTTATGGGATTGGCTGAAATTGCGACATGTGGCACACACTGTTCACTCAAGCCAAATATATTAAAATAATACTGTATTCGGAAACTTTGCATGCCCATAACTTTTTAACCCGATGTCCAATTTAAGCGTGCCGCTAGTCTATGAACTCGTATCGACGACTACTTCACAACCATGCATGAGTCAAAGCTCAACTTTGCATGAATAAAAAGTCAACTCCGGCACCCCTTGGACAATTTGGACCTCAACTTGTTGTGCTCATATCTTTCAAACCGTACCTCCGTTTTCGACGTGCTACTAGTTTATGAACTCGTGCCAACGTGTACTTCGTAACGGTACCTCAGTCAACCTAAAATTCCATCCGAGTCAAAAAGTCAACTTTTGATCCCTTGGTCAATGGTCAATGGTCAAAGTCAATGGTCAACGGTTAACCTCGGTCAAAGTTGGAAAATTTCCGTTGTACTTTGGGACGGGGTGCTACAGATCATAAATGGTTTGGATTGGATTCTTCTATTAGGTAAACCGAAAGTATGGATTGGGTTGTATTTTGGTTCAAAACCGAACTAACCCAATCCATGCCCACCCCTACTTGAAATCATATAACCGGTTCAGGTCCTCAAGAAATGTGAACGTTGAGACCCTTTGATTATCTTGACTTATCAAGAAACAATCTTACTGGTTTGCTTCCTACTTCTTTTGGAAACTTGACCAACTTGGGTATTCTTTATATGAATGGTAACAAATTTTCTAGTTCCATCCACGAACAAATAGCACAACTCAATTCTCTCAGGAAGTTATATTTGCAAATAAACCATCTTAATGGATTTAACCTGCTGCTTTAAGAAACATGAGCAATCTATACCAACTTAGATTGTTTGGCAATAGGCTTTCTGGATCCATCCCTTGAGAATCGAGAATGCTAAGATCTCTCGAGAGTCTTAACATATCAAGAAAAAATCTCACAGTATCTTTTCCTCTTCATTAGGAATCTTGAGAAACTTGGCCATTTTATGCCTTAATGGACTTCTTTTAAATTTTGCATAGTTTGAAAACCATTTCACAGGTTCCATACCAAAAGCCTTGAAGAATTGTAGCAGCCTAATAAGACTTAGGTTTGAACATAATCATCTTAAAGGAAATATATCAAAAAATTTGGGCATTTATCCACATTTGAAATATATGGATCTGAGTTACAATGAACTTCATGGTGAGCTTTCTTGGAAGTGGGATATGTTCTCGAAACTACTAAGCTTGGAGGTCTTCAACAATGAACTTTCTGGAATGATTCCTCCAGAGATTGGGGAAAGTAATATTCAACTTCTTAATGCCTCTTCAAATCATTTGAGTGGAGAGATTCCAGCAGGGTTGGAATGATACCCTATTCTTAGAAAATAACAACCTTATTAGCACGGTTCCTGACAATTTTGGAGTGCTGTTCAATTGGCAACATTTAAACTTAGTAGGAAACAGGCTCAGATGTTCGATTCTTTAAAACCTATGCCAATCTCCAAGGCTTTGGTACCTAAATTTGAGCAGATATAAATTTAGAGAGCAAATTCTTATTCAAATAGGAAACTCGAGTTTCCAGAAGTTCTGGACCTTACTCAAAACCTTTTGAAAGGAAAGACACCACAACAGCTTGGAAAACTGAATATCTTAGAAGACTTGAACCTTTCCCACAACAATTTTTCTGTCTCCATCCCATCGGCTTTCGATAAATTGATAAACTTGACATACATAGGTCTGCCTTACAATCAGCTGGAAGGTCCTATTCCAGAAAATAAGGCATTTCAATTATCTTCCAGTGAAGCATTCAGAAATAAAAAGGCATGTGTGGCAATGCCTCCGATCTAAAGGCTTGTCTCCCTGCAACTGACAGCACAGGAGATTCCATGATTATGTGATATATAAATAAGATATCATAGACACTTTTAATAAAAGTTTCACAAATCATCAATCAAAGATAATATAAAACTCATGCATATTAAGTTAATCCATCAGAGTAATATAAGGAGTACAAGTAAACAAAAGAAAAATATTGAAAATGCCAATATAATGTATACATTAGCATTCACAAAAGAAAGAATATTTACTATCATCGGAGTCAAGGGAAAGAACAATACATCTGTAACAGAATAACATAGAAACAACGAAGATGCCTGGACATAATGTACATAACCTATTAGCTGAGACGTAGGGAAACAATTTAAAAATAAAATAAAAAAACTATGAGACAAGCTTAGTGAGTAAACAAACATGGTATTATGAAAAGAAATATTATTCTTAAAAATCATTTCCCTCAATACGTCACTTTCACTCTTTGAAAATTTCCATATTTAGCAAACAGTTTTCACAAAACCCTTAATTATTCCCAACATGACAATTTTGTAAATCATGGGATAATGAAATTAAAACCAAATAATATCAACTAGCTTACATTAAAACATATTCTTATGAGTTATGAATTATAGCTATCGATATAAGCATATATTATAACCATAGTATAACAATAATAACCCTATATACAATATCCATTACCATAATGTGTTGCCTAACCACATTAGAGTCCTAGTGTGTCATTGACTAGCGGGGGACAGAGAAACTGTCAATGCGATCCTTGGTGTCCCAGAAATGTCGTAGATTGGGACTTCCTAATACGAACCTAGGTCAACTTGCTACTAAACTCGTTTTATATTAGTCCGGATCACAATTAAGTTCAAATTTTAATGGTCACCTTAACCCCTAATCAACTTGTGATTAGAAACCTTAGTATATGATGAAGACGCCATAATAGGTGATGGATGTCTTATTGATAAGTTAAATTAAAACACTCACTCTCTAATAGTGTTTTAGGTGTTCAAGAGAACAAAGAGAATTCTTTCTCACAATTAATTTTTTAAATAATATGTAAGCTTAATGTACTGAATATTATTGAGAAATTAAGCCCTTACATAGGTTTCAAAAACAAATAAAAATTCTAAAGGATTAGGTCAAAACCGGCCAAGCATAAACAATTCCTAATATGGTCAAATTTCAACTTCCTTTCTTAATCTAATTTGGAGTAATTAATTTCTTTATTTTGAATTAGGAATTAATTAATTTACAATTGAAATAATAAAATATCAACTTTCCTAAGTTAATTTCTCCAGCAAATAAACAAATAAAAATCAAAATAAAATATAATTTTCTAAAACAAAAAGTCAAACTAAAATTAGGAAACTAGTTAACTAGTTAACAACTAAGCTGTCTTTATCCAATCTCCAGCCAGTTTAGGCTCCAAATTAGCTCCCATATACCATGTAGGATGCCAAATAGGACTAATAACAATTCCCATACATTGCCCCTTGATTGGAATAAGTCAAACTTGCTTGAACAACAAAAGAAGTCAAAGCCAACAACAAAATGAGCAATTTCGGCCAACAAGAAGAGTCATACACACAAGTGGAATTTAAATGCTTTTTTGTCTACCTTGACATGATTCTATGGCCTTTTGGTGATACCAATTGAGTTCATAAAGTTTTGAATCCATTCATTGCTACCCGAGATCCAAAAATTTACCAAAACAGCTTACGAGGTCCATTTTCGCCTTCATAACTTGGATACACAAGATGGGCTTTGGATAATGTCATGCCCTCTTAAAATTGAATCATTCCTTGGATGAAGCTAATCAGATTGTCTTTAAATTTCCTAGCTTGTGTCCTAGTGATTGGTCCTGACTTCATTTGTAAAGGATTAGCACCCCAGTGGGTAGTTGGTTGTACGGGTATGGGTGGATTCTCCTCATTTCCTTCATCTTGAAAAGGATTTGCCCTCAAATCAAAGTCACCACCTGCAGCAAATCGAGATAAATAAGCAACATTAAATGTAGCACTCACATTATAATCACCTGGCAAGTCAAGTTTATAAGCATTCTCATTAACCCTTTCCAAAACTTGAAAAGGTCCATCCCCTTGTGTTATCAGCTTTGACTTTCGTTGTTCTAGAAACCTTTCTTTTCTTAAGTGCAACCAAACCCAATCTCCTGGGTCAAACATATCACAAGAAATCCTAGAAATACAAGCTTATTTTGACAAAAATAATGCTTTTTAATATTAGCAAACAATCTTTCCTTCCTAATAATTTTTCAAACTTGCCTAATATGTCCTACATATTCATCAAGGTTTTGGCTATATACTAAAATATCATCAAATATACAACCCCAAATTTTCCAATGAATGGATGCATGACATGATTCATTAACCTCATAAAAGTACTAGGTGCATTAGTTAAACCAAAAGCCATGACTAACCATTCATACGATCCATATTTAGTCTTAAATGCAATTTTCCATTCATCACCTTCTTTCATCCTAATTTGATGATACCCACTCCTAAGGTCAATTTTAGTAAACATGCATGCACCATATAGTTTATCAAGTATATCATCTAACCTAGGAATTTAAAGCCTATACTTAATAGTTATATATTTAATAGCCCTACAATCAACACACTTGCGCCATGAACCATCTTTCTTAGGTACTAATAAAACAGAAACAGCACATGGACTCATGCTTTCATGAATATAATCTTTGTTAATCAACTCACTTACTTGACTTTATAGTTCCTTTGTCTCCTCGATATTACTCCTATATCAGGCCTATTAGGAATTGCAGCTCCCAGCACAAAATCAATTTGATGTTCAATTCTTCGAATAGGCGGTAAACCATTAGGAATTTCCTCCGGAAAGACATGATTAAATTCCTGCAAAAGAAAGGAAATAGAACTTGGCAATTCAAGCTCTTCAAAGTTAGCTTGATCATTTAGATAAACATCTTTATAAATCATGACCAGCAATGGTTTATTATTCAAAATTGCCTTTTAACCTCACCTAAACTGAGATAAAAAAAAATTTATTTTTCTTTTCTTTCCTCTCTTTTTCTTTGTGACTCATGGCCACCTCACTCTCTCTCATGCTCTCTGTTTCTCTACCCTTTTCCACCCTCTCGGCTTTTGAATTATTTTTCCACTCAATTTCACTTTTTGAAGACTTATCTTGGATGGATGAACCGGCCTTACCTCCATTCTCAATTGGTGAAACCGTGGGTGCCAGACTTGCACTCTCTTTTAGCTTTTCGGCCTCCCTCCTTTGCTAGATTTGAAGTTGGTCGCTAAACACCTCCTTTGGAGTTAATGGCTCTAGCTTGATCTTCTTTCCTTTGAATTTAAAAACAATACCATTCTCTCTTCAAATTGCCATGGCCTTCCCAACAAAATATGGCCAGCATGTATAGGAACAACACCACACACATCCACATATTTATCAATGCTGAATTTTACTTTGCCTTGTTTGTTCAGTTTCATCTCATTGCTATCATTAAGCCATTGTAATCTATATGGTTTAGGATGTTTAATAGTTTCTAATCCTAATTTATCAACTACCACATTACTAATTACATTAGCACAACTTCCACTATCAACTATCATACTACGTATGTTACCTTGAATTTCACATTGTGTAAGATATTCTTTCTTTGAATTTGATCCTCATCTTTGTACACAGTTAGAACCCTTCTTGCCACCAAACTCAATTCAGCCCTTAAAGCCTTGAGTGTTTTAGATTCCTTATGTTCCTCACCTTCAATTTCTTCAACATCAAACTCGGTTTCAGCCTCACTTTCTTCACTTTCGGATTCCAAGTCTCCATTACCTTTGAGCACCACGATCCTCATATTTAGGCATTGACTAGTAGTGTGTCCTCATCCCTGGCACTTAAAACACACAATATCATGAGTTCTAGAAGGTTTAGGATCAATTTTACCTTAAACTTAAGTGCTTAGACAGATTCAGTTTTGACTTCCCTTTTTAGCCGAGTAGAACTTTCTTCAACATGCTTCGGTTTTGGCCTTATGCCATATGTGGGATTGCAATTTGATCTCCTGCTATTTAAAACTCCTCCAAACCATGAGCTTGTACCCCTCCTCTTGATTTGGTTCTCTAGTTTGATTGCTACATGCAACATCTTTTCCAATTCCATATATTGTTGCAATTCTACTTGATTGGCTATCTCGCAATTCAATCCATCTAGAAACCGTGCCATGGTTGCCTCTCGATCTTCATTAATGCTCAACCTCATCATGAGAATCTCCATCTTTTTATAATAATCCTCCATGGTATTACTTCCTTAAGTTAATGATTGGAGTCTTTGATGCAGCAACCTATAATAGTGAGTCGACACAAATCTCTTTCTTGTGGCTCTTTTCATTTGTCATCAAGTAGTAATTAATTCATCATCAACTTTCCTTCGGGTACTTTGCTCATTGTCCACCATTGAAATGCATAATGTCCAAACTCCAAAGCTGCCAATTTAACTTTCTTAGCCTCTGAATAGTTATGACAATAAAAAATCATCTCCATTCGCTCCTCCCACTCTAGGCAAGCTTTCAGATCACTCTTTCCCATAAATGGCGAAATGTTGACCTTAATGTTTCCAAGATCATCACCTTCTTCTCTTCCATGCCTCCTACGGGTTGGCCTTCCTTGGTAAGCAAAAATATCATCAACCCCCTCTTCGAAATCATCTCCAAAATTACCTCCTTCAAATTCTTCCCTAGGCCATCCACAACCTCCTCATCCTCGTCCACGGCCTCCATGAAGTTCTTTCCTTGGATTTGGTCCACCTTGAGATGTTTCTAACCTGTCTATCCTTTGATCTAGGTGATCAAAATTAGCATTCAACCTTTGAAGTTGTTCCAAGATCACCATCATGTCGGTAGGCTCACCTCCACTTCCCGTTGCTCGAGAATTACCCTTGAACTCTATGGATTCCTCTTCATTAATTTTAAATGAGCGATCTCCTCTTCCCATCCTTGAATCTACCATGTTATTATAAATAACACAAAATTTCACACCAAAATCACTCCCTCAAATGTTTCACTCAAACAAGGTCTCGACACTCATGTTTGCACACTAGTTTTGACTTTTACCCTCTTTTAAGCTCACACTCTCTTGCCTTTTTCCACTCGAAGAATTATCTCTAAGTTCTAATTAAAACACACACAAAATAGCAACTAGATCACAAGTATGTCTTAATTTAACTTATCAACAAAACAGCAACTAAAACAAACTAATACCTAGTGAAATGACAAAACCTAGTCTCGGCCTAACTAACAAAAAAAAAAAAGGTAAATTAACAAGCCATTTTCAGAATTCAATAAGGAACTGACCAGAATATTAAGATATCAATAATTTAAGGATAAAATTTAGAAAAGAGATTGAAACAATGAATAAGAAACAATTCGAACAAATATGGAGTAGTTGTTGGTTGTTGTTCTTGTAATTTAGATCTTTGTATCAAATCCTTTACCAATTTTAATCCAAACAATTTTTGCACTCAAAATTCAATTTTCAAGCAAATAAATATGAATTCCAAACTTCAACTAAAAACCGGCCTTTTACAAATTTTTTTTTCTTCAGCTTTTCTTTCTTTTTTTTTTTTTTAACTCATAGAATATAAACTCAACTCCAGTAGCAAGAATCAACACCAAAAATTTCAATTCCAAACCCGATCCAATCTCCAAACAAAAACAAATTGCACAATTTTAAGATTTTAATGCAATATGCTTTCAACCCCCCCTTTTTTTTTTTTTGAATATATGAATGCAACTAATTATGATTTAAACAGCAAAGAAAAATTAACAATAAACCAAATTAACAAGAACAATGATGGAAAACAACCAACAAACTAAGAAGCAAAAATATGGTAAAACAAGGAAACCTAATTTGACTAAGAATGAAATTTTTATTTTTATTTTGTTTTTTCTTTAATGTAGAATGTGTATGAGATGGATGCAACCTTAACCTAATGCTAAAATTGTAGAATAACACAAAAATAAAGAAAACAAATAAGATAGATCAAACCTGAACAAAATTTGGCTCTGATACCAAATGATACGAACCTAGGTCAACTCGCGCCTAAACTCGTATTATATTAGTCTGGATCTCAATTAAGTTCAAGTTCCTATGGAAAAACCTTAACCCCTAATCAACCTGTGATTAGAAACCTTGATATAATGAAGATGCCATAATAGGTTATGGAAGCCCTATTGATAAGTCAAAACTAAAACGCTCACTCTCTACTGGTGTTTTAGGTGTTCAAAGAGAACTAAGAGAATTCTATCTCACAATTAATTTTTTGAATATTATTGAAGGTGCATTCTCATTGAAAAATAACTCTTACATAGGTTAAATTCACAAAACAATAAACCCTAAAGACCTAGGACAAAACCGGCCAAGCATTGTTATTTTCCTAATGTGGCCGAATTTTGTATTCATTTCCTAATCTAATTTTGATTAATTAATTCCTTTATTTTGAATGAGAAATTAATTTATTTGCAACAGAAATAATAAAATAATAACTTTTCTAATTTGATTTTTTCAGCAAATAAATAAATAGAAACCAAAGAAAAACTAATTTCCTAAAATAAAAAGTCAAAATCAAATTAGGAAACCAATTGACTATCTTTCAAACTAAGTTGTCTTTGACCAATCAATGACCAATTTAAGCTCTAAATCAGCTCCCATGTGCCATGTAGAATGCCAAATAGGATTATCATTGAGTTCCAAACGTTTCCCTTGATTGGAACAAAGAGAAAATGCCAACTCAGCAAAATATAGTAAAGCCAGCAACAAAATCCAGCAAAACTGGCCAAATTTTCCCCTATCCGCACAAGCCTTTTTTGATTGCATTTGATTCTGCCTTGGCTTGATTCTATGACCTCTTATTGATATTCATTGATTCCATAAAGTGTTGGAACCATTTCTTGCTGGCCGGAGTCCATATTTGCATTAAAGCCGCTTCCTAGGTTCTTAATGGCTTCCACCACTTGGATGCTTAAAACAGGCTTTATATCTTTGGATATGGACAAGCCCTTTTGAGAATTGATAACTCCCTAAATAAAGGCAGCTGGTTGTCCTTAAATCTATTAGCTTGAGCCCTAGTGATTGGCCAAGTCTTCATCCATAATGGATCAGCACCCTAGTGAGTTGTCGGTTATGCAGGTTCGGGCTGATTCTCATCACTAACTGTAGTTATAGAATATTGTCCAATGTTTCCCAAAGCTAGTAGAACCTCCGATAACCTGGCTTGCTCGTACCCTATCCCTCAACATCAACAATCCATTACTCGCACAAAGAACTCTAATCTCATTATGCTACAAGTAAGGCAATCTCATTTGAAATGGCTAGTTATCCAAAATAGAAACAATCCTTCCTACTCTAATAATCTCATTTATGTAATTCCTTCACAATATTTTCTTCAATTACAAGGCTTTGTGATGGAACACATGGTCTTTCTTATTGTGGGTCCCCATTGGTTACTCCTTATATATCAACAACACCATGTAACTTGATGAGTTTTGCTTCAAACATCTTGAATGATCCAATCTATACTTGTGAAACATAGTTTGTGAATATGTAATTAAATCTAAAACAAAATTTCTTGTAAAATTATTTCCCATGATGGCAATGTAGAAGATAAATTGCGCTTCATCTATATAGTAATGAACTAAATAAAGATTTTCAAGTGTCCAAGATAAAGGCTAGGTATAGAATAAACTTTGTAGAAGTAATATCATGTAGAAAATACATGCACAATTCATGGAGGAAGATTTCTGTGCCTTTCGTAAGGAATCGCCTTAGGTTGAATTTTTGGCCAAAGCATAACTTCCTTATAATGAAATCTACTGTAGCATATTTGGTAGCAACTATTTTATCTTCAAAATAACACAGAAACCTTCAAGCAAAAGAATTGGATTTGCTTCCATATTTGATCGCTAACCATGATTATACATCCATAACCATATTTGAAGTAGCATGAGTTTCTTGCTATATCATAGCAGAACTTTGCCTTGGTTTAATGATCGTCCTTTCTAGCTACTATCACTGCCTTTAGGAGTTAATCGTACTCTGCTACCGAAGAAAATACCATCTATATATCTTGCTGTGGACTTTGTCTCTCAGTATCATTGGCTTCTCAATGAGGAAAAAGCCTAAACCCATAAGCTCTAGTATTATTATATACCAAAAGAGGGTATTTCCTCTTGAAATAACTAAGATGTTCAAAATAATAGCATCCATTGCCATTCTGATGAATTATAAAGTGAAATTTACCACAAAAGCTATATGTATCATGATAATTTTATCTAAATTATCCATATTAATCACCATTAAGCTATCCAAAATGATGAAAATCACTAGTGCAATCCACTAATTACAAATCAGTACCTTGCATGAATGTAACTCCATAAACTCTATGATCCATAACACCAATACTACCTTCTCTGATATTGAAACCATCAGATAATGCTGAAGTGTAACAATCCTTTTTTGAAATAATATCTAACTGGAAATGCCCAAAGAAGTACCACTAATAAATCAACATCAAGCACTACTCAAAACACCGTACTTCTCAACTTCAAAAGCTACACTTTTGATAATCTTGATTAAAACCTTAGTTAAACAATTTATGGGATCCATTTGCTGTACAATCTAATTAACACTCCCATCTAACTTATAATGAATCCAAAATCCACCACTTCCATAACTATGAGGCATCTTTTTATCAATATTAAAGAAAAGAAAACTTACACATCACAATTGAACCAATAAATACAACTATTATAAATCCACATGTTTGGAAAGAAAAATCAAGAATCAAAAATCAAAAAACGAAAAGATGTTACAACTCAAATATTGCAAATTGGCCAATCATTTAACAACATATAAGGCAATATCTAAAAAGATAAAACAATAACAAAAGGAGATGGTAATGCAACTCAAGTGACATATTGTTGCCAACTCCATATCAAGAATGAGAATAATGTTGATAAAATAATTATCAGAAGGAAAGGATGCACACATAGTGCAAGTCTATAAGATCAAGATATCTAATGCTCAAATACCTCATTGATAGGAACACTCCAGGGGTTTTCTCCAATACCCAAAGTGGTCCCAATTATGAAAACACCACTGAAGTGATAGTGAAAGTTCAGAGGAACCTCCTCGTACTTTGGATATAACCTAATAATATAAATAAGATATCATAAATATTTTTAATAGAAGTTTTACAAATCATCATTCAAAGATAATATAAAAGTTGTACATATTAAGTTAATCTACTAGAGCAATCTAAGGAGTACAAATAAACAAAAGCAAAATATCAAAGCTGCCTAATATAATTTATATAAAATAATCCACCAAAAAAAGAATATTTACTCTCATTAGAGTTAAGGAAAAGAATAACATTGTGATGTTAGTGTGGTCAATTGAGCCCATTTATCTCAAGACCTCCCTTTCAATCTTTGAAAGATCCTCTCTTTTGACAAATGGTTTTCACAAAACCATTAATTATCCTCAACATAACAATTTCATAAATCATAGGATAAGAAAATTAAAACCAAATAACATCCTCTACCTTACAATAAAATAATATTTTTACTAGTTATGAATTTAACTATCGGTAATAAAAAATATATATATAAATAATCATATATTGTAACTATAGTGTAAAAATAATAACCTTATGTATCATATCCATTACTATAACCTCATGCACGACCATATTAGCATCCTAGTGTATCATCAATTATAGAGGAAGGGGGAAACTATCAATGCGATCCTTGACATCTCAGAGACATCGCAAACTAGATATTCCAACCAACCTAAAAATTATATGATCAACCAATGGATGGTCAAATAAGCGCCCATAGTCATAATCAAACAAATCTATATCCATGGCACAGTATGATACATAATAATCCACAATCACTATATAATTCATACCCAAAATATTTATACAATTTATCAACTAATAACCATAACCATCATATCAAAATATTATTACAATATCCAACATAATGATATATATGTATATATACTTGTCAAGCCATACATCAAATTTATTTATGCCAAACCATTCATTTTAATATATCATAATATGCAAAACCAACTAGCTATTTCATAGCATGTAATAAAGCATATGATTTAAGTAAATCTAGAAAATAATAATAATAATAATAATAATAATAATAATAATAATAATAATATAACTCATATATCATATAAAATCAAACACATAATTCCCAAAACCATTCCACAGTATGTATTAAAGCATATGACTTAAGTAAATATGGAAATAATAAAAATAATAATAATAATATAATTCATATATCATATAAAATCAAGCATGTAATTCCCAAAACAATTTCAAAAAATAAAGTTCACTCATAAAATTGCAACTTACTCTGAATCCATAATTGGATTGTCTCCAATCTCCGCCCTAATGGCGAAAATATCTCTAAAATTGCTCAATTAGCACCATATATCAACAAAAGAAAATGGATTCCTAACCCAAGCCTAATTTCACCCTCATAATCTCGAAATCCTAACTCTTAGTGTCAAAAACTAACTTCTCAAAATTTCTAACACCCTAACCTTAAAAATTAGGCTTTTCCAAGCTAAGATGCGATTTATGAATTCAAGCTTTCAATAAGTACTATTAAACCACAAATACACTTTTACAAATTCAAATGGGTCCTAGATCATTCGATTTCAATCCAATTTTATCTAGAAAATACTCAATTTATCTAGTTTAACCAAAAATTAGAAAACCACCCATATGACATCAAAAACTTGCAAACAATATATCATTGAAAAGCCCAAGAGACAAGGATTATAAAGGTTTACTCACCTTGTCGGAATTTTTTGGTCGGTGATAGAAAAACCTCCAAAGGGCCATTGCAAAGCTTGTATCTTCCAAACTGGAGAGAATAGGATCTAATGGAATCGAATATGGATTTAGAAGGGTCAAAATAGGTGTGCTAAGGTGAGAAAGGGGCCTAGGTTGACCAGAAAATGGTAAGTGGTAGGTGGAGGTCCAAGTTGGTTTCCGACTGGGGTTGGGGTTTCTCACAGATTTTTGGGTTTCTAAAGGATATTTTGATAATCTTCATCTTTTGAGATAGTTTCTAAACATGAGAAACCATGGATTTATTTCTAAGCTTTATATAGAATTTGGTCCACTACAGGACAAAATATACAAGTTTGGGCATTGCAAAAATTATATTGCATGAGAAATTTTATAGGACCATCAGTCTGTATCCGTAACTCATAATCAAGCATGCCACCAGTCTACAAACTCACATCAATGAACTCTATGCTAATACACAAGAGTCAAAACTAAAATCTACCTCCAAGAAAAAGTCAAACCTAGTCACACTTAAAAAGTCTAACTTAGTCAAACTTTGTCAATTTTTGTGAAAGTGCTCAAAAATTTCAATTTCGGATGTTTTATGGGGATGAGTTGTTATAGCTATAGTATTTACAAATCCATTTCTATTGAAAAAATAATTATATCTCAACAATGGGTATTTATTTTTACTTCTAGATTCTTTACAGATGAACAATACTTTGGGTGGAATTCAAAAATGAATTTTTGAAAATAAGTTTACCTTTGTATTCAAGTTTACCTTTGTATTCCTGGCATTGTGAAGTTTGGATTGATGGAATAGGAGAGAAAAGAAAGAAAAAAAAATTATATTTCGTTGTTTGGATTGTTAAAATTAATGGAAATGAAAGGATATGAAGGAAAGAGAAGAAAATAAGAGAATTAAATTATGCCTATTTTAATGAGTACCTTTCCACTCAAATTTAATAGGAAATGAATGAAAAAGAAAATAGTTTAATGAAACTTTTGAATATTTTAAAATTATCCTTATTAATTAAAAGCTAATTGATTGAGATATGTTGTATTAGGGTACTTTTGTAAAAACCATAAACAGCATTAATTATTTTGTTCCTTTTCCTTTCATTTTCATTGAGGGACAATTATTGTAAATATTGTCTTTTTTTCTTTCATTTCCATTTCATTTACTAATCATTCAAACAACAATTATTAATAAATATTATCTTTTCCTTTCATTTCTATTGTGGGAAAAATAAGTTTAAGACACATGGTGCAATCAAAACCATTCATCTTTAAGACTAAATATAATGGTGATGGATGGCAAATTGACCAAGAATTGGACTCCTTTGCTCGACCAAAAACTAATCTCATCTACTAAGAAAAGATTGGTCTCATCTATTCGACTAGGGGTTGGTCTCATTCATTCGATCAAGAACTAGTCTACCAAAAACTAGACATAATTTCTACTATCAATATTATGGATATGACAGAGCAAAGCCTTCATATGCTTAAAATTGGAATAATAACAAATAAGATCTATATTTGAATAATTTATCACCTTTTTGAGTAACACAATATTTAAGGATAATAGATAATATTCTATAGTTTTCTTATGGTTTAAACTGAGATTTGATGAAATCAAATTCAGATTGCACCACAATCTCAAAGGCCTAAATGCTATTATAAATATCTCTCAATTCTCTGATAATTGTAGAATCTTAAAATTCCTTCTACTATCTCTACTATTAACATCATAATTGATTTCTAACTTGAGTGGCGAAGTGTCTTTATTTGATACCACACCAATATCCCAAAAGGTTTAACTTTGTCCTTGATTGTAAGTTAGTAGTCCGATAGCTATGAGAAATAATTGAATAGCAGTTGGCTAGACAAAGAGAGGAATCAACGGTAGGCTAGATGGACAAGTAGTTGATTGGACAAACTAGTTGCCGGTGAGACAAATCGATGGTTGGTCATACGGATAGGTGGTTAATCAGACAAATTAATGGTCGGTGAGACAATCAAATTGGAGGAGATATTGGAAGTTGAATTTTTTGCTCCAACATTTGGCACTAAAAGGAAGGCTATGCCACTCCAATCAGACCTAGTTCTACAATAAGCTCATAATAGAATGTTGTAATTATTAATAATAAAGTACAATCAAATACCAATCTCACCAACATTGAAAACTAGTCTCCTTCTCTTGCTCAATTAGGGCAACGAGTAAAAGAATGAGCGGTGCTAATCTTCCACCAGCCAAAAACAAGAAATCCTCAATTTATATTGCTTAGCTTACAACACTAGAGAACCAAATCGAAGAACTCGATTAGACTATAAGGATTTTGCTTGACGAATCCATTCTAATCAAGAAGAACCACCTCTACTCAAAATGAGTAGGAAGATAGAGATCTAAGCAATGAGAGAGAAACCACTCATTCTTCATACAACCAAGAGTAATAATCAACTATATTTAATTGAAATTTGAAGTATCTTAATAATTAATTTAGGTATATTATAAATACACCAACCATAATGAAGTTAACATCATTTTTTTATTTTTAATTCAACATATAGAAACACAAACTTTTTGAAATAGCCCAAACTTGGGACCACATCACACCCAAGGAAACCCATATTCAGGACCACACATCACCAACAAACCTAGTAACAAATCAATTTAATATATATTGTGTATGTGTAATGGGGAACAAGCTTTCTATAAAGGATGGGATATGGGATCCAAAACCAGTACCAACCTTCTGTCATTTTCACTTTTCAAACCATATATGAAAGTTTTAGAGTATAAAACCTACAACTCAAACAAAGATGCAAAAAATTTCCTAGCCACATATGATAGTTGGGAATTCATTCATCACATCTTCATCTTTCAGCTTTACTCCTTGGATCAACTCAGCTCCTCATATCAGCTCAGCTCCTTCAATTTTTGTTCGCGTAAAGCTCCTCTCCAATTTTTGTTCACACTGTGCAAATTTCCTTCATGTAACTCTAATCAAACTTTACTTGATCAGCTCAATCTGTGAATCCTTAATATCAATCTCAGTTCTTTTTTGGGCTCAAAATCCCAATCTGAGGAGACCACTTTCTATTAACTGATCACACACATGAGAGGCATGTGATGGGGCCCATGAAATTACCTGAACTGATCTTGCTTGATGAGTACATGCATGACACGTGATCATTTAGTTATGCATTTTTAACAAAAGAACTAACGGTGCAAGCGAAAAGGATGTTTAGGGTGCAAATTGAGGAAAAAAATTTAGGGTGCAATGTGTCCACTTCAATAAAATTTAGGATACTTGACTACCAATATTCCAAAAAAAATAATTATCATCATCAACAACAGTCAAAAGAGAGGATAGAGACATGCATTCAAAGATTTCAAAAGAAAAACTGCTGCTTTCCTTGGCATCAAAGAAAGGAAAAAATATATGTTCTCACATGTATATATGTACATATATATATATATATATGTTTGCCACAATAAATTGTCAATTACAAGTAGCAAATAAAATAAAAATCATACAACCTTTTGCACAGTAGTGAGTAAGAGAAGATGAAGAAATATACAAACCCAGTGTAAATGCAAAAATTTCAAATGCTAAACAAGTTTGGACCAGAACAAAAAAACTTAATGATGTTGTCATTCAACAAGTTAAGAGCACTAAACCAAGCTCTTTGTGTGCGTGAGACTTGAACTTTATCAAAAAAAGGATTCAACAATAGGTTTCTCTTTGGAATTCTACATTTTGGACAAATATACAAAAAAAGAAAAAAAAAGGATAATAATATTTTTTTTTAAGAAACACCTTTTGGCTAGCAATCAAATCACTTTAACCTTCAAGTAAGCTTCAATGACTTGTAACAATGAATGCAAGGGAAACAGAGATTTTGCAAAGCTGATGAAGAAGGAAGTGTTGACTAACAAAGAGAAAAATATGGCCTATCTTTTCAATTTTCAAAAATATGTGATAGAAGTGAGAGACAAGTATAACTTTACAAGAAAGTGGTAACTATTACCTTTGTTTTCAAAAAAATATTTTCACAAGCCATGTTTGGATTCTTATCAACATTTTTTTTTTTGGCTTTTATTTATTTATTATTTTTTTAAAAAAATTTAAAACGTACTAAATATTAAAAAGAGAGGTTTTAGCCTTCATTATGCTTCCTTAGTCATAAAACATTTGGGCTTCAGGCTCATTTTAATATATATATATCTATCTATATATATATATAAAGACATATTGGGCCAAGATTCTTTCGCTTAAATTTTGGCCAATAATTTTTTTTTTTTTTTGGGGAAAAAAAAAAACTGCTCAATCCTTGGAAAATTTCTTTTAGCTTAAGCATAAAAGATTTCATATAGAGCTTATCAAGTACATGGGTTTATTTTAAAAAATAAGCCCAAAATTGTTAGAAATGCCCCAAGTTTTTATAAAGCTTCCTAGTCAAAATTGACTATTGTTAATTCTCTGAACTTTTCGTTTGTTTTCAATAAGTTCACAAAATTAAAGGGGTTTAATATTGATGGTCAATTTTGAGAAAAAGAACAAATATTTTGGGCCCAAAAAAATCAAAAACAATTTTAATATATAAATTTTTGGATCTATTTTACAAATAGCAAGTAGTCTCAAGCTATTACAGGGCCAAAAAAAGGAGGTGGTTTGGTTGGCACAATATTAAAATAAAGATCCTACATTAATTTATTTTCATAAATGAGTAACCAACTTAGGGGTCTCCTAACCCAAATTTATAAGATAAATTAACTTAGACAAATGGCGATGTTTACTTAAAAAAATAATAATATATTTTTTCTTACTAAGCCCAAGTGCTCAAGTAAGGCCCATAAAATAACAACCTAAGAATCCTTTCATCACATGCCCTGAAGCCCAACAAAATAAGATCCAAACTCTCCCACTCTTGGTCAAGAAAGATAAACTTTTATATTGCCTTTCCATGAGGCCCAAAAGGACCAAAACCAATCTTAAAACTTTTAGCTAGAAAAGCATCTTCCTTCTTTATTTATTTTATTATTAAGATTCCACATGCTTTTTTATATAAAATATTTCAAGACCTTTTTTATGCTAGAAAGCTATCTTAGCAAGAAAAACCCATGTGCTCTTATTCTTTGTTTTTCCCAAGTCTATCTTTCTATTCCCAAAAATGGATCTAAAGACTCTTAGTTATTTCTTTTTTTCACAAAAGCATCTCCTTTTAGCCTCTAAAAAAGGGAAACAATCACAATAAATGCAAAGTGGTTTTTTATCTCGATTTCTCACCCTTTTAACCCCATCATGATAAGCACTCTCTTTTTCTTCTTTTTGGACAAAGCTTATTTCCTTAAGTAAAAATGAATGTCATCTCCCACTATATAAACTCAATTCTTTCTTTCAAAAAGGATTTTTCTTTCTAGCATAGGAACACATTTTGCAACATTTTATAGCACAATTTCTTCTACACTTAGACCATTTGAAAACCTCCTAAGAGTTTCTAGTACATTACAGCCCCTAGGAAAAAATATACTTGCATGGAGGACAAACTTGCTTATCCATAAGATCGCTTTTAGATAATCTCCAACCAAGCACCAAAATAGTGCAAAAAAGCAGAAAGAGTGCAAGATTTCACTTTCGCTATGCCCCATTTTTCTGCAGCATTTTGGTGCAAATGGAATTATGTACAATAGCACACCATATTTGGTGTGCTATTCATGCACCAACATTATTCGTTCTTTTTTTTTTTTTTTACTTTTTAAATTTTACCAAAAAGAAGCCTATATTATTGTAGTTTTTATAATTTTTACCCCAATTGTACATTTTGAACAATATAAATTGCTTTTCAGTACCAAAGAATAAAAATCTTACTTTTGTCCAATATTTTTAATTATTATTTCATGATGATTAATTTTATATGGAGTAAAATTAATATATAAATAATATGAAATGTTATTTACAATATAAAAAGGTTAATATTAAAATTTATAATGAAATTAATTAAAATCCTATAATATTCAAATTGAACTTGAAGACTAAACGTAATGCAAAATACATATAATCCAATAACATTACATAAGTTCGACCAACAATTTAGTATTATGGTAGACCGAATCCAAACCCTATATTCTTGGTGGAAGAAGACTCTTGTTGTTGTTGAGATCTTTTTTTACATAGTTCTTATTTGTTCGGCTTGAAAATATTTATGTACATTCGGATCACCGATGAAATTCAAGTCTTTTAATAAAATTTTGTTGTTTTTTTCTTTTCTTTCTTTGAGGGCCAAATTTTGCCATTAGATATGCATTTGTTCTTGCCTATCGAAGCTCATCTTTTTTTACATATCCAGAAGTGGCTGATCTTCTTCTTTCATGGTGTTCATTGCAAATGACATTTGTTCATCTTTTTTTCTTTTTAATTTGTTTTTCTTGACCCAAAAAACCATCATTATCTAAATCGAAAAAAAAAATATGAAAACCCAAGAGATGTTGATATGGGATATCTAGAAGTGGGATCATCTGACTATGATGAGTCAAACTTCATATTTTGGCTTTGGCTTTGAGTAGTATGTCTTGTAGTTGGACATTATCTTTAAAGTTTTCAAAATTCTTAACCATACTCCAAAATGAACAAATTTGAAGTTTCTTTGTAATTTTGTTCTTGCATGAATAACATCTTTACTTGATGTAATTGTTGTGAACGTGATGAGAATCCTCCATACTTGTTCAATCAACTACCCACTGGGTGTTGATCTTGTACAAATGAAGATGGGACCAATCACAAGGGCACAAGTTAAGAGATTTAAGGACAACCTAGCATTCAAGGTGTTATCAAATCCTAAAAGGGCATGACAATACCAGAAGATCCAAAGCCCGTCTAATGCATCCAAGTTATGAATGCGAAAATAGACCCGGCAAGCTGTTTTGATGCTTCTATGGACTCCGAACATCAACGAATGAATTTTTTGACTTATGAACGTGATTGAGCACTCTTAGGGGCCATAAAATCATGCCAAGGTAGAAGCAAAAGCATTCAAACCCATCATTTAAGCATGGAGCTCAATTTGGCAAAAAATGCATGGTTTTGGCACTGTCTTTGACCATTCTTGTTATTCAAGCAAGTTTTTCTTATTCCAATCAAAGGCAATGTATGAGAACCAATACTAAACCTATATGGCATCCTCCATGGAATATTGGAGCTGATTTAGAGCCTAAACTAGCTGGTGATTGGACAAAGACAACTTAGTTGTAAAACTAGTCAACTAGTTTCGTAATCTGAAATTTAACTTTTGTTTTAGGAAATTAGCCTTTTATTTTGATTTTTGTTTATTTATTTGCTAGAAAAATTACTTTAGGAAGATTGATACTTTATTATTTTGGTTTTAAATTAATTAATTTCTATTCCAAAATTAACGAATTAATTAAACCTATTTAGATTAGGAAAGTAAAGGAAATTCGGCCACATCATGTTTCCTAAACCTATGGCCGGTTTTCCTAATGTGATTTAGGATTTTTGTTTTGTAAACCTTAGCCTATTTAAGGGTTTATTTTTCAATGAGAAGCCAGCTTAGATATTATTTAGAAATTTATTTGTGAGAAAGAATTCTCTTTGTTCTCATTGAGCACCTAAAACATTTAATAGAGAACAAGTGTTTTAGTTTGACTTATCAATAGGACAACCATCACCTATTATGACATCTTCATCATATACCAAAGTTTCTAATCACAAACATTAGGGGTTAAGGTGACCATTAGAACCTGAACTTAATTGTAATACGGGCTAATATAATTCAGGTTTAGGAGTGAGTCAACCTAGGTTCGTATTAGAACGCTAGCTTAAGTATTTTGATTAATAGTAATAAATTGAAAGTAAAGGAAATTCGGCCACATCATGTTTCCTAAACCTATGGCCGGTTTTCCTAATGTGATTTAGGATTTTTGTTTTGTAAACCTTAGCCTATTTAAGGGTTTATTTTTCAATGAGAAGCCAGCTCAGATATTATTTAGAAATTTATTTGTGAGAAAAAATTCTCTTTGTTCTCATTGAGCACCTAAAACATTTAATAGAGAACAAGTGTTTTAGTTTGACTTATCAATAGGACAACCATCACCTATTATGACATCTTCATCATATACCAAAGTTTCTAATCATAAACATTAGGGGTTAAGGTGACCATTAGAACCTGAACTTAATTGTAATACGGGCTAATATAATTCAGGTTTAGGAGTGAGTCAACCTAGGTTAGTATTAGAACGCTAGCTTAAGTATTTTGATTAATAGTAATAAATTGAAAAATAAGTTTAATAGAATTCTCACAATATCTTCATCCAAAGCACCACTCGGATTCATATACTTTACTTGTTTCAGGCACTCATTCAATTTCTTTACTTCAATAGTTATAGTGCTCCTTTGAGCATGTTACAATACTTCAATTAATGTTGTTAAAGTTGTATTTTTCCTTCACACAAAACCTAAATTCATCTGAGACTGCTATCTACTTGCAATAGGATCTTAAGAAATATTTAAATATACTTGACAAAGGAGTACATCTTCATTATCCAGAAGATCAATTAGTCATTTTTTTTTTCCCTCTTCTGAACTAGTGGATGATTTTAGAGAATAGAAATAGTTTGACAAAAACAAGAAGATGTGATTTGAAGGATTCTTTTTCCCCCTAATAGGATGATTTCAAATAGAATTAAGGAATGTTATTTATAACAAAACAAAAATCTTATATGATAAGAATTATATCGGTTTAAGACTTTATTCAATGTATACAAATAAGAAAATTTGGATTTTGTGAATATTTTCAAAACAAAAATCTATTTGATAAGAATCTTATCAGCTTTACACTTTGTTCAATGCATATCGATAAGCAATTTTGGACTATTAAAAGTAAACCATTTGATGGATTCATGATCACCTTTCATGGTCAGATTGGATTTTAAACCTTATAAAATAAGTTTTGCTATTTTCTATAAATAGCATATTACATTATGATATAACTCACAATCCTTAATTGTTATTAAAAAAACATATCTTCTCCTTTTCTGTACCTTTTTTAAAAACCTAAAAACCAACAAATTTAGCCCTTATCCTCGTTTTGAAAATAAACCTCAATATTGGAGGTCCATCATATTTATTAGTGATGAATAATATCACAAAGATTAATGCATTCAAAAAAAGCAATTTGTCGTGTGATCGTTAACAAACAACATGATCCTCACTAACTATTTCAATCAACAAAATAACCAAGTAACCCATGGTGGCTTGATTCCTAGTCACGTAGTGATCTACTACGATTGAGAAACCACGAATCATTTGTTCAAAGACTACTTGCCAAGAATCCACATTATGGTGATAACATGTTTCATCTATGATATTGAATGTTGAGAAGTTTGTTCCTTCATAGTATTGATAAGGTTAAAGATCATGACAATTACTCCCTACAACAAAGTAATGGACTTAGTAAACTAGGATTAACAACTTTATAGAAAGTAATAGCTGTATTCTAAAAGTTGGTGTGTGGTCTACTAATGAATGATATAGCAGATGATACTGATTAGTACATTAAAATAGGTGAGGTAATAGCAATTAAAAGCATGAAAAGATCTTGTCGTGCTATTAGGGAGATATTTGCAGAATGGTATCAACATGGTTTTTCAAGAATGTTGGATGGTCTAGATTGTATGCATTGGAAGTGAAAAAATTGTCCAACCATATGGTATGGACAATGCATATTTTGGTATGCTACGCACCAACAATGATATCAATGTGTTGGAGTCATCCAATATATTTTCTGGTCTAGCTCAAAGTATTGCTCCTCTTGCTCAATATGTTATTTAAGGAAAGAGTATAACATGTGTTATCTTTTAGCTAATAGTATATAGCCAAAGTGGTTCACTATTATACGAACAATTCACCAGCCATAAGATAGAAAGAAAAAAAAGTATTTTACCATGACACAGGAAGCAAGTAGACAAGACGTAGAATGTGCCTTTGGAGCTCTCTAATCGCAATTCGCAATTGTGGTAGGACTGGCATATTTTTGGAGAAAAAATGTGATACATGACATAATGAATATATGCATTATTATGCATTACATGTCAATCAAGTATGACCATAATTTTGATGCACCAATTGAAGATGTGAGGGAGTCAACAGCACAAGTTGAAAGGGTAGTAAATGAGACTATAAGATTTAATCTGTTTACTGCTTGCCATACACAAATCAAAGATAAAAATGCCTACATTGCTCTTTGTAATATATTAATTTATCATTTGTGGGAGGAATACACTAGTTCAAATGGTTAAATGAACATTAATATCTATTTTCTTTTATTTTTTTTATGTTTTATTACTAAATGTAGTATTTTGTTTCACAATTATTTTGTTAATGTAAATTTGTATTTAAATAATGTGTCAATAATAAATGAGTCATTTTAATGAATAAAATAAAACGCTTTTAATATGTTAGTTTCTACAACTTTGTTTAATGGTAAAACATATTATTGGATCAATATGTTGAAAAAAAAAATTATATGTGGGGCAATTAGTGAAATAGATAAAAAGTTAGGAATTAGAAAAAATGATATAAAAATAGATAAAAAGGAATATAAAGAAAATATTCTTTTTTTATATTAGAAATGGTACAATGGATTGGAGAGAAATTATTATTTGATGTAATATTTACACCATTTTGATGCTCTTAAATCCAACCCTCAAGTACCATCTCCCAACACTTACTCTCTATATATATTATTAAAAGTATTTGACTAGTTACACATCACAAGCTTCTTAGGGTTGTTCTTAATTTGAGTTTCTTTAACAATTTCCATGCATTTTACTATGGGCTAAGCAAGATACAAACTATTTTTTTCAACTCTCTATCTTGCCACCATACCTTATTCTAATATTGCTTTCCTTATTTTTGTTTCTTATTGTGTTCGATTGCTATTTTGAACTTTGCTTTATAGTACTTTATATTTGTCGTGTTATATTCTAATGTGCATACTTCTATTGGATTTTTTTAATTTATTGTTGGTTTTGTAATTAAAGCACATTCCAACATTTTCCTTCACTTGGCTCTCCCTTCACAAAGAATCTTGGGCTCAATGGAATTTCCATCTGCTACAGCAAAGAAGACCCAGATAATCCTATGGCAATAAGACAAATCGATCTTTCCCAACTTTAATCCCCAACATAAAGAGAGGAGGACTTGCTGGTTGATATGGTGTAAAGCCCAAAACTATACAACCTATAGAATTTCCATATACTATGGTAAAGAAAACCTTAAATAACCTTATGGCAATGAGACAGATCCATCTTTCTCAAAAACCTTTCCCAGTGATGATCTTACCCTCTTGGCATAACTGATTTGCTCTTTACATACATTTATAGCCTATAATTTTGTTGTGAGATAACTTTATTTATGCATAATTTTGAAACTTTTCTTTTCCAGAATTTTAAAACATGAAAGTACTTTTCATTTGATTTATGAGATCACTTAGCAAGTTCCATAAAATATTTATATATAATGGTTTTACTATATACGAAAAAAAAATATTTTGTTTTTGAAAATAATAGACATTATCCATATTTTGTTATAAATCTATGAGTAGGTTTTTTTTAGAATGCAAAAATAACTACATACAATCACATAACACGGTTAAATGACCAAAATATCCATATTATTTTTTGTTTAATTATTCTTTTTTCCTTTTTGTACTACCCAAAAAAGTTAAAATTATTGAGCTATATAAAGTTCTTTGTTTTTCAAAAGTAAAATTTCTGCTCAAATCTTAATGACATTTTTAATTTTGGCGATTCATTTTAAAAATGAAGGGTACACAATGGAAAAGATAAAGTTGCCAGAGCATATTCGAGGAGAGTCTTTAAAATAAAGAGTATATTTTCTATAAAAAAAAAAAGAGTTTCTTTTAAAATAAATAATGAATTTTTAAAATATCCTTCGAAAGCACTTTATATTTGTATTCTTTTTTTATTTTTTCTATAAATATTTATTGCTTTACTTATAATATATCTTTCTTTTTATATGAATTATCTATTAAATATTATAATTGCAACATCGGAACATTTAACATATCAAATTAAATCAATATTATATCATAATAAAGATTGGATTTTTGGCTTTCTACATTTCGAGAGCCAAGTACCACTCTTTATATTTATAAATTAAAATAAAGAATCTCTTAAAACTCTTTTTTAAGAATTAGTTCTTTAAAATAAAGAAAATTATAAATTTAAAATGTTCGTTGGAGATACTGTTATAACCTGTCATTAAAATGCTCTGACCACAATACTTTTAGAGTCATACCCCAAAAGCCAATGCATGGATAAAGAAAACACAAAGACAAATATAACCAAGTCTTTTAGAGAGATAAGATGGAATTTCTTAAGCCTTTTAAAGAAGAACAATCCATATTTCAAAAATATCAAATATTTTAGAGAGAAAAAATTAAATTCGAAAAAATAAAAATTAAATGATTAAAAAATTAAATCCCAAAAAATAAAATTGAAATAATCTTTCGATTACCCAAGAAAGCGTTAGACATTAATTAAACAAAAATGCCAGTAATTTGGTTTTAATAAAGGGTATTATGGTCATTTAAAAATTATGAGACTATGTAAAGTTTTTTCCACAATGCAAATAGCACTTTTTCAAATCTATTTTGAAATTTTTATAAATACATATAAAACATATTTAACGACAAATTTAAAATACATCTATATATTTGAAGAATGTATTGTACTTTTTGCAAATCATATATTTCAAATATAACTATGGAATGTAGTTTTGGCAAGTTTTTTTAATTTGTAAAATAAATAATTGTTTTAACAGATGGTACAAGATACAAGTACAGATCCTAAATTGTCTTAGTGTATGTTTAGAACATCTTCAATAAACATGTGAACTATGAAAATAGATTTGCCATGTAAATAATATGAACAGTATTTTAATAAAACTGCTCTCTTATGACAATGAATAGAATGAATGATGTGTAAAATCAATTTGCAAGTGCACGAATCGTTTTCAAGTAATAAAGTGGAAAAATAGGGTTGTCGTACTCAAGGGATTAAGTATTAAGTACCAAAGATAATTAGGTTTTGATAATATTTGAACTAAAATTTAAGATGGCAATTGAAAACTAAATAAACTAAATTAAACAAAAGCAATCAATTAAAATTAGATCAATTTCAAGTAAGAGAGAGAATTGAATAATTATGAATACTAGAGCATTTGATTTCACCGCTAACTATTCCAATTTAATTACTTAAATATGTGAATTTAATTAATTAGTAATTTTGTTAACCACACTTAATCATAAAATTAATCAAAAGTAGTTTCCACTCACAATTGATAATATTCACATAACCTAATTTATTCCTTCCGAGCTATAAATTAAATCATGCAAATTCATCAAGTATAGATTAAGCAAATAATATGGCATGAGACATAACTATTTTCCAATCAATTGTGCATTCATGTAAATCAATGTAGATCCATAATATTATCCTTTTCCAAGCTCAAATATTATTAAAATCATTCATTTCTTCCGACCTATGAAAGCATTAAGTATACCAATGATTTATTAACAAAACATATTACTAATTAAATAAAACTCAACATATATTAAAATAATTAAACCTTCATAGTTAGGGCTACATCGTAGACCTAGCTATGAAAATTAGTTCATGGTAAAAATAATTTCAACATCCATAATTATTAAAAATAATAAGATTCACAATTAAAGAGAAAGGAAAAGAGAATAAAAACTATTGAAGAAATTCTCCTCCAAGAGCTCTCAAAGTTGTAGCCTTCTTCTCCAAGCAAGCGCACGTCTCTCTGCCTCCTCCAAGCTCTCCAATTGATCTTCTAAAACTCTAAAACTTTAAAACCCTAGAACCCTTAAGAGAATCTTAGAAACTCCCAAAATTTGGTTTGTTTCTATTTAAGCCCCCTAAAAGCTTGTAAATAACTCTCTAAACTTGTATCTTCCTTCAATGTGGTGGGGGCTATATATATAGGACCTTGGGAATCTTTTTCTCTCTTTATTTTCAATGTGGGAGTCTTTAAAGATACCTTTTTTAGGCCATGAAAAGGGTTGGACAAATTTCATGTGTAAACAGGAAACTGGATATTACTTGTTCTCTACTACTTTCCTTTTATCTAATTCCTCCTAAAAAAATAGTTAATTAGTCTAATTTACCCTTAATGAAGCATGTGACATGACATGTGCCTCATTAATGATGAATTAACCAATTATTGCCACTTGTTTTTATCTTGGCCCTCAAATTGCCTAGATTCCCTCTTTTGATCAATGGTGGAGATTTAACTAGAATATTATTTTTTATAAATTCCAAACTTTAAATGATGATAACTCTTTGCTTGCACCTTGAAATCCAAAAATAACGAGACATTTGAAATCCTCAGATCGTGATGATTCATATGACATCCACTTCCACCATGAAATTCTCGATAGAATCTTTATGGAATCTTCAAGGTATCTTTTTGGAATCTTTTTAATGCTTAGTCCATTCGAGCTCAAATCTTGCTTCCCACCATAATTCGACCCAAGTAATCCATTTTTATGGTTGTTTTCTTAAAATTCTTCCTCTTTTACCTAGATTAAGAAAAATACATAATTAAGTATCTTTCCATAACAAATTAACACAAACTAACAAATATTAAGCTATAAATATGGCATAAAATCATCAATATTTTAGACCTAACAATGAATATCAAGTTATGTGGCCTAAACACCAAAATGAATGTCTACTCTTAAAAAGTCATTTCTTTCAAAAAAAAAAAAAACTAAATATAAAATATATATCAATTGATAGCCATAAAAAAGCCTTTCTACATATTATCAATAAAAAACCTTTCTACATATTATCAATAAAAAACAATTTTAAAATTAACTTGACATTTATATCTTTTGATTTAGATAATATTAATTTCTATATCACATAAGTAGCAATTCACATTCACTATTAGAAATGCTCTTATATTTGATTTTAAATGCCTAAATTTACTTTCAAAATGATAAAAACACTTTCTAGCATTTGGCTAAAAAAATGTGAAATCAATTTTTAATGATTATATTATTAAAAAATCGCATATTTGATGACTATAATAAAAGCACCAATTAAATTATTATTGGAAAATCACTTCCTAAAAGATAAGAAATTATTTTTTACCCAAAAAAGATAAGAAATCATTCATACTTTTAAAAAGCTTTTTAAATTCCAAAATCAATATTTTTTTACCACAACCAAACAATTATATGTGTGGGTTTATTTTGTTATGAGCTTATTTGCTGAGCCTCGGGTCGAGCATTTCATATGGGAGACATTTAGCGAGAGCCTTTAGTTGATGGTGATATGGTGCACCTGAGGCATCAATAGCTTCGACCTGCTTTAGGGTGACCGAGCTTTAATAGGCTTATGATCTGCACAAATTAGCTCATGTTCATCTGAGAAAAAGGAAATCTGCTCGTAATTTATGAAAGTATGCAAGAATCAGCTTTAGGAACTTTACATATTTGGAATCCTAAAAATCAACTCGTGAAGAGGAAATAAGAGTTTAGGAAATAAAGTGACTTTCCTATATTCAAGGCTCTATGGTCCAAGTCTATTAGAGCTTGGTGAGCTAGATTTCTTGAGAACCAAGGATACGAATGCCTATAAAAAAGTAAAAGAATTAGCATCTAAGCAAGAGAACACTAGATTCAATATTACCTATTACCTGCTTGAGGCATTCAAAGATCATGGTTTGATTTGAGTGTCAGAATGTCTTTGACCTTGATAGAGATACATAACTATCTACAGTTGTGATAAAGTAATCTTGCTGTCATGTGTGTATAGGTAGCTGGTGTATATCATATATGTATTGTTTCAAGTGTAGCTTATCAGCTTATCCTCTACAGTCAGAACATAGTCAAACACATTTGTACATAAAGCCTCAAATATATTCAGTAAAACTAATTATGTTTAGCAAGCCATATTCTTTGTACTCAATCTTTCATGGTATCAGAGCCTACAAAAATTTTCAAAATGTCTCAGATAATTATTTCATCATCAAAACTACCATCCTTGAGTGAAGTCACTTTACCTAATTACAATTTTCCTTTTCAGCTTCAAACTGATAATTATATTTTGTGGAAAACTCATATGCAGCTAGCAACCATAGGCAGAAATCTTGAAGGTTTTATAAATGGTGCTTTTCAAGAACCACCAATGGAAATTGCTATAAAAGAGGGTAGCAATTCAAAAACAGAGATCAATCCTGATTACTTGCTGTGGAGACGTTTGGATCAAGCTCTATTAGGTTGGATGCTTTCCTTTGTTTCAAAAAAGGTACGTACACAAATTAGAAAACCAGGAGCTTCTTTTTAACTTTGGAACTCTGTTGAAAAACTTTTTGGAAATCAATCTAGAGCAAAATTAATGCAACTGAAGCTTCAAATTCAATCAACAAATAAGGGATCCTTAACTATGAATTCATATCTGTCAAAAATGATGGAAATCTCAGATAATCTAGCCATGGCAGGTTATATTATTTTTAATGAAGACCTTGTGATGTATATTCTACAAGGCTTACCGATTGAATATGATCCAATTATTGCTAGTATTAACTCTTCCCGTGAACCTGTTGATATTGCAGATATTCAGGCTCTGTTATTGAGTCAAGAAATTTGTATCCAGCAGCAAAATACTTCTGAAATTGTTCCTTTTGCAAACGTTGTTGATCGCCAAAAAGGAAAGGATAATAATTATTTTGACTGGTCCGGAAATCATGGAAATAATTGGTTTGATCAATCTAGAAGTCGAGGAGGAATGCAACGAGGACGTGGTGGCCATGGAAGAGGTCATGGTGGTGGTACAAACCATAGAGGTAGAAACAACAACGGCTCCCAAGTTTTCTGTCAGCTATGTCAAAGATCTAGTCACATAGTAACTGAATGCTAGCACAGGTTTGATAAAAACTTTCAGCCTCCCCAAAATAATAATAATTATGCTTATTACACATCTCCAGATGTTGTGGCCACTCCCGATTGATTAATGGATAGTGGAGTAACAAACCATATCATTGCTGACCCAACAAATATTCAGAACAGGTTAGAGTATAGAGGAACAAAAAAATTGATAGTTGGAAATAGACAAGGTTTGCCTATACACAACACTGGATCATCTTTTTATTCAGTCTCCTGGAAAATTAATTTTAAAAGACATATTACATGTGCCAAAAATTAAAAGAAATATGTTAAGCATTGCTCGTTTAACGTCTAAAAATAATGCAATTGTAGAGTTTAACTCCCGTTTTGTGTTTGTGAAGGATCAGGTTACAAAGAAGGTCCTCCTACAAGGAGTGCTTCAAGTTTCTCTTCCTGGCATCCAGAAGGAAAAGTCGGCATCCTTAGGAATAAATAATTCATATTTTTTAGGACAAAATAATATTACTTCTTTCAGTTGTTATTCTTCAAGTTTATCTCAAAACAAATTTTGGCATTTTAGATTAGGTCATCCTTCCTTTCCCATTCTAAAATTAGTTGCATCTCAGTGTAGAACTCTATCCATATTAAATAATAAAGATTTTTGTGACTCTTGTTGTTTAGGAAAAATGCATCGCTTACATGCACCCTTATCACAATCCAAAAGCATAGCACCTCTTAATCTTATCTTTTTTCATGTGTGGGGCCTAGCTCTTGTATTATCCAATGAAGGTTATCGATATTATGTCCTATTTCAAGATGATTTTTCAAAATATTCCTGGATTTACCCAATGAAATTAAAATCTGAGGTTTCTAAATTTTTGTTTGCAATTTAAAACAATGGTTGAAAATATTTTTCAAACAACAATTAAAAATTTTCAATCTGACTGGGGTGGTGAGTTTCGACCTTTACAAATAATGTTAGCCAATTTTGGCATAAATTTTTGGCATCCTTGCCCACATACACATCACCAAAATGGCAAAACTGAAAGAAAACATCGGCATGTTACTGAAACTGCTCTTTCTTTAATGGCTCATAGCTCACTCCCTCATTCATACTGGTGTGATGCATGTGCTACAGCCATTTACCTCAGAAATAAATTGCCAACAAAAATACTTCACTTTAAATCACCCTTTTAGATACTTTTTAAAACAAATTTTAATTTTAATTTTTTAAAAGTTTTTGATTGTGAATGTTATCCATTCATCAGACCCTATCAAAAAAATAAATTTTCTTATCATTCTGAAAAATGTAATTTCTTGGGTTACAGTTCAAATCACAAAGGGTACAAATGTAAAAGCATTTCTAGAGGAAAAGTCTATATTATCCCTCATGTGGTTTTTAATGAATCACATTTTCCTTTTTGGATAATACAAGATCAGTCACATACATCAATTCCCCGTAATTCTACTTTTTCTCCTCTTAATGTTTTGTTGCAGCACCCCTCTCATTCACACGAACCATCACTAGGCAAGCCTTGCACGGATCATGCTTCATAACCAAGTCCATCACCTTTACCTAACGTAAGTGAACATTCCTACTGCTTCTCAAAGACTTGTTTCAAGCACATCTGCTCCTCTTAGAACCTATAGTTGGTGTTTCCATCCATCTACCAGGCAGTCGGCTCCACCTACTCACATTCCTATACCTGCAACGTCAACTCTCCATCCCAAACAACAAGCTGATCATATAACAAGACCTGAGAATATTCAGCTGTTTCCTGAACCTTCAATTCCATCTACTACCACCCATCCTTTGATCACATGGTTAAAAGCAGGTATCTACAAAAAAAAAAAAAAAACAAGTCATGGTATCTACTATTGACATATTTCAAGACCAAGAACCTGTTACTACCAAGCAAGCATTCATATCTCCTCCATGGACAAAGGCTATGCATAAAGAAACCAGTGCTCTCAAGAGAAATATTACTTGGCCACTTGACCCCTATCAGCCTCAAATGAATATACTTGGAAATAAGTGGGTATTTCGCCTAAAAAAGAATCCAAATGGATCCATACAGTGTTACAAGGCGCGTCTTGTTGCAAAGGGATACCATCAGAATGCCGGGATGGACTTCAAAGAGACCTTCAATCCTGTAATCAAACCTACAACCATACGTGTTATTCTGTCTATTGATGTTTCTAAAGGCTGGCCCATCAGACAGATCGACATTAATAATGCCTTTCTCAATGGCGACTAATGTGAGACTGTATACATGAGACAACTGATTGGATTCGAACATGAGAAGCACCCAGATTATGTTTGTAAACTCCACAAATCACTCAGTGGATTGAAGCAAGCACCACGGGCATGGTTTGATAAATTAAAAACCACACTTCTTCAATGGGTTTTTAGAATTCAAAGATGGATACTTCTCTTTTTTTGTTTCACAGTAGCCTTAGCTCTATTTGGGTCCTTATCTATGTTGATGATATCCTTGTAACTGGTTTTAATTCCTCTCTTATTAATCAGTTTGTGTCAAACCTTGATAAGGATTTCTCCTTCAAAGACTTGGGTTCTCTAACTTATTTTTCGGGCATTGAAGTACTTTGAAATGATGCTTTTCATTTGTCTCAAACTAATTATATTGATGATTTGTTGCATAAGACAGACATGGCTACTTGCAGCATCAGTCCTTCTCTAGCTAGTAAAGGTATTCAACTTAGCAAATCAGCTGGTAATTTATTCACAAACATTCTTTTTTATAGCAGCACAATTGGTGGTTTATAGTATATTACCATTACAAGCCCTGAACTTGCCTTTATTGTTAATAAGCTCAATCAGTTCATGCATAAGCCCACTGAAATCCATTGGACAGCTTGTAAATATATTCTGCATTATCTTAAAGGAACAAGATTTTTTGGTCTACAGATCAGTCCCTCTTCTTTAGATCAATTGGTAGGCTATACTGATGCTGATTGGGCCTCTGATGTGGATGACCGCTGGTCTACAAGTGCTTATTGTATGTTCTTGGGCACGAATCTAGTGTCTTCGTCCTTTAGGAAACAACCTATGGTTGCTCGGTCAAGCACCGAATATGAGTATCGATCCCTTGCCAATGGTGCTGCTGAAATTATTTGGCTTCAGCATTTGCTTCATGAACTAAGGATTCATCTCTCTATCGTGCCTATCTTATGGAGTGACAATCTAGGGGCTGGTTATCTTGCCACAAATCCAGTTCATCATCAAAGGACCAAGCATATTGAAATTAATGTTCATTTCATTTGGGATAGAGTTGTTGACAAGAAGCTTCAAGTCCAATATGTCCCCACTTCAGATCAACTTGCAAACTTGCTTACTAAAATACTACCTACAGCACGTTTTCTGTCTCTGTGGACCAAACTCAACGTCAAAGAATCTCCATTTCGTTTAGGGGGGGTGATAGAGATACATAATTGTCTATAGTAATCTTGTTGTCATGTGTGTATAGGTAGTTGGTTTATATCAAATATGTATTGTTTTAAGTGTAGCTTATAAGCTTATCCTCTACAGTCATAACATAGTCAAACACATCTGTATATAAAGCCTCAAATATGTTCAATAAAACTAATTACGTTTAGCAAGCCATATTCTCTATACTCAATCTTTCAAACCTGCACCATGCCAATGCCCTAAAGATCTTTGCGTATTGTTTGTGGAAATCTCATTTGGAGTTGATTCAATCTAGTAGTGCAAAATAGTGCATCAATATTATGTTTCCATAAATAAATAAAAAAATACAAACCACTATGTATTTTTTTGCCCAAAAAAGGAAAAATAATAACAAATATGTTTTTGACTTTTTTCACAAAAGAATTTCTTGCCATTTATTAATATGATGGCCTCTATTGTTAAAAATTTTATCATGTCAAATAAGATAAACAGTATTTAGTAAAAACTCTTTTTAATGGTTATGTGAAAGAGCTCTATCAAATTGATGTGGTGGACAAAAAAATAAAAATTGTGAAGCTAACACTATGCTTGTGGAGAATCCATTAGACATGGTAAATAAGTAATTTATTTTCTTATTTTAATAATTTTTGTTTTGCTTTTTATTTTTCCTTTGCCTTCTAATTTTTTTTCTTGCTCAAATTTCTCTTTCTCTTGCTCGAGTTTCTTCTTCTTCCATTTTATTTTCATTTTTACCTCTATTAAACAATATCCGCGGTTCTAGTGATATTTAAATATCATCATTACCTTTAGATGAACTATGCCCATTCCCTCACATGTTGGCTGTTGGAGACACTTGCAGTATGTTGTTGACTAAACACGTCCAATGATTTCGATGCCACTGCCTTTGGTGTTGGGTTCAATGGTGGCCAATCTTCCCCATGGATGCATCCTGATACTTAAAAATCTAATTTCTTGAAATGGGGATTTGAAATCTGGACCAATGAAGGGTTGAAGGTGGGGTTTTGGGAAGGTGGAGGATTTGGATAGCCTATAACAAGTCTCTAAGGGTTTACAATGGCATAAGACTAAAAGTAGATGCATTGGACATTGAATGACCACCTGCTACTGACGAAATTGTTAATCTTGTTCTTTGGCTCTCTATTTGTTTACTTTAATTTCTTTTTTTCTTTTTTTTTTAACAATTCATCTAATTATAAACTATTTTAAATCTCTTTTCATAATTTAAATTCGTGCTCTTGTAGGTACAAGTAGAGATACTCAACTACATAATTTAAATTTGTGCTCTCGTAGACATAAATAGAGGTACTCAACCACTGGAGCTATCCACTGTATCAATTTTTTTTTTTTCTTTGTATTCTTTTGCTTTTGTTTTGTTCTTTTTTTTTTTTTTTTTTTTCCCTTTGTTTTCTTGGATCTAGAGAATTGGCTTGAAAAAATTTACTCATACTGTATTTCAACATTTCAACGGAAAGAGAAACCAAAAAATAGAAAATAAAAATAATAAAATAAACTATAAATACTTTCCAAATTTCACGCCACTTAAACAAAGTTACTGAAAATACCATGAGCACGGTCTTAAAATTTATGTTTTCTCTCGTCATCCCGTCAGTTTTATTTATTTATTTTTTACTGTCTTAAAAATATCAAAATGTAAAAAGCGTATACACTTTGTGAGAACGCCCCCACCGTAACCTAACCACGAAAAAATAAAAATAAAAAATAAAAAATGAAAACGAGAACACACTTTTTGGCGGGAAAAAATCATTTCGCACCCAAAAGAATATTTAAACGAAAATCCCAAAAACCTTAAAGAAAAGAAAAAAAAAAAAGAAAGGCAAAAATCAGAGAATCGACGAAGAAAACCGAGGAAGCTGCGGGAACCCTAATATCACGAGAATAAACAAAATTCAGGTAGGTTTTGAGTGGAAAATGGGTCGCGACGATGCGAAGCTGAGCTCGGCGAAGATGTCGTACCAGAACGCGAAGGCGGTGGGGAACCATCACGAAGAGGCTCGGTGGGCGAACGTGATCGGTGACATCTTGAAGAACAAGGGAGAGTACGTGCAGGCTCTCAAATGGCTCAAAATCGATTACGATGTCTCCGTCAAGTACTTGCCTCAGAAGCATTGCCTCCCTACTTGTCAGTCTCTTGGGGAGCTCTATCTTCGCCTCGAATATTTCGAAGAAGCTCTCTTTTATCAGGTTTTTATTTATTTATTTTTTTTATCCCCCCCCTTTTTTTTTGTTTTTTTTGGGTTTTGGGTTGTTAAGTTAAATTTTGAATTAGGGAAAATTGGATGGAGAAAGTAGCTGAAACGGAAAATTTAGTGGGTTTTGGTTGCTCAGAAAATGAGCCAGAACAAAAGAAAATTAAGATTTTTCAGTTGTACGGACATAACTTTGAAACATGTTGCTTTGAGGGATAAGCACACGCTCAGATACAAAAACTCGCTTGGTCTATTTGGCAGAAATTTGGTTTCTCTTATTCAGCGATGGATCATATCTGGATGTGGGAAATGGTTAAGATCTATACTTTGACGACTTTCTATTTCGTGTTACTGTTCTCATATCTTAATAGAGGCTCAATTTAGAGTTCAAGTTTTCCAATCTGCTTTCATTGAAGAATAGCATATTAAATTGTTGTGTTTCAACATATTACACTCAACATCGACTTTCGTATTCAGCAAATTGCTTTTTGTTCCTTTTTGTTTTGTTGTTGCCTCTTCTTTTCTTCTCCACACCACCCTTTTGTGAGAATATAATAAACTAATAATGGCTCTAAGAATAATGCATTGAAAGAAAAAAAAAAGAATGACAATTTACCTTGTTGATTCTGTGGCAGAAAAAACATTTGGAGCTTGCTAAGGATACGAATGACCTTGTTGAACAGCAAAGAGCCAGCACCCAACTAGGTCGTACCTACCATGAAATGTTTTTAAGATCTGAGGATGACCATTGCTCAGTTCGGAATGCTAAAAAGTATTTCAGGTCTGCTATGAAGCTTGCACAGACTCTCAAAGAGAATCAACATAGTAAGAGTAACTGTTCTTTCCTCAAGGAATACATTGATGCACATAACAATATAGGAATGCTTGAAATGGATCTTGACAATTTGGAAGAGGCTCAGAAAATCCTGAGGAGAGGATTAGAAATCTGTGATGAAGAAGAGGTTATTGAAGATGATGACGGCCGCAGTAGGCTCCATCACAACCTTGGCAATGTTTATATGGAACTAAGGATGTGGGATGAAGCTCGGGAACACATTGAGAAAGATATATTGATTTGTAAGAGAATTGGGCATTGTCAAGGAGAGGCAAAGGGATACATCAATCTTGGTGAATTACACAACAGGGTTCAGAAGTATGATGAGGCACTCTGTTGCTACCAAAAGGCAATTGATCTGGGAAAATCTATGGAAGATGAGGATGCTCTAGTTAGGCAAATTGAACAGAATATTAAAATTGTAAAAGAAGCTATTAGTGTACTGGGTGACTTGAAGAAAGAAGAGCAGAATTTCAAGAAATTAACTAGAGAGTTGTCCATTGCGAGAGGAACACCATGTGAGAGGAAGTGCTTATTGCAACAAATTACTTCTCTTGACTGTCTTCTTGAGAAAGCAAGGATGATATATGCGTGGTCAAAGGTAATTTTTTGGCTTACTCATGTATTCTACCTTTTGCTTTTCTCAACTTCTTCTCTGATCAAAAGAACTACTTTCTTGGTGGTATCAATTTTCACTCGATAGTTTTCTTTTTACATCTATCTGCAAGATACATGCAAAACTATATTCTGTATTTTAGTGGGAATCACTGAAGTTGCAAATTGTTTGTTCAACTAAATATAACTTTTCACCCATAGTAGCATAAGTTGTATTTGCATCTTATATTTCTGAACTTGTATCTAAAAGAGACAGGTATTGAAGTTTCAACAATGTCTGTTACTAAATGTTGTTCATGCTCCTATTACACAGAAATCACACCAGCTTGGTTTGCACAACCATTTTTAATTATGAAATGCATTATGAAGTTGTTCATGCCCTTGTAATTTTGATTAGAATATAGTTAAACAAGAAGATAATTTGACTTTGCTTTTATGCTAATGGGCAGGTATTCTGAATCGTTATTGTTAATTGTCTATTAGGTTAGCTTGATAAACAATGTTGAGTCTACTTTCTATCATTTTAAGGTTTTGGGATGATGGTAACTTAACCTCCTATTAAAGCCTAATTATCTTACCAGTTTGTATTTGATTCATGCCAACCTCTATTATTGGATGGACCTATACATGAAGTAGAGTGTTAATTGTATTATCTGATAACTTCTTTTACGTAGGTGATAGTTGAAATGCTCCTTTTAGCATAAGCTTTTGGGAGTGATGGTAAATTAAAGTAATAATTATAAATATGGTTCTACTGGAGTCCCTATGGTAACCATTAATATTGAGCAATTGATGGTAAATTAAAGTAATAATTATGAATATGGTTCTATTGGAGTCCTTATAGTAAACATTAATATTGAGCATCATGCAGATCGATTACACCAAAAAAGTTCTTCTAGGTTCAACTTATTATTAATTATTTAAAAGTTGACGCGTTTTTGTTTGAAATGCCCATTTCAGAAATGAAATGTGAATCATAAGTTTCATGTAAGAACAACAAGAGTGTTGGGACACTTATGTCCATTCTTTTTCATGCTGAAGTGTTTAATCTAGCACTGCTAGTTTATTATAATAAGTTTTTTAGGATGGCTTGTTCATGTTCCTAATAAACTGGCTATATATTGCTTGTTGGTTTTGCCTCCATATTGGAGCTATAGTTCATTATTAATCTAGACACTGGAGTTTTTAATATGGCTGAGAACTGTTTGTGTATATTGTTTGTTCTTATTAAATTTAATTGGTATTATTTCTTATTTTAAAATTTTATGTTCAGCTTCGTGAATTCGCAAAAAGCAAGAAGAGGATAGCAAGTGAGCTTTGTGACACAGAAAAGTTGAGTGATTCACTTTTGGCCATTGGGGAATCATATTATAAGCTCAGGAAGTTCAGCAAAGCCATTAAGTGGTACATGAAGAGTTGGGAAGTATACAAGTCAATTGGAAACCAGGAGGTAAGATGGTATACTATAAAATCATGTACTGATTATTTTTTTCATTTGAAAAAAAAAAAAAAAAAAAAAAGAAGGAAAACTTCATAAATTCCATAAGGATGCTTTACATAATTGTATTTTGATGTTTTTATCTAGTCCAGGTTCATGTTTATGATACTTTGGTTCTTAGAGATAGGCCTGTTCCTAAGGGGGAAATAATGGGATTAATGTTTTCATAGTTAATACATATGTCATAATTATTGGTGCTCTGTATAATGCCTTTTACAAATTATACTCTGACTGATGAAATTTTCAGGGGCAGGCAATGGTAAAAATCAATATCGGTGATGTTTTGGACAGTGATGGTAATTGGCAAGGGGCACTAGATGCATTTGAAGAAAGCTACAGGTATTGTTCTTTGGGTGAAATATATTTCCTGGAGCTGGAAGTTGTTAGAAAGCATTTGAATATTTGAATGGCTTCTTAATTGGTGATGTCTAATGAGGTCCTATTGTAGTGGGCAATGGGCATAAAAATGCTCGATGCATGGGTCTGCAATTGTAAAATATGAACTTTTTAATATTCTGATCATTTGCCTAGTGTTATTAACATGAGTTTAGCTGACTGCATGATTCGACTACTGCTCTCTTCGTAACATATAGATTATAGAAAGTTTATTTTGCAACAGAAGTGCATATAGCTCATATCCAAGTTAAAAAAAATACAAAAATCAATAATATTGTAGATGTATATGTCAATGGTTGTATCAATGATCCGCTTTCTGTATAATGCATATTGGGGATATGAGATCATGATGTGCATGTAATATGTATGTCTTTTATTGGCTAATGCTGTTACTAGTGTGCTAAAGCATTTTTAAATGATTGATGAAAATGTAGCTATGTGGAAATCTTAGCGGTCTAGATTTATGGAAATATTGATGTATTCATGGATATCAGTATCTGGCAAATAAGATGACTGATATTTGACTCAGAGTATGAATCATCTTAAGTAAAACTTGAAATGGTAAGACAAGCAACCTTTGTTGCTTGGACTTGGGTACGAGTATTGGATACGGGGTACATATCTAAGAGTCAGATCCTTTCTTTTTTAAAATCTAGGGTATGGGGATACAGCTAAAAAGGATCCAAAATTAAGATACAAGAGGGCAGCTATGTCTTAGAAACATAAAATATTGTAAAAACTTATTTACTTAGTTGTATTTTTGAGGGATATATACTATATATTTGATTTAAAATCTTATATTAACTAAATAATAAATAATTATTAATTGATAAGTATGATGACAACTATTATCCATCTTAAACACAATTCTAGCAAACCTTGTCTCCTTATTTTTATGGTTTCCAAAGCTATTTTCTCCAAAGTAATCTTGAAAAAACAAGAAAAGAGCCATATTCTTTTTTTAACTTGAAGGATCTGGAACAGATTCCTTGCGAGCATCTGTGTTTTGTAGTGTTGACATGGATACTTCTTCCATTTGGTGGGTCTGAGCAACAGAGCAAGTGATATGGAATTTATTAAATTAGTTTTCTCTTAAAGTTATACATATCTATATATATATATATATATATTATTTCCCATGTGAGAATCATGGATGAATTTTTGTTCAGGACAAAGGATACGTGGGTAAATAAAAATACACGTGCATCCTTTCCTGGACAAAATTTTGTCCAAGATTTTTGGATTTGAGAATTACTATATATAAATATTACTATCTAATGCATAATCTCATCAACAGTCATCTGCATAGTAGTAATACATAACACAAACAATTTGATGATTGTGTAAGGTAAAAATATAAACAATTTGTTGATTGAAAGCAGGAGATGGAATATACGGCTAGTTTAAGGTGACATCAAAGAAGCATACCAAATGTGTAAAAGATGCGCTCTGCATGCAGGTGATCAAGGCATCAAAAAGTGTGCTTTTCTAAAATTTACTACTTCATCTTAAAGATAACAATTAATCAAGTACTATTATAGGGCTTACAGTGGTTTCTAAGCCTCGTTAAAACTTGAAAATTTCTCCCTGGGAGGACATTAAGATAGTATTGAAAAGAAAAACTAAAAACGAAAGGAGAAGACATAAAAAGAAGAGGTGTTTTCTTCTGGCCAGTTCATCCTCTTTTCTTCTCTTATTAGATCCCTTTCCCCATTCCCTCTAGTCAGATTTTTTTGGTTTAAATTTTCATAAGTCTCAAGATTTATTCTCACTTTTTTGGAGTTGAAGGAATATATATACTTATGAATATATGTATATTTTTGGGTTCAATTTGTATCTATTAGAACTTTGAAATATGTAACAGTCTCATAGTAATGTACTTTGTCGTGCTGCTTGTTCAAAGAGGTTGCAACAAATTAATTAAAAAAAAAAAAAAAAATTCTTTTTCAGAATTTATTCCCACTAGGATTGCAGATAAATGCACCCTTTTTAACTTGCTTTCCAGAGAAAAGATATACTTGCTTTGAGGGATAAGTTAATTTGTGCACATTCTGTATTACAGGATAGCTGTTCAAGCCAACCTTCATTCAATGCAGCTTTTAGCACTGGAAAATATGCATTATAGCCACATGATAAGATTTGATAATTTTGAAGAAGCCAGGTAAATTTGGTTCATTCCGAATAAGTTATCAGTTATATTTTAATTACTGTGGAAGATGATTACCAAAATATCATGTCTTAATTATTTAAGATTTATCATGAAGGAGGTCAAGTCTTGGTCAGTATATGTGTCTATCATGTTACTATCATAGCTTAGATAAAGATGCAGCTGTGCAGGAGGTTGCAGCTTCTAATTGACCAATTGAAGAAGCAGAGTAATAGGGAACCTGAAACACAAGATTTGGCAGAGGGTTGCTGCTCTGAGACTGACACTGAAGAGGAGATTCGTGTCTCATCAGAAACAAGCAAATCCAATTCTAGTAGATCAAAATCTGTAGCTGGTGTAGAAGAGTTGAATGATGATGTGCCTTTAATTTCACTTCTTCGGTCCACCAAAAGACCATCCAAAATGGAAACAACATATATAGGCTCACAAAACACTTCCACCAAGCCTGCTGAATTTTCACCAAAATGTTTGTCTAAATCCAACAGTGATCAGCAGACAATTGTTGGCCGCAAGCGTGTTCGTGTAATTCTTTCTGATGATGAAGATGACATGCATGATGAAGTGGAGAGCTCAAAAGGCAGAACTCATAATAATCCTGTAAAGGATGTCGCTAAATCCAATGAGTGTAGGTTTTTCAATGACAAAACTGCTTTAAGCTTGAATAAGCATTGATTGGAAAGTCTGAATTTTATCTCTTACATGGTTGCAGTTAAAGATATAAGTAGTAAAGGCAGCCCTGTTTCTATTATTCAGGTAAAGAAGTCAGTGAAGTTTTGACTTAGAGAATGCTGTTGCCATTGTTTTTAGTTGGTTTAAGTGTTTGGTCTTTTATTCACAGGACATCTCAACAGTTGAGTCCAAATGTGTGAACAGCTCCTGCAACCTTGTTAAAATTGAAGAGAGCTTTAGTTCATACAAAACTACAAATCCTTATGTTTCAACCCAAAGTGGCAAGTGTTTCAGATCTTCAAGCAATGATGAAGTAGCTATTGCATCTGGTTTAGCTGCTAGTAGTTCTAAATGTGAAACTGATGTCTCTGAAAACCTGTTGCATAAACAAAATCTCAAGGTACATGCTCCAGGTGATGAATATGGTGTGAGTGCTACTCATAGAGCTCTCAAAGTAATTGTCATATTTTACTAACCTGTTATCTCCTTTAAAACTGCAGCCATGTATTATATTCAAGATTGGCGAAGAGCTGATATGTGCAGAAACAAGTTTATCTTTCGCTATTGATACATCATGCATTGAGGCTTTAAAGGTTGAGTTAGCGTGCTTATACTACTTGCAACTTCCTGTGGAGAAAAGATCAGAGGGTGGGAAATATCTGTTAATTTGACATACTTCTATTTGGGTTTTCTTGCCAATCAAATTCTTGTGATATAAGATGATATGCAGCTGAAAAACTGACTTTCTTTTGAAGTTTCAACAATAAAGCAGTTATTGCAACCAAGTGATTTGTATGTATAGAAAAAGAGTGATCGAAGTGTCTATTTGTGTATTGTTAAATGTCTATCACATTTTTCCTTGATATATTGTTGGCTTTACTTCCTAGTTTATCTTTGTATTCATGATACATGGTTGAGCAAGGGATGGGCTGCCTCGGTGGACATAGTGGACTGCTGTCAGATACATAGTTATTCTGTACCAAAACTAGGCTATACTCTATTTGAATATACAGACATGCACTAATAGGAGAACCACTGTTATTTATTTATTTATTTTTTGCACAGCATTGTATTATCTCATGTCGAATCCTCAATTCACGTGTCTTGTTTAATGCCAGTTTTTTAACTTTTAATTTTACTAATATGTGGTTTGTTCTTTGTTAGGGTTGTTCCCAATTATTCAACTAATAAAATTTGGTGAAAGAGTAATAGAATCAATGGAAGCAATTGTATCCCTTAAGGATCATACAGGAAAGGTCTTTCTTGAAGCTTTCATTGAAGGTATGTACATGTTTGCTCTGTTTAAGTTCATATAATGCCGTTCTAGTACTATTGTTTCTATCATTTCCATACAATACAATGTGAATGACTTTTTTACCCTTTTTCTTTTGAGAATTATAATTTGTATAAACGCAGTAGTATGTCATACTTGCACACTTGATCTAACTATAAGGAATGGTTGCTTAACCACTGTGCTTTGCTTTCAAATAATTAACAGATCTCATGTCAGAAGACATGAACCGACTGTATATGGCAATGTCCTCTTTTGTGGACATTATACAGTGTGTGTGCATGCACTTGTAAAAAGTCATTAAATCTTTTTTTTTTTTTTTTTTTTTTTGACTTTTCTTTTGGTAAATACATCACTTCATTATTCATTATTGATTGAAACTCAAATTATTGAACATGGATCTTGCTCTTTGGCTTAGCAATTTGGGCACTCACCTAGGACTCTTAACTAAATCAATCAAAAAATAACATTATGGTTCTGTTATGTCACTGCCAATCTAATTTACTTTCATTTTGCTTTTAAGTTGGCCGACAGTAATATGGATCAAGTATGCAAAAATATTTTTTAACTAAAATTAGGGTAAATTGCATAAAACCACCTTAAACTATTAGTTAGCTATAAAAAACTTTCTTACCTTGCAAATAACTTCATGAACTTTGAAAGATGTACAAATAAGGATACTAATGACTTGAAAGAACCATATCACCCTTACAAATAACATATTAATGTGCATTTTTTTTTTTTTTTTTTTTTTTTATAGCTAACTTAACTATTAAGTTTATACAAAAATTTTGTTCAAAAAATTGAAAATGAAGTAATATCATCTACAAATCAATAAGAATACTTAAAAACTTTTGAATTCATGAATAATTACTATCATTAGTATTCATAGTTTTATTTTATCTTTTTTTATTTTTGTTTCCCAAAATACATGGACTGTATAACATTGTAGCACAGATTTTTGTTCAATTTATATGCACATGATTATAGCTAATAATATCAGACTATTTATCAATTTAATTTAAAATATTTCACTAGTATGACATAATAAAAAACAATACCCAGAATTGGGTATTTTCGTTGTACAAAAGATATTGTAATCTTTTTATTAATTACCAAATTGACATTATGGTTTAATATGCAACATCTTACTACACTATAAGGTTTTATTTGTTATTTCCATGGTTTGAGGTGTCATTTGTAACCATTTTTTTTTTTTTTTTTTTTTTTTTTTTTTTGTGAATGGAATATATAAGTTTTTTTATTGCAAAATTGTCAAATTAACCTCCATACTACATACAAAGGAAAAGTCAATTTAAATAAGTTGACTTTGTAATTGAAATTTTATAGTTTAAGCAAGTGCTTGGAAGTAAGTAATTTTCTATTGCAAAGAAATGAGGTCACACTATTGGCCTTTCCTCAAAATAGATATCTAACCTATGATTTATTCATAAATTAATGGATTTCATTCAACTTATATTCCAACTAGATGGTAAGTTTTGTCAGAAATTAGTCAGAAAGTAATACGAGTTGCTTTTGATTTTATTTAAATTAAATATGCAATCATTTTGAATTTTTAATGTTATCTCTAAATATTAATCATAATTAAGAAACTTTCTTAGATATTTGATTTAAATATTTTGACCTTGACGAAGAGTGAGATAACTTGGGGAAGATGTTAGATTTTGTTGAGATATCATACTCTAATTTGATGTTTCCATTACAAAATATAAAACATAGGGAACTAGGACTTTAGAAAATAATTCTACTCTATGGTTCTTCCTAGAAACTTATTTATACTTCAAATTTTAGGGTTGTACAGATGTTAATGGTTGTATCATGAGTCCCTACAACACAGATAAAGTCTCTGTCAATGCATTGATTTACAACAACATAGTAAAATTTTCTTTGTAACTGTCACAGGTTGGGTTCAGAAGCGCTTGATAAAACTTTATGTTGATTGCTGCAAGGAGTCATCTGAGACACCCAATATGAAATTGTTAAAGAAATTATATGACTTGGAGGTAAGCAATGAAGTATGTGGCAGTGTGGCCAAGTACTTCATTTATATACCACAAACTATTTCTTGATATATATTTGTTTATTTTTATTTCTTTTTTATTTGGTTTGCCGTAATGGTAATTTTCCAGGTTTCAGATGATGAAGTTGTTGTGTCTGAATGTGACTTGCAAGATTTGTCAATAACTCCGTTGCTGAATGCCCTGCATGCACACAAAACATTTGCAATGCTGGACCTTTCTCACAATTTTTTAGGTAGTGGCATTTGATTTCTACCTCATCTTAGATTGTTAAGATTTTTTGGACTACAAATTTTACACTGCATGCTTTCAAAAACACAAGCATTTTTCAATACTTATAAGAAATAAGTAGACCAACAATTTTTGGGTATTATTAACTGTCTTTTTTCGTACTGTCCCCAGGAAATGGAACAATGGAGAAACTGCAACAGGTTTTCACATTATCAGGCCCAAAATACGGTGGTCTAATGTTGGATTTGCATTGTAATCGATTTGGTCCCACTTCTTTATTTCAGGTATGCAATTATTTTGAGTTCCTAATATAACAGCTTGACCTTTTATATTCCTTTCTTTTCAAGTATTTATTTGTTTGAAGGATTGAATTGATTATTTTCTACAGGTTCATATAGTATTCTCAGCCAACCTTTTACATGCTTGACCTTTTAGGATTGTGATGTCTGAAAATGGTGTTATAGGTGCTGATCCTATTTTCAAAATTCTGAATAACTCAAATGTTACATTTTTTTGGATGTATGTTGTGATACGTATATTTGGATACACTTCCTTGCAACTTATGTTTCTGGGATTGATGGTAATTTAATGTGGTATCAAAGCCTAGTTGTCCATGTCTTGTGTTTGAATGCCTAATAAATGAGTTTATATTAGTCTATCTGGCTGCATATATACTTTTTTCTCCACCGTTTGACAGGTCTCTAGTGAGGGGGAGTATTTAGTGTGTTTTGTGTTAACTTGATACTTCATACGGTATCAAATCCTACTTGCCTGTTTGGTTTTCCATTCAAATTATGCGAACCCCCATTTATGTTAATTATGCAATGCATGCAAGACCTGCTTTTGGTCCTATGAGTTGACAGGCCTACAAGTGTTGGAAGTGTTAAAGCATGTGATATGTTGGCCTAATAGGCATCGTGTCCCCTTCCTAGCATTTTAATTTTTCATAATAGTGGTAACTTAACAGGACATAATTACCATAGTTTCAAGCTGTGATGCTCAAAATACATGAAGTAGCTGTATCCTGTATATTAGATTTTGCTTATACATTCAGTCTATGGTTGTATTGCCATCATACAAAGCTAGAACCACTTTTGAAGTTTACCTGCATTTTACCTCAACTATCCATTTAACATTTAGCATTCTTAATTAAGATTGCTTTAATTTTCAAACTCAGCGCTAAGTTCCATAGTTACATCCCACTATCCACCAATTTTTTGTGACAAGAATATTATTGTTTTAAGGGACAAAAAGTTATATGCGTTGTATAGTCCAACCGTGTGAGTAGTGCATCCAAAGTGGTATAGTGAGTCTATGAAGAAAATAGCATGAATTTAAGGCTATTGCTCTGTATCTCCTGATTAAAAAAGGAGGAGGTCTTGATTCAATTAAGGAAGAAGGAGAAAAGTGGCCAACCTAGACGATTGTATACCTGATGATATATTGATTACTATTCACTGAGTTCTATATTTTATATCATTATGAGTCAGAAATGTAGGCAATGCCTTTTCATTTGTAGTTATAGTATTATTATTATTATTATTATTATTATTATTATTTTTTAATAAAATTTCAGATTTGTGAATGCCCTGTGCTATTTGCACGATTGGAAGTTCTCAATCTCTCTGGGAATCGCCTTACCGATGCTTGTGCATCCTACCTCTCAACTATACTGGAAAACTGCCAAGGTAAACTGCCTTTTTGTTCATTTGTTCTTTGTTATCTTGCTTTGCATTTATTTGGAACTCTTCTCAGTACCATGACTTTGCATGGTGTTCCTTTTTTTTGTTTTTTTTTTTTGGACACACAATATCCATGGATTGGATATAACATATTATTCCTTTGCACTTTTTTGAAGGTACTGTCAAATTTCTTTCTTAAACTTTAACCAAATTTGAATTAATTGTTCATCTAATGTTTCTTAAAACTACTTAATTGTTTCAAAACATTTATTATAAAGACATTCTTTAATTATTCTACATAGCATTCACAGAATAGCTCTTAAGAGCTTGTTTGAAACACTATAAAAACATGTGAGCGTACTAAAACATACAATAATGTGTTTGGTATTTTGCAAAACCAGCATAACCTAATACCGTTAAACCCTTTTTGTCCAGTCCACCTCGCATAACTTATCCCAGTAAAAGCTTGGGTTTGGGTGGGACCATACTAAATTTTCAGAACCCAAAAGCCACTCGCAGTCAAGTTTCTTTCTTAGAGCAACCACTCTTTAAAATAAAGATGTCTTTTCTACGATAAAAAGCATTTTTTAAGATAAAAGAGTAAAATTAGGATACTCCAACAACACTATTTATGCTTTTTATTTTTATTCTCTGTAAACATTTATCGCACTACTCGTGTTTTATTTGTATTCTCTCTCAAATATTATAATACTGGAATGAAAACTAAGTTATACAATAAATTAAAGCGATGTAATATTAAAAGAAAATAGATTTAATTTTCTTCGTTTTAAAAGTCAAATTAATTTTTTATATTAAAAATTAAAATAAAGATTCTCTTGAAGTTATTTTTGAAGGGTTGACTTTTGAGCCCTTGGGATTCTCTTACATTTTTGTTGCACCTGCCTTTTGCCCAATGACCACCTCTACTGTCAACCTCACCGCACCCAACCTCTTCATCAAATTTCTATAGACGGTTTCTTTTCCCCTTTCCGCTTCTTTTTCTTCTTAATGCATTATTAACAATTCAAGTAAACAAACGATTCAGGCTGTTTCCACATCTGATCTACCTTTTGGTGTCCAAAAAATTGCTTCATGCATTTTCACTTCCAATAGTAAGACGAACAGTAGGAGAAAGAGAGATCTAATAATGAGAGAGTAGCATCATCAAGTGGGGGGTTGGGGTTGTTTTTGAGCTTTGAATTGGATAATGGTTTTGAGTTTGGGGTAGAGGATATTGCTTGTCGACATTCGTCTTCACGGCTGGGTTCTGATCGAGGAAGCAACAGGGGTGGGGGGATCTATGGTGGTGCATGTGAGGGATGGTGGATGAGACGGCAAAGATGACGACCTCCTTTCCTGTTTTTTTCCTCATATATAGATTAACATCATTTTTTATTTTTCATTCTATAAATCCGATGTATATTTTTAACAATAACTTATTTAATTTGTTCATATAGAATATTTAAATTTATATAAACATTGTTCATTAAAAAAAATTATTAAAAAAATTACAGTACAATACAACTATACATTCTACTTGTTTAACACAACACCAAACATGGTACAATATGATTTGATACAATCCAATTCATTACAACACAACATAAATAAACAAAGCATTAGTCTTGAATACCGGAATAACACTAACACTATCCTTAAAAATGCAGATTTAATATGTAACCAACCTTATAAAATGTCAAAAGCACACAAACACACTATGCATTATTAAATATTCATGAATTGTTGGTCACTTATCTTTGTTAATATGAATATTTGTTCTTGGGAAAAAAAATAAAAATAAAAAAATAAAATAAAAATAAAAATAAAAGAAGGAAAAATTGAATATTTGTTACTGATCCACTTGTTATCTGTAGCCCTTTGCAGCTTGAACATAGAACGCTGCTTCATAACATCTAGAACAATCCAAAAGGTTGCTGATGCATTGAGTCCTGGGTCTGTGCTTGAACAACTTTGTATCGGTAAGTTTACTTACAAAGCAGGTATTGGTGATATCTAATGAATTATTTCTATCCTAATAGGTTACCAACTCCCTCTTCTGTTGCAGGTCACAACAACCCTGTCACTGGAAGCGCTATCACTAATTTACTGGTCAAGCTAGCTAATTTAAAAAGGTGTAGATCGGTTAAAATGCTCGTTCTCTATTCTTTTTGAGTAAGCTGGAGATGGACTCAACTAATTAAAAAATACATAAATTTGGTGATAGATTTTCAAAACTACATCTGAATGGCCTGAAGCTAAGCAAGCCTGTCATTGATAGACTCAGCCAACTTGCTAAAAGCTCATCTCTGTCATCACTGATGCTTGGGGAAACTGGTATTGGAACTGTGAGTAAGCCCTTCGTTTCTCTACATCTTCTTATGTTACTTGTTAATGTGGGTGTTTTCTCCCGCTGCCTGTGATTGTATATGGTTATTTTGTCAGGATGGGGCATTACAAGTGACTGAGTCATTGTTCAATTTGAACGAGGAGTCCGTAAAGCTTGACCTCTCATATTGTGGACTGACATCTAAATACGTTCTCAAAATAAACACTAATATTTCTCTAGTTTGTGGCATTATTGAGCTGAACCTCACAGGAAATCCTATCATGCAGGAGGTCTGTTCTTTATTACTCCGTATCTATATATATATATATATATATTGTATATATATTTTTATCTTCTCATGTTGTGATTGGTCAGCATGTTTTATTTCTGTTGCATGTAATCATATGTAATTCTTGGAGTTAATTTAGAGACTCAATTAATTCTATATTTCATGTCAATTTTTTTTTTTTTTTTCCCCTCCCTTTCACCATTTTTCAATTAGTTGTTGGATGTATTAGTTGATTTTGTGAGGATGTATAACATGTACAATATAGCCTTTTGTTTCAGATATTTTATCAATGCTGCAAATGAAATAAAAATAAAATAAAATCAACTTGTTTTACTTTTGTTTAGTTGATAGTTCCAGTACCTCTTCTATGGTTTTTATTATATATATATATATATATAGATATATCAATTTTTGTGGAACTCAAATCTATAGGTAATTTAGAATATTTAATTTTAATAATACGTGTTGTATGCCCTACAAGTTTGCTTGGTAAGTTATGTCAAAATAGTTGTGAAGAAAAGAGGGAAAAAAAATAAAAATAAATAAAGATAGTTATTTATATTTATTTCTACCATTTTACTGGAATCACTAGCAAGCGGAATCATCATTTCTCACTAGCTTTATTGGACTTCATCATGCATGCTCATATCTTCTTGATTGACTTTGTTTATCCTGTGCCTAATTCAGTATATTTTGTTTTTCAGCAGTAATCCATTATCCTTAAAATTTCGTTGTTTTCTTTCTTTAACTAAATAATTCTATTCAACGTTGTATTTGCTTCAGTATGTAATACAACCAAATAGGTTTCGATCCTAACTATCACTATGATTTGCACTTACTTTGTTCAATTAGCATTTCAGGCATATTAGCTGATATGTATACTCTGTTCAATCCATATGGGGTTGGAATTGATTGACTTGCATTCTTTCTATCTTTTCATTAATTTGATGAAATTATACAGCTTTTCGAGAATTGGAGTTTCCTTTACATATTAGTACCACTAGCAAGTAGCATAGCAAAGGTGCTCTTTTAAATTTTTGTTGCAGTTGAGGATTAGGTTCTATTTATAAAAGTTCTTTGATAAATACACTAAAGTTGTATTAGGTAGGTCTATTCAAAAGCACTTTCTCAGACAAGGATTCCATCGCCTTGTGTTTCTAAAATGTAGGATTGAGCATTTCACTACATTGCACTTCTAATTACTCAAAGTTGTCTTGTTGTTGCCTGATTGTGACTATGGAAACAGGCTAGCGATGCACTATCATCACTGCTTTTGAATCCTCAATGTTGCCTAAAAGTTTTAGTCCTCAGCGAGTGTCAGCTTGGGGTTGTTGGAATTCTTCAAATAGTTCACTCACTATCAGGTTAAAAACTAATCCACTGTTATTTTTGTTGTCCACAGAATCTTACTCATGGGATCCTTGATTTCATGTTTTTTAATAGGTAATGGCTCTCTTGAAGAACTCAATCTTGCCGACAATGTCCAACTTGATAAATACCACCCTCCACAACATGACATAACAAAACAGAGCTCAGAACTCATGGTGCCAAACTTCAGCACATCCAAATCTTCTCCCAAGATATGTGTGCCTGAAGAAGTTGAGCCTTCTCAACCAGATTTATGCATCGTGAACACTGATTGCAATCAGCTTGAGGTTGCTGATAGTGAAGATGATCTAATTAAAGTTGAAGCTGCTACATTTGGAATTGATGACAGCTGTGCAAGTTCATCTCAAAGAAACTTCTCACCTCCTGAACGCCAATTTATTCAAGACCTTTCAACAGCAATTAGTGAGGCAAAAAAGTTGATTTTACTGGATCTTAGCAATAATGGTTTCTCAACAGAAGCTGCAGACATGTTATATAGTGCTTGGTCAAGTTCAAGAGTTGGTTCAGCACACCGGCATATTAAGGACCAGACAATCCATTTGACAACGGAGGGAAGCAAGTGTTGTGTAAAACCTTGCTGCAGAAAAGATTAACCAGGTTGCTACTACAATTTCTGCGCAAAAGGGATTAGCTTAAAGTGACTGGGAGGACACAATTAACAGGTATCATTTGTTTGTTGCTTGTAGCTATTTTCTGTATAGTGCTTTCTGCCCTGCTTAAATATGGAGTCACTGTCAAGTGAGTATTGGCTCAGTTGGTAAGCAACTCACATCTATGATTGGGAGGTCATCTGTTTAAGGTGCCGGCCAGGGAAAAAATGATTGTAATAATTAAAAAAAAAAAAGGAATTACTGTTTATGCATATTATGTTATTTGGCATGAAAGCTTGCAAAAAAAATATAGGAATGCTACTTAAATCAACATGCAAAAGAATTTTGATAAAGCAGGATAATGTAGGTTTTGTTGGTAACTTATTATGTATATGTAAATTTAATAGATTGATTGAATTAACTGATAATATCCTAGTGGTTGTCTTAATTGACCTTTATTTATTATTATTAGTTTTTTGGCTAATATTAATGACCTAGTTTGAATATGACTTGTATGCAAAATCTCATTCCTTGCTAAGGTTTAATTTGTTGAAACACTGTTAATGTAAACTTTAAAAGACTACATTTAAATTGTATTAAAGCTTGTCATAGCATGTTCAAATGATTCTTTGAGGGGACAGCAGCGAACTATTTCATCAATGATTATGAATTCAAACTCTCCTATCTTCAAGGTTTAAAAAATATCAATTTGTTTGTAAAAGAGAATATTTTATTAGTAAGACGGAAGAATATTTGCAGCAGGGATTAATGTTCAAGGAATCTTGTTGCGAAACCAATATTTTAATTTTTATGGCCCTTTTTTTAATTTTTTTTAATTTAATTTTTTTTTAGGTTAGTGAATTAGGATTATGCGGATGGTGAACCAAAACCTCTCATTTAAAGGGTGATGGATTTACTAACCAAACTGTAGCACAATAGTGCATTCTTATAGAGTTTACTCCCCAAATTCCACAATCAAAATTGAAAATCTATTTTTTGGGACACGTGTCAAGCTTATTGAAAGCATTATTTAAGTAGCTTTATATATGTAATTTTGGAATTAACAATTAAAGGGAAAATTAAAAATGAAAATATCCAAATTTGATACATTATAATAAAAATATAACACATTGAAAAGGAAAGCAAATTTTAATTTTGTACAAAAACTTACATGTTCTATTTTTTTTCTAAATTAGTTTGAATAAGTTTGATTCAATGATAAAACCATCTACCTCCAAATTCTAGGTTAAAAAATAAGTTTGATTCAATGATAAAACCATCTACCTCCAAATTCTAGATTCAATTAGGCTTCAAGTGCATTATTGTTAGCACTACCTGGCTTGACATAGGTCAAAACAAAAACAGTTGGGAAGGACAGCCTCCCAATTCCTACAAGCAAAGAACCACTTGGTCTTCCATTTTTAGTTAGTGGAATCATTGAGTACAGCTCCTGTGATAAAAAAAGTTTGGAGGAACATTGTCTGCAAAGAGGATTGTTGAGTCGGGAGTTATAGCCTTGCAAGGACAACTATTGCAATCTTAGTAGAGCCGTGTCTTTGCTAGGAGCACCGTAGACAGTTATGCCATCCAAAGTCTGGGGAATCATTATTTGTCAATATATAAATATATATAATAATAAAATAAGTAGTCTGGGGAGTCATCCATTACAACAGTGGATTATGACATCGGTATAATCCTTTGTATTTAGCGTTTTATAGTGCCTTCATATTTATCGTTTTTGTGTGTGGACTTCAATTTAGCTTACTTAGTAGATTTGAGTAAAAGCAGTTACTTACATTTATTGTTTCCCCATATAAGTGAGTTCTTCACGTAGAATTCTTTGTATTTATCATTGGTTAAATTGTTTAAGCAATAAATTTTAAAAATGTATAAATTCATATCCAATAAAATCTCTCACATTGATCATTTGACTTGATTGATGGTCATCCATCTAGTCAACATATTATCGACCACTTTATCTTGTATGTATGGGAGCAATAAGTTCTTAACCGTTTTGCAAAGTCAGATATTCGAGAATAACAAAAGGAATTGCACTGAAGTAGAATAGGTTAATACATCTACTTGACTACAAAAGTTGATTAAATATCTACCAAAGATATATTCAAACCTCTCAATTCTACTTCCGTTATGCATTTTCAAGCTAATTAACATGAATTCCCCTATGTTATGCGATATTTACACTTTGATCCCTAGTTTATTTTTATTTTCATCATTTACATAATGAAATCGTAAGCCAAATGCACATATAGGACATTGATTATCATTTCCCTTTTTAAACTCGACTAAAGTGAAAATTTGAATAATTTAAAAGGGCAAACACAGCAATATTATAATATTTGTATCATTTTTTGCCAAACAATATTTAAAAATTTTAAAAAATGAGTATAAGCTATAGTTAGTAAATTCACGAATAATAAGAGTAGAATATGCATAGGTTCTTTTTTAAAAAGAAAATTTTAAAACATGTATTAAACGTATTGATGTTTTATACAAGTGAAAAAACACATGTTTTCAAAAAATAAATAATTTCAATTATTTTTTTCTCTTCAACGACAACATATAAAAATGTGTATAAAAGTATTTTTTTTTACTTTATTCTTTTAACTATTTATTATTTATTATTTTTAATATATTAAATTATTATTATCTCAATAATTGTTATATTTTTCTCATACACATTAAAAATAATTCATTTTAATATACATTTAATACTCGTATTTTTGTCCCATATTTTTTAATTTAACGTATTATATAAGTACGAACCAAATTTATAAACTTCTTGTTTATATAATTTTAGTGAGTTTTTTTCCGTATTGTTAAATAAATAAACAATTTATGTATGTACATATTGTTTATACATTTTTACCATCCTCTATTTAACTAACTATGATATAAGCAGTTAAAAAAAGTAAAAGAAAAATAAAATAGAAACAGAAAATAATTTTAAAACATTTATGAGTAATAATTTATTTATTTATTTATTTTACAACCAATGATTAAAAAAGAAATTGAACCAGACTAAGAAATTTGATAAAGTTCAAAATTTTATAAAATCCATATAAATATTTTAAGATTTTGAAACATATTTTTTGGCAAAACCTAGCAATTTTTTTTTTTTTTTTTTTGAAATTAGAAGAAATAGAAATGCTTAGATTCTTTTAAATTTTAGAAATAACTATATTTTACCCTCTTTAACCATGAAAGCTTTTGCTTTTGCCCTTTATACCATGAAACCTCTCAAATTACCTCCTAAACTATTACTTTTTGGTCAGTTAAGTTCACCATGTATTTGACAAACATCAACGGAACTATTAATGAACCATGGCCCTCCAATATTTTGAATTTTTATAGTAAAGAATATTTAAATGAATATAATATCCCCCTCCTTCCCAGCCTACAGTACTTTTTCAATTTATTTTTAATATATCTATTCAATGCTAATTAGATATAAATTTCATTTTAAATTCATAAATATTAGGCGTTATCACTCTAATCTAATCTTAATCAATCTAAATTTATATACTAAAAAGAAAAAAATCAAACCTTTTTTCTCCCATCATAATACACAAGTACACATTACTGCTCTACAAGTTGCAATAACAAATTAGAAACATATTAGTATTGGTTCCAAAGGAGAGTAGGTAACTTTTCTTTTCTTTTTCTTTTTTTAACAATTAATAATTCATAAATTTAAGTGTATATCTTCGGATACATGAATTTTTTTCCTTTTTCCTTTTTATTTTTTCAAGTATCCAATAAACATATAAGGATTGATAGAAGGTGTGAAAGGGATGTTGGAAAATAAAATATTTGATTTGGTAGTGTTAATTTGTGGTTACCTTTTCTTCTGTATAAATGTATCTGTATAAATCTATATTATTACATTCCAATTCCTTCCTAATACTTCCGAAGGAAAATCTCGAATTGGATCCCCTTGAACTGAACATGCTTTGGCACTTTAGTCTCAAAATTTGACTTTTTAACACTTTGGTCCTTGAAGTCAGAAATAGTCTTTAAAGTGCCAAAACATGATTAGTTTAAGGATCATTTGTAATCATTCATACAATTAAAATTTGAAGGCACAAAAGTGTTAAAAATTCAGGTTTTGAAACTAAAGTGCCAAAATATGTTTAGTTCAAGGGGAAATGGACCATTTACCCTTTGTTAATATATATATATATATCTATAGATGATGAAATCATCTACTGTTAATTGGTTTTTCCAAACGAAATACATGTGCTAATTTAAAAGTCGAGACATCATTGCAATTTCTAATAGCAATGCAGAACCTAAGATACAGCCAACAAACTCTCCAAGCTTTTTCAACAGAATGTTGAGAGTGAGAAGACTCCAAATTGGCAACACCATATGAGGAGATTGTCATGTGCTGTGGAAGTAACTGCCCTCATCCTCATCTTGCTCTAGAGGGATAGATTCCTCCAAATACGCACAAAAAAAAAAAAAAATGCTCCAACTTGCTTTTCTAATCTCCCACTTCATGGTATATGCTTTCAACATGATCCTTTATTAAATGCAGAATGTGATACTTCCTGCAAAAATTGGCAACACTCTTTAAATGAAACCTCATCCCTTTAGATTTTTCCACTTACAGCTCACATATTGGATTGTTCAAGAAAGACTTAAACACATGAAAAATATGTGCCTAATACGGATCAAAGGCAGATACATACATACCAACACAAGAAGGATGTGCAACCTGTTCAACAAACTCCAACAAATTAGGATGTCTCAACTCTTACCTTAACAAATTGACCCAAAGGCTATAAACCATATTCATAGTTAGCGATGGATATGAGGATCCTTTACTCTAAACCAAATTAACCTTGACTCTATAGGGAGAATAAAAGGTAGTTGAATCTTTAAGCTTAAAATTCAAGCCCATGATGAAAACTAGAATAGAAATCAAGTATGGAATAGCTATATGAGGCACATCCAGTGTAAACATGATGGTGTCATCATATATATGAGCTGACGAATGAGTGTTCAAAATAGGGGCAACAATAAACCAAGGTTCTGTCTCCTTGAACAGCTTAAAGATAAATTGCTCTTCATTATCTGTAAAATCATTTAAGTGAAAATAATTTTCTCCTTGTGAAATGAAACCAAAAATGAAACGGGACACTCATCTAGAAAGCTTTTCAAGCTCTTCTATGGTAGTCCATTCTAGGAAAGTAGCCAGATCACTCAAAGGTTTGGGACTTGGTGCATAGATAGAGAAGCGCTCCTATGGAAAAAACTGAAGAAGGTTGACCAGGATGTATGAATGAAGCAAAGTGTAACACCCCGCCTCCACAAGCATACCTGTCATTCTCTATTGATATTGTTCCCAATTTAGCTATCGCATTCGGTATGAGGTTTTGTTGATATTGTTTCCAATTTAGCTATTGCATTCGATATGATATTTTTTGTTCAAAGCTACAAAGAGGTTATTCATCTAGGAGCCATCGCACTTGATATGAGAATTTTCATTCAGAGCTTCCTAAGAGGTCACCCATCCTAAGATTGTTTTCATTGAGTACACTTAACTTTGGAGTTCTTTTGAACATTGAAGTCAATCGCTCTGAAAGGGCTTCAATATTATGAAAATGACTACTATTATATTTGAATTATCCAATAATCTACATCCGGGTGATATAGGATTGGATACTAGGCAGCCTACTAGTGCCTTATACCCGCCCACATTGGTCGTCACAATCTACCCCCTTTGAGCCCAACGTCCTTACTGGAACACTTTCAACTGGGTAAAAGCTCTGATACCATTTGTAACACCATGCCTCTATAGGCGAGCCTATCACTCTCTGTTGATATTGTCCCCAATTTAGCCATTGCACTCAGTATGAGGTTTTTTTTTTTTTTTTTTTTTAAGAGCTTCCTAAAAGGTCACATATCCTAAGATTGCTCTTATCTAAGCACGCTTAAATTTAGAGTTCTTTCGAATCTTAAAGCCAACTACTCTGAAAAAAACTTGATATTATGAGAGAGACTATTATTATATTTGAATCTTTCCTTAATTTACACCCGGACAATGTGGGATTGGACATCAGGTAGGCTGCTAGTGCCACACATCTGCCTACATTGGTTGTCACATAGACAATGACAAGCACCAAATGCCTTATGATAAGTGAAGATGTCAAAGCATCGATAGAGAAAACTTAAGAAAGAAAGAGCCAAAGAAATCTCTAAACAAAGTATAATTGGTGGATGAAAAGGTGAGTCTTGACCATAGGAAGGGTGTAGAATAGGTACCAGCTCAACCAAGGCAACACCAAAATGGGAAGCTTAACAATGACATTTAACTTTTGGTTATATGGAATTTGTGCATCCATAAACCGCCATAGTACCTTATCCAGCCAGCAAAGGTGTGTCGAATGCCTTTCTTTAAATTGAGGCTATCCCAAATGGCATTTCAAAGATTGGTCTTGAAGTTCATTTTATCCTTAACATAACCCAAATTTTGTACAAAGGTATGAGTATCTTTGTTCCATTGGTCTTGAAAATCTTTAAATGTTGGAGCGAACTCGCCCTAAAAACATGCATAGGTATGAGTATCTTTGTTCCATTGGTGTAGCAAATAACGAATGGAATCAACATTTTGGATATTTCAAAATTCTAGGAAATCATGATGGAAGAAATAACTCTGGCATGATCAGCAGCTGGCGTATTTCCTATTCTTCAATTATTTTTCAACCCATTTATTTAGTAGCAACGTTACCTGATCTATTGTATTACTTATATGTTTACTACTATCTTGAACATCTTATACTAATAGTTAGGAAGTCTGTTAGTATGTTTGTATATCTTGCATTTTGTACTTATCTTGTAAGATGTATTCAAATGTTATTCTACATATTAATAATATTAAGCTTCACAATCAATATTCTCTCAACTTCTTTTTGGTATAGACTCACCATACTCTAACAAGTATTTTCTTTTTTAAAAAAAAATATGGCTTCCATCTCCTCTGCTACCTCTTTATCCAATACTGAAAGCATCTAATTCTACTTCTTAACCCAATCCAACGTGCATCTTTTAGATCCGCCATAATAAGTTTATTCTTAATGCTCTTCTTGTTTCCATTAATAGTGATGTCTTTCATCTTTTATCTGTAGCCAAAACTTCTTATAAGGTTTAGAATAAGCTCACAAAAACCTTTGCAAAACCTTCTTAGTCACATATTCTTCATTTAAGGGAAAAGTTGATCCATCCATAAGGCTCTCATGTTATTACAAATTATTTGTTGGATATCAAAGCAGCTGCTGATGAACTTGCACTCCTCCATCAACCAATTCTTGAGGACGATCTCACACTTTACATTGTTAATGGGTTGTCTCCAGCACTCAAGGATATCTCTACGGCTATTTAAACCATAATGATTCCATATCTTTTAAAGAACTTCATGAGCAACTTGTTGAGCATGAATCTTATCTCAAATGGCTTGAATCTCCATCAGATAACGAAGTTGTTACTACTTATTTGGCAAACAAATCTATTACCAAATCCAACTTCACTTCCTATAAAAGCTCCTGGATATCATGTTCATCTCATCCTACATAAAATTTCTCTCAATCCAATGGGTATCGATCGTAAAATTCTGCAAGATAAAGCAAATACAAAGACAAATGCCTACTTTATGATGCCTTGAAAGAACAATGGACATATACACCACAATGATCCTTCGTCCAGCACTAATGCCTCAAGCTTTTTATGCCAACCTAAAACCACAAGGACACCCAATGTCTTTAGGAATTCTTGGTATGCCCCCTACCACCTTTGCTAATTGGCTTATAGACTCTCGTGCCTTTCACCATATAGCCAATGATTTGCATAATCTTTTTTTGCACTTTAATTACAATGAAATTATTGAAATCATTGTTGGAAATGATAAAACACATCCCATTACTCATACAGGTTCTACTATATTAACTTCTCTTTCAAAATATTTTCTTTTAAACATTATTCTTTGTGTACCTAAGATGACCAAAAATTTATTTTCAATTTTCAAATTCTGTAAAGCCACTAATGTTTCCATCAAATTCTTTTCTAACCATTTCTTGGTTAAGGACTTATAGACATGATTGGTTGTTCTTAAGGGCTTGCATGAAGAAGGAACATGTGAATGGCCATCCATCAACCACAAGATGCCATCATTATCTTTGCCTATTCAAGCTTTTAACAGCTCAAAGGCAACTCTTCAAGAATGGCACCAATGTCTTGGCCATCCTTTTGATAAAATACTTCGAACAATAGTTTCAACTTCTGCTCTTCTAGTTTCCTCTTGGAAAATATTTTATTATTCATCTTGGAAATGTAATAAGATGCACAAACTTCCATTTGGCATTCCGTCAATGTTTGGTACTCAAACCTTTACAGTTGATTTACTTTGATGTCTGAGGTACTACCTAAGTTACTTCTTTTGATGGTTTTAGATACTATGTCTTGCTTATTTATCATTACTCTAAGTATATTTAGCTCTTTCCAATAAAACCTAAAGATTAGTTGAATATATTTTCATCCAATTTAAATCTAATAATTTCTTTCTACTTTGATAATGGAGAAGAATTCCTCAAGTTAAAATATATTTTTTTAAAAAATATGGTATTACACACTTTCTTACCACACCTTACACATCTGAACATAATGGCTATACCAAATGACGGCATTGCCATATTAGGGAAATTGGTTTCACACTCTTAACTCAAGAAAATTTGCCACCACTTTTCTGGACAGATGCTTTTAAGATAGCCGTATCTTTGATCAATCGTATGCATACACCTACTTTGCACATGTTGTTTCCTTTTCAAAAAAAATTTGACAAACATCCAAATTAGTCCAACCTCAAGACTTTTGGCTGTTTATGCTTCTTTTAGATAAAACCATATGTTCATCATAAAATTAGTGTCCTATTCTACCTTTTATATTTTCTTAGGATATCTTCAAAATCAAAGTGGCTATATTTTCTTTGATCCTATTAAGAAAAAAAAATTTAAAACAACTTATGTAATATTTGTTGAAAATATCTTTTCTTATCACACTTTGTAGCATCTGGACCCAAGAAAATGCCCCGAGTTTGAAATTTTGACCGAGTTTGACCAAGGTTGATAAGGATTGATCAAATAGATCCCACGGTTGATATTTTACTGCGATCAGAACTTTATGTTGACTGAGATACCATGGAAAAGTACCCATTGACACGAGTTCATATACTAGTAATATGCCAAAATCAGAGTCAAGAATAGAAATTTATGGCAAAAACAATATGCAATTCAGACTGATCAGCGAGTTTAGAGTTGAGTTTTTATCTATATAGATTTTGATATTGACTCATGTACTATGTGATAGTGTTTGTTGATACGAGTCTATAGACTGGTGGCACACTTAATTTGTACCTACGGTTGAAAAGCTACGGGTCTATAAAGTTATGCTTATCTTTTCCAGGACTGACTTTATTGGATAATAAAATATTTAAGGGGATCTCTGGCTTGTGCCGCATGTCACCTGTTTGAAGGTGTCGCATGTCATGTTTAGAGCATGCCACATGTCATAATATAAGAATGCCATATGTCATCATTAAATATAAAAAATATTTTTTTCTTTTTCTTTTTCTTTTTCCTTTCCCCACTCCCTCTCTCTCCTCCCTCATGTGCAAAAAAAGGAAAACCGTCCAACGGCAACTGCCGGTGACTTCCCATTCATCCATTTCTCAGCAGTCTCTGGTCGTGAGCTCGGTCCCTCCCTCTAGTTTTTAACCCCCTGATATTAAAAATAGCCTCCGTTTGTCTAAATTTCAAATTGTTTGTGAGATACATTGGGGGAGAGTTTGGTCGAAACGTTTTGAGCATTTTGTGGCTAGCACCACTAGCGTTGGGCTCAATGAAGGTTACTTTAGTGCTCCTCATCCTTTTAGCTTTCTATTGGTAACCTATTTAAGAATTTTGATGGTATATTTAGAAAATTGCCATTTTTGAGTGAATTTTTGTATTTAGTATAAAAATGGTGTGAAATTGAATATATATATTTATATATATGTGTTTAGATGTATATACGCATGTATATTTGTAAATTCATATATTTTGTATATATATATATATATATGTGTGTGTGTGTGTGTGTGTGTGTGTGTCTGTGTGTGTGTGTGTATATGTGTATGTGAATATGTATATATATATTGTGAGTGTATGGATCTATACATGTATATATATTAGTTTAAATATATTTTGTGGAAAGCTTTTGTATATACATATGAAAATGTATATATGTAAACATTTATATTGGTTAAAAATATGCTTGTTAAAGGTTTGTATGTATATATTTAAATGTATGAATATATATAATGTATGAATATCTATAGATGAATATATTTATACATATAATTGTGTATATATATATATATGTGTGTGTGTGTGTGTGTGTGTGTGTGTATATATATATGAATGTGTATATAATTATTAAAATGTTGTATATAAGTATGTGCGTGAATATATGTGTGTGAGTAATTTAATATAATTACGTTTGTATATATAAAAGTATATTTGTGATACATTTTAATTTTATGAATATATTTATCATAAACTTTGTTATACATATATATATATATATGTGTGTGTGCTTACTTTTATGTATATCTGATATATATCTATATATATATATATATATATATGTTTTTTTTTTGTTTTACTTAAAATTTCAGAAAGTATTGCGCTGCTTTAAAATTTAAGAAAATTGTTATTAAATTTGATTGTGTAAAACTTATGTGATATAAATATATTTCTTATAGAAAATTTATATTTATGATTTTAAAGAAATTATTGTGATAATAATTAATTTTATAAAGTTGTTGAATTTATGTGGTTATTTAAAAAGAAAATATGGAATTTTATGAGTTTAACAAAAGTTTATTAAATGCGATGGTATTTTAACAAATTTTAGTATTTATGATATAATAAATTTTTATAGTTTTTTAGATGAACCATACAGTATTGGTATTCTGTACTATATTGTTACAATTAGCGAGTAAGTATGTATGGCCAATCTGTGAATGGTTGTTTATTATAGTATGGCTATCCTGTGGGTGCCATGGACCTAAACGTTGACGAGTATATTTGCACAATGAGCATCAATAGCCCTCTTCCTTGGCTGCACGATGGTTGTTTATTATATTATGACTATCTTGTGGGTGTTATAAACATGAAGGTTGGCACATATATTTGTACAGTGGACGTCAACAACCTCCCTCCTTGGCCGCAAGATGGTTGTGTATTAGATCAACACACAAGTTACATTCACGGTCGTCCTTGTGTGTAACAACCTGCACCAAAATACACATGTTTTACTAGTTTGACCAGAATTGGACCAAGTTTGACCAAGTGAATAGTTTGTCGGTCCTAGGTTGACTTCTTCAATGGTCAATATTTTTGGTTTGATTGAAGTACCATTGTGTAGATCTCATCGATATGAGTTTATAGACTGATGGCACACCAAATTCTGAGTTATGGATAAAAAGTTATGGTTCTGAGAAGTTTTAAATATCAGTTTTATATCAGTGTCCAACCAGTCCCAAGTTTTTATCTATTAGTGATCCAAGGCTCTATATAATCCTCGATAAATGTGTCAAACAGGAGACAAATTCCAAAATATCCGTTTTATCCCCCAAACACCAAGAAATTTCTCCCCAGACCTGTGGATCTGAACTAGGTCGTTTTGAACCCGTTTACTGTCAAATTGGATCACCACCATTTTTCTCCATTCCAACCACCCATCATCTACACGCACCGGCCAAGGTGGAAGCTCACATAGCGGTGAGCTTGGACGTGAAATTTCACGGTGAACGACGGTCGAACATGCTCGGATCTGGCCTGTGAAGCTCGCGATGGTCGGCGAGGTGGGTCATTGGATTTTCATGTCTTTCGGCCATTCTTGGCTGATCCATACACCTCTTCTACTATTTTTGGACCCTATGAACTCATTTCTGTGCTTTTTTTGCCTAGATTCTTCACCGTTTAAGAGGTACGACAAAGGAAAGTTCGACCGAAACTTTAACCAAGTTTTCTGGCCACCGAAGGAACTTTTGGATCGAGGTGAGCATATCATTAAGTTCCTTGTCTTTTAGGCTTTCTGTAGATATAAAGTTTGTAAATTTTGGACATTATTTGATAATTTTTCCATTTTTGGGTTAATTAGTTAAATACCGGATAAATTAGAAATGTGTTTGGACAAAATTGACCAAATTGGACAAAACTGAAGTTAGATTAGTGAAATTAGATATTATTAGGACCCATTAGAAGGTTCAATTTCAAAAGAATAGTCTTCGGGTGAAAATCCCCAATTTTGGGTACCGAGTCTTAAGGGTATGCAATATAATTAGACCATTCGATGTCCAATTTATGAAATTTTATAGTGTTATAAATTAATTTGAGATATTTGATGTTTACAAACATTTTTGATTTAGTTATTGGAGCCTGAGAAATATTTTTATTATATTACAAACACTCGTGTTGAATTTGGAGGCAGTCCTATAGGAAAGAAGGAGCGAGCATCTGTAGTACTGTGAATGGTTATATCATTTTAAAATGCTTTGGGTATATAGTATAATATATATGTGGTTTAAATATTTTATGTATATACCATTTGATTGAAATATTTGTTTTATACATATATAAATATCCGCTTTCACATATATATATGCTATCATTTTATGTGATTTTTGACAGTATTTTAAGCGATTTTCAAATGTAATGAGTTCATAAATGGACTTATGGTATTTAAATGTTTTAGTATTTTAATTGAGGTTTTAAATCATTTTGGAAACTCATTGGTTTGAGAAAGCAGATTGACAATTATATGATTTTAAGCATGTTCAAATATTTTATAATTTTATGTGCTTAAAATTGATTTATGGTGAATATATTTCACTGTGGGATTTCTGGTTTTAGCATGAAATGATGATTTAAAATTTTTGAAATATTTAAATAAGCGATTGAATTTGAATATTAATTATGAATTATGATACAATATTGTTTGGAAAAGTATATATGATCTTACAAGACTGTTTTAAGGATACTGTATTGATTATTTTTAATTGATATATCATATAGTACCATAGTTTCGATTTAGTATTATATTACGGCGCATTGGGTTTGCCACGGCCTGTGAGGTTGGGTTTATCCTGCAAGTTTATTTATTGCCACGATACCATGAGGTTGGGTTCACCCTACAGGTTATTTATTGTCACGGACCGTAAAGTTGGGTTTATCTCACAGGTTTATTATTACCATGGTACCGTGAGATTGGATTCATCCATAGGTTATTTATTGCCATTTACCATGAGGTTGGATATGTCCCGATGGTTTACTATTTCCATGATGCTTTTCATATATTAAGGATCGTGAAGTGGGTATATCCAATAGTTTACAGTTTGGTACATCAAATGGTACATTGTATATGTTTTGAATATATTAATGGTTTTCAAATATTGTGGTTATTACTGCACTTTCATAATTATTTTACGAAATTGTGTTTATAATATTTTATGTTTAATATTTATATCTTGATTAAGACATTTTATAATATTATATTGATCATTCACATCATACCTTTTGTGCATCGATTTTATGATATTGAATTGGGGTAGAATTTTGGCTTTTACAAAATGACTTTTAAACAGGAAACTTTTCAAACGAGGGGAACGAGAGGTCTTGAGAAAAATTTTTACGAAAATAAATTATTATTTTTTATATTATACTGTACCACTTATTAAGATTTTTTATCTCACATTTTATTTGTTTTAAATTCATTCCCCTAGGCCTAGGCAGTTAGTAGTCATCTACCTCGCACATCGCTTGCCACTTCATTTTTTTCACAGCAGTAGTAGTACCTATCTTTCTTTATCCATCCTTATCTTTCTAGACTAATTTATTATTTATTTGTACTTCTAAACTTTGCAAATACTCTTAGAATGTGCTATTCTAATTATTCGACTCAGTCGAAACCATATTATATACATGTGTAGTTATGGCCTGTGGTACGATAGACTGGCTGTGAACTTAGGTTGTGGACTTTTATGCTATTGTGGTTTTATATATATTGATGTATTATTGCTAATGGATGTTGTGCATTGTCCACGTTTTAAGTGGGGTTCCATTGGATATCCTTTAGAGATTGTCCGGTGCAACTTTACTAGGCTGGACCACCCAGGAGATCCTGGGAAGGTTCTTGCGGGGGGGGATCCTATCATTGTGAGTTGTGTTGAGAGAGGGTATGCAAGTATAATGCAAAGTGAGCACCAAGCATCTTTTCCTTTGGCCACAGAATGGTTGGTTAGTCCGGGTTAGTGCAAATATATGTATGATTATCCTATGGGAGCTATGAGCTTGAGGTATGGCAGGTATAGTGCACAATGAGTATCAACCACCTTTCTCTCAGTCAAAGCATGATTGTTTTAGCCATGAAAAGTTATTAGCAGTTGGCACCGCAAGATGCTAAGATGACGATTACGAGTTTCTTTCTTTAACCTCCCTATCAGGTAATGCTCGGGATGGGATGCTGGATACTGTATGGCACCACTGGTAAATCGTATGGTGCATTAAGTATCTTTTTTTTATATATACGTGTATATATACATATATATATTGTTGTGTTTGTATTTATCACACCGTATAGAAGTAACAATTCAATTCGGCCCTTGAATAGCTTAGCCTTGTAACTCTGCTGCTTACAAGTTCAAGAGGTTGGATGGCCATTAAAAGTAATCATCCCGGACCGTGTTGGTAGCAGTGTACCTGCAATAGTTGATATCATAGGATCGTGTATTAGCATGTTATAGTATCATACTGATGAGAATCCGCTCGAACCCGCACAACCGATAATCTGCTAGGGTGTTGACCTGATACGAATGAAGACCGGGCCTATCACTAGGGCTCAAGCCAAGAGATTTAAGGTCAACCTGGCTATATTTATACAGAGAGTAACTAATTCTCAAAAGGGTTGTCAATACTCGAAGATACAAACCCTATTTTGAGCATTCAAGTGGTGGAAGCCGTTACGGACCTGGGTAGCTGTTTTAGTGCAAATATGAACTCCAAGCAGCCATGAATGGATCCAACATTTCTTAGATTCAATGGATATCACCAAAAGACCATGGAATCATGACAAGGAAGTATCAAAAGCACCTAATATGACTAATTTCCTAAAACAAAAAGTTAAAATCAAATTAGGAAATTAGTTGACTAGTTTGACTACTAAGGTATCTTTGACCAATGTCCAGCATGTTTGACCATATGCCATTTGGGATACCAAATATGATTAATAATGATTCCCACACATTTTCCCTTGATTAGAATAAGTCAAACATGCTTGAACAAAAGAAAAGTCAAATCCAGCGGCTAAATAACACATTTTCGGCCAATTTGAGATGCTGTCCGTACAAATCAAGCTAGAAAATTTATTATTTTATTATTTTCATTGTAAAGTAATTAATTTCTAATTCAAAATAAAGGAATTAATTACTCCAAATTAGTTTAAGAAAGTAGGTGAATTTCGGCCAACATGTTTCCTTTTCTCTTTAGTGGACGGTTTTAACCTAAATTTTTAGGGTTTATTGTTTTGTGACTTTAGCCTATTTAAGGGCTTATTTTTTAGGAACAACACACCTTTAATAATATTTAGAATTTTTTTATGAGATAAAATTCTCTTTATTCTCTTTGAACACCTAAAACACCATTAGAGAGTGTATGTTTTAGTTTTAACTTATCTATAGGAAATCCATCACCTATTGTGGTATCTTCATTGTACCAAGGTTTCTAATCATAGGTTGGTTAGGGGTTAAGATTTTACCATAAGAACTTGAACTTAATTGAAATCCAGGCTAATATAATACTGGTTTAGGCGCGAGTTGACCTAAGTTCGTATCATTTGGTATCAGAGCCAAGATTTTGTTCAGGTTTGATCTATTTATATATTTTTTTTATTTGGTGTTGTGTTAATCTACAATTTTAGCATTAGGTTAAGGTTGCATCCATCTCTTGCACATTCTACATCTTAAAGAAAAAAAAAGTTCATTCATAGCCGAAATTAGGATTCTTTGTTTACCGTATTTTTGTTTCCTAGCTTATTGGTTGATTTCATCTTTGTTCTTAGTAATTTAGTTTATTGTTGATTTTTCTTTGCTATTTTTGATCTTAAATATTTGCATTCATACATTAAAAAAAAAAAAAAAAAGAGGAATTGCGGCAACATGTATAAATTTACCAAAACATTACAAATTTGTATTTTTGTTGTTGTTGATCACGGGTTTGTTGGCATCTTGGTGTTGGATTTGCAAACTTGTTGTTAATTCTTGCTACTGCAGTTGATTTCATATCTGGGACTAAAAAAAAAAAAAAAAAAGCTTAATAAAAAAACATTTAGAAGGGCGGTTTTGGTTGAAGTTTGGAGTGTCGAATTTGTTTAAGCTAGAAATTTGGTATGTGATATTTTGGAGTTGCTGGAATTTTATATTGCTGCTGGAAATTTGTATTTTTGAGTGCTACAATTATTTGGATTAAAATTAGTCAAAGGATTTGATATAAAAAACTTGAATTACAAAGAACAACACCTAACAACTATCCTATCTTTTTGTTCGATTTAATTCTTGTTCGTGTTTGAATTTGTTTCTCTATATTTTATCCTTGAATTATTGGTTCATTCATGTTCTGGACAGATTTTATTTCATTCCAAAAATTTGCTTGTTGATTTACCTTGTTTTTGCTTAGAAAAGCTGAGAATAGGTATTTTCATTCCGCTTGGTATTTGTTTAATTTAGTTGCTATTTTATTGATAAGTTTAAATTAAGGTACACTTGTGATCTAGTTGATGTTTAAGTGTGTTTTAATTAGAACTTTGAATTAATTCTTTGAATGGAAAAAAGGAAAGAGTGTGTGAGCTTAAAAGGAGGGTCAAAAGCCAAAACTAGTATGCAAACACGAGTGTTGACCTTGTTGAAGTGAAACACGTAAGGGAGTGATTTGGTAAGGTTCTATTTTATTTTTGTATTATTTATACTAACATGGCAAATCCAAGGGTGGGAATAGGAGATACACCATTAGGAATTAATGAAGAAAAATCCATAGGATTCAAAGGTGATTCCTGAGCTACAAGGAGTGGAGATGAGCACATGGATATGAGGGCGGTCTTGGAGCAATTACAGCAGATGAATGCTTGATTTGATCACATAGATCAAAGTATGGACATGTTAGAAACATCACAAGGAGGGTCGAATACAAGGTTTGATGCTCATGGAGGCCGAGGTCGAGGTCGAGGTCGAGGAGGCCGAGAGCGACTTAGAGAAGAATTCGGTGAAGGCAATTTTAGAGATGACTTGGATGAGGAGTTTAATGAAATTTTTGAACCTCAAGCTAGGCCAATCCGTGGGAGACCAGCAAGGAATGAAAATGATGATCTTGGGAATATTAAGGTCAACATATCACCTTTCATGGGAAAAAGTGATCCGGAAGCCTACTTGGAGTGTGAGGAGCAAATGGAGATGATCTTCGATTGTCACACTATTCATGGACCAAGAAGGTAAACATGGTAGCAATGAAGTTTGGATACTATTCACTCCAATGGTGGACCAATAAGCAAAATACCCGAAGGAAAATAGGTGATGAATTGATTACTACTTGGTAACAAATGAAAAGAGCCATGAGGAAGCGATTTGTACCAAGTCATTTCTATAGGTTGCTGCATCAAAGGCTTCAATCATTAACTTAAGGAAGTAGGACTGTGGAGGATTACTTCAAAGAGATGGACATGCTTATGATGAGATTGAGTATGAACGAAGAGAGCGAAGCAACCATAGCAAGGTTTTTGGGTGGTTTGAATAGTGGTATAGCCAACCAAGTGGAGCTTCAACAATATGTAGAGTTGGAGGAGATGCTTCATGTGGCCATCAAAATTGAAAACAATTCAAAAGGAGGGGAAGCTCATGGTTTAGAGGAGTTACAAACAGCGGGAGGTCAAATCCAAGTGCTTGGAGAAGCAATCACATCTATGATTCAAAGATGATACCGAAGCAAGGTGAGGAGAGCTCCAATCGGCCAAAAAAGGAAGCCAAAATTGAATCTGTCCAAGCACCAGAAAATGAAGGTAAATATGATCCTAAAACTTCTAGAACTCATGATAGTGTGTGTTTTAAGTGTCAGGGATGAGGACACATCGCTAGCCAATGCCCGAATAAGAGAATTATGGTATTGAAGGGTAATGGTAAGCTAGAATCTAAAAGTGAGGAAAATGGAGATGAAACTGAGCAAAAAAAGGAAGAACTTAGAGATGAGGCCGAGACTTTGAATGCTTCACATGCCAAATTGAGTTTGGTGTCTAGGATAGTCTTGACCATGTACAAAGATGAGAAGCAACTGCAAAGAGAGAATATCTTCTACACTCAATGTGAAATCCAAGGTAAGATTTGTAACATGATTATTGATAGTGGAAGTTGTGCTAATGTGATTAGTAATATTGTGGTTTATAAGTTAGGCTCATAAACAATTAAACATGCAGAACCATATAGATTACAATGGCTTAATGATAGTGGTGAGATGAAAGTAAATAAACAAGCCAAAGTAAAATTCAGCATTGATAAATATATGGATATTGTAATGTGTGATGTTGTTCCTATGCATGCGGGTCATATTTTGTTGGGTAGACCATAGAAATTTGATAAGGATGCCATACATTATGGGAAAGAGAATTCCATTGTATTTAAATTTAAAGGGAAAAAGGTTAAGCTAGAGCCATTACCTCCAAAGGTAATATTTATAGATCAACTTCAAATGCAACAAAGGAAAGAGGTTGAAAAGCTTAAAGAACGGACTAGTATGGCACCCATGGTAATAACACCAATCCAAGGAGGCAAGGCTGAACAAAACCAACCAGGTAAGTGTTCTAAACTCAAACATGAAAGGAAAGAAAGAGAGAAAGCTGAGAGAGAGAAAGAGAGAGCAAAACCCGAGAGTGAGAGTGGAAAAAGTGACTCCATGAGTGGGAAGGAGAAAGAAAGAAAAGAAAAGAAAAACAAAATTTTTTTATCTTAGATTTGGTGATGTCGATAAAGCAATTTTGAGTAAGAAACCATTCCTGCTTAAGATTTATAAAGATGCTTATCTAAATATGTTTTTGTTGCATAGAACTTTATCTGCATTGTTGAGAACTTTACTTAGAGGAAATTTGAAAATTTGGACGACATTATTTGTTAATTTTAAAAAGTGTGATTTCTTTAAAAATAAATTGGTATTTCTAGGATTTTTTGTTATAGTATTTGACCCAGGAGACTTGGTTTGGTTGCATTTAAGGAAGGAAAGGTTTCCCGAACAAAAGAATCCCAAGCTTATGCCACGTGGAGATGAATCTTTTCAAATTTTGGAGCGGATAAATAACAATGCTTACAAACTTGATTTGCCGGGTGAGTATAATGTTAGTGCCACATTTGATGTTGCTAACTTATCTTCTTTTTCTGTAGGTGATGACTTTGATTTGAGGGCAAATCCTTTTCAAGAGGAGGTGAATGATGAGAATCCGTCCGAACCCGCACAACCGACAACCCGCTGGGGTGCTAACCCAATATGAATGAATACCAGGCTAATCGCTAGGGCTCAAGCCAAGAGATTTAAGGTCAAACTGGCTGCACATTTATATAGGGAGTAACCAATTCTCAAAAGGACTTGTCAATACCCAAAGATACAAAACATGTTTTGAGCATCCAAGTGGTGGAAGCCGTTACGGACCTGGGTAGCTGTTTTAGTGCAAATATGGACTCCGAGTAGCCACAAATGGATCCAACACTTCTTGGATTCAATGGATATCACCAAGAGGCCATGGAATCATGAAAAGATAGAATCAAAAGCACCTAAAATCAGCTTGTACGGATAGCATCTCAAATTGGCCGAAAATGTGTTGTTTAGCCGCTGACTTTGACTTTTCTTCTTGTTCAACCAAGTTTGACTTATTCCAATCAAGGGGCAATGTGTGGGAATCATTGTTAATCATATTTTGTGTCCTAAATGGTATATGGAAGCTGATTTGGAGCTCAAACAAGCTGGACATTGGTCAAAGATACCTTAGTAGTCAAATTAGTCAACTAGTTTCCTAATTTGATTTTGACTTTTTGTTTTAGGAAATTAGTCTTATATTTGGTTTCTATTTATTTATTTTCTGGACAAATCAATTTAAGAAAGTTATTATTTTATTATTTTCATTTTAAATTAATTAATTTCTAATTCAAAATAAAAGAATTAATTAATCAAAATTAGTTTAGGAAAGTAGGTGAATTTCAGCCAACATGTTTCCTTTTCTTTTTGGTGGCCGATTTTAACCTAAATTTTTAGGGTTTATTGTTTTGTGACTCTAGCCTATTTAAGGGCTTATTTTTTAGGAAGAACACACTTTTAGTAAGATTCAGAATTTATTTTGTAAGATAGACTTCTCTTTGTTCTTTTTGAGCACCTAAAACACCGTTAGAGAATGTGTGTTTTAGTTTTGATTTATCAATAGGAAATCCATCACCTATTGTGGCATCTTCATTATACCAAGGTTTTAAATCACAGGTTGGTTCAGGATTAAGGCTTTTCTATAAGAACTTGAACTTAATGGAGATTCGGGCTAATATAATATGGGTTTAGACGTGAGTTGACCTAGGTTCGTATCATATACATACCTCTATTACGAGTGTGCATACTTCGTAGTATATTTATAAATTTTAAAATTTTATTTTACTTTATTTTAGTTTATCTTTTCTATTTATGTTTATAATTTTGTATTATTATTATTATTATTATTATTATTAGTCGTTAATAACTTACTATTATTATTTTTAATTATTGGTACTATCTATCATTGTTAGTATTATTATTATTATTATTATTATTATTATTATTATTATTATTATTATTATTATTATGATTATTATTATTGTAAGTTGTTATTATTTATTATGATTAATATTATTATTATTATCATTACTATTATTATTATTAGTATTTTTACTAGTATTAATTGTTATTATCTTAATTATTATTGTAGTTATTATTATTTATTATGATTATCATTATTAATATTATTATTATTGTAAGTTGTTATTATTATTATTATCACTTGTGAATTTGTTACTGTTGTTACTATCATTATTAGTGTCAATTGTATATTCATTGTATTTATACTATCGGCCAAGTGTAATAGTTTTCAAATAAATATAATAGCCTTTGAGCAAGTGTGATAGCCCTCGGGCAATTTGTACTAATTACATTATCATTATGATTATTATTATCGTTGTTGTTGTTGTTGTTTTATTATCCTTCTATTTACATTTATGTCCATGAGTCCTAAAGGTGTTTATTTTCATTAATTTATTTTCAGCACATGTAATCTTACATTTTGAAGTGTTGCTGTTGTGGAAATCCTTGTAGTAAGGTGGGAGGAATAAAGTGGTATCTTTTAGAATTGTGTTTTCTATGCAAGGAATTTTATGGTATGTCCAACCCTTATGGGAAATGCTATTGGAAGGTCCAGTAGAGTTTTCCTAGGATCATGACTTATCTAGGGTTCCGATAAGGGATTTTGGATGGGTCCTGACACATTCTCTGCTAGACCAACTCTCCACCAGATATTTCGTTCTCTTCTAACCATGGTTCTACACATACATTCATTCTTTTCCAGCTTAAATTTGATCCTCTTAGCTACTCTTTTTACCACCAATTATCTATTGAATATCCTCATCCTTCTTAAACTCCTTCACAGATAACTCTAGGTCTAAATTAACAACCAAAATTGGATGCCACTCATAATGTTTCCCCACATGGACACCTTGAGGATGAAATCTCCTTAAGTAAGTCTTATACCTCTCAGTTTGAAACCCTCCACGTCAACACAAGATGAGAACTCCTTCCATGAATTTGATTTTTAAACCAAAAAAATTATTTAACGAGTTCTTTGCGGCAACCAAGCAATCCTTGTTTGAATAGGAACCCAAAATTATTAAGCAAGCTTTACACAGCAAAGGGTGGCATGAGCCAATGTCATTGAGTTTAACGCTCTCATGCACAGTGAGATGTGAAAACTAGTGCCTTCATCAAAAATTCAAAATGTCATTGGATGTAAATGGGTATTCCAAATAAAACGTAATGTAAATGGTTCAATCAACCAATACAAGAATCATCTCGTTGCTAAAGGATACAACCAACGGCATGGAGTGGATTACTCTACAACATTTAGTCCAGTTATCAACCCAGCAACAATTCATCTTGTTCTCAGCATTGCCTTGATAAGCAAATGACCAATTAGGTATCTAGATATCAATAAAGCCTTCCTCTGTGTCATTCTTCATGAAGAATTTTATATGGAGCAACCACATGGGTTCATTGATTCCAACAAACCAACTCATGTATGTCAATTACGAAGGCATTCTATAAGCTCAAATAAGCTCCAAGAGCTTGGTATAATGAGTTAAAGATGTTCTTACTATAGATTGGGTTCACACGTTCTCTGTTCAACACATCACTCTTTATATATCATCATCACGACCAAAAAATGTATGTGCTAATTTATGTGGATGACATTGTTTACACTGGTAATAATTTTACTCTTCTTTCTCATTTTCTTATTCAGTTATCTAATTGATTTTCTCTTAAAGATATGGGCAATCTAAATTATTTTCTTGAAGTTGATGTTGTTCCTACTAACACAGGTCTTTCTATCCCAAATCAAGTATATCTTGGAGATGTTAGAAACAACAAAAATGCTTGAGCAAAAGAAGTCTTTACACCAGCGGCTTCCTCCACTTTACGCATTCTTCATGATGGTTCCAAAGTCATTGATGCAACTCAACATAGCAAGTTAGTAGTCAAGTTACAATATCCGTCATTAACTTATCTCAGTTTTGCTTATCAGTCAATAAATTAACTCAGTTCATGCATCAATTGAGTCACACTGCGCTACTATTAAATGGTTGCTGCGTTATCTCAAAGGGACATCCTCAATGATACTCCTTTGTTTCTGCATACCCTCTTCGACGTGAATTAAGTAGGAAATAGGGATGACAAACCATCAACCATTACGTACATAGTGTTTCTTGGTACAAAATCCTATCACGTGGTCATCAAAAAAATAGAAATTTGTCTCGAGCTCCTCAACAGAGACTGAATATCAAGCAATTGCAAGCACAGTTTCAGAAGTATGCTGGTTGCTTTCTCTTTTGCATCAACTACATGTTTATCTTTGTCATCCCCATCGGTGCATGTGAAAAGCTCGGTTTATCACTCCAAGGTTAAGCATGTCTCTACTAATTTCCACTTTGTATGTGATCTAGTTTTTTCTAGCAAAATTTGTGTGACACTCTAACTAAACCCTTACCTTGACAACAATTTCAAAATATTAGGTCCAAGATTGCTATCTTTTCGAGACCACAAATCTTTAGGGGGCATAATAACAACATTACCTGATTGTTTTATTACTTATTTGTTTGTTACTATCTTGAATATCTTATACCAATAGTTAGGAAGTCGGTTTGTGTGTTTGTATATCTTGTATTTTGTATGTATCTTGTAAGCTATATTTAAACATTAGTCTACATACCAATAATATTAAGCTCCGCAGTCAATTTCCCTTAGTTCTTTATCATTCTAGAGATAAATGTTACTAGATGAAATAGAGAAGGAGATGGGAATATGGGGAAATCATATCTTTCAATCCTTAGCAAATGAAGAAATAATGAAAGTGGGAATTTCTCATGATCCTCTATTGTTAAAAAGCCCAAACATGTTTCTGAAGAAGCTTCAATGAGCCAAGGTTGAAATATTTCATAATTGGTGACAAAGTTATCCTTTTTGGGATATAAAGGGTCCACTGTGAACATGGATTAGGGACAGAAAGGCTCCTCATCTTAGCAAACATTAACCTCTTTTTTGCCTTTTGATATGGAGGATCAAGTCTACTAACGAAAAAAAAAAAAAAAAAAAAGCAGCAATTCAGCAAGGCTAACCATTCACCATCTATATAGGTTTAATTTTATTTATTTTATCATAAGAGTGACACACTTGAAGGATTCTTAACTCGATAATGATAAAACAAATTGAATTAAACTAAGAGTGGATATAGGGTTACCTTAGTATAAGGAACCAAATTATAATATTAATGTCTTTGTATTCTTTAGGCTCGCCCTCATGCTTGTGCCCACTTAGTTAGTTTGACCAAGCTCATTTCCATGCAAACCATTTAATATTAAGTTCTCTTGCTTCACCTAATTCATAGGCCCAACTCCTTAACACATCACCAATGCTTTCACGAGTATATATTTGTTTATAAATAAGTTTTTGCATATATAAATACATGTATGCATGCTTTTCCACACTAAAAAAATTATATTTGCTTACATACATAGCTATATGTTCACATATTTCAAGATGTATATGTATTTTGCTTGTATATTATATATGTATATAAAGAGAGTTTATATTATCAGGTCTAACCTTATCAAAATGGTGCGGTCCAAAAATGTAGAAAAATGGTCAGCCATTGGATTTCAAACTTATCACATGGATGGCTCAAATGACAGACTCACATGAGAAATACTTGACAAAATGAGGGAACCCTACCCGCTCGCACCACCGTTCCACCGACGGACCTTCCTCTTCTCCTCTGCTTCATGTTTTTCTGTATATTAATTTTTTTTTTCACTCTGGTTCAGTTCTATTCTTTGAAAAAAAAAAAAAAGAAAAAAAGAAAAAATAGTGGTAAAGTGTTTTTATTATTATTTTGATATGGGTTTTGGTTTGTTCTGCTTTCCTAATCTCCCATCTGTTATGTTTATAAAACGCTGACATCAGTGTAGTATATGTAACCACATCTTGTCTTATTCCTACCTTTGCCATCTCTGCCATAATCAATATGCTTTATCCAAAATACCCATTTCACAGTAAGCCTTAATAACAATATTAATGGAAAAAACATCTAACTCAATGTCAAACTTTGATGGAACCTCTTTCAGAAATGCTTCAATAGCTCCTAAATCACGGGTTAGTGTCAAAACTAAGTGCAGCATTGAAAGACTTAACAGTTCTTCGACAACCATACAAATGCACATCATAAAAACTATCAATTGCATGGTTAGTCATTCTAGCCTTACCATACAACATTATAATCCTCACAATAAAACATTCCCTCCGGCCCTTCAGAAGAGTCTTTTGATGCTCAAGCAACTGCTCGATGTAATCAAATCATCGAGCACTTGCTAGGCGGGACACTGTATCTTCAAATGCAAAGCTGTTCTCGATAACAATCCGATTGAACAACTGAAACAGCTTCTCAAGGTCTCTCTCGGCCTTAAGCTTAAGGAGAGTAGGTTCTTCTAATCGTTTGGTACTCAAGATGTGATTAGAGATAGCTGCACGATGGTCACTGGATGCTAAAACAATGGTGGCATTGCAAAACCTATGAATGGGTTGCAAAGAGGGCATGTTCTATAGGAGTTCCCTCAAACTCATAACCACCCATTTAAATGAGTAGTATTCTACACCAATGATTTTGATAAAATAACCATAGCCAAATCAAAAACTTGAAAACCAAAAAAGACGAACAATCAACAGTGACGACTCGTGGCTTTGTCAGATAATGTTGCAAGATTTCTTTCTTAGACTGAATCATGCTCATTGATCAATGCTCTAGGTAGCGATTTGAAAATAGTTATTATTACCCTTTACCCATAAAGCGAATTGAAGAACCCAAAAACACAAACACCCCAGAAACGAAGAACAAATGAGAATCAGAACAAACGTAAGGAAACCATCTTCCTCAACCTTTTTCTCTTTGGTGAATAACCAACTTCCTCAACTGAAAAATAACGAACATCATATGTTCTTCTGTTGCTTGATAAAATTGCTACTGCTACAGAACTAAATACTCAAACCCAACATATGTGAAGATCTTGAAAACAAATATTTTTCAGTGAATTGCATACCTATTGAGCATAATTAACCTTCTCTAAATAATTGCTGTATAATCCTTGTTTAATTTGCTAGTGTCCTGTTGTAAAGAAATTATGGAGTAATTTTTTTAAAATTCCTTTTCCTAAGAGATATAAATAATTGCAACTGAAAGCAAGTGGGACATGGTGGTGGCTTGTGTGCAAGCGAGGAGATGGTGCGAGTGGGAAGGGTGGAAGTAGAGGAGAAGAGGAACGGTGGTTGGGCTGGATTTGGAAATTTGAAATGGTCAAGCGGGTCGTTGGAACGGTGGTGCAAGCAGGAAGGGTGGAAGCATTTTGCCAAGTTTTTCTCACGTGAGGAAGCTTTGATCTAAGCCGTCCATGCCTTGCAATATGAATCTAATGACTATAATTTTTTCCACATTTTTTGACCGGACAATTTTAATTAGGTTGGATCTGAGGATAGAAAAACTCATATATATATATATATATATATTCTTTCACTAAATATATATTCTAAAGACATTTTCAGCATCTCTTTTCAATGGAAATGATTTGTTTTATTAGGAAATTGAGTTTTGTAAGCAAGCCCTTTGTCAAATTGCACTTTTCTTCTTTAAAAAAAAGAAAAAAAAGAAAGTTCTTTTGTTTTCCCAATAAACTTTTTCAGCTCATTGGGAGGAGAGAGAGAGAGTAGGGAAGAGAATAATCTATCTCATATTAATCTCTTCCGCATCCTAGATCTAGACAAAGATAGGCCTATCCAGATGCCCATCATCATGCAATAAGCCTTCAGTTTTTATCCTCCTTGGTACCAAACAAGGGAAGCAAACCATCTCCATCTCTTTATCTCTCTTTTAACCATCATCGTTGCTAAGTATTTTTTGGCTTTTGTTTAGTGGATAAAATAAATTATTGGTTAAAAGAGCAATCTAGAAGGGGATTTAACCTCACTATTTAAAGAGAGGCCTCTCATTCAAAAAGGGCCTCTTCTTCTCTCATTTTTCAGCCTTCTTCATATCACCATAGCCAAGCATTAAGATCAATGCAAACAATCCACACGACCCTCTAAACTTAGTGAATATTCATTTTCAACTCACAAATCCGTGCATTTCTTTCATTAAAACATCATGCTTTCTCTTTAGACTTGGAGAATCAAGTCATTCCCTTTACTTAGCACTTTAGAAAAGGCCACTTTGAACTATATTCCAAGGTTTGCTCCCCAACTTTTTCCTAAAACCATTTTCCCATATTTTGCTTCGTTATAGACATAGTTTGTGGCATATTTATTTCATATGTAAATAAAATAAATATATTTTTTTTTCATAACATCTTCCTTAGTCAGCTTTGTTCCTTATTTCTTGTTTCTTGGCAATTTCTTGAAGTTTGTGACTAGACGTCTCTTCAATGTTAGCCAAAATTGGAGTGCACTTGACTTGGCTTGAATAAATCAAGAATCGAGAAAATTCAATTCGGGCACTTAAAAGGACCATCCAACATAAGCCCAGTCTAGATACTCGTGTGAAGCCTGTAACACACATTTTGGTCCTGACAACTATTTTTTTTATGGCAAGATCCAAGATTATGTCAATAAATTTGGAATTGTCCTATCAATCGACAAGATGAAGTTCAAAGAACATATAATGAGGTGGGCCTATACCAACCTATGCTTTCAAAATATCCAAAATTTGGATTTGCAAATCATCTTCAATGCTTTCAATATTTATGGCTTAAGTTATTTCCTTTGCGGTTAGAACATTCTTCTCATAAAGATGCTGCTTTTTGTTTACCATGTTTTCTCTCTAATAAGATGTCTAGATGTTATACACAAAATGCTTTTACTATTAATGGATTTTAAAATTGGAAGAAAATTAGATATGGAAAAAAATTGTTCTTTTTTGATTCATGTAGAAAAAGATCGTAATTTGCCTCATAATATTGCTGAGAAATAAGCGAAGACTTGATGAATCAACCTCAGCATATAGAAAGAAGTACTCAATAACTATAAATTGCAAGCAGCCAGTTACGACTTAAAGTATCTATTGAAATGGTTCAATCGCTTCCATTTCAAGATCGTGCTTTCAGAGGTAAATATGAGAATCAAAATTCAAATGATCGTCGAAATTTTCTTCAAATGTTAGATTTATTAGCATCGTATAATGAAAAAGTTGCATTAATTATATTTCATAAAGCTTCGAAAAATGCAACTTACATATCACTAAAGATCTAGAAAGAAATTTTACATGTTTTATTAGCTAAAGTGAAGAAGGCCATCTGAGAAATTGGGGATGAAATATTTTGTATAATTATTGATGAGTCTTGCGAAAAGTTAAAAAGGAAGCATGTGACTATAGTTTTGAGATGTATTGATAAAGATGGTTTTAATCAAGAATGTTATTTTTGTTTTTTTCATGTCTCTGATACTGTTGCATTAACTTGAAAAAAAAGAATATATTTTGTACTATCTCATCATAGTCTAGATATTCAAAATATTCATGGCCAACTATATAATAGTGTAAGTAATATGGGAGGTGAGTGGAATGGCTTACAAGCTTTAATTTTAAATGATTTTGCATATGCTTACTATATCCATTGTTTCAAACATGTTTACAATTAACATTTGTTGATGCTTCAAACGACGTTATTCTTATTCATCAATTTTATTTTTTTTCACTAAATTTCATCCACTATCAATGTTCTTAGAGCTTCAAGCAAGCGTAATGATGAATTAAGACATGCTTGAGCTCTTAAAATTGAACATATGATTGTAACTGAAGAGATTGAAATTGGAAAAAAGACAAAATTAGATTGGTACCTTATAACAGCTTGGAGATACTCGTCGAAGTTCTCACTAGTATAAATCTTTTACCAGCTTGATAAAAATGTTTAGTTGGAAATGAGTAGTTTTACCGAATAGAATTGAAGATGGAATTGCTATTGCCCTACAAGAAGAACTAAATGTAGCTTATAAGGCATTGTTTTCATTTGAATTTGTCTTTATATTGCATTTAATGAAAAGAATTATGGAGATTACTTATTTACTTTGCCAAGCTATGCGGTGCCAGTCTCAAGATATTTTAAATGCTATGAATTTGGTTTCATCAACTAAATCATTCATACAAAAGTTGAAAATTGATTGATGGAATGATTTAGTTATGGAACTCAATTCATTTTGTAAAGCATGAAAAATTGATGTTCCAAATATGAATGGTCATTATGTTGTTAGACGAGGTCAAGCCTAAAATCAACAAGATGACTTTACAATTTAGCACCATTACCAAGTTGATATTTTTAATGCCGTAAATTATTCTTAGTTAGAAGGATTAAATAGTCAGATTGAGGATGACTTTCTCACTGACTAGTTGATTATGTATATTGAAAAGTAAACTACAGAAAATTTTAGCAATGATTCAACCATAGATAACTTTTCTGATTTGAAAGAATATAAAATTCTATTTTGATTTAAAAATAATTTTTGAATATTGATATATGCATGACAGAATTGAAAGATTTCAATTGAGTTATTAATATATATATATATATATATATCTTTTGCTTTTACTAATAATTTGATTTTATATATGTTTATTGTATTAGAAGTTATGTGAATCCCCATACCCTGACAATCTTGGTTTTGTCCCTGTTGACAGATGATTTCGATGAAATTAAACATACAAAACTCATGTAACTCTATTAACCATTCTATTATGTTTTAAGTTACTTTTTGATAGTACGCATGACTAATTTTGCTAAATTGTTATGGAAAATTGCATATGATTGGGCTAAATTGATCGAAAACAATTGTTAAAGGGCAGTACGAAGAGTTTTATAGTTTAGATAAAAATGTGCAAAAGATAGTAAGACTGGGAGTAAAATGTAATTATCCCTAAATTTTAATAAATAATACATGAATAAAGAAAAGGTTTTATTTTTTTTTTCTGAATATATCTATATATATATATATATATATATATATATATAAGTTCATGTGTCTTTCTTTTACATCATGGATTATGGTTTTTTGTTCTGATAATAATAATACTAGTTACAAAAATGTTTACTAGATTTATTTACCAAATAAAATTGTAAATGATATGGTAAAATTTAAATTTTTTTTTTATTCATTTATTCAAGGATTCACTTATCCATATTTAAGCTGTATAAAAAATACTAACTAATAATATAATAAGATATGTTATTTGATGAATAAATTTTGTAAATATTGTGATTGTTTTGAAAAAGCCAATCTATTGAGCTACAACAAAGGTACATGAGATTTTGTTTTCATTTAGAGTGAACATGAATTAATAAATTCAAAATGTAAATTTGATTTAATAGAATGGTTTCCTCATGTATATTTACACATAAATATTTAAATGTAACGTGAGTATAGAACTAAATATTTTACTAGACAATGGTAAATTTTTAATTTTGCATTTTACACTATCCTAATATAAAAATTATAATTTTTTTATTTTTATAAGATATATTTGATATAATTATCATTTTTTTATTTTTTTATAAAATATATTTTATATAATTTCAATTATCTATACAAATTCTTATAAAAGTTATGAAATATTAGAAAATACCTCATTGTAGTGGAAATAAGGCATTAATTTGGCATGTTTGCTCTTATACATTGTGCCACGTTGATATGGTTACGTTGATATGGTTATTATACATCCTATTAAAGGTGTTTTTCATATCACTAGGTTCTATGCAAATTTTGATGCTTCTTTACAAGTTTTTCTTGTGGAACTTTTGAGAAGGTTATCAGAAAAATATAGTTCACGCTGGTTTCTTTTAGGTGATTTTAATGAGTTATTTAATCATTCAGAAAAGTTGGAAGATTGTGAATGGCCTCAGGTACAAATAGATAGATATCTATGAGGTTGTTGATGCTTGTTATTTGCGTCAGATTCCATATGTTGGCTATTATTTCACATTGGTCAAATGGAAGAATGGACAAAGCTAATGTTCGAGCTCAATTGGATCGGTGTTTAGCTACAGTTGAAGGTCAAGTTCTGTTTCCTAACGCTATTGTTGAGAATTCGACAAGTAAAACTTCTGACCGTCAAGATATTTTGGGAAGGTAAACATGTTCGGTTCGAGATTCATTTTCACTTGGAGAGGCTTCGATAAAGGACCCTAGTTGTAGTAAAGTGGTGGAATCTACCGGGAGTTTTTCCATGAGTAAAAGTCACCATTGTTGATTTCTCAATCTTTACATATTTGTGCAGGCCGGCTGCAGCCATGGAAAATATTCACACTAAAAGTGGTGCAAAAGGATTTACATCAATGCCAGGATTGGCTAGTTTATTTGTAGAGGTTTTCTCTGTCTAGAGAGAATATTTTGAGTATTCGTGAAGCAAAGAAGCATATTAATCAACTTCTAGAAACATAAGAAATTATGTCGCATCAACATTCAAAGTTTGACTAGCTATGTAAAGGAATCAAAATACAAGTTTCTTTCATAATCATGCTAAGGGATAAAGACGTCAGAATATAATAAAAGGCTTTACTATTGATGGTGGTGCTTCGATGGAAAATAATGCATCTATTGGAGACGTTTTTGTCCAGCCGTAATATGTGAGGATCTATTTTTTGGGTTTGAAGGATGCGTTTCGGAAGCTATGAATAATTTGTTATGCTGTCCATATATAGCAGAAGATATTCAAGTTAGCCTTTTTAAGATGTATCCGAATAAGCCTCCAAGATATGGTGGGATGCCAGTTTTGTTTTTTTAGAAGTATTGGTCTATCGTAGGCCTGAATGTAATTGCTGCCTATTTGAATTTTTGAATGGAAGAGGTGACTAGGGTGTGTTAATCATACAGTGATAGCATCAATTCTAAGATCAATGAGCGAACTCAAGTTATGGATTTCCAACCTATTAGCTTATGTACAATTTATATAAGATAATTTCTAATAACACTTTTTAAATGTATTTTACCTTAAATTATATATGTGGAATAGAGCCTTTGTTCTAGGAAGGCAGATTATAGATAATGTCATAGTGGCTTTTGAGACTATGCATTTTATTGGGGGTAAGGAACCGGCGAAGATCATTTAGTTGCTTTAAAGCTAAACATAAGCAAAGCTTATGATTGAGTAGAATAAAATTTTCTTCAATCTATAATGCATCCCAAGGTTTTGATAGGCTGTGGGTTCAATTAGTTATGAGACTTATTTTTTCAATCACATATTCTTTGCTGATTAATGTTGAAACTTAGAATTTTGTTCAATCGAAGAGAGGATTAACGAAAGCTAACCTTTTCTCAACTTATCTTTTTCTTATTTGTGTTGAGGGTCTCTCTTGCCTGCTAATAAAGACAGAGTGGAATGGTTCTTTATCAAGTATTCAAATTTCTCGATTTAGTCCTGTTTCGTATCTTTTCTTTATTGATGATAGTATTTTATTTGTAAAAGCATTTGAAATTGAATGTAATAATATTAAGAATGTGTTGCTTACTTATGAAAGAGCTCAAGACTGCAAATTAATTTATGAAAAGCATTGGCATCTTATCGCCCTAATACAGCTCGGGCAATTAGAGTTAGAATCTTTTTAGATTTCAACTTCTTCAAGACATGATAAATATTTAATATTTGGGTTTATCAACCTTGATTAGATGAAATAAAACTCAACATTTTTGCATTCTAAAGGAGTACATTAGGTCTAAATTGATGGGTTGGAAGGAGAAGTTGTTATGTTAAGCTAGTAAAGATGTGTTGTTGAGGTTAGCAATACAATCTATTCCTACATACTTAATGGGGTGCTTCCGGATTCCGAAGTGCTTAATTAAGGAGATATATGGGATTATGGCTTCTTTTTTTCTTTTTTCTTTTTTAACGAGAACATGGAGAACATAGTAGAGAGATTTACAGAAAAAGCTGGGAATTTTGTGCCAACCAAAAGCTTGAGGAAGGACAAGTTTCAAATGTTTACATGATTTTTTTAAGGCTTGCCGAATAATGTTGGAGATTGCTTCATAATCTATCTAGTTTGGTTGGTCGAGTGTTAAAGGGTAGGTATTTTCCTCATTGTTCTTTATTGGAAGCTGGGTTAGGTAATCATCATTTTCATCTATTTAAAATTTTATGTTAAGACATGAAGTTATAGTCTATGCTGGTATATACTGTGTTAAGGATGGGAGCTCAATCCATCTTTATCAAGACCGTAGAATATCTACTAACAATTCGATAAGGATATTGCCTACACATACTCTTGCTTTGGATGCTAGAATTTCAAAATTAATTGTTGAATCTGGAGGAATGGGATGAGCAGCTTTTCATGCACATGTTAATCATAAAAAAGCTAATGATATTTTGCAAGCTCTTATCTTAGGTCTGGGTTGTAAAGACAAATTTGGGTAGCATTTTTCAGCATTGAATATTACCTCAATAAAATTTTAATATTGGGTGGCTTGTGTGATGAGGAATGGTGCGTTAATCAATGGTCTTAGTAGTCTTGATGCTCAAAAATGGTGGCGTAATATCTAAAAGTTAAAGGCCCTAAATAAGGTTAAATTATTTTTATGGTGGGTGGTCAAATGAGTTACTCTATGCTAGTTTACTATTTAGGAGGAAAATTAGTGGTGATGATGGTTGTGATGAACTGTAGAATTTATTGTTCATGTGTTGTGGGAATGCAAGCATGCAACAAAGGTTTAGAAAGAATAAGATTTTGTTGTTGAGTTGAAAAGTTTGAAGTTCTTATCTTTTGTTGATTTGTGAAGTGTGGTTTTTGAACAATTTTATGACTTTCATCAAAAGAGATTTGCATTCATGGTGATAATGGTTGTGACACTTGTCAGGGAGTTGTAAAATCTATTATTTATGCCTCGTGGGAATCCAAGCACCCAACGAAGGTTTGGAAAGAATAAGATTTTATTATTGAGTTGAAAGGTTTGAAACTCTTATCTTTTGTTGATTTGTGAAGTATATTTTTGGATTAATTTTTTTATTTTCATCAAAAGAGATTTTTGTTATGCTACTAGAATTTGTTTTCATTCAAGGGTTGTGAGTTCTAATTGATGGAAATTTGATAAACCATGTAGCTGATCTTCATGTAGAGTATGATGATTCAGAAATCTAACATGACCAAGATTCCCACCTCCTCGATCTCCAACCTACAAGTGATATTAGAAAAAACTTGGGATACCGGTATGGTACTAACCAAAACTCATGTCAGTACCGATATAATTGAATGGAAGTAGAGAATTAGTCAAAAAAATTTGAATGTCATCCCAACAGTGTTGATGCAGTTTGTATTTTAGTGCCTTTAGGATAGTTGATAAGCCTCGTAATTGAAATTTGATTATACCATTTATCTACTGAGATTTATTGAATAACTATTGATCAAGTCTTGAGATCATATTATCTTTGAGATTTACCTCATAATATGTCTGTCAAGAGGTTAGTTGAGATTATTCTTTCATATTTGACTAAATATCAAATATTATATCCCAGGATATCTCATTATTTGTAATAGTACATTGTTTTAGATTCCATGTAGGATTGTAATGCCAAATAGGATGACCATATAGGATGATAATGCCACATATATAAATATCACCACATAAGACTGCAATGTAAGTAGGAGCTAAATTCACTCATGACATCAGACCCCAAGCTACATTGCACAGTCGAAAAATGGATGTAAGTATCTTAAAAAATTAGTAGCTTAAAAAATTAATTATTTCTTGCAGCTCCATATATTTCTAGTGGCATTTAAAGATTTTCAAGTGACTTTTGCTACATATTTATGTTTATCATTTAAACCTTATGATAAAATAATCTCTGCAATAATTCTTCTCCAAAATTGCTCGATGTGAAAGCATATCCTCTAAAATTAGGTCTTCTTTTCACAATAAATTAAGCATCTAATCTCACAATTACAATATGGAAAATCATCAAATACTCTTTTACCCTTTGCGGGCAAAGGCTCTCTGCAAAAGACAAAAGGTAAAAACTTAATTTCTCTTCATTGCCATGGAAACACCATTAATGTTACTTTTGCCTTTCCATTGATTCCTGTATATATCCATATATATTAGACTCCAATTGTATATCTATTTGATACACAAATATTTTCCTCCATATGGAAATGTTCTCGTAGGTTTGCCAAAAATGAGCCCAAAAGCACACTACTTTTATCGAACTTTAGCTTGCTCAATATTTCAAATAAGTTCATGGAAATCAAAGATACAAATTATAACTCTAAATATATTATGTTATGAATTAATTGAACATTTGTGTGGAGAAACATGTAATTACCATGCTAGTAATTGCAGCTAACATTTCTTCTCCATTTTAAATGAATAATTGTATAATGGATGCCTCATGTACATCTTTCCTTTGATATATTGATATATATATATATATATATATATATATATCCCTTACTTTGCTCAGCCATGCACATCTATGTACGTCTACACTCACATATATTTTACTTCCACAATTCCAATTGTCCTATAGTCATGTGCACATATATATAGACATATTTCATGCATGAACCATATACATGCACGTTTGCAATACCCATTCAAAAAATTTTAGCTTTTTACTGTAAACTCCATCATGGCTAATCTCAAAGTAATAATTTACTTACTGGAAACTTGTGCAGCAATCTTGTTGACCCATATGCTTATATGTTGAGAACTTGCTGAAGTATATTTTTTTGTGTTCTATAGCATGTGCATAGTTACCATGAATCCCACTAACGTTGACGTATTCACCATTGACTCGACTCCTTTGATCCTGAATATAGCTCATTTGAATAGGCTAAGTGAAAAATATGACATCCCACCTAGCACTGGTTTGTATCTCCTAGTCATCCACCTCAAGGCATGGTGACCTTTCATTCAACTTTTTTCAAATTTGGTCTTTGTCTGCTATTTCTCCTATTCTACAAGGCATGGTGGCCTTTCATTCCACTTTTTTCAAAACTGGTCTTTGTCTATTATTTCTCTTATTCTACAAGGCATGGTGGCCTTTCATTCCACTTTTTTCGAATGTGGTCTTTGTCTTCTATTTCTCCTATTCTACAAGGAAGTTCTAACTCAATTGGGTATTGCTTTTGCCTAGTTGAATTTGAATGATTGGTGAGCTATTGTGTGTTATCTCATATTATGGTGTCGATTTGGTTATATTTTGAATGCAAGTATTTTTTTTTTTTTTTTTTTTTTTTTTTACTTATATAATATGAAATCACATACTTCAGTTGAAGGACTGTATTTTGTTAGCCCATTCCCAAAGCAAAGAAAAGGAATTATGACTTTTAATCCTTTGACAACCATGCTGGGAGAAACAAATGGTTTCTTATGTCTAGTGTATAGGAGGCTTCTCCTTTAGAATGAAAACTTAGCTTCTTTATCCTGACTAATTTCCAATCCCTAGGTAATTTATAGATGTCAATATCAACTTTCTTTTTTTTTTCACATTAACTTTATTTTTTTAGATGCTCAAAGACCTTTATGTCAACCATTAGCTATGCAAGCACAAAATAAAAAACTTCGTTTAGTCGACATTAAGGACAAAAACCCTGAATCAACCTTGCTATAATTGTGACAATTGCTGATTTATATAAGCAATGAGGACTTTTACCCTATTAATAGTTCAAATTTCTCTCACTAATTTCATTGTATCTTTAAGTGTTGTCTATAATTTTATTGATTGTCAATGCTTCAAGAAACAATCATGCTTTTGAGGATAAGTCATCCTTGAGGATGAGATGATTTTTGAAGATGAGATGATACCTGAGGATGAATTGATCATCCTTAAGGATGAGACTATTCTTAAGAATTTGATAATTCCAGTGACAGTGAATCCTATAGTACTTGGAAATGAATTTGTTTCCCACTTTACTTTTGAGGACGATGTTATATTTGAGATTGTTCTTGATTCTGAAGTTAAGCCAACTTCTAGCAAACTATCTCATGAAATTAATTTAGCTCTAAAGAGTAACTCGATACTCCCAAAGGTCCTCCAAACAAAATCATCAAGTAGATGATTCATGAAGAAAAAAGAAAATGGGAAAAAAAGAGTTCAAATAAAATCCTTAATTCATCCCTCAAAAACAAAGGTAAGGCTATCTGTGATCATTTCAAGAAATCTTAAAAGGTTGATAATATAGGACCTAACCTTGAAAGTGTCCTATAGTTAAAGCCATAGCTTGACCGCTCTCATAATCAAGCTAACCCTCTAGTTACCTTTGGCCAATGGGTTAGACAAGTCATCCCAACTCATGTAGCCAAAGTTTGAAATAATCATCTTGACAATGACTTATTCACTAAAAATCTTATTGATTGCTTTATGGTATATATTGAACTATTAATGAGTTTCTATAATATATCTTGATATTTATGTCGTATTCCCTGAAATTTTATGACATATTTCTTTTTCTTGTGCCAAGTTATGTATACTATGCTAAACTATCAAACTTGTTACAATTCACCATTTTCTTATTCTTATGATATATTGGTTCAGCTTGAGGATGTGAAGCTTCAACTATCAAATTGCCAGAAAGAACTAACTCATCAAAAAAAGCAAGTCTGCTCATCTTCAAGAAGATACACTTTAGCTTCAGACAAAGTGCTCTGATTTTGAAAAGTTCATAGAGACTAAAAAAGTCAAGACAACCCAAAAAACGGTTGAGGCATTCAGCTGAGATGGTAAAATTAATGAACAGGAAGCTGGCTCAAAGTTATTTGGATGGTAAGGTTCAAGTAACTGATAGGAACCTTGATGTCAACATAATATGGAATTAGATGAAAGATGATAACCTTCAAGATGGTGATGACACTCTCAAAAAATGATGAGCTATCTTTGACAACTTCAAAGTAGTGTAAATAGTTGGACATATATTTGTTGCTTATATTTTATTTTTAGTAGAATATAAGATGATATCTTTGATGGCATCATATTTATTTATTTAGGATGTAGGGCTATGTTTTTCCTTATAACATCCTATCTATTTTTATTGCTTCAATATTTTTAATAACATATCTTTTTTAGTATTCCTATACGACATCAAAGTTATTGATAAATTAATTTAGATTTTATACTTAGTTGAGTTTTGATAAAACTTTCAATAGGTGATGTTCATCATATTTTTAACACTTTGTTGATCTTGCAGTATTCACAATATTTACTTTATGCATTGCTTTTCCACATAATTTTTATTCATGCAATATTAACATTGTGTCATGCATTGCATAATTCATGATGTTCTACGTCGAACAATATCAACTTTACATCATGCATCCTTTAATATCGTCCAATATATAAAAGTTGACTATGTGTCATACATTGCATCCTTCATGAGGTTCATATCATGGTGTTTATTTAATTCTCATCCGATGTAAACTTTAGGTCAAACATTGCATTGTCCACGAATTTAAGTTGTCGTGCTCTATTTCATTTCCATCTAATATCAACTTTAATTCAAACAATGCATCATCCATGATGTCTAAGATGTGGTTTTTCATCCAAGTTTGACGTTATGTTGTACATTGCACTATGAAGTTCAATTTGCCATTCTCTTATTTATTTTCATCCAATGTAAACTTCATGTCATGCATTGCGTTGTCCACTACATTTATGTCATGCATTTTAATGTCTAACATTGCATTTTCATTCAATGGTGCCTTTATGTTGTACACTGCATTGTCCATGACATTTATATCATGCATTTCGATGACACTTACTTTATGTTTGAGCTTTTTTGTTTTGATTTTTATATTCTACTAGGGTACCTATCACCCTTCATTTCATTAAGCTAGTTGATAAAATCCAAACTAGGTGAATAAAATTTAAGTTATGACTCATTGAAATTTTGATAAATATCCGATGGAAAATATTAGTTCATAAACAACCAGTTCTTACATGCACCAATGCCTATTAAAGAATTTATTGAATTGAAACTAATATCCTATGCTTGTCATAGGTAGAGCTTGAGATAGACCTATTGGTAATAATTTCTCAGATGTTTAATATTCCAAGGACAAGTTATGAAATTTCGATCCATGTCTTCAAGTCGATAAGTGCCAAGTTTTACTATCCTTCTGACTTTATATGGACCCTCATAATTAGGATCAAAACTGATACGAACCTAGGACGACATGCTCCTAAACCCGTATTATATTAGACCGGATCTAATTATATTCAAGTTCTAGTGGTCACCTTGACCCCTAACCAACCTGTGATTAGAAACCTTGGTATATCGAAGACGCCACAATAAGTAATGGAAGGGCCTATTGATAAGTCAAACTAAAACACTCATTCACTAATAGTGTTTTAGGTGTTCAAAAGAATAAAGAGAATTCAATCTCACAAATAATTTTCTGTATAAAATTCAAGCTTAATTCTTATTGAAAAATAAGCCTTTAAATAGGCTGAAAAATTCAGCTAGTAAACCCTAAAAACTAAGTGAAAACAGGCCATACATTGAAGTTTCCTAAAGTGGTCGAATTTCCTACTTTCCTAAATCTAATTTCTAATTAATTAATTCCTTTATTTTGGATTAGAAAATAACTAATTTACAATGAAAATAATAAAATAAGAACTTTCCTAAACTTATTTCTCCAACAAATAAATAAATAAAAACAAAAAAGTAATGGTAATTTCCTAAAACAAAAAGTAGAATCAAATTAGGAAACTAAAATACTAGCTTTTTAACTAAGTTGACTTTGACCAATCTTTGAGCTCCAAATCAGCTTCTATATGCTTTGTAGGATTATTATGAAGTCCCACATATTTCCCTTTATCGGAAAAAAAAGAAAAAGCCAACTCAGCACAATACAGTAAAGCCAGCACAAAATACAGCAAAAATCGGCCAAATTTACTAACTGTCCGTACAACCCCTTTTTGGATGACTTTGAAGCTGATTTGACTTGATTCCATATCCTCTTAGACATATTTATTGAATCCATAACACATTAGAACCATTTCATGCTTCACGGACTCCAAAAATGTACCAAAACTGCTATCCGAGCCCGTATCGGCTTCCACCACTTGTATGCTCAGAAAATGTCTTGGATCATCGAGTATGGACAAGCTCTTGAGAATGAATTACCTCCTGGATAAAGGCAGAAATCGAGTATGGACAAGCTCTTGAGAATGAATTACCTCCTGGATAAAGGCAGAAAGTTTGACCTTAAGTTTCTTAGTTTGAGCCCTAGTGATCGGCCCGGTCTTCATCCGTATCGAATCAGCACTCCAGGGGTTGTCGGTTGTGTTGACTCGGGGGGAATCACATCATTCCTCTCCTCTTGAAAAGGATTTGTCCTCAAATCTAGATCATCACCTGCAGCAAAAGAAGGTAAACAGCAACATTAAATGTGGTACTAACACTATACTCACTTATTAAATCAAGTTTGTAGGTATTCTTGGTAATCTGCTCCAAAACTTGAAAAGGTCCATCCCCACGCAGCATGAGCTTTGACTTTCTTTGTTTAGGAAACCTCTCCTGTCGTAAGTGCAAGCAAACCAATTCTACTGGGTTAAACACTATCACAACAAAATCTAAAAGCACATGCTCATTATGGTAAAAATTATACTTTTTAAAGTTAGCAAACAATATTTCCCAACAAAAACATCTTTAGATAAGTATCTTTAAAAGTCATGACCAGCAATGATTTCTTATTCATAATTACTTTATTAACATCACCAAAGCTAAGATAAAATTTTTTATTTTTCTTCTCTTTCCTTTCTTTTTCTTTCCCACTTACGGTTTGTATTTGTTTTCTCTCATACTCAGCTTTGTCTCTCACTTTCTCTCTCTCGGGTTTGTTAAAATTTTTCCACTCAACCTGGGTTTTAGATGAATTACCTTGGACAGCAAGCTCACCTTTCTCCTTTTGGATGGATGGTGGAACTGTTGGTGCCATACTAGCTTTCCCTTTAAGCCTTTCAGCTTCCCTCCTTTGTTGCATTTGAAGTTGATCGCTAAATACTTCCTTTGGAGTTAATGGCTCCAGCTTAAACTTTTTCCCTTTAAATTTAAATACAATGCTACTCTCTCTACCATAATGGATAGCATCTCTATCAAATTGCCTAGGCCTACCCAACAAAATATGACCCATGTGCATAGGAACAACATCACACAATACAACATCCACATATGTATCAATGCTGAATTTTACTTTGGCTTGTTTATTTATTTTTATCTCACCACTATCATTAAGCCTTGTAATCTATATGGTTCAGGATGTTTCATGGTTGTTAATCCTAATTATCAACTCCCACATTACTAATTACATTACCACAACTTCCACTATCAATTATCATACTACATACATTACGTTGAATTTTACATCGGGTATGAAAGATGTTTTCTCTTTGAACTTAATCATCATCCTTGTAAACACTCAACATTCTCCTTGCCACCAAGCTCAATTTAGAATTTGAAACCTTTAGGGTTTTAGCTTCATCCTCAATTCCTTCCTCTTCATGCACGGTCTCAATTTCAGTTTCATCACTATCTGACTCCAACTTACCATTGTCCTTCAACACCATGATTCTTTGGTTTAGGCATTGGTTGGCAATATGTCCTCGACCCTAACACTTAAAGCAAACAATATCTCTAGTCCTTGAATGTCTAGGATCAGATTTACTTTCAGATTTGTGTGCTTGAACAAGGTCGGCTTGATTATCTTTCCTTGGCCGAATAGCACTCCCTTCACCTTGATTCGGTTTTAACCTTGGCTTAAACATGGGATTGCTTCTCCAACTAGTTGAATTTTTCCACTCGCTGCTTGAAACCCCTCCAAACCATGAGCCTACACCACTCATCATGAATTAAAGCTCCAATTTAATAGCCACATGCAACATCTCCTCCAATTCCACATATTGTTGCAATTCTAGTTGGTTGGCTATCTCAAGATTCAAACCACCAAGGAATCTTGCCATGGTTGCTTCTCTATCCTCATTCATATTTAACCTCATCATGAGCATCTCCATCTCCTTGTAATAATCCTCCATGGACCTACTTCCTTGAGATAAAGATTGAAGCCTTTAATGCAGCAACCTATGATAATGTGATGGTACGAACCGCTTCCTCATGGCTTCTTTCATTTGTCGCCATGTAGTGATCAAGTCATCACCAACTCTCCTTTGGGTGTTTTGCTCATTGGTCCACCATTGGAGTGCATAATGACCAAACTCCATTGCTGCCAACTTCACCTTCTTAGCCTCCGAATAATTATGACAATAAAAAATCATCTCCATTCTCTCCTCCCATTCCAAATATGCCTCTGGATCACTTTTTCCCATGAAAGGTGGAATGTTTACCTTGATATTTTCTAGATCATCATCTTCATTCCTTGTTGGTCTCCCATGGATTGGCCTCTTGAGGTTCAAAAACTTCATCAAACCCCTCATCCAAGCCATCTCCAAAGTTACTTCCCTCGAATTCCTTTCTTAGTCGACCTCGGCCTTCTCGACCTCAACCTCATCCTCCATGAGCAACTAGCCTTATATTCGACACTCCTTGGGATGTTTTTAACCTGTCCATATTTTGATTTAAATGGTCAAATTGAGTATTCATCCACTGTAGTTGCTCCAAGACAGCCCTCATGTCTGTTTGCTCACCATTCCCCGAAGCTTGGGAACCGCCATGGAATCTTATGAACTCTTCTTCATTAATTCTTAAAGGTGGATCTCCTCTTCTCACCCTTGAATCTGCCATGTTAGTATAAATAATGCAAAAATAAAATAAGACCTCACCAAATTCACTCCCTCACGTGTTTCACTCAAACAAGGTCTCGACACTCATGTTTGCACACTAGTTTTGGCTTTTGCCCTCTTTTAAGCTCACACACTCTTGCATTTTTCCACTCAATGAATTATCTCAAAGTTCTAATTAAAACACCCACTAAATAGCAATTAGATCATAAGTATGTTCTAATTAAACTTATCAACAAAACAGTAACAAAAAGTAAGCAATACCGAATGAATTAACAAATCCTAGTTTTCGGCTTTTCTAGGCAAAATAAGGCAAACCAATGAGAAAATTTTGGAATTTTTAAAAACTGGACCAAATGGTAAGAGTTTAAGGATTCAAGAATAAAATTTAGGAAAAATAATTTCAAACACAAACAAGAATCAAATCGAACAAAAATTAAGAATAGTGTTGGTTGTTGTTCTTGTAATTCAAGTTTTGTATCAATTCCTTTATCTAATTTTAATCCAAATAATTTGAACACCCAAAATCCAAATACCCAACAGCCAAATAATTCTCCAGCAACTCCAAATATGTAACAAATTTTCAACAATGCAACAATTCAAAGAAATTTCCAGCAACACTAAATTCAACAAACAGAAAAAAAAAAAAAAAAAAAAAAGAAAGAAAAAGAAGAAGATATTTTCACTCACAAATCATAAAATAATTGCAGTAGCAAAGATCAACACTAAAAATTGCAATTCCACACCAAAAATCCACAAAACCTATGGCCTCCAACAAAATACAAACGTACAGTTTTTTTTCTTTTTCTTTTTTTTTTTATATCTGTTCAAATTTTCCTTCTTTTTTTCTTTCTTTTTTTTTTTTTTTTTTGAATATATGAATGCAAATATTGAAGACTAAAACAGCAAAGAAAAATCAACAAAAACCAAAATTGACAAGAACAATAATGAAAGATAACCAACAAACTAGGAAACAAAAATACGGCAAAACTAAGAAATTCTAATTCAACTAGGAATGAATTTTTTTTTTTTTTTAAGGTGCAGAATGTGTACGGGATGGATGCAACCTTAACCTAATGCTAAAATTGCAGATTAAAACAAAAACAAATAAATCAAATAAAGATAGATCAAACCTGAACAAAATTTGGCTCTGATGCCAAATGATACGAATCTAGGATGACCTGCTCCTAAACCCATATTATATTAGCCTGGATCTAATTATGTTCAAGTTTTCATGGTCACCTTGACCCCTAACCAACCTGTGATTAGAAACCTTGGTATATCAAAGAAACCACAATAGGTGATGGAAGGGCCTATTGATAAGTCAAACTAAAACACTCATTCACTACTGGTGTTTTAGGCGTTCAAAAGAATAAAAAGAATTCAATCTCACAAATAATTTTCTGTATAAAATTCAAGCTTAATTCTTATTGAAAAATAAGCCTTTAAATAGGCTAAAAAGGTCACACAATAAACCCTAAAAGCTAAGTGAAAACCGGCCATACATTGAAGTTTCCTAAAGTGGCCGAATTTGCTACTTGCCTAAATCTAATTTCTAATTAATTAATTCTTTTATTTTTGGATTAGAAAATAATTAATTTACAATGAAAATAATAAAATAAGAACTTTCCTAAACGTATTTCGCCAACAAATAAATAAATAAAAACTAAAAAGTAATGGTAATTTTCTAAAACAAAAAGTAGAATTAAATTAGAAAACTAAAATACTAACTTTTTGATTAAGTTGACTTTGATCAATCTTTGACCACTTTGAACTCCAAATAAGCTTCTATATGCTTTTTAGGATGCCAAATAAGCTTATTATGAAGTCCCACACGTTTCCCTTGCTTGGAAGAAAAAAAAAAAAAAAAAGCGCCAACTCAGCATAATACAGTAAAGCCAGCACAAAATACAGCAAAAACTGGCCAAATTTACTAACTGTCCGTACAACCCCTTTTTGGATGACTTTGAAGCTATTTTGACTTGATTCCATGTCCTCTTAGACATATTTATTGAATCCATGAAACATTGGAACCATTTCATGCTTCTCGGACTCCAAAAATGTACCAAAATCACTACCCAGGCCCGTACATGTTTCCACCACTTGTATACTCAGAACATGTCTTGGATCTTCGAGTATGTACAAGCCCTCTTGAGAATGAATTACCTCCTGGATAAAGGCAGCAATTTTGACCTTAAATCTCTTAGTTTGAGCCCTAGTGATCGGTCTGGTCTTCATCCGTATCGAATCAGCACTCCAAGGGTTGTCGGTTGTGCGGACTCGGGCAAAATCACATCAGAAACATCCAAAATTGATGTCTTCAGTGTTTGGCATTGCTCTTTGTAAGACCAAGTCACTGACATGAAAGCTTCTTAATTTAACACTAGTGTTATAGAATTTGGCATTCTCTATTGATATTGTTATCGTCTTATTTTTGCAATTTCTCTGTGCTCCTGTAAGAGGTCAATGATGACTCTTATCTAATCATCATTCTTGTTATGTGAGAATGTGATCCTTCTAAGATTAGGCATTCCTACCTCAACTGGTATTATAGTTTCACCCACAAAGGCAAGAAAGAGTGGTGTTTCACTTGTTAAAGTTCTTGTTGTAGTCTGTAACCCGAAGAACATTGGGCAGCTCATCAACCCAAACTCCCTCTAACTTTTCTAACTTTGATTTAAGGCTGAGTTTGATTATCTTATTAGCTATTTCAACTTTTTTGTTTACTTATGGATGAATTATAGAGGAAAATGAGTTATTATTTCCAACACCTCAGACATATTTCTAAATTTTGTATTGTCAAACTATCTGCCATTATCAATATTGATAGTATGTAAAATACTAAATCTAATAATAATGTTCCTTCTAATGAAACTTGAGGTCTTGCTCTAAGTGATTAATGCTAGAACTTTTGCTTTTAAATGATTATTCGCATTGCTCGTCACAGTTGAACTTCTTTTTTTTTTTTCTCTCTCTTTTAGTGCTTTAAAAAAAAAAAGCATTTGTCAGCGGCTATGGAAACAAACCTATTTAGTGCTATGATTATTCTAGTTAAGCAATGTACTTCCTTAACAATTTAAGGTGATTGCATGTCAAGTACAGCTTTGATCTTGTCAAGATTTGCCTTAATGCCTCGTTGGTTACTATAAAGCCAAGAGACTTTGTAGATCTGACTCCAAATGCACATTTCTTCAAATTCAATCTCATCTTGTACTTTCTTAGAATATCCAAAGTTTCCCTCAATTCCACTACATGATTTGTCAAGTTTTTGCTTCTGACCAACATATCATCAACATACACCTCCATAAAGTTGCTAATTTGTTTCTGAAACATCTTGTTGACCAATCGTTGATCGGTAGCACCGCCATTTTTAGTCTAAAAGGCATGACTGTGTAGCAACATAACCCTCGTTTAGTGATGAACGTAGTTTTTTGTTGGTTAGGCTTGTGCATTTTGATCTGTTTGTATCTTAAGAAGGCGTCCATGAATGATAGCATATCATTTTCAACTACAACATCTACCAATTGATTGATTCTCGAAAAGAAAACCTATCCTTTGGACATACTTTATTGAGGTCTGTGAAGTCATTACAAAACCTCCATTCTCCATTCATTTTCTTAAAAGTGACAACATTAGCTAGCCAATCAAGATATTTTACCTCTCAGATGAATCCGACTTTCAATAGTTTCTTGACTTGTTCAATGATTGTAGTAGATCTCTCAGAATTGAATGTTCTTCTTTTCTATCTTGTAGGTTTGAAGTCTGAATCTATGCTCAACCCATGACCAGAAAGTCTATTATGAGGGTGACTTGATTACGGGACTCACCAGCTGTCATCAAGAGCTAAATTATTCCTTCCAAGGCTACATTTTTGTCTACAAATCTAAGTAGAGTTGTTATTATTGGCTTCAAATGATCTTTGCTAATCCCCATCTTGTTAAAGTTTCGTGAGGTACATTGTAACACCCCGTACCAAAAATACACATGTTTTAACAAGTTTGACCAAGTGAACAATATGTGGGTCCAAGTTGACTTTTTTAATTTTCAATATTTTTTATTTGATTGAGGTACCATTGTGTAGATATCATCAATACGAGTTCATAGACTAGTAGTACGTCAAATTCTGAGTTGAGGATAAAAAGTTATGGTTCTGAAAAATTTTAAACATAAGTTTTATATCTGTGTCCAAACCAATCCCCAATTTTTGTCTGTTAGTGACCTACGGCTCTATATAAGCCTTAGTAAGTGTGCCAAATAGGGAACCCATTTCCAAAATACCCATTTCATCTCCAAAACCCAAGAAATCCTCCCCAGACATGTGGGTCCGAACTGGGTCGTTCTGACCCGTTTAACGGTGAACTGAATCACTGCCCTTTTTGCCCATTCTGGCCACCAACTTTGTACACGTGCCAGCAAGAGAGAAAGACCACATCAAAGCAAGCTTGGCCATGAAATTTCATGGCAAACGGTGGTTGGATGCACCCGAATTTGGCCGAGAAGACGGCGGCAGCCGGCGAGGTGGGTCGCCAGATTTTCACGTTTTTTGGCCATTTCAAGCCAACCCATAGACCTTCCCACCACTTTTGGACCTCTAAACTCATAGCCGACGCTTCAACTGTGTTTTCCGGCCACCGGAGGAATCTTTGGACTGAGATGAGCATACTGCTGGGTTCCTTATCGCTTGGGCTTTCCATGGATATAAATTGTGTGAATTTTGGAGGTCGTTTGATAATTTTTCCATTTTTGGATCAATTAGTTAATTATCGGATAAATTGGGGCTGTATTTGGACAACAATAGTCAAATTGGTTAAAATTGGAGTTGGATTAGTGAAACTGGATATTATTAGGACCTATTTGGAGGTTCAATTTTGGGTACTGGATCCTAAGGATACGCGGTATAATTAGATTATCCAGTGTCCAATTTATATAATTTTATAGTACTAAAAATTAATTTAAGACATTTGGGTCATACAAGTATCTTAGTTTAGTTGTTTGGAGACTGAGGAATATTTTATTATATTACAGGCACTCAACTTGAGCTTGGAGGCGATCCTGTAGGGGAGCAGGAGTGAGCATCTATAGTACTGTGAGTTGTTATATCATTTTAAAATATTTTTGGTATATATTAGAGTATATATGTGCTTCGAATATTTTACATATATACCTTTTGATTGAAAAGTTTGTTTTGTGCATATATAAATATCAACTTTCACATATATGTGTTATCATTTAATGTAACTTTTGATAATATTTTAAATGATTTTCAACTTTAATGAGTTCATAAATGGACTAGTGGTATTTAAATATCTTGAAAATCAAATTGAGATTTTAAATCATTTTGGAAATTATTTGGTTGAGAAAGCAGATTGAAAATCATATGATTTTAAGCATGTTCAAGTATTTGAAATTTTATATGCTTAAAATTGGTTTATGGTGAATATATTTCACTGTGGTATTTTTGATTATAGTAGAAAATGATGATTTGAAATTTTTGAAATATTTAAATAAGTAGATAAATTTGGAAACTAAATAAAGACTTATGATACAGTATTGTTCGGAAAAGTATTTGAGATATTACAAGATTGTTTTAAGGATACTGTATCGGTTATTTTTAATTGATGTACCATATAGTACTAGAGTTTCGATTCGGTATTATGTTACAGCGCGCTGGGTTTGCCACGGTGCTGTGAGATTAGTTTCATCCAACGGTTTATTATTGCCATGGACTATGAGGTCGGGTTTAACCGTTGTTTAGTATTGCCATGGTACCGTGAAGCTGGTTTCATCCAACGGTTTATTATTACCATGGACTATGAGGTCGAGTTTAATTGAAGGTTTAGTATTGTCATTGTGTCGTGAGATTGGTTTCATCCAATGGTTTATTATTGCCATGGATCGTGAGGATAGGTTTATCCGACGGTTATTTATTGCAACGATGCCGTGAGGTTGGGTTCATCCCACGGGTTATTTATTGCCACGGATCGTGAGGTTGGATATGTCCCGATTGTTTATTATTTTCCACGATGCCTTCATATATTAAGGATCGTGAGGTGGATATATCCCACGGTTTACAGTTTGGTACATCGAATGATACATTGTATATGTTTTAAGTACATTGATGGTTTTCAAAGCTTGTGGTTATTACTGCACTTTCATAATAATTTTGTGGAACTGCATTTATAATATTTACGCTCAATTTTTACACCTTGATTAAGGTATTTTACAATATTATATTGATTATTCACTTTATATCTTTTGAGCATCAATTCCATGATATTGAATTAAGGTACAAGTTTAGGTTTTGTGAAATGATTTTTAAACAGAAAACATTTTCAAACGAGTGGAACGAGAGATTTTGAAAGAAATATTTTTACGGAAATAAATTATTATTTTTCTATTATATTATGCCACTCACTGAGATTCTTTATCTCACATTTTATTTGTTTTAAATTCGTTCCCCTAAGTCCAGGCAGTTAGTAGCAGTCTACCTTACGCTCAGTTGTCACTTCGTCCTTTTGTGACAACAGCAGTATTTATCTTTTCTTATCTTACCTTTATCTTTTCGGACTCGTTCATTGCTTATTTGTACTTCTAAGCTTTGGTAACACTCTTAGAATGCTCTGATCTATGTTTTGGACTTAGTAGAGACCATATTACTGATGGAATTTGGTGTAGGTTTATGTTATTGTACCCTAGAGCACAATCATTCAAGGTGTTAGTCAAGAATGATTGTTGTTGATTCTTGGTTCTTGATTTTTTTTTTTTTTTCTTGGGGTTTGTTTAGGTTTTTTTTCTGGTTTTAATGGCGGTTTGGGGTTCTTGAGAAGGTTGTTAGCTTTTGGGAAGAAGAAGAAAACAAATGTAGCAGTTGAGAGAGAGAGAGAGAGAGAGAGAGAGAGAGAAATTGTTGTTTTTCAAAATTTTTTTTTTTTTTAATATTACTTCCCCCTTTTTTTCATTACAATTTTCATACTTTTAAATACATCAAAAAGGCAATAAATACAGAAGCATTAAAAGTAACCAACCAAGCCAAACTACCTCAACTAACTCTAATCAATGTGCTGGGCATACAAGAAACCTTCTTTAATGGGCAGTTCGGCTTGTCTAAGCCATTTGAATTTGAAAACTAGCTCCATTTGACTTGAAAATTGAAGGGAAGCCTTTTTGAATATTAAACTATGTTCTAGCCAAAAAATAGATAAAACAAAGTCCATTTTCCCATTCAAAAATAATCAAACCTGAGACAGTTTTGCCTAGATTTCTGGGCAACAAAACTGCACAAGGGTCAGATTGTTTAGGGCTTAACTCAGCCTTCCCAACTCCAAATTGGGCCATTCTTTTTATGCTGCTTCCTCTGTGTTTCTAGCTTATTATATCCAAAATTCAGATTCAAATCCCAAACCTTCTTCAAACGGCATCCAAGGAAGTGGACTTATGTTGCTGGAAATACAATTCCAGCAACTAGACAAAAAAGGCCCTAAGCTTTAGTTAATGAGCTTAGGGCATTACAAAAAGGATATTGTTCTTAAACATTACAAGATAAAATAAAATGCATAAACATAAATAATGTTTGGTCTTTGATGTTACAAAACAAAGAATGCAAGTGTAACCGAACTACCTTGCACATAGTGGCAAAATCACTACATTTCAACAATTACTTATGTGTGTAGTTATGGCCTGTGGTACTATAGGCCGGTTATGGACTTGTACTGTTGTGGATTTATTTCATATTTATATATTGAGGTATTATTGATATTCATATGTTCGGTTGGCCATGTCTTACAGTGGGGTTCCATTGGATATCATGTACGAATTGTCCAGTGGAACTTCACCAGGCGGGAGCACCCGGGAGATCTTGGGAGGGTTCCCGAGGCAGGTCTTGTCATACATAATGTCAGTAGAGCTCCCATTGTCTACTAAGATACAGTGAACCCTATGATTAGAAATTCTTATAGTGAGGACTAGTGCATCATTTTGAGGATGACGGATGCTCCGTGCCTCATCATTAGGAAAAGTGATCATGCATGGCTCCTTCCTTATCTCTTTTGTTGATCTATGAACTAAATAGATGAAATTATCTTCAGGGTCTTTGACATGTTGAGCATAGGCTTGTCGGGCTCTTTTTGAATCTCTACCAAAATATGGACCTTCCAAAATGGTATGAATTTTATTGGTAGGCTCACAATGTTCATCTCAATGATCTTGGTTATTAAATTGTCTATCACTTTGTTATTTCTCTAGTCATCATTATCTGCTACAAATTCTTTCAGATGTCTTTTTCAAATCATATCTTCGATCTCATCATTCAGGTTTGTGCAATCCTCTATGATGTGTCCATGATGGTTGTGGAAATGATATAACTTGCTTTTATTTCTCGTTTTTGAATTGGATATGAGCTTATTCGATCAATGTAGCAAACTTTGATCCTCGATTTGCATTAGTACTATTCATGTGAGGTGATTAAAGGTGTATACCCATGGAAGCAAGTCGCAGGTGGATGTGAAGGACGAGTCTGGCTTGATTCATATGTTTATCGACCTCCAATCTTCTCATGATTTGTATTTCTATCTTCTGATGGCTTTCCTTTGCTTTTCTCTTCGAACTTATTATTTTCTTTCTTTTTCATCCTTCTAGACTTAACAAACTCTTTGATATTAATGAATTTTTGTGCTTTATTTAGTAGATCGGAGTCATTTCTCCAGTGGCTTTTTTCCAATTTTCCATAAAAACTTTTATGTGGTAATGCCCCCCATAATAGCCATCAATGCTAGTTCATCATTGCAAATTCTACCCGCATAGCCTAAGAATTAATCTGACAATGTAGTTTTTAAGAGACTCACCTTCCTCTATTCAACCAAGAGAAGATGAGATGCAGGCTTCCTAACAACCCTGGCTCCTACGAACTAAGAAACAAAAATGTGTCCTAGTTAACTGAATAACTCAATAGATCTTGGTGCAAGCTTTAGGAACCATATCTTAGCCCACCTGTTAGTGTGATAGGAAATACTCAACACATAGCTAGATTATAAATTCATTAAATCTCCAACCAAATAATGTATGATTGTGAATGCTCAACTAAATTTCCCATTCCATTGCAAAGGTTAATCTATGCATACAAAACTAGGGTAGTATTGGTGCTTTTGAAATTTCCTCAAAAAATGGAGATTTTATCTCTTTTAAGAGGTCAATTGTCTTAGTTCCATAACTAATTTTGAGGTCATCTATTTGCTCCTTTTAATTGATTAATATGCTCTTCTAAACCTTGCTGTCTCTTTCTTTGAGGTGAGAAGTCACTAAACCTCTAGGTCAACCTCATTGCCATGGTTCAAGGTGATGACATAGATCAATCTTGTCTTGCCTTTCTTTGAGATGAGAAGTTGTTGAATTTTCAAGTTCACCTCAATGTTGTGCATCAAGATGATGACGTAAGCCAAGCTTGTTTAATGTCTTACGTTTGTTCTTAGGCTTATTAGTTTTTCGCCGTTTCGTCTGAGCATTGGTCTCTCCTTCACTGCTACTTGAATTCTTATGAAGCTTACTTTCTTCAAGACAAGGTTGCTGTGAGTTCATTTGAGTGATCATCTATTCCAAACGTTCAAAGTGACTTTTTATCTTGTTTTCCAAATTTATGTAGAGCGATGACACCTTTTCTTTTTTTGGATTTTCTTTGTTACTAATAAAGGACTAACAGTGATACGAACCTAGTGCCTAAACCCATATTATATTAGCCCAGATCTCAATTAAGGTCAAGTTCTTATGGAAAAATCTTAACTGTTAACCAACCTGTTATTAGAAACCTTGGTATAATGAAGATGCCACTAGGTTATGGTTGCCTTATTAATAAGTCAAAACTAAAACATACACTCTCTAATGGTGTTTTAGGTGTTCAAAGAGAACAAAGAAAATTCTATCTCACAAACTAAATTCTGAATATTATTAAAGGTGTGTTCTTCCTTAAAATCAAGCCCTTAAATAGGCTAGAGTCACAAAACAATAAACCCTAAAAATTTAGGTTAAAACTGGCCACCAAAAAGAAAAGGAAACATATTGACTGAAATTCACCTACTTTCCTAAACTAATTTGGATTAATTAATTCCTTCATTTTGAATTAGGAATTAATTAATTTACATTGAAAATAATAAAATCATAACTTTCCCAAGTTGATTTTTCCAGCAAATAAATAAATAGAAACCAAATAGAAGACTAATTTCCTAAAACAAAAAGTCAAAATCAAATTAGGAAATTAGTTGACTAGTTTGACTACTAAGGTATCTTTGACCAATTTTCAGCTTGTTTGAGCTCCAAATCAGCTTCCATATGCCATGTAGGATGCCAAATATGATTAATAATGATTCCCACACATTGCCCTTTGATTGGAATAAGTCAAACTAGCTTGAACAAGAAAAAAAGTCAAAGTCAGCGGCTAAACACCACATTTTCGGCCAAATTGAGATGTTATCCGTACAAGCTGGTTTTAGATGCTTTTGATTTTACCTTAATATGATTCCATGGCCTCTTGGTGATATCCATTGAATCCAAGAAGTGTTGGATCCATTCGTTGCTGCCCAGAGTCCATATTTGCACTAAAACAAGCTACCCGGGCCCGTAAGGGCCTCCACCACTTAAACGCTTAAAACAAAGTTTGTACCTTCGGGTATTGACAAGCTCTTTTGAGAATTAATTACCCCCTGTATAAAATTAGATAGGTTACCTTAAATCTCTTGGCTTGAGGTCTTTATCCGTATCGGGTCAGCACCCTAGCGGGTTGCCAGTTGTGCGAGTTCGAGCGGATTCTCATCAAACAGGGTCTTTGATATTCTTCAGCCCACCTCTACCTCTTAATTGAGTAAAATATAAAGATCCATAGTTAGAGTTCATATTAGAACAAATGCTGTTTTAGGAACTTTCTCGGATACTCAGTGCTACCATTGTTTTAGCTATATCAGAATGTTCGTACCTTTTTCTAGTGCCGGAATATTAATGCAGAGATCTAGTACAATCAAAACTACCACCTTCTTCATATCCAACGTGCAAACCATGTCAAAAAAACCTTAGGGTGCCAATATGCTACCAGCCCAAGGCCCTCCAACACTTAAGTCTGTGTCAGTATGTTTGAACAGAAGCAGAGAATTAGTCAAGGGATTTTGAAGTAGCGATACTGATGTAGCTTGCATTTATAGTGCCTTTAAGATACTTGATAAGCCTTGTAGATGAGACTTGATTATATCGTTTATCCTTTGAGATTTATTGATTAACTACTGATCAAGCCTTAAGATCATGCTATACTTGAAATTTACCTCATGATATGTCTATCTAGAGGTTACCTAAGATTACTCTCTCATGTTTAATTAGATATCAGAGATTATATCTCAAGATATGTCATTATTTATAGTAGCAAACCGTTTTAGATTTTATGTAAGATTGCAATACCAACTAAGATGACCACATAGGATGATAACGCCACATAAGCAAATATTGCCACCTAAGACTACCACGTAAGCAAAAGCTAAATTCACCCATAACAGAGTACAAGGCTTATAATGCAGAAGTTAAGGAGTCTCAAAATGTATCTTCTGCTACTCATACCCAATGGTTGCCTCCATTTTTGGGTCAATTTAAGGCGAGTGTAAATGATGCTTTATCTATTGACAATGGGGTTGTCAATGCTCGGGTGTTAATTTGAGATCATCAAGGTCAATTATAAGGTTCAATGTCCAAACCTTTCTTTCATTTATATCTTCCCTTAGCTACTAGTTTGTTGGCAATTCATGAGAGTATATAGCTATGTTATAATTCTTGTTATACTAGTGGGGATGTGGTGAGTGATTGCAAAGAAGCAAGTAGGCTTATTCAAGACCCAGGAATTTACTTAGGACCTAAATGTTTCTTGCTTGATGAAGTTAAATCTCTTTTAGTTATTCATAGTGATTGTAATTGTATTTATGCTTCACGTATCTCTAATAGAGCTACTCATGCTCTAGCTAGGTTTTCTCATTCTGTAGATTCTTATGTGATTTGGATGGAGGTTGGAACTGATCAGTTGAATCTCATTCTTTAAGATCATATTGATGGTTTAACTTAATAAAATTGAAGTTTATTTTTAAAAAAAAAATCAATAAAAAAAAGTTTATCTCAAATTTCAATCTATCTCAAAAACCTTTTTCTTAATCAATTTTTTTTTTTTTTTTTTGTGAACTTAGATAGTGTTAATTTACCCCATCTTTAAATTTTTTGTAAGATTTGATGATACCGACCAATCAATATCAAACTGTTTGCATACATAAATAAAATATGTCTAACTCAAAACCTTTTTCAGAGTAACATTTTTCTTTTGCCAAAATATACTTTAATACCTCTAGTTTCACATAATCACCCATAAGGGCTTAAAAAATGTTTTGACAAACGATACTCCATGCTTTCGAGAAGTGATAAATCCATCCAAATCTGTTAAAAAATAACAAATGTCGTCTATTAATGGTCATACGATACTCACGTGACTAAAAAAAAGGATTTTTTAATTCTTTTTTTACATTTTCTTTAATTATTTTGTGAGAGAAAATCAGAAAACTAATTATCAAATCCTAAAAATCAAAACATGCCATTTAACCCAAACGTCTCAGTTCTTTCACTCTGTACTGTAATTTTTCTGCAAAAAATTTTCACTCCAAAGACATATTGTTACTGCTCACACACATCAACAATCCTCAATATGAAAGGCCTATGATTTGAATGGCAACAACATGAAGCACAGCCTCTGTATCAAAGCTGGTATTGAAAAGTGATCCATTATCTTTGCACTTAGCTCTAAGGACTTGATAATTCACCAAATTCCTATGGTAGGCAAAACCCAAAGACCTAAACCTATAGCCTGCAACAAAGGGACGGATATTCTTGAGCATGGAGGACCCAACTATCGAGTACCAAACATGCCTAATAGTGGAATCGCCAAACAATTGATTAAGTTTGGAGTCTTTTAACATGTCGGAGACGAGCCCAATACTGGTCATCAATTAGAAGACGTTGTCATAAACAAGGACGATTCCGACTGCTTTTTAACTGCAATGTTGGAGCATGTGAAGAGTAAGATCATAGAGGCGAGAAGCTTCCCAGTTACCATATATTCTAACAAACTCACAGCCATGACATGGCTTATCATGATCATCATCCTCGACATCACCATAACCAACGAAAGCTCCATATGGGTATGATTGTTTCTCAAAGAAATGTCAAAAATAAGATTTTTGGCCAAAAAAGTAAAGGCAACAGGTTGAAACTTTGAAAGAAGGTTAAAGGGAGAAGGAGTAAACAGTTTGAGATGGGATTATAGGGAAAGGTGTGGATTGGAGAGAGGCAAGAGACTGTTCACCATGGGGGAGATTCGAAGCAAAAATGCTTTGTTTTCAAAAAAATAGAGGCAAACAATGAGAGAGAGAAAGAGAGAGAGAGAGAGAGAGAGACTTAACTTTTAGATAGAGCGAGGTGGAAATATCTTAGAGTCGCTGTAGAGAAAGAACATAAACAGATGCGGAGAGCTGTAGTAGAGAAACAAAGAGCGAGATGGAAGACAATGGGAGAGAGAAAATAATGCGTTTAGATTTTAAGTTTTATCATTTATTTTTATCTCAAATTTATTGCAAAAATTAAAAAAGAAAAAAGAAAAATCCGTTTTAGAGTTGGGTCATGTGAGTCGCATGTGACCCATTTTCATGAATTTGGTTAAAAATTAATAGAGACTTTGATTGAAATATAAATTCTAAAATATGAAAGGTATGACTGTCAAAAATTGTTACCTCTACGAGACTATGTGAAAATAGAGGATATCAATGTGTTTTGACCTTTATTTTGGACATCATTGTTAATGACCCAAAAAAAAAAAAAAAAGAGCTTTATATTTTTGGTATTATCTTACAATTTTTATCAAATTTCATTAAGAAAAATTTTGATTTAGACATATTAATTTTAATTATATAAACAATTAATTTGATATTAACCAACCATTATTTTCAAATTCTAACCAAAAACAAAAAATTACTAAAAGGCAAGGTAACATTATGCCGAAGTTTAAAGAGGAAATTGCTTCAAGAAAAAAAGTTTATGGAGCAAATTGAAGTTTGAGCCAAGGTACATGAGGGATATTTCGTAATTTTCCCTAAAAAAGAAAAATTATCCCAATTTTCTTTTCGTATTGGTTCAAATTTGCCTAAAAAAAATTCTCAATATTTATTTTTTTATTATTTTTAAAGAAATACTTGTGTGTAGATATGGTTTATTTTTGGTATTGGTTTTGTATCATTTTCTTTTTGATAAGAATATTTTTAAATGTAAATAATCTTTCTTTTTTTCTTTTCAATGAACAATATAAATAATCTTTTTTTCATAAAAAATGAACATCTTTAACGGTCTATAAGCTACTTGTGTCAGCATATCATTGTCAAACTTGCTCTATAACCTTATCAGGTCAAAGATGAGATGATATGAAGTCTTTGAAGTCCATTTTTCCATCAGCAGTTTAAGCCAAATAGAGTGTAACATCCCGTTCCGAAGTACGCCGAAAATTTCTCAAGTTGACCGAAGGTGATCGAGTTTGATCATCGTTGACCAAGAAGGGTCAAACTTTGACTTTTTGACTTTGCAAAAATTCTAGGTTGACCAAGGCACCTTTGCGAAGAACGCATCGATCCAAGTTCGTAGACTAGTAGCACGATGAAAACGGAGTTACAGTTTGAAAGTTATGAGCAAAACAAGTTGAGGTCCGAATTGTTCAAGGATGCCATAGTTGACTTTTTATTTTTGTGAAATTGAGCTTTAATTCATGCATAGTTGTGAAGTACTCGTCGATATAAGTTCATAGACTAGCGACACGCATAATTTAGACATTTCGTTGAAAAGTTATGGACCTGCAAAGTTTTCCGAATATCGTAATATTTTAATATTATTTTTGAATATGTGAATAGTATGTGCCACATGTCAAAATCTGGTCAACCTGTGAGTGCACAGTGACAACCAAGGGAGGCATTTTGATTAGGCAAATGGTTGTGTGGGGCATGTGAGCAGTGAGGTGGAGGAGAGAGAAAGAGATGAGAGAGAGTCACCACCGGCCACCACAGATCCATCCTTTTCCGGCCACCCCCAATCTACACGTGCCAGACAACCATGAAGCCAACCTAAAAAGCGAGATGATTTCTAACGGAGGCATCAAATCCTTCTCCGGTCGATTTCTCTCAAGCCAGACCTTCGTTTGCCTTATCGCCGGTCCTATTAAGTCACCTATCCCCCAATCTACTTTTCCTCCAAAATCACGGCCAATGGCCACCGGATGCGCCACCGGCGGTGATAGTTTCCGATGACCACAGTGGCTCATCGGAAAACTTGATTCCAGCAAGTTCCCGATAACACCGCCAAACTAATCCAAACCCCTTGAAAGCAAATTCGAGGTCAGTTTCCTCCAATTCGCGGTGGTTTGTGAGATCCGAGAACCTAAAGACCGAAACCTTCCAGGCGAAATTCCGACCACCTCGGGTTCGATCTCCAAAAGGTAAGGGTCAATCCTTAATCCTCGTGTTGTAAGTTTAGTTTCGATATATTATTTGTGAACTTTGGTTAACGTTAGTGTTAAATCCTCCCGGTAACCGTGTATAATTTATCCGAGTAAAATATTAATTTAATCGGTTTGTGTATTGTCAATGTTCTAAGAACACATGTGAATTGTAGAATTGATCCTATAGAGGATCTTGGCTGAATTGTTTGCTCAAGGTGAGTGACTCACCTTCAAATTTATTTTGGGTTGATAAATTGTATATATATTTGGTTATTTGTGCATTAAGAAATATTTTAATTTCAAAAATTTTATGGATATGGGATTTTGTTAATAATTGTTAAATTTTATTGTTGGAATATTGTCTAATTAGAAATGTTTTCATATGAATTTTAATATATGTTTAATATTTGAAGGAATTTCCATTTAATTTTATAATGCCAATTTATGATGGTTTTAATATATGTGTTGTTGCCAAAAAAATATATATTTTGGATTTTAAAGGAATTATGGTTTAAGGTTTTTTAATAAATTATTGTTGAGTTTGATGTTGATTTTATAATGCATAATAAATGCGTTTATATGATTTTAAGGATATATGAATTTCATGTGGTTTTAATATTATTTTTGACATAGTGGTTTTAATGATTTCAAGAAAAATATTTGTTCAAGTTGGTGCTTCCAAAATATATATATATATATATATATATATATATATTTATGTGCTTAAATTATTAATTGATTGATTTTATAGTATTTGGAAAATTGTATAATTATATCGATGGATTTCTGATGAAGATTTAAGAAAATGTGGGTTTGAAAAATGGTATAATTTCCACAGTAAATTTTGGAAAAGCTTGGTATTTTAATAATAAATTTAGTAATTGATTTTAGACGCACTCATACAGTGCTGGTGTTCTATACTGTATATGTGGATAAGCGCATAGGTTGTAATGTCTCCTTTGAGTTGCCATCGGACCGAGGGTAGGCAAGTTTGATATTAGCCATATTCATCCCCCTCCATGGCCGAGATGATGATTATAAGCAGCAACGCTGTCGGGATGCCGAAGCGACCGTATGCAAGTTTCTCTCTTTAACCTCCCGCCAAATGGTCTCAAGACGTTGGGTATCGTAGGACATCACTGATATATAGTGTGGTACATCAAGTTATTTTCTCGATAAGAATTTCAAACCAAAATGCTTTAAAATCGTATTTAAAATTAAACGTATTTAATTTTGTTTTATTGTTTACTTCAAACTAATATTTTCTAAAATGTATTTATTCATGTTTTTATCAATTATTTTAAATTGGTGTTTTAGAATTTTATTTTACCATGTTGATATTATTTATTTAAATTTTGAGATTTTAACATGAATTTTATTGTATTCTTATATCTATTTTAAATTGAAGTTTAAATATATTAAAATGTTTCTTTGATTATTTCATTTATTTAAATAATAAAGTTTACAATTTATATATTGAGTTTATTTTTGTTTTATGCCAAATTTCTTTAATACAAGTTTATTTATGATTTTATTATTTTATCTAATGATATCTTATTCTAAATTTAATAATTGGATTTTTTTTTGAAATGTTTTCAATGTATATATATACTGAGTTCCAAATTAATATTTGTATTTTATGTGCAGTCTAAATTATTGCATTCCACTTAATTTAATATTTTCTTAATTATTTTTAATGTAAATTTATTATGATTTTACTTATTTTATTTATGACATTTTGTATACAATTTAATAATTGTTATTAAAATTATTTTTGTTTTTTATTATACATTCTAGATCTTTTATTTGATGTATTTTATTTATAATTTATTTAATTAATTATTCTTTGATTTTTGGGGTACAATTATTTGGTTTTGTGAAAATGTTTTAAAAATGGAAACTTTTCCAACTATATAAACTGTGAGGGTTTTGAGTGAAAACAATATTTCAACTACTTATTATTTATTTGATTATTTATTATTAATTAATAAAGTTCTTCTTATCATTATATTATTATTATTATTATTATAATTGTGTCGTAGTTAGGGTCACTCACTGAGATGATTGGCATCTCATGTTTTTAAATTTCGTACCCCTAGATCCAGGTTAGTAGACATTGATCGTCCGGAGGCGAGTTCGATGTCTTGTTCGTTGCTGAAAGTTCAAGGAGCCTTACTTTTCTTCACTACCTTGTATTGTTTCTTTTATCCTTTGTTGTATTAAATTTCATATTTAATTGTATCTTGATAAAGCTCTATATATTGTTTCGGACATTTATATATTTAATTATGTACTAATTCCTTATTATTCATTTGAAGTGCTACAAATTTGTAAAATTAAATTATAGTAAGGTGGGAGGAATAAGATAGTATATATAGAAGTGTGTTTTCAGTGCAGAGAATTTGTGGTAAGTCCAATCCTTAGGGGAGATTCTGTCGAATTTTTCATTGGAGGGTCTAGTAGGATTTTCCTGGGATCAGGGCTTATCTAGGGTTCTGGTGAGGGATTTTGGACGGGTCCTGACATAGAGTACACCACAAGACACAAATAGGACTTACCAGAAATCAATCCCATAAAATGCAATATTCATAAATTGGACAATATAGATTCGTTTGGCACATATATATCAGAGTGCATATCTTTCTCTAGCTCATAAAATCTAAGCTTATATTTTCATTTGTCATTAAAGACATGGTATACATAACATGGATGATATTGGTCCATTCGATATATGTACATCAGAGTGCACATATTATTTCGAATTATATAAATTGGTTTATGTTTTCATTTGTTATTAAAAATACAATATATATAAACTAGACCATATTGATCCATTTGATATATATAAACTGGACAATATTTGATTAAGTGCCAATATTTATAACCTTTTATCAACAGATATTTTTCAAATATAAAAAAAATTAAAAATATGGTATTGAGCAAATTTTGTAGTGTAAATACAAGTGCTGATAATTTTTTAGCACTAGAGCAGTTGCCCCCTTATACTATATGTTCCGCTTTGGTCGCCAACACCCATACATGCATGCACGTGCAATTGAAATTTGGGTCTTGAGAAGGATTTTTTATGATAGACCAAGTTTTAAAGGCTTAATGATGAAAAATAAGATATAAAAAAATAAAAATAAAAGTGAAGTGGAAAACCTTCTGAGCGTGCATGAAGCCCAAGCCGGTTAAGCTGAATATACTCCAAAATGATTTTTTTTTTTTTTTTCTTTCTCAGTTTTGTCATTCAACTTGATGAATCTATCTATATTTTTTTCTTCCTTGCTTCCGTTCTTACTTTCACTTTTCTCTTTTTGAATCATTAAAATCCACTAGCTATTGGTATAATGTTGCGAATGATGGTTTTACAGCAATCTCCGAGCATGCATACAGAATGGATCATCATGTAATATTATTAACTGCCAATTAGCGGAACAATGGCCAATAATGATCAGCCTGGATATAAAGGAGCTTCAAAATTTTTTTTAATTAGGTATGTGTAAGTGATTAATGTATATGATTATTTGAATATTATTTTGACATTGTTTCGAACATGGTTGTCAATTTATGGTGGACATCTATTAATATTGTCCAATTTGATTTTTAATTTTAAATCATTAATTGAACTAATATTTTTAAAATTTAATATGTTGCATTTCTCTTTTTTTTTTTTCTTTTTTTTTTTTTTTTTTTGGTGCAAAACACACTTCTGCCTTATATTGAAAATATAATTCTAATATAATGCAATTTATATAATAACGACCTTATAGTAAGAATAACTTATATCCAAACCACAACATTTAAATATGCCACATTATTTAAATATGTTTTGATTTATATATATATATATAATTTAAAAGGGGATTTGCAAAAGGTTAATTGAATTTTTTTTTTTTTAAAAAAAATGATTGATAATTTAATTTTTCATTGTGAAAATCAATATGAATGATATGGCTTGACACATAAAATATCTTTACTATAAGGTTTTCAAAACGTTCTTACCTAATCCATTATATATATATATATATATATAATATTTTTCCATATCAGGCATAGCTGTCACAATTTAGGCCCCAAGTTCCAAGTTTTGCCTTCACAAAAAAAATAAATAAATAAAAAATAAGGTTCCAAGTTTTGCAATGACCGAGGGGTTTGACTTTTAGAATTCATCTAATAGCTTTGATGAAGCAGTTTGAAATACTTTACCATTCATTTTCAATACTCAGAATGTATATCCTACCATATGGTAAGCTTTTGGGTTAAGGTGATGATATTAAAGGAGTATGTCTATTGCCAATTTTGGGCCGGGCTTTGATTTGATGAACCTTCCTTTTCCTTTTTAAATTATAACAATCCCACTAGCTATTGTTCTAATGTTGTAAATGATGGATTTACAGCATTCTCTTAGCATGCATATAAAATGGATCATCATTTAGTGGTATTATTAATTACCAATTGCCATGGCTAACAATGATCAAGGCTTTAAAACTTTTTAATTAATGTATATCTGATTCAATTAACCATAATTTTTGGGATATTCTGATCTACATTATATACCATATTAGAATTCTATATTAATTGTTAATAAATTCATAATGAGATTCCGAAGCCAAGTGAGATCTAATGTAAATTAATAAAATAATGTTATATTCCCAATTTTGTTGCATACTTTTATTATTACTATTTCTTGGTGTATAATATTAGTATATCCCGCATAAACATGACTATTCATTACCAAATTTTCTTTAGAGCTTCATAATATTTTTGGTGGCAAAAGTCATTTTGGCTTTTCACTCATAAACTTGATAAGTCACTTTGCTTAGACCTTTTACTGGAAATTTGAAACTCTTCTTAAAATAATAGTTTCCAAGTGGAAAATGTGAGCCACCAAAGGAGTTTCTCAAAATTTTAAAAAATTAAAAGGAAAGTTGTTCTCTAAAAATCGGTATCATTCTCAAATTCCTTAAAAATTAGTTTAAGATATTTTTTTAATAACGGTCTTTCCCTTAACAGGCATAAATTATTAATTACATTTAAATCATGTGTATTCCCGTCACTAACCAAAATTTTATTTTAGAAAAAAAAAAAGAAATAAAAAAAGAACGATTGTCTTGAAACTAATTCCCAACAAATAGTTTTGCTCATTTCTATGAACGAACGGAATCTAAGTTCCATTAAATTTTTTTTAAAAAAAATTTAAAAAAAAAAATCACCTTATTAGCTATTATTAACAACAGTCCTTCAAAAAAAAAAAAAAACTATTATTAACAACAGAGAATTAAACTAATACCAAGCCAAGTTTAGCTCTAGGCTTTTTTTTTATTTTTTTATTTTATATTTTTGGTAATTAAGAACCATTATTAACAACAGAGATTCAAGCTAATACCAAGCCACGTTTAGCTTAAGGCTTTTTTTTTTTTTTATCTTTTTTATTTTTGGTAATGAAGTATAGCTAAAGCTTTGGTTAGAAATAGGTAAAAGAAACTGATTTATTTAGCAAAAGGGCAAAAGCGAGTACATATATATTATGGTTGCTACTTGTGGGACCTCAAATACACTCAACTTTGTTTGTTATGATAGTCACTTGATCTATTTGATCAAATCAAGAAATGACTTTTTATTTGTGTCAAATCATGGGCCATACAATTTTTCCCTTCCCTTGAAATCATGGGCCTGCCCTTAAATGGTGCAATGAATTATATCCATCAAATAGACCTAATCCCCTACACAGTGGATTGAGACATTACATCATCCACTAAAGTTCTTGAAATTGATGAAACTCGTTTTTTCAACATTAGATTAAAAATCAAAAAATGGTTCATCATTATTTTCCATCTTCTTTAAACGACAAATGTGGTAAAAGCAAAGCGTCTTAGGTTTGGAAAGATAATGATTAGAAAGATTTCTAAAACTAATTAATTTCATGGACTATTCTTATCTCATAATAAAATTGTTGAATTGTCTGGCCCCCCCCATTCCAGAGAAGAGTTCATCATTGCATCCCAAAGCTTTTAAACTCATTTTGGGAAAGTTTTTTAGAAGGAAAAATAAAAAAAGGAAAAGTAAAACTTTTTGGGAACTTCTTAATTAATTTAAATATATCTTTTTTCCATGAAACAGGGAACAAAAACATGTACTGTTCTATTTCCTGGTCAAAGGTTCAAAAAGAGGGGGGGGAAAAAAAAAAAAAACCAAGAACATTTCGGCAAAACGGTCCCTCTAAAATTTTAAACTAATTGATTTTTTCCTTTTAAAAAATAAGCATCACTTGTGCTCAAAGTGTAAATATTGACTTTGAAATATCTTTGAAATGGAAGCAAAAATATTTTTAAATTTTAATATCCTAACTCTTCTTTAATTATTCTTATGTTTGGATTCTAAAATCATCAAAGGAAAAAACAATTGAAAAAAAAAAAAAAACTGAGAGAGAGAGAGAGAGAGAGAGATTGAAATCATTACTTGTATTTTTATTTAAAAAAATTATAGAACATGGACCTTTTTTTTTAATTGAAGATCATGGAATTAAGATGATCATATATAGATTTGAGAGCTAGCCATCATATGTATATGTTGGAGTTGCAAATCCGATTACAAAGTCCAATTGCTCGTAATTACCCAAAAAAAAATAAATAAATAAACAAATAAAAGTCCAATTGCTTGAAAATTGGCTATATTGGTGAAACTAGTGCAATTGTTCGAACTCATATTTATATTATATATATTAAAATAGACAAAAGGTCGTAAGATATTTCTTGTGCACGGTTTCCCATGATTGCTGTGAGGGTTTTTGTATGTTAGCATACTGTGGAACCTGCTCGATGTTAAAGAATTGGTAAATTTTTGGCCACCTGCACACTCAATTGTTATTCTTCCCATGACCCACACACAAACGAAGAGCTCTAAATTCATGCCATTGAATTTAAAATGCTGGAAGATTCTTGGTCTATCTGAAATTTGACTAAACCACTAAATTTTCAATCTCCCTCTAACATAGCCATGTGCCTCTTCTTCTTCTTCTTTTTTTTTTTTTCCTCTCTTTTTTCCTTTTTTTTCAACCAAAAATAAAAATTGTGTCCATTTTTTGGGTGGAGGTGGGGCTTGAGGAACAAACAGGGCCTCTAAACTTTGAAAAAAAAGTAAATTGCAAATTGGGGCTCACGCAAGGTCATGCAAGCTGTAATTCCTGTTCCTTTTGTGTCAATATTGCATAAGAATAATATTGAAGATAATAATTTTATTTTCCAAATAATATGATAAATAATGTAATATAATGTCATTGATTTTCATTAAATTTCATTTACCTATTTATTTTTAGTTGACAAATTAATGGTTTTCACAAAGAAAGCCTACCCAAAACGTCTGCTGAACCACGCACAATCACCAAGCAATAGCATCCAATGATCTATGGGAATTATAGCTTTTCAAGAATAATCAAGAACAAAAAATATTAATTTACCAAACAAAAAAGAATAAAACTAATATTCCTAATGCGTGAATACAAGCATCAAGCAAATAAATTTACTTATTATTTCAAAATAATAATAATAATAAGTGTGCTTATATTGCAGGAATATATATTAAATAGATAAAAACGAGGCAAGCAAGTTGACAGAGAACAAATAATAATCATTGTGGAGAAAAGAAAACTAACAATTTTTTTTTTACCTTATTTCTTTGTTGGTTTCGGGCGCGAGCCAAAAAACACAAAGAGCCTTGGTCGAATGAAAGATATTGATAGAGTATTGATGGTTAACTTGTTTATGAACTAGCCTCACCATTTGTTCTTTTGATCTTAGCATTTTAGAGAAAGTTCTTAATTAGAATTGTCCACTTCTTATCTTTAATGTTAGCTAGGTCTATCCTTCAAAGTCCCTGAACTGGCAAATGCTTGGTGAAATTTCATAATTTTTTTAAAGCTCAAATTAAGCTTATATTTACACAAATCATAAAATTACCAATTTAAATTCAACAATATTAAAGATATTAAATTGTTTATCAAATTCATTTATTGAATCATAATTTGATAATATTTAATTAGTTTTTAAAGGGTTTCACTTATTCATATTTAATCTATACGAATTTTTCAATCATTCTTAGATGAATTTTATTATTTATTACCCGTAGTTATAATTATTAATAGGATCCATTGTTATTGTGACACTTATTAACTGGTAGCATTTAATTTTATTTTTTATTTTTAATCTTAAAATTTAATGTAGGAAAGTGAACTCTAAATTAAATGGCAACAATGCAAATTGCATGTAGCCTGTAGGTTTATCGTAAATGGTGAAGTTTCCAACATTATTGATTGATTAAATTGCATTCACTTACACTTACAGATAATACGATAAAATAACTGACATTTTTGGACATGCCATCTCAGTTTTAATATGAGGCTATTATATATAACTATAACTTGGCAGTATCATGTTAATTAACATCTTTTTTTTTTTTTTTCTAACCTAGGATGGAGATGCAAAAATTAGAACTTAAAGTCATTATCAAAGAAATGTGATAGTTTGGATTTAAATACGATCGTTCAAATCAGTTTGTGAGTAAGCTGTGAGATAACTAAGTGCTCCATATATACAAGGTAAATTAACTAAATGCATAACTAAATAAGTTCAAACTTATCTAGTTTTGTACTTTAAGTTTTTTTTATTTTTTTCATGAACTTAAGTTTTTTTGGAAAAAAAAAAAACTAAATTTAAATTTATTAAAAAAAGAAACTTTTAGTACTTCATGACCCAAAGGTTTCTAGATCATCTTTTGTGCATATTACATGTCCAAATTAGATCAATCGAGCTATCACACATATTATTGGCATGTAATAGTATTTTGCCATTATTTTTCTTTTTATTATAATATTTTTTATATGAGCCAAATCATCACTTTAATTATAATTAACTTTTACTTCACTATAAGACTAAAATTTTAAATTAACGAAATACCAAAAATGTCATTTAAATAAGTTTGGTCATCAAGATAGTTTATAAATGTAGTTTATTAAAGCAAGAGAGTTATATGGGGAAAAGGTCATAATATAATTAAATTGTCACAATACTATCACACTCAAAATGGGTTCATTCTAGTTCATTTAAAATTATCATTTTCTTCAAATAATTAATCGAGCATGAGACAAACAAATACAATAAAATAAGTATTATTTAATTATTTTCGGTTACCTCATCATGCAACTAACCCCTTGGTTTGTTTCATTTGTCAAATAAATTAGGAAAACACTGCGATCTATAGCTATTGTTCCTTCATGATTGCATATCCCCAATAGTGTGATATTAATTGTCACTTCAGAAAGCAATGAGACATGCATCAATTGCAATTCCATATTGAAAAAGAAAAGTTAAAGTCTCAGAAATATATAGTTATATATATATATATATATATATATAATGAGTACAATAATTATGAACATATAACTAAATGTAATACGTAGATATCAAAAATCGTATATATATATATATATTATATGTATCATGCCCCATTTATATAAGCACCAATCCTTTCAAATAAATTGTCAACCAAAAAAAAATCCTTCCAAATAATTTAAGAGGTTTAATAATTTTCGAGTAGAATCCAATGGAGCCTCAAATTATAACGAGCCTTAGGACCCATCAATATTACACCCCTTGGTGATCATATGTAGGAGAGGCTACTTTGAATTGGAGCTTTTTAGTTTCTTTTGCAGTACTTGATATAATAGCATATGATGTGACAATAAAAATAAAATAATAATAATGATAATGATAACAATGAAAGAATTGTGTTATAATTGGGAAAATTTCATATTCCTTATCCTTTACTATTGGGTTAATATGTATATATATACACACCTTTAATAAGATAATCCACTAATTTCATCATTATACGGAATGTCATTGCTTATGATTTGAATTGTTTGTCAATACATATTCTTTCAAAAGTATACTTTAATTATATTGCAATGTGCTCAAGGATATATGTACAGTATACAATATTATAATTAGGAAATTTTTTTCCGATGATTATTGGGAAATTTGACAATGAGCAAACATATTATTACTATAATAAAGGTCTCGTGTAGATTGAAAATAAGATAATTAATTAAATATCATTGCTAAATATTAAAATGATTTACATATATATACATACCACTCATATTAAATTATAATCTTTTTTATCAACTATTAAATCGTTTTAAAAATTAAAATTTTAAAATACGATGATTATTTATCAAATATTAAATTTATTTTTTCTAAATAAAATTTTAATATATATATATATATAATTAAATTCATATTATATCATTAATAAACTTTTAAAACTTAACTTTGAAATAATACAAAAACTAATAAAAAAATATAATATTAAAAATATCAAATCAATATAATATAAGCTTGACTTTTTTTTATATTTATATATATTTATATGTATATGTAGTATATAATGTGAGCTTGACTCTCTTTTTATATGGATATCAACTTTATTCTCTTTATTATTTTCTTTTGGTAAATTTTTATACCAAAGGAGACAAAAAGTGCATGAAATTGGAAACACTCAATCAGTGGTAAGTGGGTAAAGTTAGATTTAATTAATTAATTACCTCACGCTGATTAATTATATATCATTGCTAAATATCAAGACGATATATGTGGGTTTTGAGTACACAATAGTAACACAGATAATGGCGTTCTATACCAGCTTTATTATTTTTCTTTTTTAATAAATACCATCTTTATTATTATTATTTTGGTATTTTTTTTTATACAAAAAGTGCATGAAATTGCAAAACCTCAGTCAGTGTAAGGGAATGGGTAATATTAGATTTAACTTTATTAATTACCTCGAGCTGATTAACTGTCAATGTGCAGATTATCATAACAAATTAAAGAATTGTCAACTTTAATTTTATAGCCTCTATATATATACATGCCTAACTTTTTTCTATACCCACTCGTCCATTTGGATATATTTGAGTCCTTTTTTGTTGCTTTCATTATTGTCAAAATCTCATTACATGATATTGTTGGACAACACAATTATAATACTTGATTATCATTCCACCTTAGAAATCAATAATTATGGTACACAGTAGTTCTTTTTTTTCTTTTTTTTCTTTTTTATGGGGACACTTAGTAGTTATTCAGGAAAAGGGCTTTTTGTGAGCAAGGGAAAAAATATATATGTTAAAGGTCTGAAAAAAAATAAAAATTTGAGCTTCGTGGCCACATTGAAAGATAAAAAAGGAAAAACAAATTAAATTGAGGAAAATAGACAAATGATTTAATTGTGTAGTATAGCTGAATTATGCATGAAATTAATTTTGCAAATATATTATACAAAATATCTAGTCCTACAAGTAGAGAAAGAGATTTATAAAAAAAATAAAATAAAGGGATAAAAATCAGTGACTAGAACTTTGATGAAGCTGTTGATTTTGTCTAAAATTAATGCAAGCCCCAAAAAAAAAAACAAAAAATAAAATAAAATTAATCCAATTAACCAGCTCTCCTTGAGTTAAAAGGAGAGACCAATACATGAACATTAATACACCTCCTGAAACTAAAAACATAGTCACCAAACACTCATAAAAAGAATTACCCTTTAACAACCCCATGTACATTGACCACCAAATCTTCCTTTTTTTTCCTTTTCTTCTTTTTTTTTTCCTCAAGAAAATTTGAAACTAAAAAAGAAAATATATATATATATAAGTAAAAAAAAAAAAAAAAAAAAAAAGAACAGGTCACCTTTTGTCCAAAACTTGTTTATGTATGATCATATTTTCTTCATGGTGATCTCCAACTTTGTAAACCAATGTCATTATGCTTTCTCGAAGGACCAGACGCCGGTATCGGTGTCCTTCTCGGTAAGAACCCTAAGAAATGACCTGAAAACTGAGACTTGGGCTTGATTTTGAAGACCTGGGTTGTTCTTGAACCTTCACAGTTACGAAATATGAAGACAAACAATATTACAAAAAGCCAAACAAGCAGAATTGAAGGTCTTCTACATTGACCCATTTTTTGTCAAGAACTAGAAGAGAAACAAAGAATGGATTTGGAGAAGATTGGGTTGGCTTGGTTTTGAAGGTATTGATGTAGAAAAGTTGGTGAAAGCAGGAAGCATATGGCCTGGCAAATTGAATGCTCAATATTTTACTTAGCGTATTAGATCGAGCCGTTGGGTTGTTTCTGTGCTTGTGTTTTTGTTTTGAGAAATGTGGTGCAGAGAGAAAAAAGAGCAAGACAGAAAGAGAGAGAGGTGACTTGAAAGATAACAGATGCTTCTACAAGTAGAAGTGATATTGAAAGCAGAAAGTTGAAAAGTTTTTGAGAAAAAAAAGAGCAAAAAATAAAAAATAAAAAAGCTTTTTTGAATTGGTCTTATGGTTGGGTTGGAGTGAATATTAAAAGAAAAAAAAAAAAAAAAAGCAAAACCTTAGGAAAAAAGAATGACAGAAGAAAAACAAAAAAGTAGATAGGAAAAATTATATTATTTGTCTCCCATAAAATTAGGTTTAAGTACCAATTTGATCCCATTTAAAATATATCAATCTTTTTATAGATTTTTAAAAGCTATCGTATTTCTCTTCTATTATTTCATTTATATCAATTGGATTAATATACATCAATTATTATAAATATAGAAGTATTAGTTACAATTTTTGACATCTAAGTACTTAAATTATAATTATAACAAATTCTGAACGGTCCAAATAAAATATACAAAAAAGAAAAAAAAAAAAAATATATATATATATATATATATGTTGTTTCTTCGTTAAATTCTAAAGAAAAAAAATTAAAAGGGAAAAGTTGGGTAATGTAGATTCGCAAATTTAAGGGGTGAAAAAGGAACAAAGAAAAGAAGGAGAGAAAGAAAGTAAGAAGGAAGGAGAGAAATGTAATGTCATACTTTTTGTTGTTAGGTGAGTGGTTGGTCCCACCAAACATTAATGGCCGACTAAGAAACTAAGAAACTGTTGTATGAGACCCCCCCATAACAGGAAATCTTGTTCCCCCTGCCACACCACCTTTTGTTGGGTACTTTGATTTGATGCTCTCTCTCTCTCTCTCTTCATCTCCGTCTCTAGATATGTGTGTTTTTCTTTTTCTAAGCTATACAATATGACCCATTCCCCTAATTCTTACCCACACTCCAAATATTTTATTGTTTTTACTTGTACACAAAACAGTAAATAAACAAATCCCAGTACGTATTACTGACCTCATTTCACCACCCTCTCCATCCCTCATACTATTTCAACTTTAGAGAGAGAAATGAAAAAATTTAGAGGGAGAGAAAGTGTATGTTTATAGGAGTGTTTGAGGGGCATGGGAATTGGAAGCTATAAATCTGAAAAATCTGCATGGTCATGTCGATTTGTCCAATGTCCAAAAGAATACCATATTGACGAGAGACACGTCCTTTTGTTTGTATGCATAAAATCATACTCATTTCCTTTATGCAATGACCCTTCAAGTTTTTGTACAGCAAAAAAAAAAAAAAAAAAATGTACAATTTTTTTTACACTCATTTTTCCAATTCAAAAACGCATTTATACCTTATGTTTAATGTAAACGTACGCAATAAAGAAAAAAGTGAAAAACTCAGGAAAGAAAGAGACACATAATGCCAAGCGATGAACCAGATTATGCAGAAAAATAAAGAGGGACAAAAGTCGTGACCATAATACAAGACGAATTATCAGAGAAAAGTAAATTAATCCATGTACGAGTTTACTACGTTTTGATATTTAGATATTTTTATAATCAATTTCCAAGATTAAAAATAATTATTTATGTATTTATTTATTTGAGAATTTTAAGGAGGTTTTTGAATAAGAGATTGAAGAATTTGAGGTGGGTTTAATTAATTAGCAAAGTGTGACATGCCAACTTGTTGAGATCTTCCAATCAGGAGAAGCAAATGCAGTGTCAGAGAGAGTTTCATGCTATCTCTGTATCCAAGCTCTGAGCTTCATAATGAGCTAGGGGTCCCCCTGGACCCTCCCCTAGTATAGTTGTTGAATTTAATTCAGCTACTAAGCTTGGCTATTACCAATATATATATATATATATATATATATATATATATAATTTTAACATTATAGAAGACGTTACCCATATGAATAACCATGCCATCGAACCCAATTATATCTAATTACAATATGCTTATATATAACCGTATAAATTGAATGGTGATAAATATTTATTGTGCATATTTTGATGAAGATATTGTTTGCAATAACATTTTTAAATGTATATATATATAAACATATAAATTTTTGACAGTGGATGTGAATACTTTTTTAATAATGAATATTTTTTTCACATGAATTATATGGAATTATATGTAATCGGCAATTTTTAGCATGGAAAGATCGTCCATGTCACTTTAGCAGTATTGTATATATAAACGCTTTTTCTTTTATCTCATATTTTTAATATTTATGGAAATGTAATATTTTTCTTTTAATTCGCTATCTCCGATATATATGGTCACCTCATTTAACCCCAACGAAAAAAATAAATGTGGTAAAGAAAAAAACAAACCAAAAAAAGTAAGGAATATAACTATTTTTAAATGATGTACGGTTATATTACTAGTGGAACATGAATGGGGATAAAAAAAAAAGGAAGAGGAAATATAATAAATAAAGAATTCTACATTTGATCCTTGTATTTAAAATTCAATACAAGTGTTTTTTTTTTTTTTTTTTTTTGGGTTATTTTCTTCTTCTTCTTCTTTTACCTATAAATACAAAAACTCATTTTCAAAATCAAGCAAAAGAATGGAAGATTTGGTGAAACCAACCTTGGATTCATTTATGGCTCCAAACCATTGAATTTGAGGGTCCCTACTTTGAAGATATGCTGGGCTCTATTAAGCTTTCCCAACTGGTGAGAGATGAGCGTACATGATAATGCAAACTAATATTGCATGAGAGAGAGAGAGAGAGAGGGAGAGAGATGGCTAACAATTTCTTTGACTGAGAAAAGATTGAAATACGTTTTTGATTTGTCAGCAAAGTCATCCAAAACTAGTCCCGTTGATTTGATGGTAAGCTTAGATTAGATCCCCATGTGTAGCGTCTGGCAAAGTCAATAACTTTGGACCTTTTCTCTTCTGTTCTCTCACATGTTTTTTATTTTTATTTTTTTATTTTTTTAATTCTCTATAATCTCTGTAAATGCTATATTTCTTCAAAGGAAATAAAAAAGCAAAAAACTATCAGGGCCCATATAGTAGTCATACATATTCTTTCACTTTTTTACTCTGTTTTAGAGTAGGCTTTTTCATCTTGTCAAACAATTGGGGATTTGGTGAAAGCTGTGAGCCGTCCATCACACATCACATTGCCAAAGATAAAATAAATCAATAAAAAATTTGAAAGACAAGTAGGACCTGTCATCCATAAGATGCAAAATATTTTATACAAAATGCATTAAATAATATAAATAAATAAATGTTCTTGCAAGCGGCTCGATCTATGACTGAAAATTAATTAATTTTTGAAAAGATGATGAAAAAGAGAGGAGAACCCTCCCAAAAAGTGTTAATCTTTTTGACTGTGCAATTCAATGTACTAGAACATTGTACGTAAATTAATTATGTGATTCTGGTCACCCTGCCCGTGATCCTAGAGTTGCCTCTCGTACATTCTCTCTCACCCCACTCCATGCCAACTGTTCTGCTACGGTAAACACTGTTGCCAACAACTAAGTGCCATTAAAAAATAAAAATATGTTTAATTACATGATTTTGTTTATTTAAACTCCATGCACTTTTCCCAACAATCCAGACTTAGTAATCCAGATTTTAAGTTCGATCTGAAACTAAAGCGAAATTTCTTTCCCCTATGCTTTATTTGACATATTCTACGTTCGATCAGTCTGAAACTAAAACAAAAAAAAAAAAAAAAAAAAAAAAAAAATCCATGCCTCCATGCCCTTTTATATTTTATTAGACAATCTAGATAACAATTATCTTTAATGATTATATACAATATAAAATTCCAAATTCGATCAGGTCTGAAATTACAAAATTTTAAAAAAAAAAATTTGAATGCCCTCCTTTGCTTTTATTAGGCCATGGGAATTTATGAGCATGGAAATAAGGGACAACCATTTGTTTAAGGGTTTTTCTACTTCATTGTCACTCAACTTGTAAAGGGAATTTATATAATCTGTAATTAAGGAAAGAGTTTGAAAGAGAGAGTGGACTTTTGTGCATAACTATTATGTGAAAAATAGTTTATGAGTTTGTTGTGGATAACGATAGAATTGAGAATCATATATCTGATGAAGATCGTTTGGCGTATGGTGTCCTTCACGAATAGCTTCAATAGGTAGCCTGATGGCAATGCCAATATTCTCTATATGTTAAAAGTCCTGATATTGAATCTTTTTACCCCCCAAAATTAAAAATAATAATTTGATTGTATATGGTGAATCACAGTGTACGCAATCCAAGTTGGATAGTTCAATTATTATACCAAATGTGGACAATAGGAGGTATATGTTCAATTAAGTGACATTTTAAGTTTTTTGCAGGTTAGGGTTCATTGAGTATGGAATTCAATAATGGCTAAGGATAATGTTATAGATATCTACTGGCTTTTAGTAATTGATATGACAAATAATTTAGAAATATACAGAAAATATAATATTTGCTTACATGAACAACACATAAGTTTCTTCATGTAAAAGATAGAGTTTAATATATATATATATATATATATATATATATATGTATATATTGAGGACGGGATCAAATATAGGACCTTTGCCTAGAAGAAATAAGGGTCGCATAACCACTTTGGGATTTCTTAGGGGATAAAAAAAAAATATTATACCTTGAGTACTGTGTGGATATAGTCTTTTTTTTTTTTTTTTTTTTTTTTTTTTGGTTGGTCATAAATTTGAGTATGTTGATGTCACACCCTCATTAATCTTAAAGATTAAAATTTGAGCTGGCTATATGAAATTTCAATCTTAAAGCAACACTTTATATTGTATTTAGATAAGAATTTTCAAATAGATTAAGAAGTAGTACAAATTAATTAAAACTATAACTTGTAATCCAAATAAACGTGGGGTAATTGCTCTTTGTTATCCTCTAATTTGAGGAAATTATATTTTTGATCCTTAATTAAATTTAAAATATTTCAATTTAAGTTCTTAAGCTTCAATTTATTGCATTTTTGTCAAATTAAATTCTTGACTAGTGATAGTTAACAATTTAAGGGTATTAAAATGTGTTTTTTTTTTATTTTAAAAAAAGACTATCTGAATAGCCCCAAAAAAACAATTGAAATAAAAAAACTTAAATTATAACAAATTATATTTTAATATTGCTTCGATATAACAAAACCGTTAAATATCATTAGTCAAAAAAATTCAATTGGATCAAAATGTAACCATTGAAACTTGAAGGTCTAAAAATTTGGAAAGTTTTTAATTTGAAAGTTGAAAGTGAAACTTCCCTAAGATACAAAATATTGAAGTGCAGTTAATTCAATTAACTTTTTATCATTTTAAGAAACCGTTATGTATATCATTCAAACAAAATGTTTGGTATAAGTTTTTTTAAGCATCACACTCGATTATTTATTATTAATCCGACTCCATCCTCTTCTTAACTTAAAAAGAAAGGGATAGATTATTAAAGTAAGCACCAAATTACATTTTTCAAAGAAGAAATTGAAGATGATACATGATACCCATTTAAATGTGCATTCTTGACTCACCAATTCAATTAAAGAAATTTGAAGAGAAACTCTCAAATATGGAGGGAAGCTTTCACTGAGCTTTTAAGCTACATATAACCTTTTTTTTTTTTGGATGAATTAAGCTACATATAACTTATATTTTAATAACAGAGTGGAAGAAGTTGAAAGACAGACAAAAATAAAAAAAATAAAAAAAATCTCTATGAGGTACTCCGATGCAGAGCCGAGTTTTGTTAGATTTTGTTGTCTATAATGTAATCTATAAGGTATTTTGAGTGTTTTCAGAAAACGTACTAGCTTTCAGTAGGAGCGTCCTAAACGATTTTTTTTTTTTTTTCATGGGCTTATTATTGTTATTTATTTATTTTGAAAGAAATAACATTTTCATTAAGAAATCACGTAATTACAACCATCATCTTTAATGACAAAGAGAAGCCACTCAAGACCCTTTTCCATTCAAGACTAATAAGATAGCATATTAAGCAATTTTATGAGCAACTCGATTTGCTTTCCTACATGAAAAAGACACATTATAAACCTTATGAATAGACAATAAAGACTTAATTTTTCCTCAATTAAGAAACAATGCACTTCCAAATTCGAACTAGAATCATTGAGAAGCCTCTTCACTATTTGAGAATTTGTTACCATCTCTCCACCAAATATCACTTGGAAACAACAATAGATAGCAACCTTAATAGCAACTAGTTTTGAGGTTAAAGCTTCCTATCCAACCTGAAAACTGTCCAACTTAATTATATATAATTTGCTTGTTTCAAATGTTTATTACTTAAAATACAATTTAAAATTATTTTCAAAATACAGTTTATTATTAAAATGTCTAATAAATTTTAATCACATTAATATTAACAAACATTTGAAGTAAATAGATTATACATAATTATATAAGGAAAAATCAAAAACTAAAAACCAACATTTTATCAAATGACATCTAAGGTTCAAGAAACGTTTTCACCACCAAAAAAAACAAAAAAAAAAAAAGTGAGAGAAATATTTGTGATGGAAATATGCCCCTCTTGCTTACAATTAAAATGAAATAACACCCACAAAAAAAAAAAATATTAAATAAAGAGGAAATTCTCTCTCTCTCTCTCTTTCTCTCTCCCCTTTAAAATAAAGTCTATTCAACTGGCTGTAGAAAGTTAGAAACCGTCTTTGTGTTCTGGGATTTTAGAAGTGCATGGACCATTTCTGTTTTCAAAGCCCAAATATTGAATTATACAAACCCAAGCCCAGCAGCGAGATCCGTATGCTCATTTGCTTGGAAGTATTACAGATGGACTTGGGACCACAAATAAAAATAAAAATAAAATAAAATAAAATAAAAATTTAGGTTGCTGATGCGGTTAATTTGGAATTTTCCCTTGTGATAATAATTGTCTTTTACCCATTCATATACCAAATACCAAACTTGGTATCCCTTTGCAAATGCAACGATGGATTGATCCTAAACCCTCAACAAACTAGGCTTATTTTGAAATGGTTTTTGTTGGACAATATAATTAAGTTTGGCTCAATTTAAAAAAAGAAAAAAGAAAAGTGTCTAGCTCAATCAAATTAAAGCTAAATTTAAAATAGTCTTTTCCCTTTTTTTTCCTTTTTTTTTTTTTTGTTAGCAGTTTATGCTTTACACTTTCAAAAGTACAAACTCTCCAAACATGATGAAATAAACAATATATGTGGATCATATATGAAAATTGTAAGTTGGGTGTTTGTACTCCTAAAATATTACAAATTTGTTAAATGAATTCTAATTGCAAACAGTATTTTAATATAATTTACCAAATAACTTTATTTATTTTTTTCTCAAAAAAATAGCTTTTTTATTATTATTATTATTATTATTATGATTATTATTATTTATCTTTTGAAGAAACCGAATAACCTTATTAAATGAGATGATAGCTGACGTAAGTCTTGTAATTGGTTTCATCTATTTATATATTTAGGTTATATTAATCAACTAAAATTATTAACATACTGCCACATCAGTTATTATGTTATTTAATAAATTATTTGATGACTCTAACAGTCTTATAATTACCAAATAAATAAATAAACAATCTTGTGCAAAAATACGTATATATCATAGTGGATATGATGGATATGCTCACGGAACAAAATGATTCCAAAAATCAAAGCATATATTTGTATATATAGATGGTGGTGCAATTAGTGCACTCTATTACCAATCAATGTATTTCTTAGTGGTGGATGACTTGTAATCTACAATTCAATCATATATATATATATATATATACTCACCATATTTGGTTAGGATCCAACCTAGGGGAACTTATATAATTCACTTTAACACCTTTTAAACCCAATTGTGCTTTTTTTCAAAAATAACAATAAAAAATGAAAAATCCTATATGTTTTCCCCCTCTTTTTAATGTCATGAGTATGATTTGAAGGAATTTGCTTCCCAACAACTAGTCAATGGGTGAGCCTAACAAGCCAAATACCGTTTTGCATTGTAATTTCAGTCTAACTTGAAATATTTTGTCTTTTTGGAAAATGAAAATGAAAATAAAAAAGAAAAGGCTGCATTTAAAAAGTCTCTCCTCCGACTTTAATTTTCAAAGATTGACGAAATTATTATTTTTTTCTTTCGCAAGAAAAATTATTTTAAAACCTATTATCCCATAAGGTAAATATTGTCTGCAATAAATATTTTTTATTTAATTTTACTTTTAGAGAAAGACACTAATATATACGGTGGATCATGGTGGACGTGCTTATAAACCCAATTCCTGCATAAAATTCTTACGCGCAAAAAAAAAGAAAAAAAAGAAAAAAAAAATTAATTTTAAGAGTTACGTTTTAACCGGGATTAATTATTTGGGATTAAATCATTAAATTTTTTTGGTAATTAAAAATCATTATTTTCTTGATGTTTACTGCTATTAATTTGCAGTTGACCGAAAACATTAGAGAAAAATAAACTAAACTACAATAAAAATAGTCAAATACTACTTATATAATATGAAAAAAGTCAAATATGGCTGATAAGAATATTTGAATGGATAACCATAATCATGCACCGCCATGTATACATTTACTTTATACGTCTGTTAGCTTTTATTTTAATTTTAAATCCCATTTGGAAAATATCAAACTCAACAAGGAAGCTTATTCAAGAGATTTAATTTTTCAGGATTTAGTTTATTAAAAATTAATTTTTTTATGTTTAATGAGTATTGAAAAAATTAGGATTTGAAAATAATTAAATTACTTTGTACAATAAATTAAAAACAATCTTTTGTATTTTTAAAAAATTCTAAAACTACTTTATTAGAAAATTTCGAAATTATATATTTATAAATAAGAATAATTTCCACATAAATAACAATATGATTCTCTAGCCTATACTTTCTCATCTTCAAATAATATCGAAATATAAAAACATTATCATTTTTTCACAAAACTGATATTCTAATAACTTTATCACTTATCAAATTGGATTACAGAAGAATTTGAAAAATTGCATGAACTATATATATATATATTAATTTTTTTATGATACATATTTTTTTATAATGCATATGAAGTATATATTATAACGTATGCATTTAACGTCAAATAACATATTATTTGATACTTTTATTAGGTACATAGTTTATGATGCATACCTGATCTATAGGAGAGCTGATATAAATATATATGTACACATCCTAATTATTGTGTTCATTAATTATTTTTTGATTATTCCACAAATTGAATGCTTATGACATAAGTTTTGGATATCTGGAACCTTCAAGAAGACGTATAGCAAAACAATAATGACCACGCTCGTGCAATGTTTTAATTTCATGTATATTTCTGGGTTCTTCTACTTTCCATAAAATTTTCAGTTCATCATTACATTTCTTTCTACCCAAAGAAAAAAAAAAAAAAAAACTTTAATTTACATCATTCGTTGTTGTGGTATTCAACAAGTTTTCTTGTGCGGTGAATCTTGATTGTAATTCAAAATAAAATAAATAAAACGCATTTTTTTATGGATTGCTTGTGTTGTGAGGGTGTAAATTGGACTCTATTGTGTTAGCATAGTCTTTAAATGTGGACTGTCCATTTGTGTTAAGCCGTGGTGTCTTTTGCCAGTCAATTTATTTATTGTAATGCGCATATACCAATATGTTTATTTTTAATATCATACTTGTGTTCTATATTATTGTCAAGATATCTCTTTATCCTCTTCAATTATTTGTTTATTTAATTTAAATATATTATAAAAGGTAAATACAACAACCAACTTAAATTTACAATAAATTTATTTTATTTTACAGACTTTAGTATTCATATGAAAGGTCCAAAAAATTGCATAATTAATTATTTATGTAACTTTATAATGAAAAATAACTCTAAGCAAATAAAAAAATTGATAATGACAAGCTAAAAAATATCTTAAATAAATGATAATTTATTAAAGTATTTTATTTGCATGCGGTAAAACATTATATATTAACTATTTTGTTGAAATACTATTATATTGAATAAAATTAACAAAATAATGAAAATATAAGTGAATTAATATAAGGTATATATTCATAACTAGTTTGTATCTTTTGCACCATGGGTCCATGGCACATCTAATCCATCATAGATGTGTGTCAAATGTAAATCCAAAATTTTAAAAAGAAATTGGGATGACAATTTACCTGTATTGCCCCGTCTTTGTAAGTGTCCACCTGTAGCACGGTAAAAAAATCTTAGTTAGTCGGAGTGGTGGGGTGGGGATAGGGCAAATTCTTTTTGTCTCAAATCAGAACGAGGAGTGGAAATATAATCCTCATCCAATTTACACATATATATATATATAGATAGATAATGGAAAAAAATTATTAATTATAAATTTTTAAATTTTTTAGAAGATATATTTTGTGTTTGTAAAAGGAGACTACAATATTAATAAGTTTTAGATAATTATTTTCAAAAATTAATTTTTAAAAAATTAAGATTAAAAAATAATTAATTGAGGAAACAAATCCCATAAACAGGGAATTTAGATGGGGACGGGGATTCTCCGTTGAAGCCCGCTCGAAACTTGCCTGATCCAGTTGCCATCCCTACCCAAGCACAATCTTTTATGTCCTTCATAATCATGCATTTTATCTAATTTTATTATGTCGTGCTCTTGAGATATTCCTATTAGTCCGATAGGTTTTATGCCTTTACCTGCATGCATAAATATATGTATATATATATATATATATATATAAATTCTACGGTATGAATTATATTGAAGTTGATGCTTTATAGAAAAAAATATTAGCTTTTGTCATATATGTATACACACCAAACTGATATTTTTTTCTTCAAAAAACGTCTGTTTAGATATGATTCGCACTATAGAACTACTAAATATATATATATATATATATATTCAATTTTTATGTTAGACAAGTTGTTGTTGTTGTTTTATTTATTATTTATTTTTGAAGGTAAGGTTAGATACCTTGTTTCTCTAAAATATAACCCCACAATAATGAAATTACTAACTTTTATGATATTACTAAATACAATGTACTTTTATGATATTACTAAATACAATGTACTTTGAGGTTTAGCATAGATGATAGGGATAACATAGATGACAAAGACCATTTTTGTTATTCCAATTTATCCTATCCAAATTATTAAATAGAGGCTAAAATGCTTTAATAATGTTATCTTTTCTATTGCTAATGACTTTATATATTCTATAAATAAGGTAAGTAATACTTTGCTTTTAAAAAAAAAAAAAAACAAAGTAAGTGAAACTTTTCATTAATCATTTGTCATTTTGAGCCCAAATTTTGGTTAAAGACGTTTGGTATAAGATATTATTTTGTCCTAGAATTCTTTCATCAAAATTTAATTCTTATTTTGCCGTGAGCTCAAAATTTAAAATTAAAACAACATCTTTTTAGTACATTGAACAAACAAGTTTTTTTCTTCTTTTATTTTTGTTTTACATATAGTAGCTGACAACAAGAACCTAAATAATTCCAACGCCATTATTAAAAAAGTGGATGAGAGGAACAACCCAATAATACATTAAGTAATGTTTCAAAGTCCACAAAATTAATAAATAAAAGAAAAAAAAAAACCACCTAGTTTTAGGAGATGTTTCAAAGGTGAGAAAGGGACAAACTAACCCCTCTTACGGGTAATATTATATGGAACTATATTATATTACAAAAAAATTAATATGAATTTTCCTAAACAAAGTATGAAAATTAAGGTAGCAAGAAAACCAAAGTTTCAATAGGGGTCCTAATTTAATCCAATGGGAGTGAGTTGTTCCTAAGATGTAAGTTTGAACATTTCCCAAAAAGGTATTGACTTTGAAATTTATGGGCAAGCAGTTGCGTATGGAGCAGATCTACCAAATTGGACTCTTGCTGTGCTTGATGAGATAGACTATAAAGCAAAACTCTCTTCTCCAACTCAACAAACAAGTGGTTAGGTGCTGGTCAATTGCTTGTGCGTCTTCATCGTTGAATTTTATAACAAAAATAAGTTTTTATTTTTTTTGATTTGTGGTAGCAAGGTCACTCACGTACAATTTCACACTTTCCGTCTTTTTCATGCAAATCTACGTACTTTGACATATTAATTTCCTATTTACGCATCCTATCCTTTCGTATTAGTCAAATTTCACCCATTTTTACTCTTTTCTTTCGTATTAACAGATTTCTACCCACTTTTCTTTTTTATTAATTGGATAATTAATTTCTATTAATTGTAGTAGGTTTTATATGATAATAATATGAGAGTTTTAAAATGCCAACAAGTTCTATATAATTAGTTGGATTTAATTTAATAGATGGAGTTTTATCTATTAATCTTTGAGATGGTTCTGACTTACTGATGGAGATTAAGTTATTAGTGAGGGTGAAAATGCAACATGATAGAAGAGCCTAATATTATCTTTTTGGTTTTGATTGTCAAATTGGCCTAGCTAAATTGGATGATTGTATAATATTGGCTACATAATTTTTTTTTTGTAAAAAAGGAATACATGATAGTTTATTCTGTAATTCTCCCTTCTCGGCTATTCCTAGAAGAAAAGGGAAAGATCCAATGAAGTAGGATATATCATTAACCGGACAATAATGAAGACAGAAAAAAGGGAACAAAATATATTTCATTCAATAATTTAATAAATATGTTGCTTGCTATTAAAAATTAAATAGGTAGGATAATCAAGAAATTAACGGGGGTAAAAGATTAATATGTTAAGTGAGTGAAAAATTATAAAAGCTTTAAGATCATCAAGGACACACAAAGTAAAAGTGTATTGGGTATGGAAATTATGCTCCTACTGATCATATCAGTGACTCTTTCGGTGTGCCATCATACTCATTCTTATGTCCTCCAAAATATAATGATTTCTCATTCCTCACCTGGGAAGCACCTCAGGTCCCATTATTTTACATCTTTCTATGCTCCATTAAATTCCATCATAATTATCAATAATTCTACTTTTATATTATATATATATATATATCAAAACCTAATTTTGTTAGCTAGATGAATTACGAGGAAAAAAGAAAAAAAGAAAAAAGAAAACCTTTTTTTTTTTTTTTTTGGTTTACTCATGAAGGTGAACAAAATACCAAAAAGATACATTTGGGAAGGAATAGAGATATAATTATGTTACAAATGAGTATACGTGGGAATTTTAATATATAAAGATTTGTTTTGAGTTGTGGAGTCACTTTCCCCACTTCGGGATGCATGGATATTTAAATAAAATTTGTTTCCACTAATTTTCTACAGCTTTGCTTTTGTGTTTGAATGGTTGTAAAAGAAGAACCAAACAATATCCCTCCACATCCCCACTTACACATGCACTCAATGGGTATCACCATCACCGTTCTATGTGGCCCTCCACTTTCACCTCTTCTTAATTCCATTTTAATAACAGAATCTAGTTAACTCTCAATAGAGAGTAACTTAAATTTTCCTGAGAAAAATTAAAGAATTTTATTTTACTTCAACTTAAATAGGTAAACAAACAAAAATGAAAAACGTCTCTTTGGACTATCTAAATGACAATATTCTTGTATGTTTGATCAAGATATCCAATTTTCCAAAAAAGAAAAAAATTAAAATATTGAAACTATTATTATTATTATTCTTTAATCCTAGAAGTTGGAGAATTCAATTTTTGTACGAAAAATTTGTGGTTTAACAACTCAACTATTGTCTCCTGACTAATCAACTTAAAGAACGTTTATGAGATTCTTCATTTTTAAATGCATGCTTGAATTAACTCTTTATTTTTTTTTATATAAAAAATGGATTCCACTTTTTAAATACAAAAAAAGCTAAACACACTGTATATATTGACTATTATATAATTTAATTTAATGTTGAATAAATTTTCAAATCATTTTTAATTAATAATTTTAATTGTTTTTATCTATTGACATTTTTTCAATTATTAATAATTGTGAGAGAATTCAAATAAAAAAGGTGGGAAATAAATATTGATCAACTAATGTATATAGAAAAATAAAAATAAAAAGTATAGTATAGAGAGTGTCTTTTATTATAAAGTTTATGCTTTTTACATTAAAAAGAATCCTTTTTGGATATGTTTTCCTGTATTTACTATTTATATTTATATTTGTTATATTTTAATACTTTCTAATTTGAAAAAGTTAGATATTTAATTTTAAAATTTAAAATTTTGCGATTTAAATCATTTAATTTTCAAAAATTTTACAATTTGATCAAATTATATTTTCTTTTGGTAAAGATGGGTAATCAAGAAAAGTTACTAAAATATAAAATTTTAAAACTAATAAATTTAAAATGCAACAAATTAAAATTAATAGGTTAAAATTTAGCAATTTGACTTTGAAAATCAATGACGTAAGAATCAAATTGCAATAAATTTAAAATGTTTAAACTGTAAAATTTTTAAACTTAAACATCAAAATTACAAATAATAATGCAAATGAAATTATCCCATCTACTACTAGAAATTAGACTTAAAATACAAGTTTTCACGTTCATCAACACTTAAGATTCTCGATCATCCAATTTCTTAAGTGACCAAGACAAAAAGAGAATATTAATGGATGAATCTACGCCGTAAAAGTCAAGGAAAGGGCCAGAACCCCCCTAATTAACACCAATTCTACAAATCAAATGCCAAGCTAGGAGTCCCTCTCTCTCTCTCTCTCTCTCTCTCTCCACCCCACAAAGCCCAACGTACAAATGATGCAAGAAGACCGACCAAGCGAACCATCAGTGGGCCCCCACACCCACCCCACGAAGCCCCTTTCATATTATATTAATATAATTTAATAAAGAAAAAAAAGACTCCTTAATTGCTCTCCCCGAGTGGTCCCCATCCACCCCCACGTTCTCCTCCTCATTATACGCTCTCACTCTCTCCCACGTGTACCTCTTCCTTAAATCTCAGCCTTTCGTTTTCATTTCTCTATCTCTACGTAGCCCTCATACGGTCAAGATCTTAAAGATTAAGTTACGTAACAATACGCCGAAAACATTTCCCTCTTTGAACTCTCAGCTCAAACTTTGACCAGGACCAAAAACCATGGAATATCGTTTTTCCTTTATTTAATAAAAATTTTAGAACTATTTTCTTTTTTATAAAATAAATCCCAAGAAAAAGTAACTTGCTTACGTCACCGTACCTTTGACTCTTTTTTTTTTTTTTTTTTTTCCTCTCTCTTTCTTTAAACCCACCCCTCTCTTTGTCTTCTTCATCTCCCTGTTTTTTCATTTTATTTTATTTTATTTTATTTTCTCTCATTTTCTCACCCGGATTCTCAGCAGTTTCTCTCTGTCCAAACACGATCACACACAGCCGTGGAGAAGAATACTGAGAAGATGGTGAGGGACGACCTTTACATCACTGTCCCGAGCTTCTTCAGGTGTCCGATTTCATTGGACGTGATGAAATCCCCCGTGAGTCTCAGCACCGGGGTCACCTACGACCGTTCCAGCATCCAACGGTGGCTAGACAACGGCAACAACACGTGTCCAGCCACCATGCAAGTCCTCCAGAGCAAGGAGTTTGTTCCTAACCACACCTTACAGCGGCTTATCCAGATCTGGTCGGACTCGGTCCGGCACCACCGAGTCGACTCAGCCGCCAACTCGCCCCCTCACTCGGTTCTCTCCCAGGAAGATGTCCTCGAGTTGATTAAATTTGTTGACTGCAACTCCGTCTCTTCTTCGTTCGATTCCTTATCGAAGATTGTTTGTTTCGCGAGAGAATCAGAGGATAACCGGAAATTCCTGGCGAGAACAGACGGCTTCGTTCCGATGCTGGTTGATTTTCTCGCCAATGCCGGCGATGGAGATTCCGGCGGTGGTGTCTATTTCTTAGAACAAGTTGTCAGTCTATTGGATATGATCTTCAAGGAGATCGAAGATCACGAGCAATTGACGAATTCAATGATCAAGAGCAACAATAACAACAACCGCGATTGCTTGGCCTCGCTCATCCTCATTCTCCAACAAGGAAGCATAGAGTCAAGAATTGGATCGGCTAGGTTAATCGAATCAGTCGCCATGGACGCCGAGTCGAAGCTCATTATCGCGGAGAAAGACGGACTATTACGAGAATTACTGAAACTGATCGGTCCGGAAAAGGATCCGAATCTAATGGAAGCCGGATTATCATGCCTAATCGCGCTGTCAATGCCGAGGCGCGTGAAGGTAAAGTTGGTCCATATCGGAGCCGTGAAGTCGCTGGCGAAAACGTTATCGGAGCCAAACGGCAGCGTGTCGATCACGGAGAAAGTTCTGAAACTACTGGAAACGGTGTCGTCGGTGAAGGAAGGACGAAAGGAGATCTGCGATGACGGGAAGTGCGTGGAAGGGATCGTACAGAAGGTTTTGAAGGTATCGGCGACGGTGACGGAGCATGCTGTGACGATACTGTGGAGCATATGCTATCTTTTCAGGGACCGAGGGGCTCAAGAGGCGGTAACGAAAGCCAACGGGCTGACCAAGATTCTGCTGCTGATGCAAAGCAATTGCTCGCCTTCTGTTCGACAAATGTCCGCTGACTTGCTCAAAATCTTCCGCCTTAATTCCAAATCTTTTATTTCTTGTTACGATACTAAGACCACTCATATCATGCCTTTCTGATATGACCCTTTTCTTTTTTTTCTTTTTCGTTTTTTTTTTTTTTTTTTTTATCAAATTTTTAGTTCCTATTTTCTATTTGAACATACGGAAAGTGAGGCTGTGAAAGAAATTGAGTAAAGTTAAAAAAAAAAAAAATCTGGAAGTTGTAAATGAAAAAGGAAAATTTTGTTAGTGAAAGAAATACAAAAAAGAGAAATTCATTTGATTTTTAGTTTCTGGGAATTGTCTTTCTATTTCTTCCTCAGTTTATGAGGACATAATTTTCTGTTTACGTTTTTATGTTTATTTTAACAGATATTGATTTGGGGAAGGGATTGAAGTGAGACTTGAGTTCGATGAATTTTGTAGTTCCAAAAAAAAAAAAAAAAAAAAAAAGGGAAGAGAAATTAGCAAAAAGTAAAGTGGTAGAGAAAATTGGTAAGATTTGAAATGGTTGTGATTTTTGAATTGGTTTTATGGTTGGTTCAAAGCGAGTGATGGACTAATGGTCTAACAGGGGGTGTGAAAATTCGTTGTTTGGTTTAGACTTTGGGAAAATTGATGAACAATTTCAATCTTCTTTGTTATTGTAAACGCTTGAATGTTTGCCTATATGCATGTACCACAAATGTCTTAATTGTTGAGCTCCCCTCCAAAAAAAGCATCATTGTCATATTATTTATTTAGGTGTGACTGAAATTAACAGTCAAAGGGAAAGAAAAGAAAAAAAAAAAGAGAAAACTGCGCTGCTTTCTTGCTCAATCAATGAACTTTCATGTGCTTTCAAGGAATCCAAACAAATTACTCTTGGAAGTATGTTAATGTAAAGCATATAGCTGTGTCCCAAACTCCCAATACTTTTTTATTTTTTCCTCTTTTGATCATTGTGGACCAAATAATAAGAGAATCCACACTGTTAGAATTTTGTTTTCTTTAGTCAGATTTTTTACCACTCAAAAACAAAAACCAAAAAAGAATAAAAATTGAAATAAAGAGATATCTGTGGGGTTTCGCTGAAATCCATGAATTGGCATGGTGATGGATTTCGAATAAAATACTTAAAATGGAGGTATAATTTAATCGCAAGAATAACCCAGATGCTGAGATTGGGGAGCTAGAAGCTGCCATTTTATAAACAAAGTCAGGGAACAAAACCCAGATATGGTGTGGGCAAGAAAGAGAGAAAAATTAATTAGCGATTAAAGTCAAATAAAATTCAAGAGAAAGAAGGACAGACAAAGTGCCGTAATTGCTGAAATGGTTGCTTTGCTGACTGTATTCTAAGCTTTCTTTATCAATTAAAATTTGTTTGGTAGCAGAAACAATTTAAAAGGATTGGAATCCCAATCCAAAAAGAAAATTGTGCCAAAGGAGAGAAAGATATATGCATATATATATATATATATATATATACAAGATTGACCACTCCAATGCCTATGACACAAAGGCTAATGAAGTTAAAGTCCCCTTGAGCATGCAAAGACCCCATCCCCTCGTTTTATATAAAAACTACTTAAAAAACGATTGATCAAATTCATTATCTTTATGTATTATCTTATATAAAGATGGCCATAAAAAGAAGGGACTCACTAAATGGTGAGAACCCATTTGTACTCGTACAATTTACGATTCGTTAGAGTACTGATCCTATGTAATGGAAGATATGATCAATTATTAAAGAACAAGCTAAGAGATTTAAAGACAATTTGATTAACTTCATTTAAGGTATTATTAAATCTCAAGAAGTTATGATAATATTCGAAAATCCACAGTCCGTTTTATGCATTCAAGTTATGAAGGTCGAAACAGACCTGAAAAGCTATTTTGGTGCATTTATAGACTTCTGACAATAAAAGATAAATTTGTTGGCTTATGAACGTGATTGAGCACTTCAAGGGATCATGAAATTATACAAAGGCAGAAGCAAAGCTGTTCAAAAGCCACATTTGCGCATAAGCTTTCAACTTGACTAGTTTTGATGGATTTGGCATTGGGAGGGTTCTATTTGCATTTCAAGCAAGTTTTTCTTATTTCAATTAAGGGCAACATGTGGGAATCGGTTCTAATCCTATTTGGCATCCTATATAGTATATTGGAGCTGATTTGGAATCTAAACTAGCTGATGATTGGACAAAAAGAGTTTGGCTAGAAAACTAATCAACTAGTTTCCTAATATGAAAGTTGACTTTTTATTTTAAGAAATAGACTATTATTTTGGTTTTAATTTAATTATTTGCCTGATAAATTAATTTAGGAAAGTTGATATTTTATTATTTTGATTGTAAGTTAATTAATTTTTATTTTAAAATTAAGGAATTAATTAATCCAAATTAATTTAGGAAACATAAAAAATTCAGCACTTTCCCAATCCTATTCTATGTTGGCTGAATTATATACCCTAATGTTTCTAGGATTTATGTTTTGTGACTTTTACTTATTTAAAAGCTTACTTTTCAATGAAAAAGCAGCTTAGATTATTATTCAAAAATTATTTGTGAGAAAAGTTATCTTTGTTTTCTTTGAACACCAAAAACATCGAATAGAGATCGAGTGTTTTAGTTTGACTTATCAATTAAGATATCTATCATCTATCATGACATTTTCATTATATACCAAGATTTCTAATCATAAGTTGATTAGAGATTAATGTGACCATTAGAGTCTGAACTTAATTTCGATCAGGGCTAGTATAATAAGGGTTTAAAAGAAAATCGACCTAAGTTCCTATCACTAAAACCATGACCTACATTACAGCGTTAAAAATTATATATAGATAATATATGCTCAAATGTTTTTTGTTTTGTATTGTATCAGATTTTTTATTTATTTAATTATTATTATATAATATTATTTGAGATATTATCATTATTAGTCCCTAAACTATATAATCAATATCACTTTAGTCCTTAAACTTATTTTTTTGACAATTTCATTCTCAAACTAACTTCGACAATTCGTCTTAATCCCTAAACTATATAATAAGTATCATTTCAGTCCTTAAACTTATTTTTTTGACAATTTCATCCTCAAACTAACTTTAACAATTACCTTAGTCCCTAGGCTCTTTTCCATCCCTTTTTCCATTCATTTGGAATCGCAAAACTTATATGCTTTAAAAAGAGGGGGAAAGGGATAACAAAAAAACCCTTAAACGTGAAATAAAAATGTTTTATTTCTGTATGCATATAAAAGAGATGATTCAATTTTCTAAACCAACTGTACTGAACTAAAAATCACTAATTCAATAATATAATTTAAAAATACAAAATTATTGAAATGCCAATTTAATTAGAGTTTGATTGGTTGATCTTGATGTATTATTATGGTTGGCGTTTATGCTTGGATAAATTTTTTCCTTTTTCATATCGTTTTATATCTCATTTATAACTAGTAAATTGAAAGTTTGAACAATAAAGGCAGGCCACTGCTCTTCAATGAAAGGAAAAGTTTAAATTTTAATAATATTATAATTATTTTCAGTTCACATTTTAGATTATTAGAGAAAAAAAAGAAGGAAAGGGATAATGGAAAAAACCTTAAATGTCCTTCATAATTGGCTCATGTTTAAAGCATATGAGTTTCATGGTTCCAAATGGATGGAAAAGGAGATAGAAAAGGGTCTAAAAACTAAGACGAATTGTTAAAGTTAGTTTGAGGATAAAATCATCAAAAAACAAGTATAATAACTGAAATTATACTAATTATATAGTTTAGAGACTAAGGTGAATTGTTGAAGTTAATTTTAAGATAAAATTATTAAAAAAAAATAAGTTTAAAAACTAAAATGATATTGACTATATAGTTTAGAGATTATTGGTAATAATATTTCTTATTATTTTAAGGGATTGGAACCGGTTAAAACATGCAATACGAAGAGTAAAGTGGCCATAGTTTCCATCCCAAGCACTTTGGAGAGTTCCTCACCTAAACACCTTTTTTTTTTTTTTTTTTTTCTCTTCCTGTTGTCATTCGTTTTTTTAAGGCAAACTTTGTTTAAATTCTTTTGATTTTATTCAATCATATTTTACTTTAATTACTCTTATATCCTATGTTTTTGAAAATCATTAATAATATTTTTTTTTAATTTTTTTATATCCATCAAAACAAACTCATACATTAATTTTTATAGGTTAATTTTAACTTCTAATGCCAAAATTATATTTACATAATATTATTCAATTATCAAACACTAAAATTTTTAAAAGAATCAGAAACCCGTTAGTCACTAAAGCGTTAGTTATTTTGGTAATAAAATACCTCTGTAGTCATAATGTTGAGAAGTTATAATTTATTAGACATGTAGTTTCAAAAATTATTGTTTTAACTTAATTATCTTTAATCTAAGTGGTAAATAGGTAAAATATACACTCATTAATCGTTAAAAAGCATATCAGTCCAACGTATAGATATATATAAAAGAGATAGACGTAATTTCTAAAGGCTAGTTTATATATATATGAAGTTTTGGAAATATACAAATTATCTTAAAAGTCAAACATTTAGCATTTTTCTCTCAATGTAAGTTCTCTAGACATTAGATAATGCAGAGGCAAGTTCTTAAGATAGAATCTACAAAAATTATAACTTATTAATTGTTGAATTTATTCTCATTTATAACTGCTCTAAATTGAAACCATAATTTTTTTATAATTATATGGAAGTTATTCATGTATAGAATATAAATATAGCAATGTCTTACTGTAAAAAGCTAAAAAGAAATTAGTGATGATTTTTTTTTTAAACATAAAATCTAAGTATGATTAGGATAAAACCAAAAGAGTGAAAGCATGGATGCAAATATTCACAATATTGTCAACAATTCCAATTGTCATCTCTGTATTTTTTCACGTTTAATATTTATAAGAGGGGTAAAAAATATTCATCAACATGTTTGACACTGATGTAGGAAATATCAAATTTATTAGTATTTATGGATAATTTTTTTATTAAAATTGAAGATAAAGGTGGATTTTATGGAAATGTCGAACAAATGTTGAATTTATCAGTTGTTATTGATAGATATCACATTGGTGTTTGTATTCATTATTTGATTACCGATTATTTGAAGTTCTTTCTTATTTTTAAAAAGAATAAAAATTAATTATCATGGTTAGAAACCTATGTATTTTAAATAATATTTATTGTATCTCTTGGGTTTCAAAATTTGACATAAAAAAAAAAGATAACATTTAATATTATTTTTAATTAAGATTTTAAATTTATAATTATTATTGATTAAGTATTATGGCATATGTAATTAAAATAATAATACTTTAACTTATGATCATAGTTAGTAACATTGCTATGGCATAAGAATGAATTGTTTATATATATATATATATGTATACTCAGGCTCATATAAGAATAATATGATGGTTTTAACATTAATATATTCATTTATTAGTTTTTGGATCATATCAAATATTAGGATTTAAAATTTAAAAAGTGACCAAATATGGGTTTAGTGACTTAACGACGTCCCGGATCTTTTCTAGGCACACAAGATCTGTCCCACCTAGAAAAATTCCACTAAACTTGTACTGTGAGTTCAGTGGGACCTTTCCTAAATTGTATATGACCCGATAGTATAATAGAGAATAACAAGTGCTTTTAATAGAAACTTTAAAATCATAATCATATTCTTTAAGATTCTAACTCAAGAGAAAAAAAGAAAAAAAAAAGCATATATATATATTTGGTCCATCCTCTTGAAGATGCTAAGAGAAAGTAAGTGAGTTCAAAGATAAAGAAAACAAAATAAATAATAGTCTCGTAAGAAGCAGGAAAAAGATAATATATCCATAGCGGAAATGCAACGAAGGTGAAGGTACGATAACGACGAAATATATAAAGATGCAAAAGGGGTTCTAGAGGTAGTATGCACCAATCATTAGCTGAGGCCAAGGAAAGCAAAATAAAAAAAATAAAAAAATAAAACTGTAAGACCAACTTAGTGAATGGATAAAAATAATTTGGAAAATAATTATGTTTACTAAAGCATTTCCCTAAAAACCTTTCATTCATATGACCACACCTAATAACTATCAATCACCATGTACCAATTCCATTACCAATACTTTCATTTGACCACACCTAATGTCCTCGTGTGTCATAGAGCCATAGGAAGGGGGAAACTGTTTTATGGTCCTTAGCCTTCGAAGGCATCGTAGAGTTAGAATCTCACATTCAATCTCAATGAAACACGTGATTAGTGAGGGATGATAATATAGCACACGTAACAATATCTATCAAATCCAACAACCAATGTAAGGAAATGGTAAGCATTAATTTGTAAACCCAAGATTCCATAATTGATATCCATTTGTCCAAAGTAACATTTTCCACAACTACCATCATATCATAAACTATAGATACTCACATAATCTTTACTCATATTTTTATAAAACAAATATCAAAACATATTTTTGCTACAATATTTTAGCAATTATTCAAGAAAATAAAATAACAAATCATGTAAGGCATTTATTGCATAAAGTAAAATCATATAAAATTTATATTTCAAAAATACAATTAGTAAAATAAAACATATTTATAACCCCAAAAATTCTTGAAAATAAAATCTCACTTATAGATCACAACTCAAACTAGGCCCTTTGTCGGATCCCCTCCAATACCAGCCCTGATGCCTAAAATAATAATACAATATTTCTTAGGCTACAAAAAATAAATAAAAAACATTGGTGCATATCAATGTTCCAAAATAATCATTGGTGCATATCAATGTTCCAAAATAATTCTAATAACTCTAAAATTTTTAAAGTTGGACTCCGAATAGTCCAATTATAATGTGAGTCATAAATACTCAAACTCAAAATTGGATTTTTTCCATCTTGATATCAATTTATTGAAATTAAACTTTCCGTTGGGTTCTATTATGCCTAATTATATTAACCTAACTTCAATTTTTGTCCAATTTATCAAATTATGTCCAAATATGTTCCAAATTTATTCGATATTAAACTAATTGATCTTAAAATAGAAAAATTATCAAATAATGTCTAAAATTAACAAATTTTATATTTATGGTAAGCTAATGAGATGAAAAATATGATGGTGTAATCACCTTGGTTGAAAACCTCGTCGATGGCTGGAACACCTCCTCCAAGTTTCGTCCATAATTGATGTTGATGGATTTTTCAAACCGTGAGGAATTTTAACAAACGAAGGACGAATTCGAGCTCGGTGTGTTCAAAAATGGTGGGTAAGAGGTATATGATGGGCTAAAGTGTCCCAAAAAATGCCAAACTCTAGCAACTTAATTAGAGCGTTGCCGTTGGCTTTGCTGGGTTGATCTGGGTATGTCTAATGGTGGTTTTGGTTAAAATTTTGGGATTTTGGTCATTGGTGAGTGGCCTTACTAAGTGGCCGAAGGTGGCTTGAACAACAGCGACCCAATTCATTTTCTAAATAGGTTAGCCTGGTCCAAATTGGGTTTTAGGTCTGGGCGGGTTTCTTGAGACTTTTTTAGTATTTTTTAATTTGTTTAATGGGGGGAATGATTTTCAAGGCATGTAGAGATTTTGGATCAACTAAAAAATAGAAACTAAACTATTTAGATATAAATAAAATATTGATATTTAAAAACTTTCCAGAATCATAACTTTTTAACCGTAATTCAGAATTAGGCGTGCTGCCAGTCTATAAACTTGTATCGACAAACTCTATCTAGCGTGTATCGGTTAAACCAAAATTCTTAACTAATAAAAAAATCAAACTTATGGCTCACTTATAGTTTGACTAGTCAATCTCACTCAAATCAAAATTTAAATTCTAATTTTCAATCATACGATGAGTTGTTACATTTAATGACATATTAAAACCTTATTTAGAAAAAGCGAACATTGTTGGAATTCAATAATTAATAAATATAATTTTAAATCTCAATTCTTAATGCAATTTAAGGATTGAAAAAGAAAGTGTTGATGTTAATTTTTATATTAAAGACATGATTCAAGCCAGATTATATATATATATATATATAGATATATATCTATATATTAGTTTTAGATAAAATTGCATACCTTAATTTATTTAGAATTTTAGATATATATTTTTAATTACTCAAATGTACAATATTTAAGTATTAACATTATTTTATGTAAAATAACATTTAATATTTATGGATGATTTTATACCAATTTTATAATTATTGTATTTTTTTAACTTAAATATCTCATATGCAAAATATCTATATTTTAAGTTAGAGATTTATAATTTTCTTAATTTTTTTCAATATTTTCATAAATAATACATTTAACATGTTCATTGATTTCGATATTTTTATCATTTGATCGAAATGGAATTTGTCCTTATTTTTTTTCCTTTAATATACATACATAGTTTTAATATGGTGAGGACTTTGTAAGGGACTTACAAGACAAAAAGGAGCATGTCATATCAGCTATCATAAGAAAAAAAAAAAATCCAATGAACTTCGAAAAATTGAATCAACTACATTGATGATAATTACTAGTGGTTCTTATATAAATTTTATGAATGTTTTTTTTTAAATATTCAGATTTTATTAAAGAATTAAAATATTTGAATAATGTGTCCTTATTTGGATAATATGAATTGATATATAAGTTACATAAAAGGTTTTCTATAAATTGCTCACAAGCTACCATATCAATCTTTAAAATTATACATAACTCACTTACGCTCAAGTTGAGACGAATTGACTTTTTTAAAATTCAAATATTAAATTTTAACTTTTTGATTTTATTACTTGGACTAAAAAATTGGTAAAATCCAATTCAAATGTGACAAATTAAAGTCAAAATTTGGTATTTGATTGAAAAAAAAATCAGATCATCCTAACTTGAATCTTATTTTATTTATATATATATATATATATATATACATGCGTGGTTACATTGGATCATGTGCAGTTGATATGCAGAGTATATTATTGGAGTTGGCAAAATGTCACTAAGTTTCTTGTGGGACTTTATAATTATTCTATGTATGGGAAAAAATGGGCATATTTTCAGTGAAGAGCCCACCCATTTGCATTTGCTTGTGGGAAAGGTTAGTATGGTATTTTGTGAGTGGGTGCACTAAATTATGTCACCATGGACCAATCTTTAGTTCGATAACTCATTTTCATTGCGTAGTTGTTTATTTCTTTTGTTTTCTTTGATACCTCCTATTTTTCCTTGGATGAGGCTGTCTGTTCGGTTTGAATCATACACATCTCAACAAAATTTTCATAGCTGTGCGTGGCTCCATTGGAGTCCACACGTTACATAAAGTCCATGCTAATTTGAATACAAATACTCTCTTACGTATAATATATATATATATATATCTCCAGAGAAGAGCTATTTTGAGGAAGTTGCCTATATAACATATTCTTTAAAATGTCAGACATATATATATTTTTTTCATGTTTGCCTTATTAAGGATAGACGTACAAACTTGTAAGCGCATATATTATAAAGTGAAGATAAGTGTTTTTTATAGCATTATTGTGTATATATATATATAATCATCCTCAAATATGATGATTAACACGAGATTTTTTTTTTAAATCTTTGAATTGTATTAAGTATGAAGATTTAAAATTATATTTATTAATAATTGGATCTTGATGGGATTCACTTTCCCAAAATAAGATTTTAGCATGTCATGAAACCTATATTTAACTATTTTTTAAATTTTAAATCCTAGCCATTAATATGATCTAACATTCGTCAATAATGAATTTTAATTTAATAAAATAAAATTGACCTTATTTGAGACTAAATATATATGTATATATATATATATATATATATTTACTTATTTGTAAATGGATTCAAAATTTCTAGTCCTTCACTGATATTATGTCATTGTCATTTAAAAACGTTAACAAACTAAATAAAGTGAAAAAAATTAATTGTTTTAAAAATGAAATGGGATTTTTCATTTGCTGATTGGACAAAAATTGAGACAGAAAATTTCATCCTCAAAAAATATCTTCCAAATAATAGTAGGAATTTAAAAATAGTGGTGTGATAAATTTTGTTGTTAATGTATCAATAAATAATTTAAATGAAAAAACTCAATTGAGAATATAATAACTCTCAATACTTACCACCGTATGTCACTTGACTTTGTCCCTTATATATATATATATATATATATATTGTAATTTTGAAGTTAACTTATACTTTTTAAGAAGTCAAAATTGTATATACATCTATATAATCAGGTTTACATCATATGACCAGATAATTTTAATATATACATATATACATATAAAATCAGGTGTATGATTGGAAGGTTGTCTCCCATCAAGTGATGGGTGATGTCGTCCGTATTAGCAAAATCGTGTATATATATATATATATGTATGTATATGCATAAAATTAGGTTTATATCAAATCAATTTGATGGTTTTAGTACTAAATCTTTTATTATTAGCTTTTGAATAAAAAAATTATAATTTAAAATTTAATTATTGACCAAATATGAGTTTAATGATATATAAAAATTTTGTTTAGGTAAAGTAAACCTTGTAGAAATTTAAATGACTATAAATGAATTTTTAAATCTTAACTTTTGAAGCAATTTGATGACTTAAAAAGTAAGTCTTTATGGTCTTACCTTTAGGTCAACCTGATAACAACATGGTTCTATATGCATACATATAATTTTGTGATCAAATGCTTGCACGGGCATGTTATAAAATGCTTACATGCAAAATTATATGTAATCCGCTACCTATTTATATGTAATATAATGGATTACATGCAATTTTGGTGTGTATACATTTGATAACATACGTATGTATGTGTTTTATAACAAAATTATATATTTATATATAGGTCATATAAAACCCATCAGAATCTTAGCTAAGATCTAAAATTGTAATAGCTATGTATTGGGTCCATATAAGTTCACTTTACCCCTATAAATGGGGGTGTAAACGAGCTGATTCATGCAAAGTATTAGAATTTTCAAATTAATTTAGATCGCATAATTTTAGAAAAGCTCAAATTTGGTTTAAACATGTCAATTTTTGAAATACTTTGCTCTAAATTGGTTTTGTTCATTAATGAAAATCTCCACTTAATATAATATAAAAACCTAAAAACTTGATCATTTGATTTCTACTTTTTAAATTTTTGTTACTAAATTACTAATAAATTCTATTTATTCTATTATTTTTCTATAAATTAAATATAAAAAAAATATTTTTTTGTATAATAAATATCTTATCTTTAAATCATAATGATATAATTTTTATATAAACAGTCATAAATAAGAGATTCAAGCTCCTAACGACCTTTGACATGTGAGGTGAAACATATTAATGAAAGTTTTTGAAAAATGACAAATAGATAAATAAATTTGTCTTCAGTAACTAGTAATACGAACCTAGGTCAATTCGCGCCTAAACCCATATTATATTAATCCGGATAAAAAAATTAAGTTTAAGTTCGTATGGTCACCTCAATCCCTAATCAACCTATGACTAGAAACCTTGATATATGATGAAGATGCCATAATAGGTTATGGAAGTCATATTGATAAGTCAAAACTAAAACACTCACTCTCTAATGGTGTTTTAGGTGTTCAAAGAGAACAAAGAGAATTCTATTTCATAACTAATTTTCTGAATAATATTGAAGGTGCATTCTCATTGAAAAATAAGCCCTTAAATAGGCTAAAGTCACAAAGCAATAAACCCTAAAAATCTAAAAGAAAACTGGCCATACATTATCAATTTCCTAATGTGGCTGAAATTCAATTCCTTTTCTAATACTAATTTTGATTAATTAATTCCTTTACTTTGAATTAGGAATTAATTAATTTACAATAAAAATAATAAAATAATAACTTTTCTAAGTTGATTTGTCCAGTAAATAAATAAATAGAAATCAAATAAAAGACTAATTGCTTAAAACAAAAAGTCAAAATCAAATTAGAAAACTAGTTGACTAGTTTAACCACTAAGCTAACTTTGACCAAATTCCAGCTTGCAAAGGCTCCAAATCAGCTCCCATATACCATGTAGGATGCCAAATCAGATTTTTTATGAGTCCCACATGTTGCCCTTGCTTGGAATAAAGAGAAAATGTCAAATCAACAAAATATAGTAAAGCCAACAACAAATACAGCAAAATCGATCAACTATTCCCTCTATGCGCAAATGCCCATTGTGGTTGCTTTTGATTCTGCCTTAGCTTGATTCTATGACCTCTTAATGATATTCATTGATTTCATGAAGTGTTGAATCCATTCCATGCTGTTCGGAGTCCATACTTACACGAAAACATCTACCCTGGTCAATATTGACCTCCACCACTTGGATACTTAAAACAAGTTTCATTTCTTCGGGTATGGACAAACCCTTTTGAGAATTGATAAATTTTTGTATTAAAAAAGCTGGGTTGTCCTTAAATCTCTTGGCTTGAGCCCTAGTGATTGGCCCAGACTTCATTCGTATTGGATAAGCACCTCAGTGGTTAGTCGGTTGTGAAGGCACGAGCAGATTCTCATCATTCCTCTCCTCTTGAAAAAGATTTTCTCTCAAATCAAAATCATTACCTGTAGCAAAAGAAGATAAGTCAGTAACATTAAATGTAGCACTAACATTATACTCTCCCGGTAAGTCAAGTTTCTAAGCATTTTCATTAATCCGCTTTAAAACTTGAAAAAGTCCATCCCCATGCATAAGCTTCAACTTTTTTTATTCAGAAAACCTCTTATTTAAATGTAACCAAACGTAATCTCTTGGGTCAAACACTATAAAAAAAAATCCTAAAAATAACAACTTATCTTTATAGAAATCACACTTTTTAAAGTTAGCAAATAATCTCTCCCAAATTTTCAAATTTCCCCTAAGTAAAGCTCTCAACAATGAAGATAAAATTCCATACAACAAAAGCATATTTAAATAAGTATTTTTATAAATCATAACCAGCAATGGTTTCTTACTCAAAATTGCTTTATTAACATCCCCAAAACTAAAATAAAAGTTTTTATTTTTCTTCTTTTTCCTCTGTTTTTCTTTCTCTCTCACAGCCATTGCTTTCTTTCCTTCACTCTTAAGTTTCTCACTATTCCTGTAGGCTTTCTCAAGTTTCTTCTCACTCTCGGGTTTGCCTTGGTTTCTCCACTCAATTTGAGTTCTAGAAATCTTACCTGGTTGGTCATGTTCAACCTTACCTCCTTGAATGGGGGTTGAAGCTGTAGGTGCCACACTTGTTCTTTCATTGAGCTTTTCGGTCTTCTTCCTTTGTTGCATTTGAAGTTGGTCTCTAAATACCTCCTTAGGAGTCAATAGTTCTAGCTTGACCTTTTTACCTTTAAATCTAAAAACAATAGCATTCTTTCGACCATAATGTATAGTATCTTTATCAAATTGCCATGGTCTACCTAATAAAATATGTCCGGCATGCATAGGTACAACATCACATTAAATAACATCCACATGTTTATCAATACTGAATTTTACTTTGGCTTGTTAGTTTACTTTTATTTCACCACTATCATTAAGCCATTGTAATCTATATGGTTCGGGATGTTTAATTGTTGTTAAGCCTAATTTTTCCACAACAATATTACTAATTCCATTTGCATAACTTCCACTATCAATTATCATACTACGAACCTTACCTTGGATTTCACATTGAGTGTAGAAGATATTTTCTCTTTGTATTTGATCCTCATCTTTGTATATGGTCAAGACTCTCCTAGACATCAAACTCAATTTGGCATGTGAAGCATTTAAGGTCTCGGCTTCATCTTGAAGTTCTTCCTCTTCTTACTCGGTTTCACCTCCACTTTCATCACTTTCAGATTCTAACTCACCATTACCTTTCAACAGCATGATTCTCCTATTTAGGCATTGACTAGCAATGTGTCCTCATCCCTAGCACTTAAAACACACAATGTCACAAGTTCTAGAAGGTTTAGGATAAGTTTTACCTTCATATTTGTGTGCTTGGACAGATTTGGTCTTGGCTTCCTTCTTTGGCTGATTGGAGCTCTCCTCACCTTGCTTCAGTATTGGCTTTGAATCATAGATGGGATTGCTTGTCCAAGCACTTGGATTTAACCTCTCGCTATTTTTAACTCCTTCAAACCATGAGCTTGTACCCCTTCTCTTGAATTAGTTTTCAATCTTGATGGCCACATGAAGCATCTCCTCTAATTCTACAATTGTTGTAGCTCAACTTGGTTGGCTATCTCTCAATTCAAACCACAAAAAAACCTTGCCATGGTTGCCTCTTGATCCTCATTCATGCTCAACCTCATCATGAGCATCCATCTCCTTATAGTAATCCTCCACGGTCCTACTTCCTTGAGTTATAGATTGAAGCCTTTGATGCAGCAACCTATGGTAATGAGTCGGTACAAATCGCTTCCTCATGGCTCCTTTCATTTGTCGCCAAATAGTAATCAATTCATCACCTACTCTCCTTCGGGTGCTTTGCTCATTTGTCCACTATTGAAGTGCATAATATCCCAATTCCAAAGCTGCCAATTTAACTTTCTTAGCCTTCGAATAGTTGTGACAGTTGAATATCATCTCCATTCGCTCCTCCTACTTTAGGTAAGCCTTTGGATCACTTTTTCCCATAAAAGGTGGTATGTTGACTTTAATATTCCCAAGATCATCATCCTCATCTCTTGTTGGTCTCCCATGGATTGGTCTTCCTTAGAGTGCAACAATATCATCAATTTATTCTTCAAGGTTATCTCCAAAGTTAGCTCCTTTAAACTCCTCCCTAAGGTGTCCACTACCACCTTGTCCTTGACCTTAACCTCCAAGTGGTATTCTTCTAGTATTCGGTCCACCTTGTGAGTTCTCAACTCTATCCAATCTTTGATCTAGGTGATCAAAGCGAGCATTCATCCACCGTAATTGCTCCATGACAGCCATCATGTCTATGTGCTTACCTCCATTTCTTGTAGCTTGGGAATCACCATTGAATCCTACAGGTTCCTCTTCATTAATTCTTAATGAACCATTCACTCTCCTTAGTCTTGAATCTTCCATGTTAGTATAAATGTTGTAAAAATAAAATAAATCCTCACCAAATTCACACGCTCACGTGTTTCACTCAAACAATAACTTGGCACTCGTGTTTGCACACTAGTTTCGGCTTTTAACCCTGTTTTGAGCTCACACTCTCTTGCCTTTTTCCACTCAAAGAATTAACTCAAAGTTATAATTAAAACAAACTTAAATAGCAACTAGATCACAAGTGTACCTTAATTTAAAGTTATCAATAAAACAGCAACTAAAACAAACAAATACCGAGTGGAATGAAAAGACCTATTCTCGGCTTTTCTAAGCACAAACAAGGTAAATCAACAAGCAAATTTTGGGAAAGAATTAAAAATTTCCAGAATATTAATGAAGTAATAATTCAAGGAACAAATATAGAGAAAGAAATTCAAACATGAACAAGAATCATATTGAACAAAAATATATGATAATTGTTGATTGTTGTTCTTTGTAATTCAAGATTTTCTATCAAATCCACTAACTAATTTTAATCCAATTAATTTTAGCACTCAAAAATAAAATTTCCAGCAGAAATATAAAATTCCAGCAACTCCAAATATCACAATTTTCTAGCAAACAAATTTCAAACTCTAAATTCAACAAGCCGGCCTTTTGTGTAGTTTTTATTTTATTTTATTTTTATATATATTCGGCTTTTTTGGCTCTTTTTTTTTTTAATCACAAATAGAACAATACAACACAATTCCCAGAAGTACCAAAAACAACTCAATCCACAAACTTCAATGCCAAACTCAACAAACCAGATTCTCCAACAAAAAGAAAATAATTGCACAATCTTAGATTTTTTTGCAATATGCCATCGAAACCTTTTTTTTTTTTTTTTTGAATATATGAATGCAAATATATAAAATCAAGACAGAAAAGAAAAATCAACAAATAACCAAATTAACAAGAACAATGATGAACAACAACCAACAAATTAGGAAGCAAAAATACGGTAAAACAAGGAAACCTAATTTGACTAGGAGTAATTCCTTTTTTTTTTTTTTTTTTAAAGATGCAAAACGTGTAGGAGTATGAAACAACATTAACCTAATGTTAAAATTATAGAATAACACAAAAACAACTAAAGCAAATAAAAATAGATCAAATTTGAACAAAATTCGGCTCTGATACCAAATGATACGAACCTAGATCAACTCGCGACTAAGCCCGTATTATATTAGCTCGGATTGAAAAGTTAAATTCAAGTTCTTATGGTCACCTCAATTCCTAATCAACCTTTGACTAGAAACCTTAGTATATGATAAAGACAACACAATAGGTTAAGAAAGTCCTATTGATAAGTCAAAACTAAAATATTCACTCTCTAATGGTGCTTTAGGTGTTTAAAGAGAACAAAGATAACTCTATTTCACAGCTAATTTTCTGAATAATATTGAAGGTGCATTCTCATTGAAAAATAAACCCTTAAATAAGCTAAAGTCATAAGACAATAAACCCTAAAAATCTAAAAGAAAACTGGCCATACATTATCAATTTCCTAATGTGGCTGAAATTCCATTCCTTTTTTAATTCTAATTTTGATTAATTAATTCTTTTATTTTGAATTAGGAATTAATTAATTTAAAATTAAAATAATAAAATAATAAATTTTCTAAGTTAATTTGTCCAGCAAATGAATAAATAAAAACCAAATAAAAGACTAATTTCCTAAAACAAAAAGTCAAAATCAAATTAGGAAATTAGTTGACTAGTTTTACCACTAAGCTAACTTTGACCAAATTTCAACTTGTAAAGGCTCCAAATCAGCTCTCATATGCCATGTAGGATGCCAAATAGGATTATTTATGAGTCCCACACGTTTTCCTTGCTTGGAATAAAGAGAAAATGTCAAATCAATAAAATACAATAAAGTTAGTAACAAATACAACAAAACCGGCCAACTATTCCCTCTATGCGCAAAATCCCATTGTGGTTGCTTTTTATTCTGACTTAGCTTGATTCTATTACCTCTTAATTATATTCACTAATTCCATGAAGTGTTGGATCCATTCCATGTTGTCCGGAGTCCATATTCACACGAAAACAGCTACCCGGGTCCGTATCAGCCTCTACCACTTGGATGCTTAAAATAGATTTCATTTATTTGGGTATGGACAAGCCTTTTTGAAAATTGATAACTTCTTGTGTAAAGGCAGCTAGGTTGTCCTTAAATTTCTTGACTTGAGCCCTAGTGATCGGCTCAGATTTCATCCGTATTGGATCAGCACCCTAGCGGGTAGTTGATTATGCGGGCATGGACAGATTCTCATCAGCTAGTTAAGCTAGCAATACTTGTATTGGTAATATAGTCAACTATCTTTCATCTCTTGGTGTACAAGCAGGCCATCTTAAATTGAAAACAATTTGAAAAAAAGGAAATTTGTAATAATTGAATCAAATTACTCAACGATTATATTAATTATTGGAAAACAAAAATAATTCACAATGTTCAAATGCTTTAGTGATTAAAGAACTTTAGAAATAAAAATTCAATTAAGAACAATGATGAACAATTAAATAAACTAAATTAAAATTCTAAAGCAAATTTGGTTGATGTGAAAATGCTCAATGGTCCTTTAATCCTTCCAGGCTATAATCCCTACACAACTTCCTTGTTTGTTATTACCAAAAAACTGAATGAAACCAACCTCATCCTCATAAAACCAAGTCTTGACCACTTTGGCTAACTAGGAAAAGTCAACTTTTGGCCTGATTGATCTTAACTTCTTTACCACTCTAGAGCTTGATGTTATTACACAAAAAACTAAATGAAACCAACCTCATCCTCATAAAACCAAGTCTTGCCCACTTTGGCTAATAGAAAAAGTCAACTATTGGACTAATCGATCTTAACTTCTTTGCCATTCCAGAGCTTGATGTAGTGACAAAGGTACATACAAGCTTGTAGGAATCCAATCACGACCAAGTAAGGCATTGTACCATGAAAAATGCAGTCATGTTAGATTCACCCCCAATGGCAATTTCTATAGCCAAAACACCTATTGTCTTCATAATTTCTTATTGGAAGTTACTGATCGTCAATTCAGTTGAGATAAGGTTATGTTCACTTTTAGATAATTTGACAAACATGGAGGTTGTAAATATATTCATTGCGGCTCCATTGTCCATTAGAACTTTGTTTATAGGCATTTCATTAAAATAGGCATTAATATAGAGTGGCTTCAAATGTTGTACGGTCCTTTTAGCTGGCTTCTTCAACACTATCTCTTGAGATCAGGAACGACCCGACTCATATTCTAAAAGCTTAGTATCCTCCATAATTTATACCTTGACACTTCAATTTTCAAAGGTGTCTCCTACCATAATGCTGATCGAGTAAGGATAAGCTTCAAAAGATAGTGATAAGATCACGAAAATATTATAAGACACTTGATCAATAGTTGTTAACTTCTTGTCAGTTGATTTCATGTCTTCCTCCATAGGGTTAGCATCCAAATTCTTTAGGCATGGGATAACTTTTATGCTTTGCTTCCTAACCAAAAACGTTGAATTGTTTCTTCACCAGGAAGTGCTCACTCCAGATAAAACAATACTCTTCTTGTTCATGGCCTTAACCATCTTTTTAAAATTTTTTAGCCTACCTTTATGCCACAAATATGCAATTTCAACTCGTTCGGCAAACTATCATTTTTCTCCTCATCAAAATGAGTTAATATTGTTGCTGGACAATTTTTAGCATCTTTCTCATGAGCCTTCCCTTCCTCGGTAAATCTTTTGTCCTTTGCCTGTTGGTGTTGCATCTACCTCTTCTAGGTCATGGTAAAAGGTTGATAAGATTTATATTCTACATGGTATCAATGGCGTAACTCTATAATTTTTGGCCTAAATGTCCTCAATTTCTAAACTTTGTGAGAAACCAATCTTGTTTGATGGTCCTTAGAAAAGGAGACTCGGAGCTAGGTCTCAACTTGCCCCATTCTGGCATTGGTTGCTTAATTTCAAATGCTCATCTTGTTCCTTTATTCTTAGGGGCTAGAACACTAATTTGGAACTATGATATTTGTAATTCTCTATCAATGATTTTATCTTTTTGACCTTGTGTTTGTACTATGAGTGAAGCACCTTAGTGGGTGATTCAGTCTATTTGGTTCAATACTTCTCTCTAAGCTTGATATCTCTCTTCCATACTGTAATCGATGATGTTTGTCCTAAGTTAACCTTGGCCAAATCATGTCCACTTCAACTAATTAGAAATGATTGTTATCTAACTCCATTGTATGATTTCCTTACTTATTAAACTTCAATGTCCCTTTATCAATTACGAATTGGATTGAATTCCTAAACACCACTTAGTGGATAGTTCTGATACATCTATGTACCATGTCATTTATGTTATGACTTTTTCTTCATCTCTTCAACTATGGGTAAGACATGACTATTTGGTTACTTAATTATCTTGTTGGCTAGAAGTTGGTTAAAAATTTTGATCAGCCTTGTACATGTTAATAATGTAGACTTTCTCTAGCTTAATTTGATTTTTCTTAAAGTCCAAGACTAGTGGAGGAACTTTCTTGTTCCTTGATGGTCTTGCCAAAGCTTTGCAGACATATGACCTAGAAGTTACCACTTCTAATATGTTGATCTTGACAACTTCCTCCCCGATTCCTTGGTCCTCAATCTCAAGAAAATAGATCTTAGTATTGGGGACCTTGTAGTATGAACCCAAGGATGAGCTTTTCCTTTAATACTCTTCCTTCAAGTTGCCTTTATATCAAGTGGTCTAAGAGACCAAATTAAATAGGTTTTGGAATTCTATTCACTTAAACTTCTTTCTGAGCTTGTAGTTTAGTGTGCCCCTTGAGTCGGCCTGATGATATCCTTTTGGTAGTCCAAATGACATCTAATCCTTAACTTTTTGAATTGGACAATGAAGTTCTTGACTAACTCTCCTTCCATTTACAAAAGAGATGACAAGTAAGCCTTATAAATCTATGGTTTTATCATGTAAAATTGCTTATGGAACTTTTACTTCAATTCCTACTAAGCATTGATCAAGTTTCATTGCAGGTTGATGTGGACATGAACTAGTTAGAGAGTTGGCAAGTGAGTGGAATTTAAGAAAGTTATTGGATGCAATAGCTCCACATAGTATAATGAAACGACTTATGTGCTTGGCTTTGGACTGATTCTTTTCACTCAAAATTAAGGTGAATTCAATATACCTAAATCCCTTTGGGAATTCTATCCAGTTAATAGTTAAGCGTAAGAACTCCTATAAGATGGTAGGACGATTCTTCTAAATGTAAGGCTAATCATCTCCTAGACAATGTTTTTAATGGCCTATTTATTCATGCTATGGCTGTTGTTCATCTAATTTAGGACATTATGGCCATTCCTTTATGCCGAACTATAGTAATCAACATGATACTGCTGATCTTCATTATGCTAGCTGAAGTTTTCACCTTACATTTTAGCATGCTCTCCACCGTGATCTTGATTCCAAACAAATAGAAAGATATAGTGCTAGAAGTCTTCCTTTCTTCCATTACCATTACGTGTGGCCCGTGGGGCTTCCATTACCATTACATGTGGCCCGTGGGCTTTGCATGTCATAAGGTGCTGATTAAAAAGCTTGAACTATATTAGGCACAGCCTAAAGGGAGCACCATTAATTCATTTCAAACATCTTTGACAGTCAGACTTTGGTTCTCAGCGTGTCCATCGGCTCGAGCATGGTTCCTGGCTAATGGGGAAATATAAGGTTAGAGTTGTCAATCAAGAATGACCATCCCTGCTTCATTTTCATTCAACTAGATGAAAAGGTTGGTGCCTCTGACATTGATGTTTTGTTATTTGATACGATTGAAAAGGACTATACCTATTGCTCATCCTAGTTGCTAGTCAGTCCTACACCATTTAGTGTGGCTTAAGTGGCCTGTAGTTACTGTATGCAATTTATAAGATCTTTAAATGACTCATCCATCATTTGTTGTTTCTCTAGCATTATTTGCTATTGGGTTTCCTAGAACTTTTCCATCATCCATTAAACCATCCCATAGGTTTCAAGATAGTTCAATGCTTGAGTTTTCCATGGACAATGGGTTGTGTTTGAAATCTTCTTGATTACATCTTCTTGACTGGCTTCATCCAACACAATTTGATTGTTATAACTGTAATGCATGTTAGAAACCTATGTCTTTGATTTAGTTTCAACCATTATTCAGGTTGAAAATGATATTCCATTCTGTGTGACAAAAAGATATGTTGGTACTATGGCCACTACTCGTCTTCTCCTAGTTTGAATAAAAGAAAAGTTTTCATTAATTAAACCAAACTAATTAAGTGATTGTACTAATTATTGGAGAATAAAACTAAATGATAAGGTTCTAACGCTTTAATGATTTAAGGACTTTAAAAATAAAATATTAAGTAAGAACAATGATGAAGAATTAAATAAATTAAAATTGAAATTTAAAAGAGAATTAAACTAAGTCATCTAATTATTTTGTTGACATGTATATGTAACACCCGCCTCCATTTGTGGACCTATCACTCTCTGTCAATATTATCCCCAATTTAGCCACCATACTTGATATGTGGTTTTTTGTTTAGAGCTTCTTAGGGTACATGGTTTTTCGTTTAAAGCTTTCCATGAGTTCACTCATCGTAGGAATGCTTTCACTTGAGCAAGCTTAACTTTGGACTTCTTTTGAACCATGAAGCCAATCGCTCTGAAAGGGTCTCAGTGCTATAAGAGTGACTATTATTACATTTGAATTATCTCCTAATTTACACCCAGACGATGTGGGACTGGACTCGAGATAGCCTCTATTTTTTCAAATTCCAAGTCGTTTGAGAGATATAATGATTTTAAGTTTGGCTAAAACTTTTCGGCTATTTTCTTGCCACTAGCAGTGAGTTTGGATTGTTTGAGCTAAGTATCTTTGATCTTTGTCTTACAAGTTTTCATTTGGTATATAGTTTGCTAATTATGGTGAATATTAAAAGTTTTACCATTTTTGAGCTATTTTGAAATTATTGTAAAAATTGGCCGTTGTTGGAAGTTCTTCCTAGAAAAATTATCGCATATAGGTTTTTAGTGACTAATAGGGGTTAATAAAATACCCAATTTCATAAAATTGAGCATAAATTGGAGAAACCCAAATTTCTAGGCAATAGACCAATACTATATAATCAGACTTTGTTGAAGTTTAACTGTGGGAACCTGAAGTAATGAAAGTGAGTTTTAAAATATTTAATGTATTCCAGTACCTTTGGAGAATGTGTGTGTTATTTAAACAATATGCTTGATGTATGTTAGGTATCCAACAGGACTAGTGGTGGACCTGGTGGACGTTGTAGTAGAGCATGAATGGACAATTTTATTACTGTGAATGTCGTATTTTTTCTAAGTTTTACTTTCGAGTAAATAAATGTTGGTGTGTGTATATATGTATATATAGTTATATATATATATATATATATATTGGCGTTTGTATATATATATTATATAAAATTTTGATTTAAAGGTATTATTTAACAAATCATTATTAATTGGATATTATATTATGTTTAATAAAAAATGCTTTCATTATTTGACTTATGGTTCTGAATTGTCAATCTATGGTTGTTTGTAAAGTTCAAATTATTTGGTTAGTTGTAGAATTAAAAAGATATTATTTTATATAGTTTCTTTTTAAATTTCTTCCATGTTTTAATTTTGATTGTGATCTATGATTGTGAAACCATTTATCATTAATTTTAGTTTCGGTAAAACAATCACATTAATAAAACATGTCTATTTTTGTGTGTGTGTGTGTGTGTGTGTGTGTGTGTTGTGTGTGCATAAATAAGTAAATGTATATCACCTTGTATTAGCTTTTAAGCGGGTGTATTAGCCTTTGGATAGGTTACACAAATCTTTGGAGAGACTGTATACATATTTATATTTATTAAGAAGATATATATATTTACATTGGTTCTGGATAATGGTGATGTTATTGGAGTTATTGTTATGACTTCAACTATTTAATTTAAAGTATTGTTTCTATATGTGTAATCACTGGTAGGCTACCTGGTATCCAATACCACATTGTGTGGTGTAGATTAGAGCTTCTACAGACTGTAGTGGCTAAATCGAGGTGTTATAAATGGTATCAAAGCCTATATCAAGCTAGAAATGTGCCAGTGAAGATGCTAGACCCTGAAGGGGGTGGATAGTGATGACCTGATACGAACCTAGGACGACCTGCTCCTAAACCCGTATTATATTAGACCGGATCTTAATTAAGTTCAAGTTCTAATGGAATGGACCTCAACCCCTAACCAACCTGTGGTTAGAAACCTTGGTATAATGTAGACGCCACAATAGGGGATGGAAAACCTATTGATAAGTCAAGCTAAAACAGCCAATTCTCTAATGATGTTTTAGGTGTTCTCAAAGAATAAAGAGATAATTAATCTCACAAGTATTTTCTTTATCAAATCAAAGTTAATTCTTATTGATAACGAAGCCTTTAAATAGGCTTTGAAAAGACAACTTAAAAACCCTAGAACATAAAGAAAACCGGCCACCACACATAAAGAAACCTAATTGGCCGAAATTATACTTTCTTTCCTAATCTAAGTTTGATTAATTAATTCCTTTATATTAAATTAGGAATTAATTAATTTACAATGGAAAGAATAAAATAAAAACCTTCCTAAAGTTATTTGTCCAGAAAATAAATAAATAAAAGCCAAAAAGTAATGGTAGTTTCCTAAAACAAAAAGTAAAAACAAATTAGGAAACTAAAAATTAGCCTTTTGATCAAGTTGACTTTGATCAATCTTTGACCTCTTTGAGCTCCAAATCAGCTTCTAGATGCTTTTTAGGATGCCAAATAAGCTGAATATGAAGTCCCACACGTTGCCCACGCTTGGAAAAATAAGAAAAGGCTAATACAGTAAAATACAGTAAAGCCAGCAAGCAATACAGCAAATTCGGCCAAATTGTTGGTGCTGTCCGTACAAGCCCTTTTTGATTGCATTTGAGGCTGATTTAACTTGATTCCATGACATTTTAGGCATATGTATTGGACCCATAAAGCATTGGAACCATTTCATGCTTCCTGGACTCCAAAAATGTACCAAAACCGTCACCTGGGTCCGTACCAGTCTCCAGTGCTTGTATCAGCAAAACAGGTCTTGGTTCTTTGGTCATGATCATTCCTTCTTGATTATGATTTATCCTTTGAATAATCACAGCAAGGTTATCCTTGAAGTTCTTGGCTTGTGCTCTAGTTATTGGTCCCACCTTCATCCGTAATGGATTAGCACCCGAGCGGGTTATCGGTTGAGCGGGTTCGGGAGGAATCACATCATGACCAGTGTGGGTAGATGTGGGACACTAGCAGGCTACCTGGTGTTCAATTCCACATCACCTAGGTATAGATCAAGGGATGATTCAAATGTAATAATAGTCACTCTCATAATATCGAGCTTTTTTAGAGTGGTTGACTTTATGGTTCTAAAGAACTCCAAAATTAAGCGTGCTTCGGCGAGAGCAATTCTAGGATGGGTGACATAGCTCTAGACAAAAAACCTAACCCTGTACTGAGTGCGGTGGTTAAATTGAAAACAATATCAATAAAGAGTGATAGGTTCGCCAATGGTGGAGTAGTGTTATAGTAAATGCTTGTGGGTTCTGTTCAAAAACAATAAAACTTCAATTTATATATACAAAAAATTCTCATTATTTTAATAAATTAAAATATAAAATTTGGAAAAATTAATAAATGAGGGTCCAAACAACTTGTTATTTGTATTTATTTTCTTAAAATCATGATTGTTAAATTATGGAATCATTGTAACATGATAGGTAAAATTTAACATGGCATGAATTGGTTGACACTCTTCAAGATATGTCTATATAATATATATTATCAAAAAAATCAAGAGACTTATATGTATATATATATATATATATGAAGCAATGTTTGTGGGATTGTATAAATTTTATATCTTCAACAATTGCAATTTAAATTTGTGACAATTCATTTGAATTTTCTTCTCAAAACAATATGAGTGTGATATTTCAATAAATTAAAATATTAAATTTGGAAAAGTTAATAAATTATGGATTAAACCACTTGTCATTTGTATTTATATTCTTAAAATCTTGATGGTTAAATTAAAGAATCATGGTAACAAAATAGGTAAAATTTAACATGACATGAATTGAACACTATTAAGCATATATATAAAATATATATATATATATATATATTCTCAAAAAATATGCATTATATATAGCATAATATTCTATGGAATCATACAAATTCCATATCTTCAAAAATTCCAATTTATACTTGTGACAATTTTTTTAAATTTTCTTCTCTAAAAAATATGGCCTAAAACTAATATTCAATAAATGAAAACATTAAATTTGGATAATTTAACAAATTAAGGCCAAACAACTTGTTGTATTTATATTCTTAAAATCTTGTATGTTAAATTGTGACGATCAGTGTGGGTGGTTGTAAGAGGCATTGGCAGGCTATTTAATGTTCAAGGCTATATCGGTCGGCTGTAAATCTGATGATATTCAAATGTCATAATAGTCACTTTTATAACCCTGAAAGAAATCTTAAGTTAAGCTTGCTTAGACGAGAGCAATCTTAGGATGGGTGACATACTAGAAGCTATAAATAAAAAATCTCATACCGAATATGGTGGCTAAATTAAGAAAAATATTGACAGAGAGTGACAGATCTGCCAGTATAGACGGGGTGTTAGAAGTGGTATTGGACCTTGTATCCATTTGGAAGTGTGCCAGCGAGGATGCTGGATCTAAATGGTGGATTGTGATGACCAGTGTGGGCTGGTGTAAGAGGCATTAGTAGGCTACATAGTATCTAATCTCACATTTCCCGGGTCTACATTAGGGGATGACTCAATTGTAATAATAGTAACTCTAATAACAGCCTTTTTAGAGTGGTTAGCTTCAATGTTCGAAAGAATTCTAAAGTTAAACGTGCTTAGGCGAGAGCCATCATAGGATGGGTGATATCTTGGGAAGCTCTGAGCAAAAAGTCCATATCGAGTATGGTGTATAAATTAGGGATAATATCAGCAGAGAGTGACAGGTCCGCCATTGGAGGTGGGATGCTACATAAATCTTGGTAATGAGATAGGTAAAATTTAAATGGCATGGATTAAACACTACTTTGCTATGTACATTATTGATGCACAAACTTGATCTAGGATCTTGTATGAATTAGAGGAATATTCCTAAGAGATTTCTTGCAAAAGAACATAAAACATGAAGAATTTGGGATATCGGTGTTGTATCAAACAAAGATGTTCCGATGTTTAAGTTAATATGGTATTCATAAAGTTAATGCATTATATGAACTAGTGTATGCGTACCTTATTTTGGTTGTGGGATAACTTTAATAAAGTGCCTTTGGACTAGATCTCTTAACCTTAATAGGTTAGACCACAAAGATATTTTTTCATTTAATTAAGAAAAGTATCCTTAATTATATCTTTCTTTCTATCTTTATGATTTTTCTTTGATCTACAAGACTAGCCATTATAAGAGCAAGAGGAATTTTCCTTACTTCAATTACTCGACACAAATGGTTCATATCTTACCCTGGAATACTCGAGATATGACAATCTTTTCCATGTATCCTTGGTTCTCATGGCATCATGGATCTTCCAGAGCAAGCAATGGAGTATTTGACCTTATCAATTGTCCTAATAATTAGGTTATGATGATAGAGATGAATCTTACCAATCTAATCAAATCTCCCTTTAAGGACGATTATAAGGATAGTTGAATCGATATTTACTCATCTCTCCTATGTAGGACAAACATGGGCATGAAAGGCTGATTCCACCATCATGACTGAGTGAGGTTGAATTCAACCTTACAAGTTTGAATTATGATTCCAACTAAGCAGGGCCAAACCATAATAATGATTTCAATCATGTGGAGATGAATCTAACCACGTGGGAATGAATAGATCATAATAGGTTGAAACACTTTACTTGATTGTTTCCATTCACTTTGAAGACATTTATCCTTCTAAATATCCATGCATAGGCTGAATAAGACATGAGTGGAATAGGTTCTTGGGTTGAAATAGGTAGGTTGGAATAAAAAGGTGGGAATAGGATAAGGGTTAGAATAAATGGTTGTATAGATTGGTTGGAATAAGATAAAGGTTAGAATAGGATGTGAATTGGAATAGGATAAGGGTGGAATGCCGTAATAATTAAACTCAATTCTATAACATCATCAAGGTCAATAACCATGCTAATTCAATCGAAGTATCAAACCACGGGCCCAAATATACCTACATGGCCAAATAGGTAAGGTAGTTCGGATAGGATTACTTGATAAATAATACTATCATTCATTCTTTCCTTAAGATGTATATTTTGACCCATGCAAATATATAATATATATTCTCAAAAAACATATTTTATATATATATATATATATATATTTAAAGTAATATTTTGTGGGATCCTACAAATTCCATATCTTTAATACTTCCAATTTATACTTATGGCAATTCATTGGTACATAAAAACACCAATTTATCGGTACACAAAAACTAATATTTTAATAATTTAAAATATTAATTTGGAAATTTAATAAATTAAGGTTGTAACAACTTGTCCTTTGTATTTATATTCTTAAAATCTAACTGTTAAATTAAAGAATCATGGTAGGAAGATAGGTAAAATTTAACATAACATGAATTGAACATTGCTCAATATATGTGTGTATATATATATATATGGAATTGCTATTGTGGGAGAAGTCTCTCACTGAGTGGTTGGTGAAATACAACCCATAATATGTTGAGGGACGTGAAACATTAAAATTTGATCGTTGCACGTCCCCCAGTATGTTGCAAGATGTGTTTGTGCATCATTTAGTGTCCGATTTCCCCCACAATAGCACTTTTAATAATATATATTCTCAAAAAACTTATATTATATATATATAATAATATTTTATTGGGAACATGTTCTTGACATAAAGTGGGAACACATTGACGTGTTCATTGAGGGTGTCACATAAATTAATAATTTAATACTTAAACCATAGATGAGAAAGTAATAACCCTTAGTACTTGCCACTTTACTAGGTGTCCAACATAAAGTGTGAACTATGTTATCAATAGATCAAAACTATATATATATATATATTAGGACTGCTATTGTGGGGAACGTCACCCACTAAATGGTGGGCAAAATACATCCTATGTGGGTGACTTCTCCCACAATAGCAATTTTGGTGTATATATATATATATACATATTGGGGGATGTGTTTCGCCCAACATTTAGTAGGCGATTTCCCCTACAATTGCAAATTTTGGTATATATATATATATAATAAGTTTAAACTAGAATATAAGCTCTTTATTTATAATCCTCAAAATCTTAAAATTCTGGTTTGGCCTATTATAAAATATAAACACTAACAAGCTGTCGACAATAATGAAAATTTTAGTTTTAATCATGTTGCATAATTTACTCCAATACTATTGGATTAGTAGCAAACCACCCTAAAGCATATTAAAGACATAGGATCTATCCTAAATTTTGAAATCATGAGTCTTTTACTGTTGTAATGGGTAAAATTTTATCTAGCTCGCAAAAGTAGGCTCAAACTTTAAAATGACCTCACAATAAGATGGAGCTGGGAGCATAACAACCTAGTCATCCAGCATGACCTTAATGAGCTTGACAACCTTACGAACTTACTCGCATAATGGTTCACAACCTTAAGGGAGTTTAAGGTTGATCTTGCATAAAAAGCTTGGGATAAACAATCTAAGACCACTCATGTTAGAAGTAAATCTTCAAGGCAAATCGATACTAGCTATCTGATTCAGCTTGAAGTCCAAGAAAGTATGGATAGTGAAGGCATGCACACATGGATGCATGTACTGCTTCCACCCTGTAGGACTAGTTTGAAAATGCCTCTTGTCACGTGCTCTTCTGAAACCTTTAAATAAGCGAGGTATCAAGATGCAAATTCCTAATTGGTTAAGATTGTAGCATTTGAAGCTGTCATCTAGTGAGAGCTTAATAGTTATTCTACCTAGAAAGAACCTTCTTGAACAGAAGGGAATAACCATGTAGCACTTATCCCGTAGTGCTAGTGCTAGACATTGCACATCCACCCTTAATCCTATTTTATAAAAGGCACATATCCATTCTTTCTTTAGGTTTTTTGGCCAATCTCTCTCATTTTTTACTCATTAATAAGCTACTTTAAAAGCAATCCTCCAAAGCATGTCTTGCTTGCTCAACATTGACTTACTTTGTTGGAGCATTTGTAATGGTTTTCTTTAGTTCTCAAATCATTAGCATAACCTCAACCAGGTCTTGAGGATGATCAAATATAGTCTCACAGTGAACCAACAATATGAGTTCAGCTCAGTTAGCTCAGGATTACTTGGATCTGGATGAGACAAGTAGAATTCTAGCAAATACCAAATTTTGACATTAACAGTTTGGTGCTAGAAGGATGGCCTGAGACAATTGTATGCTCATTCCATACTCATTGTGCTGATTTTGTCATCATTAAGTTCCATAAGCTTATTCAGCTTCTTTTTCATGGAAATATTACTTATCCTTTGCTAAGTTAAATTTTCATAAATTATACCATCTATATCCTTATGGAAATCTCTTTGTATGAATTCTATTATTTTTTATTTGCAAATTTTGCTAAATTTCTTTGTTGCTTGTTTTAGACTTGCATAGAAAATTCCAGCTTTTGTCACATTATGTTATCTTTTGATTATAAGAATTTTCAATTTATATATCCTTGTGCATGTCTGTTTAGCTTTTAGATCTGATTTTAATTTTACCATGTTCATCTATACACCCTCAATTTCATACTATGATCTTGTGAAAATTGCCATCAATTTGTGTGATTCTTGTTGAGATTTCATCCTTTTGTTTGAGCTATACAATATCTTAATATACTGTTGAGATTTTGTGTTTCAAATATTTGTTTTCATATCGTTCATGATTTGTACCTAAAATCATCTAACATTGACCATTTTTTTTTGCATAATCCTTATTGGAATCCAACTTTGTCTGAATTCTCAATTGAAGCTGTAACACCTTTTGAATCGCCATTGCGTCTCATTGTCAAGGGGGAAGAAAGCTTTTTGGGGGAGAAATCTTGTTCCAAAGAGGGAGAAAACATGTTTCACAAATACCTACTCCCACTAGCAATGCTATGCATATCCAACCAAAGATCGATCTAAGTAAGCTCGAATTCACAACCTTTAGAATCACCATAAACAACCCATGGGTAATTTTCCTAACAAAATGGACACTTCTATATGCTAATGTGAGAAAATAAGTAGAGAAACAACATGAGCTAGTTCAAAATTCATATAATGTTCTCTACAACCTAGATAGATCATAGCTTGGATTACATTGCAGACACACAGAGAGGAGGGAGTATGAGGAGAAACTCATGATCTAGTTGGGGAACCCAAATGATAGAGCCTAATCCAATCTAATCATGAAAGCAAAAGCTTAAATGTCCTTTCATTAGCTCGTTGTAGAGTCCTAGGAAGGATAATTTTAAAACGTCTTGATGCTGGAAGAAAGAACACATGCTATACTTATGAAGTAAAGCCTATTTCCCTCCAAATGCAAAACTCATAGGAGACAACCTCAAGGATTTTCTCATTATGAGGAGTAAAGCGTATGAAGAATGAAAAACGAGTCTTGATTAGTTTTAACTCCCAATAGAATAAAAGAGGAGATGAGTTCATTCTTGTACTTGAAAAGAGAGACACTGTGAAGTGTCAGGTGTGACATAATCACTAAGGAGACTCCAATATCAAGGATGGATGAGCTTAATGATCCTGCCAGAAATAATAGCTCATAATACAAATTGAGGACTCAGACGATGGAATCAAATTAAACTTGATTGGTGGAGAGAAAGCCCAAAACTAGTGTTAGTTGCTTATGATAAAGATTGCAAACATGGAATTTCCATACATGCTGATGTTGGGAGACAAGGTGTGAAGCTACAACCACAAATTGGAGCCTATTCCTCATTTAATGTGGAGCTTACTAAAGACAAGTTGGATGCTAAGGAGCAAACTTAAGCTGAAAACAAGGAAGAGAGAATGCTTCACAAGAAGCTATAGAATCAAAAAATCACTTAGAAGATGTAAGAGAGATGACCTTAATTACTAACTAGAGAAAGTAGCTTATGACATAAACTGATGAGAATCCGCCCAAACTCGCACAACCAACAACCCACTAGGGTGTTGACCCGATATGGATAATGATTGGGCCAACCACTAAAGTCCAATCCAAGAGATTTAAGAAAAACCTGGCTGCCTTTATACAAGGATTAATTAATTCTCAAAAGGGCTTGACAATACCTGAAGATACAAAGACCGTTTTAAGCATCCAAGTGGTGGAGGCTAATATAGATCCGAGTAGCTATTTTCGTGCAAATATGGACTCCGAGCAGTAAGAAATGGTTCCAACACTTCATGGATTCAATAAATATTACTAAGAGGTCATGGAATCAAGCCAAGGTAGAATCAAAGGCAAACAAAATGGGCTTTTGCACATAAGAGGAGTTTTGGCAAAAAATTGTTGTATTGTTTGCTGGCTTTATTGTATTTTCCTGAGTTGACATTTTCTCTTTTTTCCAATCAAGGGAAATGTGTGGGACTCAATGATCATACTATTTATCATCCTAGAAGGCATATGGAAGCTGATTTGGAGCTTAAATTGGTCAAAGATAGCTTAGTTAGAAAGATAGTCAATTTATTTCCTAATTTGATTTTAACTTTTTGTTTTAGGAAATTATTTTTTTATTTCGTTTCTATATATTTATTTCTGGAAAAATCAACTTAGGAAATTTATTATTTTATTATTTTCATTGTAAATTAATTAATTCCTAATTCAAAATAAAGGAATTAATTAATCAAAATTAGATTAGGAAAGGAGGGAGAAAATTTGGCCAAGCTTGGTTTCCTAATCCTTTTGCCGATTTTGTTCTAGGTTTTTAGGGTTTTATTTTTTATGACTCTAGCCCATTTAAGGGATATTTTTGAGGAAGAACAGACCACTAATAATATTCAGAGAATTAATTGTGACATTGAATTTCTCTTTATTATCTTTGAACACCTAAAACACTATTAGAGAGTGAGTGTTTTAGTTTTGATTTATCAATAAGAAATCCATCACCTATTGTGGCGCCTTCATAATACCATGGTTTCTAATCATAGGTTGATTAGGGGTTAAGGTTTTCTCATAAGAACTTGAACTTAATTTGAGATCCAGGCAAATATAATACGGATTTAGGTGTGAGTCGACCTAGGTTCGTATCATTTGGTATCAGAGACAAGATTTTGTTCAGGTTTGATATATCTTATTTGCTTTATTTTGTTTTGTGTTATACTATAATTTTAACATTGGGTTAAGGTTATTTCATTCTCCATCATGTTTGGCATCTTAAAAAAAAAAAATATCATTCATAGCCAAAATTAGGTTCTTTGTTTTACCGTATTTTTACTTCCTAGTTTGTTGGTTGATTTCCTCTTTGTTCTTAGTAATTTAGTTTATTGTTAATTTTTATTTTCTTTTTTTGATCTTAAATATTTGCATTCATATATTATAAAAAAAAAGAAAAAAAAGAAAAGAAGTGTGTTTGCGGCAATAAATACAAAATTTACAAATTTTGCAAACTTTGCATTGTGTGGTCTTGGGTTTGGTAGTTATTTGGTGTTGGAATTGCAATTTGGTTGTTAATTCTTGCTACTGCAGTTGAGATTATATTTTTTGAGTTGAAAAAAAAAAAAGAGAAAAGTAGAAGATAAAAAAAATAAAATTGAAAAGACTGGTTTTTGGTTACAATTTGGAGTTTGAATTTGTTTGCTGAAAAATTGTTGGAGTTGTTGAGATATTTTTACTATTTATTCAATATTTGGTTGCTGGAAAATTGAATTTTGAGCACTAAAATTATTTGGATTAAAATTGGTAAAGGATTTGACACAAAGACTTAAATTACACGAACAACAATCAACAACTATTCCCTATTTTGTTTGAATTGCTTCTTGTTCATTGTTTGAATCTCTTTTCTGTATTTTATCCTTGAATTATTGGTTTATTAATATTCTGGTCACCCTTTTTTTCATTTTGCAAATTTTCTTGTTGATTGAGACTAGGTTTTATCAATACACTTGGTAATTGATTATTTTTGCTTATTGTTTTGTTGATAAGTTTAAATTAAGGTACACTTATGATCTTGTTTCTATTTAAGTGTGTTTAAATTAGAACTTTGAGTGGAAAAAGGCAAGAGTATGTGAGCTTAAAAGAGGGCAAAAGTCGAATCTAGTGTGCAAACACAAGTGTCGAGACTTTATTTAAGTGAAACATGTGAGGGAGTGAATTTGGTGAGGATTTAGTTTATTTTGGCAATATATTTATTAACATGGCAGATTCAAAAATGAGAAGATGAGTAGGAGATGGCTCATTGAGAATTAATGAAGAGGAATCCATAGAATTCAAGGGTGATTCCCGAGCTTCAGGGAGTGGAGGCGAGTGCACAGACATGATGGTGATTATGGAACAATTACAATGGATGAATGCTCATTTTGACCATATAGATCAAAGGATGGAAGGGTTAGAGACTTCACTAGGTGGGCTAAATTTGAGCAAGAATTCCATGGTGGCCGAGGTCGAGGTCGAGGAGGTCATGGATGCCATAGGGAGGATTTTGAAGGAGGAAATTATGAAGATAATTTGGAAGAGGATTTTGGTGAAATTTTTGCCTACCAAGGAAGGAAAATATTTGGGAGACTAGCAAGGGAAGAGGATGATGATCATGGGAATATTAAGGACAACATACCACTTTTCATGGGCAAAAAGTGATCCGGAGGCATATTTGGAATGGGAGAAGCGTATGGAGATGATCTTTGATTGCCACAACTATTTAAAGACTAAGAAGGTAAAAGTGGTAGCAATGGAATTTGGACATTATGCCCTCCAATGGTGGATAAATGAGCTAAGTACCTGAAGGAGAATTGGAGATGAACCCATCACTACTTGGCGACAAATGAAAGGAGCCATGAAAAAGAGGTTTGTACCAAGTCATTGACATAGGATGCTGCATCGAAGACTCCAATCATTATCACAAGGTAGTAGGTCCGTGGAGGATTAATACAAGGAGATGGAGATGCTCATGATAAGATTGAGCATGATTGAAGAAAGAGAAGCAACCATGGCATGGTTTGTAGGAGGGTTGAATCGTAAGATAGTCAATCAATTGGAATTGTAACAATATATGGAGTTGGAAGAGATGTTACATGTGGCTATCAAACTTGAGAATCAATTCAAGAATAGGGGTACAAGTACACGGTTTGGAGGAGTCTTAAATAGTGGGAGATCAAATCTAAGTGCTTGGAGAGGCAATCCCGCCTTTGAAGCAAGACAAAAACCAAAACTTGGCCAAAGAGGGAGTCCAAAACTGACTCTGTTTAAGCACACAAAAATGAAGGTAAATCTAATCCTAAACCTTCTAGAACTCATGAAATTATGTGTTTTAAGTGTCAGGGATGAGGACACATTGCCAATCAATGCCCAAATAGAAGAATCATGGTTTTGAAAGGTAATGGTGAGTTAGAGTCCGAAAGTGAAGAAAGTTATGCTGAAACCGAAATTGACGGTGAAGAAGTTGGAGGTGAAGAACTTGAGGAATCTAAAACTCTCAAGGCATCTAGGGCCGAATTGAGCTTGGTGATTAAAAGAGTTTTTCCTGGTACAAAGATGAGGAACAACTTCAGAGAAAGAACATCTTCCACACTCGTTGTGAAATCCAACGTAAAGTTTATAGTATAATAATTGATAGTGAATGTTGTGCAAATGTAATTATTAATATTGTTGTGGAAAAATCAGGCTTAGAAACAATTAAACATCCATAACCATATAGATTACAATGGCTTAATGAAAGTGGTGAAATGAAATTAAATAAACAAGCCAAAGTAAAAATTTAGCATTGATAAATATGTGGATGTTGTATTGTGTGATGTGGTTCTTATGCATGCTGGTTATATTTTATTAGGTAGACCATGGCAATTTGATAAGGATGCCATACATTATGGGAGATAGAATTCCATTGTATTTAAGTTTAAAGTGAAAAAGGTTAAGTTGGAGCCATTAACTCCAAAGGAGGTATTTAGAGATAAACTTCAAATGCAATAAAGGAGAGAAGCCAAAAAGCTCAAAAAAATGACGAGTATGGCACCCACGGCAACAACACCAATTTAAGGGGGCAATGCTGTGCAAGACCAACCAGGTAAGTGTCCTAAAATTAAGATTGAGGGTAAAGAAAGAGAGATGGCTAATAGGGAGAAAGAGAGGACAAAACCCGAGAGTGTGAGGAAAACTGAAAAAGCTGAAAGTGAGAGTGAACTCGTGAGCGGGAAAGGAAAAGAAAGAAAACCGAAAAAAAATAAAATTTTTTATCTTAGTTTTGGGGATGTTAATAAAGCAATTTTGGGTAAGAAACCATTGCTGGTCATGATTTATAAACATGCTTTTTTTTGAATAGAACTTTATCTGCATTGTTGAGTGCTTTACTTAGTGGAAATCTAAAAATTTTGGAAAGATTATTTACTAACTTTAAAAAGTGTGATTTCTGTAAAGATAAATTGGTATTTCTAGGATTTTTTATGATGGTGTTTGACCCAGAAGATTCTGTTTGGTTACATTTAAAAGAGAGGTTGATGTGATTCCGCCCGAGCCCGCTCAACCATTAACCCGCTGGGGTGTTGACCTGACACAGATGAAGACCAGACCAATCACAAGAGCTCAAATTAAGAGATTTAAGGACAAACTGGGAGCATTTATACAGGGGGTAATCAATTCTCAACAAATCTTATCCATACTTGAAGATACAAAGCCTATTCTAAGCATCCAAGTGGTGGAAGCCGATACAGACCCGGGTAGCAGTTTTGGTGCAAATATGGGCAACGGGCAGCATGAAATGGTTCCAACTATTTATGGATTCAATACATATGTCTAATAGGATATGGAATCAAGTCAAGGCAGCTTCAAAGGCATTCAAAAAGGGGTTGTACGGACAGCTTCAAATTTGGCCTGTTTTTTATTGTATTTTGTGCTGGCTTTACTGTATTTTGCTAAGTTGGCTTTTTCTTCCACTTCCAAGCCTGGGAAACATGAGGGACTTCATATTCACCTTATTTGGCATCCTAAAAAGCATATTTAAGTTGATTTCGAGCTCAAATTGATCAAAGAATGGTCGAAGTCAACTTAATCAAAAAGCTAATATTTTAGTTTCCTAATTTGATTCTACTTTTTGTTTTAGGAAATTACCATTACTTTTTGTTTTTTTATTATTTATTTTCTGGAACAATAAGTTTAGGAAAGTTATTATTTTATTATTTTCATTGTAAATAAATTAATTCCTAATTCAATATAAAGGAATTAATTAATCCAAATTAGATTAGGAAAGGAGTTAGAATTTCGGCCACCATAGGAAACTACTTTGTATGGCAGGTTTTCCCTTTGTTTTTAGGGTTTTATTTCATGGATTTGTAGCCTATTTAAAGGCTTATTTTTTAGTAAGAATGAAGCTTGAATTTTATACAAAAAATTATTTGTGAGATTGAATTCTCTTTGTTCTTTTGAAAACCTAAAACACCATTAGTGAATGAGTGTTTTAGTTTGACTTATCAATAGGCCTTCCATCACCTATTGTGGCGTCTTCATTATATACCAAGGTTTCTAATCACAGGTTGGTTAGGGGTCAAGGTGACCATTAGAACTTGAACATAATTAGATCCAGGCTAATATAATACGGGTTTAAGAGCAGGTCGTCCTAGATTCGTATAATTTGGTATTAGAGCCAAATTTTGTTCAGGTTTGATCTATCTTTATTTGCTTTATATGTTTTTGTAACATTATGCAATTTTAGCATTAGGTTAAGGTTGCTTCTATCATCATACACATTCTGCATCTTAAAAAAAAAAAAAAAAATTTCATTCCTAGTTGAATTAGGATTTCCTAGTTTTATCGTATTTTTGTTTCCTAGTTTGTTGGTTGTTTTTCATCATTGTTCTTGTTAATTTTGGTTTTTGTTGATTTTTCTTTTCTGTTTTAGTCTTAAATATTTCCATTCATATATTCAAAAAAAAAAAGAAAAAAGAAAAAAAAGAAGGGTTTGTGGCAACATATTAAAAAAAAAAAAAAAAACTGCACTTTTATTTTTGTTGGAGGCCATGGGTTTGGTGGATTTTTGGGGTGGAATTGCAATTTTTGGTGTTGATCTTTGCTACTGCAGTTGATTTATTTTCTGTGAGTGAAAAAAAACAAAGAAGAAGAAGAAAAAGCTAAATTAAAAAAAAAAATCGGTTTGCTGAATTTTGTGTTTGCTGGAAATTTCCTTGAACTGCTGCATTGTTGACTTATTTGTTACATATTTGTAGTTGCTGGAGAATTATTTTTGCTGCTGGATATTTGGAATTTTGGGTACTTAAATTATTGGATTAAAATTAGTTAAAGGATTTGATACAAAACTTGAATTACAAGAACAACAACCAAAACTATTCTATATTTTTGTTCAATTTGATTCTTGTTTGAGTTTGAAATTCTTTTTCCTAAATTTTATTCTTGAATCCTTAATCTCTTACCATCTGGTCCATTTCTTAAAAATTCCAAAGATTTCTCCTTAATTTGCTTTATTTTGCCTAGAAGAGCCGAAAACTAGGTCTTGTTGAATTCTTTCGGTATTGCCTACTTTTTGCCACTGTTTTGTTGATAAGTTTAATTAAAACATACTTGTGATCTAATTGCTGTTTTGTGGGTGTTTTAATTAGAACTTTGAGATAATTCATTGAGTGGAAAAAGGCAAGAGTGTGTGAGCTTAAAAGAGGGTAAAAGCCGAAACTAGTGTGAAAACACGAGTGTCAAGACCTTGATTGAGTTAAACACGTGAGGGAGTGCCTTTTGGTGAGAATTTATTTTATTTTGGATTATTTATACTAATATGGCAGATTCACGGGTGAGGAGAGGAGATCCACCTTTGAGAATTAATGAAGAGGAGTCCGTAGGATTTAAAGGTGATTTCCGAGATACGGGGAGTGGTGAGCAAACGGACATGAGGGCTATATTGGAGCAATTACAGCGGATAAATGCCCAATTTGACCATTTAAATCAAAAGATGGATAGGTTAGAAACATCCCAAGGAGTGCCCAATATAAGGTTAGATGCTCATGGAGGTCGAGGTCGAGGAGGCCGAGGGCGACTAAGAGAGGAATTCAGGGGAAGTAACTATGGAGATGACTTGGATGAAGGGTTTGATGAACTTTTTGAACCTCAAGAAAGGCTAATCCATGGGAGACCAGCAAGGAATGAAGATGATGATCTTAGCACTATCAAGATCAACATCCCACCATTCATGGGAAAAAGTGATCCCGAGCCATATTTGGAGTGGGAAGAAAAGATGGAAATGATATTCGACTGCCATAATTATTCAGAGGGAAAGAAGGTGAAGTTGGCAGCAATGGAGTTTAGCCATTATGCACTCCAATGGTGGACAAATGAGCAAAACACCCGAAGGAGAGTTGGTGATGACTTGATCACTACATGGCGTCAAATGAAAGGAGCCATGAGGAAGCGGTTCATACCATCACATTATCATAGGTTGCTGCATCAAAGGCTTCAATCCCTATCTTAAGGAAGTATGTCCGTGGAGGATTATTACAAGAAGATGGAGATGCTTATGATGAGTTTAAACATGAATGAGGATAGAGAAGCAACCATGGCAAGATTTCTTAGTGGTTTGAATCGTGAGATAGCCAACAACTAGAATTGCAACAATATGTGGAATTGGAAGAGATGTTGCATGTGGCTATTAAATTGGAGCATCAATTCAAGAGGAGGGGTGTAGGCTCACGGTTTGGAGCAGTTTCCAACAGCGGAAGATCAATTCCAAGTGGCTAGAGAAACAATCCTACCTTTGAAAACAACCCAAAGCCAAAAGTGGGAGAAGAAAGTTCAAATCAGCCAAGGAGAGAGACTAGAACCGAATCTGTCCAAGCACACAAAAGTGAAGGTAAATATGATCCTAAGCCTTCTAAAACTCATGAAATTGTGTGTTTTAAGTGCCAGGGATGAGGACACATCACTAGCCAATGCCCGAATAGGAGGATTATGGTGTTGAAAGGTAATGGCGAACTAGAATCCGAAAGTGAAGAAAGTGATGTTGAAACTGAAATTGAAAATGGAGAAGTCGGAGATGATGAGCATGAGGAACTTGAAACACTCCAACCTTCAAGGGATGACTTGAGCTTGGTTGCAAGGAGGGTCCTTACTATATACAAAGATGAGGAACAAATTCAAAGAGAAAACATCTTCCACACCCGATGCGAAATTCAAGGTAACATATGTAGTATGATTATAGATAGTGGAAGTTGTGCAAATGTAATTAGTAGCATGGTAGTTGATAATTTAGGCTTAAGAACTATTAAACATCCAGAACCATATAGATTAAAATGGCTAAATGATAGTGGTGAGATAAAAGTACATAAACAAACCAAAGTAAAATTCAGCATTGATACATATATGGATGTTGTATTGTGTGATGTCGTTCCTATGCATGTGGGTCATATTTTGTTGGGTAGGCCATGGCAATTTGATAGAGATGCTATCCATTATGGTAGAGAGAATAGCATTGTATTTAAATTTGAAGGGAAAAAGTTTAAGTTGGAGCCATTAACTCTAAAGGAAGTATTTAGCAATCAACTTCAACTGCAACAAATGAGGGAAGCCGAGAGGCTCAAAGAGAAGGCTAGTATGGTACCAAAGGTTCCACCATCCATTCAAGAGGGGAAAGGTGAGCTTGCTGTCCAAGGTAAGTCCTCTAAAACCCAGGTTGAGTGAAAAAATTTAAACAAATCTGAGAGTAAGAAAATTGGAGCAAAAGCCCAGAGTGATGCAAAATTCAATGAACCCGTGAGTGAGAAAGGAAAAGAAAGGAAAGAAAGGAAAAATAAAATTTTTTATCTTAATTTTGGTGAAGATAATAAAGTAATTTTGAGTAATAAATCATTGATGGTCATGAATTTTAAAGATACTTATTTAAAGTTTTTTTTGTTGCATAGAACTTTATCTTCATTGTTAAAAGCTTTAGTTAGTGGAAATTTGAAAATTTGGAAAAGATTATTTGCTAATACTAAAAAGTTTGATGAACTTGTATTTCTAGTATTTGTTGTGATTGTATTTGACCCAGGAGATTGGTTTTGGTTTCAACCAAGGAAGGAGATGATTCCCGAACAAAGAAAGTCCAAGCTTATGCGGCGAGGAGATGGATATTTTCAAGTTTTGGAAAGGATTAATGAGAATACCTACAAACTTGATTTAATAGGTGAGTATAGTGTTAGTGCCACATTTAATGTTGCTGAGTTATCTTCTTTTGTTGCAGGTGATGATCTAGATTTGAGGACAAATCCTTTTCAAGTGGAGGGGAATGATTTGATTCCGCTCGAGCCCGCTCAACCATTAACCCGCTGGGGTGCTGACCCGACACAGATGAAGACCAGGCCAATCACAAGAGCTCAAATTAAGAGATTTAAGGAAAACCTGGGAGCATTTATACAAGGGGCAATCAATTCTCAATAGAGCTTATCCATACTTGAAGATACAAAGCCTATTCTAAGCATCCAGGTGGTGGAAGCCGATATGGACCCGGGTAGCAGTTTTGGTGCAAATATGGGCAACCGGCAGCATGAAATGGCTCCAACTATTTATGGATTCAATACATATGTCTAATAGGATACGGAATCAAGTCAAGGAAGCTTCCAAGGCATTCAAAAAGGGGTTGCACGGACAGCTTCAAATTTGGCCTGTTTTTTATTGTATTTTGTGCTGGCTTTACTGTATTTTGCTGAGTTGGCTTTTTCTTCCACTTCCAAGCATGGGTAACGTGAGGGACTTCATATTCAGCTTATTTGGCATCCTAAAAAGCATATTGAAGTTGATTTGGAGCTCAAATTGATCAAAGAATGGTCAAAGTCAACTTAGTCAAAAAGCTAGTATTTTAGTTTACTAATTTGATTCTACTTTTTGTTTTAGGAAATTACCATTACTTTTTGTTTTTTTATTTATTTATTTTCTGGAACAATAAGTTTAGGAAAGTAATTTTTTTATTATTTTCATTGTAAATAAATTAATTCCTAATTCAAAATAAAGAAATTAATTAATCCAAATTAGATTAGGAAAGGAGTTAGAATTTCGGCCACCATAGGAAACTACTTTGTATGGCCAGGTTTCCCTTTGTTTTTAGGGTTTTATTTGGTGGCTTTGTAGCCTATTTAAAGGCTTATTTTGTAGTAAGAATAAAGCTTCAATTTTGTACAAAATATTATTTGTGAGATTGAATTCTCTTTGTTCTTTTGAAGACCTAAAACACCATTAGTGAATCAGTGTTTTAGTTTGACTTATCAATAGGCCTTCCATCACCTATTGTGACGTCTTCATTATATACCAAGGTTTCTAATCACAGGTTGGTTAGGGGTCAAGGTGACCATTAGAACTTGAACATAATTAGATCCGGGCTAATATAATACGGGTTTAGGAGCAGGTCATCCTAGGTTCGTATCAGAGGTTTTCCGAACAAAGAAAGTCCAAGCTTATGCCACGTGGGGATGGACCTTTTCAAGTTTTGGAGCAGATCAATGAGAATGCTTACAAACTTGATTTACCGGGTGAGTATAATGTTAGTGCTACGTTTAATGTTGCTGACTTATCTCCTTTTTCTATAGGTAATGATTTTGATTTGAGGGCAAATCCTTTTCAAGAGGAGGGGAATGATGAGTATCCTCCCGAACCCGCACAACCGACAATTTGCTAGGGTGCTAACCCGATACGGATAAAGACCGGCCAATCACTAGAGTTCAAGCTAAGAGATTTAAGGACAACCTAGCTTCCTTTATATATGGAGTAATTAATTCTTAAAAGGGCTTGACAACACCCAAAGATACAAAGACCATTTTAAGCATCCAAGTGGTGGAGGTCGATACGGACCCGGGTAGCTATTTTAGTGCAAATATGGACTCTGAACAGCAAGAAATGGTTCCAACACTTCATGGATTCAATCAATATCATTAAGAGGTCATGGAATCAAGCCAAGGTAGAATCAAAGGCAAGCAAAATGGGCTTGTGTGCATAGGAGGAGTTTTGGCCGAAAATTGCTATATTGTTTATTGGCTTTACTGTATTTTGCTGAGTTGACATTTTCTCTTTATTCCAATCAAGGGAAACATGTGGGACTCAATGATCATCCTAATTGGCATCCACAAGGTATATAGAAGCTTATTTGGAGCTTAAATTGGTCAAAGATTGATCAAAGACAGCTTAGTTAGAAAGATAGTCAATTTGTTTCCTAATTTGATTTTGACTTTTTGTTTTAGGAAATTAATCTTTTATTTGGTTTCTATTTATTTATTTGCTGGACAAATCAACTTAGGAAAATTATTATTTTATTTATTTCATTGTAAATTAATTAATTCTTAGTTCAAATTAAAAGAATTAATTAATCAAAATTAGATTAGGAAAGGAGAGAGAAAATCCGGCCAAGCTTGGTTTCCTAATCCTTTTTGCCGGTTTAGTCCAGGGTTTTTAGGATTTTATTGTTTTGTAACTCTAGCCTATTTAAGGGCTTATTTTTGAGGAAGAACAGACCATTAATATTATTCAGAAAATTAATTGTGAGATTAAATTTCTCTTTATTCTCTTTGGACACCTAAAATACAATTAGAGAGTGAGTATTTTAGTTTTGACTTATCAATAGGAAATCCATCACCTATTGTGGCGTCTTCATTATACCAAGATTTCTAATTACAGGTTGATTAAGGGTTAAGGTTTTCTCATAAGAACTTGAATTTAACTTGAGATCCGGACTAATATAATTCGGGTTAAGGTACGAGTCGACCTAGGTTCGTACCATAAACCACCAATGTATAGGAAATATGGGCTAACCCTTCACCTTGGAAATCCAACAGCTAGTATTTCCATGTAACTCCAGGATTCCGATTGTAGGGAAATATGACAGGAAATGTAACTCCCCACCTTTTCAAAATTCCTATTTCTTATTATCCAATGAAGAATATATGATGCTTGTGTGTTTTTAATCCTTTCGAAAAATTTTCAAGGACAAATGGTAGGGGAGTTTTTCAATTTTATTGTTTTGGGGATTACAAAATTTATTTTGAGAAAAATGAGTTCTTGTGATTATATGTGTGTGTGTGTGTGTGTGTCTACATGTAAATATGCCCATTTAAAATTTAAAGGAAGTAGAAATTGTTTTAAATTTAAGAACATGAAATTACCAAATGGCATCTATCTATGTGTATATATATATATATATATGTTGAAGTGGTTAGGGAATATTGGAGTACAAAAGTTATGGAAAGGTTTCAAGTGTGATTATATCGTATGCACGGGCATTTAGGTATTTGAACTTTTAAAACCTTAAAAATTCCTATTTTAACCTCATTTCTTTTGTTTTTATGTTAGGCCTACAAGGGTATTTTGGACTTTTTATCTTTAAATTACTCTGAAATTACATTTTTGCCTTCTTGCACTTAGTCTATAAGGGGACCTCACCACTCCTTTTAGAGACCATTTTCCTTTTCTCCACCAACAGCCTCTCTTGTCCATCTTTCTCTCATTTTGTGTTTTTTCTTTCAATTTCTTGGATTCCTTTAAAAAAAAAAAAATCAACAACACCATTTAATTTTCTTTATCCTTTATGAACCCATGGACATTAACATGCTTTAAACCTCTCATTTGCTTGTCTTTCAACTTAAAAATATTTTGTTTTTCACTTCCTTTTCACTAACAAAAACCAAGAGCTCTCTAATGTTCTCTGACAAAATTTCTTCATTTTTTTTAATGGATCTTAGTTTTGGATTGAAGCATGTTTTTGGCTCTTTGATTTTAAGATAAGATCTTATATTGCATGTGTGAGATGCACTTGAATTTCAAACAAAAATTGCTTGCTTTTCCTGCCTTCAAACTCGAGAGCTTGATTTAAATTTCTTACCAAAATTTTCTTATGTTTTGTCTTGGATTTTAACTTGGTTTTAATGTTTGTTATGGATGTTTGAGTTTTAAACTACGAACGAAATTTCATGTGGAGTCTTTAAAGATCAAGAGGCACATGAAATGGATTTGGTGTATGGTTACCTATTTGTTAAGTTGATGATGATAAATTTTAAGATTTTGATGTAACATGATGAGCTGTACCTGGATCTTTATTAATGCAGCTTCGCATGTTGTTTTTAAGATTGGATTTTTTGATTTTTGAAATGGTTTGGTGCTTTGATTTTTATAATCATGACTTGGATATTAAAATCTTGATATTTTAGAGGTTAGTTTTTGGATGTGTTATTTTATTGAAGTTGGAAAATTGATTTATTATTATTGTTGTTGTTGTTGTTGGAACTTGGACTGAATTTTGGTAGTTAAATTCCTTTAATGTCGTGGGTTGGGTAATATTGATGGTTAAATATTGACAATGATTTTTAAGTGATATTTTTGGATATTAACTGGAATGTTGAAAAAGAAAGAAATTGGCTTGGTTGATGATTAAGATTTTTGAGTTTGCTAGACGAAATGATGATTGAAGTTTTAATATTTAAGTGTCAATTTTTGGTATATAAAGTTTGGATTTTGGCATGCACGTAAGTCTTGTAGTTAAGTCTTATCTTGGAATTTCTCAAAGTTTAATCTTTGGATTTGATGAAATTTATTTGGTTTTAAAAGGATTTTGTTTTAAGGAATTTTGGTCAACTGGAAGTTTGATGTCAACTGGAATTGTTCTAAATTTTTAGAAGAATATAGACAATTAAATTATTAATGTTAAGGATGATAAGAACCAAAGTCGACTTGCTCCTAAACCCGTAGTATACTAGCTTGGATTGAAATTAAGTTCAAATTCTTATGGTCACCTTGACCCTTAATCAAATTGTGATTATAAACCTTGGTGTATGATAAAGACGCCAGAATAGATGATGGATATCCTATTAATAAGTCAAACTATAACATTCGATCTCTATTCGATGTTTTAGGTGTTCAAAGAGAACAACGGGAATTCTTCTCACAAATAATTTTTTTGAATAATAATCTAAGCTTCTATCCATTAAAAATTAAGCCTTTTAAATAGGCTAAAGTTACAAGAAATCAAAGCTTCAAGACAGTAGGAAAGTTCGGCTAACATAGAGAAAGGATTAGGAAAGTGCCAAATTTTTCCTAGTTACCTAAACTAATTTTGTATTATTAATTCATTAATTTTGGAAATAGGAATTAATTAATTTACAATCAAAAGAATAAAAATATCAACTTTCCTAAATTAATTTTTCCAGCAAATAATTAAATAAAAACCAAAATAAAAGATTATTTTCTAAAACACAAAGTCAAATTTCAGATTTGGAAAGTAGTTGACTAACTTTCCAAACAAGCTGTCTTTGTCCAATCACCAGCTATTTTAGGCTCTAAATCAGCTTCAATATGTCATGTGGGATGCCAAATAGGATTATAACTTGTTCCTATACATTTCCCTTGATTGGAATAATCAAAGCTTGCTTGGAATGCAAGTAAAGTCCTTCCTAGCACTAAAATAGTGCAATTCAGATAAATTGAAAGTGTATGCGCAGATGATGAGTTTGGATACTTTTGCTTATGCCTTGACATGATTTCATGGTCCTTTGGTGTGCTCAATCAAGTTCATAAGCCAACAAATTCATCCCTTACTGTCCGAGGTCCATAAATGCACCAAAATAGCTTATTGGGTCCATTTTAGCCTTTATAGGTTGGATGCATAGTAAAGGCTTTGAATCTTTGGGATAATTATGGCTTTTTCAGATTTAATCACATCTTGAATGAAGTTAACCAGATGGTTCTTAAATCTCTTAGCTTGTGCCTTTGTAATTGGCTTTGTCTTCAGTTGCACAGGATTAACACCCTAGCGAGTTGTGGGTTGTACGAGCACAGGCGAATTATCATTCTCCTCCTCTTGAAAATGATTTGTCCTCAAATTAAAATCATCACCTGCAGCAAACAAAGATAAGTAAGCAATATTAAATGTAGCATTTACATTATACTCATAAAGTAAGTCAAGCTTGTAGGTGTAAATCTAATGGATTTAAAGAATAAAAACAATAAACAATTTCAAATGGAGAATATTTAGTAGCTAAATGCATAGATCTATTATAAGCAAACTCCACATGTGGCAAACATTTCTCCTAAGTTCTTAAATTTCTACTAATTAATGCTCTTAACAATGCAGACAAAGTTCTATTTACTACTTCAGTTTGATCATCAGTTTGTGGATGAAAAGTAGTTGAAAGTAAAAGTTTAGTCCCCAACTTAACCCAGAATATTTTCCAAAAGTAACTCAGGAACTTAGCATCCCTATCAAAAACCATAATCTTAGGCATTCCATAAAGTCTCACCACTTCCTTAAAGAACATGTTAGCTATCTGAGATGCACCATCAGTTTTATTACATACAATAAAGTGTACCACTTTAGAATGTCTATCAACAACCACAAAAATTGAATCTTTTCTAGTTCTAAATCTAGGTAATCCAAGAACAAAATTCATAATAAATGCACCCACAAATGAGAAAGAATTGGCAACGGCATGTACAAGCCGTGCAATTTTAATTTGGATTTGGAATTTTGACACTTTAGACACCTCTCACATATCCTCTCTATATCTCTCTTCATATTCGACCAATAAAAATTTTCTTGCAATATGAATGAAGTTTTTATAACACCAAAGTGTCCCATTAAACCCCCACCATGACCTTCTCTAACTAACAATTTCTAATATTACAATTAGGCACACAAAGTTGACTTTCCCAAAACAAGTACCCCTCAAAGATTTAGAATTTATTATAACCATGTTTGACATAATTTCTAAATATTTCACCAAAGCCACTCTCATACTCATAAAGTTCTTTTAATTGTTCAAAACAAGTAATCTAGCATCTAAGGTTGAAAATAAAACGTATGTTTGGGATAATCCACCAGCAACCATATTTTCCTTACCTTTCTTGTAGTGGATAACATAAGGAAAAGTCTCAATGAATTCAATCGACCTTCGATGCCTTCAGTTAAGCTTTCCTTGGCTTTTGATGTACTTCAAAGATTCATGATCAATGTGAATCGCAAACTCCTTCTACATTAAGTAATGTTGCCATGTCTCCAAAGCTTTCACCAAAGCATACATCTCTTTGTCATAAGTTTGATAGCTCAATGTCGCTTCATTTAACTTTTCACCAAAATAGGCTATAGGTCTTCCTTCTTGTATTAGTACAGCTCCAATACCTACACCTGAAGCATCATATTCAATTTCAAAAGTTTTAGAAAAATTTGATAAAACCAATAAAGGAGCATTATTTAATTTTTATTTCAACAAATTAAAAGACTTCACTTGTGCTTCTCCCCATTAGAATCCAATATTCTTCTTGACAATTTTGGTTAAAGGTACTGCAATTGTGTTAAAATACTTGACAAATCTTTGGTAAAAGCTAACCAAACTATTAAAACTTCTTATTTGGGTAATTAATGTAGGTTTCGGCTACTCTTGTATAGCTTTAACCTTGGATTGGTCAACTTTAATTCCTGCAGCACTTATAACAAATCCTAGAAAAACAAGCTTATCTTTGCAAAAATTAAACTTTTTAATGTTACCAAACAATCTTTCCTTCCAAAGTACTTCTAAAACTAACCTAAGATGTTCTACATGATCATTTAAATTCCTACTATATACAAGAATATCATCAAAGTAAACAACCACAAAATTTCCAATGAATGGACATATAACATGGTTCATTAATCTCATAAAAGTACTAAGTGCATTAGTTAAATCAAAAGACATTACTAACCACCATACAAACCATACTTAGTTTTAAATGCAGTTTTCCATTCATCTCTCTTTTTTTCATTCTAATTTGATGATACCCACTCCTAAAGTCAATCTTTGAAAACATGCATGCACAATATAATTCATCAAACATATCATCTAATCTAGGAATAGGATGCCTATGCTTAATAGTTATATTAATTTATGGCTTTACAATTTACACACATGTGCCATGGACCATCTTTCTTAGGTACTAATAAAACAGGGATAGCACATGGACTCATGCTTTTTCTAATGTACCCTTTTTCAAGCAATTCACTTACTTGGCAATGTATTTCCTTTGTCTCCTCAGGATTACTTTTATATGCAAGCCTATTAGGAATTGCAGTTCTAGGAATAAAATCAATTTGATGTTCAATCCCTCGAATAGGTGGTAAACCACTATGAATTTCCTTCGGAAACACATCATCAAATTCTTGCAAAAGAAAAGATATAGATCTTGGCAAAACAAGTTCTTCAGGGCTAGCTGAATGGTTTAAATAAGCATCTTTATACATCATGATCAGCATTAGTTTATTACTAAAATGCCTTTTTAACCTCACCTAAGCTAAGATAAATTTTTTTCTTTTTCTTCTCTTTCCTCTCTTTTTCTTTATTATTCTTGGTTCCCTCTCTTTTTCCTTCACTCTCAGCTTTCTTTCTCTTTTTGTCACTTCGGCCTTCTCTTTCTTTTTCTTCTGACTCTCAAGTTTAGAAATCTTACCATGATTGTATGGTATGGCCTTGCCTTCTTTGATTAGTGAAGCTGTGGGTGACATGCTTGTCTTCTCCTTTTGCCTCAACCTTCTTCCTATATGATTTATTTATGCTATATGGATTTATTTTTATCATAAGGCTTAGTCGAAGCAATCGAAAGACTAAAAGCAGAGTTGTCCCATGGCCCTAGCTTGATCACGTAGGGAAATGGGCAGCACTTTTCTATGGTCGTAGGTTGATCATTGCCTGAAGATAGATAGGTTTGACCTCAAGATTTGGATTGATTACCAAAGATTGGAAGCAAAGGTTATAGTATGATGATTACGGTTATATGAAGTTATTCTAATTTCATTGATATGATATTACTTTCCTCTTACCTAGTGTTGAGTATCTCGCCTAGTAGTTAAGATGAGGATGGTTATTTACACATTCAAGTACCTTGATCATGCTCTAATTTGTTCTTGGTATATGTATTAGATAAATGATTGGTTGAGGCCAAACATACATTGATTTGGTCTTTATGTGTGGTAGACACTACGTAGTTATGACTCTTTTATTAGCCAAAACCCTACCCTGTTGCACGTGCATTGCATCTTATGTGGTGGTTAAATATATATTTGTATGTATGTATATGAGTATTTTGGATATGACAAGATATAAAATTTTGACATGCGTATTAAACCTCCTGACTTAGTACTTGTACTCGCTCCTCAATTTTCCAAACTCCACAATGATAGTGGATGGTACCAATTTGGGGAGAAAAGTGTGCTAGCTTGGATTCTAAAGCCATGGGTGTGGTAGAAGTTAATTTTAATAATGAATTTATTATTGTTGTTGTACTTTGCGGACTTACTGTTTATGTACTTGGATTTGATTATTGATGTAGAACTGTATTGAGGTTAAGTATGACTTGTACCGAAAATCTAATTGGCTTTAATTTTAGTGTTGCATTGAGGTTAATGGCATCGGGGACCACAAATTATAACTTGTAATTCTACTTATAATGGACTAACTAAAACTTTGGTATTTAAAGGTTAAGATTTTTTATTATATGTTCTTGAAAGTTATTAAGGATTTTTATTGTTGTCGGTGTTTATAAGAGATCTCTCAAATATGGAGCTAATTGCATGGTTTGATGAATAGTGCTTCAAAAGTAAATGATTCCTGAATAGGATTGATTCCTTAGCTCATTGGGACAACTAACATCGCGGTAGGGCCTTGGGAAGGCCGTGTCCATTTACGAAAACACACCCCTATATCCATATAGTGCTTTTTGTGCTTGAATAGAGCTAGGTAGAGCTTAAAATGAAACAAGGTGGAAGTTATTTTTGCTCACTTTGGGAGGAGCAGCAATGATGTGGTTTACTAGGTTGAACCCTAGATCTATTAGTTTGTTTGCACTAGTTAGAAAGCTCATTTGTTCTTAATTTTAGGGAGCTTGCCTTATTAAGAAACAATTGTCGCACTTGTTATCAATAGTGCAAGGAGTTGATGAACCATTATAACCATTCATCTGTGGGTTTAATGACAAAGTGATTTTTGACGATGGTTTTACTGATACTGGAACAATGAATAAAATTAGTAAACAACTTGGTATTGACAAGAACCAAACTCCATAAAGGTCCTGTCCACATGACATCAATTTCATTAAGCGGCTTAAATCAATAGAACCAATTAAGCAAGTTCTCAAATCAAGTATTATTTATCAAATCATCATATCCATAATCTCAATTAGTTTATAAGTCCCACCAGAAAGATGATGCAACATTTACTTCCAAAAGTTACAATCAAATTTCCAGTGTAAGTCTCTAAAGTAAAATACAAAAATTCTCAAATTCAAACTACAAAGCTTCAAAATACAAAAATTAAAACATAAAAAACATAAATCGTTTCCAAAAATCACCACAACCACAACCACAAACAATTAAAATACAACTTGTACTATACTTCCAAACACTTATAACCTCTCAACTAGCACTCCACACACTTTACAAAAAATAAAATCTCAAGTGTTTAAACACCTATAAAAATACCATTCATACATGCAATACTAAAAACATATATAAAAGACTAATGAAATGGTATACAATATCCTAAATCTCATGAATCACATGAAAGGTCTTTTTAAAAATAGAATCTCATAGAAAATTCATTGCTTTAAATTCAAATTTTTAGAATAATAAGCCAGAGACACATGTGCATAATAGATTTGTAAATATTGAGTAAGCTAACCCCTTTAATATACAATCTAAACACTTGAGCAAGATATCACCATACCAAATCATAAAGATATCAACGTACCACAATACATATCCAATATCCCTAATAGATATCTCCACCAAAATCCCTACCTTTAGTCCTTCATGGACCATTCCAAACTAGAGGATGCCTTGGTATCCATACCAAAAGTGATTGTGCAGTAATCATAATCGTAAACCTGAATGAGCAAGCTCTAGGCCGAATCCATAATATATGTCCCTATCCAATCCTTGGCTTAGCAATTTCCATACTAAAACTATTGATCTAATAAAAACATAACTTGAATAACTCAAATACAAAATTTTAGGGTGCACAAGTACCAAAAACTCAAAACACACCTTAAAAGATTCTTTGAAGTGATTTTCATGATTTTCAAAGCTCAAAACTTTAAATCAACAAACCCAAGTTGCATAAATTATACCAATGTTTTCAGTAAGATAAAACCACAACCAATTTTTAAATAGTTCAATGATAATTCCAAAGCTATTGCTTTAAAATTATCATGCTAGAAAGATTTTTGCAATCCTATACTTAGTAAGTATATACTTTAATTTAAATAAAACATGTTCTTTTCTAAAGCATTCCAAAATCCTAATAAAAGTTTCATCAATTTCCTACAGTACGCTTATAAATATTACAATACCAAAATTTAATATGAAAACATGCCATATGCAATTAGTTCTTAAGTGAAAGTCCCACTCACAAACTTAGCATTCCAAAGCATAGTCCACAAATGATCCTCCTTACAAATCTTATTAGTGAGCATTTTGCTCATTAATTTAGCTATCTAAACTTAATTATTTTTTTATTTATCAAACTTTTGGTTATTTTTGATGTGTTTTGTTATCTTTTTATAGGAAATGCTTCAATTATGGTTCTTGAAGATTATTTGCTAAATATTGAATTTTTTTTTTTTTAGCTTATTTGGAGTGAGATCTTGAGAGTTAAGCTAGATGCATGAAGACAAAACCCTATGAAACTAAGCTTGGTGTCATGGTCGTACATTTATGCAGCGGAAATAGACCATGTGGGCCAAGATTCTCTAGTCAAGGCCAGCCTTCTCACTATCCGAGTTTATATATCGACCCATCTGATACTAATTGTACGCTCCTGAGGTTCACCGACAAGAATTACTCTCATGAGTCTCGCACATGGGTGATTAAGATTGCTTCCCAACATCATGGCTCTTAGTCTAGATGCTCATGATCATCAAGGCTCACACCGCCCAACAACTAGCCCGATGGCCTCATGCCCACTCGATAGCCTATAGCTCGATCGTGTGCCAAGATCTAGCCAGCAACCTAACTCTCCATTCGGGCCTTGATCCATGCACCTCCAGAATAGCATACGACCCTGTAGCATGCACGCCAGTATCGTGCTGACATAACACCCAAGGTAGAGCAACACAAGATCGGAAGTCCACATACGAATGCCACCTGATGGCACGGTGTTGCCCTGTCCGTGCCTATTTAGCTTCCGACCCTCTAGAGCGAGGCAGAACCTGAGCCCCCGCTCACTGGCACATTTGGTACAACCTTGTAACAAAGGCCTACGTGTGTTCTTGGCATAGCCAATAGGAAATGGCATAGCGAATGCTACACTCAGCCTCTGGCACAGGAGTGACGTGCAATCCCAGCTCGTAGCGCCTACCGGTATTGTCCTCGGGACTCCCTGTCCGTCGGAGACATAAGCCCGCCTCCGTGGCACTTTATGTCCGCCCCATGGCTTGCCGTCGCCCATAGGAGGCTCTCTTAGCCCAAGCTTGAAGCCGGAGCCGGGGGCCGTGGACAGCCAGACACGGACGACACCCCCTAAAGAGCTTATTTAGCCATTTCCTTTCTGGCAGCAACAGATATCACTTTGTGCGAGGAGTCATAATGGGGTTTTCAGTAGCAAACCTTCATATCATAGCCTGCCATTTGACATGCACCATCCTAGTGACATTCTTAAGAGATTTCCACGGTCCGGAATCAAAGATCCCAACCTTCAAATATTTACAAAAATGCCACTAGGCCATTCCAAAGGTGCGGACCGTCACACTTGGCATGCCCACTTATTTTAAGGGGGAGTACACACCATAAACAAGTCTTCAAGGAGAAATTCAAGTTCGATGGTGTGCCCACCCACTTCGCTTGATGCCTACAACATCTTTGGTTGAGGAACAAGAAGAAAATGGCATGCCCACCCATTCTAGTGTAGTGCCCAAGCCAATTTAAGCCATTCCACACACAAGGAGCCTTTATGAAGCTTAAATGTTGATTCTTAAAGGTCATTGCTAGGCTATTAATGAGTTGTTTGACTTTCATGTGACTAGTTTTGAATATAACCTTTTGATAATAAGATCAAATGGTGTAAATTTAACTACATAAAATAAATATTAGATATGCTCTTGAGAAATGGCTATATATTGACCTAAAAAGGCAAAGCTAAAAAAGGATTTTGGAGACTTAGACACCATAATTTTAGAGTGGGAAAGATTTTAATAGGGAGAGAAGCTCTAGGTGTGGAGTTCTTGAAAGCCCAAGGCTCTGAGTTTGCTTTGAGGAGTCAGCACCAATCGAGAATCTCTTCATCTCTTATATAAATTTCTTTATATTTTGTAATAGAATTCTTGTATTTTGTTTGGATAGTGGTTAAATTTATAGGATTCTATTATGTTTTTGTTTTTATTCTTTTTTCTTTTTAGGAGAGGCTAGATCATTGATCTAGGTCATTGTTAGATCTTGAATTATGTTTGTGATGAATTGATTTGGTTTATTAACAGCATAATTTCTATCAAATTACTTGTATTTTTCTTTGATTAATTGAAGAACATACATAATTGATTGAGAAATTGATTGGATGTTTTCTAAATTAAACAATTAGTATTTAGGTAAGCTTAATTTGGTAGATTGAGAGGAGGAAAATACAAATTAAAAGGAAATAGAAAATGCCTATAACGAACATTCTCGAATTTCTTTATAAATTCAAAGTGAGAATGAAAAAATGGAACAAAAGAGTTCAAACTGTCAATTTTTTTTTTTTCATTTTAACTATAGTGAGCTTAAGAAAGCGTATTTAGGTCTTTGACAATCTTAATTTAGCCTTTAATTGAATTTTTGATAACTAATTTAGCTTGAGGAATTAGAAGGGGAACTAATTGCATGGTTAATTGATAGAATTAGAAAGAAATTTCAATTTGAGTAAATTTTGCACATAATTTGTTTTCCTTGAGAAGGGAGTGAATGAATTTAGAAACCTTTTATTGATAATTGAAGAAGGAATTAGTTATCATTAACCAAATTACGAGGTCATTTGTTTCATTAATGTGAAATCGTGATCCTAGAATTTTTATTTATAAATTTCAGTTATATTTTGTGTGATGTTAGTTTTATTTTGCATAATTTCTAGTTGTTAATTTAGTTATGTCAATTTGAATTGCCTTATTGATTAATTTCCTAATAAAATTAATGGGTGAAAATCTCTAGTATTTAGTTGAATAAAATATTCTAATTCAAACGACCAATCCTCGTCGGAGCGATTTCTTGTTTATTTATTTTATTACTTGACTGATCTATATATTTACAGAAACAAAAACAATCAAGTTTTTGATTTAATTGACTTGTAATTTGAGTTGTGGTTATCATTAATGACAGTCTCTTTGACTAGCTCCTTTGTGTAAAGAAACTATCCTTAAAAATTACCAAAACCATATCAACGATCCTAACAATTCTCAATGCCCAAAAGAACCAACAACTCATATTCTTTTTCATGGTACCAAAACCGAGAACATGCATCCAAACATTTCCATAATTCCAAACTTATAATTTCCAAACAAAATAAAAAAAATTCTCAAGATCTACCAATTTGTTAGAAAGAAACTCCTTGCTTCAAAACAATTTGAATTCCATAATTTAATTAAAAGAACCAAAGTTCTTTCTCATTCATAGAATCAAACCGTGAGCATGCATTAATTAATCCCTGTCGTTTCCACACATTAAATTCCACATAAAAATCCCCCCCCCCCCCCTCCCCCTCTCAAAAAAAAAAAAAAAAAAAAAAAAGAAAAAAAGCAACAACAACAAGAACAACAGGATATGCTACTACAAATTAGAAATCATCTGAAATTCCAACTAACCATTTACCAATTTCCACATGCAATAAAGAAAACAGAAGTCTCAAACACCCACAATAAGATCAGAACCGATTGTACCATTTATAAAATTTGAAGATTTTAACCCAAGTTCAAGAGTAATTCTACATTCAAAAATATATCTTATGTCTCACCCACATTTTATCCATGAAAAAATAAATTCACTAGTGAACCCCCAAGATCATCACCAACGGCCGGCTTCTCAAATTCCAATATTTTAAGAATTTAAATTCAAAAACTCAAGCTATAAATACCCACCAACTTATACACGCAAAACTATCACCAAAACTTCAGGTATCAACAAACTACAACAACACCATCTGATGCCACTATCGAGCTTGGTTGCACAAGTCACCATGGCCGATGGCCATGCATGTCACCAACACCAAACATTGCGACATCCTGGTTTTAAATTTACTGTTCCTTAAGCTCCAAGAAATTTTTGTGACACTTTGTCTATATTTTTACTCCTCTTATCATTTTTTTAAAGGAAAAATAATGGTGAATTTTTATTTTTTCTTCAATTTACTTTTTAGATGTAAATTTTTTTTGGGGGGAAAAATTTTAGCAAACAAGAAATTGATATAATTTTTAAAACCTACGGAAATTTCAATGACATGAGAATACATATATATAACAATATGGTTGGAATTTATTCTGTATTATGGAGGGGCACATGCGGTGTTATTCATGGGCATGCAAAGGGTAAAAGAGACAATTTGCAAGCAAGACCCTTTTGAAATTCGTAAAGTACCCTCGACCATTTTTGTCTATATATGGTGCCAACACCACCACTTCATTTTTCATTTTCTCTCCTCATTTCCTCTCCTCCACTCTAGAACGCCACACCACCAACACCATCAGTTCTTCTTCTTCTCTTTTAAAACCGAGAGCACCACCATTCAAATTCCAATTTAGCTTTTTCTCTTTCTCTTTCTCTTCAACCTGTGGATTGCCAACGTGAAACAAGCTCTCCATTTTCTTATTCTCAAACAAAATATTGTTCTTCACACACATATATATATATACATATATTATGAGCCAAGAGAGTTATTGGTTGTCTTTCAACAAATCTTGTGTTGTGTATTTGAATTTTAAGTGGGATCTGAACTATGTTTGCGGTAATTTAGTTTAAAGCTAAGTTTTTGGATTGCATGTAAGAAAATTTGAGGTTTTCAAAACAAGAATACCTTCGTTCCTCTTTTTCTTTAAAACCCGGGAGCTCCTTTTATTTTTGATGAACAAGTTTTTCAATTTTTCGCTTTGTTCTTTGACTTGGGTTTGTTATATGTTTTGGGTATTTGAGTTTGGAACTGAGATCTTTGGTTGCATGTGGTAGACTGTGAAGAAAACTTGTAAGTGGGCATGGATTCTTGAATTTTGGCACTTACATGTTGGTTTTGATGATGGATCTTTGAGATTTTGATGTTGTCTGTTGGATGTGATCTTGGATCTTAGTTTTTGTAAGCTTTCTTATCAATGGTTGCATTTCTTAGATCTTGGTTTCTTCAAGTTTATGGAGTTCGTTGTTGGATATTTGATGTTATTGGGGAATGAATTTAAAGTTTCATGTTGGATTTAATGAAAGATTGAAGCTTGATTTAAAATTTTTATGTTGGCTTTGTTGTAGTGATTTGTTGATGATAATCAATTTGGTTTGCATGCTAAAATTGTATTTGGAATTGTAATCTTTAATGCCTAGTTTTTGAGGCTAAGATTTTTATTTTCGGATTTTCTTAAGGATAATTTTGGATTGTTGGAAATTTTGGAGCTTTGAAATTTTTGGAAAGGGATTTGATTTTGGGTTAAATTGGCCGAATGGTGCTTGTTTGGATTCAAAGGATTTGTTTGAATTGGATTTGGTAATTTTTGGAAGAAATTGTTTTCCTTGTGAATTTTGGAATTGAGTTTTGAGCTTATTTTGGCGTAATGATTTATGGTTTAATTTATATTTGAGGTTAAGTTAAATTTCTAAAATTTTGGTGGAGGTTTTGGAAAATATTGATTTAATATGTTTTAAAGGTTGAATTCAATTTTTATTTGAATATTGGAAGACTTGTAGGGGTTTAATTTTATAAAATTTGAGGTTAAGTTGATTCTTAAATTCTTGGAAGACTTTTGCACAATTGGTTTTGTTTTATATTTAGGGTTAGGTTTGATTTCTTTGATTTTTGGAAGACATTTAGGTTTAATGTATTTTTGAGGTGAAGACACAATTTTTCTTGAATTTAAAGACAGCTGGTTTTTTAAAGTATATTTTATTTGATTTTGTATTTGGATTTGATAATTAATTCTTGAGGTTAAATTTTAATCTTGATTTTTAGTTTAATTGGAATAAGTAAATGGAATTGTCGGATAGACTATGGACTTGGTTTGTAAATTGTGGTGATTGGAATGTTATTTGAATTTTGGGTTTGTATGTTGTTGACCTTGGAATTACAAGGTTGTATTGGATTTGTATATTGAATGGTTCTCCACTTCTTTAAGTGAGGGTTGTAGTTTGTAAGTGAATAGTTTGACTTCTTGGATTGGGTATTAATCAAGTTGTGATTTTGTCAAGGACAAAGGAGCACCTAATCGAGTTTGGAATAGGTCCATTTCTTGACTAGGCTTTCTACATGAGGCATAACCTTTGAGTGAAACTTCTTCTTAAATCCCTTTTTCTTATATAATTATGTATAATGCATCCTGTGTTGGGGTGAGAAGGTTATGACGAAGAGCAAGCTAGCTTGAAGTGTTAGCAACAAGCAAGCTTTTGGTGATGCTATTGGGAATGGTTGTGTGTGAGTTGTGTTTTTAGGTTTTGGTTATGGTGTTTTCTGGTTTTTAGGGTTCCTAAAGTGTTCTAAGGTGTTGAAGAATAGATAAGAAGAAGAGGAACACATTGGCTTTTGAAAATAAGGCTTGGATGTGTAGCCATTTCATTCATTTTACAATATAAGCTTGAAATTACAACTAGTTCACACATGCCAAGCATGTGAGCTTACAAAATGAGTAAAGTATTTGAAATTTAAAAAGTAAAATGGTCAACACCTAACTTTTCATACACAAAAGAGTCAAAAATCAGCTGCAACATGTCTATTCCAAATATAGTAAAAAGTGGCACATGGTTTGAACTAAGTTCCTATTGTTTAACTAGTTTGGGTAAACAACCAAACTAGCTTCACCTACTTAGTTCCCCTTTGTATCTGCTTATGAAACTTGGTTTGAAGCATCCTTGGTCATCAATAAATATTGTTCCAAGAGATAGGAAAGTTCTGGAACCGGATCATGGGCCAAACAGCTCCAAAGCTGACCCATACTCTGCATACTGGGCCCATCAGATACAGCAATCTGTTTGGAATAGAAAATGGACTTTCCCATGTCATTTGGACCTGAAATTTGAACCATAGTCTTCTATATATGTCTGTAGACATCCCTCAAAATTTCAGCCCAAAACTCCATTTGCAACCTGAGATATAAGATAAATAGTGGAACTATGTTGCTGGAAATTATGAATCCAGCACCATAGGCATTTCAAGCATAACATTCCTACTCTTTTGTGCATAATTTTGCCTATACTTTTGCATACATAACTTAGGCACAAAACATTATCAAAATATACCTTGCATAAATTAAAAACATACAAAAAAAATATAAACTCATAAAAGGAAAGGATTTGATACCAAGGTGTGCATGCTAGCCGATGACATGCACCATCAAGTGGCAAAATTGCCACACTTCAACACTCCTCCTTGGAAATTTTGTATGAGACGTTGAGAAGTCCTCTCAATATCTCAAATCTCTTCTTTCCCAATGGCTTGGTGAAGATATCCGCCAAGTTCTCCTCGGAAGTCACATACTCCAACTTCACTTCACCACTTGCTTCAAATTCTCTTAAGGAATGATACTTGACCGGTATATGCTTGGCCCTCCCATGTTGGACTGGATTTTGTGCAATTGCTATTGCTGAAGTATTGTCACACAATATTACCGTGGCTTCCTCTTGCTTCAAGCTCAATTCCTCCAATAATTTCCTAAGCCAAACACCTTGATTAGCACAACTTGAGCAAGCAATATACTAGGCTTCCGCGGTGCTTTGTGCAACGGTTTGTTGCTTCTTGGAATTCCATGAGAAAGGACCATTTCCAAGAGTGTAAATGTAGCCCGATGTGCTCTTGCTATCATCCAAAGAACCAGCCCAATCACTATCACTATAACCAAGCAAAGCTTCATTCATGCCATCCTTGTACCATATACCAAAATCACTCGTACCTTTCAAATACCTTAGGATTCTTTTTGCACAACTAAGATGATTTTGTGACGGACTATGCATAAATCTTGACAAAACAGCCACACTAAACATGATATCCGGTCTAGTAGAGCATACATATAAAAGGCTACCAATTAAACTTCTATAGATGGAAGGATTTACCTTTGGAGAATCATCATCCTTCACCAACTTGGTGCCTTCATTCATAGGTGTGGCAACGCTATTACAATCCTCCATGTGAAACTTCTTGAGCAACTCCTTCACATAGCTTTCTTAAGATATGAAGATGCCCTTGGATGATTGGACAACTTCAATTCCAAGAAAGTATTTCATCCCTCCAAGGCTAGACATCTCAAAGTTCAATTCTAGCTCACCTTTGAAGTTGCTCACTTCTTTCTCATTACCACCGGTCACTAGGAGGTCATCAAGATAAAGAGACACCAACACCATGCAACCATGAGTCCTAATATACAATGTAGGCTCATTAGGACTCCTCCTAAATCCATGCTTTGTCAAAAAACCATCTATCTTGGCATACCATGCCCTAGGCCATACAAGGCCTTGTGTAGCTTGTATACCTTCTCTTCACTTCCTTTCTTCACAAAACCTTCGGGTTGCACAACATAGACCTCCTCCTTCAATATTCCATTCAAGAAGGCTGACTTCACATCAAGGTGATATACTTTCCAAGATTTTTGTGCCGAAATTGCAAGAAGAAGTCTTATGGTTTCCATCCTTGCAACCGGTGCAAAAGTCTCTCCATAATCCACACCGGCTTGTTGTGCATATCCTTTGACAACAAGCCTTGCCTTGTGCTTATTTATGGACCCATCCGGATTGTACTTGGTCCTAAAGATCCACTTCACCCCAATAGCATTCTTTCCCTTCGGTTTTGTTACCAATCTCCAAGTGTCATTCTTGTTTATCACATCGATTTCATCTTGCATGGCTTGTCTCCACTCTTTTCTTGCCATAGCCTCATGGACATTGATTGGATCACTCAATGCCACATTACACCTTTCATAAATCTCATTAAGAGGTCTTGTGCCTCTCACACCATCACCAATCTCCAAATCAACCCCTATGGAGATTTCTAGCTCATTCTCATCATATTCATCATCATGGGCAGCACCTTCATCATTTCCTTGTTCCTCATCATTATCATGAGCTTCAAGCCGATTGTCTTCATCCATACTAGCCAACTCCTCCTTACTACAAACCCATTTAGCTTCCTCATCAACTTTCACATCTCTACTTATCACAAGTTTCTTGGTTTCCAAGTTATACACTCTATATCCCTTGGTCACATCACTATAGCCAACCAAAACACTAACTTGTGACCTTTCATCAAGCTTTCCTCTCTTCTCTTGTGGTACTAGGATGTAACAAATGCTTCCAAATACCCTTAGATGATCAAGAGAAGGCTTATATCCAAACCAAAGCTCAAATGGGGTTTTACTCCTCAAAGACTTGGAGTAAAGCCTATTTTGGATGTAGATGGATGTATTAACTCCTTCGGCCCAAAACTTCTTTGGCAAGCCACTTTCAAACAACAAACATCTAGCCATCTCCATGATGGTACGGTTTTTCCTTTCACATACACCATTTTGTTGTGGTGTGTATGGTGTAGTGAATTGATGAACTATACCATGATCCTTACAAAGTTGTTTGAAAGCCTCACTTGTGTATTCCCCACCATTGTCCGTCCTTAACACCTTTATAGTGCAACCGGATTGATTTTGCACTAACTTCATAAATTCTACAAACTTCTCCAAAGCTTGTGATTTTCTTTCAAGGAAATACACCCAACACATTCTTGAGTAATCATCAATGAAAGTTATGAAATACTTGCTGCCATTTAAGGATGGAACACTCATAGGACCACAAATATCCGAATGTATAAGTCCTAGCTTCTCCTTTGATCTCCAAGAACAAGATTGAAATGCTAGCCTAGTATGCTTTCCTTTTTGACACACTTCACACACATGTTCTTGCTTCTCCACCAATGGCATGTCTCTAACAAGTTCATGTGTGCCTACCAATGAGTTAAAGCTAGCATGGCCTAGTCTTTTATGCCAAAGTTGAGAGGTGTTCTCAACTTTGGTGTTCAATGCAACCGATGCACCATTTTCATCCATATTCAACCTAAAATTCTTGTTCTTCATTCCAACACACATTAATTCATTTCCATGTGGATCAACTATAGTGCATGTCATGTTTGAGAAGTATAATGCATATTTGTTCTCAAGCATTTGACCTACACTAAGTAAGTTCTCACATAAAGAAGGTACATAGAGAACATCATGGATAGTTTTGATACCTTTGGTGGTGTGTATCACCACATCTCCTTTGCCTTTCACTTCCATCAAGGCTCCATTTCCAATTTTGACTTTGTTGTGGCTGCTCCTATCCAAGTTTGTGAACCACTCATGCTTGTGAGACATATGGTGTGTTGCTCCACTATCAATGATCCATCCTTCATCATTCTTGATGCTACTAAAACAAGTAGCAACAAACAACTCTTCGGATTCACTATCACTTGCATTATCTTTAGCAACATTTGCTTGTTGCTTATCTTTCTTGTTTGCCTTGCATACTCTCTCCACATGACCCTTTTGTTGGCATTTATGGCAAAATGCATCCGGCCTCCACCAACACCTTCTTGGATGATGACCTTTCTTCTTGCAATGGTGACAAGGTTCATAGGACTTCCTCTCGGGTTTGCTAGTTTCACCTTTCTCCTTTATGACCCTAAGCTTGTTCTTCTATGTGTCTTTTGATGTTGATTAGACACAAATGCAGCGTCCATTGATTCTTCATGTCTAATCCTCCTCCTTTGCTCCGTAGCTTGCAAGGCATTCACCAACTCGGTCAAGGAAATTTCATTTAGGTTCCTTGACTCCTCCAATGAAGATATCTTAGCTTCAAACCTCTCGGGCAAGGAGACCAACACCTTCTCCACAATCCTTTGGTCACTTAATCTTTCACCTAGCACCCTAATTTGATTCACCACATTAAGAAGCCTTGTGGTGAACTCCTTAACCGTTTCTTTGTCTTTCATCTTGATAGTCTCAAACTCCCTCCTTAGGTTAAGGATTTGCATTTGCCTTGTCCTTGCACTCCCTTGGAACTCATCTTGAAGTTTTTCCCAAGCTTCTTTGGCACTCTCACATGCCATTATCCTTGTGAAAATGGTATCACTAATACAAGAATGAATGGCGGTGAGAGCCTTGAAACCTTTAGCCAATTCCTCCTCATGGTGCTTGATTTGGTTGACCGTTGCCCCTTGTCTCAAAGGCTCGGGTTCTTGGGGATTTATGGTGACCTCCCAAAGACCATAAGCCTTCAAGTAGGCTTGCATCTTGATACTCCAAATGTTGTAGTTCTCCCCATTGAAGATAGGAGGAGAAGGAGTTGAAAAACTTGAAGAAGCCATGTGAATGTTGCTTTCTAGTATGAAGGAATATGAAAATATATTTGTGCTTTCAAGTATCTCTTCACTCTCAAGGAACGAACCAGCCCAAAAACCTCACAAATCTCACAAAAATGTGCCTTGCTCTGATACCACTTTGTTGGGGTGAGAAGGTTATGACCAAGAGCAAGCTAGCTTGAAGTGTTAGCAACAAGCAAGCTTTTGGTGATGCTCTTGGGAATGGTTGTGTGTGAGTTGTGTTTTTAGGTTTTGGTTATGGTGTTTTCTGGTTTTTAGGGTTCCTAAAGTGTTCTAAGGTGTTGAAGAAGAGATAAGAAGAAGAGGAACACGTTGGCTTTTGAAAATAAGGCTTGGATGTGTAGCCATTTCATTCATTTTACAATATAAGCTTGAAATTACAACTAGTTCACACATGCCAAGCATGTGAGCTTACAAAATGAGTAAAGTATTTGAAATTTAAAAAGTAAAATGGTCAACACCTAACTTTTCATACACAAAAGAGTCAAAAATCAGCTGCAACATGTCTATTCCAAATATAGTAAAAAGTGGCACATGGTTTGAATTTTGCCTATACTTTTGCATACATAACTTAGGCACAAAACATTATCAAAATATACCTTGCATAAATTAAAAACATACAAAAAAAAAATATAAACTCATAAAAGGAAAGGATTTGATACCAAGGTGTGCATGCTAGCCGGTGACATGCACCATCAAGTGGCAAAATTGCCACACTTCAACATCCTGTAAGGCATTTGGGAATATTAAGATTTTTGAATTTATTGAAAATTAATTACTAGGTTTGGAAATGGAAATTTTATTGATATATGGTAATGCATTCTGCATCTCATGCATTAAAGCCTATTTTGGAATTGTTGAAATTGTGTAAATTGAATTTCTATTTGGGTATCATGGTTTTAGGGTGTGGATTGATCTAAATTTCTTTTGAGGTGAAGGGGTACTTTATTTTCTAAAAATTATATTTTCTATTTTACGTATATTAATTGATGCATTAAAGTGTTTTTGGTACAATAATATTTTTGGAGAGCTCAACTGAATTTGGGAAAAGTGGATGAAATTTTACTGCATCACTTTGTATATGGCATACTTTTCATCCCACAATTTTGGTATTTGATTTTACTGGAAAGGGAATTTTTGGTAAAGCAATGATTTTAGAAATTACTTGAGAAGTACCTGGTTTGACACATTAACATTTGACACATTAATGCGCAAATTATTGGCTTTTATGCCAAGCTAATCTCTAGTTTAGTCCGATCCACCAAGAACTAGCGATAGGATTTTGGGTGGAGACATCCCTCGGGTATTATATATTAGATGTTGTATATAGTTTAATGTATCTTGTTAATCTAGTTTAAAGATATCTATTTTTTCTAGATATTGGAGGCAGTGAAATATACTATCAACAATCTGGTGAGTTAGTATTTTCCTAGATTATATGAGGGTTATTGTTTTCTCATCCAGTATGCACTAATTAGTTACATGAGAACGAAACCAGTGATTTTTGCTAAAAACGTTTTTCCTAAAGGTTTACTTATGATTTATTGGATTTACAACATTTTAGTAAATCACATTTCCATTACATCATTTCATTTCATGACTTATATTAGTTTATAGTGATGGAATTTGGTGTAGGTTTATATTGTTGTACCCTAGAGCACAATCATTCAAGGTGTTAGTCAAGAATGATTGTTGTTGGTTCTTGGTTCTTGATTTTGTTTTTGGGTTTGTTAAGGTTTTGTTTCTGGTTTTAATGGAGGTTTGGGGTTCTTGAGAAGGTTGTTAGTTTTTGGGAAGAAGAAGAAACCAAAATGCAGTAGTTGAGAGAAAGAGAGCAAAAAATGTTGTTTTTCAAAATCTGTTTTTTGAATATTTTCTTTCTCAACGTTTTTCATTACAATTTTCATATTTTTAAATACATCAAAAAAACAATAAGGCATGCTTCCATATTGAGCAATAAATACAAAAGCATTAAAAGTAACCAACCAAGCCAAACTACCTCAACTAACTCTAATCAATGTGTTGGGCATGCAAGAAACATTCTTTAATGGGCAGTTCAGCTTGTCTAAGGCATTTGAATTTGAAAACCAGCTCCATTTGACTTGAAAATTGGAGGGAAGCCTTTTTGAATATTAAACTATGTTTTAGCCAAAAACCAGATAAAAAAAAGTCCATTTACCCATTCAAAAGTAATCAAACCCAAGGCAGTTTTGCCTAGTTTTCTGGTCAGCAAAACTGCACAGGGGTCAAATTGTTTTGGGCTTAACTCAGCCTTTCCAGCTCCAAATTGGGCCATTCCTTTTGCTTCTGCTTCCTCTGCATGTCTAGTTCATCATATCCAAAATTCAGATCCAAATCCTAAACCTACTTCAAACGGCATCCAAGGAAGTGGACTTATATTGCTGGAAATACAATTCTAGCAACTAGACAAAAAAGGCCTTAAGCTAGATAATGAGCTTAGGGCATTATAAAAACGATATTGTTCTTAAACATTACAAGATAAAATAAAATGTATAAACATAAATAATATTTGGTCTTTGATATTGCAAAACAAAAATTGCAAGTGTAACCGAACTACCTCGCACATTGTAGTAAGATCACCACATTTCAACATATTGTACTGGACTATTAATATAATATATATATATATATATTGTAAGTGCATAAAACTCATTCATTGAGTATTCGTACCCACCTCTACTTATAATCGGGACTTGAAGAGGGAAAAAATGGTTGGGAGCTCAATTAAGAAAGATAAATATTTGATTTGATAACATCAAACTAATTAAGTATTAGATAAAAAGGGTGTTTGGATAATGTATATAAGAGATTTAAGAGTTTTTAATAAGTCAAATATATACCATTATATCAGATTTATGAATGGTGTAAATTATTTGATAGAATCTTTTGTTAAAAATCTTTGTTTGGGGACGCTTCCCTAAATAAATAATTCATTAAAGTTGTAAAAAAATAAATACTATATATAAACATTACAATACATAATAAGAAAATAATAGATTCATTAGTAGACTTCTTTGTATGGTGAAATTTTTCATTGATTTTGAGGGGATTGATTCCATAGTTTTTTTCAGATTATGAGAGAAGAATGTCAGTGTAGTTGTTCTGAGTTTTGGCCACCTCTTAATAAAAAATAAATAAAAAATAAAAAACTCCCTTATTTTATTTTTTCTTTATTTGTTGATTGAGTACATTAATGTAGATTTGATCAAATCTTATTGATATTTTCCTCTAGTAATATATATATATACACACATATATATAGTTACTAAACTTATTTCTTCAAAATATAAAATTCTTTTCAAATTAATACATATTCATTTTTCGATAAATCAATAAATTATTCATTTATCAATAAATAAATAAATTTTTTAAATGAATAATTTTAAATAATCCTATAAATATTAATTTTTAGAGGTTTTACTCTAAAATGAATAAAAAGATTTCTCACCCAAAGAAAATGAAAATGTCCAAACAAGAAAATTTTATGACCAAAAATAATTTAAAGGAATAAATATTAAATTTATTAGCTCAAACATATAAAATAACAAACAGTTACTAAACTTATTTCTCAAAAATATAAAATTCTTTTAAAATTAATAAATACTCATTTATCAATAAATCAAGGAGTGATGGCTCTAACGATTCTGGTCATTCTAAGATTTTTTCGGGCAATTTCTGCTTTGTTTTGATCTTTTATTCATTATGGTTGATTACTTTTCCTTGTTTCCAAACATTCTTCAATCTAGTTTGTCTGTCTCTGCCATGGTTTCAAGGGTTTCGTCTGGAATGCAACCTATCAGGACCAATGATGTATCAGTGTCTTTGCCCTCCGCATCACCAACCAATGGCAATTACACGATGATTCATTCCGCTATTGGTGGTTCTACTGAGGCTCCAAATGAGAGGGCATTCGAGGGTTTGAAAGCACTGGATGGTAAAATGAATACACGGGCCATGCCACGTCACTCTATCTTTATTATAAGAGCATATCTGATGGCTTTGGGTATGAACTTTTTATTTTTAGAAATTTTATCAAATATTTTAAAATTTCTTTAAAATTAATTTTTTTAAAAAATTAATTTTTTTTAAATTAATTTTTCAAAAAAAGATAAAATTTAACAAAATATATATAATTAACTAATTATCATAAATAACCTTTTATATGTTGGTATTGAAAAATAATTTTAAAATAGATTTTACATTTGTATTATTTAGATTTAAATGACATAAATTTTTATCTTATATAAATAGTAATAAAGATATTCTACGTAAAGATATAGTCTTAAAAAAACAAATGCAGCTCTCATCGAAAATGTAAAGTACTTTCGTAAAAGGAAAACAAAAGAAATCTAAAAGAGAAAATGGGAAAGAAAAATAAAAGTGTAGATTTTAAGAAATAAATTTTTTTGTTCACATGGGAATTGTTCATTCTTTAGACATTGACCATAAATACGAATCCTACAATTTTACTTGGAAATTTAAAAAATAAATTAAAAGAATTTTTAGGTATGATATTTAGCGTAATTATTGAAACATAAATTTTCATTTAGCATCAAAAAGTTATAAGTGGGGCAGGTGCTGGGTATAATTGAATTGACGGATGTCCAATCCTTTTTATGTTCGATTGTTGATAAACAAAAGAGAAAAAAAATATAAAAAACAAAAACTTAAAGCCATCAACAAAAGGAAAATTCCTTACGTACGTAAACTTAGCTGATATCATTATATATATGTATATTTTTGGTGAATAGCTGATATCATCAATATTGATTAGACAAAAGGCAGCACCAGCCATTTACTTTTCTTTTGGGTTTTTTTGGTTGAGGCATAGCCATAGGGGACGGGCATCTGTTTTGTATTTTAGTGTATGTTTGGTGGCAAATGTCTATTGGCCAACCACAAATGCTTCGAATCCAATAATATTGTAACCTTGGAACATTAGTTTAGGATTTTTAAATTTGGTCTCTCAATTTATTTTTTCAAAAATAAGTAATAGTTTTTCATCTTAATATATAAATAAAAAATAAAAAATTTATATACTGAAGAGACCATGTAGAGCACTTTTATTTTACTTTAATTTATTATTATTTTGTTTTTGCTAGGTAAGACAAAGTAAAAGACCTACTATATTATTTAACTATGTATATATATATATATATATCTGATTTTATATACATATATATTTAGAAAATTTTAAAATTCAATAACACAATGTTTATCAAGTTTATTTATCAAATAACGCATATTAATATATCATGTTATTTGATAAATAAATTTAATATATATTTTGAAAACTTTAGCACTATTGTTTAAAATTTCTACTTAGGATATATTTGAGCTACACCAATTTATACAACAATGTTATGATTGATGCCAACATCTATATTATGGTGGAGATATTATTGCATACAAGCGCTAATAGATATATATTAATGTTTGCATGCAGCCAAATTCTATTATGATGTAAGCATCAATATCCATTTTAACAAAAATTTATATATTTTACTTATTATATATAGACCTAAAATTTAGAATATATTTACTGTGCATTTTCTGAAAAGGAAAAAAATGTAAAAGAAAGCGTGATTAAGAAATTACTTTACTAAATATATACAAATTTAATTGAATTAAAACAGATTGAAAACATATAAATTCATAGTTGCTAGTTTACCGTATTTTTACTATGAAACCCAACAAATAATAACGATAACTAAAAAAAATAATTATAAACTACAACTAAGAAATGAGAAGCGACTCTGTTTTGTGTATATGTACAGTGAAATGAAAAACAGTACTATTAAAGAGTCAAGTTGTTTAGTGAACTCTTTTGATATTATTTTATTGGCTTGCATTCATTTTGATTTATAATTATTCATATTTAGTTTTTATTAATTGTTTCAACTATAAATAAAAAAAATTAAAAGAAAAAAAGCTTATGTTTCATTTTTTTGTTTTAAAAAAAGTTTGCGTTACCAAATAAAGAAAACAAAGTTAGGTCACGATTTGATTTTATCCAAAAATATTGAATGGGAATTTTGCATTGACTTGATGCCACGTTTGTATGTGCACATTTCTTGTTGTGGGCTCTCAAGTCATTGTCTAAGACACTATCGCCTTCTAGATTGCCGCTTGTGGAAAATTGATATCAGTACTTGCTCTTGCGTTCTCCATAATCATTTATTTAATAAATGTTAACTCTCGGATTAAATATTATTATAATAATTTATTATATACATCTTATCATGATAGAATAGAATGTATGCAATTTATTATTTGATTGATTAAACCATTACTTTCATCTCCTTTTTATTTGCCAAAATATCTTAAGTTTACCTTCTAGTTTAAATTTTTTTAATATTTACCATTCTATTTTGGTTTTTTTCATAAATTTACCTTCTAGTTTAGATTTTTTCTTTTTTTTTACATATGTTTAACATAAATTAAGTATTTATATTAAAATTTAATAGGTGAAAAGACCATAATATCCATCTAAAATAAAACACACAATGAAATTAAAAAACCTAAAAACAATAATAGTGTGTTTGTACTTTATACCAATATTTTTGATAAAAGGAAACTAAAAAATGAAGAACAACATTTATCCTATATGAATTAGAAGAAAGAGAACCAATTGATTATTAAAAGTATAAGTTTTAGCATTTATCGAATATTAGAAAAATAAACAATTTATGGATGACTCCTTTACTATATATTAAAGTTTCATCGGCTCTTTGAAGACATATACCTCCATCTCAGGGTATATTACGGTACGAACAATCCACATGCAGATCGTGAGTATTGACAACGGTTTTTGAAAAAAAACTGTCTGATACGAATCTAGGTCGACTTGCTCTTAAACCCGTATTATATTAGCTCGAATAATAACTTGTAACTAGAAACCTTAGTATATGTTAAAGACGCCACAATAGGTGATGGATGTCTTATTGATAAGTCAAACTAAAACACTTGATCTCTATTAAGTATTTTAGGTGCTCAAAGAGAACAAAGAGAATTCTTCTCACAAATAATTTTTCAATAATAATCTAAGCTGAGTTCTCATTGAAAATAAGCATTTAAATAGGCTTTGAAAGAACAAAATAAAACCTTAGAAGACCAGGTAAAAATTGGCCATCAATAAGGAAACTAAAGGTGTTGGTCGAATTTCAATACTTTCCTAATCTAGTTTTGATTAATTAATTCCTTTATTTGAATTAGGAATTAATTAATTTACAATTGAAATATTAAATCATCAACTTTCCTAAGTTAATTTGTCCAACAAATAAACAAATAAAAACCAAAATAAAAGATAGTTTCCTAAAACAAAAAGTCAAACTCAAATTAGAAACTAGTTGACTAGTTGACAACTAAGCTGTCTTTATTCAATCTCAACTTGTTTAGGCTCCAAATCAGCTCCCATATGCCATGTAGGATACTCAATAATGATTCCCATATATTGTCCCTTAATTGAAATAAGTCAAACTTACTTTAACAACAAAAGAAGTCAAAGCCAGCACCAAAATGAGCAATCTTGGCCTAAAAGAAAGGCTATGCGCAAGTGAGCTCTTTGATTGCTTTTGCTTCTGCCTTGATATGATGCCATGGCCTCTTGGTGATATCAATTGTGTTCACAAAGTGTTGAATCCATTCCTCGCTACCCGCAGTCCAAAAATGTACCAAAACAGCTTGCCAGGTTTGTTTTCACCTTCGTGACTTGGATGCATAAGACGATCTTTGGATCTTCGGATAACATCATGCCCATTTGAGATTGAATCACTCCTTGGATGAAGCTAACCAGATTGTCTTTGAATTTTCTAGCTTCTACTCGAGTGATTGGTCCCGACTTCATTTGTTAAGGATCATCACCTCAGTGGGTAGTCGGTTGTACAGGTACGGGTGGATTCTCATCATTATCGTCAATACCTTCCTATGTATGAGTATTAATGATGGTTTTTTCAAAAACCATCATCAATACCCATGGTTCGCATGTAGACCGTGTGCATCATGGCCTTGCTCTCTCCATCTCTCAGACTTATCTACACTATAATTTTTCTCTTAGCTTTAGTTATAATTTTTCAGCATAAAGCAAGCCTTTTGACGGCCTATTATTTAGTTTCTTTTATTTAGTGTTAGCCTTTAAACATCCCATTGTATTATTATAAAACTAGCCTTTTGGTCTCTTGTTATTTAATTTTTTCATTTAGTACTGACCCTTAAGCAATTTATTTTATTAACTTTAATTATTTAATTTCTAGTATTGTTCATAGTTCTTTTTTCTTAGTTAATTAAAATTTTATATCATTAAGGCATTAGAATTTATAGAATTGTTTATTCTTTACAATTCAATGCAATCATCTAATTTTTTTGGTGCAATTTTTACAAGTATTTTTATTATTATTATTTTTCTCTATATAATTTAGAAAGTGGGATGTCCACACGATCAAAGGTGACTGGTGTTGGAATTTTTTCCAATGTTATTTTTTGGCATGCTTGATGAAACTTGTCAACTAAGAAGGTTGTGATGCACTTATAGATATAGGCATCCGGGTCACACCAGTCATTGGAATGGTGCCCCTAAGCCCACATCCATTGAGGTATAGACCCACAAGCCAAAAAATATTGGAATGTTGGCCCCAAGCCTGCCTCCACCATGGTAGCACCTTTAGTCGCATATGCCACGCTGGCTTATCAAGCCATATCTAGTATGATAATAATTCCAAAGACTACATCTACTAGAGTGCAGGCCATTCTAGACACACCTATGGAAATGAGACAAGTTGAACATACGAGAAAGAAAGTTTAACCATATATTCCTTTACTGGCCAAAATTCAAAATTAGGCTTTTAGGACACGTGCAAGGGGGGCAATAATTTATGTGCCTAGGCCATAACTGCAGGAGTGGTCAAAATTACATCCTTTAACCATATCAGGCCAACTGTAATGGCCTAGGATGAAGGAATAGGCACTATAATATTCAAACTAACAGAGACTTTGGACAATCGAAGATCTAAAGCAAAATGAACAAAGGCTTAGACATGGATTTAGGAACTACTAAAGACATCATTTTGAAGATAACTTGGTCATGCAACCATGAAGCATGATATAAAAGGGTTCAATTCTAAAAGAAAACCAAGTGCAACCGAAAAAAAGAAAAAAAAAAAAAAGATGATTAAAGACAAAAATAGTCTTGGCAATGGGCATCATAGGCCATTAATAAGGAGAGCTAAAGTCAAAAATTAAAAATTAACTATAGATTCCATCAAATTATTCTAATTAAATTAAACATGGGGGGCAATATTTGTACTAATATTTTCAGCCTAAATGAAAGGAAACCAATACTTGAAGATGGAAATAACATATATACCACATGGATTATGAGGAAAAAAACCAATTGATTAGCAGAAGTATAAGTTTTAGCATTTATCCCACATTGAAAAAACAAATGATTTATGGATGGTTCCCCTACCATATATTAAAGCTTCATTTTCTTTTTGAAGACACACCTCTCCATCTTCTACAACTATCTAGACTAGAATTTTTTCTTTTACTTTTAGTTTTAGGCTTTTAGTGTAGAGCTGGTCTTCTAGCCGCCAATTTTATAGCTTCTTTTTATTTAGTGTTGACCTTTAGGCAGTCTATTTTATTAACATAGAGATAGTCTTTTGTTCGCCTATTATTTAGTTTTTTCATTTAGTATTGACCCTTAGGCTGCTTATTTTATTAACTTTAGTTATTTAATTTTCTAACACTTTTTGTAGTTATTTTTTTCTTGGTTGATTAAATTCCTTTATCATTAAAGCATTAGAACTTTTGAAATTGTTTCTCCACTGCAATCCATTTGTTATTATTATTTTTCTCTATCTTTTCAATTTAGAAGATCAAATTTTTGCACAATCAAAGATGTTCGGTGTTGAAAACTTTTCCAACATAGTGAAAACCTTTTGCCAAAAACTTGCTCAATTGACCATATGTTAGAATATTGTGAACACAAATTTATGATAAACATGCATTTCATCTTCAATTGTTATTCATTGACATCACAGCATCTTCTTTTAATCTTCAAGCTTATGGTTTCAAGTTTCTTTATTGTTATCAAAATTTCAATGTAGTCCTTATAGAGATAATAACCTTTTTCTTTCTTGTGAATAAAATGATAGATGAAGATTCCATTCTAGGTAGGATTGCTAACCAACAGTACAAGGTAGCCTTCATAATTTGTTAACAAAGAGAATCGTGGGATTTATGGAGGTATAATTTATTCTAACTATCGAATCATGTTACCAAGGTAAGCTATACCATACGAAGATGGATTGGCTGATCGAAAGTGACCAAGTAAGGCATTACCTAGCTATCTCAAAGTTAAGTAATCATCATTTATCACACATTAGACGAGGTTGTAAATGCCCAATAAACATAAGGTTTTGTTTGATCGTGCCTATTCCTTAAAATGGATGAGGCCCTCTTTTGGATTTGTTAAGACATTGCATTTAGTTCATTTTGATAGGAAGTGCCTTAGAGTGCTTGCCTCGAAAAGGCCTAGGTATGTGTCCAAGGCATATGTTAGGTGTCTCATTTGGATAGCTTCTCACATTGATGTTATGTTATTACACGACATTGTTTTGACTCGTTCTTCATGGAAACTCTACTTTCCTAAAATAAGGCTCTGTTCTCCAGTTCATTAGGGTTTGGTGAGTCGGTTTTTTGATCCTGTAAGGAAACCTAGTGTTAAAAGTGTATAAATATCTTGTTATAATGTGCATACAAGGTAAACCACTCATTTAGCAGCCTAATTATGCTTTGTAATCCAAAACATTCTCATTGACTTGAGTGTTGGAGTGTTTTTGACTAGCACCACATTGATGTCCTAGGAATTTTCACGTTTCTTCTGTTTTACAATGTTTAGACCAAAGATGTGGCAAACAACGTGGTGTGAAAAGTCCATTTACAATGTGGTGTGTTAGATAGGGGTGTTAATAGGAATATCAGCATGATCTGTACTTGTAAAGGCCAAAGAACCATTCTTCTCTTAAGGTTCAATTGTTAGAAGTACATTTCCCACTACCGTGTCAATGAACATAGATCAGTCGTCGGTTCCACCCATTCCAGAAGAGTGAATTGCAACCTTATAAGCAATGTATAAGGACATGCAAGAAAAGATGTTTGCTATGCTTTTGATCATAAAGCAATCTTACCAACATGCAAGAAAAGATGTTTACTATGCTTTTGATCACAAAGCAATCTCACCAACTCAATCTGGACTTAGTCAAGTGATTTTTTGGTTAGACATCACAATGTCTGAAATAAGAACCATACCCTATTTATTCTAAGGCTCACTATGAACCTTGACCTGATCTTTGGATCAAGGAATGTGAGGAAAGAATTGATTAGACTCGGATGGTCTACCATGACTTGATCTGAAAAATTGATAAGAGGATAATGAGGCTCTCAATATCAAGTGGCATAAAAGAATAGAAGGGCTTAATAATCAGGAGTTAACTATCTCGAGGACATGTTCGTAGCTAGATAGACATATCAGAATGATTTGGGAACCTCCAATGAACACAAAGAAACATGGACCATGGAACAGAAAATTCTAGGGTTATAGCCTTCAAAGACATTGTTAAATAAGATCGAGGAATGTCAATGGGATCTGGCACAACAGAAGTCAAAATATAGGAGAGGATGGCCTAAGGGAGATCGTATAGCCAAAGATAAGGAAACAAGAGAAGAGTCATCAATCATATGATGCTTAGTCAAAAATTTTATAGGATACCATCAGTAACGTGGATAGTTAATTCAAATCTTCCTTCTTGATTCACTATGTCAAGGTTTTATTTTTTCGATGGGATGTCTGACCCAAATGAACATGTACAGTTGTATTATAATGTGATGATGTAGCTTGGCATTTTAGAAGAGAAATGAGAAACAATAATATGCAAGATGTTCTCAACCAGCCTAAAAGAAGCATCCTTGATATGATTTTATGGTCTAGAGCCTCAGTCCATTAACTTGTTTAAAGAATTGGTCAAAGTGTTTTAAGTCTTAGTTCGCATTGAGTATAAAATTGAAGAAAGAGGCAAATCACCTATTCAACATTAAAAAAAGGGCTTTTGAAAGCTTACACTTAGAAATTCAATAAGAGGAAAGTAAAAATCACAAATTGCAACAAGTCCATTGTGGTAGAGGCTTTCTGTAAAGGCCTAACCTAGCTTTCATTACTTTTCAATTCCCTAACTAAGAAGACACTAGCTACACTGATAAATGCTTCAGAGCGGGTAAGCCAATACATCAAATTGGAAGAAGATAAAATAGAATATGCAAAAAAGAAAGGAAGAAAAAGCCGAAAAGAAGCTTCAGTCATGGTAATGTCCAAACCACAAACTCCATATAAAGGAAGATTCCACATTTTATCTAAATTGCAATTATCGGAAGAACAAGCTATAAGGGTCAACATGGATGAGCAAATCATGGATCCCATCAAATACTACTCCTTAAGTATTTCGCCCGATCGAATGGTATTCAATAAAATAATTGAGGGATAAGAACCATGGAAAATGGCTAAGGAAATTCTATTTTGATCTTAAGTTGCCTGATAATTCTAAGAACTATGCATTTCATAATGATTATGGTCACTTGACTGCGAATTGTTGGCAACTGAAATGGGAGATACAATACCTAATAAATAAGGGACAGTTCAAAGAGTTTATGTCGAGTCAGTGGGGTTCGAATAACAACCATTCCAAAGATGAAAGGAGAAAAAACAAGAGGAATAGAGGAAATTCTAAGTCAACGGTTGAGAAGATGGAAAAGAGATGCAATGGGAATAATAGCCACACAATCAATGGAGTATCTATTGATGGAGGTGAGACTATGGATACTGGAAATAGACATATCAAGCAAGCAAAGGTGACTATAGCTACTAAAAATAGACATCTCAAGCAAGTGGAGGTGACCTCGGTGAGAAGGGAAAAGCCTTGAATCTCAAAGGTGCCTAACATAACCTTTACAAGTGAAGAAAAGGAAGGGCTTCATCTACCTTATGATGATGCATAGGTGGTAGAGTTTTCTATCATCAACTACCTAGTCAAGAGAGTTTTCAATCCCTTAAATAGGTAATAAACCATTAAGAATATTTTCTGGAAAGATATCATTAAATTCCTGCTAAAGAAAAGAAATAGAATTTGGCAATTCAAGCTCTTCAATGTTAGCTTGATCATTTAGATAAACATCTTTATAAATCATAATCAGCAATGATTTATTATTCAAAATTGCCTTTTTAAGTTCACCTAAGCTAAGAGAAAAAAATTTTCTTTTTCTTTTCTTTCCTCTCTTTTTCTTGGTGACTCACGGGTTTCTTTTTCTTTCCTTTACTACTCTCAACCATTCCTTTAATTTCCTCTCTTTTGGCTTTTTCATTCTTTTTCCCCTCACCATTGAGTTTAGAAGACTTACCTGGATGTGGATATTCGACCTTGCCCTCTTGGATAGGTGATACAAATCCGCCTGAACCCGTACAACCGACAACCCGCTGGGGTGCTGACTCGATACGGATGAAGACCAAGCCGATCACTAGGGCTTAAGCTATGAGGTTTAGAGACAACTTTGCTGCCTTTATCCAGGGGGTAATTCATTCTCAAGAGCACTTGTCCATACCCGAAGATCCAAGACCTGTTTTGGGCATATAAGTGGTGGAAGCTAATAGGGACCCGGATAGCGATTTTAGTGTATTTATGGAGTCTGGGAAGCAAGAAATGGTTCCAACTCTTTATGGATTCAATAAATATTACTAAGAGGTTGTGGAAACAAGTTAAGGCAGAAGTAAAACCAACTCGTACGACTTGTCCGGACAACTTCAAAATTTGACCGAAAATTGCTGTATTACTTGCTGACTTTATTGTATTTTGCTGAATTTGATTTTTCTCTTTCTTCCAAGCAAGGGCAACGTGTGGGACTCCATAATAAGCTTATTTGGCATCCTAAAAAGCATATTGAAACTGATTTGGACCTCAAATTGATCAAAGATTAGTCACAGTCAACTTAGTCAAAAAGCTATTATACTCATTCACTAATGGTGTTTTAGGTGTTCAAAAGAACAAAGAGAATTCAATCTCACAAATAAAATTCAAGCTTGATTTCTCATTGAAAATAAGCCTTTAAATAGGCTTTGAATGAACAAAATAAAACCCTAAAAGGATTAGGAAATTTTGGCCAACATAGAATCCAATTAGGACATTGCCTAATTTTACACCCTTTCCTAATGTAATTTGGATTAATTGATTTCTCTATTTTTGAATTAGGAATTAATTAATTTACAATGAAAATATTAAAATAATAACTTTCCTAACTTATTTGTCCAGCAAACAAATAAATAAAATCCAAAAAGCAATGGTAATTTCCTAAAACAAAAAGTAGAATCAAATTAGAAAACTAAAATACTAGCTTTTTGACTAAGTTAATTGCGACCAATCTTTAACCAATTTGAGCTCCAAATCAGTTTCAATATTCTTTTTAGGATGCCAAATAAGCTTATTATGGAGTCCCACACTTGTTCCTTGCTTGGAAGAAAGAGAAAAGCCCAACTCAGCAAAATACAGTAAAGTCAGCAAGTAATACAGCAATTTTCGGCCAAATTTTGAAGTTGTCCGTACAAGTCTGTACGAGTTGGTTTTACTTCTGCCTTAACTTGTTTCCATGACCTCTAGTGATATTTATTGAATCCATTAAGAGTTGGAACAATTTCTTGCTGCTCGGACTCCATAAATACACCGAAATCGCTATCCGGGTCCCTATTGGCTTCCACCACTTGTATGCCCAAAACAGGTCTTGGATCTTCGGGTATGGACAAGTGCTCTTGAGAATGAATTACCCCCTGGATAAAGGCATCAAATTTGTCTCTAAACCTCTTAGCTTGAGCCCTAGTGATCGGCCCGGTCTTCATCCGTATCGAGTCAGCACCGCAGCAGGTTGTCGGTTGTGCGGGTTCGGGCGGATTTGCATCATTCCCCTCCTCTTGAAAAGGATTTGTCCTCAAATCAAGATCATCACCTGCAGCAAAAGGAGATAAATCGGCAACATTAAATGTGGCACTAACATTATACTCACCTATTAAATCAAGTTTGTAGGTATTTTCGTTAATCCGTTTCAACACTTGAAAAGGTCCATCCACACGTAGCATAAGCTTTAACTTTCTGTGTTTTGGAAACTTCTCCTTTCGTAAGTGAAACCGAATCAAATCTCCTGGGTCAAACACTATCACAAAAAACATCTAAAAATACATGCTTATTATGGCAAAAATTACATTTTTTAAAGTTATCAAATAATCTCTTCAAAATTTGGTCGAAGTAAAACCAACTTGTACAGACTTGTATGGACAACTTCAAAATTTGGTCGAAAATTGCTGTATTACTTGCTGACTTTACCATATTTTGCTAAGTTGGGTTTTTCTCTTTCTTACAAGCAAGGGCAACATGTAGGACTCCATAATAAGCTTATTTGGCATCCTAAAAAGCATATTGAAATTGATTTGGAGCTCAAATTGGTCAAAGATTGGTCGCAGTCAACTTAGTCAAAAAGCTAGTATTTTAGTTTCCTAATTTGATTTTACTTTTTGTTTTAGGAAATTACCATTACTTTTTGGATTTTATTTATTTATTTGCTGGACAAATAAGTTTTGGAAAGTTATTATTTTAATATTTTTATTGTAAATTAATTAATTCCTAATTCAAAAATAGAGGAATTAATTAATCCAAATTACATTAGGAAAGGGTGTGAAATTAGGCAATTTTCTATAATTGGATTATATGTTGGCCAAAATTTCCTAATCCTTTTAGGGTTTTATTTTGTTCATTCAAAACCTATTTAAAGGCTTATTTTCAATGAGAAATCAAGCTTGAATTTTATATAGAAAATTATTTGTGAGATTGAATTTTCTTTGTTCTTTTGAACACCTAAAACACCATTAGTGAATGAGTGTTTTAGTTTGACTTATCAATAGGCCTTCCATCATCTATTGTGGCGTCTTCATTATATATCAAGGTTTCTAATCACAGGTTGGTTAGGGGTCAAGGTGACCATTAGAACTTGAACATAATTAGATCTGGGCTAATATAATACGAGTTTAGGAGCAGGTCATCCTAGATTCATATTATTTCAAGTTTGTAAGTATTCTTGTTAATCCGTTTCAAAACTTGAAAAGGTCCATCGACACGCGACATAAACTTTAACTTTCTATGTTTTGGAAACTTCTGCTTTCGTAAGTGAAACCGAATCAAATCTCCTAGGTCAAACACTATCACAAAAAAATCTAAAAATATGTGCTTATTATGGCAAAAATTACACTTTTTAAAGTTATCAAATAATCTCTTCCAAATTTTCAAATTTCCACAAAGTACAGCTCTCAACAAGGCGGATAAAGTTCTATACAACAAAAATATCTTTAAATAAGCATATTTATGCATCATGACCAGCAATGGTTTCTTACTCAAGATGGCTTTATTAACATCCCCAAAACTCAAATAAAAATTTTTATTTTTCCTTTCTTTTCTTTCTTTTCCTTTCTCACTCACAGATTCATTGAATTTTGCTTCACTCTTGGCTTTTGCACTAAATTCCTCACTCTCGGCTTTGTTTAAATTTTTCCACTCAACATGGGTTTTAGAAGACTTAGCTTGGACAACAACCTCACCTTTTCCCTCTTGAATGGATGGTGGAACCGTGAGTGCCTTAGTAGCCTTCTCTTTGAGCCTTTCTGCTTTCCTCCTTTGTTGCATTTGTAGTTGGTCTCTAAAAACCTCCTTCGGGGTCAATGGCTCCAGCTTGACCTTCTTACCTTTAAATCTAAAAATAATACAATTCTCTCGACCATAATTAGTAGCATCTTTATCAAATTTCCGTGGTCTATCTAATAGAATATGTCAGGCATGCATAGGCACAATATCACACAACACAACATCCACATATTTATCAATGCTAAATTTTACTTTAGCTTGCTTATTTACTCTCATCTCTCCATTATCATTGAGCCATTGTAATCTATATGGATCTGGATGTTTAATAGTTTGTAAGCCTAATTTATCAACTACCATGTTACTAATTGCATTTGTACAACTTCCACTATCAATTATCATGCTACAAATCTTACCTTGGATTTCACATCGGGTGTGGAAGATGTTTTCCCTTTTAACTTGATCCTCATCTTTGTATATAGTAAGCACTCTCCTAGAAACCAAGTTTAATTCGGCATTGGATGCATTCAAAGTTTTGGCCTCACCTTCAAGCTTTTCCTCCTCCTCTTGCTCGGTTTTACACTCACTTTCTTTACTTTCCGACTCTAGCTCACCATTGTCTTTTAACACCATGATCCTTCTATTCGGGCATTAGCTAGTGATATGTCCTCATCCCTGGCACTTAAAACAAATAATTTCTCTCGATCTTGAAGGTTTAGGATCAGATTTTACCTCATTTTTATGTGCTTGGACAGATTCGGTTTTAGGCTCCCTTTTTGGCCAATTGGTGCTTTCTTCTCCCACCTTCGGCTTTGGCTTGCTTTCATAGGGTGGGTTGTTTCTCTAGCCACTTGGAATTGATCTCCCATTGTTGAAAACTCCTCCAAACCGTGAGCCTATACCCCTCCTCTTGAATTGATGCTCCAATTTAATAGCCACATGCAACATCTCCTCTAATTCCACATATTGTTGCAATTCTAGTTGGTTTGGCTATCTCACGATTGCAACCACCAAGGAATCTTGCCATGGTTGCTTCTCTATCCTCATTCATGTTTAATCTCATCATAAGCATCTCCATCTCCTTGTAATAATCTTCCACGGACCTACTTTTTTGAGATACAGATTGAAGCCTTTGATGTAGCAACCTATGATAATGTGATGGTACGAACCGCTTCCTCATGGCTCCTTTCATTTGGTGCCACGTAGTGATCAAGTAATCACCAACTCTCCTTCAGGTATTTTGATCTTTGGTCCACCATTGGAGTGCATATTGGCCAAACTCCATTGCTACCCATTTCACCTTCTTATCCTCTGAATAATTGTGACATTCAAAGATCATCTCCATTCTCTCTTCCCATTTCAAATATGCTTCCGGATCACTTTTACCTATGAATGGTGGGATGTTTACCTTGATGTTTCCAAGATCATCATCTACATTCCTTGTTGGTCTCCCATGGATTGGCCTTTCTTGAGGTTCAAAAATTTCATCAAACCCCTCCTCCAAGTCATCTCCATAGTTACTTCCCCCGAATTCCTCTCTTGGTCGCCCTCGGCCTCCTTAACCTCGACCTCGTCCTCCATGAGCATCTAGCCTTATATTTGGCACTCCTTGGGATGTTTCTAACCTGTCCATCCTTTTATTTAAATGGTCAAATTGAGTATTCATCCGCTGTAGTTGCTCCAAGACAGCCCTCATGTCTGTTTGCTCAACACTCCCCGAAGCTCGAGAACCGCCATGGAATCCTACAGACTTTTCTTCATTAATTCTTAAAGGTGGATCTCCTCTTCTCACCTTTGAATCTGCCATGTTATTATAAATAATGCAAAATAAAATAAATTCTTACCAAAAGTCACTCCCTCACGTGTTTCACTCAATCAAGGTCTCGACACTCCTATTTTCACACTAGTTTTGGCTTTTACCCTCTTTTAAGCTCACACACTTTCGCCTTTTTCCACTCAATGAATTATCTCAAAGTTCTAATTAAAACACCCACAAAACAGCAATTAGATTACAAGTATGTTTTAGTTAAACTTATCAACAAAACAGTACAAAAAGAAAGCAATATCGAATAAATGTTACAAAAACCTAGTTTTCAGCTTTCCAGGCAAATAAAGCAAGATAATAAGGAAAATTTCGGAATTAGCAAGAACTGGACCAGATGGTAGGAGATTAAGGATACAAGAATAAAATTTATAAAAAATAATTTCAAACACGAACAAGTATCAAATTGAACAAAAACATAGAATAGTGTTGGTTGTTGTTCTTGCAATTCAAGTTTTGTATCACTTTCTTTAACTAATTTCAATCCACATAATTGAAGCACCCAAAATTCAAATATCCAGCAACAAAAATAATTCTCCATAAACTCCAAATATTGAATAAATAATCAACAAAATAGCAGCTCCAATAAATTTCCAGCAACAAATTTCAACACCAACAAACCAAATTTTTTATTATTTTTTGTTTTTTTATTCGGCTTTTCTTCTTCCTTTTTTTATTTTTATTTTTATTTTTTCTTCACTCCCAGATCATAAAACAACTTAATTAGCAAGAATCAACACCAACATTGCAATTCCAACACCAAATAATAACCAAACCCGTGACCTCCAACAAAATACAAAAGTGCAGCTTTTATATATATATATATATATATATATTGTTCGAATTTTGTCCTTTTTTTTTTTTTTGAATACATGAATGCAAATATTGAAGATAAAACAGCAAATAAAAATCAACACAAACCACATTAACAAGAACAATGATAAAAGACAACCAACAAACTAGGAACAAAAATACAATAAAACTAGGAAATCCTAATTCAACTAGAAATGACTTTTTTTTTTTTTTAAATATGCAAAATGTGTATGATGATAGAAGCAACCTTAACCTAATGCCAAAATTGCATATTAATACAAAAACAAATAAATCAAGTAAAGATAGATCAAATATGAACAAAATTCGGCTCTGATACCAAATGATACGAACCTAGGACGACCTGCTCCTAAACCCATATTATATTAGCCTGGATCTAATTGTGTTCAAGTTCTAATGGTCACCTTGACCCCTAACCAACCTGTGATTCGAAACCTTGGTATATAATGAATACGCCACAATAGATGATGGAAGGCCTATTGATAAGTTAAACTAAAACACTCATTCACTAATGGTGTTTTAGGTGTTCAAAAGAACAAAAAAAATTCAATCTCACAAATAATTTTCTGTATAAAATTCAAGCTTGATTTGTCATTAAAAATAAGCCTTTAAATAGGCTTTGAATGAACAAAATAAAACCCTAAAAGGATTAGGAAATTTGGGCCAACATAGAATCCAATTAGGAAATTGCCTAATTTCACACCCTTTCTTAACGTAATTTGGATTAATTAATTCCTCTATTTTTGAATTAGAAATTAATTAATTTACAATGAAAAGATTAAAATAATAAATTTCCTAAACTTATTTTTCCAGAAAATAAATAAATAAAATTCAAAAGGTAATGGTAATTTCCTAAAACAAAAAGGAGAATCAAATTAGGAAACTAAAAATACTAGCTTTTTGACTAAGTTGACTATGACCAATCTTTGACCAATTGTTGTTCCAAATCAGTTTCAATATGATTTTTAGGATGCCAAATAAGCTTATTAGGGAGTCCCACACGTTTCCCTTGCTTGGAAGAAAGAGAAAAACCTAACTCAGCAAAATACAGTAAAGTCAGCAAGTAATACAGCAATTTTCGGCAAAATTTTGAAGTTGTCCTTACAAGTCCGTACGAGTTGGTTTTACTTCTTCCTTAACTTGTTTCCATGACCTCTTAGTGATAGTTATTGAATCCATAAAGAGTTGGAACAATTTCTTACCGCTCGGACTCCATAAATACACCGAAATACCTACCCGGGTCCCTATTGGCTTCCACCACTTGTATGCCCAAAACAGGTCTTGGATATTTGGGTATGGACAAGTGATCTTGAGAATGAATTACCCCCTAGATGAAGGCATCAAATTTTTCCTCAAATCTCTTAGCTTGAGCCTTAGTGATCAGCCTGGTCTTCATCCCTATCGAGTCAGCACCCCAGCGGGTTGTCGGTTGTGCGGGTTCAGGCGGATTTGCATCAATAGGTTATGAAGCCATGGGTGCCAGACTAGTCCTTTCTTTAAGCGTTTTGGCCTTCCTCCTTCGTTGCATTTGAAGTTGATCTCTAAACACCTCCCTTGGAGTTTAATGGCTCCAGTGTAATCTTCTTTCCCTTAAATTTAAAAATAATAGCATTCTCTCTTCCATAGTGCATTGTGTCTTTATCAAATTGCCATGGCCTCCCCAATAAAATATGGCCTGTATGCATGGGAACAACATCACATCAAATAATGCCCATATATTTATCAATGCTGAATTTTGACTTGGCTTGTTTGTTCACTTTCATCTCACCACTGTAATTAAGCCATTGTAATCTATATGGTTCGAGATGTTTAATGGTTGTTAACCCTAATTTCTCAACTACCATATTACTAATTACATTAGCATAACTTCCACTATCAGTTATCATATTACAAATTTTACCTTCAATTTCACATCGGGTATGGAAGATGTTATCTCTTTGGACTAGGTTTTCATCTTTATATACGGTTAAAACCCTCCTTGTAATGAAGTTCAATTCAGCTTTTGAGGCTTTAAGTGTCTTGGCTTCTTCTTACTCTTCATCCCCAATTTCTTCGTCAACAAATTTGGCCTCTCCCTCCGATTCTCCACTTTCGAACTCCAACTCTCCATTACCTTTCAGCACCATTATTCTTCGGTTCAGACATTGATTGGTAACATGTCCTCAATCCTGGTACTTAAAACAAACAATATCATGGGTTTTAGAAGGTTTAGGATCATATTTACCTTTAAACTTTGGTGCTTGTGCAAATTCGGCCTTAGCCTCCCTTCTTGGCTGAATGGTGCTCTCATCTCCTGGCTTCAGTTTCATCCTTGTTTCATAGATGGGATTGCTTCTCCAAACACTTGAATTAGTCATTCCGCTATTAGAAACACCTCCAAACCATGAGCTTGTACCACTCATTCTGAATTGGTTTTCAATCTTGATGGCCACGTGAAACATCTCCTCAAACTCTACGTATTGTTGTAACTCTACTTAGTTGGCTATCTTACTATTCAAACCACCCAAAAATTGTGCCATGGTTGCCTCATGATCCTCATTCATGCTCAATCTCATCATGAGCACTCTATCTCCTTGTAGTAGTCCTCCACTGTCCTACTTTCTTGTGTTAAATACTGGAGTCTTTAATGCACCAACCTATAATAGTGAGTTGGCATAAATCTCTTCCTCATGGCTCCCTTCATTTGCCGCCAAGTAGTAATCAATTTATCACCAACTCTTCTTTGGGTACTTTGCTCATTTGTCCACCACCAAAGTGCATAACGTTCAAATTCCAAAATAGCCAATTTAACCTTCTTTACCTCAGAATAGTTGTGGCAAATCAAATATCATCTCCATATGGTCCTCTCACTCTAAGTAAGCCTCCAAATAACTCTTTCCCATAAAAGGTGGTATATTGACCTTAATATTTCCAAGGTCATCATCTTCCTCTCTAACTTGTCTCCCATGGCTTTGCTTTCTTTGGATTGCAAAAACATCTTCAAACTCCTCCTTTAGATTATATCCATAATTATCTCCTTCGAAGTCCTCCGTATAACATCTGCGGCCTCCTTAACCTCAACCTCGGTCTCCATGCAATTCTTGCTTTGGGTTCGGTCCACCTTGTGAAGTTTCTAACATGTCCATCCTTTAATTTAGGTGATCAAAGTGAGCATTCATCCTTTAAAGTTGTTCTAAAATTGCCATCATGTCGGAAGGTTCTCCATTTCTCGTAGCTCTAGAATCCCCTTTGAATCCCATGGATTCTTCTTCAATATTTCTTAATGAATCACATCCTCTTCTCATTCTTGAATCTATCATGTTAGTAAAAATAATACAAAAATCCTTACCATAATCATTCCCTCATGTGGTTCACTAAAACAAGGTCTCAACACTCGTGTTTACACACTAGTTTCGGCTTTTAACCCTCTTTTAAGCTCACACTCTCTTGCCTTTTTCCACTCACAAGAATATCTCAAAGTTCTATTGAAACACACTCAAAACAGCAATGAAATCACAAGTATATGCTCTAATTAAACTTATCATCAAAACAGTAACTAAAACAAGTAAATACCGAGTGAATTGACAAAACCTAGTCTCGGCCTAACTAACCAAAACAAAGGTAAATTTAACAAGGCAAATTTTTTTTGGATTTTACAATAGATAAATTAGAATATTAAGGACCAATAATTCAAGGATAAAATCTGGGAAAGAGATTCAAACAATGAATAAGAAAAAATTTGATTTAAACAACAAACAAGAAATAAAATTTCATTGATATTTAACCTTGTTTTGATTAGTTAGGCCGAGACTAGGTTGTCATCAATCCACTCGGTATTTATTCATTTTAGCTGCTGTTTTGTTGTTAAGTTAAATTAAGGCATATTTGTGATCTAGTTTTTTTATTATGTGTGTTTTAATTAGAACTTTGAGATAATTCTTTAAATGGAAAAAGAAAAGAGAGTGTGAGCTAAAAATAGGGTAAAAGCCGAAACTAGTGTGCAAACACGAGTGTCGAGACCTTGTTCTAGTACACGCGAGGGAGTGATTTTGGTGAGAATTTTGTATTATTTATACTAACATGGCACATTATAGAATAGGAGAGGAGATGGATCATTTAGAATTAATGAAGAGGAATCCATAGGGTTCAAGGGTAACTCTCGGGCAATGAGAAATGAAGGTGAACCTACCGACATGATGGTGGTCTTGGAACAAGTTCAATAGATGAATGCTCACTTTGATCACCTAGATTAAAGGATGGATAGGTTAGAAATGCCATAAGGTGGACCGAATCCAAGGCAAGAACTTCATGGAGGCCGAGGACGAGGATGAGCATGGACAGCCTAGGGAAGAATTTGAAGGAGGAAATTTTGGAGATAACCTTGAAGAGGTTGATGATAATTTTGCACTCCAAGGAAGGACAACCTGTGGAGGCATGGAAGAGATGAGGATGATGATCTTGGGAATATTAAGGTCAACCTTCCACCATTCATGGGAAAAAGTGATCCAGAGGCGCACTTAGAGTAGGAGGAGCATATGGAGATTATCTTCGATTGTCACAACTATTTGGAGGCTAAGAAGGTAAAATTAGTAGCTTTGGAGTTTGGACATTATGCACTTCAATGGTGGACAAATGAACAAAGAATCCGAAGGAGAGTTGGTGATGAATTGATTACTACTTGGCGATAAATGAACGGAGCCATGAGGAAACGATTTGTACCGACTCATTTCCAAAGGTTGCTGCATCAAAGACTCCAATCTTTAACACAAGAAAGTAGGACCATGGAGGAATATTACAAGGAGATGGAGATGCTCATGATGAGGTTGAGCATGAATGAGGACCGAGAGGCAACCATGGCACGGTTTCTAGGAGGTTTGAATTAAAAGATAACCAATCAACTAAAATTACAACAATATGTGGAATTAGAAGAGATGTTGTATGCGGCTATCAAACTTAAAAATCAATCCATGAGGAGGGGTATAAGCTCATGGTTTGGGGGAGTATTAAACAACAAAAGATAAAATCCAGGTGTTGGGGGAACCGGTCCCACTTGGTGATGAAAGCTCCAATCGGCCAAAGAACGAAGCCAAGACCAAATCTGTCCAAGCACCAAGGTATGAAGGTAAAATTGATCCTAAACCTTCTAGAACTCATGACATTATTTGTTTTAAATGCCAGGAACAAGGACATATTGCTAGTCAATGCCTGAATAGGAGGATCATGGTGCTGAAAGGTAATGGTGACTTGGAATCTGAAAGTCAGGAATCCGAGGGAGAGGCTGAAATTGTTGATGAAGAAATTAGAGATGAAGAACATGAGGAATCTAAAACACTCAAAGCTTCAAAGGCTGAATTGAGCTTTGTAGCAAGAAAGGTTCTAACCTTGTGCACATATGAGGATCAAATTCAAAGAGAGAACATCTTCCACACCTGATGTGAAATCCAAGATAACATTTGTAGTTTGGTAATTGATAGTGGAAGTTGTGCTAATGTAATTAGTAATGTTGTGGTTGAGAAACTAGGATTAGCAATAATTAAACATCTAGAACCATATATATTACAATGGTTTAATGATAGTGGTGAGATGAAAGTAAACAAACAAGCCAATGTAAAATTCAGCATTGATAAATATGTGGATGTTATATTGTGTGATGTTGTTCTCATGCATGCTGGTCATATTTTATTGGGGAGGCCATGGCAATTTGATAAGAATGCCATACACTATGGAAGAGAGAATTCCATTGTTTTTAAATTTAAAGGAAAAAAGGTTTAGAGATCAACTTTAAATGCAACAAATGAGGGAGGCCAAATGGCTCAAGGAGAAAGCAAGCATGGCACCCATGGTTTCACCATCCATCCAAGAATGTAGGTCCGAACTTGCTGTCCAAGGTAAGTCCTCTAAAACTCAAATTGAGTGGAAACATCATGATAAACCTGAAAGTGTGAAGAAATATGAAAAAGCCAAGAGTGAGGTGAAAACAATGGAGTCCGTGAGAGAAAAAGAAAAATAGAGGAAGGAGAAGAAAAATAAAAATTTCTATCTTAGTTTTGGAGATGTTAATAAAGCACTTTTGAGTAAAAAAGCATTACTGGTCATGATTTATAAAGATGCATATTTAAATGATCAAGCTAATCTTTAAGAACTTGAATTGCCAAGTTCTATTTCTTCTCTTTTACAGGAATTTGATGATGTCTTTCCAAAGGAAATTCCTAATGGTTTACTACCTATCCGAGGGATTGCCAGGAGTTACAATTCTTAATAGGCCTGCATATAGGAGTAATTTTGAGGAGACAAAGGAGCTACAAAGGCAGGCAAGTGAGTTGCTTGACAAAGGTTACATTCATAAGAGTATGAGTCCATGTGTTGTTCCTGTTTTGCTAGTACCTAAGAAAGATGGTTCATGGTGCATGTGTGTAGATTATAGGGCCATCAATAATATGAGCGTTAAATATAGGCATCCAATTCCTAGGTTAGATGATACATTGGTACATGCGTGTTTACAAAAATTGATCTTAGGAGTGGGTATCATCAAATTAGGATGAAAGAGGGTGATGAATGGAAAACTGCATTTAAAACTAAGGATTGTATGAATGGTTAGTGATGCCTTTTGGTTTAACTAATGTACTTAGTACTTGCATGAGGTTAATGAATCATATCATGCATCCATTCATTGGTAAAATTGTGGTTGTTTATTTTGATGATATTCTTGTATATAGTAGAAATTTAGATGAGCATGTAGGACATCTTAGGTTAGTTTTAGGAGTACTTAAAAAGAAAGGTTGTTTGTTAACATGAAAAGGTATGACTTTTGTAAAGATGAACTTGTATCTCTAGGATTTGTTGTGATAGTATTTGACCCAGGAGATTTGGTTTGGTTGCACCTAAGAAAGAATAGGTTTTCAGAGTAATGAAAGTAAAAGCTTATACCTCGAGGGGATGAACCATTTCAAGTCTTGGAGCATATTAACGAAAATGCCTACAAGCTTGACTTACCAGATGAGTATAATGTTAGTGCTACATTTAAAATTGCTAACTTATCTCCATTTAGGTGATGATTTTAATTTGAGGGCAAATCCTTTTCAAGAGGAGGAAAATGATGAGAATCTGCCCGCACCCATATAACCGACAACCCTCTAGGGTGCAGATCCTATACAGTTGAAGACCGAGCCAATCACTAGGGCTCAAGCCAAGAGATTTAAGGACAAACTGGCTGGATTTACACAAGGAGTTATCAATTCTCAAAAGAGTTTGTCAATACCCGAAGATTCAAAGCCTATTTTAAGCATTCAAGTGGTGGATGCAGATATGGACCCGGATAGTTGTTTTAGTGCATTTTTGGACTTCAGTTAGCAAGGAATGGGTTCAACTGTAACACCCCGTCCCAAATCGCACCGGAATCCGTGCACGTTGACCGAGGTTGACTGTTGACCGTTGACCAAAGGGGTCAAAAGTTGACTTTTAGACTCGGTGGGAATTTCGAGATGACTAGGGCACCATGGCGAAGTGCACGATGCCACGAGTTCGTAGACTGGTAGCACGTCGAAAACGGAGCTACGGTTTGAAAGTTATGGACGAAACAAGTTGCGGTCCAAACTGTCCAAGGGGCACCGGAGTTGACTTTTTGTTTATGGGGAATTGAGCTTTGACTCATGCATGGTTGTGAAGTGCTCGTCGATACGAGTTCACAGACTAGCGGCACGCTCAAAACGGACATCCGGTTAAAAAGTTATGGACGTTTGAAGTTTACCGGATACCGTATTATTTTAATATTTTTTTTGGGTCGGTGAACAGTGAAACGCCACGTGTCAGTTTCTGATTGGTCCACGTGGCATGAACAGTGTCATGCAGGGTTTTAATTTTGAAAAACTCTCGGGGAAGAGAGAGAAAGAGAGAGAAGAGAGAGAAAGAGAGAGAGGAGAGAGAAAGAGAGAGAGAGGACCCGCCGGCCGCCGGTCATTTTCACGTTTTTCCGGCCTAGTTACTGTACACGCGCCGGCCAGCCAGATTGCCCACCTCATTTCCGGCAAAACCTCCAAATTTCACGGCGAACGGCCGCCGGACGCGCCCGGATCGGACGTCCGAAGTTTGGCGGCGATTTTTCCCCTCCACCGCCGGCCACCGCGAATCGGCACTATTCCGGCCGATATACAGTACACGCACCATACACCCAGCATCCTCTCCTCAAGTCCGGCCTACCCACCAAAAATCACGGCCATCGGACCACCGACGCGCCGGGATCGGAGCGTTTTCCGGCGAGGGGTCGAAAATCTTCAAACGGTGATTTCTCCGCCGTCCGACCTCCGTTTTGCTCACCGTCGGTCCCGTTGGATTGCTCTCCTCACGATCTACAAATCTGCAAAGTTTCACAGCAAACGGCCACCGCCGGAAATTACTGTTCCGGCGACGGTTGCCGGTGACGTGGCGGCCCGCCGGAAATTACTGTTCCGGCGAGTACCCCGAAAATTCCGGCCAGCTCCAGTCCGCAGTGTTCGACCTCCTGAACCCAAATCCGACTTCCGTTTCCGCCAATTCGCGACGGTTTGGGAGAATTGCGGAGCCGAAACCCGAAAAGCTTCTCGACGAAATTCAAACCCCGTCGGGTACGATCATCGAAAATTAAGACCGAATCTGTGATTAGCATCACTCGAGCTTCGATTCGGTATATAACTCGTAAATTCTAGATATCGTTTGTGTTTTGACCCCCCCGGGTACCGGGTATTATTTACCCGAATAAAATATTAATTTATTTGACTGTCTGTGAATTTTGTTCTAGGAGCACCGGTGAGTCGTAGAATTGATCCCGTAGTGGATCATGGGTTAATTGCGTGCTCCAGGTGAGTGACCCACCTTCAAATTAATTTTGGGAATTTAATTGGTGAATATATAATGTGTGATTTAAATATTTGGAATTTAATTTCTATGTGCCAAATATTTATTTGAATTATTGTGGAATTATTTGTGAATTTATCGGATTTAAGAAAATGTGTATTTCACCAATTTATGCCATGTGGAATTATTTTATGGTTTTGAGGATTTTGAAATTGGTGTGGTTTTAATGGTAAATTGGGCACGATTTGATTTTCAAATATTTCAAGGAAAATATTTGGTTATGTTGGTGATTTCAATTTTTATGAAATATGCCCATAAAATATTATGGGATTTGATTATGATATTTCGAGAAATTATTTATGCTTGGAAAAAAAATGTGGATATTTGAATTGATGGATTTGGGAGTTTGTTGATTTGAAAATCATGGAATTTATGGTATGGATTATAAGGAAATTGTGGAGAATTTCCCGGTTCAAGCGGATGGATTATGCCCGCTATGCTTATGAAAAATGTGAAATTTGTTTTATGATTTAAATTTATGGATTTTATAATTTTTAGATGCACCGTGCACGTACTGGTGTTCTGATTATGTGATATGGTATATGTGATATGGTTAGTGTGCACACGGTTGTGATTAGCGCGCAGGTGGGTGTGAGTAGCGCGCGGTTGATATTATGAGGGTGTCCTGTGGATGCCATCGGAGAGGGCGGCCACCCCCCTTTGGCCGGGACACCAGGTTAGCAGCGGCGCTGTGGGACGCCACGCGACCGTATGCCGGTTTCTCTCTATAACCTCCTGTCTGGCGGTACCTTGGGACGCTGGGTACTGTTGGCGCCACTGGTATATAGTGGGTGCATCAAATGATTTTCAGAACTGTGTTTTAAAAATAAAATGTTTGGAAACTGAATTGGAATTAAAAAATATAATTGTTACCGCTTCTGGTATTTAATTGATGTCTTGGTTTTCGGGGAATATGGATAAAGGGTTTTGTGAAATTGTTTTAAAAGGGGAACCTTTCCAACTGAGAGAACTGTAAGGGTTTTGAGAGAAAATATTATTTCCAAATAATTATTATTTATACTTATTACTGTGATATTATATGGTATAGTAGTAGGGTCGCTCACTGAGATGATTAGCATCTCACACTCTTAAATTCCGTTCCTCTAGGTACCAGGTTGTCGGTGTTCATTCGGAGCGGACTTGATCTTCCTCGCTGTTTTAGTTCGGCAGTACCCTGTTATTCTTTTATTGCAGTTGTAATATTTCTTTCACTCTTGTTGTATTTATTTTGCACTGGATTACTGTATTTATTTTTTTTAAGTACTGCAATTTGTGGAACCAATTTGTAGTTTGTGGGAGGAATAAGGGGATATTTTTGAAGTGTGTTTTCAGTGCAGGTAAATTTGTGGTAAGTAAATCCCTTAGGGGAGGTGCTGCCGGATTTTCCGTTGGAAGGTTCGGTGATATTTCCCTGGGATCAGGGCTGTCTAGGGTTCCGGAGGAGGAATTCTGGACGGGTCCTGACAGTTGGTATCAAAGCTCTAGGATCTAGTATTCCTAAGGGACTGTGCATTGTTGTGCATCCTATCCGTGTTTAATCTCTCGTTTTACCCGTGTGAAAGCGTTCTTTCTGTTTGTCTCGAAGTAAATTCGTTGCTCGAGTTTGAATAACTCTAATCTTCGAGGGTGACAATTAGGATCATCTAGCCTAACAGGAAATTCCTATGGCCTAGTCGATGGTCGAGGATGCCTTTTCTTTTTGAAGGTCAAGCTTATCATCGTGAATGGTATCCGTTTCGTTCATGGAGGAGAAAGATGATTGTCTAAGGATGTGTGTCGATCGATCGATTTCAAGGCGTCAAAAATATTTTTCTGATCGATTATCAAAATTAAATACTTTTCAAAGTGGTATTTGAAATTAAAGGTGTTTTATTCAAGTATTTTTGGTTTGTGTTCATACATGTATCTGTATGTTATATTGTTTGATATTATACTGCACCATATGGAGGCGGCGAACCAATGTGGTCCATGTAGAGCTAGCCCCATGATCATGTTGCCTACGAGCCCGGGGAATTGGACGGCCAATATAGGCAACCACCCTGGTTTGTATTGGTAGCAGAGTGTCGGCGACAGTTGGAATCATGGATTACGTAACATGTAGAAGGTGTTGTACGTACCTCCATTACAAGCGTGCATATTTTATTTTATGCTATGGATTTTAAGATATGAATTTCAATGTGGAGTTTTAACAATTGCCTATGCAAGTTAGGTATATTTGAAAAATATATTTTATTATTTGTTTTATGTTATGGTTTTTCCAAAAGCGACTTAAGGGTAAGTATCGCCAATTAAGAATCCAAAGCAGGGTATCGTTGAGTTCAAAAAGGAGATCTTAAAGGAAGCACGTGATTCAAAGTATGCAATACACCCCAAGGGTACCAAGACGTATGGAATGCTCACTGGATGACATGGTGGTTTGGCACGATAAAGGAAGTTGCAAGATCCGAATAAAGGTACTTAGGTCACCGATAAGTAAGAGTAGGGAGATGTAAACATGGATTTCGTGCTTAAACTATCATTCACAAAGAGAAGGTATGACAACGTTTAGAGAATCAAGCAAGCTCCGGATAGCGACTAAAGTTCTACTTGGTGGTTGATGAGGTTAATGAGATGAGGATGATTCCTTAGGCATGGTTGGATGTTTAAGCATGGTTATGTTTCATTCTAGAAGCTAAGATCTTGATATCTTATTTTCTTGGAGATTTAAGGTTCGTATTGATGGTGCTTCATCGATTCAAGGTGGTTGATATTGTTGGTGATAATTTACAATGATAAGGAGTATGATTTTTGGGACGGAGTTAGAATTTAAGAAGTGTGGAATACTTTATTGGGTTAAGGATCTAGTGATTTGTTCATAGTATTGGTGGTGATGCTAGAATTAAGATTTAAATTTCTGATTGCTTGAGGTGTGGATTCATGGAATTTATTTGAAATAAGGGAAACTTAGGGTTTTCAAGAATGATATTTGGATGTTGAGAATTTTATTCATGACCTTGATGAATTTAGTTAAAAGAAAGATTGATGTTTGTCGAGGTTAAGACTATTGGTTAATCAATGAGGAGCAGGGGCTTTATAATTGTAAGTACTAGGAGGGTAATCGAAGATAAGTGAATTAATCTCAACCTTAACTTGGTGATACCAGTATTTGAGGAAATTAGACTTAAGTTCTAATCTAACCTTTTAAGTGCTGATCGAGTCACGAGAGTTGGTTGTTGGTTTAAGGATGCATGCTTTAGAAGCACCTTATGGTTAGCGTTCGACTATGACCAAGACTTGTAGATCGTGTTCTCGTGGACCAATTTGACTATCCTTAATTAGTGGGCATGAGAAGGAAAGTTGCACAAGAGGGAAGTTAAAGTCACTAGTAGGCGAATGTAGTGGCAGATGCTTTGAGTAGGAAGGCTACTGGATCCCTTGCTCACATCCAAGTCATCCAACTACCTCTCATGGTGGAGTTGAAGAAGATGGGGGTGTTAATGCATATGCATCCTTCAGGAGTTCTCATGGCTAGCTTCCAGGTACGACCGGTGTTGGTGGATCGTATAGTAGAGACCCAAATGGAAGATCCTAAGTTGAGGACAATTAAGGGCAAGGTACAAGAAGGTCTTGATCCGGAATTTTCCATAAGGAGGGATGGAGCCCTCGTGTATAAAGGACGACTTTGTGTTCCGGATATTCCAGGACTCAAGAAGGAGATTTTAGAGGAGGCGCATAGCTCGATGTATGCGATGCATCCGGGAAGTACCAAGATGTACCGGACGCTTGTTAAGTATTATTGGTGGATTGGTATGAAGAGAGAAGTGGCAGACTTCGTATCAAAGTGTTTGATTTGTCAACAAGTGAAAGCAGAAAGACAGAAGCCTTCGGGACTACTCCAACCTTTACCGATTCCCGTGCGGAAGTGGGAAGAACTCAACATGGACTTCGTATTCAAGCTTCCTTCCACACCTAGAAGGTACGATGGCATTTGGGTAATCATTGATCGTCTCACCAAGTCGGCACACTTCCTACCGGTACGAGAACGTTTTTCACCCGAGAAGTTAGCCCAGTTGTTCGTGCAAGGCATACGTGGGATCAGTTCAAGATGGCCTTCTCTACTGAGTTTTGTCCTCCTGCCTACCGTGAAGCAAGAAGGAGAGAGTTCGAAGAACTACGACAGGGGAACATGACAGTGACAGAGTACAAGAGGAGATTCCGAGAACTATCAGAATTCTACATGCACCTAATTCCCGACGATCACACGAAGAAGGTGAGGTTCATAGACGGATTGAAAGAGAGCATCGGCTACACCCTTTCTGGATCAGTACATCCCACCTATCAGTCCGCCAGGGATGCAGCGCTCGAGCTAGAGAGACAGGAGGAGATACACAGACCCTCGAGGCGCAGATCATTCGAAGGTTCGTATAGCGGAGTACCTCAACAGGGGGCAACTAAAAGAAGCCATAGTTCAGGCTCAGACAATGATGGGTTAAGCCCACGAGGCAGATTCCAGAGGAGAGATAGTTATCGTATGCCCCAGCCAGCTCGCCATTCGATCAGTGTGGATACAAGCTCGTACCAGCAGTCACGCATTGGTTCTCCGCGGATTTGTCCACTTTGTAGGGGGAATCATTCTGGGCAGTGTCAGATGGATGGTTTATGCTTTCGGTGTGGGCAGCCAGGCCACATAAGGAGGGATTGCCCTTATGGTAGCGGCAGTGTGCTAGAAGCAGGTCGACGGACACAGCATACGGGGATATTTCCAGGACAGAGTTTCCAGGGGAGTCAGCCAGTAGGAGTTTCTTCGGGATCGGTCCAGCCTTCTGCAGGATTTAGTCGAGGTAGAGGAAGGAGACCCCAGCAGACAAGTCAAGGCCGGGTGTTTGCTATGACGCAGCAGGGAGCCAGGACTACGCCCGACGATTTCACAGGTACTTTGACTATTTTTGGTAATGACACATGTGTACTTATAGACCCGGGAGCAACACATTCGTTCATCTCAAGAGAGTCTGTCGTTCGGGTCGGTATGACCCCTACTCCTTTAGAATGTCTGCTAGAAATAGCCACTCCTGTAGGAGAATCCTTGTGGCCTAGCCAGTTAATCAAGGAATGTTTCTTCTGCATCGAAGATCAAGTGATGGAAGCGGATCTGATCCTGTTGGATCTATTCGGACTTGAAGTAAGTTTGGGCATGGATTGGTTGGTAAGGAACTACTTAGTCGAGGAACCGACATGGGAGCCCGAAGCGCAGGTGCGTGATCAGAACCCTTATCTGTTCTAGTGACGTGCGGAAATTTCGAGGATGAAATTTTTGTAAGGGGGGAAGGCTGTAACACCCCGTCCCAAATCGCACCGGAATCCGTGCACGTTGACCGAGGTTGACTGTTGACCGTTGACCAAAGGGGTCAAAAGTTGACTTTTAGACTCGGTGGGAATTTCGAGATGACTAGGGCACCATGGCGAAGTGCACGATGCCACGAGTTCGTAGACTGGTAGCACGTCGAAAACGGAGCTACGGTTTGAAAGTTATGGACGAAACAAGTTGCGGTCCAAACTGTCCAAGGGGCGCCGGAGTTGACTTTTTGTTTATGGGGAATTGAGCTTTGACTCATGCATGGTTGTGAAGTGCTCGTCGATACGAGTTCACAGACTAGCGGCACGCTCAAAACGGACATCCGGTTAAAAAGTTATGGACGTTTGAAGTTTACCGGATACCGTATTATTTTAATATTTTTTTTGGGTCGGTGAACAGTGAAACGCCACGTGTCAGTTTCTGATTGGTCCACGTGGCATGAACAGTGTCATGCAGGGTTTTAATTTTGAAAAACTCTCGGGGAAGAGAGAGAAAGAGAGAGAAGAGAGAGAAAGAGAGAGAGGAGAGAGAAAGAGAGAGAGAGGACCCGCCGGCCGCCGGTCATTTTCACGTTTTTCCGGCCTAGTTACTGTACACGCGCCGGCCAGCCAGATTGCCCACCTCATTTCCGGCAAAACCTCCAAATTTCACGGCGAACGGCCGCCGGACGCGCCAGGATCGGACGTCCGAAGTTTGGCGGCGATTTTTCCCCTCCACCGCCGGCCACCGCGAATCGGCACTATTCCGGCCGATATACAGTACACGCACCATACACCCAGCATCCTCTCCTCAAGTCCGGCCTACCCACCAAAAATCACGGCCATCGGACCACCGACGCGCCGGGATCGGAGCGTTTTCCGGCGAGGGGTCGAAAATCTTCAAACGGTGATTTCTCCGCCGTCCGACCTCCGTTTTGCTCACCGTCGGTCCCGTTGGATTGCTCTCCTCACGATCTACAAATCTGCAAAGTTTCACAGCAAACGGCCACCGCCGGAAATTACTGTTCCGGCGACGGTTGCCGGTGACGTGGCGGCCCGCCGGAAATTACTGTTCCGGCGAGTACCCCGAAAATTCCGGCCAGCTCCAGTCCGCAGTGTTCGACCTCCTGAACCCAAATCCGACTTCCGTTTCCGCCAATTCGCGACGGTTTGGGAGAATTGCGGAGCCGAAACCCGAAAAGCTTCTCGACGAAATTCAAACCCCGTCGGGTACGATCATCGAAAATTAAGACCGAATCTGTGATTAGCATCACTCGAGCTTCGATTCGGTATATAACTCGTAAATTCTAGATATCGTTTGTGTTTTGACCCCCCCGGGTACTGGGTATTATTTACCCGAATAAAATATTAATTTATTTGACTGTCTGTGAATTTTGTTCTAGGAGCACCGGTGAGTCGTAGAATTGATCCCGTAGTGGATCATGGGTTAATTGCGTGCTCCAGGTGAGTGACCCACCTTCAAATTAATTTTGGGAATTTAATTGGTGAATATATAATGTGTGATTTAAATATTTGGAATTTAATTTCTATGTGCCAAATATTTATTTGAATTATTGTGGAATTATTTGTGAATTTATCGGATTTAAGAAAATGTGTATTTCACCAATTTATGCCATGTGGAATTATTTTATGGTTTTGAGGATTTTGAAATTGGTGTGGTTTTAATGGTAAATTGGGCACGATTTGATTTTCAAATATTTCAAGGAAAATATTTGGTTATGTTGGTGATTTCAATTTTTATGAAATATGCCCATAAAATATTATGGGATTTGATTATGATATTTCGAGAAATTATTTATGCTTGGAAAAAAAATGTGGATATTTGAATTGATGGATTTGGGAGTTTGTTGATTTGAAAATCATGGAATTTATGGTATGGATTATAAGGAAATTGTGGAGAATTTCCCGGTTCAAGCGGATGGATTATGCCCGCTATGCTTATGAAAAATGTGAAATTTGTTTTATGATTTAAATTTATGGATTTTATAATTTTTAGATGCACCGTGCACGTACTGGTGTTCTGATTATGTGATATGGTATATGTGATATGGTTAGTGTGCACACGGTTGTGATTAGCGCGCAGGTGGGTGTGAGTAGCGCGCGGTTGATATTATGAGGGTGTCCTGTGGATGCCATCGGAGAGGGCGGCCACCCCCCTTTGGCCGGGACACCAGGTTAGCAGCGGCGCTGTGGGACGCCACGCGACCGTATGCCGGTTTCTCTCTATAACCTCCTGTCTGGCGGTACCTTGGGACGCTGGGTACTGTTGGCGCCACTGGTATATAGTGGGTGCATCAAATGATTTTCAGAACTGTGTTTTAAAAATAAAATGTTTGGAAACTGAATTGGAATTAAAAAATATAATTGTTACCGCTTCTGGTATTTAATTGATGTCTTGGTTTTCGGGGAATATGGATAAAGGGTTTTGTGAAATTGTTTTAAAAGGGGAACCTTTCCAACTGAGAGAACTGTAAGGGTTTTGAGAGAAAATATTATTTCCAAATAATTATTATTTATACTTATTACTGTGATATTATATGGTATAGTAGTAGGGTCGCTCACTGAGATGATTAGCATCTCACACTCTTAAATTCCGTTCCTCTAGGTACCAGGTTGTCGGTGTTCATTCGGAGCGGACTTGATCTTCCTCGCTGTTTTAGTTCGGCAGTACCCTGTTATTCTTTTATTGCAGTTGTAATATTTCTTTCACTCTTGTTGTATTTATTTTGCACTGGATTACTGTATTTATTTTTTTTAAGTACTGCAATTTGTGGAACCAATTTGTAGTTTGTGGGAGGAATAAGGGGATATTTTTGAAGTGTGTTTTCAGTGCAGGTAAATTTGTGGTAAGTAAATCCCTTAGGGGAGGTGCTGCCGGATTTTCCGTTGGAAGGTTCGGTGGTATTTCCCTGGGATCAGGGCTGTCTAGGGTTCCGGAGGAGGAATTCTGGACGGGTCCTGACATCAACACTTCATGAACTTAATTGATATCACTAAGAGGTCATGGAAACAAGTCAATACAAAAGCAAAAGCATCCAAGAAGTCTATTTGCGCATGGAATGAATCTTTGGCCGAATTTGGTGTATTTGTTGCTGGCTTTGCTGTATTTTGGTGATTAAGCATTTTCTCTTTGTTCCAATCAGGGGCAACGTATGAGAATCATTATTAATCCTATTTGGTATCCTACATGGCATATGGGAGCTGATTTGGAGCCTTTACAAGCTGGAAATTGGTCAAAGATAGCTTAGTGGTCAAACTAGTCAACTAGTTTCCTAATTTGAATTTGACTTTTTGTTTTAGGAAACTATCTTTTATTTTGGTATTATTCACTTATTTGCTGGAAAAATTACTTTAGGAAATTTATAATTTTATTATTTTGATTGTAAATTAATTAATTCCTTTTTTAAAATTAAGGAATTAATTAATACAAATTAGATTAGGAAAGAGTGTGAAATTAGGTAATTTCCTAATTTGATTCTCTGTTGACCGAAATTTCCTAATCCTTTTAAGGTTTTATTTTATTCTTTCAAAGCCTATTTAAATGTTTATTTTCAATGAGAAATTGGCTTAGATTATTATTCAAAACAATTTTGTGAAAAGAATTCTCTTTGTTATCTTTGAACACCTACAACACTTAATAGAGATCAAGTGTTTTAGTTTGACTTATTAATAAGACATCCATCACTTATTGTGACATCTTTATCATATACTAAAGTTGCTAGTCACAAGTTGATTAGAGGTTAGGGTGACCATTGGAACCTGAACTTAATTGTGATTCGGGCTAATATAATACAGGTTTAATAGCAAATCGACCTTGGTTCCTATCAGACGGTTTTTTTTTAAAAAAAAAAAAACGTTGTCAATACTCACGATCTGCATGGAGATTGTTTGCACCGTAGTATACCCTGAGATGGAGGTATATGTCTTCAAAGGGCCAATGAAACTTTAATATATAGTAAAGGAGTCTTCCATAAATTGTTTATTTTTCTAATATTCTATAAATGGTTTAATCGATCAAATAAGATGTATATAACAAATTATTATACCTTCTGGTTCTATCATGATAAGATGGTTTAATCAATCAAATAATAAATTACATACCTTCTGGTTCTATCATGATAAGATGTATATAAGAAATTATTATAATAATATTTAAGTGGTTTTTTAAGTGGTCTCAGGCCAACCTCAGCTTTCATAGGAGATGAGTTAGTAGAATGCAATGCATATTATGTTTAAGATTTGATTAATTACAAATATCTTTTATGACATAAGTTTTTACAAACAAATTTCAAAAAATGTCAAACCTAAATCCCCTAGCTGTTATTTTGAGTCAAAAGCTTATAGATGGAAGTGACTAATGGAAAACCAATAGTTTTATTATCATTGAGTATGAATTAATCAAGTTTGTCCTACGAACCTCAAAGGGTGAAGGACGTGCTGTAAATGCATTTGAGAAAACTAAGATGAAATATGTAGATTAGAAATGGGCAAATACTCAGTTCGATGATATATTTTTGCTTGTGTTGCCAGTTATATGTAGAAGTGATAATCCAACCAAGACAATGGATTATAAGTGATAAAGGCACTAATGTACTCTTATATGACAAAAGAAGGTGTCCAAAAACATTGTCTCACGATGATGAGACACCTTAGTTGTGTGCATGTGGTGGAGCTAAGCTAGATAAAGAGGTGCTGATTGATATGATCTTTGAATCTCTACTTGATAATTTCAATCAATTCAAACTAAACAATAATATGAACAATATGAAGCTTTCTTCTATTGATCTCATGCTTGATGCTTAAGAAGGCTGACAAGACTCTCGTTGAAGCTAACCATATCATGCTAAAGGTTCATCTAAACCAAAGAGGCAACCTAAATGTGGAAATAAGAATAAAAAGTAGAAATGAACAATTCCAATTACCAAACTAGCTGTAGTAAAGAAGCCGAAAATTAATTGCTTCAAGTGCGGTCAAGAAGGTAACTAGAAGAAGAATTGCCCTAAATCAGGTATGGATAATTTATATGTAGCCGAGGCTTATTTAGTGGAGAATTACAATGATAAATAAATCATTGATTTAGAAGCCACTAACTATATTTCTTACTCTTTGTAGTAGTTCAAATAAAGTAACCCACTCAGTAAAGGATAGAGAAACTTAAAGTTTAAAAACAGGGAACATGTCTTCGTATTGGCTATAGGACTAGTGGAGTTATTTTTTAATAATAAAACTTTATATTCGTCAGATTATTTATTTGTTTTGAATCTTAAAGAAATTTGGTCTTTGTTAGTTGTTTATTGAAATATGGTTTAGTGATATAATTTGATTCTTTAGTTTCAATTAAAAGTAATGATGCGATATAATTTAATTTCTTCAGTTTTAATTCAAAGCAATGATACTTTTATTTATTTTAGAGAATTAATGAATGGTCTTTATTTATTAACTCATTTGTATTATCATATTAATTCCATTGAAAATATAGATGATGAGCCACTTCCCTTATCTAAGAAAAGGAAAATTTTGAATGAAACCTATCTTTGGCAATTAGAAAGAAGAACAAAAAGCAAAAAGGATCAGTTCCAGTAACCAAACCAGCTGCAGTGAAAAAATAAAAAGGCAAGTGCTTCAAATGCGATTAAAAGAGTCATTGGAAGAATGATTGCCCTAAATGTGATATGAGTAATTTGTATGTAGTTGAGGCTTATTTAGTGAAGAATTACAATGATAAACAAATCGTTGATTCAAGAGCCACTAACTATGTTTGTTACTCCTTACAATGATTCAAACAAAGTAGCCTACTCAGTAAAAGATAAAGAAGCTTGAAGTTAGGAAATAGAGAACATGCCTCCTTGATGCTAATAGGACTAATAGAGTTATTTTTTAATAATAAAACTTTATATTTGTTAAACTATTTATTTGTTCAAAATTTTAAGAGGAACATTTCTAACAGAGGGATAAATTAGCAATTTTGAAAGAACTTATTGTCAACCTCTTTCAAATATGAATTTGTCTAATTTAGAAGGGAAGAACGATTAATTTTAATTAAACTTGACTTTTTAGTTCTTATCAATGATTAGAAAAAGAAATACAATGAAAAAAAGATTTCAATTTCACATATTAAATGAATGAAATGAACAAAATATAATCAACAACATTCTATGAGAGACGATAGTATGATAGATATGAATACATTAGGTTGCACAGAAAAGAATTGTGTCTATTTAAAGCCCTTGAAAAAAAAAATTGTAAGATTAAAAAGGTATATTAAGCACCCTTTGGCTATGTCATTATTGATCCAAACACTTGCCCAGATTGGCTTCCAGATCATAATTGCTCTAGTGAATAATTGAAGAAAATACATAGGTGGGGATAATATATAAAAAATAAAAAATAATAAAATAAACTATGTCTAAACTGTTTATTTAAACATGGTTTAACAGTACAATTTGATTCATCATTTCAAATAGATTAATGTTACTTTTATTTGTTTTAGAGAGTTAATGAAAGGTCTTTATTTTTTAAATCCTTTTTCTTATAATATTAAACATATAAATAATGAGCTACTTCTTTTATCTAAGAAAAGAAAAAATTTTGAATGAAACCTATATTTGACATTTGTGATTAGGTCATATTAATTCTAATAGAATTTATAATTTGGTTAAAAGTGGAATTTTAAATTTCTTGAACTATAAACTTATATTAGTAAGCGAATAATGTTTGGAAGGTAAGATGACAAAGAGGCCCTTTAAGACCAAAGAAAATCATGTTGCTGTATAGTTGGAATTGGTGTATACTGATATATGTGGACCAATGAGTATTCAAGCTAGAGGCAAGTTAGAGAATTTCATTACATTTACTGATGACTGCTCAAGATATTTTTATGTTTACCTAATGCATCATAAGTCTGAATAACTTGATAAATTTTTTAGAGTTTAAGGTTGAGATAGAAAAGCAACTGGGAAACCATCAAACAAGTTTAGTCTTATCAAGGTGGTAAAACATTGACTAGTGAATTCAAGTTTTTCTTGGTTCAAGAGAGGATAATACTAGAATACCTAGCAAAATGGAGTTATCGAAAGAAGAAATAGAACACTTTTGGATATAGTGAGGTTGATTCTTAATTATTCATCTTTACCTTAATTGATATCATGACATGCCTTAAAAATAGTTATACACCTACTAAACTTCATCCTATCTAATTCTTTCCAAAGACACCCATATAATTATAGAAAGGGCACAAACCTAGTTTAAACCACATTTAGATTTAGGGTGCCCTGGCATACGTAAACCTCAAAAATTAGAATCTCATATGGAAATGTGTATGTTTATAGGCTACCCTAAAGGAGTGAAAGGTGAAATCTTTTATAATCCAAAAGAAAAGAAAGTGATTGTAAGTACTCATACTACTTTCTTAGAAGAGGACTATATGATGAATTTTAAACCTAAAAGTTACTCTTGAAGAGCTTAACTCAGTTTGGGATCCACCTAAAGCTTTTAAGCCTCCATCTACTGTTTCCTACGCATGTAGGGGAAAATTTAGTAGGAATACCCAAAGGTAAACAAGTACAAGAACCAATTTAGGATCAAACTCAAGAACAATAAGAGAATAATGAAGGGATTGTTGATCCACCACAACCACTAAACTTGGATCCTCCTATACATGTACAACAATTAGTGTAACAAACTCGTAGTGGGAAAGTGATATATAAACTTGCAATGTATGTCTTGTTAGATGAGATCTATTAGGTAATTATGTACAGTCCTAATGATGACCATACCACTTACAAGGAAATATTGGAGGATATTGATATGCAAGAGTGGCAAAAAGCCATGGATTGTGAGATGAAATTTATGGATTCTAACTCAGTTGTAGAACCATCTGAAAGGATAAAACCTATTGAATGTATATGGATCTATAAAAGAAAGAGAGGACAAGATGACAAGGTAGAAACCATCAAAGTGAAACTGGTGGCAAAAAGTTATATCTAGAAAGAGGGTATAGATTATAATGAAACATTTTCGCCAATAGCCATGCTTAAATCTGTCTGGACTATTCTAGTTATATTAATAGATTTCGATTATGAGATTTAGCAAATGGATGTTAAGATAGCTTTCTCGAATTGTAAGTTGGAAGAAGACATCTATATGCTGCAACCAGAAAGGTTTATAGCCAAAGTCCAAGATCACAAGTTATGCAAGTTGCATAGGTCAATTTATTCACTTAAATTAGCATCCAAAGTCATGGAACATCAAGTTTAATCATACTATACAAATGTTTAGTTTGAGAAAAATCTTAACGAACCATGTGTATAAAAATATTTAAGCTATGGTAATAATTTTTTTGTTTTTTATGTAGATGATATTCTTTTAATTAGAAACAAAGTGAAGATATTATCAGGCATAAAGAATTACTTGAAAGAAAAATTTAATATAAAGGACTTGGATAAAGCTAACTATAATTAGGGATCAAACTTTTATGAGATCAGAAGAATAAGATGTTGGTTTTATCTCAAACTTCCTACATTGACAAAATAATGGCTAGGTTTGGCTTAGAGAAGTCCAAGAGGGGATTTTTACCTTTCCGACATGGAATTCATAATTTTAAAAAGCAATCACCAAATACTCCTTAAAAGAAATAATTCATGAGTAAGAAACTTTATGCTTCAGCGATTAGTAGTCTCATGTATGCCATGTTGTGCACTAGATCAAATATTTTCTATGAAGTGGGAGTTATGAGTTAGTTCCAATCAAATCATGGAGTGGAACACTTGGTTGCAGTAAGCATATACTTAAGTATCTAAGGAAATTAAGGGATTATATGTTAGTATGTTCTAGTAAAAGTTTGAAAGCCAGACTCAAACTTTCAAAGGGATATTAACTCTAGTAAATCAACATTAGCCTATGTGTTTATCTTAATTGGAGAAGTATCAAATAGATTTGTGTTGCTAACTCTATCATAGAAGTTGAATATGTAGCTGTATTATAAGCTATAAAGGAAGCTGTGTAGCTTAAGAAATTTCTTATAAACCTTTAGGTGATAACATGTTTATATCGGCCCATTACTCTTTATTGTGACAATAATGAGGCTTTAGTACAGTCCAAAGAGCTTATGTATCACAAGAAATAGAAGCACATATAAAGGAAATACTACTTGATCCATGATTTCATCCAGAGATGAGATACAGTGATTACTAATATAACTTTCAAGGAAAATTTGGCAGACCCATTTACCAAGATTTTACCTCATCTAGTATTTAAGAAACCTATAGATAGTATAAATTTTAAAAGCGTCCTAGATTTACTTTAGAGTGAGTGGTAGTTAATTAAATTTATTCTATAAGAGCAAATTAAGTTGTAAATTCATTTTATAATTTAAAGATATGAGGTATTTTTCATATGTTTGTGCATATTATATTTTATGTATAATGTTTGAAATAATTATGTAGTATATGATCATATGAATAAGTCCGTAGAAAACATCATCATTGGTTTTCATAATTAATGAATTATCTCACAGTTTATATATAAAGTTGAGTGCTTTTATTTAGACTGCAATATTTCATGAAATAATTTATATTGATTATTATAATTGGAATCAAGTATGGTCAATCTAAGAAGATGGGGTGAGATTTAATTAAGGATAAATTTATATGAAAAGGAATTAAACCTTGGAAATATTGGATATGTTATTTTTCTTAATCTTGATTATATTGTAAATAGCTGACTAAGTGATTACGGTTCTTTAAGTTATAGATAAGTGATGTCTATTGTAAATTATGTTTATTTGATTACCAAATATTTATAAAATATATAAAATAAAATTTGTATGAAATATCCTTTGAATATGTTTGGATACTCAGATATTGAAAGCCAGTGACTAATGCCTTGGACCCATTAGAAAAACCAATAAGTCAACAAAATAAATAAATAATTTTTTGATAGAAAATATTATCAATTAATTATTGATATTTTACAAAAAAAAAAAAATACATTCAATATAAATATTATTAATTTTAGAGTTTAAATTTGAGCTTTTGGTGAAGCAGTACCGAATTGGATAAAGTCTTAAACTTGCTCCAGAGAAGTATAAGATTGTTGGATTTATTCTCTTTGAATAAGACAATCTATTGATAAGGAATCTTGATTAATAATGAGTTATAGGATCACCAAACTAGCTCATTACGTGACAAAACCTATCTAATTAAGATACAAAAGGGAGCTCATTAGTTGGGTTAAAGGTGTTTATTACACCCAAGGAGGCTAGGATTAGTAGTCTATAAATATATTGTCGTTTAGCCTCCAGCTATATAAAGTTTTACATAAAATTTTCTGATTTAAATTTAAACAGTAAAATCAAACACTTTAAGAGAAAAACATAAATTATGAGGTTTTAGTATGCTTTTTAGATTAACCTTCTTCTTCTTCTTTTTTTTCTTTTTTTTTTTTTTTTTTTTTTTGTAATTAGGTGCATCCACATTCAAATTTGTAAATTTGCCATATAGAGAATAGTTTGAAAGATCCTATAGTTTCAAAAAAGAGTTTTTTTGTTACTACTAAGAGATTAGTAATTGGTAATGAAAAACGTCTATCATATACTTCATTCAGCAATGTCATCCTGGCTTTTCACTATATGATGCCAAGAAAAGGTTGCCAGAATAAAGGTTCCAATTTGATGAAGTTGGCGGCTAGAATTATGGAGTGAATAGCCAAAATTATGTAGTGAGTCACCACTTTAATTTTTAATCTGTTAGATTTTGTCTTTGGTTTTAGTATAAAAATTTATGATCTAGAATTTTGGGTATCTTTTTTTATTTGGTCGAAAGATTGTGTATCTTAGATTTTGAAAAGAGTGTTTAAAATAATTTTATTTTTTCGTACATTTAAATGCTAGTGTACAAAAAGTGAGACTATGTAGAATTCTTTTGGAGTTGTGTTAATAAAATTTATATATGCATATTCTTATGAGGGTAGTTTAATAACAATGTCCATACTTCTATATATATGAGATCCTAAGTTCTAGTCACCCAGTAATGAATAAAAAATGTTATAAGCATAAAATATAATTTATTACATGTGTTTAACTTTACCAATTTTAATATGACAAAATTTTTTAACTAACGTAAAACATACATGTAAAGCTCAAATCAAGTCCCAACTAATGTAACACTCTATTCACTGGCATCCCATTACTCTCTTACTCTATCGATATTATTCTCAATTTATCCACCACACTCCAAATAGTATGGGATTTTTCGTTCAAACTTCCTATAAGGTAACTCATCTCAGTATCCCTCTCACTAGATTATGCTAATTCATAGAGTTCTTTCAAGCCCTTAAGTCATATACTTTAAAAAGGCATTTGTTATTAAAGAAGTAACTATCTTTACATTTGAGCCATTACCATTCCGTACCCGGATTATGTGGGATTGCTTATTTGATTTTGCCTCTGACCGATTAGAGCTCACAAGTTTTATAATTCACCCCTCTAATTGCTCACTGATTTAGCCCTTTCTTATCTCGTATCCTTCAAGATTCACATGTTTTACAACTAAAGTTAAGACTTCCTTTTTTAGCCATTGGATCGCATCAAAGGCTAAAATTTAGAATTACATTTATTAATCACAGGGTTTCAAAAGAGTTCACTTTCCTCGAATAGGATTTTAGTATCTCACTGAACCTATATTTAATCACTTTTTGAATTTCAAATTTTAGCCGTTAATATGATCTAATCATTAATAAAGGAAGACATAATTTTAAAATTATCATATCGTCCTGATATGAGCATGATTATATATATATATAAGGAAATTTTATGGTGCCGACTGCTATATTGTGGTGCGGACCTCAGCATTAACAATGGTTTCTTCAAAAACCGTGATCAATATTGAAATCTACATGATAGAAACGTGCGGACGTCCACACCGTAGATGGACTCTATATAAATATGTAATTTGCCTACATTTATTCCCAATGATCAATTTTATAGGCTCTATTTGAGACTGATTTTAGAGTTCCAAAATTGATTATCAAGTAATCTAAAACTATTTAAAGTTTTTTATAATAATTAGAAATTTTGATTTTACAACAATTTATATTCTCTAATAGCTGTTTCAAAGATTGGCTTTTGAGATTATATTTTTATCTTATCTACTAGATTTACCATTTGGTTTTCTACTAAATGAAGTAATAAATCTATTCTACTAGATTTACCGCCAGTAGATAGTAAAGAGACAATAACAAACAATTTACTTTTAAGCCATTTTATAACAGCAATCAAACATGATCATATACCAAACAATCAAATGCTATTTTTAATTTTACTACAATAGTAAAATAGTAGTATACCAAAAACTTAAATGATTCTTTCTGCAGCTTATTCTTTCTGTAGCATAGCTAGAGATAATTTTGTTAGCAGCCGTAACAATACTAAATTAAGCCAACTCCAACAAAACATATAATATTATGTACTAAAAAATAGAAAATCTAAACACTAGCTTGGGACAGTTTCAAAGCTATTTATGTTTATTTCTTTTTCAATATATAATGCATTTTCTTAGTAACCTAAATTCTAAAAACTTTTGTGGTTTAATATTTTGCATTTTCCAAAATAGGTATTAAACTTCAAGCGTTGCATTAAAACAACAATATAAAGTCAAAAGCTTCCTGATCACAATATATATATATATATATATATTATAGATTAGTAGTGCGAATTTCATACTTTATAAGAAAATTTCACCTTATATATTAAAGATAGTTATTACTTTTGAACTGTTTGTTTGCATTTTATTTTTAAGTATGTACAAAAAAATAAAAAACAATTGTTCTTACAATAGTATTTATAACATATTTTGATATATTATTGGTGACGTATTCATAACTTAAATATGGATAAATAAACTTATAAAGTATCTCCGATGATGAATGTGAGTTGTTTTATATATATAGTATGTAAATTGAAATTATTTAAAAATATATAACATAAATATACAATCAATTCTAAAATTGTTCTCCAATACAAATATATATATATATATATATATAAAGTATTTTATAACTATTAATTAATTATATATATTATTAATTTTTATTTTTTGTAATAACTTTTTTAGAAAAATTTTAATTTTCAGAAATTTTTTCATTGTTTAAAAAAGTCTTTTGAAATAATTATTCACCTCGATAATATGTAGTCTTATCAATTTGACATTTATTTTAGACATTATTATTTAAGAACAATTTCTTTAAAACACTCTTCATATTGCATTTTATATATGGCACATTAAGAATAAGTAAATCAAAAAAATCAATTAATTATATAATATCACATCATTTATCATATTATTTAAAAGGTAAATTCAATAAACCTTTCAATAACTTTGTTACTATTATTTACAAAACATTGTAAAATTAATAAAAAATTATTCAATAGATCAAGTCTACCATGTAGGATACAGACCCAACCGCTAAAAATTTGCTATGTATGAAGGGTTTATAGAACATAGTATGGGGCAATGGAGAGATTTAGAATGACAATAAATTGCATTATTTAAATTATTTCTAATGACAAATGTCATTTCCAAAATTAGCATTAGCATAAGTTTTCTAATGCTAATATCAATGTCAATATTAAATTTCACTATAACTACTCCAACAACAAATACTAAAAAATAGCATCGCTAAATTTTTAAATTCATTTTAATTAAATTATAAACTCACTATGCACAAAAAGTAAAGAATACGAAATTCACATTTAAATAATTAAAAATAAATTAATTTAACTCAATAAATATATGGATTTCACCAATTTTTAATAATATGACCTACTAATAAATTTTGTCAATTATATTTTTAATATCAAATCTAATGAAAAAAATATTATTTGTAAAATTTATTATTCTTTATTGCATTGGAATAGTAGAATATACTACATTACTACTTGTGTCATTTAACGGCATATGCCAAAATGGCATGCTATCCTATTCGAAATCCTTTTAGTGTTAGTGGCTGGGCTTATGCTGTATGTGGTAGGCATGACATACTGAATAGTTTTTTTTTCTTTTTTTTTTCTTTTTTTCCTTCGAAGTTATTGACTGTGCCGGTACTAAAGATTTCGTAAAGTTAGAAAATCCTTCAAAAGTAAGTAATTAATTTCCTCCAGTATTGCTTTATCAAATTTTTAATTTTTTATCTTTTATTTATTTATATATTTATTGGGCCTTTATATGAAGGGTCAAATATCGTGGCTTTTGTGTGTTGGCTGCATATTTAGACATTCTCTCTCTTGTTGAGGATTTGTGTGGTGGATTCCGTGTTTGAAACGACTGGTTGTCCAATCAAAAATTACCGAGGAGCTAGACGTACCTTCACTAAGTCCTCAAATTAATCAATCCCATCTTGAAAAGAAGGGGAAAAAGGCAAAAAAAAGTCATGAAATTAGCTAACAACTCTGTTGATTAGACAAGAGCCTCCCGCCGCGATTGGTGGAATATTTAGATTGTACGTTCAGACATTGACTAAAGCATTTATATATATATATATATATATATATATTTTTTTTTGAATATTTATTATATGGCGTTGGTGGTAATTGTAAGTATAGGTGGCGACAGTTATCATTAATGATAAATAATATTATTTTATATTTTTAAAGATTCTGTATATATGTATATATATATATATTTTTTTTTAAAATCGTGTAAATAATTTTAAAAATGAAAATTTTGGACAAAATAGTTATTTTTTTATTATAGTATTGATAATAATTGTTTTAAAAATCTTTTTTTAAAATATTTATAGTGAAAAGTTATAAATTTTCATATTATCATTCCTCTCTCTCTCTCTCTCTCTCTCTCTCTACATATATATATATATAAAGATTTTATATTGTGGGTGTTTGTATGTTTTTATCGTGTAGATATTTATAAATACGATAGTTTTTAAAAAAATCATCATCAATACTTATATTTGTATGATAGTATTGAAACTGTCATCTTTTTAGATAAAAATGTCTAGATGTTCGTATCATAAATAGACTATATATATATATATATATTTTCTAAATTAATACATGTAAAAGGGGAAAAAATATTATACATATCTTAAAAGGTTGTTGGCTATGTTAATCCCTCAAATATGTTCAGAATAATAGTTTGGTTCTTGAACTTTTTCTTTTAGCATTTTGGTTCTTAAATTTTTTATTTTTTATTTTTTATTTTTTGTTGGTGCTTTTGGCTCTTGAAATATATTGCAGCACATATTTGAAGTTGATTTTAAGCCCCCAATATATATTGTAGATTTTTTTTTTTTTTGAAAAATATATATATATATATAAATATATATTTGATAAATTTATAAATCTAACCCTAGTCCTTTTACTGTTGAGAGTTCTAGCTAAACACTGGACCATTCCGGTTGTGTATCTCTTTCTATAAAAATATGTTTATATTTTCTTGCATCATGATTGGGTGATTTGTGTGTAATTTGTCTTGTGCTTGATCCATTTTGATTGTTCTTGTCTTGTTTCTTAAATTATTCAAATTTGCTAAAACCTTAGAATTTGAGTGATGGAGGATATTACTATGGATTTAAGTTGAACCAGTTTCTTTTTGGACATTGATGATGATGATGTAATAGACTATTTAAGTTTAAAGTTTTATTTATTGGGAAGATTATTCACAAATAAGGTAGTAAACAATACTGCTATGTTTTTCATGTCTAAGAAAAGTTGGAATCCATCTAAAAGTTGAGGTTAAGGAACTTAAGAATGAAGCTTTTTATTTCTAGTTTGCATGTGTATTGATATTTGTAAGGTGGAATAAAGGAGTCTTTGGTGCTTTAATGGTCATGTGTTGTTGTGTAAGTTGCGGGAACCTAAAATATCTCCAAGTGAGTTATGTTTTGAACATGTGCATATTCTGTTAGTGCTGCTGTAACATAAACAACTAAATATGCATCAACTACAGTGCTGTATTTCCAAGATCTACATATATAATTACAAATCTATATTTAATTAAATTACTAACCTTTTAAACGCAACCATTGAATTTTTAATATGCAAAACACAAACAAAGTGACAGGAGCAGTGCCTTATAAACACACTGCTCTATAAACTTTCTTCCTCAGATTTTCACGAAACAAGCATTATAGATACCTCAGAACCATAATATTTATTGTATGTATCGTATTAATTCACAGATGACTTATTCTCCAATTTATATATATATATACACACACAAAATAATTAATAAAATAATAATAGTAATAATAATATATAATATATAATGAATAATAATAATATAGTAACAAAACAAGGAATACTTCAATTGGGTTTTTATAAAGAACATGTCCTTCAGTCCAATGAGCCAACTGAAGTATGATAGAGAGTGTGTGCTCAAGAACTCTACTCAAAAAAAAAAAAAATCTATAAACAAACTAGTCTCATTACTAGTACAAACAAGCTTTGTAAGTGTATCACATGATTATGGTTAGTCCATAAAATATCTAACACTCTCCCACTTGAAGTGCATTATCATTACAAACAACAACAAGCTCATTTGCTATAGAATCTTCCAAAACAAAATATGATTTTATCTAAGCATATAGCATGCCGGCATGACAGAACAATATACCAGATTAAGTAGTAGAGATTTTTTTAGTGAATCTCTCAAAAACTAGATACGATTTCAACTGAGTACTTTGCATGCCATAAACTTATTTTACGTAATAAAGATTTTCCTTACCACGTGCAATCCCCAACACACAATACTATTTCATTCAAGCACATTGCATACCGACAGAGTACAATAGCATACTCAAACTTAGCAGGGATTTGCTATAGTACCTGTGGATGAACATATACATATACATAAAGACTAAAGTCTTATATAGTTCTGCTAGCATAAAAAGAACTATTATGTGTAATAAACATTACATTATAATGGTCCACATATATACATGTATTTCTCACAAGGTAATACTCAATTATATACTACATACTATATGGATATTATTGTATATTACAAAACTCCCACTAAGTTATAGCAGTTTCAACTACTCCACAATCCAATAGAAAGGCACATGCTCCTCAAGTATGTCTATAGGCTAGCCTTTGTTAAAGGGTCTGCCACCATATTGTAATAGGTATGTGCATAACAAAATGAGACTCTCATTAAAATGATGCAGCTGCGGAATTACCACAAAACAACTTTATAGACCATATAACAAAAATGCACCAAAAAGCATGTATCATAGTCTTAAAACACACCATATACTCTATCTCTACAATCAATGAAGCTATAAGTATTTGTTCAACACTAATTCATAAAATAGCTTATACTACCATGAAAAATAACATTCCTGATGTTAAACATTTAAACATCTATATATAGCCACATAATCAACTCACAAAATTCTACTGCATCCAAGTAGTGGTGCATTGATTTAAAAACAAAGATGGTTATTTAATAGTACACGTAACCGGGACTACTCAAATATTTACTAGAACACACTCACAACATAAACAATATCCAATGGTGTGCAATCTTGAGTGAACAACAAACTGCCAAAATGCAAAAAAAAATATATATATATATATTGGACTATTGTTTTTGTCCCTTTTATTACTCTCTTATTCTAGGGATAAAATCCCTGGAGAGTTTATCACCTTTACCACCAATACCATATTAAGAGAATATTGTGCATTTTATAACTTTTTATAGTCGTATCAACATAGGCTCTAACTAAGAAACTAAACCAACAATAAGTCTTCGACATACAATACTATAAATTACTCTTATTGACCCTCAAACATATGCATAGATCAACAAAATTCTCCTTAAAACCATTTTGGATGATAACTTTATTAGAAAATTGAGATACCACTGCCACAAGGTTTATTTAAGATCATAAATGGATCTCTTAAGCCCATAAAACAAATTCTCATTTCCAACTCCTTGCAAGCCAAACTAGTTAAACCATATATATTCACATCCGAATAAAAAATTGTATTTAAGAAAGCAGTTCTAACGTCCATATAATGCACCTCCAAATCGTAATTAGCCACAATCGCCTTAATGATTCTAAAGAAATCCTTTATGGATGCATTAGAGAATTCTCTTTGTAGTCAAATTCCTCCTTCTACTTAAAGCCTTCGGTAACACGTTTAACTTATGCATGTTCATTTAACCATTTTATTCTCTTTTGGTATTATAGACCTATTTGCAGCTAATAAGTTTGATAGCTTCATGTAACTAAACCAAAAAATTAGATACTGAGCTGCTTATTGGCTACCTTATAAGTGACTAGATCCAACTCATATTCCTACAAATAAACCTCGTTGTCATCAGGTATAATAGATTTTTGAACCCTCTGTGACCTTATCAAAAGGCATATTCAACATCAACTGCAACCAAAATATTTCATTCTGTCTAAATAGGTTCAATCCTAGCTGACAACTGGTTCTACAAAACTATTGGATCAACAATATCTCTTATAGGAACATCAATAGTGGGAATCAATACAATTTCCTTTATGAAAAACAAGCACCTTTGGATCCTTGCTCTCACCAAAACTAAAACATCCTTAAAATAAATAGCCATGTTTGGTTTAACTAGCCTAATGGTGACAATAAAATCTGGAATCCCTTGATTCTTTATAAGAATCAACAAAATAACCATTAAAGATTTTAGGATCCAACTTCTTTATATAAAAAATTATACATTATAACCTCATATTTATAGCGTCATACACAAGAAATGGTATAAACTAAGTATAACTTGTTACCCACAAGAAAAAAAATGGCAAATTAAAATTTGCCTACATAGCACTATATCCATTAAAAGTGCAGCTCCTCCTCTCAATTATGCCATTTGCTAAAGAGTACCAGGTATTGTAAACTACTCATCAATGCCTCACTCACTCAAATGAATTACTAATGGCACTGGGTCTTGTCCAATCTCATCATATCTATCATAATATTCATCACCCTCCTGTTAAACCTCATAGCATTCAACTTCTTATTTTTCTAAAGCTTCATTTTCACTTTGAACTCCTTTAAGGCAACCAAGAAATCTAACTTCTCACTAATAATTTCAACATATTCATAATAGGAAAAGTTATCAATACAAGTAATAAAATATTTATACCTTCTCAAAGTAGATGGCGTACAAAAAACATAGAGATTAATGTCATAAAATAAAGAATTATTACAAATTCTAGCACAAACTGGTATAACTATAGGAGTAACAACAACAAGACAAGGGAATTAATTTAAAAAGCAACTTATAAGCCAAATTACCATAAAATTCCAACTTACCATTCCTTATCATCTCCTATTAAGCCATCAATTTCCAACAATTAACCAAAATTGTAGCCAAAAGTTGCACCATTCAGGTAAGGATTCTTTCTTTTCACCTATTAATGATTAACCACCTTTTATACCAATTAAAAAAGAAAACTTGGCAACAAAGCCTTTATCATCATTGGGCTTTAAATATTTGTTGTCACTATAGAAACCTTCTTGAATTTATCCTTTTAGTTGGTCACCATAATAAAATTTAAGCTTATTCAGCTCGATGTCATCCTTTTCATTGAAAAGAATAGCAATTAACACCTGCAAATTACATCCAAAATTCTTATGGTAAGAGATACTCCTTACCAAAATTCTTATCAAGGTCCATGAGGTTGATATAATAAGAGGAAAGTTTGAAGATAAGCTTATTCACCCCATAAACTCCATCATACGTAATAGAGTTCAATAAAATCAAATAGCAGTGTTGCTAATTTATGAAAATTAATAAATTTTCTACTAATGTCAAAGAGTTTATAAACAATATTTATAAAACATAATATAAAAAAATAGAGCCATGCATGTGATTCTCCATGACCATCATATAGCACTTATACAAGTGCTTGAGGTCCATATACAACATTTAAAGTCGACAGTATTATATATATTTAGTATCTGCAGTAGACCAAAATTTAAAGCTAAATTTAGCTTTATAGGAGTCAAACTTTTTTTTTTAGAATCTTTCTCAACTTTTGATAATTAGTTTATTCTAATTTATCATGGCATTCACAGGCAAAATATTAGAGGTGCTCCCAGCTATAAAATAGCAAATAACAAGAATGCAATACATCACAAGGACTATGCAAATAATATCTTCGTAGCCCCTTTCAATCATATCTAGATACATAATGCTTCTAGGATCCTCGTAACATAAAGGATACCCATACGCAAGCCAAAAACAGTAAACCAAATCACTACAATCAAATGAATTAAACTAAGTCATTGATAAGATAACTTAGAACTTGTAATTTATGGTATTCAATCAATTTTCACTGCCATTCTAAATATCCTACCAAGTAATTAAACTATCGACATGATAGCCTAATCACCCATATGGATCCTAGTTCATAAGTGTGAGAGAATGAGTTACATTGGCAATTTCATGAAATAGGTAAGCTAAGTTTTATAATAGCTATGGCAACTCCAAGTTGACACTCATAAATTAAAGAAATTAAACCTCACTATAGGTGGGTATATAAAATTACATTACTATGTCAACTTCTATTACATTGGCAATTCCATGATATGGACAAATTAAGTCTCATGACAAGTGGCTATTTAAAACTCCACACCACTATACCAACTAGGCACTAAGCCTCATGGCAATTCATGGTTTGTACATACGGAGTCTTACAATAGGCAAGTACTTAGCCAATCCTCACTACTATGTCAAATATAGCATAAAGCCTTTCAATGGCAATTTGACCAAAAATATTCAATTTGAACCTTAGGCATTTTATTTAAATAAATTGGGAATGGAGATAATTTCACATAAAATAAAAATAAATAAATAAAACCATATATGAGATAAATAAGTAAAAAAAAAAAAGTTTTTTTTTTTTTTTTTTTTTTTTGCAAAACAAGTTGTTAACGTCAACAGATGACACTCGTGCTGATGTTAGCATGATGGCTTAGCATAGACATAAGCCAACATCCCAAACGACAAGTCATATTTCCTGTCTTCCTTAGACAATTGGGTCGGGTTTGACCAGGTTTCACTGCAAATGAGGTCGCGAACCTGTATGATCGACCCATCGAAATCCACACTTTCTGACCACCATATTCTTTGATTCCAGTGGCATTTGTTTCATCTAGGCGTGGGCATCAAAATTCTTTGGTCAATTTTGACTAATCTCCCATATAAACCAATCCGCAACCCCATATATATATATAGTCATGGGTACACTTATTTTTGATGAATTTGAACTGTGTTTCAAACCAAATTGGAGGTGCAAAATCTCTCCATTCAAAAGTAAAACCAATTTTCCACACTGCCTAGGTCTTAATTCATGTAGAAAATAATTTTTTCCCAAAATTTTGGAAAAATAGGATAAACTATATAATTGGAACATGATATTATATGCATAAAATATAATATGTATATGTATTTATACAATCAAAAGGGCTAAAAAAAAAGGTTGAAAAGAAATCAATTAATAACTCAAAAATCAATTTCCATCAGATCACTCTTGATATTGATAAAGTAACAGGATTCTAATACTTCTATAACATAAAATGTATAAAATACAGTTATGAATCTGTGTGTGTGGCTTTGATACCAATTGTTAGTGCTATCACAACATGAACAGTTAAACATACATCAATTACAACAATGTATTCCTAAGAGCTACACATATAGTTACGAAACTGTACTTAATTAAATTACTAACCTTTTAAACGCAACCATTGAATCAACATTAAATTCTTTGATCTGCAAAACAAATAACAAAGTGACATAAGCAGTGCCTAATGGACACATTGCTCTCTAACCTTTCTTCCTCAGGTTTTCACCAAATAAGCATCATAGATGCCTCGAAACCCTAATTTATATTGTTTGTATCGTATTAATTCACATGTGACTTATTTTCCAATTTATCTATATATATATATACACAACATAATTAATAAAATAATAGTAGTAATAATAATAATATAATATATTGTGAATAATAATAATAGAATAATAGAATAGGGAATAAGTCAATTGGGCTTTCAGATAGAACATGTCCTTTAGTCGAATGGGCCAATTGAAATATTATGAAAAGTGTGTCCAATGGCTCTACTGAAAAAGGTCAATAAACAAACCAGTCTCATTACTGGTATAAACAAACCTGTAAGTGAATCACATGATTATGACTAAGCCATATAAAATATCTAACATATTTGGGTTTAGGTTTTCGATTTACAAATACAATGGTATTATATTTAGTTTCTATAGAAATTGGGGAAGTCTTTAGGAAAGGTTGTGGATGTTGATTTGGGTGGTGAAAGTAGCTATAGTTTTTTTTTTTTTTTGCTAAGGTTTGTATTAAATTTCTAATGGTAAATCCTTTTATACTTGGCATTTTAGTTTGACGAAAGGTATGACGGTTGTTGTGGATTTGCTTTACATATGAACAACTTTCATACAGTTGTAATCTATGTGGGTGTATGGGTCATGATACTAAGGCTTATGATAATATTATTGTTTTTGGTGTGTGGGAGACAAAATTTATGGCAAGTGGCTTACGGCAGAAGTTCTAGTACAAATGTCGAGTGATCTTTAGGTTTTGCTTTTGAAGAAAGATGTGGTTCATAGTAGTTGTAATAGTAATGAGCTTTGGTTTCATTAGGTTTTAAGGAAGGTGCTGACAGTGAGAATATTTTGGTTGGAAGGATCTTTTCTAGTAATAGGCTTAGATATCAAATAGTAGAAGGTGTGGGTTGATGAGAATCCATCCGTACCCACATAATCGATAACCCGCTTAGGTGCAGATCCTATACAGTTGAAGATCAGGCCAATCATTAGAGCTCGAACCAAGAGATTTAAGGAAAACCTGGCTGGCTTCATACAAGGAGTTATCAATTCTCAAGAGGGATTATCAATACCCAAAGATTCTGATACGAACCTAGGACGACTTGCTCCTAAACCCGTATTATATTAGCCCGGATCTTTAATTAAGTTCAAGTTCTAATGGAATGGACCTCAACCCCTAACCAACCTGTGGTTAGAAACCTTGGTATAATGTAGACGCCACAATAGGGGATGGAAAACCTATTGATAAGTCAAGCTAAAACAACCAATTCTCTAATGGTGTTTTAGGTGTTCTCAAAGAACAAAGAGATAATTAATCTCACAAGTATTTTTTTAATCAAATCAAAGTTTAAAGTTATATTATTAATGAAAAATAAGCCTTTAAATAGGCTTTGAAAGAAACAAAATAAACCCTAAAAACCCTAGGAAAAACCGGCCACTCAATGAAGAATTCTACCTTGGCCGAAACTTTCCTTTTCCTAATCTAATTTGGATTAATTAATTCCTTTATTTTGAATTAGGAATTAATTAATTTACAAAGGAAATAATAAAATAATAACTTTCCTAATCTTATTTGTCCAGAAAATAAATAAATAAAAGCCAAAAAGTAATGGTAGTTTCCTAAAACAAAAAGTAGAATAAAATTAGGAAACTAAAATACTAGCTTTTTTGACTACATTGACTTTGACCAATTCTTTGACCCAAGTGAGCTCCAAATCAGCTTCAATATGCTTTGTAGGATGCCAAATAAGCTTATTGTGAAGTTCCTCACGTTGCCCTTGCTTGGAAATAAGAGAAAAGGCTAATACAGTAAAATACAGTAAAGCCCACGAAGAATACAGCAAATCCGGCCTTTCCTTCTCCTTGTGCGCAAACCTCCTTGTTGGTCGGCTTTGAAGCTTCTTTGGCTTGTTTCTATGACTCATCCTCCATATAAATTAAACCCATAAAGATGGGGTTCCAATTCATACAACCCGGCCTCTTTATTGTTACCAAAAACGTCACCCGACCCCATTTTGGCTTCTATTGCTTGTATGAGTAAAACAGGCCTTTGTTCTTTAGATATGGCCAACCCCTCTTGACTATGACTTATTCCTTGTATGAAGACAGCAAGATTGTCCTTGAACTTCTTGGCTTGGGCCCTAGTGATTGGCCCCACCTTCATTTGTAATGGGTCAGCACCCCAGCGGGTTGTTGGTCGAGCTGTCTCGGGTGGATTCGCATCATTCCCCTCCTCTTGAAAAGGATTTGTCCTCAAATCGAAATCATCACCTGCAGCAAAAGGAGATAAATCAGTAACATTAAAGGAAGCACTAACATTATACTCACCCGGTAGATCAAGCTTGTAAGCATTGTCGTTTATCCTCTCCAAAACTTGAAAAGGTCCATCACCCCTCGGCATGAGTTTTGATTTCCTTTGTTCGGGGAATCTTTCTTTCCTTAAATGCAGCCACACCCAATCTCCAGGTTCAAACACCATTGATTTTCGGCCTTGATTAGCCACCCTTGCATATTGCTCGGTCCTCCTCTCAATGTTTGCTCGGGTTTTCTCATGAATCTGCTTTACAAAATCAGCTTTTTGTTTTCCATCTAGATTAGCACGCTCACTTAAAGGCAAAGGTGTTAAATCTAATGGAGTCAAAGGATTAAAACCATAAACAATTTTAAATGGAGTAAATTTAGTTGCTGAATGTAAAGACCTATTATATGCAAATTCAACATGTGGCAAACATTCTTCCCAAGTCCTTAAATTTCTACTAATTAATGCTCTCAACAATGCAGACAAGGTTCTATTTACTACTTCGGTTTGTCCATCAGTTTGTGGATGACAAGTAGTTGAAAATAAAAGCTTAGTACCTAATTTAGCCCACAATGTTTTCCAAAAATAGCTTAAGAACTTAGCATCCCTATCCGACACAATAGTTTTTGGCATTCCATGCAATCTCACAATTTCCTTGAAAAATAAATTAGCAATGTTGGATGCATCATCAGTTTTATTACATGCAATAAAATGTGCCATCTTAGAAAACCTATCTACTACAACAAATATTGAATCCTTACCTGTCCTTGACCTAGGCAACCCAAGAATAAAATCCATAGACAAATCTATCCAAGGATAGGTAGGAATCGGCAAAGGCTTATACAATCCATGCGGTTTCAATGTTGATTTTGTTTTTCGGCACTTCACACATCTTTCACAAACTCTCTCAACATCTCTCCTCATGTTAGGCCAATAAAAATGTTCTTGCAGCAAGGATAAAGTCTTTAAAATACCAAAATGACCCATTAAACCACCCCCATGTCCTTCCCGAACCAATAATTCCCTTATACTACAATTAGGCACACAAAGTTTGTTTTCCTTAAACAAATATCCCTCAAATATGTAAAATTTATTAAATCCATGTTTCAAACAGGTTCTAAAAATTTCTCCAAAGTCACTATCATGCTCATAAAGTTCTTTCAATTGTTCAAATCCAAGCAATCTAGCATCTAAAGTAGAAAAGAGCACATACCTTCGGGATAATGCATCGGCAACCACATTTTCCTTACCTTTTTTGTAGCGGATCACATATGGAAATGTTTCAATAAACTCAATCCACTTAGCATGCCTTCGGTTGAGCTTTCCTTGTCCCTTGATATGCTTTAAAGACTCATGATCCGTATGAATCACAAACTCCTTTGGCATAAGATAATGCTGCCACGTCTCCAAAGCCCTCACCAAAGCATACATCTCCTTGTCATAAGTCGGGTAGTTTAGGGCAGCTCCATTCAATTTTTCACTAAAGTAGGCTATGGGCCTTCCTTCTTGCATTAAAACAGCTCCAATATCTACACCCGAAGCATCACACTCAATTTCAAAAGTCTTAGAAAAATTTGGCAAAACTAACAAAGGTGCATTACACAATTTTTCTTTCAACAAATTAAAAGATTTTTCTTGTACTTCCCCCCATTTGAAGCCAACGTTCTTCTTGACAACTTCATTCAATGGTGCTGCTATGGTACTAAAATCCTTGACAAATCTTCGGTAAAAACTTGCCAAGCCATGAAAGCTCCTCACTTGGGTAATGGAAGTAGGAACCGGCCACTCTTGGATTGCCTTCACCTTAGCTTGATCAACTTTGATTCCTGCAGCACTTACTACAAAACCTAGAAACACAAACTCTTCTTTGTAAAAGTCACATTTTTTAATGTTAGCAAATAATCTTTCCTTTCTAAGAACTTGCAAAACTTGCCTAAGTTGATCCACATGGTCATCTAAATTTCGGCTATATATTAAAATGTCATCAAAATAAACAACCACATATTTAATAAATGGACGCATTACATGATTCATAAGCCTCATGAAAGTACTAGGTGCATTGGATAATCCAAAAGGCATAACTAACCATTCATACAGTCCATATTTAGTTTTGAATGCGGTTTTCCATTCATCACCTTCTTTCATCCTAATTTGGTGATAACCACTCCTAAGATCAATTTTTGTAAACATGCAAGCACCATGCAATTCATCAAGCATATCATCTAATCTAGGAATGGGATGTCTATATTTGATGGTAATATTATTTATAACTTTACAATCAACACACATTCTCCAAGAACCATCCTTTTTAGGTACCAACAAAACAGGAACAGCACATGGACTTAAACTCTCACGAATATATCTTTTATCAAGCAAATCACTTACCTGTTTTTGCAGCTCCTTTGTTTCTTCGGGATTGCTCCTATAAGCTGGTCTATTTGGTATGGCAGCCCCTGGAACAAAGTCAATTTGATGTTCTATCCCTCGAATAGGTGGTAGTCCACTTGGAATTTCACTTGGGAAGACATCTCCAAATTCCTTCAAAAGAGAAATCATTGAACTTGGCAATTCAAGTTCTTCAAAATTAGTTTGATCATTAAAATAATTTTCTTTGTAAAGCATGACCAGCAAAGGTTTCTTACACTCAATAACCTTATTAATATCCCCTAAACTCAAATAAAAATTCTGGTTTTTCCTCTCTTTTCTTTCTTTTCTTTTTCCTTCCTCGGTTTGGCTCTCATTGGCGGAAATTTCCAGTTTTTTTATGCTCTCTGGTTTGCTCTCTTTTCTCACCTCTCTCTTGGCTTTTTCTTGGTCTTTCCACTCAATATGAACCTTAGAAACCTTACCTTGGTCAGCAACCTCAATCTTACCTTCTTGAATGGATGGTGAAGCCGTTGGTGCCATGCTTGCTTTTTCCTTGAGCTTTTCGGCTTCTCTCCTTTGTTGCATTTGTAATTGGTCCTTGTAAATCTCTTTAGGAGATAATGGTTCCAACTTGATCTTCTTCCCTTTAAACCTGAAAACAATACTATTTTCTCGACCAAAATGAGTAGCATCTTTATCAAATTGCCATGGTCTACCTAATAGTATATGTCCAGCAATCATGGGTACAATATCACATAAAACTACATCCTCATATCTACCTATATTAAATTTTACTTTGGCTTGTTTATTTACTTTCATCTCACCACTATCATTAAGCCATTGTAATCTATAAGGTTCTGGATGTTTAATTGTTTTCAAACCTAATTTATCAACTACAAGATTACTTATCACATTAGTACAACTCCCACTATCTATAATCATGCTACAAATTTTACCTTGTATTTCGCAGCGAGTGTGGAAGATGTTTTCTCTTTATATCTGCTCTTCATCTTTGTAGACAGCAAGTACTCTCCTTGAAACCAAGCTTAACTCGGCTTTAGATGTATCTACAGGTTCGGTTTCATCTTCATTACATTCCTCCTCTTGCTCGGTTTCAGCGCCACTTTCTTCACTTGCGGATTCCAACTCACCATCACCCTTTAATACCATGATTCTTCTATTTGGGCATTGGCTGGATATGTGTCCTCTTCCTTGGCACTTAAAACAAATTATTTCTCTAGATTTTTGAGGTTTAGGATCAGATTTTATCTCACCTCTAAGTGCTTGGACAAATTCGGTCTTGACCTCCCTTCTTGGCCGGTTGGTTGATTCTTCTCCTAATTTCGGCCTCAACTTGTTTTCATAAGTGGAATTGTTTTTCCAGCCACTTGAACTTGTCCTTCGACTGCTAGAAACTCCTCCAAACCGTGTACTAACACCCCTCCTCTTGAATTGGTTCTCAAGTTTAATGGCTACATGCAACATCTCCTCCAATTCCAAGTACTGTTGTAATTCAAGTTGGTTGGCAATGTCACGGTTTAACCCTCCAAGAAATCTTACCATTGTTGCCTCTCTATCCTCCCTCATGTTTAACCTCATCATTAACATCTCCATCTCTTTGTAATAATCCTCCACGGACCTACTTCCTTGAGACAAAGATTGAAGCCTTTGATGCAGCAACCTTTGGTAATGGGATGGCACAAACCGCTTCCTCATGACTCCTTTCATTTGTCGCCATGTTGTAATTAGGTCTTCACCAACCCTCCTTCGGGTGCTTTGCTCATTTATCCACCATTGGAGTGCATAATGGCCAAACTCCATTGCTGCCATCTTCACCTTCTTACCTTCCGAATAGTTGTGGCAGTCAAAAATCATCTCCATTTTCTCTTCCCACTCCAAATAAGCTTCAGGATCACTTTTACCCATAAAAGGTGGGATATTAACCTTGATATTTCCCAAATCTTCATCTGTATCCTCCCTCCTATATCTCCCACAGCCAGCTCTATCTTGGACAGCAAAGGTTTTGTCCATACCTTCCTCAAAGTCACCGTCCAATGGCTCCTCGTCAAATTCCTCTCTCGGCCTCTCGCGACCTCCTCGTCCTCGGCCTCGTCCTCCATGGAATTCTTGCCTATTTCTTGTATTCGGCCTTCCTTGTGAGGCTTCTAATCTTCCCACTCTTTGGTTTACATGCTCAAATTGAGCACTCATCCGCTGTATTGATTCCAAAATAGTTCTCAAGTCCACTTGGTCTCCACTTCCGGTAGCTCGGTCATCGCCATGAAATGCTACGGACTCTTCCTCATTGATCCTCAAGGGTGGATCCCCTCTTCTTATTCTAGAATCTGCCATGTTAGTAAAATACTGCAAAAATAAAATAAATCCTCACAATATTCACTCCCTCACGTGTTTCACTCAAACAAGGTCTCGACACTCGTGTTTGCACACTAGTTTCGGCTTTTACCCTCTTTTAAGCTCACACACTCTTGCCTTTTTCCACTCAATGAATTATCTCAAAGTTCTAATTAAAACACCCACAAAACAGCAATTAGATCACTAGTATGTTTTAATTAAACTTATCAACAAACAGTAAGCAAGAAGTAGTTAATACCGAAAGAATCCAACAAATCCTAATTTTTCGGCTTTCTAGACAAGAAAACACAAAATAATGGGAAAACGTTGGAATTTTTGAAAACTGCACCAGATGGTAGTAGATTATGAGTTCAAGAATAAAATTCCAGAAAAAGAAATTCAAATACGAACAAGAATCAAAGAGAACAAAATTATAGAAAAGTTGTTGGTTGTTGTTCTTTGTAATTCAAGTTTTTGTATCAAATCTTTTAACTAATTTTAATCCAAATAATTTAGCACTCAAACTCAAATATCCAGCAGCAAAAATAACTCTCCAGAAACTCCAAATATTGAATAAATAATAATAAAAAAAACCCAGCAGCTCCAACAAATTTCCAGCAAACAAATCAAACTCCAACAAACCAAAATATATATATATTTTTTTTTATATTCGGCTTTACCTCTTCTTTTTTTTTTTTTTTTTTTTTGGGTCACTCACAGAACATAAACAACTTCAGTAGCAAGAATAATTACCAAAATTGCAGTTCCAACTCCAAAACAAACACCAAACCCGTGACCTCCAAATAATCACAAATGTGCAGTTTTTTTTTTTTTTTTAAAATGTTGCTGCAAACTCTTTTTTTTTTTTTTTTTTTGAATATATGAATGCAAATATTTAAGACTAAAACAGCAAAGAAAAATCAACAAAAACCAAAATCAACAAGAACAATGATGAAAAACAACCAACAAACTAGGAAACAAAAATACGGTAAAACTAGGAAATCCTAATTCAACTAGGAATGAATTTTTTTTTTTTTTTTTAAATGCTGAACGTGTATAGGATGGATGCAACCTTAACCTAATGCTAAAATTACAGAATAACACAAAAACAAATAAAGCAAATAAAGATAGATCAAACCTGAACAAAATTTAGCTTTGATACCAAATGATACGAACCTAGGACGACCTGCTCCTAAACCGGTATTATATTAGCCCGGATCTTTAATTAAGTTCAAGTTCTAATGGAATGGACCTCAACCCCTAACCAACCTGTGGTTAGAAACCTTGGTATAATGTAGACGCCACAATAGGGGATGGAAAACCTATTGATAAGTCAAGCTAAAACAACCAATTCTCTAATGGTGTTTTAGGTGTTCTCAAAGAACAAAGAGATAATTAATCTCACAAGTATTTTTTTAATCAAATCAAAGTTTAAAGTTATATTATTAATGAAAAATAAGCCTTTAAATAGGCTTTGAAAGAAACAAAATAAACCCTAAAAACCCTAGGAAAAACCGGCCACTCAATGAAGAATTCTACCTTGGCCGAAACTTTCATTTTCCTAATCTAATTTGGATTAATTAATTCCTTTATTTTGAATTAGGAATTAATTAATTTACAAAGGAAATAATAAAATAGTAACTTTCTTAATCTTATTTGTCCAGAAAATAAATAAATAAAAGCCAAAAAGTAATGGTAGTTTCCTGAAACAAAAAGTAGAATAAAATTAGGAAACTAAAATACTAGCTTTTTTTACTACATTGACTTTGACCAATTCTTTGACCCAAGTGAGCTCCAAATCAGCTTCAATATGCTTTGTAGGATGCCAAATAAGCTTATTGTGAAGTTCCTCACGTTGCCCTTGCTTGGAAATAAGAGAAAAGGCTAATACAGTAAAATACAGTAAAGCCCACAAAGAATACAGCAAATCCGGCCTTTCCTTCTCCTTGTGCGCAAACCTCCTTGTTGGTCGGCTTTGAAGCTGCTTTGGCTGGTTTCTATGACTCATCCTCCATATAAATTAAACCCATAAAGATGGGGTTCTAATTCATACAACCCGGCCTCTTTATTGTTACCAAAAACGTCACCCGACCCCGTTTTGGCTTCTATTGCTTGTATGAGTAAAACAGGCATTTGTTCTTTAGATATGGCCAACCCCTCTTGACTACGACTTATTCCTTGTATGAAGACAGCAAGATTGTCCTTGAACTTCTTGGCTTGGGCCCTAGTGATCGGCCCCACCTTCATTTGTAATGGGTCAGCACCCCAGCGGGTTGTTGGTCGAGCTGTCTCGGGTGGATTCGCATCAGATTCAAAGCCTATTTTAAGCATCCAAGTGGTGGAGGCTAATATGGACCCGATAGCTGTTTCAATGCATTTGTGGACTCCGGGCAGTAAGGAATGGGTTTAACACTTATTGAACTCAATTGATATCACTAAGAGGTCATGGAATCAAGTCAAGATATAAGCAAAAGCAACCAAGGAGGTCATTTGCGCATGGAATAGATTATCGGCCAAATTTGCTATATTTGCCGCTAACTTTGCTGTATTTTGTTGATTTGGCATTTTCTCTTTGTTTCAATCAAGGGCAACGTATGGGACTCATAATTAATCCTATTTGAAATCCGACGTGGCACATTGGATCTAATTTGGAGCCTTTACAAGCTAGAAATTGATCAAAGTTAACTTAGTTGTCAAACTAGTCAACTAGTTTCCTAATTTGAATTTGACTTTTTGTTTTAGGAAACTATCTTTTATTTTGGTTTTTATTTGTTTATTTGATGGATACATCAACTTAGGAAATTTAGAATTTTATTATTTTGCATGTAAATTAATTAATTCCGAATTCAAACTAAATGAATTAATTAATCAAAATAGGATTAGGAAATTAGAGAAATTCGACCACCATTGCTTTCCTTTATTATTGGTCGAATTTTACCCTAGACTTTTAGGGTTTTATTTTGTTCATTCAAAGCCTATTTAAAAGATTATTGTCAACAAAAAATCAGCTTACATATTATACAAAAAATTATTTGTGAGAAAGAATTCTGTTTATTCTCTGTGAACACCTAAAACATCATGAGTGATATGAACTTAGGATAACCTGCTCCTAAACCCATATTATATTAGCCCGGATCTAATTATGTTCAAGTTCTAATGGTCACCTTGACCCCTAACCAATCTGTGATTAGAAACCATGGTATATAATGAAGGCGCTACAATAGGTGATGGAAGTCCTATTGATAAGTCAAACTAAAACACTCATTCTCTAATGGTGTTTTAGGTGTTCAAAAGAACAAAGAAAAATTCAATCTCACAAAATAAATTCTGAATATTATTAATGGTGTGTTCTTCCTAAAAAAAAAGCCCTTTTATAGGCTAAGAGAAAACAAAATAAAACCCTAAAAGAAAAAGGAAAAAGCCGCCATGCAATGATGAATCCTAGTATGGCCAAAAGTCTCCTCCTTTCCTAATCTAATTTGGATTAATTAATTCCTTTATTTTGAATTAGGAATTAATTAATTTACAATGAAAATAATAAAATAATAAATTGCCTAAACTTATTTTTCCAGCAAATAAATAAATAAATTCCAAAAATTAATGGTAATTTCCTAAAACAAAAAGTAGAATCAAATTAGGAAACTAAAATACTAGGATTTTGACTAAGTTAACTTTGACCAATCTTTGACCAATTTGAGCTCCAAATCAGCTTCTATATGGTTTTTAGGATGCCAAATAGGATTATTATGGAGTCCCACACGTTGCCCTTACTTGGAGGAAAGAGAAAAATCCAACTCAGCAAAATACAGTAAAGCCAGCAAGCAATACAGTAATTTTCGGCCAAATTTTGAAGCTATCCGTACAAGTTGGTTTTACTTCTGCCTTGACTTGTTTCCATGACCTTTTCATGATATTTATTGAATCCATAAAGAGTTAGAGCCATTTCTTGCTGCCCGGACTCCATAAATGCACCAAAACCGCTACCCGGGTCCGTATTAACTTCCACCACTTGTATGTTCAAAATAGGTCTTGGATCTTCGGGTATGGACAAGCCCTTTTGAGAATGAATCACTCCTTGGATAAAGGTAGCAAGGTTTTTCTTAAACCTCTTAGCTTGAGCCCTAGAGATAGGCCTGGTCTTCATCCGTATTGGGTCAGTAACCCAGCGGGTTGTCGGTTGTGCAGGCACGGACGGATTTGCATCAATTAGAGAGTGAGTGTTTTAGTTTGATTTATCAATAGGACATCAATCAACTATTGTGGCATCTTCATCATATACCAAGGTTTCTAATCACAAGTTGATTAAGAGTTAAGGTGGCCATTAAAATCTGAACTTAATGTGATTCGGGCTAATATAATACAGGTTTAGGAGCAAGCCGACCTAGGTTCCCAAAGGAGAGTTGGAGATGAACCCATTACCACTTGGTGACAAATGAAAGAAGCCATGAGAAAGAGGTTTGTACCAAGTCATTACCATAGGTTGCTGCATCAAAGGCTTTAATCTTTAACTCAAAGAAGTAGGACCATGGAGGATTACTCTAAAGAGATGAAGATGCTCATGATAATGTTGAGCATGAATGAGGACCATAAAGCAACCATGGTGAGGTTTTTGGGTAGTTTGAATTACGAGATAGCCAACCAAGTGGAGCTTCAACAATATATAGAATTGGAGAAGATGCTTTATATGGCCATCAAGACTGAAAACCAATTCAAGAAAGGGGTGGGAGCTCATGGTTTGGAAGTGGTTCAAGCAGTAGGAGGACAAATCCAAGTGTTTGGAGAAACAATCCCACATATGACATCAAGCCAAAACCGAAACATGGAGATGAAAGCACCAATTGGTCAAAATGGGAAGTCAAAACCGAATATGTCTAAGCACTTAAGATTGAAGGTAAAGCTGATCCTATACCTTATAGAACTCATGATATTGTGTGTTTTAAATTTCAAGGATGAGGAGACATTGCTAGTCAATGGCCAAATAGGAGAATCATGGTGCTGAAAGATAACGGAGACTTGGAATACGAAAATGAAGAAAGTGAGGCTGAAACCGAGCTTGAAGAAGAAGAACTTGGAGGTGAGGAACTTGGGGAATCCAAAACACTCAAGGCTTCAAGGGCTGAATTGAGTTTGGTTGCATACCGTGTACAAAGATGATGATCAAATTCAAAGAGAAAACATCTTCCACACCCGATGTGAAATTCAAGGTAACATTTGTAGTATAATAGTTGATAGTGGAAGTTGTGCTAATGTAATTAGTAATTTGGTAGTTGATAAATTAGGATTAGCAACCATTAAACATCCAGAACCATATAAATTACAATGGCTTAATAATAGTGGTGAGATGAAAGCAAACAAACAAGCTAAAGTAAAATTCAGCATTGGTAAATATGTGGATGTTGTATTATGTGATATTGTCCCCATGCATGCTGGTCATATTTTATTGGGGAGGCCATGACAATTTGATAAGGATGCCATACACTATGGAAGAGAGAATTGATACGAACCTAGGTCAACTTGCTCCTAAACCCATATTATATTAGTCCAGATAAAAAATTAAGTTCAGATTTTAATGATCACCTTAACCCCTAATCAACTTGTGATTAGAAACCTTGGTGTATGATGAAGACGCCAAAACAGGTAATGGATGCCCTATTGATAAGTCAAACTAAAATATTTGATTTCTCTTAAGTGTTTTAGGTGTTCAATGAGAACAAAGAGAATTCTTTCTCACAAATATTTTTCTATATGAATAAAGTACTTAATTTTATTGAGAAAATAAGCCTTTAAATCGGTTTGAAAAACAAAATAAAACCCTAAACAATTAGGCCAAAATGGGCCAAGCATAAATAATTCCTAATACGGCCAAATTTCAACTTCCTTTCCTAATCTAATTTGAATTAATTAATTCCTTTATTTTTAATAAGGAATTAATTAATTTACAATTAAATGATAAAATATCAACTTCCCGAAGTTAATTTGTCCAGAAAATAAATAAACAAAAACCAAAATAAAAGATAGTTTCCTAATACAAAAAGTCAAACTCATATTAAAAACTAGTTGACTAGTGGACAACTAAGCTATCGTTTTATAATCTCCAGCTAGTTTAGGTTCCAAATCAACTCCCATATGCCATATAGGATGCCAAATAGGACTAATAATGATTCCCTTATGTTGCCTCTTGATTGGAATAAGTCAAACTTGCTTGAACAACAAAAGAAGTCAAAGCTAGCAACAAAATGAGCAATTTCAACTAACAAGAGGAGTCATGCGCACAAGTGGAATTTAAATGCTTTTGCTTCTGCTTTGACATGATTCCATGGCCTTTTAATCGTATCAATTGAGTTCATAAACTGTTGAATCCATTCCTTACTGCACAGAGTCTATAGATGTGCCAAAATAGCTACCCGGGTCCATCTATACCCGGATGCCTAAAACGGGCTTCGGATCTTCAGGTATTGTCAAGCCCTCTTGAGATTGAATCACTCCTTAGATGAAGCTAACCAGATTGTTCTTAAATCTCCTAGCTTGTGCCCTCGTGATTGGCCCTATCTTCATTTGTATAGGATCATCACCCCAACGGGTAGTCAGTTGTATGGGTAGGGATGAAGTCTCATCAAAAATTCCATTGTCTTTAAATTTAAAGATACAAAGGTTAAGTTGGAGCCATTAACTCCAAAGGAGGTATTTAGAGACCACTTACAAATGCGACATAGGAGAGAGGCCGAACGGCTCAAGGAGGAAGCAAGCATGGCACCCACAGTTTCTCCATCCATTCAAGATGGTATGTCTGAGCTTGCTGTCCAAGGTAAGTATAATCCCAATTGTGAGGTAAAAATAGGAGAGAAAGCCAAGAGGGAGAAAATTCAAGCTAAAACCGAAAGTGGGGCTAAAAAAATGAAATCCATGAGTGGGAAAGAAAGATAGAGGAAAGAGAAGAAAAAGAAGAAGTTTTATCTTAGTTTTGGGGAAATTAAAAAGGCATTTTTGAGTGATAAACCCTTGCTGGTCATGATTTATAAAGATGCTTATTTAAATGATGAAGATAACCCCAAAGAACTTGAATTGCCAAGTTTTATCTCTTCTTTTTTATTGGATTTTGAAGATGTCTTTCCAGAGGAAATTTTGAATGGTTTACACCTATCAGACGAATTGAACATCAAATTGCTTTTGTGTCGGGAGCGGCAATTCCTAATAGGCCTGCATATAGGAGTACTCCTGAGGAGACAAAGGCACTACAAAGGCAGGTAAGTGAGTTGCTTGACAAAGGATATATTTATGAGAGTATGAGTCCATGTACTGTTCCTGTTTTGTTAGTACCAAAAAAAGATGGTTCGTGGCATATGTGTGTGGATTATAGGGCTATAAATAATATTACCATTAAATATAGACATCCAATTCCTAGGTTAGATGATAAGTTAGATGAGTTACATGGTGCATGCATGTTTATTAAAATTGATCTTATGAGTGGGTATCATCAAATTAGGATGAAAGAGGGTGATGAATGGAAAATCACATTTAAAACTAAATATGGTTTATGTATGTTGTTAGTAATACCTCTTAGTTTAACTAATGCACCTAGTACTTTTATGAGATTAATGAACCATGTTATGCATCCATTTATTGAAAAATTTATGGCTGTTTATTTTGATGATATTCTTGTATATAGTAGGTATTTAACTGAGCATGTAGAACATCTTAGGTTAGTTTTAGGAGTATTTAGGAAGGAATAATTATTTGATAACCTTAAAAAGTGTGATTTTTGTAAAGATGAATTGGTTTTTTAAAGATTTATTGTAAGTGCTGCAGGAATTAAGGCTAATCAATCCAAGGTGGAAGCAATCCAAGAGTGTTCGAAACCTACATCTATTACCTCCAAGAGTGTTCGAAACCTACATCTATTACCTAAGTGAGGAGCGTTCACGGTTTGGCTAGTTTCTTTCGAAAATTTGTCAAGAATTTTAGCACCATCACAGCACCTTAGACCGAAGTTGTAAAGAAGAATGTTGGCTTCAAATGGGGAGAATCATAAGAAAAATCTTTTAATTTGTTGAAGAAAAATTAACTAATGGTCCTTTACTAGTTTTGCTTAATTTTTCTAAAACCTTTGAAATTGAATGTGATGCGCATACTTTAATGATAAGCTAAATGGAACTGCATTGAAGAACCCTGATACGAACCTAGGACAACCTCCGCCTAAACCCATCTTATATTAGCCCGGATCTAATTATTTTCAAGTTCTAATGGTTACCTTGATCCCTAACCAACCTATGATTAGAAACCTTCGTATAATGAAGATGCCACAATAGGTGATGGAAGACTTATTGATAAGTCAAATTAAAATATTCATTTACTAATGGTGTTTTAGGTGTACAAAAGAACAAAGAGAATTCAATCTTACAAATAATTTTCCGTATAAAATTCAAGTTTGATTTCTCATTAAAAATAAACATTTAATAGGCTAACATTACAAAGAAAAAGCCCTAAAAAAATTAATTCAAAACCGGACACAAAGTGTTGAGAAAAAGAAAGTACAAAAAAGGAAAGTGCCTAATTTTTCTTAGTTTTCTAAACTAATTTGGATTAATTAATTCTTTTATTTTGAATTAAGAATTAATTAATTTACAATTGAAATACTGAAATAATAAATTTCCTAAACTTATTCATCCAGCAAATAAATAAATAAAAATCAAAATAAAAAAACTAATTTACTAAAACAAAAAGTCAAAATCAAATTAGGAAACTAGTTGACTAGTTTGACTACTAAGGTATCTTTAACCAATCTCCACCTTGTTTGGGCTCCAAATTAGCTTCCATATGCCATGTAGGATGCCAAATATGATTAATAATGAGTTCCACACGTTGCCTCTTGATTGGAATAAGTCAAACAAGAAGAAAAGTCAAAGTTAGCGGCAAAATAGCACATTTTCGGCCAAATTGAGAGGCTGTCCATACAAGTCCTTTTTAGATGCTTTTGATTCTTCCTTAGCTGGATTCCGTGTCCTCTTAATTATATTCATAGAGTTCATGAAGTGTTAGAACCATTCCTTGCTGCCCAGAGTCCAAATATGCACAAAAGTAGCTACCCGGGTCCGTATCGATCTCCACCACTTGGAGGCTTAAAATGGGTCTTGTATCTTTACGTGTTGTCATGCCCTCTTGAGATTGAATCACTCCAGGAATAAAGCCAGCCAATTTTTCCTTAAATCTCTTAAATTTTTCCCTAGTGATTGGCCCCCATCTTCATTTGTATAGGACCCGTACCCCAACGGGTAGTCAATTAAACGGGCATAGGCGGAATCACATCAAACCCGACCTATGACAAAGAGATGTATGCGTTGGTGAGGGCTTTGGAGATGTGGTTTCATTATTTATTGCCGAAGGAGTTTGTGATTCATACGGATCATGAATCATTGAAGCACATCAAAGGCCAAGGGAAGCTTGACCGTCAACATGCTAAATGGATTGAGTTCATTGAGACTTTTTCTTATGTCATCTGCTACAACAAAGGTAAGAAATGATTTAAGTTCAGGTTATATTTGGCAAGACCTACCCCAGGATACACCTAGAGATCTCGAAGTGGTCTTGTTTAGGGAAGTCTCATTGCACAGACCTTATGGAAAGCTTGTTGAAACCTCACCTAAAATTATAGATATCCTAAAACATAAGCAAGTTAAGCGACTGATGCGAATCCACCCGAGCTCGCACAACCGACAACTCGCTGGGGTACTGATCCGATATGGATGAAGACCGGACCGATCACTAGGGGTCAAGCTAAGAGGTTTAAGGACAACCTTGCTATCTTTATCCAGGAAGTAATTCATTCTTAAAAGGGCTTGTGCATACCTGAAGATAAAAGACATGTTTTAAGCATCCAAGTGATGGACGCTGATACATCGGACACCCATACATCGGACATTTTATATCGGACACCCATACATCGGACATCTAACCTTGGACATCGAACTTCGGACATCAGACATAACTTAGTTCAGGCACTAGGCAGACATAAGTTAGCTCGGACATCAGGTAGATATAAGTTAGCTCAGACATCATACATAAGTCAGCTTAGTTGTCAAACTAGTCAACTCGTTTTCTAATTTGCGTTTGACTTTTTTTTTTTGGTTTTTATTTATTTATTTACTGGACAAATAAGTTTAGGAAAGTTATTATTTTATTATTTTCATTGTAAATTAATTAATTCCTACTTCAAAATAAAGGAATTAATTAATCCAAATTAGATTAGGAAATGATGTGAAATTAGGCAATTTCCTAATTGGATTCTATGTTGGCCGAAATTTCCTAATCCTTTTAGGGTTTTATTTTGTTCATTCAAAGCCTATTTAAAGGCTTATTTTCAATGAGAAATCAAGCTTGAATTTTATACAGAAAATTATTTGTGAGATTAAATTCTCTTTGTTCTTTTGAACACCTAAAACACCATTAGTGAATGAGTGTTTTAGTTTTGACTTATCAATAGGACATCCATCACCTATTGTGGCGTCTTTATTATATACTAAGGTTTCTAATCACAGGTTGGTTAGGGGTCAAGGTGACCATTAGAACTTGAACATAATTAGATCCGGGCTAATATAATACGCGTTTAGGAGCAGGTTGTCCTAGGTTCGTATTAGCGACACTCCAAATATATTCCATATCATCAACATAACCTCCAAACTACAATCCTACAATCAACCTTTATTATCAAAAATACAATCATCACATAAATCAATTCTACAATTACTAGATATAAATACCACAACTTCTATTATATGCAGTGCACATAAAAAGAAAACATCTCAAATGTGTAAAATAGTACAAAGATATCATAGGTATTACAATGGTAAAAGAATAATAAGTTTGTGAGGTTTGCTGATATGGGACTCAACTGATAAGATAAAACAGAACAGAGTTGCCAGCTAGCTACATGAACCAGGGAAACAAATAAAAATAATAAAACGTGATATAGAGATATCTCGGTGAGTGACATTACAATATAAAATTAACAATTTATCCTTGCTAATTGTTCCCTTAGGATCTTACATTCTACTCTTTTGGAAAAATTCTCATTTTTAAAACCACTTCACAAAATCAAATTGTACCCTAAACTTTTAGTGTATTATTTAATACATACAACGAATCAAAATACATAAACCATAAACTTAACTATAAATTACCATATTTCATAAATTTGTTATATTTAAAATATGACTAATAAACCATATATAAACCATCGAATAAAACTATAAAACCACGACCTATCATAAAACACTTACAATGTATAATATGATATATCTAGCGTTAGCAAGTAATACATGGCATCCCGACCACCACCAAACAGTAAGGAGAATCAAAGAAACCAATATCACGACAAAGTGGTACACAACCAAATCATTACTTCAAAAAAGCACAAAACCCAATCATCATTCTCTCATATCTCGACAACTTGCCATCTTATGGTCACAAAGGACTGGCATAAAGCCCAATCATCACTTTAGGAGAATGATACAAAACTCAATCGTCATTCTCTTATATCGTGATAATTGCCATCCGATAGTCATAAAGAAATGGTACATAAGGTGGCACAAAATGCAAATATCAATTTCTTCTTATATCGTTGTTACACATAAGATGTCTAACCATACACATCAATAATAACATAGAATATAACCATGAGTACTATATGGTATATCATTCAAAATCCAATAGTACATTATAATTGATATATCCATAACCATACTTTTTCCATTTCCAAAACAAATATCCTACAATGAACCAGACTTCAATGCTAAAAAATCAACCAATTTATTTGAATATTTTAAAGATTCCAAATCATCTATTTTGAAATATATATCACCATAAATCATTTTTAAACATGTTGAAATATAAAACACTTAAACATGCTTAAAAATATACAATTTCCAATCCACTTTCTCAAAATCATTTACTTTCTAAATAGACTAAAACATCAATTTAAATACCAAGATTTTTAAATATCAAGATCCACAAGTTTACTATGAACTCATTAAAATTTGAAACCATTAAAAATATTATCAAAAATCATATAAAATGATAACACTTATATGTAAATACAAAGAATAAATAAACATTTGATTGTCATACCATATATATAACATTTAAACTATATAATTATATGTCCAAAATAGTTTAAAAATATAAACCACTCATTCCTATAATATAACTGATGAGAACCGCCACCCGAACCCGTCTAACCAACAACCCGCTGGTGTGTCGACCCTATACAGATAAAGATCGGGCCAATCACTAGGGCTCAAACCAAGATATTTAAGGACAAATTGGCTGGATTTATACAAGGAGTTATCAATTCTTAAAAGGGCTTATCAATACTTGAAGATTCAAAGCCTGTTTTAAGCATCCAAATGGTGAAGGCCGATATGGACCCATGTAGCTGTTTTAGTGCGTTTTTGGACTTCAGCAGCAAGGAATAGATCCAACACTTCTTGGAATCAATTAATATCCTTAGTAGGTCATGGAATCAAGACAAGGAAGAATCAAAAGCAACCAAAATGGTTTTTGCTGTTTTTGCCGCTGGCTTTACTCTATTTTATTGATTTGGCATTTTCTCTTTGTTCCAATCAAGGGAAACGTATGGGACTCATAAATAATCCTATATGAAATATGGAGCTGATTTAGAGCCTTTACAAGCTAAAAATTTGTCAAAGTTAACTTAGTAGTCAAACTAGTCAACTAGCTTCCTAGTTTAATTTTGACTTTTTGTTTTAGGAAACTAGCTTTTATTTTGGTTTTATTTAATTATTTTGCTGGACAAATTAACTTAGGAAAGTTATTATTTTATTATTTCCATTGTAAATTAGTTGATTCCTAATTCAAAATATGGGAATTAATTAAATCAAAATTACTTTAGGAAAGCATGAAAAATTTGACCAAGCTTGTTTCCTAATTCCTTTAGGCCGAATTTTACCTAGTTGTTTATGGCTTATTGTTTTGTGACTTTAACCTATTTAAGGGTTATTTTTCAATGTGAATGTACCTTAAATATAATTCAGAAAATTAATTGTGAGATAGAATTCTCTTTATTCTCTTTGAACACCTAAAACACCATTAGAGAGTGAGTGTTTTCGTTTTGACTTATTAATAGACTTCCATAACCTATTGTGGCATCTTCATTATACCAAGATTCTAATCACAGGTTGGTTAGGGGTTAAGGATTTTCCATAAGAACTTGAACTTAATTGAGATTCGGGCTAATATAATATGGATTTATGGGCGAGTCGACCTAGGTTTGTATCAATAGCAAAGCATTGCTTAGGCTTCAAAAATTAAACCAAGGATATTAATGCATATCAAAGGTCCCAAAATATTTCAAAAATTCTAAGAATACCCAAATTGATCTATTATTTGTCAAATCATAGTATGAACACTATGGATACAGTATCCAAAATTGATATTTTTAAGCTTGTAATAGGTCCTAGTAACCTCTAGAAACACATTTCGAACAACAATTTGTTCTAAATTATCCAGTTGCCATCCAAATCAAGCATAATTTCTATAACCCACTTACCTAAAATGATAATTTTCTATCCGCTTGATAATTTTTTAAATTAATGCTTCAACAAGTTCTTATACACCATTAGCAACTTAAATACACAGCGATTATCCAATGAAAACATCTTTATAGGGTCCAATTTTGTTAAACCAAAAATACCCATATATACCCAAAAATTGGGTTTTTAAAAACACTTAACCAAATTATGCAATCTATACATCAAAACCAACCTCAGGAGATGTAGGATAAGAATCTACCTTTAAATAAAATTAATGGTGGTCGAAGGTAGCTTGAAAATTGAAGGCAGAGTGTTGTTGAAACTTATTTTATCATTGGAGAAAATAGAGATACTTTTGAGCTTCAAGGATGCCAAAAATAAACTCAGGAAGTGAAAAGTACATAGAAGCAACCTTCTTCCATCACCAAAAATGCCCAAATTTTGGAGACCAGATAATGAAATCCATGAAATTTTGGTGAGATTTCAATAAGATTCTGGCAACTATTCGATCAAATTTTTACTGAAAGATGTTCCTGGTCATGCAAGCCTTCTAACGCTACTATGAGATTTTGAAGTTGTGGATTTAGAGAGAGACACCAATGATGCTACCATTTTGGTGTGGGGAGTGGAAGAACATGACCCAATTTAACTTAATTTTGTGCCCTATAATTATAAAAATTCCACTTACTTTGACCAGAACTTGTAGCTTTGGTTTTGACATTCCATATGTCTTAAACTCTTATTGACGAGCTTTACACAATGGTATAAGAGTAAAAATCAAATTAGATATCTAAAAAATTCAAACTTGGTCAAATGGCACAAAAATTCAAATTCAGATGTTTTCTCAAAGCAAATCATTGCAATATTAAAGATGTAATTTAGAATCACCTTATCAATACTTTTATTGTAGTGGGGGAGATGAATTTGGAAGCAACATTGGTAAAGGTTGATACAATTTTTTATGATCAGACTAAAAGATTGCTTCTGCGATGAATAACACGTGAAGAGGCAAGAATTGCTATATTTTCTCTTGGTGCTTCTAAAGCACTGGGACCATATGGTTTTCACGGTATGGTCTATCAATATGATTGGGAATTGGTTTAAGATGATATTCTAGGAATAGTTAATTTAATTTTTCAATCAAGATAATTCTTCGAAAAACTTAACGATATTGATATTTCTTTAATTCTAAGGTTTTTAATTTGGAGGAGTTGGGACAATATTGTCCTATTAGTTTATGCAATTTTACTTATAATTTGTTTCCAAGGTTTTAGTTGACAAAATAAACCAATTATAAATGATTTCATTATAAAATTCCAGAGTACCTTCATCAGTGGCAGACAGATTCAAGATAATATTTTTATTACTCAAAAGGCCTTTCATTATTTGAAAAAAAAAATGGAAATAAATGGGAAATGGCTTTTAAGATTGATATGAATAAGGCTTATGATTGTGTGGAAGGGGATTTTCTAAAAGCTTTACTATTAAAAATGGGTTTCTCTTTTGAATGGGTGAATATGATCATGCATTGTGCTACTATAGTAAGATATAGTGTTTTCGTTAGTGGGGAACCAATGGACTATTTTAAGCTTCCAACGGTTTAAGGCAGGGAAATCATTTATCTCTTTATTTATTTATTTTAGTTGTTGATACTTTGTCAAATATAATTTCTAAGAGAGTTCAAAAGAAAAGGCTTCATGAAATTGAGTTGGCTTGTAATTGTTTTGTGTTATCGCATTTATTTTTTGCAGGCGATAGTATTTTTTTTTTTTTGTTTAAGCTAATAAAGAAAAGCGTCAATGCTTAATGGATTGTTTGCATTGACATTGTTTAGCTTCTAGACAATAAGTAAATTTTCAAAAGTTCGATATGGGTTTTAGCACAAGCACTTCGTAGGACATGAGGCTTTATATTAGTAGCTTGATTAATTGCAAGGTTTTGGATGGTGGAGGCACATACTTAGGTATGCCTATAGAATAGGGTCAATCTTGGAGGCAGATACGTAGAGTCATTCTTGATAGGATCAAGGCAAAAATTAGTGGCTGACATAATTCTTCTTTAGTAATGGTAAGGAAGGATATTTTCATTAAGGCTATGGTTTAGGCTATTCTAAATTATGTCATGCCTATTATAAAGCTTCCAATTGGTTTCTGTAAGGATATTTCCTCTTGTATAAATAAATTTTGATGGTCAAATTAGGATGGTATTGCTTGGGTTTAAAGGGATGCACTTAATACTAATAAACCTAAAGGTGGTATGGGATTTAGAGATTTTGAAGTTTTTAATAAAGCCATATTGAGTAAGCGAGCTTGGAGACTGCAACATAGTCCACGTGCTTTAAAGTTTTAAAAAGTAATTATTTTCCTTTTGTTTGGAGGCTAAAATGAAGGTTAGTGCCTCCTTTTGTTGGAGAGGATTCTACAAAAGAAAGGAAGTGGTAAGGAATTTTCTGTGTGATGGCTTGGTGATAGGTGTCTAGTAGATGTATGAAAGGACAATTAGGTTTAGGATGTGTTAGAGAATCATGGCATTGTTAGCCATGAACATAACCAAACTCAAGACTTAGGAACCTTGGCCAAAAGGTTGCTTTTTAAGCATGTGTTTTTTGTATTTTGTTCAAACCAAATTTTGTATAATCTAGGCTAGTTAAGTTGGTGCACAAAGATACCAAAATGTTTTAATTAATGTGTATTAGCTAAATTAGAGTTTAAGGAAACCTAAGCACCTTGATGACATTGAAGCACCTTGGTGACTAGGATTATGACTTGGACAGCTACTTGTTGACATGAAGCTTAACCATTCGGCCTCCCTTCCTCCAATACATGTGAAAATAGCATGAGTACTACTTCAACATGAAGTACTCAATAAGGCAGCAACACTTTTCAACACCTTATGAAGCATGTGATGAAGTTACCTTTACACATGTCGTTACTTCACCATGAAGAACTTGAAAAATATTGGTGCATAGGATCGGCCATGGTGCGCTTTCACACCACTTTTGTAAGTTATATATATGTACAAACATTTCAATGAATGAATTGAATTGAGTTTTGGAAAAATACCTTAGTTTTTGCTTTTGAAAACAAGAGAAACACTATACCGATGTTGCTGGAAAATTCAAAAGAACACCAACTGGTTTCAATGGCTTCTACACATTTTTTAGCCCCTTCACCTCCTATGTTTGATGGCCAAAACTATGCGGTTTGGGCAATCAAAATGAAAGCCTATCTTCAAGCCTATGACCTTTGGGAGCTTATTAAAGTTGATTATGAAGTAGAACCATTAAAGACAGGAGCTATGACAAACCAAATTAAGCTCCATAGTGAAGAAAATGCAAGACCTTACAAAACTCTCACAGCAATACAAGCTGCTGTAACCGATGAAATTTTTATAAGGATTTGACCTGTAAAACACTTAGAGAAGCTTGGTAAAGGCTTCAAAAAGAGTTTCAAGGAAGCACAAAAGCAAAACAAATGCAGTTGCTCAATCTTAGAAAAAAATTCAAAAATTTGGAGAACATGAAACCTGATGTGATTCCGCCCGAGCCCGCTCCACCGATAACCCGCTGGGGTGCTGACTCGACACGGATGAAGACTAGGCCAATCACAAGAGCTCAAATTAAGAGATTTAAGGGCAACCTGGGAGTATTTATACAGAGGGTAATTAATCTCAATAGAGCTTGTCCATACTTGAAGATACAAAGCCTATTCGAAGCATCCAAGTGGTGGAAGCCGATACGGACCCGGGTGACGGTTTTGGTACATTTTTGGAGTCCGAGAAGCATGAAATGGTTCCAATGCTTTATGGGTTCAATACATATGCCTAAGAGGTCATGGAATCAAGTTAAAACAGCCTCAAATGCAATCAAAAAGGGCTTGTACGGACAGCATCAACAATTTGGCCGAATTTGCTGTATTGCTTGCTGGCTTTACTGTATTTTACTGTTTTCGCCTTTTCTTATTTTTCCAAGCATGGGCAACGTGTGGGACTTCATATTCAGCTTATTTGGCATCCTACAAAGCATCTAGAAGCTGATTTGAAGCTCACTTGGGTCAAAGAATTGGTCAAAGTCAATGTAGTCAAAAAGCTAGTATTTTAGTTTCCTAATTTTATTCTACTTTTTGTTTTAGGAAACTACCATTATTTTTAGTTTCTATTTATTTATTTTCTGGACAAATAAGATTAGGAAAGTTATTATTTTATTATTTTCTTTGTAAATTAATTAATTCCTAATTCAAAATAAAGGAATTAATTAATCCAAATTAGATTAGGAAAAGGAAAGTTTCGGCCAAGGTAGAATTCTTCATTGAGTGGCCGGTTTTTCCTAGGGTTTTTAGGGTTTATTTTGTTTCTTTCAAAGCCTATTTAAAGGCTTATTTTTCATTAATAAGATAACTTTGAAAACTTTGATTTGATTAAGAAAATACTTGTGAGATTAATTATCTCTTTGTTCTTTGAGAACACCTAAAACACCATTAGAGAATTGGTTGTTTTAGCTTGACTTATCAATAGGTTTTCCATCCCCTATTGTGGCGTCTACATTATACCAAGGTTTCTAACCACATGTTGGTTAGGGGTTGAGGTCCATTCCATTAGAACTTGAACTTAATCAAGATCCGGGCTAATATAATACGGGTTTAGGAGCAGGTCGTCCTAGGTTCGTATCATTTGGTATCAGAGCTAAATTTTGTTCAGGTTTGATCTATCTTTATTTGCTTTATTTGTTTTTATGTTATTCTGCAATTTTAGCATTAGGTTAAGGTTGCATCTATCCTATACACGTTCAGCATCTTAAGAAAAAAAAACAAAATTCATTCCTAGTTGAATTAGGATTTCCTAGTTTTATCGTATTTTTGTTTCCTAGTTTGTTGGTTCTCTTTTATCATTGTTCTTGTTAATTTGGTTTTTGTTGATTTTTCTTTGCTGTTTTAGTCTTAAATATTTGCATTCATATATTCAAAAAAAAAAAGAAAACAGGAAAAAAAAAAAGTTTACGGCAACATTTAAAAAAAAAAAAAAAAAAAACTGCACATTTTGTTTATTTGGAGGTCACGGGTTTGGTGTTTGTTTTGGAGTTGGAATTGCAATTTTGGTAATTATTCTTGCTACTGCAGTTGTTTATGTTCTGTAGGTGAAAAAAAAAAAAAAAAAAAAAAGGTAAAGCCGAATAAAAAAAAAAAAAAAAAGAAAAAAAATATTTCGGTTTGTTGGAGTTTGATTTGTTTGCTGAAAATTTGTTGGAGCTGCTGGTTTTTTATTATTTATTCAATATTTGAGTTGCTGGAGAATTATTTTTGCTGCTGGATATTTGGATTTTGGGTGCTTAAATTATTTGGATTAAAATTAGATAAAGGAATTGATACAAAACTTGAATTACAAGAACAACAACCAACACTTTTCTATAATTTTGTTCTCTTTGATTCTTGTTCGTATTTGAATTTCTTTTTCTGGAATTTTATTCTTGAACTCATAATCTACTACCATCTGGTGCAGTTTTCAAAAATTCCAACGTTTTCCCATTATTTTGTGTTTTCTTGTCTAGAAAGCCGAAAAATTAGGATTTGTTGGATTCTTTCGGTATTGCCTACTTTTTGCTACTGCTTTGTTGATAAGTTTAATTAAAACATACTAGTGATCTAATTGCTGTTTTGTGGGTGTTTTAATTAGAACTTTGAGATAATTCATTGAGTGGAAAAAGGCAAGAGTGTGAGAGCTTAAAAGAGGGTAAAAGCCGAAACTAGTGTGCAAACACGAGTGTCGAGACCTTGTTTGAGTGAAACACGTGAGGGAGTGAATATTGTGAGGATTTATTTTATTTTTGCAGTATTTTACTAACATGGCAGATTCTAGAATAAGAAGAGGGGATCCACCCTTGAGGATCAATGAGGAAGAGTCCGTAGCATTTCATGGCGATGACCGAGCTACCGGAAGTGGAGACCAAGTGGACTTGAGAACTATTTTGGAATCAATACAGCGGATGAGTGCTCAATTTGAGCATGTAAATCAAAGAGTGGGAAGATTAGAAGCCTCACAAGGAAGGCCGAATACAAGAAATAGGCAAGAATTCCATGGAGGACGAGGCCGAGGACGAGGAGGTCGCGAGAGGCCGAGAGAGGAATTTGATGAGGAGCCATTGGACGGTGACTTTGAGGAAGGTATGGACGAAACCTTTGCTGTCCAAGATAGAGCTGGCCGTGGGAGATATAGGAGGGAGGATACAGATGAAGATTTGGGAAATATCAAGGTTAATATCCCACCTTTTATGGGTAAAAGTGATCCTGAAGATTATTTGGAGTGGGAAGAGAAAATGGAGATGATTTTTGACTGCCACAACTATTCGGAAGGTAAGAAGGTGAAGATGGCAGCCATGGAGTTTGGCCATTATGCACTCCAATGGTGGATAAATGAGCAAAGCACCCGAAGGAGGGTTGGTGAAGACTTAATTACAACATGGCGACAAATGAAAGGAGTCATGAGGAAGCGGTTTGTGCCATCCCATTACCAAAGGTTGCTGCATCAAAGGCTTCAATCTTTGTCTCAAGGAAGTAGGTCCGTGGAGGATTATTACAAAGAGATGGAGATGTTAATGATGAGGTTAAATATGAGGGAGGATAGAGAGGCAACAATGGCAAGATTTCTTGGAGGGTTAAACCATGACATTGCCAACCAACTTGAATTACAACAATACTTGGAATTGGAGGAGATGTTGCATGTAGCCATTAAACTTGAGAACCAATTCAAGAGGAGGAGTGTTAGTACACGGTTTGGAGGAGTTTCTAGCAGTGGAAGGACAAGTTCAAGTGGCTGGAAAAAAAATTCCACTTATGAAAACAAGTTGAGGCCGAAATTAGGAGAAGAATCTACCAACCGGCCAAGAAGGGAGGTCAAGACCGAATCTGTCCAAGCACTTAGAGGTGAGATAAAATCTGATCCTAAACCTCAAAAATCTAGAGAAATAATTTGTTTTAAGTGCCAAGGAAGAGGACACATATCCAGCCAATGCCCAAATAGAAGAATCATGGTATTAAAGGGTGATGGTGAGCTGGAATCCGCAAGTGAAGAAAGTGGAGCTGAAACCGAGCAAGAGGAGGGTTGTAATGAAGATGAAACCGAACCTGTAGATACATCTAATGCCGAGTTGAGCTTGGTTTCAAGGAGAGTACTTGCTGTCTACAAAGATGAAGAGCAGATACAAAGAGAAAACATCTTCCACACTCGCTGCGAAATACAAGGTAAAATTTGTAGCATGATTATAGATAGTGGGAGTTGTACTAATGTGGTAAGTAATCTTGTAGTTGATAAATTAGGCTTGAAAACAATTAAACATCCAGAACCTTATAGATTACAATGGCTTAATGATAGTGGTGAGATGAAAGTAAACAAACAAGCCAAAGTAAAATTTAATATAGGTAGATATGAGGATGAAGTTTTATGTGATATTGTACCTATGATTGCTGGACATATACTATTAGGTAGACCATGGCAATTTGATAAAGATGCTACTCATTTTGGTCGAGAAAATAGTATTGTTTTCAGGTTTAAAGGGAAGAAGATCAAGCTGGAACCATTATCTCCTAAAGAGGTTTACAAGGACCAATTACAAATGCAACAAAGGAGAGAAGCCGAAAAGCTTAAAGAAAAAGCAAGTATGGCACCAACGGTTTCACCATCCTTCCAAGGAGGTAAGATTGAGGTTGCTGACCAAGGTAAGGTTTCTAAGGTTCATATTGAGTGGAAAGACCAAGAAAAAGCTGAGAGAGGGGTGAGAAAAGAGAGCAATCCCGAGAGCACACAAAAACTGGAAATTTCCGCCAATGAGAGCCAAACCGAGGAAAGAAAAAGAAAAGAAAGAAAAGAGAGGAAAAACCAGAATTTTTATTTGAGTTTAGGGGATATTAATAAGGTTATTGAGTGTAAGAAACCTTTGCTGGTCATGCTTTACAAAGAAAATTATTTTAATGATCAAACTAACTTTGAAGAACTTGAATTGCCAAGTTCAATGATTTCTCTTTTGAAGGAATTTGGAGATGTCTTACCAAATGAAATTCCAAGTGGACTACCATCCAATCAAGAGGGAAAAGGTGAGCTTGCTGTCCAAGGTAAGTCTTTTAATACTCAGGTTGTGAGGAAAAATTTTAATAAAACCAAGAGTGAAAATTTTGGTGCAAAAGCCGAGAGTGAGGAAGGTGAGATGGCCATGAGTGAGAAAGGAAAAGGAAGACAAGAAAGGAAAAATATAAATTTTTATCTTAGCTTTGGTGATGTTAATAAGGTAATTATAAATAAGAAATCATTGCTGACCATGAATTTTAAAGATACTTATTTAAGGATGTCTTTATTGCATAGAACTTTATCTGCATTGTTGAGAGCTTTACTTAGTGGCAATTTGAAAATTTGGAAAATATTGTTTGCTAACTTTAAAAAGTGTAATTTTTACCATAATGAGCATGTATTTCTAGATTTTGTTGTAATAGTATTTGACCCAGGAGAATTGGTTTGGTTGCACCTACAAAAGGAAAGGTTTCCTAATCAAAGAAAGTCAAAGCTCATGCCGCCTATGGATGGACCTTTTCAAGTTTTGGAGCCCAATAACAAGAATGCCTACAAGCTTGATTTACTAGGTGAGTATAACATGAGTGCTGCATTTAATGTTGCTGATTTAACTCCTTTTGCTGCAGGTGATGATCTTGATTTGAGGACAAATCCTTTTCAAGAGGAGGGGAATGATGTGATTCCGCCCGAGCCCGCTCCACCGATAACCCGCTGGGGTGCTGACTCGACACGGATGAAGACTAGGCCAATCACAAGAGCTCAAATTAAGAGATTTAAGGGCAACCTGGGAGTATTTATACAGAGGGTAATTAATCTCAACAGAGCTTGTCCATACTTGAAGATACAAAGCCTATTCGAAGCATCCAAGTGGTGGAAGCCGATATGGACCCGGGTGACGGTTTTGGTACATTTTTGGAGTCCGGGAAGCATGAAATGGTTCCAATGCTTTATGGGTTCAATACATATGCCTAAGAGGTCATGGAATCAAGTTAAAGCAGCCTCAAATGCAATCAAAAAGGGCTTGTACGGACAGCATCAACAATTTGGCCGAATTTGCTGTATTGCTTGCTGGCTTTACTGTATTTTACTGTTTTAGCCTTTTCTTATTTTTCCAAGCATGGGCAACGTGTGGGACTTCATATTCAGCTTATTTGGCATCCTACAAAGCATCTAGAAGCTGATTTGAAGCTCACTTGGGTCAAAGAATTGGTCAAAGTCAATGTAGTCAAAAAGCTAGTATTTTAGTTTCCTAATTTTATTCTACTTTTTGTTTTAGGAAACTACCATTATTTTTAGTTTCTATTTATTTATTTTCTGGACAAATAAGATTAGGAAAGTTATTATTTTATTATTTTCTTTGTAAATTAATTAATTCCTAATTCAAAATAAAGGAATTAATTAATCCAAATTAGATTAGGAAAAGGAAAGTTTCGGCCAAGGTAGAATTCTTCATTGAGTGGCCGGTTTTTCCTAGGGTTTTTAGGGTTTATTTTGTTTCTTTCAAAGCCTATTTAAAGGCTTATTTTTCATTAATAAGATAACTTTGAAAACTTTGATTTGATTAAGAAAATACTTGTGAGATTAATTATCTCTTTGTTCTTTGAGAACACCTAAAACACCATTAGAGAATTGGTTGTTTTAGCTTGACTTATCAATAGGTTTTCCATCCCCTATTGTGGCGTCTACATTATACCAAGGTTTCTAACCACAGGTTGGTTAGGGGTTGAGGTCCATTCCATTAGAACTTGAACTTAATCAAGATCCGGGCTAATATAATACGGGTTTAGGAGCAGGTCGTCCTAGGTTCGTATCAAAACCGTAAAAGAGTTCACCAACAAAGTCATGAAGGTTATGAACCAAATTCGGGTAAAAGATGAGAACTTTCCAAATCAAATGATAATTGAAAAGATCTTCATATGTCCTCTAGAGAAGTATGAAGCAAAGATTTTAACTTTGGAAGAAACAAGAGATCTTTCATAGATCACAATTGCTGAATTGGTCAATGCCTTGCAAGCTACGGAAGAAAGAAGGAGTCTTCGACTTCAAGGTGAGACTAGCTTGAGTGAAGCAGCCCTTGCAGCAACCAACCAAGGCAAATCAATCCAGCAAACTAAGCCTTTTCAAAGGTAAAACCAAGGCAAGGATACCATCAACAAAAAAGGGAACAAGATGACCTATTGTCTTTACACAATATCTAACAAGTAAGGACACATGGCCAAGCTATGCTGGTGGAGACTGAATGCTCAATGCAAAGTTTACAAGCAATTCGATTATGTGAAGAAAGTTTATAGGCAAAGGAACCAGAGGCAAGAGGAAAGAGGCAAGATAAGCTCAAAAACCTGAATAATCAAGAGAAAATCATGAACATATTTTCACAGTAACTTACAACCTTGCAAGCACAATCAAAGATTCTTGGATTTTGGACAGTGGTTATACCAATCACATATTTAACAACTGTGACTTGTTTGTGTGGTTCAATCCAAGAATTGCAACCAAAATTAAGGCAGCAAATGGATAAATGATGGAGGCACAAGGAAAGGGAGATTTGGTGATTAAAACTCCAAAAGGTACAATACTAGTCACAAACATTTTGTAAGCACCAAATCTATCTGAGAATTTGTTAAGTGTACCAAAACTTATGAAGAAATGATACACTTTGAAATTCTTAGATACATGTTGTGAAATATCTAAGGATGAAAAAGTTGTATTATTTGTCCATATGAAAGATAATAGCCTTGTGATTGATTTTAATCAACAAATCAATTAGCTATGATTACCAAAGTCCAAGAAAAATTAGAGTTATGGCATAAAAGGTTTGGTCACTACAACTATACCACCATAAGGCAAATGCAAACTCAACAAATTGTTGAGAATTTACCACAAATCCAAGAAGTTGAAGTTGTATGCCAAAGTTGTCAACTTAGCAAGCTCAAAAGACAACCCTTTTCTTTGACAACTCTCGGCAAGGCAAAAGAAAAGCTGCAATTAGTACACTCAGATTTGTGTGGACCAATGAATGAAGCAACTCATGCCGGGAGGAGGTATTTTGTCATCTTTATTGATGATTCAAGAAAATGTTGGATCTACTTTCTCAAATAAAAATCAGAGGTAGTAGCCACATTTGAAGAATACAAAACACTTGTGGAGAACCAAGCTCAATCAACCACCAAAGTAATCCAAACCAATAATGAAGGTGAGTACATTTCAATGACTTTCCAAGATATTTACAAGCAAAGTGGCATCATACACAAACTTACAACTCCATACACACCACTACGAAATGGAGTTAGTAAAAGGAAGAATAGAACCATTATAGAAATGTTAAGATGCTTGCTGTTCGAGAAAAGCTTACCAAAGAAATGTTGGGCCGAAGCTGCCAACACAAGCGTATATCTTCTAAACCGACTTCCAAGTAAGGCAATTGAATCCAAAACTCTAAATGAATTGTGGTATGGCTCTAAACCTTCAATTGCTCATTCAAAAATCTTTGGAAGTATTTGTTATATGCATGTACATGACACCAGGAGGTCCAAGCTAGACAAGAAAGCAAATATTGGCATTCTTGTTGGCTATAGCTCGGTTTCAAAGGGCTATAGAATATATGATATATCAAAGATGAAAGTTGTTGTCTCTAAAGATGTTGTCATAAATGAGAACTCATATTAGAATTGGTGGGAGCATAAAGTGGGTGCAACCACTTATATTCAAACAAGAATTCCTTCTACGAATCAAAGTGAACTTGATGTTATCAAGGATGATGAAGATGATGATCCGGCAAATGAAGACTCTGTTAGCAAAAAAGGTACAAAAATAATTGCTAAACTTTATGAAAGAGCAAGTATGGCAACACCTGATCCAACAACATACAGCAAAGCTACACAACACAAGGAATGGCAAGCTACAATGAAGGAGAAGCTCTACATGATAGAAATAACAAAACATGGAGTTTGGTGCAGAAACCTACTAATGGGCATGTTATAGGTGTTAAATGGGTTTTTAGAACTAAACTAAACTCTGATGGCAGCTTAAACAAACACAAAGCAATGGTTGTGAAAAGATATGTTCAACAGTATAAAGTAGACTACATGGAGACTTTTGCATCAATGGCAAGACATGAAATAGTTCGGCTACTTCGAGCATATGCAAGCAATAATTCTTGGAAAATATACCATTTGGATGTGAAATCAGCATTTTTAAATTGTATATTAGAAGAAGAAGCCTATGTTGAGCAACCTAAAGGCTTTGTCAAAGAAGGAGAGGAGGAGAAAGTGTACAAGCTTTATAAAGCTTTTTACGGGCTCAAACAAGCTCCAAGAGCTTGGTATGTAAGAATTGATGATTTTCTAACTCATGAAGGTTTTCCAAGAAGTGAAAATGAGCCTAACTCTACATCAAAGCCAACTCACAAGAAGATAAAATGGTAATCTCTCTTTATGTTGATGATTTACTCATAACAGGTTGCAATAGTCATTCAAAAGTTTAAAGACCAAGTGAAGGAAACCTTCAAGATGTTTGAACTTGGCTTAGTGAATTAATTTCTAGGTTTGGAGATCAAGCAAACAAATAAAGGTATATTTCTATCTCAAGAAATAAATGCTTTAAACTTACTTTATAAGTTTCAACTATAAAATGCCAAGTTTGAACTCAATGATGGATATGAAAAAGTGAATGGTTCGGTTTATAGAAGTTTGATAGGAAGCTTGCTGTATTTATATGCATCAAGACCTGATATGATATATGTTGTAAGTGTATTATCAAGGTTCATGAGTGCTCCATCTCAGAACCATTACCAAGCTGCAAAGAGAATTCTAAGGTATGTGAAAGGCACGGCCAACTATGGAATCCTATACAAACATGGTAAAATTTGTAAGCTAGTTGGCTATTGTGATAGTGATTGGGCAGGTAGCTTGGAAGACATGAAAAGTACCTCTAGCTATTTATTCATGTTTGATTCGGGTCCATTTTCTTATAGTTCACACAAGCAAGCAACCACAACTCAATCAACAGCAGAAGTCAAATACATTTCTGCGGCAGCAGCATCAAACCAAGCAATTTGGCTAAGAAAATTACTTGATGACTTAGGTTGCAAACAAACAAATGCAACCACCATTTATTGTGACAACACTTTAGCCATTGCCATTAGTAAAAATCTAGTACAACACAGAAGCACAAAACATATCCCTGCGAGGAACCATAGTATCTAAGAGGCTGAAAGAAACAAGGAAACAAACTTGATGGATTGCTCCTCTCAAGATCAACTGGCAGACATTCTTACAAAACCCATACAGAAAGAAAGACTTCGAAAGCTTAGGGGTGTGCTACATATCATGCCTAACATTGCCAAGGAGAAGTGCTAGAGAATCATGACATTATTAGCCATGAACATAAGCAAATCAGAGACCTAGGAGCCTTGGCCAAAGGGTTGCTTCTAATACGAACCTAGGTCGACATGCGCCTAAAATTGTATTATATTAGCCCAAATCTCAATTAACTTCAAATTTTAATGGATTGACCTCAACCCCTAACCAACCTATGATTAGAAACCTTGGCATAATGAAGACGCCACAATAGGTGATCGGTATCCTATTGATAAGTCAAAACTAAAACACTCATTCTCAAATGGTGTTTTAGGTGTTCAAAGAGAATCAAAAAAAAATTCAATCTCACAAAATAAATTCTGAATATTATTAAAGGTGTGTGTTCTTCCTCAAAAATAAGGCCTTAAATAGGCTAGGAGCAAACAAAATAAAACCCTAATTATCTAGGTAAAACCGGCCACCAAAAGAATAGGAAACCTAGCTTGGCCAAAATTCATCTCCTTTCCTAATCTAATTTGGATTAATTAATTCCTTTATTTTGAATTAGGAATTAATTATTTTACAATTAAAATAATAAAATAATAACTTTCCTAAGTTGATTTTTCCAGTAAATAAATAAATAAAAACCAAATAAAAGACTAATTTCCTAAAACAAAAAGTCAAAATCAAATGAGAAAACTAAAATACTATCTTTTCTACTAAGCTATCTTTTACCAATCTTTTACCTATTGAAGCTCCAAATCAGCTTTCATATGTCTTGTAGGATGCTAAATAGGATTATCATTGAGTTCCACACGTTGCCCTTGCTTGGATCAAAGAGAAAATCCAACTCCGCAAAATACAATCAAGCCAACAAATAATACAGAAAACCGGCCAACTTTCTCTCCCATGCGCACAAGCCCTTTTTGATTGCCTTTGAAGCTGCCCTAACTTGATTCCATAACCTCTTAAAGATATTTATTGAATCCATGAAGTGTTGGAACCATTTCTTGCTGCCCAGAGTCCATATTTGCATGAAAATAGCTACCTTGGTCCGTATCTACCTTTTCCACTGGGATGCTTAAAACGAGTCTTGTATCTTCGGGTACTGACAAGACCCTTTTAGAATAATTACTCCTTGGATAAAAGCAGCCAGGTTGTCCTTAAATCTCTTAGCTTGAGCCCTAGTGATCGGCCCAGTCTTCATTCATATCGGGTCAACACCCTAGCGGGGTTGTCGGTTGTGCGGGTTCGGGCAGATTCTTATCAATCCACTCCTCTTGAAAAGGATTTGCCTTCAAATCAAGATCATCTCCTGCAGCAAATGGAGATAAATCAGCAACATTAAATATGGCACTAACATTATACTCACCTGTTAAATCAGGTTTGTAGGCATTCTCGTTAATCCACTCCAAAACTTTGAAAAGGTCTATCCACATGTGGCATAAGCTTTGACTTTCTTTATTTTGGAAACCTCTCATTTCTTATGTGCAGCCAAACCAAATCTCCTGGGTGAAATACTATCACAACAAAATCTAGAAATATATGCTCATTATGGTAAAAATTACTCTTTTTAAAGTTAGCAAATAATCTCTTCCAAATTTTTAAATTTCTACAAAGCAAAGCTCTCAACAATGCAGATAAAGTTCTATACAACAAAAACATCTTTAAATAAGCATCTTTATTAATCATGACCAGCAATGATTTCTTATCCAAAATTGATTTATTAACATTCCCAAAACTAAGATAAAAAATTTTATTTTTTCTCTCTTTGCTTTCTTTTCCTTTCTTCCTCTCGGATTGTCCTTCACTCTTGGTTTTTTCTAGCTTTTTTGCACTCTCGGGTTTCGCTTCCTCTCTCACTCCACTCTAAGGCTTTTCATGTCTTTTATCACTCTCAACTTTCTCTTTTTCTTTCCCCTTAAGTTTAGGTTTGGAACACTTACCTTGGACAACAAACTCGGACTTACCTTTTTAGATGGATGGTGAAGTAGTGGATGCCATGCTTGCTTTCTCCTTTATCTTTTCGGCCTCCCTCTTTTGTTGTATTTGTAGTTGATCTCCATAAACCTCCTTGGGAGTTAATGGTTCCAGCTTAACCTTTTTATCTTTAAATCTAAAAACAGTACAATTCTCTTGACCATAATGAATAGCATCTTTATCAAATTGCCATGATCTCCCTCACAGAATATGTCCGCCATGCATAGGCACAACATCACACAAAACAACATTCACATATTTATCTATGCTGAATTTTACCTTGGCTTGTTTATTCACTTTCATCTCACCACTATCATTAAGCCATTGTAATTTATAAAGCTCGGGATGTTTAATTGTTGCTAAGCTTAATTTATCAACCACAATGTTACTAATTAAATTTGTATAACTTCCACTATCAATTATCATATTGCAAATCTACCTTGGATTTCACATTGGGTGCGGAAGATGTTTTCTCTTTGATTTTGATCCTCATCCTTGTATACAACCAGCACTCTCCTAGAAACCAAATTTAATTCGATATTGGCTGCATGTAGGGTCTCGGCTTCATCCTTAAATTCTTCCTCTTCTTGATCGGTTTCGTTTCCAGTTTCCTCATTTTCCGATTCAAGCTCACCATTACCCTTTAACACCATAATTCTTCTATTCAGGCATTGGCCAGTGATGTGCCCTTGTCTCTAGCACTTAAAATAAATAATTTCTCTAGATCTTGAAGGTTTTGGATTAGATTTACCTTCAATTTTGTGTGCTTGGATAGATTCGGTTCTAGCTTCTCTCTTTGTCCGATTTGAACTTTCTTCTCCAACTTTCGGCTTTTGTCTTACTCCAAATGTGGGGATTGCTTCTCCAAACACTTGAATTTGACCTCCCGCTACTTGTAACTCCTCCATACCATGAACTTGTGCCCCTTCTCTTAAATTGATTGTCAAGTTTAATAGCCACAAGCAACATCTCCTCCAATTCCACATATTGCTACAATTCTAGTTCATTGGCCATCTCTCGATTCAATCCACCAAGAAACCTTGCCATGGTTACTTCTCTTTCTTCATTCATGCTCAATCTTATCATAAGCATCTCCATCTCTTTGTAATAATACTCTATGGACCTATTACCTTGTGATAATGATTGTAACCTTTGGTGCAGCAACCTAGGGTAGTGAGTAATGCGAATCCGCCCAAACCCGCACAACCGAAAACCTGCTGGGCTATCGATCCAAAATGAATGAAGACTGGGCCATTCACTAGAGCTCAAGCCAAGAGGTTTAAGGACAACCTGGGAGAATTTATACAGGGAGTATTTAATTCTCAAAAGAGCTTGTCCATACCCAAAGATACAAAGCTTGTTCTAAGCATTCGAGTGGTGGAAGCCAATACAGACTTAGGTAGCTGTTTTCGTGCAAATTTGGACTCCGGGTAGCAAGGAATGGTTTCAACATTTCATTAAATCAATGAATATCATTAAGATGACATGGAATCCATCCAATTCAGAATCAAAAGTATCTAAAAAGGACTTGTACATATAGCATCTCAATTTGGCCAAAAATTTACTATTTAGGCACTAGCTTTGACTTTTCTTCTTGCTTGACTTATCTTCTTACTTGACTTATTCCAAATAAGGGGCAACGTGTGAGAATCACTATCAATCATATTTGGCATCCTAAATGGCATATAGAAGCTGATTTGGAGCCCAAACAAGCTGGAGATTGGTCAAATATACCTTAGTAGTCAAACTAGTCAACTAGTTTCCTAATTTGATTTTGACTTTTTGTTTTAGGAAATTAGTCTTTTATTTGTTTCTATTTATTTATTTTCTAGAAAAATCAACTTAGGAAATTTATTACTTTATTATTTTCATTTTAAATTAATTAATTTCTAATTCAAAATAAAGGAATTAATTAATCCTAATTAGATTAGGAAAGGAGGTGAATTTCGGCCAAGCTAGGTTTCCTATTTTTTGGTGGCCGGTTTTACCTAGATAATTAGGGTTTTATTTTGTAACTTTTAAGCCTATTTAAAGATTTGTTTTATCAATAATATTCAGTACATTAATCATACAGAAATTTATTTGTGAGATTAAATTCACTTTGTTCTCTTTAAACACCTAAAACACCATTAGTGAATGAGTGTTTCAGTTTGACTTATCAATAGGATATCTATCACCTATTGTGACGTCTTTATTATACCAAGGTTTCTAATCACAGGTCGGTTAGAAGTTAAGGTGACCATTAGAACTTGAACATAATTAGATCTAGGATAATATAATATAGGTTTAGGCTTAGGTCGTCCTAGGTTCGTATCATTTGGTATCAAAGCCAAAAAAATTTTAGGTTTGATCTATCTTTATTTGCTTTATTTTGTTTTGTGTTAATCTGCAATTGTAGCATTAGGTTAAGGTTACTTCTATCATCATACACCTCTTGCATATCATTAAAAGAAAAAAAAAATTTCATTCCTAGTTGAGTTAGGTTTTCCTTGTTTTACCGTATTTTTGTTTCCTAGTTTGTTGGTTGCTTTTCATTATTGTTCTTGGTAATTTAGCTTGTTTTTTATTTTTATTTGCTGTTTCAGGTCCTAACTATTTGCATTCATTTATTCAAAAAAAAAAAAGAAAGAGTGGTTTGCGAAATAAAAAATATTTACAAAAAAATTACAATTTGTATTTTGTTGTTGGTGGTCACTGGTTTGGTGGTTTTTGGTGTTGGAATTGCTATTTTTGGTGTTGATATTTACTACTAGAGTTGTTTTATATTCTGTGAGTAAAATTTAAAAAAAAATAAATAAAAGAACAAGAAAAGCCGAATAAGGAAAAATCGGTTTGTTGAATTTGGTGTTTGTTAGAAATTTCTTTGAACTGCTGAATTGTTGACTATTTAAAATTTAGTTAAAGAATTTGATACAAAAACTTGAATTACAAAGGACAACAACCAACAACTATTCTTTATTTTTGTCCAAATTGATTCTTGTTCGTGTTGAATTTCTTTTTTTAGAATTTGACTATTGTGTTCTTAATTTCTTACTATCTATTCCAGTTCTTATTGATTCCAAAATTTTTCTTGTAATTTGCCTTATTTTTTCCTAGAAAAGCCAAAGTTTAGGTATTTTAAATTCATTCGGTATTATTTGCTTTTTACTATTGTTTGTTGATAAGTTTAATTAAAACATACTTGTGATCTAATTGCTACTTTATGGGTGTTTTAATTAGAACTTTGAGATAATTCATTGAGTGGAAAACGGTAAGAGTGTGTGAGCTTCAAAGAGGGTAAAAAGCTGAAACTAGTGAGAAAACACAAGTGTTAAGACCTTGATTGAGTGAAACACATAAGGGAGTGATTTCAATGAGGTTCTATTTTGATTTTGTGTTATTCATATAAACATGGTAGATTCAAGGTTGAGAAAGGCAGATCCACCACTAAGGATTAATGAAGAAAACTCCATAGGATTTAAAGGCGATTCCCAAGCTATAGGGAGTGGTGAGCAAACAGACATGAAGGCTATCTTGAAGCAATTACAGCGAATGAATACTCAATTTGACCATATAAATCAAAGAATTGACAGATTAAAAACATCCCAAGGAATGCCAAATACAAGGCTTGATGCTCATGGAGGCCGAGGTCGAGGTCAAGGAGGCTGATGGTGACCTAAAGAGGAATTGTGGGAAGGTAACTTTGAAGATGACTTGGAGAAAGAGTTTGATGAAAATTTTGCACTCCAAGGAAGGAAAATCCGTGGGAGACCAGCAAGGAATGAAGATGATGATCTTGGAAATATCAAAGTAAATATTCCACCTTTCATGGGAGAGAGCGATCCGGAAGCTTACTTGGAATAAGAGGAACGAATGAAGGTGATTTTTTATCGTCACAACTATTCAGAGGCCAAGAAAGTTAAATTGGCAGCAATGGAAGTTGGCCATTATACACTACAATGGTGGACTAATGGGAAAAATATCCAAAAAAGAGTAGGTGATGAATTGATTACTACTTGATGACAAATAAAAGGAGCCATGAGGAAGCAATTTGTACCAACTCACTACCATAGGTTGCTGCACCAAAGGTTACAATCATTATCACAAGGTAATAGGTCCGTGGAGGATTATTACAAAGAGATGGAGATGCTCATGATGAGATTGAGCATAAATGTAGGAAGAGAAGCAACCATGGCAAGGTTTCTTGGGGGATTTAATCGAAAGATAGCCAACCAACTAAAATTACAACAATATGTGGAATTGGAGGAGATGTTGCATGTGGCTATTAAACTTAAGCATCAATTTAAGAGGAGGAGGGTAAGCTCACAATTTGAAGGTGTTTCCAACAGTGGAAGGACAAAGCCAAGTGGCTAGAGAAACAATCCTATCTATGAAAACAAATCAAAGCCGAAAGTGGGAGAAGAAAGTTCAAATCGGCTAAAGAGAGAGGCTAAAACCGAATCTGTCCAAGCACCAAAGAATGAAGATAAGTCTGATCCTAAACCTCCAAGATCTAGAGAAATTGTTTGTTTTAAGTGCTAGGGATGAGGACACATCACTAACCAATGCCCGAATAGAAGAATCATGGTGGTAAAGGGTAATGGTGAGCTAGAATCGAAAAGTGAGGAAAGAGGAGACCGAGCAAGGAAAGGAAGACTTTGAGGATGAAGCCAAAACCTTGCATGCATCCAATGCCGAATTAAACTTGGTTTCTAGGAAAGTGCTGGCTGTATACAAGGATGAGGATCAAGTTCAAAAAGAAAACATCTACACCCGATGTGAAATCCAAGGTAAAAAGGTCAAGCTGGAACCATTAACTCCCAAGGAGGTGTATAGAGATCAACTACAAATACAACAAATGAAGGAATCCGAAAACCTCAAGGAGAAGGCTAGAATGGCACCAACGGTTTCACCATCCATTCAAGAGGGAAAAGGTGAGCTTGCTGTCCAAAGTAAGTCCTTTAAACCCAGGTTGAGTGGAAAAATTATAATAAAATCGAGAGTGAGGAATTTGGTTGCAAAAGCCAAGAGTGATGTAAAACCCATTGAATCCGTGAGTGAGGAAGGAAAAGAAAGAAAAGAGAGGAAATATAAAAAAATTTATCTTAGTTTTGGGGATGTTAATAAAGCCATCTTGAGTAAGAAACCATTGCTGGTCATGAATTATAAAGATGCTTATTTAGAAATGCTTTTGTTGTATAGAACTTTATCTACCTTGTTGAGAGCTTTACTTTTTGGAAATTTAAAAATTTGGAAGAGATTACTTGCTAACTTTAAAAAGTGTAATTTTTGCCATAATAAGCATGTATTTCTAGATTTTGTTGTGATAGTATTTGACCCAGGAGATTTGGTTTGGTTGCATTTAAGAAAGGAGAGGTTTCCCGAACAAAGAAACTCGAAGCTTCTACCGCATGGAGATGGACCTTTTCAAGTTTTGGAGCGGATTAATGAAAATGCTTACAAACTAGACTTAACGAATGAGTATAATGTTAATGCTACATTAATGTTGCTGACTTATCTCCTTTTTCTACAGGTGATGATTTTGATTTGAGGGCAAATCATTTTCAAGAGGAGGGGAATGATGCGAATCCGCCCGAACCTGCACAACTGACAACCCGATAGGGTGCCAACCCAATACAAAGATGAAGATTGGGCCGATCACTAAAGCTCACGCCAAGAGGTTTAAGGACAACCTGGGAACATTTATATAGGGAGTAGTTAATTCTCAAAAGAGCTTGTCCATACCCAAAGATACAAAGCCTGTTCTAAGCATTCGAGTGGTGGAAGCCGATACGGACCCGAATAGCTGTTTTCATGCAAATTTGGACTCCAGGCACCAAGGAATGGTTCCAACACTTCATGAAATCAATGAATATCATTAAGAGGACATGGAATCCAGCTAAGGTAGAATCAAAAGGATCTAAAAAGGACTTGTACGGACAACATCTCAATTTGGCCAAAAATGTGTTGTTTAACTGCTGGCTTTGACTTTTGTTCTTGTTTGACTTATTTCAATCAAGGAGCAACGTGTGAGAATCATTATCAATCATATTTGGCATCCTACATGGCATATGGAAGCTGATTTGGAGCCTAAATGAACTGGAGATTGGTCAAAGATACCTTAATAGTCAAAATAGTTAACTAGATTCCTAATTTGATTTTGACTTTTTGTTTTAGGAAATTAGTTTTTTATTTGGTTTCTATTTATTTAATTGCTGGAAAAATCAACTGAGGAAAGTTATTACTTTATTATTTTCATTATAAATTAATTAATTTCTAATTTAAAATAAAAGAATTAATTAATCCAAATTAGATTAGGAAATGAGGTGAATTTCGGCTAAGCAAGGTTTCCTATTCTTTGATGGCCGGTTTTACCTAGATAATTAGGTTTTATTTTGTAAATTTTTAGCCTACTTAAAGGTTTGTTTTATTAATAATATTCAGTACATTAATCATACAGAAAATTATTTGTGAGATTGAATTCTCTTTGATCTTTTTGAACGCCTAAAACACCATTAGTGAATAAGTGTTTTAGTTTGACTTATCAATAGGATATCCATCACCTATTGTGGCATCTTCATTATACCAAGGTTTCTAATCACAGGTTATTTAGGGGTTAAGGTGACTATTAGAATGTGAACATAATTAGATCCGAACTAATATAATATAGGTCTAGGTGCAAGTCGTCCTAGGTTCGCATCAGTGAGTCGGTACAAATTGCTTCCTCATGGCTCCTTTCATTTGTCGCCAAATAGTAATCAATTCACCACTTACTCTCCTTCAGGTATTTTGCTCATTGGTCGGTCCATCATTGGAGTGCATAGTATCCAAATTCCAATACTGCTAACTTAACTCTCTTTGTCTCCGAATAGTATTGGCAATCAAGGGTCACTTTTCCCATGAAAGGTGGTATGTTGACCTTAATATTTCCAAGATCGTCATCTTCATTCTTTGCTAGTCTCCCATAGATTGGCCTTCCTTGGGGTTTAAAAATTTCATCATACCCTTCATCCAAGTAATCTCTAAAATTGCCTTCTCTGAATTCTTCTCTTAGTCACCCTCGACCTCCTCAACTCGGCCTCCATGAGCATCAAAACTTGTATGCGGTCCTCCTTGTGATGTTTTAACCTATCCATCCTTTGATTTATGTGATCAAATTGAGCATTCATCCACTATAATCATTCCAAGAAGCCCCTCATGTCCATGTGCTCATCTCCACTCCCTGTAGCTCGGGAATCTTCTTTGAATCCTACGGACTCTTCTTCATTAATTCTCAATGGTGGATCTCCTTTTCTCACCCTTGAATCTACCATGTTAGTTTGAATAACACAAAAATAAAATAAATCCTTACCAAATCACTCCATTACGTGTTTCACTCAAACAAGGTCTCGACACTCGTGTTTGCACACTAGTTTCGGCTTTTACCCTCTTTTAAGCTCACACTCTCTTGCCTTTTCCACTCAAAGAATTATCTCAAAGTTCTAATTAAAACACCCACAAAATAGCAATTAGGTCACAAGTATGTTTTAATTAAACTTATCAAAAAAACAATAGCAAAAAGTAAGCAATACCGAGTGAATTTTTAAACACCTAATTCTCGACTTTTCTAAGTAAAAATAAGGCAATTTAACAAAGGAGTTTTTGGAATCAATAAGAACTGGACCAGATGGTAAAAAATTAAGGGTTCAAGAATAAAATTTATAAAAAGAAATTCAAACACGAAAAAGAATCAAATCGAACAAAAATATAGGATACTTGTTGGCTGTTGTTATTTGAAATTCAAGTTTTTGTATCAAATCCTTTAACTAATTTTAATCCAAATAATTTTAGCACTCACCAATACCAATTTCTAGCAGCAAATAAAGTTCCAGCAACTCCAAATAATGAATAAATATGCAACAATTCAGTAGCTCCAACAATTTCTAGCAAACAAATCAAACTCCAAATTCAACAAACTACAGTTTTTTTTTTTTTTAATATGTTCGGCCTGATACGAACCGGGGACGACCTGCTCCTAAACCCGTATTATATTAGCCCAGATCCACTTATGTTCTGACCCCTAACCAACCTGTGATTAGAAACCTTGGTATATAATGAAGACGCCACAATAGGTGATGGAAGTCCTATTGATAAGTCAAACTAAAACACTCACTCTCTAATGGTATTTTAGGTGTTCAAAAGAACAAAAAGAAATTCCCTCTCACAAAATAAATTCTAAATATTATTAATGGTGTGTTCTTTCTCAAAAACAAGTCCTTTTACAGGCCAAAAGAAAACAAAATAAAACCAGAAAACAAAATAAAACCCTAAAACAAAAAAGAAAAACCAGCCATGCTAGTTGTTTACTAAAGGTGGTCGAAGCTTGCATACTTTCCTAATCTAAATTGGATTAATTAATTCCTCTATTTTTGAATTAGGAATTAATTAATTTAAAATGAATATATTAAAATAATAACTTTCCTAAACTTATTTGTCCAGAAAATAAATAAATAAAATCCAAAAAGTAATGGTAATTTCCTAAAATAAAAAGTAGAATCAAATTAGAAAACTAAAATACTAACTTTTTTACTAAGTTGACTTTGATCAATCTTTGACCAATTTGAGCTCCAAATCAGCTTCAATATGCTTTTTAGGATTCCAAATAAGCTTATTATGGAGTCCCATATGTTTCCCTTGCTTGGAGGAAAGAGAAAAGGCCAACTCAGAAAAATACAGTAAAGCCAGCACAAAATAGAGTAAAAACCGGCCAAACTTCAATCCATGCGCACAGCCCCTTTTTGGATGGGTTTGAATCTGCCTTGACTTGATTTCATATCCTCTTAAACATATTTATTGAATCCATAAATCATTGGAACCAATTCATGCTGCCCAGACTCCTTAAATGTACCAAAAACGCTATCCAGACCCATATCGGCTTCCACCACTTGTATGCTCAAAATAGGTCTTGGATCTTCATGTATGGACAAGCCCACTTGAGAATGAATTAATCCCTGGATGAAGGCAAAACTTTTGTCCCTAAACCTCTTGGCTTGAGCACTAGTGATCAGTCCGGTCTTCATCCGTATCGGGTCAGTACTCCAACGGGTTGTCAGTTGTGCAAGCTCGGGCAGATTCTCATCACGGCTTTTCTTCTTCTTCTTCTTCTTCTTCTTTTTTTTCTTTTTTACTCATAGAATGTAAAACAACTTTGTAGCAAAGAACAACACCAAAAATAGCAATTCTAACACCAAAAAACTACCAAACCTGTGACCACCAACAACAAAAATACAAAGTTACAATTTTTTTGTAAATTTATATATCTTGCCGCAAACACTCTTCTTTTTTTTTTTTTTTTTTTGAATATATGAATGCAAATTTTTAAGATCAAAAACAGCAAATAAAATCAATAATAAACTAAATTACTAAGAACAAAGATGAAAGACAACTAACAAACAAGGAAACAAAAATACGGTAAAATAAGGAAATCCTAATTTAACTAGGAATGAATTTTATTTTTTTTTAAGATGCTGAACGTGTTTGAGATGGATGCAACCTTAACCTAATGGTAAAATTGAATATTAACACAAAACAAAATAAAACAAATAAGATAGATCAAACCTGAACAAAATCTTGGCTATCATACCAAATTATACGAACCTAGGACGACATGCACCTAAACCCATATTATATTAGCCCGGATCTCAATTAAGTTCAGATTTTAATGGATTGACCTCATCCCCTAACCAACCTGTGATTAGAAACCTTGGTATAATTAAGACTCCACAATAGATGGTGGGTATCCTATTGACAAGTCAAAACTAAAACACTCACTCTCTAATAATGTTTTAGGTGTTCAAAGAGAACAAAGAAAAATTCAATCTCACAAAATAAATTCTGAATATTATTAAAGTTGTGTGTTTTTCCTTAAAAATAAGCCCTTAAATAGTATAGGAGAGAACAAAATAAAACCCTAATTATCTAGGTAAAACTGGCCACCAAAAGAATAGGAAACCTGGCTTGGCCGAAATTCACCTCATTTCCCAATCTAATTTGGATTAATTAATTTTTTTATTTTGAATTAGAAATCAATTAATTTGAAATTAAAATAATAAAATAATAACTTTCCTAAGTTGATTTTTCCAGCAAATAAATAAGTAAAAACCAAATAAAACACTAATTTCCTAAAACAAAAATCAAAATCAAATTAGGAAACAAAAATACTATATTTTTTACTAAGCTATCTTTTACCAATCTTTGACCAATTTAAGCTCCAAATCAGCTTCCATATGCCTTTTAGAATGCCAAATAGGATTATCATCGAGTTCCACACGTTGTCCTTGCTTGGATCAAGGAGAAAAGTCCAACTCAGCAAAATACAGTAAAGTCAGCAAATAATACAGCAAAACCGGCCAACTTTCTCTCCCATGCGCACAAGCCCTTTTTGATTGCCTTTGAAGTTGCCTTGACTTGATTCCATGACTTTTTAAATATATGTATTGAATCCATGAAGTGTTGGAACCATTTCTTGTTGCCCAGAATCCATATTTGCACAAAAACAGCTACCCGGGTCCGTATCGGCCTTCACCACTTGAATGCTTAAAACGGGTCTTGTATCTTCGGGTATTGACAAGCCCCTTTGAGAATTAATTACTCCCTGGATAAAAGCAGCCAGGTTTTCCTTAAATCTCTTAGCTTGAGCCCTAGTGATCGATCCGATCTTCATTCATCCGTATCAGGTCAGCACCCCAACAGGTTGTTGGTTGTATAGGTCTAGACGAATTCTCATCAGCTTCTTAAGCTTGTTTTTTGTATTTTGTTCAAACCAAATTTTGTGTAATCTAGGCTAGTTAAGTTGATGCACAAAGACACCAAAAATTTTTAATTAATGTGTATTAGCTAAATTAGGTTTTAAGGAAACCTAAGCACCTTGATGACATGGAAGCATCTTAGTGACTAGGATGATGCCTTGGACAGCTGCTTTTTGACATGGAGCTTAACCATTCAGCCTCCCTCTCCTCCAATACATGTGAATACATGTGGCATCATGTATGAGGACTACTTCAATATGAAATACTCAATAAGGTAACAACACTTGTCAACACCTTATGAAACATGTGATGAAGTTACCTTTACACATGTTGTTACTTCACCATGAAGAACTTGAAAAATATTGGTGCACAAGATTGGCCATGGTGTGGTTTCACACCACTTTTGTAAGCTATATATATGTACAAACATTTCAATTAATGAATTGAATTGAGTTTTGGAAAAATACCTTAGTTTTCCCTTTTGAAAATAAGAGAAGCACCATACTGGCCTTGCTGGAAAATTTTTCAAGTAGCATATTCAAAACCAAGCTGAACACTTCTCTTCCAAAATCAATTTCCAACCACTCAAGCCTTGTTCTCTTTAAATTAACACTGCCCTAATCTTTCAGGATGTTGGGACTTTGAATGTATATAGAAATAAAAAGGTGATTCATGTTAATGACCTTATTATTAGTGATGTAAAGATGTGGGATTAGGGACTATTAAAAGATTTGTTTCTAGATAACTTGGTGCATAAAATTGTTTATATTCCTATTTTTATTATCGATGGTTCAAATAAATTGATTTGGCCTTAACAATGTGGGTGACATTTCTTTGTGCGATTATGGTACCTTCGGCTTATGGGTATGCAGTCATCTTAATCTTCAATTATTTAGATTAGAAATATGCAAGTGTGGTAGGATGTATAGGGGATGAAGGTTTTTTAGAAAATAAAAGATTATATGTAGAGAATTCTTAATGAAGTAGTTCTTTTTAAAGTTATTCTTTGTAGTAGAAATAAGGTTGAGGATGATATATGTCCAATTTGTAAAAGTGAATCTGAAGTAGTTGGTTATATGTTATGGAGATGTGCTTAGACTCGAGCAGTTTCGTTTGGAAGTGATACGAACCTAGGATGACCTGCTGTTAAACCCATATTATAGTAGCCCGGATCTAATTATATTCAAGTTCTAACGGTCACATTAACCCCTAACCAACTTGTGATTAGAAACCTTGGTATATAATGAGGACGTCACAATAGGTGATGGAAATCCTATTGATAAGCCAAAACTAAAACACTCATTCACTAATGGTGTTTTAGGTGTTCGAAGAGAATAAAGAGAATTCAATCTGACAAATAAATTTCTGTATAAAATTCAAGCTTGATTTCTCATTGAAAATAAGCCTTTAAATAGGCTACAAAGTCACAAATAAAACCCTAAAAAAACTAAGCTAAAACTGGCCATGCTTGTTGTTTCCTAAAGGTGGCCGAAATTTACATTCTTTCCTAAACTAATTTGGATTAATTAATTCCTTTATTTTGAATTAGGAATTAATTAATTTACAATGAAAATAATAATAAAATAAATTTCCTAAACTTATTCGTCCAGCAAATAAATAAATAAAATCCAAAAAGTAATGGTAATTTCCTAAAATAAAAAGTTGAATCAAATTAGGAAACTAAAATACTAGCTTTTTGACTAAGTGTACTTTGACCAATTTTTGACCAATTTGAGCTCCAAATCAGATTCAATATGCTTTTTAAGATGCCAAATAAGCTTATTATGGAGTCCCACACATTTTCCTTGCTTGGAAGAAAAGAGAAAAACCAACTCTGCAAAATATAGTAAAGTCAGCACAAAATACAGCAAAAATGGGACAATCTTCATGCCATGCGCAAACCCCCTTTTTGTATGCCTTTGAAACTGTCTTGACTTGATTCCATGACTTCTTATACATATGTATTGAATCCATGAATCATTGGAACCATTTCATGCTGCCCAGGCTCCATAAATACACCAAAACTGCTACTCGGGTCCATATCGGCTTCCACCACTTGTATGCTCAGAACAGGTCTTAGATCTTCGGGTATGGACAAGCCCTTTTGAGAATTACTCCCTGGATAAAGGCAGCAATATTTTCCTTAAATTTCTTAGCTTGAGCCCTAGTGATCGGTCTGGTCTTCATCCGTATCGGATCGGCAACCCAATGGGTTGTCAATTGTACAGGTTCGGGCGGATTCGTATTATTTACCTCCTTTTGAAAAGGATTTGCCCTCAAATCAAAATCATCACCTGCAAGAAAAGGAGAAAAATCAGAAACATTAAAGGTATCACTAACATTATATTCACCCGGCAAATCAAGTTTATAAGCATTGTCATTTATCCGCTCCAAGATTTGAAAAGGTCCATCTCCTTTCAGCATTAATTTTGATTTCTGCTGTTCGGGAAACCTCTCCTTCCTTAAGTACAACCAAACCCGATCTCCAGGTTCAAAGACAACTTGTATTTGGCCTTGGTTAGCATTCTTTGCATACTACTCGATCCTCCTCTCAATATTTGCCTTAGTCTTTTCATGGATCTACTTTACAAAATCAGCTTTTTGTTTTCCATCTAGATTAGCACACTCACTTAAAGGTAAAGGTATTAGATCTAAGGGAGTCAAAGGATTGAAACCATAAACAATTTCAAAAAGATTAAATTTAGTCGCTGAATGCAAATACCTATTATAAGCAAATTCAACATGTGGTAAACATTCCTCCCAAATTCTCAAATTCCTACTAATTAATGCTCTCAACAATGCAGACAAAGTTCTATTCACTACTTCGGTTTGTCCATCAGTTTGTGGATGACAAGTAGTTAAAAATAAAAGCTTAGTACCTAAATTAGCCCACAAAGTTTTCAAAAAATAACTTAAGAAATTAGCATCCCTATCCGAAATAATAGTTCTAGGCATTCCATGCAATCTTATAATTTCTTTGAAAAATAAATTAGCAACATTGGATGCATCACCTGTTTTATTACATACAATAAAATGTGCATCTTGGAAAATCTATCCACAACAACAAATATTAAATCCTTACCTGTCCTTGACCTAAGCAACCCAAGAATAAAATCCATAGACAAATCTACCCAAGGATAGGAAGGAATCGGCAAAGGATGGTACAATCCGGGCGGCTTCAACGTGGACTTGGTCTTTCGGCATTTCAAGCACCTTTCACATATTCTCTCAACATCTCTCTTCATGTTAGGCCAACAAAAATGTTCTTGCAGTAAGGATAAAGTTTTAAATACACCAAAATGACCCATTAAACCACCCCCATGACCTTCCCGAACTAGTAATTCCCTAATGCTACAATTAGGCACACAAAGTTTGTTTTCCCTAAATAAATACCCCTCAAATATGTAAAACTTATTAAATCCATATTTCAAACGGGTTCTACATATTTCTCCAAAGTCACTATCATGCTCATAAAGTTCCTTTAATTTTTTAAATCCAAGCAATCTAGCATCCAAGGTAGAAAAGAGTACATACCTTCGGGATAATGCATCGACAACCACATTTTCCTTACCTTTCTTATAGCGGATCACATATGGAAAGGTCTTAATGAATTCAATCCACTTGGCATGCCTTTGGTTGAGCTTTCCTTGGCCTTTAATGTGCTTCAAAGAGTCATGATCTGTATGAATCATGAATTCTTTTGGCATGAAATAATGTTGCCACGTTTCCAAAGCCCTCACCAAAGCATACATCTCCTTGTCATATGTCGGGTCGTTTGGTGCAGCACCATTTAATTTCTCACTAAACTAGGCTATGGGCCTTCCGTCTTGCATTAATACAGCTCCAATACCTACACCCGAAGCATCACATTCAATTTCAAAAGTCTTAGAAAAATTTAGCGAAACTACTAAAAGTGTATTACATAATTTTTCTTCCAACAAATTAAAAGATATTTCTTGTACTTCCCCCCATTTAAAGCCAACACTCCTCTTTACAACTTCATTCAATGGTGTTATGATGGTGCTAAAGTCCTTGAAAAATTTTCGATAACTAGCCAAACCATGAAAGCTCCTAACTTAGGTGATTAATGTGGGTGTTGGCTACTCCTTGATTACTTGAACTTTAGATTGATCAACTTTGATTATTACAACACTTATTACAAATCCCAGAAAAATAAGCTCATTTTTTCAAAAGTCACACTTTTTCAAGTTAGAAACAACATTTCTTTCCTAAGAATATTTAAAACTTGCCTAAGATGTCCTACATGCTCATCTAAGTTTCGGCTATATACCAAAATATCATCAAAATACACAACCACAAATTTACCAATAAATGGAAGCATCACATGGTTCAAAAGCCTCATGAAAGTACTAGGTGCATTAGTTAAACCAAAAGGCATGACTAACCATTCATAGAGCCCATATTTAGTCTTAAATGTGGTCTTCCATTCGTCACCTTCTTTCATCCTAATTTGATGGTATCCACTCCTAAGATCAATTTTAGTAAACATGCAAACACCATGCAATTCATCAAGCATATCATCTAATCTGGGAATTGGATGTCTATATTTAATGATGATATTATTTATAGCCCTACAATCAACACACATTCTCTAAGAGCCATCTTTTTTAGGCACTAATAAAACAGGAACAGCACATGGACTCATACTCTCATGAATGTAACCTTTATCAAGTAATTCACTTACCTGCTTTTGTAGCTCCTTTGTTTCTTCGGGATTACTTCTATATGTAGGTCTATTTGGTATGGCAGCCCCAGGAACAAAGTTAATTTGATGCTCAATCCCTCTAATAGGTGGTAATCCATTTGGAATTTCATCCGGAAAGACATCTCCAAAATCTTGCAAAGAGAAAGAATTGAACTTGGCAATTCAAGTTCTTCAAAGTTAGCTTGATCATTAAAATAATTATCTTTATAAATCATGACCAGCAATGGTTTCTTACCCAAGATAGCCTTATTAACATACCTAAAACTCAAATAAAAATTTTTATTTTTCCTCTCTTTTCTTTCTTTTTCTTTCTTCCCTTTGGTTTGGCTCTCACTCTCGGCTTTTCTCACTTCTCTCACACTCTCGGGCTTCTCTCCCCTTCTTACCTCACTTTCAGCTTTCCCATGATTTTTCCACTCAATTTAAGTCTTAGAGCACCTACCTGGTTGGTCTTACACGGCTTGGACTCCTTGGATGGGTGTTGTTGCCGTAGGGGCCATGCTAGTTCTCTCCTTGAGTTGTTTGGCCACCTTCCTTTGTTGTATTTGTATTTGATTTTTGTACACCTCTTTGGGAGTTAATGCCTTCAGCTTGACCTTTTTACCTTTAAATCTAAAAACAATACCATTCTCTCTACCATAATGAATATCATCTCTATCAAATTGCCAAGGCCTACCAAGTAAAATATATCCTGCATGCATAGGCACAACATCACACAAAACCACATCCACATATTTGTCAATGCTGAATTTTACTTTGGCTTGTCTATTAACTTTCATCTCACCACTATCATTAAACCATTGTAACCTATAAGGTTCTAGATATTTAACTGTTATCAAGCCTAATTTATCTACCACAAGATTAATAATTACATTGGTACAACTTCGACTATCAATAATCATACTAAAATCTTACCTTGGATTTCACATCGGGTGTGGAAGATGTTCTTTCTTTGAATTTCATCCTCATCTTCATATGTAGCCAGAACTCTCCTAGAAACCAAGCTTAATTCATCATGGGAAGCATTCAAAGTTCTGGCCTCACCTTCAAGCTTTTCCTCCTCCTCTTGCTCGGTTTCATCACCATTTTCCTCACTTTCTGATTTTAGTTCACCATTACCCTTCAGCACCATGATCCTTCTATTCGGGCATTAGCTAGTGATGTGTCCTTATCCCTGGCACTTAAAACAAATAATTTCTCTTGATCTTGAAGGTTTAGGATCAGATTTTACCTCATTCTTTGGTGCTTGGACAGATTCGATTTTGGACTCCCATTTTGGCCGATTAGAACTTTCTTCACCCAGTTTCGGTTTTTGCTTTGAATCATAGATGGGATTACTTCTCCAAGCACTTGGATTTGATCTTCCACTGTCGGAAACACCCCCAAACCATGAGCCTACACCCCTCCTCTTGAATTGATGCTCTAATTTAACAACCACATGCAACATCTCCTCCAATTCCACATATTGTTATAATTCTAGTTGATTGGCTATCTCACGATTCAAACCATAAGAAATCTTGCCATGGTTACTTCTCTATCCTCATTCATGCTTAACCTCATCATAAGCATCTCCATCTCCTTGTAATAATCCTCCACAGACCTACTTCCTTGAGATAAAGATTGAAGCCTTTGATGCAGCAACCTATGATAGTGTGATGGTACGAATCGTTTCCTCAAGGCTCCTTTCATTTGTCGCCATGTAGTAATCAAGTCATCACCAACTCACCTTCGGGTGCTTTTCTCATTGGTCCACCATTGAGGTGCATAATGACCAAATTTCATTGCTACCAATTTCACCTTCTTAGCCTCTGAATAATTATGACAATCAAAAATCATCTCTATTCTCTCCTCCCATTCCAAATATGCCTCCGGATCACTTTTTCCCATGAAAGGTGGAATATTTACCTTAATATTCCCTAGTTCATCATCTTCATTCCTTTATGGTCTCCCATGGATTGGCCTTTCTTGAGGTTCAAAAATTTCATCAAACCCCTCATCTAAGTCATCTCCAAAGTTACTTCCCCTAAATTCCTCTCTTGGTCGCCCTCGGCCTCCTCGATATCGACCTCGACCTCCATAAGCATCTAACCTTATATTCGGCCCTCCTTATGATATTTCTATCCTATCCATTCTTTGATCTATGTTATCAAATCGGGCATTCATCCACTGCAATTGCTCCAATTTAGTCCTCATGTCCGTTTGCTCACCACTCTCCGTAGCTTGAGAACCACCATGGAATCCTACGGACTCTTCTTCATTAATTCTTAGTGGTGGATCTCCTCTCCTCATCCTTGAATCTGCCATGTTATATGAATAATGTAAAATAAAATAAATTCTCACCAAAATCAGTCCCTCATGCATTTCACTCAATCAAGGTCTCGACACTCGTGTTTTCACACTAGTTTCGGTTTTTACCCTCTTTTAAGCTCACACACTCTTACCTTTTTTCCACTCAGTGAATTATCTCAAAGTTCTAATTAAAACATCCTAAAAAACAACAATTAGATCACAAGTATGTTTTAATTAAACTTATCAACAAAACAGTAGCAAAAAAATAAGCAACACCGAATGAATTAACAAAACCTAGTTTTCGGCTTTTCAGGCAAAATAAAGCAAAATAATAAGTAAAATTTTGGAATTACAAGAACTGGACCAGATGGTAAGAGATTAAGGATTCAAGAATAAAATTTAGGAAAAAGAATTTCAAAACGAACAAGAATCAAATCGAACAAAAATATAGAATAGTGTTGGTTGTTATCCTTGTAATTCAAGTTTTGTATCAAATCCTTCAACTAATTTTAATCCAAATAATTTAAACACCCAATAATTCAAATATCCAACAACTAAAATAATTCTCCAGCAACTCAAAATATTGAATAAATAACCAACAAAACAGCAGCACCAATAATTTCCAGCAAACAAATCAAACTTCAACAAACCCAAAAAAAAAAAAAAATTATTCGGCTTTTCTTCTTCCTTTGCTTTTTTTTTCACTCATAGATCATAAAACAATTGTAGTAGAAAGAACCAACACCAAAATTGGCAATTCCAATACCAAATAATCACAAACCCGTGACCTCCCAAACAAAATACAAATTGTGCAGTTTTTTTTTTTATATATATGTTCGGCTTTTTTTTTCTTTTTCTTTTTTTTTTCTTTTTTTTTTGAATATATGAATGAAAATATTTAATACTAAAATAGTAAATAAAATCAACAAAAACCAAAACTAATAAGAACAATGATGAAAAACGACCAACAAACTAGGAAACAAAAATACGATAAAACTAGGAAATCCTAATTCAACTAGGAATGAATTTTTATTTTTTTTAAAATATGCAGAGCGTATATGATGATGGAAGCAACCTTAACCTAATGCTAAAATTGCAGATTAACATAAAAATAAATAAAGCAAATAAAGATAGATTAAACCTTAACAAAATTTGTCTCTGATACCAAATGATACGAACCTAGGATGACCTGATGGAATTTGGTGTAGGTTTATGTTGTTGTACCCTAGAGCACAATCATTCAAGGTGTTAGTCAATAATGATTGTTGTTGGTTCTTGGTTCTTGATTTTGCTTTTTTGGGTTTGTTAAGGTTTTGTTTCTGGTTTTAATGGAGGTTTAGGGTTCTTGAGAAGGTTGTTAGCTTTTGGGAAGAAGAAGGAAACAAATGTAGTAGTTGAGAGAGAGAAAGAGAGAGAGAGCCAAAATTGTTGTTTTTCAAAATTTTTGAATATTACTTCCTCAATGTTTTCATTACAATTTTTACTTTTAAATACATCAAAAAGACAATAAGACATGCTGCCATATTGAGCAATAAATACAAAAGCATTAAAAGTAACCAACCAAGCCAAACTACCTCAACTAACTCTAATCAATGTGCTGGGCATGCAAGAAACCTTCTTTAATGGGCAGTTCAGCTTGTCTGAGGCATTTGAATTTGAAAACCAGATCCATTTGACTTGAAAATTGGAGGTAAGCCTTTTTGAATATTGAACTGTGTTCTAGCCAAAAATCAGATAAAAAAAAAATCCATTTACCCATTCAACAATAATCAAACCCGAGGCAGTTTTGTCCAGATTTCTGGGCAACAAAACTGCACAAGGGTCAGATTGTTTAGGGCTTAACTCAGCCATCCCAGCTTCAAATTGGGCCATTCTTTTTGTTGCTGCTTTCTCTACATTTCTAGTTTATTATATCCAAAATTCAGATCCAAATCCCAAACCTTCTTCAAACGGCATCTAAGGAAGTGGACTTATGTTGCTGGAAATACAATTCCAACAACTAGATAAAAAGGCCCTAAGCTTTAGTTAATTGAGCTTAGGGCATTACAAAAAGGATATTGTTCTTAAACATTATAAGATAAAATAAAATGCATAAACATAAATAATGTTTGGTCTTTGATGTTGCAAAATAAAGAGTGCAAGTGTAACCGAACTACCTTGCACATTGTGGCAAGATCACCACATTTCAACACGACCTGCTCCTAAACCTGTACTATATTAGCCCGGATCTAATTATGTTCAAGTTCTAATAGTCACCTTGACCTCTAACCAACCTGTGATTAGAAACCTTGGTATATAATGAGAACGCCACAATAGGTGATGGAAATCCTATGGATAAATCAAAACTAAAACACTCATTCACTAATGGTGTTTTAGGTGTTCAAAGAGAATCAAGCTTGATTTCTCATTAAAAATAAGCCATTAAATAGGCTACAAAGTCACAAATAAAACCCTAAAAAAACTAAGTAAAACCGGCCATGCTTGTTGTTTCCTAAAGGTGGCCAAAATTTGCATCCTTTCCTAAACTAATTTGGATTAATTAATTTCTTTATTTTGAGTTAGGAATTAATTAATTTACAATGAAAATAATAAAATAATAAATTTCCTAAACTTATTTTTCCAGTGAATAAATAAATAAAACCCAAAAAGTAATGGTAATTTCCTAAAACAAAAAGTAGAATCAAATTAGGAAACTAAAATACTAGCTTTTTGACTAAGTTGACTTTGACCAATCTTTGACCAATTTGAGCTCCAAATCAGATTCAATATGCTTTTTATGATTCCAAATAAGCTTATTATGGAGTCCCACACATTTTCCTTGCTTGGAAGAAAAGAGAAAAACCAACTCAATAAAATACCGTAAAATCAGCACAAAATACAACAAAAACCGGCCAATCTTCATGCCATGCGCAAACCCCCATTTTGTATGCCTCTGAAACTGCCTTGACTTGATTCCATGACCTTCTAGACATATTTATTGAATCAATGAAGCATTAGAACCATTTCATGCTGCCCGAGCTCCATAAATACACCAAAACCGCTACCCGGATTTAAATCAGCTTTCACCACTTGTATGCTCAGAACAGGTCTTGGATCTTCGAGTATGGACAAGCCCCTTTGAGTATGAGTTACTCCCGAGATAAAGGCAGCAAGATTTTCCTTAAACTTCTTAGCTTGTGCCCTAGTGATCGACCCGGTCTTCATCCATATATGGTCGGCACCCCAGTGGGTTGTCGGTTGTACGGGTTCGAACAGATTCGCATCAGGAAGTAGCTAGGGTTGGCGGTTTGAGGATTGGGGTGATGTCTCAATGTTGGCTTGGTTTAATCATGTTAGTACTAAAGTAAAGTGAGCTAATGATAATGTAGATATGAAAGTGTTGGTACCTTCTATTTGTTGAGAAATTTGGAAAAGTAAGAAGTTTTTATATGAGGATGTTCCACATGATCGTGGACATATGATGTCTTTATTCAAAGCATGTTGGCAAGAAGATCAAAATATAAGTGATGATGAGGTGTCTTATGTGTATAATACTAAAAGTATTGTTCAGCTTGAGATATGTATAGGCATTGGAGTCCACCTTCATGAGGACAAAATAAGATTAATTTTGATGCTTCTTGATGAGAATCTACCCGTACCCATACAACTGACTATCTGTTGGGATACGGATCCTGTAAAACTGTAGACGAGACCAATCACATAAGTACAAACTAAAAGATTTAAGGACAACCTGATTAGCTTCATACAAGGTGTTATTAATTCTCAAAGGGGCATGACAATATCTGAAGATTCAAAGGTCGTTTTACGTATCCAAGTTATGAAGGCTGAAATGGATCCGGCAAACTATTTTGGTGCATCTTTGGGTTCCGGGCAACAAGGAATTACTTTGTAAAGTTTTGAACATGATTAAACTCCCTAAGCGACCATGGAATCATGCCAAGTTAGAACCGAAGCCATTCAAATGAGGCATGTGCGCATAAGGCATCACTTTGGCCGAAAATACATGTTTTGGTGCTGACTTTGACTTCTTTTGTTAATCAAGCAAGTTTGACTTATTCCAATCAAGAGGCAACGTATGGGAATCAATATTAATCCTATTTGGCATCCTACATGGCATATGGGAGCTAATTTGGAGCCTAAACTAGCTTATGATTGGTCAAAGACAGCATAGTTTGAAAACTAGTCATCTAGTTTCCTAATTTGTAATTTGACTTTTATTTTAGGAAATTAGTCTTTTATTTGGTTTTTATTTGATTATTTTCAGGAAAAATTAAATTATGAAAGTTGATATTTTATTATTTCAATTTTAAATTAATTAATTCCTAATTCAAAATAAAGGAATTAATTCATCCAAAGTAGATTAGGAAAGTGAGAATTTTGGCCACACCTTGTTATTTCCTTATTGTTGGCCGAATTTTACCTAGCTAAATTAAGGTTTTTGTTTTGTGATGTTAGCCTATTTAAGGGCTTAATTTTCAATGGAACAGCAGCTTGGATTATTATTCAAAAAGTATTTCTGAGAAGAATTCTTTTTGTTCTCTTCGAACACCTAAAACACTTAATAGAGATCAAGTGTTTTAGTTTGACTTATCAATAGGACATCCAACACGTATTGTGGCGTCTTCATCATATGCCAAGGTTTCTAATCATAAGTTGATTAGGGTTCAAGGTCACCATAAGAATCTGAACTTAATTTCAATCCAGGCTAGTATAATACGGGTTTAAGAGCAAGTCGATCTAGATTTGTAGTATTTGGTATCAGAGCCAAATTTTGTTCATGTTTGATCTATCTTATTTGTTTTATTTTTTTTTATATTAATTCATAATTTTACCATTAGGTTAAGGTTGCATCTATCTTCTCCACATTCTGCATTAAAAAAAAAAATTCTACATAGCCGAATTTGTTTCCTTGTTTTCTCCAAATTTTTGCTTTCTAGTTTGTTGGTTATTTTGCATATTAGTTCTTAGTTTTGGATTATTGTTGGTTTTTATTTTCTATTTTAATCTTAATTAGTTGCATTCACATATTCAAAAAAAAAAAAAAAAAAGAGATTTGAAAGCATATTGCATAAAAACCTAAAAATTGTGCAATTTGTTTTTGTTTAAAATGTGGATCAGGTTTGGTGGAATTTTGGCAGGAATTGCAATTTTGGTGTTGTTTCTTGCTACTAGACTTGGTGTTTATATTCTGTGAGTGAATTAAAAAAAAAATAGAAAGTCCAAGATTAAAAAAAATATTCTACACTAAGGCCGGTTTTAGTTGATTATTATTGGGGAGTTGTTTGTTTTCGGGAAACACAATTGTAATTGTGGAGCTGCTGGTTATTTATTCCATATTTTTTTGCTGGATTTTGAACTTTGAGTGCTAAAATTGTTTGGATTGAAATTGATTAAAGGAATTGAGATAAAGACTTAAATTACAATAACTACAACCAACAATTTTTTCATATTTTGTTCGAATTGTTTCTTGTTCATTGTTTGAATCTATTTTCCAGATTTTATTCTTGAATTATTGGTTCTTAATATTCTGATTTATCCCTTGTGAAATCCAAAAATTTGCATTATTAATTTGCCTTTGTTTTTGGTTAGTTAAGCAGAGACTAGGTTTTATCAATTCACTCAGTATCTAGTTGTTTTAGTTGTTGTTTTGTTGATAAGTTTAATTAGAGCATACTTGTGATCTAGTTGTTGTTTTAAGTGTGTTTTAATAGAACTTTGAGATATTCTTGTGAGCGGAAAAATGCAAGAGAGTGTGAGCTTAAAAGAGAGTTAAAAGCCGAAACTAATGTGCAAACACGAGTATCGAAACCTTATTTGAGTGAAACACGTGAGGGAGTGATTTTGGTGAGAATTTTTGCATTATTTATACTAAAATGGCAGATTCAAGAATGAAACGAGGAGATGGTTCATTAAGAATTAATGAAGAGGAATCTATGGGATATAAAGGGGATTCTAAAGCTATGGGAAGTGGAGGTGAACCAATCGATATGATGGCGATTTTGGAACAACTTCAAAGGATGAATGCTCACTTTGATCACCTAGATTAAAGAATGGACAAAATTGAGAATTCCTAAGGTTTACCGAATCCAAGACATGAACACCAAGGAGGTCGAGGAGGTTGTGGACATTTTAAAGAGGAATTCGAAGGAGGTAACTTTGGAGATAACCTCGAGGAGGAGTTTGATGATATTTTTGCACTCCAAGAAAGGCAAAATCATGGGAGGCAAGCTAGAGATGAGAATGATGACCTTAGGAATGTTAAAGTGAAAATCCCACCATTTTTGGGGAAAAGTGATCCAGAGGCATATCTAGAGCGGGAGGAGCGTATGAAGATGATACTCAATTGCCATAATTATTCCAAGGCAAAGAAGGTTAAATTGGTTACTTTGGAATTTGGACATTATGCACTCCAATAGTGGACAAATGAGCAAAGTACCCGAAGAAGAGTTGATGATGAATTGATTACTACTTGGTGACAAATGAAGGGAGCAATGAGGAAGAGATTCGTGCCAGCTCACTATCATAGGTTGCTGCATCAAAGACTCCGATCATTATCACAAGAAAGTAGGACCGTGGAGAACTACTAGAAGGAGATGGAGATGCTCATAATGAGATTGAGCATGAATGAGGATTGTGAGGCAACCATGGCATGGTTTTTGGGTGGTTTGAATCATGAGATAGCCAACCAAGTAGAGCTATAACAATATGTAGAATTGGAGGAGATGCTTCATGTGGCCATCAAGATTGAAAACCAGTTCAAGAGGAGGGGTACAGTCTCATGGTTTAAAGGAGTTTCCAATAGTGGGAGACCTAATTCAAGTGTTTGGAGAAGCAATCCCACATATGACACAAAGCCAAAACCGAAACATGGTGAAGAGAGCTCCAACCGGCCAAGGAAAGATAATGTGGCCAAACACCCACCAGCACCTAAATCGAATGGTAAGCTTGATTCTAAACCTTCTAGAACTCGTGACATTGTTTGTTTTAAGTATCAAGGTCGAGGACATATTGCCAATCAATATCCGAATCGAAGAACAATGATGCTGAAAGGCAACGGAGAATTGGAATCCGAAAGTAAAGAATCGGAGAAAGAGGCCGAATTTGTTGGTGAAGAATTTGGAGATGAAGAACATGAAGAAGCCAAGACTCTCAAAGATTCAAAGGCTGAATTGAGATTGGTGGCATCTTGACCATATACAAAGATAAGGATCAAATCCAAAGAGAAAACATCTTCTATACCCGATCTGAAATCCAAGGTAATATATGTAGCATTATAATTGATAGTAGAAGTTGTGCAAATGTAACTAGTAATATTGTGGTTGAGAAATTAGGGTTAATAACCATTAAACATCCCGAACCATATAGATTACAATAGCTTAATGACAGTGCTGAGATGAAAGTGCACAGATAGACCAAGGTAAAGTTTAACATTGAAAAATATGTGATGTTATTTTATGTGATGTTGCCTGCCTATGCATGCCGGGCATATTTTACTAGGTAAACCATGAAAATTTAATAAAGTATATACATTATGGTTGAGAAAATACTATTGTTTTTAAATTTAAGGGAAAGAAGATTAAGCTTGAGCCATTAACTCCAAGGGAAGTATTTAGAGACCAACTTCAACTACAACAAAGTAAGGAAGTCGAACGGCTCAAGGACAAGCAAGCATGGCACCCACGGCTTCACCATTTGTGAAGGAACATAAGGCCGGCTCCAAGGTAAGCATGGTAAGTCTAAAATTGAAGGGAAAAAGAGAGTTTATCAGAGAGAGAGAGAGAAAAAAATGGTGAGAAAGCCGAGAGTGAGGGAAAACTAGTGCTGGCCGAGAAAGGGAAAGAAAAAGAGAGGAAAGAAAAGAAAAATAAAAATTTTTATCTTAGTTTAAGTGAGGTTAAAAAGGTAATTTTAAGTAATAAACCATTACTGGTCATGATTTATAAAGATGTTTATCTAAATGATCAAGCTAAACTTGAAAAGCTTAAATTGCCAAGTTCTATATCTTCTCTTTTACAGGATTTTGAAGATGTATTTCTAGAGGAAATTCCTAATGGTTTACCACCTATTAAAGACAGTTTAGTTTGAAAACTAGTCAACTAGTTTTCTAATTTGTAATTTGATTTTTATTTTAGAAAATTAGTCTTTTATTTGGTTTTTATTTGATTATTTGCTGAAAAAATTAACTTAGGACAGTTGATGTTTATTAGTTCAATTATAAATTAATTAATTCCTCATTCAAAATAAAGAAATTAATTAATCCAAATTAGATTAGAAAAGTGAGAATTTCGCCACACCTTGTTGTTACCTTATTGTTGGCCGAATTTTACCTAGCTAAATTAGGGTTTTTGTTTTGTGACTTTAGCCTATTTAAGGGCTTAATTTTCAATGGAACAATAGGTTAGATTATTATTCATAAATTATTCGTGAGAAGAGTTCTCTTTATTCTCTTCGAACATCTAAAACACTTAATAGAAATCAAGGGTTTTAGTTTGACTTATCAATAGGACATCCAACATCTATTGTGGCGCCTTCATCATATATACCAAGGTTTCTTATCATAAGTTGATTAGGGGTCAAGGTAACCATAAGAATCTGAATTTAATGTCGATACGGGCTAGTATAATACGAGTTTAGAAGCAAGTTGATCTAGGTTTGTATCACTTCTTATGCAGTTGGTGGAAAGGTTGCTTATTTGGGATGGGTAGCTTGGGATTTTAATGGTAATTTAGTTCAAAGTATGCATAATGCTATTCCTTATTATTCAAGTTTAAAAGTTGAATGTTTAGTTATACTTTATGCTTTCAATTTAAGAATTGTGATAGGCAATGTAATTTATGTAGTTGGTGGAAAGGTTGCTTATTTGGGATGGGTAGCTGGGGTTATAATGGTAATTTAGTTCGAAGTATGCATAATGTTGTTCCTTGTGATTCAAGTTTAAAAGACGAATGTTTAGTTATACTTTATGCTTGTAATTTAAGTGTTGTGATGGGCAATGCGAAATGTTATTTTTTAGGGTGATTCCAAAGAGCTTATGGATATGTTTTTATCAAAATCTACAAATTTTCCTTGAGAATTATCTATTCTAGTGGAAGATATCTATGCTTATTTGAATAAGCTAGATTGTTAAGAGGTTAAACATGTACGTTTAGAGTAGAATAAAGCTACTAACTGGGTCGCTAGAGCTGGTCAAAGTGAAGATCTTTTAAATGGATGAGATATTGTTTGACCTAGTGCTTTTAGACATATCTTGTTAGCTGACCTAAATGATTTTATGTCATTTGATTTAGTTTAACAAAAGTACTATTTCTTCAACCAAAAAAAATTATAAAGTTCAAGTATTCCAATAATCACCCTCTCTAAAATCTAAAATTTCAAAAGTAATCAAGGGTAGCTTTTTAAATTTTGTTTCAAGATTTTCACGATCAAAAGTACTAATTAACAAGTAAGCACTCAAATTCTAATTTTATAGCTTTTAGCAATTTTGAAATAACTATTTGCCAAACATATATCAAATTCACAAAATGTTGATTGTTGCTTCAACATAGCTTTTATTGATTTTTTCATAATCCACAGCAATCCGAAATCAAACATAAGTCTAAAATCAAACAACCCTCCAAAGATTTTTTCATGTTGCATTAAATATTCTATACATCATAAAACTGCTAAAAGTAGACAAAAAACAGTTTAAAGATCAAAGTGTTTAAAAAAATACAATTTAAAGAGCAAATTGTCAAAACAATAAATTTAGGGACCAAAATATAACTATGAATATAATTCAGGGATTAACAAAGCTAATAACTCTATCTTAAAAGTTTATTTTACAAATCATATTTAGTTATAATTTCAATATGCGAAAATATCTAATAGAAAGGAAAAAAATGCAAGAGTAATATCTAATAATTCATTAATTAAAAATCAGACTGTATTATCTCACAACTTATGTTCTAAGCAAACTGATAAAAAATCATCAATGGAAAAAAAAAATATTGATATTATCATAAATTTATATGGATATAAAAAATATTTCTTATCATAAAATTGAAAACTATAAAATAAGAATTGTTTCACACAATGAATCAAAAACCAAATATGTAACAATATATGTTTCATTTTATCACCGGAAAAATATATTTATGTTAAATAATTTATTTCCAAGACAAATTATTTTAGAAAGTTTGAATATTATTCTTTGAAAAAATTTGAAAATAAATTTAAAGCATATATTTTTAAAAAATATTTTCTATTATTGAAAGTAAAAGTAGAAAAAGAAAAAATAGTATTTGTAGATTTAGGCATATGTATAATTTTGTTTGAGATATGTATTGATAAATTGTTTTCCTTTCAAATAAGTTTTCATCTATTTTATAGTAAATAAATAAACAACTATTCCTATAAATTCCAAATTAACAGAAACTTCACTACCATAGCCAAAAAAAAAAAAGTTACTAGTTTATTTTTTGTATTACTTGCGCCACTCTTCAAATTTATTTTATTATTTTCAAAGCATAAAAGTATGAAGAAGTACTAACATTCATTCTCCAATTCCTTTTTTATTTATTACATAAAATAAAATGTAATTAGTGTGTTTACCCTTGAATTAAACATGTTTTGACATTTTAATCCATGATATGAAATGTTTAGCACATTGGCCTTTGAACTCAAATTTTACTTGCATGGATGGAAACTGAATTACACTTACCCAAATGATCTTTAAACTAATCATATTTTGGCATTTTAAGAACTATTTTTTTAGCGAAATTCGACTTCAGAGACTAAAGTGTTAAAAAAAATTAAAAAAAATAAAAAGAAGGGGAAAAAAAAAAAAAGATTAGGAAACTAAAGTGCCATAACATGATCAGTTTAGTGGGGAATGTACCAATTACCTTAAAATAAATTTCAAATTTTAAATTTTATGAACAATTACAAAAAGAAATGTTCATTTCATAATATTTTAGTATTTGTGTAAATTTGTCTATAAAAAAGAATAATCTTTTAAACGATTATTTTAAAATTTTATTGTTTAATAATATTTAAAATCTCTCATGTAATTATTTTTAGGAAGAAATATTTTTAAAAATATTTGTACATAATAAATATGTGTTTGAGTACTTTAGTAACTTTTATTCATAATGTGTAAGAAATTTTATTTTTTAATATTTTTTGAAAGCTAATATCTTTAATACGTACATAATATTTTTCAAATTTGAATTTTTAATTTTACACTATTTAAAAATTCTGCAATAGTTTTTTTGGAAGGGGAAAAAAGGTTAACATATATATATATATATATATATATATATATATATATATATATATATATATATTTATTTATTTATATTTTCAAATTATTTTTCTTCCAAAAATTAACTTTTATAAATTTAACGTATTTTTGGCGCTTAAACAATGTAATCATCTCATTTTGATCTTTAAACTATGTAAGAATGTCACTTTGATCCTTGAACTATATATCTATATATATATATATGATCCTTGAACTATATATCTATATATATATATATATATTTGTTTTTTTTTTTTTTTTTGCCTCTCACTTTCATCCTTAAAAATTATCAATCCTGCCCTGATTAATGGAGCACGTAACATGCATGTACTTTCGCTAGTCAAAAAATGAAAAATTGAATATGGACTGACAATGAGACTTTAAATATAGTTTAGAAACTAAAGTGGGTAAAAAAAACAAAAAGCTCAATGACCAAACTGAAAATCACCTTATAGTTTAGAAACCAAAAGTGAGAAAAATCTTTTCTTTCTTTCTTCGAAGATTACCCCTAAAATATGATGAGCGATGCATGTTACTCCCTGTTTCAGTTTTTGTCTCCCTTTTTTTTCTTTTTTTCTTTTTTTTTTTTTTTTCCCCCGGGGAGATTTAGGCATATATATAAGTCACGTGCAACTACCAAAGTGCAATTTTACATAGTTCAGAAAACAACTGCACTAATCACGAAAATGCACATGCTTAAATCCATTAAAAAAATTGATAGAAAATGAGAGGGACTAACATGCATTGTTCATCCTATTTTAGATGGTTATTTGTCAAAAAAAATAATAATAAAGTATCAACTTGCAAATCATATATAACTAAGAGAACATAGGCATATAAGTATATACAAATGATATGATAATAAATTTATGGAAAGGGATTGAAAGGGACAATATTCACATCTATAAGATATGCATGATTTGCATTATTGAATGACTATAGATGATTGTTATTCACAATCCCTCTCTATAAATCCTTTATAATATCAAAATTGTATATATATATATTATATGTACATAAAATTTTTATATGTGTATAAATATCAATGAGGCTCCAATGAGAATTAAATTTGATGTGACATATTATTACTTATTAAACTCAAAAGACTAGAAAATTGAACCCATTTATTTTCATTTTTTTAGATTAAGGATGTCCTCACTGGAGCCTTATATATTATATATATGTGTGTGTGTGTGTGTGTATATATATATATATATATGTAAGAGTATGATACGGTGCGGATAGTTTATATACGGACTGTGAATATTGTTGACAGTTTTTAAAAAAACTATCATCAATACTCTCTCTATGTATGAGTATTGACAATGATTTTTTTAAAAACCGTCGCCAATATCTATAGTTCGCATACGGTTCATTTGCACTGTAGCCTTTATATATATATATATATATATATATTGTTTTGGGGTTAGATGCCATTAATACCTTTTAGTTTGGAGAAATTAAATTTTATCCTGAAATTTAAAATGCTGAAATTTAAGCAATATTTTATTTATTACATTTTGATGCAATTTGACATTTTGACTAACATTTGTTATCTGTTTTATCTATTTTCATCAATATTAGAATGTAATTTGATCCAATTCATTGCAAGCTGGGCCTTCTAATTTTACAAATTGTCTTTTGAGTAGAATCTAAGTTAAACTTTGTATCAATAGTCGTTTAACAAATTGAAATTTAGAAGCCTATTTGAGAATGCAAATTGCAATCTTCCTACGGTTGTAAATTGCAATTAATCTTTATTTATTAAAAAAAATTTACAATTAATCTTTTATTTTATATTTGTTAGATATTTTAGAGCAGAAAATTAACATACACGTATATTTCAAGTAGTGCAAAAATGAGGACTTAATATGAATATGTGTGTATTCTAATGCATAAACTTTTGGGTGCTTCTTTTTGCACAACTAAAATCTCTCCTTACATTGCATTTTTATGTAAAATTATAAAAACATCCTTATGGCTTTTTAATTGTTTTTCTTTTTTTAATTTACATTTTTTTTCCCCTCTTCTTTCTGGGTCGGTGTTTTCCCCTCAAATTCATCACCGATCATCTAGCGGCCTGCCACAAACACTGACACATTTCTCCGACGACCTTCATATTATTTCTTTCAGATCTAATTTCAATTTATATAATTATTGGGTCCAAACACTTCCATGAGAAACTTATTTATGAGTAACGGAAATTTCATTATTGTTGAATGGATCGATAAAAGTGTCTCATGGCCGGTCTTTGATAGATTTGACATTTCTTTGCTAAAATCAATTGATTTGGAAACCAAACATGTTTGGCAAGGAACCCTACCAACCCCATCTATTCATTATGTATGAGAAGAAGGGGCATGTTAGCCATGGCAACCTTAGCCACGGAGGAATAAAGGATCTGCAAAAAGAGACCCCTCTTACTTTAAAAAACAATAATAAAATATATAATTGATGTGGAGCTTCTGCTATGGAAATCCTAAGAGGGAATAAATAAAGAGTGATTTTTTTTACAATTCTAAAATGATTTTTTACAATTTTATTCTTTATATACTACTAAATAAATATATAAAATTATTTAATAAAATATTATTTATTTCTAAAATATCCATAATTTTTATCATTTCAAAATTATATATCTCTTATAAATAAATAAAAAATTTACAATTTTAAAATAACTATATACAGTCTCTTGCTAAAATATTCTTTTTTTCTTCTTTCTCGTTATAAATTAGAGTTGATTTCTTTTTCTATTTTTTTTTTCACTTTTTTAATGACATAAAAGGTTATTTATTTAAAATCAAAAAACCAATGAACAATGGAGGGTAATGGTGACTAGGTGCTTGGTAGTATACTTCTGAACAACTTTAGAAATATTCAATTGTATAGTACTGAACGTTTTAAAGTAATTCAATTCTGTACTATTTTCTGAACTTTTTTTTTTATTGTACAAGGTTTGATCGTAAACTTTTAAACGTTTTTAAGATTCTCAGTGTTGTACTTTTGAACTTCTTTAAAATTGTTGAATTATATTTCTGAACATCTTGAAAGTTGTAATTTATTATTTTGTAATATTTGGTTGTAAATTTCTGAACATATTAAATATTTATATATAATCTACGATATTTAATATTTGTATATACATATAATGTTCGATAAATAAAAGCTAAACATCTTAATAATATTCGGATGGACGCTTCTGAACAATTAAAAAATGGTCAGTTTTAAAGTTTCAAATAAAAAATAAATTTTAATATATCAGATCAAATATAAGAGTGTTGTTTCAACTGGTCATTGGTAAGCGATAGAAAAAAAATCCAAACTATAGTAATCATCACAAAATTAAAAAATTAACAAATAAAAACTAAATACATCTTACTGTTTCATATTTTTTAGCTTTCATAATTTGTTAATAATTGTTGTATCTGCAACTCTAATTTTTAATCGAGTATAAGTTAGATGAATATATGTAATGTATATTTAAAATGAAAAATGAAATTGTATAAAAAAATTATTTAAATAGGTTTAGTTAACAAATATTTTTAATAATAATTTTAAATGGGAATAAAAATATAAATCAATAATGGAACTATATAGAATCCAAATAGTAGTGCAACTACAAATTCTATTGGTTTTAAAAAAAAAAAAAATTCGACACATAATTGGTTCAAAATTTGGGAAGGAAAAATTAAAAAGGGGCTTTTGGTAATTCTATGTAAAATACAGTGTTGGAAGAAGTTTTTGAAGTGTAAATAGAAGCACCCTATTTTGTTATATCTGGGGCTTGTGAGGAATGGGGAATAAATGGGCCTTGGGATAAGAGTGGATCTGGTGGGTCAGTAAATGAAAGGGCTCTATGTGATGGGGCTTATCTCGTTGGTAGAATCCAACACAAATATTTCCATGAAAATTCTTGATATGTCACCGAAAAGCAGCCGATGAAAAAGACTATGAGGTGGACAACAAAGTAAAATTCTCTCCTGCCGAGTTATTGTCGTTCCTTCACACAATAAAAAAATAAAATATAATAAAATATAAAAATAAAAATAAAAATTTATTTATTAAATAAAATAGTAAATATTATAATAATATTTAATTTATTTTTTTAATTTATAATAATTATGAATATACAAATTAATAATATTTTAATATATATCATTTCATAAATAAATTTATAAATATTTTAATATATATAGGATCTTTCTCTTGTAGAATTTTGACAAGTTATGCCTTACCCAACCCATCAAATTCCACATGGATTGTTTGGTTGGTTTTTCGGGCCTTAAAAATCTGAGGGTTGGCAACACCTGAGATTGGATTGGGTTATTGGGTGATTGAGGAGACATTATGGGCTTACTTCCTACAAAATTATTCTCCTAAAAGCAACAAAAATTTATGACGCAAAGATCACAAGTTTGACCCCAAAAGCCTGAATTTTATGGTTTCAACCAGTGAAGAAAAGGACTTCAGCAAAATATTGGCGATATATCAGATTTTGGAAAGCATTGACACCGACAGAAGAGGAAGAAATGTCTGTCCGAATTGTTATGAAAATGTCGGCATTGTCGATGAATGTTGATATTATCCACAGATATGGACAGAAATGGTGATTTTACGATGGATATTTATGGAAATATTGCTGATATTTCAGTTGTTGGTAGAAATTTAAGTTGTCAATTTTCAAATTTTTTTTTTTTTTTTTTTTATGAGAGATCCAATACCATCTGCAGCTTCTAAAGCTTTATCATAAGTCAACAGTAATAATAATTTGGAGCTTCTTTTACGGATTTACAGTAGCTAATTTGAAGCTTTATTTTGGACATAGGCTGAAAAGAAAAAAGAAAAAAAGCAGAAGGTTACAAAACCAAGAAGGAACAAAACCATAAGAGGGAGAAATAACAAAATATAACAAAAAAGAATTAGAAAGTTCAGAGAACAAGAAAAAGAAAAGGAAAAAAGAACCCATTTACAGGAGAATAGAAAAAACAATGTGTAAAAATAAATAAATAAATAAATAAAAAACACTTTATAATAAAATCATAAAAAATTGGTAAAGAAAATACCTTTTGATTGTCATATAAAATTGACCGAGCCCACAAAAGATAAAACATCAAGTCCATTCTTGCATGTATATATTTATGGAACATTCAAAAGAAAAAATATATATATATATGTATATGTTTTTTTTTTATTTTAAATATTTTAATGTGCTTTGTACATCGAAAAAACTGAAAAATACATATATCAATAGGCACAAAATTATTTCTCTTGATTTATGAGATTGTAACCGAAGAAAACACATGTACTTTTGTTTTATTTTTTCAAAAGCATATACAAGTTTATTTTTTTATAATAGCAATTGAGGAAGAGGATATAATATAGGTGGACACAGGGGTAGAATATATTATTGAAAATCAAACCAACAACTATTAAATATATTTACTAGTGAATATCAATGCACACATGCCACATAAGATTTTGATCATAAAGTTTGACTGATATAAAGTGGAAAAATAGGGTTGTCGTACCCAAGGGATTAAGTATTAAGTACCAAAGATAATTAGGTTTTGATAATATTTGAACTAAAATTTAAGATGGCAATTGAAAACTAAATAAACTAAATTAAACAAAAGCAATCAATTAAAATTAGATCAATTTCAAGTAAGAGAGAGAATTGAATAATTATGGATGTTGAAATTATTTTTACCATGAACTAATTTTCATAGCTAGGGCTATGATGTAGCCCTAACTATGAAGGTTTAATTATTTTAATATATGTTGAGTTTTATTTAATTAGTAATATGTTTTGTTAATAAATCATTGGTATACTTAATGCTTTCATAGGCCGGAAGGAATGAATGATTTTAATAATATTTGAGCTTGGAAAAGGATAATATTATGGATCTCCAATGATTTACATGAATGCATAATTGATTGGAAAATAGTTATGTCTCATGCCATATTATTTACTTAATCTATGCTTGATGAATTTGCATGATTTAATTTATAGGCCGGAAGGAATAAATTAGGTTATGTGAATATTATCAATTGTGAGTGGAAACTACTTTTGATTAATTTTGTGATTAAGTGTGGCTAACAAAATTACTAGTTAATTAAATTCACATATCTAAGTAATTAAATTGGAATAGTTAGTGGTGAAATCAAATGCCCTAGTATTCATAATTATTCAATTCTCTCTCTTACTTGAAATTGATCTAATTTTAATTGATTGCTTTTGTTTAATTTAGTTTATTTAGTTTTCAATTGCCATCTTAAATTTTAGTTCAAATATTATCAAAACCTAATTATCTTTGGTACTTAATACTTAATCCCTTGGGTACGACAACCCTATTTTTCCACTTTATTACTTGAAAACGATTCGTGCACTTGCGAGTTGATTTTACACATCAAGTTTTTGGCGTCGTTGCCGGGGATTAAGGCATTAATATTAATTCGGATTGGGTTTAGTAGTACTTTGAACATTGTTTTCTTATTTTAAATTTTTATATTTATTTCTTAATTTTGGTTTTAGTGTTGCATGCTAGGGTTTTAATTCTTTGCTTGTTTGGCCAACTTGCTTTGAATTTTTAATACTTATTTTGTGGTACTTGAAACCAAAATTGTGTTTTTAATTTATTGGTGCTTAGGTTACAAGTCTAGCATACTTAGGGATTTTATTATTATTTTTTATTTGTTTGGTTGAATAAGATTAGGTTTAGCTTACTTTTAGTTGAAATTTTAGTTTGGCATAATTGTTTACTTTAAAAGCATACCTGCACAAAAGGGTTTAATTTTTTTTTTTGCATTCAATTCATTTGGTTCATTATTTCCTAGAGTTATTTTCATTTATCTTTTAGTTAAGTGTTAGTTTATTTTTCTTTATTGCTAATTGATTTTAATTGTTAGATTAGTTAGCAACATTAGAATTCTAATAAATTTTTTTTTTTCTTGTTCAATTTTCTAATTTTCTATCTAATTTATTTTACTTGCTCTCTTTTTAGGAATTAGGTGTTGTGTATGAGTCATAGTGGTGATCAAGAGTTCAAGGAGGAAGTTGAGTTAGAAAATAAACCAGCACCTAGAAAACAAGCCATAAGGGGTACTTGGGTACGTATAGACCAAGGAACTCAAGAAGGTGCAATGGCCAACCAAAGAGAAGATGATTTGCCCATATGCGAGTATGCTGCTCACAAGAAAGTTGGTGATTTGTCTTGCATAAGGAGACCACCCATTGAAGCAAACAATTTTAAAATTGAAGCATCTACTACTTCTTTGCTTAATAATGTTCAATTTTGTGGTTTGCCTCATGAAGATCCAAACATGCATATTTCTAGTTTTCTTCAATTGTGTGATATGTCTAAACAAAATGGTGTTTCTGATGATGCTTTTCGATTAAGACTTTTTCCTTGGTCTCTTAGAGACAAGGCAAAAGTGTGGTTAAATTCTTTACCTGCAGGTACTATCACTACATGGGATGCTATGGAGGCAAAATTCCTAGACAAATTTTTTCCTCCATCAAAGACCGCAAAATTGAAAAGTGATATAAACAATTTTTGTCAATGGGACCAAGAGACTTTGTATGATGCATGGGAGCGCTTCAAGGAACTATTAAGAAGATGCCCACACCATGGTTTTCCAACATGGATACAGGTACAGATTTTCTATAATGGTCTAGATTATGGTAACAAACAATTGGTAGATGCAGCTGCAGGAGGTTCTTTAATGAAGAAGAGGCAATCAGAAGCATTTGAATTAATTGAAGAGATGGCCCATAATAACTACCAATATCCAAGTGAGAGGAGACTAAATGGAAGAAGTCAAGTAAAGGCCGTGGAAGATGTTGATATTAACAACTTAGGAGCTCAACTTGCAACCCAATTCATGAAGACCTTGAACACTCAATTTGGTCAAATAGGGGTGAATTCTATCCAATCTACTAATAATTTTTTATTTTGTGATTTATGTGGTGCTCATGATCATAAGAGTGTGGATTGCCAAGTTGGAAATCCCTTTGCTTCTGATGATGTTAATTTTGTAGGGAACTTCCAAAAGCAACAAAACAATCCATATTCTAACACATATAATCCAGGATGGAGGAACCACCCAAATTTTTTATGGTCTAACAACAACCAGCAAGGGTCTAATCAAGGACAAAGTGGAGGGTTTCAAAAACAACAATTCCAATCTCCATTCTACCAAAAGCCGCAACTTGCACATCAAAATCAAAATTCTTCTCAAGCTCAAACTCAATTTTCTTCACTTCAACAATCCTTGCAAGAGTTATCTAATAGTACTAATTCTTTCATGCAGAGAACTGAGCAACAATTGACAAACCATAGTCAAATGTTCCACAACCAAATCGTTGCAATCAAAAGCTTGGAGAACCAAATAGGTCAATTAGCAACTCAATTCCAAAGAAGTCAAGGAACTTTGCCAAGCCAAACGGAGAAGAACCCAAAGGAGCAGGTTCAAGCCATTACATTAAGAAGTGGAAAGCAAGTAGCCGGGCCTAAAGAAAGTGACAAAGGGATGGTAATTCTTGATGATGAAGATGAAGAGAGCCCTATAGACTCAACATCACACTTGGTCACACATGACAACTCAAAATCAAATGTGGAGCATAAGGAGGCTTATAGGAGAAAAGATGAAGGTTTAAGTGATGCCATGAAGTCTCCACCAACAAAGTACATACCACCACATGTAAGAGAGGCCGAGAGCTCACCAACTGGATCAAAGAAAGTTGAACCAGCACCTTACCTAACCAAACCTATTGACAAGCACAACGAAAATGAGGAGAAGAATCAAGCCTACAAGAAAACCCCACCTCCACCTTTCCCATCTAGGTTTAGGAATGCAAAGTTAGATAATCAATTTAAAAAGTTTCTTGATGTATTTAAGCAATTGCATGTAAATATCCCTTTCATAGATGCCTTAGAACAAATGCCTTCCTATGTTAAGTTTTTGAAGGAGATATTGTCAAACAAGAGGAGGTGGGAGAATTATGAGTTAGTAGCTTTGAGTGAGGAGAGTAGTGCTAGGTTACACCACAGGATTCCACCCAAGTTAAAAGATCCAGGAAGCTTTGATATCCCGTGTAACATTGGACATTATAATTTTATGGCTCTTTGTGATTTAGGTGCTAGCATTAATTTGATGCCATATAGCATTTACAGGAAGCTTGGAGTGGGAGATGTGAAGCCTACCACAGTGACTCTTCAAATGGCAGATCGAAGCATAAAAAGGCCAAGGGGAATATTGGAGGATGTACTTGTAAAAGTAAACAAGTTCATATTCCCTGCAGACTTTGTGATACTTGATATGGAGGAAGATGACAACATTCCAATCATTCTTGGAAGACCATTTCTTGCAACCAGACGTGCCCTAATTGATGTACAACAAAGGCAAGTAACCCTTAGAGTACTCAATGAGGAGGTAAGTTTTCAAATCCCTAATGTTGTTAAATTTCCTAATCTTGATGAAATTTCTTGCTGCTTTCTTGTTGATGCATGTGATGAATTGGTAAATGATATGGAAAAGGAAAGTAATTTAGATCCCTTAGGATTGAGTGAGTTATTTGGACCATGTATAGAAGAAGAAAAACAAGAGTGTAACATCATAGATATAGCCACCCACTGTGAGGTAGATTATGTTGGAAAGTTTGAGGATTTAGGTGAGAGTGGACCTAGAAAGATACCGAGTGTGGAGCACCCACCTATAATTGATTTGAAGCCACTACCTAGTCATTTAAAATATGTTTTTCTAGGATTTAATAATACCCTTCCGGTAATAATTTCATCCGCCCTTAGTGAGGACCAAGAAGCCAAACTTTTAGAAGTTTTAAGAGAACATAAAACTGCACTAGGTTGGACTATAGCTGATATTAAGGGTATTAGCCCCTCTATTTGTATGCACAAAATACTTATGGAGGAAGACCATAAACCGACTGTAGAACATCAAAGGAGGCTTAATCCTAATCTTAAGAAAGTGGTTCATGGTGAGATTTTAAAGCTTTTAGATGCCGGGATTATCTATCCTATTTCGGATAGTAATTGGGTAAGTCCTATTCAAGTAGTTCCTAAGAAAGGTGGGATGACTGTGCAAGAGAATGATAAGAGTGAGCTTATTCCTACTAGGTTAGTTACTGGGTGGAGAGTGTGCATTGATTATAGGAAGCTTAATAAGGCCACTAGAAAAGACCATTTTCCTTTGCCATTCATTGATCAAATGTTAGAAAGGTTAGCCGGTAAGGAATATTATTGTTTTCTAGATGGTTATAGCGGTTACAATCAAATAGCTATTGCCCCTGATGATCAAGAAAAGACTACTTTTACTTGTCCTTATGGAACTTTTGCCTATAGAAGGATGCCTTTTGGTTTATGCAATGCACCTGCAACCTTTCAAAGGTGTATGATGTCCATCTTTTCGGATATGGTAGAAGATATCATTGAGATTTTTATGGATGATTTTAGTGTATTTGGTGATTCTTTTACCTCTTGCTTGCAAAATTTATCTAGGGTTCTTCTAAGGTGTAAAGAAACGAATCTTGTGCTTAATTGGGAAAAATGTCACTTTATGGTTCAAGAGGGCATAGTTTTAGGTCATAAGGTTTCTAAAAGGGGAATTGAGGTAGATAAAGCTAAAATAGAAGTTATAGAGAAATTGCCTCCACCGACTTCAATAAAAGGTATTAGGAGTTTTCTTGGGCATGCGGGCTTTTATAGGAGATTTATTAAGGATTTTTCCAAGATAACAAAACCTCTTTGTAACTTATTGAATAAAGATGTTCCCTTTGTTTTTGATGATGAATGCATGCATGCTTTTAATCTTTTGAAAGAAAAATTAATATGTGCTCCCATTATGTGTACTCCTAATTGGAATCTACCTTTTGAAATTATGTGTGATGCTAGTGATTATGCTATAGGAGCTGTTTTGGGACAAAGGAAAGATAAAAAACTGCATGTTATTTATTATGCTTCTAGAACTTTGAATGATGCTCAACTTAATTATGCTACTACTGAGAAAGAGATGCTTGCCATTGTCTTTGCTTTTGATAAGTTTAGAGCATATTTGTTAGGTTCTAAGACCATTGTCTATACCGATCATAGTGCAATTAAGTACCTCATGAGTAAGAAAGAGTCTAAACCTAGGTTAATTAGATGGGTTTTGTTACTTCAAGAGTTTGACTTAGAAATTTTGGATAAAAAAGGAGTAGAAAACTTAGTAGCTGATCACTTGTCTAGGTTGGAATTGAGTGAGGAAAAAGAAGAAAGAGATATAGAAGAGTGTTTTCCAGATGAGAAAGTGTTTAAGGTTGATGGTATGTTTGATGTACCTTGGTATGCTGACATTGTTAATTATTTGGTTACTAATGTTATGCCGCCTAGTTTGGAAAAACCATATGAAAAGCATAAGTTTCTTAAGGAAAGTAGGTATTACTTTTGGGATGACCCCTATCTTTTTAAGAAGTGTGCCGATGGTATAATTAGGAGGTGTGTTGCTAGAGAAGAGACAATGTCCATTATTAAAAGTTGTCATTCTAGTGAGTATGGGGGCATTTTGGGACTAGAAAAACCATAGCAAAAATTTTAAATTCTGGATTTTATTGGCCATCTATGTTTAAAGATACTAATATTTATGTGCAAGGGTGTGATAGGTGCCAGAGAACCGGGAACATATCAAGAAAGAATGAGATGCCTTTAAAGAATATCCTTGAGGTAGAATTGTTTGATGTTTGGGGTATTGATTTCATGGGTCCTTTTCCTTCTTCTTGTGGTAATAAATATATTTTAGTTGCTGTGGATTATGTTTCTAAATGGGTTGAAGCTAGTGCACTACCTACTAATGATGCACGAGTTGTAGTGAAATTTTTAAAAAAATACATTTTTACTAGATTTGGTACACCCCGAGCAATCATTAGTGATGGTGGCACTCATTTTTGCAACAAACAATTTGAATCCCTTCTTGCTAAATATGGTGTTAGACATAAAATTGCTACTCCTTACCACCCACAAACTAGTGGGCAAGTAGAAATTTCAAATAGGGAAATAAAGAGGATTTTGGAGAAGACGGTCAATGCTTCAAGAAAGGATTGGAGCTTAAAGCTAGATGATGCACTTTGGGCATACCGGACCGCCTACAAGACCCCCATTGGTACTTCTCCGTATAAACTGGTTTTTGGTAAGGAATGTCATCTTCCCGTGGAATTGGAGCATAAAGCATATTGGGCAACCAAGTTTCTCAATTTTGATCAAGAGGCTGTGGGCAAGAATAGGCTATTGCAATTGGATGAACTTGAAGAATTTAGGATGGATGCTTTCGAGAATGCAAAGATTTACAAAGAAAAGACAAAGAGATGGCACGACAAGATGATTAAAAAGAGGGACTTTCATGTTGGACAAAAGGTACTTCTTTATAACTCTAGACTTAAATTGTTTCCAGGTAAATTAAGATCAAGATGGAGTGGACCATATGATATTGTACAAATTTTTCCAAGTGGAGCAATTGAAATCACCAAACCGGGACATGAAAGTTTTAAGGTGAATGGGCAGCGGTTGAAGCCATATTATGAAGGTGGAGTGCTTGAGACTAGCCTCTACTTGGATGATCTTAATTAAGTTAAAGGGAGGAGTCAAGCTAATGACTTTAAACAAGCGCTCTTGGGAGGCAACCCAAATTTCTTTCTTTACCTTATATTTATCTATTTATTTTAGTTGTTTTTAGTGGTTTTCTTGTTTTTAGGTTGTTTTGATGTGTTTTGTTTGAGTTTTTGCAAGGTTTTAAGATGTTTAGGTGTAAAAGAGCAAAAGACGAATGTTGAGAATTTCAAGTCTAAAGTTAGGTTTTTGGAGTATAACCACCTTTAATATGCATTGGAGTACATAAAATTTTTTTCACATTACGAGGAACATTCCATGTCTTCAAAGGGGAGTATTCTTTACCTTTTATTTACTTTTGCTTTATTTTATGTTTTTCACAATGAGGACATTGTTCATTTTAAGTTTGGGGGTGAAAAAGCATGCTTTGCATCTTTTAAATCTTGTCCATTTAAGTGTTTTTATAAGTTTTCAAAAATATTAGTTTTAGTTTTTATTTTCCTTCATTATTAAAAATATATATATATATTTGTTTTTGTGGTGTTTTCTTAAGTACTTTAATGAGCCAATGATAAGACTATGATTGAAAATAAATTGGTTTTTAGATGGTGGATTTGTTTTTGTGTATGCTTAAATGCTTGAATTTATATTCACATATTGTTACTTTCAATAAATTTTGAGCACATAATCAATAATGCATAATTTAGATTGTGTTTTGAAGAAGATTTGCATGAATTAGAGTACTTTATTATTAATTGAACTCTAGAACTTGCTTGATTATTGCTTGAGGCGAAATCCTAGGTGGATGCATCACTAAGAATATGATTTAGGCCATCTTTGTTTAAGTTTGAGCCTTTCAAGCCAACCTAATACATTATCTTCCACTAGTACCTTATTTGAGCCTTTAGGATGCATAAAAATGTATTAGAGCCTTTTCTTCATTAAAGCACATTTACTTACCCTTTTTGAGCCTTAAATTTCTTTTTCCTACCTTGAACATACTACAAAGAGAGCTTTAATTGAATTGATATGAATATATGCTTGTGAGCTTGTTTGAGTGTTGAAAAAGAAAAAAAGGAAAAAAAGGAAAAAAAATAAATAAATAGAGCTTGGAGATTAAGTATTTGGTGAATTTGGCTCTAGTATGCATTTTTGTGTAAATTGGAGCTTTGAATGTGCAATAAGAAGAAAAATAAGTTTAGGGGTTTAGTGGAAAAGAAAGAAAAAAAGAAAAAAAAAAGAAATAAAGAAAGAATATGTGTGATTTGAAGAATATATGCACAATAAAAAGGAGAAAAAGGATATTGAAATTGAAGTTAAAATAAGAAAAGAAGCTCTAATAAAGAAACAAATTTTACAAGTAATTTATTCATTGATATTTAATTTTAGCTTTCTTTCTTTGATTTATTATATCCTATCCTTTTCTTTCTTTAGCCTTATCCATTAGCCTTAACAATAGAAACCATAAAGTCCTAATGATTTAAGGTGGTGCATTAACCTACATTAGTGGAGAGTGATAATTAAGTCAAGCATATGGTAGTTCATACTTTATTATCAATTTCTAATTCTTGTAAATTTATTCAAGCATATGATAATTAAGTGTATAAATTGATTTCCACACACACACACATTGGAAGTATCATATATGTTGGATAGAATATAAGGTATTGAGCTACATAATTACTTTGAAACCATTTGAAAAGTCATATGTTATACAATCTTTGAGGCACCTCATTAAAGTATCTCATGTTCTTTAAATAAAATTTCATTTTCTTATTCTTTTTCTTTGCTAGGGACTAGCAAATCTTAAGTTTGGGGGTATTTGTTAGGTCTAAAATATTGATGATTTTATGCCATATTTATTGCTTAATATTTGTTAGTTTGTGTTAATTTGTTATGGAAAGATACTTAATTATGTATTTTTCTTAATCTAGGTAAAAGAGGAAGAATTTTAAGAAAACAACCATAAAAATGGATTCCTTGGGTCGAATTATGGTGGGAAGCAAGATTTGAGCTCGAACGGACTAAGCCTTAAAAAGATTCCAAAAAGATACCTTGAAGATTCCATAAAGATTCTATCGAGAATTTCATAGTGGAAGTGGATGTCATATGAATTATCACAATTTAAAGATTTCAAATGTCTCGTTAGTTTTGGATTTCGAGGTGCGAGCAAAGAGTTATCATCATTTAAAGTTTAGAATTTATAAAAAATAATATTCTAGTTAAATCTCCACCATTGATCAAAAGAGGGAATCAAGGCAATTTGAGGGCCAAGATAAAAATAAGTGGCAATAATTGGTTGATTTATCATTAATGAGGCACATGTCATGTCACATGCTTCATTAAGGATAAATTAGACTAATTAACTATTTTTTTTAGGAGGAATTAGATAAAAGGAAAGTAGTAGAGAGCAAGTAATATACAGTTTCCTTTTTACATATGAAATTCGTCCAACCCTCTTCATGGCCTAAAAAAGGTATCTTCCAAGACTCCCACATTGAAAATAAAGAGAGAAAAAGATTCCCAAGGTCCTATATATATAGCCCCCACCACATTGAAGGAATATATACAAGTTTAGAGAGTTATTTAAGAGCTTTTAGGAGGCTTAAATAGAAACAAACCAAATTTTGGGAGTTTCTAAGATTCTCTTAAGGGTTCTAGAGTTTTAAAGTTTTAGAAGATCAATTGGAGAGCTTGGAGGAGGCAGAGAGACGTGGGCTTGCTTGGAGAAGAAGGCTACGACTTTGAGAGCTCTTGGAGGAGAATTTCTTCAATAGTTTTTATTCTCTTTTCCTTTCTCTTTAATTGTGAATCTTATTATTTTTAATAATTATGGATGTTGAAATTATTTTTACCATGAACTAATTTTCATAGCTAGGGATATGATGTAGCCCTAACTATGAAGGTTTAATTATTTTAATATATGTTGAGTTTTATTTAATTAGTAATATGTTTTGTTAATAAATCATTGGTATACTTAATGCTTTCATAGGCCGGAAGGAATGAATGATTTTAATAATATTTGAGCTTGGAAAAGGATAATATTATGGATCTCCAATGATTTACATGAATGCATAATTGATTGGAAAATAGTTATGTCTTATGCCATATTATTTACTTAATCTATGCTTGATGAATTTGCATGATTTAATTTATAGGCCGGAAGGAATAAATTAGGTTATGTGAATATTATCAATTGTGAGTGGAAACTACTTTTGATTAATTTTGTGATTAAGTGTGGCTAACAAAATTACTAGTTAATTAAATTCACATATCTAAGTAATTAAATTGGAATAGTTAGTGGTGAAATCAAATGCCCTAGTATTCATAATTATTAAAAATAATAAGATTCACAATTAAAGAGAAAGGAAAAGAGAATAAAAACTATTGAAGAAATTCTCCTCCAAGAGCTCTCAAAGTCGTAGCCTTCTTCTCCAAGCAAGCCCACGTCTCTCTGCCTCCTCCAAGCTCTCCAATTGATCTTCTAAAACTTTAAAACTCTAGAACCCTTAAGAGAATCTTAGAAACTCCCAAAATTTGGTTTGTTTCTATTTAAGCCTCCTAAAAGCTCTTAAATAACTCTCTAAACTTGTATATATTCCTTCAATGTGGTGGGGGCTATATATATAGGACCTTGGGAATCTTTTTCTCTCTTTATTTTCAATGTGGGAGTCTTGGAAGATACCTTTTTTAGGCCATGAAGAGGGTTGGACGAATTTCATATGTAAAAAGGAAACTGTATATTACTTGCTCTCTACTACTTTCCTTTTATCTAATTCCTCCTAAAAAAAATAGTTAATTAGTCTAATTTATCCTTAATGAAGCATGTGACATGACATGTGCCTCATTAATGATAAATCAACCAATTATTGCCACTTATTTTTATCTTGGCCCTCAAATTGCCTTGATTCCCTCTTTTGATCAATGGTGGAGATTTAACTAGAATATTATTTTTTATAAATTCTAAACTTTAAATGATGATAACTCTTTGCTCGCACCTCGAAATCCAAAACTAACGAGACATTTGAAATCCTTAAATTGTGATGATTCATATGACATCCACTTCCACCATGAAATTCTCGATAGAATCTTTATGGAATCTTCAAGGTATCTTTTTGGAATCTTTTTAAGGCTTAGTCCGTTCGAGCTCAAATCTTGCTTCCCACCATAATTCGACCCAAGGAATCCATTTTTATGGTTGTTTTCTTAAAATTCTTCCTCTTTTACCTAGATTAAGAAAAATACATAATTAAGTATCTTTCCATAACAAATTAACACAAACTAACAAATATTAAGCAATAAATATGGCATAAAATCATCAATATTTTAGACCTAACAATAGGCTAGCTTAAGAAGCCACTATGAAATTTCTATGATGAATCAACTTGATAAAAATTATTTTTCTAACTCTTTAGATACAATTAGTTTAAGTACACAAGTTAATTCTCAATGTGAAAATTTTAAGATTCAAATTGTGTATCCAATTGGTAAAATAAAATCACATAATCCTCATAATGATTACAATCTTAGTATCTTTAGTTATCTTAGTATCTTTAGTTATCCCATATCTTAAAACGAATTATATACTCCTTCTTTGGTAAATCCGCATTACCCTTAACTTAGACAGTTGGTTGGAATTGATAGAAAGAGATATACTTGGCATATTTACAATTACATGAAAAATTTCTCTAATATGATGAGTATTCTTATTGTTATACTCGTAAAACATGTAGATATGAGCATCAATTTGAAGTGACAAGGAGTTCTTTTTTATATTGATGATGTATTATGAATTATATTTAAGAATTTCATGTATCTTAATATTATTTATTAAATTTTCTATATTTTGTTGCTAATAAACACTGTATTTTCTTTACTTACAATAATTTTTAATATTTATAAACTATTTTATTATCATTATATTCTAATTATTATATTTTTTTATATTATTTTACCATATTTATTATTTTATATGCAAACATTTGTATTCTAAATTAAATATTTACAGTTTTCGTAATTTTATTGATATTTCCATCAATATCAATATTTTCATCGATATTTCCATAAAATCACATCCTCAATATTTCCAACGATATCGATATTTTCATTATTGGTTCCAACTAAACTACATATATAAAAGTTTTGTCTTACATTTTTGTTGTGTAACGAGACAAATTAGGTCCACCTTAATGATTTCAAATAAGAAAGTATTCTATTATAGTCTCTTACACTTTTGAAATCAAATTTAAGAGTATAGCTTTGGTGAGTCTCAGTGGATGGTCGGCAACAATATATGCATGGTCAAAGGCTCCAAAAATTAGAGATTTCAGAAACACATTGGTCATTTTGACCTACATATTGAAGCTCCATGTGCCATTTATCTTAGGTTGGTGTTCAACTTCCTGCTGGTGGACAAGAATACTTGTTGGATAGAAATGCATTTGAGAACAAAATCTCCCAGAGTATTTTTGACATCTTAAAGAAATGAAGAAGCATGAAACATATGCATAAATTAAAAATAATCCTCTGGTACATGGATTGGATTTGAAAATTTGCAAGAATAATATCACTTAAATATATAATATACAGCCGTATAATATATTCAATACAAAAGTTAAGTTTACTTTCCGTTCCATATGGAAGGGTATCTCCCACTGACATATACCTATAACAATTAATCATACTTAACTAATAAAGATCATCAAGACCCTACAGATTTCAACATAATATCACAAATCTTCCTCAATATATTCAAAGGTATCCCTAGCTAGCTACTCCCTCCACATCTGTATGAATACTTTTCTTCTTTTTGATATTATTATTCCTTTCGTTAAGACACCGATTAATTCTTAACATTCCTATGCATTAATCAAAATCTAGCTAGTGCCACATTGTACTCTCAATCTGTTCCTATTAATAACCACAGAACCCTACGAATTAGTGGATTGAACAATTTAATCTTTGGGTAGATGTTTGGGACCTAATTATTCACCTTTTCACACACACACACACAAAAATAAAAATAAAAAAATATATATATGAAAAACGAGGGGCCTAATTATTCGCCAAAAAAATGTTTAGAACCTAATTAGTACATGAATTTTTGCTTTTAGTAAACCGTATTATATGGATGGAAGAATTGAATACAGCTAAAAACCTCGCCACGCAGGACTAAATAAATAAATAAAAAACCTAGGGCTGTACGTCATCACTGAGACTAGTGAGGAAACATGTTTAGGGCTCAGAAAAATGCTTATCAGTACTATTTGTCATATTTGACCAAAAACAAATTATATATATATATATATATATATATATATTATTTGCCACAGAATTAGCGGCTTGTGAGCTTCGTAATTAGGATAAACATTTAAATAGGTTTATATGATGACTTTTTTTTTTCTTAGTTTTTTATTTTTTTAAATTTTGGGATGGTGAAATTTAAACTCAACATCTAACTTTGTAAACAGTAAATTTTACTTTCAAAAAAATATATATATATCTTTTGTCGTTGTGCTGTTTTCTATTTTGTATGACTTCAAACTTCATTTTAATGAAATTAAATATGAAACAAAATCACAAAGGAAAAAAAATATATTAAAAACAGCTTAAATGACAATCATTATATTTATATTTATATATATATATATATGTATATAGAAAAACTCATTTGAATTCTATCTACACTTAATTCAATCAGTACTTTTGGATTATATAGAAACCCTACATGGACCACAATATGGAATTTCCACGAGCAACCACCAAATTAATAGTGGGATGGATTTTAGGAATATTCGTATAATTGTTTCTCACCAACCAAAAACTTTTGCTCTTTGAGGTCAACCACCCACCCAAAAACTTACTCGCTTTTTTCTATAGCAATACCATATTGAAAAAACTAGCCACCATTTGTTGTGTAAAATCAATTGTACTTTCATGCTTCACCAACAAGTACCAGTCCCTTTATTTACCCAAAAAAAAGAAAGAAAAAAAAAGGTACCGGCTCCTTTTTAAACCTCCATATCCCATCACACTTAAATTCAACAAAAAGAAATGAAAAAGCGGCACCATTTTATTGCCTCCCAATGCAAATAGGAAAATAGAAACTTGGAAATGACAGTGATTCACTTTGAATGGAGAAGAATTTTCCTAACAAAAATACGTTGAAGATCATATATTTGAGAGAGCAAAGCAATGTGTGACTAAATCGTCCACAAAAATCACACACTTTTTTAGTCAACCCCTATCTAGCTTCCCAAGCTTCATATAATTCATCCCCCTAGCTTAAGGTGTGCAAATTGAAAAAGAAGAAGATAAAATAATCAACGTTTTGCTTTGGGCCGGATATCTCTGAAAAGAACAAATAACAAAATGTGCCAAAAAAATAAAAAATTCTTTTGTGCATTTGAATAATCCGATATACACTTTCTCGTTGGCGATCGACCATAGCATGAAAGAAAATAGGGACCAACGTGTGCCACGACAACACACCACGCCCACATCCACATGCATGAAAATATTTGCTGATTAAATAAATAAATATATAATTCATCAAAAAAATAAATATAATTATGTTTCAACAATATATATATATATAACCCATGGTGGGGCCACCATTCAACTATTTACAGCTTGACACGTCTACTTCATCCTCTAACCACTGGCATTTGCTGGATAGAACTATACTTTCTCGACTCATTGTGATTTTTCCAAAATAATGTAGGCCAAAATTTCTGAGGTTTGTATGTGTTGGCTCAACAAGCAAATTTTAATTATTTTTTTCTTTTGCAAACAATTTTTTTTTTTTTATCAGAGCAAACAAAATTGTTTGACCTGTCCTAAATGTTGCATAAAAATCATATAAGAGAGAAAAAATAAAAAAAGAAAAGCATATGGCCCTTGCTTCTTTTCTCTTCCTTGCTATTTATATAGATTGTGCTTGATTTTATTTTTGATATTATCCATATATTTTCCATTACATGACATGATTGAAAATGATGCCCCACATAATTTAATTGGCCACAGATTGGGGTGAAACTGTATCAACCTTGATGCCAATTTTAGGTGGATCATTCTTAGACCACAGATATGTCTGCAACCCATTGCATATGGCCTTAATTTGAGATGTAGATGTCCCTTTTTTTCTTTTTTTCTTTTTGATGAAAATGTAGATGCACCTTTTGGTAAGGTCCTAATCTCCGAAAGTTTATTTCAGCAAAAAATAAAAATAAAAATAAATAATCTCCGAAAGTTTAGGTGTTTTTTTTCTGTTTTCTTCCCCACCCGCCCAAAAAAAATAATAATAATAAATAACATTTTTTTCCGAGTAAATAAAAAGAAAAGATTTCCACGTATATTATATATGACTGTGTTTGCAATGTAAAATATAATTTTTTTTTCTTTCATTTTCTCTCTTCGTAATGTATATATACAAATATTTTCTTAAAAAAATATACATATACAAATATAATTAGCAACCAAAAAATTAAGCGCCCTAAATTAGCTAGGGATTGAATTGATATGATCAAATCGACTCTCATATTTCCAAGCTGGCTAGATTTATCATCAAATAATTACTACATGCTGCAATGGTTGTTAATAATCTTAGTCAATCATACAAAATTATATTTTTAAATATGTAAAAATGGGTTTTGCTTTGGAAATTATTTTTTGGTAAAATCGATAAGTAGGTATACTAGCTAGATATATGATCACATGATCTAAATCATACTGACAATAATCTATTAAATTAAGGGTGGCGGATCTTCATATCTTAAGGGCAGCATCCTAAAAATCATGGATTAACCAGATATATATCTATATACATACATATATATATATATATATAGATATATATAATATGTATGTATGTCTATATGTAGTAATCTTATAAAATTAATGCTAGAAAGTGATAATATCTCTACCAAGAGATTACAGAATGCACTGAAGCAAAACATGGAAGAATAATCATACGAAAAGAAACTTCAAATAAATTATATATATATATATATATACACACATATAGAGGAGAATCTTCCTCAAATAAAGGTTTTCCGATAAAGTTGTTTGACAAATAATTTAGGTCCTTAGTTAATATGATTTAACCGTATAAAACCTTTAAATTCCTAATCTAATGGTATATATTTACTTTTTAAAAATCTTAAAATCTCTGTTTATACATGTCTAAACACTTCTAATCCAAATCTAAACATTTTTTTTTTTTTTATCTTTTAAGTAAATAATTTAACGCTGTCAAATGAATATTGCTTTTTCCGTCTTAACCTCCAACCGTTTGGCTCTCTCCCTAAATCCGAGAAGCACATAAAACGAAAATTTCTTCTTAGCTATGTTATTTTCCTTTGAGGATTTTTTTTTTCCTTTCTTAAAAAAAAAAAAAAAAGGAAAACAAAAGCTATCAATGTAATTTAAACCGCATTTTATGTGAAAAAAAATAATAAATAAACCACATAAACATGAAATATAATTGTGGGGTTCGACATGTTAAACAAGCCTATGATCTTTTGTCTTAAACCGATTGGAATGGCTAGAAACAATGGCAAAGATATCATTTTTTTTTTCTTTTAATTTTATTTCATATAGCTAGGCACCAAAATTAAAAGTTTTTAAAGAAAAACACCAAGCTCAAATATAACATATATTTTCAATTTAAAATTGTGGCCTTTGTTTATTATACCTGCGGATACCACCGATATAATGAAAATAAATGTTGAATTTGAAGCTTCAATATCTAGACTTTACAAGCTTAAATTTTTATTTGATAATATTTTTCAAAGTATAAAAATAAAAATAAAAAAAGAAATTAAAATAAAATTTTAGTGTAGTGTTTTTTTTTTTTTTTTGGCAAAAAGATTTAGCGTTTTAACATTGAACTCGTTCTATTAAAAAAAAAAAAAAGTAGTATTTTTTATATCAAAAAAAATATATGTGATCCTTTTAAAGCTGCCTTTTAATTTGGATGCATATTATTTTGGACCTTTATAATTGAGAATCACCTATAACTGGGGCTTGAAGGGGGAAAAAAAATACTTGGAGCCTAATTAGGAAAGATAAATATTTAATTTGATAGTATTAAATTATTTAAGTATTAGATAAAAATGATGTTTGAATATGTATAAAAGAGATTTAAGAGTTTAATGACTAGCCTAATTATTATTTATTAAAAACTTTTGTAAAAAATTTTCGTTTGAGAAACGCTTCCCATATACATACATACATACATATATATATATATATATATATAGAGGAGAGGTTCATTGTTATACCACAATTGACAAATATATATATATTTTTTTGGCAAATCACCTTAGTTGGGAACATCTATAGATGAAAGTCTTATAAAATTAAGGCACTACAAAGTGATTATGTCTCTATACCAGGACATTAGTGAATGCCAGTGGAGCAAAACAAGGAAGAATAATAATATGAAAAGGATTGAAAAAATTGTGAAGAGGTTGAATAAACCAAGATATTTGAGAAATATTTTTTTAACAAATTATTTTGTTTTAATTGGCTACATCTAAGGTTGTATAAGCATTTGAAAATTATGAATAATTAATTCCATAATTTATACACTCATTCTTAAATCTATATATTTAATGGACATGATGATATTTATAAAACATCTTTATCAAATATCACTCAACATACTATCGTAGTTAGTAAATTCGTAAATAGTATGCATATATATTTTTGAAAACAATTTTCCATTTTTTTTTATCAATTGCAAATATTGAAAAAAATATATATATGCATTTTTCTAAGGGAAAATGTTTAAAACACGTGTCAAATGCGCTGTAACGACAACATAAAAAAATGTATATAAAAATTTTTATTGTATTTTTAATTATTTATGAATTTTTATTTTTTAATATATTAAAATAATATCATTTCACCAATTATTATACTTTTATCATATGTATTAAAAATAACTAATTTTCATATATATTTAATACTCATATTTTTTGTTCCATATTCGTTAACTTATAACGTATTATACACCTAATTATTTATAAATTTTCCATTTAAATATTTTTTCCAAAATTTTTTAATATTTTTATATAAATAAAACGATATATACATATACATATTATTTACATATTTTAATCATCCCGGATTTAACTAATTATGCATACTACATAGAATTAGGCTCGTGTATATATATATATATATATAATTGGCCACCAATATGTAGAGTATTTTTTTTTTTTTTTCTTTTAGGAAACCAAAATGTAAAGTAGAGATTAAAGGAATGAGATAAGCACTTAGGCAATTGAATGGATGGGACTTGGGAGAATGTGCATTGCAAGTCAAATTATAAGTAAGGTAAGTCTCCAGGGAAAATAACAAGACGGCATGTGGGTGGGGTCTAGAACTTTTTAATCAAATCATGCAAAAGACACTTACAACGCCCTAGATTTGGCAAGCCAAGAATCGATGCTTAACTGTTATATAAATCGTGCAATATAATATTATATATAGCGTTATTATATATCTATATGTCTTTTGCTCACTAATCATACACTTTGGCTCAAGAAAAACATTATACATATTTTGTTCAATTTCTATATGGGTTTCATTTATTCGTTATACTATTATTCAATAAAGGTTATTCATGGCTTTTGAATATATGCATTCAAATAAAAGAAACTTTATGTTAGTAATTAAAAAACAAAAAAGAAATGTATATTAATTAATTATTGACCAACATCCGTAATTTCATATACATGTCAAGTAGAAAATTAATCTGATCTCATGCTTTTAAAGGGATAGCGCAGCCAGAAAATGACAACGAAATGGAAATTAATAAAAATGACTCAAATTTATATTTAATTCAAACTTTGACCCTATTATCATGTTTCTTAAAGTTCAGCGCGTCGCTTGATAAAGCAATGTTGTCCATTATTTCTTTTTTACATGAAATTTTTTATACAATATCTGTTATTAAATGAAACTACCGATACCCTTACTGATATTGTAAAATCAAGGGTTCAAAATCTCTATTGTTTTTCAAAGATAAAATAGAGGTTTAAAAAAACTTTTTAAAAAAAAAAATTAAACAAAAAATCTCATTATACTTCAAAAAGTTTAATTTGGTAAGAAACATCCACAAGCAAGTGAAAATACAAAATTTGGTAGATTCTTTTTTTTTTTTTTACCATTACAAGTCTATTCATTTTATTTTGTTTAATTATTTATAATAATTTCCTTGTTCACCATTTTATTTCGAATCGGTAAGATGTTAATCGTAGATGTGACAACAGATATCACTTAACAAACCTATGCATTTTCACCAAAATAAATAAGTATACTCATTGTCAGAATTAATTTGGACATAGAAAAAAAAAAAAAAAAGATATCAAAGTTGGTACCTCATATGTAACGAAATGCGTTTTATCCACAGATTAAAAAGCTTCCATTTTGCCTAAACGATTGGAGGAATTGAAAGTGTGTAACTTTTAGCATTAAATAGGAAGAAAGCAAGTAGAGGATATTGCGGAGATATGCCTCTATCAATTAACAAAGCAAGTGAAATTTGTATGGTAAGCATATCTCAAAATGTTTCCTTGATCCATTTTACTCAATCAAATTATATAAAACCTATTTAGACCACCATATACTAATCATGTATGTAAATATATATTCCAAGAATATAAAGAATATTTATTTAGATCCTGTACTCAATAAGTTCTTGTATATTCAAATAACCATTAAAAAAAAAAAAAATCAGCATGCCTACTTACTTTATTTTGATTGTACGTGATTGATGATTTAATTAATCATGATATCACTAATTGAATTTAGAACAGTACCATGGCATTAACATATGAAAATATTAAAGAAAAGGGTGTACGTGGAAGAAAGCTAAGCAAAAAGATAGTTGAATTAGAATAATATAAAGCATGCCCAAAAAAATAAAATAAAATTGACACCCTATGTTGTTGTTGCTAATAAAAGTGAAACAAATATTGTGTAAAATATAATATAAATATTTTGAGGAAATAAAAGCAAATGGATGATTAATTATATAAAAAAAGAATTAAAATGAGCGTGCACCTTTTGGCTTTAAATGAGAGGAAATCGAGGGAAGATCGACCGGAGATATGCCGCTGACGACAAGGAATCAAATTTTGCTTGCATAGGTGGCTATTTTCATTTCATTTTCGCCAACGGCCCTCAAAAAGTTTCAATTATTTTGTCCAATTTAATTATACATATCTTCTTCATACTTTGATTGCCTGACTACCAATGAGCAAACCATGCCTTTATCACCCTTCTCTCTTTCTTTTCTTTCTCTCTCTATATCTATAGTTTATACATATATAAATATATATATCAATCAAAAAAAAAAAAAAATGATGATATGAATTTGCTCTTTGGTTTGACTGGTGTGATAGCTTAACTATTTTGTAGAGGATGTGTGCATCCATTGACGCTGCTTTGTCCATTGAAGAAACCATTATTGTCTGATCGAATATAAGGTCAGTTTCCTCTTTCTTCTCACTCTTTATCTTTCATTTTCATTTCCTTTCAATGGGGTTCTGTGACCTTTTTTTTTTTTTTTTTTTTTCCTTTCTTGTTTTTTTTTAAATCCTTTAGAAGACGATACAAACTATAAATATATATATATTAAAGATATTCCTGTTCGGTGTTTAGAGCAGCTTCAGAATTAAAACTAAGATTTGGTCTTCCTCTTCTACATGCATTTCTCGTGAATAGTAATTTTATTGGTAATAAGTTGAATATTTTGGATTTTAGTCTTTTGAAGATTCTGGATAATAGTCTCACTCTATGAATATATATATCTATTCGGTATGGCGAAGTTTGGGTTTTGAGATTCTAGTTCCTTGTGGTTGTATTCTATTTGTCTTTCATTGTTTTCTTATCTCTTTCTTTCCCTAGATCTCTTTCTTTTTCACTCATACGGTCACACATGTTTGTGCTGGTTTGCCGATAAAAAAAAAGGAAGGCAATGGAGAGCAAACCACGTGAGAAAACGAAAGGGAAAGACACTTTTTGACTCTTTTTGCGTATTATTTGAGACACATTTTGCATTACTTGTCTCTTTATGCATTTTTTTTTTTTTTAAGTCGTAAATGGGAGGAAAAACGTTTTTAGAGCAAAATCAATAGATGTGACTAATATTTTGATATGTGAGATTTGAGTCTCTTTTGGTAAATGTAGGAACCAAATAATTGAGAAATGATGCTGCTACATGTTTTAAAGTAAGCTCAATTTATAAACAACCGTAAAAACCCACTTATTTAACCAAAAAAATTGTAAAAACCCACTTGCAGGATGTGGATTTACTAGAACCAATACTGCATATTACAGATACAGTGTCAATTCATTCACAACACACACACACACACACACACACACACACATATATATATATATATATATATATATATTAGAAAGCCAATCTTACAGATTAATGTGATGATTTTAACGTTAAATTATTTTTTATTAACAAATAAAAAATTATTATAAATTAATTTTTAAATCATATGATATGATCAAATTTTGAAATTTAAATATTAATTAATGATTAAATATAAATTTAATAATATATTAAAATTTTATTTGATCAGAAAAATACATTTTAAAAAATAAAAAAATATAATTATATTTTTAAATATTAATTTTTTAAAAAAATTTAATAATAAAATCATCGCATCAATCTAAAAACATATTGATGTATGACATAATTGGAATATATACATATATATATGGACATATACACGTACATACATACATACATATATATATATATATATATATATATTCTATAGTATTATCACCAAAAAAAAAAAAAAATGAAAAGAAAAGCCTTTATTTTATGTCTTGGCCTTGATGTTTCCAAATAGAATAAAATTAAGCATCGGAATCCTCATTTCTCTCCAAGTTTCCCGGCGTTAAGCCTGAGAATTCCGTGCATTAATTTTACACAAATAAGTTTTGCATTTTTTTCACTGTTACATGGAATATAAACCATATATATTTTTTGGTAATAAATCTATAAACTATATACTGCAGTGCCGCAAATCTATTTTTTTAATATTTCTATTATTTTCATATTTTTTACCCAAATTTCATATATAGTATAACTTACCACAATATACATAATTATATATTCACTGGAAAATTACCTACTCCAATTTTCCTTTCTCTCTGTTCTTTTCCTTTTTTCGAGGAGTTAACTATACGAATTTTTTATTTTCCTTTGAGATTTATTTTTTGAAGTAATGCAATATTTTATACCTTAATTGTTTTCACCAAACACAAAATTATATGTATATATATGTGTGTGCGTTGAATCTTGGTTGTCATGAGCAATTTGATAATTATGAACTTATTACGTTTTTTTTTTTTTTGGTGCACAATTATAATCTTATCACAATCACACACGGCCTGTGGATCATAATCTGTTGCTCAGAGAAAGCATTTGTCTTTGCCAGAAGAGCGACCTTTTGTTTTTTTGTTTTTGTTTTCTTTTTTAGTTACAGAAAATGGAAAGTGTTCTATATAGCTTCTACTATTACATGTATGATATACATATAAAAAGTGTACACACTCTCGCTCACATGCACATATAACAATAATAATAATAACAATAATACTATTAAAATTAACTGAAAAAGAAAACTATAAAAGCAGTAATAAAATGACATGAAATTATTGCAACAAACTTATGACTTTTGAAAATTCCTTTCTTTTAACTGAGACCAAAAAACTTTTCTTTATTGACAAACAAAGAACTTTCAAAATTCCTAAAAACGCGAGATAAATCAAAATAAAATAATAAAAAAATAGTAAGCAAGAAAAATCATTCTTAAACGGGGAACGACCCAAAAAATATTTGACAAGTAATGTGGTGAGGAGGGTTAAAAGGAAAAGGGTTTAAAGGCCCAAGAGCGAAACAAGCGTTTGATAATGAGAAAGTGTGACAGTGGGTTTTTTGGAAGCTCCGAAAATATGACAAGCACATAAAATCAAATAAAATTTCAAAACCATGCCCAGTTGATAAAATGTGATGGACCATGATGCGTCTTATCGTTTCTCTGTTTTTCTCTCCCTCTCTCACTTTCCCTCGCTTTCTTCCTGCTATTTTCATTTATCTTTATGCTTCATGGATCCGACATATCACCTCACAAAATGCACAAAACGCACGCTTCTGAGTCTCTATTTCTTTGTCCGTACGGCCCCAGGTATCGCATTGAGTATTCTCTCTTTCCTCTTAAGGACGTTTGAGAAGAGCCTATTTGATGAGAATCTTTGGACGCAAAACTCAGAGACTGAGATTTTTCATTTTTTGGTACAATTTTTCAGAAGGAAGATCATGTGAGAATATATGTGTGTGTGATTGTGAGAGATATCCCAAAAGTCTTATTCGTTTATGAGCAAATTTGGTTTTGGTGGGGCATTAGATTCGCAGGAAACACACCCCAATTCTGATAAATGATGGGTTATTTTCTAATTGATTTGGTTCACGTGAGTTTCTTCTTTTGGGTTTTTGTTCTGTTATGAAGTTATTCATCGTTTAAAAATCCAAATCCATTTGCCAAAAATATGAAAATGAAAGGAAAAAAAAAAAAAACCAATAAAGATTTTTATTTTTTTTATTTTATAATTTTTATCTGAATCCCAATAACAGAAAGGATCGGAAAAATGGGATTCGGGTTCGCGAAGAATCTGAAGGGGAGAAACTAAAACTGAAAGCTCAGGGTGATAAAGAAATGGATACCAGAGAAAGGACCTTTCAATTTTATTTCAGTTTGTATAACAAAGCTTGAGGTACAATTCTGTGAAAAGAAAGACCTCTAGTTAAGAGTCCAATACCCAGAATCCAAAGCGGCTTAAAAAGAGGGTGCTTTTTTTCCATTTCCTCCTCTATCATTTTTTTTTTCAATTTTTTTTTTTATTTGTTATCTTTTATCTCTCCCTTTGGACTATTCCCTGAATAAATAACCCCAAAAAGCTGGAATTTTTGTTTGTCTAAAAAAAAATTACTAAAAACCAAAACCAAAACAAAATCCAGAAACCAGAACCAGAACCAGCAGCTCACCTCGCTCCATTACAAACCCATCTTTAATAGCACAAAACATAAACTGCCACACAAAGCCCAAGAAATTTATATCAGACAACTGATCCACAGAGAGAGGGATAATAAAAGAGAGAAGGTGAGCGAGAGAGAGTTGGTTTTGTTGTTTGGAAATGGAAACCAGGGTGAGGTGGGCTTTAGACACCTGTCGGTCATAGGCCTTAGAGTCGTGAATAATCGCTTTCTATAGGGGGACGGTTTTAGCTCTCTCTGTCTTTCTCTTTTCTCTCTCCGCTCTTTCTCTGTGTCTTGTAATGGTTAGAAAGTGGGCAGGGTTGTGGCTACTAGTAGTAGTATCACAGGGCTTCTCGCAGGCTGTAATCTGTGTCTATAGGGTTCGTTTTCTTCTTTATGTTGTTCGTAGTTTGCCATTAATGCTTTTCTGGAAAGTCTCAAAAAGAAAGAAAGCTTTGCCCAAAAAAACTGTTTAAAGTTGTGGAGAAAAAACATGTCACTGCGCTGTTTAAAAAAAAAAATCCCATTATATTTGCATCTGTTACACTGATTAAAATAATATATTAATCTGCTCTGTAATTGAACCTTCATTTCAAAGGTACATACACCAAATTTTAAGAATTTTTTTTTTCCCTCTTCTATTGTAAATTCGTCTTCATTTTTTTTTTTCTGTGCTAAATTTACAATTTGCATTTCGGAATTTTCCCATTGTGGGTTTCTAGAAATGTGAACAAATTCGTGAAATAGAAAAAAGAAAAAAAGAAAAAAAAAAGGGCATTAATTGGATTCTGCAGTTACTTATTTATTTTTTTTAATTACAGGGATTGGTGGGTGTTGGAACAAAAAAGAAAAAGAGTTAAGAATGGTTGCAGAAGCATAGCAAATAGAGCTTCTTGTTTCCCGGGCAGCGCCGCTCGTGTTTGTCGCTCGTGCGGCTTCATTCAAAATCTTCAGCTCCCAAAACCCAGATCTCGAGGCTCTTCTAGTTTTTGTTTCCTAGCTGACATCTGTTTATAATCTTCTCTGGGTTTACTTTTATTACACACCGTTCGTGACCCTTCATCCACCTTTCCTTCCTCCGCCATTTTCTCTTTTCAAACCCAAAACGACCCCAATCCTTCAATACAAAGCACTTTGAAAGAGCTTTTTCCTATCTGGGTTTTTGTTTTTATTACATATATACACTCTCAAAATGTGAAAACTGGCTTTTGATATATTGCATTGGCCATAATCCCAGGAGGGTCGGTGATAGTTTGTTGAAAAATGCTGTTACATTGCATTCAAACCGAGGTACAGTCTTCGAACCATGAAGCTTTGGTCTCTGTTTCCTGTATTTGATTATTCTAAACATTTCCGTTCTTTTTGGGATATAACTTAATCGATTTCTTTATTATGTTAGTATTGGGATCAATATTAAAGCTTTTAGAACATGCATAAAAAAGGTTGTCATTGGCTGTCTCTTGGCTTGGTACTTGGTTCCTAGTATGTACCCTTGCTTTCATATTTTATATATACTTATATTTAGTTGGCTCACTGGCTGTGGTTTGCCCCACTTTATTTATTGCATAATCAGGGAGCAAAACTCGGTCCGCGAATGGTGGCTTTGGTGGGTACTTTAGGGGCTAAGTAGTTCATTTTGAGATTGACTGTAAGGGAGTTGTGGGGATAGTGAGTTTTTGATGTGGAATATTGGTCAGTACAGACATGCGAAGCTCTAATGAGGATGAATATGATGTGTTCTTCGACTCAGCTGATCGATTGTCATCTGTGGAGTCAAACTTAGTGGAAGAGGAGTTGAGATGTAGTAACTTGGACTACCAAATTTGGGTTAATGAGCCCCAAAGTGTCAAGGAAAGAAGGGAGAGTTTTCTAAGAGGAATGGGTTTAGCGGAATTTGCATCTTCAATGATATGTTCTCGGGATATGGAAATGGATGTTGGCTGCTCATCAAAGATAATGGGATTGGACAGACTTAGGGAATGCAGTGGAGCAGCCTCGAGTTCGTGTAGAGATGAAGGAGATGATAAAGCAAATTTTATAGGTAATGAATTATATGGAAACCAACAAAACGAGACTAAAATGGTTTTCACCAGGGAAGAGTGTGCAGAAAGAGAAGCCGAGATTCATGTAGAAGACTGTCGAAGTTGTCATGAGAATAGAAAGAAAATGAGGAATTGGTGGAAGCGTTTTGTAAATAAAAGGAAGGGCGGATGCAATACAGTCATGACTGATGCATCAAGTCCTGGTAGAGAGACACCTAAAAGTGCTAAAATACAGGTTCAACAGAACAATAAGAGGTGTCTGGAATTTACTGCACCTTATATTGGACAAGAAATCCATGCACACAAGGGCTTTATTTGGACAATGAAATTTAGTCCAGATGGCCAGTATCTGGCAAGTGGTGGTGAAGATGGGGTTGTAAGAGTTTGGCGTGTGAAGGTAGCAGATGCTTCTTCTGATTATTTAGCAGCTGGTGGAAACTTTTGTAGCAAACTCAAAGAAGGCAAATCCAGTTTTAGAAGAAAACATCCAGTCCATGCCTCTGTTATCTTTCCTGATAAGGTTTTTCAGATTCATGAGTCACCGTTGCAAGAGTTTCATGGCCATTCCTCTGATGTCTTAGACCTGGCATGGTCTAATTCTAATGTGAGTCATCTGTGAATAGACTTGAGAGCGTTTTGCATCAGAATTGATATTTTAACAGACCAGTTTTTTTGAGCAAAATTCTTATATCGCTGTTTTATGCTGATACGAAAGCTAATGTATGCTCTATTGCAGTGTCTTCTTTCATCTTCCAAAGATAAAACTGTTCGACAGTGGAAACTTGGCTGCAATCAATGTCTTAATGTTTTCCGTCACAATAACTATGGTAAGTATTATAGGGAGATACCGTATATCCTTGTTCTATTTTCAAAAAGCATCTCAATTGTCTTAATGGCCTCGTATTTTTTCCTTTCTTTGTTTCCTAAGATAATTTAAGATCGTTAATTAACAGTCTCTTTGAATTTGACCAGTGACGTGCATTCAGTTCAATCCTATTGATGACAATTACTTCATCAGTGGATCCATTGATGGAAAAGTTCGTATTTGGGGGCTGTCCCAGAAGCGAGTTGTTGACTGGGCTGATGTGCGAGACGTGATAACTGCCATATGTTATCGACCAGACGGAAACGTATAATACTTTACATTTATCTCTTGTAAACATATTTTATACTGGCTAGTAGATATCAATATTGGGAGTTCATGGTACTAATACTGTTAGTGATTCCTTCTATTCAAGCAGGGTTTTGTTGTTGGCACGATTAGAGGCACTTGCCGTTTCTACGAATCATCAGGTATTTTCCTCCTGTCTGGAACACTGTCTTATGCATTAGACATGAAGGGATCTTTGTTACCCTCTGGATGGTGCCTAAATTTGACCGTTGTGTTGCAGGTGAATGTCTCCTGCTGGATGCACAGATAGATATTCCTGGTAAAAAGAAAACTGCAGGCAGCAAAATCACCGGCATCAAGGTCTTGCTTTTAAAGCTCCAGCCTTTTTATATTATTTCTTGTTAATGTGGTATAAAATCTTGGGTTTATATGTCGATTATGTAGAGGAATCTCTCTTAATTTCAGCTTTCGAACAAAAGCAGTATAGCAATTTATAGGATCTAGGCAAGAAAGAATAAAAATTCTAATTACAGAACATTAAATGTGACAGGTCTTAAAATGCAAATACCTTAGGTAAAACTCAGATCATAGGTGTAATTTAATCCTTTAATTTTGCTTCTAGTATAAATTTTATAATTGCTAAAAATTTCCGTCTTTAACATTGGGTTTAATTTGCTCCCTGCAGTTCTCCCAGGACAGAACTCAAAGAGTTATGATTTCATCAGAAGACTCAAAACTCCGAATATTTGATGGGGTTGATCTTGTTCACAAATACAAAGGTAGATAACCTTGGCTTCACAAAATAGTTGATCTTCTTGTCAGATAAGAATCAATTTACCATTTCTAGCCAAATTAACAAATTATTTTTGTTACTTGATTTCCGTATTTGATTGCAGCAGTTGACATGGAATACTAACTCTGATGTTAATAATTAAACATAACTGCTGTGTGGTATAGCATCAAATTTGAAAGTCTACATAAATTATTGAAGTGAGAATATTTTGAGTGAAATTCTTTTAAAATAGGAGTAACATAGAAATGAGTAATTTTATACATTTTGACAAACTTTCTAGAAAAGTCTTCGCTGTTTATGTTTTGTACTGATTTTGTGGCTTTTGGAAGCTTACCTTCTATCATAATCCGTACATCTCTTCTTTTGTGACATTTCTAGATGTATGTAGTGGGAAGATATTTGCCTCATTATCCCGAATTTCTGAAAATAACCATGTTGATACTTTAGCATAAATAATCCACTATTAGAGAATACCATGCACCCAGTTCTTAATTATCCATTAAGCACATTCGTTGCATCTGAGTTCCCTGAGTAGATCATGAAGGTGATACAATGTGGCCTTCAACTAGCTTTTGGAGCTGTAATCTTAGATTTCATTACATTTGGAAATGAGAATTTTACATGCATGCACATCTTTTTATGGCTATCTAATCCACGATGAATTCATTATTTTATTTTTAAGTATGATGACGGTTTAATTTAAAATCATGTTTTTCATTTTCACACATAGAATGAATGTTCACATTTGAATAGCACAATCACCTTGTATCTACCATAGTACAAAGGCATTCCTTCTAAGTCAGTTTATGTTTTTGAACAGGTCTGCCCAAATCAGGTAGTCAAATGTCAGCTTCATTTACTTCAAGTGGCAGACATATAATTTCTGTTGGAGAGGACTCTCGAGTTTATGTCTGGAACTATGATGGGTTGTCTGTCACTGCCACTAAACAAACAAAATCTGTTCGATCCTGTGAGCATTTCTTTTATGAAGGTGTGTCAGTAGCGATACCTTGGTCAGGTATTGGAACAGAAAAGTGGAGCTTAGAAAGTACAACTTCATATTCCTCGCATGCATCGGACCACCTTGAGCATGCTTCCTGGATAAGAGATTCAGAACGGTTTTCTCTTGGTAATTGGTTCTCCATGGATGGCCAATGCAGGGCCTCTTTAATGTGGCCGGAGGAGAAACTTCCTCTCTGGGATTTATCAGTTGTCGGAGATCAAACCCATCCTCAGCATTTTGAAGAAACTCAGCAGCATCACCAAGGTAAAGTGCAAAGCAAAGTTATTTCGGAAACATGGGGGCTTGTGATTGTTACTGCTGGATGGGATGGTACAATAAGGATTTTCCACAATTATGGATTGCCCGTGAGGCTCTAAAAATTTCGTGGGGATCACCCTGCTCTAGTCAAACGTTGTGATCTATGAGCCGATATGATAAAATAGTTCTTGATATTTCTCAATATTTGTCCGTCTTTCTTCTGTAGGTAAAATTTTAGTCGGTAAGCAATATCAGTGGTAGAGTTAGCAGCTGCGAAGTTTTGGAGGAAGTAGGATTTGTCCATTCCATGTTTCTGTTAGCATACTCGTTGTAGGCGTTTATTTATGTGCTACGAGTTTGTAAATCTTCACGTGCCTCCATATGATGAAGGCCCTCTTATTTCTATTATTTTCTCTTATCTTCTTTCCTTATGTTGACATTTTTATGTGAATAACACTTAATATAATACAATACAGGAAAAAAAGTAGTAAAAAATACAATGAAAATTTTGGATTTTTCTACTCTTGTTCAATGAGAATTGTTGTATGCCTGTGTTTGCTTTGTTTATTTCTCTTATAGGGTCTTTATACATGTTGCCTTACCTAGATACAAGATTTTACAATTGGATTAGGAAATAAGGCTGTACACGCATACACTTTTTAAAATATCAACTAATTAAAAAAAAAAATGAAAAGAAAAAAAAATTACAACCCAAAATAAATTTCAAGCATCAAACATTATAGTAACACTTCCAAGCATCCGAAAAATTTGAAATGAAAATAGAAATTATGTGGAGGGTTTTAAAGACAATAACAAATGCATGGAAAATTCAATCCAAGCTTTCATTTAAAAGTGAAAAGCAGTCAACTACTATAAAAAACTACATTAAAAGAGAAAAAAAAAAATTTAAAGAAATTACAAGGTCTTTTATTTGTTTTTCCATAAATAAAATTTTATTAAGAAGTGCCAATTTTCCTTTACGTGGGTGACAAAATTTATTAAGCTAGGCACAAGCATTTTCCAAAAGCTTATAGTAAAACTGTTTGTTTGATACTGTAGAAGTTTATGCAATTATTATAATCAATTCCTTGCCTTTAGACATGACAGCTACATAGAAGATATGGTCTTTTATTAGGCATATGGTTAGTGCGTGCAGAGCCAAAAACTGCATCAAAAGCTTCACCAGCAATTTCTCCAACGATATAAGCTCCCAGAATGCGAGCCTGTTGGTATGTAACTAAGTATCTCACGTGGCACTTATAGTTGGCAGCGCTACCTATTTTAGTTAGAAGGAACGGAGTGTATAGGCTTGTTTTTATAAAAGCTTTCTTTGCCTATAATTGCTTTGTTCAAAAAACATTCAGTAACAGATCAGATTTTCCTTCTTGCCCTCAGTTTTTTCTCTCTAGGTCAAGATTTTCTTCTTATTTTCTTGCTTTCCAAACAGAGCCACAAATTCTGCCCCTTTAACGAGCAGACTTCACGCCACTGCAATTTATGATGTTACTATTGCAGCTCCCACAAAATATTCCAACACTGCCCCTCCTTTCCTAGCTATATCGAAACATTCGGTATCAAGCGTCTCCGTTTTGATTGGGTGGTCACGTGTATGTACGTCCTAAGCCATGGATGATGCAATTTTAAAAAGCATGGTTGCTAACTCACTCGTAATTGGATATATCTTCATTACTATTAGTGTAACTTCCTGGCAAAGCGATAGCCTTTAGCACTATATGATCCATTACGCGATGCCTCAATAATTGCATCGTACACCTACACATGCAATAACAACACAAATAACAATTAATTTATCGACCCAAAAAAATAAAAATCAATTTTGCAGATATATCAGTTTTTATATGAGTGTGAATGCACATTTTGCAACTTCTGATGGGACATATAATTTTGGAGTTAAACGTTTCATAATATTTAGTAAGAGATGCATCAGCACTTTATTAAAGTTGAAATATCTTACTCTTTCAAAATTATACATATTAATATTGATGCAATATTGGAAACTTAATTCCGACATTTGCATGTATGTTGTGCAAATTTTAATACTTGCAAACGCACGAGTATCTTGAAATATAGACTAATGAGTAACAAGGTCAAATTCACAGAAATTGTTAGAGAATTTAATCTAATTTAATTATTTTAAATTTTCTTTTGTTTAAAATAAAATTTAGTGTAGAAAAAATTAATAATAAAACTAATGACAAAAAACAATAACAAAACTAATAGAATCAAGATTAAGTTCAAGAAATTCAAATTACCAAGTTTCAGAATCCATAATTTAATAATTCCCAAACTATCAATTGATTCTTACAGTTAGAGTGGCAACTCGAAATCAGTCCATGTCATCTCATTTTATGTTATAACAATTTAATCCAAATTAAATAAATCAAAAGTAGGTTTTTCTTTTGTCACTCCAAGTGATATACCTAAGCATTCTATATATTAAAACCAAAGAAAAAGATATTAAATCAAAAAATATCAATGACATTAAGAAATAAGGCACATATCAATTAAACATAATTATAACCATAAAAAATACTTTGAAAATTGATGAAAGTAATTTAAGTTTAACAATCTTTCAGAGGGAACCATAAACATTGAAAAACTTATGGGGAATGTAAATTAATCAGAAAAATCCTAAATAAAATAAGGTTTCATTCTCAACCTTAGTTTAAAAAAAAAAAAAAAAAAAAAAAAAAGAAGGGAGGAATTTGGCTAATCGTCCACCCAAATGGGTGCTTAATAGCATATACCCCCTCCTTTCGAATTTTTTTTTTTTTTTTTTTGGGTTTTTTTCAATCTACGCATATTGTTTTTACTATTCCAACTTTACTCTTGCAAACAACCCATGCATCACATTTAATCTTTCTCTCTTTCCCCCACATTTAATCTCTCTTTCCGGCTCTTTACTACTCTCATAACTCTAAACTTCCATTTCACCAATATCAAAATCTCTGTTATTCAATTCAAAAAAAAAAAAAAAAAAATGCAAGACAAAAATCACTCTGTTCAAATTTCTATTCAATCATTGAATAACCCAAAAAAAAAAAAAAAAAAAATCAGTTTCACAGTTCAACTTCAGCTTCAACTTCCCTTTCTTTCCTTTTCACCGGACCAAGTAGTTTATCTATGGTAAAGATATGGAATGTTGCACAAGAGTTTATCAATGGAGTACTAAAACTTGAGGTACTCAAAGTAATATTGGAGTGAAGGAATTAGTGGGATGTAATGGTTATTGACATGTAGGAGTAAATTCGTTATTTTCCTATCGTGTTCTTGAATGTCAAAAAATATGACCAATGATTGTTATTGCAATTAACGATAGGCCATCTGTAATTTCTAGTGTGCAATTTTATTTTATTTTATTTCATTTTTGTTAATAGGTCTATTTGTTTTTCTTTAATTTTATTTTCTTTTTCTTCATCACAATTTCTATAATGAATATACAATATAAATAATTGTAATACCATATGGAGTATTATAATTTTTTTTTTACCACATGCAGAAATTAGTAATGAAATTACCGAAAGGTGTATCAACAATATCAATAGGTGTCATCAATAATTTTTCTAAAAAAATATGTTACTTACTGGAAAAGCTACCAACGGATGCTATCATGATTACCAATAGGATATTAATAATTTTGACTGCACAATTATTTTCTTTTAAAAAGAGGTTAATTTGTTTTTTTTATTCATTCCTTAACTTGTGATTTAATATATCAGTACAACTTCTATGATGGCATATACAAAACAAATAATTGTACTACCATATAGAGTATTATAAACCAAAAAAAAAAAAAAAAAAAAAACAACAGCAACTATCACATGCACAAATTAGCAAAAGTGTTACTGAAAAGTATATTGAGAATATCTATAGGTGCTATCGGTATATAGGATCTTCATATATGGTCTACATGCATGTGCACAAGGAGTTTGATATTCCAATATGGCTATTATTAGGTTACGATTTGATATTCCAAAATATGTCATTCTGTACAGATTCAAATGATCAAGTGTAAGTATAATATTGTACACTTTTGATTACTATGTTTACTTCCGTTGGATTTGCAAAGGAATGCACCCTAGCTTTGACTATATCAGAATCTTTGAAAATATGTGATGTGATTCCGCCCGAGCCCGCTCCACCGATAACCCGCTGGGGTGCTGACTCGACACGGATGAAGAGTAGGCCAATCACAAGAGCTGAAATTAAGAGATTTAAGGGCAACCTGGGAGTATTTATACAGAGGGTAATCAATCTCAACAGAGCTTGTCCATACTTAAAGATACAAAGCCTATTCGAAGCATCCAAGTGGTGGAAGCCGATACGGACCCGGGTGACGATTTTGGTACATTTTTGGAGTCTGAGAAGCATTAAAGGGTTCCAATGCTTTATGGGTTCAATACATATGCCTAAGAGGTCATGGAATCAAGTTAAATCAGCCTCAAATGCAATCAAAAAGGGCTTGTACGGACAGCTTCAACAATTTGGCCGAAGTTGCTGTATTGCTTGCTGGCTTTACTGTATTTTACTGTATTAGCCTTTTCTTATTTTTCCAAGCATGGGCAACGTGTGGGCCTTCATATTCAGTTTATTTGGCATCCTACAAAGCATCTAGAAGCTGATTTGAAGCTCAATTTGGTCAAAGATTGGTCAAAGTCAACTTAGTCAAAAAGCTAGTAATATAGTTTCCTAATTTGATTCTACTTTTTGTTTTAGGAAACTACCATTACTTTTTGTCTTTTATTTATTTATTTTCTGGACAAATAACTTTAGGAAGGTTTTTATTTTATTTTTTCCATTGTAAATTAATTAATTCCTAATTTAATATAAAGGAATTAATTAATCAAACTTAGATTAGGAAAGGAAGTATAGTTTCGGCCAACTAGGTTTCTTTATGTGTGGTGGCCGGTTTTCATTATGTTCTAGGGTTTTATTTCGTGGCTTTGTAGCCTATTTAAAGGCTTAGTGATCAATAACAATACAACTTTGATTTGATAAAGAAAATACTTGTGAGATTAATTATCTCTTTGTTCTTTGAGAACACCTAAAACACCATTAGAGAATTGGTTGTTTTAGCTTGACTTATCAATAGGTTTTCCATCCCCTATTGTGGCGTCTACATTATACCAAGGTTTCTAACCACAGGTTGGTTAAGGGTTGACGTCCATTCCATTAGAACTTGAACTTAATTAAGATCCGGGCTAATATAATACGGGTTTAGGAGCAGGTCGTCCTAGGTTCGTATCAATATGCTCCTTCCATCTAGGAGCTATAGTAGTGTGCAAAATAATGTGTACATGAATTGAATGGAAGTTAATCCTTTGCCCATATACCATTTTCCTACCCTAACTTGACATTAATATATTCAAACCAATTCAACTATCAGTTAAAGTTATTAAGCAAGCGGTGTTACTGATAAAGTCTTTGGTAATCAAGCCACAACAAACTAAAAAGATTCTCAATGGCCTATCAGCAGTTACTGAAGACCATTGGGAGAAGTTTTTTTTTGTAATTAACTACCAAGGCTATTGACAATCATGAATAAATCATTTAAGACATATTATCAATAATATCAATATAACTCACACAAAATTCAAAACAATGCATATCAAAATCTAATAATTTTGCATATTTATAATAAATATAGTAAAACATGCATGAGCTGAGCCTCAAACTAAACCACAAATTCAACACGCAATTGTTTACATGTTCAAAGCACCAAGATACATTAAAACTTGTAAACCTAGGTGGGGGAGAGGACATTGGGATATTGACTGGGAGCTTGGTTGGAGGAATAATGTGTTCAGAAGTTTGTTGACATTTTAAGGAAGGTGGTGGAGTGCTTACACAGCTTTTCGATTGATATTGCAGCTTAGTGCATTTTCTTATGAATTGAGATTGCAGCTAACTGCTTTTTTATTTTTTATTTTTTATTTTTGAGATTGAGATTATAGCTTAGTGCTTTTTTTCTTGGGTTGGGATTGCAGCTTAGAAGTTTGTTAATGTTTCGAGAAATGTGGTGACTTGCTTTCATTGCACTTTTTGGGTTGCAGCTTTATACATTCCTTCTTTGAATGAGATCATAGGTTCTTTTTTCTTGGCACCATTCGAAATTAGGATATGTAATCAATGTTTGCAAAATATTAGAACAATAGGTAATAAACAAATTGAAAATATTGGTACCAACGCTCTTTGATGATGAGCCAATCTTCAAGATCACAGATAACCAAAACGCTAAAAAAAAAAAAATGATTAGAAATAATGCACAAACATAGAAAGACGGAAAACTAGTGATTGAATTCATTGGAAAGACGATAGTATGTATTTTTTTTTGTTCCTTTAATTACTAAGATTGTGCTACTCATTCTTTTATCTAATTATTTCTAGTTCCTTATAGAAAGAAATAAAAAAAGTTTTTTTTTTCTCAATTGCCTACTTCATATAATGTCACATCTATGAAATATGATGCTATATCAAAAATACCAGGACATGAGGCTCAAGCTTCAGGCAAGGCAACAACTCAACTCAACCAAGAAGTAAGAGAATTAAGGCACAAATGAAAGACTCAACTGCTATTGTGTTAATTATGAAAGAATATTAAATAATCTAACTTACTATTTACGATTAATTGTTAAAGTTTTGCATTGAGCATAGTTAAATACTTCTTCCAACTAATTATAATGGTCAAGAATGACATTCTAGGACCAATCATTCCATGGAATTACAAGTTTCTTAAATGGGCTTGTTTTACTTTGTTTTTGAAATGTGTTTTTTGGGAATGTTTTCATTAATTTGAAGCATGTGCTTAATTAATTTGCATTATCAAACTCTTTGTGGTTTGCTCTTTAGTTAGATTGTTAATACTTCTTCCAACTAATTATAATGATCAAGAAAAACATTCTTAGACCAATCATTCCATGGATTCTTCTGCTATATCCAACATTAAGAGTCATTCTCACATGTATTTTACTTATTCATTTCTGGTACATATGGAAAATTTATTAGATATATATATATATATATATATATTTATAATTACTAGCTTTCAAGCTTGATTTTGTGACTAAGATAATTTATTGAAATGGTGCAGGATTTGGGTATATTTTTCTTATTTGTGTTTTGTATCTACCTATGGATTATATATACTATGTAAGGTAATAAATAATGTTACACTTTTTTGGTGGCTATCATCTATTTAAGATTTAGTCTTTGATAAAGTAGAGTTGGAAGTTGTGATATTAAGGAGTTATTGGTAGGGCTTGGAATTAGTTATTAAAAATTATATCCAATAGAGAATGCTTCATAATTACGATATTCTTTTTATGTTATAGTTTATATCTTCTCTTTTTCTCCTTTTTTTTTTTTTTTTTGGTTGTTTGTGGATTCTTGCTTACAAAGAGTATTATATATGTATAGACAGGCAAAGGTGATTGTAAAAAAGAAAGAGGACTTCTGGGGTTGAGAAACACAAAAAAGTAGCTTTATTATTGGATTAATCTTAAAAGGATGTTGCAAAACTATCTATGCGATAGGAGAATTTTGAAGAACTTCGACTCAAGTTTTAACAATTACAGTGCAAACATATGCTCAAATAAAAGATTTTTTTTTAATTTTTAATTTTATTTTTTATATCTTAATGATATTATGACACTAAAATTTTTGAAGTTTTTTTATATGGCACTAGAACCTCTGAAATCAATTTAAGATTTTGTTTAGGAAGGGTCCATGGAAGTTTGAGGTTCTAAGAACTTAAACAACTATTAGACTCGAGTAAGCTTTTGTTATAATAAGCTATTTTTCTTGACAACCGAACCAAAAAAAAAAAAAAGATAATTTGAATAAATTTTCCAAAAAAAAGCAATAGAAGACAGATTTTAGATCAAAGGCAAAAGAAGCGATGAAGATGGATATTAACTAAATCTATAACTTCCAAAATTCAAAGATGGATATGAACTAACAGCAAAAATTTTCATTTAATGTCCATCAAAACTAACCATAAAAAACAAAAACTAGGAGTATATTTAAGATAGAAGATGAATGTAGAAATTAAACAGATATTCAATTGGAGAGGAATTAGAAATCAAATTGATTAAGAAAATAATATTTTAACCTAGATTCTTCAAACTGAAGAATATAGAGACAACAAGAAGAGGCATCAAGTGAGTCTTGCACAAAGTGTGAAATAATCAGAGAGATGAGGTTGGAGACAAGCTTGAAGAAGACAAAGATTGCAAAGCAAAATAAGAGGTGGGTTGTAAGGGCATGGTCCAGAGGAAGGAGAAGCCTCTTTAAGAAAAAAATGTTTTATTTTTTAATTTCTTTTAATTGAGGGGTATAATGGCTAAAGGTGGATAGAATAAAAAAAATACTAAAGATGGGTGGGCATCTATTGTTTACACTCTATTTGGATGGGTGATGGGCCAAAATTCCGTTAAAAAAAAATTGGAAGACAGATTAGCACATAACTACTTTTAGGTTGATTCTTTGAGAGGTTAAAATATTATATATATATATATATATAAATGGAATGATGGCCCATCTCCCATTAGATTAAACTTTTGAAAAAATAGTAATTTAACTTGTTATAAGATTTTAAGTTGATAGAAAATGGATAATGATGTAGAAAGACTATGAAAGATGATTTGGAAACATTTTTTTGGGGTAAGTTTGGAAACATTTTATAAATACTTGAAAATATTTTTACGTGATTTTGCATAAATAACATACTATTGTATGATGATTCATCAAAAAAAAAAAAAAAAAAATTGCTACTGTAAGATGATTTTGTACAAGTCAAGATGACTAATTAAAAAGCCAACTAGCTAATTATTAAGTTATTATATACAAATATTTCCTAAAGTACCTTAAGAGTCCTATACAAGTTGGCATCTTTAAATTAGATTAGGTTGTTTCTACTCTCTTCATAAGGAAGAGGTTTTCGCTCATGCTTTTAGCATGAGTTTGTTAGTTTTCTCGTTTTAGTTTGGGAGAAGGTTTTGTCACGATTAAAGAAGTCCAAAAATTGTTTTGCCATGGGTTATGGTCCATTGAAGATGAAAATGAATCTTTATTTATAAAGCAATCAAAGTAATCTGCTGGTATATAAGATATGAAGATTTGTATTTTAGTTCAGGTTTATACTTAGAATAGAATCATTTCAATAAAAAAGCTTTCATGGATATGATGCATAGTCCGTGGTGAGCATCAAGTCCAATAATTTTTGAAGAGGTCAACTATAATACTATTTTGTGTCAGTTCCCTAGTTTACAAGATAAGAAGTATGTCCTGGCATTTTGCTAGAGCTTTAGTTTTAATGGAGGATATGGTGGGTGACTCAGTCCTATAGAAAATTTCTTTATCTAAAACTATAATTTGAACACAAATTTATAATTTCCTACTAGCTTATATGACTAAGGAGGTTGGTACCATGATAGTGGGAACATTTAGGAATGCAAGTTGATGTCTGTAAACTGTAGTGTTGCATAGAGGAATGAAAATGCATTTGGTTTCGCCGCGGGAAAGAGAGGGGGGGGGGGGGCAAAGTTCTTTCAATTGGTTTCTATAACAACCTGCCCCTAATAAGGGCCTAAAAAAAGAATTTTTAAATGGTTTGACTAAGGTTGACTAAGTTTTAACTTTTAATTAGGACTAATTTTGATTTTTTTTAAGGATAAAATTTGGCTTTAACTCTTGTACTAATGCATAGGGCTTACTGATACAAGTTCGTGTACGTGTGGAGCATCAAGATTAAAAACTATATTTTGAAAGTTATGGTCAAAACAAGTTAGTGGCATCTTTGTAATTATAGGGTACAAAACTTTTAGGTTTTTTGTCATTTTCTTCCCCTCCTCATCCTAAAATATTAGCTACAATTGTTGTCTCCCTGTCAAGCTTTCTCTTTCTAAACCCACAATTTCAAAACTTTATAACTTACTCTACTAACATTTGTTAACTTTGCCATTTATGGCATTGAAAATCTTGTGCGATGAGGAATATTTTCCAATAAAAATTTGATTGGACAGTTACCAAAATCTTATCAAAAAGTTCATAGATTCCATTTTTCAATCTCCACAATCTAGACTTTTTTGGCAATGGAAAAAGGTTCTTTTCAAAAGGTTTTCGATCTCTTGAGTTTATTTTTGGCATTCTCTAAGCTCAAAAGTATCTCCTTTTTTTGTTTTTTTTTTGTTTTTTGTTTTTAACAACAAAGCAAAGTTCCAACAACACTTTGTCTTCGATTTTGCAGTGTCTATGGTCACCATTGGTTTTGTTTGAAGGTAGTTTCTTTTTCTATATCGCTCAAGCTTTGTTTTGATATATATATTGCATATTTTGGTTAAGTTTTGAGAAAATTAAATTTTGAAGAATGGCTTTGACCAAATTCAGATTACCATGGTGGTTTCCAATGACTTAGCTTGATCGTTTTAGGCTTTAAGTACTTCTTAGATACTTTTGAAAGGTGTAATTGATTGAAATTATGGAAATAATGAAAAATACTAATTTTAATGTCTATAGATTTTAGATATTTTGGTTGAATTAGACTGTTCTATAATTGATATTAAGACTTTTGGGCATATAAGAGTGAATTAGGAAGTTTAGAATATACTTGTGGATTTGTATATAGGTTAAAGACTAATTAGTACCTTGATACTATTTTAGGAATCTATAGCAGCATTGGATATGATCCTACAGCGGATTAGGCTTGAACTAAAATATATGAGTGAACTTTTACTTTCAAAAAAATGATTTTGGGGTATTTATATATTTGATTATGATACATATTATGCTCGTAAACTATTAAAATTGTATCCTTTATTTTATACTGGGGGAAAATATCTTTTTTATCATTTTTTTAGTATATTACGAGGATTGTTTTTGTGAAATTTTGTTTGCAACATATTTGCTGGTGTTTGTTCACATATTTTATCATGATAATTATGTTATATATATATATATATATATATCATATTATGGGTTGGATATTGGTTGGTGGATTTATTTGTGTACCGTATTGTACCATAATTATTAATTTGATGGATTTTGGTTATGTATGTTTTATTATTGACTATCCTTATTTGATTACGTGATTCTTGAAGTTAGATGAGACATCCTAATCTATGAGGCCTTAGGATGCTGGGGCCGTATGACAATTCCCTCCTCCTGTGGTAATCTATGACAAACTAGGGTGCTTAGTATGATTATATGGCAATATATTATAATGATTACAGTACGCTGGATATTATATATATATATATATATATATATAAGGATAGAGATTATTTGAATTATTATATATGCAAATATTATTTTACTTATGAAATTATGGAAACTTTCGATGCTATTCATTTTATCTTATGTGATATAAGAACTGTTATGTTTCAGGAGTAATTATGAGTTTTGTGAAATTTATTTTAAAGTAGAGAACTTAAAAGACCGAACTTGAGGTCTTGAGAAAAATAGTTTTAAAGGATAATGAATATTTTCAAAATATATCAATTGTTCACTCATTGACCTTGTCTCATAATTTTGTTTCTTAAACTTTTTCCTTAAGCCTATACTAACAGGTTACATACATTACGTCTAGGCATCTTATTGTTTGCATATCATTCTACTACTGATGTATTGTTCTATTCCTTTGATTCTAATGATAATATGTATTTTTTATTTTTTTGATTTTGATGTATAAATTTACATTGAGTACTTTTGTACTCCTTAGACTACTCTAGTGGATTGAACCATATATGCAGAACCTTTTTTTTTGTTTATGTTGATTATGAAATTATTGTACTTGTTATTGTTGGTGAGAAATATTTTAAAAGTATTTATTACACACAAACTATTTTCAGGGTAATATCCAACTTTGTAAGGAAGGTTCTACCCGAGTTTCATTATATATTTTAGTGGGCTTTCTCTAGGTGGGACGACTTTGGTGTTCGGGAGGAACCTTGAGGGCAGTTTTGTCAACTTGGCATTAGAGTATGAGGTTTCTTTTTCTTATGGACTCGTACCTATGTGTGCATCATGTCCTTATGATATTTGCTTTATCGTTTTCGACATTTGTTCTCGTTCTTGATATTGGCTTGATGGCAATATGACATTTAAGTTATATTACCATTTCCTTTCAATATTATTTTATTCTTCTAGATATTTACATTCTATCTTGATATTTGTTTGGCTAAGTAGTGATATTTGTGCAGCAATATCCTTATGATGACTAGTATGGTGGATGCGGGGCACTATCAGGCTACCTGATGTCCAATCCCACATTGCTAGAGTGTAGATTAGGGGATGATTCAAATGTAGTATTGGTCACTGTCATAGCATTGAAGCCTTTTTAGAGTGGTTGGCTTCAGGGCTCAAAAGAACTTAAAAATTAAGATTGCTTAGGCGAGAGTAATCCACCTAGGATGCTTTGAGGAAAACCTTCTATACCCAGTGCAATGGCTAAATCGGGGACAATATTGGTAGAGAATAATAGGTCCACCAGCAGAGGTAGGGTGTTATAATCTTTTTGTTTTTTGATGATGGTTTTATTTTCAAACATGTGCATTTATTACAATTGTTATTGGTTAGGATATGATTTCTGAATTTAGTGTTAAAATTCTTTTGTTTGTCAATGATGATTTTCTTTCTAGACATGTGTATTTATTACAATTGTATTGATTGGCTAGAATATGACATACGAGTTCACTTTTCTTTCATATTGATTTAAAGATGCCTTCTAGTGGGCTTAGGATTCAGCATAAGTTAGATGGAAGTGTTATTTTTACTATACAGATGGTGGATCTTATAAATTATATAGATCACATTTTTGCAAAAACTATTTAAGGTGTAGTTGCTGAGTTTGAAAGGCATAGTGTGTTGCTTAAATCTCGACATTAACTTTATAATGGTCTTTCTTTGGGTGTTTTCAATAAAAAATTATTCAAAAGGGGCTATTATAATTCTGGCTTATCTGGTAGTGTCAATATTATAGGAGATAGTAGTGGTGTTAGGGGTCGTAGAGTTTATGGAGTTATTTTCGTGCATAATACTAGTTCGCAATTAATGGTTTGAGTCAATTGTTCTTATTATTTTGGACGGTTTAATTGAGTGATTATCATGTTTCATATAGCTCTTATGGAAAATTTCACATTGGGATTTAATGGACAATCAACGAGTGCTTCTAAGGTGAATAACTTGGCCAAGATAAATTTTCCTTCTTCTCATGCAAGGTGTTGTTAGGGTTTCCAAACCTAGCTTTCCACATTAGTAGACTAATGGTACAAGGAAGCAGAATACTCAAACATGTAAGATCGAGGTGTTTTTCCCAGCGCTAGGTTATAATATGCATTAATTTGGTAAGAGTATTGGTCAATAAGGATGACCATCAAGTCAAGGCTAAGTTTTGCTATGACACAGCAAGATGCTCATGTATAACAGATTAGCAAAAATAATAGTTCTATAATCATAGTCCATATGATACGAGAAATTGTGTATCATGCCCAATACTAAATCTTGTCATATGACCCTTAGCGTCTTGAGGTATCATAGAGCCAATAGGGAAAATGGAAACTTTCATATGATCCTCAGTGTCCTTGAAGCATAATAAAGCTAGGACCTCTTAATAAGCTTTTATATCAAGTGATAATAGTAGAGGATTGAGTCATATGTACAATCATAATTGTATCCATAAACAAATCCATATCTATATTTGTAACTTTGATATTGCTTGGCATACAATATTACCAATCTATATCTCACATATATTCCATAACAAAATATCAATTATTTCCTTATATCCATACCCAAAGCTCTTTGTGACTATTTGATATGTAGTATGAAATTGTATATAAATAGACTAAATAAAATAATCAAATTATAAATATGTCTTTCATGCCAAAAATATTATCATGGAAAGTTATATAGCAACAAATCAATCCAACTACCAAAACTTTTGAAATATGAAAATCGACAATTTCATCAGAAGCATAGTTAAATTTGCAAACAATTAAAAACTTGTCAAAAATCATATGAAATGATTACTTTATATATATTCACATATATAAGCATATATAATTATATGACCAAAATTTATATAAAACTTTGAAAACCATGAACCATCAATTTAACATGCCGCAAAAAAATATGTAGGAAAATAAATCCACTCACAGAGATAATTTCACTTATAATCAGCTATCTGATCACCTATAGTCTCCCACTTGGTATCTAAAATATAACAATAATGCTTTTTAGGCTTCTAAAAATTAAATTAGAACATTAATTTGTATCAAATATCTTTAAATAACTTTTACAACACTCTAATTATCAAAATTGGTCCTTAAATGAGCTAATTATACTATAAAATCTCAATACCTAATACCCAAAATTAGGGTTTTTATTTTATTTTTTTTATTTTCATATTAGAAATCCAATTTAATGAAATTAGACCTTCTATTGGATCTCATTAACAGCCAATTACATTAATACAACTTCCATTTTGTTCAATTTTTCCATTGTGTCCTAACAATCCAATTTTATCAAAAAAATGGAAAAAAATGGAAAAATTATCAAATAACATAAAAAATTAGACTTTTGATATCAATGGAAAGCTTGTGAAATAGGTAAAAACAATCTAAGCTCAACTTGGCCTAAAAATATCATTAATGGTCAAAAAACACGTTAGAAAATTCAACCAAATTTGATGTTGATGGATCTCTCAAATGGTAAAGAATTTTGACATACAAAGGCCAGATTCAAGCTAAGATGGTCCACAATAGGGGAGAGGGTATATGTGATCACCTAAAATGGTCAAAAAAGACCAAACTTCGCGAAACTCATGGCCACCATCACCAACGTTAGATGGCCGATCCTCGGAGCATCCAGCAGCGATCGACCATGGGATTTTGGGTTTCTGGCTAGTGGGACATGGATGCCTTAGTGGTTGATGCATGTTGTCTTTTGATGGCTAGAGGAGAGTTGAATCCAATCGACTTGATTAAGGTGTAAAACGAGTTCATAGGTCGTGGGTTAGGTTTGTCAATCTAAATGGATTTGTGGGACTTTTTGGATAGTTTTTAAATTGTTTAATAAAGGTATGCTTCCCAATACATATATATAGGCATAGGGTCTACTAAAAGTTAAAAGGCGGGACTAGTTTAAACATAGATAAATACTAATATTTATAAACTTTCAAAAACCATAACTTTATAATCATAACTGAGAATTAGGTGTGTTACCAATCTACAAACCTGCATCGACGAGTTCTATTCCTTGATGTAAGAGTTAATACAAAAATCAATTTCAAAAGAAAAGTCGAATTTGGTCCCACTTAAAAGTCCAATTCAGTTAAACTTGGCTAATCTTAGTTAAGCCAACAAAAAATTTCAAATTCCATATGTTGCTCATGATGATTTGTTTCATATATGAATATGGATATAATTGTGGTTATATATATACATATTATTCAACCCCTGCTATTAGCACGTGATATAGAGGTTGGTTTGAGAGGTCCATCTTTGCGATGCCCTTGGGACGTCGAAGAACCTCTGATAGTTTCTCGCTCCCCAATTAGCTCTACAATACCTTAGGATGATAAAGGTTGTATGACAGGATTTGGCATTGAGCATGTCATATAGTTTTTGGTATCGTATGGATTATGGTTATGAAACTATTATTTTTTTCTTAGGGTTTATAGCGGAAAATATGATTTATTTATTTATGTATAGGAGGTTAAGACTAATATCATAATTATAAATATTTTCATACGAAATATGTGATTTGATATATTTTAAAGAGAAATTCATGGGTTTTGTGAAAGACATTTTCTAAAACAAGAGAACTTTCAGAAGAGTGAAAATGCGATTTTGAGAGATGGGTTTTGAAGATAATGATCATTTTCATTTTATTATTATACTCCACTCACTAAGCTTATCTCATAGTTTTGATTTTTATTGCTCCCTTAGGCCTCAGTTGACAGGTTATGTTCATCACGTCCAATCATCTTTGTTATTTGTATGTTGTCCTCCCACTTATGTATTTTTTTGTTGCTTTGACTTAGATCATCATAAATATTCTTTATTGGTGATTATGATCTATACATTATATTGAGCACTTTTCATATTTTATATTTGTTCATTTGTACCTCATAGAATACTCTGATAGATTAACCTAATATGTATAACTCTTATATTATCTTTGACTAATGATTTTGTGAGAATTTTATTAAAAATGTTTATGGGAGAAGTTTTACTGTGATTTTGATGAGAAATTCGGTAAAGTTTTCTTAGTCGGGGCCACTTCGAGTGTCCAAGAAGGATATGGAGTGATTATGTCATTATGCTTTAGAGAGATACTCAAGAAAGTTTGTTATAGAAAGAAGGGGCAGCTACACTCAGATTTGATTTATGTTTTTATTGTGAGACGTTTACTTCATAAGGGGTGTATTGGATACTTAGTTCTTATAGTTAATACTGTTCGATGGTTTTTCATCATTTGGTCAAAAAACCATCGAACAGTATTAAAAACCATCGAACAGTATTGGTTGAAAATGCATGTTTCAGCACTAGTTTTGACTTCCTTTGTTGATCAAGTAAGTTTGACTTATTCCAATCAAGGGGCAACGTATGTGATACGAACCTAGGACGACCTACTCCTAAACTCGTATTATATTAGCCCAGATCTAATTATGTTCAAGTTCTAATGGTCACCTTGACCCCTAACCAACTTGTAATTAGAAACCTTAGTGTATAATGAAGACACCACAATAGGTGATGGAAGGCCTATTAATAAAATAAACAAAAACACTCATTCACTAATGAGTTTTAGCTGTTTAAAAGAATAAAGAGAAATTCAATCTCACAAAATAAATTCTGAATATTATTAATGGTGTGTTTTTCCTTAAAAAAAAAGCCTTTTTATAGGCTAAGAGAAAACAAAATAAAACCCTAAAGCAAAAAGGAAAAACCGACCATGCAATGAAGAATCTTAATTTGGCTGAAAGTCTCCTCATTTCCTAATCTAATTTGGATTAATTAATTTCTTTATTTTGGATTAGGAATTAATTAATTTACAATGAAAATAATAAAATAATAACTTTCCTAAACTTATTTGTCCAGTAAATAAATAAATAAGTAATGGTAATTTTCTAAAACGAAAAGTAAAATCAAATTAGGAAACTAAAATAGTAGCTTTTTGACTAAGTTGATTTTGACCAATCTTTGACCAATTTTGGACTCCAAATCAACTTCTATATGCTTTTTAGGATGCAAAATAGGATTATTATGGAGTTCCACACGTTGCACTTGCTTGGAGGAAAGAGAAAAAGCCAACTCAGCAAAATACAATAAATCAAGCAAGCAATACAGCGATTTTCGGCTAAAGTTTTTCCTAAACCTCTTAGCTTGAGCCCTAGTGATCGGCCCAATCTTTATCCATATCCGGTCAGCAACCCAGTGGGTTGTCGGTTGTGCGGGCACAGACGGATTTGTATCAGTATGGAAATCAATCTGAATCCTATTTGGCATCCTACATGTCATATTGGAGCTGATTTGGAGCCTAAACTATTGAAGTGTGGCAATTTTGCCACTTGATGGTGCATGTCACCGGCTAGCATGCACACCTTGGTATCAAATCCTTTCCTTTTATGAGTTTATATTTTTTGTATGTTTTTAATTGATTCAAGGTATATTTTGATAATGTTTTGTGCCTAAGTTATGTATCCAAAATTATAGGCAAAATTATGCACAAAAGAGTAGGAATGTTATGCTTGAAGTGCCTATGGTGCTGGATTCATAATTTCCAGCAACATAGTTCCACTATTTATCTTATATCTCAGGTTGCAAATGGAGTTTTGGGCTGAAATTTTTAGGGATGTCTATAGACATATATAGAAGACTATGGTTTAAATTTAAGGTCAAAATGACATGGGAAAGTCCATTTTCTATTCCACACAGATTGCTGTATCTGATGGGCCCAGTATGCAGAGTATGGGCCAGTTTTGGAGCTGTTTGGCCCATGATCCGGTTCCAGAACTTTCCTAGCTCTTGGAACAATATTTATTGATGACCAAGGATGCTTCAAACCAGGTTTTATAAGCAGATACAAAGGGGAACTAAGTAGGTGAAGCTAGTTCGGTTGTTTACCCAAACTAGTTAAACAATAGGAACTTAGTTCAAAACCATGTGCCAGTTTTTACTATATTTGGAATAGACATGTTGCAGCTGGTTTTTGACTCTTTTGTGTATGAAAAGTTAGGTGTTGACCATTTTATTTTTTAAATTTCAAATACTTTACTCATTTTGTAAGCTCACATGCTTGGCATGTGTGAACTAGTTGTAATTTCAAGCTTATATAGTAAAATGAATGAAATGGCTATACATCTAAGCCTTATTTTCAAAAGCCAACGTGTTCCTCTTCTTCTTATCTCTTCTTCAACACCTTAGAACACTCTAGGAACCCTAAAAACCAGAAAACATCATAACCAAAACCTAAAAACACAACTCACACACAACCATTCCCAAGAGCATCACCAAAAGCTTGCTTGTTGCTAACACTTCAAGCTAGCTTGCTCTTGGTCATAACCTTCTCACCCCAACAAAGTGGTATCAGAGCAAGGCACATTTTTGTGAGATTTGTGAGGTTTTTGGGCTGGTTCGTTCCTTGAGAGTGAAGAGATACTTGAAAGCACAAATATATTTTCATATTCTTTCATACTCGAAAGCAACATTCACATGGCTTCTTCAAGTTTTTCAACTCCTTCTCCTCCTATCTTCAATGGGGAGAACTACAACATTTGGAGTATCAAGATGCAAGCCTACTTGAAGGCTTATGGTCTTTGGGAGATCACCATAAATCCCCAAGAACCCGAGCCTTTGAGACAAGGGGCAACGGTCAACCAAATCAAGCACCATGAGGAGGAATTGGCTAAAGGTTTCAAGGCTCTCACCGCCATTCATTCTTGTATTAGTGATACCATTTTCACAAGGATAATGGCATGTGAGAGTGCCAAAGAAGCTTGGGACAAACTTTATGATGAGTTCCAAGGGAGTGCAAGGACAAGGCAAATGCAAATCCTTAACCTAAGGAGGGAGTTTGAGACTATCAAGATGAAAGACAAAGAAACGGTTAAGGAGTTCACCACAAGGCTTCTTAATGTGGTGAATCAAATTAGGGTGCTAGGTGAAAGATTAAGTGACCAAAGGATTGTGGAGAAGGTGTTGGTCTCCTTGCCCGAGAGGTTTGAAGCTAAGATATCTTCATTGGAGGAGTCAAGGAACCTAAATGAAATTTCCTTGACCGAGTTGGTGAATGCCTTGCAAGCTACGGAGCAAAGGAGGAGGATTAGACATGAAGAATCAATGGAGGCTGCATTTGTGTCTAAACAACATCAAAAAACCCAAAATCAAAAGAAGAACAAGCTTAAGGTCATAAAGGAGAAAGGTGAAACTAGCAAACCCGAGAGGAAGTCCTATGAACCTTGTCACCATTGCAAGAAGAAAGGTCATCATCCAAGAGGGTGTTGGTGGAGGCCGGATGCATTTTGCCATAAATGCCAACAAAAGGGTCATGTGGAGAGAGTATGCAAGGCAAACAAGAAAGATAAGCAACAAGCAAATGTTGCTAAAGATAATGCAAGTGATAGTGAATCCGAAGAGTTGTTTGTTGCTACTTATTTTAGTAGCATCAAGAATGATGAAGGATGGATCATTGATAGTGGAGCAACACACCATATGTCTCACAAGCATGAGTGGTTCAAAAACTTGGATAGGAGCAGCCACAACAAAGTCAAAATTGGAAATGGAGCCTTGATGGAAGTGAAAGGCAAAGGAGATGTGGTGATACACACCACCAAAGGTATCAAAACTATCCATGATGTTCTCTATGTACCTTCTTTATGTGAGAACTTACTTAGTGTAGGTCAAATGCTTGAGAACAAATATGCATTACACTTCTCAAACATGACATGCACTATAGTTGATCCACATGGAAATGAATTAATGTGTGTTGGAATGAAGAACAAGAATTTTAGGTTGAATATGGATGAAAATGGTGCATCGGTTGCATTGAACACCAAAGTTGAGAACACCTCTCAACTTTGGCATAAAAGACTAGGCCATGCTAGCTTTAAGTCATTGGTAGGCACACATGAACTTGTTAGAGACATGCCATTGGTGGAGAAGCAAGAACATGTGTGTGAAGTGTGTCAAAAAGGAAAGCATACTAGGCTAGCATTTCAATCTTGTTCTTGGAGATCAAAGGAGAAGTTAGGACTTATACATTCGGATATTTGTGGTCCTATGAGTGTTCCATCCTTAAATGGCAGCAAGTATTTCATAACTTTCATTGATGATTACTCAAGAATGTGTTGGGTGTATTTCCTTGAAAGAAAATCACAAGCTTTGGAGAAATTTGTAGAATTTATGAAGTTAGTGCAAAATCAATCCGGTTGCACTATAAAGGTGTTAAGGACGGACAATGGTGGGGAATACACAAGTGAGGGTTTCAAACAACTTTGTAAGGATCATGGTATAGTTCATCAATTCACTACACCATACACACCACAACAAAATAGTGTATGTGAAAGGAAGAACCGTACCATCATGGAGATGGCTAGATGTTTGTTGTTTGAAAGTGGCTTGCCAAAGAAGTTTTGGGCTGAAGGAGTTAATACATCCATCTACATCCAAAATAGGCTTTACTCCAAGTCTTTGAGGAGTAAAACCCCATTTGAGCTTTGGTTTGGATATAAGCCTTCTCTTGATCATCTAAGGGTATTTGGAAGCATTTGTTACATCCTAGTACCACAAGAGAAGAGAGGAAAGCTTGATGAAAGGTCACAAGTTGGTGTCTTGGTTGGCTATAGTGATGTGACCAAGGGATATAGAGTGTATAACTTGGAAACCAAGAAATTTGTGATAAGTAGAGATGTGAAAGTTGATGAGGAAGCTAAATGGGTTTGTAGTAAAGAGGAGTTGGCTAGTATGGATGAAGACAATCGACTTGAAGCTCATGATAATGATGAGGAACAAGGAAATGATGAAGGTGCTGCCCATGATGATGAATATGATGAGAATGAGCTAGAAATCTCCATAGGGGCTGACTTGGAGATTGGTGATGGTGTGAGAGGCACAAGACCTCTTAATGAGATTTATGAAAGGTGTAATGTGGCATTGAGTGATCCAATCAATTTCCATAAGGCTATGGCAAGAAAAGAGTGGAGACAAGCCATGCAAGATGAAATTGATGTGATAAACAAGAATGACACTTGGAGCTTGGTAGCAAAACCAAAGGGAAAGAATGCTATTGGGGTGAAGTGGATCTTTAGGACCAAGAACAATCCGGATGGGTCCATAAATAAGCACAAGGCAAGGCTTGTTGTCAAAGGATATGCACAACAAGCCGGTGTGGATTATGGAGAGACTTTTGCACCGGTTGCAAGGATGGAAACCATAAGACTTCTCCTTGCAATTTCGGCACAAAAGTCTTGGAAAGTATATCACCTTGATGTGAAGTCAGCCTTCTTGAATGGAATATTGAAGGAAGAGGTCTATGTTATGCAACCCGAAGGTTTTGTGAAGAAAGGAAGTGAAGAGAAGGTATACAAGCTACACAAGGCCTTGTATGGCCTTAAACAAGCTCCTAGGGCATGGTATGCCAAGATAGATGGTTTTTTGACAAAGCATGGATTTAGGAGGAGTCCTAATGAGCCTACATTGTATATTAGGACTCATGGTTGCATGGTGTTGGTGTCTCTTTATGTTGATGACCTCCTAGTGACCGGTGGTAATGAGAAAGAAGTGAGCAATTTCAAAGGTGAGCTAGAATTGAACTTTGAGATGTCTAGCCTTGGAGAGATGAAATACTTTCTTGGAATTGAAGTTGTCCAATCATCCAAGTGCATCTTCATATCTCAAGAAAGCTATGTGAAGGAGTTGCTCAAGAAGTTTGACATGGAGGATTGTAATAGCGTTGCCACACCTATGAATGAAGGCACCAAGTTGGTGAAGGATGATGATTCTCCAAAGGTAAATCCTTCCATCTATAGAAGTTTAATTGGTAGCCTTTTATATGTATGCTCTACTAGACCGGATATCATGTTTAGTGTGGCTGTTTTGTCAAGATTTATGCATAGTCCATCACAAAATCATCTTAGTTGTGCAAAAAGAATCCTAAGGTATTTGAAAGGTACTAGTGATTTTGGTATATGGTACAAGGATGGCATGAATGAAGCTTTGCTTGGTTATAGTGATAGTGATTGGGCTGGTTCTTTGGATGATAGCAAGAGCACATCTGGCTACATTTACACTCTTGGAAATGGTCCTTTCTCATGGAATTCCAAGAAGCAACAAACCGTTGCACAAAGCACTGCGGAAGCCGAGTATATTGCTTGCTCAAGTTGTGCTAATCAAGGTGTTTGGCTTAGGAAATTATTGGAGGACTTGAGCTTGAAGCAAGAGGAAGCCACGGTAATATTGTGTGACAATACTTCAGCAATAGCAATTGCACAAAATCCAGTCCAACATGGGAGGACCAAGCATATACTGGTCAAGTATCATTCCTTAAGGGAATTTGAAGCACGTGGTGAAGTGAAGTTGGGGTATGTGACTTTCGAGGAGAACTTGGCGGATATCTTCACCAAGCCATTGGGAAAGAAGAGATTTGAGATATTGAGAGGACTTCTCAATGTCTCATACAAAATTGCCAAGGAGGAGTGTTGAAGTGTGGCAATTTTGCCACTTGATGGTGCATGTCACCGGCTAGCATGCACACCTTGGTATCAAATCCTTTCCTTTTATGAGTTTATATTTTTTGTATGTTTTTAATTGATTCAAGGTATATTTTGATAATTTTTTGTGCCTAAGTTATGTATCCAAAATTATAGGCAAAATTATGCACAAAAGAGTAGGAATGTTATGCTTGAAGTGCCTATGGTGCTGGATTCATAATTTCCAGCAACATAGTTCCACTATTTATCTTATATCGCCGGTTGCAAATAGCGTTTTGGGCTGAAATTTTTAGGGATGTCTACAGACATATATAGAAGACTATGGTTTAAATTTCAGGTTAAAATGACATGGGAAAGTCTATTTTATATTCCAAACAGATTGCTGTATCTGATGGGCCCAGTATGCAGAGTATGGGCCAGTTTTGGAGCTGTTTGGCCCATGATCCGGTTCCAGAACTTTCCTAGCTCTTGGAACAATATTTATTGATGACCAAGGATGCTTCAAACCAAGTTTCATAAGCAGATACAAAGGGGAACTAAGTAGGTGAAGCTAGTTCGGTTGTTTACCCAAACTAGTTAAACAATAGGAACTTAGTTCAAAACCATGTGCCAGTTTTTACTATATTTGGAATAGACATGTTGCAGCTGGTTTTTGACTCTTTTGTGTATGAAAAGTTAGGTGTTGACCATTTTATTTTTTAAATTTCAAATACTTTACTCATTTTGTAAGCTCACATGCTTGGCATGTGTGAACTAGTTGTAATTTCAAGCTTATATAGTAAAATGAATGAAATGGCTATACATCTAAGCCTTATTTTCAAAAGCCAACGTGTTCCTCTTCTTCTTATCTCTTCTTCAACACCTTAGAACACTCTAGGAACCCTAAAAACCAGAAAACATCATAACCAAAACCTAAAAACACAACTCACACACAACCATTCCCAAGAGCATCACCAAAAGCTTGCTTGTTGCTAACACTTCAAGCTAGCTTGCTCTTGGTCATAACCTTCTCACCCCAACATAAACTAGCTGGTGATTAAATAAAGACGGCTTAGTTGGAAAACTAGTCAACTAGTTTCCTAATACGAACATTTGAATTTCGTTTTAGGAAATAGTCTTTATTTTGGTTTTTGTTTATTTATTTGCTGAAAAAATTACTTTAGGAAAGTTAGAATTTTATTATTTTTATTGTAAATTAATTAATTCATATTTCAAAATTAGAGAATTAATTAATACAAATTAGATTAGGAAAGGGTGTAAAATTTGGCAATTTCCTTTTGTTCACCAATGTTGGTCAAATTTTACCCTAATATTATGGGGTTTTTGTTTTGTACTCTTGGCCTATTTAAAATCTTATTTTTCAATAAGAAAGCATCATAGATTATTATTCAAAATCATTGTGAGAAAGAATTCCCTTTATTCTCTTTGAACACCTAAAACACTTAATAGAGATCAAGTGTTTTAGTTTGACTTATTAATAGGACATCCATCACTTATTGTAGCGTATTCATCATATACCAAGGTTTCTAATTTCAAGTTGATTAGGGGTTAAGGTGAGCATTAGAACCTAAGCTTAATTGTGATCCGGGTTAATATAATACGGGTTTAGGCTTTACAAGAGATTTAAGTCTTTCTATTAGAATAAGTGTGAGAATTTTCATTTTGTTACTCTGGTAAGAAAAGGACTATCATGATTGGTTTTTGGAGGATTTGAGAATCAATTAGGAATCTGGATCTTACAATTGAAGGTGCTAAGGTAAAAGGCAAGAACAAACCCAATTTTAACTTTGTGTCACTAGTATTTGATTAAGGGGAATTAGACTTAAGATTTAAATTTTCTTCTCTAGTTACAACTTGTAAGAGATGTGGTTCTCATAAAGGTGATATTGATGCTCATGAGATAACCTTGAAATTGATTTATGGGAAATATGTGCTTATACAATTTTTTGTTGGGAAAGTTATGAGTGATTTCTATTTATGTTTAAGCATTTATCAAGAGTTTTATTTTTGATTTGGGAATACTTGTGGAGACATTAAAGTTGGTTTTATACTATAGTCGTAGTATTTAAGCAATTAATTAACAAATTAATTAATTATTATCATTATTATTATTACTATTTTTATGTGGAACTCTAGACGTGTTATTCTTTGTAAGATTGGAAGGCGAGTAATTAGTAGTTTTCACCAAGTAGCATTAATGTTCTCCAAGATTGACTTATGGCCAGGAGACCATCAATTGAGGATTAGGATTAAGATATTCTTAATACCATATTTAGGATCAAATATAGGCATTATGAGTTTCAAATGGTGTCTTTTTCGACTCCCAATGCCTCTGCGGCATGTGTGGATTTAATGAACCTGGTTTTCCATCTTTTTTTTGGGTTTGTTTGGTCATTGTTTTCATAGATAACATCTTGATGTACTTAAGAAATGGGACAAAGCATGAGATGCACTTAAGTTGGTTATTACAGACCCCAAGGCAACACTAGTTGTAACTTGTATACTAAGTTTAACAAGTGTGAGGTTTGGTTAGATTGAGTGGGATTTCTTAGACATATAGCTTATGCTAATGATATATATGTGGATCCTCAAAAGGTAGAAGTAGTGTTGATCGTTTTACTAATTGACCAGGAAAGGGTTTAGTTTAAGCGAAATGACAAGTGTGAGCAAAGCTTCTAAAAAGTAAAGAGAAAGTTGATTTCAGCTCCTATTTTGACCATACTTATTCAAATAATAAGGTGTGAAATTTTAAAGATGTAATTTTTATAAGGGGGTAGGTTGTAATAACCCATCAAGAGAAATGCCTGGAATTTGAATTTTTAAACAGTTTGATCGAGGTTGACAATGTTTAATTGAGTTTTGACATTTAAGTGGGACTAAGTTTGACTTTTTCAAGATAAAATTTGGCTTTGATTTTTGTACCAGTACATAAAGTTTGTTGATACAAGTTCGTAGACATATTGAATATTGAAAGCAAAGCTAAGAGTTAAAAGTTATGGCTAATATAAGTTAGAGATATTTTTATTATTATGGGGCACGAAAATTGGAACTTGGAATGCTTTTGATTATGTTTAATTTAAGGTTAAGTATTTTGTTTATAATAAACTTGTAATCTATAATTCTAAACATGACGGATGAATATTTTGGTATGTAGTGGTTAGGGATTTACATTTAGAATAGATGGTTTTTTAAGTTAGTATTATTCTTGATGTTGTTGTTGGTGATCTAACAAAACCCTCCAAACACGGAGGTTAGGCCATGATTGGATGAATAGCTCTTCAAAGGCAAAGGCTACTAGATGGACTGGACTATTTAGTGACATTAGGTTAACTAATATCTTCGCGACATGACCTTGGAAAGGTCAGGTCCTAAAACATAAGGGAATGATGCACACATAGGTGCAAGTCCACAGAAATAAAAAATCTAGTGTTCTAATAACAAGTTGATAGGAACACCTCAATGTCTTTCCTAAACACTTGACATGGTCTCGTTTGGGAAAAGCCTCATTTAAATCTCTATTGAAACATTGTAGAAACTTCATCGACTTGAAAAATTGTTTATATGTAAGAAAACACTTTTAAAATATTTCTCTACAACAATAGTAACTACAGTTATTTCAGAATCAATATGGACAATAAAAGGGTTTTTCATATATGGGTTAATCCGCTAAAGTAGTCTAAGAAGTACAATTGACCTAATGTAAAATATCGAAAGTAATCAATGTAATTTATATATCATAATAGTGAAAGAAAGAATATATAACATCATCAAAGTCGAAGGAAAAGAACAATACATGGATAGCAACATAATATGTGAGCAATTAAGATGTCTGGATGTGACATATGTAGCTTGCCAGCTAAGAACTAGAGGAAACGTTTGAAGCTATAAGACAAGCACAATGAGTGAACATTTAGTATATTCAAAAAATATTCATTATCCCTTAAAATTATTTATCTTAAAACCCCACTTTTGCTCTTTGAATGTTTACTTGTTTTAAAACTAGCTTTTAGAAGCCCATAATTATTTCCAAAACATAACAATTCTCATTTTGCATAAGATATAATAGATAGTATCAAAATTTCCCATAATTTCATAATTTAAATAACATTTCCATATATTATAGTCCAAATAAAATCCATATCTTTATATATATATATATATATATATGTGAAATATCTATATTTACCATATAATATCTCAATATACTATATAATATCTCTGTGTACCATATAATATTCATATGTACCATAACCATTACTATAACCAGTCATATAACCATACCTAATGTCTCAGTGTATTGCAAACTATTAGAGGGAAGAAAACTTCATACGACCCTAGCATCCTAAGGCATTGCAGACTGGGACCATACATCCAACCTTTAAAATGACATGATTAAGCATGGGATAATTAATAAAGTGTGCATCACAAAAATCCCTCAAACCCGTAACCATGGTATTGCATGGTATAAAATAAATCTGCCAACTAGTATCCAACCTATGATTCAATATATATATATATATACACGCACACTGTAGACATATCATTACAAAACAATCCTTGTAATATACCAGAAAAATGAAAAATCAAATATCTTCCCATAGCTAATATATATATATATGTAATTAAAATCATTTTCAAGCTAATATACATCATAATCAAATCATTTTTGAAAATAAAAGTCTACTTATATATTTTAGCTCAAATCCAATCCGCTATAAGATCAACTTCAATATCGTTATAGATTTCTAAAATAGTACCAAGATACTAAATTAGTCTATAAAAATATATACAACTCCACAAGTGCATTTTAAACTTCCTAATTCATTCTCATAAGCATGTGATTTTTCATTATTTCCATGATTTCAATCAATTAAACCTTTTGAAAGTATTTAAGAAATACTTGGTGATACGAACTAAGGATGACCTGTGCCTAAACCCGTATTATATTAGCCCGAATCTAATTATATTCAAGTTCTAATGGTCACCTTGATCTTTAACCAACTTGTAATTAGAAACCTTGTGGTATATAATGAAGATGCCACAGTAGGTGATGGAAGGCCTATGGATATGTCAAACTAAAACACTCATTCACTAATGATGTTTTAGGTATTCAAAAGAACAAAGAAAATTCAATCTCACAAATAATTTTCTGTATAAAATTCAAGCTGTATTCTTATTGAGAAAATAAGCCTTTAAATAGGCTACAAAGTCACAAATAAAACCCTAAAAATCTAGGGCAAAACCGGCCAACATTAGGAAACATCATGGTGGCCGAATTCCATTCACGTGTTTCAATCTCACAAATAATATCACTCCCTCATGTGTTTCACTCAATCAAGGTCTCGACACTCATGTTTTCACACTAGTTTCGGCTTTTACCCTCTTTTAAGCTCACACACTCTTGCCTTTTTCTACTCAATGAATTATCTCAAAGTTCTAATTAAAACACCCATAAAAAAACAATTAGATCATAAGTATGTTTTAATTAAACTTATCAACAAAACAGTAGCAAAAAGCAAATAATACTGAATGAATTAACAAAGCCTAGTTTTTGGCTTTTCTAGGCAGAAAAAGGCAAATCAACAAGGAACTTTTGGAATTAATAAGAACTGGACTAGATGGTAAGAAATTAATAATCCAAAAATGAAATTTTAGAGAAAGAAATTCAAACTCAAACAAGAACAATTGAACAAAATTAAAGAGTAGTGTTGGTTGTTGTTCTTGTAATTCTAGTTTTGTATCAATTCCTTTAACTAATTTTAATCCAATAATTTAAGCACCCAAAATTCAAATATCCAGCAACAAAATAATTCTCCAGCAACTCCAAATATTGAATAAATAATCAACAAATCAGCAGCTCCAAGAAATTTCCAGCAATAAATTTCAGCACCAAATTCAACAAACCGAAATTTTTTTTTTTATTTGGCTTTTTTTCACTTTTTTTTTAACTCACAAAACATAAAACAACTAAAGTATCAAGAATAAACACCAAAATTTCAATTCCAACACCAAACAATCATCAAACTCGTGACCTCCCAAACAAAATACAAATTGTGCAATTGTTTTTATTTTTTATTTTTTATATCTGTTTGGCTTTTTTTTTGTTTGAATATATGAATGCAAATATTTAAGACTAAAACAGCAAATAAAAATCTAAAAAAACCAAAATTAACAAGAATAATGATGAAAACAACCAACAAACTAGGAACTAAAAAATACTGTAAAACTAGGAAATCCTAATTTAACTAGGAATGAGTTTTTTTTTTTTTTTTTAAATATGCAGAACGTGTATGATGATAGAAGCAACCTTAACCTAATGCTAAAATTACAAATTAACACAAAAACAAAGAAAGCAAATAAAGATAGATCAAACCTGAACAAAATTCGTCTCTCATACCAAATGATACGAATCTAGGACGACCTGTACCTAAACACGTATTATATTAGCCTGAATCTAATTATGTTCAAGTTCTAATGGTCACCTTGACCCCTAACCAACCTGTGATTAGAAACCTTGGTATATAATGAAGATGCCACAATAGGTGATGGAAGGCCTATTGATAAGTCAAACTAAAACACTCATTCACTAATGGTGTTTTAGGTGTTCAAAAGAATAAAGAGAATTCAATCTCACAAATAATTTTCTGTATAAAATTCAAGCTGTATTCTTATTAAGAAAATAAGCCTTTAAATAGTCTACAAAGTCACAAATTAAACCCTAAAAATCTAGGGTAAAATTGGCCAACATTACGAAACATCATGGTGGTCGAAGTCCACTACTTTCCTAAGTCTAATTTCTAATTAATTAATTCATTTATTTTGGAATTAGGAATTAATTAATTTACAACTAAAACAATAAAATATTAACTTTCCTAAATCACTTTTTCTAGCAAATAAATAAATAGAAACCAAAAGTAAAGGTAATTTCCTAAAACAGAAAGCAGAAATTAAATTAGGAAACTAAAATACTAGCTTTTTGACTAAGTTGACTTTGACCAATCTTTGACCAATTTGAGCTTCAAATCTGCTTCTATATGCTTTTTAGGATCCTAAATAAGATTATTATGGAGTCCCACACGTTGCCCTTGCTTAGAGGAAAGAGAAAAAGCCAACTCAGCAAAATATAATAAAGCTAGCAAATTATACAGCAAAAACTGGCCATTTTCTCTCTCATGCACACACCACTTAAATGACCAGCAAAGCTTTGGTCTTGACCCGTTCCTATGACTTCTTAGTGATATCAAGTGAATTCAAAAATATTTAACCGATTTTTCGCTGCCCGGAATCCATAAATACACCAAAACCGCTATCCGGATCTGTATCGGCTTTTGCCATTTGTATGCTCAAAACAGGTTGTGGATCTTCGGGTATGGACAAGCCCTCTTGAGAATGAATTACTCCCTGGATAAAGGCAGTAAGGTTGTCCTTAAACTTCTTATCTTGAGCCCTAATGATCGGTCTAGTCTTCATCCGTATCGGGTCAACACTCTAGCGGGTTATGGGTTGTGCAGGCATGGGTAGATTTACATCATTTGGAATCTTAAATGGTCAAGCTAAGTCATTGGAGACCACCATGATGATTGGAATTTGTTCAAATCTATTTGACCCAATACTGAAATGAAGCTTAAGAGAAACTATCTTGAAATGGAGTAACTTGGTTTACTGAAAAATCAAAAGACGAAGTGTAGTTCGAAAAAATGGAATCCATGAACTTTCTAGTGAGATTTTGGTAAGGTTCTAGCAACTATCTGGTTGGGTTTTTATTTGAAAATATTTTTTTTTTCGTCAGCAAGCTTTACAACATCATAAATGTAACAGTAAATAAAGGTCAATCGAATAAGTTATGAGATTTTGAAGTTGTAGGTTTAGAAGGAAAAAAGTTTAGGGAAATATGCCAATAGTGGCTGATTTTTTTTTGGGTGGGGATATGAATAAAATGACCTAATTTTACATAGTTTTTGTGTCCTATAATTACAAAAAAACCACTAAATTATTTTGACTATAACTTTCAAACTATAGCCTCGATTTTGTTGTTTGACATGTCCGTGTACTTGTATCGACGAGCTCTACATATTGGTACAAGAGACAAATCCAAGTTTTATATTAAAAAGGAAAGATCAAACTTAGCTCCACTTAAAAGTCAAAACTCGATCAAACTTGATAAAGCTTGGTCAAATGACTTAAGGATTCAAATTCTAAGCGTTTTCTTCATATGGGTTATTACATTAAGTTCATAACTTTGTCTACACCGATGCCCGACAACATGTTGTAAGAGAAAATTGTAACATGTTGCGGGACATTAGTCCAAATAAAATCTTGAACTTAAAAGACCTAGCAAGAGTCTAGTCCTATATACATATATATATATATATATATCAAGAGTTAGATTTATATCAGGATAATGTAATTGTTTTAAGGTCAGACTTACTTTTTTAAGTCCTTAAATCAAAACCTAGGATTTCGAATTGAGAAAATGGTCAAATATAGGTTTAATGACACATTAAAATACTATTCAAGGAAAGAAAACCTTGTTTGGATCCGATAATTAATAAATACAATTGTAAATCTCAGCCTCTGATATATAATTTAAGGGTTGAAAAAAAAAATCCTCATATTAAAGCTCTGATTTGAGTCTGACTATATATATGTATATTAAATTCTCAACTTTTCAAGAAGTCAATCCATAAAACTTGAGCAATTGCTCCTTTTCATAAATACATCTACAAAACGAAAAGATTCAAAGGATCGTACACTGTGTTCGATATGACTATATTTAAATCTTTTTTCTTTTTCTTTTTTTTTTGTTTATTTGGATAGCAAGAAATTCCATTTGTTGACATGTAATACTATTAAATAGAATAAATAGACTTATGAGGATAAATTTACTCCAACAGAGTGATAAAGGGAGCTATATCGACGTAAATGTAAAAGAAAAAAAAACTTAGCTTTTTTATGATGTACATATGGTGAAGTTGGACCCTGTGAATAATGAAGAATAAAATCTTGAACTAAGCATGTACTTGGTGTGCCAAACTATTAATGTAACAAAAAATAGTTAATGTTTATGCATGCATCTTCATCTTTGATGAACCTTTGACCTACAAAATAGGAATAACACCGTTATAAGTCCTTTAGGGGCGTCAGTTGATACTAGTCAAAGACCTTCTGATGATCAAATCAAAAAGTGAACTTTGGACTTGCATGACAAACAGAAAGAAAAAGAGAAATAAGCTTGTAGAATGATTATTTGACAGCTTCTGGTCTTTCTATAGGTTCATAATTAAGGTTTAAGTAGGAAAAATATAAGGTGAAATAAATATTACTAAGGGATAAATAATCTAATTAAGATTCTCAATCTTTGTATATTTGAACAATCTAAATAAATTGGACCACAATTTGAATAGATTGAACCACAAAATCCTATTTGTTTTGTGATTGAAGCATATTAGGTTTATCTTCCTTATTTGTTTAGATATTTAGGTAATAATGAAATATACCCCCATATCGACAACTTCTCAAATTATAGTTTTGGTAAAAGCTTGCTTTATTTTCATGAAGTTATTTTATATCTTTTTTTTATGGCAATTGTTTCATAATCTTAATTGGATTTTTAATCTAACTCAAAAGTATAAACAAAATTTTCCACACATAATTATTAATCTAATGCAATAATTTACTAATTGAGTTGATAAATAATGTAAGATTATTTTATTAGTTTACATTAAGTTTAATTTTTTTTTAAGAGTTCACTTATCAATATTTACATCAACTAATAAAATTATAATGCATCATTTGCCATATTATTAAACAAACGTGGTGTTTATAAAGCCTATCCTAAATAAATTTTTTGGATTTTCAACTATATTTAAGTTTACTTGTTTTCATATCAACAAAAATAAATGAATAATTAAAAGAATGCCAAAAAAGTGTGTAAAACTAAAAGGATGATTCCATGCACACTACAAAATCAAATAACTACAACACATTCTCTACACACTCACTTTTAATTCAACTTTTACTACTTATATCGATTAATTCTACGCACCCTCAAATATAATTAAATATATATGCTCTGTATTTTTACTCTTAACTCCTTTTGAAATAAATAATGCCATCCAACTACACTAATTTCAAAATCCTTCTCATTGCTTCATTTCTTAACATTTGTAAGCAGAGCACCAAACTAGATCAAAACTTTTGCTCCTATTGGCAAAACAAGTTCATATATACAAGACAAGTCCATATATCATTGTATTTTCGTTTGCTTTATATAATCTTAGATGTATTTAAAGTTTTTCATATACATAACCCAAATGGGTTCAAATCGTATGGGTTATATATACCATATGACTTCACGTATTGTTGTGTTTATGCTTAGCTTATATTATCTATATAGAATCAAAGTCATTTGATATACGTAAGTTAGATGGGTTCAAATGGCTAGGGTTATATGTACTAGACAGATTCACACATTTTTGAATTTTCATTTGGTTTATATAATTTGAATAGAACTAGAATTATTTGTATATGCAGCTTGGACAGGTTCAATTATATATATCGGATGATTACACACATTGTTGTATTTCTTTTGATTTATATATTTTGGAAACATTTACTTTCTTTTGTATACATAATCTAGATGAGTTCGAATTGTATGTGTCATGTATATTGAATGCCTTTAGAGTATGTAAGATGAAAATTAAAATAAATCTTGCTAAGAATAGATAAAACAAAATTAAAGAAAAGAAAAAAAGAGGAAAAAACGGATAAAAAGACACATAGAGAAAACAAATAAATAATAAAGAAAACCTAAACATTTACATTTTTAGGGTTGGAATGAATAATTCGTCAATTATTTTTATCTATCGTTTTCTCTTAATAACTAAACTTCATCGTCTCCATTATTTAGGATTTATTATTTTTTCTAAACCTCCCTTGTAATGTACATGATATTTTATTTTATATTATATATGTGCTTAAATGTATTTATGACTTTTCTTAAAAATATTTTTGGAATATAAATATATAATTAAAATGTAGTATGGTTCTTGAATTTCATAATGTGAATTGGAACCATCCAAACTAAAATAATAATAAAAAAGAGACAATGCCTCTCAAATTTCACCCATATATCAATTTTTGCTCATTAAAATTTAATTTGTTGCCAAAACTAACATATAATGTCAAATTGCTTGCATTTATAAAATATTTTAGTAGAATCTCGAAAAGAAGTTTTAATTGCACTACTAAATAAACTCTAGACAGTGTCATTATAAATTTATATTTTTACTCTCATTTAAAATTATTATTAAGGATATTTATAAATTAAATATATTTATGTTCAGAAGTATAAGCTTGAACATTTCAAATGATGTACGGAAATATGTAATTGAACATTTTAAATATATTTAAAAATAAAAATATGCGATTGAACATTTTTAAATATAAATATCTCATATGTGTTCAAAATTATGCGGCTAAATGATACAAATCTAAGTAGACTTGCGCCTAAACCGTATTATATTAGCTCGAATCTCAATTAAGTTCAAGTTCTTATGGGAAAACCTTAACCCCTAACCAACATATGATTAGAAACCTTGATATAATGAAGACGTCACAATAGGTGATGGATTTTCTATTGATAAATCAAAATTAAAACACTCACTCTCTAATGGTTTTTTAGGTGTTCAAAGAGAATTAACAGAAATTCAATCTCACAAATTAATTTTTTGAATATTATCGGAGGTGTGTTCTTCCTTAAAATTAAGGCCTTAAATAGGCTAAAGTCATAAAACAATAAACTCTAAAAATTTAGGTTAAAATCGACCACCAAAAAGAAAAGGAAATATGTTGCCTGAAATTCACCTACTTTCCTAAACTAATTTGGATTAATTAATTCCTTAATTTTGAATTAGAAATTAATTAATTTACAATGAGAATAATAAAACAATAACTTTACTAAGTTGATTTTTCTAGTAAATAAATAAATAGAAACCAAATATAAGACTAATTTCCTAAAACAAAAAGTCAAATTCAAATTAGGAAACTAATTGACTAGTCTGACTACTAAGGTATTTTGACCAATGTCTAGCTTGTTTAAGCTCCAAATCAGCTTTCATATGACATGAAGGATGCCAGATATGATTAATAATTATTCCCACATGTTGCCTCTTGGTTGAAATAAGTCAAACTTGCTTGAACAAGAAGAAACGTCAAAGCTAGCGGCTAAACAACACATTCTTGGCCAAGTGAAGATGCTGTCTGTACAAGCTAGTTTTAGGTGTTTTTGATTCTGTCTTGTCATGATTCCATGACCTCTTGGTGATATCCATCGAATCAAAAAAGTGTTGGATCCATTCGTGGCTGCCCGGAGTCCATATTTGCACTAAAATAACTATCCGGATTCGTAACAGCTTCCACTACTTGGATGCTCAAAACAGGGCACCACAACGGGTTGTCGGTTGTGCAAGCACGGAGCGATTCTCATCATTCTCCTCCTCTTGAAAAGGATTTGCCCTTAAATTGAAATCATCACCTGCAGCAAAAGGAGATAAGTCAGCAACATTAAATGTAGCACTAATATTATACTCACCCGATAAATCAAGTTTGTAAACATTTTCATTAATTCATTTCAAAACTTGAAAAAGTCCATCTTCACGTGGCATAAGCTTGGACTTCTTTTGTTTGGAAAACCTCTCATTCCTTAAGTGCAACTAAACACAATCTCCTGGGTCAAATATTATCAGAACAAATCCTAGAAATACTAATTTATCTTTACATAAATCACACTTTTTAAAATTAGCAAATAATCTCTCCCAAATTTTCAAATTTCCACTCAATAAAGCTCTCAACAATGCAAATAAAGTTTTATACAACAAAAACATCTTTAAATAAGCATCTTTATAAATCATAACTAGCATAGATGTATTACTCACAAATTCCTTTTTAAGCTCACCTAAGCTAAGATAAAAAAATTTCTTTTTCTTTTCTTTCCTCTTTTTTTCTTTCATACTCACGGATTTTCCTTTTCCACTCTCACTCTTGGGTTTTGCTCTCTTTCTTTCCCCTCAAGTTTGAGTTTAGGACACTTACCTGGTTGGTTATGTTCGGCTTTGGCCCCTTGGATAGGAGTTGAAGTCATGGATGCTACACTAGCCTTTTGTTTAAGCTGTTCGGCCTCCCTCCTTTGTTGCATTTGAAGTTGATCTCTAAATACTTCCTTTGGAGTTAATGGCTCCAGCTGAATCTTTTTCTCTTTAAATTTAACTACAATGGAATTCTCTCTCCCATAATGTATGGCATCCTTACCAAATTGCCATGGTCTACCCAACAAAATATGACCCGCATGCATAGGAACAACATAACACAATACAACATTCACACATTTATCAATGCTGAATTTTACTTTGGCTTGTTTTTTTACTTTCTTCTCACCATAATCATTAAGACATTATAATCTATATGGTTTTGGATATTTAATGGTTGCTAATCCCAATTTATCAACTACCAAATTACAAATTACATTTGCATAACTTCCATTATCAACTATCATACTACAAATGTTACATTGAATTTCACATCGGGTGTGGAAGATATTCTCACTTGGAATTTGGTCCTCATTTTTGTACACGATTAGAACTTTTCTTGCCACCAAACTCAATTCAGGCCTAGATGATTTGAGTGTTTCAAATTCATCATGCCCTTCATCTCCAACTTCTTCATCATCAAATTCGGCTTCTCCTTCACTTTCTTCACTTTCGGATTCTAACTCACCATTACCTTTTAACACCATCATTTTCCTATTCGAGCATTGACTAGCAATGTGTGCTTGTCCCTGGCACTTAAAACACACAATATCATGAGTTCTAGGAGGTTTAGGATCAGATTTATCTTCATTCTTTGGTGCTTGGACAGATTCAGCTTTGTACTCCTTTTTTGGCTGATTGGTGCTTTCTTCTCCAAGATTCAGCATTTATCTTGCTTCAAAGGTGGGATTCCTTCTCCAAGCACTTAGATTCGATCTCCCGCTATTTGAAACTCTTCTAAACCGTGAGCTTGTACCCCTCCTCTTGAATTGATTCTCAAGTTTGATAGCCACATGCAACATCTCTTCCAATTCCACATATTGTTGTAATTCCAATTGATTGGCTATCTCACGTTCAACCCACCTAGAAACCTTGCCATGATTGCTTCTCTATCTTCATTCATACTTAATCTCATCATGAGTATCTCCATCTCTTTGTAATAATCTTCCACGGACCTACTACCTTATGATAATGATTGTAACCTTTGATGTAGCAACCTATGGTAATAAGTCAGTACAAATACAAAGTGAGCATCTGGGAAAAAAAGGGCATATACAGATAATGAAGAACCATAGGACTGAATTACTTGAGATGCCTATTCCCATGAGAAATCGTGGAGCCACCCATTAATGGTAGTGGAACTCTGCGCAAAGTTTCCTCTCGCTTCCTCATGGCTCCTTTCATTTATCGCCAAGTAGTAATCAATTCATCACCTACTCTTCTTCAGGTATTTGGTTCATTTGTCCACCATTGAAGTGCACAATGTCCAAATTCCTTTACTACCACTTTTACCTTCTTAGTCTCTGAATAGTTATAACAATCGAATATCATCTCCATACATTTCTCCCACTCTAAATAAGCCTCCGGATCACTTTTTCTCAAGGTGGTATATTGACTTTAATATTTTCAAGATTATCATCCTCCTCCCTTGCTGGTCTACCATGGTTTTTCCTTCCTTGGAGAGCATAGATGTCTTCAAAATCCTCCTCTAAATTATCTCCATAATTTCCCCCTTCAAAATTCTCCTTATGGTGTCCACGACCTCCTCGACCTTGGCCACTATGGAATTCTTGCCTCAAATTCGGCCACTTTGTGATGTTTCCAACCTGTCCATCCTTTGATCTAGGTGATCAAAGTGAGCATTTATCCGCTGTATTGCTCCAAGACCGCCATCATGTCTGTGTGCTCACCTCCACTTCTCAAAGCTCGGGAATCACCCTTGAATCCTACAAATTCCTCTTCATTAATTCTTAATGGTACATCTTCTTTTCTCACCCTTGAATCTTCCATGTTAGTATGAATAACACAAAAATAAAATAGAACCTCACCAAAATCACTCCCTTACATGTTTGACTCAAACAAATGTCTCAATACTCGTGTTTGCACACTAGTTTCGGCCTTTAACCCTCTATTGAGTTCACACTTTCTTGCCTTTTTCAACTCAAAGAATTAACTCAAAGTTCTAGTTAAAACACACTTAAATAGCAATAAGATCACAAGTATACCTTAATTTAAACTTATCAATAAAACAACAACAAAAGTTGAACAAATACCGAGTGAATTTAAACACCTAATTCTCGGCTTTTCTAAGCAAAAATAAGGCAATTTAACAAAGAAAATTTTAGAATCAATAAGAACGGGATCAGATGGTAAGAAATTAAGAATTCAAGAATAAAATTTAGAGAAAGAAATTCAAATACAAACAAGAATCAAATCGAACAAAAATATCGGATAGTTGTTGGTTGTTGTTCTTTGTGATTCAAATTTTTGTATCAAATCCTTTAACTAATTTTAATCCAAATAATTTTAGCACTTAAAAATACAAATTTCCAGCAGCAATATAAAATTCCAACAACTCCAAAATATCACAAACCAAATTTCCAGCTCAAACAAATTCACACTCTAAACTTCAACCAAAACCGGCCTTCTAAATTTTTATTTATTTATTAAGCTTCTTCTTCTTCTTCTTCTTCTTCTTCTTTTTACTCACAGATATGAACTCAACTGTAGTAGCAAAAATTAACAACAAAATTGCAAATCCAACACCAAGATGCCACCAAACTTGTGACCACCAATAACAAAATACAAATCTGCAATTTTTTTTGTAAATTTATATATGTTGCCGCAATTCCTCTTCTTTTTCTTTTTATTTTTTTATTTTTTTTATATCACAAATGGAACAATGCAACACAAATACCAGCAGTACCAAAAACAATACAATCCTCGAACTTCAATGCCAAATTTAACAAACACGATTCTCCAACAAAAAGAAAAACTCTGTCTTTTTTTCTTTTTCTTTTTTTTGAATATATGAATGCAAATAATTAAGATCAAAACAGTAAAGAAAAATCAACAATAAACTAAATTAATAAGAACAAAAATGAAAAAAACTAACAAACTAGGAAGCAAAAATACGGTAAAACAAGGAAAATCTAATTTGACTAGGAATGAGATTTTTTTTTTGTTAATATGAATAATGTGTATGGTGATAGAAGCAACCTTAATCTAATGCTAAAATTGCAAAGTACAAAAAACAAAGTAAAACAAATACGAGAGATCAAACCTAAACAAAATCTTGGCTCTGATACCAAATGGTACAACCCTAGGTTGACTCGCGCCTAAACCCATATTATATTAGTCCGGATTTCAATTAAATTCAAGTTTTTATGGAAAAACCTTAAACCCTAACCAACCTGTGATTAGAAACTTTGGTATAATAAAGACACTACAATAGGTGATGGATTTTCTGTTGATAAGTCAAAATTAAAACGCTCACTCTCTAATGGTGTTTTAGGTGTTCAAAGAGAACAAAGAGAAATTCAATCTCACAAATTAATTTTTTGAATATTATTGAAGGTATATTCTTCCTCAAAATTAAGCCCTTAAATAGGCTAGTGTCACAAAATAATAAACTCTAAAAATTTAGGTTAAAATCGGCCACCAAAGAGAAAAGGAAACATGTTGGCCGAAATTCACCTACTTTCCTAAACTAATTTGGATGAATTAATTCCTTTATTTTGAATTAGAAATTAATTAATTTATAATAAAATAATAAAATAATAACTTTCCTAAGTTGATTTATCCAGCAAATAAAGAAATAGAAACCAAATATAAGACTAATTTCTTAAAACAAAAAGTCAAAATCAACTTAGAAAACTAATTGACTAGTTTGACTACTAAGGTATTTTGACCAATGTCTAGCTTGTTTGAGCATCAAATCAGCTTCCATATGATATGTAGGATGCCAAATATGATTAATAATGATTCCCACATGTTGTCCTTGATTGGAATAAGTTAAACTTGCTTGAATAAGAAGAAAAGTCAAAGTCAGTGGCTAAATAGCACATATTTGGCCAAATTAAGATGCTTTCTGTACAAGTAGGTTTTTAGGTGCTTTTGATTCTGCCTTGTCATGATTCTATGGCCTCTTGGTGATATCCTTTGGATCCAGGAAGTGTTGGGTCCATTCGTGATGCTTGGAGTCCATATTTGCACTAAAACAGCTACCCGGGTCTGTAACGGCTTCCACCACTTGGATGCTTAAAACAGGCTTGTATCTTCGGGTATTGACAAGCCTTCTTCGAGTATTGACAAGCTTTTTTGAGAATTGGTTATTCCCTGTATAAATGCAGCCAAATTGTCCTTAAATCTCTTGGCTTGAGCCTTAGTGATCGGTCCGATCTTCATCTGTATTGGGTCAACACCCCAGCGGGTTGTCGATTGTGCGGGCACGGGCGAATTCTCATCCCTAAACATATTAAATGTATTTAAAAGTATGCAACTTAATATCTTCAGATACGAATAGCTCAAATATGTTCAGAAGGATGTGACTCAACATATTCAGATACTAGCATTTTAAATATATTCAAAAGTATGTGATTGAACATCTCAAATGTGTTCAAAACTATACGATCAAATATCTTTAGAGACGTTCATAATTTTGAGACTAAATACTCTAACGAATAAATCTTTCCATTGTCCAAAAGTGTTCTAACCGAAAATTTTTTTTGTTGAATTTCCATGACTATCAATTTAGTTTAAAAGCATTGTAAAGAGTTTTTGTGAAGTGATGTTTGATTTGTAAGCGATTTGTGAAAGAAAGAAAAAAAATATATATTTTTTTTAACTTAGTTAAGACTCTATGAATTGTGGGTATTTTAGATATTAGAAATACTGTATAAAGTTAACTTTTATTTTTTATATATTTAAATGATAGTATGTAAAGAATGATACTATGTAGAGTTCATGTGACAAAATTGACATATTACTTTTCAAAATGGTTGCTAATATAAATTATATAGTTAATTATCCCTTTTATTATTATTATTATTTTAATATACATATACTGAAAGAGAGATTTTTTCACAATTTAAAAAATATAAAAAAAAAAATTTCTAATACCTAAACTATCTATAATTCATAGTCTTAATTAAGCTAAAAAAATACTTATTTTTTTTACAAATTGCTTACAAATCAAACACCACTCTAAGAAAATTCTTCACGACACTTTTGGATAAAATTAATAGTTATAGAAATTCCATAAAATTTTCTTTCTCATTAGAACACTTTTAGGCAATGGAAAAATGTATTTGTTGGAATGTTCGGTCTTAAAATTATAAAAGTTTCTAAAGATACTCGATCGTATACTTTTGAATACATTTGAGATGTTCAATCACATATTTCTGAATATAATTGAGATGTTTGTATTTGAAGAAGCTTAGCTGTGTATTTCTGAATGCATTTAAGATGTTTAGTCGTATATTTCTAAATATGCATGAGATATATATATTTTAAAGACGTTCAATCACCTACTTCTAAATATATTTAAAAAATTTAATCATATATTTCTGAATACCATTTGAAATGTTCAATCATATAATTTTGAATAGAAATATTTTTTAATTAGTAAATATTTTTAATAATAATTTTAAATAAAGATAAAAATATAAATTTATAATAAAACTATATAGAATTTGTTTGTTAATATAACTAGTACTTCTCACATCAAAATTGATAAAAGATGAACTAAAACAATTTTTTTTTCTCTGTTTTCTTTCTATGCCTGATAATTTTTTTATACAAAGAAATATTACTATTTAAACATATATTGTTTATAATTGCAATTAATTTGAATATTTTTACTGTCTTAAAAAAAATTTGGGGTTGAAACTGTTAAAAAGACAAACTGCTTAAACGCCTTTCTAAAATATTTTAGAGGAATTTGACGAAATTGACATGCTACTTTTCAAATTAGTTACTATTATATAGTCAACTATCCTTTTCATTATTTATTATTTATTATTTATTTTTACTTTTTTACTTTTTTACTTTTTTTAATTGTTTTAATTTTTTTTAAATACATATATCAAAATTGGTAAAAGATGAACTAAAACAATTCTTATTCCCGTTCTTCTTTCTATGTTTGATAATTTTTTTTTTATACAAATAAATATTACTATTTACACATATATTGTTTATATTAGCAAGAATTTGAATATTTGTATTGTTTTCAAAAAAAAAAAAAATTGGAAATGAAACTATTAAAGAGAAAAACTGCTTAAAATATATGGATGAAAATTACGCTTAATTTGTGGTTTTTCCTAAATCCAAAAAGGGGCCGGGGGGTAAGGGGAAGGGAATAAATAGACCGAAGCCAAAAACCAATTTTTTTATTTTATTTTTTGTTTTTCAATGAAACAAATTTGGATATTCCTTGATCGGTTTCTCACAAGATCTAGATATTTTTCTGGTACGCAGGAAAATGTAAATTTATTGAGAAAAATGATATTATTATTATTATTATTATTCTGACTGTAGAAGTTAACATTTATTTTTGGAAAACCCACAAGTTAACAAAAAATAAAACAAAAATAAAATCCAAAAAATAAAATAAATAGAATTATCCACTAGTGAAGCCCCTGAAAATTGAACGAAAGCCTCGGTGGTAGGGCGAGCAAACAGAAGAAGAAGAAGAAGTGGAAGTTTCATCATCACTCTCTGTTTGTGATGGCAATCTCTACTAACTTTTTCGCCGTCTTCAATTCCATACCCTCTACTTCCTCGTCTTTTTCTTCTTCATTTACAAAACCATCTTTGGGTTCTTTGAAACACCATTACGGTTTGAAGGTTGGTAAACCAAGCTCAAATAGGCGCTTGGTGCTTAGCTGTTCATCTTCTCAGATGGATTCCAACTCTGACACCATGAATATAGGAAATGGGTATGTGAAAGACTTGTCTTTCTTTCTATTTTTGTTTAATGGGTTATCAGAATTTCTAAGTTGTTTGTGGAGTATACATGGAATTGCGAGTATTGGGTGTTTGCTCAAATGTCTAAGTGGAATGGTCTTAAAGATTGCATTTTGATGCTGATATGTTGTGATTTTTTAACTGGGTTAATAAATATTGCTAGTGTTTGACTTTAGAATGTTGAGCGTATTCTGCAGAATATTTATAAAGTTGTAGAATTGCAGACTGCTTTAATGTTTCGTTTCTGTATTCCTTGTGATGGAACATATTCTATTATTATGACAGCTTTCACTTATTTCTATCAGACTTATTTTTGTCTGTTTTACACTTAAATATTAATTGGTTGGAAAGTTATCCTCCGCATAATTTTCCAAACCGAAGCAGATTAATTGCTGTGGATTGAAATGAACTTGTAAAGACATGACAGAGTGCACATGGTCTTTAAACTAGTAATTTCAACTTAAGAGCTTGTTTTCATTTGCAGTTTGATATGGACTTACCACTCTAGGAGTTTACTGACAACTATCGTTCTTCTTATTGAAAAGTTATGAGTATGCAATTTTACTGGGGTAAATTAAACACGAATTACTTCTCCAGTTGATTCTCTGGAGAATAGCTAGTTAAAAAATGAAGAAATTTTATAACTTCAATACATGACCAACTTATTTTGGTCGCAATTAGACAATTAGTTTGTGAACGCGGTCTTACCATTTTGCTGCTAAACATAAAAATAAACAAATACATTACTTGCTTTAGTACCCATTGGATAATTATAGTGTAAAAAGGGTCTTACAACATTTTGGCCCTTCCTTACGAGAAAATATAGTTTTCTGTAATTCTTATTTGGAGCTGTGTTGGCTGTTCCTGCAGTTACATGCCGTAGAACATCTTTTAATATTTTATTTACCCGAAAGATAAAAAATTTCTTCTATAAGATTTTCTCCTGTTATTTGTTCTACAACACCAATAAGTACCTTCCTAAGAATCTGGACTACTCTATCTGAAATTATCTTTTGTACACTGAGGTTATGATGCAAGATTCCTAACCATCAGCATTGAAAATATATTCAAGTGCAATATTTTAGCTCAAAGGCAGGTTATGGGTCAATGCATTTGTTTGCACCATTATAGTTTGTTTTATCTTACAGGAGAGCAGTATAGAGGTATTATCGTTAGGTTGTTGACTCAAAAGCCTTCTGCAGTACACTACTATAATGGTGATATTGGTGTAAACCTCACCAAGTCTTTCTTGCAAAGTTGAACCAGTGAGCTCTCAGGAATTGTATTCATCTGTAAATTAATGCTATTTCAATTCTTAACTATCCAAAACTTAACTGGGTTCACTATTTTATACATTTATTTGCTGAAGCTTTGATTTTGTGCCACTTGCAACAGCAACTTCATTGTTAGTTATAGCTATCAACAGCAACGCTCAGTTGTCCAACTTTTAACTTCATTTTCTTTATCAGGCGGTCACAAATTTCATCTGCATCTTCATTTGGGTTGACAATGAGTGAAACCACCATGTCAAGAACATCTTATAAATGGCAAAGGGTCTTGCTTAAAGTAAGTGGAGAAGCACTTGCTGGGGATCAAACACAGAATATTGACCCGAAGGTCAGACTGTCAATGATTATATCTCTGTTTATTTTATTTGAATCTCCTGAAGACGGTTTTTGAAGCATGGCTATAATTTTCTTTTGCCTAAAATACTAGATCACGATGTCAATTGCAAGAGAGGTTGCAGCTGTGACTCGCCTTGGCATTGAGGTATATTTTCAACACGACCAGCTAGATTATGTACATATGGAATGCATGCGTGCATGAACAAACATGTAAATATTTAGACACAAACACAGATACAAATATATAAGGTCAAGTGGTGTTGGTTTTGCAGTTTGTTTTGTGATTTTTATTGTTGACTACTGTACACTTTCAACTGATTGCAGGGAATAATATGCAATTTTGGATACACTTTATGTTTATAACAAGTGAAGTAGGTTTTAATTGTTGAATTATACAGAAAAATTAGAAACCATAATAATATTTTGGATCAGTTGCAATGTTCTTTACATGTACTTTCCAAATAAAATATGATATATTTCATTAAATTGTTACAATAAAGATCAAGTGATATAGAATTTAATTTCTTGGTTTTAGTGAATGTCTTGATCATCTTAAGCAAATGCTGCAGGTAGCAATTGTGGTTGGTGGAGGGAATATATTCCGTGGCTCCTCCTGGGCTGGAAGTAGTGGTCTTGACCGTTCATCTGCTGATTACATTGGGTATTCCCTTTTATCTGGATTGACTAGATGCAGTGTGAGCTCGAAGGAGCTGCATTTTTCCTTCAAGTCATTTACCACTGATATGGTTTATTTTTTGTTCTGTACACGTTTTCGTTTTGTTTGTGTAAAAGTTGCAAGTGAGGCTTTGAGGTAATATAGTTTTTTAGTAATTGATTGGACACCACAACCTAAAGTACATACAGAATTACGTTACGGATGCAAAATTATTTTTGCTTTAAATTTTTGTCAGTGTTGCAACATTTATCTGTAAATATGTTTTTTTATTGTCTGTACCATAGAAGGATTTCGAGACAGAGGCTTTTATACTGAATCTTTTAATGATTCCTTCAAAAATTTAGGATTCTTTGTCAGTAGGCACTAAATACCAATACTACTTTTACGGTTCCATCCATTTAGTTAAGATTTGGACACCACAGTTAGCACATTGCCACTATATAATATATCCATATGTTTGTATGTATATTTTCTATTTTACTCTAATATCCCAAATCTAAAAGGGAGTTTAAGAGGGAAGAAGACTTGAGATATGAGGATTATGTGGGACAGTAAAAACATATAACTTGGTGATTCAGAAAAGACAAGGTTCAAGAAAAGTTTTAAATCATAGTTTATAGGAGGATTTATTTGATTTATTTTATATAATTAAAAAAATCAATTAAAGTTCCCTGTTCCTTTATTTTATTTACTGAATTTATAGGATGTTGGCAACTGTCATGAACGCCATATTTCTTCAAGCAACGATGGAGAGTATTGGCATCCCTACTCGAGTGCAGACTGCATTCCGAATGTCTGAGGTTGCAGAGCCTTATATACGTAGAAGGGCTGTAAGGCATTTGGAAAAAGGGAGGGTTGTAATTTTTGCAGCTGGGACAGGAAATCCATTTTTCACTACAGATACCGCTGCTGCCCTTCGTTGTGCAGAAAGTAAGTTTTTAGTTGTTTATATGGAATACGCAAGTGCTTTTGGTATTTATTAATGGTGAAGATAATAGTCTATCCCCTAGTGTTTAGTTTCTATTTAGGTTCTGCCTTTCCTTATTAATTTTAACTATTTATTTTATTTGGGATTTCCTTATTTATTTCAGATAGTTTATACTTAATGTTGAGTTTGCATATGGGTAATTTTAGAGATGTTAAGACTATCAACTTACCTCCCTTGCTATTCTCATTTTCCCCTCACTCTGCATGCTTCTCTTTCACCCTGTTTCTCTCTCCTATTTTATTCTACACTTTTTCTTTTGTTTGGTACTAACATATTAATCATAATGTGAAATGTATGTGAGATTTTCATATGGAATTTTGCTAGATTATCCATTCACGTATAATTTTTTTCCTTACTCCTATCCTAACGTAGTCATGATACTCCTGATATCAAGAGGAAAAGGAATTCCAAATTTTTAGGTTTCCATAATTTCCCAAAATGACAAGGAAAATGCTACGGCTTGCTGCTTAAACATCTAAAGTTTTTCGGGCAGTGGAAAATTCATTTGGGAAAAATATGAAAAGACAAAAGTTGGGATTTATAGGATTTTAGTTGCATATTTACAACTTGTTTTGGTTGACAATGATTTCTCAAACTAACAACTTTGATTTTGAACTATTAATCATTATTCAAATGATGACCCAGTTAATGCAGAGGTGGTGCTGAAAGCTACAAATGTTGATGGGGTCTATGATGATGATCCAAGGAGAAATCCAAATGCTCGTCTTCTTGACACTCTAACATATCAGGAGGTGACTTCGAAAGATCTTTCCGTAATGGACATGACTGCAATTACTCTCTGTCAAGAAAATAACATTCCTGGTATGTTTATGTTGAAGATAATTAAGCTTTATGCCCACACTTAAGGGCTTATATATAACAATCTAGTAAGTAAACGTCACATATAGGCCTGAGCTTCTTTGCTTTGCTGCAGTTGTTGTCTTCAATCTATCCAAACCAGGTTACATCTCAAGAGCCATAAAAGGAGAGAGGGTTGGCACAATTATTGGAGGAACAAGGAATTCTATGGCAGCGAAAACATGATGATGATGATGGATGGGTTTTTGATCTCAAAGAGTTGTGGATGCTAGTTTGCTAGTGAAGCATTTGAAGATTGAAAGTTGAAGTGGAAGAAAACTGTTACTCAGCATCTAATTTGTAAATAATTTTTGTGGATGTTGAAAAAGATTAAAAAGAATTAATTTGGCTCTAATTTCAGGTTTATTTCTCCCAAGCGAATAAAATTCTTTTTACGGTTTTTATTTTATTGCATTTCCTAACCACGACCAATTTATTGGTTTAGTAGCAAAATGTAAAATTCCAATTGTACGTGGAAGATCAGTCAAAACAGTAGCTGTATATTTAATTTAAAAACAAAAAGATTTCTTTCTGAAAACTTGAGTATGTGAAACCTAATTTTTGTTAAATCTTATAATTATGGTACTGGAATTAATAGTACATTTCTTCCTATAAACTTGAACTTTTAAAACCTAATTTTGTTAAATCTTTTAATATAGGTAATGGAATTAATATTTTCTATTAAGAAATACAATATTAAATGAGTTCTTTTAAAAAAAATAAAAGCATGCTTTTATTTTTTGATTAAAAAAAATGTATTTTAGTTGTTAAATGTAAACACTGTTAATACTCAATTTTGATACAAAGAACCCAATAGACTTAAATTGAAAATTTATATTTTATCTAAACAAAATTATTTTTATACAAAAGATAGCGCTGGAGATTTTGATTGGAGATTGATTTGATTATTACAAGTTATACAGTATAAATTTAATCTAGATTATTTTTATTAATAAATGACACATTTGAAAATTTTTAACCTAATAATAATGAAATAATCTTACATTAAACTAATAAATGGTATTTTTTGTCTTGTAGTCTTAGGTAGGTTAAATTGTCCTAAACTTTAAACTCATTTATCTTTCACTTCAGCTCATATTTTTAATCGGTTGATTCTTTTTACATGATGCCAATTTCGTGCTAAACTGCCTTCTCTTATGACATTACCGAAAGCCCTTTGATTTTTAATTTATTTCCTTTTAAAAATTTCTTCTCTTGACGGCAAACTTATCAGTGATGACTAATGAGATGGGTGTTATGGTTTTTTGTTTTTATTTTATTTTTGAGATATTATCGCATGAAGTCCCTGAATTATCGGGTATGTGATATTTTGGTTCCTAAACTATTTTTTTTAACAAATAAATCCTGGAATTCATTGGAATTATACACCGTTGGGACAAAACATTAATTCCGTTAATAATGTTAACAGAAAGAGCATGTGAGATGTACATGCCTATTTGACTAGGGCAACCAAGGTCATTTGCACTCGATACCAATCACGTCTCTTCCCCAAATCCTGTAAAAACTTAGGTCTGCAACTTTGATTTTGGAATTAAGAAATGTAAGATGGAATTCGCAAATCATAGAAGAAAATAAAAATGGACTGAAAAGTGAGCCATGATGGATGCCTTGTTGCCGAAAAGACATCTTGGACTAACTTAAATGTAGGAAGAAGGTTCCATGGTTGTCAAAAAATAAGGTTTCTTTCTAATTCTTGTTTTATTTATTTATTTATTTTTTTTAATTATAAAAATAAATATTGAGGTAGTTATTCGGTTTTGATTAAAGTTTAACTGTATTTGTTAAAATTTACGGACCTTAAATATATATAACAAATTCTATTAAAGCATAAATTACTGACCTCCAAATGCAGTCATTGATAAATTAAATCTTTAATCCTGCAAAATAGAAAACAACATAATAATAGTGCCTATGAATATACTATTCTCAAACTAATATCTAAAACCCTAATCACAAAATACCATCCTATATCTATTTGCTTGTCCTAGATATTTTATAGTCTCTGCAAATCAGACTTACTCATTAATTTTAACACACACAAAAAAATAATTATTTAATAATATAATAATAATAAAAATATGGGTAAGTCAATGAGCTTAAAAAAAAAAAGTTAGTCTCCAATCCAATGGACTAACAGAAATATTACAAAAAGTGTGGGATTAAGAGCCCTACTATAAATTAATAAACAAGTCAATCCTATTAATGACATAAATGAGTCCTGTAAGTGAGTAATTGAGTATACTAAATCTACGAATATTAATTTATCTAATATTTATTTTATTTGAATTTAAGACTATGATTTATTAAGGATAAAATTAAGGAATGATTTGAAATCTATAAGTGAAAATGAGGGCAGTTTAATTTTTTGAAAGGTCTCCCATGAATGTCTAATGGTGTATTCGGAAACTTACAATTACTTTTCATTAAATATTGAAAATCCATATTTATTTATGTATGTGGGAATGAATAAATGTTTGTTTATTGGTGCAAGCTTTTTAACATAGCCACAGTCCCTATTTGCCTTCATTCTTTCCATAATCCATAGGTCTTTTCCATTTCTCTTTGCAAATAAAAAAGAACTAATTTAAGAATAGCAAAGAAATTTACGTGTCATATAAGAGAGACAAAGTTCTTAGTAAACTATGTTTTATTAATGATAGCTAGATGTTGTTAGGAAGTAATGAAACCAAGTAACTAATTAGCCTTGAGTACAGGATTGAAGTGGAGCACTTTTTAATGATTTTTGGCTCTTTTTTGCTTTTTTTTTTTTTTTTTTTTGGGGGGGGGGGGGGGGGGGGGGGTGTGGAAGTTGAAGTTACTTATGCCTTATTGACTTTCAAAAATGCGCTAACTACTTCTTGTCTTAATATGCAGGATATATATGTCATCAAGAAATATGTGAGACTTCATTGCTTGAGTTATCTTTTGCTTGTGTTCACTGCTGTTGTTTGTAAGGTATGATGCTCCCATGCTTAATTATTCATCCTGCAGTTATATTTGTTCGTAATTACTAATAAATGTTCCTGTCATTATACCTATTCCTCATATACTGGAAAATTCATGTTTATATTAAGCTCTTAAGTTAATAATAAAGTCTGGGGCAGTTTTGGCGATCTTTATTGACTAGTCTCTGTATTTATCGGTTGAAAGAGTGCTTCTTTGACAATGAAACTCATTTATTTGTAAATTTTAAAGCCACATATATATTTCCCATAAAAGTGTTTTAATATTACATATCTCACATTTTTCTCCTGTACCATGCTTCCATCATTTTTCCACCGTTGCACAAGGACAGCTTATGGTTCAACACCATTGATAAGTATCTTCTATTATACCATATGATCCAGTTCATACTTTAGCTGTTGAAATTGTATTGCCCTCGAGCCAGACATCATATATATTTGTGGCAATGTTAATATCTTGCTTCGTTTCATTATAATTTGTTACCATATTGGCCCCAATACGGTTTTCTGATCCAGATTCGGTTTGTTGGGAGTGAGCTAGTTGTGGAAGTGCATGCCTGGATATGTCAGAAAGTACACACTGCAACTTTATTAAAATTGTAATAAAAACACGGAGAGTGTGGCTGGCTAAAGGGTAGGGCCAAAGTTGGCTTTGCCAGTTTGCCTGGGATCCAAAAGAAAAGGATCCATTATAGAAATTAAGTTAACCAAGTAACTAATTAGCTTTGATTTTTGAGAGTCGATAAGGCACTTTTTTATGTAACATCTCGAGTGCTGATATTGAACATCTTAGATATTTGTACTTAATCAAATGGAGTGAAATGACAATGTAAATTTATAGTGTATTTAATTTGTCTAACTAATTAGATATTCAAAAACTTTACATGCTGTATTTTATGTTTACTTTCAAAAAATAGACATGCTACAGCCATTGAAATATTTATTTTCAATTTGAGCTAACACATAAATGTGAATAAAGCATAATACATAAATTTGGACAATCATTGGTCAAAATATATTTCATTAATATTTGATCATTTTGTTCCAAAATATTACATGTATATGGAAACGTCATGTGCCATTTTCTTACTCATAAACAACATTTAACAAATATTTATTTCATAAAATATGGTGCTTTACCAATAAAAATAGCATCTGTCACATATTGGTACTTTACCAATATTGACTATACAATATTCATTTTCTAGTGTCCTAAAAAAAATAATAAATAACTGTTTCAAAATGAAAGCCACAAATACAATGTACAACCCCAAAAACATGTGTATGGCAATGCTTCATTTTCTATTTGATGACCCCTTTACTGGTAGCTTATCTATCCTGATGCTATGCAAAAACACCAATACATAAATTAGTGTTTATCCAATACTAATATAAAGCCAGATACTAGAATAAGAATGTTATTGAATATAAAACCATATATATATATATATATTATATGGTGTCCCTTTAAAGTCTTAATATATAAAGAGAATATGAAAGTTTACATTTACTTTTTTAGTTGGTTCATTTGCCATTTGATGCAGTAGTTTGCCTTCCACTCACCTGTTGAATTTGTATAACATGTCAAAAAAAGCAAGTTAAAATTAAATATCATTGAAACTAAAATATCAATATGAAACCATATATACATTATTCATGGTGAAAGCTTAAAAGTTTTAATATATAAAGAAAATCTGAAAGTTTACCACTGTATTTTGTGTTGGTTCATTTGCTATTAATGCAGTAGTTTGCCTTCCATTAAGCTGCTGAAATTATGCAAAACATGTTAAAAAAAAAAGAAAAAATTAAATACGATTGAAACAAAAGGTAAAAAGCGTATTCCACCTTTGTAATTGCTTCTGCACAAGATGCTTTGCACAACCTAGAGTTATGGCCAGTTGATCCACATTTTCTACAGGTCATTATCACACCACTCTTCCTTAACTTTTTGGATGGCTGTTCATCTGGTTCCTTTCTTCTAACTCTCCTTGGTCTACCAGGTAGCTTGTGAAATTTGGGTGGATACAATGGAGGAAATCGAGACTTCGGCTATAAATTTAGGCCATTCATTAGGCCACAATAGGGGAGTAGGCTTTCATATAGGCATCCTTTTTGTACCATGGGTTTACAAATGCCAAAAAAGGTTCCATGTCTCTTAACATAATAGCAGATATGGCAAGAGGGCATGGAATCCCTGTTAAATCCTAGTTTCTACAAGAGCAAGTGTATTGTTGTAGATCTACCACATATTGACATCCATCTACCATTCTATCTTGGAATTTTAGTTGTCCTACCTAATCAGGTATGCAAATCCTTCCATTAAACTCCATTTTTTAAAATATTTTTGACACCCTTGGTCCAAGCTCCCCATTCCACTTATTCACTGCCTCTCTTTTAGATGCCGTTCTATACATGATTTTGCATCTAATACACTACAATAGGGTTATAATAGGCTTATCTCTAACTGCTATTATGCTCCATTTAAAAGCCTTATATAAATTATTCAACAGAATATCACATTTTGGCATAGTCATAAAATATGATCTAGACTAATGCTTAGGAACCTTCTCACTTACCCATTTGAAAGCATCACCAGATAATTCCTTTATCTTAGTCATCTCAGCTTCATATCTTGCCACTGTACTAGCTTTAGTTGCACACCATAGCCTTTGTTTCAAAGCCAAACTCTTAAAACTTGTTTTAAAGTTGTTGTAAAAATGTCTAACACAGTGCTAATGTTCTGCATTAGACAAGAAGTCCTTTAATGCATTCACCAACTATCTAAGATAAATGTCCAACCATTAGAGTTCCCTATATCAAGGTCTTGAATAAGAAACTCCAAAAAGCAACTCCAAGTGTCTTTGTTTTCAACTTCAACCAATGAATATGCAATTGGAAACATTGCATTGTTACTATCAATTCCCACAATAGTTAATAGTTGGCCTTGATGTTGTCCTCTGATGTGGCAACCATCAAAGCCAATCAATGGCCTACACCCCTCTTTAAACCCTTTTTTACAAGTTCCTAGGCAGATATAAATCCTTTGAAATCTACTAACCTCCCATTGAAATTCATTTTTCATAACAACTGTGCTATTTTCATTGCTTCTCTTCAACTCTTCATAATAATCCCAAATCGGCCCATATTACTTCTCAATACCTCCTTGTATCATCCTCATGGCTTACCTTTCAGTCCTATAATATTGTTGTCTGCTTACTTCTATGACAAGGTCATTCCTAATTGTGTCCAAGAATGATTCAAACTCTAGTTAGGATTTGAACTAAATTTATTGTCATATTTCTTGGCCATCCAACTAGAGTTCACATTAGGGTTGTTGAATTTCCTTTGCAGCTATGAGTGTGGATCCAAAATAATTTCTAATATGAAAAGTCTTATTGTCCTTCATTATTGCAGCATACAAAATCTATTCACACTTCTTACCATTACATAGTGCTCGAAACCTCTTTTTATCTTTTTTTTTTTAATACTTTATGTCCCTTTGAGATTTAATCCCATATTCTTTCATTGCTTGTCTAAGGTCATCAATCGAAGAAAATAACATTCCTAATTTGAACTCCAGATGACCCATATGTGTCTCGACATTGAACTCATGAAACTATTGTCTTCTTACTCCATCCTCATCACTTGATGAACCATAAATACTCTTTATCTCATCATCCTCACCATAATCTGAATTAACATAACCAACACTTTCAAAACTAGCGAACTCAATAGTGGGATCAATATTGTCCATAAAAGCTACATCATCATTATCACTCTGCTCAAATTCAAATTGTTGTAAATTAGGATCATCACCCTCATACTCATTTTCGTCCTCAATATCATTAGTATTTCTAGTTCTATTTTTAGTTTACGGTTGGTTTTGATGGTTAATGAGGCGTAAGGTTAGGCAAATCAAAATCAACATAAAAGACAAAGTCATCAAATAATAATTCATCTATGTAAGACTGGATATTAGGTTGAAGATGAGGATGGGTTTGGGTTTGGCCACTAGAATGGAAATCGGATTGGGTCACTGGTTTGGGCTTTTTCATTGATTTAGGTTGTGGTTAAGTCTCTGGCTGTGGTTGTGACTGTGGCCAAGATAATGTTGATATGTATTGTGATTCTACTTGCATGCCATCATTTAAAGTTTCACTATTCAAGGATACGATTTCATGTGGCTTCCTAATTTACAGTTATTAAACCTAAAGACCACAATTTATTTCAGCACATAACAACCCCAATAAAAGCAGTTAATGCATGTTAGGTCAAATCAAGTACAAACAACCATTATTTTCTTCGTAGGACAACATGCAAACACTAAAATAACTATAAAATATACTATGTCATATCAATGGTAGACCACTTTTATAAACAAATACAAAAAATTATACTAGTGGATCATGACCATAGAAACTTTTAGCATATTCATAGACTAAACAATTCAACCACACAAAATAAAAGATAAAATCTATGCAAAAAATATGTCTCTACAGGCTACAAATATCAACTTGGAATAGATCTTTATTGTATCCTTCTATATATGTGTGTGTATATATATAATATTATATTAGTTAAATGCTTAATTAGGAGGCTTTTAATTTTTTAATGTATATAATATAGAAAAAATAATAACAGAGTCGATCCAAAGCATTCTGTTTAATAGTTACAACATGGACAAGAACCAAAAACATCTAGATGATTCATCTATTATTTGGTCTTCTCTTTTTAAATAGTTCTCACTTAGTATTTTTTCCTCACAAATTAATTCTTTAAAAACTCTGTTTTATAATACGATGGACTCAAATTCAAACAATTTTCCTTTTTGAAAGCACACTTGTTGATTTCAATGTCCAATCCAATCATGAAACCTTTTTAATTTTTTTTTTTTGAAAAAAAATATAATTTCTTTAAAGTTATATATATAAAATATATAAATAGTATTCAACTTTGTTGCCATTTGCCAATATTTCATACAAAGAATACATATACAAAGGCTTTGGTTTTACTTAGTTTCGACAAATAGAGATTTAAATCTAATTTTAGTCGGAAGCTTTCTTCCATTCCACAAAGTCTTAACTGGTATAGACTAATGCATTTTCTTTTGTTTTGAGAATTAGATACCCATTCCATGTTTCTCAACTTTCATCACATATTGACTCAGACAAGAATTCAAAGTTTAATACACAGTTGCAGAGCATATTTTACAATGGTCAAACTTCAAAATTTAAAAGGGAATACTTACAATCTATGGGTTGATTTTTCTCTTTAATAACTTTCCAAGGTTCCATCAAACTAGAAATAAGCTTCAGTTTGCTTGTCTGATACATGCTTTGATCTTTCTCCCTAACAACTTCGTGAGGTTCCATTGAAAAGAAAGAAATAAACTTTAATTTGCTTGTTTGATCAATCTATCACACTTCATAATTAAAACCCTAGATCTTTTTTCCCCAAATTTTCTCTTCCCTTTGCAAACGGGAATACACGATGAGGGACAGGGGAATACATGAGAATGACCTTGATTGTCCTTGTCAAATGGGCATGTTCCTCTCACATGTTTTTTCTGTTAACATTATTGACAAAATTGATTTTTGTTGTAACGGTAAATAATTTCAATGAGTTTAGGGATTTAATTGTTAAAAAAAATAATTTAGGGACCAAAGTGTCACGAATTGCATAGTATAAGGACTTCATGTCATAATATCCCTTTATCTTTTTGCATAAAAGTGTATCTCTCTCTCTCTCTCCCCTTTCCTTATGCGAGTAAAATTCCAAGTACTCAATAATATTAAATTACTCTATGCATTGAATTGTAGCAATCAACTATTCATACAAGATGTTTAAATGATAGGCGAAGATACCTTTAAATAAAGTTGCAAAAATTTTCAGCAAAATTTTAGTTCCGATGATGAAGCATCGCCGGAGGTGGTTAGATATCTGTTGTCCAACCTTCAAGTAGTGCTGCCATTAGTCATTCATGATTGCCACAAAAATGGAGCTAGATATGGCAATAAAAATAAACTCCAATGGAAAAGAAAATTGGTTAGGCAAATCATGGAGAAAAGAAAATTTCAAGGGGAATTTTAGTAAATTTACAAAAAAAAAAAAAAAAATGCAGTGGGAATAGATATTTTGGTCATGAAGAGAAAAGTTCTCTTTTAACCAAGTAGAAGCCCCCAATTATTCATTCTAAAGGCATTTTAACTAACCCAAAAGGTCACTTGTTTAAGCCTATTATTCAAAATTTTAGTATGTATAGGTTTGTGTATATAAATATATAAATATATTTTCTTTTTTAAATCAATCAATTTTCATATATATATATATATTTCATATATATATATATATATATATATACACACACACATATAAAATTAGGTTTAAATCAAATCTTTAATATTAGGATAAATATTAAGAATTATTTTTTTTTAACTTTTAGATCACATTGATGGTTTATATTGAAAATCACATTTATGTTAACAAATTTGAATTTTATCATTTTTTAATTTTAAATCCTAGCTTTTAATATGATTCATGGACTAATAAAAAAAAGACTTAATATTAAAACTATCAGATCATCGTGATTTGAACTAGACTTTACATATACATACATATATATATATATATATATACACACACAGGAGTTCTATAGTGGGTGAAATCAGGCATCATATGGTGAGTGATAATCATCCAGAGCTGTTGTTAGGTCTAAAATATTGATGAGTTTATGCCATATTTATAGCTTAATATTTGTTAGTTTGTGTTAATTTATTATGGAAAGATACTTAATTATGTATTTTTCTTAATCTAGGTAAAAAAGGAAGAATTTTAAGAAAACAACCATAAAAATGGATTCCTTGGGTTGAATTATGGTGGAAAGCAAGATTTGAGCTCGAACGGACTAAGCATTAAAAAGACTCCAAAAAGATACCTTGAAGATTCCATAAAGATTCTATCGGGAATTTCATGATGGAAGTGGATGTCATATGAATCATCACGATCTGAGGATTTCAAATGTCTCGTTATTTTTGGATTTCGAGGCGCAAGCAAAGCGTTATCATCATTTAAAGTTTAGAATTTATAAAAAATAATATTCTAGTTAAATCTCCACCATTGATCAAAAGAGGGAATCAAGGCAATTTGAGAGCCAAGATAAAAACAAGTGGCAATAATTGGTTAATTTATTATTAATGAGGCACATGTCATGTCACATGCTTCATTAAGGGTAAATTAGACTAATTAACTATTTTTTTAGGAAGAATTAGATAAAAGGAAAGTAGTAGAGAGCAAGTAATATACAGTTTCTTTTTTACACATGAAATTCGTCCAACCCTTTTCATGGCCTAAAAAAGGTATCTTCCAAGACTCCCACATTGAAAATAAAGAGAGAAAAAGATTCCCAAGGTCCTATATATATAGCCCCCACCATATTGAAGGAAGATATACAAGTTTAGAGAGTTATTTAAGAGCTTTTAGGAGGCTTAAATAGAAGCAAACCAAATTTTGGGAGTTTCTAAGATTCTTTTAAGGGTTTTAGGGTTTTAAAGTTTTAAAGTTTTAGAAGATCAATTGGAGAGCTTGGAGGAGGCAGAGAGACATGGGCTTGCTTGGAGAAGAAGGCTACTACTTTGAGAGCTCTTGGAGGAGAATTTCTTCAATAGTTTTTATTCTCTTTTCCTTTCTCTTTAATTGTGAATCTAATTATTTTTAATAATTATGGATGTTGAAATTATTTTTACCATGAACTAATTTTCATAGCTAGGGCTATGATGTAGCCCTAACTATGAAGGTTTAATTATTTTAATATATGTTGAGTTATATTTAATTAGTAATATGTTTTGTTAATAAATCATTGGTATACTTAATGCTTTCATAGGCCGGAAGGAATGAATGATTTTAATAATATTTAAGCTTGGAAAAGGATAATATTATGGATATCCAATGATTTACATGAATGCATAATTGATTGGAAAATAGTTATGTCTCATGCCATATTATTTGCTTAATCTATGCTTGATGAATTTGCATGATTTAATTTATAGGCCGGAAGGAATAAATTAGATTATGAGAATATTATCAATTGTGAGTGGAAACTACTTTTGATTAATTTTGTGATTAAGTGTGGTTAACAAAATTACTAGTTAATTAAATTCACATATTTAAGTAATTAAATTGGAATAGTTAGTGGTGAAATCAAATGCCCTAGTATTCATAATTATTCAATTCTCTCTCTTACTTGAAATTGATCTAATTTTAATTGATTGCTTTTGTTTAATTTAGTTTATTTAGTTTTCAATTGCCATCTTAAATTTTAGTTCAAATATTATCAAAACCTAATTATCTTTGGTACTTAATACTTAATCCCTTGGGTACGACAACCCTATTTTTCCACTTTATTACTTGAAAACGATTCGTGCACTTGCGAGTTGATTTTACATATCAAGTTTTTGGCACCGTTGCCGAGGATTAAGGCATTAATATTAATTCAGATTGGGTTTAGTAGTACTTTGATCATTGTTTTCTTATTTTAAATTTTTATATTTGTTTCTTAATTTTGGTTTTAGTGTTGCATGCTAGGGTTTTAATTCTTTGCTTGTTTGGCCAACTTGCTTTGAATTTTTAATACTTATTTTGTTGTACTTGAAACCAAAATTGTGTTTTTAATTTATTGGTGCTTAGGTTACAAGTCTAGCATACTTAGGGATTTTAGTATTATTTTTTATTTGTTTGGTTGAATAAGATTAGGTTTAGCTTACTTTTAGTTGAAATTTTAGTTTGCCATAATTGTTTACTTTAAAAGCATACCTGCACAAAAGGGTTTAATTTTTTTTGCATTCAATTCGTTTGGTTCATTATTTCCTAGAGTTATTTTCATTTATCTTTTAGTTAAGTGTTAGTTTGTTTTTCTTTATTGCTAATTGATTTTAATTGTTAGATTAGTTAGAGCCATTAGAATTCTAATAATTTTTTTTTTCTTCTTGTTCAATTTTCTAATTTTCTTTCTAATTTATTTTACTTGCTCTCTTTTTAGGAATTAGGTGTTGTGTATGAGTCATAGTGGTGATCAAGAGTTCAAGGAGGGAGTTGACTTAGAAAATAAACCAGCACCTAGAAAACAAGCCATAAGGGGTACTTGGGTACGTATAGACCAAGGAACTCAAGAAGGCGCAATGGCCAACCAAAGAGAAGATGATTTGCCCATATGCGAGTATGCTGCTCACAAGAAAGTTGGTGATTTGTCTTGCATAAGGAGACCACCCATTGAATCAAACAATTTTAAAATTGAAGCATCTACTACTTCTTTGCTTAATAATGTTCAATTTTGTGGTTTGCCTCATGAAGATCCAAACATGCATATTTCTAGTTTTCTTCAATTGTGTGATATGTCTAAACAAAATGGTGTTTCTGATGATGCTTTTCGATTAAGACTTTTTCCTTGGTCTCTAAGAGACAAGGCAAAAGTGTGATTAAATTCTTTACCTGCAGGTACTATCACTACATGGGATGCTATGGAGGTAAAATTCCTAGACAAATTCTTTCCTCCATCAAAGACCGCAAAATTGAAAAGTGATATAAACAATTTTTGTCAATGGGACCAAGAGACTTTGTATGATACATGGGAGCGCTTCAAGGAACTATTAAGAAGATGCCCACACCATGGTTTTCCAACATGGATACAGGTACAGATTTTCTATAATGGTCTAGATTATGGTAACAAACAATTGGTAGATGCAGCTGCAGGAGGTTCTTTAATGAAGAAGAGGCAATCAGAAGAATTTGAATTAATTGAAGAGATGGCCCATAATAACTACCAATATCCAAGTGAGAGGAGACTAAATGGAAGAGGTCAAGTAAAGGCCGTGGAAGACGTTGATATTAACAACTTAGGAGCTCAACTTGCAACCCAATTCATGAAGACCTTGAACACTCAATTTGGTCAAATAGGGGTGAATTCTATCCAATCTACTAATAATTTTTTATTTTGTGATTTATGTGGTGCTCATGATCATAAGAGTGTGGATTGCCAAGTTGGAAATCCCTTTGCTTCTGATGATGTTAATTTTGTAGGGAACTTCCAAAAGCAACAAAACAATCCATATTCTAACACATATAATCCAGGATGGAGGAACCACCCAAATTTTTCATGGTCTAACAACAACCAGCAAGGGTCTAATCAAGGACAAAGTGGAGGGTTTCAAAGACAACAATTCCAATCTCCATTCTACCAAAAGCCGCAACTTGCACATCAAAATCAAAATTCTTCTCAAGCTCAAACTCAATTTTCTTCACTTGAACAATCCTTGCAAGAGTTATCTAATAATACTAATTCTTTCATGCAGAGAACTGAGTAACAATTGACAAACCATAGTCAAATGTTCAACAACCAAATGGCTGCAATCAAAAGCTTGGAGAACCAAATAGGTCAATTAGCAACTCAATTCCAAAGAAGTCAAGGAACTTTGCCAAACCAAACGGAGAAGAACCCAAAGGAGCAGGTTCAAGCCATTACATTAAGAAGTGGAAAGCAAGTAGCCGGGCCTAAAGAAAGTGACAAAGGGATGGTAATTCTTGATGATGAAGATGAAGAGAGCGCTATAGACTCAACATCACACTTGGTCACACATGACAACTCCAAATCAAATGTGGAGCATAATGAGGTTTATAGGAGAAAAGATGAAGGTTTAAGTGATGCCATGAAGTCTCCACCAACAAAGTACATACCACCACATGTAAGAGAGGCCGAGAGCTCACCAACTGGATCAAAGGAAGTTGAACCATCACCTTACCTAACCAAACCTATTGACAAGCACAACGAAAATGAGGAGAAGAATCAAGCCTATAAGAAAACCCCACCTCCACCTTTCCCATCTAGGTTTAGGAATGCAAAGTTAGATAATCAATTTAAAAAGTTTCTTGATGTATTTAAGCAATTGCATGTAAATATCCCTTTCATAGATGCCTTAGAACAAATGCCTTCCTATGTTAAGTTTTTGAAGGAGATATTGTCAAACAAGAGGAGGTGGGAGAATTATGAGTTAGTAGCTTTGAGTGAGGAGAGTAGTGCTAGGTTACACCATAGGATTCCACCCAAGTTAAAAGATCCAGGAAGCTTTGATATCCCGTGTAACATTGGACATTATAATTTTATGGCTCTTTGTGATTTAGGTGCTAGCATTAATTTGATGCCATATAGCATTTACAGGAAGCTTGGAGTGAGAGATGTGAAGCCTACCACAGTGACTCTTCAAATGGCAGATCGAAGCATAAAAAGGCCAAGGGGAATATTGGAGGATGTACTTGTAAAAGTAAACAAGTTCATATTCCCTGCAGACTTTGTGATACTTGATATGGAGGAAGATGACAACATTCCAATCATTCTTGGAAGACCATTTCTTGCAACCGGACGTGCCCTAATTGATGTACAACAAAGGCAAGTAACCCTTAGAGTACTCAATGAGGAGGTAAGTTTTCAAATCCCTAATGTTGTTAAATTTCCTAATCTTGATGAAATTTCTTGCTGCTTTCTTGTCGATGCATGTGATGAATTGGTAAATGATATGGCAAAGAAAAGTAATTTAGATCCCTTAGGATTGAGTGAGTTATTTGGACCATGTACAGAAGAAGAAAAACAAGAGTGTAACATCATAGATATAGCCACCCACTGTGAGGTAGATTATGTTGGAAAGTTTGAGGATTTAGTTGAGAGTGGACCTAGAAAGATACCGAGTGTGGAGCACCCACCTATAATTGATTTGAAGCCACTACCTAGTCATTTAAAATATGCTTTTCTAGGATTTAATAATACCCTTCCAGTAATAATTTCATCCGCCCTTAGTGAGGACCAAGAAGCCAAACTTTTAGAAGTTTTAAGAGAACATAAAACTGCACTAGGTTGGACTATAGCTGATATTAAGGGTATTAGCCCCTCTATTTGTATGCACAAAATACTTATGGAGGAAGACTATAAACCGACTGTAGAACATCAAAGGAGGCTTAATCCTAATCTTAAGAAAGTGGTTCATGGTGAGATTTTAAAGTTTTTAGATGCCGGGATTATCTATCCTATTTCGGATAGTAATTGGGTAAGTCCTATTCAAGTAGTTCCTAAGAAAGGTGGGATGACTGTGCAAGAGAATGATAAGAGTGAGCTTATTCCTACTAGGTTAGCTGGGTGGAAAGTGTGTATTGATTATAGGAAGCTTAATAAGGCCACTAGAAAAGACCATTTTCCTTTGCCATTCATTGATCAAATGTTAGAAAGGTTAGCCGGTAAGGAATATTATTGTTTTCTAGATGGTTATAGTGGTTACAATCAAATAGCTATTGCCCCTGATGATCAAGAAAATACTACTTTTACTTGTCCTTATGGAACTTTTGCTTATAGAAGGATGCCTTTTGGTTTATGCAATGCACCTGCAACCTTTCAAAGGTGTATGATGTCCATCTTTTCGGATATGGTAGAAGATATCATTGAAATCTTTATGGATGATTTTAGTGTATTTGGTGATTCTTTTACCTCTTGCTTGCAAAATTTATCTAGGGTTCTTCTAAGGTGTAAAGAAACGAATCTTGTGCTTAATTGGGAAAAAATGTCACTTTATGGTTTAAGAGGGCATAGTTTTAGGTCATAAGGTTTCTAAAAGGGGAATTGAGGTAGATAAAGCTAAAATAGAAGTTATAGAGAAATTGCCTCCACCGACTTCAATAAAAGGTATTAGGAGTTTTCTTGGGCATGCGGGCTTTTATAGGAGATTTATTAAGGATTTTTCCAAGATAACTAAACCTCTTTGTAACTTGTTGAATAAAGATGTTCCCTTTGTTTTTGATGATGAATGCATGCATGCTTTTAATCTTTTGAAAGAAAAATTAATATGTGCTCCCATTATGTGTACTCCTAATTGGAATCTACCTTTTGAAATTATGTGTGATGCTAGTGATTATGCTATAGGAGCTGTTTTGGGACAAAGGAAAGATAAAAAACTGCATGTTATTTATTATGCTTCCAGAACTTTGAATGATGCTGAACTTAATTATGCTACTACTGAAAAAGAGATGCTTGCCATTGTCTTTGCTTTTGATAAGTTTAGAGCATATTTGTTAGGTTCTAAGACCATTGTCTATACCGATTATAGTGCAATTAAGTACCTCATGAGTAAGAAAGAGTCTAAACCTAGGTTAATTAGATGGGTTTTGTTACTTCAAGAGTTTGACTTAGAAATTTTGGATAAAAAAGGAGTAGAAAACCTAGTAGCTGATCACTTGTCTAGGTTGGAATTGAGTGAGGAAAAAGAAGAAAGAGATATAGAAGAGTGTTTTCCAGATGAGAAAGTGTTTAAGGTTGATGGTATGTTTGATGTACCTTAGTATGCTGACATTGTTAATTATTTGGTTACTAATGTTATGCCGCCTAGTTTGGAAAAACCATATGAAAAGAATAAGTTTCTTAAGGAAAGTAGGTATTACTTTTGGGATGACCCTTATCTTTTTAAGAAGTGTGCCGATGGTATAATTAGGAGGTGTGTTGCTAGAGAAGAGACAATGTCCATTATTAAAAGTTGTCATTCTAGTGAGTATGGGGGGGTATTTTGGGACTAGAAAAACCATAGCAAAAATTTTAAATTCTGGATTTTATTGGCCATCTATGTTTAAAGATACTAATATTTATGTGCAAGGGTGTGATAGGTGCCAGAGAACCGGGAACATATCAAGGAAGAATGAGATGCCTTTGAAGAATATCCTTGAGGTAGAATTATTTGATGTTTGGGGTATTGATTTCATGGGTCCTTTTCCTTCTTCTTGTGGTAATAAATATATTTTAGTTGCTGTGGATTATGTTTCTAAATGGGTTGAAGCTAGTGCACTACCTACTAATGATGCACGAGTTGTAGTGAAATTTTTAAAAAAATACATTTTTACTAGATTTGGTACACCCCGAGCAATCATTAGTGATGGTGGCACACATTTTTGCAACAAAGAATTTGAATCCCTTCTTGCTAAATATGGTGTTAGACATAAAATTGCTACTCCTTACCACCCACAAACTAGTGGGCAAGTAGAAATTTCAAATAGGGAAATAAAGAGGATTTTGGAGAAGACGGTCAATGCTTCAAGAAAGGATTGGAGCTTGAAGCTAGATGATGCACTTTCGGCATACCAGACCGCCTACAAGACCCCCATTGGTACTTCTCCGTATAAACTGGTTTTTGGTAAGGAATGTCATCTTCCCGTGGAATTGGAGCATAAAGCATATTGGGCAACCAAGTTTCTCAATTTTGATCAAGAGGCTATTGGCAAGAATAGGCTATTGCAATTGGATGAACTTGAAGAATTTAGGATGGATGCTTTCGAGAATGCAAAGATTTACAAAGAAAAGACAAAGAGATGGCACGACAAGATGATTAAAAAGAGGAATTTTCATGTTGGACAAAAGGTACTTCTTTATAACTCTATACTTAAATTGTTTCCAGGTAAATTAAGATCAAGATGGAGTGGACCATATGATATTGTACAAATTTTTCCAAGTGGAGCAATTGAAATCACCAAACCGGGACATGAAAGTTTTAAGGTGAATGGGCAGCGGTTGAAGCCATATTATGAAGGTGGAGTGCTTAAGACTAGCCTCTACTTGGATGATCTTAATTAAGTTAAAGGATGAAGTCAAGCTAATGACTTTAAACAAGCGCTCTTGGGAGGCAACCCAAGTTTCTTTCTTTACCTTATATTTATCTATTTATTTTAGTTGTTTTCTTGTTTTTAGGTTGTTTTGATGTGTTTTGTTTGAGTTTTTGCAAGGTTTTAAGATGTTTAGGTGTAAAAGAGCAAAAGACGAATGTTGAGAATTTCAGTCTAAAGTTAGGTTTCTGGAGTATAACCACCTTGAATATGCATTGGAGTACATCAAATTTGTTCACATTACGAGGAACATTCCATATCTTCAAAGGGGAGTATTCTTTACCTTTTATTTACTTTTGCTTTATTTTATGTTTTTCACAATGAGGACATTGTTCATTTTAAGTTTGGGGGTGAAAAGCATGCTTTGCATCTTTTAAATCTTGTCCATTTAATTGTTTTTATAAGTTTTCAAAAATGTTAGTTTTAGTTTTTATTTTCCTTCATTATTATAAAATTAAAAAAAATAAAAAAAAAATTGTTTTTGTGGTGTTTTCTTAAGTACTTTAATGAGCCAATGATAAGACTATGATTGAAAATAAATTGGTTTTTAGATGGTGGATTTGTTTTTGTGTATGCTTAAATGCTTGAAGTTATATTCGCATATTGTTACTTTCAATAACTTTTGAGCACATAATCAATAATGCATAATTTAGATTGTGTTTTGAAGAAGGTTTGCATGAATTAGAGTACTTTATTATTAATTGAACTCTAGAACTTGCTTGATTATTGCTTGAGGCGAAATCCTAGGTGAATGCATTACTAAGAATATGATTTAGGCCATCTTTGTTTAAGTTTGAGCCTTTCAAGCCAACCTAATACATTATCTTCCACTAGTACCTTATTTGAGCCTTTAGGATGCATAAAGATCTATTAGAGCCTTTTCTTCATTGAAGCACATTTACTTACCCTTTTTGAGCCTTAAATTTCTTTTTCCTACCTTGAACATACTACAAAGAGAGCTTTAATTGAATTGATATGAATATATGCTTGTGAGCTTATTTGAGTGTTGAAAAAGAAAAAAACATGAAAAAAAGGAAAATAAATAAATAAATAAAGTTTGGAGGTTAAGTATTTGGTGAATTTGGCTCTAGTATGCATTTTTGTGTAAATTGGAGGTTTGAATGTGCAATAAGAAGAAAAATAAGTTTGGGGGTCTAGTGGAAAAGAAAGAAAAAAAAAAAAAAGGGAAATAAAGAAAGAATATGTGTGATTTGAAGAATGTATGCACAATAAAAAGGAGAAAAAGGATATTGAAACTGAAGTTAAAATAAGAAAAGAAGTTCTAATAAAGAAACAAATTTTACAAGTAATTTATTCATTAATATTTAATTTTAGCTTTCTTTCTTTGATTTATTCTATCCTTTTCTTTCTTAGCCTTATCCATTAGCCTTAACAATAGAAACCATGAAGTCCTAATGATTTAAGGTGGTGCATTAACCTACATTAGTGGAGAGTGATAGTTAAGTCAAGCATATGGTAGTTCATACTTTATTATAAATCTCTAATTCTTGTAAATTTATTCAAGCATATGATAATTTAGTGTATAAATTGATTTCCACACACACACATTGGAAGTATCATATGTGTTGGATGGAAGATAAGGTATTGGGTTACATAATTACTTTGAAACCATTTGAAAAGTCATATGTTATACAATCTTTGAGGCACCTCATTAAAGTATCTTATGTTTTTTAAATAAAATTTTATTTTCTTATTCTTTTTCTTTGCTAGGGACTAGCAAATCTTAAGTTTGGGGGTATTTGTTAGGTCTAAAATATTGATGAGTTTATGCCATATTTATAGCTTAATATTTGTTAGTTTGTGTTAATTTGTTATGGAAAGATACTTAATTATGTATTTTTCTTAATCTAGGTAAAAGAGGAAGAATTTTAAGAAAACAACCATAAAAATGGATTCCTTGGGTCGAATTATGGTGGAAAGCAAGATTTGAGCTCGAACGGACTAAGCATTAAAAAGATTCCAAAAAGATACCTTGAAGATTCCATAAAGATTCTATTGGGAATTTCATGATGGAAGTGGATGTCATATGAATCATCAAGATCTGAGGATTTCAAATGTCTCATTATTTTTGGATTTCGAGGTGCGAGCAAAGAATTATCATCATTTAAAGTTTAGAATTTATAAAAAATAATATTCTAGTTAAATCTCCACCATTGATCAAAAAAGGGAATCAAGGCAATTTGAGGGCCAAGATAAAAACAAGTGGCAATAATTGGTTAATTTATTATTAATGAGGCACATGTCATGTCACATGCTTCATTAAGGGTAAATTAGACTAATTAACTATTTTTTTAGGAGGAATTAGATAAAAGGAAAGTAGTAGAGAGCAAGTAATATACAGTTTCCTTTTTACACATGAAATTCGTCCAACCCTTTTCATGGCCTAAAAAAGGTATCTTCCAAGACTCCCACATTGAAAATAAAGAGAGAAAAAGATTCCCAAGACCCTATATATATAGCCCCCACCACATTGAAGGAGGAGATAGAAGTTTAGAGAGTTATTTAAGAGCTTTTAGGAGGCTTAAATAGAAGCAAACCAAATTTGGGAGTTTCTAAGATTCTCTTAAGGGTTTTAGGGTTTTAAAGTTTTAAAGTTTTAGAAGATCAATTGGAGAGCTTGGAGGAGGCAGAGAGACGTGGGCTTGCTTGGAGAAGAAGGCTACGACTTTGAGATCTTGGAGGAGAATTTCTTCAATAGTTTTTATTCTCTTTTCCTTTCTCTTTAATTGTGAATCTAATTATTTTTAATAATTATGGATGTTGAAATTATTTTTACCATGAACTAATTTTCATAGCTAGGGCTATGATGTAGCCCTAACTATGAAGGTTTAATTATTTTAATATATGTTGAGTTATATTTAATTAGTAATATGTTTTGTTAATAAATCATTGGTATACTTAATGCTTTCATAGGCCGGAAGGAATGAATGATTTTAATAATATTTAAGCTTGGAAAAGGATAATATTATGGATATCCAATGATTTACATGAATGCATAATTGATTGGAAAATAGTTATGTCTCATGCCATATTATTTGCTTAATCTATGCTTGATGAATTTGCATGATTTAATTTATAGGCCGGAAGGAATAAATTAGGTTATGAGAATATTATCAATTGTGAGTGGAAACTACTTTTGATTAATTTTGTGATTAAGTATGGTTAACAAAATTACTAGTTAATTAAATTCACATATTTAAGTAATTAAATTGGAATAGTTAGTGGTGAAATCAAATGCCCTAGTATTCATAATTATTCAATTCTCTCTCTTACTTGAAATTGATCTAATTTTAATTGATTGCTTTTGTTTAATTTAGTTTATTTAGTTTTCAATTGCCATCTTAAATTTTAGTTCAAATATTATCAAAACCTAATTATCTTTGGTACTTAATACTTAATCCCTTGGGTACGACAACCCTATTTTTCCACTTTATTACTTGAAAACGATTCGTGCACTTGCGAGTTGATTTTACATATCAGCTGTCAAATCTGTATGATCATGCAAATCGAACGATTGGATATTTGTTGCCCACCAAGTGTTGGGTGACTTCTTTCATGATAGAAATTTTGTATATATACATATACATACATACATATATATATATATGTATGTATGTATGTGTATATTAAACCAATTATCTTAACTTATTCTTTGTGTAATAAAACTTCTGCATCAAGCACAAAAGAAAGCCCCAAAAAGATAGGCTTGTAAAGAGTGGGAGGATCCCATAATGTCAATTATAGCAATATCTAAGAAATGAGAGGGAATAGAATCCACATTAACCATATAAAAAATAAAGATACAAATCTTCTTTTAAAGAAAACTTAGCCACAACTATGAGTAAGATTATTGGAGGACCTAGTATTCCATAGAATGGACCAGGTGTCATTGGCAAATAATTGTCTAAGCTTCAAAATATCATATATAAAATTCCAACCAGCAGGATTGTTTCTGGAAGGACTTCATTAACCGCCACCAAAGAGTTTCAAAACCATTGAAGGTAATTCCAACTTTAAGAAACAACAAAACTTAAAGCCCAAGCAAAGGCTTTAACTTTAGCTTCAAAAGAATTGTTTGTTTAAGTGATATTTGATGCCGAGAACTCAATCTCCCCCTTGTTATTTCACCTAACCATAGAAAGCGCAGCCTTCTTGTCTTTAAAAGTTGCATTTATGTTGATCTTCCTCCAATCTTTGGGAGGGGCCTGCCTAAATTCAAAGCTCGAGGGTCCATGATCAGTGAAAACAACATATTTCAAAGCATTCTTAAAGTCTTCAACTAGAATTTCAAGGCGACGAGTGTCCCCTAAAAGATTCAATTTCTTGATGCCTTGACATTGTTACTAACATTCTAATAACAATAAAAGAGAGTCATGAGAAGATAGAAATGTTCTTCTTTGGCATTCCTTGGAAGTAAAAATCATTTCCAGGGTCAAGGAAAAAAATAAGAATTTAAAGATTGAGTTAAATCTTAACAATTTATTCGAAAATGCCAATGTGTGAAAGCCATTGCATTTCTTAAACACATGGAAATAGCTTTCAATAGTAGCATCATAAGCAGCACAGAAAGTATCACCATTCTGAATTTTCTTATTCACCTGTTCCTTTGGAGGAAGGACTTCAATAGCTATTCTCTAAAGAAATATCTTCAGATGCTTGTGAATGTTGATTTCCAAAGATTTTTCCAAAAAGAATTTGCATTGGAAGGGTAAGTGAAGTTGAGAAAAAAGAAACTACTCATAGAGAAGGTACCCAGATTATTACCAAGCCAGATTTAATTAACTTGACAATGAATATTAGGCCAAGACTTCAACGGGATACAATTTGCAAAGCTTTCACCAAACAAGCTCCTAATAAGAGCTTTGTTCTAGCTGTTAGAATCTAAATCTTTGAATTCCATAACTCTACGAATGGGAAAAATAAGAGGCATCCTTATTAGACTTGGGCAAAAAATTAGGGAGTTTAAGAATCCAACGGTCGATCTAAGGATTCATAGCAAAGCCATCTCTTACTTTAAAACAAGCCCTCTTTGACATTGAAGGCCTAGTATAGATGATTACTTTCCAAACTGTATGGCTTCTTTTTTCAAGACATTGCTCAAAGAAAGAGTTCCCCTTTAAATATCTAGCCTCAAGCATGTTGACCCACATTAGATCCTCTCTTTTAGTAACCATCCAAGCCAATTTGACTAGTAAAGCCAAATTCATGTCGCATAATCTCCTAAGCTTAGAACTCTTTTGTCTTTAGCTTTGCATAGCTTTTTTTTTCAACTTTTTAAGGCAAGGAACTTCTTAGAACAAGAGTTGGTCTTCAACCAAAATTTCTGAATCAAAGCATCTAAGGGGTTACAAAGAACTTTGAAAAGGTAGAATGTTGACATAGAATAAACAAGGATAGCTTGTATAATTGACTTAAGTCAGTTTACTAGCCTTGGAGAGGAGCAACCTTCTAACCAAGCTTGGACATTCTCCTTCAACTTGCCAAAATCTTTAGATTTGTTCCTTCTGAAAATCAACTTATTGCCTAGGAAAATTGAAGAGGGTCCCATTTGTTTGAAACTAAGAACCTCCGTTGTACAATTCTTTTTTTTCTCTTCCTCTAGTGTATTTTGAAAAGAAAATACTTGATTTTTTAGGATTCACTAATCGGTCTAACCAACCACAATATGTGCCAAAAAATTCCTTCACCACAAAAACCTCTTTGGTATTAGCTTGACACATAATGAGTAAATCATTGATGAATTGATGGGACTCAGAGGGGGCATTTATGATATCATAATACCATGCAACTCATTCTTAGCCTTCGTCACCAAGAATAGGCTTCATAGAATCTTTCAACACAGGATAAATAGGAAAGGAGACATTGTTGAAGACTTCTCTTAAGGATTACAGAAGTCGTGACATTTCCATTAATGAGGATAGTAGTATCAAATAGAGGCTAAGCAACTGAAAATCAACTCATGAAAGTCCTCAGCCAACCCCCAACAATCCAACACTCAACAAAAAAGTTCCATTCAAACAATGAAATGCCTTTTTTAGATCAACATTTATAACCATAAGGCCATTCTTCCCCTTGTGACTCTTGACTTTATGAAGAATTTCCTAGGCCATAACTGTATTTTCAACAATCTAGTAACCATGCACAAAGGCTTTTTGATGAGGAGAAATATTTATGCTTATAACTTCACGAAGCTTACTTCTCTTACTTCTCTTTAAACACCTAAAACACCATTAGAGAGTGAATGTTTTAGTTTTCACTTATCAATAGGACATCCATCACCTATTGTGGCGTCTTCATTATACCAAGGTTTTTAATCATAGGTTGGTTAAGGGTTAAGGTTTTTTCCATAAGAACTTGAACTTAATTGAGATCCGGACTAATATAACATGAGTTTAGGCATGAGTTGATCTAGGTTCATATCATTTGATATTAGAGCTGAATTTTGTTCAGGTTTGATCTATTTTATTTAGTTTATTTTGTTTTGTGTTAATCTGCAATTGTAGGATTAGGTTAAGGTTGCATCTATTCTACACATTCTGCATATTAAAAAAAAGAATTTATTCATAGTCAAATTAGGTTTTTCTTGTCTTATCGTATTTTTGGTTTCTAGTTTGTTGGTTATTTTTCATCATTGTTCTTGTTAATTTAGTTTAGGGTTATTTTTTATTTGCTGTTTTAATCTTAATTAGCTGCATTAATATATTCCCCAAAAAAAAAAAAAAGATAAAAAGGAGAGTTTTGAAAGCATATTGCATAAAAACCTAAAAATTATGCAATTTCTTATTATTGGATTGAGGTCTTAGGTTTGGTGGAATTTTGTTGTTAGTACTGCAATTTTTGTTGTTGATTCTTGCTACTGGAGTTGTGTTTGAGTTCTGTGAGTGAATAAAAAAAAAAAAAAAAAAAAGAAGGCCGATTTGTTGAAATTTGGGAGTTAGAATTTGTTTGAGCTGGAAATTTTGAATTGTGACATTTGGAGTTGCTGGAAATTCAATTTTGCTGCTGGATATTTGAATTTTGAGTGCTAAAATTATTTGGATTAAAATTGTTAAAGGATTTGACACAAAAACTTAAATTAGAAGAACAACAATCAACAACTATTCCATATTTTTATTCGAATTGATTTTTGTTCGTTGTTTGAATCTCTTTTCTATATTTTATCCTTGAATTATTGGTTCATTAATATTCTGGTTAGTTTTTTATTCATTCTGAAAATTTGCTTTTTGATTTACCTTATTTTTGCTAGAAAAACCGAGAACTAGGTTTTATTAATTCACTCGGTATTGCTTGCTTTTTGCTAATGTTTTGTTGATAAGTTTAATTAGAACATACTTGTGATCTAGATGCTATTTTGTGTGTATTTTAATTAGAACTTTAAGATAATTCTTTGAGTGGAAAAATGCAAGAGAGTGTAAGCTTAAAAGAGGGTAAAAGTCGAAACTAGTGTGTAAACACGAGTGTCAAGACCTTGTTTAAGTGAAACACGTGAGGAAGTGAATTTGGTGAGGATTTTTGTATTGTTTTTACTAACATGGCAGATTCAAGGATGAGGAGAGGAGATGGATCTTTAAGAATTAATGAAGAGGAATCCATGGGATTCAAAGGGGATTCTAAGGCAACGGGAATTGGAGGCTAACATACCGACATGGTGACAATCATGGAACAACTCCAACAGATGAATGCTCGTTTTGATCACCTAGATCACAGGTTGGACAGAGTTGAAAGCTCACAAGGAGGACCGAGGTCAAGGTCGAGGATGCGGAGGAGGCCGAGGGCGACCTAAAGAGGAACTCGGGGAAGGTAATTTTGGAGATAACCTTGATGAAGAAATTGATGATATTTTTGCACTCCAAGGAAGACCAATCCATGGGAGACCAGTAAGAGAAGAGGATGATGATATTGGAAATATTAAGGTCAACATACCATCTTTTATGGGAAAAAGTGATACAGAGGCTTACCTAGAGTGGGAGGAGCGAATGGAGATGATTTTTTATTGTCATCACTATTTGGAGGTTAAGAAGGTTAAATTGGCAGCTTTGGAGTTTGGACATTATGCACTCCAATGGTGGATAAATGAGCAAAGTATCCGAAGAAGAGTAGGTGATGAACCTATTACTACTTGGCGACAAATGAGGCAACCATGGCAAGGTTTTCGGGAGGCTTGAATCGAGAAATGGCCATTTAACTACAATTACAACAATATGTGGAATTGGAAGAGATGTTGCATGTGGTTATCAAAGTTAAGACTCAATTCAAGAGGAGGGGCATAAGTACGTGGTTTGGAGGAGTATCAAAATGTGGGAGGTCAAATCCAAATGTTTGGCGAAGCAATCCCACATATGACAACAAGCCAAAACTGAAGCTAGGTGATGAAAGCAGCAATCAGCTAAAAAGAGAGGCTAAAATTGAATCTGTCCAAGCACTAAGGAATGAAGGTAAATTAGATCCTAAACCTTCTAGAACTCATGACATTGGGTGTTTTAAGTGCCAGGGATGAGGACACATTGCTAACCAATGCTCGAATAGGAGAATCATGGTGTTGAAAGGTAATGGTGAGTTAGAATCTGAAAGTGAAGGAACTCGAGGTGAAACGGAGCAAGAAGAGGAGGAACTTGAAGATGAAGTCGAAACATTAAATGCTTCAAATTCCAAATTGAGCTTGGTGAGTAGGAGAGTTTGACCGTGTACAAAGATGAGGATCAAATTCAAAGAGAGAACATCTTCGATACTCGTTCTGAAATCCAAGGTAAAGTTTGTAGTATGATAATTGACAGTAGGAGTTGTGCAAATGTAATTAGTAATGTTGTGGTGGAAAAATTAGGCTTAGTAACAATTAAACATCTCAAACCATATAGATTATAATGGCTTAATGATAGTAGTGAAATGAAACTAAACAAACAAGCCAAAGTAAAATTCAATGTAGACAAAATATGTGGATGTTGTGCTTATGCATGCCGGACACATTTTATTAGGTAGACCATGGCAATTCGATAAAAATACTATACATTATGGTTGAGAGAATGCTATTTTTTTCTACATTTAAAGGTAAAAACGTTAAGCTGGAACCATTGACTCCCAAGGAGGTATTTAGAGACCAACTTCAAATATAACAAAGGAGAGAGGCCGAAAAGCTTAAACAAAGAACTAGTGTGGCACCCACGGCTTCAACTCCAATCTAAGGGGGCAAGACCGAACAAGACCAACTAGGTAAGTATTCTAAAACCCAAATTTCAGTGGAAAAACAAAGCTAAAGGTGAGAGTGAGAAAAGGGGAGGACAAGCCTAGAGTGAGGTGAAAGTAGTGGGATCCATGAGTGAGAAAGAAAAAGAGAGGAAAGAGAAGAAAAATAAAAATTTCTATCTTAGTTTTAGGGATGTTATTAAGGCACTTTTGAGAAAGAAACCATTACTGGTCATGATTTATAAAGATGCTTTTGTTGTATAGAACTTTATCTGCATTGTTGAGAGCTTTAACTAATGGAAATTTGAAAATTTGGGAGAGATTATTTGCTAACTTCAAAAAGTGTGATTTTTGTAAAGATGAATTGGTTTTTCTAGGATTTTTTGTAAGTGCTACAGGAATTAAAGTTGACCAATCCAAGGTGAAAACCTGATGTGAATCCGCCCGAACTCGCACAACCGACAACCCGCTAAAGTGCTGACTAGATACGGATGAAGACCAGACCGATCACTAGAGCTCAAGCTAAGAGGTTTAAGGAAAACCTTGCTGACTTTATCCAAGGGGAAATTCATTCTCAAAAGGGCTTGTTCATACGCAAAGATACAAGGCCTATTTTGAGCATACAATTGGTGAAATCCGATACGGACCTGGATAGTGGTTTTGGTGCATTTATGGAATCCGAATAGCAGGAAATGGATTCAAATCTTCTCAAATTTACTTGATATCACTAAGAAGTCATGGGATCTGGTCAATATTGAAGCTTTTCTGGTCATTTAAGAGGTGTATGCATGAGAGAGAAAATGGCCGGGTTTTGCTATATTATTTGCTGGCTTTACTATATTTTGCTGAGTTGGCTTTTTCTCTTTCCTCCAAGCCAAGGGAAACGTGTGGGACTCCATAATAATATTATTTGGCATCCTAAAAGGTATATAGAAGCTGATTTGGAGCTCAAATTGATCAAAGTCAACTTAGTTAAAAAGCTAGTATTCTAGTTTCCTAATTTGATTTCTATTTTTTGTTTTGGGAAATTACCTTTACTTTTTGATTTTTTATTTATTTATTTTCTGAAAAAATAAGTTTAGAAAAGTTATTATTTTATTATTTTTATTGTAAATTAATTAATTCCTAATTCAAAATAAGGGAATTAATTTATCCAAGTTAGATTAGGAAATGATGTGAAATTAGGCAATTTCCTAATTGGATTCTATGTTGGCCGAAATTTCCTAATCCTTTTAGGGTTTTATTTTGTCCATTCAAAGTCTATTTAAAGGCTTATTTTCAATGAGAAATCAAGCTTAAATTTTATACAGAAAATTATTTGTGAGATTGAATTCTCTTTGTTCTTTTGAACACCTAAAACACCATTAGTGAATGAGTGTTTTAGTTTGACTTATCAATAGGCCTTCCATCACCTATTGTGGCGTCTTCATTATATACTAAGGTTTCTAATCACAAGTTGGTTAGGGGTCTAGGTGACCATTAGAACTTGAACATAATTAGATCTGAGCTAATATAATACAGGTTTAGGAGCAAATCATCCTAGGTTCGTATCAAAACCATACTAGAGTGGCCGAAACCTGTTACCATTACCAGGTAAGATGTTTTCATGGTTTGGCTAGTTTTTACAGGAGATTTCTCGAGGTAGTATTCAAACCAGGAGATTGGGTTTGGTTTCACTTAATAACGGAGAGGTTTCCAAAGCAAAGAAAGTCAAAGCTTATGCCTTGAGGGGATAGACCTTTTCAAGTCTTGGAACGGATTAATGAGAATGCTTATAAACTTGACTTACAGGGTGAGTATAATGTTAGTGCTATATTTAACATTTCTGATTTATCTCCTTTTTTACAGGTGATGATTTTGATTTGAGGAAAAATCCGTTTTAAAAGGAGGGGAATGATGAGAATTCGCTCGTACCCGCACAATCGAAAACCTGCTAGGGTGTAGATCTACTACAGTTGAAGACTTGGCCAATCACTAGGGCTCAAGCTAAGAGATTTAAGGGCAATCTGATTGGCCTTATACAAGGAGTTATCAATTCTCAAAAGGGCTTGTCAATACCTGAAGATTTAAAACCTGTTTCAAGCATTTAAGTAATGGAGGCTGATACAGACCAAGATAGCTGTTTTAGTGCATTTTTTTACTCTGGACTGCAAAGAATGGTTCCAACACTTCATGAATTCAATGAATATCAATAAAAGGTCATGTAATCAAGACAACATAGAATCAAATGAATCTAAAATGGTGGTTTACGCATTAAAGGAGTTTTTTGGCCGAAAATGCTGTTTTTGTTGCTAGCTGTTAGGTCTAAAATATTGATGATTTTATGCCATATTTATAGCTTAATATTTGTTAGTTTGTGTTAATTTGTTATGGAAAGATACTTAATTATGTATTTTTCTTAATCTAGGTGAAAGAGGAAGAATTTTAAGAAAACAACCATAAAGATGGATTCCTTGGGTCGAATTATGGTGGGAAGCAAGATTTGAGCTCGAACAGACTAAGCATTAAAAAGATTCCAGAAAGATACCTTGAAGATTCCATAAAGATTCTATCGAGAATTTCATGGTGGAAGTGGATGTCATATGAATCATCACAATCTGAGGATTTCAAATGTCTCGTTATTTTTAGATTTCGAGGTGCGAGCAAAGAGTTATCATCATTTAAAGTTTGGAATTTATAAAAAGGAATATTCTAGTTAAATCTCCACCATTGATCAAAAGAGGGAATCAAGGCAATTTGAGGGCCAAGATAAAAACAAGTGGCAATAATTGGTTAATTTATCATTAATGAGGCACATGTCATGTCACATGCTTCATTAAGGGTAAATTAGACTAATTAACTATTTTTTAGGAGGAATTAGATAAAAGGAAAGTAGTAGAGACCAAGTAAGATACAGTTTCCTTTTTACACATGAAATTCGTCCAACCCTTTTCATGGCCTAAAAAAGGTATCTTCCAAGACTCCCACATTGAAAATAAAGAGAGAAAAAGATTCCCAAGGCCCTATATATATAGCCCCCACTACATTGAAGGGAGATATACAAGTTTAGAGAGTTATTTAAGAGCTTTTAGGAGGCTTAAATAGAAACAAACCAAATTTTGGGAGTTTCTAAGATTCTCTTAAGGGTTTTAGGGTTTTAAAGTTTTAAAGTTTTAGAAGATCAATTGGAGAGCTTGGAGGAGGCAGAGAGACGTGGGCTTGCTTGGAGAAGAAGGCTACGACTTTGAGAGCTCTTGGAGGAGAATTTCTTCAATAGTTTTTATTCTCTTTTCCTTTCTCTTTAATTGTGAATCTTATTATTTTTAATAATTATGGATGTTGAAATTATTTTTACCATGAACTAATTTTCATAGCTAGGGCTATGATGTAGCCCTAACTATGAAGGTTTAATTATTTTAATATATGTTGAGTTTTATTTAATTAGTAATATGTTTTGTTAATAAATCATTGGTATACTTAATGCTTTCATAGGCCGGAAGGAATGAATGATTTTAATAATATTTGAGCTTGGAAAATGATAATATTATGGATCTCCAATGATTTACGTGAATGCATAACTGATTGGAAAATAGTTATGTCTCATGCCATATTATTTGCTTAATCTATGCTTGATGAATTTGCATGATTTAATTTATAGGCCGGAAGGAATAAATTAGGTTATGTGAATATTATCAATTGTGAGTGGAAACTACTTTTGATTAATTTGGTGATTAAGTGTGGTTAACAAAATTACTAGTTAATTAAATTCACATATTTAAGTAATTAAATTGGAATAGTTAGTGGTGAAATCAAATGCCATAGTATTCATAATTATTCAATTCTCTCTCTTACTTGAAATTGATCTAATTTTAATTGATTGCTTTTGTTTAATTTGGTTTATTTAGTTTTCAATTGCCATCTTAAATTTTAGTTCAAATATTACCAAAACCTAATTATCTTTGGTATTTAATTCTTAATCCCTTGGGTACGACAACCCTATTTTTCCACTTTATTACTTGAAAACGATTCGTGCACTTGCGAGTTGATTTTACACATCAAGTTTTTGGCGCCGTTGCCGGGGATTAAGGCATTAATATTAATTCGGATTGGGTTTAGTAGTACTTTGAACATTGTTTTCTTATTTTAAATTTTTATATTTATTTCTTAATTTTGGTTTTAGTGTTGCATGCTAGGGTTTTAATTCTTTGCTTGTTTGGCCAACTTGCTTTGAATGTTTAATACTTACTTTGTGGTACTTGGAACCAAAATTGTATTTTTAATTTATTGGTGTCTAGGTTAAAAGTTATGCATACTTAGGGGTTTTTCTTATTTTCAACTTTTGTTTATCTTTGTTATTTTCAATTTTAGTTTGTATATTAGGGTTTAATTTTAATTGTTTGCTTTATAAACTTGGAATTAATTTGAACCTTTGTTTTGTTAGTGTTTTCTTTTTAGAAAAATCATGGAATATCAAGCTTATGGTCATCAACCTTATTGGGATTATGGGGAGCCAACTAGTTCTCCAAGTGATAATTTTGTCAAGTTACAAAAGAATCTTGCAATCATGTCTAAACTCGTTGCAAATTTTAGAGTTCAACCTGTATCTTGTGAATGGTGTGGAGTAAATCACTCAAGTGGAAATTGTCAAGTGGGGAATCCTTTTGCTCTAGAAGACTCAATAGAAGACTCATCAAGACAATATAATCAAGTTGCAAATTTTGGGGTTCAAGCTATAACATGTCAATGGTGTGGAGGCAATCATTTAAGTGAACATTGTCAAGTGGGAAATCCTTTTGTTCTGCAAAGTTATTCAAGGTATGACAATTCAGATCCTTTTGTCGTGCACTTGCGAGTTGATTTTACACATCACTAGCTTTACTTTATTTTGTTGATTTGGCATTTTCTCTTTATTCCAATCAAGGGAAATGTATGGGGATCATAAATAATCCTGCATAGCCTATGGGAGCTGATTTGGAGCCTTTACAAGCTGGAATTGGTCAAAGATACTTTAGTGGTCAAACTAGTCAACTGGTTTCCTAATTTGAGTTTGACTTTTGTTTTAGGAAATTAGTCTTTTATTTATTTATTTACTGAAAAATTTAACTTAGGAAAGTTATTATTTTATTATTTCCATTGTCAATTAATTAATTCCTATTTCAAAATAAAGGAATTAATTAATCAAAATTAGAATTAGGAATGGAATGGAATGGAATTTCGGCCACATTAGGAAATTGACAATGCTTGGCCGGTTTTGTCTTAGAGTTTTTAAGGTTTATTGCTTTGTGACTTTAACCTCTTTAAGGGTTATTTTTCAATAAGAATCCACCTTCAATATTATTTAGAAATTTATTTATGAGATAGAATTCTCTTAGTTCTTTTATTTATGAGATAGAATTCTCTTAGTTCTCTTTAAACACCTAAAACATCATTAGAGAGTGAGTGTTTTAGTTTTGACTTATCAATAGGACATCCATTACCTATTGTGGTGTCTTCATTATACCAAGATTTCTAATCATAGGTTGGTTAGGTATTAAGGGTTTTTTCATAAGAACTTGAACTTAATTGAGATCCTGGCTAATATAATACAAGTTTAATTGCGAGTCAACCTAGGTTCGTATATATTAGCCCGGATCTTAATTAAGTTCAAGTTTTTATGGAAAAACGTTAACCCCTAACCAACCAATGATTAGAAACCTGGTATAATGAAGATGCCACAATAGGTTATGAAAGCTCTATTGATAAGTCAAAACTAGAACACTCACTCTCAAATAGTGTTTTAGGTGTCCAAAGAGAACTAAGAGAATTCTGTCCCACAATTAATTTTCTGAATAATATTGAAGGTGCATTCTCATTGAAAAAAAACCCTTAAATAGGTTAAAGTCATAAAGCAATAAACCTTAAAAATCTAAGACAAAACCGACCAAGCATTGTCAATTTCATAATGTGGCCGAAAGTCCGCGCCTTTCCTAATTCTAATTTGATTAATTAATTCCTTTATTTTGAATTAGGAATTAATTAATTTATAATGGAAATAATAAAATAATAACTTTCCTAAGTTAAATTGTCCAAAAAATAAATAAATAAAAACCAAATAAAAGACTAATTTCGTAAAACAAAAGTCAAACTTAAATTACGAATCTAGTTAACTAGTTTGAACACTGATATCTTTGACCAATTTCCAGGTTATACACGCTTCAAATCAGCTCCCATAGGCCATTTAGGATGCCAAATTTGATTATTTATGATCCCCATACGTGTCCCTTGATTCGAATAAAGAGAAAAGATCAAGTCAACAAAATACAGTAAAGTCAGCAACAAAAACAGCATTTTCGTCCAAAAACTCCTTCTATGCGCAAACCATCATTTTAGATGCATTTGATTCTAATTTGTCTTGATTCCATGACCTCTTAGTGATATTCATTGAATTCATGAAGTGTTGAACCCATTCCATGTTTCCCGGAGTCCATAATTGTACTAAAACAGCTACCTGGGTCCATATCGGCCTCCTCCACTTGGATGTTTAAAATAGGCTTTATATCTTTGGGTATGGACAAGCCCTTTTGAGAATTGATAACTACTTGTATAAAGGCAACCAGGTGTTCCTGAAATCTCTTATCTTGAGCCCTAGTGGTCAGCATAGACTTCACCTGTATTGGATCAACACCCCAGCGGATAGTCAGTTGTGCGGGCACAGGCGGATGCTCATCATTCCCCTCCTCTTGAGAAGGATTTGCCCTCAAATCAAAATCATCACCGGCAGCAAAAGGAGATAAATCAACAACATTGAATGTAGCACTAACATTATACTCACCTGGTAAGTCAAGTTTGTAAGCATTTTCATTAATCTGCTCAAAAACTTGAAAGGGTCCATCGCCCTGCGGCATAAGTTTGGACTTTCTTTTCTTGGGAAACCTCTCCTTCCTTAAGTGTAACCAAAGGCAATGTCCTAGGTCAAACATGATCACAAAAAATCCTAGAAATACCAATTTATCTTTATAGAAATCATACTTTTTAAAGTTAGCAAATAATCTATCCCAAATTTTCAAATTTTCACTAAGTAAAGCTCTCAACAATACAGATAAAGTTCTATATAACAAAAGCATCTTTTAATAAGCATCTTTATGAATCATGACTAGCATAGGTTTATTATTCACAAATGCCTTTTTAAGCTCACCTAACCTAAGATAAAAAAAAAATTCTTTTTCTTGACATTCCTTTCTTTTTCTTTCTCACTCATGGATCCCACTCTTTTTCCCTCACTCTCAGCTTTTTCTCACTCTCGGCTTTGTCATTATTTTTCCACCCACAATTGAGTTTAGAATACTTAACTAGGACAACAAGCTCGGCCTTGACCTCATGAATAGGTGGTGAAACCGTGGGTGCCATACTAGACCTCTCCTTAAGCTTTTCGATCTCCCTCCTTTGTTGTATTTGAAGTTGGTCTCTAAATACCTCATTTAGAATTAACGGCTCCAGCTTAACCTTTTTCCCTTTAAATTTAAAAACCATGGAATTCTCTCTCCCACAGTGTATGGCATCGTTATCAACTTGCCATGACCTCCCCAATAAAATATGACTAGCATGCATGGGAACAACATCACACAATATCCATATATATATCAATGCTGAATTTTACTTTGGCTTGTTTGGTTACTTTTATCTCACCACTACCATTAAGCCATTGTAATTTATATGGTTTAGGATGTTTAATAGTTGATAATCCTAATTTATCAACTACCACATTACTAATTACATTAGCATAACTTCCATTATCAATTATCATGCTACATACATTACCTTGAATTTCACACCGGGTATGGAAGATTTTTTTGCTTTGAACTTGATCCTCATCGTTTTATACAGTCAACACTCTCCTTGACACCAAGCTCAGTTTGGCATTTGAAGCCTTTGGGGTTTTTGCTTCATCTTCAATTTCTCCCTCTTTATGCTCGAACTCAATTTCAACTTCATCATTATTGGATTCCAACTCGCCATTGTCCTTTAATACCATGATTCTTCAGTTTGGGCATTGGTTGGCAATATGTTCTCGATCTTGGCATGCAGCAACCTATGGTAATGACTTGGTACAAACCCCTTTCTCATGGCTCCTTTCATTCGTCGCCAAGTAGTGATGGGTTCATCTCCAACTCTTCTTTGGGTATTTTACTCATTTGTCCACCATTGGAGTGTATAATGACCAAATTCCAAAGCTGCTAATTTTACCTTCTTAGCCTCCGAATAGTTATGACAATCGAATATCATCTCTATTTGCTCCTCCCACTATAGGTAAGCCTCCGGATCACTTTTTCGCATGAAAAATGATATGTTTACCATGATATTTCCAAGATTATTGATGTGTAAAATCAACTCGCAAGTGCACGAATCGTTTTCAAGTAATAAAGCGGAAAAATATGGTTGTCGTACCCAAGGGATTAAGTATTAAGTACCAAAGATAATTAGGTTTTGATAATATTTGAACTAAAATTTAAGATGGCAATTGAAAACTAAATAAACTAAATTAAACAAAAGCAATCAATTAAAATTAGATCAATTTCAAGTAAGAGAGAGAATTGAATAATTATGAATACTAGGGCATTTGATTTCACCACTAACTATTCCAATTTAATTACTTAAATATGTAAATTTAATTAACTAGTAATTTTGTTAACCACACTTAATCACAAAATTAATCAAAAGTAGTTTCCACTCACAATTGATAATATTCACATAACCTAATTTATTCCTTCCGGCCTATAAATTAAATCATGCAAATTCATCAAGCATAGATTAAGCAAATAATATGGCATGAGACATAACTATTTTCCAATCAATTATGCATTCATGTAAATCATTGGAGATCCATAATATTATCCTTTTCCAAGCTCAAATATTATTAAAATCATTCATTCCTTCCGGCCTATGAAAGCATTAAGTATACCAATGATTTATTAACAAAACATATTACTAATGAAATAAAACTTAACATATATTAAAATAATTAAACCTTCATAGTTAGGGCTACATCATAGCCCTAGCTATGAAAATTAGTTCATGGTAAAAATAATTTCAACATCCATAATTATTAAAAATAATAAGATTCACAATTAAAGAGAAAGAAAAAGAGAATAAAAACTATTGAAGAAATTCTCCTCCAAGAGCTCTCAAAGTCGTAGCCTTCTTCTCCAAGCAAGCCCACGTCTCTCTGCCTCCTCCAAGCTCTCCAATTGATCTTCTAAAACTCTAAAACTTTAAAACCCTAGAACCCTTAAGAGAATCTTAGAAACTCCCAAAATTTGGTTTGTTTCTATTTAAGCCTCCTAAAAGCTCTTAAATAACTCTCTAAACTTCTATCTCCTCCTTCAATGTGGTGGGGGCTATATATATAGGGTCTTGGGAATCTTTTTCTCTCTTTAGTTTCAATGTGGGAGTCTTGGAAGATACCTTTTTTAGGCCATGAAAAGGGTTGGACGAATTTCATGTGTAAAAAGGAAACTGTATATTATTTGCTCTCTACTACTTTCCTTTTATCTAATTCCTCTTAAAGAAATAGTTAATTAGTCTAATTTACCCTTAATGAAGCATGTGACATGACATGTGCCTCATTAATGATAAATTAACCAATTATTGCTACTTGTTTTTATCTTGGCCCTCAAATTGCATTGATTCCCTCTTTTGATCAATGGTGGAGATTTAACTAGAATATTATTTTTTATAAATTCTAAACTTTAAATGATGATAACGCTTTGCTTGCACCTCGAAATCCAAAAATAACGAGACATTTGAAATCCTCAGATCGTGATGATTCATATGACATCCACTTCCATCATGAAATTCCTGATAGAATCTTTATGGAATCTTCAAGGTATCTTTTTGGAATCTTTTTAATGCTTAGTTCGTTCGAGCTCAAATTTTGCTTCCCACCATAATTCGACCCAAGGAATCCATCTTTATGGTTGTTTTCTTAAAATTCTTCCTCTTGCACCTAGATTAAGAAAAATACATAATTAAGTATCTTTCCATAACAAATTAACACAAACTAACAAATATTAAGCTATAAATATGGCATAAAATCATCAATATTTTAGACCTAACAATTATCATCCTCATTCCTTACTGGTCTACCATGGTTATGCCTTCCTTGGTGTGCAAAAATATCATCAACTTCCTCTTCAAAATCATCTTCAAAGTTACCTTCCCCCAATTCCTCTCTAGGTCGACCACGTCCTCCTCGACCTCGACCTTGGCCACCATGTGCATCTAACCTTGGATTCCGCCCACCTTGTGATGTTTCTAACCTTTCCATCCTTAGATCTAGGTGATCAAAGTGAGCATTCATCAGTTGTAATCGTTCCATGACCGCCATCATGTCCGTGTGCTCACTTCCACTCCCCCGAGCTCGCGAATCACCTTTGAATCCTATGGATTCCTCTTCATTAATTCTTAATGGTGCATCTCCTCTTCTCACCTTTGAATCTGCCATGTTAGTATGAATAAAACAAAAATAAAATATATCCTCACCAAATTCACTCCCTCACATGTTTCACTCAAACAAGGTCTTGGCACTCGTGTTTGCACACTAGTTTCAGCTTTCATCCTCTTTTAAGCTCACACACTCTTACCTTTTTCCACTCAAAGAATTAACTCAAAGTTCTAATTTAAACACACTTAAACAGCAACTAGATCACAAGTATACCTTAATTTAAACTTATCAATAATACAACAACTAAATCAAACAAATATCGCGTGGAATGAAAATACCTATTCTCAGCTTTTCTAAGTAAAAACAAGGCCAACCAATAAGCAAATTTTGGGAATGAATTAAAAGCTGCCAGAATATTAACAAGGCAATAATTCAAGGAATAAATATAGAGAAAGAAATTCAACACGAACAAGAATCAAATTGAACAAAAATGGATTAGTCGTTGGTTGATGTTCTTGTAATTTAAGTTTTTGTTTCAAATCATTTACCAATTTTAATCCAAATAATTTTAACACTCAAAAGTTAAATATCCAGCAGAAAAATTGAATTTCCAGCTTAAACAAATTCAAACTCCAAATTCAACAAACTAGCCTTTTGTGCAATTTGTTTTTCTAATACTCAACTTTTTTGGCTCTTTTTTTTATTTTTTTATTTATTTTTTTTATATCACAACTCCCAGCAGCTCCAAAAACAACACAAACAGAAACTTAAACTCCAACAAAAATCAAACTCGTGATCACAAATTACAAATTTGCAAAATTTTGTGAATCTGTATTTGTTGCTGCAAATCCTTTTTTTTTTTTGGAATATATAATGCAAATAATTAAGATCTAAAAAGAAAAAAGTTAAAAATAAAGTAAATTACTAAGAACAAATATGAAAATAACCAACAAATTACGAAGTAAAAAATACAGTAAAACAAAGAATCTAATTTCAGCTATGAATGAAATTTTCTTTTTTTCTTTTTTTTTTTTTTTTTAAGATGAAGAATTTGTAGGAGTATGAAATAACCTTAACTTAATGTTAAATTTACAGAACAACACAAAAAAAAATAAAGTAAATAAAGATAGATCAAACTTGAACAAAATTTAGCTCTGATACCAAATGATACTAACTTAGGTCGACTCGCACCTAAATCCGTATTATATTAGCCCAGATCTCAATAAGTTCAAGTTCTTATGGAAAAACCTTAACCCCTAACCAACCTATGATTAGAAACCTGGTATAATGAAGACCACAATAGGTTATGAAAGCCTTATTGATAAGTCAAAACTAGAACACTCACTCTCTAATGGTGTTTTAGGTGTTCAAAGAGAACTAAGAGAATTCTGTCTCATAATTAATTTTCTGAATAATATTGAAGGTGCATTCTTATTGAAAAACAACATTTAAATAGGTTAAAGTCATAAAGCAATAAACCCTAAAAATTTAAGAAAAAACCGACTAAGCATTGTCAATTTCCTAATGTGGCCGAAATTCCATTCCTTTCTTAATTCTAATTTGATTAATTGATTCCTTTATTTTGAATTATAAATTAATTAATTTAAAATGGAAATAATAAAATAATAACTTTCCTCAGTTAAATTTTCCAGCAAATAAATAAATAAAAACAAAATAAAAGACTAATTTCCTAAAACAAACAGTCAAACTCAAATTACAAAACTAGTTGATTAGTTTGACCACTAAGGTATCTTTGACCATTTTCCAGCTTATAAAGGCTCCAAATCAGATTCCATTGGCCATATAGGACACCAAATAGGATTATTAATGATCCCCATACATTGCCCTTGATTGAAACAAAGAGAAAATGCCAAATCAACAAAATACAATAAAGTCAGCAACAAAAATAGCATTTTCGGCCAAAAACTCCTTCTATGCACAAACCACCATTTTAGACGCATTTGATTCTGTCTTTTCTTGATTACATGACCTATTAGTGATATTCATTGAATTCATGAAGCATTGAACCCATTCCGTGTTGCCCGGAGTCCATAATTGCACTAAAACAGCTATCCGGATCCATATCGGCTTCTATCACTTGGATATTTCAAACAAGTTTTGTATCTTTGGGTATGAATAAGCCCTTTTAAGACTTGATAACTCCTTGTATAAAGGCAACCAAATTGTCTTTAAAGCTCTTGGCTTGAACTCTAATGATCGACCCAGACTTCATCCGTATTGGATCAGCATCCCAGCGAGTAGTCGATTGTGTGGGCACAAGCAGATTCTCATGATTGTGAAATGATGCATATGATTATTTTATTGTATTTTATTTTCATTCATGGTAACTTATCTCTTTTTAGAGCTCTTTCTAGAGATATATATATATATATATATTTTTATTTTTCCTCTTTTCTTTGGGCTTGTGATTAGGTGTATTATCAAGTACCATGAGCTTGGAGGCACCTAACTTGACTCACCATTATTAAGAATCCAAGAGGTCTAATTTTGGAGTGAAAGAATTTCATCTAGAGTTAGCCAAATCTGGACAATTGTTTAAGCCCAAGTGCTCGTGCGAAGCTTGCTACACTTTTTGACCCTAACAAACACATAGTCACATCGCTGTTATGTACAAATAGCATGGTGGTGAGCCCATTGTTCTAAAAGACTGGAAAAGGCGCCGTCTAGGCCTGATGCTTTTAGATAATGTCTCGCATAGTAGTAAGATTTAGAAAAAGACGGTCAATGCTGTGTTGACCGCCTAATGCCCGCCTAGGCGCTAAATGGTGCAAGCCTTTTTGTTTAAAGTTTTTTTTTTTTCTAAAATTATTTTTAAAAAAATGTTAAAAAACAATTCATAAGAAATTAAAAAATAAAAAAAAATATTGTTAAAAAATATAAGCTTTTTTAAGATTAAGTTTTTTTTCTTAAACAAAAAAAATGAAAATGACGAATATGAAAAAGAAGAGTAATAAATTAGACACTCCACTAGCAAGTGATACTAGTAATGCACAATCATGGATTGCTAAAGGTTGTAATGATGATGAGATGGAGAATGATATGTTATCACTTAAAAAAGGTTCTAAAAATGCTCAAGTTGAAATTAGGAAGCCCGAGGAAAATGATTTTGTATCGGATGGCACGAAAGATGAGTTGGATGAAAATGTAGACATTGAATTGGAGTCCGATAAAGAATTAAACAAGAGGTAGATTATGGTAATAGCTAAAGTATGTATTAATCTAGGAATTATCAAGTACTCGTAGGTTTGTAATATATATGTTTTGAAACTAATCTATTATTGGAAACTTAGAAAACATGATTTTTCATAAATTTATTATGATCAATTACATATTAATTCATGTTTATTGCACATACAAAAGTAATATAGACTTATATATATATTTTGACATTTAAAATATGAATTATTTTGTTTACTAATAGCCTAATAATAATTAAAATAATAATATAATTGTAAAACGCCTTTTTACATCTAGGCATGCCTAGGCTCGTATGGCTTAAGGCTTGACCTTGCCGTTTTACGACGCTTACGCCTTTTAGAACACTGGGTGAGCCTCACATAGATGATAGAGTTCTAGTGTAACACCACAATGGCTATGCATAATACCAATTAATTTCTACAAATTTTTTAAGATAATTTTTTTTTTAATTTTTTAGTCAAAATCAAACTTTCTATTAAGGAAGAAAAAAAAAACACATATTGGTTTTTTCAAATATAAATTAGAGAGGAGGGTTTTAGCACAAGACTAATCAAACTTAAAACCTAGGAATTAATAATGGATGTTCTTTCACATGACTATTTTTCTTCTTCTATTGCATTTTATATAAATTTTCAAAAACATCATTCTTCATTAAATGTTTGGTAAGACTCCAGTTGAGCAATATTAAATTATTTCATCAACCATACAATATTAAGTTATTCATGCAAACAATATAAATATGTCCAGCTAATAAGAGCCAAATCTACTATAATTTTTAAAAATATTTTTTATTATTATTATTTTTTAAATAGAAGCATGTAACTTTTCTTCTTTTATATTTAATAATATTTATACATATGCATTATTTAATTGTTTTAAATATAGCTTTTGTTTGACAAAAGAGATTAAAATATTCTCCAAAGTTCCAATCTTAATCTCACTTGCGTACATTTTTGTTTAATAAATGTTTCCAAGTTATATTGTTGGTTAAACATTTTTCATCAAATAGAATTATATTTAAAACAAATTAATGAAATTTATGAATGTATTCTTGGTCACTTCAAACAACATTTTTGGTCACTAAAAACAATATACCTTGAAAACAAAAAATAAATATTTTCAAAGTATATTGTTGGTTAAAATTGAAAAATTTAAATGACCAGATTTTGTTGTTTTAATGACCAAATTTTAATATTTGAAAATCTCTAAAAAAGTAACATTTTGATCAAATTTGATAACATAAAACTACATAAAGGATTAATTTCACAATTATAAGTAACCAATATTAGTCACTAAAAACAACATTTTGAGACCAAATTTTTTGGTCATTATCGATCACTTCAAACACCAACATGTTGGTCACTTAATGACTTTACATACTTAAAAATATTGTTAACCACAAAAAATTGATCAGTGATACTCTTATTTAGCAATCAAATATTAGTAGCTAATAAAATTTTGACTTTTGTTAAGACTTTCAACAACCAAAATTTAGTCAATAACAGCCAATTTTTAGTTTAATCATTTTAAAATTAATATTAATAAATATTAAATTGATCAAGTATAATGCAAAAATTAACAATATGTAAAATAAATTATTAAATTTTTATAATTCAAAATTTTTAAATAATATTTATAAAAACTATAATTAATTTTACAACAAAATAATTGTCGTTACATAATATAATAATTTAAATATGTACAAATATAGATAATAAAATCTATAAACAAATGTAGCAAGTAGCACCTCTAACTCTAGGTGTCACAATCATCAGGTGGTTCCAAAGCCAGTGCTGAATCCTAAAACTTCTGCATCACAGTGTTTGCCATCTCATACTCCTGAGATACTTTTCGCCTAGGAAAAGCATTAAAAAAAATTTTAAATAATAATAATAATAATAATATATCAATCTTACAAGAAGCACAATTCTGCAGTGGGGTATGATATTCAACAGCTTTTTTATTAACTGTGCTTGAAAACATACCTAGTATTTTCAACCACGATGCTTGATAAGGAAGGCCTCAATATTCGCTCCCTCAAAGTTTCTATAAGAAAATCATGAACTAGAGTACAAATGACAGTTTTTCTTACTTTTCTTTGCTCTCCCTCATTTTTCCAAGCTAGCTGGACAATCTTTGAAAATAGAAACAACTCTAACAGGAGGCAACAGTGGGAAAAATATAGCAAAAATAATAGGAAACCCGAATAGGTCAACCAAAGAATATGATCAAGCTGGAAAACCAAATTATCGAACATTAATAGATGTCAAATGTACAAACATTACAGAAAATTGAAACTGTCCCTTCCATTTCTTTGTTTGAGATTAAATTTGCAATTCCATTTACACCACCTTGTCCTAAACGAGGGAAAACAGATCAAAATTATTCTTGTTCAGCACACCAATTCATACCAAGATAAATAACAAAGTGTTCCTTGTCCTCCTTGGCTGCTTGGTACACATGCATGCAAACTTCTGATCAACCTTTCCCTACAAGAGCATCCCAAGTCATTTGTATTCCATTCATGGATCGTCAATGGAAAAAATGAATTGAAATAAAATAAAGAAATTGGTAATCAGTGCACGCACTCCAGAAAAGCTTAACCAACGTGGTGGTAAATTCCAAGGGTGCATGATATGACAAAAAGGAATACATGTTATATTCTCTTTAAGTCAAGGATATAAATATTATACTGGATATACAATATGCAATTCTTGAAAGATACAACAAGTGGCAGGGATTTGCAAAATGATAGACGTATTTATTCATACTATTCATACAGCCGAATAAAATATTACACATTATGTTTCCTGTACTTGTAACTTTAACAAAATTTAATCATCCCAGCTCATAATTTCAAGCACTAGGTAAGGGTTTCACTTCAATTAAACCATTTTCTACATACTCTACCAACATTCAAAATAATTGGTAAATAAGTGAGAACTGAATATACGACATCAGGAGTACTAAGATAAAATCAATTTACTAAAAGATCCAAGAAGTGATGGTTAAGCTTTGGGCTCAAATTGGTCTCATGAATATATGAAGACCCATTTAGTATGCACTCCGTAATCTCCCGAATTTATAACAAACTAGTATTACAGCTCTAAAGACCTTGGGCTGGAGAAGGTATAGATGGCATCAAGCTGTTGTTAATTTAGGTTGGAACATTGGACTCTCATGGGCTGTTTGATTGATTGAGAACATCAGCCACATAAGGATGAACTACTAGAGTTTCCTGGGTTGAGATGCCACAATTGAAGAATAAGTATTGGACTCTCTTGGGCTAAGCCATTTTAGGTGGAGTATTGCAGTCTATTGGGATGAGTTATTGAGCAAGATAATAGTCACAAAAGGATGAACTATTAGACTCTCTTAGGCTGAGCTAATTGCTGATTAAGATAATAAGCTATTGAAGGAGAGTAAACTGGACTCTCCAGGGTGGGATAAGAAATATTGCACTCTCCTGGGACAAAATGTCAATCAAGACAAATATTGGTCTTTCCTGGATGGAAGAAGGAAATATGGACAATGAAGTATTTGAAAGATAACTATTTTAGTAAGTACAAATTTGTATATGAAGCAAGAACCTAAAACAACCTAGGGATGCCCACACACAGAAAAAAAAAATAAATAAATAAATCCGGAGGGAACCCCCTCTTAATCTGGCTCGCTGCCCTTGACGCCCCAGAAGATAAAGCATAAAAAGAAGAAGAAGAAGAAGAAGAAGAAGAAGAAAGAGGTGAAGCTCGCCATCCTCCAGTTCCACAAGGTGGACGATTCTGGGAAAGTCTAAAGGCTGGGAAAGGAGTGCCCAGTGCCGAGTGTAGCGTCAGAACTTTTTAGGCCAACCACTTCGATAGGCGCTACTGTGGTAAGTGTGGAGCTCGACAATGGTCGTAGAAGCAGCTATAAATTCATGGCATTAGAACCCAGAAGCTAAACGTAAAAGATCAACATCCAATCAAAAAGAAAAACGAAAACAAGCAAACGATTTACAGAAACGGGAGAGAAATAGAGTGAGTACTTTGGTCTTTCTTGAGAGCTAGAAGATCAGCTGCCCACAGAATCTGAAACAAAAATGAAAAGCAAAAAATAGGTTTAACCAAATCGTGAAATAGAAACAGGCCCAGATAACAAAAATCGATTTTTACAACACAAACACCCAAAAAAAAAAAAAAAAAAGAGAGAAAGAAAGAATGATAAATCACGTACATCCTGCTCCATCTTCTTCTTCCTCTTGTTTAACTTGTTCCTCATTGTCTTCTTCATCTTCATCATCGCTGAGATTGTCTGGCAAAGAACGCTTTTGTGCGGGCATTGATATCAGACTCCGAAACCAAAGAGAGAGAGAGAAAGATTGATTGTGGGTAGTGAAGAAGAGGAGAGTCTCTGGGTCTTAGCTTCCAGAATACCAAAGCGCAAGTTTCTTTTTTTATTTTATGCCTCTGTTTTTTCTTTTTTTTTTTTTTTTTTTTGGTTTTTTGTTTTTTTCCTTTGAAATTGTAATGAGTTTGGCAAAAACCAATCGAATTTGGGGAAAATGGTAGATGAAGTAGGAAGGTACTTAGCAACCTAGTGTTTAATTCGATATATATATATATATATACATATATGTTTAAGATTTGATGCAATTGCCACAGATCTGAGATCTAATAGTACTAATGCATCACTCTTCCTTCCCATTTCAGTATGATCTACATTTTGTGCATCTTGCTATAGTGTGTATATCAAAGGTACTTGGGTTTAATTTTGCTTCCGAAATTCAAGCTTTGAAATTTAGTCACATTTATGGAAGCTTTTTGTTTCTCTGTTTTATTTAACCTATGCTATTAGATGGGTTCTGATTTAATTTTTTAGTTTATTATAAGTATGCATATTAAGATCAATTTGGCTGCTCTGATTTGGTAATTTTGATTTCTATGGAAATTAAAAGGAAAAAAATTACTTTTAACCAAATTACTTGTTGATTTATTCTTTTTATTTTGCAAGCTTTTTTTTTTTTTTCCCACAGCTGCGCCTAGTGTACTGTATTTCCAGGACTATGTCTTAACAATTTTTTTTTATTTTTTTATTTTTTTTATTTTTTTATTTTTTTTTTGTGTGTGTGGGCATCCCTAGGCTATTTTAGGTTCCTGCTTCATATGCAAATTTGTACTTACTAAAATAGTTATCTTTCAAATACTTCATTGTCCATATTTCTACTTCATTAATGATAAATTAACCAATTATTGCCACTTGTTTTTATCTTGGCCCTCAAATTGCCTTGATTCCCTCTTTTGATCAATGGTGGAAATTTAACTAGAATATTCCTTTTTTAAATTCCAAACTTTAAATGATGATAACTCTTTGCTCGCACCTTGAAATCCAAAAATAACGAGATATTTGAAATCCTCAGATCGTGATGATTCATATGACATCCACTTCCACCATGAAATTCCTGATAGAATCTTTATGGAATCTTCAAGGTATCTTTTTTGAATCTTTTTAATGCTTAGTCCGTTCGAGCTCAAATCTTGCTTCCCACCATAATTCGACCCAAGGAATCCATCTTTATGGTTGTTTTCTTAAAATTCTTCCTCTTGCACCTAGATTAAGAAAAATACATAATTAAGTATCTTTCCATAACAAATTAACACAGACTAACAAATATTAAGCTATAAATATGGCATAAAATCATCAATATTTTAGACCTAACAATTTCCTTCTTCCATCCAGGAAAGACCAATATTTGTCTTGAGTGACATTTTGTCCCAGGAGAGTGCAATATTTCTTATCCCACCCTGGAGAGTCCAGTTTACTCTCCTTCAATAGCTTATTATCTTAATCAGCAATTAGCTCAGCCTAAGAGAGTCTAATAGTTCATCCTTTTGTGAACTATTATCTTGCTCAATAACTCATCCCAATAGACTGCAATACTCCACCTAGAATGGCTTAGCCCAAGAGAGTCCAATACTTATTCTTCAATTGTGGCATCTCAACCCAGGAAACTCTAGTAGTTCATCCTTATGTGGCTGATGTTTTCAATCAACCAAACAGCCCATGAGAGTCCAATGTTCCAACCTAAATTGACAACAGCTTGATGCCATCTATACCTTTTCCAGCCCAAGGTCTTTAGCGCTGTAATACTAGTTTGTTATAAATTCGGGAGATTACGGAGTGCATACTAAATGGGTCTTCATATATTCATGAGACCAATTTGAGCCCAAAGCTTAACCATCACTTCTTGGATCTTTTAGTAAATTGATTTTATCTTAGTACTCCTGATGTCGTATATTCAGTTCTCACTTATTTACCAATTATTTTGAATGTTGGTAGAGTATGTAGAAAATGGTTTAATTGAAGTGAAACCCTTACCTAGTGCTTGAAATTATGAGCTGGGATGATTAAATTTTGTTAAAGTTACAAGTACAGGAAACATAATGTGTAATATTTTATTCGGCTGTATGAATAGTATGAATAAATACGTCTATCATTTTGCTAATCCCTGCCACTTGTTGTATCTTTCAAGAATTGCATATTGTATATCCAGTATAATATTTATATCCTTGACTTAAAGAGAATATAACATGTATTCCTTTTTGTCATATCATGCACCCTTGGAATTTACCACCACGTTGACCTGTCTGGTTAAGCTTTTCTGGAGTGCGTGCACTGATTACCAATTTCTTTATTTTATTTCAATTCATTTTTTCCATTGACGATCCATGAATGGAATACAAATGACTTGGGATGCTTTTGTAAGGAAAGGTTGATCAGAAGTTTGCATGCATGTGTACCAAGCAGCCAAGGAGGACAAAGAACACTTTGTTATGCTCTTCTTCTTCCACTTTTTTAGCTTCGATTCAATATGTGGAGTTACTCGCAATCCCAAGTTAGGACACATTTCAGCCAGTTGCCGCTCAATTATATTAAGTGTACCAGGTTTAAATGCTCCCGTGTCACAACGTTGCCCACTAGCTACAGCTTCATCTAAAAGAACCAGCAAAACTTCTTCCTCACCTCTACTCCATGTACGCATAGATTCACCACCCCTATTATCGTTACTGCTACCTCTAGCTTCCATTGCTATTCAAGTAAACATTTCATGATTCCAACATTATCAAAACAAGATGCAAACAAAATAACAATAAATCTCAAATGTTGCACTTAATATAATATAAGTTTGTCTTCATACATATTATCCAAAAGATTTAACAAACAATATTAAATAAGCAGTTAGAGCATAATTTTTTACATAACCATCAACTAGTAATCATGATGACCTCTCCGCTCACCAAACATTTGCTTAGCTAACTCATCTCTCCAATTTGTCCATCGATCCGAGGAAGCAATTAATCCTATAATGTCCTCCTCTTCATTAATGTCCACATTTTCCATCCTATCATATTCAACTTCTCCAGGATCGAGTGTCATTTCTCTTCTAATCAGATTATGTATCAAACAACATGCAGTAATGGTTTTGATTTGTGTTGCAATTGGGTAGAAAGATGGACTTCTTAAAATTGCCTATCGCATTTTAAGAACCCCAAAGCATCTTTCTATGATATTCCTAGCTGATGCATGCTTCATGTTGAAATACTCTTGATAATTTATGGGTGCACAACCATCTCTCCATTCGGAAAGGTGATATCTTGTTCCCCTATATGGTGCAATAAATCCTTCACCATTTGTGTAACCAGCATCCACTAAGTAATAACAACCTAACACAGAAAAATATCTCCTATTAGTTTATGCAATGTTAATCCACTCGATGAAATATTTAAGGATTGGTCTTACCGGTTGGTACTTTTAATCCATTTGGCCTACTTATTGCATCTCGAAGTATTCTGGAATTTGAAGCGGAGCGTTCCCAACCCAGTAATACAAATATAAATTCCATATTTGGATTACATACACCTAAGGCATTTGTTGCTATCTCACCCTTTCTTGTTCGATATCTTGGCTTATCGATTTTAGGTACTTTCACATTAATATAAGTTCCATCTAATGCTCCCAAATAATTCTACGACACAAACAATTTTACTAACGTCAGATAATGCTACAAGTCATCTAACTATAAAATTAATAACCAAACTAGTCCACATACGTACCTTAAAACATTTTCCATCTATCGTCCGAGCAATTATCCGACACAGGTTCAAGATGCCTCAACAAAATGGAATGTAATCACAACACCCCATTCAATACTGAATTGAAATATCTACTAATTGTCTCCCCTGATCTATAGAATCGACTAATAATTGTATGGTTTTTTGTATGATGAGCAATTATGTGCAAAAATATGCACACTTGCTCTTCCAATGTAACAGTACCATCTCTTTTCACATATCCATCCTGGCGTAATAACCGACATAAAATAACAAATGTTCTCCTATCCATCCTTAATTGACTAATACAAGTGACATCATTGTCCAACAAACTATTTATAAAAGATGTACGTAATTCGGTATTCCTAGTTATTCTATTCCTAACACCTCTCTCATTTCTCCTTTGCCACGCTACATACATGTACATGAAGAAGATAAACATAAATCCCCAACAAAAAGATTGAATTACAATTAATTTTCTTCCATCCATCTCTACAAAAAGAAAAAAAAAACAAATAAAAATATTATAAGAAATACAATAAATTGAGCTGCTATTGCCAATACAATTGAATATATACAGCAAACAAAAATATTCCATAAATAATATATTTATATATTAGCATTCACAATAAACATTATATATATTTGGAAGGTCAAAATAAAAGGTGGATTTAAGTTTTTTTAAACTCTTCAAACTCAATATATATATATATATATCATCAAATTTTTTTTATTATTATTAATGATGGAGCCAAATGAATAATTGTATCCTTAAAATATATTAGTTATGGTTGAAGGATGGTCATAGATTTAAAACCGACACATATACTGTGATTATATTTTTTTTAATTTTTTTATTTGTAATTTTTTTTAAGCTGTAAATAATATATTATATATCTTGAGAGAAAAAGAGAAAAATTTACAAAAAGAAGATGAGGTTGAGAAAAAGGTAGTAGGTTTCTCAACTTATTTGTGGTTTTTAGATTTTTCTTAGTTAACCCCTTTTATTGGTTGAAAAAAATATTTAATTCGGCATGCTTTAGGCACATCATCTATCTATAACAATTATGCAACATTCATATGATGTTTGTAGCAACCAAGTTGTATCAATAGGAAACAAAATTATGTTTATTATTGTAAGTTTGCCTATATACATAAAATACTTTAAGAATTATTAATATGAATATTATAAGGTATTGAAGATTTTTATATTGTATGTAACTAACAGTATTTGAACTGATTTTTACATAAAATACTTTAAGAATTATGCGGAACCGGTTTCCACTTTTTAAAAAGTAAAATATTTTCGACAACTAATCAACAAACCATTAACTCTTCATATAATTACAGAATTGTCACTTGTCAGTTAATTATTGAACTACACAAAAAATCCTTCTCAAACCAAATTGCATAGTTATTTCTTAGAATGTATATAATATTTTATATATTATCGTTTTCGTAAATTAGATTTTTTGTTTTCTTTATATTTGTTATGTTGTTAAAAACCATAATATTATAATAATAGACGCGTGTTAAAAATGGTTTGGAATTGATAATTAATTTGGCATGTGGCATATTTTGTAATTTCACGAAAGAGGATGGCTGTTTTTTGAGTTGAAATACTCTGCCACTTTCCGACAAATATGGCTACACGGGAGAGAGTGGCAAAACAACTTTAATCAAGTGCTGGTTAAAACAAAGAGAAAGAGAAATGCTGTCCTAATTATTGTTTTAGCTGAAAATGATTAAGGCTCTCTTTTGTTTCTTCTTTAACGATTTCAATAGCTTTTGGCTACCATTGGTACCACTTTTGCTTGTACTGGCTTCTCGAGAGAACCTATTCATCAAAAGTCTAAGCCATATGCTCCATTATTTCCCTATAACTCTTCTTCATAATCTAAACTCCTAAATTTTCCAAACTTTTTTGAGTTTCTTGCAAGAAATTTTTTATCTATCTGGAAGTGATCCTTCATTGGAATGAGTCTACCTGGTATTGCTTTTCTTTTGTACTAAAAGGAGTAACTCTATGAAGGAATGTAAAATGAGGAGAAATATGTATTCTTTAAGAACACAAGATAGAATACAGAAGAGGATATCATGTCAAGGGCAAAAGGTGAACACATAGCATTGGACTTGAAACATGAGAGAAAAAGACTGTGAAGCAACAGTGTAGAAACTAAATGACACGAAATATGCATAGACTTTTCCTTGTTGAAAAACCCTCATTAACATAAAGCTTTCCGAGTTCTCTGTGAGAGCAAACTACGAAGTAAAATTTTCACACTTAGAGCTTACAATGAAGTTTTAGCTCCCCATCAGTCACCTAACAATCTCTTGTATATAAGTCTGTCCAATAAGTGACAAACGTAGGCCTTAGACTCAAAGATTAATAAACTACCAAAACAGAAAAGGCATTACTAGGATCAGAACATAAGACTAGATGGACAAATAGACTTTGATTCTACTTCTAGGTTATCATTAACCTTAAAAGATTAAGTTATCAAAAACTGGGTCTAACCATTTATATCAAGCAACAGAAGTTCACCATAAAATTATGTATTTACTTCTTTAAATTACATATTTTGTAACAAAGAACATGGAATTAGTTTCATAAGACATCTTCAATTGTGTTCCTTAACCATCATGAATTCTCTTGGAGATTAATCCATTACTTTTCTGATTTCCTTATTTTTATATACTTTTAGGCTGAAGGTCAAATTAATACACTTGCAAGGCAGCCTATAGCTGTACGAAAGGATAGAGATATGCTCAGAGATAGTGGTGAAGGTTCTGATCTTGTTGAAGAAAAGATTCGGAGGCTGCCTGCTGGAGGGGAAAGTTGGGACAAAAAAATGAAAAGGAAACGATCTGTTGGTACAGTTCTTAGCAGACCTATGGATGATGGAGAGTCAAAACGTGCTACGTATCAGAAGCATACCAATGACATTGGCTCACAATCTTGTGATGCCCAAAATTTTAGGTAATTTCATTTATGTTAACATTTCTTTTCTTTGTTTATTTTCCATTTTCTCTAATGCAAAATCTTTCTCTAATGCAGTAACTTGTTTTATTGTTGCTTATGTGAATTTTTATAAGAAGCAACCTTTTATTCAAAGGAAATCAATACAAAGGGTAGAGAAGGGGATGAGAGATAGTGTATAGCAAGGTGGCTTTTGACATAACCGATATAAGAGATATCCATTGGCATGGTAAAGAAGGTATACATGAATCTGATGCAAAGAACACCATCACACACACACACACACACAAAAAAAAAAAAAAAAGTACCTTGACTAGGGCTTCTTCAACAATGGAGATAGAGTTACTATTGGAGACTGGAGTAGTATATAATCTTCCTCAACTCAAAGCCTCCAACTCCAACGAATTCCACAATTTCTTCTTTCCCTATATCAATTTTACAAAAGTGTTTTTAGAAATCAAAGTTTCAGTGTTTTAACACACTTTATTGCTGTTTTTCAGAAAAAGCTCAGATAAGCCCCATTCTTGGTCTAGAAATGTTGCTGATCTTAATGAAGTTCTAGATAAATTTGGACAAAATAAAATAAAATCATTCCAAGACTACTAAAATTGATTATTTAGACACAGATTTTATTTGATTAGGTGGGATACAAGAGAAATCCCTAAACAAATCAAACGGGGAAGAAGAAGCAGAGGAAAACAAAGAAGAAGAAGAAGAAGAAGCAGAGATTATCGACGAAGAAGAAGAAGAAGTAAACTGACCAGATCAAATATGAAGAACACGAAATGAAACAGAGCAAAGAAGCAGACTCACCGAGGGTTTCAAACCGAAAAGAAGCGGCCAACGATCCGGCTAGATCTCGAACAGAGTCGGCGAACGGTCCGGCAGAAGCAACTTCGTGTGAGAGGATGAGAGGTTATTCACGAAAGTTTTGAGAGAGGGCAAGACAAAAGTGACCCAGGTGTTTTGGTGGGTCAGCTTTGTCCCCTTCGAAGCGGATAATTTGGTTAACGGGATAAGTGTGTCCCGTCCTCCATTTTCCTTCCCAAACACCAGATTGGGACTATAACCTATCCGGTCCTGGCCAGTCCCATGTAACGAACACTCCCTTGGATCTTTGCTGCTACTTTTTGCACAGAGAGAAATTCAGAGGGCGGGGTTTAATCAAAAGGGATAGGGGTCAAAAATGATGGCAGCAAATTTCCCACCAATGCAAAATTAAAATTTTCATTTACCAAAAATAAAGGAAAATTAAAATTATAACAAATTTAATATGGGTTTTAATTCCTAAGATAATATGAATAGTAATTAATATGGACAATGTAATTAATCAATAAGTGTATTATTAGTTACTCACAAAATAATTAAGTATAAAAATTTATTTTGTAAATATCAAATATGCACAGAGAAATTATCTGTTTTTCTAAAACAAGTTCCCTCTTGACAAAAAATATTTGCACATATATGTGTATAAATATGTATATACATATATTCTAACTATTATAAAAATATAAATACAGTCATTTTTTATTAGAATTTTCTAAACATATAAATTTATTTTTAATTTATAATATACATTGTAAAAAAAAATTAATTATTTTCAAATTGAATTCCAAAAATTTGACATTTTCCTAACGGTGCTTCAAAAACTGTATAATATCGATTCTTGAGTTAATTTAAAAGTTTTAAAATTGTAATATTAAACTATATGAATTAATTAATATACTAAAATTCTATTCTAAAAAAATAAACCATATATATGGATTTATTCAAATTTTAAATATATTTTAGTCCCTAAAATAATTTAAAAGTTGATAGAAAATATTTTAATAATTTTTCATCCCAACAGTTATGATTTGAGAACTAATAAATATGTTATATATATACTAACACATATACATAATGCATAATTTTTATGATAATAACAATAATAGCATGATAAAGTGTTAGAGGCTTTTTCTATTAGTGATCAGCCTAGAAATTTATTTGAAAGGGGGCACCATTACAAAATTAACTATATTGTTTTCTAATTGTTTTTTTTTTTAAAGAAATAATAATATAGACAAAAATGCAATAAAGTTAGCTAAATAGAGTGTAACTAATTAGGATAAATATTAAAGCAAATTTATTTTGAAAAAAATCATAAAACTGATTGAAATGCTAACAAAACCCTTTTAGAATATTAAGCTTTAGTGATGATGAAATGAGTGTTATATTTATAAGATATCCATAGTTATTTAAAATTTAACATATATTTTAACCACAAAAATAAATGAAAAAATAATAAAAGAAATTTGTCATTAAAATCACAAAGTTTTCATAAATTTCCATGTATAATAAATCAAAAAGTAATTAAATAAATATTATATTGTTCAAATAATAAATCAATAAGCATGATACAATATGTTTTTATATGAATATGATATAACTAAAAAATTGGCAATGTTTATTACAAATATATTTATATAAATGAGATATAAAAAATAAAAAGTAGATAAATGACAAAAATAATAGATATATATATGCAAAGATGAAGATTCAGTTAAACGAAACAAATTCTGAGCGGGGAAAAAAAAAAAAAACTCATAGATTGTTGAGTTAGTATCTCTAGCATTATTGATAATTTTATAGTCAAGTTAGGTCTTTTTCTAAAACTTTTAAATTGTTTATTCAAAAAAAAATTCATAGATTGTTTCCAAATTTAATTTTAAAAATAATAAATAGGTTAATATAGATTTAGTAATATATTAAAATAAATTAAAAAAAAAAAGGAATCTTGTAGAGATTTAATAAACTATTTATCTCTAGATACCAATAAACAATGGTGGAGGATAAATGAAGTTCTTATATAAGTTCGTTTTATAAAAATATATAAGTATCATAAATATATATTGCAATATATATATATATATATATATATATTATAAAACACTAATACATACAATTTTGTCATAAACTACATTAATTTTATAAAATGAGAACTTAATATTAGACATTATTTTAGAAGGGTCAATATTGTTCCAAAGTGAATATTTTGTCATACAACAAGCTTATATAATAAATCTATCCACTTTGATACAAAATTGATTTTTTCGAAATGATATTTGATGTTAGTTTCTCACCATATGAAATGAATTTAATCCTATTCATAGCAAAACCAAATATATATATATATATATATATATATTAGTTTATGTACATTATAATAATAGCCATAATAAAATGATAAATACATTAAATTGTATTCCACTTATAAAATTTTAGTTTTTAGTTTTACATCTATATTTTTTAAATAGAATTTTAGTTTTTACTTTTTAGCTAGTGGGACTATTTTAATTATTTACTTCATTTGTTTTTTTTTTTTGGTTATAAAATAGGATATATTATCAATAAATGAGGATTTTTTGTACATATAATTTTTTATTGTATGGTTATTTTTTTATGCTGAAACCTCCATAGATTTTTTTTAATATTGTAGTTTGAAATTAAAGTTAATCCCTTCCATTCCTTTAGTTATAATATTATTGTAATTCTAACCAAAAAAAAAAAAAATCAATAGCAAACCCACATGGGTAAAATTTTTTTTACTTTTCAATTTTTGTTTAGCCTATTTATTATTTTACTTATAAAAGATTAATTATGCTCCTCAATTTCTCTCTCTCCCATTAGCTTTTTCAATTTTTTTTTATTTTTTATATTTTTAAATAGTTGACTTATATACTTTATTCCATCTATAACTTTTCTACAATTATAATGGTTTAATAGAACCAAAACTATTTATTTATAAATATTTACTATTATAATACCTTATTTGATTATGATTTATATTTAATTACAATTATAATTTTAAATACAACTAGTTAAAACTAAAAGTTATTGAATATTATAATATTTATTTATAATTTTTTATAATTTTTTCTAACTTTTAATTTTTTCCCTATTTATTATTTTATTAATTGGAAGGTTCAACCACCGATGTATGGTCACTGATGTAGTTTTTCAGTGACCAATTTTAAATAGTTGTTAAAGATTTTTACTCATATATTTTGTTTTTCAATTTTTCTAATATCTAAAATATCAGCAACCATCCAATTGGTCATTTATATACAGTTTCAATGACCAACTATCGTTAGTTGCTATAAGTCAAATATTTATATTATTTTAGACTATCATTGACCAAACTATTGGTCATTGATAACAACTATCAGTGACCAAATATATTTTGGTCAGAAAAAGATTCTCTTCTTGCCAAAAAAAGAGCAGGAACAGATTCCCGCCCTTGCTTTCAGTGATCAAATATTTGTTGATCATAATAAGATGGTCATCAGTGATCAATTTTTTATCACTAAAGGTGATTTACCAATGTTTTTCCTACACCAAAACCTGGTCACCCATGAATTCTTTTAGTGACTAAAAAATTTTTGTTACTAAATATTTAGTGACTAATTCCCTTTTTTTTTTTTTTTTTTAGTGTAGAAATTATATGATGCTTTTGCTCATGAAGCTGCTATCTCGATTGTGTTTTTAATTTATCTATTAGAAGATGGACATGGAGCTTGATGCACCCCAAAGGGAGACTGTTTTAAAGAATTTCACATCTCAATTCGGTTATAAAACTATGAATTGAAACTTTGAGCTTTTGATTTTTAGTTCTTTGAAAAAAAACTATTAAGCACTCGTTAATGTACTTTTTGACATTTTTTTTAATTTTTCTTGTACAATTAATCTAGCAAATCCAAATCCTAATTATATGCCTTTGATTTGAACGTGATGCAGATTTGTACTATTCCTTTGGACATTGCTAGAGTTAGGCCTCAACTACAAAAGAAAGTTGTTGCAGGCGATGCAATGGCCTTACGAAAATACAGGGGTGTGGTGGGTTTAGTTGCTGCCATTACCAAGGAAGAAGGTCTAAGTGCACTCTGGAAAGGCATTGTACTAGGATTACACCGTCAGTGTTTGTTTGGAGGCTTAATAATTGGGTTTATGAGCTTGTAAGTCTTGGATATTTCTTCTTATGAGCTTTCTTAGTACTTTGTTTGAAATATATAATCTTTTTGCACACTTGATTTTTTATTCAAGTATGAAAAATGTGTGTTTGACAGGTTAGGAACTTCTATGTGGGAGATAACTTTGTTGACGATGTTCCTTTGTCTAAGAAAATACTTGCTGGACTAACAATCTATGAGCAAAATTCAGGATGCGTGTGGAATGAAAGTTTTATTAGCTTATATAAGATTATTTTGCTCATGCTAGTGATTGTAATGTTTACTTTGATATAAGAAAGTGAAACATTTCTTAAACATTGAAATTAGTTATTCTTGCACTCAAATCCTACTGACCGGTTGTTTCTAGTAATATTTTGGTCATTCACATGTAGGGCCCACATTTAAAAATCCAGCTATTAGGCACGCCTGTAGATGAGGGGTAATGTCAATGTTTTTTGTGCTGTCTTCTCAAAACATAACTGGAGCCATTTCATAATAATTAGGTTTTTGGATTAATTGCTAACTTATCTTGTATGTATAACCGGTGAATGTTTAGACTTGGAAGATAGTTTTTCTCTCTTTATGACCTCGTAAGATAAATTCTTTTACTATCTCCCTTTTTATTTTTTTTATGTTGTTAACTATGTTTTGTATAGGTGCTATGGCAATTACCATGGCAAATCCAACTGATCTTGTGAAAGTTAGACTTCAAGCTGAAGGAAAACCACTTGGTGTGCCAAGGCATTATTCCAAGCACTAAATGCTTATTCCAAAATCCTTAGACAGGTTGTATGTCTATGCTGAAAAGTTAGAAAAGAATGAAGAAAAGAAATATTCGATGTCATTAGTGGATTGTTATTTCCTATTTTTCTAACTTGTAACTATTCATTTCCAACTAACTTTTTACACTTAGGAAGGAGTTGGGGTGCTTTGGATTGGACTTAGATCCAATATAGCTAGAAATGCTATTATAAATGCTGCTTAGTTAGCAAGTTATGATCAAGTGAAGTAGGTAAACTTGCATACTAGACCTCATCATTAGTGGACTAACCTTCACTTTCAGAGCAAAACACTTTTGTGCGTTTTGACTTAATACATATTTCAATATCAATGAATCTATAGAGACCAATGCAACTTTTAAGATTCACAAAGAGAAGCAATTAGAAAGCCCATGTCTAAAGTGCAAAGAAACTTCTCATATAAGTGGAATTCCTCTTGAAGAATTTGGAAAAAGATATGGTTGTTGGTGACACACCTCCATATGTCTTAGTAGTTTTTGATTCATCCATAGGGAAATGGTTTTACCTTGATTATTTTAGTGTGGAACACAAGCCTTCTAGTTTATGTGATCTTAAGGCACCTGTAGAAGAAGGGGCACTAATGTTTGATCATATGGACATTGATAGGTGGGTAACAGTTGAAAATGCAATTTCCCTATTAGTGATTGTGAATTTCCCATTCATTGTCTCAGATTCAATAACCAAGTTGGTTGGCCCCCCAGAAGCTTCTGCTAATGTACTGACAAATAATGGTGATGTTGGTCATGTAGATATTCTAACTGCTGAGGAAATGACAATCATTTCATTGCAACCAAATGGTTGGTGCTCTCTGGGAATGTTTCACAATTATTCTTGGCAAGGAGCTTGAAGTTGCTAAAGGTATATTTGTTTTTCTTTTTTTCTTTACCGTTTGTTGACAATTGTAGTTATATTGTCATAACTTATTGTACATTTCAATTATGAACCTTTGTCATCAAACATGGTAACTCATCCATAAAATTGTTTGCTTTTTTAGTTCATTCATTCATTTATTACTCCATTAATTTCTCCAAGTACATTGTTAGTCTCATAAATACATTAAATATTTATAGACTATGGTATACCTACAAATATGATCCCAAAGAGTGATTAGGTTGTCAAGTTTTTGGAATATGAGCCTTACAATATGGAGCCATTATGTGGCTACATATAGTATGCAAGATCTTTATGATGTAATTTTCATTTGTTTCATAGGTTATGGATGTTTTAAATAAGATTTCAGAACCCTTCCCTAGAGCGAGTGGCTCACCTTGATCAAGGTCATTATGATAAACTGAAGTTACTTAATAGTGGTCATATATGAGTAGGAGTGATGAGAATCCACATGTACAAGTACAACCGACAACTCGCTGGGGTGCTGATCTTGTACAACTAAACATAGGACCAATTAATAAGGCAGAAGTTAAGAGATTTAAGGACAACCTCGTTAGCTTCATTCAAAGTGTGATTAAATCTCAAGAAAGCATGGTCATACTTGAAGATTCAAATCCCGTATTTTGCATCCAAGTTGTGAAGGCAGAAATGGACTTGGGAAGCTGTTTTGGTGCATCTATGGACTTTGGGCAGCAAGGTACTAGTTTGTTAACTTGTGAACATGATTAATTTCACAAAGGGATCATGGAATTATGTCAAGGCAGAAGCAAAGCTGTTCAATTACCACATTTGTGCATAAGTCTTCATGGTGGCTGAAATTCATCATTTTTGCACTAGGAAGGGCCTTTCTTGTTGTTCAAGCAAGTTTTGATCATTTCATTCATGGGAAACATATGGGAACTAATTCCAATACTATTTGGTATCTTACATGAGATATTAGACCTGATTTGGAGTCTAAACTAGCTGGTGATTTGACAAAGATAGCTTTAGTTGTAAAACTAGTCAACTAGTTTGCTAATCTGAAAATTGACTTTTGTTTTAGGAAATTAGACATTTATTGATTTTTAATTATTTATTTGCTGGACAAATTACTTTATAAAAGTTAGAATCTTATTACTTTGGTTGTAAATTAATTAATTCCTATTCTAAAATAAAAAAACTAATTAACTTAAATTAGTTTAGGAAAGGTTAGGACATTCAGCCACAACTTTTGTTTCTTAATCCATGTAAGATGAATTTACCTTAGTTGATTTAGTTTTTTTTTTTTTTTGGTTATTGTTGTTGTTGTTGTTATAACTTTAGCCTATTTAAAGGCTTACTTTTCAATGGAACAGCAGCTTAGATTATTATTCAAAAATTATTTGTGAGAAAGAATTCTCATTGTTCTCTTTGAACATCTAAAACACTTAATAGAAATCAAGTGTTTTAGTTTGACTTATCAATAGGATATCAATTACTTCATCATATACTAAGGTTTCTAATAACAAGTTGATTAAGGGTTAAGGTGACCATTAGAATCTGAACTTAATTTTTGATCCGAACTAATTTAATACGGGGTTTAGAAGCAAGTTGACCTAGGTTCATATCATTTGGTATCAGAGCTGAATTTCGTTCAAGTTTGATCTATCTTATTTGCTTTATTTGTTTTGTGTTAATCTGAAATTTTAACATTAGGTTAAGGTTGTTTCCTATCTATTCAAGGTCTGCATAAAGAAAACAAGAACAAATTTTTTCTTCATAGCCAAATTCATTTCCTTGTTAGCCAAATTTTTGTTTTTTTTCTATTTTGTTGGTTGATTTGAATAATTGTTCTTAGTAATTTAGTTTGTTGTTGAATTTTATTTGTTGTTTTAATCTTGATTAGTTGCATTCATATATTCAAAAAGAAAAGAGAGAGAGAAAGAGCGATTTGATAACATATTGCATTGTTATTTTACCTTGTTTTTTGTTAGTAAGATTGAGATTAGATTTTATCAATTCACTCGGTATTTGCTTGCTTTTTATTGCTGTTTTGTTGATAAGTTTAATTAGGGCATACTTGTGGTCTAATTGTTGTTTTAAGTGTGTTTTAATAGAACTTTAGGATAATTCTTTGGTTGGAAAAAGGCAAGAGATTTTGAGCTTAAAATAGGTTTAAAAGCCAAAACTAGTGAGCAAACACCAGTGCCGAGACCTTGTTTGAAAGAAATACGTGAGGTGATAAGAATCCGCCCATATCCATACAACCGACTATCCGTTGGGGTGCTGATCTCGTACAAATAAAGACAGGGCCAACCACTAGGGCATAAGCATGAGATTTAAAGATAACTTGGCTGGCTTCATACAAGGAGTTATTAAATCGTAAGAGGTCCAAGTGGTGAACGCTGAGATGGACCCGGTAACTATTTTGGTGCATCTGTGGACTTCGACCAGTAAGGAATGGAATCAAAACTTTATGAACTCAATTGATATCACCAAAGGACCAATTTCAATACCAAGATAGAAGCAAAAGCATTCAAATAGCACATTTGTGCATGAAGCTTCATGTTGGCTGAAAATGCTTGTTTTGGTGCTGACTTTGACTTCTTTTGTTGATCAAGCAAGTTTGACTTATTCCAACCAAAGGGCAATGTATGGGATCAAGCAAGTCATATTGGACATAATTTGGAGCCTAAACTAGCTGGTAATGGGATAAAAATAGCTTAGTTGTAAAACAAGTCAACTAGTTTCCTAATATGAAATTTGACTTTTGTTTTAGGAAGTTAGTCTTTTATTTAGGTTTTTATTCATTTATTTGCTGTAAAATTAATTTAGGAAGGTTAGTATTTTATTATTTTTATTGTAAATTAATTAATTCCTATTTTGAAATTAAGGAATTAATTAATCCAAATTAGATTATGAAAGTGAGAATTTCGGCCACACCTTGTTGTTTCCTTATAGTTGGTCGAATTTTATCTAGCTAAATTAGGGCTTTTATTTTGTCTTTCAAACCTATTTAAGGGTTTATTTTTCAATAAGAAAGCAGCTTCTATTATTATTCAAAAATTATGTGTGAGAAGAATTCTCTTTGTTCTCTTTGAACACCTAAAACATCGAATAAAGATCAAGTGTTTTAGTTTGACTTATCAATAGGATATCCATCACCTATTGTGGCGTCTTCATCATATACCAAGGTTTCTAATCACAAGTTGATTAGGGGTTAAGGTGACCATTAGAACCTGAACTTAATTGTGATCCAGGCTAATATAATATGGGTTTAGAAGCAAGTCGATCTAGGTTCGTATCATTTGGTATTAGAGATAAATTTTGTTTAGGTTTGATCTATCTTATTTGCTTTATTTTGTTTTGAGTTATTCTACAATTTTAACATTAGGTTAAGGTTGTTTCCTAGCTATCCACATTCTGCATATTAAAATAAATAAATAAATAAAATTTTCTACATAGCTGAATTTTTTATTTGTTTAGCTAAATTTTTGCTTCTTAGTTTGTTGGTTGTTTTGCATATTAGTTCTTAGTAATTTGGTTTATTGTTGATTTCTCTTTGTTGTTTTAATCTTATTCAAGAAAAAAAGAGAGAGAGAGAGAGAGATTTGAAGGCATATTGCATTAAAACCTAGATATTGAGCAACTTGTTTTTGTTTGAACTGTGGATCGGGTTTGGTGAAATTTTGGTATTGGAATTGCAATTTTGGTATTGTTTCTTGCTATTGAAGTTGGTGTTTATAATCTGTGAGTGTTTGATAAAAAAAAAAAAAAGGAAGAAAAAGCCGAAGATTAAAAAAAAAAAATTACTGCACAAAGGCCAGTTTTAGTAGATCATTATTGAGGGATTGTTTGTTTTCGGGAACCACAATTGTAACTGCTGTGTTGTTGATTATTTATTCAATATTTGGTTGCTGGATTTTGAATTTTGAGTGCTAAAATTGTTTGGATTAAAATTGGTAAAGAATTTTAAACAAAAACTTAAATTACAATAACTACAACCAACAGTTATTCCATATTTTGTTCAAAATTGTTCTTGTTCATTGTTTGAATCTCTTTTCTAAATTTTATCCTTAAATTTTTGACTTCTTGGTCTGCTCCTTATTGATTCCAAAAATTGCTTGTTAATTTACCTTGTTTTTTCTTAGTCAAGTCGAAACTAGGGTTTATCAATTCACTTGGTATTTGCTTGCTTTTTGTTGCTGCTTTATTGATAAGTTTAATTAGAGCATACTTGTGATTTAATTGATGTTTTGAATGTATTTTGTTAGAACTTTGAGATAATTCTTTGAGTGAAAAAAGGCAAGTGCATGTGAGCTTAAAAGAAGGTTAAAAGCCAAAACTAGTGTGCAAACATGAGTGTCGAGGCCCTGTTGGAGTGAAAAATGTGAGGGAGTGAATTTGTGAGGCTTTTTTACATTATTTTTACTAACATGATAGACCTAGGAATGAGGAGAGGAGATGGTTCAATAAGAAATTTTGAATAGGAAGTCGTGGGATACAAAGGTGAATAAAAAGCAATGGGACTAGGAGGTGAACCTACACACATGGTGGCGGTTTTGGAACAACTTCAAAGGATGAATGCTCGCTTTGATCACCTAGCTCAAAGAATGGACAGAATTAAGAATTCCCAAGGTGGGCCAAATCTAAGACATGAACACCAAGGAGTTCGAGGTTGAGGTTGAGGAGGCCGTGGACGTTTTAGGAGGAATTCGAAGGGGGTAACTTTAGAGATAATCATGACTAGGAGTTTGAAGATATTTTTGCACTCCAAAGGAAGGAAAACCAGTGGGAGGCAAGTCCATGAGGAAGATAATGATCTTGGAAATATTAAGGTCAATATACCACCTTTAATGGGAAAGAGTGATCCGGAAGCTTATCCAGAGTGAAAGGAGCGTATATAGATGATATTTGATTGCCACAACTATTCTAAGGCAAAGAAGGTTAAATTGGCTGCTTTAGAATTAAGACATTATCCACTCTAATGGTGGAATAATGAGCAAAGTACTCAAAGGAGAGTTGACGATGAATTAATCCAACTTGGCCAAATGAAAAGAGCCATGAGAAAGAGATTTGTGTCGACTAATCACCATAGGTTGCTGCATCGAAGGCTTCAATCATTATCACAAGGAAGTAGGACCGTGGAGGACTACTACAAAGAGATGGAGATGCTCATGATGAGATTGAGCATGAATGAAGATCGAAAGGTAAAAGGCCATGAAGAGTTGGAGTCCGAAAGTTAAGAATCCAAGTAAGAAGCCGACTTATAGATAAAGCAATTAGGGATAAAGAAAAGCTTCAAAGTTTTAATTAAGTTAGGTAGCAAGGAGGGTCTTGACCGTGTATAATATGAGGATCAAATCCAAAGAGAAAACATCTTCCATACTCGATGTCAAAACCAAGGTAATATTTGTAGTATGATAGTTGATAGTGAAAGTTGTGCTAATGTAATTAATAATGTAGTAGTTAAGAAATTAGGTTTAACAACAATCAAACATCTCGAACCATATAGATTACAATGGCTTAATTATAGTGTTGAGATGAAAGTTAATAAACAAGTCAAGGTAAAGTTTAACATTGATAAATATATGGATGTTGTTTTATGTGATGTTGTGCCTATGCATGCTGGGCATATTTTATTAGGTAGACCATAGAAATTTGATAAAGATACTCTACATTATGGTTTAGAAAATGCTATTGTTTTTAAATTTAAGGGAAAGAAGATTAAGCTCGAGCTGTTGACTTCAAAAGAGGTGTTTAGAGACCAATTACAAATGCAACGAAGGAGAGAGGTCGAACAGCTAAAGGAGAAAACAAGGAGAGGAAGCGGAAAGAGAAAAAATGAGAGACAAAGTCGAGAGCATGAAGGTGAGAGAGAAAACTGAGAGTAGCAAAGAAAAAGAGAGGAAAGAGAAGAAAAAGAATTTTTTTTTATCTTAGCTTAGGTGATATTAATAAAGCAATTTTGAATAAGAAACCTATGCTAGTTATGATTTATAACGATCCTTATTTAAATCATCAAGCTAACCTTGAAGAGCTTGAATTGCCAAGTTCTATTTCTTCTCTTTTACAGGAATTTCATGATGTCTTTCCGAAGGAAATTCCTAGTAGTTTATGACCTATTCAAGTGATGAGCATCAAATTGATTTTATTCCTGGAGCTACAATTCTAAATAGCCCTGCATATAAGAGTAATCTCGAGGAGACAAAAGAATTGCAAAGGCAGGTAAGAGAGTTATTAGACAAGGGCTATAATCGTGAGAGCATGAGTCCATGTGCTGTCCCTATTTTATTAGTACTTAAAAAAGATGGATCATGGTGCATGTGTGTAGATTGTAGATGATGAGAATCTGCCCGAACCCACACAACCGACAACCCTTGGGGTGCTGACTTAATATGGATGAAGATCGGGCCGATCACTAGGGCTCAAGCTAGGAGGTTTAAGGACAATCTTACTGCCTTTATACAGGGAATCATTCATTCTCAAAAGGGCTTGTCCATACCCAAAAATACGACTAAGAGGCCTGTTTTGAGCTGTTTTCGTGCAAATATAGACTCCAGGTGAGCAAGAAATGGTTACATTACTTTATGGATTTAATGAATATCTCAAAGAGGTCATGGAATCAAGTCAAGGCAGCATCAAAGGCAAACAAAATGAGGAGTTATTGTATTTTATTGCTAGCTTTACTGTATTTTGTTGAGTTGGTTTTTTCTCTTTGATCCAATCAAGGAAAACATGTGGGACTCCATGATAATCCTATTTGGCATCCTACAAAGCATATGGAAGCTGATCTGGAGCTTAAATTGGTCAAAGTCAACTTAGTCAAAAAGATAGTATTTTAGTTTCCTAATTTGATTTCTATTTTTTGTTTTAGGAAATTAGTCTATTAATTATTTATTTATTTGCTGGACAAATCAACTTAGGAAAGTTATTATTTTATTATTTTTATTATAAATTAATTAATTCCTAATTCAAAATAAATGAATTAATTAATCAAAATTAGATTAGGAAAGGAGAGAGAAAATTCGACCAACTTGGTTTCCTAAGCCTAGTGGCCGGTTTTGTCCTATCTTTTTAGGGTTTTTTTGTTTCATTTTTTGAACCTATTTAAGGGTTATTTTTCAATGAAAATGCAGCTTGAATTTTATACAGAAAATTAATTGTGAGATTGAATTTCTCCTTATTCTCTTTGGACACCTAAAACACCATAAGAAAGTGAGTGTTTTAGTCTTGATTTATCAATAGGATATCCATCACCTATTGTGGCATCTTCATTATACCAAGATGTCTAATCATAGGTTGGTTAGGGATTGAGGTCAATCTATTAAAAATATGAACTTAATTGAGATCTAGGCTAATATATAATATGGGTTTAGGCACGTGTCGACTTAGTTTGTATCATTTGGTATTAGAGCCAAGATTTTGTTCAGATTTTATCTATCTTATTTGCTTTATTTTATTTTGTGTTAATCTACAATTTTAGCATTAGGTTAAGGTTGCTTCCATCATCATACATGTTTTGCATATTATTTAAAAAAAAAATTTCATTCCTAGTTAAATTAGGTTTTCCTAGTTTTACTGTATTTTTTTTTGTTTCCTAGTTTGTTGGTTGGTTTTTATCCTTGTTCTTAGAAATTTAGTTATTGTTGATTTTTCTTTGGTGTTTTTGATCTTAAATATTTGCATTCATATACTTCAAAAAAAAAAAAAAAAAAAGAAGAGTGTTTGCGGCAATATATATAAATTTACAAAAAAATTACAAATTTATATTTTTGTTGTTGGTGGTCACAGGTTTGGTAGTTTTTTGGTGTCGGAATTGCTATTTTTGGTGTTGATCTTTGCTACTGGAGTTTTTTTTGTTACATTCTGTGAGTAAAAAAAAAAAAAAAAAAAAAAAGAAGAAGAAGAAAAGCAGAAAAAAAAAATCGGTTTATTGAATTTGGTGTTTGTTGGAAATTTCTTTGAACTGCTAAATTGTTGACTATTTATTCAATATTTGGAGTTGCTGGAGATTTATTTTTTTTGCTGGATATTTGAATTTTGGGTGCTAAAAATATTGGATTAAAATTAGTTAAAGGATTTTATGCAAAAATTGAATAATAAAGGATAACAATCGACAACTATTCCTTATTTTTGTCCAAATTGATTCTTGTATGTGTTCAAATTTCTTTTCTAAATTTTTATTCTTGAATTCTTAAATTCTTACAATCTGGTCCAGTTCTTATTTATTCTGAAATTTGCTTTGCTAAATTGCCTTACTTTTGTTTAGAAAACCGAGAATTAGGTGTTTAAAAATTCACTCGGTATTGTTTGTTTTTTGCTACTGTTTTGTTGATAAGTTTAATTAAAATATACTTGTGATCTAATTGTTATTTTGTGGGTGTTTTAATTAAAACTTTGAGTTAATGCTTTGAGTAGGAAAAGGCAAGAGTGTGTGAGTTTAAAAGAGGGTAAAAGCCGAAACTAGTGTGCAAACACGAGTGTTAAGTCCTTATTTGAGTGAAACACGTAAGGGAGTGAATTTGGTGAGGTCCTATTTTATTTTTGTATTATTCATACTAACATGGCAGATTCAAGGGTGAGAAGAGGAAATCCACCATTGAGAATTAATGAAAAGGAGTCCGTAGGATTTAAAGGTGATTCCCGAGTTACGGGGAGTGGTGAGCAAACAGTCATGAGAGTTGTCTTGGAGCAATTACCAATTACAGCAGATGAATACTCAATTTGACCATATAAATCAAAGGATGGATAGATTAGAGACATCCTAAGGAATTCTGAATACAAGGTTTGATGCTCATAGAGGTCGAGGTCGAGGTCGAGGAAGCCGAGGGCAACCTAGAGAGGAATTTTGGGAAGGTAACTTTGAAGATGACTTGGAGGAGGAGTTTGATTAAAATTTTGCATTCCAAGGAAGACAAAACTGTGGGAGACCAGTAAGGAATGAAGATGATGATCTTGGAAATATTAAGGTATACATTCCACCTTTTATGAGAAAAAGTGACCCTGAAGCTTATTTGGAATGGGAGGAGCGAATGGAGATGATTTTTGACTATCACAATTATTCGGAGCCTAAGAAAGTTAAATTGGCAGCAATGGAGTTTGGAAATTCTGCACTCCAATGGTGGACCAATGAACAAAATATCCAAAGGAGAGTAGGTGATGAATTGATTACTACTTGGTGATAAATGAAAGGAGCCATGAGGAAGTGATTTGTACCATCACACTATCATAGGTTGCTACATCAAAAACTTCAATCTTTATCTCAAGGAAATAGGTTCATGGAGGATTATTACAAGGAGATGGAGATGCTTATGATGTGGTAAAGCATGAATGAAGATAGAGAAGCAACCTTGGCAAGATTTTTAGATGGTTTGAATCGTGATATAGCCAATCAACTAGAATTGCAACAATATGTGGAATTGGAGGAGATGTTGCATGTGGCTATTAAACATGAGTATCAATTCAAGAGGATGGGTGTAAGCTCAAGGTTTGAAGGTGTCTCCAATAGAGGAAGGTCAAATCCAAGTGGCTGGAGGAACAATCCTACCTATGAAAACCAGCAAAAACTGAAAGTTGGAGAAGAAAGTTCAAATTGGCCAAGGAGAGAGTAGAACCGAATCTGTCCATGCACCAAAGAATGAACTTAAATCTGATCCTAAACCTTCAAGATCTAGAGAAATTGTTTGTTTGAAGTGCCGGGGATGAGGACACATTGCTAATCAATACCCAAATAGAAGAATCATGGTGCTGAAAGGTAATGGTGAACTAGAATTCGAAACACTCCAACCTTCAAGGGCTGATTTGAGTTTAGTTGCAAGGAAGATCCTTACTACATACAAAAATGAGGATCAAGTTCAAAGAGAGAACATCTTCCACACCCGATGTGAAATTCAAGGTAACATATATAGTATGATTATAGATAGTGGAAGTTATACAAATGTAATTAGTGGCATGTAGTTGATAAATTAGGCTTAACAACTATTAAACATCCAGAACCATATAGATTACAATGGCTTAATGATAGTGGGGAGATGATGTGAGGAAGACTCCTAAGCATTTGAAGTCTTTCTTTTGGCAATGGTTTTGTAAGAATGTCAGCCAGTTGGTCTTGTGTCGAATAATGCATCAAACTGATTTTCTTGTTTCTTTCAGCCTCACGGATGCTATGGTACTGATGATGACATGACCAGAAGCACCCAAGATGGAGTCAAGAGCCACTTCAAATCTCTACGGGACCAATAACCAAGGCAAGAGGAAAGAGGTTTAAAGAAGCACTGAATGGTTTAATCCAAAAGGTGTTCACATCCCAAGGAAGCAATTTCATTACTAAAGATGAGCCAAAATTAGTCCATATGATTGGAACGGAGGATGCCAACATGAAAGAAAGCCTAATGCATGGAATCCAACAATATGGTGATGTGGCATGATTTGATGACATGGATGGTGATGTGGCATCATATGGTGACACGGCAGTTTTGCCACGTGGAGGATGATATGCGCCTACATGGCATTGGCTGAATTTTATAATTAGGAAATATTAGTTTTTATTTTATGTCTTGATTGGATTTTGGCATATTGCCTATTTTATTTTCTGAATTTAGTTTTATTAGATTTTTAAATTACTTTCCCATTCTTATTAGGAAACTAGGAGATAAATTAGGTTTCCTAAACTTAACCACATTACGTTTCCTAAACCTATCAAAATTAGGTTTCCTAAATCTAATTTTCGTCCATAATTATTTTTAGCAAATTTAGGAAAGCTTTGTAATTTATTTTGCCTATTTAAAGGCACACAAGTCATGAATAAAATTCAGATTACAATTTTAATTCAAAGTAAGAGTGATTCTCTTGGTTCTCTAAGAACTATATCGAACTTTTCAAGCTTTGCTTGTGGAGTTCAAATTTGACTTATCAATAGGTTATTCCGCACCCTATTGTGGCATCTTCACCATACCAAGATTCTTACTTTAAATATAGGTAACGAGTCGAGGTCTTCCATTGATAACTTGTAATTAGAAGGTCTAATTCAATCTTTGTTACGGGTTTAGAGGCAAGTCGCTCTAGGTTCATATTAACTTGGTATCATAGCTAGTTTCTAATTACAGGTTTGATCTATCTATTTCTTTTCTTTGGGTTTTTTTTTGGCGATTTTTAGCATTAGGTTAGAAATTGCATCTTTGATTTCTTTGGTTGTTCTTTGCTTTTGGATTGCTACATTTTTCTCTGCATTTTGTTTTTGTGTTCTTCTTCATTCATTCCGATCAGATCGTATTAAAAAAAAACAAAAACGAAAAAAAGAAGTCATTCTTAAATTTTTTTTCTTATTCTTGTGGTTTGTGGCCTTGAATTGAGATTTCAAGAGAAACCAGGTAGTGGAATTTTTTTTTTTTTGGTTGATTTAAAAAGCACCAATAACAAGCCAAAATCAATACCAAAAAATAAGGTTCGTTGAATATTCACTAATTCCATTTGCAAATCTCATTCCAATTTGTTCCTTACATTTTAGTTTCTTTTGTTTGTGCCAAATTTCTTGTTGAGCTTTCATCGTTGCCTTTTTCTTGTTATTTTTCATTTTATTTGTCTTGTAGCCTTACTTTCATAACTGTTTGGTAGGCCTATTTGGATTATTACTTGCTAGTTTGTTTTAGTTTGAAATTAGTTTGCAAAGAACCAAATAGAATTACTAGAGTGGTAAAAGGCAAGAGAGGTGAGAATTATAGAGGGTAAAAGCTGAACTACAACTAGAGTGCAAACACGAGTGAATTGAGACGTTGAATTTCAGGGAAACACGTGAGGGAGCGTTGTGAGGTCCTTTTTGCTAACAAGTTTTGTAGAAAAATCATGTCACAAGACAAAGGAAAAGAGGGCATGGATGAAACTTCGGGTGTGGCTGATTCGAAGTTATACATTCAAGCCATGGTGGGAGAACTACAAAGAGCACTACGGTTGGAGACGGGGCAGATCCATGATAGGTTGGATAGGATGGAATCATTGCCAAACGCCGTAGCAACGACCTCCACAAATGTTTGCTCATCGACGTGGTAGAGGAAGAGATACTCCAAGAAAGGGAGATTGGGAATGAGTGGAAGATGACTATGAGGAAGAAGAAGACATTGGTCGGGAACCAATCAATTCCATGGGAGAGAGAGGTTAGACTGAGGCAATTACTATGGAGGAATTAAGATGAAAATACCATCATTCCAAGGTAAAAGTGATCCAGAAGCGTATCTTGAGTGGGAGGAGTGAATTGAGATGGTATTTGATTATCAGAACTGCTCCGAGGCTAAAAAGGTTAAATTAACCACTGTTGAATTCACGGACTATGCTATTGGATGGTGGGACAAAGAGACACTTTCTAGGAGGCGAGCGGGTCAAAGACCTATCGTTACATGGGAGGAGATGAAGGCTTTGATGAGAAAGTGTTTCGTACATAGCCACTTCTATAGAAGCATTTTTCAGAAACTACAAAGCTTGTCTCAAGGAAATAGGAGTGTGGAGGACTATTTTAAGGAGATGGAAATCCTTATGATGAGGGCTAATGTTGAGGAGGATAAGGAGGATATAATGGCACGTTTCTTGGCTGGTTTGAATAGGGAAATACCAAATTAAGTGGACTTGCATCATTATGTGGAGATTGGGGAGATGTTGCACATGACCATCAAAGTAGAGTAACAACTCAAGAGGAGGGGTAGCACAAGACCTAGTATTGCTCAAAACACTTGGACAGCAAGCCCATCCACATGGAAACCCAATCAGCCCAAGTTTGAAGATAAAGCCACCACACGACCTAAATTTGAAGTTAAGGCCGAACCATCCTCATCCAAGCAAGTAAGTAAATTTGATTCATCTTCAACTAGATATCGAGATATCATGTCCTTTAAATGTCAAAACAAGGGTCGTATTGCAAGTCAATGTCCAAATAAGAGGGTCATGGTGATTCGAGAAAGTGGAGACATTGAAACTGAAGAGGAAGAGTCAGACAATGAATCCATGCCACCATTGGAAGACGTTGGTGATGAAGATGAAGGAGATTATAAGTGTCCAATTGGTGGGGACTTGTCATTGATTGCTAGAAGAGCTTTAATTGTGTATAAAGATGAGAAAGAAGTGTAACAGGAGAACAAGGTGCAAAGTCAAGGATAAGCTATGTAGTATGATTATTGATGATGGGAGTTGTAGTAATGTTGCTAGTGTTACTATGGTTGAAAATTTAGGTTTACCCACTATGAAGCATCCACAACATATAAGCTACAATGGCTTAATGATTGTGGTAAGCTGAAGGTGAATAGGCAAGTAAAGATTGCATTCTCTATTGGTGATTATGAAGATGAGGTTATTTGTGATGTGGTACCAATGCAAGCTGGTCATTTGCTTTTGGGACGTGTATGGAAATTTGATAGAGATACTAATCATCATGGTCGTACTTATAAGATTGTCTTCAACTTCAAGGGTAAATGAGTGGTGCTTATGCCAACAACTCCTAAATAGGTTTTTGATGGTCAATTGGCTTTACAAAGGAGGAGAGAAGCTGAACAACAAAAAAATCAAACTGTATCCAACCTCCAAGTGAAGAAAAAGAGTGGTGAGGATTCTAAATGGGTTACCACCGATTAGAGGGATCGAACATTAAATTGATTTTGTTCCAGCATCAACAATTCCAAACCGACCGGCTTATAGGAGTAATCCAGAGGAGATAAAGGAACTTCAAAGGCATATAAATGAATTGCTTGAAAAGGGATATGTTAGAGAAAGTATGAGTCCATGTGCTGTATTGTAGGGCTATTAACGATATAACTGTCAAATATCGTCATCCTATTCCTAGGTTAGATGATATGCTTTGATGAATTGTATGGTGCATGAATGTTTTAAAAAATTAATCTTAAAAGTGATTATTATCAAATTCGCATGAAGGATGGTGATAAATGGAAAACACCATTTAAAACAAAGCATGGTTTGTATGAGTGGTTAGTTATGCCATTTGGGTTAACTAATGCCCCTAGTACTTTTATGAGACTTATGAATCATGTTTTGCATGCTTACATTGGAGAGTTTGTGGTTGTGTACTTTGATGATATTCTTATATATATCATAGGAGATTAGAACAACATGTAGGGCATTTTAGATGAGTTTTAGATGTGCTTAGGAAAGAAAGATTATTTGCAAATATTAAAAAGTGTGATTTTTGTCTAAATGAGCTTGTATGTCTAGGACTTGTTGTGATAGTGTTTAACCATAGAGATTGGGTTTGGTTGCACTTAAGAAATGAGAGGTTTCTGAAGCTACAAAATTCAAAGTTTATGTCGCATGGGGATGGACCTTTTCAAGTTCTGGAGCTGATTAATGACAACGCTTACAAATCAGATCTTCCAAGTGAGCATAATGACAATGCTGATTTATCGCCTTTTTGTGCAGGTGATGATTTGAGGACAAATCCTTTTCAAGAGGAGGGGAATGATGAGGACATGATCAGGAGCACCCCGAAATGGAGTCCAGAGCCACTTCAAATCTCTACGGGACCAATAACCTGATACGAACCTAGAGCGACCTACCTCTAAACCCATAACAAAGATTGAATTAGGACCGTCTAATTACAAGTTATCAATGGAAGATCTCAACCTGTTACCTATATTTGAGGTAAGAACTTTGGTATAGTGAAGATGCCATAATAGGGTGTGGAATAACCTATTGATAAGTCGATATAGTTCTTAGAGAACCAAGAGAATCACTCTCACTGAATCAAAATTGTAATCTATAAGGTTTTGGATGTTTGATAGTTATTAAGCCTAATTTATCAACTACAATGTTACTAATTACATTTGTACAACTTCCACTATCAATAATCATACTACAAATCTTACCTTGAATTTCACATCGGCTGTGGAAGATGTTCTGTCTTTGAATTTCATCCTTATCTTTGCATGCAGCAAGTACTCTCCTAGAAACTAAGTTTAATTCGGCATTGGTCACATTCAAAGTTTCGGCCTCATCCTCTAAGTACTCCTCCTTTTGCTCGCCTTCATTCTCACTTTCCTCGCTTTCCGATTCTAGCTCACCATTGCCTTTCAACACCATGATCCTTCTATTGGGGCATTGGCTAGCGATGTGTCCTCCTCCCTGGCACTTAAAACACACAGCATCATGAGTTCTAGAAGGTTTAAGACCTAATTTTACCTCATTCTTTGGTGCATGGACAGATTCGGCTTTGGACTCCCTTTTTAGACGAATGGAGCTTTCTTCTCCCACTTTTGGCTTTGGGTTGTTTTCAAAGGTAGGATTGTTTCTCCAGCCACTTGGAATTGATCTTCGGCTGTTGGAAATTCCTCCAAACCGTGAGCCTACACCCCCTCCTCTTGAATCAATGCTCCAATTTAATAGCCACATGCAACATCTACATATTGTTGCAATTCTAGTTGGTTGGCTATCTCACGAAGCAAACCACCAAGAAATCTTGCCATGGTTGCTTCTCTATCCTCATTCATGTTTAACCTTATCATAAGCATCTCCATCTCCTTGTAATAATCCTCCACGGACATACTTCCTTGAGATAGGGATTGAAGCCTTTGATGCACCAACCTATGGTAATGTGATGGCACGAACCGCTTCCTAATGGCTCCCTTCATTTGGTGCCATGTAGTGATCAAGTCATCACCAACTCTCCTCCGGGTATTTTGGTCATTGGTCCACCATTGGAGTGCAGAATGGCCAAACTCTATTGCTGCCATCTTTACCTTCTTGGCCTTCGAATAATGATGACAATCGAAAATCATCTCCATTCTCTCTTCCCATTCCAAATATGCTTCCGGATCACTTTTACCCATGAATGGTGGGATGTTTACCTTGATGTTGCCAAGATCATCATCTTCATTCCTTGCTGGTCTCCCATGGATTAACCTTTCATGAGGTCCAAAAATTTCATCAAACCCTTCATCTAAGTCATCTCCATAGTTACTTCCCTGAATTCCTCTCTTAGTCGCCCTCGGCCTCCTCAACCTCAACCTCAACCTCCATGAGCATCTAACCTTATATTGGGCACTCCTTGGGATGTTTCTAACCTGTCCATCTTTTGATTTAAATGGTCAAATTGGGCATTTATCAGCTGTAATTGCTCCAATATAGCCCTCATGTCCGTTTGCTCACCACTCCCCATAGCTCGGAAATCACCTTTAAATCCTACGGACTCCTCTTCATTAATTCCCAAAGGTGGATCTCTCCTCATCCATGAATCTGCCATGTTAGTATAGATAATCCAAAATAAAATAAATTCTCACCAAAAGGCACTCCCTCATGTGTTTCATTCAATCAAGGTCTTGACACTTGTGTTTTCACATTAGTTTCGGCTTTTACCCTCTTTTAAGCTCACACACTCTTGTCTTTTTCCACTCAATAAATTATCTCAAAGTTCTAATTAAAACACCCAGAAAAATAGCAATTAGATCACAAGAATGTTTTTATTAAACTTATCAACAAAACAGTGGTAAAAAGAAGGCAATACCGAAAGAATTCAACAAGACCTAGTTTTCGGCTTTTCTAGGAAAAATAAAGCAAATTAAGGAGAAATCTTTGGAATTTTTAAGAACTGGACTAGATGGTAAGAGATTAAGGATTCAAAAATAAAATTTAGGAAAAAGAATTTCAAACTCAAACAAGAATCAAATTGAACGAAAATACAGAATAGTGTTGGTTGCTGTTCCTGTAATTCAAGTTTTGAATCAAATCCTTTAACTAATTTTAATCAAATAATTTAAGCACCCAAAACTCCAAATATGTAACAAATAGTCAACAATGCAACTGTTCAAGGAAATTTCCAACAAACACCAAATTCAACAAACCGATTTTTTTTTTTAATTCAGCTTTTTCTTCTTCTTCTTTTTTTTCTTCACTCATAGAACACAAATCAACTGTAGTAGCAAAGATCAACACAAAAAATTGCAATTCCACCCCAAAAATCCACCAAACCCGTGGCCTCCAATAAAACAAAAGTGCAGTTTTTTTTTTTTTAATATGTTGCTACAAACCCTTATTTATTTATTTTTTTTGGATATATAAATGCAAATATTTAAGACTAAAACAACAAAGGAAAATCAACAAAAATCAAAATTAACAAGAACAATGATGAAAAACAACCAACAAACTAGGAAACAAAAATATGATAAATCTAAGAAATCCTAATTCAACTAGGAATGAATTTTTTTTTTTTTTTTTTTAAGATGCAGAACATGTATGGGATGGATACAACCCTAACCTAATGCTAAAATTGCAGAATAAAACAAAAACAAATAAAACAAATAAAGATAGATCAAACCTGAACAAAATTTGGCTCTGATACCAAATGATACGAACCTAGGACGACCTGCTCCTAGACCCGTATTATATTAACCCAGATCTAGTTATGTTCAAGTTCTAATAGTCACCTTGACTCCTAACCAACCTATGATTAGAAACCTTGGTATATAATGAAGACGCAATAATAGGTGATGGATGTCTTATTGATAAGTCAAAACTAAAACACTCATTCACTAATGGTATTTTAGGCGTTCAAAAGAACAAAGAGAATTCAATCTCATAAATAATTTTCTGTATAAAATTCAAGCTTCCTTCTTATTGAAAAATAACCCTTTAAATAGCTACAAAGCCAAGACATAAAACCCTAAAAACAAAGGAAAAACCGGCCATACAAAGTAGTTTCCTATGGTGGCCGAAATTCTCACTCATTTCCTAATCTAATTTGGATTAATTAATTCCTTTATTTTGAATTAGGAATTAATTAATTTACAATGAAAATAATAAAATAATAAATTTCCTAAACTTATTATTCCAAAAAATAAATAAATAAAAAACCAAAAAGTAATGGTAATTTCCTAAAACAAAAAGTGTAATCAAATTAGGAAACTAAAATAACTTTTTGACTAAATTGACTTTGACCATTCTTTGAACAATTTTAGCTCCAAATCCACTTCAATATGCTTTGAAGGATGCCAAATAAGCTGAATATGAAGTCCCACACGTTGCCCATGCTTGGAAGTGGAAGAAAAAGCCAACTCAGCAAAATACATTAAAGCCAGCACAAAATACAGTAAAAAACAGGCCAAATTTGAAGCTGTCCGTACAACCCCTTTTTGAATGCTTTTGCAGCTACCTTGACTTGATTCCATGTCCTATTACACATATATGTATTGAATTCATAAAGAGTTGGAGCCATTTCATGCTACTCGGAGTCCATATTTGCACCAAAATCGCTACCCGGGTCCGTATCGGCTTCCACCACTTGAATGCCTAGAATAGGCTTTGTATCTTCAAGTATGGATAAGCTCTATTGAGAATTGATTACCCCCTGTATAAATGTTCCCAGGTTGTCCTTAAATCTCTTAATTTGAGCACTTGTGATTGGCCTAGTCTTCATCTGTGTCGGGTTAGCACCGCAGTGGGTTATCGGTTGAGTAGGCTCGGGCGGAAATAAAGAAATTAATTAATCCAAATTAGATTAAGAAAGGAGTGAGAATTTCGGCCACCATAGGAAACTACTTTGTATGGCCAGTTTTTCCTTTGTTTTTAGGGTTTTATTTCGTGGCTTTGTAGCCTATTTAAAGGCTTATTTTTCCAATAAGAAGGAAGCTTGAATTTTATACAGAAAATTATTTGTGAGATTGAATTCTCTTTGTTGTTTTGAACACCTAAAACACCATTAGTGAATGAGTGTTTTAATTTTGACTTATCAATAGGACATCCATCACCTATTGTAGCATCTTCATTATATAACAAGGTTTCTAATCATAAGTTGGTTAGGGGTCAAGGTGACCATTAGAACTTGAACATAATTAGATCCAGGCTAATATAATACGGGTTTAGGAGCAGGTCGTCCTAGGTTCGTATCATAACCAAGGCAAGAGCAAAGAGGTTTAAAGACGCACTAAATGGTTTAATCCAAGAGGTGTTCACATCCCAAAAAAGCAAGTTCATTACTGAAGATAAATCCAAATTGGTCCATATGATTGGAATGGAGGATTCCAACATGAAAGAAAGCCTAACACATGGAATCCAACAATATGGTGATGTGGCACGATTTGATGACATAGATGGTGACGTGGCATCATATGGTGACATGGCAGTTTTGCCACATGGAGGATGATATGCTCCTACATGGCATTGGCTGAATTTTATAATTAGGAAATATTAGTTTTCATTTTATGTCTTGACTAGATTTTGGCATGTTGCCTATTTTATTTTCTGAATTTAGTTTTATTAGGTTTCTAAATTACTTTCCTATTCTTGTTGGGAAACTAGGAGAAAAATTAGGTTTCCTAAACCTAACCAAATTAGGTTTCCTAAACCTAACCACATTAGGTTTCCTAAACCTAAGTTTCATCCATAATTATTCCATAATTATTTTTCACAAATTCAGGAAAGCTTTGTAATTTATTTTGCCTATTTAAAGACACACAAATGATGAATAAAATTCAGATTACAATTTTGATTCAAAGTGAGAGTGATTCTCTTGGTTCTTTAAGAACTATATCGAACTTTTCAAGCTTTGCTTGTGGAGTCCAAATTTGACTGATCAATAGGTTATTCCGCACCCTATTGTGGCGTCTTTAACATATCAAGGTTCTTACCTAAAATATAAGTAACGGGTTGAGGTCTTCCATTGATAACTTGTAATTAGACGGTCTAATTCAATTTTTGTTACGGGTTTAGAAGCAGGTCGCTCTAGGTTCGTATCGGGTACTTCACAGGATGTGCTTGGTTCGTCTGTGTTGTATTGGATTTTTGGTGATGGCAATGGCTAAGGTATTGTCACAATACATGGTGGTTGCATTTGTTTGCTTGCAACCTAAGTCATCAAGCAATTTTCTTAGCTAAATTGCTTGGTTTGATACAGCAGCTACCGAGATGTATTTAGCTTCTGCTGTTGATTGTGCCGTGGTTCCTTGCTTATGTGAGCTCCATGAAAATGGACCTGAATCAAACATAAACTAGTATCCAGAGGTGCTCTTCATGTCTTCCAAGCTGCCTGCCCAATCACTATCATAATAGCCAACCAACTCACACATGTTGCCATGCTTGTATAGAATTCCAATGTTGGCCGTGCCCTTTACATACCGTAGGACTCTTTTTGTAGCTTGGTAATGATTTTGAGATGGTGCACTCAAAAACCTTGATAGGACACTTACAGCATACATAATATTAGGTCTTGAAACACACAAATAAAGCAAGCTTCCAATTAAGCTTTTATAAACCGAACCTTTCACTTTCTCACTTCCATCCTCACGTTCGAACTTGGCATTTTGTATCAATAATCTTTGCATTTTCTGGTTGGAACTTATCAAGCAAATCCAAAAGCATATTGTTCTTGAGATATAATTATTACCTTTACTTGTTTGCTTGATCTCCAATCCTAGAAAGTAATTGATCAAACCAAGGTCGGACATCTCGAAGGTTTCCTTCACTTTGTCTTTGAATTTTTGAATGCCTTCAGTATTGCAACCTATTACGAGCAAATCATTTACATAAAGAGAGATTACCATTGCATCTTCATCATTATTTTCAACATCAAAATCACTTTGATCGATGGAAGGAGTTCTTGATTGAATATAGGTGTTTTCTTCCAGTTTATGCTCCTTCCAATTCGAATATGAGTTCTCATCTACAATAACATCTCTAGAGACAACAACCTGCATCTTAGATACCTCAAAGATTCTATAGCCCTTTGAAACCGAGCTATAGCCTACAAATATACCAATACTTGCTTTCTTATCAAGTTTCGTTCTTTTGGAGTCAAAGACTTTGAAGTGAGCAATTGAAGGTTTAAAGTCATACCATAATTCATTTGGTGTTTTAGATTCAATTGCCTTACTTGGAAGTAATTTTAGGAGGTATACACTTGTATTAGCTGCTTTGGCCCAAAATTTCTTTGGCAAGCACTTCTCAAACAGCAAGCATCTTGACATCTCCATGATTGTTCTATTCTTCCTTTCACTCACTCCATTTTGTTGTGGTGTGTATGGAGTGGTGAGTTGATGTATGATGCCATTTGTCTTACAAATATCTTGGAAAGTTTTGGATATGTACTCTCCACCATTGTCGGTTCTAAATACCTTGATGGTTGTTTGTGCTTGATTTTCAACAAGTGTTTTGAACTCTTCAAATGTGGCTGTTGCTTGTGACTTTTGTTTGAGGAAATAAATCCAGCACTTCCTTGAATAATCATCAATAAAGATGATAAAATACCACTTCCTAGCATGTGTTGCCTCATTCATAGGTCCACACAAATCCGAATGCACCAATTGTAATTTTTCCTTTGCCTTGCCGATTGTAGTCAAAGGAAATGTTTGTCTTGTGATTTTGCCAAGTCGACATGTTTGGCAAACAGCATCATCTCCATGGATTTGTGATAAGTCCTTAACAATTTGTTGAGTATGCATCTGCTTCATGGTGGCATAGTTGTAATGGTCGAACCTTCTATGCCATAGCTTTGATTCTTCATGGATTTTGGTATTCATAGCCATTTGATTTTGTTGATTAAAATCAATTACAAGGCTATTTTCTTTCATATGGACAAGTAATACAATTTTTTCATCCTTAGATATTTCACAACATTTATTGAAGAATTTCAAAATATATCCTTTTTTCATAAGTTGAGGCACACTAAGTAAATTTTCGAATAGATTTGGTACAAATAAAACATTAGTAATTTGTATTGTACCTTTTGGTGTTTTAATGACCAAATCTCTTTTTCCTTGTGTCTCCATGATTTGTTCATTTGCTGGCCTAATTTTTGTTGCAATTCTAGGGTTAAAATTGACAAACAAGTCAAGGTTGTTGCACATGTGATTTGTGCACCTGCTGTCCAAGATCCATGAGTCTTTGATTGAGCTTGCAAGGTTGCAAGTTGCTATGAAGGTATGTGCATGCTCACCACTTGCCTCTTTGGGTTCATGAGCATGTCTAGCTTCTTGCCTTTGGTTCCTTTGCCTGCAAATTCTTTCCATGTGATCGAATTGCTTGCAAATTTTGCATTGAGCATTCGGTCTCTACCAGCATATCTTAGCCATGTGTCCTTGCTGTTGCAAATTATGCAAGGACCATATGTCATCTTGTTTTCTCTTTGGTTTGTTATCTCCTTGCCTCTATTTTGCCTTTGGAAAGGCCTTGGTTGCTGGATTGATTTACCTTCATTATTTGCTGCAAGGGCCGCTTCACTCGAGCTTGCTTCACCTTATAGCTGAAGACTCCTCGTTTGTTCCGTGGCTTGCAAGGCATTGATCAATTCAGCAACTGTGAGTTGTGTAAGGTCTCTTGTCTCCTCCAAAGTTGAGATCTTTGCTTCATACGAGGTAAGGCATATAAGGATCTTTTCAACAATCCTTTGATCTGGAAAAACTCCTTCATGGTTTCATGCTCCAACATCTTCAAATGTTCGAATTCTCTTCTAAGGTTGAGTAACTGCATCTGTCTTGATCTTGTACTTCCTTGGAACTCCTCTTGAAGCTTTTTCCATGCTTGTCCAGGAGTTGTAAAAGGTCATAATTCTAGTGAAGATGTCATCGATTACAGTAGCTTGTATTGCTGTGAGAGTTTTGTAAGGTCTTGCATTTTCTTCACTATGAAGTTTGACTTGATTCACAGTAGCACCTGCTTTCAATGGTTCTACCTCATAATCAACTTCAACGAGCTCCCAAAAGTCATAAGCTTGAAGATAAGATCTCATTTTGATTGCCCCAACAGGAAAGTTGTGGCCATCAAACATGGGAGGTGAAGGTGCTGAAAAATGTGAGGAAGCCATTTAAACCGGTTGGTGTGAATCGGTTTTTGTTGAGGGATTGATGAAGGGAGGCTCTGATACCAATTTGAAAGAATGAGGACAAGGTTAGTCAAAAGAAAACAAGGTATGAAGGATTGAAATTGATTTGGAGTGAAGGTGTATCTCGGCTTTGATGTAATAAGCTGCTAAAAAATTGTAACAAGGTCGGTTTTAGTGTTCTCTTAGTTTCAAATGCAAACTAAGGTATATTTCCCCAAAAATCAATATATTCATTCATTGAAATGTAATACATATTTATAGCATACAAAATAGGTGTGAAAGCACACCATGACCGGTTTTAAGGACCAATACAAACAAGTCCTTCATGGTGAAGCAAAACCACATATGTAAAGTAACTTTTTCACATGCATCATGGTTGGTTGACAAGTGTTGCTGCCTCATTAGTTGTTTCATGGTGAAGTAGTCCTCATGCATGATGATACATGTCCTTTCATGCATTGGTTGAGAGAGAGGTCGAATGGTGAAGTTCCATGTCACCAAGTAGCTTCCATGTGACCATCCTTGTCACCAAGGTGCTTTCCATGTCATCTAGGTGCTTGGTTTTTCCTAAACCCTAATTTGGCTAGTATACTTTAAACAACATATTTTGGTGTCTTTGTGCACCAACTTATCTCGCCTAGATTACACAATTTGCTAGAATTAAAATACAAGCCAAATGTGAAACAAACTAGGATAATGATTTCAGCCAAGGCATTTCAGCTTTTATTTTGCCTTGGTCTCGGGTTTGCATGTTTCATGGCTAACACTTCCCATGATTCTCTGACATTTCTTTGGTTGTTCTTTGCATTTGGGTTGCTGTGTTTTTCTCTGCATTTTGTTTTTGTGTTCGACTTCATTCATTCCGATCAGATTTTATTTATAAAAAAAAAAAAACAAAAACAAACAAAAAAAAAAAAACAAAACAAAAATTCGTTTTTAAATTTTTTTCTTGTCTTGTGGTTTGTGGTATTGAATAATTGAGACTAGGTAGTGAATTTTTTTTTTTTTTTTGGTTGATTTGAGGAGCACAAAAAAGAAGCCAAAATCAATACCAAAAATAAGCCTTATTTTCATAACTATTTGGATTGTTACTTGCTAGTTTGTTTTAGTTTGAAATTAGTTTGCAAAGAACCAAATAGAATTACTAGAGTGGTAAAGGCAAGAGAGGTGAGAATTATAGAGGGTAAAAGCTGAAATATAACTATAGTGCAAACACGAGTGAATTGAGACCTTAAATTTGAGAGAAACACGTGAGGGAGTATTGTGAGGTCATTTTTACTAACAAGTTCTGCAGAAAAATCATGTCACAAGACTAAAACAAAGAAAGTGTGGAAGGAACTCCAAGTGTGGCTGATCCGAAGTATTCAAGCTATGGTGGGAGAACTTCAAAGAGCACTAAAGTTGGAGATGGGGCAGATCCATGATCGGTTAGATAGGATGGAATCATCTATCCAACTACCACAGCAACGACCTCCACAAGGGTTTTGGTCATGGACGTGGTAGAAGAAGAAACACTCCAAGAAGGGGAGACTGGGAACGAGTGGGAGATGACTATGAGGAATAAGAGGAAGACATTGGTTCAGGAACCAATCAATTCGGAAGGAGAGAGAGGTTAGACCGAGGCAATGACTATGGAGGAATTAAGATGAAAATACCATCATTCCAAGGTGAAAGTGACCTAGAAGCATATTTCGAGTGGAAGAAGAAGATTGAGATGGTATTTGATTGTTAGAACTACTCCGAGGCTCAAAAGGTTAAATTAGCTGCTGTTGAATTCACAGACTATGCTATTAGATGGTAGGACAAAGAGGCACATTCTAGGAGGCGAGTAGGTCAAAGACCTATAGATACATGGGAAGAGATGAAGGCTTTGATGAGGAAGTGGTTCATACCTAACCATTGGTATAGAAGCATTTTTTAGAAACGATAAAGCTTGTCTCAAGGAAATAGGAGTGTGGAGGACTATTATAAGAGGATGGAAATACTTATGATGAGGGCCAATGTTGAGGAGGATAGGGAGGTTACAATGGCACGTTTCTTGGCTAGTTTGAATAGGGAAATAGCAAATCAAGTGCACTTGCATCATTATGTGGAGATTGAGGAGATGTTGCACATGGCCATCAAAGTAGAGCAACAACTCAAGAGGGGGGGTATCACAAGACCTCGTATTGCTCAAAACACTAGGAAAGCAAGCCCATCCACATGGAAGCCCAATCAACCCAAGTTTGAAGATAAAGCCACCGCACGGTCTAAATTCGAAGCTAAGGCCAAACCATTCTCATCCAAGCAAGTATGTATATCAGATTCATCTTCAACTAACAATCAAGATATCATACGCTTTAAATGTCAAGACAGGGGTCATATTGCAAGTCAATGTCCAAATAAGAGGGTCATGGTGATTCGGGAAAGTGGAGACATTGAAACTGAAGAGGAAGAGTCGGACAATGAATCCATGCCACCATTGGAGGACGTGGGCGATGAAAATGAAGAAGATTACAAGTGTCCAGTTGGTGGGGACTTGTCATTGGTTGCTAGAAGAGCTCTAATTGTATACAAAGATGAGAAGGAAGTGCAATGGGAGAAAATCTTTCATACTCGGTGCAAAGTCAAGGATAAGCTATGTAATATGATTATTAATGGTGGGAGTTGTACTAATGTTGCTAGTGTTACTATGGTTGAAAAGTTAGGTTTATCCACTATGAAGCATCCAGAACCATATAAGCTACAATGGCTTAATGATTGTGGAGAGTTGAAGGTGAATAGGCAAGTGAAGGTTGCATTCTCTATTGGTGATTAGGAAGATGAGGTTATTTGTGATGTGGCACCAATGCATGCTGGTCATTTGCTTTTGGGACGTCTGTGGCAATTTGATAGAGATACTAATTATCATGGTCGTACTAATAAAATTGTCTTCAACTTCAGGGGTAAACAAGTGGTGCTTATGCCAATGACTCTTAAACAAGTTTTTGATGATCAATTGGCTCTACAAAGGGGGGAGGCCGAAAAGCTTAAAGAAAAGGCTAGTATAGCACCTACGGCTTCAACAACTATTCAAGGGACCATACAAGAATAATTAGGTAAGTGTCCTAAACTCCAATTAGAAGGGAAAGAAAGGGAGAAACACAAGATTGTGAGAAAGTTTTGAAAAGCTGAATGTGAGAGAAAACAAATGGAACCCATGAGTGAGAAAGAAAAAGAGAGGAAAGAAAAGAAAAAAGAAAATTTTTATGTTAGCTTAGGTGAGCTTAAAAAGGCATTTGTGAGTAATAAACTGATGATGAACATGATTTATAAAGATATTTATTTAAAGATGTTTTTGTTGTATAGAACTTTATCTGCATTGCTGAGAGCTTTACTTAGTGGAGATTTAAAAATTTAGGATAGATTATTTGCTAATATTAAAAAGTGCGATATTTGCCGACATGAGCATGCATGTCTAGGATTTGTTGTGATATTGTTTGACCTAGGAGATTTGGTTTGGTTGCACCTAAGAAATGAGAGGTTTCCATAGCAACGAAAGTCGAAGCTTATGCCGCATGAGGATGGACCTTTTCAAGTTTTGGGCCAGATTAATGAAAATGCTTACAAACTTGAATTACCAGGTGAGTATAATGTAAGTGCTACCTTTAATGTTGCTGATTTATCTCCTTTTTATGTAGGTGATGATTTGAGGACAAATCATTTTCAAGAGGAGGGGAATGATGAGGACATGACTAGGAGCACCTTATGATGGAGTCGAGAGCCACTTCAAATCTCTACGGAACCAATAACCAAAGCTAGAGCAAAGCGATTTAAAGAAGCACTAAATGGTTTAATCCAAGAGGTGTTTACATATCAAGGAAGCATGTTCATTATTAAAGATGAACCAAAATTCATCCATATGATTGGAATAGTGGATGCCAACATGAAAGAGAGCTTAACGCAAGAAATCCTACAACATAGTGATGTGGCAAGTTTTGATGACATGGATGGTGACACGGCATCCTATAGTGACATGGCACTTTTGCCACATGGAGGGTGATATACGCCTACATGGCTTCCAACTAAGCTTGGTCGAATTTTATAATTAGGAAACATTAGTTTTTATTTATGTTTTGATTGGATTTTGGTATGTTACCTATTTACTTTCCTAATTTAGTTTTTATTAGGATTTCAAATTACTTTCCTAATTCTATTAGAGTTGAATTGGTCAAAGAATTAAATGTCATTCAAATTAGGAAACTAGGAGCTAAATTATGTTTCCTAAACCTAATCACATTAGGTTTCCTAAACCAAACCAAATTGGGTTTCTTAAACCTAATCACATTAGGTTTCCTAAACCTAACCACATTAGGTTTCCTAACCCTATCAAAATTAGGTTTCCTAAACCTAACTTTCATCCATTATTATTCCATCATTATTTTCAGCAAATTTAGGAAAGCTTAAAAATGTTATACAGAAAATTATTTGTGAGATTAAATTCTCTTGTTCTTTTGAACACCTAAAACACCATTAGTGAATGAGTGTTTTAGTTTGACTTATCAATAGGCCTTCCATCACCTATTGTGGCGTTTTCATTATATACCAAGGTTTCTAATCACAGGTTGGTTAGAGATCAAGGTGACCATTAGAACTTGAACATAATTATATCCAGGCTAATATAATATGGCTTTAGAAGCAGGTCGTCCTAGGTTTGTATAATTTGGTATCAGAGCAAGTTCCTAATTACAGGTTTGACCTATCTATTTCTTTTCTTTTGTTTCATTGTTTTTCCTTGTTTTTTTTTTTTTTTTGGGGGCAGTTTTTCGCATTAGGTTAGAAACTGCATCTTTGATTTCTTTGGTTGCCTTTGCGTTTGGGTTGCTGCTTTTTCTTTGCATTTTGTTTTTGTGTTCTTCTTCATTCATTCCACTCAGATCGTATTTAAAAAAAAAAACAAAAATTCGTTCTTAAATTTTTTTTCTTGTTTTTGTGCTTTGTGGCATTGAATTATTGAGATTTAAAGAGAAATTGGGTAGTCAAATTTTTTTTGGTTGATTTAAGGAGCACCAAAAACAAGCCAAAATCACTACCGAAAATAAGGTTTGTTGAATATTCACTAATTCCACTTTGCAAATCTCATTTCAATTTGTTCTTCACATTCTAGTTTCTTTTATTTGTTTGCCTTTTTCTTGTTAATTTTTATTCTATTTGTATTTTTAGCCTTATTTTCATAACTGTTTGGTAAGTCTAATTGGATTGTTACTTGCTACTTTATTTTCGTTTGAATTAGTTTGCAAAGAACCAAATAGAATTACTAGAGTGGTAAAAGGCAAGAGAGGTGAGAATTATAAAGGGTAAAAGCTGAATTATAAATAGAGTGCAAAACACGAGTGAATTGAGACCTTAAATTTGAGCGAAACACGTGAGGGAGTGCTGTGAGGTCCTTTTTACTAACAAGTTCGGCAGAAAAATCATGTCACATAACCAAAGCAAAGAAAGTGTGGAAGGAACTCCAGGTGTGGTTGATCCGAAGTTTTACATTCAAGCCATGGTGGGAGAATTTCAAAGAGCACTGCGGTTGGAGATGGGGCAGATCCATGATCGGTTAGATAGGATAGAATCATCTGTCCAAACGCTGCAGCAATGACCTTCACAAAGGTTTGCTCATGGATGTGGTAGAAGAAGAAATACTCCAAGAAGGAAAGATTGGGAATGAGTGGGAGATGACTATGAGGAAGACGAGGAAGACATTGGTTTGGGAACCAATCAATTCCGTAGGAAAGAAAGGTTAGACCTAGGCAATGACTATGGAAGAATTAAGATGAAAATACCATTCTTCCAAGGTAAAAGTGATCCTAAAGCATATCTCGAGTGGAAGAAGAGGATTGAGATGATATTTGATTGTCAGAACTACTCCGAGGCTAAAAAGGTTAAATTAGCCGCTGTTAAAGTTACAGACTATCCTATTGGATGGTGGGACAAAGAGACACTTTGTAGGAGACAATTAGGTCAAAGACCTATAGATACATGGGAGGAGATGAAGGCTTTGATGAGGAAGCGTTTTATACCTAGCCATTACTATAGAAGCATTTTTTAGAAACTACAAAGCTTGTCTCAAGGAAATAGGAGTTTGGAGGACTATTATAAGGAGATGTGATGCGAATCTGCCCATGCCCACACAACCGATAACCCGCTGAGGTGCTGACCCCATAGGGATGAAGACTGGACCAATCATTAGGGTTTAAGCCAAGAGATTTAAGGAGTAATTTAATTCTCTAAAGGGCTTGTCAATATTTGAAGATACAAAACCTGTTCTAAGCGTCCAAGTGGTGGAACCCGTTATGGACCCGAGGAGCTGTTTTTGTGCAAATATGGACTCCAAGCAGCATGAAACAGTTCCAATGTTTCATGGGTTCAGTACATATGTCTAAGAGATCATGGAATCAAGTCAAAGCAGCTTCAAAGGCAATCAAAAAGGGCTTTTATGGACAGCATCAACAATTTGGCAGAATTTGCTGTATTGTATTGCTTGCTGTCTTTACTGTATTTTACTTTGGCATTTTCTCTTTCCTCTAAGGAAGGGCAATGTGTGGGACTCCATAATAAGCTTATTTGGAATCCTAAAAAGCATGTAGAAGCTGATTTGGAGCTCAAAGAGGTTAAAGATTGGTCAAAGTCAACTTAGTCAAAAAGCTAGTATTTTAGTTTCCTAATTTGATTCTACTTTTTGTTTTAGGAAATTACCATTACTTTTCTTATTTTTATTTATTTATTTTTTGGAGAAATAAGCTTAGGGAAGTTTTGAAGCGGATTAATAAAAATGCTTACAAACATGATTTACCAGGTGAGTATAATGTAAGTGCTACCTTTAATGTTGCTGATTTATCTCCTTTTTATGCAGGTGATGATTTGAGGATAAATCCTTTTCAAGAGGAGGGGAATGATGCGGACATGACCAGGGGCACCTCAAGATGGAGTCCAGATCCACTTCAAATCTCTACAGGACTAATAATTAGGGCAAGAGCAAGGAGATTTAAAGAAGCACTAAATGGTTTCATCCATGAGGTGTTTACAACCTAACGAAGCAAGTTCATTACTAAAGATGAACTAAAATTGGTCCATATGATTGGGATGGTGGATGCCAATGTGAAAAAGAGCTTAATGCATGGACTTCTACAACATGGTAATGTCGCGCGCTTTGATGACATGGATGGTGACATGGCATCATATGGTGACATGGATAGGTCAAGTCCTAATGGTCACCATGACCCCTAACCAACCTGTGATTAGAAAACTTAGTATATAATGAAGATGCCACAATAGGTTATGGAAGGTTATTGATAAGTCAAACTAAAACACTTATTCACTAATGGTGTTTTAGGTCTTCAAAAGAACAAAGAGAATTCAATCTCACAAATAATTTTTGTATAAAATTCAAGCTTAATTTCTTAGTGAAAATAAGCCTTTAAATAGGCTTTGAATGAACAAAATAAAACCCTAACAGGATTAGGAAATTTCGGCCAACATAGAATCCAATTAGGAAATTGCGTAATTTTACACCATTTTCTAATCTAATTTGGATTAATTAATTCCCTTATTTTGAATTAGAAATTAATTAATTGACAATGAAAATACTAAAATAATAAATTTTCTAAACTTATTTTCCCAACAAATAAATAAATAAAAACCACAAAGTAAAGGTAATTTTCCTAAAACAAAAACTAGAAATCAAATTAGAAAATTAAAATACTATCTTTTTGACTAAGTTGACTTTGACCAATCTTTGATCAATTTGAGCTCCAAATGAGCTTCTATATGCATTGTAGGATGCCAAATATGATTATTATAGAGTCCCACATGTTTCCCTTTCTTGGAGGAAAGACAAAAAGCCAACTCGGTAAAATACAGTAAAGCCGACAAGTAATACAGCAATTTTCGGCCAAATTTTGAAGATGTCCGTACAAGTTGGTACAAGTTGGTTTTACTTCTTCCTTGACTTGTTTCCATGACTTCTTAGTGGTATTTATTTAATCCATAAAGAGTTGGAATAATTTCTTGCTGCCCAAACTCCAAAAATGCACCAAAATCCTATCCGGGTCTGTATCAGCTTCCACTACTTGTATGCTGAAAACAGGTATTGGATCTTCGGGCATGGACAGGCCCTCTTGACAATGAATTACTCTTTGGATAAAGGCAGCAAGGTTGTCCTTAAACCTATTAGCTCGAGCCCTAGTGATCGACCCGGTTTTCATATGTATCGGGTCAGCAACCCGGCAGGTTGTCAGTCATGCTGGCATGGACATATGCGCATCATTCGCCTCCTTTTGAAAATAAGTTGTCCTCAAATCAAGATCATCACTACAGTAAAAGGTCATAAGTCAGCAACATTAAATGTGGCACTAACATTGTACTTACCTAGTAAGTAAAGTTTGTTAACATTTTCATTGATTCACTCCAAAATTTGAAAAAGTCCATTCCCTCGAGGCATATACTTTAACTTTTGTTGATTCGGAAACATTTCCTTTCTTAAGTGCAACCAAGTCCAATCTTCTGGGTCAAACACCAACACAACAAAATCTAAAAAATACATGCTCATTTTGGCAAAAATTACACTTTTTAAAGTTAATAAATAATCTCTTCTAAATTTTCGAATTTCCACAATGTAAAGCTGTCAGCAAGGCACATAAAGTTCTATACAACGAAAACATTTTTAAATAGGCATCTTTATGATTCATGACCAGCAAAACATTTTTAAATAAACATCTTTATGATTCATGACCAGCAATAGTTTCTTACTCAAGATAGCATTATTAAGATCCCCAAAACTCAAATAATTTTTTTTTCCTTTCTTTTCTTTCTTTTCCTTTCTCACTCACGGATTCATTGAATTTTGCTTCACTCTCGGCTTTTGCACTAAATTCCTCACTCTTGGCTTTGTTGAAATTTTTCCACTCAACCTGGGTTTTAGAGGACTTACCTTGGACAGCAAGCTCACGAAACCTCTTAAATGGATGGTGGAACCGTTGGTGCCATACTAGTCTTCTCTTTGAGCCTCTCGGCTTCCCTCCTTTGTTGAATTTGTATTTGATCTTTGTACACCTCTTTGGGAGTTAATGCCTCCAGCTTGACCTTTTTACCTTTAAATCTAAAAATAATACTATTCTCTCTACCATAATGAACAGCATCTCTATCAAATTGCCAAGGTCTACGAAGTAAAATATGTCCCATATGCATAGGCACAACATCAAATAAAACCACATCCACATATTTATCAATGCTGAATTTTAGTTTGGCTTGTTTTTTAACTTTCTTCTCACCACTATCATTAAGCCATTGTAATCTATATGGTTTTGGATATTTAATTGTTGTCAAGCCTAATTTATCTACCACAATATTACTAATTACATTGGTACAACTTCCACTATCAGTAATCATGCTACAAATTTTACCTTGGATCTCACATCAAGTGTGGAAGATGTTCTCTCTTTGAATTTCATCCTCATCTTTATATGCAACCAGCACTCTCCTAGTAACCAAGCTTAATTCAGCATGGGAAGCATTCAAAGTTTCAGCCTCACCGTCAAGCTCTTCTTCCTCCTCTTGCTCGGTTTCATCACCACTTTCCTCACTTTTCCAATTCTAGCTCACCATTACCCTTTAACACCATGATTCTTCTATTTGGACATTGGCTAGCAATGTGTCCTCGTCCCTGGCACTTAAAATAAAAATTTATCTTGATCTTGAAGGTTAGGATCAGATTTTACCTCATTCTTTGGTGCTTGGACAAATTCGATTTTTACATCCTTCTTTGGTCGGTTGGAGCTCTCGTCACCTAGCTTTAGTTTTTGTCTTACTTCAAAGGTGGGACTGCTTCTCTAAGCACTTGGATTACACTTCTCCTCTTGAATTAATGTTCAAGTTTAATAGCCACATGCAACATCTGATGAGGACATGACCAGGAGCACCCCAAGATGGAGTCCAGATCTACTTCAAATCTCTACAGGATGCATAACCAGAGCACGAGCAAAGACATTTAAAGAGTCACTAAATGGTTTAATCCAGGAGGTGTTTACAACCCAAGGAAGCAAGTTCATTACTGAAGATGAACTAAAATTGGGATGGTGGATGCAAGAGAGCTTAATGAATAGACTTCTACAAAATGGTGATGTGGCACGTTTTGATGACGTGGATGGTGATGTGGCATCATATGGTGACATGGCATCCAACTAAGCTTGGTCGAATTTTATAATTAGGAAAACATTAATTTTTATTTACGTCTTGATTGGATTTTGGCATGTTGCCTATTTACTTTCCTATTTTAGTTTTATTAGGATTCTAATTTACTTTCCTAATTTTATTAGAGTTGAAATGGTCAAATAATTAAAGGTCATTCAAATTAGGAAACTACGAGCTAAATTAGGTTTCCTAATCGTAATCACATTAGGTTTCCTAAACCTAACCAAATTAGGCTTCCTAAACCTATCAAAATTAGGTTTCCTAAACCTAATTTTCATCCATTATTACTTTTAGCAAATTTAGGAAAGCTTTGTAATTTATTTTACCTATTTAAAGGCACAAAAGTCATGAATAAAATATCATATTGCAATTTTGATTCAAAGTAAGTGATTCTCTTGGTTCTCGGAGAACTATATCGAACTTTTCAAGCTCTAGTTGTGGAGTTCAAATTTCACTTATCAATAGGTTATTCCACACCCTATTATAGCGTCTTCACCATACCAAGGTTCTTACCTTAATAGGTAGCAGGTCGAGGTCTTCCACTGATAACTTATAATTAGATGGTCTAATTCAATCTTTGTTATGGGTTTAGAGGTAGGTCGCTCTAGGTTCGTATCAATTTGGTATCAAAGCTAGTTTCTAATTACAGGTTTGATCTATCTATTTTTTTTCTTTTGTTTCATTGTTTTTTTTCTTTTTAGCGTTAGGTTAGAAATTGCATCTCTGATTTCTTTGGTTGTTCTTTGCATTTGGGTTGCTGGTTTTTTATTCACATTTTGTTTTTGAGTTCTTCTTCATTCATTCCGATTAGATCTTATTTAAAAAAAGAAAACAAAGAAAAAAAACAAAAAGGCCGAATTTGTTTTCAAACCCTTGAGGACAACGGATTGGTCTATTTTCATTGAAGTTTGGTGTGATTGGCATTTCTTTCATTTTATAAAGCTTGTTCTTCATGCTTGAATGCAAATAAAAATAAAAACAGGTAGTGAAATTTTTTTGGTTGATTTGAGGAGTACAAAAAAAAAAGAAGCCAAAATCAACACTAAAAATAAGGTTTGTTGAATATTCAGTAATTCCACTTTGCAAGTCTCATTTCAATTTGTTCTTCACATTTTAGCTTCTTTTGTTTTTGCCAAATTTCTTGTTGAGCTTTCATTGTTGCCTTTTTCTTGTTACTTTTCATTCTTTTTGTCTTTTTAGCCTTATTTTCATAACTCTTTGGTAGGTCTATTTGGATTGTTACTTGGTAGTTTGTTTTAGTTTGCAAAGAACTAAATAGAATTACTGGAGTGGAAAAAGGCAAAAGAGGTGAGAATTATAAAGGGTCAAAGCCGAACTACAACTAGAGTGCAAATACGAGTGAATTGAGACCTTGAATTTGAGTGAGACACATGAGGGAGTGTTGTGAGGTCCTTTTTACTAATAAGTTCTGTAGGAAAATCATGTCACAAGACAAAAGCAAAGAAAGCATTGATGAAACTCCAGGTGTGGCAGATCCGAAGTTATACATTCAAACCATGGTAGGAGAACTTCAAAGAGCACTATGGTGGGAGACGGGGCAAATAAATGATAGGTTAGATAGGATGAAATCGTCAATCCAAACTTCATAACAACGACCTCCACAATGGTTTGCTCATGGCTGTGGTAGAGAAAGAAATACTCCAAGAAGGAAAGATTGGGAACGAGTGGGAGATGACTAGGAGGAAGAAGAGGAAGACATTGGTTTGGGAACCAATCAATTCCTTACGAGAGAGTGGCTAGACTGAGGCAATGACTATGGAGGAATTAAGATGAAAATACCATCATTCCAAGGTAAAAGTGATCTAAAAGCATATATCGAGTGGGAGAAGAGCATTGAGATGGTATTTGATTGTCAGAATTACTCCGAGGCTAAAAACGTTAAATTCGTCGCTGTTAAATTCACGGACTTTGCTATTGGATGGTGGGACAAAGAGACACTTTCTAGGAGGCAAGTGGGTGAAGGACTTATAGATACATGGGAGGAGATGAAGGCTTTGATGAGGAAGTGTTTCGTACCTAGCCATTACTATAGAAACATTTTTCAGAAACTACCAAGCTTGTCTCAAGGAAAGAGGAGCGTGAAGGACTATTATAAGGAGATGGAAATCCTTATGATGTGATGTGTAAAATCAACTCGCAAGTGCACGAATCGCTTTCAAGTAATAAATTGGAAAAATATTAAGATTAAGTTCCAAAGATAATTAGGTTTTGATAATATTTGAACTAAAATTTACGATGGCAATTGAAAATGAATAAACTAAACTAAACAAAAGCAATCAATTAAAATTAGATCAATTTCAAGTAAAGAGAGTTAAAGTTCATAATTATGAACATAGGGGCATTTGATTTCACCACTAACTATTCCAATTTAATTACTTAAATATGTGAATTTAATTAACTAATAATTTTGTTAACCACACTTAATCACAAAATTAATCAAAAGTAGTTTCTACTCACAATTGATAATATTCACATAACCTGATTTATTCCTCCCAGCCTATAAATTAAATCATGCAAATTCATCAAGCATAGATTAAGCAAATAATATGGCATGAGACATAACTATTTTCCAATCAATTATGCATGCATGTAAATCATTGGAAATCCATAATATTATCCTTTTCCAAGCTCAAATATTATTAAAATCATTCATTCCTTCCAGCCTATGAAAGCATTAAGCATACCAATGATTTATTAACAAAACATATTACTAATTAAATAAAACTCAACATATATTAAAATAATTAAACCTTCATAGTTAGGGCTACATCATAGCTATGAAATTTTTTCATGGCAAAAATAATTTCAACATCCATAATGATAAAGAAAAAAGACAATAATGTTCACAATTGAAAAGAAAAAGAAGAGAATAAAAACTATTGAAGAAATCCTCCTCCAAAAGCTCTCCAAGTCGTAGCCTTCTTCTCCAAGCAAGCCCACATCTCTATGCCCCCTCCAAACTCTCCTTCTAAAACTCTAAAACTTTAAAACCTTAGAACCTTTAAGAGACAATCTTAGAAACTCCCAAAATTTGGTTTGTTTATATTTAAGCCCCCTAAAAGCTCTTAAATAACTCTTTGAACTTGTATATCTCCTTTCAATGTAGTGTGGGCTACTTCTCCAAGCAAGCCCACGTCTCTATGCCCCCTCCAAACTCTCCAATTGATCTTCTAAAACTTTAAAACTTTAAAACCCTAGAACCTTTAAGAGAGAATCTTAGAAACTCTCAAAATTTGTTTTGTTTATGTTTATGCCCCCTAAAAGCTCTTAAATAACTCTTTGAACTTGTATATCTCCTTTCAATGTAGTAGGGGCTACTTCTCCAAGCAAGCCCACGTCTCTATGCCCCCCCTCCCCCCCCCCAAAACTCTCCATTTGATCTTCTAAAACTCTAAAACTTTAAAAGCCTAGAACCTTTAAGAGAATCTTAGAAACTCCCAAAATTTGGTTTGTTTCTATTTAAGCATCCTAAAAGCTCTTAAATAACTCTCTGAATTTGTATATCTCCTTTCAATGTAGTGGGAGCTATATATATGGGACCTTGGGAACCTTTTTCTCTCTTCATTTTTAATGTGGGAGTCTTGGAAGATACATTTTTTAGGCCATGAAGAGGATTGGACGAATTTCATGTGTAACAAGGAAACTTGATATTACTTGCTCTCCAATACTTTCATTTTCTCTAATTATTTCTAAAAAAATAGTTAATTAGTTTAATTTACCCAAATGAAGCATGTGACATGATATGTGCCTCATTAATGATAAATTAACCACTTATTGCCACTTGCTTTTATCTTGGCCCTTAAGTTGCCTTGATTCCCTCTTTTGATCAATGATGGAGATTTAACTAGAATATTCCTTTATATAAATTCCAAACTTTAAACGACAATAACTCTTTGCTCGCACCTCGTAATTCAAAAATAACAAGACATTTGAAATCCTCAGATCATGATGATTCATATGACATCCACTTCCATCATGAAATGCTCGACAGAATCTTTAAGGAATCTTCTCAATGCTTGATCAGTTCAAGGTCAATCTTGCTTCCCACCATAATTTGACCTAAGGAATCTACTTTTATGGTTGTTTTCTTAAAATTCTTCCTCTCCCACTTTGATTAAGAAAATAACATAATTAAGTATTTTCCATAACAAATTAACACAAAAAAATATTAAGCTATAAATATGGCACAAAATCATCAAAATTTTAGACCTAACATGATGAGGGCTAATGTTGAGGAGGATAGGGAGGCTATAATAGCATGTTTCTTGGCTGGTTTGAATAGGAAAATAGCAAATCAAGTCGACTTGCAGATGTTGCACATGGCCATCAAAGTAGAGCAACAACTTAAAAGGAGGGGTACCACAAAACCTAGTATTGCTCAAAACACTTGGAAAGCAAGGCCATCCACATGGAAACCAAATCAGCCTAAGTTTGAAGAAAAAGCCGCCACAAGGCCTAAATAAGAAGCCAAGGCTGAATCATCCTCTTCCAAGTAAGTAATTAAATCCGATTCATCTTCAACTAGAAATCGAGATATCATATGCTTTAAATGTTAAGGAAGTTGTCATATTGCAGGTCAATGTCCAAATAAGATGGTCATGGTGATTCGAAAAAGTGGAGACATTGAAACTAAAGAGGAAGAGTCGGATAATGAATCCATGCCACCATTGGAGGATGTTGGTGATGGAGATGAAGAAGATTACAAGTATCTAGTTGGTGGGGACTTATCATTGGTTGCTAGAAAAGCTCTAACTGTATACAAAAATGAGAAGGAAGTGCAACGGGAAAATATCTTTCATACTAGGTGCAAAGTCAAGGATAAGGTATGTAGCATGATTACTGATGGTGGCAATTGCACTAATGTTACTAGTCTTACTATGGTTGAAAAACTAGGTTTTCCCACTATGAAACATCCAGAACCATATAAGCTACAATGGCTTAATGATTGTGGAAGAGTTGAAGGTGAATAGGCAAGTGAAGATTGCATTCTCTATTGGTGATTATGAAGATGAGGTTATTTGTGATGTGGTACCAATGCAAGCTGGTCATTTACTTTTGGGACATCCGTGGCAATTTAATAAAGATACTAATCATCATGGTCGTACTAACAAGATTGTCTTCAACTTCAAGGGTAAACGAGTGGTGCTTATGCCAATGACTCCTAAACAGGTTTTTCATGATCAATTAGCACTACAAAGGAGGAGAGAAGCTGAACAACAACAAAATGAAGTTATGTTCAACAACCAAGAGAAGAAAAAGAGTGGTGAGGTTTAGGAAACCTAATTTTGATAGGTTTACGAAAGCTAATGTGGTTAGGTTTAGGAAACCTAATTTGGTTAGGTTTAGGAAATCTAATTGATAACTAGTTTCCTAATAAGAATAGGAAAGTAATTTAAAAACCTAATAAAACTAAATTCAGAAAACAAAATAAGCAACATGCCAAAATCCAATCAAGACATAAAATAAAAACTAATATTTCCTAATTATAAAATTCAGCCAATGCCATGTAGGCGCATATCATCCTCCACGTGGCAAAAGTGCCATGTCACCATATGATGTCACATCACCGTATTGTTGGATTCCATGCGTTAGGCTTTCTTTCATGTTGGCATCCTCCGTTCCAATCATATGGGCCAATTTTGGTTCATCTTCACTAACAAACCATTTAGTGCTTCTTTAAACCTCTTTGCTCTTGCCCTGGTTATTAGTCTCGTAGAGATTTGAAGTGGCTCTGGAATCCATCTTGGGGTGCTCCCGGTCATATCCTCATCAATGAGTTCATGTGTTGTACCTGTGTTATTAATCCCTTAGAAAGATAGAACATGGAGAATATATGTAGATTGCAGGGCTATTAACAATATAACTGTCAATTATCGTCACCCTATTCCTAGGTTAGATGATATGCTAAATGAATTGTATGGTACACGCATATCTTCAAAAATTGATCTTAAGAGTGATTATCATCAAACACGCATGAAGGAAGGTGATGAGTGGAAAACAACATTTAAAATAAAGCATGGTTTGGATGAGTGGTTGGTTATGTTGTTTAGGTTAACTAATGCCCCTAGTACTTTTATGTGACTTATGAATCATGTTTTGCATGCTTACATTGGAAGGTTTGTGGTTGTGTACTTTAATGCTATCCTTGTATATAGTAGGAGTTTAGAAAAACATGTATGGCATCTTAGGTTAGTATTAACCGTGCTTAGGAAACATAGATTATTTACGAATATTAAAAGGTGTGATTTTTATCAATCTAAGCTTGTATTTCTAGGATTTATTGTGATAATGTTTTACCCAGGAGATTGGGTTTAGTTGCATTTAAGAAAGGAGAAGTTTTTGGAGCAGCAAAAGTCCAAGCTTATGGTGCGTGGGGATGGACCTTTTCAAGTTCTGAAGCGGATTAATGAAAATGCTTACAAGCTTGACTTACCAGGTGAGTATAATGTAAATGCCACCTTTAATGTCGCTGATTTATCTCCTTTTTATACAGGTAACGATTTAAGGACAAATCCTTTTCAAGAGAAGGGGAATAACAAGGACATGACCAGGGGCACCCTAAGATGGAGTCTAGATCCAGTTCAAATCTCTACAGGACCCATAACCAAAGCATGAGCAAAGAGATTTAAAGAGACACTAAATGGTTTAATACAGGAGGTGTTTACAACCCAAGGAAGCAAGTTTATTACTGAAGATGAATTAAAATTGGTCCATATGATTAGGATGATGGATGCCAATGTGAAAGAGAGCTTAACGCATGGACTTCTACAACATGGTGATGTGGCATCATATGGTGACATGGCATCCAACTAAGCTTGGCCAAATTTTATGATTAGGAAAACATTAATTTTTATTTATGTCTTGATTAGATTTTAGCATGTTGCCTATTTACTTTCCTATTTTAGTTTTATTAGGATTTTAATTTACTTTCCTAATTTTATTAGAGTTGAAATGGTCAAAGACTTAATGGCCATTCAAATTAGGAAACTAGGAGATAAATTAGGTTTCCTAAACCTAACCACATTAGGCTTTCTAAACCTAACCAAATTAGGTTTCCTAAACCTAACCACATTAGGTTTCTTAAACCTAATTTTCGTCCATTATTATTCCATCATTATTTTTGGCAAATTTAGGAAAATTTTGTAATTTATTTTGTCTATTTAAAGGCACAAAAGTCATGAATAAAAAATCAGATTACAATTTTGATTCAAAGTAAATCGAACTTTGTCTACTTTGTTGCATGCTTTGATAAGTAAGAATATCAAAACTTGGGAAGAATGTTTACCTCATATTGAATTTGCTTACAATAGATCTATACATTCAGCCATTAAATTTTCACATTTTGAAATTGCATATGATTTTAATCCTTTAACTCCATTGGATTTAACACTTTTACCTTTGAATGAGTGAACTAACTTTGATGGGAAAAAGAAAGCTGATTTTGTTAGGCAACTACATGAGAATGCTAGAGCTAACGTTGAGAAGAGAACTGAACAATACATGAAACGAGCAAACAAAGGGCGCCAACAAGTTGTTTTTGAGCCTAGAGATTGGGTTTGGTAGGATTTGAGAAAGGAAAGATTTCCAACACAACGAAAGTCTAAACTCATGCTACGTGGAGATGGTCCATTCCAAATATTGGAAAGACTTAATGAAAATGCCTACAAATTTGATTGTCCCGGTGAGTATAATGTAAGTGCCACCTTTAATGTCACTAATTTACCTCCTTTTTTTGCAGGTAACGATTTGAGGACAAATCCTTTTCAAGAGGAGGAGAATGATGAGGTCATAACCAAGAGCACCTTAAGATGGAGTCCAGATCCACTTCAAATCTCTACAGGACCAATAACTAGGGCAAAAGCAAAGAGATTTAAAGAGGCACTACATGGTTTAATCCATGAGGTGTTTACAACCCAAGGAAGCAAGTTCATTACTGAAGATGAACTAAAATTGGTCCATATGATTGGGATAATGGATGCCAACATGAAAGAGAGCTTAACACATGGAATCCTACAACATGTTGATGAGGCATGTTTTGATGACATAGATGGTGATGTGGCATCATATGGTGACATGGCATCCAACTAAGCTTGGCCGAATTTTATTATTAGGAAAACTTTAAATTTCATTTATGCCTTGATTGGATTGTAATTTATTTTGCTTATTTAAAGGCACATAAGTCATTAATAAAGATTAGATTACAATTTTAAGTCAAAGTGAGAGTTATTCTCTTGGTTTTCTAAGAACTATATCGAACTATATCCACACCCTATTATGGCGTCTTTACCATACCAAAGTTCTTACCTTAAATATAGGTAAAGGGTCGAGGTCTTCCATTGATAACTTGTAATTAGACGGTCCAAATCAATCTTTGTTATGAGTTTAGTGGTAAATCGCTCTAGGTTCGTACCATTAACTAATGCACCTAGCACTTTCATGAGACTAATGAACTATGTTATATGTCAATTTATTGGAAAATTTATGGTTTTATACTTTGATGATATTCTTATATATAGCCGAAATCTAAATATCATGCAGGACATCTTAGGTTAGTTTTAGAAGTGCTTAGGAAGGAAAGATTGTTTGCTAATATTAAAAAACATGATTTTTAATAAAATAGGCTTATACTTTTAGGATTTGTTGTAAGTACTGTAAGGATTAAAGTTGACCAATATAAGGTTAAAGCCATACAAGAGTGGCCAAAACTTACTAGTATCACCCAGGTTTGAAGTTTTCTTGGTTTTGCTAGCTTTTACAGGAGATTTATCAATGATTTTAGTACCGTTGCAGCACCTTTGACCAAAATTGTTAAGAAGAATGTTGGATTCTGATGTGTAAAATCAACTCGCAAGTGTACGAATCGTTTTCAAGTAATAAAGTGGAAAAATAGGGTTGTCGTACCCAAGGGATTAAGTATTAAGTACCAAAGATAATTAGGTTTTGATAATATTTGAACTAAAATTTAAGATGGCAATTGAAAACTAAATAAACTAAATTAAACAAAAGCAATCAATTAAAATTAGATCAATTTCAAGTAAGAGAGATAATTGAATAATTATGAATACTAGGGCATTGGATTTCACCACTAACTATTCTAATTTAATTACTTAAATATGTGAATTTAATTAACTAGTAATTTTGTTAACCACACTTAATCACAAAATTAATCAAAAGTAGTTTCCACTCACAATTGATAATATTCACATAACCTAATTTATTCCTTCCGGCCTATAAATTAAATCATGCAAATTCATCAAGCATAGATTAAGCAAATAATATGGCATGAGACATAATTATTTTCCAATCAATTATGCATTCATGTAAATCATTGGAGATCCATAATATTATCCTTTTCCAAGCTCAAATATTATTAAAATCATTCATTCCTTCCGGCCTATGAAAGCATTAAGTATACCAATGATTTATTAACAAAACATATTACTAATTAAATAAAACTCAACATATATTAAAATAATTAAACCTTCATAGTTAGGGCTACATCATAGCCCTAGCTATGAAAATTAGTTCATGGTAAAAATAATTTCAACATCCATAATTATTAAAAATAATAAGATTCACAATTAAAGAGAAAGGAAAAGAGAATAAAAACTATTGAAGAAATTCTCCTCCAAGAGCTCTCAAAGTCGTAGCCTTCTTCTCCAAGCAAGCCCACGTCTCTCCGCCTCCTCCAAGCTCTCCAATTGATCTTCTAAAACTCTAAAACTTTAAAACCCTATAACCCTTAAGAGAATCTTAGAAACTCCCAAAATTTGGTTTGTTTCTATTTAAGCCTCCTAAAAGCTCTTAAATAACTCTCTAAACTTGTATATTTTCCTTCAATGTGGTGGGGGCTATATATATAGGACCTTGGGAATCTTTTTCTCTCTTTATTTTCAATGTGGGGAGTCTTGGAAGGTACCTTTTTTAGGCCATGAAAAGGGTTGGACGAATTTCATGTGTAAAAAGGAAACTGTATATTACTTGCTCTCTGCTACTTTCCTTTTATCTAATTCCTCCTAAAAAAATAGTTAATTAGTCTAATTTACCCTTAATGAAGCATGTGACATGACATGTGCCTCATTAATGATAAATTAACCAATTATGGCCACTTGTTTTTATCTTGGCCCTCAAATTGCCTTGATTTCCTCTTTTGATCAATGGTGGAGATTTAACTAGAATATTCCTTTTTATAAATTCCAAACTTTAAATGATGATAACTCTTTGCTTGCACCTCGAAATCCAAAAATAACGATACATTTGAAATCCTCAGATCGTGATGATTCATATGACATCCACTTCCACCATGAAATTCACGATAGAATCTTTATGGAATCTTTAAGGTATCTTTTTAGAATCTTTTTAATGCTTAGTCCGTTCGAGCTCAAATCTTGCTTCCCACCATAATTCGACCCAAGGAATCCATCTTTATGGTTGTTTTCTTAAAATTCTTCCTCTTTCACCTAGATTAAGAAAAATGCATAATTAAGTATCTTTCCATAACAAATTAACACAAACTAACAAATATTAAGCTATAAATATGGCATCAAATCATCAATATTTTAGACCTAACAGATTCTAATGAGGAAAAGCACAAGATAAGTTTTTTAATTTGTTGAAAGAAAAATTAACTAATGCTTCTTTATTGGTTTTACCAAAATTTTCTAAAAATTTTGAAATTGAATATGATGCTTCAGGGGTAAGTATTGGAGCTGTATTGATACTAGAAGGAAATCCTATAGCCTACTTTTGTGAGAAGTTAAATGAAGTGACATTGAAGTATCCAACCTATGACAGAGATATACACTTTATTTTGAGCTTTAGAGACATGGCAACATTACTTAATGCCAAAAGAGTTTGTGATTCACACTGATCATGAATCATTGAAGCACATCAAAGGCCAAGCGAAGCTCAACTGAAGGCTGGGAAGATGGATTGAATTCATTAAGACTTTTCCTTATTTCATCCGCTAAAAGATAGGTAAGGAGAACATGGTTGCCGATGAATTATCCCCAACTTATGTATTGTTTTTAACCTAAGATGCTTGCTTGGTTTTGAACAATTAAAAGAAATTTATAAACATGATAGTGATTTTGGTGAAGTATATAGAAATTGTGCGAAACATGACTATAATAAATTTTATATTTTTGAGGGGGATTTATTTCAGAAAAGTCAACTTTGTGTGCCTAATTATAGCATTAGGGAATTGTTAATTAGGGAAGGTCATGGTGGGGGCCTAATGGGACACTTTGGTGATGTAAAAACTCTATCTGTATTGCAAGAACATTTTTATTGGCCAAATATAAGAATAGATGTGGAAAGGAAATGTGATAGGTGTTTAAAGTGTCAAAAATAAAAATCAAAGCTTAAGCCGCATGATTTGTACGTGCCATTTGATGAGGACATGACCAGGAGCACCCCAAGATGAAGTCCAGGTCAACTTCAAATCTCTACAGGACCCATAAACAGAGCACGAGCAAAGAGATTTAAAGAGACACTAAATGGTTTAATCCAATAGGTGTTTACAACACAAGGAAGCAAGTTCATTACTGAAGATGAACTAAAATTGGTCCATATGATTGGGATGGTGGATGCCAACGACAAAGAGAGCTTAACCCATGGACTTCTACAACATGGTGATGTGGCACATTTTGATAACATGGATGGCGACGTGGCATCATATGGTGACATGGCATCCAACTAAGCTTGGCCGAATTTTATGATTAGGAAAACATTAATTTTTATTTATGTCTTGATTGGATTTTAGCATTCCTATTTTAGTTTTATTAGGATTTTAATTTACTTTCCTAATTTGTCAAAGAATTAAAGGCCATTCAAATTAGGAAACTAGGAACTAAATTAGATTTCCTAAACCTAACCACATTAGATTTCCTAAACCTAACCACATTAGATTTCCTAAACCTAACCAAATTAGGTTTCCTAAACCTAACCACATTAGGTTTCCTAAATCTAATTTTCGTCCATTATTATTTCATCATTATTTTTAGCAAATTTAGGAAAGTTTTGTAATTTATTTTGCCTATTTGAAGGCACAAAAGTCATGAAAATAAATCAGATTACAATTTTGATCCAAAGTGAGATTTATTCTCTTGGCTCTCTAAGTACTATATCGAACTTTTTCAAGCTTTGCTTGTGGAGTTCAAATTTGACTTATCAATAGGTTATTCCACACCTTATTATGGCGTCTTCACCATACTAAAGTTCTTACCTCAAATATAGGTAACGGGTCAAGATCTTCCATTGATAACTTGTAATTAGATGGTCTAATTCAATCTTTGTTACAGGTTTAAAGGCAGGTCGCTCTAGGTTTGTCTCAATTTGGTATAATTACAAGCTTGATCCATCTATTTCTTTTCTTTTGTTTCATTATTTTTCTTGGTTTTTTTGGCAATTTTTAGCATTAAGTTAGAAATTGCATCTTTGATTTCTTTGGTTGTTCTTTGCATTTAGGTTGCTACGTTTTTCTTTGCATTTTGTTTTTGTATTCTTCTTCATTCATTCCAATCAGATCTTATTTAAAAACAAAAAAAAATACATTCTTAAATTTTTTCTTGTTCTTATGGTTTATGATATTGAATTATTGAGATTTCAAGAGAAACTAGGTAGTGAAATTTTTTTTTGGTTGATTTGAGGAGCACCAAAAACAAGCCAAAATCAATACCTTAAATAAGGTTTGCTGAATATTCACTAATTCCACTTTGCAAATCTCATTCCAATTTGTTCTTCACGTTCTAGTTTCTTTCGTTTGTGCCAAATTTCTTGTTGAGATTTCGTTGTTGCCTTTTTCTTGTTACTGTTCATTGTATTTGTCTTTTAGCCTTATTTTCATAACTCTTTGGTAGGTCTATTTGGATTGTTACTTGTTAGTTTGTTTTAGTTTGAAATTAGTTTGCAAAGAGCCAAACAGAATTACTAGAGTGGTTTTTATGAGAGGTGAGAATTATAAAGGGTAAGAGGCAAACTATAACTAGAGTGCAAACACGAGTGAATTGAGACCTTAAATTTGAGCGAGACACTTGAGGGAGTGTTGTGAGGTCCTTTTTACTAACAAGTTCTGCAGGAAAATCATGTCACTTGACAAAAGCAAAGAAAGCATGGATGAAACTCCAAGTGTGGCTGATTCGAAGTTATACATTCAAGCCATGGCGGGAAAACTTCAAAGAGCACTACGGTTGGAGATGGGGCAGATCCATGATAGGTTTGATAGGATGGAATATCAATCCAAACACCGCAGCAACGATCTCCACAAAGGTTTGCTCATGGACGTGGTAGAGGAAGAAATACTATAAGAAGGGTAGATTAGGAACGAGTGGGAGATGACGATTAGGAAGAAGAGGACGACATTGGCTCGGGAACCAGTCAATTCCATGGGAGAGTGAGGTTCGACCGAGGCAATGACTATGAAGGAATTAAGATGAAAATACCATTATTTCAAGGCAGAAGTTATCCAGAAGCATATCTCGAGTGGGAGAAGAGAATTGAGATGGTATTTGATTATCAGAACTACTCCAAGGCTAAAAAAGGTTAAAGTAGCGGCTGTTGAATTCACGGACTATGCTATTGAATGGTGGGACAAAGAGGCACTTTCTAGGAGGCGAACGGGTCAAAGACCTATAGATACATGGGAGGAGATGAAGGCTTTGATGAGGAAGCGTTTCGTAACTAGCCATTACTATAGAAGCAATTTTTCAGAAACTACAAAGCTTGTCTTTATGGAAATAGGAGTGTTTAGGACTATTATAAGGAGATGGAAATCCTTATGATGAGGGCTAACATTGAGGATAAGGAGGCTACAATGGCACGTTTCTTGGCTAGTTTGAATAGGAAAATAGTAAATCAAGTGGATTTGCATCATTACATGGAGATTGAGGAGATGTTGCACATGGCCATCAAAGTAGAGCAACAACTCAGGAGGAGGGGTACCACAAGACTTAGTATTGCTCAAAACACTTGGAAAGTAAGCCCATCCACATGGAAACCCCATCAGCCCATTTTTGAAGACAAAGCCACCATATGGCCTGAATCCGAAGTTAAGGCCGAATCATCCTCATCCAAGCAAGTAAGTAAATCCAATTCATCTTCAACTAGAAATGGAGATATTATGTGCTTTAGATGTCAAGGCAGGGGTCATATTGCACGTTAATGTCCAAATAAGAGGGTGGAGACATTGAAACTAGAGAGGAAGAGTCGAACGATGAATCCATGCCACCATTAGAGAATGTTGGTGATGAAGATGAAGAACATTACAAGTATCCAGTTGGTGGGGACTTGTCATTTGTTGCTAGAAGAGTTCTAACTATATACAAGGATGAGAAGGAAGTGCAACAGGAGAACATCTTTCATACTAGGTGCAAAGTCAAGGATAAGGTATATAGTATGATTCTTGATGGTGGGAGTTGTATTAATGTTGCTAGTGTTACTATGGTTGGAAAGCTAGGTTTACCCACTATGAAGCATCCAGAACCATATAAGCAACAATGGCTTAATGATAGTGGAGAATTAAAGGTGAATAGACAAGTGAAGATTGCATTCTCTATTGGTGATTATGAAGACGAGGTTATTTGTGATGTGGTACCAATGCAAGCTGGTCATTTGCTTTTGGGATGTTTGCGGCAATTTAATAGAGATACTAATCATCATGGTCGTACTAACAAGATTGTCTTCAACTTGTACAACATGGTAATGTGGCATGTTTTGATGACATGGACGGTGATGTGGCATCATATGGTGACATGGTGTCTAACTAAGCTTGGTCGAATTTTATGATTAGGAAAACATTAATTTTTATTTATGTCTTGATTGGATTTTGGCATGTTGCCTAGTTACTTTCCTATTTTAGTTTTATTAGGATTTTAATTTACTTTCCTAATTTTATTAGAGTTGAAATGGTCAAAGAATTAAAGGCCATTCAAATTAGGAAACTGGAAACTAAATTAGGTTTCCTAAGCCTAACCACATTAGGTTTTCTAAACTTAACCAAATTAGGTTTACTAAACCTATCAAAATTAGGTTTCCTAAACCTAATTTTCGTCCATTGTTACTCCATTATTTTTAGCAAATTTAAGATAGTTTTGTAATTTATTTTGCCTATTTAAAGGCACACAAGTCATGAATAAAATTCAAATTACAAGTGAGAGTTATTCTCTTGGTTCTCTAAAAACTATAAAGAACTTTTTCAAGCTTTGCTTATGGAGTTCAAATTTGACTTATCAATAGGCTATTCCGCACCCCATTGTGGCGTCTTCACCATACCAAGGTTCTTACCTCAAATATAGGTAACGGATCGAGGTCTTCCATTAATAACTTGTAATTAGACGGTCTAATTCAATCTTTGTTATGGGTTTAGAGGCAGGTCACTCTAGGTTCGTATCACCATTACCAATTCCATCTCATCCATGGGTTGATTTATCTATGGATTTTGTACTTGGTTTTCTGATACGAACTTAGGTCGGCTTACTCCTAAACCCCATATTATACTAGCCCAGATCGAAATTAAATTCATATTCTAATGGTCACCTTATCCCTTAATCAACTTGTGATTAGAAACCTTGGTATATGATAAAGACACCACAATAGGTGATGGTGGTCTTGTTGATAAGTCAAACTAAAACACTTTATCTCTACTAAGTGTTTTAGGTGTTTAAAGAGAACAAAGAGACATCTTTTCTCACAAATAAATTTCTGAATAATATCTAAGTTCCTTCGAAAAAATAAGCCCTTAAATAGACTAACGCTTACAAAACAAAAATCCTAAATCACAATAGGTAAAACCGGCCATGATGCATGATGTGGCTGAAATTCTAACTTTCATAATCTAAATTGGATTAATTAATTCTTTTGTTTTGAGTTAGGAACTATTTAATTTTTAATTAAAATAATAAAATATCGACTTTCTTAAGTTAATTTTGTCCAACAAATAATTAAATAAAAACAAAAACAAAGATAGTTTCTTCACTCAAATTGGGAAACTAGTTGACTAGTTTGGCAACTAAGCTATCTTTGACCAAATTCCAGCTTGTTTATGCTCCAAATCAGATCCAATATGCCATGTAGGATGCCAAATAGGATTAATATTGATTTCCATACATTGCCCTTGATTGGAACAAAAGATAGCAAAGCCAGTGCCAAAATGAGCATTTTAGGTCAAAAAGAAGACTTGTACGCAAATACTGAATCTGGATGTGTTTGCTTTTTGCCTTGACTTGATTCCGTGGCCTCTTGGTGATATTAATTGAGTTCATAAAGTGTTGAATCCGTTCCTTGCATCAAAAAAGATACCCAGATCCATCTCAGCCTTTAGTTGGATGCATAAAATGGGCTTTTGTTCTTCAGATTTTGTCTCACCCTCTTGAGATTTAACAACTACTTGTATGAAGCTAGCCAAATTTTCCTTAAATTTCTTAGTTTGTGCCCTAGTTATTGACCCCATCTTAATTGTACAATATCAACACCTCAGTGGGTAGTCGGTTGTATGGGTACGGATGGATTCTCATCATTCCCCTCCTCTTGAAAAGGATTTTCCCTCAAATAAAAATCATCACCTGCAACAAAAGGTGATAAGTCAGCAACATTAAATGTGGCACTCACATTATACTCACCAATAAGTCAAGTTTATAAGTATTTTCATTGATCGTCGCCAAAACTTGAAAAGGTCCATCCCCTCATATCATAAGATTTGACTTTCATTGTTTGGGAAAACTCTCCTTTATCAAATGCAACTAAAACCCAATCTACAGGTTCAAAAACAATTTTAATTCAGCCTTGGTTAGCATTCTTGGCATATAGTGTGGTCCTCTTGTCAATGTTTACTTTTGTCTTCTTAGGAATCTGCTTCGCAAAATTAGCTTTTTAATTTCTATCTAGATTAACATGCTCACTTAAAGGTAAGGGTGTTAAATCTAATGGAGTCAAATGGAGAATATTTAGTAGCTAAATGTACTGATTTATTATAAACATTCCTCCCATGTTCTTAAATTTCTACTAATTAATGCCCTCAATAATGCAGATAAAGTTCCATTTACTACTTCAGTTTGTCCATCAGTTTGTGGATGACAAGTTGTTGAAAATAGTTCTTAACTTAGCCTACAAAGTTTTCCAAAAGTAACTTAAAAACTTAGCATCCCTATCCGAAACAATAGTTCTAGGCATTCCATGAAGTCTCACCACTTCCTTAAAGAATAAATTGGCTACATTAGATGCATCATCAGTTTTGTTGCAAGCAATAAAATGTGCCATCTTAGAAAACCTATCCATAACAACAAAAATTGAATCCTTACCTATCCTAAACCTAGGTAAACCAAGAACAAAATCCATAGACAAATCAACCCATGGATGAGAAGGAATCGGCAATGGAAGATGCAAACCGTGCGGCTTCAATCTTAACTTAGACTTTTGGCATTTCAAACATCTCTCACATAATCTTACTACATCCCTCTTCATATGAGGCAAATAAAAATGTTCTTATGGAGTAAGGATAAAGTTTTAACAACTCCAAAATGACCCATTAAACCTCCAACATGACCTTCCCTAATTAGTAATTCCCTAATGCTACAATTAGGTACACAAAGTTGATTTTCCCTAAACAAATGTCCTTCAAAAATGTAAAATTTATTATAACTATGCTGAGCACAATTTTTAAATATTTCATCAAAGTCACTATCATGCTCATAAAGTTTTTTCAATTGTTCAAATCCAAACAATCTAGCATCTAAGATAGAAAACAATACATACCTTCAGGATAATGCATCGGCAACTACATTTTTCTTACCTTTCTTGTAGCAGATTACATAAGGAAAAGTGACACAAACCTAGGTCGACTTACTCCTAAACTTGTATTATATTAGTCTGGATCACGATTTAGTTCAGATTCTTATGGAAACCTCAACCCCTAATCAACTTGTGACTAGAAACCTTGGTATGAATAAAGACACCACAATAGGTGATGAATGTCCTATTGATAAGTCAAAACTAAAACTCTCACTCTCTAATAGTGTTTTAGGTGTTCAAAGAGAACAAAGAGAATTCTTTCTCACAAATAATTTTATGAATAATATTAAAGGTCCATTCTTATTGACAAAATAAGCCCTCAAATAGGCTAAAGTCATAAAATAGTAAACCCAAAAAATGTAAGAGAAAACCAGCCATACAAAGTCAATTTCCTAATGTGGCCGAAATTCCATTTCTTTCCTAATTCTAATTTTGATTAATATTATCCTTTACTTTTAATTAGGAATTAATTAATTTACAATGAAAATAAATAAAATAATAACTTTCCTAAGTTGATTTGACCAGAAAATAAATAAACAAAAAGCAAATAAAAGACTAATTTCCTAAAACAAAAAGTCCAAATCAAATTAGAAAACTAGTAACTAGTTTGACCACTAAGCTAACTTTGACCGAATTCCAACTTGCAAACGCTCGAAATCAGCTCCCACATGCTGTGTAGGATGCCAAAAAGAATTATTTATGTGTCCCACACATTGCCTTTCTTTGGAATAAGGAGAAAATTTCAAATCAACAAAATACAATAAAGCCAGCAACAAATACAACAAAATCGGCTAACTATTCTGATGAGAATACAACCAAACCCACACAACTGAAAATTCGCTTGGGTATTGACTTGATGTGTAAAATCAACTCGCAAGTGCACGAATCGTTTTCAAGTAATAAAGTGGAAAAATAGGGTTGTCGTACCCAAGGGATGAAGAATTAAGTACCAAAGATAATTAGGTTTTGATAATATTTGAACTAACAATTAAGATGGTAGTTGAAAACTAAATAAACTAAATTAAACAAAAGTAATCAATTTCAAGTAAGAGAGAGAGAATTGAATAATTATGGATACTAGGGAATTTGATTTCACCACTAACTATTCCAACTTAATTACTTAAATATGTGAATTTAATTAACTAGTAATTGTGTTAACCACACTTAATCACAAAATTAATCAAAAGTAGTTTTCACTCACAATTAATAATATTCACATAACCTAATTTATTCCTTCCGGCCTATAAATTAAATCATGCAAATTCATTAAGCATAGATTAAGCAAACAATATGGCATGAGACATAACTATTTTCCAATCAATTATGCATTCATGTAAATCATTGGAGATCCATAATATTATCTTTTTCTAACTCAAATATTATTAAAATCATTCATTCCTTACAGCCTATGAAAGCATTAACCATACCAATAATTTATTAACAAAACATATTACTAATTAAATAAAACTCAACATATATTAAAATAATTAGACCTTCATAACTAGGGCTATATCATAATTAGCTATGACATTAGTTCATGGAAAAAATAATTTCAACATCCATAACTATAAAGAAAAAAACAATAATGTTCACAATTCAAGAGAAAGAGAAGAGAATAAAAACTATTGAAGAAATCCTCCTCCAAAAGCTTTCCAAGTCATAGCCATCTTCTCTAAGCAAGCCCACGTCTCTATGCCCCCTCCAAACTCTCCAATTGACCTTCTAAAACTTTAAAACTTTAAAACCCTAGAACCCTTAAGAGAAAATTACAAACTCTCAAAATTTAGTTTGTTTCTATTTAAGTGTCTTAAAAGCTCTTAAATAACTCTCTGAACTTCTATATCTCCCTTCAATGTGGTGGGGGCTATATATATCGGACCTTGGGAAGCTTTTTCGCTCTTTATTTTCAATGTGGGATCTTGGAAGATACCTTTTTTAGGTCATGAGGAGGGTTGGAAGAATTTTATGTGTAAAAAGGAAACTTAATATTACTTTTTCTCTACTACTTTCCTGTTATCTAATTCCTCCTAAAAAAATGGTTAATTAGTCTAATTTACCTTTAATGAAGCATGTGACATGACATGTGCTTCATTAATGATAAATTAACCAATTATTGCTACTTGTCTTTATCTTGGCCCCTCAAATTGCCTTGATTCCCTCTTTTGATAAATGGTGGAGATTTAACTAGAATATTCCTTTTTATATAAATTCCAAACTTGAAATTATGATAATGGTTTGCTCGCACTTCAAAATTCAAAAATAATGTGATATTTGAAATCCTCAGATTGTGATAATTCATATAACATCCACTTCCACCATGAAATTCCCGATAGAATCTTTATGGAATATCTAAGGTATCTTTTTGAAATCTTTTGAATGCTTAGTCCGTTCGAGCTCAAATCTTGCTTCCTACCATAATTTAACCCAAGAAAAATTCTTCCTCTTTCACCTAGATTAAGAAAAATACATAATTAAGTATCTTTCCATAACAAATCAACACAAACTAACAAATATTAAGCTATAAATATGGCATAAAATCGTCAATATTTTAGGACTAACATGACCTGATAAAGATGAAGATGGGGCCAATCACTAGAGCTCAAGCTAAAAGATTCAAGGATAACTTGGCTGCCTTTATACAAGGGGTAACCCATTCTTAAAAGGGCTTATCAATGCTGTCTAAGGTAAGCATTCTAAAACTCAAATTGATTGGAAAGATCATGAGGAAAAATAAAAAATTTTATCTCAGTTTTGGGGATGTTAATAAAACCATCTTGAGTAAGAAACCATTGCTGGTCATGATATATAAAGATAATTATTTGAATGATCAAATTAATCTCGAAGAACTTGAATTGTTAAATTCTATTTCTTCTCTTTTGCAGGAATTTAATGATGTCTTTCCGGAGGATATTCCTAAAGGTTTACCACCAATCTGAGGGATTGAATATCAAATTGATTTTGTGTCCGGAGCTACAATTCCAGATAGGCCTGCATATAAAAGTAATGCTCTGGATATGGAGGAGCTACAAAAGCTAGGTAAGTGAGTTGTTAGATAAAGGTTACATTAGAGAGAGTATGAGTCCATGTGCTATCCCTGTTTTATTAGTACCTGAAAAAGATGGTTCATGGTGCATGTGTGTAGATTGTAGGGCTGTAGATAATATTACCATTAAATATAGGCATCCAATTCCTAGGTTAGATGATGTTAGATGAATTACATGGTGAATGCATGTTCATTAAAAATGATCTTAGGAGTGGGTATCATCAAATTAGAATGAATGAGGGTGATAAATGGAAAACCGCATTTAAAACTAAGTATGGATTGTATGAGTGGTTTGTAATGCCTTTTGGTTTAACTAATGCACCTAGCACTTTCATGAGATTAATGAATCATGTTACGTGACCATTCATTGGAAAATTTTTTGTTATTTATTTTGGTGATATTCTTGTACATAGTAGGCATCTAGATGAGCATGTAGGACATCTTAGGCAAGTTTTAAATATTCTTAGGAAGGAAAGGTTGTTTCCTAACTTGAAAAAGTGTGATTTTTACAAAAGTGAACTTATTTTTCTAGGATTTGTAGTAAGCCCTGCAGGTATAAAAGTTGATCAATCCAAGGTGCACATAATCTAAGAGTGGCTGAAACCCATATCCCTTACCCAAGTGAGGAGATTTCATGGTTTGGCTAATTGCAGCACCATTGACCAAAGTTGTGAAGAAGAATGTAGGCTTTAAATAGGAGCAAGCATAAGATAAATCTTTTAATTTGTTGAAAAATTATCTGATGCACCTTTACTAGCTTTACCTAATTTTGATAAAATTTTGAAATTGAATGTGATGCTTCGAGTGTAGGTGTTGGAGCTGTCTTAATGCAAGAACAAAGACTCATAGTCTACTTTAGTGAGAAATTGAATGGAGTTGCACTAAACTACCCAACATATGACAAAGAGATATATGCTTTGGCCTTAGAAACGAGGCAGCGATATTCAATGCCAAAAGAATTTGTGATTCATATGGATCATGAATCTTTGAAGCATATTAAAGGCCAAGGGAAGCTTAACTGAAGTCATACTAAGTGGATTGAGTTAATTGAAACATTTCCTTATGTCATCCGCTATAAAAAAGGTAAGGAAAATGTGGTCGTCGATGCATTATCCTGAAGGTATGTATTTTTCTCTACCTTAGATGCTAGATTGCTTGGATTTGAACAATTAATAGAACTTTATGCGCAAGATAGTGAATTTGGAGAAATATCTAGGACCTGGTCAAAACGTGGTTTTAATAAATTTTACATCTTTGAGGAGTATTTGTTGAGGGAGAACAAACTTTGTGTACTTAATTGTAGCATTACGGAATTGTTAGTGAGGGAAGGTCATGGTGGTGGCTTGATGGGTCATTTTGGTATTTTAAAGACTTTATCCTTGCTACAAGAACATTTTTATTGGCCTAACATGAGGGAAGATGTATAGAAAATATGTGAAAGATAAGTGCTGAAAAGCCAAATCCAATTTGAAACCGCATGGTTTGTACCTCCGATTGCCGATTCCTTCCATTCTTTGGGTGCATTTGTCTATGGATTTTATTCTTGGTTTACCTAGGTTGAGGACAAGTAAGGATTAAATTTTTGTTTTTGTGGATAGACGTTCTAAGATGGCACATTTCATTGCATGTAGTAAAAATGATGATGCATCTAATGTTGCCAACTAATTCTTTAAAGAAATTGTTAGATTGCATGGTATGCCTAGAACAATTGCTTCGAGTAGGAATGCTAAGTTTTTAAGTTATTTTTGGAAAACTTTGTCTGCTAAGTTAGGAACTAAACTTCTATTTTCAACTACCTGTCATCCACAAACTGATGGACAAACTGAAGTAGTAAATAGGACTTTCCCTGCATTGTTACAGGCTTTAATTAGTAGAAAATTAAGAACATGCAAAGAATGTTTGCCACATGTTGAATTTGCTTATAATAGATCTTTGAATTCAGCCACTAAATATTCACCATTTGAGATTATTTATGGTTTTAATCCTTTAACTCCATTAGATTTAACACTGCTACCTCTATTCCTTGTCATTTGCCATTCATTTTTTTTTCTTCTATTCCCATTTTGTGTTTCCATCCATTTTCCCTTTTGTTGTCCATTTTTGTTGTGTTTCTTTTGCTTGGCATACCCGAGAAAATCCACAATCTTTTTCATTGAATTTCCTTACAATCTTTGAATTATTTCTACCACTTGCTGTTGTTTGGAAGGTTTGAAATATATATATATATATATATATACAGCCATATTGTCTTAGCAAAGGTTGTTTCCAAAAAAAAAAAAAAAGCATACTACAAAAAAAAATCAAAAAAAAAAATTGTGGAAAATCTGATACATATATTAAAAAAAAAATTCGGATTTAAAAAAAAAAAAAAGCATATCCTTTTTGGCACTTGAAAGTAGATCCAACCTTTCAAAATCTTTCCTTTTGATTGATCTGGTTGCTTGATTTGTTTAAAAGGCCATTGGTACAAAAGGATTATCTATATTAGTTGCTACAAATCTTCCCAATATCCTCTATTAATTTGATCTTAATTGATTGATTGTTATTTTACCTTTTGTTGCTCACTATTTCCATTGTCATTTTCTCTTCCTGTCTTTCCTAGAATGTTGATCCTTTCATTCTTTGTTATTTTGTTCATCATCTCATAAAAGTGCTGGATTTCTTGTTTCACCCTTGTTCAAATAAGTATATTGTGCTTGATAGTGATACTTGTTGAGTCCAATAGAACTTGGTGAATCACCTAGTGCGTATTTTCTTTCCTTACTGTGTGTGTGAAACACAAGAGTGAGAGAAAACACATGAGGGAGTGTAGTGAGGACATTACTTTCACCATGTCATCCGATGAGCTTAGAGCAAAATATGAAGAAATCAATGCCAACAGCAATATGGAAAAGAAGTTTGAAGAATTAATGAGGCGTATGACTTTGATGGAAGAACAAATGAATACTCAAAGGAATTTCCCTAGACCACAAGAGGGAACACCACAGGTTACTAATGAAGGAAGGAGAAACAATAGAAGAGCTCCAACACCTAAAGAAGAAGATATTGAAGAAATTAGTGAGGATGAATATGAGGAAGAGTTTGAGTTTGAGGATCCTAGAATGGGTACAAGGAGAGGAGTAAGGAGAGGGAATTTACCAAGGAGAAATCATAGAGGTTGAGATGAAGAGGATGGTAATTTGAACAGTATCAAAATAAGCATACCATCATTCCAAGGAAGCAATGATCCGGATGAGTACCTCAATTGGGAAAAGAAGGTAAAGCTTGCTGTGATTGAGTTTAGTGAGTACGCAATCATATGGTGGGATCAACTTGTCATGAACCGAAGAAGGAATAGTGAGAGGCCCATAAGAACATGGGGAGAACTCAAAGCTGTTATGAGGAAAAGATTCATTCCAAACTATTATTATAGTGAGTTATACCAAAAACTTCAAGGTTCAACTCAAGGTAATATGAGTGTGGAAGAATACTAAAAGGAAATGGAGGTTGCTGTGATTAGAGCAAATGTCGTGGAGAACTGAGAAGCTATAATTTCTAGGTTTATTGAAGGGCTTAATAAGGATATAGCAAATGTGGTGGAGCTGCAACCATATGTGGAATTGGAGGATGTGATTCACTTGGCAACCAAGGTGGAAAAACAACTCAAGAAAAGGAATTCTTCTTTCAAAAACAACTCCATTAGCACCTTTGGAACGGGAGGAAATACTTAGAAAGGTGGGAATTCAAATTGGCAGAAGAATGACAAACCATACAGCAGTAAATTCAACAACTCAAAAGGAGAAGTTTCTAAGGAAAGGGACAAAGGGAAAGCTAAAGAAGAAGAACCATAAAGGCATAGGCACATCCAATGTTTCAAATGCTTAGGAAAAGGACATGTTGCCTCTCAATGTCCTAATCGCAGAACCGTGGTGATGAGGAATGGAGGAATCAAGTCCGAAAGCAAAAATGAAGAAGGTGAAGATGAAGAATCAGAGTTGGAAGAAAGTGAATGTGAATGTGCAGAAAAAGGAAAATCTTTGGTGGTAAGGAGAGCTCTAAATGCACAAGTGAAGGAAGAAGAAAAGGACCAAAGGGAGAACATTTTCCATACAAGATGTCAAGTCCAAGGAAGGGTTTGCAATCTGATAATCGATGGAAGGAGCTATACAAATGTGGCAAGTGAAGAATTGGTGAAAAAGTTAAAACTAAGGACAACCAAGCTTCCTTGCCCATACAAGCTGCAATGGTTGAATGGTTGTAGGGAAATCAAAGTTACTAAACAAGTTAAAGTCTTGTTCACCATTGGAAGATAACAAGATGAAGTGGAGTGTGATGTGGTTCCAATGCAAGCTGGTCACATTCTTTTAGGAAGGCCCTGGCAGTATGATAGGAAGGTTATCCATGATGGATTCACCAACAAATACACCTTCAACAAGGATGGAAGAAAAACAACTCTTGCTCCCATGACTCCACATCAAATCGTGGGAGTACAAATGATAGATAAAAGAGAGAAAAGTGAGAAAAATGAAGAAAAAGAAAGGGGTGAGAAAAGGAATGAAAAGAGTGAAGATGCAAAAGAAAAGAAAGTGAGAGAAGAAAAAGGGAAAGAAATAGAGAGAAAAGGGAATGACTACCAAGAAAAAGATAATGGTGAAAAAGAAAGAAAACAAAAGAGTTTTTATGAAAAAATGAGTGACTTGAAAAGTGCATTTATAACTGAAAAACCCATTTTTCTTATGTTGTACAAGGATGAGAACCTTGATACTAATAATACCTTGCTTAGTGCAATGGTATCTCTTTTGCAGGAATATGAAGATATATTTCCTGAGGAGGTTCCAAGTGGATTACACCACTAAGAGGGATTGAGCACCAAATAGATTTTATTCTGGGAGTTACAATACCAAATCATCCAGCTTATAGAACCAATCCGGAAGAAGCAAAGGAGCTGAAAAACAAGTTGAAGAACTTTTGGCAAAAGGGTATATTCGAGAGAGTATGAGCCCATGTGCTGTACCGGTGCTTTTAGTGCCCAAGAAAGATGGAACCTGGAGAATGTGCATGGATTGCAGAGCCATCAACAAAATTTCGGTAAAGTATCATTATCCTATCCCTATATTAGATGACATGCTTGATGAGCTGCATGGTTCCCAAATTTTCTCCAAAATAGACCTTAGGAGTGGCTACCACCAAATTAGGATGAGGGAGGGGGATGAGTGGAAAACAGCTTTCAAAACCAAGCAAGGTTTATATGAGTGGTTAGTCATGCCATCTGGCTTGACAAATGCACCTAGTACATTCATGAGGTTAATGAATCATGTTCTTAGAAGAGCATATAGAGCATATTGAGAATGTGCTAAATGTTCTTAGAAGTGAAAGAATGTATGCCAATTTAAAGAAATGTTGTTTTTGCATGAATGAAGTTGTTTTCCTAGGTTTTGTTGTTAGTTCTAATGCTGTGAAAGTTGATGAGTCAAAGGTCCAATCCATTAAAGAGTGGCCAACACCTAAAAGTGCAAGTGAGGTTAGGAGCCTTCATGGGTTAGCTAGCTTTTATAGGAGATTTGTAAGGACTTTAGCACCATTGCTACACCTTTGAATGATCTTGTTAAGAAAAATGTAATTTTCAAATGGGGAGAAGAACAAGAGAGAGCTTTTAATACTTTTAAAAATAAGCTAACAAATGCACCTGTTCTTGCTTTACCTAATTTTACTAAAACTTTTGAAATCGAATGTGATGCCTCTGGTCTTGGCATAGGAGGTGTTTTGATGCAAGACGGGAGGCTTATAGCTTACCTTAGTGAAAAACTTGGAGGAGCTACTTTGAATTACCTGGTGTACAACAAGGAATTATATTCTCTTTGGTTGGCCATTGCACCTTCTTGAGTTCCTTGGTCTATACGTACCCAAGTACCCCTTATGGCTTGTTCTCTAGGTGCTGGTTTATTTTCCAAGTCAACTTCCTCCTTGAACTTTTCATCACCACTATGACTCATACACAACACCTAATTCCTAAAAAGAGAGCAAGGAAAATAAATTAGAAAGAAAATTAGAAAATTGAACAAGAAAACAAAAATTGGAATTCTAATGTTGCTAACTAATCTAACAATTAAAATCAATTAGCAATAAAGAAAAACAAACTAACACTTAACTAAAAGATAAATGAAAATAACTCTAGGAAACAATGAACAAAACGAAAAGAATGTATAAAAATTAAACCCTTTTATGCAGGTATGCTTTTAAAGTAAACAATTATGCCAAACTAAAATTTCAACTAAAAGCAAGCTAAACCTAATCTTATTCAACCAAACAAATAAAAAATAATAATAAAATCCTTAAGTATGCTGGACTTGTAACCTAAACACCAATAAATTAAAAACACGATTTTGGTTTCAAGTACTACAAAATAAGTATTAAAATTCAAAGCAAGTTGCCCAAACAAGTAAAGAATTAAAACCCTAGCATGCACACTAAAACCAACATTAAGAAACAAATATAAAAATTTAAAATAAGAAAACAATGTTCAAAGTACTACTAAACCCAATCCGAATTAATATTAATGCCTTAATCCCCGGCAACGGTGCCAAAAACTTGATGTGCAAAATCAACTCACAAGTGCACGAATCGTTTTCAAGTAATAAAGTAGAAAAGTAGGGTTGTCGTACCCAAGGGATTAAGAATTAAATACCAAAGATAATTAGGTTTTGGTTATATTTGAACTAAAATTTAAGATGGCAATTGAAAATAAATAAACAAAATTAAACAAAACAATCAACTAAAATTAGATCAATTTGAAGTACTAACTATTCCAATTTAATTACTTAAATATGTGAATTTAATTAACTAGTAATTTTGTTAACCACATTTAATCACAAAATTAATCAAAAGTAGTTTCCACTCACAATTGATAATATTCACATAACCTAATTTATTCCTTCCAGCCTATAAATTAAATCATGCAAATTCATTAAGCATAGATTAAGCAAATAATATAGCATGAGACATAATTATTTTCCAATCAATTATGTATTCATGTAAATCGTTAGAGATCCATAATATTATCTTTTTCCAAGCTAAAATATTATTAAAATCATTCATTCCTTCCGGCCTATGGAAGCATTAAGCATACCAACGATTTATTAACAAAACATATTACTAATAAAACTCAACATATATTAAAATAATTTAAACCTTCATAGTTAGGGCTACATCATAGCCCTAGCTATGAAAATTAGTTCATGAAAAAAATAAATTCAACATCCATAATTATTAAAAATAATAAGATTCACAATTAAAGAGAAAAAAAAAGAGAATAAAAACTATTGAAGAAATTCTCCTCCAAGAGCTCTCAAGTCGTAGCCTTCTTCTCCAAGCAAGCCCATGTCTCTATGCCTCCTCCAAGCTCTCCAATTGATCTTCTAAAACTCTAAAACTTTAAAACTCTAGAACCCTTAAAAGAATCTTAGAAACTCCCAAAATTTGGTTTGTTTCTATTTAAGCCTCCTAAAAGCTCTTAAATAACTCTCTAAACTTGTATATCTTCATGGTAGGGGCTATATATATAGGACCTTGGAAACCTTTTTCTCTTTTCATTTTTAATGTGGGAGTCTTGGACGATACCTTTTAGGCCATGAAGAGGGTTGGATGAATTTTATGCGTAAAAAGGAAACTTGATGTTACTTGCTCTCCAATACTTTCTTTTTATCTAATTCCTCCTTAAAAAATAGTTAATTAGTCTAATTTACCCTTAATGAAGCATGTGACATGACATGTGCCTCATTAATGATAAATTAACCAATTATTGCCACTTGCTTTTATCTTGGCCCTCAAATTGCCTTGATTCCCTCTTTTGATCAATGGTCGAGATTTAACTGGAATATTTCTTTTTATAAATTCCAAATTTTAAATGATGATAACTCTTTGCTCGCACCTTGAATTTAAAAAATAACGAGACATTTGAAATCCTCAGATCGTGATGATTTATATGACATCCACTTCCACCATGAAATTCCTGATAGAATCTTTATGGAATCTTTATGGAATCTTCAAGGTATCTTTTTGGAATCTTGCTTCCCACCATAATTTGACCTAAGGAATCCATTTTTATGGTTGTTATCTTAAAATTCTTCCTCTTTCACCTAGATTAAGAAAAATACATAATTAAGTATCTTTCCATAACAAATCAACACAAACTAACAAATATTAAGCTATAAATATGGCATAAAATCATCAATATTTTAGACCTAACAGGTTTGCCAACGATGCATTACTTGCAAAAAGGCTAAATCCAAAATGCCCTTTGGATAGACATTTCAATGGATTTTGTTTTAGTTTTGCCACGGTCTAGCAAAGGAAAGGATTCTATCTTTGTCTTAGCAGATAGATGTTCAAAAATGGCTCATTTCATTCCATGTAGCAAAACAAATGATGCTACACATGTTGCTGATTTGTTCTTTAGGGAGATAGTTACACTACATGACATCCCCAAAACCATTGTTTCAGATAGGGATGTTAAGTTTTTAAGTCATTTTTGGAAAACACTTTGGGGAAAGTTAGGAACAAATGCTATTGTTTTGAACCACTTGTCATCCACAAACTGATGGACAAACTGAAGTGGTTAATAGAACTTTAGGAACTTTGTTGAGAGCTTTGATTCAAAGGAATTTGGAAAATTGGGAGGCCTTATTGGCATTCATGAAGGATCTTGATGTGTTTAAAGAGGAGGACATTACCAAACCCACTTTTGAGAATTCCAAGTTAAAGAACAACTATTTGACAGTCCAAGATCAAGTGTTTTTGGTTTGGAGAGTAAGCCAAAATTAAAGGGGGACGTTTTGGGCTTGGAAAATTATAAAATGGGCTTAAGGAAATTGCAAAATGGGCTGTTTTGGTGCTATTTTTCGGATACCAAGTATTTTAGAACATCTGAACCATGTAATTTGATGCTAGCTAGGCCCAACTAGGTTAAATTAAGCATTTAATTTTATCTTGGTAATTTTGGACGTGTAATAACTATATAAGGTAATTCTAGTTGGTTCAAAATAAGTCAAAATAATCTCTAATGCTTTGTCTAGGGTTTCTAAAGAGTCTTAGACTCTATTTAAGGATTTTATTTTTCCATTTGTAAGGAGATTGATTTTTTTTGAACGAAATTTTCTCTCATTGAGAATTGGTTTTTCACCATTATTCTTGGACCTCCAAGTTACTCACTTGAGAGTGTCTTTATACCTATGGTTCTTATCTTCCATAGATAAAGGATCATAAGTCAATACTATAGGTTCCTACCTCTAAATAGGTAGTGGGTCTTGGTTGGATATATTTATTTTATTTTATTTTTTCTTTTCCTTCTGTTTTTAAGTTCTTTGCAATTGTTCTTCATCCCATCTCCATATCCAATCACCATCTTGTTATTCACTTTCATTTCATTGAGTCAAAATGATTATCTCACTACCATACTCGCATCCGTGAGCGTATCACTTAACTTTGGATTTAGGCTGTGTGGTAGCTTTATCTTAAAACTTGGGCTTGGGTTTCCATGTGGATGGGCTTTCTTTCCAAGTGTTTTAAGCAATACTAGATTTTTATGGTACCCCTCCTCTTGACTTGTTGCTATACTTTGATGGCCATGTGCTACATTTCCTCAATCTCCACATAATAATGCAAGTCCACTTGATTTGTTATTTCCCTATTCAAACCAGCCAAGAAACATGCCATTGTAGCCTTCCTATCCTCCTCAACATTGGCCCTCATCATAAGGATTTCCATCTTCTTATAACAGTCCTTCACAATCCTATTTTCTTGAAACAAGCTTTGTAGTTTCTGAAAAATGCTTCTATAGTAATGGCTAGGTACGAAACACTTCCTCATCAAAGCCTTCATCTCCTCTCATGTATCTATAGGAATTTGACTCGCTCGCCTCCTAGAAAGTGTCTCTTTGTCCTACCATCCAATAGCATAGTCTGTAAATTCAACAATGGCTAATTTAACCTTTTTAGCCTCGGAGTAGTTCTAACTATCAAATACCATCTCAATTCTCTTCTCCCACTCGAGATATGCTTCTGAATCACTGTTACCTTGGAATGATGATATTTTCATGTTAATTCCTCCATAGTCATTGCCTCGGTCTAACCTCTCTCTCCATGGAATTGATTGGTTCTCGAACCAATGTCTTCCTCTTCTTTCTCATAGTCATCTCCGACTCGTTCCCCATCTTCCTTTCTTGGAGTATTTCTTCCTCTACCACATCCATGAGCAAACTTTTGTGGAGGTCGTTGCTGCAGCATTTGGATTGATGATTCCATCCTATCCAACCTATCATGGATCTGCCCCATCTCTAACCGTAGTGCTCTTTGAAGTTCTCCCACCACGGCTTGCATGTAGAATTTCGGATCAGCTACACCTGGAGTTCCTTCCACACTTTCTTTGCTTTGGTCTTGTGACATGATTTTTCTGTAGAACTTGTTAGTAAAAAGGACCTCACAACACTCCCTCACATGTTTCGCTCAAAATCAAGGTCTCAATTCACTCATGTTTGCACTCTAGTTATAGTTCAGCTTTTACCCACTATAATTCTCACATCCCTTGCCCTCTACCACTCTAGGAATTCTATTTGGTTCTTTGCAAACTAATTTCAAATAAAAACAAACTAGCAAGTAACAATCCAAATAGACTTACCAAATAGTTATGAAAATAAGGCTAAAAAGACAAATAGAATGAAAAGTAACTGATGTGTAAAATCAACTCGCAAGTGCACGAATCGTTTTCAAGTAATAAAGTGGAAAAATAGGGTTGTCGTACCCAAGGGATTAAGTATTAAGTACCAAAGATAATTAGGTTCTGATAATATTTGAACTAAAATTTAAGATGACAATTGAAAACTAAATAACCTAAATTAAACAAAAGCAATCAATTAAAATTAGATCAATTTCAAGTAAGAGAGAGAATTGAATAATTATGAATACTAGGGCATTTGATTTCACCACTAACTATTCCAATTTAATTACTTAAATATGTGAATTTAATTAACTAGTAATTTTGTTAACCACACTTAATCACAAAATTAATCAAAAGTAGTTTCCACTCACAATTGATAATATTCTCATAACCTAATTTATTCCTTCCGGCCTATAAATTAAATCATGCAAATTCATCAAGCATAGATTAAGCAAATAATATGGCATGAGACATAACTATTTTCCAATCAATTATGCATTCATGTAAATCATTGAAGATCCATAATATTATCCTTTTCCAAGCTCAAATATTATTAAAATCATTCATTCCTTCCGGCCTATGAAAGCATTAAGTATACCAATGATTTATTAACAACACATATTACTAATTAAATAAAACTCAACATATATTAAAATAATTAAACCTTCATAGTTAGGGCTACATCATAGCCCTAGCTATGAAAATTAGTTCATGGTAAAAATAATTTCAACATCCATAATTATTAAAAAGAATAAGATTCACAATTAAAGAGAAAGGAAAAAAGAATAAAAACTATTGAAGAAATTCTCCTCCAAGAGCTCTCAAAGTCGTAGCCTTCTTCTCCAAGCAAGCCCATGTCTCTCTGCCTCCTCCAAGCTCTCCAATTGATCTTCTAAAACTCTAAAACTTTAAAACCCTAGAACCCTTAAGAGAATCTTAGAAACTCGCAAAATTTGGTTTGTTTCTATTTAAGCCTCCTAAAAGCTCTTAAATAACTCTCTAAACTTGTATATCTTCCTTCAATGTGGTGGGGGCTATATATATAGGACCTTGGGAATCTTTTTCTCTTTTTATTTTCAATGTGGGGAAGATACTTTTTTTAGGCCATGAAAAGGGTTTGACGAATTTCATATGTAAAAAGGAAACTGGATATTACTTGCTCTCTACTACTTTCCTTTTATCTAATTCCTCCTAAAAAAATAGTTAATTAGTCTAATTTACCCTTAATGAAGCATGTGACATGACATGTGCCTCATTAATGATAAATTAACCAATCCAAAAATAACGAGACATTTGAAATCCTCAGATCGTGATGATTCATATGACATCCACTTTCATCATGAAATTCCCCATAGAATTTTTATGGAATCTTTAAGGTATCTTTTTGGAATCTTTTTAATGCTTAGTCCGTTCAAGCTCAAATCTTGCTTCCCACCATAATTCGACCCAAGGAATCCATTTTTATGGTTGTTTTCTTAAAATTCTTCCTCTTTTACCTAGATTAAGAAAAATACATAATTAAGTATCTTTCCATAACAAATTAACATAAACTAACAAATATTAAGCTATAAATATGGCATAAAATCATCAAATTTTAGACCTAACAGTAACAAGAAAAAGGCAATGATGAAAGCTCAACAAAAAATTTTTGCACAAACAAAAGAAACTAGAATGTGAAGAACAAATTGGAATGAGATTTACAAAGTGGAATTAGGGAATATTCAGCAAACCTTATTTTCGATATTGATATTGGCTTGTTTATGTGCTCCTCAAATCAATTAAAAAAAAAGTTTGACTACCTGGTTTCTCTTGAAATCTCAATAATTTAATGCCACAAACCACACGATCAAGAAAAAAAATTTAAGAATGAATTTTTTTTTCGTTTTTTTGTTTTTTTAAATACCATCCGATCAGAATGAATGAAGAAAGACACAAAAACAAAATGCAAAGAAAGATGCAGCAACCCAAACACAATGAACAACCAAAGAAATCAAAAATGCAATTTCCAACCTAATGCTAAAAATCGTCAAACAAAACCATGAAAAACAATGAAACAAAAGAAAAGAAATAGATAGATCAAACCTGTAATCAGAAACTAGCTCTGATACCAAATTGATACAAACTTAGAGCGACCTGCCTCTAAACCCGTAATAAAGATTGAATTAGACATTCTAATTACAAGTTATCAGTAGAAGACCTCGACCAGTTACCTATATTTAAGGTAAGAACCTTGGTATAGTGAAAACGCCACAATAGGGTGCGAAATAATCTATTGATAAGTTCGAAAACTCCACAAGCAAAGCTCGAAAAGTTCGATATAGTTCTTACAGAACCAAGACAATCACTCTCACTTTGAATCAAAATTGTAATCTGAATTTTATTCATGACTTATGTGCCATTCAATAGGCAAAACAAATTCAAAGCTTTTCTAAATTTGCTAAAAATAATTATGGAATAATTATGGACGAAAATTAGGTTTAGGAAACCTAATGTGGTTAGGTTTAATAGCCACATGTAACATCTCTTCTAATTCTACATATTGTTGCAATTCTAATTGGTTGGTTATCTTACGATTCAAACCACCAAGGAATCTTGCCATGGTTGCTTCTCTATCCTCATTCATGTTTAATCTCATTATAAGCATCTCCATCTCCTTGTAATAATCCTCCACAGACATACTTCCTTGAGATAAAGATTGAAGCCTTTGATGCAGCAACCTATGATAATGTGATGGTACGAACCACTTCCTCATGGCTCCTTTCATTTCTCGCCATATTGTGATCAAGTCATCACCAACTCTCCTCTGGGTGCCTAGGATGACCTGCTCCTAAACCCGTGATTTCGCCCGAGCCCACTTAACCGATAACCCGCTGGGGTGCTGACCTGACACGAATCAATCTGGGAGCTCAAATTAAGAGATTTAAGGACAACCTGGGAGCATTTATACAAGGGGTAATCAATCTCAACAGAGCTTGTCCATACTTGAAGATACAAATCCTATTCTAAGCATTCAAGTGGTGGAAGCCGATACAGGCCCGGGTAGCAGTTTTGGTGCAAATATGGACAACGGGCAGCATGAAATGGTTTCAACTCTATATGGATTCAATACATCTAAAAGTATATGGAATCAAGTCAAGCCAGCTTCAAAGGCATTCAAAAAGGGGTTGTACGGTCAGCTTCAAATTTGGCCTTTTTTTACTGTATTTTGTGCTGGCTTTACTGTATTTTACTGCGTTGGCTTTTTCTTCCTCTTCCAAGCATGGGCAACGTGTGGGACTTCATATTCAGCTTATTTGGCATCCTACAAAGCATATTGAAGATGAGTTGGAGCTCAATTTGGTCAACAACTGGTCAAAGTCAATTTAGTCAAAAAACTAGTATTATAGTTTCCTAATTTGATTCTACTTTTTGTTTTAAGAAATTACCATTACCTTTTAGTTTTTATTTATTTATTTTCTGGAACAATAAGTTTAGGAAAGTTATTATTTTATTATTTTTGCTGTAAATTGGTTAATTCCTAATTCAAAATAGAGAAATTAATTAATCCAAATTAGATTAGGAAAGGAGTGAGAATTTTGACTACCATCGGAAACTACTTTGTATGGCCGATTTTCCCTTTGTTTTTAGGGTTTTATTTCATGGCTTTGTAGCCTATTTAAAGGCTTATTTTTCAATAAGAATCAAGCTTGAATTTTATACAGAAAATTATTTGCGAGATTGAATTCTCTTTATTCTTTTTGAATACCTAAAGCACCATTAGTGAATGAGTGTTTTAGTTTGACTTATCAATAAGCCTTCCATCATCTTTTGTGGTTTCTTCATTATATACCAAGGTTTTTCTAATCACAGGTTGGTTAGGGGTTAAGGTGACCATTAGAACTTAAACATAATTAGATCCGAGCTAATATAATACGGGTTTAGGAGCAGGTCGTCCTAGGTTCGTATCATTGGTTGAATTTTATAATTAGAAAATATTAGTTTTTATTTTATGTCTTGATTGGATTTTGGCATGTTTCCTATTTTATTTTCCCAATTTAGTTTTATTAGTATTTAAATTTCTTTCCTATTCTTATGAGGAAACTAGGAGATAAATTAGGTTTCCTAAACCTAACCAAATTAGGTTTCCTAAACCTAATTTTCATCCATAATTATTTTTAGCAAATTTAGGAAAGCTTTGTAATTTATTTTGCCTATTTAAAGGCACACAAGTCATGAATAAAATTCAGATTACAATTTTGATTCAAAGTGAGAGTGATTCTCTTAGTTCTCTAAGAACTATATCGAACTTTTCAAGCTTTGCTTGTGGAGTTCAAATTTGACTTATCAATAGGTTATTCTGCACCCTATGCCTGTGGCATCTTCACCATACCAAGGTTCTTACCTTAAATATAGGTAACGGGTCGAGGTCTTCCATTAATAACTTGTAATTAGACGGTCTAATTCAATCTTTGTTATGGGTTTAGAGGCAGGTCGCTCTAGGTTTGTATCATTGTGATTAGTGCTTCAGGTATCAAAGTTGATCAAGAGAAGGTGAAAGTCATTCAAGAGTGGTCCACGCCAACTAGCATCACCCAAGTTAGAAGCTTCCATGGATTGGCTAGTTTCTGTTGAAGGTTTGTTAAAGATTTTTGTACTATTGCAGCACCTTTGACAGAAGTTATTAAGAAGAGTGTAGGTTTTCAATGCGGAAAAGCTCAAGAAAGGTCTTTTAAGCTATTAAAAGAAAAACTAACAAATGCTCCTTTATTGGTGTTGCCTAACTTTTCCAAAACTTTTGGTATTGAATGTGATGCTTATTTCAGTGAAAAGCTAAGTGGGACAGCCTTAAACTATCTGAAATATTACAAAGAAATAGATGCCTCGGTTCGAGCATTGGAGACATGGCATCACTACTTATGGCCTAAAGAGTTTGTGATTCACATAGATCATGAGTGCTTGAAGCACATAAAGGGACAAGGAAAGCTCAATAGACGCCATGGCAAGTGGATGGAATTTTTTGAGACGTTTCCTTATGTTATTCGCTACAAGCAAGATAAGGAAAATATTGTAGTTGATGCATTATCACGCAAGTATGTACTATTTTTTATTTTGGATGCTAAATTACTTTGTTTTGATCAAATTAAAGATTATATGCTTTAGATCATGACTTCAGTGAAATTTACAAACTTTTTGAAAAGCATGCTAAGGGAAAATTTTATAGATTTGAGGGATTCTTGTTTAGGAAAAATTTGTTTGCCAACTTGATTTGAATTTTAATACTTATTTTGTGGTACTTGAAACCAAAATCGTGTTTCTAATTTATTGGTGTCCAAGTTAAAAGTTATGCATACTTAGGGGTTTTTCTTATTTTTAACTTTTGCTTATCTTTATTATTTTCAATTTTAGTTTGTATATTAGGGTTTAATTTTAATTGTTGGCTTGATAAACTTGCAACTAATTTGAACCTTTGTTTTGTTAGTGTTTTCTTTTTAGGAAAATCATGGAATATCAAGCGTATGGTCATCGACCTTATTGGGATTATGGGGAGCCAACTAGTTCTCCAAGTGAAAATTTTATCGAGTTACAAAAGAATCTTGCTATCGTGTCTAAACTCATTGCAAATTTTAGAGTTCAAGCTGTATCTTGTAAATGGTGTGGAGTAAATCACTCAAGTGAAAATTGTTAGGTGGGGAATCCTTTTGCTCTAGAAGACTCAATTAAAGACTTATCAAGACAATATAATCAAGTTGCAAAATTTGGGATTCAAGCTATACATGTTAATGGTGTGGAGGCAGTCATTTAAGTGAACATTGTCAAGTGGGAAATCCTTTTGCTCCGGAAGAGCCATTCGAAGACTTTCCAGAGCATAATTTTTATTCCAACACATATAATTTTGGATGGAGTGATCGGCAAAGTTGTTCAAGGTATGACAATTCAGATCTTTCAAGTTATCAAGTGAGCACATCTTTGATCGAGTGTATGGAAAGGCATAGGGAAACATTTTCTAAATGTTATGAAGCGATTGGCAAGTTGGAAAATCAATATTCTTCAAGAACAAACTTTCAAGTTCAGTTGGAGCAACCAATGACAACTTTTTCACATGGAGATTACTTGCAATAAGCAAGTTGATGAATTTGAATCCTTTCAAGAGCCACATAATGATGACAAATTTGAGGAACATGAAGAGATGTCTATAAGGAGTGAAATGCAACAAAAATCTTCAATTTTGGATAATTTTAATGAGGTACACACACATGACCAAAATTGCCCACCAGAAGAAGCTTTCCAACACACTATCACTAGTTCATGGGAATTTTCTAATTTTCCTTCAAATTCATTACAAAAAGGGCTTAAGCATCATGAAGAGGATAAGTCAAGGAATCAATCAAGCTAAAATTTACCCAAATCCGATGAGGATAAAGCTATGGCCGCACTTCATGAAGATTGCTTACCAACGGAGGCTAAATCTAAACTTTTCAAGCCAAATATTGAATTTTCAAGAGCCCAAGATACATCCATGCTCCGAAAATTCAATTGAGGTTGAATGCATCCCAAAAGGAGACAAACAAAGTATTTTTGGACCTAAAAGAATCCAATCTACCAAAAAGAAAGTTCAATTCATGCTTTTAGTTCAAATTGAGACTTATATAGGACAAGGAGTTAAAAGTTTGCTAAGGCCACAAGATTATCATCATGCACAATTTCCATATCATAAGCTTGGACAATATTATGTGGATGACATCATTTACATATTTAATCCAAGTTGAACATCAAAAGGATGAAGTCAAGCTAATGACTTTAAACAAGCACTCTTGGGAGGCAACCCAAGTTTCTTTCTTTACCTTATATTTATCTATTTATTTTAGTTTTTTTTAGTTGTTTTCTTGTTTTAGGATGTTTTGATGTGTTTTATTTGAATTCTTGCAAGGTTTTAAGATGTTTAGGTGCAAAAGAGCAAAAGATGAATGTTGAGAATTTCAAGTGTAAAGCTAGATCTTTTAAGTCCAACCACCTTAAATATGCATTGGAGTACATCAAATTGCATGGGTACATGCCCTTCTTTTCGACCGCATGGTGTGTAGGGAAAATGCACATGTAGGTTTTTCCCAAGTTTTCACATTGCAAGGAACATTCCATGTCTTCAAAGGGGAGTATTCTTTACCTTTTATTTACTTTTGCTTTATTTTATGTTTTTCACAATGAGGACATTGTTCATTTTAAGTTTGTGGGTGAAAAGCATGCTTTGCATCTTTTAAACCTTCTCATTTAAGTGTTTTTATTAATTTTCAAACATGTTAGTTTTAGTTTTTATTTTCCTTAATTATAAAAAAAGAAAAAAAATTTGCTTTTGTGGTGTTTTCTTAAGTACTTTAATGAGCCAATGATAAGACTATGATTGAAAATAAATTGGTTTTTAGATAGTGGATTTGTTTTTATGTATGCTTAAATGCTTGAAGTTATATTCACATTTTGTTACTTTCAATAAATTTTGAGCACATAATCAATAATGCATATTTTAGATTGTGTTTTAAAGAAAGTTTGCATGAATTAGAGTACTTTATTATTAATTGAACTCTAGAACTTGCTTGATTATTGCTTGAGGTGAAATCCTAGGTGAATGCATTATTACTAAGAACATGATTTAGGCCATCTTTTTTTAAGTTTGAGCCTTTCAAGCCTACCTAAAACATTATTTTCCATTAGTACCTTATTTGAGTCTTTAGGATGCATAAAGATGTATTAGAGTCTTTTGTTCACTAAACCACATTCATTTACCCTTTTTGAGCCTTAAATTTTTTTGTCTACCCTAAGCATACCATAAAGAGAGCTTTAATTGAATTGATATGAATATATGCTTATGAGTTAGTGGGAGTGTTGAAGAAAATGGAAAAAATAAAGTTTGGAGGTTAAGTATTTGGTGAATTTGGCTTTAGTATGTATTTTTGTGTAAGTTGGACGTTTGAATGTGTAATAAGAAGAAAAAATGAGGGGCTTTAGTGAAAAAGAAAAGAAAAGAAAAAAAAGCAAAACAATTGAAAAAAAATATATATGATGTGAAAAAGAAGAAAAAAAAAAATATATAGAATGAAAAGGGCAAATAGAAGATTTGTGAGTTAATATTGAAGTTAAAAGAAGAAAAGAAGTTTTAAGAAAGAAACAAAATTTTACAAGTAATTTATTCATTGATATTTAATTTTAGCTTTCTTTCTTTGATTTATTATATCCTATCCTTTTCTTTCTTTAGCCATGTCCATTAGCCTTAATAATAGAAACCACGAAGTCCTAATGATTCAAGGTGGTGCAATAGCCTACATTAATGGAGAGTGATAATTAAGTCAAGCATATGGCAGTTCATACTTTATTATCAATCTCTAATTCTTGTAAATTTATTCAAATGCATGATATTAAGTGTATAAATTGATTTCCACAGACATATTGGAAGTATCATATATGTTGGATGGAAGATAAGTTATTGGGTTACATAATTACTTTGAAACCATTTGGAAACGTCATATGTTATACAATCTTTGAGCCACCTCATTAAAGTATCTTATATTCTTTAAAAGATTGATTTTTCTTATTCTTCTTCTTTGCTAGGGACGAGCAAATCTTAAATTTAGGGGTATTTGTTAGGTCTAAAATATTGATGATTTTATACCATATTTATAGCTTAATATTTGTTAGTTTGTGTTGATTTGTTATGGAAAGATACTTAATTATATATTTTTCTTAATTTAGGTGGAAGAGGAAGGATTTTAAGAAAACAACTATAAAAATGTATTCCTTGGGTCAAATTATGGTGGGAAGGAAGATTTGAGCTCGAACGGACAAAGCATTAAAAAGATTCCAAAAAGATACCTTAAAGATTCCATCAAAATTCTATCGGGAATTTCATGATGGAACTGGATGTCATATGAATCATCACAATATGAGGATTTCAAATGTCTCATTATTTTTTAATTTCGAGGTGCGAGCAAAGAGTTATCGTCATTTAGAGTTTGGAATTTATAAAAATAAATATTTTAGTTAAATCTCCACCATTTATCAAAAGAGGGAATCAAGGCAATTCGAGGGCCAAGATAAAACCAAATGGTAATAATTGGTTAATTTATCATTAATGAGGCACATGTCATGTCACATACTTCATTAAGGGTAAATTAGACTAATTAACTATTTTTTTAGGAGGAATTAGATAAAAGGAAAGTAATAGAGAGTAAGTAATATCAAGTTTCCTTTTTACACATGAAATTCGTCCAACCCTCTTCATGGCCTAAAAAATGTATCTTCTAAGACTCCCACATTGAAAATAAAGAGAGAAAAAGGTTCCCAAGGTCCTATATATATAGTCTCCACCATATTGAAGGAAGATATATAAGTTTAAAGAGTTATTTAAGAGCTTTTAGGAGGCTTAAATAGAAACAAACTGATGTGTAAAATCAACTCGCAAGTGCACGAATCGTTTTCAAGTAATAAAGTGGAAAAATAGGGTTGTCGTACCCAAGTGATTAAGTATTAAGTACCAAAGATAATTAGGTTTTGATAATATTTGAACTAAAATTTAAGATGGCAATTGAAAACTAAATAAACTAAATTAAACAAAAGCAATCAATTAAAATTAGATCAAATTCAAGTAAGAGAGAGAATTGAATAATTATGAATACTAGGGCATTTGATTTCACCACTAACTATTCCAATTTAATTACTTAAATATGTGAATTTAATTAACTAGTAATTTTGTTAACCACACTTAATCACAAAATTAATCAAAAGTAGTTTCCACTCACAATTGATAATATTCACATAACCTAATTTATTCCTTCCGGCCTATAAATTAAATCATGCAAATTCATCAAGCATAGATTAAGCAAATAATATGGCATGAGACATAACTATTTTCCAATCAATTATGCATTCATGTAAATCATTGGAGATCCATAGTATTATCCTTTTCCAAGCTCAAATATTATTAAAATCATTCATTCCTTCCGGCCTATGAAAGCATTAAGTATACCAATGATTTATTAACAAAACATATTACTAATTAAATAAAACTCAACATATATTAAAATAATTAAACCTTCATAGTTAGGGCTACATCATAGCCCTAGCTATGAAAATTAGTTCATGGTAAAAATAATTTCAACATCCATAATTATTAAAAATAATAAGATTCACAATTAAAGAGAAAGGAAAAGAGAATAAAAACTATTGAAGAAATTCTCCTCCAAGAGCTCTCAAAGTCGTAGCCTTCTTCTCCAAGCAAGCCCACGTCTCTCTGCCTCCTCCAATCTCTCCAATTGATCTTCTAAAACTCTAAAACTTTAAAACCCTAGAACCCCTAAGAGAATCTTAGAAACTCCCAAAATTTGGTTTGTTTCTATTTAAGCCTCCTAAAAGCTCTTAAATAACTCTCTAAACTTGTATATCTTCCTTCAATGTGGTGGGGGCTATATATATAGGACCTTGGGAATCTTTTTGTCTCTTTATTTTCAATGTGGGAGTCTTGGAAGATACCTTTTTTAGGCCATGAAAAGGGTTGGACGAATTTCATGTGTAAAAAGGAAACTGTATATTACTTGCTCTCTACTACTTTCCTTTTATCTAATTCCTCCTAAAAAAATAGTTAATTAGTCTAATTTACCCTTAATGAAGCATGTGACATGACATGTGCCTCATTAATGATAAATTAACCAATTATTGCCACTTGTTTTTATCTTGACCCTCAAATTGCCTTGATTCCCTCTTTTGATCAATGGTGGAGATTTAACTAGAATATTCCTTTTTATAAATTCCAAACTTTAGATGATGATAACTCTTTGCTCGCACCTCGAAATCCAAAAATAACGAGACATTTGAAATCCTTAGATTGTGATGATTCATATGACATCCACTTCCATCATGAAATTCCCGATAGAATCTTTATGGAATCTTCAAGGTATCTTTTTGGAATCTTTTTAATGCTTAGTCCGTTCAAGCTCAAATCTTGCTTCCCACCATAATTCGACCCTAGGAATCCATTTTTATGGTTGTTTTTTTTTAAATTCTTCCTCTTTCACCTAGATTAAGAAAAATACATAAATAAGTATCTTTCCATAACAAATTAACACAAACTAACAAATATTAAGCTATAAATATGGCATAAAATCATCAATATTGTAGACCTAACAAATACCCCCAAACTTAAGATTTGCTAGTCCCTAGCAAAGGAAAAGAATAAGAAAATGAAATTTTATTTAAAGAACATAAGATACTTTAATGAGGTGCCTCAAAGATTGTATAACATATGACTTTTCAAATGGTTTCAAAGTAATTATGTAGCTCAATACCTTATATTCTATCCAACATATATGATACTTCCAATGTGTGTGTGTGGAAATCAATTTACACACTTAATTATCATATGCTTGAATAAATTTACAAGAATTAGAGATTGATAATAAAGTATGAACTACCATATGCTTGACTTAATTATCACCCTCCACTAATGTAGGTTAACGCATTACCTTAAATCATTAGGACTTCATGGTTTCTATTGCTAAGGCTAATGGATAAGGCTAAAGAAAGAAAAGGATAGGATATAATAAATCAAATAAAGAAAGCTAAAATTAAATGTCAATGAATAAATTACTTGTAAAATTTGTTTCTTTATTAGAACTTCTTTTTTTATTTTAACTTCAATTTCAATATCCTTTTTCTCCTTTTTATTGTGCATACATTCTTCAAATCACACATATTCTTTCTTTATTTCTTTTTTTTTTCTTTTTTTCTTTCTTTTCTTTCTTTTCCACTAAACCCCCAAACTTATATTTCTTCTTATTGCACATTCAAACCTCTAATTTACACAAAAATGCATACTAGAGCCAAATTCACCAAATACTTAACCTCCAAACTTTATTTTTTTTTTCCTTTATTTTTTTTTTTTCAACACTCAAACAAGCTCACAAGCATATATTCATATCAATTCAATTAAAGCTCTCTTTGTAGTATGTTCAAGGTAGGAAAAAGAAATTTAAGGCTCAAAAAGGGTAAGTACATGTGCTTTAATGAAGAAAAGGCTCTAATACATCTTTATGCATCCTAAAGGCTCAAATAAGGTACTAGTGGAAGATAATGTATTAGGTTGGCTTGAAAGGCTCAAACTTAAACAAGGATGGCCTAAATCATGTTCTTAGTAATGCATTCACCTAGGATTTCACCTCAAGCAATAATCAAGCAAGTTCTAGAGTTCAATTAATAATAAAGTACTCTAATTCATGCAAACCTTCTTCAAAACACAATCTAAATTATGCATTATTGATTATGTGCTCAAAATTTATTGAAAGTAACAATATGTGAATATAAATTCAAGCATTTAGGCATACACAAAAACAAATCCACCATCTAAAAACCAATTTATTTTCAATCATAGTCTTATCATTGGCTCATTAAGGTACTTAAGAAAACAGCACAAAAACAATTTTTTTTTTTTTAATAATGAAGGAAAATAAAAACTAAAAGTAACATTTTTGAAAACTTATACAAACACTTAAATGAACAAGATTTAAAAGATGCAAAGCATGCTTTTCACCCCCAAACTTAAAATGAACAATGTCCTCATTGTGAAAAATATAAAATAAAGCAAAAGTAAATAAAAGGTAAAGAATACTCCCCTTTGAAGACATGGAAGGTTCCTCGTAATGTGAAAACTTAAGAAAAACCTACATGTTGCATTTTCCCTACACACCATGCGGCCAAAAAGAAGGGCATGTATCCATACAATTTGATGTACTCCAATGCATATTCAAGGTGGTTATACTCCAAAACCTAACTTTAGACTTGAAATTCTCAACATTCGTCTTTTGCTCTTTTACACCTAAACATCTTAAAACCTTGCAAAAACTCAAACAAAACACATCAAAACAACCTAAAAACAAGAAAACAACTAAAAACAACTAAAATAAATAGATAAATATAAGGTAAAGAAAGAAATTTGGGTTGCCTCCCAAGAGTGCTTGTTTAAAGTCATTAGCTTGACTTCATCCTTTTGATGTTCAACCTGGATTAAATATATAAATGATGTCATCCTCATAATATTGTCCAAGCTTATGATATGGAAATTGTGCATGATGATAATCTTGTGGCCTTAGCAAACTTTTAACTCCTTGTCCTATATAAGTCTCAATTTGAACTAAAAGCATGAATTGAACTTTCTTTTTGGTAGATTGGATTCTTTTAGGTCCAAAAATGCTTTGTTTGTCTCCTTTTGGGATGCATTCAACCTCAATTGCATTTTTGGAGCATGGATATACATCTTGGGCTCTTGAAAATTCAATATTTGGCTTGAAAATTTGAGATTTAGCCTCTGTTGGTAAGCAATCTTCATGGCGTGCGGCCATAGCTTTATCCTCTTCAGATTTGGTCAACTTTTGGCTTGATTGATTCCTTGACTTATCCTCTTCATGATCCTTAAGCCCTTTTTGCAATGAATTTGAAGGAAAATTAGAAAATTCCCATGAACTAGTGATAGTGCGTTGGGAAACTTCTTTTGGTGGGCAATCTTGGTCATGTGTGTGTACCTCATTAAAATTATCCAAAATTGAAGATTCTTGCTGCATTTCACTCCTTATAGACACCTCTTCATGTTCCTCAAATTTGTCATCATTATGTGGCTCTTGAAAGGATTCAAATTCATCAACTTGCTTATTACAAGTAATCTCCATGTTAATTTCCAAGTCTTCAATTGAGTCTTCTAGAGCAAAAGGATTCCCCACTTGACAATTTTCACTTGAGTGATTTACTCCACACCATTCACAAGGTACAGCTTGAACTCTAAAATTTGCAACGAGTTTAGACATCATAGCAAGATTCTTTTGTAACTCGATAAAATTTTCACTTGGAGAACTAGTTGGCACCCCATAATCCCAATAAGGTTGATGACCATAAGCTTGATATTCCATGATTTTCCTAAAAAGAAAACACTAACAAAACAAAGGTTCAAATTAATTGCAAGTTTATAAAGCAAACAATTAAAATTAAACCCTAATATACAAACTAAAATTGAAAATAACAAAGATAAACAAAAGTTGAAAATAAGAAAAACCCCTAAGTATGCATAACTTTTAATCTAGACACCAATAAATTAAAAATACAATTTTGGTTCCAAGTACCACAAAGTAAGTATTAAAAATTCAAAGCAAGTTGGCCAAACAAGCAAAGAAATTAAACCCTAGCATGTAACACTAAAACCAAAATTAAGAAATAAATATAAAAATTTAAAATAAGAAAACAATGTTCAAAGTACTACTAAACCCAATCCGAATTAATATTAATGCCTTAATCCCCGGCAACGGCGCCAAAAACTTGATGTGTAAAATCAACTCGCAAGTGCACGAATCGTTTTCAAGTAATAAAGTGGAAAAATAGGGTTGTCGTACCCAAGGGATTAAGTATTAAGTACCAAAGATAATTAGGTTTTGATAATATTTGAACTAAAATTTAAGATGGCAATTGAAAACTAAATAAACTAAATTAAACAAAAGCAATCAATTAAAATTAGATCAAATTCAAGTAAGAGAGAGAATTGAATAATTATGAATACTAGGGCATTTGATTTCACCACTAACTATTCCAATTTAATTACTTAAATATGTGAATTTAATTAACTAGTAATTTTGTTAACCACACTTAATCACAAAATTAATCAAAAGTAGTTTCCACTCACAATTGATAATATTCACATAACCTAATTTATTCCTTCCGGCCTATAAATTAAATCATGCAAATTCATCAAGCATAGATTAAGCAAATAATATGGCATGAGACAGAACTATTTTCCAATCAATTATGCATTCATGTAAATCATTGGAGATCCATAGTATTATCCTTTTCCAAGCTCAAATATTATTAAAATCATTCATTCCTTCCGGCCTATGAAAGCATTAAGTATACCAATGATTTATTAACAAAACATATTACTAATTAAATAAAACTCAACATATATTAAAATAATTAAACCTTCATAGTTAGGGCTACATCATAGCCCTAGCTATGAAAATTAGTTCATGGTAAAAATAATTTCAACATCCATAATTATTAAAAATAATAAGATTCACAATTAAAGAGAAAGGAAAAGAGAATAAAAACTATTGAAGAAATTCTCCTCCAAGAGCTCTCAAAGTCGTAGCCTTCTTCTCCAAGCAAGCCCACGTCTCTCTGCCTCCTCCAATCTCTCCAATTGATCTTCTAAAACTCTAAAACTTTAAAACCCTAGAACCCCTAAGAGAATCTTAGAAACTCCCAAAATTTGGTTTGTTTCTATTTAAGCCTCCTAAAAGCTCTTAAATAACTCTCTAAACTTGTATATCTTCCTTCAATGTGGTGGGGGCTATATATATAGGACCTTGGGAATCTTTTTGTCTCTTTATTTTCAATGTGGGAGTCTTGGAAGATACCTTTTTTAGGCCATGAAAAGGGTTGGACGAATTTCATGTGTAAAAAGGAAACTGTATATTACTTGCTCTCTACTACTTTCCTTTTATCTAATTCCTCCTAAAAAAATAGTTAATTAGTCTAATTTACCCTTAATGAAGCATGTGACATGACATGTGCCTCATTAATGATAAATTAACCAATTATTGCCACTTGTTTTTATCTTGACCCTCAAATTGCCTTGATTCCCTCTTTTGATCAATGGTGGAGATTTAACTAGAATATTCCTTTTTATAAATTCCAAACTTTAGATGATGATAACTCTTTGCTCGCACCTCGAAATCCAAAAATAACGAGACATTTGAAATCCTTAGATTGTGATGATTCATATGACATCCACTTCCATCATGAAATTCCCGATAGAATCTTTATGGAATCTTCAAGGTATCTTTTTGGAATCTTTTTAATGCTTAGTCCGTTCAAGCTCAAATCTTGCTTCCCACCATAATTCGACCCTAGGAATCCATTTTTATGGTTGTTTTTTTTTAAATTCTTCCTCTTTCACCTAGATTAAGAAAAATACATAAATAAGTATCTTTCCATAACAAATTAACACAAACTAACAAATATTAAGCTATAAATATGGCATAAAATCATCAATATTGTAGACCTAACAAATACCCCCAAACTTAAGATTTGCTAGTCCCTAGCAAAGGAAAAGAATAAGAAAATGAAATTTTATTTAAAGAACATAAGATACTTTAATGAGGTGCCTCAAAGATTGTATAACATATGACTTTTCAAATGGTTTCAAAGTAATTATGTAGCTCAATACCTTATATTCTATCCAACATATATGATACTTCCAATGTGTGTGTGTGGAAATCAATTTACACACTTAATTATCATATGCTTGAATAAATTTACAAGAATTAGAGATTGATAATAAAGTATGAACTACCATATGCTTGACTTAATTATCACCCTCCACTAATGTAGGTTAACGCATTACCTTAAATCATTAGGACTTCATGGTTTCTATTGCTAAGGCTAATGGATAAGGCTAAAGAAAGAAAAGGATAGGATATAATAAATCAAATAAAGAAAGCTAAAATTAAATGTCAATGAATAAATTACTTGTAAAATTTGTTTCTTTATTAGAACTTCTTTTTTTATTTTAACTTCAATTTCAATATCCTTTTTCTCCTTTTTATTGTGCATACATTCTTCAAATCACACATATTCTTTCTTTATTTCTTTTTTTTTTCTTTTTTTCTTTCTTTTCTTTCTTTTCCACTAAACCCCCAAACTTATATTTCTTCTTATTGCACATTCAAACCTCTAATTTACACAAAAATGCATACTAGAGCCAAATTCACCAAATACTTAACCTCCAAACTTTATTTTTTTTTTCCTTTATTTTTTTTTTTTCAACACTCAAACAAGCTCACAAGCATATATTCATATCAATTCAATTAAAGCTCTCTTTGTAGTATGTTCAAGGTAGGAAAAAGAAATTTAAGGCTCAAAAAGGGTAAGTACATGTGCTTTAATGAAGAAAAGGCTCTAATACATCTTTATGCATCCTAAAGGCTCAAATAAGGTACTAGTGGAAGATAATGTATTAGGTTGGCTTGAAAGGCTCAAACTTAAACAAAGATGGCCTAAATCATGTTCTTAGTAATGCATTCACCTAGGATTTCACCTCAAGCAATAATCAAGCAAGTTCTAGAGTTCAATTAATAATAAAGTACTCTAATTCATGCAAACCTTCTTCAAAACACAATCTAAATTATGCATTATTGATTATGTGCTCAAAATTTATTGAAAGTAACAATATGTGAATATAAATTCAAGCATTTAGGCATACACAAAAACAAATCCACCATCTAAAAACCAATTTATTTTCAATCATAGTCTTATCATTGGCTCATTAAGGTACTTAAGAAAACAGCACAAAAACAATTTTTTTTTTTTTAATAATGAAGGAAAATAAAAACTAAAAGTAACATTTTTGAAAACTTATACAAACACTTAAATGAACAAGATTTAAAAGATGCAAAGCATGCTTTTCACCCCCAAACTTAAAATGAACAATGTCCTCATTGTGAAAAATATAAAATAAAGCAAAAGTAAATAAAAGGTAAAGAATACTCCCCTTTGAAGACATGGAAGGTTCCTCGTAATGTGAAAACTTAAGAAAAACCTACATGTTGCATTTTCCCTACACACCATGCGGCCAAAAAGAAGGGCATGTATCCATACAATTTGATGTACTCCAATGCATATTCAAGGTGGTTATACTCCAAAACCTAACTTTAGACTTGAAATTCTCAACATTCGTCTTTTGCTCTTTTACACCTAAACATCTTAAAACCTTGCAAAAACTCAAACAAAACACATCAAAACAACCTAAAAACAAGAAAACAACTAAAAACAACTAAAATAAATAGATAAATATAAGGTAAAGAAAGAAATTTGGGTTGCCTCCCAAGAGTGCTTGTTTAAAGTCATTAGCTTGACTTCATCCTTTTGATGTTCAACCTGGATTAAATATATAAATGATGTCATCCTCATAATATTGTCCAAGCTTATGATATGGAAATTGTGCATGATGATAATCTTGTGGCCTTAGCAAACTTTTAACTCCTTGTCCTATATAAGTCTCAATTTGAACTAAAAGCATGAATTGAACTTTCTTTTTGGTAGATTGGATTCTTTTAGGTCCAAAAATGCTTTGTTTGTCTCCTTTTGGGATGCATTCAACCTCAATTGCATTTTTGGAGCATGGATATACATCTTGGGCTCTTGAAAATTCAATATTTGGCTTGAAAATTTGAGATTTAGCCTCTGTTGGTAAGCAATCTTCATGGCGTGCGGCCATAGCTTTATCCTCTTCAGATTTGGTCAACTTTTGGCTTGATTGATTCCTTGACTTATCCTCTTCATGATCCTTAAGCCCTTTTTGCAATGAATTTGAAGGAAAATTAGAAAATTCCCATGAACTAGTGATAGTGCGTTGGGAAACTTCTTTTGGTGGGCAATCTTGGTCATGTGTGTGTACCTCATTAAAATTATCCAAAATTGAAGATTCTTGCTGCATTTCACTCCTTATAGACACCTCTTCATGTTCCTCAAATTTGTCATCATTATGTGGCTCTTGAAAGGATTCAAATTCATCAACTTGCTTATTACAAGTAATCTCCATGTTAATTTCCAAGTCTTCAATTGAGTCTTCTAGAGCAAAAGGATTCCCCACTTGACAATTTTCACTTGAGTGATTTACTCCACACCATTCACAAGGTACAGCTTGAACTCTAAAATTTGCAACGAGTTTAGACATCATAGCAAGATTCTTTTGTAACTCGATAAAATTTTCACTTGGAGAACTAGTTGGCACCCCATAATCCCAATAAGGTTGATGACCATAAGCTTGATATTCCATGATTTTCCTAAAAAGAAAACACTAACAAAACAAAGGTTCAAATTAATTGCAAGTTTATAAAGCAAACAATTAAAATTAAACCCTAATATACAAACTAAAATTGAAAATAACAAAGATAAACAAAAGTTGAAAATAAGAAAAACCCCTAAGTATGCATAACTTTTAATCTAGACACCAATAAATTAAAAATACAATTTTGGTTCCAAGTACCACAAAGTAAGTATTAAAAATTCAAAGCAAGTTGGCCAAACAAGCAAAGAAATTAAACCCTAGCATGTAACACTAAAACCAAAATTAAGAAATAAATATAAAAATTTAAAATAAGAAAACAATGTTCAAAGTACTACTAAACCCAATCCGAATTAATATTAATGCCTTAATCCCCGGCAACGGCGCCAAAAACTTGATGTGTAAAATCAACTCGCAAGTGCACGAATCGTTTTCAAGTAATAAAGTGGAAAAATAGGGTTGTCGTACCCAAGGGATTAAGTATTAAGTACCAAAGATAATTAGGTTTTGATAATATTTGAACTAAAATTTAAGATGGCAATTGAAAACTAAATAAACTAAATTAAACAAAAGCAATCAATTAAAATTAGATCAAATTCAAGTAAGAGAGAGAATTGAATAATTATGAATACTAGGGCATTTGATTTCACCACTAACTATTCCAATTTAATTACTTAAATATGTGAATTTAATTAACTAGTAATTTTGTTAACCACACTTAATCACAAAATTAATCAAAAGTAGTTTCCACTCACAATTGATAATATTCACATAACCTAATTTATTCCTTCCGGCCTATAAATTAAATCATGCAAATTCATCAAGCATAGATTAAGCAAATAATATGGCATGAGACATAACTATTTTCCAATCAATTATGCATTCATGTAAATCATTGGAGATCCATAGTATTATCCTTTTCCAAGCTCAAATATTATTAAAATCATTCATTCCTTCCGGCCTATGAAAGCATTAAGTATACCAATGATTTATTAACAAAACATATTACTAATTAAATAAAACTCAACATATATTAAAATAATTAAACCTTCATAGTTAGGGCTACATCATAGCCCTAGCTATGAAAATTAGTTCATGGTAAAAATAATTTCAACATCCATAATTATTAAAAATAATAAGATTCACAATTAAAGAGAAAGGAAAAGAGAATAAAAACTATTGAAGAAATTCTCCTCCAAGAGCTCTCAAAGTCGTAGCCTTCTTCTCCAAGCAAGCCCACGTCTCTCTGCCTCCTCCAATCTCTCCAATTGATCTTCTAAAACTCTAAAACTTTAAAACCCTAGAACCCCTAAGAGAATCTTAGAAACTCCCAAAATTTGGTTTGTTTCTATTTAAGCCTCCTAAAAGCTCTTAAATAACTCTCTAAACTTGTATATCTTCCTTCAATGTGGTGGGGGCTATATATATAGGACCTTGGGAATCTTTTTGTCTCTTTATTTTCAATGTGGGAGTCTTGGAAGATACCTTTTTTAGGCCATGAAAAGGGTTGGACGAATTTCATGTGTAAAAAGGAAACTGTATATTACTTGCTCTCTACTACTTTCCTTTTATCTAATTCCTCCTAAAAAAATAGTTAATTAGTCTAATTTACCCTTAATGAAGCATGTGACATGACATGTGCCTCATTAATGATAAATTAACCAATTATTGCCACTTGTTTTTATCTTGACCCTCAAATTGCCTTGATTCCCTCTTTTGATCAATGGTGGAGATTTAACTAGAATATTCCTTTTTATAAATTCCAAACTTTAGATGATGATAACTCTTTGCTCGCACCTCGAAATCCAAAAATAACGAGACATTTGAAATCCTTAGATTGTGATGATTCATATGACATCCACTTCCATCATGAAATTCCCGATAGAATCTTTATGGAATCTTCAAGGTATCTTTTTGGAATCTTTTTAATGCTTAGTCCGTTCAAGCTCAAATCTTGCTTCCCACCATAATTCGACCCTAGGAATCCATTTTTATGGTTGTTTTTTTTTAAATTCTTCCTCTTTCACCTAGATTAAGAAAAATACATAAATAAGTATCTTTCCATAACAAATTAACACAAACTAACAAATATTAAGCTATAAATATGGCATAAAATCATCAATATTGTAGACCTAACAAATACCCCCAAACTTAAGATTTGCTAGTCCCTAGCAAAGGAAAAGAATAAGAAAATGAAATTTTATTTAAAGAACATAAGATACTTTAATGAGGTGCCTCAAAGATTGTATAACATATGACTTTTCAAATGGTTTCAAAGTAATTATGTAGCTCAATACCTTATATTCTATCCAACATATATGATACTTCCAATGTGTGTGTGTGGAAATCAATTTACACACTTAATTATCATATGCTTGAATAAATTTACAAGAATTAGAGATTGATAATAAAGTATGAACTACCATATGCTTGACTTAATTATCACCCTCCACTAATGTAGGTTAACGCATTACCTTAAATCATTAGGACTTCATGGTTTCTATTGCTAAGGCTAATGGATAAGGCTAAAGAAAGAAAAGGATAGGATATAATAAATCAAATAAAGAAAGCTAAAATTAAATGTCAATGAATAAATTACTTGTAAAATTTGTTTCTTTATTAGAACTTCTTTTTTTATTTTAACTTCAATTTCAATATCCTTTTTCTCCTTTTTATTGTGCATACATTCTTCAAATCACACATATTCTTTCTTTATTTCTTTTTTTTTTCTTTTTTTCTTTCTTTTCTTTCTTTTCCACTAAACCCCCAAACTTATATTTCTTCTTATTGCACATTCAAACCTCTAATTTACACAAAAATGCATACTAGAGCCAAATTCACCAAATACTTAACCTCCAAACTTTATTTTTTTTTTCCTTTATTTTTTTTTTTTCAACACTCAAACAAGCTCACAAGCATATATTCATATCAATTCAATTAAAGCTCTCTTTGTAGTATGTTCAAGGTAGGAAAAAGAAATTTAAGGCTCAAAAAGGGTAAGTACATGTGCTTTAATGAAGAAAAGGCTCTAATACATCTTTATGCATCCTAAAGGCTCAAATAAGGTACTAGTGGAAGATAATGTATTAGGTTGGCTTGAAAGGCTCAAACTTAAACAAAGATGGCCTAAATCATGTTCTTAGTAATGCATTCACCTAGGATTTCGCCTCAAGCAATAATCAAGCAAGTTCTAGAGTTCAATTAATAATAAAGTACTCTAATTCATGCAAACCTTCTTCAAAACACAATCTAAATTATGCATTATTGATTATGTGCTCAAAATTTATTGAAAGTAACAATATGTGAATATAAATTCAAGCATTTAGGCATACACAAAAACAAATCCACCATCTAAAAACCAATTTATTTTCAATCATAGTCTTATCATTGGCTCATTAAGGTACTTAAGAAAACAGCACAAAAACAATTTTTTTTTTTTAATAATGAAGGAAAATAAAAACTAAAAGTAACATTTTTGAAAACTTATACAAACACTTAAATGAACAAGATTTAAAAGATGCAAAGCATGCTTTTCACCCCCAAACTTAAAATGAACAATGTCCTCATTGTGAAAAATATAAAATAAAGCAAAAGTAAATAAAAGGTAAAGAATACTCCCCTTTGAAGACATGGAAGGTTCCTCGTAATGTGAAAACTTAAGAAAAACCTACATGTTGCATTTTCCCTACACACCATGCGGCCAAAAAGAAGGGCATGTATCCATACAATTTGATGTACTCCAATGCATATTCAAGGTGGTTATACTCCAAAACCTAACTTTAGACTTGAAATTCTCAACATTCGTCTTTTGCTCTTTTACACCTAAACATCTTAAAACCTTGCAAAAACTCAAACAAAACACATCAAAACAACCTAAAAACAAGAAAACAACTAAAAACAACTAAAATAAATAGATAAATATAAGGTAAAGAAAGAAATTTGGGTTGCCTCCCAAGAGTGCTTGTTTAAAGTCATTAGCTTGACTTCATCCTTTTGATGTTCAACCTGGATTAAATATATAAATGATGTCATCCTCATAATATTGTCCAAGCTTATGATATGGAAATTGTGCATGATGATAATCTTGTGGCCTTAGCAAACTTTTAACTCCTTGTCCTATATAAGTCTCAATTTGAACTAAAAGCATGAATTGAACTTTCTTTTTGGTAGATTGGATTCTTTTAGGTCCAAAAATGCTTTGTTTGTCTCCTTTTGGGATGCATTCAACCTCAATTGCATTTTTGGAGCATGGATATACATCTTGGGCTCTTGAAAATTCAATATTTGGCTTGAAAATTTGAGATTTAGCCTCTGTTGGTAAGCAATCTTCATGGCGTGCGGCCATAGCTTTATCCTCTTCAGATTTGGTCAACTTTTGGCTTGATTGATTCCTTGACTTATCCTCTTCATGATCCTTAAGCCCTTTTTGCAATGAATTTGAAGGAAAATTAGAAAATTCCCATGAACTAGTGATAGTGCGTTGGGAAACTTCTTTTGGTGGGCAATCTTGGTCATGTGTGTGTACCTCATTAAAATTATCCAAAATTGAAGATTCTTGCTGCATTTCACTCCTTATAGACACCTCTTCATGTTCCTCAAATTTGTCATCATTATGTGGCTCTTGAAAGGATTCAAATTCATCAACTTGCTTATTACAAGTAATCTCCATGTTAATTTCCAAGTCTTCAATTGAGTCTTCTAGAGCAAAAGGATTCCCCACTTGACAATTTTCACTTGAGTGATTTACTCCACACCATTCACAAGGTACAGCTTGAACTCTAAAATTTGCAACGAGTTTAGACATCATAGCAAGATTCTTTTGTAACTCGATAAAATTTTCACTTGGAGAACTAGTTGGCACCCCATAATCCCAATAAGGTTGATGACCATAAGCTTGATATTCCATGATTTTCCTAAAAAGAAAACACTAACAAAACAAAGGTTCAAATTAATTGCAAGTTTATAAAGCAAACAATTAAAATTAAACCCTAATATACAAACTAAAATTGAAAATAACAAAGATAAACAAAAGTTGAAAATAAGAAAAACCCCTAAGTATGCATAACTTTTAATCTAGACACCAATAAATTAAAAATACAATTTTGGTTCCAAGTACCACAAAGTAAGTATTAAAAATTCAAAGCAAGTTGGCCAAACAAGCAAAGAAATTAAACCCTAGCATGTAACACTAAAACCAAAATTAAGAAATAAATATAAAAATTTAAAATAAGAAAACAATGTTCAAAGTACTACTAAACCCAATCCGAATTAATATTAATGCCTTAATCCCCGGCAACGGCGCCAAAAACTTGATGTGTAAAATCAACTCGCAAGTGCACGAATCGTTTTCAAGTAATAAAGTGGAAAAATAGGGTTGTCGTACCCAAGGGATTAAGTATTAAGTACCAAAGATAATTAGGTTTTGATAATATTTGAACTAAAATTTAAGATGGCAATTGAAAACTAAATAAACTAAATTAAACAAAAGCAATCAATTAAAATTAGATCAAATTCAAGTAAGAGAGAGAATTGAATAATTATGAATACTAGGGCATTTGATTTCACCACTAACTATTCCAATTTAATTACTTAAATATGTGAATTTAATTAACTAGTAATTTTGTTAACCACACTTAATCACAAAATTAATCAAAAGTAGTTTCCACTCACAATTGATAATATTCACATAACCTAATTTATTCCTTCCGGCCTATAAATTAAATCATGCAAATTCATCAAGCATAGATTAAGCAAATAATATGGCATGAGACATAACTATTTTCCAATCAATTATGCATTCATGTAAATCATTGGAGATCCATAGTATTATCCTTTTCCAAGCTCAAATATTATTAAAATCATTCATTCCTTCCGGCCTATGAAAGCATTAAGTATACCAATGATTTATTAACAAAACATATTACTAATTAAATAAAACTCAACATATATTAAAATAATTAAACCTTCATAGTTAGGGCTACATCATAGCCCTAGCTATGAAAATTAGTTCATGGTAAAAATAATTTCAACATCCATAATTATTAAAAATAATAAGATTCACAATTAAAGAGAAAGGAAAAGAGAATAAAAACTATTGAAGAAATTCTCCTCCAAGAGCTCTCAAAGTCGTAGCCTTCTTCTCCAAGCAAGCCCACGTCTCTCTGCCTCCTCCAATCTCTCCAATTGATCTTCTAAAACTCTAAAACTTTAAAACCCTAGAACCCTTAAGAGAATCTTAGAAACTCGCAAAATTTGGTTTGTTTCTATTTAAGCCTCCTAAAAGCTCTTAAATAACTCTCTAAACTTGTATATCTTCCTTCAATGTGGTGGGGGCTATATATATAGGACCTTGGGAATCTTTTTGTCTCTTTATTTTCAATGTGGGAGTCTTGGAAGATACCTTTTTTAGGCCATGAAAAGGGTTGGACGAATTTCATGTGTAAAAAGGAAACTGTATATTACTTGCTCTCTACTACTTTCCTTTTATCTAATTCCTCCTAAAAAAATAGTTAATTAGTCTAATTTACCCTTAATGAAGCATGTGACATGACATGTGCCTCATTAATGATAAATTAACCAATTATTGCCACTTGTTTTTATCTTGACCCTCAAATTGCCTTGATTCCCTCTTTTGATCAATGGTGGAGATTTAACTAGAATATTCCTTTTTATAAATTCCAAACTTTAGATGATGATAACTCTTTGCTCGCACCTCGAAATCCAAAAATAACGAGACATTTGAAATCCTTAGATTGTGATGATTCATATGACATCCACTTCCATCATGAAATTCCCGATAGAATCTTTATGGAATCTTCAAGGTATCTTTTTGGAATCTTTTTAATGCTTAGTCCGTTCAAGCTCAAATCTTGCTTCCCACCATAATTCGACCCTAGGAATCCATTTTTATGGTTGTTTTTTTTTAAATTCTTCCTCTTTCACCTAGATTAAGAAAAATACATAAATAAGTATCTTTCCATAACAAATTAACACAAACTAACAAATATTAAGCTATAAATATGGCATAAAATCATCAATATTGTAGACCTAACAAATACCCCCAAACTTAAGATTTGCTAGTCCCTAGCAAAGGAAAAGAATAAGAAAATGAAATTTTATTTAAAGAACATAAGATACTTTAATGAGGTGCCTCAAAGATTGTATAACATATGACTTTTCAAATGGTTTCAAAGTAATTATGTAGCTCAATACCTTATATTCTATCCAACATATATGATACTTCCAATGTGTGTGTGTGGAAATCAATTTACACACTTAATTATCATATGCTTGAATAAATTTACAAGAATTAGAGATTGATAATAAAGTATGAACTACCATATGCTTGACTTAATTATCACCCTCCACTAATGTAGGTTAACGCATTACCTTAAATCATTAGGACTTCATGGTTTCTATTGCTAAGGCTAATGGATAAGGCTAAAGAAAGAAAAGGATAGGATATAATAAATCAAATAAAGAAAGCTAAAATTAAATGTCAATGAATAAATTACTTGTAAAATTTGTTTCTTTATTAGAACTTCTTTTTTTATTTTAACTTCAATTTCAATATCCTTTTTCTCCTTTTTATTGTGCATACATTCTTCAAATCACACATATTCTTTCTTTATTTCTTTTTTTTTTCTTTTTTTCTTTCTTTTCTTTCTTTTCCACTAAACCCCCAAACTTATATTTCTTCTTATTGCACATTCAAACCTCTAATTTACACAAAAATGCATACTAGAGCCAAATTCACCAAATACTTAACCTCCAAACTTTATTTTTTTTTTCCTTTATTTTTTTTTTTCAACACTCAAACAAGCTCACAAGCATATATTCATATCAATTCAATTAAAGCTCTCTTTGTAGTATGTTCAAGGTAGGAAAAAGAAATTTAAGGCTCAAAAAGGGTAAGTACATGTGCTTTAATGAAGAAAAGGCTCTAATACATCTTTATGCATCCTAAAGGCTCAAATAAGGTACTAGTGGAAGATAATGTATTAGGTTGGCTTGAAAGGCTCAAACTTAAACAAAGATGGCCTAAATCATGTTCTTAGTAATGCATTCACCTAGGATTTCGCCTCAAGCAATAATCAAGCAAGTTCTAGAGTTCAATTAATAATAAAGTACTCTAATTCATGCAAACCTTCTTCAAAACACAATCTAAATTATGCATTATTGATTATGTGCTCAAAATTTATTGAAAGTAACAATATGTGAATATAAATTCAAGCATTTAGGCATACACAAAAACAAATCCACCATCTAAAAACCAATTTATTTTCAATCATAGTCTTATCATTGGCTCATTAAGGTACTTAAGAAAACAGCACAAAAACAATTTTTTTTTTTTAATAATGAAGGAAAATAAAAACTAAAAGTAACATTTTTGAAAACTTATACAAACACTTAAATGAACAAGATTTAAAAGATGCAAAGCATGCTTTTCACCCCCAAACTTAAAATGAACAATGTCCTCATTGTGAAAAATATAAAATAAAGCAAAAGTAAATAAAAGGTAAAGAATACTCCCCTTTGAAGACATGGAAGGTTCCTCGTAATGTGAAAACTTAAGAAAAACCTACATGTTGCATTTTCCCTACACACCATGCGGCCAAAAAGAAGGGCATGTATCCATACAATTTGATGTACTCCAATGCATATTCAAGGTGGTTATACTCCAAAACCTAACTTTAGACTTGAAATTCTCAACATTCGTCTTTTGCTCTTTTACACCTAAACATCTTAAAACCTTGCAAAAACTCAAACAAAACACATCAAAACAACCTAAAAACAAGAAAACAACTAAAAACAACTAAAATAAATAGATAAATATAAGGTAAAGAAAGAAATTTGGGTTGCCTCCCAAGAGTGCTTGTTTAAAGTCATTAGCTTGACTTCATCCTTTTGATGTTCAACCTGGATTAAATATATAAATGATGTCATCCTCATAATATTGTCCAAGCTTATGATATGGAAATTGTGCATGATGATAATCTTGTGGCCTTAGCAAACTTTTAACTCCTTGTCCTATATAAGTCTCAATTTGAACTAAAAGCATGAATTGAACTTTCTTTTTGGTAGATTGGATTCTTTTAGGTCCAAAAATGCTTTGTTTGTCTCCTTTTGGGATGCATTCAACCTCAATTGCATTTTTGGAGCATGGATATACATCTTGGGCTCTTGAAAATTCAATATTTGGCTTGAAAATTTGAGATTTAGCCTCTGTTGGTAAGCAATCTTCATGGCGTGCGGCCATAGCTTTATCCTCTTCAGATTTGGTCAACTTTTGGCTTGATTGATTCCTTGACTTATCCTCTTCATGATCCTTAAGCCCTTTTTGCAATGAATTTGAAGGAAAATTAGAAAATTCCCATGAACTAGTGATAGTGCGTTGGGAAACTTCTTTTGGTGGGCAATCTTGGTCATGTGTGTGTACCTCATTAAAATTATCCAAAATTGAAGATTCTTGCTGCATTTCACTCCTTATAGACACCTCTTCATGTTCCTCAAATTTGTCATCATTATGTGGCTCTTGAAAGGATTCAAATTCATCAACTTGCTTATTACAAGTAATCTCCATGTTAATTTCCAAGTCTTCAATTGAGTCTTCTAGAGCAAAAGGATTCCCCACTTGACAATTTTCACTTGAGTGATTTACTCCACACCATTCACAAGGTACAGCTTGAACTCTAAAATTTGCAACGAGTTTAGACATCATAGCAAGATTCTTTTGTAACTCGATAAAATTTTCACTTGGAGAACTAGTTGGCACCCCATAATCCCAATAAGGTTGATGACCATAAGCTTGATATTCCATGATTTTCCTAAAAAGAAAACACTAACAAAACAAAGGTTCAAATTAATTGCAAGTTTATAAAGCAAACAATTAAAATTAAACCCTAATATACAAACTAAAATTGAAAATAACAAAGATAAACAAAAGTTGAAAATAAGAAAAACCCCTAAGTATGCATAACTTTTAATCTAGACACCAATAAATTAAAAATACAATTTTGGTTCCAAGTACCACAAAGTAAGTATTAAAAATTCAAAGCAAGTTGGCCAAACAAGCAAAGAAATTAAACCCTAGCATGTAACACTAAAACCAAAATTAAGAAATAAATATAAAAATTTAAAATAAGAAAACAATGTTCAAAGTACTACTAAACCCAATCCGAATTAATATTAATGCCTTAATCCCCGGCAACGGCGCCAAAAACTTGATGTGTAAAATCAACTCGCAAGTGCACGAATCGTTTTCAAGTAATAAAGTGGAAAAATAGGGTTGTCGTACCCAAGGGATTAAGTATTAAGTACCAAAGATAATTAGGTTTTGATAATATTTGAACTAAAATTTAAGATGGCAATTGAAAACTAAATAAACTAAATTAAACAAAAGCAATCAATTAAAATTAGATCAAATTCAAGTAAGAGAGAGAATTGAATAATTATGAATACTAGGGCATTTGATTTCACCACTAACTATTCCAATTTAATTACTTAAATATGTGAATTTAATTAACTAGTAATTTTGTTAACCACACTTAATCACAAAATTAATCAAAAGTAGTTTCCACTCACAATTGATAATATTCACATAACCTAATTTATTCCTTCCGGCCTATAAATTAAATCATGCAAATTCATCAAGCATAGATTAAGCAAATAATATGGCATGAGACATAACTATTTTCCAATCAATTATGCATTCATGTAAATCATTGGAGATCCATAGTATTATCCTTTTCCAAGCTCAAATATTATTAAAATCATTCATTCCTTCCGGCCTATGAAAGCATTAAGTATACCAATGATTTATTAACAAAACATATTACTAATTAAATAAAACTCAACATATATTAAAATAATTAAACCTTCATAGTTAGGGCTACATCATAGCCCTAGCTATGAAAATTAGTTCATGGTAAAAATAATTTCAACATCCATAATTATTAAAAATAATAAGATTCACAATTAAAGAGAAAGGAAAAGAGAATAAAAACTATTGAAGAAATTCTCCTCCAAGAGCTCTCAAAGTCGTAGCCTTCTTCTCCAAGCAAGCCCACGTCTCTCTGCCTCCTCCAATCTCTCCAATTGATCTTCTAAAACTCTAAAACTTTAAAACCCTAGAACCCTTAAGAGAATCTTAGAAACTCCCAAAATTTGGTTTGTTTCTATTTAAGCCTCCTAAAAGCTCTTAAATAACTCTCTAAACTTGTATATCTTCCTTCAATGTGGTGGGGGCTATATATATAGGACCTTGGGAATCTTTTTGTCTCTTTATTTTCAATGTGGGAGTCTTGGAAGATACCTTTTTTAGGCCATGAAAAGGGTTGGACGAATTTCATGTGTAAAAAGGAAACTGTATATTACTTGCTCTCTACTACTTTCCTTTTATCTAATTCCTCCTAAAAAAATAGTTAATTAGTCTAATTTACCCTTAATGAAGCATGTGACATGACATGTGCCTCATTAATGATAAATTAACCAATTATTGCCACTTGTTTTTATCTTGACCCTCAAATTGCCTTGATTCCCTCTTTTGATCAATGGTGGAGATTTAACTAGAATATTCCTTTTTATAAATTCCAAACTTTAGATGATGATAACTCTTTGCTCGCACCTCGAAATCCAAAAATAACGAGACATTTGAAATCCTTAGATTGTGATGATTCATATGACATCCACTTCCATCATGAAATTCCCGATAGAATCTTTATGGAATCTTCAAGGTATCTTTTTGGAATCTTTTTAATGCTTAGTCCGTTCAAGCTCAAATCTTGCTTCCCACCATAATTCGACCCTAGGAATCCATTTTTATGGTTGTTTTTTTTTAAATTCTTCCTCTTTCACCTAGATTAAGAAAAATACATAAATAAGTATCTTTCCATAACAAATTAACACAAACTAACAAATATTAAGCTATAAATATGGCATAAAATCATCAATATTGTAGACCTAACAAATACCCCCAAACTTAAGATTTGCTAGTCCCTAGCAAAGGAAAAGAATAAGAAAATGAAATTTTATTTAAAGAACATAAGATACTTTAATGAGGTGCCTCAAAGATTGTATAACATATGACTTTTCAAATGGTTTCAAAGTAATTATGTAGCTCAATACCTTATATTCTATCCAACATATATGATACTTCCAATGTGTGTGTGTGGAAATCAATTTACACACTTAATTATCATATGCTTGAATAAATTTACAAGAATTAGAGATTGATAATAAAGTATGAACTACCATATGCTTGACTTAATTATCACCCTCCACTAATGTAGGTTAACGCATTACCTTAAATCATTAGGACTTCATGGTTTCTATTGCTAAGGCTAATGGATAAGGCTAAAGAAAGAAAAGGATAGGATATAATAAATCAAATAAAGAAAGCTAAAATTAAATGTCAATGAATAAATTACTTGTAAAATTTGTTTCTTTATTAGAACTTCTTTTTTTATTTTAACTTCAATTTCAATATCCTTTTTCTCCTTTTTATTGTGCATACATTCTTCAAATCACACATATTCTTTCTTTATTTCTTTTTTTTTTCTTTTTTTCTTTCTTTTCTTTCTTTTCCACTAAACCCCCAAACTTATATTTCTTCTTATTGCACATTCAAACCTCTAATTTACACAAAAATGCATACTAGAGCCAAATTCACCAAATACTTAACCTCCAAACTTTATTTTTTTTTTTTCAACACTCAAACAAGCTCACAAGCATATATTCATATCAATTCAATTAAAGCTCTCTTTGTAGTATGTTCAAGGTAGGAAAAAGAAATTTAAGGCTCAAAAAGGGTAAGTACATGTGCTTTAATGAAGAAAAGGCTCTAATACATCTTTATGCATCCTAAAGGCTCAAATAAGGTACTAGTGGAAGATAATGTATTAGGTTGGCTTGAAAGGCTCAAACTTAAACAAAGATGGCCTAAATCATGTTCTTAGTAATGCATTCACCTAGGATTTCGCCTCAAGCAATAATCAAGCAAGTTCTAGAGTTCAATTAATAATAAAGTACTCTAATTCATGCAAACCTTCTTCAAAACACAATCTAAATTATGCATTATTGATTATGTGCTCAAAATTTATTGAAAGTAACAATATGTGAATATAAATTCAAGCATTTAGGCATACACAAAAACAAATCCACCATCTAAAAACCAATTTATTTTCAATCATAGTCTTATCATTGGCTCATTAAGGTACTTAAGAAAACAGCACAAAAACAATTTTTTTTTTTTAATAATGAAGGAAAATAAAAACTAAAAGTAACATTTTTGAAAACTTATACAAACACTTAAATGAACAAGATTTAAAAGATGCAAAGCATGCTTTTCACCCCCAAACTTAAAATGAACAATGTCCTCATTGTGAAAAATATAAAATAAAGCAAAAGTAAATAAAAGGTAAAGAATACTCCCCTTTGAAGACATGGAAGGTTCCTCGTAATGTGAAAACTTAAGAAAAACCTACATGTTGCATTTTCCCTACACACCATGCGGCCAAAAAGAAGGGCATGTATCCATACAATTTGATGTACTCCAATGCATATTCAAGGTGGTTATACTCCAAAACCTAACTTTAGACTTGAAATTCTCAACATTCGTCTTTTGCTCTTTTACACCTAAACATCTTAAAACCTTGCAAAAACTCAAACAAAACACATCAAAACAACCTAAAAACAAGAAAACAACTAAAAACAACTAAAATAAATAGATAAATATAAGGTAAAGAAAGAAATTTGGGTTGCCTCCCAAGAGTGCTTGTTTAAAGTCATTAGCTTGACTTCATCCTTTTGATGTTCAACCTGGATTAAATATATAAATGATGTCATCCTCATAATATTGTCCAAGCTTATGATATGGAAATTGTGCATGATGATAATCTTGTGGCCTTAGCAAACTTTTAACTCCTTGTCCTATATAAGTCTCAATTTGAACTAAAAGCATGAATTGAACTTTCTTTTTGGTAGATTGGATTCTTTTAGGTCCAAAAATGCTTTGTTTGTCTCCTTTTGGGATGCATTCAACCTCAATTGCATTTTTGGAGCATGGATATACATCTTGGGCTCTTGAAAATTCAATATTTGGCTTGAAAATTTGAGATTTAGCCTCTGTTGGTAAGCAATCTTCATGGCGTGCGGCCATAGCTTTATCCTCTTCAGATTTGGTCAACTTTTGGCTTGATTGATTCCTTGACTTATCCTCTTCATGATCCTTAAGCCCTTTTTGCAATGAATTTGAAGGAAAATTAGAAAATTCCCATGAACTAGTGATAGTGCGTTGGGAAACTTCTTTTGGTGGGCAATCTTGGTCATGTGTGTGTACCTCATTAAAATTATCCAAAATTGAAGATTCTTGCTGCATTTCACTCCTTATAGACACCTCTTCATGTTCCTCAAATTTGTCATCATTATGTGGCTCTTGAAAGGATTCAAATTCATCAACTTGCTTATTACAAGTAATCTCCATGTTAATTTCCAAGTCTTCAATTGAGTCTTCTAGAGCAAAAGGATTCCCCACTTGACAATTTTCACTTGAGTGATTTACTCCACACCATTCACAAGGTACAGCTTGAACTCTAAAATTTGCAACGAGTTTAGACATCATAGCAAGATTCTTTTGTAACTCGATAAAATTTTCACTTGGAGAACTAGTTGGCACCCCATAATCCCAATAAGGTTGATGACCATAAGCTTGATATTCCATGATTTTCCTAAAAAGAAAACACTAACAAAACAAAGGTTCAAATTAATTGCAAGTTTATAAAGCAAACAATTAAAATTAAACCCTAATATACAAACTAAAATTGAAAATAACAAAGATAAACAAAAGTTGAAAATAAGAAAAACCCCTAAGTATGCATAACTTTTAATCTAGACACCAATAAATTAAAAATACAATTTTGGTTCCAAGTACCACAAAGTAAGTATTAAAAATTCAAAGCAAGTTGGCCAAACAAGCAAAGAAATTAAACCCTAGCATGTAACACTAAAACCAAAATTAAGAAATAAATATAAAAATTTAAAATAAGAAAACAATGTTCAAAGTACTACTAAACCCAATCCGAATTAATATTAATGCCTTAATCCCCGGCAACGGCGCCAAAAACTTGATGTGTAAAATCAACTCGCAAGTGCACGAATCGTTTTCAAGTAATAAAGTGGAAAAATAGGGTTGTCGTACCCAAGGGATTAAGTATTAAGTACCAAAGATAATTAGGTTTTGATAATATTTGAACTAAAATTTAAGATGGCAATTGAAAACTAAATAAACTAAATTAAACAAAAGCAATCAATTAAAATTAGATCAAATTCAAGTAAGAGAGAGAATTGAATAATTATGAATACTAGGGCATTTGATTTCACCACTAACTATTCCAATTTAATTACTTAAATATGTGAATTTAATTAACTAGTAATTTTGTTAACCACACTTAATCACAAAATTAATCAAAAGTAGTTTCCACTCACAATTGATAATATTCACATAACCTAATTTATTCCTTCCGGCCTATAAATTAAATCATGCAAATTCATCAAGCATAGATTAAGCAAATAATATGGCATGAGACATAACTATTTTCCAATCAATTATGCATTCATGTAAATCATTGGAGATCCATAGTATTATCCTTTTCCAAGCTCAAATATTATTAAAATCATTCATTCCTTCCGGCCTATGAAAGCATTAAGTATACCAATGATTTATTAACAAAACATATTACTAATTAAATAAAACTCAACATATATTAAAATAATTAAACCTTCATAGTTAGGGCTACATCATAGCCCTAGCTATGAAAATTAGTTCATGGTAAAAATAATTTCAACATCCATAATTATTAAAAATAATAAGATTCACAATTAAAGAGAAAGGAAAAGAGAATAAAAACTATTGAAGAAATTCTCCTCCAAGAGCTCTCAAAGTCGTAGCCTTCTTCTCCAAGCAAGCCCACGTCTCTCTGCCTCCTCCAATCTCTCCAATTGATCTTCTAAAACTCTAAAACTTTAAAACCCTAGAACCCCTAAGAGAATCTTAGAAACTCCCAAAATTTGGTTTGTTTCTATTTAAGCCTCCTAAAAGCTCTTAAATAACTCTCTAAACTTGTATATCTTCCTTCAATGTGGTGGGGGCTATATATATAGGACCTTGGGAATCTTTTTGTCTCTTTATTTTCAATGTGGGAGTCTTGGAAGATACCTTTTTTAGGCCATGAAAAGGGTTGGACGAATTTCATGTGTAAAAAGGAAACTGTATATTACTTGCTCTCTACTACTTTCCTTTTATCTAATTCCTCCTAAAAAAATAGTTAATTAGTCTAATTTACCCTTAATGAAGCATGTGACATGACATGTGCCTCATTAATGATAAATTAACCAATTATTGCCACTTGTTTTTATCTTGACCCTCAAATTGCCTTGATTCCCTCTTTTGATCAATGGTGGAGATTTAACTAGAATATTCCTTTTTATAAATTCCAAACTTTAGATGATGATAACTCTTTGCTCGCACCTCGAAATCCAAAAATAACGAGACATTTGAAATCCTTAGATTGTGATGATTCATATGACATCCACTTCCATCATGAAATTCCCGATAGAATCTTTATGGAATCTTCAAGGTATCTTTTTGGAATCTTTTTAATGCTTAGTCCGTTCAAGCTCAAATCTTGCTTCCCACCATAATTCGACCCTAGGAATCCATTTTTATGGTTGTTTTTTTTTAAATTCTTCCTCTTTCACCTAGATTAAGAAAAATACATAAATAAGTATCTTTCCATAACAAATTAACACAAACTAACAAATATTAAGCTATAAATATGGCATAAAATCATCAATATTGTAGACCTAACAAATACCCCCAAACTTAAGATTTGCTAGTCCCTAGCAAAGGAAAAGAATAAGAAAATGAAATTTTATTTAAAGAACATAAGATACTTTAATGAGGTGCCTCAAAGATTGTATAACATATGACTTTTCAAATGGTTTCAAAGTAATTATGTAGCTCAATACCTTATATTCTATCCAACATATATGATACTTCCAATGTGTGTGTGTGGAAATCAATTTACACACTTAATTATCATATGCTTGAATAAATTTACAAGAATTAGAGATTGATAATAAAGTATGAACTACCATATGCTTGACTTAATTATCACCCTCCACTAATGTAGGTTAACGCATTACCTTAAATCATTAGGACTTCATGGTTTCTATTGCTAAGGCTAATGGATAAGGCTAAAGAAAGAAAAGGATAGGATATAATAAATCAAATAAAGAAAGCTAAAATTAAATGTCAATGAATAAATTACTTGTAAAATTTGTTTCTTTATTAGAACTTCTTTTTTTATTTTAACTTCAATTTCAATATCCTTTTTCTCCTTTTTATTGTGCATACATTCTTCAAATCACACATATTCTTTCTTTATTTCTTTTTTTTTTCTTTTTTTCTTTCTTTTCTTTCTTTTCCACTAAACCCCCAAACTTATATTTCTTCTTATTGCACATTCAAACCTCTAATTTACACAAAAATGCATACTAGAGCCAAATTCACCAAATACTTAACCTCCAAACTTTATTTTTTTTTTCCTTTATTTTTTTTTTTTCAACACTCAAACAAGCTCACAAGCATATATTCATATCAATTCAATTAAAGCTCTCTTTGTAGTATGTTCAAGGTAGGAAAAAGAAATTTAAGGCTCAAAAAGGGTAAGTACATGTGCTTTAATGAAGAAAAGGCTCTAATACATCTTTATGCATCCTAAAGGCTCAAATAAGGTACTAGTGGAAGATAATGTATTAGGTTGGCTTGAAAGGCTCAAACTTAAACAAAGATGGCCTAAATCATGTTCTTAGTAATGCATTCACCTAGGATTTCGCCTCAAGCAATAATCAAGCAAGTTCTAGAGTTCAATTAATAATAAAGTACTCTAATTCATGCAAACCTTCTTCAAAACACAATCTAAATTATGCATTATTGATTATGTGCTCAAAATTTATTGAAAGTAACAATATGTGAATATAAATTCAAGCATTTAGGCATACACAAAAACAAATCCACCATCTAAAAACCAATTTATTTTCAATCATAGTCTTATCATTGGCTCATTAAGGTACTTAAGAAAACAGCACAAAAACAATTTTTTTTTTTTAATAATGAAGGAAAATAAAAACTAAAAGTAACATTTTTGAAAACTTATACAAACACTTAAATGAACAAGATTTAAAAGATGCAAAGCATGCTTTTCACCCCCAAACTTAAAATGAACAATGTCCTCATTGTGAAAAATATAAAATAAAGCAAAAGTAAATAAAAGGTAAAGAATACTCCCCTTTGAAGACATGGAAGGTTCCTCGTAATGTGAAAACTTAAGAAAAACCTACATGTTGCATTTTCCCTACACACCATGCGGCCAAAAAGAAGGGCATGTATCCATACAATTTGATGTACTCCAATGCATATTCAAGGTGGTTATACTCCAAAACCTAACTTTAGACTTGAAATTCTCAACATTCGTCTTTTGCTCTTTTACACCTAAACATCTTAAAACCTTGCAAAAACTCAAACAAAACACATCAAAACAACCTAAAAACAAGAAAACAACTAAAAACAACTAAAATAAATAGATAAATATAAGGTAAAGAAAGAAATTTGGGTTGCCTCCCAAGAGTGCTTGTTTAAAGTCATTAGCTTGACTTCATCCTTTTGATGTTCAACCTGGATTAAATATATAAATGATGTCATCCTCATAATATTGTCCAAGCTTATGATATGGAAATTGTGCATGATGATAATCTTGTGGCCTTAGCAAACTTTTAACTCCTTGTCCTATATAAGTCTCAATTTGAACTAAAAGCATGAATTGAACTTTCTTTTTGGTAGATTGGATTCTTTTAGGTCCAAAAATGCTTTGTTTGTCTCCTTTTGGGATGCATTCAACCTCAATTGCATTTTTGGAGCATGGATATACATCTTGGGCTCTTGAAAATTCAATATTTGGCTTGAAAATTTGAGATTTAGCCTCTGTTGGTAAGCAATCTTCATGGCGTGCGGCCATAGCTTTATCCTCTTCAGATTTGGTCAACTTTTGGCTTGATTGATTCCTTGACTTATCCTCTTCATGATCCTTAAGCCCTTTTTGCAATGAATTTGAAGGAAAATTAGAAAATTCCCATGAACTAGTGATAGTGCGTTGGGAAACTTCTTTTGGTGGGCAATCTTGGTCATGTGTGTGTACCTCATTAAAATTATCCAAAATTGAAGATTCTTGCTGCATTTCACTCCTTATAGACACCTCTTCATGTTCCTCAAATTTGTCATCATTATGTGGCTCTTGAAAGGATTCAAATTCATCAACTTGCTTATTACAAGTAATCTCCATGTTAATTTCCAAGTCTTCAATTGAGTCTTCTAGAGCAAAAGGATTCCCCACTTGACAATTTTCACTTGAGTGATTTACTCCACACCATTCACAAGGTACAGCTTGAACTCTAAAATTTGCAACGAGTTTAGACATCATAGCAAGATTCTTTTGTAACTCGATAAAATTTTCACTTGGAGAACTAGTTGGCACCCCATAATCCCAATAAGGTTGATGACCATAAGCTTGATATTCCATGATTTTCCTAAAAAGAAAACACTAACAAAACAAAGGTTCAAATTAATTGCAAGTTTATAAAGCAAACAATTAAAATTAAACCCTAATATACAAACTAAAATTGAAAATAACAAAGATAAACAAAAGTTGAAAATAAGAAAAACCCCTAAGTATGCATAACTTTTAATCTAGACACCAATAAATTAAAAATACAATTTTGGTTCCAAGTACCACAAAGTAAGTATTAAAAATTCAAAGCAAGTTGGCCAAACAAGCAAAGAAATTAAACCCTAGCATGTAACACTAAAACCAAAATTAAGAAATAAATATAAAAATTTAAAATAAGAAAACAATGTTCAAAGTACTACTAAACCCAATCCGAATTAATATTAATGCCTTAATCCCCGGCAACGGCGCCAAAAACTTGATGTGTAAAATCAACTCGCAAGTGCACGAATCGTTTTCAAGTAATAAAGTGGAAAAATAGGGTTGTCGTACCCAAGGGATTAAGTATTAAGTACCAAAGATAATTAGGTTTTGATAATATTTGAACTAAAATTTAAGATGGCAATTGAAAACTAAATAAACTAAATTAAACAAAAGCAATCAATTAAAATTAGATCAAATTCAAGTAAGAGAGAGAATTGAATAATTATGAATACTAGGGCATTTGATTTCACCACTAACTATTCCAATTTAATTACTTAAATATGTGAATTTAATTAACTAGTAATTTTGTTAACCACACTTAATCACAAAATTAATCAAAAGTAGTTTCCACTCACAATTGATAATATTCACATAACCTAATTTATTCCTTCCGGCCTATAAATTAAATCATGCAAATTCATCAAGCATAGATTAAGCAAATAATATGGCATGAGACATAACTATTTTCCAATCAATTATGCATTCATGTAAATCATTGGAGATCCATAGTATTATCCTTTTCCAAGCTCAAATATTATTAAAATCATTCATTCCTTCCGGCCTATGAAAGCATTAAGTATACCAATGATTTATTAACAAAACATATTACTAATTAAATAAAACTCAACATATATTAAAATAATTAAACCTTCATAGTTAGGGCTACATCATAGCCCTAGCTATGAAAATTAGTTCATGGTAAAAATAATTTCAACATCCATAATTATTAAAAATAATAAGATTCACAATTAAAGAGAAAGGAAAAGAGAATAAAAACTATTGAAGAAATTCTCCTCCAAGAGCTCTCAAAGTCGTAGCCTTCTTCTCCAAGCAAGCCCACGTCTCTCTGCCTCCTCCAATCTCTCCAATTGATCTTCTAAAACTCTAAAACTTTAAAACCCTAGAACCCTTAAGAGAATCTTAGAAACTCGCAAAATTTGGTTTGTTTCTATTTAAGCCTCCTAAAAGCTCTTAAATAACTCTCTAAACTTGTATATCTTCCTTCAATGTGGTGGGGGCTATATATATAGGACCTTGGGAATCTTTTTGTCTCTTTATTTTCAATGTGGGAGTCTTGGAAGATACCTTTTTTAGGCCATGAAAAGGGTTGGACGAATTTCATGTGTAAAAAGGAAACTGTATATTACTTGCTCTCTACTACTTTCCTTTTATCTAATTCCTCCTAAAAAAATAGTTAATTAGTCTAATTTACCCTTAATGAAGCATGTGACATGACATGTGCCTCATTAATGATAAATTAACCAATTATTGCCACTTGTTTTTATCTTGACCCTCAAATTGCCTTGATTCCCTCTTTTGATCAATGGTGGAGATTTAACTAGAATATTCCTTTTTATAAATTCCAAACTTTAGATGATGATAACTCTTTGCTCGCACCTCGAAATCCAAAAATAACGAGACATTTGAAATCCTTAGATTGTGATGATTCATATGACATCCACTTCCATCATGAAATTCCCGATAGAATCTTTATGGAATCTTCAAGGTATCTTTTTGGAATCTTTTTAATGCTTAGTCCGTTCAAGCTCAAATCTTGCTTCCCACCATAATTCGACCCTAGGAATCCATTTTTATGGTTGTTTTTTTTTAAATTCTTCCTCTTTCACCTAGATTAAGAAAAATACATAAATAAGTATCTTTCCATAACAAATTAACACAAACTAACAAATATTAAGCTATAAATATGGCATAAAATCATCAATATTGTAGACCTAACAAATACCCCCAAACTTAAGATTTGCTAGTCCCTAGCAAAGGAAAAGAATAAGAAAATGAAATTTTATTTAAAGAACATAAGATACTTTAATGAGGTGCCTCAAAGATTGTATAACATATGACTTTTCAAATGGTTTCAAAGTAATTATGTAGCTCAATACCTTATATTCTATCCAACATATATGATACTTCCAATGTGTGTGTGTGGAAATCAATTTACACACTTAATTATCATATGCTTGAATAAATTTACAAGAATTAGAGATTGATAATAAAGTATGAACTACCATATGCTTGACTTAATTATCACCCTCCACTAATGTAGGTTAACGCATTACCTTAAATCATTAGGACTTCATGGTTTCTATTGCTAAGGCTAATGGATAAGGCTAAAGAAAGAAAAGGATAGGATATAATAAATCAAATAAAGAAAGCTAAAATTAAATGTCAATGAATAAATTACTTGTAAAATTTGTTTCTTTATTAGAACTTCTTTTTTTATTTTAACTTCAATTTCAATATCCTTTTTCTCCTTTTTATTGTGCATACATTCTTCAAATCACACATATTCTTTCTTTATTTCTTTTTTTTTTCTTTTTTTCTTTCTTTTCTTTCTTTTCCACTAAACCCCCAAACTTATATTTCTTCTTATTGCACATTCAAACCTCTAATTTACACAAAAATGCATACTAGAGCCAAATTCACCAAATACTTAACCTCCAAACTTTATTTTTTTTTTCCTTTATTTTTTTTTTTCAACACTCAAACAAGCTCACAAGCATATATTCATATCAATTCAATTAAAGCTCTCTTTGTAGTATGTTCAAGGTAGGAAAAAGAAATTTAAGGCTCAAAAAGGGTAAGTACATGTGCTTTAATGAAGAAAAGGCTCTAATACATCTTTATGCATCCTAAAGGCTCAAATAAGGTACTAGTGGAAGATAATGTATTAGGTTGGCTTGAAAGGCTCAAACTTAAACAAAGATGGCCTAAATCATGTTCTTAGTAATGCATTCACCTAGGATTTCGCCTCAAGCAATAATCAAGCAAGTTCTAGAGTTCAATTAATAATAAAGTACTCTAATTCATGCAAACCTTCTTCAAAACACAATCTAAATTATGCATTATTGATTATGTGCTCAAAATTTATTGAAAGTAACAATATGTGAATATAAATTCAAGCATTTAGGCATACACAAAAACAAATCCACCATCTAAAAACCAATTTATTTTCAATCATAGTCTTATCATTGGCTCATTAAGGTACTTAAGAAAACAGCACAAAAACAATTTTTTTTTTTTAATAATGAAGGAAAATAAAAACTAAAAGTAACATTTTTGAAAACTTATACAAACACTTAAATGAACAAGATTTAAAAGATGCAAAGCATGCTTTTCACCCCCAAACTTAAAATGAACAATGTCCTCATTGTGAAAAATATAAAATAAAGCAAAAGTAAATAAAAGGTAAAGAATACTCCCCTTTGAAGACATGGAAGGTTCCTCGTAATGTGAAAACTTAAGAAAAACCTACATGTTGCATTTTCCCTACACACCATGCGGCCAAAAAGAAGGGCATGTATCCATACAATTTGATGTACTCCAATGCATATTCAAGGTGGTTATACTCCAAAACCTAACTTTAGACTTGAAATTCTCAACATTCGTCTTTTGCTCTTTTACACCTAAACATCTTAAAACCTTGCAAAAACTCAAACAAAACACATCAAAACAACCTAAAAACAAGAAAACAACTAAAAACAACTAAAATAAATAGATAAATATAAGGTAAAGAAAGAAATTTGGGTTGCCTCCCAAGAGTGCTTGTTTAAAGTCATTAGCTTGACTTCATCCTTTTGATGTTCAACCTGGATTAAATATATAAATGATGTCATCCTCATAATATTGTCCAAGCTTATGATATGGAAATTGTGCATGATGATAATCTTGTGGCCTTAGCAAACTTTTAACTCCTTGTCCTATATAAGTCTCAATTTGAACTAAAAGCATGAATTGAACTTTCTTTTTGGTAGATTGGATTCTTTTAGGTCCAAAAATGCTTTGTTTGTCTCCTTTTGGGATGCATTCAACCTCAATTGCATTTTTGGAGCATGGATATACATCTTGGGCTCTTGAAAATTCAATATTTGGCTTGAAAATTTGAGATTTAGCCTCTGTTGGTAAGCAATCTTCATGGCGTGCGGCCATAGCTTTATCCTCTTCAGATTTGGTCAACTTTTGGCTTGATTGATTCCTTGACTTATCCTCTTCATGATCCTTAAGCCCTTTTTGCAATGAATTTGAAGGAAAATTAGAAAATTCCCATGAACTAGTGATAGTGCGTTGGGAAACTTCTTTTGGTGGGCAATCTTGGTCATGTGTGTGTACCTCATTAAAATTATCCAAAATTGAAGATTCTTGCTGCATTTCACTCCTTATAGACACCTCTTCATGTTCCTCAAATTTGTCATCATTATGTGGCTCTTGAAAGGATTCAAATTCATCAACTTGCTTATTACAAGTAATCTCCATGTTAATTTCCAAGTCTTCAATTGAGTCTTCTAGAGCAAAAGGATTCCCCACTTGACAATTTTCACTTGAGTGATTTACTCCACACCATTCACAAGGTACAGCTTGAACTCTAAAATTTGCAACGAGTTTAGACATCATAGCAAGATTCTTTTGTAACTCGATAAAATTTTCACTTGGAGAACTAGTTGGCACCCCATAATCCCAATAAGGTTGATGACCATAAGCTTGATATTCCATGATTTTCCTAAAAAGAAAACACTAACAAAACAAAGGTTCAAATTAATTGCAAGTTTATAAAGCAAACAATTAAAATTAAACCCTAATATACAAACTAAAATTGAAAATAACAAAGATAAACAAAAGTTGAAAATAAGAAAAACCCCTAAGTATGCATAACTTTTAATCTAGACACCAATAAATTAAAAATACAATTTTGGTTCCAAGTACCACAAAGTAAGTATTAAAAATTCAAAGCAAGTTGGCCAAACAAGCAAAGAAATTAAACCCTAGCATGTAACACTAAAACCAAAATTAAGAAATAAATATAAAAATTTAAAATAAGAAAACAATGTTCAAAGTACTACTAAACCCAATCCGAATTAATATTAATGCCTTAATCCCCGGCAACGGCGCCAAAAACTTGATGTGTAAAATCAACTCGCAAGTGCACGAATCGTTTTCAAGTAATAAAGTGGAAAAATAGGGTTGTCGTACCCAAGGGATTAAGTATTAAGTACCAAAGATAATTAGGTTTTGATAATATTTGAACTAAAATTTAAGATGGCAATTGAAAACTAAATAAACTAAATTAAACAAAAGCAATCAATTAAAATTAGATCAAATTCAAGTAAGAGAGAGAATTGAATAATTATGAATACTAGGGCATTTGATTTCACCACTAACTATTCCAATTTAATTACTTAAATATGTGAATTTAATTAACTAGTAATTTTGTTAACCACACTTAATCACAAAATTAATCAAAAGTAGTTTCCACTCACAATTGATAATATTCACATAACCTAATTTATTCCTTCCGGCCTATAAATTAAATCATGCAAATTCATCAAGCATAGATTAAGCAAATAATATGGCATGAGACATAACTATTTTCCAATCAATTATGCATTCATGTAAATCATTGGAGATCCATAGTATTATCCTTTTCCAAGCTCAAATATTATTAAAATCATTCATTCCTTCCGGCCTATGAAAGCATTAAGTATACCAATGATTTATTAACAAAACATATTACTAATTAAATAAAACTCAACATATATTAAAATAATTAAACCTTCATAGTTAGGGCTACATCATAGCCCTAGCTATGAAAATTAGTTCATGGTAAAAATAATTTCAACATCCATAATTATTAAAAATAATAAGATTCACAATTAAAGAGAAAGGAAAAGAGAATAAAAACTATTGAAGAAATTCTCCTCCAAGAGCTCTCAAAGTCGTAGCCTTCTTCTCCAAGCAAGCCCACGTCTCTCTGCCTCCTCCAATCTCTCCAATTGATCTTCTAAAACTCTAAAACTTTAAAACCCTAGAACCCTTAAGAGAATCTTAGAAACTCCCAAAATTTGGTTTGTTTCTATTTAAGCCTCCTAAAAGCTCTTAAATAACTCTCTAAACTTGTATATCTTCCTTCAATGTGGTGGGGGCTATATATATAGGACCTTGGGAATCTTTTTGTCTCTTTATTTTCAATGTGGGAGTCTTGGAAGATACCTTTTTTAGGCCATGAAAAGGGTTGGACGAATTTCATGTGTAAAAAGGAAACTGTATATTACTTGCTCTCTACTACTTTCCTTTTATCTAATTCCTCCTAAAAAAATAGTTAATTAGTCTAATTTACCCTTAATGAAGCATGTGACATGACATGTGCCTCATTAATGATAAATTAACCAATTATTGCCACTTGTTTTTATCTTGACCCTCAAATTGCCTTGATTCCCTCTTTTGATCAATGGTGGAGATTTAACTAGAATATTCCTTTTTATAAATTCCAAACTTTAGATGATGATAACTCTTTGCTCGCACCTCGAAATCCAAAAATAACGAGACATTTGAAATCCTTAGATTGTGATGATTCATATGACATCCACTTCCATCATGAAATTCCCGATAGAATCTTTATGGAATCTTCAAGGTATCTTTTTGGAATCTTTTTAATGCTTAGTCCGTTCAAGCTCAAATCTTGCTTCCCACCATAATTCGACCCTAGGAATCCATTTTTATGGTTGTTTTTTTTTAAATTCTTCCTCTTTCACCTAGATTAAGAAAAATACATAAATAAGTATCTTTCCATAACAAATTAACACAAACTAACAAATATTAAGCTATAAATATGGCATAAAATCATCAATATTGTAGACCTAACAAATACCCCCAAACTTAAGATTTGCTAGTCCCTAGCAAAGGAAAAGAATAAGAAAATGAAATTTTATTTAAAGAACATAAGATACTTTAATGAGGTGCCTCAAAGATTGTATAACATATGACTTTTCAAATGGTTTCAAAGTAATTATGTAGCTCAATACCTTATATTCTATCCAACATATATGATACTTCCAATGTGTGTGTGTGGAAATCAATTTACACACTTAATTATCATATGCTTGAATAAATTTACAAGAATTAGAGATTGATAATAAAGTATGAACTACCATATGCTTGACTTAATTATCACCCTCCACTAATGTAGGTTAACGCATTACCTTAAATCATTAGGACTTCATGGTTTCTATTGCTAAGGCTAATGGATAAGGCTAAAGAAAGAAAAGGATAGGATATAATAAATCAAATAAAGAAAGCTAAAATTAAATGTCAATGAATAAATTACTTGTAAAATTTGTTTCTTTATTAGAACTTCTTTTTTTATTTTAACTTCAATTTCAATATCCTTTTTCTCCTTTTTATTGTGCATACATTCTTCAAATCACACATATTCTTTCTTTATTTCTTTTTTTTTTCTTTTTTTCTTTCTTTTCTTTCTTTTCCACTAAACCCCCAAACTTATATTTCTTCTTATTGCACATTCAAACCTCTAATTTACACAAAAATGCATACTAGAGCCAAATTCACCAAATACTTAACCTCCAAACTTTATTTTTTTTTTTTCAACACTCAAACAAGCTCACAAGCATATATTCATATCAATTCAATTAAAGCTCTCTTTGTAGTATGTTCAAGGTAGGAAAAAGAAATTTAAGGCTCAAAAAGGGTAAGTACATGTGCTTTAATGAAGAAAAGGCTCTAATACATCTTTATGCATCCTAAAGGCTCAAATAAGGTACTAGTGGAAGATAATGTATTAGGTTGGCTTGAAAGGCTCAAACTTAAACAAAGATGGCCTAAATCATGTTCTTAGTAATGCATTCACCTAGGATTTCGCCTCAAGCAATAATCAAGCAAGTTCTAGAGTTCAATTAATAATAAAGTACTCTAATTCATGCAAACCTTCTTCAAAACACAATCTAAATTATGCATTATTGATTATGTGCTCAAAATTTATTGAAAGTAACAATATGTGAATATAAATTCAAGCATTTAGGCATACACAAAAACAAATCCACCATCTAAAAACCAATTTATTTTCAATCATAGTCTTATCATTGGCTCATTAAGGTACTTAAGAAAACAGCACAAAAACAATTTTTTTTTTTTAATAATGAAGGAAAATAAAAACTAAAAGTAACATTTTTGAAAACTTATACAAACACTTAAATGAACAAGATTTAAAAGATGCAAAGCATGCTTTTCACCCCCAAACTTAAAATGAACAATGTCCTCATTGTGAAAAATATAAAATAAAGCAAAAGTAAATAAAAGGTAAAGAATACTCCCCTTTGAAGACATGGAAGGTTCCTCGTAATGTGAAAACTTAAGAAAAACCTACATGTTGCATTTTCCCTACACACCATGCGGCCAAAAAGAAGGGCATGTATCCATACAATTTGATGTACTCCAATGCATATTCAAGGTGGTTATACTCCAAAACCTAACTTTAGACTTGAAATTCTCAACATTCGTCTTTTGCTCTTTTACACCTAAACATCTTAAAACCTTGCAAAAACTCAAACAAAACACATCAAAACAACCTAAAAACAAGAAAACAACTAAAAACAACTAAAATAAATAGATAAATATAAGGTAAAGAAAGAAATTTGGGTTGCCTCCCAAGAGTGCTTGTTTAAAGTCATTAGCTTGACTTCATCCTTTTGATGTTCAACCTGGATTAAATATATAAATGATGTCATCCTCATAATATTGTCCAAGCTTATGATATGGAAATTGTGCATGATGATAATCTTGTGGCCTTAGCAAACTTTTAACTCCTTGTCCTATATAAGTCTCAATTTGAACTAAAAGCATGAATTGAACTTTCTTTTTGGTAGATTGGATTCTTTTAGGTCCAAAAATGCTTTGTTTGTCTCCTTTTGGGATGCATTCAACCTCAATTGCATTTTTGGAGCATGGATATACATCTTGGGCTCTTGAAAATTCAATATTTGGCTTGAAAATTTGAGATTTAGCCTCTGTTGGTAAGCAATCTTCATGGCGTGCGGCCATAGCTTTATCCTCTTCAGATTTGGTCAACTTTTGGCTTGATTGATTCCTTGACTTATCCTCTTCATGATCCTTAAGCCCTTTTTGCAATGAATTTGAAGGAAAATTAGAAAATTCCCATGAACTAGTGATAGTGCGTTGGGAAACTTCTTTTGGTGGGCAATCTTGGTCATGTGTGTGTACCTCATTAAAATTATCCAAAATTGAAGATTCTTGCTGCATTTCACTCCTTATAGACACCTCTTCATGTTCCTCAAATTTGTCATCATTATGTGGCTCTTGAAAGGATTCAAATTCATCAACTTGCTTATTACAAGTAATCTCCATGTTAATTTCCAAGTCTTCAATTGAGTCTTCTAGAGCAAAAGGATTCCCCACTTGACAATTTTCACTTGAGTGATTTACTCCACACCATTCACAAGGTACAGCTTGAACTCTAAAATTTGCAACGAGTTTAGACATCATAGCAAGATTCTTTTGTAACTCGATAAAATTTTCACTTGGAGAACTAGTTGGCACCCCATAATCCCAATAAGGTTGATGACCATAAGCTTGATATTCCATGATTTTCCTAAAAAGAAAACACTAACAAAACAAAGGTTCAAATTAATTGCAAGTTTATAAAGCAAACAATTAAAATTAAACCCTAATATACAAACTAAAATTGAAAATAACAAAGATAAACAAAAGTTGAAAATAAGAAAAACCCCTAAGTATGCATAACTTTTAATCTAGACACCAATAAATTAAAAATACAATTTTGGTTCCAAGTACCACAAAGTAAGTATTAAAAATTCAAAGCAAGTTGGCCAAACAAGCAAAGAAATTAAACCCTAGCATGTAACACTAAAACCAAAATTAAGAAATAAATATAAAAATTTAAAATAAGAAAACAATGTTCAAAGTACTACTAAACCCAATCCGAATTAATATTAATGCCTTAATCCCCGGCAACGGCGCCAAAAACTTGATGTGTAAAATCAACTCGCAAGTGCACGAATCGTTTTCAAGTAATAAAGTGGAAAAATAGGGTTGTCGTACCCAAGGGATTAAGTATTAAGTACCAAAGATAATTAGGTTTTGATAATATTTGAACTAAAATTTAAGATGGCAATTGAAAACTAAATAAACTAAATTAAACAAAAGCAATCAATTAAAATTAGATCAAATTCAAGTAAGAGAGAGAATTGAATAATTATGAATACTAGGGCATTTGATTTCACCACTAACTATTCCAATTTAATTACTTAAATATGTGAATTTAATTAACTAGTAATTTTGTTAACCACACTTAATCACAAAATTAATCAAAAGTAGTTTCCACTCACAATTGATAATATTCACATAACCTAATTTATTCCTTCCGGCCTATAAATTAAATCATGCAAATTCATCAAGCATAGATTAAGCAAATAATATGGCATGAGACATAACTATTTTCCAATCAATTATGCATTCATGTAAATCATTGGAGATCCATAGTATTATCCTTTTCCAAGCTCAAATATTATTAAAATCATTCATTCCTTCCGGCCTATGAAAGCATTAAGTATACCAATGATTTATTAACAAAACATATTACTAATTAAATAAAACTCAACATATATTAAAATAATTAAACCTTCATAGTTAGGGCTACATCATAGCCCTAGCTATGAAAATTAGTTCATGGTAAAAATAATTTCAACATCCATAATTATTAAAAATAATAAGATTCACAATTAAAGAGAAAGGAAAAGAGAATAAAAACTATTGAAGAAATTCTCCTCCAAGAGCTCTCAAAGTCGTAGCCTTCTTCTCCAAGCAAGCCCACGTCTCTCTGCCTCCTCCAATCTCTCCAATTGATCTTCTAAAACTCTAAAACTTTAAAACCCTAGAACCCTTAAGAGAATCTTAGAAACTCCCAAAATTTGGTTTGTTTCTATTTAAGCCTCCTAAAAGCTCTTAAATAACTCTCTAAACTTGTATATCTTCCTTCAATGTGGTGGGGGCTATATATATAGGACCTTGGGAATCTTTTTGTCTCTTTATTTTCAATGTGGGAGTCTTGGAAGATACCTTTTTTAGGCCATGAAAAGGGTTGGACGAATTTCATGTGTAAAAAGGAAACTGTATATTACTTGCTCTCTACTACTTTCCTTTTATCTAATTCCTCCTAAAAAAATAGTTAATTAGTCTAATTTACCCTTAATGAAGCATGTGACATGACATGTGCCTCATTAATGATAAATTAACCAATTATTGCCACTTGTTTTTATCTTGACCCTCAAATTGCCTTGATTCCCTCTTTTGATCAATGGTGGAGATTTAACTAGAATATTCCTTTTTATAAATTCCAAACTTTAGATGATGATAACTCTTTGCTCGCACCTCGAAATCCAAAAATAACGAGACATTTGAAATCCTTAGATTGTGATGATTCATATGACATCCACTTCCATCATGAAATTCCCGATAGAATCTTTATGGAATCTTCAAGGTATCTTTTTGGAATCTTTTTAATGCTTAGTCCGTTCAAGCTCAAATCTTGCTTCCCACCATAATTCGACCCTAGGAATCCATTTTTATGGTTGTTTTTTTTTAAATTCTTCCTCTTTCACCTAGATTAAGAAAAATACATAAATAAGTATCTTTCCATAACAAATTAACACAAACTAACAAATATTAAGCTATAAATATGGCATAAAATCATCAATATTGTAGACCTAACAAATACCCCCAAACTTAAGATTTGCTAGTCCCTAGCAAAGGAAAAGAATAAGAAAATGAAATTTTATTTAAAGAACATAAGATACTTTAATGAGGTGCCTCAAAGATTGTATAACATATGACTTTTCAAATGGTTTCAAAGTAATTATGTAGCTCAATACCTTATATTCTATCCAACATATATGATACTTCCAATGTGTGTGTGTGGAAATCAATTTACACACTTAATTATCATATGCTTGAATAAATTTACAAGAATTAGAGATTGATAATAAAGTATGAACTACCATATGCTTGACTTAATTATCACCCTCCACTAATGTAGGTTAACGCATTACCTTAAATCATTAGGACTTCATGGTTTCTATTGCTAAGGCTAATGGATAAGGCTAAAGAAAGAAAAGGATAGGATATAATAAATCAAATAAAGAAAGCTAAAATTAAATGTCAATGAATAAATTACTTGTAAAATTTGTTTCTTTATTAGAACTTCTTTTTTTATTTTAACTTCAATTTCAATATCCTTTTTCTCCTTTTTATTGTGCATACATTCTTCAAATCACACATATTCTTTCTTTATTTCTTTTTTTTTTCTTTTTTTCTTTCTTTTCTTTCTTTTCCACTAAACCCCCAAACTTATATTTCTTCTTATTGCACATTCAAACCTCTAATTTACACAAAAATGCATACTAGAGCCAAATTCACCAAATACTTAACCTCCAAACTTTATTTTTTTTTTTTCAACACTCAAACAAGCTCACAAGCATATATTCATATCAATTCAATTAAAGCTCTCTTTGTAGTATGTTCAAGGTAGGAAAAAGAAATTTAAGGCTCAAAAAGGGTAAGTACATGTGCTTTAATGAAGAAAAGGCTCTAATACATCTTTATGCATCCTAAAGGCTCAAATAAGGTACTAGTGGAAGATAATGTATTAGGTTGGCTTGAAAGGCTCAAACTTAAACAAAGATGGCCTAAATCATGTTCTTAGTAATGCATTCACCTAGGATTTCGCCTCAAGCAATAATCAAGCAAGTTCTAGAGTTCAATTAATAATAAAGTACTCTAATTCATGCAAACCTTCTTCAAAACACAATCTAAATTATGCATTATTGATTATGTGCTCAAAATTTATTGAAAGTAACAATATGTGAATATAAATTCAAGCATTTAGGCATACACAAAAACAAATCCACCATCTAAAAACCAATTTATTTTCAATCATAGTCTTATCATTGGCTCATTAAGGTACTTAAGAAAACAGCACAAAAACAATTTTTTTTTTTTAATAATGAAGGAAAATAAAAACTAAAAGTAACATTTTTGAAAACTTATACAAACACTTAAATGAACAAGATTTAAAAGATGCAAAGCATGCTTTTCACCCCCAAACTTAAAATGAACAATGTCCTCATTGTGAAAAATATAAAATAAAGCAAAAGTAAATAAAAGGTAAAGAATACTCCCCTTTGAAGACATGGAAGGTTCCTCGTAATGTGAAAACTTAAGAAAAACCTACATGTTGCATTTTCCCTACACACCATGCGGCCAAAAAGAAGGGCATGTATCCATACAATTTGATGTACTCCAATGCATATTCAAGGTGGTTATACTCCAAAACCTAACTTTAGACTTGAAATTCTCAACATTCGTCTTTTGCTCTTTTACACCTAAACATCTTAAAACCTTGCAAAAACTCAAACAAAACACATCAAAACAACCTAAAAACAAGAAAACAACTAAAAACAACTAAAATAAATAGATAAATATAAGGTAAAGAAAGAAATTTGGGTTGCCTCCCAAGAGTGCTTGTTTAAAGTCATTAGCTTGACTTCATCCTTTTGATGTTCAACCTGGATTAAATATATAAATGATGTCATCCTCATAATATTGTCCAAGCTTATGATATGGAAATTGTGCATGATGATAATCTTGTGGCCTTAGCAAACTTTTAACTCCTTGTCCTATATAAGTCTCAATTTGAACTAAAAGCATGAATTGAACTTTCTTTTTGGTAGATTGGATTCTTTTAGGTCCAAAAATGCTTTGTTTGTCTCCTTTTGGGATGCATTCAACCTCAATTGCATTTTTGGAGCATGGATATACATCTTGGGCTCTTGAAAATTCAATATTTGGCTTGAAAATTTGAGATTTAGCCTCTGTTGGTAAGCAATCTTCATGGCGTGCGGCCATAGCTTTATCCTCTTCAGATTTGGTCAACTTTTGGCTTGATTGATTCCTTGACTTATCCTCTTCATGATCCTTAAGCCCTTTTTGCAATGAATTTGAAGGAAAATTAGAAAATTCCCATGAACTAGTGATAGTGCGTTGGGAAACTTCTTTTGGTGGGCAATCTTGGTCATGTGTGTGTACCTCATTAAAATTATCCAAAATTGAAGATTCTTGCTGCATTTCACTCCTTATAGACACCTCTTCATGTTCCTCAAATTTGTCATCATTATGTGGCTCTTGAAAGGATTCAAATTCATCAACTTGCTTATTACAAGTAATCTCCATGTTAATTTCCAAGTCTTCAATTGAGTCTTCTAGAGCAAAAGGATTCCCCACTTGACAATTTTCACTTGAGTGATTTACTCCACACCATTCACAAGGTACAGCTTGAACTCTAAAATTTGCAACGAGTTTAGACATCATAGCAAGATTCTTTTGTAACTCGATAAAATTTTCACTTGGAGAACTAGTTGGCACCCCATAATCCCAATAAGGTTGATGACCATAAGCTTGATATTCCATGATTTTCCTAAAAAGAAAACACTAACAAAACAAAGGTTCAAATTAATTGCAAGTTTATAAAGCAAACAATTAAAATTAAACCCTAATATACAAACTAAAATTGAAAATAACAAAGATAAACAAAAGTTGAAAATAAGAAAAACCCCTAAGTATGCATAACTTTTAATCTAGACACCAATAAATTAAAAATACAATTTTGGTTCCAAGTACCACAAAGTAAGTATTAAAAATTCAAAGCAAGTTGGCCAAACAAGCAAAGAAATTAAACCCTAGCATGTAACACTAAAACCAAAATTAAGAAATAAATATAAAAATTTAAAATAAGAAAACAATGTTCAAAGTACTACTAAACCCAATCCGAATTAATATTAATGCCTTAATCCCCGGCAACGGCGCCAAAAACTTGATGTGTAAAATCAACTCGCAAGTGCACGAATCGTTTTCAAGTAATAAAGTGGAAAAATAGGGTTGTCGTACCCAAGGGATTAAGTATTAAGTACCAAAGATAATTAGGTTTTGATAATATTTGAACTAAAATTTAAGATGGCAATTGAAAACTAAATAAACTAAATTAAACAAAAGCAATCAATTAAAATTAGATCAAATTCAAGTAAGAGAGAGAATTGAATAATTATGAATACTAGGGCATTTGATTTCACCACTAACTATTCCAATTTAATTACTTAAATATGTGAATTTAATTAACTAGTAATTTTGTTAACCACACTTAATCACAAAATTAATCAAAAGTAGTTTCCACTCACAATTGATAATATTCACATAACCTAATTTATTCCTTCCGGCCTATAAATTAAATCATGCAAATTCATCAAGCATAGATTAAGCAAATAATATGGCATGAGACATAACTATTTTCCAATCAATTATGCATTCATGTAAATCATTGGAGATCCATAGTATTATCCTTTTCCAAGCTCAAATATTATTAAAATCATTCATTCCTTCCGGCCTATGAAAGCATTAAGTATACCAATGATTTATTAACAAAACATATTACTAATTAAATAAAACTCAACATATATTAAAATAATTAAACCTTCATAGTTAGGGCTACATCATAGCCCTAGCTATGAAAATTAGTTCATGGTAAAAATAATTTCAACATCCATAATTATTAAAAATAATAAGATTCACAATTAAAGAGAAAGGAAAAGAGAATAAAAACTATTGAAGAAATTCTCCTCCAAGAGCTCTCAAAGTCGTAGCCTTCTTCTCCAAGCAAGCCCACGTCTCTCTGCCTCCTCCAATCTCTCCAATTGATCTTCTAAAACTCTAAAACTTTAAAACCCTAGAACCCTTAAGAGAATCTTAGAAACTCCCAAAATTTGGTTTGTTTCTATTTAAGCCTCCTAAAAGCTCTTAAATAACTCTCTAAACTTGTATATCTTCCTTCAATGTGGTGGGGGCTATATATATAGGACCTTGGGAATCTTTTTGTCTCTTTATTTTCAATGTGGGAGTCTTGGAAGATACCTTTTTTAGGCCATGAAAAGGGTTGGACGAATTTCATGTGTAAAAAGGAAACTGTATATTACTTGCTCTCTACTACTTTCCTTTTATCTAATTCCTCCTAAAAAAATAGTTAATTAGTCTAATTTACCCTTAATGAAGCATGTGACATGACATGTGCCTCATTAATGATAAATTAACCAATTATTGCCACTTGTTTTTATCTTGACCCTCAAATTGCCTTGATTCCCTCTTTTGATCAATGGTGGAGATTTAACTAGAATATTCCTTTTTATAAATTCCAAACTTTAGATGATGATAACTCTTTGCTCGCACCTCGAAATCCAAAAATAACGAGACATTTGAAATCCTTAGATTGTGATGATTCATATGACATCCACTTCCATCATGAAATTCCCGATAGAATCTTTATGGAATCTTCAAGGTATCTTTTTGGAATCTTTTTAATGCTTAGTCCGTTCAAGCTCAAATCTTGCTTCCCACCATAATTCGACCCTAGGAATCCATTTTTATGGTTGTTTTTTTTTAAATTCTTCCTCTTTCACCTAGATTAAGAAAAATACATAAATAAGTATCTTTCCATAACAAATTAACACAAACTAACAAATATTAAGCTATAAATATGGCATAAAATCATCAATATTGTAGACCTAACAAATACCCCCAAACTTAAGATTTGCTAGTCCCTAGCAAAGGAAAAGAATAAGAAAATGAAATTTTATTTAAAGAACATAAGATACTTTAATGAGGTGCCTCAAAGATTGTATAACATATGACTTTTCAAATGGTTTCAAAGTAATTATGTAGCTCAATACCTTATATTCTATCCAACATATATGATACTTCCAATGTGTGTGTGTGGAAATCAATTTACACACTTAATTATCATATGCTTGAATAAATTTACAAGAATTAGAGATTGATAATAAAGTATGAACTACCATATGCTTGACTTAATTATCACCCTCCACTAATGTAGGTTAACGCATTACCTTAAATCATTAGGACTTCATGGTTTCTATTGCTAAGGCTAATGGATAAGGCTAAAGAAAGAAAAGGATAGGATATAATAAATCAAATAAAGAAAGCTAAAATTAAATGTCAATGAATAAATTACTTGTAAAATTTGTTTCTTTATTAGAACTTCTTTTTTTATTTTAACTTCAATTTCAATATCCTTTTTCTCCTTTTTATTGTGCATACATTCTTCAAATCACACATATTCTTTCTTTATTTCTTTTTTTTTTCTTTTTTTCTTTCTTTTCTTTCTTTTCCACTAAACCCCCAAACTTATATTTCTTCTTATTGCACATTCAAACCTCTAATTTACACAAAAATGCATACTAGAGCCAAATTCACCAAATACTTAACCTCCAAACTTTATTTTTTTTTTTTCAACACTCAAACAAGCTCACAAGCATATATTCATATCAATTCAATTAAAGCTCTCTTTGTAGTATGTTCAAGGTAGGAAAAAGAAATTTAAGGCTCAAAAAGGGTAAGTACATGTGCTTTAATGAAGAAAAGGCTCTAATACATCTTTATGCATCCTAAAGGCTCAAATAAGGTACTAGTGGAAGATAATGTATTAGGTTGGCTTGAAAGGCTCAAACTTAAACAAAGATGGCCTAAATCATGTTCTTAGTAATGCATTCACCTAGGATTTCGCCTCAAGCAATAATCAAGCAAGTTCTAGAGTTCAATTAATAATAAAGTACTCTAATTCATGCAAACCTTCTTCAAAACACAATCTAAATTATGCATTATTGATTATGTGCTCAAAATTTATTGAAAGTAACAATATGTGAATATAAATTCAAGCATTTAGGCATACACAAAAACAAATCCACCATCTAAAAACCAATTTATTTTCAATCATAGTCTTATCATTGGCTCATTAAGGTACTTAAGAAAACAGCACAAAAACAATTTTTTTTTTTTAATAATGAAGGAAAATAAAAACTAAAAGTAACATTTTTGAAAACTTATACAAACACTTAAATGAACAAGATTTAAAAGATGCAAAGCATGCTTTTCACCCCCAAACTTAAAATGAACAATGTCCTCATTGTGAAAAATATAAAATAAAGCAAAAGTAAATAAAAGGTAAAGAATACTCCCCTTTGAAGACATGGAAGGTTCCTCGTAATGTGAAAACTTAAGAAAAACCTACATGTTGCATTTTCCCTACACACCATGCGGCCAAAAAGAAGGGCATGTATCCATACAATTTGATGTACTCCAATGCATATTCAAGGTGGTTATACTCCAAAACCTAACTTTAGACTTGAAATTCTCAACATTCGTCTTTTGCTCTTTTACACCTAAACATCTTAAAACCTTGCAAAAACTCAAACAAAACACATCAAAACAACCTAAAAACAAGAAAACAACTAAAAACAACTAAAATAAATAGATAAATATAAGGTAAAGAAAGAAATTTGGGTTGCCTCCCAAGAGTGCTTGTTTAAAGTCATTAGCTTGACTTCATCCTTTTGATGTTCAACCTGGATTAAATATATAAATGATGTCATCCTCATAATATTGTCCAAGCTTATGATATGGAAATTGTGCATGATGATAATCTTGTGGCCTTAGCAAACTTTTAACTCCTTGTCCTATATAAGTCTCAATTTGAACTAAAAGCATGAATTGAACTTTCTTTTTGGTAGATTGGATTCTTTTAGGTCCAAAAATGCTTTGTTTGTCTCCTTTTGGGATGCATTCAACCTCAATTGCATTTTTGGAGCATGGATATACATCTTGGGCTCTTGAAAATTCAATATTTGGCTTGAAAATTTGAGATTTAGCCTCTGTTGGTAAGCAATCTTCATGGCGTGCGGCCATAGCTTTATCCTCTTCAGATTTGGTCAACTTTTGGCTTGATTGATTCCTTGACTTATCCTCTTCATGATCCTTAAGCCCTTTTTGCAATGAATTTGAAGGAAAATTAGAAAATTCCCATGAACTAGTGATAGTGCGTTGGGAAACTTCTTTTGGTGGGCAATCTTGGTCATGTGTGTGTACCTCATTAAAATTATCCAAAATTGAAGATTCTTGCTGCATTTCACTCCTTATAGACACCTCTTCATGTTCCTCAAATTTGTCATCATTATGTGGCTCTTGAAAGGATTCAAATTCATCAACTTGCTTATTACAAGTAATCTCCATGTTAATTTCCAAGTCTTCAATTGAGTCTTCTAGAGCAAAAGGATTCCCCACTTGACAATTTTCACTTGAGTGATTTACTCCACACCATTCACAAGGTACAGCTTGAACTCTAAAATTTGCAACGAGTTTAGACATCATAGCAAGATTCTTTTGTAACTCGATAAAATTTTCACTTGGAGAACTAGTTGGCACCCCATAATCCCAATAAGGTTGATGACCATAAGCTTGATATTCCATGATTTTCCTAAAAAGAAAACACTAACAAAACAAAGGTTCAAATTAATTGCAAGTTTATAAAGCAAACAATTAAAATTAAACCCTAATATACAAACTAAAATTGAAAATAACAAAGATAAACAAAAGTTGAAAATAAGAAAAACCCCTAAGTATGCATAACTTTTAATCTAGACACCAATAAATTAAAAATACAATTTTGGTTCCAAGTACCACAAAGTAAGTATTAAAAATTCAAAGCAAGTTGGCCAAACAAGCAAAGAAATTAAACCCTAGCATGTAACACTAAAACCAAAATTAAGAAATAAATATAAAAATTTAAAATAAGAAAACAATGTTCAAAGTACTACTAAACCCAATCCGAATTAATATTAATGCCTTAATCCCCGGCAACGGCGCCAAAAACTTGATGTGTAAAATCAACTCGCAAGTGCACGAATCGTTTTCAAGTAATAAAGTGGAAAAATAGGGTTGTCGTACCCAAGGGATTAAGTATTAAGTACCAAAGATAATTAGGTTTTGATAATATTTGAACTAAAATTTAAGATGGCAATTGAAAACTAAATAAACTAAATTAAACAAAAGCAATCAATTAAAATTAGATCAAATTCAAGTAAGAGAGAGAATTGAATAATTATGAATACTAGGGCATTTGATTTCACCACTAACTATTCCAATTTAATTACTTAAATATGTGAATTTAATTAACTAGTAATTTTGTTAACCACACTTAATCACAAAATTAATCAAAAGTAGTTTCCACTCACAATTGATAATATTCACATAACCTAATTTATTCCTTCCGGCCTATAAATTAAATCATGCAAATTCATCAAGCATAGATTAAGCAAATAATATGGCATGAGACATAACTATTTTCCAATCAATTATGCATTCATGTAAATCATTGGAGATCCATAGTATTATCCTTTTCCAAGCTCAAATATTATTAAAATCATTCATTCCTTCCGGCCTATGAAAGCATTAAGTATACCAATGATTTATTAACAAAACATATTACTAATTAAATAAAACTCAACATATATTAAAATAATTAAACCTTCATAGTTAGGGCTACATCATAGCCCTAGCTATGAAAATTAGTTCATGGTAAAAATAATTTCAACATCCATAATTATTAAAAATAATAAGATTCACAATTAAAGAGAAAGGAAAAGAGAATAAAAACTATTGAAGAAATTCTCCTCCAAGAGCTCTCAAAGTCGTAGCCTTCTTCTCCAAGCAAGCCCACGTCTCTCTGCCTCCTCCAATCTCTCCAATTGATCTTCTAAAACTCTAAAACTTTAAAACCCTAGAACCCTTAAGAGAATCTTAGAAACTCCCAAAATTTGGTTTGTTTCTATTTAAGCCTCCTAAAAGCTCTTAAATAACTCTCTAAACTTGTATATCTTCCTTCAATGTGGTGGGGGCTATATATATAGGACCTTGGGAATCTTTTTGTCTCTTTATTTTCAATGTGGGAGTCTTGGAAGATACCTTTTTTAGGCCATGAAAAGGGTTGGACGAATTTCATGTGTAAAAAGGAAACTGTATATTACTTGCTCTCTACTACTTTCCTTTTATCTAATTCCTCCTAAAAAAATAGTTAATTAGTCTAATTTACCCTTAATGAAGCATGTGACATGACATGTGCCTCATTAATGATAAATTAACCAATTATTGCCACTTGTTTTTATCTTGACCCTCAAATTGCCTTGATTCCCTCTTTTGATCAATGGTGGAGATTTAACTAGAATATTCCTTTTTATAAATTCCAAACTTTAGATGATGATAACTCTTTGCTCGCACCTCGAAATCCAAAAATAACGAGACATTTGAAATCCTTAGATTGTGATGATTCATATGACATCCACTTCCATCATGAAATTCCCGATAGAATCTTTATGGAATCTTCAAGGTATCTTTTTGGAATCTTTTTAATGCTTAGTCCGTTCAAGCTCAAATCTTGCTTCCCACCATAATTCGACCCTAGGAATCCATTTTTATGGTTGTTTTTTTTTAAATTCTTCCTCTTTCACCTAGATTAAGAAAAATACATAAATAAGTATCTTTCCATAACAAATTAACACAAACTAACAAATATTAAGCTATAAATATGGCATAAAATCATCAATATTGTAGACCTAACACAAACCAAATTTTGGAAGTTTCTAAGGTTCTCTTAAGGGTTCTAGAGTTTTCAAGTTTTAGAATTTTAGAAGATCAATTGGAGAGTTTGGATGAGGCATAGAGATGTGGACTTGCTTAGAGAAGAAGGCTACGACTTAGAGAGCTTTTGGAGGAGAATTTTTTCAATAGTTTTTATTCTCTTCTCTTTTCTCTTTAATTGGGAACCTTATTATTTTTAATAATATGAATGTAGAATTTATTTTTTCCATGAACTAATTTTCATAGCTAGGGCTATATCGTTGAGTTTTATTTAATTAATAATATGTTTTGTAATTAAATTGGAATAGTTAGTGGTGAAATCAAATGCCCTAGGATTCATAATTATTAAACTTACTTTCTTACTTGAAATTGATCTGATTTTAATTTTTTGTTTTTGTTTAATTTAGTTTATGTAATTTTCAATTGCCATCTTAATTGCTAGTTCAAATATTACCAAAACCTAATTATCTTTGGTACTTAATTCTTAATCCCTTGGGTACGACAACCCTATTTTTCCACTTTATTACTTGAAAACGATTTGTGCACTTGCGAATTGATTTTACACATCAGAGAAAGGAAAGATTTCCAGCATAACGAAGCCTAAACTCATGCCACATGGTGATGGTCCATTCCAAAAAATATTGGAGAGACTTAATGACAATGCTTACAAATTAGATCTTGCAGGTGAGTATAATGTATGTGCCACATTTAATGTCACTGATTTATCTTATTTTTATGCAAATGACAATTTGAGGACAAATCATTTTCAAGAGGAGGGGAATGATGAGGACATGACCAAGAGCACCTTAAGATGGAGTCCGAAGCCACTTCAAATCTCTACGGGACCAATAACCAAGGCAAGAGCAAAGAGGTTTAAAGAAGCACTAAATTGTTTAATCCAATCGCTGTTCACATCTCAAGAAAGTAGGTTCATTACTGAAGATGAGCCAAAATTGGTCGATATGATTGGAACGGTGGATGCCAACATAAAAGAGAACTTAACACAAGGAATCCTACAGCATGGTGATGTGGCAAGTTTTGATGACATGGATGGTGATGTGGTATCCTATGGTGACATGACACTTTTGCCACATCAAGGGTGATACACGCCTACATGACTTCCAACTAAGCTTGACCAAATTTTATAATTGGGAAAACATTAATTTTTCATTTATGTTGTGATTGGATTTTGGCATGTTGCCTATTTACTTTCCTAATGTAGTTTTTATTAGGTTTTTAAATTACTTTCCTAATTTTATTAGAGTTGAATTGGTTAAAAAATTAAAGGCCATTCAAATTAGGAAACTCTGAGCCAAATTAGGTTTCCTAAACCTAATTTTCGTCCATCATTATTTTCATCAAATGTAGGAAAGCTTTGTAATCTATTTTGCCTATTTAAAAGCATAAGAGTCATGAATAAAAATTAGATTACAATTTTGATTCAAAGTGAGAGTGAGTCTCTTGGTTCTCTAAGAACTATATCGAAATTTTCAAGCTTTGCTTGTGGAGTTCAAATTTGACTTATCAATAGGTTACTTCATACCCTATTGTGGCGTCTTCACCATACCAAGTTTACTGATGTGTAAAATCAACTCGCAAGTGCACGAATCATTTTCAAGTAACAAAGTAGAAAAATACGGTTGTCGTACCCAAGGGATTAAGAATTAAGTACCAAACATAATTAGGTTTTGGTAATATTTGAACTAACAATTAAGACGGCAATTGAAAACTAAATAAACTAAATTAAACAAAAGCAATCAATTAAAATTAGATCAATTTCAAGTAAGAGAGAGAATTGAATAATTATGAATACTAGGGTATTTGATTTCACCACTAACTATTCAAATTTAATTACTTAAATATGTGAATTTAATTAACTAGTAATTTTGTTAACCACACTTAATCACAAAATTAACCAAAAATAGTTTCCACTCACAAATGATAACATTCACATAACCTAATTTATTCCTTTCGGCCTATAAATTAAATCATGCAAATTCATTAAGCATAGATTAAGCAAATAATATGGCACGAGACATAATTATTTTCCAATCATTGGAGCTCCATAATATTATCCTTTTCCAAGCTCAAATATTATTGAAATCATTCATTCCTTCCGGCCTATGAAAGCCGGTGTGATTTCGCCCGAGCCGCTCAACCGATAATCTGCTGGGGTGCTGACCGGACACGAAAGAAGACTAGGCCAATCATAAGAGCTCAAATTAAGATATTTAAGGACCATTTAGGAGCATTTATACAGGGGATAATCAATTCTCAATAGAGCTTGTCCATACTTGAAGATACAAAGTCTATTCTAAGCATCAAAGTGGTGGAAGTCGATACGAACCCGGGTAGCGATTTTGGTGCAAATATGGACACCGAGCAGCATGAAATGGTTCCAACTCTTTATGGATTCAATTCATATGTCTAAGAGGATATGGAATCAAGTCAAGGCAGCTTCAAAGGCATCCAAAAGGGGTTGTACGGACAGCTTCAAATTTTGCCTTTTTTTTTTCTGTATTTTGTGCTGGCTTTACTGTATTTTGCTGAGTTGGCTTTTTCTTCCTCTTCCAAGCATGGGCAACGTGTGGGACTTCATGTTCAGCTTATTTGGCATCCTACAAAGCATAATGAGGCTGATTTGGAGCTCAATTTGGTCAAAGTCAACTTAGTCAAAAAGCTACTATTATAGTTTCCTAATTTGATTCTACTTTTTGTTTTAGGAAATTACCATTACTTTTTAGTTTTTATTTATTTATTTTCTGGAAAAATAATTTTAGGAAAGTTATTATTTTATTATTTTCATTGTAAATTAATTAATTCCTAATTCAAAATAAAGGAATTAATTAATCCAAATTAGATTAGGAAAGTAGTGAGAATTTCGGCCACCATAGAACTCTTTATTGTGTGGCCTGTTTTTCCTAGGGTTTTTAGGGTTTATTTTTTTTTTCTTTCAAAGCCTATTTAAAGGTTTATTTTTTAATAAGAATACAACTTTGATTTGATAAAGAAAATACTTGTGAGATTAATTATCTCTTTGTTCTTTGAGAACACCTAAAACACCATTAGAGAATTGGTTGTTTTAGCTTGACTTATCAATAGGTTTTCCATCCCCTATTGTGGCGTCTACGTTGTACCAAGGTCTCTAACCACAGGTTGGTTAGGGGTTGAGGTCCATTCCATTAGAACTTGAACTTAATTTGATCCGGGCTAATATAATACAGGTTGAGGAGCAGGTCATCCTAGGTTCGTATCATTTGGTACCGGAGCCAAATTTTGTTCAGGTTTGATATATCTTTATTTGCTTTATTTGTTTTTGTGTTATTCTGCAATTTTAGCATTAGGTGAAGGTTGCATCCATCCCATACACGTTCTGCAACTTAAAAAAAAAAACAAAAATCCATTCCTAGTTGAATTAGGATTTCCTAGTTTTGTCGTATTTTTTGTTTCCTAGTTTGTTAGTTGTCTTTCATCATTGTTCTTTTAATTTGGTTCTTGTTGATTTTTCTTTGCTATTTTAGTCTTACATATTTGCATTCATCTATTTAAAAAAAAAAGAGTTTGCGGCAACATTTTAAAAAGAAAAAAACTGCACATTTGTGTTTATTTGGAGGTCACGGGTTTGGTGAATTTTTGGAGTTGGAATTGCAAATTTGTTGTTTATTCTTGCTACTGCAGTTGTGTCTAATATTCAGTGAGTGAAAAAAAAAAAAGAAAAAAGAAAAAAAGAAAGGAAGAAAGCCGAATATTAAAATATATATATATATATATATATATCGGTTTGTTGAAAATTGGTGTTGAAGTTTGTTGCTGGAAATTTCTTGTAACTGTTGCTGTGTTGATTATTTATTCCATATTTGGAGTTTCTAGAGAGTTATTTTTGCCAGTGGATATTTGAGTTTGAGTGCTAAATTATTTGGATTAAAATTAGTTAAAGGATTTGATACAAAACTTGAATTACAAGAACAACAACCAACACTTTTCCATATTTTTGTTCTCTTTGATTCTTGTTCGTATTTGAATTTATTTTTCTAGAATTTTATTCTTGAACTCATAATATATTACCAGCTGGTCCAGTTCTTCAAAATTCCAAAGTTTTCTCATTAATTTGCTTTATTTTGTCTAGAAAAACCGAAAATAGGTATTTTCATTCCGTTTGGTATTAGTTTATTTTTGCTTACTGTTTTGTTGATAAGTTTAATTAAAGCATACTAATGATCTAATTGCTGTTTTGTGGGTGTTTTAATTAGAACTTTAAGATAATTCATTGAGTAGAAAAAGGCAAGAGTGTGTGAGCTTAAAAGAGGGTAAAAGACGAAACTAGTGTGAAAACATAAGTGTCGAGACCTTGATTGAGTGAAACACGCGAGAGAGTGCCTTTTGGAGAGAATTTATTTTATTTTGGATTATTTATACTAACATGGCAGATTCATGGGTGAGGAGAGGAGCTCCACCTTTGAGAATTAATGAAAAGGAGTCCGTAGGATTTAAAGGTGATTTCCGAGCTACGGGGAGTGGTGAGCAAATGGATATGAGGGTTATATTGGAGCAATTACAGCAGATAAATGCCCAATTTGACCATTTAAATCAAAAGATGGACAGGTTAGAAACATCCCAAGGAGTGCCCAATATAAGGTTAAATGCTCATGGAGGTTGAGGTCGAGGAGGCCGAGGGCGACTAAGAGAGGAGTTCGGGGGAAGTAACTATGGAGATGACTTGGATGAAGGGTTTGATGAAATTTTTGAACCTCAAGAAAGGCTAGTCCATGGGAGACCAGCAAGGAATGAAGATGATGATCTTGGCAACATCAAGGTAAACATCCCACTGTTAGGTCTAAAATATTGATGATTTTATACCATATTTATAGCTTAATATTTGTTAGTTTGTGTTAATTTGTTATGAAAAGATACTTAATTATGTATTTTTCTTAATCTAGGTAAAAGAGAAAGAATTTTAAGAAAACAACCATAAAAATGGATTCTTTGGGTCGAATTATGGTGGGAAGCAAGATTTGAGCTCGAACGAACTAAGCATTAAAAAGATTCCAAAAAGATACCTTTAAGATTCCATAAAGATTCTATCGGGAATTTCATGATGGAAGTGGATGTCATATGAATCATCACGATCTGAGGATTTCAAATGTCTCGTTATTTTTGGATTTCGAGGTGCGAGCAAAGAGTTATCATCATTTAAAGTTTAGAATTTATAAAAAATAATATTCTAGTTAAATCTCCACCATTGATCAAAAGAGGGAATCAAGGCAATTTGAGGGCCAAGATAAAAACAAGTGGCAATAATTGGTTAATTTATCATTAATGAGGCACATGTCATGTCACATGCTTTATTAAGGGTAAATTAGACTAATTAACTATATTTTTAGGAGGAATTAGATAAAAGGGAAGTAGTAGAGAGCAAGTAATATACAGTTTCCTTTTTACACATGAAATTCGTCCAACCCTTTTCATGGCCTAAAAAAGGTATCTTCCAAGACTCCCACATTGAAAATAAAGAGAGAAACAGATTCCCAAGGCCCTATATATATAGCCCCCACCACATTGAAGGAAGATATACAAGTTTAGAGAGTTATTTAAGAGCTTTTAGGAGGTTTAAATAGAAACAAACCAAATTTTGGGAGTTTCTAAGATTCTCTTAAGGGTTCTAGAAGATCAATTGGAGAGCTTGGAGGAGGCAGAGAGACGTGAGCTTGGAGAAGAAGGCTACGACTTTGAGAGCTCTTGGAGGAGAATTTCTTCAATAGTTTTTATTCTCTTTTCCTTTCTCTTTAATTGTGAATCTTATTATTTTTAATAATTATGGATGTTGAAATTATTTTTACCATGAACTAATTTTCATAGCTAGGGCTATGATGTAGCCCTAACTATGAAGGTTTAATTATTTTAATATATATTGAGTTTTATTTAATTAGTAATATGTTTTGTTAATAAATCATTGGTATACTTAATGCTTTCATAGGCCGGAAGGAATGAATGATTTTAATAATATTTGAGCTTGGAAAAGGATAATATTATGGATCTCCAATGATTTACATGAATGCATAATTGATTGGAAAATAGTTATGTCTCATGCCATATTATTTGCTTAATCTATGCTTGATGAATTTGCATGATTTAATTTATACGCCGGAAGGAATAAATTAGGTTATGTGAATATTATCAATTGTGAGTGGAAACTACTTTTGATTAATTTTGTGATTAAGTGTGGTTAACAAAATTACTAGTTAATTTCACATATTTAAGTAATTAAATTGGAATAGTTAGTGGTGAAATCAAATGCCCTAGTATTCATAATTATTCAATTCTTTATTTTACTTGAAATTGATCTAATTTTAATTGATTGCTTTTGTTTAATTTAGTTTATTTAGTTTTCAATTGTCATCTTAAATTTTAGTTCAAATATTATCAAAACCTAATTATCTTTGGTACTTAATACTTAATCCCTTGGGTACGACAACCCTATTTTTCCACTTTATTACTTGAAAACGATTCGTGCGCTTGCGAGTTGATTTTACACATCACCCACCATTCATGGGTAAAAGTGATCCAAAAGCATATTTGGAATGGGAAGAGAGAATGGAGATGATTTTCGATTATCATCATTATTCGGAGGCCAAGAAGGTGAAGATGGCAGCAATGGAGTTTGATCATTACGCACTCCAATGGTGGATCAATGAGCAAAACACCCGAAGGAGAGTTGGTGATGACTTGATTACTACATGGCGACAAATGAAAGGAGCCATGCGGAAGCGATTCGTACCATCACACTATCATAGGTTGCTGCATCAAAGACTTGAATCTTTATCTCAAGGACATGGATCTGTGGAGGATTATTACAAGGAGATAGAGATGCTTATGATGAGATTGAACTTGAATGAAGATAGGGAGGCAACCATGGCAAGGTTTCTTGGTGGTTTGAAAAGTGAAATAGCCAATCAACTAGAATTGCAACAATATGTGGAATTGGAGGAGATGTTGCATGTGGCTATTAAATTAGAGCATCAATTCAAGAGGAGGGGTGTAAGCTCATGGTTTGGAGGTGTTTCCAACAGCGGAAGGTCCAATTCAAGTGGCTCAAGAAACAATCCTACCTTTCAAAGCAACAAAAGCTGAAGGTGGGGGAAGAAAACTCCAATCGGCCAAGGAAGGAGACTAGAATCGAATTTGTCCAAGCACCAAAGAATGAGGTAAAATTAGATCCTAAGCCTTCTAGAACTCATGATGTTGTGTGTTTTAAGTGCCAGGGAGGAGGACACATCGCTAGCCAATGCCCGAATAGAAGAATCATGGTGTTAAAGGGCAATGACGAGCTAGAATCGGAGATGCTTATGATGAGATTGAACTTGAATTAAGATAGGGAGGCAACCATGGCAAGGTTTCTTGGTGGTTTGAATCGTGAAATAGCCAATCAACTAGAATTGCAACAATATGTGGAATTGGAAGAGATGTTGCATGTGGCTATTAAATTAGAGCATCAATTCAAGAGGAGGGGTGTAAGCTCATGGTTTGGAGGTGTTTCCAACAGCGGAAGGTCCAATTCAAGTGGCTCAAGAAACAATCCTACCTTTCAAAGCAACAAAAGCTGAAGGTGGGGGAAGAAAGCTCCAATCGGCCAAGGAAGGAGACTAGAATCGAATTTGTCCAAGCACCAAAGAATGAGGTAAAATTAGATCCTAAGCCTTCTAGAACTCATGATGTTGTGTGTTTTAAGTGTCAGGGAGGAGGACACATCGCTAGCCAATGCCCGAATAGAAGAATCATGGTGTTAAAGGGCAATGACGAGCTAGAATCGGAGATGCTTATGATGAGATTGAACTTGAATGAAGATAGGGAGGCAACCATGGCAAGGTTTCTTGGTGGTTTGAATCGTGAAATAGCCAATCAACTAGAATTGCAACAATATGTGGAATTGGAAGAGATGTTGCATGTGGCTATTAAATTAGAGCATCAATTCAAGAGGAGGGGTGTAAGCTCATGGTTTGGAGGTGTTTCCAACAGCGGAAGGTCCAATTCAAGTGGCTCAAGAAACAATCCTACCTTTCAAAGCAACCAAAGCTGAAGGTGGGGGAAGAAAGCTCCAATCGGCCAAGGAAGGAGACTAGAATCGAATTTGTCCAAGCACCAAAGAATGAGGTAAAATTAGATCCTAAGCCTTCTAGAACTCATGATGTTGTGTGTTTTAAGTGCCAGGGAGGAGGACACATCGCTAGCCAATGCCCGAATAGATGAATCATGGTGTTAAAGGGCAATGACGAGCTAGAATCGGAGATGCTTATGATGAGATTGAACTTGAATGAAGATAGGGAGGCAACCATGGCAAGGTTTCTTGGTGGTTTGAATCGTGAAATAGCCAATCAACTAGAATTGCAACAATTTGTGGAATTGGAGGAGATGTTGCATGTGGCTATTAAATTAGAGCATCAATTCAAGAGGAGGGGTGTAAGCTCATGGTTTGGAGGTGTTTCCAACAGCGGAAGGTCCAATTCAAGTGGCTCAAGAAACAATCCTACCTTTCAAAGCAACCAAAGCTGAAGGTGGGGGAAGAAAGCTCCAATCGGCCAAGGAAGGAGACTAGAATCGAATTTGTCCAAGCACCAAAGAATGAGGTAAAATTAGATCCTAAGCCTTTTAGAACTCATGATGTTGTGTGTTTTAAGTGCCAGGGAGGAGGACACATCGCTAGCCAATGCCCGAATAGAAGAATCATGGTGTTAAAGGGCAATGACGAGCTAGAATCGGAGATGCTTATGATGAGATTGAACTTGAATGAAGATAGGGAGGCAACCATGGCAAGGTTTCTTGGTGGTTTGAATCGTGAAATAGCCAATCAACTATAATTGCAACAATTTGTGGAATTGGAGGAGATGTTGCATGTGGCTATTAAATTAGAGCATCAATTCAAGAGGAAGGGTGTAAGCTCATGGTTTGGAGGTGTTTCCAGCAGCGGAAGGTCCAATTCAAGTGGCTCAACAAACAATCCTACCTTTCAAAGCAACCCAAAGCTGAAGGTGGGGGAAGAAAGCTCCAATCGACCAAGGAAGGAGACTAGAATCGAATCTGTCCAAGCACCAAAGAATGAGGTAAAATTAGATCCTAAACCTTCTAGAACTCATGATGTTGTGTGTTTTAAGTGCCAGGGAGGAGGACACATCGCTAGCCAATGCCCGAATAGATGAATCATGGTGTTAAAGGGCAATGACGAGCTAGAATCGGAAAGTGAAGAAAGTGAGGATGAAGCCAAGCAAGAGGAGGAGGACTTGGAGGATGAACCCAAAACCTTGCAAGCATCGAATGCCGAATTAAACTTGCTTTCTAGGAAAGTACTTGCTGCATACAAAGATGAGGATGAAATTCAAAAAGAGAACATCTTCCACACCCGATGTGAAATTCATGGTAAGATTTGTAGCATGATTATTGATAGTGGAAGTTGTACAAGTGTAATTAGTAATCTTGTAGTTGATAAATTAGGCTTAACCACTATTAAACATCCAGAACCTTATAGATTACAATGGCTTAATGATAGTGGTGACATAAAAGTGAATAAACAAGCCAAGGTAGAATTTAACATAGATAAATATGTGGATGTCGTTTTGTGTGATGTTGTGCCTATGCATGCCGGACATATTTTATTAGGTAGACCATGGCAATTTAATAAAGATGCTACTCATTTTGGTTGAGAGAAATGTTTTTTTCTTAGATTTAAAGGCATTAACTCCATTAACTCCAAAGGAAGTATATAGAGACCAATTACTAATCCAAAAAAGGAGTAAAGCCGAGAAGTTTAAAGAGAAGGCTAGTATGGCACCAACGGTTCCACCATCCATTCAAGAGGAAAAATGTGAGCTTGCTGTCCAAGATACGTCTTCTAAAACCCAGTTTGAGTGGAAAAATTATATTAAACCCGAAAGTGAGAAATTTGGTGCAAAAGCCGAGAGTGATGTAAAACCCATTGAATCCGTGTGTGTGAAAGAAAAAGAAAGGAAAAATAAAATTGTTTATCTTAATTTTGGTGAGCTAATAAAGTAATTTTGAGTAAGAAATCATTGCTGGTCATGAATTTTAAAGATACTTATTTAAAGATGTTTTTGTTGCATAGAACTTTATCTTCATTGTTAACAGCTTTACTTAGTGGAAATTTGAAAATTTGGGAAAGATTATGTGCTAATATTAAAAAGTTTGATGAACTTGTATTTCTAGTATTTGTTGTGATAGTATTTGATCCAGGAGATTGGTTTTAGTTTCAACCAAGGAAGGAGAGAATTCCCGAACAAGAAAGTCCAAGCTTATGCCGCAAGGAGATGGATATTTTCAAGTTTTGGAAAGGATCAATAAGAATACCTACAAACTTGATTTAATAGGTGAGTATAGTGTTAGTACCACATTTAATATTTTTAAGTTATCTACTTTTGCTGCAGGTGATGATCTTGATTTCAGGACAAATCCTTTTCAAGAGGAGGGGAATGATGTGATTCCATCCGAGCCCGCTCAACCAATAATCCGCTGGGGTGCTGACCCTACACGGATGAAGACTAGGCCAATCATAAGAGCTCAAATTAAGATATTTAAGGACAACCTGAGAGCATTTATACAGGGGGTAATCAATTCCCAACAGAGCTTATCCATACTTGAAGATACAAAGCCAAAGCATCCAAGTGGTGGAAGTTGATACGGACCCTAGTCGCGATTTTGGTGCAAATATGGACACCGAGCAGCGTGAAATGGTTCCAACTCTTTGTGGATTCAATACATATGTCTAATAAGATATGAAATCAAGTCAAGGCAGCTTCAAAGGCATTCAAAAAGGGGTTGTACGGACAGCTTCAAATTTGGCCTATTTTTTTTCTGTATTTTATGCTGGCTTTACTGTATTTTGCTGAGTTGGCTTTTTCTTCCTCTTCCAAGCATGGGCAACGTGTGGGACTTCATATTCAGCTTATTTGTAATCCTACAAAGCATATTGAAGCTGATTTGGAGCTCAATTTGGTCAAAAATTGGTCAAAGTCAACTTAGTTAAAAAGCTAGTATTATAGTTTCCTAATTTGATTCTACTTTTTGTTTAAGGAAATTACCATTATTTTTTAGTTTTTATTTATTTATTTTCTGGAAAAATAATTTTAGGAAAGTTATTATTTTATTATTTTCATTGTAAATTAATTAATTCCTAATTCAAAATAAAGGAATTAATTAATCCAAATTAGATTAGGAAAGGAGTGAGAATTTCAGCCACCATAGAACTCTTTATTGTGTGGCCTGTTTTTCCTAGGGTTTTTAGGGTTTATTTTGTTTCTTTTAAAGCCTATTTAAAGGCTTATTTTTCAATAAGAATACAACTTTGATTTGATAGAAAAAATACTTGTGAGATTAATTATCTCTTTGTTCTTTGAGAACACCTAAAACACCATTAGAGAATTGGTTTTTTTAGCTTGACTTATCAAAAGGTTTTTCATCCCCTATTGTGGCGTCTACATTATACCAAGGTTTCTAACCACAAGTTGATTAGGGGTTGAGGTCCATTCCATTAGAACTTGAACTTAATTGAGATCCAGGCTAATATAATACAGGTTTAGGAGCAGGTCGTCCTAGGAACTTTGATTTGATAAAGAAAATACTTGTAAGATTAATTATCTCTTTGTTCTTTGAGAACACCTAAAACACCATTAAAGAATTGGTTGTTTTAGCTCGACTTATCAATAGGTTTTCCATCCCCTATTGTGACGTCCACATTATACCAAAGTTTCTAACCACAAGTTGGTTAGGGATTGAGGTCCACTCCATTAGAACTTGAACTTAATTGAGATCCGGGCTAATATAATACGGGTTTAGGAGCAGGTCGTCCTAGGTTCGTATCAAAAGCATTAAGTATACCAATGATATATTAACAAAATATATTACTAATTAAATAAAACTCCACATATATTAAAATAATTAAACCTTCATAGTTAGGGCTACATCATAGCCCGAGCTACGAATATTAGTTCATGGAAAAAATAAATTCAACATCCATAATTTTTAAAAATAATAAAATTCACAATTAAAGAGAAAAGGTAAGAGAATAAAAACTATTGAAGAAATTCTCCTCCAAAAGCTCTCCAATTCGTAGCCTTCTTCTCTAAGCAAGTCCACATCTCTATGCCTCCTCCAAACTCTCCAATTGATCTTCTAAAATTCTCAAACTTGAAAGCCCTAGAATCCTTAAGAGAACCTTAGAAACTCCCAAAATTTGGTTTGTTTCTATTTAAGCCTCCTAAAAGCTTTTAAATAACTCTCTAAACTTATATCTCTTCCTTCAATGTGGTGGGAGCTATATACATAGGACCTTGGGAACCTTTCTCTCTTTTTATTTTCAATGTGGGAGTCTTGTAAGATACCGTTTTTAGGCCATGAAGAGGGTTGGACGAATTTCATGTGTACTTTAGATTACTTGCTCTCTACTATTTTCCTTTTATCTAATTCCTCCTACAAAATAGTTAATTAGTCTGATTTACCCTTAATAAAGCATGTGACATGACATGTGCCTCATTAATGATAAGTTAACCAATTATTACAACTTGTTTTTATCTTGGCCTTTAATTTGCCTTGATTCCCTCTTTTGATCAATGGTAGAGATTTAACCAGAATATTCCTTTTTATAAATTCCAAACTTTAAATGATGATAACTCTTTGCTCGCAACTCGAAATTCAAAAATAACGAGACATTTGAAATCCTCAGATCATGATGATTCATATGACATCCGCTTCCACCATGAAATTCCCGATAGAATCTTTATGGAATCTTCAAGTATCTTTTTAGAATCTTTTTAATGCTTAGTTCGTTCCAGCTCAAATCTTGCTTTCCACCATAATTTGACCCAAGGAATCCATTTTTATGGTTGTTTTCTTGAAATTCTTCCTCCTTAACCTAGATTAAGAAAATACGTAATTAAGTATCTTTCCATAACAAATTAACACAAACTAACAAATATTAAGCAATAAATATGGCATCAAATCATCAATATTTTAGACCTAAGATTTACCTCAAATATTGGTAAGGGTCGAGGTGTTCCATTGATAATTTGTATTTAGACTGTCCAAATCACTTTTTGTTATGGGTTTAGAGGCAAGTTGCTTTAGGTTCGTATCATATGGCCTCTTGGTGCTATCCATTGAATCCAAGAAGTGTTGGATTGATTCATTGCTACTCGGAGTCCATATTTGCACTAAAACAGCTACCCGGATCCGTAACAGCTTCCAACACTTGGATGCTTAAAACAGTCTTTGTATCTTCCGGTATTGACAAGCCCTTTTGAAAATTAATTACTCCTTATATAAATGCAACCAGGTTGTCCTTAAATCTCTTAGCTTAAGCTCTAGTGATTAGCCTAGTTTTCATTCGTATCGGATTAGCACCCAAACGGGTTGTCGGTTGTGTAGGCACAGGCAGATTCTCATCATTCCCCTCCTCTTAAAAAGGATTTTCCCTCAAATAAAAATCATCACCTACAACAAAAGAAGATAAATCAACAACATTAAATGTAGCACTAACATTATACTCACCCAGTAAATCAATTTTGTAAGCATTTTTATTAATCCGCTCCAAAACTTGAAAGGGTCCATCTCCAAGCGACATAAGCTCAGATTTCCTTTGTTCAGGAAACCTCTAATTCTTTAGGTGCAACCAAACCAAATCTCCAAGGTCAAATGTTAGGCCTAAAATATTGATGATTTTATGCCATATTTGTAGCTTAATATTTGTTGATTTGTGTTAATTTGTTATGGAAAGATACTTAATTACGTATTTTTCTTAATCTAGGTGAAGGAAAAAGAATTCAAGAAAAAAACCATAAAAATGGATTCCTTGGGTCAAATTATGGTAGGAAACAAGAATAGAGCTAAAACAGACCAAGCATTAAAAAGATTCCTTAAAGATTCCATAAAGATTATATTGGGAATTTCATAGTGGAAGTGGATTTCATATGAATCATCACAATCTGACGATCTCAAATATCTCATTATTTTTTAATTTCGAGGTGCGAGCAAAGAGTTATCGTCATTGAAAGTTTGGAATTTATAAAAAAGAATATTCTAGTTAAATCTCCAACATTGATCAATAAAGGGAATCAAGGCAATTTAAGGGTCAAGATAAAGACAAGTAGCAATAATTGGTTAATTTATCATTAATGAGGCATATGACATGTCACATACTTCATTAAGGATAAATTTCCTAATTTGCGTTTGACTTTTTGGGTTTTTATTTATTTATTGGTCGGACAAATCAATTTAGGAAAGTTATTATTTTATTATTTTCATTGTAAATTGATTAATTTTCTAATTCAAAATAAAAGAATTAATTAATACAAATTAATTTATGAAAGTAGTGTAAAATTCGGCCAACTTATTTCCTTTTCTTTTGGTGGCTGGTTTACCTAGTTAATAGAGTTTTATTTTATAACCTTTTAGCCTATTTAAGGGCATGTTTTATCAATAATATTCAGTATATTATTCATATAGAAAATTATTTGTGAGATTGAATTCTCTTTGTTTTCTTTGAACACCTAAAACACCATTAGTGAATGAGTGTTTTAGTTTGACTTATCAATAGGATATCCATCATCTATTGTGGCATCTTCATTATACCAAAGTTTCTATTCAGAGGTTGGTTAAGGGTTGAGCTGACCATTAGAACTTTAACATAATTAGATCCGGGCTAATATAATATGGGTTTAGGAGAAAGTCGTCCTAGGTTCGTATCATTTGGTACCAGAATCAAATTTTGTTTAGATTTGATCTATCTTTATTTTCTTTATTTGCTTTTGTGTTAATCTGCAATTTTAGCATTAGCTTAAGGTTTCTTCTATCATCATACACATTCTGCATATTAAAAAAAAAAAAAAAAACTCATTCCTAGTTAAATTAGGTTTCCTTGTTTTTCCGTATTTTTACTTCCTAGTTTGTTGGTTCTTTTTCATTATTGTTCTTGGTAATTTAGTTTATTGTTGATTTTTTTTTTTGCTGTTTTAGTCTTAATTATTTTCATTTAGACATTCAAAAGAAAAAAAAAGTCTTTGTGGCAAAATATATAAATTTACAAAATATTACAAATTTGTATTTTTGAATTTCGATGGTCATGGATTTGTTGAGTTTTTGGTGTTGGAATTTCAATTTGATTGTTAATTCTTGCTACTACAGTTGAGATTATATTTTGTGAGTAAAAAAAAAAAAGAAGAAGAAGAAGAAGAAGAAAACGAAGAAGCCGATTATTAAAAAAAAAAAGAAAATCGGTTTGTTGAATTCGGTGTTGAAATTTGTTGCTGGAAATTTCTTGGAGCTGCTAATTTGTTGATTATTTATTCAATATTTGGAGTTGTTAGAAAATTATTTTTGTTGCTGGATAATTGAATTTTGGGTGCTTAAATTATTTGGGTTAAAAATTAGTTAAAGGATTTGATTCAAAATTAGAATTATAAGAACAACAATCAAAACTATTCTTTAATTTTGTTCGAATTGATTCTCGTTTGTGTTTGAAATTCATTTTCTAAATTTTTATTCTTGAATTGTTAATTTCTTACCATCTAGTCCAGTTCTTATTGATTCCAAAATTTTCTTGTAATTTGTCTTATTTTTGCCTAGAAAAGCCGAAGTTTAGGTATTTTCGCCTAAAACATACTTGTGATCTAATTGTTGTTTTGTGGCGTTTTAATTAGAAGTTTGAGATAATTCTTTGAGTGGAAAAAGGCAAAGAGCATGTAAAGCAAACAGACATAAGGGCTGTCTTGGAACAATTATAGCAGATGAACACTCAATTTGACCACATCAATCAAAGGATGGACATAATAGAAACATTTCATGTTTGACCAAATTTAAGGCAAGAGTTCCATGGAGGTCGAGGTCGAGATCGAGGAGGCTGTGGAAGACCTTGAGAGGAGTTTGAAAGGGAAATTTCGAGGAAGAAATGGATGAAAGTTTTGCTATCCAAGAAAGGCTAGGCCGTGAGAGGCATAAGCGAGAGAAGGCAGATGATGATCTTGGCAGTATCAAGGTAAACTTTCCACCTTTCATGGGAAAAAGTGATCCGAAAGCTTATTTGGAGTGGGAAAAGCGTATGGAGATGATTTTTTATTGTCACAACTATTCGGAGGCTAAGAAAGTTAAATTGGCAGCAATGGAGTTTGGACATTATGCACTCCAATGGTGGACTAATGAGCAAAACACTTGAAGGAGAGTAGGTGACGACTTGATCACTACATGGCGATAAAAGAAAGGAGCCATGAGGAAGCAATTCATACCATCAAACTATCATAGATTGCTGCATCAAAGAGTTCAATCTTTATCTCAAGGAAATAGGTTCGTGGAGGATTATTATAAGGAGATGGAGATCCTTATGATGAGATTAAGTAGGAATGAAGATAGAGAAGCAACCATGGCCAAGTTGCTTGGTGGTTTGAATCGTGAACCAATCAACAAGAATTGCAATAATATGTGGAATTGGAGGAGATGTTGCATGTGGTTACTAAATTAGAACATCAATTCAAGAGGAAGGGTGTAGGCTCACGGTTTGGAGTTATTTCCAACAATAGAAGAACAAATCCAAGTAGCTGGAGAAACAATCCTACCTATGAAAACAAGCCAAAGCGAAAAGTTGGAGAAGAGAGTTCAAATCGACCCAAAAGAAAGGCTGGAACCAAATATGTCCAAGCACTAAAAAATGAGGTAAAATCTGATCCTAAACTTTCCAAATCTAGAGAAATTGTTTGTTTTAAGTGTCAGAGACAAGGACACATAGCTAGCCAATACCTGAATAGAAGAATCATGGTGTTAAAGGGTAATGGTGAGCTAGAATCGAAAAGTGAGGAAAGTGGAGATGAAATCGAGGAAGAGGAGGAAAACTTTAAGGATGAAGCCGAAACCTTTCATGCTTCCAATGCTGAATTAAACTTGGTTTCTAGGAAAGTGCTGGCTGTATACAAGGATAAAGATCAAGTTCATTAAGTTCAAAGAGAAAACATCTTCCACACTCGATGTGAAATCCAAGGTAAGATTTGTAGTATGATTATTAATAGTGGAAGTTGTACAAATGTAAATAGTAACATTGTTGTTGATAAACTAGGCTTAATAACTATTAAACATCCAAAACCATATAGATTACAATGGCTTAATGATAGTGGTAAGATGAACGTGAATAAACAAGCCAAAGTAAAATTTAGCTTAGATAAATATGTGGATGTTGTTTTGTGTGATGTTGTGCTTATACATGCAAGATATATCCTATTAGGTAGACCAACGGTGCCAAAAACTTGATGTGTAAAATCAACTCGCAAGTACACGAATTGTTTTCAAGTAATAAAGTGGAAAAATAAGGTTGTTGTACCCAAGAGATTAAGAATTAAGTACTAAAGATAATTAAGTTTTGATAATATTTGAACTAGCAATTAAGATGGCAATTGAAAATTAAATAAACTAAATTAATGAAAAATTAGATCAATTTCAAATAAAGAGTGTGAGTTTAACAATTATGAATGCTAGGGCATTTGATTTCACCACTAACTATTCCAATTTAATTACTTAAATACGTGAATTTAATTAACTAGTAATTTTGTTAACTACACTTAATCACAAAATTAATCAAAAGTAGTTTCCACTCACAATTGATAATATTCATATAACCTAATTTATTCCTTCCGGCCTATAACTTAAATCATGCAAATTCATTAAGCAAATAATATGGCATGAGACATAACTATTTTCCAATCAATTATGCATTCACGTAAATCATTGGAGATCCATAATATTATCATTTTCCAAGCTCAAATATTATTAAAATCATTGATTTCTTCCGGCCTATGAAAGCATTAAGCATACTAATGATTTATTAACAAAACATATTACTAATTAAATAAAACTCAACATATATTAAAATAATTAGACCTTCATAGTTAGGGCTACATCATAACCCTAGCTATGAAATTAGTTCATGGTAAAAATAATTTCAACATCCATAATTATAAAGAAAAATACAATAATGTTCATGATTAAAGAGAAAGAGAAGAGAACAAAAACTATTGAAGAAATCCTCCTCCAAAAGCTCTCCAAGTCGTAGCCTTCTTCTCCAAGCAAGCCCATGTCTCTATGCCTCCTCTGAACTCTCAATTAATCTTTTAAAACTCTAAAAATTCAAAACCCTAGAACCTTTAAGAGAACTTTAGAAACTTCCAAAATTTGGTTTGTTTCGATTTAAGCCTCCTAAAAGCTCTTAAATAACTCTCTAAACTTATATATCTTCCTTCAATTTGGTGAGGCCTATATATATAGGACCTTGAGAACCTTTTTCTCTCTTTATTTTCAATGTGGGAGTCTTGGAAGATGCCTTTTTTAGGCCATAAAGAGGGTTGGTCGAATTTCATGTGTAAAAAGGAAACTTGATATTACTTGCTCTCTACTACTTTCCTTTTATCTTATTCCTCCTAAAAAAAATAGTTAATTAATCTAATTTACCCTTAATGAAGTATGTGACATGACATGTGCCTCATTAATAATAAATTAACCAATTATTGCCACTTGTCTTTATCTTGGCCCTCAAATTGCCTTGATTTCCTCTTTTTATCATGGTGGAGATTTACTAGAATATTCCTTTTTAAAAATTCCAAACTTTAAATGACGATAACTCTTTGCTCACACCACGAAATTCAAAAATAATGAGACATTTAAAATCCTTAGATCGTGATGATTCATATGACATCCACTTCGATCATGAAATTCCTGATAGAATCTTTATGGAATCTTCAAAGTATCTTTTTGGAATATTTTAATGCTTAATCCGTTCGAGCTCAAATCTTGCTTCCCACTATAATTTGACCCTAAGAATCCCTTTTTATGGTTGTTTTCTTAAATTTATTCCTCTTTCACCTAAATTAAGAAAAATACGTAATTAAGTATCCTTCCATAACAAATTAACACAAACTAACAAATATTAAGTTATAAATATGGCATAAAATCTTCGATATTTTAGACCTAACATAGTGGTAAGATGAAAGTGAATAAACAAGACAAAGTAAAATTATAATAGATAAATATGTGGATGTTGTTTAGTGTGATATTGTGCCTAAATATGCCGGACATATTCTATTAGGTAGACCTCAGCATTGAAGATGCTATGCATTATGGTCGAGAGAATTGCATTGTTTTTAAGTTTAAAGGAAAGAAGGTCAAGCTGGAGCCATTGACTCCCAATGAACTATATAGAGACCAATTGCAAATACAACAAAGGAGGAAGGCCAAAAAACTCAAGGAGAAAGCTAGTATGGCATCTATGGGTTCACCATCCATCCAAGAAGGTAAGTTTGAGTTTGCTATTCAAGGTAAGCATTCTAAGACTCAAATCAAGAGGAACAACCATGAGAAAGCCAAGAGTGGAGTGGAAAAAATAGAGAAAGCCGAGAGGCTTAGTGAGAAACCCGAGAGAGAGGAAGAATGTGTGGTCGCCGAGAGAGAGAAAGGAAAAGAAGGAAAAGAGAGGAAAGTTAAAAAATTTTGTTTGAGTCTTGGGGATGTTAATAAAGCCATCTTGGGTAAGAAATCATTGCTGGTCATGATTTATAAAGATAATTATTTTAATGATTAAGCTAACTTTGAAGAACTTAAATTGCCAAGTTTAATTTTTTCTCTTTTGCAAGATTTTGAAGATGTCTTTCCGGATAAAATTCCAAATGGATTACGACCTATTAGAGGGATTGAACATCAAATTGACTTTCTTACAGGGGCTGCCATACCAAATAGACCTGCATATAGAAGTAATCCCGATGAGACAAAGGATCTACAAAGACAAGTAAGTGAGTTACTTGAAACTAAAGAAGAAGAGTCGGACAATGAATCCATGCCACCATTGGAGGACGTTGGTGATGAAGATGAAGAAGACTACAAGTATCCAGTTGGAGGGGACTTGTCATTGGTTGCTAGAGGAGCTTTAACTGTGTATAAAGATGAGAAGGAAGTGCAACGAGAGAACATCTTTCATACGAGATGCAAAGTTAAGGATAAGGTATGTAGTATGATTATTGATGGAGGAAGTTGTACTAATGTTGCTAGTCTTACTATGGTTGAAAAGCTAGGTTTACCCACTATGAAGCATCCAGAACCATATAAGCTACAATGGCTTAATGATTGTGGAGAGTTGAAGGTGAATAAACGAGTGAAGATTGCATTCTCTATTGGTGACTATAAAGATGAGGTTATTTGTGATGTGGTACCAATGCAAGCTCGTCATTTGTTTTTAGGACGTTCGTGACAATTTGATAGAGATATTAATCATCATGGTCGAACTAATAAGGTTGTCTTCAATTTCAAGGGTAAACAAGTGGTGCTTATATCGATGACTCCTAAACAAGTTTTTGATGATCAATTGGCTTTACAAAGGCGGAGAGAAGCTGACCAACAACACAATCAAACTGTATCCAACCACCAAGAGAAGAAAAATAGTGGTGAGGATGAGAGTGTGAATGAAAAGGAAAAGAAAAAAAGTAGAAAGAAAAAAGAGAGTTTTTATGCAAAACAAAGTGAGATGAAGAAGCTTTTTTGTTGTAGAAAGCCTATGATTGTCATGATGTACAAAGAAGCATATATGAATCATTTAAGTAACCCTGATGAATCTGTTTTGCTAAATTTGCTAGAAGTAAAGGTGGAATAATAATGGACGAAAATTAGGTTTACGAAACCTAATTTTGATAGGTTTAGGAAACCTAATGTGATTAGGTTTAGTAAACCTAATTTTGATAGGTTTAGGAAATCTAATGTGATTAGGTTTAGAAAATCTAATTTGGTTTGGTTTAGGAAATCTAATGTGGTTAGGTTTAGGAAACCTAATTTAGCTCCTAGTTTCCTAATTTAAATGGCCTTTAATTCTTTGACCAATTCAACTCTAATAAAATTAGGAAAGTAACTTAAAAACCTAATAAAAACTAAATTTGGAAAGTAAATAGGCAACATGCCAAAATCCAATCAAAACATAAATAAAAATTAATATTTTCCTATTTATAAAATTTGGCCAAGCTTAGTTGGATGCCATGTCACCATATGATGCCACATTACCATGTTGTAGAAGTCCATGCGTTAAACTCTTTTTCACGTTGGCATCCACCATCCTAATCATATGGACCAATGTTAGTTCATCTTCACTAATGAACTTGCTTCCTTGGGTTGTAAACCTAGATTAAACCATTTAGTGCCTCTTTCAATCTCTTTGCTCGTGCTCGGGTTATGGGTCCTGTAGACATTTGAAGTGGATCTCGGCTCCATCTTGAAGGGCTCTTGGTCATGTCCTCATCAATAAGTCGAAATCTTAATGAGCATGTAGAACATCTTAGGCAAGTTTCAAATATTCTTAGGAAGGAAAGATTATTTGTTAACATGAAAAAGTGTGATTTTTGCAAAGATGAACTAGTTTTCCTATGGTTTGTAGTAAGTGCTGCAGGTATAAAAGTTGATCAATCTAAAGTTCAAGCCATCCAAGATTGGCCTACATCAACATCTATCACGCAAGTGAGGAGCTTTCATGGTTTTACGTGTTTCTATTGAAGATTTGTCAAGGACTTTAGCACCATCACAGCGCCTTTGAATGAAGTTGTAAAAAAGAATGTTGGCTTTATGTGGGGGGAGGTACAAGAAAAATCTTTTAATTTGTTGAAAGAAAAATTATGTAATACACCCTTACTAGTTTTGCCAAATTTTTCTAAGACTTTTGAAATTGAGTGTGATGCTTCGGGTGTAGGTATTAGAGCTGTTCTAATGTAAGAAGGAAGATCCATAACCTACTTTAGTGAGAAATTAAATGGAGTTACACTAAACTACCTAACATATGACAAGGAGATGTATGCTTTGGTGAGGGCTTTAGAAATATGGCAGCATTATCTAATGCTAAAGGAGTTTGTGATTCATACGAATCATGAATCTTTGAAGCACCTTAAAGGCCAAGGGAAGCTTAACAAAGGCATGCTAGGTGGATGGAGTTCATTGAAACATTTCCCTATGTCATCCACTACAAAAAAGGTAAGGAAAATATGGTTGCTGATGCATTATCCTGAAGGTATGTATTGTTTTCTACCTCAAATGCTAGATTGTTTGGTTTTGGATAATCAAATGAACTTTATGAGCATGATAGTGACTTTGAAGAAATATTTAGAACCTATTTAAAACATGGATTTCATAAATTTTACATATTTGAAGGGTATTTGTTTGGGGAAAATAAACTTTGCGTGCCTAATTGTAGCATTAAAAAGTTACTAGTTTGGGAAGGTCATGGGGGTGGTTTAATGGGTTATTTTGGTGTTTTTAAAACTTTATCCTTGCTGCAAGAATATTTTTATTGGCTTAACATGAAGATAGATGTTGAGAGGATATGTGAAAGATGCTTAAAATGCTGAAAATCCAAATCCACATTGAAACCGCATGGGTTGTATCATCCATTGCCGATTCCTTCCTTTCCTTTGGTAGATTTATCTATGGATTTTATTTTTGGTTTACCTAGTTCAAGGATAGGTAAAGATTCAATATTTGTTGTTGTGGATAGATTTTCTTAGATGGCACATTTTATTGCATATATTAAAACTGATGATGCATCTAATGTTGCTAATTTAATTTTCAAATAAATTGTGAGATTGCATGGAATGCCTAGAATAATTGTTTCGGATAGGGATGCTAAGTTTTAAGTTATTTTTGGAAAACTTTGTGGGCTAAGTTAGGAAGTAAACTTTTGTTTTCAACTACTTGTCATCCGCAAACTAATGGACAAACTGAAATAGTAAATAGGACTTTGTTTGCATTGTTGAGAGCATTAATCAGAAGAAATTTAAGAACTTAGGAAGAATGTTTTGCACATGTTGAATTTGCTTATAATAGGTCTTTATATTCAGCAACTAAATATACACTATTTGAGATTGTTTATGGTTTTAATCCTTTAACTCCAATAGATTTAACACATTTACCTTTAAGTGAACATGCTAATCTAGATGGAAAACAAAAAGCTGATTCTGTAAAGCAGATTCATGAAAAGACAAAGGCAAATATTGAGAGGGGGACCGAACAATATGCAAGGAATGCTAATCAAGGCCAAAAACAAGTTGTCTTTGAACCTGGAGATTGGGTTTGGTTGCATCTAAGAAAGGAGAGGTTTCCCAAGCAACGAAAGTCCAAGCTTATACTGTGTGGCAATGGACCTGTTCAAGTTTTGGAGCGGATAAATGACAATGCTTACAAACTTGATTTGATGGGTGAGTATGATGTTAGTGCTGCATTTAATGTTGCTGATTTGTCTCCTTTTGCTGCAGGTGATGACTTTGATTTAAGGGCAGATCCCCTGCCCGCACAACCAACAACCCGCTTGGGTACTGACCCAAAACGGATGAAAATCAGGCATAAGTTAGCTCGGACATCAGGTATACATAAGTTAGCTCGGACATCAGGTATACATAAGTTAGCTCGGACATCAGATAAAAGTTATCTTAGTTGTCAAACTAGTCAACTCGTTTCCTAATTTGCATTGACTTTTTTGGATTTTTATTTATTTATTGGCTGGACAAATCAACTGAGAAAAGTTATTATTTTATTATTTTCATTGTAAATTAATTAATTTCTAATTCAAACTAAAGGAATTAATTAATGCAAATTGGTTTAGGAAAGTAGTTTAAAATTCGGCAAACTTGTTTCCTTTTCTTTTGGTGGCTGATTTTACCTAGTTAATTAGGGTTTTATTTTATAAATTTTTAGCCTATTTAAAAGCTTATTTTATCAATAATATTCAATACATTACTCATACATAAAATTATTTGTGAGATTGAATTTTCTTTATTCTCTTTGAACACCTAAAACACCATTAGTGAATTAGTGTTTTAGTTTGACTTATCAATAAGATATTCATCATCTATTGTGGTGTCTTCATTATATCAAAGTTTCTATTAGAACTTGAACATAATTAGATCTGGGCTAATATAATATAGGTTTAGACGCAGGTCGTCCTAGGTTCGTATCATTAAGAAAAATACGTAATTAAGTATCTTTCTGTAACGAATTAACACAAACTAACAAATATTAAGCTATAAATATGGCATAAAATCATCAATATTTTAGACCTAGCAAAACACTATAACAATAAATCCTAGAAATAACGAATTATCTTTACAGAAATCACACTTTTTAAAGTTAACATATAATCTCTCCTAAATTTTCAAATTTTCACTAAGTAAAGCTCTCAACATGCAGATAAAGTTCTATACAACAAAAGCATCTTTAAATAAGCATCATTATAAATCATGATCAGGAGTGGTTTATCACTGGTAAATGCCTTTTTAACTTCACTTAAGCTAACATAAAAAAATTTACTTTTCTTTTCCTTTTTCTCTTTTACTTTCCCACTAGTGGGTTGTTAGGTCTAAAATATTAATGATTTTATGCCATATTTATAGCTTAATATTTGTTAGTTTGTGTTAATTTATTATGGAAAGATACTTAATTATGTATTTTTCTTAATCTAGGTAAAAGATGAAGAATTTTAAGAAAACAACCATAAAAATGGATTCCTTGGGTCGAATTATGGTGGGAAGCAAGATTTGAGCTCGAACGGACTAAGCGTTAAAAAGATTCCAAAAAGATACCTTGAAGATTCCATAAAGATTCTATCAAGAATTTCATGGTGGAAGTGGATGTCATATGAATCATCAAGATCTGAGGATTTCAAATGTCTCATTATTTTTGGATTTCGAGGTGCGAGTAAAGAGTTATCATCATTTAAAGTTTAGAATTTATAAAAAATAATATTCTAGTTAAATCTCCACCATTGATCAAAAGAGGGAATCAAGACAATTTGAGGGCCAAGATAAAAACAAGTGGCAATAATTGGTTAATTTATCATTAATGAGGCACATGTCATGTCACATGCTTCATTAAGGGTAAATTAGACTAATTAACTATTTTTTTTAGGAGGAATTAGATAAAAGGAAAGTAGTAGAGAGCAAGTAATATACAGTTTCCTTTTTACACATGAAATTCGTCCAACCCTCTTCATGGCCTAAAAAAAGTATCTTCCAAGACTCCCACATTGAAAATAAAGAGAGAAAAAGATTCCCAAGGCCCTATATATATAGCCCCCACCACATTGAAGGAAGATATACCAGTTTAGAGAGTTATTTTAAGATCTTTTAGGAGGCTTAAATAGAAACAAACCAAATTTTGCGAGTTTCTAAGATTCTCTTAAGGGTTCTAGGGTTTTAAAGTTTTAGAGTTTTACAAGATCAATTGGAGAGCTTGGAGGAGGCAGAGAGACGTGGGCTTGCTTGAAGAAGAAGGCTACGACTTTGAGAGCTCTTGGAGGAGAATTTCTTCAATAGTTTTTATTCTCTTTTCCTTTCTCTTTAATTGTGAATCTTATTATTTTTAATAATTATGGATGTTGAAATTATTTTTACCGTGAACTAATTTTCATAGCTAGGGCTATGATGTAGCCCTAACTATGAAGGTTTAATTATTTTAATATATGTTGAGTTTTATTTAATTAGTAATATGTTTTGTTAATAAATCATTGGTATACTTAATGCTTTCATAGGCCGGAAGGAATGAATGATTTTAATAATATTTGAGCTTGGAAAAGGATAATATTATGGATCTCCAATGATTTACATGAATGCATAATTGATTGGAAAATAGTTATGTCTCATGCCATATTATTTGCTTAATCTATGCTTGATGAATTTGCATGATTTAATTTATAGGCCGGAAGGAATAAATTAGGTTATGTGAATATTATCAATTGTGAGTGGAAACTACTTTTGATTAATTTTGTGATTAAGTGTGGTTAACAAAATTACTAGTTAATTAAATTCACATATTTAAGTAATTAAATTGGAATAGTTAGTGGTGAAATCAAATGCCCTAGTATTCATAATTATTCTCTCTCTTACTTGAAATTGATCTAATTTTATTTGATTGCTCTTGTTTAATTTAGTTTATTTAGTTTTCAATTGCCATCTTAAATTTTAGTTCAAATATTATCAAAACCTAATTATCTTTGGTACTTAATACTTAATCCCTTGGGTACGACAACCCTATTTTTCCACTTTATTACTTGAAAACGATTCGTGCACTTGCGAGTTGATTTTACACATCATGGGTTCTACTTTTCCACTTTCACTCTTGGCTTTATCATTGTTTTTCCCCTCACCATTGAGTTTACGACACTTACCAAGGGCAGCAAGCTCAGCTTTGACCTCATGAGTAGAAGGTGAAACCGTGGGTGCCCTACTAACATTTTCTTTAAGCTTTTCGGCCTCCGTCCTTTGTTGCATTTGAAGTTGGTCTCTAAACACTTCCTTTGGAGTTAACGGCTCCAACTTAACCTTTTTACCTTTAAATCTAAAATCAATAGCATTCTCTTAACCATAATGTATAGTATTTATATCAAATTGTCATGGTCTACCTAATATGACTAGCATGCATGGGAACCACATCACACAATGCAACATCCACATATTTATCAATGCTGAATTTTACTTTGGCTTGTTTATTTACTTTCATCTCTCCACTATCATTAAGCCATTGTAATCTATATGGTTCTGGATGTTTAATGGTTGCTAATCCTAATTTTTCAACTACCAAATTACTAATTACATTTGCACAACTCCCACTATCAATTATCATACTGCAAATGTTACCTTGAATTTCACATCGAGTGTGGAAAATATTCTCTCTTTGAATTTGGTCCTCATCTTTATCTACAGCCAATTCGACCCTAGATGCCTTGAGAGTTTTGGATTCCTCATGTTCTTCACCTCCAACTTCTTCACCATCAATTTCGGTTTTAGCATCACTTTAGTCACTTTCGGACTTTATCTCATCATTACCTTTTAGCACCATGATTCTTCTATTCAGGCATTGATTGGCAATGTGTCCTCATTCCTGATACCTAAAACACACAATTTCATTAGTTCTAGAAGGGTTAGGATTAGGTTTACCTACATTTGTGCTTGGACAGATTCGATTTTGGACTCCCTTTTTGGCCAATTGGTGCTTCTTTCTCCAAGTTTCAACTTTTATCTTGCTTTAGAGGTGGAGCACTTGGATTTGACTTCCCGTTGTTTGAAACTCCTCCAAACCATGAGCTTGTACCCCTCCTCTTAAATTGATTCTCAAGTTTGATAGCCACATGCAACATCTTTTCCAATTCCAATGGATTGGCGATCTCACGATTCAATCCACCTAGAAACGTTGCCATGGTTGCTTCTTTATCTTCATTCATGCTCAATCTCATCATGAGCATGTCCATCTCTTTGTAATAATTTTCCACGGACCTACTACCTTGTGATAATGATCGTAACCTTTGATGCAGCAACATATGGTAATGAGTCAGTACAAGTCGCTTCCTCATGGCTCCTTTCATTTGACACCATGTAGTAATCAATTCATCTCCTACTCTTCTTCAGATACTTTGTTCATTAGTCCACGATTGAAGTGCATAACGTCCAAATTCCATTGTTGTCAATTTAACTTTCTTAGCCTTTGAATAGTTATGACAATCAAAGATCATCTCTATATGCTCCTCCCATTCCAAGTAAGCCTCCGGGTCACTTTTGCCCATTCACAGTGGTATGTTGACCTCAATATTTCCAAGATCATCATCCTCATTCCTTGTTGGTCTCCCACAGATTAGCCTTCCTTGAGGTTCAAAAATTTCATCAAACCCCTCATCCAAGTCATCTCCAAAATTGCCTTCCCTGAATTATTCTCCAAGTCGCCCTTGGCTTCCTCGACCTCCATAAGTATCAAACCTTATATTCAACCCTCTTTATGATGTTTCTAACCTCTCCATCCTTTGATCTATGTGATCAAATCGAGCATTCATCCGTTGTAATTGCTCCAAGGCCGCCCTCATGTCAATGTGCTCATCTCCACTCCCTGTAGCTCAGGAATCACCTTTGAATCCTACGGATTCTTCTTCATTAATCCTTAATTGTACATCTCCTCTTCTCACCATTGAATCTACCATTTTAGTATGAATAACACAAAAAAAAAATAAAATAGAACCTCGCCAAAATCACTCCCTAATGTGTTTCATTCAAACAACGTCTCAACACTTGTGTTTGCAAACTAGTTTCGATTTTTGATCCTCTTTTAAGCTCACACACTCTTGCCTCTTTTCACTCAAAGCATTAACTCAAAGTTCTAATTAAAACACACTTAAACAGAAAGTAGATCCCAAGTGTACCTTAATTTAAACTTATCAATAAAACAGTAGCAAAAAGTAAGCAATATCGAGTGAATTAATAAGAAACTAGTTCTCAGCTTTTCTAAGCAAAATAAGGTGAATCAACAAGCAAATTTTTGGAATGAAAAGATAAGCTATCCAGAATATGAATGAAGCAATAATTGATGAGGACATGACCAAGAGCCCTTAAAGATGGAGCCCAGATCTACTTCAAATGTCTACAGGACCCATAACCCGAGCACAAGCAAAGAGATTGAAAGAGGCACTAAATGGTTTAATCCAAGAAGTGTTTTCAACCCAAGGAAGCAAGTTCATTAGTGAAGATGAACTAAAATTGGTCCATATGATTGGGATGGTGGATGCCAACGTAAAAGAGAGTTTAACGCATGGACTTCTACAATATGGTGATGTGGCATCATATGGTGACATGGCATCCAACTAAGCTTGGCCAAATTTTATAATTAGGAAAATATTAATTTTTATTTATGTTTTGATTGGATTTTGACATGTTGCCTATTTACTTTCCTAATTTAGTTTTTATTAGGTTTTTAAATTACTTTCCTAATTTTATTAGAGTTGAATTGGTCAAAGAGTTAAAGGCCATTCAAATTAAGAAACTAGGAGCTAAATTAGGTTTCATTAGGTTTCCTAAACCTAACCACATTAGGTTTCCTAAACCTATCAAAATTAGGTTTCCTAAACCTAATTTTCGTCCATTATTATTCTACCTTTACTTTTGGCAAAATTAGGAAAGTTTTGTAATTTATTTTGCCTATCTAAAGGCACATAAGTCATGAATAAAGGGGAGATTACAATTTTGATTCAAAGTGAGAGTGATTCCCTTGGTTCTCCAAGAACTATATCGAACTTTTTCAAGTTTTGTTTGTGAAGTTCAAATTTGACTTATTAATAGGTTATTCCACACCGTATTGTGGCGTCTTCACTATACCAAGGTTCTTACATCAAATATAGGTAACGGGTCGAGGTCTTTCATTAATAACTTGTAATTAGAAGGTCCTAATTCAATCTTTGTTACGGGTTTAGAGGCAGGTCGCTCTAGGTTTGTATCAATAATTCAAGGATAAAATATAGAGAAAGAATTCAAACACGAACAACAATCAATCTGAACAAAAAATACAAGATAGTTGTTGGTTGTTGTTCTTTGTAAGTTAAGTTTTTGTATCAAATCTTTTAACTAATTTTTAATCCAATTGATTTAGCATCTAATATTCAAATATCCAGCAGTAAAAATAAATCTTCAGCAACTCCAAATATTCAATAAATAGTCAAGAACACAGCAATTCAAAAAAATTTCCAGCAAACAAATTTCAACACCAAATTCAACAAAATTGGCTTTTTTTTGTTTTATTTCGCTTTTCTTCTTCTTCTTCTTCTTCTTTTTTTTTTTAACTCACAAAATATGATCTCAACTGCAGTAGCAAGAATCAACAACAAAATTGCAAATCCAACACCAAGATTGCACCAAACTCGAGACCCAAAATGCAAAGTTTGCAAAATTTGTGAATTTTGTATTTGTTTCCACAAACACACTTCCTCTCTCTTTTTTTTTTTTTTGAATATATGAATGCAGATATGTAAGATCAAAAATAGCAAAGAAAAATCAACAATAAACAAAATTACTAGGAACAATAAACTAAAACAAGGAACCTAATTTCAACTATGAATGATTTTTTTTTTTTAATAAGATGCAGAACATGTATGATGATAGAAGCAACCTTTTAGCATAGCAGTTCAAAGAAATTTCCAGCAAAACATTTTTTGTAGAATAACAAAAAAACAAATAAAGAAAATAAATATAGATCAAACTTGAACAAAATTCGGCTCTGATACCAAAGGATACGAACCTTGGTCGTCACGCACCTAAACTCGTATTATATTAGCCCAGATCTCAATTAAGTTCAGATTTTAATGGATTAACCTCAACCCCTAACTAACCCGTGATTAAAAACCTTGGTATAATGAAGATGCCACAATAGGTTAAATACTCACTCTTTAATGGTGTTTTAGGTGTTCAAAAAGAACAAAGAGAAATTTAATGTCACAAATTAATTTCTAAACATTATTGAAGGTGTATTCTTCCTTAAAATCAAGCCCTTAAATAGGAAAGAGTCATATAACAATAAACCCTAAAAATTTAGGTTAAAACCGACTACCAAAGAGAAAAGGAAACATGTGGGCCAAAATTCACCTACGAAACTAAACTAATTTGGATTAACTAAATCTTTATTTTGAATTAGGAATTAATTAATTTAGAATGAAAATAATAAAAAACTAACTTTCCTAAGTTGATTTGTCCAGCAAATAAATAAATAGAAACCAAATAAATATGAGACTAATTTCCTAAAACAAAAAGTCAAAATCAAATTAGGAAACTAGTTGACTATTTTGATTACTAAGGTATCTTTGACCAATTTTCAGGTTGTTTGAGCTCCAAATCAGCTTCCATATGTCATGTATGATGCCAAATATGATTAATAATGATTCCCACACATTTCCCCTTGATTGGAATAAGTTAAACTTGCTTGAACAAGAAGACATATCAAAGTCAGCGTCTAAACAGCACATTTTCGGCAAAATTGAGATGTTGTTTGTACAAGCTGGTTTTAGATGCTTTTGATCCTTTCTTGACATAATTCCATGGCCTGTTGGTGATAACCATTGAATCCAAGAAGTGTTGGATCCATTCAGTGCTGCCTGGAGTCCATATTTGCACTAAAACAGTTACCCGAATCTGTAAGGGCATCCACCACTTGAACGCTTAAAATAGGCTTTGTATCTTCGAGTATTGACAAGCCCTTGTGAAAATTAATTACTTCTTGTATAAAATCAGCCAGTTTGTCCTTAAATCTCTTGGCTTAAGCTCTAGTGATTCACAGTCTTCATTCGTATTAGGTCAACACCCAGTGGTTTGTCAGTTGTGCGTGCATGGGTAGATTCTCATCAAATCCATTCCTTACTGCGCAGGGTCCAAAAATTTAACAAAATAACTTGTCGGGTCTATTTCCGGCTTCGTAACTTGGATACATAAGACAAGCTTTGGATCTTTAGGTATTGTCATGCCCTTTTGAGATTGAATCACTCCTTGCATGAAGCTACCCAAATTGTCCTTGAATTTCCTAACTTGTGCCCTAGTGATTGGTCTAGTCTTCATTTGTAAAGGATCAGCACCTCAGCAGGTAGTTGGTTGTATGGGTACGGGCCGATTCTCATCAAATGTTGCCATGTACTAATGCATACAACTCTTTGTTATAGGTCAGGCACTTCAATGCCGCTCCATTCAACTTCTCACTAAAGTATGCTATGGGTTTTCCTTCTTACACTAAGACAGCTCCAATACTTACACCCAAAGTATCACATTCAATTTTAAAATTTTTATCGAAATTTGGCAATATCAATAAAGAAGCATTAGTTAAATTTTCTTTTATCAAATTGAAAGACTTCTCTTGTGCTTCACCCTATTGGAACCCAATATTCTTCTTGACAACCTCAATCAATGATGCTGCGATGGTACTAAAATCCTTGACAAATCTTCTATAAAAGCTTGCCAAACCATGAAAACTTTTTATTTGGGTGATAGAAGTCGATTTTGGCCAATCTTTTATAGCTTTCACCCTGGACTCATTAACCATAATTTCTACAGCACTGACAACAAATCCTTGAAAAACAACTTCATCTTTGCAAAAATCACACTTCTTAAGGTCAACAAATAATCTTTCCTTTCTAAGTGCCTCTAAAACAAACCTAAGATGTCCTATATGCTCATCTAAATTTCTACTATACATAAGAATATCATCAAAGTAAACAACCACAAATTTTCCAATGAATGGGTGCATAACATGGTCCATCAATCTCATGAAAGTGCTAGGTGCATTAGTTGGACCAAAAGTGATAAAGACATGATTAGAAGCACCTCAAGACGGAGTCTAAAGCCACTTCAAATTTTTACGGGACCAATAACCAGAGCTAGAGCAAAGTTGTTTAAAGAAGCACCAAATGGTTTAATCCAAGAGGTGTTCACATATCAAGGAAGCAAGTTCATTACTGAAGATGAACCAAAATTGGTCCATATGATTGGAACGGAGGATGCTAACATGAAAGAAAGCCTAATGCATGGAATCCAACAATATGGTGATGTGGCACGATTTGATGACATGGATGGTGATGTGGCATCATATGGTGACATGGTACTTTTGCCACGTGGAGGGTGATATGTGCCTACATGGCATTTGCTGAATTTTATAATTAGGAAATATTATTTTTTATTTAATGTCTTGATTGGATTTTGGCATGTTACCTATTTTATTTTCCCAATTTAGTTTTATTAGGTTTTTGAATTACTTTCCTACTTTTATTAGGAAACTAGGAGATAAATTAGGTTTCCTAAACCTAACCACATTAGGTTTCCTAAACCTATTTTTCATCCATAATTATTTTTAGCAAATTTAGGAAAGTTTTGTAATTTATTTTGCCTATTCAAAGGCAGATAAGTCATGAATAATATTTAGATTACAATTTTGATTCAAAGTGAGAGTGATTCTCTTGGTTCTCTAAGAACTATACCGGACTTTTCAAGCTTGCCTGTGGAGTTCAAATTTGACTTATCAATAGGTTATTCCGCACCCTATTGTAGCGTCTTCACCATACCAAGGTAAGAACCTCACATATAGGTAATGGATCGAGGTCTTCCACTGATAACTTGTTATTGGATGGTCTAATTCAATCTTTATTATGGGTTTAGAGGCAGGTCGCTCTAGGTTCATATCAATTTGGTATTAGAGCTAGTTTCTAATTACAAGTTTGATCTATCTATTTTTTTTCTTTTCTTTCATTGTTTTCCTTGGTTTTTTTTAGCATTAGGTTAGAAATTGCATCTTTGATTTCTTTGGTTGTTCTTTGCATTTGGGTTGCTGTGTTTTTCTTTGGATTTTGTTTTTGTGCTCTTCATTCATTCCGATCAGATCTTATTTTAAAAAAAAAAAAAATTTCGTTCTTAAATTTTTTTTCTTGTTCGTATGGTTTGTGGCAGTGAATTATTGAGATTTCAAGAGAAACCAGGTAGTAAAATTTTTTTTGGTTGATTTAAGGAGCACCAAAAACAATCCAAAATCAATACCAAAAATAAGGTTTGTTGAATATTCACTAATTCTACTTTACAAATCCCATTCTAGTTTGTTCTTCACATTCTGGTTTCTTTCGATTGTGCCAAATTTTTTGTTGAGCTTTCATCATTGCCTAGGTCTATGTTGGAGTGTGGTGTGGTTTTGGGTTCACTTGCCCAAAAGTGTTGTACACAAGGTGTGTTTTCGGTTTGATGTTTAGGTGATTTTTGTGTTTGTTTTTATGGTATGGTGATATTTAGGATTCTTAGGGTTTTTGTTTCGAAGAAAGAAGAAGATGAAGAAGAAAAAAAGATGTTAGAGTAGGGCACACAAAACTAGACAGCACACTAATTCATTTTTCTTTTCATTCATTTGTTGCATATATAGATACAAAACTTGTATCATACATGCAAGGTGTGTGGGGGACCAAATGAAAGCCTTCAAAATTCAAAATTTACACATTTCCCACTCAAAATTATGATGCATAACCGTTCAACCACCAGCTCACATGTGAGTGCATAATTATGACAAGGGTTAGTGAGATTTTGAATTTAAAAAAAATTGTCTCTACCTAATCCTGTACTACTAATTTGACTAGATGGAAGACTGGGATATCTTCATCCAAATTACTTGAATTTTGGTATGTGGAATGTTGAAATATTAAGGATGGAATTTGGATAAGATCAAGTCCAAAATAATTGGATAAGGCCTCCAATTCATCTAAAACCCATGGGCCATAACTGCTGGAAATCTCAACAGTTATGCCAACTTGCAATTTGCATATCTTGGGCTTTCCAAGGGCTTTTTGAGTCATTCTTTTTTCAATATTTTATTTTACATGTCTATTACAACATATCCAAAAATCATAACCTTATTCTAAAAGCTCAAAGAATTTCAGCCCGAACAATGGACCTATGTTGCTGGAAACACTATTTCCAGCACATAACCATTTTACAAAATAAAATTAATACCCAAAAAAGAGACAACTCCTACGCTAAATACAATAAAACTTAGGCATTCAGAACACACTAAAAGGAACATAAAACATAGACATAAATATTGCATTAGGTCATTCAATAAAATATTTCTTTTAAAGAAAGAAAGAGGGTGCAAACCTTGGTGGATTTTGGTTTGCACAAGGTGGCAAGATTACCCCTTCAACACGCCTTCTTGGTAATCTTGCCAGAGACATTAAGGAGAGTCCTTAATGCCTTAAATCTAGTCTTTGTAATTGGCTTTGTGAACACATCAACAAGGTTCTCCTTCGAATTCACATACCCCAAAGAGACTTCTCCAAGATCTTAAAACTCCGTCAAGGAATTATATTTCACCGAAATATGTTTTGTTCTTCCATGTTGTATCGGGTTCTTGGCTATTGAAATTGCTAAAGTGTTGTCACATTTGATGATGGTTGGACTTTCTTGAGTATTACCAAGATCTCCCATCAACTTCCTTAACCAAATACATTGGTTTACATAAGATGAGCAAGTAATGTATTTGGCTTCCGCAGTACTTTGAGTCATTGTGCTTTGCTTCTTTGCATTCCATGAGAAATGACCACTCCCAAGTGAAAACAAGTAGCCTGATGTGCTCCTCATATCATCAATGCAGCCCGCCCAATCACTATCGAAATAGCCAACAAGCTTCAACTCATCATTTGCTTCATACCAAACTCCATAACCACTAGTGCCTTTAAGCTACCACCTTTAAGATGAGTTTGGGTGAATGCTCACATGTATCTTAAAAGAACACACATGGCATACATAATATCTGGTCTAAATGAGCACACATAAAGTAAACTACCAATTAAGGATCAATAAAGAGTAGGATTTACCTTTGGTGTGCCATCCTCCTTTTGGTACTTCTCTCCTTGGATCATTGGAGTGCTCATTAGATTGCATTCTTCAAGATTAAATTTCTACGAAAAATCCATGATGTACTTTTCTTGTGATATAAATATTCCTCTTTGGCATTGCATTACTTCCACACCAATGAAGTAATTCATGAGACCCAAGCTAGACATCTCAAACTCCTTTCTCAAGTTCATGCCTTAACTTATCCACATGGGTCGTCACCCGTGATCAACAAGTCATCCACATACAAAGAAACTACTATCATGCTTCCTTCAACCCTTACATACAAAGTGCATTCATTTTGGCTCCTCCTAAAGCCATGTCCAAGCAAGTAGCCATCTATCCTTCCATACCAAGCCCTAGGTGCTCGCTTAAAATCATAAGGGGCTTTGTGAAGCTTATAAACCTTATCTTCATGTCCTTCAATCACATAGCCTTTGGGTTGCTTCAGATACACTTCTTCTTGCAATACACCATTCAAGAATGACAATTTCACATCCATGTGAAACACACTCCATTGCTTGGTAGCCTGATATGCTCACGGATGCATGTATGGTAGTGAGATGATGATTTTGAGTCAATGAAATGAATGTGAATAACCAGATGGTGATTGGATATGGAGATGGGATGAAAAATAATTGCAAGGAACTTAAAAATAGAAGGAAGAAAAAGAAAAAAAATTAAAATAAAATATATCCAACCAAGACCCACTACCTATTTAAAGGTAGGAACCTATGGTATTGACTTATGACCCTTTATCTATGGAAGATAAGAACCATAAGTATAAAGACACTCTCAAGTGAATAACCTGGAGGTCCAAGAACAATGGTGAAAACCCAATTCTTAATGAGAGAAAATTTCATTCAAAAAAACCAATCTCTTTACAAATGGAAAAAATCAAATCCTTAAATAGGGTTTAAGACTCTTTAGAAACCCTAGACATAGCATTAAAGATTATTTTGACTTACTTTGAACCAGCTAGAATTACTTTATATAGTTATTACACGTCTAAAATTACCAAGATAAAATTAAATGCTTAATTTAACCTAGTTGGGCCTAGCTAGCATCAAATTACATGGCCCAGATGTTCTAAAATACTTGATCTCTTAAAATAGGACCAAAACAGCCCATTTTGCAATTTCCTCAAGCCCATTTTATAATTCTCCAAGCCCAAAACGTCCCCCTTTAATTTTGTCTTACTTTCCAAACCAAAAACACTTGATCTTGGGCTGTCAAATAGTTGTTCTTAAACTTGGAATTCTTAAAAGTGAGTTTGTTAATGTCCTCTTTAAACACATTAAGATCCTTCATGAATGAAAATAAGGCCTCCTTAAATCTTTTGGCTCTACTTCGAGTAATTGGGCCCTGAGACCGTTGAAAGGGATCGTTGGAAGTGTGATATGTATCATTCCCTTTTTCTTTGAAAAGATTCATCCTCTAATCTTCACCTGCATCAAAGAGAGATAAATCACTAATATTGAATGTGGAACTCAAATTGTACTCACTTGGCAAGTTAATTTTATAAGCATTATCATTAATTTTCCCTAAGACTTGAAATGGACCATCCCCTCTTGGATGCAACTTAGTCTTCCTCCTTTCAAGAAATCTCTCCTTTCTCATGTGTACCTTATTAGGTCTAAAATATCGAAGATTTTATGCCATATTTATAGCTTAATGTTTGTTAGTTTGTGCTAATTTGTTATGGAAAGATACTTAATTATGTATTTTTCTTAATCTAGGTGAAAGAGGAAGAATTTTAAGAAAACAACCATAAAAATGGATTCCTTGGGTCAAATTATGATGGAAAGCAAGATTTGAGCTCAAACGGACTAAGCATTAAAAAGATTCCAAAAAGATACCTTAAAGATTCCATAAAGATTCTATTAGGAATTTTATGATACAAGTGGATGTCATATGAATCATCACGATCTGAGGATTTCAAATGTCTCGTTATTTTTGAATTTCGAGATGCGAGCAAAGAGTTATCGTCATTTAAAGTTTGGAAAAAAAGTCTTTCTCTTCCTGCCTCGGATCATTTATAAAAAGGAATATTCTAGTTAAATCTCCACCATTGATCAAAAGACGGAATCAAGGCAATTTGAGGGTCATGATAAAGACAAGTGACAATAATTGGTTAATTCATCATTAATGAGGCACATGTCATGTCACATGCTTTATTAAGGATAAATTAGACTAATTAACTATTTTTTTTTTTAGGAGGAATTAGATAAAAGGACAGTAGTAGAGAGCAAGTAATATCAAGTTTTCTTTTTACACATGAAATTCGCCCAACCCTCTTCATGGCCTAGAAAAGGTATCTTCCAAGACTCTCACATTGAAAATAAAGAGAAAAAAAGGTTCCAAAGGTCCTATATATGTAGCCCCCACCACATTAAAAGGAGAAATGCAAGTTCAGAGAGTTATTTAAGAGTTTTTAGGAGGCTTAAATAGAAACAAACCAAATTTTGGGAGTTTCTAAGGTTCTCTTTAGGGTTCTAGAGTTTTAAAGTTTTAGGGTTTTAGAAGATCAATTGGAGAGTTTGGAGGGGACATAGAGACATGGGCTTGCTTGGAGAAGAAGGCTATGACTTAGAGAGCTTTTTGAGGAGGATTTCTTTAATAGTTTTTATTCTCTTCTCTTTCTCTTTAATTGTGAATATCATTGTTTTTTCTTTATAATTACAGATGTTGATATTATTTTTGCCATGAATTAATTTCATAGCTAGGGCTATGATATAGCCCTAATTATGAAGGTCTAATTATTTTAATGTATGTTGAGTTTTATTTAATTAGTAATATGTTTTGTTAATAAATCATTGGTATGGTTAATGCTTTCATAGGCCGGAAGGAATGAATAATTTTAATAATATTTGAGCTTGGAAAAGGATAATATTATGGATCTCCAATGATTTACATGAATGCATAATTGATTGGAAAATAGTTATGTCTTATGCCATATTATTTGCTTAATCTATGCTTAATGAATTTACATAATTTAATTCATAGGCCGGAAGGAATAAATTAGGTTATGTGAATATTATCAATTGTGAGTGGAAACTACTTTTGATTAATTTTGTGATTAGGTGTAGTTAACAAAATTACTAGTTACTTAAATTCACATATTTAAGTAATTAAGTTGGAATAGTTAGTGGTGAAATCAAATGCTTTAGTATTTATAATTATTCAATTCTCTCTCTTACTTGAAATTGATCTAATTTTAATTGATTGCTTTTGTTTAATTTAGTTTATTAAGTTTTCAATTGCCATCTTAATTGTTAGTTCAAATATTACCAAAATCTAAGTATCTTTGGTACTTAATTCTTAATCTCTTGTGTACAACAATTCTATTTTTCTGCTTTATTACTTGAAAATGTAGTCTAACTATCTCCCTAAAGGACAAATCAGCAACATGTGTAGCATCATTTGTTTTGCTACATGGAATGAAATGAGCCATTTTTGAAAATCTATCTACTACCACAAAGATAGAATCCTTTCTTTTACTAGACCGTGGCAAACCTAAAACAAAATCCATTGAAATATTTATCCAAAGGGCACTTGTAATAGGTAATGGAGTGTACAAACCATGTGGTTGTACTTTGGATTTGGCCTTTTTGCAAGTAATGTATCGTTGGCAAACCCTCTCCACATCCTTTCTCATGTGTGGCCAAAAGAAGTGCTCACCTAAGATGTCTAATGTTTTAACAATACCAAAATGCCCCATAAGGCCACCCTCATGTGACTCCCTACCTAGTAATTCCCTAAGTGAAAATTGTGGCACACAAAGTTTGTTTTTCCTAAATAAATTTCCATCATTTCTAGAAAACTTATCAAAAGCAATCTTTTCAAATGCAGCAAACACATTTCCAAAATCAGGGTCTTTTGCATACAATTCTTTAATTTGTTCAAATCCTAACATTTTAGCATTCAAGGTTGAGATTAGAGTGTACCTCCTTGACAATGCATCTGCCACTATGTTCTCCTTTCCTTGCTTGTACTTGATGATGTACAAGAACGATTCTATGAACTCCACCCACTTGGCATGTCTTCTTTGCAACTTGCTTTGCCCTTTGATATGCCTTAAGGAATCATGATCTGTATGGATGACAAACTTCTTGGGCCAAAGATAATGCTACCAAGTCTCAAAAGTTCGGTACAAATCATATAATTTCTTGTCATACACGAGGTAATTCAAAGCAGCTCCTCTAAGTTTTTCACTAAAGTAAGCTATGGACCTCCCGTCCTGCATCAAAATACCTCGTATGCCAAGACTATGGCATCACATTCGATTTCAAAAGTTTTAGCAAAATTAGGTAAAACAAGAACTGGTGCATTTGTTAGCTTATTTTTAAGAGTATTAAAACTCTCTCTTGTTCTTCTTCCCATTTGAAAATTACATATTTCTTAACAAGCTCATTCAAAGGTGCAGCAAATGGTGCTAAAGTCCTTAACAAACTTCTGATAAAAGCTAGCTAACCCATGAAAGCTCCTAACCTCACTTGCACTTTTAGGTCTTGGCCACTCTTTAATGGATTGGACCTTTGACTCATCAGCTTTCACACCATTAGAACTAGCAATAAAACCTAAGAAAACAACTTCATTCATGCAAAAACAACATTTCTTTAAATTGATATACAATCTTTCACTTCCAAAAACATCTAGCACATTCCCAACATGCTCCATATGCTCTTCCAAACTCTTACTATATATGAGAATGTCATCAAAATATACAACTACAAACTTTCCTATAAATGCACGCAGGACATGGTTCATTAACCTCATGAATGTGCTAGGTGCATAACGGTTTTTGTGCATTTATGGAATCCGGGCAGTAAGGAATGGTTCTAACAATTCATGAACTCAAGTAATATGATTAATATGACATGGAATCCAGCCAAAGTAGAATCAAAAGCATCTAAAAAGGACATGTACAGACAGCATCTCAATTTGGCCGAAAATGTGCTGTTTTGGTGCTAGGTTTATCTTTTCTTCTTGTTTGACTTATTCCAATCAAGGGGCATCGTGTGGGAATTTTTATTAATCATATTTGGCATCTACATGGCATATGGAAGCTTATTTGGAGCCCAAACAAGCTAGAGATTGATCAAAAATACCTTAGTAGTCAAACTAGTCAACTAGTTTTCTAATTTGATTTGGACTTATTGAAAGAGATCTACCTTTGAGAATTAATGAAGCGGAGTCCGTAGGATTTAAAGGTGATTCCCAAGCTACGGGAAGTGGTGAGAAAACGAACATGACGGCTATATTGGAGCAATTGCAGCGGATGATGCCCGATTTGACAATATAGATAAAAGGATGGACATGATAAAAACATCACAAAGAGGGCCGAGCTGCCGACCCGATATGGATGAAGACCGGACCAATCACTAGGGCTCAAGCTAAGAAGTTTAAGGACAATCTTGCTGTCTTTATCCAGGGAGTAATTCATATTCAAATAGGCTTGTCCATACTTAAAGATCTAAGACCTATTTTGAGCATACAAGCGGTGGAAGCCAGTATGGACCCGAGTAGCAATTTTGGTGCAAATATGGACACCACTCAGTATGAAATGGTTTCAACTCTTCATGGACTCAATACATATGTCTAAGAGATATGGAATCAAGTCAAGCCAGCTTCAAACGCATTCAAAAAGGAGCTGTACGGACAGCTTCAAAAGTGAAGGTAAATCTAATCCTAAGCCTTCTGAAAGTCATGAAATTGTGTGTTTTAAGTGCCAGGGACGAGGACACATCGCTAGCCAATGCTCAAATAGGAGGATTATGGTGTTGAAAGGTAATGGCGAACTGAAATTGATGATGGAGAAGTTGGAGATGATGAGCATGAGGAACCTGAAACACTCCAACCTTCAAGGGATGACTTGAGCTTAGTTGCAAGGAGGGTCCTCACTGTATACAAAGATGAGGAACAAATTCAAAAAGAAAACATCTTCCAAACTCGATGCGAAATTCAAGATAACATATGTAGTCTGATTATAGATAGTGGAAGTTGTGCAAATGTAATTAGTAGCATGGTAGTTGATAAATTAAGCTTAACAACTATTAAACATTCAAAACCATATAGATTACAAGGGCTTAATGATAATGGTGAGATGAAAGTTAATAAACAAGCCAAAGTAAAATTTAGCATTGATAAATATGTGGATGTGGTTTTGTGTGATGTTGTGCCTATGCATGCAGGACATATTTTACTTGGTAGGCCTTGACAATTTGATAGAGATGCTATTCATTATGGTAAAGAGAATAGTATTAGTTTTAAATTTAAAGGTAAAAGGGTCAAGCTGGAGGCATTAACTCCTGAAGAGGTGTACAAAGATCAAATTCAAATACAACAAAGAAGGATGGTCAAACAACTCAAGGAAAGGACTAGTATGGCCCCCACGGCAACACCCATCCAAGGAGTCCAAGCCATGCAAGACCAACCAGGTAAGTGTTTTAAAACCCAACTTGAGTGGAACAACCAAGAGAAGGCCAAAATTGGAGTTTAAAAAAAATGAGAAACCCGTGAGTGAGGAAAAGAGTGTTGTGGCCGAGAGAGAGAGAGAAAGGGAAAGAAAGGATAGAAAGAAAGAATAAAAACATTTATTTGAGTTTGGGAGATGTAAATAAAGCTATCTTGAGTAAGAAACCATTTCTGGTCATGAATTTTAAAGATACTTATTTAAAGATGTTTTTCATGCATAGAACTTTATTGACAACCCATTGGGGTGTCGACCCGATAAGGATGAAGACCGGGTCGATCACTAGGGTTCAAGCTAAGAAATTTAAGGACAATCTTGTTGTCTTTATCCAAGAAGTAATTCATATTCAAATGGGCTTGTCCATACCTAAAGATCTAAGACCTATTTTGAGCATACAAGTGGTGGAAGCCGGTACGGACTTGGGTAGCGATTTTGGTGCAAATATGGACACCGAGTAGCATGAAATGGTTCCAACTCTTTATGAATTCAATATATATGTCTGATAGGATATGGGATTAAGTCAAGCCAGCTTCAAAGGCATTCAAAAAGGGGTTGTACGAACAGCTTCAAATTTGGCCTGTGTTTACTATATTTTATGCTGGCTTTACTGTATTTTGCTAAGTTGGTTGTTTCTCTTTCTTCCAAGCAAGGGCAACGTGTAAGACTTCATGGTCAGCTTATTTGCATCCTACATAGCATATTGAAGCTGATTTGGAGCTCAAATTGGTCAAAGATTGGTCAAAGTCAACTTAGTCAAAAAGGTAGTATTTTTGTTTCCTAATTTGATTTTGACTATTTGTTTTAGGAAATTAGTCTTTTATTTTTATTTTTATTTATTTATTTGCTAGAAAAATAAGTTTAGGAAAGTTATTATTTTAGTATTTCGATTGTAAATTAATTAATTCCTAATTCAAAATAAAGGAATTAATTAATCCAAATTAGTTTAAGAAACTAGGAAAAATTAGGCACTTTCCTTTTCTCTACTTTCTTTTTCTCCACACTTTGAGTACGATTTTAAATTAATTTTTTTAGGGTTTTTGCTTTGTAATCTTAGCCTATTTAAAGGCTTATTTTCAATGAGAAATCAAGCTGGAATGTTATACAAAAAATTATTTGTGAGATTGAATTCTCTTTGTTTTTTTGAGCACCTAAAACACCATTAGTGAATGAGTGTTTTAGTTTGATTTATCAATAGGCTTTCCATCTCCAACTGTGACGTCTTCATCCAAGGTTTCTAATAATAGGTTGGTTAGGGGTCAAGGTGACCATTAGAACTTGAACAGAATTAGATCCAAGCTAATATAATATGGGTTTAGGAGCAGGTCGTCCGAGGTTCGTATCACGAGGTCGAGGTCGAGGAGGCCAAGGGCGACCAAGAGAGGAATTCGGGGGAGGTAACAATGGAGATGACTTGGAGGAGGGGTTTGATGAAAATTTTGAACCTCAAGAAAGGCCAATATGTGTGGGAGACCAGCAAGGGATGAAGATGATGATCTTGGGGGAATATCAAGGTAAATATTCAACTTTTCATGGGAAAAAATGATCTGGAAGCATATTTAGAATGGGAGGAGAGAATGGAGATGATTTTATATTGTCATAACTCTTCGGAAGTTAAGAAGGTGAAATTGGCAGCAATGGAATTTTGCCATTATGCACTCCAATGGTGGACCAATGAGCAAAATATCTGAAGAAGAATTGGTGATGACTTGATCACTACATGGCGCCAAATGAAAGGAGCCATGAGAAAGTGGCTCGTACCATCACATTATCATAGGTTGCTGCATCAAAGGCTTCAATGTTTATCTCAAGGAAGTAGGTCCGTGGAGGATTATTACAATGAGGTGGAGATGCTTATGATGAGGTTAAACATGAATGAGAATAGAGAAGCAACCATGGTAAGGTTTCTTGGTGGTTTGAATCTTGAATTAGCCAATCAACTAGAATTGCAACAATATGTGGAATTAGAGGAGATGTTGCATTTGGCTATTAAATTAGAGCATCAATTCAAGAGGAGGGGTAGGCTCACAGTTTGGAGGAGGTTCTAACAGTGGAAGATCAAATCCAAGCGCTTGGAGAAGTAATCCCACCTTTGAAGCAAAACAAAAACCAAAACTAGGAGAAGAAAGCTCCATTTGGCCAAAAAGGGAGCCCAATGCCAAATCTGTCCAAGCACCTAAACATGAGGTAAAATCTGATCCTAAACCTTCAGGATCTAGAGAAATTATTTGATTTTAGTGCCAGGGACAAGGACACATCGCTAGCCAATGCCGAATAGAATGATCATGGTGTTGAAAGGCAATGGTGAGCTTGAATCGAAAAGTGAGGAAAGTGAAAATGAAGCCGAGCAAGAGGAGGACTTAAAGGATGAGGCCAAAACTTTGAATGCATCCAATGCAGAATTAAACTTGGTTTCTAGAAGAGTACTTGCTGTATATAAGAATGAGGACCATGTTCCAAGAGAAAACATCTTCCACATCTGATGTGAAATCCAAGGTAAAATTTATAATATGATTATCGATAGTGAGAGTTGCACAAATGTAATTAATAACATTATGGTTGATAAATTAGGCTTAACAACTATTAAACATCCAGAACCATATAGATTATAATGGCTTAATGATAGTGGTGAAATGAAAGTGAATAAATAAGCCAAGGTAAAATTTAACATAGATAAATATGTGGATATTGTTTTGTATGATGTCGTGCCTATGCATGTCGGACATATTCTATTAGGTAGACCATGACAATTTGATAAAGATGCTACTCATTATGGTCGAGAGAGTTGTATTGTCTTTAGATTTAAACGTAAGAAGGTTAAGTTGGAGCCATTGACCCCGAAGGAGATTTTTAGAGATCAACTACAAATGCAACAAAGGAGGGAAGCTGAAAGGCTCAAAAGGAAGGCTAGTATGGTACTAACGGTTCCACCATCCATTCAAGAGGGGAAATGTGAGCTTATTGTCCGAGGTAAGTCCGTTAAAACCCAGGTTGAGTGGAAAAATTTAAACAAATCCGAAAGAGAAAATTAAAGCAAAAGCCAAGAGTGATGCAAAATTCAATGAATCCGTGAGGGAGAAAGGGAAAGAAAAAAAGAGAGGAAAAATAGACTTTATCTACATTATTGAAAGCTTTACTTAGTGGAACTTTGAAAATTCGGGAGAGATTATTTACTAAAATTTAAAAAGTGTGATGAACTTGTATTTCTAGTATTTGTTGTGATAGTGTTTGACCTAGGAGATTGGTTTTGGTTTCAACCAAGGAAGGAGAGGTTTCTCGAACAAAGAAAGTCCAAGCTTATGCCGCAATGAGATGGATCTTTTCAAGTTTTGGAAAGGATCAATGAAGCCACCTACACACTTGATTAACCGGGTGAGTATAATATGAGTGCTACATCCAAAGATGCTAATTTGCTTCCTTTTGCTGCAAGTGATGAACTAGATTTGAGGGAAAATCCTTTTTAAGAGGAGGGGAATGATGTGATTTCGCTCGAGGTTGCACAACGGACAACCCGCTAGGGTGCCGACCCGATACGGATGAAGACCAGGCCGTTCACCAGGGCTCAAGCTAAGATGCTTAGGGACAAATTTTCCACTTTTATCCAGGAGGTAATTCATTCTTAAGAACACTTATCCACACCTGAAGATCCAAGACCTGTTTTGGGCATACAAGTGGTGGAAGTCGATACGGATCCGGATAGCAGTTTTGGTGCATTTATGGAGTCTAGGCAGTAAGGAATGGTTCTAACACTTCATGAACTCAAATAATATCATTAAAAAGACATGGAATCTAGCCAAGGTACAATCAAAAGCATCTAAAAATGACTTGTGTGGACAGCATCTCAATTTGGCCGAAAATGTGCTGTTTTGGCGCTGGTTTTGACTTTTCTTCTTGTTTGACTTATTCCAATCAAGGGGCAATGTTAGGTTTAAAATATTGATGATTTTATGCCATATTTATAGCTTAATATTTGTTAGTTTGTGTTAATTTGTTATGGAAAGATACTTAATTATGTACTTTTCTTAATCTAGGTGAAAAAGGAAGAATTTTAAGAAAACAACCATAAAAATGGATTCTTTGGGTCGAATTATGGTGGGAAGCAAGAATTGAGCTCGAACGGACTAAGCATTAAAAAGATTCCAAAAAGATACCTTGAAGATTCCATAAAGATTCTATCGAGAATTTCATGATGGAAGTGGATGTCATATGAATTATCACGATCTGAGGATTTCAAATGTCTCGTTATTTTTGGATTTCGAGGTGCAAGCAAAGAGTTATCATCATTTAAAGTTTAGAATTTATAAAAAATAATATTCTAGTTAAATCTCCACCATTGATCAAAAGAGGGAATCAAGGCAATTTGAGGGCCAAGATAAAAACAAGTGGCAATAATTGGTTAATTTATCATTAATGAGGCACATGTCATGTCACATGCTTCATTAAGGGTAAATTAGACTAATTAACTATTTTTTTTTAGGAGGAATTAGATAAAAGGAAAGTAGTAGAGAGCAAGTAATATACAGTTTCCTTTTTACATATGAAATTCGTCCAACCCTTTTCATGGCCTAAAAAAGGTATCTTCCAAGACTCCCACATTGAAAATAAAGAGAGAAAAAGATTCCCAAGGTCCTATATATATAGCCCCCATACAAGTTTAGAGAGTTATTTAAGAGCTTTTAGGAGGCTTAAATAGAAACAAACCAAATTTTAGGAGTTTCTAAGATTCTCTTAAGGGTTCTAGGGTTTTAAAGTTTTAGAGTTTTAGAAGATCAATTGGAGAGCTTGGAGGAGGCAAAGAGACGTGGGCTTGCTTGGAGAAGAAGGCTACGACTTTGAGAGCTCTTGGAGGAGAATTTCTTCAATAGTTTTTATTCTCTTTTCCTTTCTCTTTAATTGTGAATCTTATTATTTTTAATAATTATGGATGTTGAAATTATTTTTACCATGAACTAATTTCCATAGCTAGGGCTATGATGTAGCCCTAACTATGAAGATTTAATTATTTTAATATATGTTGAGTTTTATTAGTAATATGTTTTGTTAATAAATCATTGGTATATTTAATGCTTTCATAGGCCGGAAGGAATGAATGATTTTAATAATATTTGAGCTTGGAAAAGGATAATATTATGGATCTCTAATGATTTACATGAATGCATAATTGATTGGAAAATAGTTATGTCTCATGCCATATTATTTGCTTAATCTATGCTTGATGAATTTGCATGATTTAATTTATAGGCCGGAAGGAATAAATTAGGTTATGTGAATATTATCAATTGTGAGTGGAAACTACTTTTGATTAATTTTGTGATTAAGTGTGGTTAACAAAATTACTAGTTAATTAAATTTACATATTTAAGTAATTAAATTGGAATAGTTAGTGGTGAAATCAAATGCCCTAGTATTCATAATTATTCTTTCTCTTACTTGAAATTGATCTAATTTTAATTGATTGCTTTTGTTTAATTTAGTTTATTTAGTTTTCAATTGTCATCTTAAATTTTAGTTCAAATATTACCAAAACCTAATTATCTTTGGTATTTAATTCTTAATCCCTTGGGTACGACAACCCTATTTTTCCACTTTATTACTTGAAAACGATTCGTGCACTTGCGAGTTGATTTTACACATCAGGCAATGTGTTGGAATCATTATTAATCATATTTTGCATCCTACATAGCATATGGAAGCTGATTTGGAGCCCAAACAAGCTAGAGATTGGTCAAAGATACCTTAGTAGTCAAACTAATCAACTAGTTTCCTAATTCGATTTTGACTTCTTGTTTTAGGAAATTAATCTTAGTATTTCAATTGTAAATCAATTAATTCCTAATTCAAAATAAAGGAATTAATTAATCCAAATTAGTTTAAGAAACTAGGAAAAATTAGGCACTTTCCTTTTCTTTACTTTCTTTTTCTCCACACTTTGAGTCCGGTTTTGAATTAATTTTTTTAGGGTTTTTGCTTTGTAATCTTAGCCTATTTAAAGGTTTATTTTCAATGAGAAATCAAGCTTGAATTTTATACAAAAAATTATTTGTGAGACTGAATTCTCTTTGTTCTGTTGAACACTTAAAACACCATTAGTGAATGAGTGTTTGAGTTTGACTTATCAAGAGGCCTTCCATCACCTATTGTAGCATCTTCATTATATACCAAGGTTTCTAATCACTGGTTGGTTAGAGGTCAAGTTGACCATTTGATGAGGACATGACCAGGAGCATCCCAAGATGGAGTCCAGAGCCACTTCAATTCTCTACAGGACCAATAACCAGGACAAGAGCAAAGAGGTTTAAAGAAGTACTAAATGGTTTAATCCAAGAGGCGTTCACATCCCAAGGAAGCAAGTTCATTACTGAAGATGAACCAAAATTGGTTCATATGATTGGAATGGAGGATGCCCAACGTATGGAATCCAATAATATGGTGATGTGGCACAATTTGACGACATTGATGGTGACATGGCACTTTTGCCACATGGAGGATGATATGCGCCTACATGACATTAGCTGAATTTTATAATTAGGAAATATTAGTTTTTATTTTATGTCTTGATTGGATTTTAGCATGTTGCCTATTTTATTTTCTGAATTTAATTTTATTAGGTTTTAAATTACTTTCCTATTCTTATTAGGAAACTTGGAGATAAATTAGGTTTGCTAAACCTAATCACATTAGGTTTCCTAAACCTAACCACATTAAGTTTCCTAAACCTATCAAAATTAGGTTTTCTAAACCTAATTTTCGTCCATAATTATTCCATAATAATTTTTAGCAAACTTAAGAAAGCTTTATAATTTATTTTGCATATTTAAAGGCACACAGTCATGAATAAAATTCAGATTACAATTTTGATTCAAAGTGAGAGTGATTGTCTTGGTTCTCTAAGAACTATATCGAACTTTTCAAGCTTTGCTTGTGGAGTTCAAATTTGACTTTTCAATAGGTTATTCCACCCTCTATTGTGGCGTCTTCACCATACCAAGGTTCTTACCTTAAATATAGGTAATGCGTCGAGGTCTTCCAGTGATAATTTGTAATTAGACGGTCTAATTCAATCTTTGTTATGGATTTAGAGGCAGGTCGCTTTAGATTCGTATCAATTTGGTATCAGAGCTAGTTTCTAATTACAAGTTTGATCTATCTATTTCTTTTCCTTTGTTTCATTGTTTTTCTTGTTTATTTTTTTGCAATTTTTAGCATTAGGTTAGAAATTGCATCTTTGATTCTTTTGGTTGTTGCATTTTTCTTTGCATTTTGTTTTTCTAGTTCTTCTTCATTCATTCCAATCAGATCGTATTTAAAATAAAGAAAAAAAGCAAAAATTCGTTCTTAAATTTTTTTTTTTGTTCTTGTGGTTTGTTGGGTTGAATTACTGAGATTTCAAGAGAAATTAGGTAGTGAAAATTTTTTTTTTTGGTTGATTTGAGGATCACCAAAAACAAGCCAAAATCAATACCGAAAATAAGGTTTGTTAAATATTCACTAATTCCACTTTGCAAATCTCATTCCAATTTGTTCCTCACATTCTAGTTTCTTTTGTTTGTGCCAAATTTCTTGTTGAGCTTTCATCGTTGCCTTTTTCTTGTTACTTTTCATTCTATTTGTCTTGTAGCCTTATTTTCATAACTGTTTGGTAGGTCTATTTGGATTGTTAATTGCTAGTTTGTTTTAGTTTGAAATTAGATTGCAAAGAAGCAAATAGAATTACTAGAGTGGTAAGAGGTAAGAGAGATGAGAATTACAGAGGGTAAAAGCCAAACTATAACTAGAGTGCAAACACGGGTGAATTGAGACCTTGAATTTAAGCAAAACACATAAGGGACTGTTGTGAGGTTCTTTTTACTAACAAGTTTTGCAGAAAAATCATGTCACAAGACAAAAGCAAATAAAGCATGGATGAATCTTCAGGTGTGGTTGATCCGAAGTTATGTATATTTAAGCCATGGTGGGAGAACTACAAAGAGCACTACGATTGGAGATGGGGCAGATCCATGATAGGTTAGATAGAATGGAATCATCAATCCAAATGCCGCAGCAACGATCTCTACCAAGGTTTGCTCATGGACGCGGTAGAGGAAGAGATATTCTAAGGCAAGATTAGGAACGAGTGGGAGATGACTATGAGGAAGAAGAAGAAGACATTGGTTTGGAAACCAATCAATTCCATGGGAGAGAGAGGTTAGACCGAGGCAATGACTATGGAGGAATTAAGATGAAAATACCATCATTCCAAGGTAAAAATGATCCAGAAGCATATCTCAAGTGGGAGAAGAGAATTGAGATGGTATTAGCCGCTGTTGAATCCATTGTCAGAACTACTTCGAGGCTAAAAAGGTTAAATTAGTCGCTGTTGAATTCACGGACTATTCTATTGGATGGTGAGACAAAGAGACACTTTTTAGGTGGCGAGCGGGTCAAAGACCTATATCCACATGGGAGGAGATGAAGGCTTTGATGAGGAAGCGTTTCCTACCTAACCATTACTATAGAAGCATTTTTCAGAAACTACAAAGCTTGTCTCAAGGAAATAGGAGTGTGGAGGACTATTATAAGGAGATGGAAATCCTTTTGATGAAGGCCAATGTTGAGGAGGATGGGGAGGCTACAATGGCATGTTTCTTGGCTGGTTTGAATAGGGAAATAGCAAATCAAGTGGACTTGCATCATTATATGGAGATTGAGGAGATGTTGCACCAACAGCTCAAGAGGAGGGGTACCACAAGACCTAGTATTGCTCAAAACACTTGGAAAGGAAGCCCAACTATATGGAAACCCAATCAGCCCAAGTTTGAAGATAAAGTCACCACACAGCCTAAATCCGAAGGCCAAACCATCCTCATACAAGCAAGTAAATCTGATTCATCTTCAAATAGATATCGAGATATCATGTGCTTTAAATGTCAAGGAAGGGGTCATATTGCAAGTTAATGTCCAAATAAGAGGGTCATGGTGATTCGGGAAAGTGGAGACATTGAAACCAAAGAGGAAGAGTCAGACAATGAATCCATGCCACCATTGGAAGACGTTGGTGATGAAGATGAAGGAGATTACAAATATCCAGTTGGTGGGGACTTGTCATTGGTTGCTAGAAGAGCTCTAACTGTATACAAAGATGAGAAGGAAGTGTAGCGGGAGAACATCTTTTATACTAGGTGCAAAGTGAAGGATAAGGTATGTAGTATGATTATTGATGGTGGGAGTTGTACTAATGATGCTAATGTTACTTTGGTTGAAAAACTAGGTTTACCCGTTATGAAGCATCGAGAACCATATAAGCTATAATGGCTTCATGATTGTAGAGAGTTGAAGGTGAATAGGCAAGTGAAGATTGAATTCTCTATTGTTGATTATGAAGATGAGGTTATTTGTGATGTGCTACCAATGCAAGCTGGTCATTTGCTTTTGGGACATCCGTGGCAATGATAGAGATACTAATCATCATACTCGTACTAATAACATTGTCTACAACTTCAAGGGTAAACGAGTGGTGCTTATGCCAATGACTCCTAAATAGGATTTTGATGATCAATTGGCTTTACAAAGGAGGAGAGAAGCTGAACAACAACAAAATCAAACTGTATCCAACCACCAAGAGAAGAAAAAGAGTGGTGAAGATGAGAGTGTCAGTGAAAAAGAAAAGAAAAAGAGTGGAAAGAAAAAAGAGAGTTTTTATGCAAAACAAAGTGAGATGAAGAAGCTTTTTTATTGTAAAAAGCATATGATTGTAATGATGTACAAAGAAGCATATATGAATCATTTACCTAACCCTGATGAATTTGTTTTTCCTAGTTCCATTGTTTCTCTTTTACAGGAGTTCGATGATGTCTTTTCCGAGGAGATTCCAAATGGGTTACCACCGATTAGAGGGATCGAACATCAAATTGATTTTGTTCCGGGATCAACAATTCCAAACCAACCGGCTTATAGGAGTAATCTCGAGGAGACAAAGTAACTTCAAAGGCAGGTAAGTGAATTGTTTGAAAAGGGATATGTTAGAGAAAGCATGAGTCCATGTGTTGTACCCGTGTTATTAGTCCCTAAGAAAGATGGAATATGGAGAATGTGTGTAGATTGTAGGGCTATTAACAATATAACTGTCAAATATGGTCATCCTATTCCTAGGTTAGATGATATGCTTGATGAATTGTATGGTGCAGGCATGTTATCATGAAATTCGCATGAAGGAAGCTAATGGATGGAAAACAGCATTTAAAACAAAGCATGGTTTGTATGAGTGGTTGGCTATGCCATTTAGATTAACTAATGCCCCTAGTACTTTTATGAGACTTATGAATCATGTTTTACGTGCTTACATTGGAAAGTTTATGATTGTGTACTTTGATTATATCCTTGTATATAGTAGGAGTTTAGAAGAGCATGTAGGGCATCTTAGATTAGTTTTAGATGTGCTTAGGAAAGAAATATTATTCGCAAATATTAAAAAGTGTGATTTTTGTCAAAATGAGCTTGTATGTCTAGGACTTGTTGTGATAGTGTTTGACCCAGGAGATTGGGTTTGGTTGCACTTAAGAAAGGAGAGGTTTCCGAAGCTACAAAATTCAAAGTTTATGTCACGTGGGGGTGGACCTTTTCAAGTTCTGGAGCAGATTAATGACAACGCTTACAAATCAGATCTTCCACGTGAGTATAATGTAAGTGCTATCTTTAATGTCATTGATTTATCTCCTTTTTGTGCAGGTGATGATTTGAGGACAAATTCTTTTCAAGAGGAGGGGAATGATGAGGGCATGACCAGGAGCACCCCAAGATGGCGTCCAAAACCACTTCAAATCTCTACGGGACCAATGACCGAGGCAAGAGCAAAAATGTTTAAAGAAGCACTAAATGGTTTAATCCAAGAGGTGAACCCCAAGGAAGCAAGTTCATTACTGAACATGAAGTAAAATTGGTGCGTATGATTGGATCAGAGGATGCCAACATGAGAGAAAACTTAATGCACGGAATCCAACAATATGGTGATGTGGCACAATTTGATGACGTGGATGGTGATGTGGCATGATATTGTGATGTGTCACTTTTGCCACATGGAGGATGATATGCGCCTACATGGCATTGGCTGAATTTTATAATTAGGAAATATTAGTTTTTATTTTATGTCTTGATTGGATTTTAGCATGTTGCCTATTTTATTTTCTGAATTTAGTTTTATTAGGTTTTTAAATTACTTTCCTATTCTTATTAGGAAACTAGGAGATAAAAAAATTAGGTTTCCTAAACCTATCCGCATTAAGTTTCCTAAACCTATCAAAATTAGGTTTTCTAAACCTAATTTTCGTCCATAATTATTCCATAATTATTTTTAGCAAATTTAGGAAAGTTTTCTAATTTATTTTGCCTATTTAAAGGCAAACAAGTCATGAATAAAATTCATATTACAATTTTAATTCAAAGTGAGAGTGATTCTCTTGGGTCTCTAAGAACTATATCGAACTTTTCAAGCTTTGCTTGTGGAGTTCAAATTTGACTTTCAATAGGTTATTCCGTATCCTATTGTGGCATCTTCACCATACCAAGATTCTTACCTTAAATATAGGTAACGGGTCGAGGTCTTCCATTGATAACTTGTAATTAGACAGTTTAATTCAATCTTTGTTTGGGGTTTAGAGGCAAGTCGCTCTTTTTTGTTACCGTAATTTTGTTGATGGCTCTACAATCCATGCACATTATCCAAGTTCCATCTTTCTTGGACACTAAAAGCACCGGTACAGCACATGGGCTCATACTCTCTTGAACATACCCGTTTGCCATATGTTCTTCAACTTGTTTTTGCAGCTCCTTTGCTTTGTCCAGATTGGTTCTATAAGCTGGATGATTTGGTATTGTAACTCCTAGAATGAGATCTATTTGGTGCTCAATCCCTCTTAGTGGTGGTAATCGACTTGGAACCTCCTCAGGAAATATATCCTCATATTCCTGCAAAAGAGATACCATTGCACTAGGTAAGGTATTATTAGCATCAAGGTTCTCATCCTTGTACAACATAAGAAAAATAGGTTGTTAAGTTATAAATGCACTCTTCAAGTCACTCATTTTTGCATAAAAGCTCTTTTGTTTTCTCTCTTTTTCGCCACTCTCTTTTTCTTAGTAGTCATTCCCTCTTTTATCTATTTCTTTCCCTTTTTCTTCCCTCACTTTCTTTTCTTTTGCATTTTCACTCTTTTTCTCACCCTTTTCTTTTTCTTCATTTTTCTCACTTTTCTCTTTTTTATCTTTCATTTGTACTTCCACAATTTGATGTGGAGCCGTGGGAGCAAGAGTTGTTTTTCTTCCATCCTTGTTGAAGGTGTATTTGTTGGTGAATCCATCATGGATAAGCTTTCTATCGTACTGCCAAGGCCTTCCTAAAAGAATGTGACCAGCTTGCATTAGAAATCTTGATATCTTCCAATGGTGAACAAGACTTTAACTTGCTTAGTAACTCAAATTGAGTGGAAAGCCCATGAGAAGGCTGAAAGTGGGGTGAGAAGAATGGAGAAGCCTAAGGGAAATAGTGAGGAAACCGAGAGGGAGGAAAAATGCGTGGTGGCCAAGAGAGAGAAAGGAAAAGAAAGGAAAGAAAGAAAAAGTACAAATTTTTATTTGGGTTTCGAGGATGTTAATAAGGCTATCTTGGGTAAGAAACCATTGCTGGTTATGAATTATAAAGATGCTAATTTAAAAATGCTTTTGTTGTATAGAACTTTATCTGCATTATTAAAAGCTTTACTTAGTGTAAATTTGAGAATTTGGGAGATATTATTTGCTAATATTAAAAAGTGTGATGAATTTGTATTTCTAGTATTTGTTGTGATAGTGTGTGACATAGAAGATTTGGTTTTGTTGCACTCAAGAAAGGAGAGGTTCCCCGAGCAAAAAAAAAAAAACAAAAGGTCCAAGCCTATGCCACATGTGGACGGATCTTTTCAAGTTTTGGAGCCGAATAACAAGAATGCCTACAAGCTTGATTTACCGGGTGAGTATAACATAAGTGTTGCATTTAATGTTGCTGATTTGTTTGCTTTTGCTGCAGGTTATGATCTAGATTAGAGGACAAATCCTTTTTAAGAGGAGGGGAATGATATGATTCCGCCCCAACCCGCTCAACCGATATCAACTAGGGTGCTGACCCGACACGGATAAAGATCGGGCCAATCCCAAGAGCTCAAATTAAGAGATTCAAGGACAACCTGGGAGCATTTATACAGGGGGTAAGTAATTCTCAATAGAGCTTGTCCATACTAGAAGATACAAAGTTCATTCTAAGCATCCAAGTGGTGGAAGCCGATACGGACCCGGATAGCAATTTTGGTGCAAATATGGACACCGAACAGCATGAAATGGTTCCACCTCTTTATGGATTCAATACATATGTCTAAGAGGGTATGGAATCAAGTCAAATCAGCTTCAAAGGCATTCGAAAAAGGGTTGTACGGACAGCTTCAAATTTGGCCTGTTTTTACTGTATTTTATGATCGCTTTACTGTATTTTGCTGAGTTGGCTTTTTCTATTTCTTCCATGCAAGGGAAACGTGTGGGACTTCATGGTCAGCTTATTTGGTATCCTACAAAGCATATTGAAGTTGGTTTGGAGCTCAAATTGGTCAAACAATGGCCAAAGTCAACATAGTCAAAATGCTAGTATTTTAGTTTCCTAATTTGATTCTACTTTTGTTTTAGGAAATTACCATTAATTTTTTGGTTTTATTTATTTATTTCTGGACAAATAAGTTTAGGAAAGTTATTATTTTATTATTTTCATTGTAAATTAATTATTTTCCAATCCAAAATAAAGGAACTAATTAATTAGAATTTAGATTTAGGAAAATAGGAAATTCGACCACTTTAGGAAAGGATATTGTATGGCCGATTTACTCTTTTTTTTTTAGGGTTTGTTTCGTGAATTTGTAGCCTATTTAAAGGCTTATTTTTCAATAAGAATTAATCTTGAATTTTTACACAGAAAATTATTTGTGAGATTGAATTCTCTTTGTTCTTTTGAACACCTAAAACACCATTAGTGAATAAGTGTTTTAGTTTGACTTATCAATAGACCTTCCATCATCTATTATGGCATCTTCATTGTATACCAAGGTTTCTAATCATAGGTTGGTTTGGGGTCAAGGTGACTATTAGAACTTGAACATAATTAGATCCGAGCTAATATAATACGGGTTTACGAGCATATCATCCTAGATTCGAATCAATGTGTGGGACTTCATGGTTAGATTATTTGGCATCTTAAAAAGCATATTGAAGCTGATTTGGAGCTCAAATTGATCAAAGAATGGTTAAAGTCAACTTAGTCAAAAAGCTAGTACTTTAGTTTCCTAATTTGATTCTACTTTCTATTTTAGGAAATCACAATTACTTTTTGGATTTTATTTATTTATTTTCTTCACAAATAAGTTTAGGAAAGTTTTTATTTTATTATTTTCATTGTAAATTAATTAATTCCTAATTCAAAATAAAAGAATTAATTAATCCAAATTAGATTAGGAAAGAATTGAGAATTTCGGCCACCATAGGAAACTACTTTGTATGGCCAATTTTCCCTTTGTTTTTAGGGTTTATTTTGTGAATTTGTAGCCTATTTAAAGGCTTATTTTTCAATAAGAATGAAGCTGAATTTTAGACGGAAAATTATTTGTGAGATTGAATTCTCTTTATTCTTTTGAACACCTAAAACACCATTAGTGAATGAGTGTTTTAGTTTGACTTATCAATAGACCTTCCATCACCTATTGTGACATCTTCATTATATACCAAAGTTTCCAGTCACAGGTTGGTTAGGGGTCAAGGGGACCATTAGAACTTGAACATAATTAGATCCGGACTAATATAATACGGGTTTAGGAGTAGGTCGTCCAAGGTTCGTATCACCATCTTTGGAAGATTGCAATGATTGTGGAAATGAGGAAGAGTTGCCATATTATGAATGATTGAATTTGGTGGTGAGACGAGCATTAGTATTGTACAAAGATGAGGAGGATATATAACATGAGAATATCTTTCACACTAGATGCAAAATCCAAGACAAGGTATGTAGTGTGATAGTTGATGGTGGTAGTTGTGTAAATGTTACTAGTACTTTGCCTATTGAAAAACTAGGTTTATCTACATTTAAACATCTAGATCTTATAGGTTACAATGGTTGAATGATAGTGGTGATGCAAAGGTGCCTAAACAAATTAGGACTACTTTTACGGTCAAGAAATACATCGATGAAGTTTTGTGTGATGTAGTCCCTATGGAGGCTGGACACTTGTTATTAGGCCGTCCTTGGCTATTGACAAGGATGCTTTGCATCATGGTCAAACTAACAAGTATGAGTTTAATTTTAAAGGTAAAAGAGTTGCACTTGTACCATTATCTCGTAGACATGTATTAGAAGATCAAATACCCATACAAAAGTGATAAGAATCTGCCCGATTACCCTTTAGGGTGCTGATCCAATACGGACGAAGTCTGGGCCGATCACTATGGCTCAAGGCAAGAGATTTAAGGATAACCTAGCTACCTTTATACAGGAAGTTATCAATTCTCAAAAGGGCTTGTTCATACCCTAAGATACAAAGTCTGTTTTAATCATCCAAGTGGTGGAGGCCGATATGGACTCGGGTAGCTATTTTAGTGTAAATATGGACTCCGGATAGGATGGAATGGATCCAACACTTCATGGCTTCAGTGAATATCATTAAGAGGTCATGGAATCATGCCAAAGCATAATCAAAAGCAACCACAATGGGCATTTGAGCATAGAGGGAATAGTTGGCTGGTTTTGCTGTATTTATTACTGGCTTTATCGTATTTTGTTGATTTGACATTTTCTCTTTATTGCAATCAAGGAAAACATGGGGGACTCATAAATAATCCTATTTGGCATCCTACATGGCATATGGGAGCTGATTTGGAGCCTTGACAAGCTGAAATTCGATCAAAGTTAGCTTAGTGGTCAAATTAGTCAACTAGTTTCCTAATTTGATTTTGACTTTTTATTTTAGGAAATTAGTCTTTTATTTGGTTTCTATTTATTTATTTGCTGGAAAAATCAACTTCGGAAAGTTATTATTTTATTATTTTCATTGTAAATTAATTAATTCCTAATTCAAAATAAAAGAATTAATTAATCAAAATTTGAATTAGGAAAGGAATGGAATTTCGGCCACATTAGGAATTTTGGCCAAAAACGGATGGACAAACTGAAGTGGTTAATAGAACTTTAAGAACTTTGTTGAGAGCTTTGATTCAAAGGAATTTGAAAAATTGGGAGGGTTGTTTGCCACACATAGAATTTGCCTACAACAGGACATTGCATTCATCCGCCAATTGTTCACCATTTGAAATTGTTTATGGTTTTAATCCCCTTACACCATATGATTTGCTGCCCTTACCTACTAAAGAAATTGTTTCCATGGATGGCAAAGCAAAAGCAAAGTTTGTGCAGGACTTACACACCAAGGTGAAAGAGCACATTGAGAAGAAAACTAAAATCTATGAAAAGAAGGCTAATAAGGGAAGGAAGCAAGTGATTTTTGAACCAGGAGATTGGTTTAGGTGCACATGAGAAAGGAGAGATTTCCCAAAAGGAGGAAGACTAAGTTGCATCCAAGAGGGAATGATCCATTTCAAGTCTTAGAGAAAATTAATGACAATGCTTATAAAATTGACTTGCCCGGTGAGCATGATGTGTAAAATCAACTCGCAAGTGCACGAATCGTTTTCAAGTAATAAAGTGGAAAAATAGGGTTGTCGTACCCAAGGGATTAAGAATTAAGTACCAAAGATAATTAGGTTTTGATAATATTTGAACTAAAATTTAAGATGGCAATTGAAAATAAATAAACTAAATTAAACAAAACAATCAATTAAAATTAGATCAATTTCAAGTAAGAGAGAGAATTGAATAATTATGAATACTAGGGCATTTGATTTCACCACTAACTATTCCAATTTAATTACTTAAATATGTGAATTTAATTAACTAGTAATTTTGTTAACCACACTTAATCACAAAATTAATCAAAAATAGTCTCCACTCACAATTGATAATATTCGAATAACCTAATTTATTCCTTCCGGCCTATAAATTAAATCATGCAAATTCATCAAGCATAGATTAAGCAAATAATATGGCATGAGACATAACTATTTTCCAATCAATTTTGCATTCATGTAAATCATTGGATATCCATAATATTATCCTTTTCCAAGCTTAAATATTATTAAAATCATTCATTCCTTTCCGGCCTATGAAAGCATTAAGTATACCAATGATTTATTAACAAAACATATTACTAATTAAATATAACTCAACATATATTAAAATAATTAAACCTTCATAGTTAGGGCTACATCATAGCCCTAGCTATGAAAATTAGTTCATGGTAAAAATAATTTCAACATCCATAATTATTAAAAATAATTAGATTCACAATTAAAGAGAAAGGAAAAGAGAATAAAAACTATTGAAGAAATTCTCCTCCAAGAGCTCTCAAAGTCGTAGCCTTTTTCTCCAAGCAAGCCCACGTCTCTCTGCCTCCTCCAAGCTCTCCAATTGATCTTCTAAAACTCTAAAATTTTAAAACCCTAGAACCCTTAAGAGAATCTTAGAAACTCCCAAAATTTGGTTTGTTTCTATTTAAGCCTCCTAAAAGCTCTTAAATAACTCTCTAAATTTGTATATCTTCCTTCAATGTGATGGGGGCTATATATATAAGATCTTGGGAATCTTTTTCTCTCTTTATTTTCAATGTGGGAGTCTTGGAAGATACCTTTTTTAGGCCATGAAAAGGGTTGGACGAATTTCATGTGTAAAAAGGAAACTGTATATTACTTGCTCTCTACTACTTTCCTTTTATCTAATTCCTCCTAAAAAAAAATAGTTAGTTAGTCTAATTTACCCTTAATGAAGCATGTGACATGACATGTGCCTCATTAATGATAAATTAACCAATTATTGCCACTTGTTTTTATCTTGGCTCTCAAATTGCCTTGATTCCCTCTTTTGATCAATGGTGGAGATTTAACTAGAATATTATTTTTTATAAATTCTAAACTTTAAATGATGATAATTCTTTGCTCGCACCTCGAAATCCAAAAATAACGAGACATTGGAAATCCTCAGATCGTGATGATTCATATGACATCCACTTCCACCATGAAATTCCCGATAGAATCTTTATGGAATCTTTTTAATGCTTAGTCCATTCGAGCTCAAATCTTGCTTCCCATCATAATTCGACCCAAAGAATCCATTTTTATGGTTGTTTTCTTAAAATTCTTCCTCTTTTACCTAGATTAAGAAAAATACATAATTAAGTATCTTTCCATAACAAATTAACACAAACTAACAAATATTAAGCTATAAATATGGCATAAAATTATCAATATTTTAGACCTAACAAATACCCCCAAACTTAAGATTTGCTAGTCCCTAGCAAAGAAAAAGAATAAGAAAATGAAATGTTATTTAAAGAACATAAGATACTTTAATGAGGTGCCTCAAAGATTGTATAACATATGACTTTTCAAATGGTTTCAAAGTAATTATGTAACTCAATACCTTATATTCTATCCAACATATATGATACTTCCAATGTGTGTGTGTGGAAATCAATTTGTATCTTCATTATTTCTTTAATGATCTAATCTTTGTATATTTGGAAGCTTTTTTAATATATATATATATATATATTATAATCTATTTGTAATTTTCTGTTTAGGCTCTCATTTTGTATTTTAAATATTTATCATGTAACATAAATGATTAGTCTAAAATTGAGGATACAATATAGCAAAAAAAATAGAAGAAATGCTTGGAACCTAGCTTTAGGTTTATAATATATTCCAAAACTTTTATGTTAATATTTTTATAAAGTGGACAAAAAAAATTGTAAAGTCTTTTTCTTTTTTTTTCCTTTTTTTTTTTGTTTTTTGTAAGAAGCCCATCTTATACAAATAAAAACTATATATATATATATATATATATATACATGTTGTGTCAGGACCCACTAAAGATTCCTTATCAGAACCCTAGAAGAACCCCAATTTAGAAAATCTTACCGTACCGTCCTACAAAAAATCCAGCAACATCTCCCCTAAGAGTTGAGCATGCCCTAAAAATTTACTGCACAGAAAATACTCCAGTATCATACCACCTTATTTCTCTCACCTTACTACAAGATCTTCCATAAAAGGCAATACTTCAATAACAAAGTATATAAGAATATATATACTATGAATAACTTAATAAACAAAGAATACCTCTAAATATTTATGTCTGCCCACACTACCCACCTAGTACAATCTTACATTTTTATACCACTTTACGAACACATCAAATACATAAATGTAGATAGAAAGATGATAAAACAACAACAACAACAAAAATAATACTAATGATAATAGTACAACTTGTCTAAGAGCTACTGCACTTTCTTGAAAGCTATCATACTGGTTGGAGAATCATGGCACTATTAGCCATGATAATCAGCAAATCCGAGACCTAATTATTTAGGCTGAGTGGTTGCTATTCAAGCTTGTTTTTGTATTGTATCTTGTAGTTTGTTCTAGCCAAATTTTGTATAATCTAGGCTAGTTACATTGGTGCATAAAGACACCAAAATGATTTAATTAAAGTGTATCAGTTAAATTAAGGTTTAAGAAAACTTAACCACCTTGAGACATGGAAGCACCTTGGTGATAAGAATGATGACATGGACAGCTGCTTGATGACATGAAGCTTAACCATTTAGCCTACCTCTCCTCCAATGCATGTGAACACACGTGGCATCGTGCATGAGGACTACTTCAACTTGAAATACTTAATAAGGCAGCAATACTTGTCAAAATTCTAGGAAGCATGTAATGAAGTTGCATTTAAACATGTACTTGCTTCACCATGAATCATTTAGAAATTACTGATGCTTAGGTTTAGCCATGGTGTGCTTTCAAGCCACTTTTGCATGCTGTATATATGTATAACATTACAATAAATGGATTGATTTTGGTTTTGGTAAAACACCTTAGTTTTCCCTTTGAAAACAAGAGAGACATCCATATCAGCCTTGTTGAAAAATTCAGCACCTTATTCATAAACTTCAAGACCGAGCACTTCAAAACACTTCCAAAATTAATTTCTAGCAACTTTGAATCCTTGTTCTCTTTAGACAAACCTTGCCCTAACCTATCAAATTGGTATTAAAGCCTGGTTTCTTCAATCCTTAGGCAAAAATCGAGTGAGAATCCAAAGAATACCTATCAGTTTCAATGGCTTCTTCACATTTTTTTCAACACCTTCGCCATCTTTGGTTGATGGCCAAAATTGCTCAATTTGGTCAATCAAAATGAAAGCCTATCTGATACAACCCTAGAGCGGCCTGCCTCTAAACCCATAACAAAGATTGAATTAGACCGTCTAATTACAAGTTATCAGTGGAAGACCTCGACCCGTTACCTATATTTGAGGTAAGAACCTTGGTATGGTGAAGACGCCACAATAGGGTTCGGAATAACCTATTGATAAGTCGAATTTGAACTCCACAAGAAAAGCTTGAAAAGTTCGATATAACTGGGAGAATCACTCTCACTTTGAATCAAAATTGTAATCTAATCTTTATTCATGTCTTATGTGCCTTTAAATAGGCAAAATAAATTATAAAGCTTTCCTAAATTTGCTAAAAATAATGAAGGAATAATTATGGACGAAAATTAGGTTTACGAAACCTAATTTCGCTTCTAATTTCCTAATTTCCTAATTTGAATGGCCTTGAATTCTTTGACCAATTCAACTCTAATAAAATTAGGAAAATAATTTGAAATCCTAATAAAAACTATATTAGGAAAGTAAATAGGCAACATGCCAAAATCCAATCAAGATATAAATAAAAATAATAATGTTTTCTAATTATAAAATTCAGCCAAGCTTAATTGGAAGACATGTAGACGCATATCACCCTCCACGTAGCAAAAGTGCCATGTCACCATAAGATGCCGCATCACCATCCATGTTATCAAAACTTGGCATATCACCATGTTGTAGGATTTCTTGCGTCAAGCTCTCTTTCATGTTGGCATCCACTGTTCCAATCATATGGACCGATTTTGGTTCATCTTCAATAATGAACATGCTTTCTTGATATGTGAACACCTCTTGGATTACCCCATTTAGCGCTTCTTTAAACTACTTTGCTCTAGCTTTGGTTATTGGTCCCGTAGAGATTTGAAGTGGCTCTCGAATTCATCTTAAGGTGCTCGTAGTCATGTCCTCATCATTCCCCTCCTCTTGAAAATGATTTGTCCTCAAATCATCACCTACACAAAAAGGAGATAAATCAGCAACATTAAAGGTAGCACTTACATTATACTTACCTGGTAAATCAAGTTTGTAAGGATTTTCATTAATCTGCTCCATAACTTGAAAAGGTCCATCCCCATGCGGCATAAGCTTTAACTTTTGTTGCTCTTGAAACCTCTCTTTTCTTAGGTGCAATCAAACCAAATTTCCTGGGTCAAACACTATCACAAAAATTCCTAGACATATAAGCTCATGTTGGCAAAAATCAAATTTTTTAATATTAGCAAATAATCTCTCCCAAATTTTTAAATTTCCACTAAGTAAAGCTCTTAGTAATGCAGATAAAGTTTTATACAACAAAAACATCTTTGAAAAAATATCTTTATAAATCATGTTCAGCATAGGTTTATTACTCACAAATGCCTTTTAAGCTCACCTAAGCTAACATAAAAATTTTCTTTTTTCTTTTCTTTCCTCTCTTTTTCTTTCTCACTCACGGGTTCCATTTGTTTTCTCTCACATTCAGCTTTTTCAAACTTTCTCACACTCTCTGGTTTCTCCCTTTCTTTCCCTTCTAATTGGAGTTTAGGACACTTACCTGGTTGTTCTTGCATGGTCTTGCTCCCTTGCATAGTTGTTGAAGCCGTGGGTGCTATACTAGCCTTTTCTTTAAGCTTTTTGACCTCCCTCCTTCATAGAGCCAATTGATCATCAAAAACTTGTTTACGAGTCATTGGCATAAGCACCACTTGTTTACCCTTGAAGTTGAAGACAAATTTTGTTAGAACGACCATGATGATTAGTATCTCAATCAAATTGCCACAGACGTCCCAAAAGCAAATGACCAGCTTGCATTGGTACCATATCACAAATAACCTATCTTCACTTGCCTATTCACCTTCAACTCTCTACAATCATTAAGCCATTATAGCTTATATGATTCTGGATGCTTCATAGTGGGTAAACCTAGTTTTTCAATCATAGTAAGACTAGCAACATTAGTACAACTCCCACCATCAATAATCATAGTACATACCTTATCCTTCACTTTGCACCTAGTATGAAAGATGTTCTCCCGTTGCACTTCCTTCTCATCTTTATACACAGTTAAAAGCTCTTCTAGTAACCAATGACAAGTCCCCACCAATTGGATACTTGTAATCTCCTTCATCTTCATCACCAACATCTTCCAATGGTGGCATGGATTCATTATCTGACTCTTCCTCTTCGGTTTCAATGTCTCCACTTTCCCGAATCACCATGACCCTCTTATTTGGACATTAACTTGCAATATAACCCCTACCTTGACATTTAAAGCACATAATATCTTAATTTCTAGTTGAAGAAGAATTGGATTTACTAATTTTCTTGGATAAGGATGGTTCGGCCTTAACTTCGGATTTAGATCGTGTGGTGGCTTTGTCTTCAAACTTAGGCTGATTAGGTTTCCATGTGGATGGGCTTGCGTCCCATGTGTTTTGAGCAATACTAGGTCTTATGGTACCCCTTATCTTGAGTTGTTGCTTTACTTTGATGGCCATGTGCTGTTCTCCTCAATTTCCACATAATGATGCAAGTCCACTTGATTTGCTATTTCCCTATTCAAACCAGCCAAGAAACGTGCCATTGTGGCATCCCTATCCTCCTCAACATTGGCCTTCATCATAAGGATTTCCATCTCCTTATAATAGTCCTCTACACTCCCACTTCCTTGAGACAAGCTTTGTAGCTTCTAAAAAATGCTCCTAAGTAATGGCTACGTACAAAACGCTTCCTCATCAAAGCCTTCATCTCTTCCCATGTATCTATCTATAGGTCTTTGTCCTGCTCGCCTCCTAGAAAGTGTCTCTTTATCCCACTATCTAATAGCATAGTCCGTGAATTCAACAACGGCTAATTTAACCTTTTTAGCCTCTGAATAGTTCTGACAATCAAATACCATCTCAATCCTTTTCTCCCACTCAAGATAAGCTTCTAGATCACTTTTCCTTGGAATGATGGTATTTTCGTCTTAATTCCTCCATAGTCATTACCTCGGTCTAATCTCTCTCTCCCAAGGAATTGATTAGTTCTCAAACCAATATCTTCTTCTTCTTCCTCATAGTCATTTCCCACTCGTTCCTAATCTTCCCTTCTTGGAGTATTTCTTCCTCTACCATGACCATGAGCATACCTTTTCAATACTTGATCCGTTCAAGCTCAATCTTGTTTCCCATCATAATTCGACCCAAGGAGTCCATTTTTATGGTTGTTTTCATAAAATTCTTCCTCTCTCACCTAGATTAAGAAAAATACATAATTAAGTATCTTTATATAACAAATTAATACAAACTAACAAATATCAAGCTATAAATATGGCATAAAATAATCAATATTTTAGACCTAACATTGATCTCTAAATACTTCCTTTGGAGTTAATGGCTCCAGTTGATCTTCTTTCCCTTAAATTTAAATACAATGGAATTCTCTCTATCATAATATATAGTATCTTTATCAAATTGCCATGGCCTACCCAATAAAATATGGCCCGTATGCATGGGAACAACATCACACAATACAACATCCACATATTTATCAATGCTGAATTTTACTTTAACATGTTTTTTTACTTTCATCTCATCATTATTATTAAGTTATTGTAATCTATATGGTTCTGGATGTTTAATGGTTGTTAAACCTAATTTCTCAACTACCACATTACTAATTACATTAGCACAACTTCCATTATCAACTATCATACTACAAATGTTATCTTGAATTCTAACTCACCATTGCCTTTCAACACCATTATTCTTCGATTCGAACATTGATTGGCAATATACCCTCGACCCAAAAACTTAAAACAAATAATTTCATGAGCTCTAGAAAGGTTAGAGTCAAGCTTACCACTCGATTTAAGTGCTGGTGGTTGTTCGACCAGCTTGTCTTTCCTTGGCCAGTTGGAACTCTATTCTCCATGTTTCGGTTTTGGCTTTGTTTCATAGGTGAGATTGCTTCTCCAAACACTTAAACTAATCCTCCTACTATTTGAAACACCTCCAAACCGTGAGCTTGTACCCCTCCTCTTGAATTAGTTTTCAATCTTGATGGCCACATGAAGCATCCCCTCCAATTTTTCATATTGTTGTAGCTTCAGTTGGTTGGCTATCTCATGATTCAAACCACCCAAAAACCTTGCCATCGTTGCCTTCATACTTAACCTCATCATGAGCATCTCCATCTCTTTATAGTAATCCTCTACAGTCCACTTTTTTGTGTCAATGATTGAAGCTTTTGATGCAGCAACCTATGGTGGTGAGTCGACACAAATATCTTTCGCATGGCTTCTTTCATTTGTCACCAAGTAATAATTAATTCATCACCAACTCTCTTTCGAGTACCATGCTCATTTGTCCACCGTTAGAGTGCATAATGTCCAAATTCCAAAGTAGCTAATTTAACCTTCTTAACCTCCGAATAGTTATAACAATTGAATATCATCTCCATTTTCTCCTCACTCTAGGTAAGCCTCCGGATCATTCTTTCCCATAAAAGGTGGTATATTGACCTTAATGTTGCCAAGGTCATCATCTTCCTGTTGGGCTTGCCTCCCATGGGTTTAACTTCCTTGCAGGGCATAAATATCTTCAAACTCTTCCTCAAGATTATTTCCATAATTACCTCTTTCGAATTCCTCCCTAAAACGTCCATGGCCTCCTCAATCCCAACCTCGACATCCTTGAGGTTCATGTCCTGGATTCAGCCCACTCTAGGAATTCTCAATTCTATCCATTCTTTTATCTAGGTGATCAAAGTGAGCATTCATCTTTTGAAGTTGTTCCAAAATTGCCATCATGTCAATAGATTCACCTCCAAGTCCTGTTGCTCTTGATTCGCCATTGTATCCCATGGATTCCTCTTCAAGATTTCTTAATGAGCCATCTCCTCTTCTCATTTTTGAATCTGTCATGTTAGTTCAGATAACACAAAAATTCTTACCAACATCACTCTTTCACGTGTTTCACTTAAATAAGGTCTCAGCATTCGTGCTTGCACACTAGTTTTGGCTTTTGACCTTCTCTTAAGCTCACACTCTCTTACCTTTTTCCACTCACAAAAATATCTCAAAGTTCTATTAAAACACGCTCAAAATAGCAGCTAGATTACAAGTATACTCTAATTAAACTTATCAACAAAACAGCAACTAATAGAACCTAGTCTCGGTCTCACTAACCAAAAACAAGGTAAATTAGCAAAACAAATTTTCGAATTTAACAAGGGATAAATCAGAATATTAAGGGCCAATAATTCAAGAATAAAATCTAGAAAAGATATTCAAACAATGAACAAGAAACAATTCGAACAAAATATGGAAAAGTTGTTGGTTATAAAGTTTTTGTTTCAAATTCTTTACCAATTTTAATCCAAACAATTTTAGCATTCAAAATTCAAATCTCCAGTAGCTATATAGGATGAATAACAACAACTCCAAATAATCACAATTGATATTCCACACCAAAACAAACTCAATTTTTCAACCTTCCACAAACCGATCTATATGCAGATTTTTTTTTTTAATATTCAGCTTTTTTTTAAATCACTATCAAATTGTAAACACAAAGTCTAGGAGCAAGAAACAACACTAAAATTGCTGTTCCAAATGCCAAATTTCCTCCAAACCCGAGACAAACTTTCAACAAAAACAAATTGCAAAAATTTGTAGGTTTTATGCAATATGTTCTCAAACTTCCTTTTTTTTTTTTTTTTGAATAGATGAATGTAAATAATTTAAGATTAAAATAGCAAAGAAAAATCAACACTAACCCAAATTACGAAGAACTATTATGCAGAACAACCAACAAACTAGGAAGTAAAATTTAGATAAAACAAGGAACAAATTAGGCTATGAAGAAAAATATTTATATATATATATATATATGCACACGTGAATGAGATAGAAACACCCATAATCTAATGTTAAAATTACAGAATAACACAAAACAAAATAAAGAAAATAATATAGTTCAAACTTGAACAAAATTCATCTCTAATACCAAATGATACGAACCTAGATCGACTTGCTTCTAAACCCGTATTATATTAGCCCGGATCACAATTAAGTTCAGGCTCTAATGACCAGCTTAACTCCTAATCAATTTGCGATTAAAAAACATGGTATACCATGAAAACTCCACAATAGGTGATGGATGTCCTCTATTGATAAGTCAAACTAAAACACTCAATCTTTATTCGATGTTTTAGATGTTTAAAGAGAACAAAGAGCATTTTTCTCACAAATAATATTTGAATAATAATCTAAGCTACCTTCTCATTGAAAAATAAACCTTTAAATAGGCTAAGAGTACAAAACAAAAATCTAAATTATGAGGGTAAAATTTGGCCAATGAGAAAAACGAAAAAAAAAAAAAAAAAAGCAATGGTGGCTAAATTTCATTTCGTTCCTTAATCCTATTTTGGATTACTTAATTCCTTTATGTTGAATTAGGAATTAATTAATTTATAATTGGAATAACAAAATATCAACTTTCCTAAGTTAATTTGTGTAGCAAATAAACAAATAAAAACCAAAATAAAAGATATTTCCCTAAAATAAAAAGTCAAACTCAAATTATGAAACTAGTTGACAACTAAGCTGTTTTTATCCTATCTTTAGCTAGTTTAGACTCCAAATCAGCTCCCATATACCATGTAGGATGCCAAATAGGATTAATAATGATTCTCATACGATGAGGACATGACCAAGAGCCCTTTAAGATGGAGCCCAGATCCACTTCAAATGTCTATAGGACCCATAACCCGAGCACAAGCAAAGAGATTGAAAGAGGCACTAAATGGTTTAATCCAAGAGGTGTTTTCAACCCAAGGAAGCAAGTTCATCAGTGAAGATAACCTAAAATTGGTCTATATGATTGGGATAGTGGATGCCAACATGAAAGAGAGTTTAACGCATGGACTTCTACAACATGGTGATGTGGCATCGTATGGTGACATGGCATCCAACTAAGCTTGGCCAAATTTTATAATTAGGAAAATATTAATTTTTATTTATGTTTTGATTGGATTTTGGCATGTTGCCTATTTAATTTCCAAACTTAGTTTTTATTAGATTTTTAAATTACTTTCCTAATTTTATTAGAGTTGAATTGGTCAAAGAATTAAAGGCTATTCAAATTAGGAAACTAGGAGCTAAATTAGGTTTCCTAAACCTAACCACAATAGGTTTCTTAAACCTGACCACATTAGGTTTCCTAAACCTATCAAAATTAGGTTTCCTAAACCTCATTTTCATCCATTATTATTCCACCTTTACTTTTAGCAAATTTAGGAAAGCTTTATAATTTATTTTACCTATTTAAAGGCACATAAGTCATGAATATTCCACACCCTATTGTACCGTCTTTACCATACCAAAGTTCTTATCTTAAATATAGGTAACGGATTGAGGTCTTCCATTAATAACTTGTAATTAGACGGTCTAATTCAATCTTTGTTACGGGTTTAGAGGTAGGTCGCTCTAGGTTCGTATCATCATATGTTGCTCCTTGATTGGAATTAGTCAAATTGTTTGAATAACAAAAGAAGTCAAAGCCAGCACCTAAATTGATGATTTTCAACCCTTATGAAACTTCATGCATAAATGCCTCATTTGAATGGCTTAGCTTCGGTCTTAACATGATTTCATGGCCTCTTGGTGATCTCAATTGAGTTCATCAAGTATTGGATCCATTTCTTGCTGCCTGAGATCCAAAAATGTACCTGTTAGGTCTAAAATATTGATGATTTTATGCCATATTTATAGCTTAATATTTGTTAGTTTGTGTTAATTTGTTATGGAAAATACTTAATTATGTATTTTTCTTAATGGAGGTGAAAGAGGAAGAATTTTAAGAAAACACCCATAAAAATGGTTTCCTTGGGTCGAATTATGGTGGGAAGCAAGATTTGAGCTTGAACGGACTAAGCATTAAAAAGATTTCAAAAAGATACTTTAAAGATTCCATAAAGATTCTATCGAGAATTTCATGATGGAAGTGGATATAATATGAATCATCACGATTTGAGGATTTCAAATGTCTCGTTATTTTTTAATTTCGAGGTGTGAGCAAAGAGTTATCATCATTTAAAGTTTGGAATTTATATAAAGGAATATTCTAGTTAAATTTCCACCATTGATCAAAAGAGGGAATCAAGGCAATTTAAGGGTTAAGATAAAGACAAATGGCAATAATTGGTTAATTTATCATTAATGAGGCACATGTCATGTCACATGCTTTATTAAGGGTAAATTAGACTAATTAACTATTTTTTTAGGAGGAAGTAGATAAAAGGAAAGTAGTAGAGAGCAAGTAATATCAAGTTTCCTTTTTACACATGAAATTCGTTCAACCCTCTTCATGGCCTAAAAAAGGTATCTTCCAAGACTCCCATATTGAAAATAAAGAGAGAAAAAGGTTTCCAAGGTCCTATATATATAGCCCCCACCACATTGAAGGGAGATATGCAAGTTCAGAGAGTTATTTAAGAGCTTTTAGGAGGCTTAAATAGAAACAAATCAAATCTTGAGAGTTTCTAAGATTCTCTTAAGGGTTCTAGGATTTTAAAGTTTTAGAGTTTTAGAAGATCAATTGGAGAGTTTGGAGAGGGCATAGAGACGTGGGCTTGCTTGGAGAAGAAGGCTACGACTTGGAGGAGAATTTCTTCAATAGTTTTTATTCTCTTCTCTTTTCTCTTTAATTGTGAATCTTATTATTTTTAATAATTATGGATGTTGAATTTATTTTTTTCATGAACTAATTTTCATAGCTAGGGCTATGATGTAGCCCTAATTACGAAGGTTTAAATTCTTTAATATATATTGAGTTTTATTTAATTAGTAATATGTTTTGTTAATAAATCGTTGGTATGCTTAATGCTTTCATAGGTCGGAAGGAGTGAATGATTTTAATAATATTTGAGTTTGGAAAAGGATAATATTATGGATCTCCAATGATTTACATGAATGTATAATTGATTGGAAAATAGTTATGTCTCATGCTATATTATTTGCTTAATCTATACTTGATGAATTTGCATGATTTAATTTATAGGCCGGAAGGAATAAATTAGGCTATGTGAATATTATCAATTGTGAGTAGAAACTACTTTTGATTAATTTTGTGATTAAGTGTGGTTAACAAAATTACTAGTTAATTAAATTCACATATTTAAGTAATTAAATTGGAATAGTTAGTGGTGAAATCAAATGCCCTGGTATTCATAATTATTCAATTCTCTCTCTTACTTGAAATTGATCTAATTTTAATTTCTTTTTTTTGTTTAATTTAGTTTATTTAATTTTCAATTGCCATCTTAATTGCTAGTTTAAATATTACCAAAACCTAATTATCTTTGGTACTTAATTCTTAATCCCTTGGGTACGGCAATCCTATTTTTCCACTTTATTAGATGAAGCTTACCAAATCATAACTTGGATACACAAGAGGGGTTTTGGTTCTTTGGATAACGTCATGCCCTCTTGAGATTGAATCACTCCTTAGATGAAGCTAACCAGATTGTCTTTGAATTTCCTAGCTTGTACCCTATTGGTCCCATCTTCATTTGTAAAGGATTAGCACCCGAGTGAGTAGTCGGTTGTACAGGTACGAGCGGATTCTCATCAGCCTTGTGATTGATTTTAATCAATCAGCCCTGAGAACTAAAGTTCAAGATGAATCAGAGTTATGTCATAGAAGGGTCGGTCACTGCAACTATACCACCATAAAGCAAATGTAAACTCAACAGATTGTTGAGAATCTACCATAAATCCAAGATATTAAAGCTGCATGCCACACATGTCAACTTGAAAAACTCAAGAGGCGACAATTTCCTTTAATATCTTTTGAAAAGCAAAAGAAAAACTACAACTAATGCACTCGAATTTGTGTGGATTGATGAATGAGACAACTCATGCTAGTAGGAGGTACTTTATCATTTTTGTTGATGATTATTCAAGGAAATTTTGGATCTATTTCCTTAAACAAAAATTAAAGGTAGCAACCACATTTCAAGAATTTAAAACACTTATGGAGATCAAGCTCAAACAATTATCAAGGTAGTTAGAATCGATAATGGTGGTGAGTATATTTCAAGTGCTTTCCAAAATATTTGCAAGCAAAATGGCATCATACATCAACTTACAACTCCATACTCATCATAACAAAATGGAGTTAGTGAAAGAAAAATAGAACCATCATGGAAATGTCAAGATGCTTGCTATTTGAGAAAAGTCCATTGAAGAAGTTTTGGGTCCAAGCTGCTAACACAAGTATATACCTCCTCAATGGACTTTCAAGTAAGGCAATTGTCTCAAGAGATATTATAGTGGATGAGAATTCACAATGGAATTATAAAAAGCACAAAGTGCAAACAAGCACTTATATTCAATCAAGAACTCCTTCCACAGACCAAGGTGATCTAGATGTCGTCAAATAAGAGGAAGATGATGATCTAGCCAATGAAGACTATGTTGGCAAAAGAGGAACTAAATCAATTGTAGAGCGTTATACGAGAGCAAGCATGGCAACACATGATCTAACAACTTATAGTGAAGTAACTCAACACAAAGAATTACAAGCTGCTATAAAGGAGGAGCTTTATATGATTGAAAATAACAAAATATGGAGTTTAGTACCAAGACCAAGAGATGGACATGTGATAGGTTGTTAAATGGGTTTTTAGAACAAAACTAAACCCTGATGGCATCTTGAATAAGTACAAAGCTAGACTGGTGGTAAAGGGATATTAATGTTATTCCACCCAAGCCCGCTCAACCGATAACCCGCTGGGGTGCTGACTCAACACGGATAAAGACCAGGCCAATCACAAGAGCTCAAATTAAGAGATTTAAGGACAACCTGGAAGCATTTATATAGGGGGTAGTCAATTCTCAACAGATCCTGTCCATACTAGAAGATGCAAAGTCTATTCTAAGCATGCAAGTGGTGGAAGCCGATACGGACCCGGGTAGAGATTTTGGTGCAAATATGGACACCGAGCAGCATGAAATGGTTCCAACTCTTTATGGATTCAATATATATGTCTAAGAGGATATGGAATCAAGTCAACCTAGCTTCAAAGGCATTCAAAAAGGCTTGTACAGACAGGTTCAAATTTGGCCTATTTTTAACTATATTTTGTGCTGGCTTTACTGTATTTTGCTGAGTTGGCTTTTTCTCTTTCCTCCAAGCAAGGATAATGTGTGGGACTCCATAATAAGATTATTTGAGCATCCTAAAAAGCATATAGAAGCTGATTCGGAGCTCAAAGAGGTTAAAGATTGGTCAAAGTCAACTTAGTCAAAAAGCTAGTATTTTAGTTTCCTAATTTGATTCTACTTTTTGTTTTAGGAAATTACCATTACTTTTTGGTTTTTATTTATCTATTTTCCGGAGAAATAAGTATAGGAAAGTTATTATTTTATTATTTTCATTGTAAATTAATTAATTCCTAATTCAAAATATAGGAATTAATTAATCCAAATTAGATTGGCAACATCAAGGTAAACATCCCACTATTCATGGGTAAAAGTGATCCGGAAGCATATTTGGAATGGGAAGAGAGAATGGAGATGATCTTTGATATGAAAAATTAAATGGCTCGATTTATCGAAGTTTGATAGAAATGTTGCTCTATTTATATGCATTAAGACCTAATATTTATGTATGTTACAAGTGTATAATCAAGGTTCATGAATGTCCGTTCTCAAGACCATAACTGATACGAACCTAGAGCGACCTGCCTCTAAACCCATAACAAAGATTGAATTAGACTGTCTAATTATAAGTTATCAATGGAAGACCTCGACCCGTTACCCATATTTAAGGTAAGAACCTTGTATGGTGAAAACGCCACAATAGGGTGCGGAATAACCTATTGATAAGTCAAATTTGAACTCCACAAACAAAACTTGAAAAAGTTCGATATAGTTCTTAGAGAATCACTCTCACTTTGAATCAAAATTGTAATCTCACATTTATTCATGACTTATGTGCCTTTAAATAGGCAAAATAAATTACAAAGCTTTCCTAAATTTGCTAAAAGTAAAGGTGGAATAATAATGGACGAAAATTAGGTTTAGGAAACCTAATTTTGATAGGTTTAGGAAACCTAATTTGGTTTGGTTTAGGAAACCTAATGTGGTTGGTTTAGGAAACCTAATTTAACTCCTAGTTTCCTAATTTGAATGGCCTTTAATTCTTTGACCAATTCAACTCCAATAAAATTAGAAAAGTAATTTAAAAACCTAATAAAAACTAAATTAGGAAAGTAAATAAGCAACATGCCAAAATCCAATCAAAACATAAATAAAAATTAATATTTTCCTAATTATAAAATTTGGCCAAGCTTAGTTGGATGCCATGTCACCATATGATGCCACATCACCATGTTGTAGAAGTCCATGCATTAAACTCTCTTTCACGTTGGCATCCACCATCCCAATTATATGGACCAATTTTAGTTCATCTTCACTAATGAACTTGCTTCCTTGGGTTGAAAACACCTCTTGGATTAAACCATTTAGTGCCTCTTTCAATCTCTTTGCTTGTGCTCGGATTATGGGTCCTGTAGACATTTGAAGTGGATCTGGGCTCCATCTTGAAGGGCTCTTGGTCATGTCCTCATCATTCCCCTCCTCTTAAAAAGGATTTTTCCTCAAATCGTCACCTGCACAAAAAGGAGATAAATCAGCGACATTAAAAGTAGCACTTACATTATACTCACCTAGAAGATCTAATTTGTAAGCATTGTCATTAAGTCTCTCCAATACTTGGAATGGACCATCTCCACGCGGCATGAGTTTAGACTTTTGTTGTTTTGCAAACCTCGACTTCTTTATGTGCAACCAAACCTAATCTCCTAGGTCAAACACTTTCACAACAAATTCTAGAAATACAAATTCATCTTTGCAAAAATCACACTTATTAAGGTTAGCAAATAATCTTACCTTTCTAAGCACTCTTAAAGTTATCCTAAGATGCTCAACATGCTTACCTAAATTTCTACTATATTCAAGAATATCATCAAAATCAACAATCACAAATTTCCCAATAAACGGACGCATGACATGCTTCATTAATCTCATGAGAGTGCTAGGTGCATTAGTTAATCCAAGTGGCATAACCAACCACTCATACAAATCATGCTTTGTTTTTAAATGCTGTTTTCCATTCATCACCTTCCTTCATGCGAATTTGATGATAACCACTCTTAAGATCAATTTTTGAAAATATGCATGCACCATACAATTCATCAAGCATATCATGGAACCTAGGAATAAGGTGACGATATTTGACAGTTATATTGTTAATAGCCCTACAATCTACACACATTCTCTATGTTCCATCTTTCTTAGGGACTAATAACACAGGTATAGCACATGGACTCATGCTCTCTCTAACATACCCATTTTCAAGCAATTTACTTACCTGCCTTTGAAGTTCCTTTGTCTCCTCTGGATTACTTTTATAAGTTGGTCGGTTTGGAATTGTTGATCTTGGAACAAAATCAATCTAATGTTCGATCCTTCTAATTGGTGGTAACCCACTTGGAATCTCCTCGAAAAAGACATCATCGAACTGCTGCAAAAGAGAAACAATCGAACTAGGCAAAATAGATTCATCAAGGTTAGTTAAATGATTCATATATGCTTCTTTGTACATCATTACAATCATAGGCTTTCTACAACAAAAAACTTCTTCATCTCACTCTATTTTGCATAAAAACTCTCTTTTTTCTTTCCACTCTTTTTATTTTCCTTTTCACTCACACTCTCATCCTCACCACTCTTTTTCTTCTCTTGGTGGTTGGATATAGTTTGATTGTGTTCTTGTTTAGCTTCTCTCCAGCTTCGTAAAGCCAATTGATAATCAAAAAGTTGTTCAGGAGTCATCGGCATAAGCACCACTCGTTTACCCTTAAAATTGAAGACAACCTTATTAGTTCGACCATAATGATTAGTATCTCCATCAAATTGCCACGGATGTCCTAAAAACAAATGACCAGCTTGCATTGGTACCACATCACAAATAAACTCATCTTCATAATCACCAATAGAGAATGCAATCTTCACTTACCTATTCACCTTCAACTCTCCACAATTATTAAGCCATTGTAGCTTATATGGTTCTGGATGCTTCATAGTGGGTAAACCTAGCTTTTCAACCATAGTAAGACTAGCAACATTAGTACAACTTCCTCCATTGTTAATCATACTACATACCTTATCCTTGACTTTGCACCTGGTATGAAAGATGTTTTCTCGTTGCACTTCCTTCTCATCTTTATACACAGTTAAAGCTCTTTTAGTAACAATGACAAGTCCCCTCCAACTGGATACTTGTAATCTTCTTCATCTTCATCACCAACATCCTCCAATGGTGGCATGGATTCATTGTCCGACTTTTCTTCTTCAGTTCAATGTCTCCACTTTCCCGAATCACCATGACACTCTTATTAGGACATTGACTTACAATATGACCCCTGCCTTGACATTTAAAGCACATGATATCTCAATTTCTAGTTGAATATGAATCGGATTTACTTACTTGCTCAGATGAGGATGGTTCAGTCTTAACTTCGAATTTGGGCCGTGTGGTGGCTTTATCTTCAAACTTGGGCTGATTTGGTTTCCATGTGGATGGGCTTGCTTTCCAAATGTGTTGAGCAATACTAAGTCTTGTGGTACCCCTCCTCTTGAGTTGTTGCTCTACTTTGATGGCCATGTGTAGCATCTCCTCAATCTCCACATAATGGTGCAATCCACTTGATTTGCTGTTTCCCTATTCAAACCAACCAAGAAATGTGCCATTGTAGCCTCCCTATCCTCATCTTCTCCCACTCAAGATATGCTTCTGGATCAGTTTTACCTTGGAATGATAGTATTTTCATCTTAATTCCTCCATAGTCACTGCCTCGGTCTAACCTCTCTCTCCCACGGAGTTGGTTGGTTCCCGAACCAATGTCTTCCTCTTCTTCCTCATAGTCATCTCCCACACGTTCCCATTCTTCCCTTCTTAGAGTATTTCTTCCTCTACCACATCCATGAACAAACCTTTGTGGAGGTTGTGGCTGCGGTGTTTGGATTGATGATTCCATCCTATCCAACCTATCATGGATCTGCCCCATCTCCAACCGTAGTGCTCTTTGAAGTTCTCCCACCATGGCTTGAATGTATAACTTCGGATCAGCCACACCTGGAGTTTCATACATGCTTTCTACGCTTTTGTCTTGTGACATAATTTTTCTGTAAAATTTGTTAGTAAAAAAGAAAGGCCTCACAACACTCCCTCATGTGTCTCACTCAAATTCAAGGTCACTCGTGTTTGTACTCTAGTTATAGTTCGACTTTTACCCTCTATAATTCTCACCTCTCTTGCCTTTTACCACTCTAGTAATTCTATTTGGTTCTTTGTAAACTAATTTCAAACTAAAACAAACTAGCAAGTAACAATCCAAATAGACCAACCAAACAGTTATGAAAATAAGGCTGTAGACAAATAGAATGAAAAGTAACAAGAAAAAGGCAACGATGAAAGCTCAACAAGAAATTTAGCGAGAACAAAAGAAACTAGAATGTGAGGAACAAATTGGAATGAGATTTACAAAATGGAATTAGTGAATATTCAACAAACCTTATCTTCGGTATTGATTTTGGCTTGTTTTTGTTACTCTTCAAATTAGCTAAAAAAAATTTCTTTACTTGGTTTCTCTTGAAATCTCAATAATTCAATGCCACAAACCACAAGAACAATATATATATTTTTTTTTTCACTCACACAACATAAAACAACTGCAGTAGCAAAGATCAACACAAAAAAATTTTTTTTTTTTAATATCTGTTCGAATTTTCTTTTTTCTTCTTGTTTTCTTTTTCTTGAATATATGAATGCAAATATTGAAGACTAAAACAGCAAAGAAAAATCAACCAAATTAACAAGAATAATGATAAAAGACAACCAACAAACTAGGAAACAAAAATACAAGAAGACAAGGAAAAACTAATTTGACAATGAATGAATTTTTTTTTTTATTTTTTTTAAGATGCATAATGTGTATGATAATAGAAGCAACCTCAACCTAATGCTAAGACTGCAGAATAAAAAAAAAACCAAGAAAAACAATGAAACAAAAGAAAAGAAATAGATAAATCAAACCTATAATTAGAAACTAGCTCTGATACCAAATTGATACGAACCTAGAGCGACCTGCCTCTAAACCCGTAATAAAGATTGAATTAGACCGTCTAATTACAAGTTATCAATGGAAGACCTCAACCCGTTATCCATATTTAAGGTAAGAACCTTGGTATGGTGAAGACGCCACAATAGGGTACGGAATAACCTATTAATATTTCAAATTTGAACTCCACAAACAAAGCTTGAAAAAGTTCGATATGGTTCTTAGAGAACCAAGAGAATCACTCTCACTTTGTATCAAAATTGTAATCTCCCCTTTATTCATGACTTATGTGCTTTTAAATAGGCAAAATAAATTACAAAACTTTCCTAAATTTGCTAAAAGTAAAGGTAGAATAATAATGGACGAAAATTAGGTTTAGGAAACCTAATTTGGATGGGTTTAGGAAACCTAATGTGATTAGGTTTAGGAAACCTAATTTGGTTAGGTTTAGGAAACCTAATGTGGTTAGGTTTAGGAAACCTAATGTGGTTAGGTTTAGAAAACCTAATTTAGCTCCTAGTTTCCTAATTTGAATGTCTTTTAATTCTTTGACCAATTCAACTCTAATAAAATTAGGAAAGTAATTTAAAAACCTAATAAAAACTAAATTAGGAAAGTAGATAGGCAACATGCCAAAATCCAATCAAAACATAAATAAAAATTAATATTTTCCTAATTATAAAATTTGGCCAAGCTTAGTTGGATGCCATGTCACAATGTGATGCCACATCACCATGTTGTAGAAGTCCATGCGTTAAACTCTCTTTCACATTGACATCCACCATCCCAATTATATGGACCAATTTTAGTTCATCTTCACTAATGAACTTGCTTCCTTGGGTTGAAAGCACCTCTTGGATTAAACAATTTAGTGCCTCTTTCAATCTCTTTGCTCGTGCTCGAGTTATCGGTCCTGTAGACATTTGAAGTGGATCTAGGCTTCATCTTGAAGGGGTCTTGGTCATGTCCTCATCAATAACCAATCCGCGAAAAGAATTCTAAGATATGTAAAAGATATGGCCAACTATGGAGTCTTGTACAAACATGGCAAAACTTGTGAGCTAGTTGACTATTGTGATGGTGATTGGGCAGACCGCTTGGAAGACTTGAAAAGTACCTCTGGTTGCTTGTTCATATTTGATTCGGGTCCATTTTCTTAGAACTCACACAAGCAAAACAACATAGCACAATCAACTGCTGAGGCCGAGTACATTTTACCAGCCGTAACCTCAAACCAAGCAATTTGGCTAAGAAAATTGCTTGATGATTTGGGATGCAAGCAAAATAATGCAACCACCATCCATTATGACAACACTTCAGCCATTGCTATTGCCAAAAATCCAGTGTAACATGGAAGAACAAAGCACATTCTTGTAAAGTATCATAGCATCAAAGAGGCTAAAAGAAACAAGGAAACAAACTTGATCATGCCTAACATTGCCGAGGAGGAGTATTAGAAAATCATGGCATTGTTAGTCATGATAATAAGCAAACCCAAGACTCAGTTAATTAGGCCGAGGGGTTGCTATTCAAGCATGTTTTTGTATTTTATCTTATACTTTGTTCTAGCCAAATTTTGTATAATCTAGGTTAGTTAAGTTGGTGCATAAAGATACCAAAATGATTTAATTAAAGAGTATTTGCTAAATTAGGTTTAAGAAAACTTAAGCACCTTGATGACATGGAAGCATCTTGGTGACAAAGATGATGACATGGACAGTTGCTTAATGACATGGAGATTAATCATTCAGCCTACCTTTCCTCCAATGCATGTGAAAACATGTGGCATCATACACGAGGACTACTTCAACTTGAAGTACTCAATAAGACAGCAACACTTGTTAAAATTCTAGGAAGCATGTGATGAAGTTGCATTTACACATGTACTTACTTTATCATGAAGCACTTAGAAATTATTGGTGCTTAGGTTCGGTCATGGTGTGCTTTCACACTACTTTTGTATGCTATATATAACATTACAATGAATGAATTGATTTTGGTTTTGGCAAAACACCTTAGTTTTTCCTTTGAAAACAAGAGAGATGTTCATACCGGCCTTGTTGAAAAATTCAGCACCTTAGTCATAAGCTTCAAGGCCAAGCATTTCAAAGCACTTCCAAAATCAATTTCCATCAACTCTAGCCCTTGTTCTCTTTAGATAAACATTGCCCTAACCTATCAATACTCGCCCAAAGGCTACCACACTTACTCGAAGGCCATCATACTTGTTCGATGGGAAGCCGCTCCAAGGAGTTGCTCGAGGTGTGAAAACCACCATCGGCGATTGGGAGGGCCGATTGAACCTAACGGTGGTGTCCATGGATGACTACAAGGTTGTCCTTGGCATGGACTTCTTCAACCAAGTAAAGGCTTTCCCACTTCCATTTGCTAACAAGTTATGCATCATGGATGGGGGAACGACATGCATGGTGCCTACGGAACAAGCTAGCAAGCGGGAGGCCAAGGTTTTGTCGGCACTGCAAGTTGAGAGGGAGGAGCAAACCAACTTGGTTGCTGCCCAAAAGCCTGGTGAGGATGCCCCAAGCCATGCCAAGACACCTCCTAAGGTACAAGATGTGCCAAAGGAGTTGCACCAAGGGAGCTTGCGTGCATTGGCTTCAAGTCGTGGAGACGACAAGAGAAAGCACGTAGAGGCTAAGGAAGGGAACTTAGCCAAACCATCACCTCAACAAAACAAGGCACTACACAAGGTGCATGACGGGAAGGCACGACGCTATGAAGAGTCACTTCCCATTGTAAGGAAAGGGGGCACGGAGGCCCTAGCGGAAGGTAAGTCAAGAAGGGCACCCATGGACATAACGACTTCACCCGACAAGAATGTGGAGGCCACTCCTGCGGATCGAGTCGTTCATCGTAGAGGCGTGCCTAATTACACCAAATACTTGGTGAAGGAGAAGAACCTGCTGAATGGTGAAATAAGTGGGGAGCACGAAGATATGCAACGGCAACTCAAAGATCACATTCGGCGGGCAAGGAAGAAGGCGCGACGAGGGCGTCGCGAGTTTAGGTGGGGGAGAGTGTCACGTCCCGTGCGAAAGGAGTAAAACCCTTGAGGTTTAACCGGAAGACTCCACACTCTCCACGAAGGATCAAGAGAAACCCGGAATATTCTAGAGGATTCAAGAGAAACCTAGACTAATGTAGATGAGAATCTCTCTAGAATACTCCATGTAAATATCTTGTACATAACCCTAGAATAATCTAGAACCCTAACTAGATAGGTGACACATGTACATATCTAGAACTTTCCTACATGCCAAGCCCTCTATATAAAGGGGTTGGACTCTCGTTTGTAAGATATCCAAGCATATCCAAGAACATCCAAGAATCAAGTATTCTAGCAATACAAGTATTCTCCACATTCTCTCAAACTCTCCTACTTCCTACTCTCTCACTCTTAGCTTCCGCATTTTCATAGCTTGTGAGCAAGGCTTACTTAGCAAGGGAGGTGCTAAGTGCCGCACGGGAGTGTTGGAAAAGTTAGGCCCGTGACAGTTGGTATCAGAGAGTATGCAGTTGACACTAATGATGATAGTAATAACAGTAACAAATTCACCAGTAATATAATAATAATAATAATAATAATGGTAACAACAACAACAACAACAATAATAATAATAATAATAATAATAATCATAATAAATAATAATAATAACTACAATAATAATAACAACAGTAATAATAATAACTTAAAGATAATAACAAATAATAATAATAATAATAAGTCCTTAACAACAAATAATAATAATAAATCCCATAACAACTAATAATAATACTAACAATAATAATAATAATAATAATAAGTCCTTAACAACAAATAATAATAATAAATCCCATAACAATTAATAATAATAATAATAATAATAATAATAACAAATAATCGTAATAATAGAAAATCATATTCATGAATAGATAAGATAAAATAAAATAAAATTTTAAAATTTATAAATATACTATTAAATTTGCACACTTATAACGGAGATACGTCCGATATCATATAACATGTTAATATACGATCCCATAATATCAGTTGTCATAAGTACACTGCTACCAATATGGTTTGGGGTAATCCCTATAATGGTTGTCCAACCTACTGGCCTCTTAGGCAGTAGGGTTACAAGACTAAGTTATTCATGAGCGACATACAGATGTAACATATCATATATATATATATATATATATATGTATACATGCAAAAGCTACTTGATGTACCATACGTTATACCAATGGTGTCGGACAGTACTCAGCATCCAAAGCACTACCTAACGAGAAGGTTAAAGAGAGACACCTGCAATCGATCATTATGGCATACTGCGATGCTGACTGTTAATAACTTGCCATGGTTAAAACAATTGTCCTTCGGCTGAGAGGAGAATGATTGATGCTCACTGGATATTATACTTTCTAATCCTCAGGCCCGTAGCTCCCACGGGATGACCATATATACGTGTGCGCTAATACCATAATAACCAACCATCTTATGATAAAGGGGAAGACGGCTGATACTCACTCTGCATTATACTTACCAAATGGCTCCTATAGGATGACCATGATACAATAACTAGCCATTCTATAGCCAAAGAGGGGGCGGTTGATGCTCACTTGCCTACCATTTCTCACCTCAGCTCACAAAGGATTACTATGTATATAACTAGCGCACTGATTCATAACATAATAATCAACCATCTTGCAGCCAAGGAAGGGGGGTGACTAATACTCACTTTGCATTATACTTGACAACCATTAGATCCATGGCGTACATCTAAAACTATAAAAATTATAGTATCATAAATACTTAAATTTGATAAAATACCATCTTATTTTATACATTTTTGCTAAATTCATAAAATTTCATATCTCATTTTAAGCAACCACATATATCCAACGATTTTATAAAATTAATTATTTCTACAATAATTTCAATTTCATAATTATTCAATACATATATATTTTACACACTAAAAAAATTATTATCTTTCTTAAATCCTTAAAATTAATTTATGAAAGAACATATTAAATCACATGAAATTTTACACAAAAATAAATGCATGTAAACATATTTTATTTTACACAATAAATTTAATAATAAGATATAACAATAAATCTCACAATAATTTAACATAATAATTTTGTTTTAAAAGCATAAATATAGATTTTATGCAACAGATATATTGAAATTCCATAAATTCTACACAATAAAATAAAATAACAACTTTCTTAAATTTTAAAACACACTATTTTTCTACATTTTTAATGACACAATATATAGATATACACATCTATATGTATGCAAGTATATATATTCATCTATATACATTCATATATATATATATATATATATATATTCACACCGATAAATCATATATATAATTCTTTTAACAAATATATATATTCATATTCATGTATTCAACTTATGTATATACATCTACACACATGCCAAGGATGATACAAACCTAGGTCAACTCGCATCTAAACTCATATTATATTAGCCTGGATATCAATTAAGTTCAAGTTCTTATGGAAAACCCTTAACCCCTAACCAACCTATGATTAGAAAATTTGGTATAATGAAGACGCCATAATAGGTTATGGAAGTTGTATTGATAAGTCAAAACTAAAACACTTACTCTCTAATGGTGTTTTAAGGGTTCAAAGAGAATAAAGAGAATTCTATCTCACAATATTGAAGGTTCATTCTTATTGAAAAATAACCCTTAAATAGGTTAAAGTCACAAAGCAATAAACCCTAAAAATCTAAAAGCAAATCGGCCATATAATGTCAATTTCCTAATGTGGCTGAAATTCCATTCTTTTCCTAATTCTAATTTTGATTAATTAATTCATTTATTTTGAATTATGAATTAATTAATTTACAATGAAAATAATAAAATAATAACTTTACTTAGTTGATTTGTCTAGGAAATAATAAATAAAAACCAAATAAAAGACTAATTTTCTAAAACAAAAAGTCAAAAATCAAATTAGGAAACTAGTTGACTAGTTTGACCACTAAGCTAACTTTGACCAAATTTCAACTAGCAAAGGCTCCAAATCAGCTCCCATATGCCATGTAGGATGCCAAATAGGATTATTTATGAGTCCCACACGTTGCCCTTACTTGGAATAAAGAGAAAATATCAAATCAACAAAATACAGTAAAGCCAGCAACAAATACAGCAAAGCCGGCCAACTATTCCCTCTATGCGTAAATGCCCAATGTGGTTGTTTTTTATTCTATATTGACTTGGTTACATGACTTCTTAATGATATTCATTGAATCCATAAAGTGTTGGATCCATTCCATGCTGCTCGAAGTCCATATTTATACAAAACAGCTACCAGGGTCCGTATTGGGTTCCACCACTTGGATTCTTAAAACAGACTTTGTATCTTCGAGTATGGACATTTTGAGAATTGATGACTTCTTGTATAAAGACAGCCAGGTTGTCCTTAAATCCCTTGGCTTGAACCCTATTGATCGGCCCAAACTTCATCCAATATCAGCATCGCAGCAGTTAGTCGGTTGTGCATGCACGGGCAGATTCTCATCAAAGGAGTACCCACGTATACTTATATATATGTATATATATTAAAAAATATGCATTTCCAAACATACGTGCACATGTCTATACATGAACATGTACATATATATACACAGTTTAACACAATTATCACATTAAATAAAAAATTTACTTAAAATGACAATTTTTTGAATACACCACTATAACTTACCAACAAGGTACTAATAAAAAGCTAAAAAGATGAGGAATACATTACTAATCTTCATTGGGCTCAACTTAACCGGTGATGCTAGAAAATGATTGGGAAAATTTAACCAAGGTTCAACTCATCATACCTTCTAAACGATAGGGAATTGAGCTGAATGGAGCTCAAAATCAAGCTCAAGAGGTCCAAAAATGGTGAAAATGAGGATCAATTCAGTCGAGAGGTGGCCAGATCACTAGAAATCTGGCTTCGCCACTGCTGGTGATGGATGCTTGATTTACATGTGTCAGCTGTCAACTGGAAATCTCATGGGCTTTACCCATGGCCGACGCATGCGATGCACAAACGGTTGGAAAGCTGAAAACCAACGGGGCACTGAGGGGGGAGAGAGAGAGAGAGAGAGAGGGTGTTTTTCCACCTTTCACATGTGAGGAGGGGGGGGGGGAGAAGGTTATTAAGGATGGCATGTGGCACTTTCCTATCGTGACACGTGGTATCTTTTTAAATGGTGACATGTGGCACAAGTAAAAAACTCCTCTAAATATTCCACTACGCAGTAAAGTTAGTGTTGGGAAAAGATAGGCATGACTTTATAAACCTATAACTTTTCAACCTTGGGTCCAAATTAAGCATGCTATCAGTCTACGGACTAGTATCGACAAGTACTATCACATAGTACATGAGTCAACATCAAAATCCATATATATAAAAAGTCAACTGCGAGCTTATCTATCATTCCAGATCGTATTTTATTTTAACCATAACTTTCTATTTTTAGCTTCGATTTTGGCATACTGCTAATCTACGGACTCATATTGACGAGTACTTTATCATGACATTCGATCAACACAAAATTCCTCTTGTAGTAAAAAGTCAACTATGGGATCCACTTGGTCAACCCCGTCAAACTTGATCAAAATTGGGACATTTTATCAAGTCAAGGTATTACATGTTATATACAATGTTTTGCATTTTCGCTTTGTAACATACTCACAGTAAATATATTTGGATAACCTATAAAAAATACATCATCTCAAAAAAGAGAATTGGTTGTTTCATTTTACCAAACATAAATGTTATTTGTCAAAGTTAAGATTTTTTAAACAGTTCATAAAATTGCTTAAGAACTTCATTAAGTGATGTTACATATGGTAAGATTATTTATTTAATTAATCAACTTATATTATATAAAAATTCTTACACATCAAGTTACATTCTAGAAGTTCTGAAAGGTAAAAAGTTACTAATAAAAAAGATTAATTTTGTGGCAGTTTTGCAAAGAGAAAGAAGAGATTACACATTTGTCAATACTACTAGCTTTTCTCAAGGGAGTTTTGGATATAATAGATGCAACAAAGTATATATAATTAAATGTGCTATCTTTTGAGAAGCACATAATAAATAATGGATTTATTGTTGCAAGTTTTAATTCAACTTCAAATACTTCTTTGGATAAACATGTTTCTTAAGCGTTCTCCAAAAAAAAAAAAAAAAAAAAAACAACTTAAATAATGGTACAATGCTTTATTAAAAATATTTGAAGTTGTTTAAATCAATACGTTTAATTTTATTTTTTTAGTTAAATCTATAATTGTTGTTTCAAAAGTGATTATGGATGAAAATTTGACAGATAACTTTATAAAATGCATTAGTTAATTATTTCAGTTTGATTTTTAATTCAAAACTATATGATTATTTATGTAGTCTCATTAATTTTCTATGTTATAGATAAAGATAATCCTATAAATTCTAATTTCATAAAAAGTGATGGTTGTGAATATGATGGCACAATTATTGTTATACATAATTCAAATTGTGCTTTTATAATTTGAATTTTTATTAATTATTTTACCCCTTTTTTTTTTTTTTGGGAGGAAGAAGTAGAACGCAGTGACTTTTCAAATAGGAGTATATTTTTTGGATTTAATTTTTTTTATTTTAAAACATCCTTATCTTACTTATATGCAAATTTTACTAGTATTCACTCTTTATAAATTTCATGTAGACTATTAGAATATCGGAGATCCTTACAATAAATGTTAATTTTGTGGTGCATTATTTTGGTATGATGAAAGGTTGGAAAACATTACAATTCATCAAAACTAAAGTTCTATTTGTGTTTTATGCAAGAGAAAGTGAAGCTTCCAATGATGTAAGACCCTCCCAAAGTTCTCAAGGATCTATTTTATAATTCAAATGACAAAGCAAGCTTTGAGGTCGAAGGGGAAAATTGTGTTGGCTCTAGCATCTAGTGGTATAGCAATTCTTCTTTTGTCGGGAGGTAAGATAACACATTCAAGGTTTGTTATACCTTTTGCTCCAAATGAATATTCAACTTGCAATGTTAAACAAGGCAGTGCACTTGCTGAGTTGATTGCCAAAACTGAACTTATCATTTGGGACAAGGCACCTATGATGAATAGGTATCATTTTAAAGTGTTGGATAGGACTATGAGAGATATTTTAAGATCTAGCAATCTATTAAGTTTGGAACAACCTTTTGGAAGTAAAACTATCATGTTTAGAAGAGATTTCAGATAATTTTTGCTCGTCATCTTGAAAGGAGGTAGTCAAGATATTGTCCTCACAACTATGAATTCATCATATGTATGGAAATATTGTAAATTTTTGAAGTTGACAAAACACATGAGACTTCAAAGTCTTGATTGGGACATTCATAAGGATGAACTAAAAGCTTTTGCAGAATGGATATCAATTATTGGAGATGGAGCAATTGGCAGTCTGAATGATGGTCATGCAATGATTAATATATCTGATGATCTTTTGACAAAGGATCCAGAAGTGTTAGTTGCATCTATTGTAAATAGCACGTATCTTTTCTTCTCAAAAAATGCTAATGACACATCATGTTTGCAAGAAAGAACCATACTTGCTTCAACTTTTGAGATTGTTGGATCAGTAAATAAATACATGAGTTCCCTTAATCAAACTAAAGAAAAAACATATTTAAGTTCTTATGCAACTTGTAGATCCAATTCCAACATTGATCTTATAGGAGATTTCCATACACTTGAATTTCTAAATGCTATAAAATGCTTTGGTAGTGCCTAATCATCAGATAAAGTAGAAGGTTGGTGTTCTCGTTATGTTATTAAAAAATGTTAGATCATTTTTTAAATTTTGCAATAACACTAGATTATTCATTACAAGGCTTGGCAATCATATTCTAAAAGGCAAGGTTATTTCAAGAATAAATGCACTAGATTATTCATTACAAGGCTTGGCAATCATATTCTAAAAGGCAAGGTTATTTCAAGAATAAATGCAGGGCATAAAATTTTTATTTCAAAAATAACTTTAATACTATTAAATTTAAAATTACCTTTTAAATTTAAGAGATACTATTATTTGATTGTATCATATGCTATAACTACTTGTAAGAGTCAAGATCATTCTCTTTTTAATATCAGATTTTATATAAAAGACGTTCTTGAAAATTTGAATTAGGTAGGTTAAATTTTAATTTAATACTGTGTTCAGAATCCGTAATTTGTAATATTTTTCGTAACTTATTATCAAAATAATATATTAGCATTGTATACCATGCACATGATCCATAACTCGTTATCCTTGAAAACGACTGACTGAAATTTCTCTTCCCAATAGCCGTCGGCTTTCTTTTTATTTTAGTTAATAGATCGATTTTGAAATGAGGTGAGGACTTACTATACCCATATACTGAGCATACGAAGAGAGCAAGAGGTACAAATCTAACCACGAAAACCCACTCCTAGGGTTTATCATCTCCATCAATCTCACCGCCATTACCCGCCAAACTCCGCCGCACTCCGGCGACTCCTTCTCCGTTTTCGGCATCGAAAATGGGCGGTGCCACCAACAGATTCTTCACCCTTCTCTCCAGCAGCAGCGCCGCCCCGATTCCTCTCCTCCTCCACCATCATCATCGTTCTCCTGGTCTCCTTCGCCTCTCTCGCCGCCCCAAACTCCCTCTCCTCTCATCTTCCCTCTCTTCTTTCTGTGGCCGCCGGCACTACCTTACTATCTCTCCCTTCTCTCCCTCCTCTTCCTTCGTTCGAAAAGCGTCGCAGCATTTCCATTCCCATGCCGGTACTTCTTCGCTCAGCGAAACCCATTCCTCCAATTCCGCCTCAGCCACCGTCTCTTCATCGTCGTTGGCTTCGGCTTCTTGGGCTTCGCACCCGTGGCCCGAGTGGTCCAGCCTTGTCAATTCACTTTCTGCCTCTGGTTATTTGAATAGGAACCTGGGAATTGTCAGAAATGATGAATTCGTCGGAGTCGAGGGTTTGCCCGAGGATTTCGCACTCGCCGCACGCGCTTGTTTGGCGTTCGCGCGAGAAAGAGCTAGTCTTGTGAGGTTGCTTTCTTCGTGAATCAGCTTGTGTGTGTAAAATTCAGGGGTGGCTTTTCTTTGACAATGAGGATTGAAGCTCTCTAATTTTTTACTTTTATTTTTATTTTGATTTTATTTTTGCAGATTGCTTTCAAGAAGAGATGTGGAGGTGGTGGTTGAAAATGGGACTCCTTTTCTTTTCAACGATGCTGATGGTTCTGCTACAAGACTCGGGTCATTTCCATCCGATAGCCAAACCAATGTAAGTACTGAGATTTTCGTTATGCATGATCAAATTTCTATTTGTAGTTGTTGTTTCAATAATGAAGTCTCCGAAATGTTGTGGATGTTCTGGAATTCTAAAGTTGGTTAAGGGTGGTTGTAAATTAACCTAATGAAAATGGTTCAATGTGGCTAATAATTAGTTTGTCACTATCACGGTTTAAATCTTTTACAGACTGGTTGAACAGAGTGAAATTGAAGGAGAACATGTTGAATTATGAGTTTGGTCCGACTTGGTGTCTATTTGATGAACATTGTAGCAAGTGTTCTTTTATTTCTTCTAGAAGGTGTAGGAATATGTTGGATAATAAAGCGGTACGTTGAATGTAAAGGGTACGATAGCTTTCATTGATCTTTCTATTGTTTGACCCGATTAAAAAAGTGTTAGTTTCTTTAATAATTTTCTTGGATGACCTTAAGAAAAACAACGAGCCTGATAATACTGAGGACAAGTATGCTTATACTTGGGAAGGAAACTAGGTAGTTAGAAGACTTTAAATGTAGTATCCAGTGGCTCTCATGATGGATGATCTGAGTTGGGGAAAATTGGATTGTGGAAGTACTGAAGCCTTATTTGTGATACCACCTGTAGTATGTTTTTCTATAAACTGAATATGGTTTTAGAGTTATTGATCCAGCCAGAAGTCTTGACTTATTTGGAATTATAACAGGAAGAGGAATAGATTGAGAACAAAAAAAATCATCAGTTAAGAAGACACCTGATGAGGAAATGTAAGGAATAATGGGAAGTCCAGCATGCTCAAAACTGCAACAATCTTCTTTTGCGTGGTCTAAGTGTAAAAATAATGGGAAGGAGAAAATGTAAGAGTAAATTGGTTGGTAAGTTAAACTTATCAATAACAAGTTAATCGGAAATTTAGGTTCTAACATCAAGTACACTAATGACCTCATCTACCATTGCTTCCTTTGAGGCTCAACCTATACCTTGAGGTTATTGTGACCTCTACTAACAGATTCTGAACCTAAATTATCTTGGGGATCAGTAATATTAAGTCAAGATAAAGATACATCAATGTGTTAAAATTGAGAGTACAAGTTACAAAGAGATGGCAATTTTAAATAGATAAAATTGCAATTTTAACCTTTCTACAGGATTATGATCATATAGGAATAATTGTTGTTTATTAAAATCCTCAAGAGTGCATAATAATTAGTTCTTCATTCATAGATTGTAGCACCTCTTATGGTATTCACTCAGTGGTTCCATCTTAATTTGAGTCCAAATATGTTTCTATACAGTTGATGTGTAAGAAATGTATCTGTGTTGAAAGTAAGTTTCATGGACAACTTCACGTTCTCTTTCACCAATCAAGTCATTATTATAAATTGTCTTGTTGCCATGTTTTTAATTCAGTTGACTCTTCTAGGAGAATCAATCAATAGATGTTTCAGTTTTCCTTAGAACTAATGTTTTGAACCATGAGTTGGCTTCTGTGAACAATTAGCTTTATTCAATGAAGAGCTAAAAGCTCATTTAGATGGATGCAGGATAGATTACCCATTATTCTTGAATCTAAACTAAAGACGTAATCTACTGATTTATTTCAACAAATTAAAAAGAATTATCAGTCTATGCCCTCTTAACTGTCTTAGCACTACAACTTTACTAGTTCTATTTACAGTTTGCAGTATAGTTTATCTTAGATATATTATTCCAGCTAAAATATACCTTTCAGAAAAAAAACTTGGGTTACTTTTTTCATTTGGAATTTTTACCAGTATGTTTGTAATTATAATAATTTTTGTAATTTATTTATTGTTTGGGAGCTACATGGTTGTAACTTGTAATGTGGTAGCAACTTGAATTTGTCTTTGGACTAAGATTTCGGTGCCTGATTAAAATTTCAAGCATCATGTTTTGACTTAACTTTTGGTGTCTACTTATTCAGAAGTTCTAGATGCTTAGTATAAGCTTACAAACGCTACTTTTAGGTTGTGTTTGTTTTCTCCTTAAAAGTGTATCTTATTTAATCTAAAACATAATAGATATATATATATATATATATATACAAGTCTACTTTTTTTTTTAATTTTTTTTTTTTTAGAATACCGGTGTTGAGTGAGCCTAAAACAAGTGTTTAGTGTTAACCTCCAAAAAGTGAAAAATTGTTTATATTTTTGTATTGTTTTTAATTAAATATCTTACACGTTTTAATGTTTACAATCATAGCTGTTACACTCCTAAGGGATTAGTTATAACTTACTGAGGAAGTAAATGTTTAGAAGGGTAGTTCTATGAATTTTATTTTATGTTGATAAAAAATGACATTGTAGGATTATTATTACATTGAGATAAATTATTAAAAAAAAAAAAAAAAAAAAAAAAAAAAAAAGAAGAGAGGAGGAATAAAATTTTTACTTTAAGATAAAAGCTGGACAATTTTACTTTTTTGAATTAGATAATGTCTTAATACAATTTTTGTTTTGAAAACATCTAAGCAAAGAACATCACATCACTTATGATGAGGTGTATTGAGGCTTTTCTTCTAAAGCCACCCTCATAGTACCTTTATTTTATCCTTATGCACTAATTTGCCTTCCAAAAATGTAGGTATTGGATAGTGATAAAGTACAAACAGTTGATCTGATGAGGTTTATATTAAGTTATGCAAGCAATCCCATTTTCCCTTCAAAGAGTAATAATTACAACAACAGAGAACTTGTCGAACCATCTGTCCGGAATCTGTTGAGCGAATTGGCCAAGTTGTGTTATTGTGCTCCAGAGTCGCGTTCTTTCGGTTCAGGCCCAAGCCAGTTCCCTGACAGAAATGGACGAACTTTGAGGCCTTTGGGGCAAAATATTGAAATGAAAAGAGGCGATTGGATTTGCCCAAGGTAGTCCCGTTTGCACCTTTGCTGTCACTGGTTATTGGGATATCTTCTACATATAAGATGTTTGGGAAAACATGTGTTCACACATTTCTATGTGCTTTCAGATCATTTGAGAAGTTTGCTAAACATTAGCCTTTAAATTCTTTTATACTGAGCAGGTGTAATTTCATGAACTTTGCAAGGAATATGAAATGTCTTGAATGTGAGGAGGCACGACCAAAGAGACAGCTGACTGGTGGGGAATGGGAGTGTCCTCAGTGAGCATCACTTTATTATTCTCCTCTGCTATGTTGACTTATCCATCTTTTTTTAAAAAGTTGATGGTGAAAATCACCTTAAACTCTTATTTTTTCAGGTGTGATTTCTTCAACTATGGGAGAAATACTGTATGCTTGAGGTGTGATTGCAAGCGCCCAGGAGGGGCTTCATTTGCAAGTGCTAGGTTAGATATGGCATATGAAAATGGTAACAATGCAACTATTGAGAACAGGCTGGCAGCCAATGAAGAGAAGGCACAGCGGTGGTTTAGTAAGATATCTCAGCTGGACAATACTGAAGGCTTGAGCAGTGCAGATGAAGATTTTCCTGAAATAATGCCTTTGAGGAAAGGAGTGAATAGATTTGTTGTGAGTACAAGGAAAACACCGCTAGAGAGGAGGTTGACCAATTCTCAATACCAAAGCAATTTGGGTAATGATGGCACTTCTAAGATGAGTTCTGAAACCGAGTCTCTAAATCATTTGCTTGGTACTGCAGAACAGCAGAGTCAAAATGAAATTTCTATTAATAAATTTGGTTCAGGATCTAATAATAAGGGTGTCACTGGTGGACAAAATGTTGGTACAGAGAGTTCCTCTTCCTTCTTTAACTCAGCCTCCCCACGGTATGGACCGGCCAGAGGAAACAGTTCCAGTTATGTTCCATTTGTGCCATTACCTGCAGATATGTTTGCTAAGAAACCGAATGCAGAGGAGAGTGGAGAGGCAGTTACAGGTACCGATGAATCTGCTGCATCAAAAACTAGTTCGTTGACAGGCAAAGTTTTCAGGAGCAATGAGTGTGCTAAACCAGGAGAGAGTGCAGACCAGGCTCAGAGCAATGATAAAGAGAAAGAACAGGCTGAAAAATCGGAGAGATGGTTTAAGAGAGTTGCGGAGCTGCATAATGTTACTGATCTGGCTGGTGCAATTTCAGATGATGACTTCCCTGAAATTATGCCAATGCGTAAAGGAGAGAATCGATTTGTTGTCAGCAAGAAGAAAGATCGTTCTTTAACTTCTCCAGCATACAAGAGACGAATGGCTACGGAGCAAGGTAACAAAACCAATTTTGTCCCATTTGTCCCCTTCCCACCTGATTATTTTTCTAAGGACAAGCCTCAACCAGATGGGAAGGCAGATTTGTCTAATGAAGCTGTTGATGAAACAACTTCATCTTCCAACACACCAGAAAAGCTTCCAGAAAAGTTGGATGATGCTAGATGGAAGGAGCTTAGTAATGAACGTGTTCAACAAATGGAAAAATCTAAGAGCTGGAGTTTGGAACCTTCAAGAGAGAACCTAAATGAGAATAAGACTGGTTTCATTAATGAACCATCAAGCAGTGGAAAATCTTCCCCGAAGTTTGCAGAATCCAACAGTAGGAGCAAGGATGATTCCAGCAATGTATATTTCAAGAACGAAACTTCAGACAATGCACCAAATGTGACAGGAAGTTTACCCCCACTATCTGAGAATCAGAACATCAGAGAGAGCTGGACTGCAAAAAGCTTGGAGGGTTCAGCAGTTAAAGAGCCGGATCCTTTAGACATGTCAGAGGAGGCCAAGGCAGAGAGGTGGTTTCGGCGCGTTGCCCAAATCAAAGACATATCAGAACTGAGTCAGATACCTGATGAAGATTTCCCATCAATAATGCCGATGCGAAAAGGGGTGAATAGGTTTGTTGTGAGCAAGAGGAAAACACCATTAGAAAGGAGGCTGACATCTCCTCAGTACAGGAGAAATCTTCCTATTGTGAGCTCAGATCCTACCAAAGGGGAAACCGACGGTAGCTGAAAATTAAATAGAAAAAGATGGTAATTGCTTTGATTTTTAACCGTTTGATTAATCGTAAATTGTGATGCAGGAGAAAGAAACCATCACAAATATTGGATCTTGATATGTATAAAGAATTTTGACATGTGAGTTATGTGAAATTAGTCTACGATTTGTTTTTAAGTTCTATGCATGAGACTTGAAAAGACTCCATACATGGTCAATTCTCTAGTCTTGTAATAGTGAGTTCTCTGGTAGTCAATTCTCTAGTCCTGTAATAGTTAGTTCTCTGGTCTCGTAATTATTTGAGTCCAAGCTTAGTCTATGGGTTTGTACTTGTACTGGTTTCTCTCAGATGCAACTTGATTTACCACTTGTACATTAAACACGAGCACAATTCTTGCGTTGATCGCCACTAGTCATTGTTCAGCGTGTATTTTGTTGGAAACAGGAATTCTCTGTTTGAAAGGTAGTAGGTATTATGCTATTATACCTTGAAAATCTCGCATGAACCAAAAATATAAAAATAACCTTTTCGGTGGGTAACACTTACGATATTTTTTAAGAGGGGGCATTTTGTTGGAAACAGGAATTCCCTGTTTGAAGGGCATTATACTAATATGCCTTGAAGTCTCGCATGAACTTAGCCAAAAATAACCTTGTCAGTTGATAACCCCTTCTTTTTTTTTTTTTTTTTTTTTTTTTTTAGATTTTATTTGAGTTGTATATAATTGACTTATATTTTAAATGATATTTTTTACCTAACTATAAGCTTTTGGAAAAATAATAATAATTAAAAAAAAAAGACACTACTTTAAAATTATTTCAAAATGTATACTAATGAGGTTTATTTCAATATATATATATATATATATATATTACCATTATAAATGGTTATCATAGTAATAATTTATTGCTTTTTATATTCTTAATCTTTAATGAAGAAGAACAATTTAAAACATAAATCTTAAGAAAGAAGCCCTCTAAATAATTGGGTTTCATTTCTACCCTCTAGAATTTCTTCTCAAGAATGTATATTGTTTCCTACCAATACCTTCTGTTCAAAACCGGATGGAATGCTATCAAACAAATTAGTTAGAATGCTATTATATCATCGATCTTTTATTTATGTATTATTATTATTATTTTTGTGATCATAGAAATGTATAGGTTATTTGTCTACTGTTATGTTTGTATATATGTTGGCAATTGTGTGCCATTCAAATTTGATTCATTGTCTTTTAAAATTCTCTATCATTGTCCAATATGGTCCATGCATTCAAATTCTTTAATATACTCTTTAGCTGACTTTGTGAATAAAATCCTATTAAATTATACAAAACAATATGATGTACTGTGATGAAATTTTTTAGTGAATTGTTATATAATAAAGAAAAATACTTTATTATGAAAGTTGGTGCAACAGTTTAATTAGCAGAGGTTAAGCGTTTTCATATAAATATTTAATTTTAAACAAAATTAATTAGTTATTGTTGATTTCAACCATGATCACTGTATTAGTTAACATAAACAAAACTTATTATGATATTATCAATATTCATGATAATATCAAATATAAATACTTATTATCCCTTAAGATAAGATAGTTATAATTTGTATTATCTCCTATTTATTTTAGTAATTTATCTCCATTTATTGTAATTGTCTATATCATGGAATGATCTATAAACAGGACCCTCCTATAACATTGTGAAACACACCCATGAATAGATCAATTTATTCTTCATTCTTACTCTTTATTCTTTATCCTCTTGACATATTTTTTCCTATATTTTATAGCATGTTATCAGTCCGAGTTTTATTTATTAGAGTTAGTCCATGCATATAAATTTGATGTGTGTATATAGGATGTTATATACATACATATATATTCGGATCAATAAATTGTTTTTGCTTCTATATTGATTGATTTGCAAATTAGTTTTGTTTATATATTATTTGTAACTATATTATGAATTGGGTACATTAATGTATGAAACATATATTTTCTATTAGTATATCAGTTTTATGAACAATTATTTTCTATTAATATATCAATTTCCTATTATTTATGTGCCGTGACATGTTTAAATGGTGAATACTTGTTCATGTTTTGATAATTTTGCTCTCAAAGTTATCAATTCATTTATATTCTCTTAAATAATTTTATCTATTAATTAGCTATTGTTTTTATTAGTACTTGATTGTTTTGAATTGATGACATGTTATATATATTATTGTGATCGCTTGTATATGTATATGATTGTTTGAATCAGTATATAAACATTATTCTTTGTTTGTATTTATGCATATGTACATATACACACACACATACATACATATATATATATATATATATATATTGCTTTCATTTTTCACAAGCTTTATTATAAAATTTCTGTCTCTCTCTCTCTCTCTCTATATATATATATATATATATACATATATATCATTAAATTATAGCTTGTAATAGTTATTTTATATTCATATATGTTCCGCTGGACCTATATATATATATATATATTAGTTTTAAGTCGTTATGCTCCCCTAATTAAATTCTAATGGATGTTATTCTTTTTTCTTTATTATTTTGTGCTCTGGTCAAATATGTTTACATATATGCATATATATGTTTTTTTTTTTTTTTTAATGAATATGGATTTATATTCATGATTTTGAATGATGAATTATATTCACTTTATGAATTAAATGATTATTAAATCTATTTTTATTGCTTTGTATTTTTCAAATTGTTTCCAATTTCCAATAGGTTCATATGATTGCATTTATATTATTTGAGTTTAATATTATTCCGGATTTTACAATCATTTATTGGGGTTTATACATTTTCTAATTATTTTAATTATTATTATCTTATAAGTCAAAATGTTGTCTGATAACTATGTATGTTACGTATCTTCCACTGATTGCGATACACATTTTATAAATATTGCATATATTTCTTTCCGAAATGACTAATTATCTTATATATTCCAATTACTCTATTGAATGTGAAATTCTATTTTATATAAATATATATATATATATATATATATATATATACGTGTGTGTATGTGTGTGTCAGTGTGAATAGAAACTTATATAATACTGTTGAATATGTTCTAGAATATTATCCAAGTAATATCATACATAAAATTTTATAAAATTTAAAAGATTATGTATTATGAGTGACATTTGATGTGTAAAATCAACTCGCAAGTGCACGAATCGTTTTCAAGTAATAAAGTGGAAAAATAGGGTTGTCGTACCCAAGGGATTAAGTATTAAGTACCAAAGATAATTAGGTTTTGATAATATTTGAACTAAAATTTAAGATGGCAATTGAAAACTAAATAAACTAAATTAAACAAAAGCAATCAATTAAAATTAGATCAATTTCAAGTAAGAGAGAGAATAATTATGAATACTAGGGCATTTGATTTCACCACTAACTATTCCAATTTAATTACTTAAATATGTGAATTTAATTAACTAGTAATTTTGTTAACCACACTTAATCACAAAATTAATCAAAAGTAGTTTCCACTCACAATTGATAATATTCACATAACCTAATTTATTCCTTCCGGCCTATAAATTAAATCATGCAAATTCATCAAGCATAGATTAAGCAAATAATATAGCATGAGACATAACTATTTTCCAATCAATTATGCATTCATGTAAATCATTGGAGATCCATAATATTATCCTTTTCCAAGCTCAAATATTATTAAAATCATTCATTCCTTCTGGCCTATGAAAGCTTTAAGTATACCAATGATTTATTAACAAAACATATTACTAATTAAATAAAACTCAACATATATTAAAATAATTAAACCTTCATAGTTAGGGCTACATCATAGCCCTAGCTATGAAAATTAGTTCATGGTAAAAATAATTTCAACATCCATAATTATTAAAAATAAAAAGATTCACAATTAAAGAGAAAGGAAAAGAGAATAAAAACTATTGAAGAAATTCTCCTCCAAGAGCTCTCAAAGTCGTAGCCTTCTTCTCCAAGCAAGCCCACGTCTCTCTGCCTCCTCCAAGCTCTCCAATTGATCTTCTAAAACTCTAAAACTTTAAAACCCTTAAGAGAATCTTAGAAACTCCCAAAATTTGGTTTGTTTCTATTTAAGCCTCCTAAAAGCTCTTAAATAACTCTCTAAACTTTTATATCTTCCTTCAATGTGGTGGGGGCTATATATATAGGACCTTGGGAGTCTTTTTCTCTCTTTATTTTCAATGTGGGAGTCTTGGAAGATACCTTTTTTAGGCCATGAAAGGGGTTGGACGAATTTCATATGTAAAAAGGAAACTGTATATTACTTGCTCTCTACTATTTTCCTTTTATCTAATTCCTCCTAAAAAAATAGTTAATTAGTCTAATTTACCCTTAATGAAGCATGTGATATGACATGTGCCTCATTAATGATAAATTAACCAATTATTGCCACTTGTTTTTATCTTGGCCCTCAAATTGCTTTGATTCCCTCTTTTGAACAATGGTGGAGATTTAACTAGAATATTCCTTTTTATAAATTCCAAACTTTAAATGATGATAACTCTTTGCTCACACCTCGAAATCCAAAAATAACGAGACATTTGAAATCCTCAAATCTTGATGATTCATATGACATCCACTTCCATCATGAAATTCCCGATAGAATCTTTATGGAATCTTCAAGGTATCTTTTTGGAATCTTTTTAATGCTTAGTCCGTTCGAGCTCGAATCTTGCTTCCCACCATAATTCGACCCAAGGAATCCATTTTTATGGTTGTTTTCTTAAAATTCTTCCTCTTTTACCTATATTAAGAAAAATACATAATTAAGTATCTTTCCATAACAAATTAACACAAACTAACAAATATTAAGCTATAAATATGGTATAAAATCATCAATATTTTAGACCTAACAAATACCCCCAAACTTAAGATTTGCTAGTCCCTAGCAAAGAAAAAGAATAAGAAAGTGAAATTTTATTTAAAGAACATAAGATACTTTAATGAGGTGCCTCAAAGATTGTATAACATATAACTTTTCAAATGGTTTCAAGTAATTATGTAACTCAATACCTTATATTCTATCCAACATATATGATACTTCCAATGTGTGTGTGTGGAAATCAATTTATACACTTAATTATCATGTGCTTGAATAAATTTACAAGAATTAGAGATTGATAATAACGTATGAACTACCATATGCTTGACTTAATTATCACTCTCCACTAATGTAGGTTAATGCACCACCTTAAATCATTAGGACTTCATGGTTTCTATTGTTAAGGCTAATAGATAAGGCTAAAGAAAGAAAAGGATAGGATATAATAAATCAAAGAAAGAAAGCTAAAATTAAATATCAATGAATAAATTACTTGTAAAATTTGTTTCTTTATAGAACTTCTTTTCTTATTTTAACTTCAATTTCAATATCCTTTTTCTCCTTTTTATTGTGCATACATTCTTCAAATCACATATATTCTTTCTTTATTTCTTTTTTTTTTCTTTTTTTCTTTCTTTTCCACTAAACCCCCAAACTTATTTTTCTTCTTATTGCACATTCAAACCTCCAATTTACACAAAAATGCATACTAGAGACAAATTCACCAAATACTTAACCTCCAAACTTTATTTTTTTCCTTTTTTTTTTTTTCATTTTTTTCTTTTTCAACACTCAAACAAGCTCACAAGCATATATTCATATCAATTCAATTAAAGCTCTCTTTGTAGTATGTTCAAGGTAGGAAAAAGAAATTTAAGGCTCAAAAGGGTAAGTAAATGTGCTTTAATGAAGAAAAGGCTCTAATACTTCTTTATGCATCCTAAAGGCTCAAATAAGGTACTAGTGGAAGATAATGTTTTAGGTGGGCTTGAAAGGCTCAAACTTAAACAAAGATGGCCTAAATCATATTCTTAGTAATGCACTCACCTAGGATTTCGCCTCAAGCAATAATCAAGCAAGGTCTAGAGTTCAATTAATAATAAAGTACTCTAATTCATGCAAACCTTCTTCAAAACACAATCTAAATTATGCATTATTGATTATGTGCTCAAAATTTATTGAAAGTAACAATATGCGAATATAACTTCAAGCATTTAAGCATACACAAAAACAAATCCACCATCTAAAAACAAATTTATTTTCAATCATAGTCTTATCATTGGCTCATTAAAGTACTTAAGAAAACACCACAAAAACAATTTTTTTTTTTTTAATAATGAAGGAAAATAAAAACTAAAACTAACATTTTTGAAAACTTATAAAAACACTTAAATGGACAAGATTTAAAAGATGCAAAGCATGCTTTTCACCCCCAAACTTAAAATGAACAATGTCCTCATTGTGAAAAACATAAAATAAAGCAAAAGTAAATAAAAGGTAAAGAATACTCCCCTTTGAAGACATGGAATGTTCCTCGCAATGTGAAAACTTGGGAAAAACCTACATGTTGTATTTTCCCTACACACCATGCGGCCAAAAAGAAGGGCATGTACCCATGCAAGTTGATGTACTCCAATGAATATTCAAGGTGGTTATACTCCAAAAACCTAACTTTAGACTTGAAATTCTTAACATTCGTCTTTTGCTCTTTTACACCTAAACATCTTAAAACCTTGCAAAAACTCAAACAAAACACATCAAAACAACCTAAAAACAAGAAAACAACTAAAAACAACTAAAATAAATAGATAAATATAAGGTAAAGAAAGAAACTTGGGTTGCCTCCCAAGAGTGCTTGTTTAAAGTCATTAGCTTGACTTCATCCTTTTGATGTTCAACCTGGATTAAATATATAAATGATGTCATCCTCATAATATTGTCCAAGCTTATGATATGGAAATTGTGCATGATGATAATCTTGTGGCCTTAGCAAACTTTTAACTCCTTGTCCTATATAAGTCTCAATTTGAACTAAAAGCATGAATTGAACTTTCTTTTCGGCAGATTGGATTCTTTTAGGTCCAAAAATGCTTTGTTTGTCTCCTTTTGGGATGCATTCAACCTCAATTGCATTTTTGGAGCATGGATATACATCTTGGGCTCTTGAAAATTCAATATTTGGCTTGAAAATTTGAGATTTAGTCTCTGTTGGTAAGCAATCTTCTTGAAGTGCGGCCATAGCTTTATACTCATCGGATTTGGCCAACTTTTGGCTTGATTGATTCCTTGACTTATCCTCTTCATGATCCTTAAGCCCTTTTTGCAATGAATTTGAAGGAAAATTAAAAAATTCCCATGAACTAGTGATAGTGCGTTGGGAAACTTCTTGTGGTGGGCAATCTTGGTCATGTGTGTGGACCTCATTAAAATTATCCAAAATTGAAGATTCTTGTTGCATTTCACTCCTTATAGACACCTCTTCATGTTCCTCAAATCCTTTATCATCATTATATGGCTCTTGAACGAATTCAAATTCATCAACTTGCTTATTACACATAATCTCCATGTTAGTTTCCAAGTCTTCTTGAGATCCATGTGAAAAAGTTGTCATTGGTTGCTCTAATTGAACTTGAAAGTCTGTACTTGGAGAATATTGATTTTGCAACTTGCCAATCGCATCATAACATTTAGAAAATGTTTCCCTATGCCTTTCCATACACTCGATCAAAGATGTGCTCACTTGATAACTTGAAAGATCTGAATTGTCATACCTTGAATAAATTTGTCGATCACTCCATCCAGAATTATATGTGTTGGGAAAGTCTTCGAATGGCTCCTCTGGAGCAAAAGGATTTCCCACTTGACAATGTTCACTTAAATGATTGCCTCCACACCATTGACATGTTATAGCTTGAATCCCAAAATTTGTAACTTGATTATATTGTCTTGATAAGTCTTCAATTGAGTCTTCTAGAGCAAAAGGATTCCCCACTTGACAATTTTCACTTGAGTGATTTACTCCACACCATTCACAAGGTACAGCTTGAACTCTAAAATTTGCAACGAGTTTAGACATCATAGTAAGATTCTTTTGTAACTCGATAAAATTTTCACTTGTAGAACTAGTTGGCACCCCATAATCCCAATAAGGTTGATGACCAAAAGCTTGATATTCCATGATTTTCCTACAACGAAAACACTAACAAAACAAAGATTCAAATTAATTGCAAGTTTATCAAGCAAACAATTAAAATTAAACCCTAATATACAAACTAAAATTGAAAATAATAAAGATAAAAGAAAGTTGAAAATAAGAAAAAATCCTAAGTATGCATAACTTTTAACCTAGACACCAATAAATTAAAAATACAATTTTGGTTTCAAAGCAAGTTGGCCAAACAAGCAAAGAATTAAAACCCTAGCATGCAACACTAAAACCAAAATTAAGAAATAAATATAAAAATTTAAAATAAGAAAACAATGTTCAAAGTACTACTAAACCCAATCCGAATTAATATTAATGCCTTAATCCCCGGCAACGGCGCCAAAAACTTGATGTGTAAAATCAACTCGCAAGTGCACGAATCGTTTTCAAGTAATAAAGTGGAAAAATAGGGTTGTCGTACCCAAGGGATTAAGTATTAAGTACCAAAGATAATTAGGTTTTGGTAATATTTGAACTAAAATTTAAGATGGCAATTGAAAACTAAATAAACTAAATTAAACAAAAGCAATCAATTAAAATTAGATCAATTTCAAGTAAGAGAGAGAATAATTATGAATACTAGGGCATTTGATTTCACCACTAACTATTCCAATTTAATTACTTAAATATGTGAATTTAATTAACTAGTAATTTTGTTAACCACACTTAATCACAAAATTAATCAAAAGTAGTTTCCACTCACAATTGATAATATTCACATAACCTAATTTATTCCTTCCGGCCTATAAATTAAATCATGCAAATTCATCAAGCATAGATTAAGCAAATAATATGGCATGAGACATAACTATTTTCCAATCAATTATGCATTCATGTAAATCATTGGAGATCCATAATATTATCCTTTTCCAAGCTCAAATATTATTAAAATCATTCATTCCTTCCAGCCTATGAAAGCTTTAAGTATACCAATGATTTATTAACAAAACATATTACTAATTAAATAAAACTCAACATATATTAAAATAATTAAACCTTCATAGTTAGGGCTACATCATAGCCCTAGCTATGAAAATTAGTTCATGGTAAAAATAATTTCAACATCCATAATTATTAAAAATAAAAAGATTCACAATTAAAGAGAAAGGAAAAGAGAATAAAAACTATTGAAGAAATTCTCCTCCAAGAGCTCTCAAAGTCGTAGCCTTCTTCTCCAAGCAAGCCCACGTCTCTCTGCCTCCTCCAAGCTCTCCAATTGATCTTCTAAAACTCTAAAACTTTAAAACCCTTAAGAGAATCTTAGAAACTCCCAAAATTTGGTTTGTTTCTATTTAAGCCTCCTAAAAGCTCTTAAATAACTCTCTAAACTTTTATATCTTCCTTCAATGTGGTGGGGGCTATATATATAGGACCTTGGGAGTCTTTTTCTCTCTTTATTTTCAATGTGGGAGTCTTGGAAGATACCTTTTTTAGGCCATGAAAGGGGTTGGACGAATTTCATATGTAAAAAGGAAACTGTATATTACTTGCTCTCTACTATTTTCCTTTTATCTAATTCCTCCTAAAAAAATAGTTAATTAGTCTAATTTACCCTTAATGAAGCATGTGATATGACATGTGCCTCATTAATGATAAATTAACCAATTATTGCCACTTGTTTTTATCTTGGCCCTCAAATTGCTTTGATTCCCTCTTTTGAACAATGGTGGAGATTTAACTAGAATATTCCTTTTTATAAATTCCAAACTTTAAATGATGATAACTCTTTGCTCGCACCTCGAAATCCAAAAATAACGAGACATTTGAAATCCTCAAATCTTGATGATTCATATGACATCCACTTCCATCATGAAATTCCCGATAGAATCTTTATGGAATCTTCAAGGTATTTTTTTGGAATCTTTTTAATGCTTAGTCCGTTCGAGCTCGAATCTTGCTTCCCACCATAATTTGACCCAAGGAATCCATTTTTATGGTTGTTTTCTTAAAATTCTTCCTCTTTTACCTATATTAAGAAAAATACATAATTAAGTATCTTTCCATAACAAATTAACACAAACTAACAAATATTAAGCTATAAATATGGTATAAAATCATCAATATTTTAGACCTAACAACATTTTTTTTAAATTTTTTTAATTTTTTTTGGTTAGCGCTTATGTCATCGAATCTTTCATAATTAGAATTTGTTGCACTTCACATATTTAGAAATAATTACTTATCTTGCATTCTTAATGCTGAAATACATATGGATGCTATGGGTTTGAGGAATACAATTAAAGAAGGAAACATTGCATCCCCACAGAATTGTGCAAAAGTTATGATTTTCTTTCATCAGCATTTAGATGAAAGAATATTCTATGAAATAATTTGAACGAAAGATATGAACATCAAAAGATAATAATTCTACCAAAGGCTTGTTATGAGTGGGTAAATTTAAGATTAAAATATTTTAAATCTATTGCTAAGTATAATTCTACCATGTTTAATATCACTTCCAAATTGAAATTGTGTGGAAAAAAAAAATATTGATGAAGAAATGTTGGAAAAAACATTTTCCACATTTTTGAACTAATATCTTGTCTTCTTCTTGCTGAACAGAACAATGAATTGTTGATAAAAAAGTATCAATTTTGCTCAACTAGATCAAGCATTCCCTAAGTGAATGTAACATCACCCAATAATCGAGGATGTGGATGAGGTAGAGGTGGGGGGCTTGGCTGAGGAAGGAATTCTCATAACTGTGGTAGTTATAGTCATCCTTCAAATTTCAAGAAAAATGATATTTCCCATTAGGAAAAAGGGAAATGTGGAGATAAAAGGAATACTGAAAATAACTATTTTAAATTTGGTTTTTAGGAACATTCGTCATGCATTAGTTGTACCCCTAGGCATCTTGTTGATCTTTACAAAGTTTCTAAAGATGCCAAAAAGACAAAGGAGACAAATATGGTTAAATTATGTGGATCAATTAATTACTTAGCCCATTCAACAAATACTACTTTAGATGACTCTTTGAACAACACTCATTTGGATGTTATAAATTTTTATGAAAATTTTGACTAGCTATTAGGATTGAATCTGTTTGTGAGATTTTTGAATAATTTTTGTTAATTTCATTGGACTGTTATTTACTTTTATTTGATTATGAGAACATTTCTTTATAATTCTTAAATATAAGTTTCATTTTCCTTAGATATGTGGATTGTATTAAGAATGTTATTGATTCCAAGATCAATCGAGATGATATATATTTGGTTAATAGTGTGACAACGCATATTATCCTAAAAGATAAAATATATTTTTCTCAACTAAATTTATCACTAGCAAACTTCGAAAGAGCAAATATTATTTTGCTTAATGGAATAATATTTCTCATAAGTAATGCATTATACTCTACAAGATCCTAGACGAAATCTATTAAGTTTTAGAGATATACATCATAATAGATAACAAATCCAAATAATGATGAGCTTTGATGCAATGCATCAACAATATCAGGGGAAAAAAATATATTAGAGAAATTGCCTACATTCTCCTAGGGATTGCATTATACATACATTGATGTCATTGAATTACATGACATAATAAACTAGAAGTTTATTGATCTAAAAATGTTCATGATTTGGCACGATCGATTAAGATATCTAGGATTAACAATGATGCATAGAGTTAAAAAAAAATTCTTATGGACATCCATTATGATACGAACCTAGAGCGACCTGCCTTTAAACCCGTAACAAAAATTGAATTAGGACCGTCTAATTACAAGTTATCAATGGAAGATCTCAACCCGTTACCTATATTTGAGGTAAGAACCTTGGTATAGTGAAGAAGCCACAATAGAGTTCGAAATAACCTATTGATAAGTCGAATTTGAACTCGACAAACAAAGCTTGAAAAAGTTCGATATAGTTCTTATAGAACCAAGAGAATCACTCGCACTTTGAATCAAAATTGTAATCTCCTCTTTATTTATGAGTTATGTACCTTTAAATAGGCAAAATAAATTACAAATCTTTCTTAAATTTGCTAAAAGTAAAGGTGGAATAATAATAGACGAAAATTAGGTTTAGGAAACCTAATGTGGTTAGGTTTAGGAAACCTAATTTATCTCCTAGTTTCCTAATTTGAATGGCCTTTAATTCTTTGACCAATTCAACTCTAATAAAATTAGGAAAGTAATTTAAAAACCTAATAAAAACTAAATTAGGAAAGTAAATAGGCAACATGCCAAAATCCAATCAAAACATAAATAAAAATGAATATTTTCCTAATTATAAAACTTGGCCAAGCTTAGTTGGATGCCATGTCACCATATGATGCCACATCACCATGTTGTAGAAGTCCATGCGTTAGACTCTCTTTCACGTTGGCATCCACCATCCCAATCATATGGACCAATTTTAGTTCATCTTCACTAATAAACTTGCTTCCTTGGGTTGTAAACACCTCCTGGATTAAACCATTTAGTGCCTCTTTCAATCTCTTTGCTCGTGCTTGGGTTATGGGTCCTATAAACATTTGAAGTGGATCTGGGCTCCATCTTGAAGGGCTCTTGGTCATGTCCTCATCACATTAAAAGACTAGCAAATTTTTCAATCAAATAAATTTTCTTGTGCTGCTTGTTCTATGGGCAAATTTGTTACTAGACCATCACCAGCTAAAATTAGAATGGAATCCCTAATATTTCTTGAAAGAATACAAGGGAATATACATATGGCCCCATTTATCCACTGTGCGAACCATTTTGATATTTTATGGTATTAATAGATGTTCACATGTGTGTCTTTCGTTAACTCGCAATGTAGCATTTGTTAGATATCTTGCATAGATAATCAAACTACAAGCACAATATCTTGATTATGTAATTAAAAAAGTTTATTTTGACAATGTTTGTGAATTTACGTGTCAAGCCTTTAATAGCTATCAACTGCAATTCATGTTGAACAATTTGTTACCCATGTTCACACTTAAAATGGTCTAGCACAATCATTTATTAAACGCCTTTAGTTAATCGCTAGACCATTATTGATGAAAACAAAACTTCCTAATTTTGCATGGGGGCATGAAATTTTGCATGCAATAGCACTAGTGTGCATTAGGCCATTAGCTTATGAAAAACACTTTTCATTACAACTAACTTCTGGCAAAGAGCCAGGCATTTCCTATCTTCGAACATTTGGATGCTCAATATATGTTCCTATTGCTCTGCCATGATGCACACGGCTGGGCCCTCGGAGACAATTTGATATATATATATATTAGTTATGAATCCTTGTGTATCATGAAATGCCTTGAGCTTTTGATCCTCAAACAAATCAACATGAATTGGAAGTTCAGAAAATTATACATTTACAAGATCTGGCTAATCAATTACTAGATGAATTCATTGATACAAAAAGGGTGACTAAATCACTTATACTAATATAAAGGCTTCCACAAATATTAATGTTCTTGTTGAACAAGTTACTAATGAGCCTATGATATGCATGAAGTAGGGTAAACCTATCCGTTCCAAAGATAAAATCCCTAGGAAAAGAAAAATAGCTAATATACTTGATGAAAAAACAAAGAAAGTAAGTGCCCTAGACCTAAATTTTAGCTAATGAAAAATCCATAAAAGAAGATCAGGTATCTGAAAAAAGGGGATACCCCCTATTCAAATTGAAAGAAATACCTCACCTCACTTACGAAGATATAGTTGGAGTTGGGCTCTGAACTATGAGAGTTTTATCAAAGAAATTGAGATCTCATCTAGTTACATTACTATTGCGGAGTTATGGAATCGTAATGATATAATCATCGATGACATATTTTCATATTTTGTGGCCATTGAAATTATGAATTAAAAAGAGGATTATGAACCAAAATTAGTTTAGAAGTAGTATATAGAAATGATTGGCCAAAATGGAAATATGCAATTCAAGTAGAACTCGATTTGCTTGTTAAGCATGAAGCTTTTGGACCTATAGTTCGAACACTCGATGATGTTAAACTTGTAGGTTATAAATGTATTTTTGCTAGAAAGTGAAATCAGAATAATGTAACTATGAGATATAAAGCTAGATTTGTAGCTCAAGGTTTCTCACAGAGATCTAGTATTGATTATCACTTATTCTTATGTGGTGGATGCAATAACACTTAGATATTTGATTAATTTAGCAACATCTTAAAGACTAGATATGCATCTCATGGATGTGATAGCCGATTATTTATGTGGATCACTTAATAGTAATATTTACATAAAAATCCCTGAAGAATTTAAAATGCAAGAGTCAAAATCTCAAGAGATACTTTTATTAAGCTACAGAGATCTTTGTATGGATTGAAACAATCTAGGCATATGTGGTATAATCTTCTTAGTAAATATCTTTTAAAAAAAAGGTATGTGAGTGATCCTATTTGTCCATGTGTTTTCATTGAGAGTATGAATTTGGATTCGTTATTATTGCTATTTATGGAGATGATTTAAATATCATTAAAAGTCTTGATGAACTTCTAAAAGCAACGACATGCTTAATGAAAGAATTCGAGATGAAAAATCTTGGTAGGAAAATTTTTTATCTTGGATTACAAATTGAGCATTTATCAAAAAGGATATTCCACGAATCGACTAACACAAAAAGGGGTTTTAATGTTTTAGCAATGATAAATCTTATCCATTGAGTACCTCAATGGTTATTAGGTCATTGATCTGACAAAAGATCTTTTTCATCCATAATAAGATAACGAAAAAAATTTAGGTCCTGAAATACCATATCTAGGTGCTATAAAAGCATTATGTATCTTGGAAATAACACTCAAATTGATACAACTTTATCTTTTAATTTATTAGCAAGATATAGCTCATCACATACGGGATGACATTGGAATGGTCTGAAACAAATATTTTATTATCTTTAGAAAACAGTTGACATGGGTTTATTTTATCACAAAGTATCGAACATAGAACTTATTGGTTTTGCAGATGCATGATATTTGTTTGATCCACTTCAAGATCATTCTTAGAGTGGATATCCACTTTTGTGTATACACAATCTCATGGCATTCAATAAAGTAAACATCAGTGGCTACTTTTCTAATCATGATCTGTAATTCAACATATTACAAATTCATGCAAGTTATCCATCAAGAAGGAGCTAACCATATTATATAGGATGATCATGCATGTATTACTCAAGGGGCTACGTCAAAAATGACAATACCAAACATTTTTTCAAAAACTCTTTTTCCCATATGAACTTGTTGAAAGTAAAGTTATTGACATTCATCTTGTTCGTTCAAGTGACAATCCTATAGATTTATTCACAAAGGCATTTCAACTTCAACATTCAGAAAGTTTGTACATAGAATAGGAATGCATTAATTACGAGATTTGAAGAAAACTTAGTTTATTTCTTGAATGGGAGCATATGTGACTGTAATTTTTTTTCCATATCATGGTTTTGCTCTACAAGATTTTTCTGATAAGGTTTTTAAAGGGACAATATTAACATGCATGTTTAAGCATCCAAGGGGAAGTCTTATGATCTTATCAATATTCATGATAATATCAAATATGGATGCTTACTATCCCTTGAAATAAGATAGTTACAATTTTTATATTATATCCTATTTATATTAGTTATTCATCTATATTTTTATTGTAATTATTTATGTCATAGAAGGATCTATAAATAGGATCCTCCTCCACCATTATGAAACACACTTATAAATAAAATCAATATTTTCTTTATTCTTCCTCTTCTAACAAATTTCTTCCCACTATTATTAAAAGTTTTTTTTTTCATTTTTTGTTGAACATAATAAAGTTAAAATAATGTTGCTTCCAAAAAATTGTTTACAAAATATATTTACCAAATGTTTCAGCAATATATATATATATATTTACGAAATGATGAGACAATATTTTATTGATTTTATTTATTCATTTAAGAAATTACTTATATATATATATATATATATATACAAATATATATATTTAGTTTAGAATATTTTTCAATCATTACTACATTGCCACAAATTTATCACAATTATTCTCCTATAAGTTTGTCTAGATGGTAAATATATCTATAAGGATTTTTATTACTAAGCTCTTAGATTACTTTAAGGATGAGATTTTTAAATTATAATCTTGAATTATACTAGCATAGTAAAATACTAAAAACTAAGAAGGTAATATGAACCTTATCATGACTCATATAAACCTCCAACAAACTTTTAAATCTCAGCATTTGAAATGTTCCAAAGTTGATAAAAGAGATTTGGTGAAAAACCATTAGTATAATCCTGACCTAAGAATTTCTATTAGTTATCATGTCATATAGTAAATAAATTCCAAAAGCTTATAATTTCTTGAATTTTATGTTTAATAAAATTTCTACTAGATAAAAACCATATAATTTAAATAAATCATTAATACTAACTTATTTACCAATTGTTTAGGTAATTGTTAGGTCTAAAATATTGATGATTTTATGCCATATTTATAGCTTAATATTTGTTAGTTTGTGTTAATTTGTTATGGAAAGATACTTAATTATGTATTTTTCTTAATCTAGGTAAAAGAGGAAGAATTTTAAGAAAACAACCATAAAAATGGATTCCTTGGGTCGAATTGTGGTGGGAAGCAAGATTTGAGCTCGAACGGACTAAGCATTAAAAAGATTCCAAAAAGATATCTTGAAGATTCCATAAAGATTCTATAGAGAATTTCATGATGGAAGTGGATGTCATATGAATCATCAAGATCTGAGGATTTCAAATGTCTCGTTATTTTTGGATTTCGAGGTGCGAGCAAAGAGTTATCATCATTTAAAGTTTATAATTTATAAAAAATAATATTCTAGTTAAATCTCCACCTTGATCAAAAGAGGGAATCAAGGCAATTTGAGGGCCAAGATAAAAACAAGTGGCAATAATTGATTAATTTATCATTAATGAGGCACATGTCATGTCACATGCTTCATTAAGGGTAAATTAGACTAATTAACTATTTTTTTAGGAGGAATTAGATAAAAGGAAAGTAGTAGAGAGCAAGTAATATACAGTTTCCTTTTTACACATGAAATTCGTCCAACCCTTTTTATGGCCTAAAAAAGGTATCTTTCAAGACTCCCACATTGAAAATAAAGAGAGAAAAAGATTCCCAAGGCCTTATATATATAGTCCCCACCACATTGAAGGAAGATATACAAGTTTAGAGAGTTATTTAAGAGCTTTTAGGAGGCTTAAATAGAAACAAACCAAATTTTGGGAGTTTCTAAGATTCTTAAGGGTTCTAGGGTTTTAAAGTTTTAGAGTTTTAGAAGATCAATTGGAGAGCTTGGAGGAGGCAGAGAGATGTGGGCTTGCTTGGAGAAGAAGGCTACGACTTTGAGAGCTCTTGGAGGAGAATTTCTTCAATAGTTTTTATTCTCTTTTCCTTTCTCTTTAATTGTGAATGTTATTATTTTTAATAATTATGGATGTTGAAATTATTTTTACCATGAACTAATTTTCATAGCTAGGGCTATGATGTAGCCCTAACTATGAAGGTTTAATTATTTTAATATATGTTGAGTTTTATTTAATTAGTAATATGTTTTGTTAATAAATCATTGGTATACTTAATGCTTTCATAGACCGGAAGGAATGAATGATTTTAATAATATTTGAGCTTGGAAAAGGATGATATTATGGATCTCTAATGATTTACATGAATGCATAATTGATTGGAAAATAGTTATGTCTCATGCCATATTATTTGCTTAATCTATGCTTGATGAATTTGCATGATTTAATTTATAGGCCGGAAGGAATAAATTAGGTTATGTGAATATTATCAATTGTGAGTGGAAACTACTTTTGATTAATTTTGTGATTAAGTATGGTTAACAAAATTACTAATTAATTAAATTCACATATTTAAGTAATTAAATTGGAATAGTTAGTGGTGAAATCAAATGCCCTAGTATTCATAATTATTCTCTCTCTTACTTGAAATTGATCTAATTTTAATTGATTGCTTTTGTTTAATTTAGTTTATTTAGTTTTCAATTGCCATCTTAAATTTTAGTTCAAATATTATCAAAACCTAATTATCTTTGGTACTTAATACTTAATCCCTTGGGTACGACAACCCTATTTTACCACTTTATTACTTGAAAATGATTCGTGCACTTGCGAGTTGATTTTACACATCAGTAATAGCTATTGTTACTAGCGAGGTCGCCGGCATTATATCCTTCAGGCGGATACTAGCGAGGTCACAAGCATTGCACCCTTTGATGCCCAAGTCAACCTCCATCCTCAATGACTCTCAAATGGTGATTTCCCATTGAAAAAAAAAAGTGTTATTTTGTTGTATTTTCTATGGGAAGAAGAAGAAGAAAAAGCCAAGTCGATAGAGAGAGAGAGAGAGAGAGAGATAAAAAAATTAGGTGGCAAGAGATTTACGTGATATGAATTATTCATACATTTATTAGAGGGTGTTGATTGAAGGGATTTAACCCCGCCTTATGGATTCATGATATGCATCAAAAGATTATAATAGGAATAAGAACATAAAAGATTAGTGGGTCTTACATGAGGCATTTTTCCTACCTTTGCCTATCTTTGCATGACCTTTAGGCAAGATATACACTGTCTTCATATGGGCTTGGATTGCCTACTTGGTTGATATTTGGGTTTCATCATCCATTGGATTTTTAGCATTTAATAGCCTCTATTAGGTTTACAAATATGCCTACAACTAAAGCACTTTCACTTTTTCTTGTTTCCTTAAAAACAATAGAAAGTGGAGACCTTAAATCTAGGTTTTAAATGTATACAAACTTATACCTTGAAGTTGGTGGCCAACAATGTCCAGTATCTCTAGACTTCATCCCTATGCTAGATTCATTCAATGAAGCACTTTTTTCATCCAACAGAACACTACTGTAGTCAAGTTCATCTAGCAAAACATTGTTGAATTCAAGTTCTCCGGATTTCACTAACTTTCATTTATTTCCACTAATTCCATAAACTAATTGCCATATTTCAACATGCTCTCTTAGTTACAACTTTCTTTTTGAAGTGGAGAATTAGAATCTCCCTCAAGGTCATAATTTATTGAAAGTAACAGTATGTGAATATAACTTCAAGCATTTAAGCCACTATCTAAAAACCAATTTATTTTCAATCATAGTCTTCTCATTGGCTCATTGAAGTACTTAAGAAAACAATACAAAAATAATTTTTATTATTATTTTCAATAATAAATATCAACCAAATAAAACAAACACACACTAAAAGTAATTTTTAAAAAAAAAAAACTTTTATGAAGGAAAGTAAAAACCGAACTAACATGCATAAAAACTAATAAAAACAGTTAAAAGGACAAGATTTAATAGATGCAAAGCATACTTTTCACCCCCAAACTTAAAATGAACAATGTCCTTGTGAAAAACATAAAATAAAGAAAAAGTAAAAAAAAAAAAGGTAAAGAATACTCCCCTTTGAAGACTTGGAATGCTCCTCCCAATGTGAAAACTTGGGAGAAACCTACATGTTGCATTTTCCCTACACACCATGCGGCCAAAAAGAAGGGCATATGCCCATGCAATTTGATGTACTCCAATGCATATTCAAGGTGGTTATACTCAAAAAACCTAGCTTTAGACTTGAAATTCTCAACATTCATCTTTTGCTCTTTTGCACCTAAACGTCTTAAAACCTTGCAAGAATTCAAATAACACACATCAAAACATCTTAAAGTAAGAAAACAACTAAAAACAACTAAACCAAATAGATAAATATAAGGTAAAGAAAGAAACATGGGTTGCCTCCCAAGAGTGCTTGTTTAAAGTCATTAGCTTGACTTCATCCTTTTGATGTTCAACCTGGATTAAATATGTAAATGATGTCGTCCTCATAATATTATCCAAGTTTATGATATGGAAATTGTGCATGATGATAATATTGTGGCCTTAGTAAACTTTTAACTCCTTGTACTATATAAGTCTCAATTTGAACTAAAAGCATGAATCGAACTTTCTTTTTGGTAGATTGATTCTTTTAGGTCCACAAATGCTTTGTTTGTCTCCTTTTGGGATGCATTCAACCTCAATTGTATTTTTGGAGCATGGATATATCTTGGGCTCTTGAAAATTCAATATTTGGCTTGAAAAATTGAGATTTAGCCTCTGTTGGTAAGCAATCTTCATGAAATGCAGCCATAGCTTGATTTGATTTCACCACTAACTATTCCAATTTAATTACTTAAATATGTGAATTTAATTAACTAGTAATTTTATTAACCACACTTAATCACAAAATTAATCAAAAGTAATTTCCACTAACAATTGATAATATTCACATAACCTAATTTATTCCTTCCGGCTTATAAATTAAATCATGTAAATTCATTAAGCAAATAATATGGCATGAGACATAACTATTTTCCAATCAATTATGCATTCATGTAAATCATTGGAGATCCATAATATTATCATTTTTCAAACTCAAATATTACTAACATCATTCATTCCTTCCGGCCTATGAAAGCATTAAGTGTACCAATGATTTATTAACAAAATATATTACTAATTAAATAAAACTCAACATATATTAAAATAATTAGACCTTCATAGTTAGGGCTACATCATAACCCTAGCTATGAAATTAGTTTATGGCAAAAATAATAATGTTCACAATTAAAGAGAAAGAGAAGAGAATAAAAACTGTTGAAGAAATCCTCCTCCAAAAGCTCTCCATGTCATAGCCTTCTTCTCCAAGCAAGCCCATGTCTCTATGCCCCCTCCAAACTCTCCAATTGATCTTTTAAAATACTGAAACTTTAAAACCCTAGAACCCTTAAGAGAACCTTAGAAACTCCCAAAATTTGGTTTGTTTCTATTAACAAAATAACTCTCTAACCTTGTATATCTTCCTTCAATGTGGTGGGGGCTATATATATATAGGACCTTTGGAACTTTTTTCTCTCTTTATTTTCAATTTGAGAGTCTTGGAAGATACTTTTTTAGGTTATGAAGAGGGTTTGACGAATTTCATGTATAAAAAAGAAACTTGATATTACTTGCTCTCCAATACTTTCCTTTTCTCTAATTCTTTCTAAAAAAATAGTTAATTAGTCTAATTTACCCTTAGTGAAGTATGTGACATGACATGTGCCTCATTAATGATAAATTAACCAATTATTGCCATTTGTCTTTATCTTGGCCCTCAAATTGCCTTGATTCCCTCTTTTGATCAATGGTGGAGATTTAACTAGAATATTCCTTTTTATAAATTCCAAACTTTAAATGATGATAACTCTTTGCTCACACCTCGAAATTCAAAAATAATTAGACATTTGAGATCGTCAAATTGTGAGGATTCATATGACATCCACTTCCACCATGAAATTCCTGATAGAATCTTTATGGAATCTTCAAGGTAGCTTTTTGAAATCTTTTCAATGCTTGATCCGTTCGAGCTCAATCTTGCTTCCCACCATAATTCGAGCCAAGAAATCCATCTTTATGGTTGTTTTCTTAAAATTCTTCCTCTTTCACCTAGATTAAGAAAAATACATAATTAAGTATCTTTCCATAACAAATTATCACAAACTAACAAATATTAAGCTAAAAATATGGCATAAAATCATCATTATTTTAGACCTAACAATACCCCTTCTGAAAATCAGAATACCCAACGAAAAACATTTTTTGAACATACGTACTACAACCAAACTTACTTGTGATTTAAGGTTTTGTCGATGAGAGATGGAAAGGATAGCATCTTCTATTGTGGAGTTTGGAAATCAATTCCTCTAAATGGGGTCCAGTTAATGATATGCATAGCAGATTTTATTGCTTTTAATCCTAGTAATACGGAGACATGTTCATACCATTTAAAAAAGCATAAACAACCTCTAATATATTTTGATTCTTTCTTCCTACCAATCCATTCTTCTCCAGAGTATAAGTGCAAGAGATTTGATGATGAAATTCATGATGGCTTAAAAACTTCCTTAAGGATGTATCCACAAATTCTCTCCTATTATCATGCTAAAAAACTCGAATTGGCTTCTGGTGTTAAGTAACAATCATACTATAGATTTATGCATACATCACTGTTCTTTTTAAGAAGAGATATCCAAGTCATTTAGGTACTAATTCAATAATAGTAATAAACTATGGAGCATTTAAAAAAGAAGAAATTTTCGTAGGGCCCCAAACATCATAATGAATAACCATAAAATATTTAGAACATGCATTAATACTTGGTAAATATGAAATCCAATGGCTTTTAGCCAATTTACAAAGTTCACACTTAAAATCTAAATCACTTACATCCTAAATAAATGTGGTTATAATTTCCTAAGATATCCAAAAGATAAGTGTCCCAAACTATGATGCCATTACTAGATTTTCTCTCAAGTTTTGTTTACTTTACCAGTCCAATTTACTGACACATCTCTCATCCTCCATTCTCGATCAAATCCAAATAGTAAAGTTTGCCTCGTTTGACACCATAACCAAGAACCTTTATGGTCAGAATGTCCTGAAAATACAATATGAAAGCTAAAATGTTACCGTACATGATAGTTTTGATGTAATTTGGCTAACAAACAAAATTATATTCAAAGGACAGAACAATAAGTACAATATTTAGAATAATTTTATCTAAAAGGATGATAGAGCCTTCTCAAGTAACCAAACAGGCACTTCTATTAGCTATGGATATGATAGACTAAGAAGAGGTTAAAATAGGCTATAACTAACTTGAGTCTTTGGTCATATGATCGGATGCACCAATATCAATAATCTATGTACTATTCTTAAAGTTTGTAGAAGAAATAGATGCCTTACCAATGATACTTGGATAAGCAATATTCTCTACATGCTGAGACTATTCCTCTTTGGTAGTAGCTACAATAAATAGCCTTTCATGTTATTTGGTTTCAAGTTTTTTGGGTGAAATCCTACCAATTAGGATAGCCAATAATCTCATAGCATTATTGTTTCAAATGGCCTACTTCATCATATGAGAACATACTAGGCCACCAAATTTTCTAGTTTATTGGTAATTTCGATCTTTTAAAGCTTCGAATGTAGTACTGGATAGGTTGCTCGGATGAGGCTCCAAAAGGTGGTCCTTGTCGACTCCAATTAGACATCATAACCGAGCTTTCAGAAGTCATACAAGAACACCCCATTGGTATTTCTTCAATACACTCTCCTACCATAACTACTCTTCAAATCATGTTTCATTTCTTTCTGAAGGATTTGCCATGGATCTTATCAAATTTGGGGTTGAATCGACTTAGAAAAATGTGTACCTAAAACCTAGCCAACACAATGAATCTGGATAACTTCATTAATTGTTCCTGCTTGAAAGGTAATTTTGTGATCAGTATCTTGAAAAATATCAACAAATTCGTTATATTATGTAGATAGAGGATGACCATTCTGCATGGTGGAGAACGATTTTTAATTTAATTTAAAAATGATAGTTTTATCGGATCCATCATAAAAGATTTTAGACACAACATCCTACATCTACTTGATTGCGGGAAGACAAATATATCTTTGCATCAATGTGTCATTAAGTCAATGATCTAGCTCTTGACTTGGTGGTTTCCAATGATCCATTTATCAAGATTGGCATGTCTAAGGTTTTGATAGAACCTAGGTCGATTCGCGCCTAAACCCGTATTATATTAGCCCATAATCAAAAAATTAAGTTCAAGTTATTATAGTCACCTCAACTCTTAATCAACATGTGACTAGAAACCTTGGTATATATTGAAGATGCCACAATAGGTTATGGAAATCCAATTGATAAGTCAAACTAAAGCACTCACTCTTTAATGATGTTTTAGATGTTCAAAGAGAACAATGAGAATTATTTTCTCATATTGAAGGTGCATTGTCATTGAAAAATAAGCCCTTAAATAGGCTAAAGTCACAAAGCAATAAACCCTAATTTGGGTAGGTAAAACCGGCCATGAGATAAGGAAACAATGGGTTGGCCGAAATTCACCTACTTTCCTAAACTAAATTGGATTAATTAATTTCTTTATTTTGAATTATGAATTAATTAATTTACAACCAAAATAATAAAATTGTAGCTTTAATAAGTTAATTTTTCAGCAAAATCAAAATAAAAGCTAGTTTCCTAAAACAAAAAGTCAAAAATCAAATTAGGAAACTAGTTGACTAGTTTGACTGCTAAACTAACTTTGATCAATTTTCAGCTTGTAAAGACTCCAAATCAGCTCCCATATGCCATATATGATGCCAAATAGGATTATTTATGGGTCCCATATGTTGCCCTTGATTGGAACAAAGAGAAAATATCAAATCAACAAAATACAATAAAGCTAGTGGCAAGAACAGCAAAACCGGCCAACAACTCCTACCATGTGCAAATCACCATTTTGTTTACTTTTTGATTCTATTTGTCTTGATTTCATGACCTTTTAATGATATTAATTGAATTCCAGATGTGATGAATCCATTCTGTGGTGCCCAGGATCCATAATTGCACTAAAACAGCTACTTGGGTCTGTATCGGCCTTCACCACCTGGATGCATAAAATGAGTCTTATATCTTCGGATGTGGATAAAATCTTTTGAGAATTGATAACTTCCTGTATGAATCCTTCCAGATTTTCTTTAAATCTCTTGGCTTGTGCTCTAGTGATTGTCCCAGTCTTCATCTGTATTGGATCAGCACCTAATGGGTAGTCGGTTGGACAGGTTCAGATGGATTCTCATCATTCCCCTACTCTTGAAAAGGATTTGACCTCAAATCAAATCATCATCTACACAAAAAGGAGATAATTTAGCAATATTAAATGTACCATTATTATTATACTCACCCGGTAATTCAAGTTTATAAGTATTCTCTTTAATCCGCTCCAAAACTTGAAAAGGTCCATGTCCATGTGGCATAAGCTTGGACTTTCTTTGCTCAGGAAACCTCTCCTTTCCTAAGTGCAACCAAACCCAATCTCCAGGGTCAAAAACAGCATTTATTCAGCCTTGGTTGGCATTCCTTGCATATTGCTTAGTCCTCCTTTCAATATCTGCCTTTGTCTTTTCATGAATCTGCTTCACAAAATTAGCTTTTTGCTTTCCATCTAGATCAGCAAGTTCACTTAAAGGTAAAGGTGTTAAATCTAATGGAGTAAAATGATTAAAACCATAAACAATTTGAAATGGAGTATGTTTAGTAGCTGAATGCAAAGAGCTATTATAAGTAAATTCAATATGTGGTAAACATTCTTCCCATGTTCTTAAATTCCTACTAATTAAAGCCCTTAACATAGTAGACAAAGTCCTATTCACTACTTTAGTTTGTCCATCAGTTTGTGGATGACAAGTAGTTGAAAATAGAAATTCAGTTCCTAATTTAGCCTGCAAAGTTTTCCAAAAATAACTTAAGAACTTAACATCCCTATCCGATACAATAGTTCTAGGCATACCATACACCTCACAAAGAATAAGTTAGCAACATTAGATGCATCATCAATTTTATTACATGCAATAAAATGTGCCATTTTAGAAAACCTATCCATAACAATAAATTGAATCCTTACTTGTCGTACACCTAGGTAAACCAAGAACAAAATCCATAGACAAATCCACCCAAGGAAAGGTTGAAATCAGCAAAGGATGAAACAAACCATGCGGCTTCAATTTAGACTTTGCTTTTCGACATTTCAAGCATCTTTCACATATTCTCTCTATATATCTCCTCATGTCTGGCCAACAAAAGTATTCTTGCAGCAAGGATAAAGTTTTTAAAACTCCAAAATGACCCATTGGAGTATATCAAATTGCATGGGTACATGCCCTTCTTTTTGGCCGCATGGTGTATAGGGAAAATGCAACATGTAGGTTTTTCCTAAGTTTTCACATTGCGAGGAACATTCCATGTCTTCATAGGGGAGTATTCTATAACTTTTATTTACTTTTGCTTTATTTTATGTTTTTCACAATGAGGACATTGTTCATTTTAAGTTTGGGGGTGAAAAGCATGCTTTGCATCTTTTAAATCTTGTCATTTAAGTGTTCTTATTAGTTTTCGAACATGTTAGTTTTAGCTTTTATTTTCCTTCATTATAATAATAATAATAATTATTATTATTATTATTATTTTTGTGTTGTTTTCTTAAGTACTTTAATGAGCTAATGATAAGACTATGATTGAAAATAAATTGGTTTTTAGATAGTGGATTTGTTTTTGTGTATGCTTAAATGCTTGAAGTTATATTCACATATTGTTACTTTCAATAAATTTTGAGCACATAATTAATAATTCATTATTTAGATTGTGTTTTGAAGAAGGTTTGCATGAATTAGAGTACTTTATTATTAATTGAACTCTAAAACTTGCTTGATTATTCCTTGAGGTGAAATCCTAGGTAAATGCATTACTAAGAACATGATTTAGGCCATCTTTGTTTAAGTTTGAGCCTTTCAAGCCTACCCAAAACATTATCTTACACTTGTACCTTATTTGAGCCTCTAGGATGCATAAAGATGTATTAGAGCCTTTTGTTCATTGAAGCACATTTACTTTCCCTTTTTGAGCCTTAAATTTTTGTGTTGAAGTATTAGTGGGAGTGTTGAAGAAAAATGAAAAAATGAAGTTTGGAGGTTAAGTATTTGGTGAATTTCGCTTTAGTATGTATTTATGTGTAAGTTGGAGGTTTGAATGTGTAATAAGAAGAAAAATGAGTTTGGGGCTTTATTGAAAAAGAAAAGAAAAAAAAGCGCAAAACAATTGAAAAAAAAAATATGATGTGAAAAAGAAGAAAAAATATATATAAAAGGAAAAGGAGAAATAGGAGATTTGTGAGTTTATATTGAAGTTAAAAAAAGAAAAGAAGTTCTAAAAAAAAACAAATTTTACAAGTAATTTATTCATTGATATTTAATTTTAACTTTCTTTCTTTGATTTATTATATCCTATCCTTTTCTTTTTTTAGCCATACCCATTAGCCTTAATAATAGAAACCATGAAATCCTAATGATTCAAGGTGGTGCAATAGCCTACATTAGTGGAGAGTGATAATTAAGTCAAGCATATGGTAGTTCATACTTTATTATCAATCCTAATTCTTGTAAATTAATTCAAATGCATGATATTAAGTGTAAATTGATTTCCACGCACACACACATTGGAAGTATCATATATGTTGGATAGAAGATAAGGTATTGAGTTACATAATTACTTTGAAACCATTTGAAAATTTATATGTTATACAATCTTTAAGGCACCTTATTAAAGTATCTTATGTTCTTTAAAAGATTGATTTTTCTTATTCTTCTTCTTTTCTAGGGACTAGAAAATCTTAAGTTTGGGAGTATTTGTTAGGCCTAAAATATTGATGATTTTATGCCATATTTATAACTTAGTATTTGTTAATTTGTGTTAATTTATTATGGAAAGATATTTAATTATGTATTTTTCTTAATCTAGGTGAAGGAGAAAGAATTTCAAGAAAACAACCATAAAAATGGATTCCTTGGGTCGAATTATTGTGGGAAGCAAGAGTAGAGCTCAAATAGACCAAGCATTGAAAAGATTCCTTAAAGATTCCATAAAGATTCTGTCGGGAATTTCATGGTGGAAGTAGATGTCATATGAATCCTCACAACCTGACGATCTCAAATATCTCATTATTTTTAAATTTTGAGGTTCGAGTAAAGAGTTCTCGTCACTTAAAATTTGGAATTTATCAAAAAGAATATTCTAGTTAAATCTCCACCATTGATCAAAAGAGGGAATCAAGGCAATTTGAGGGCTAAGATAAAGACAAGTGGTAATAATTAGTTAATTTATCATAAATGAAGCACATGTCATGTCACATGCTTCATTAAGGGTAAATTAGACTAATTAACTATTTTTTTAGGAGGAATTAGAGAAAAGAAAAGTAGTAGAGAGCAAATAAATCAAGTTTTCTTTTTACACATAAAATTCGTCCAACCCTCTTGATGGCCCAAAAAAGGTATCTTCCAAGACTCTCACATTGAAAATAAAGAAAGAAAAGGGTTTCTAAGGTCCTATATATATAGCCCCCACCACATTAAAGGAAGATATACAAGTTTAGAGTGTTATTTAAGAGCTTTTAGGAGGTTTAAATAGAAACAAACCAAATTTTGAGAGTTTCTAAGGTTCTCATAAGGGTTCTAGGGTTCTAAATTTTTAGAGTTTTAGAAGATCAATTGAAGAGTTTAAAGGGGGCATAGAGACGTGGGCTTGCTTGGAAAAGAAGGCTATGACTTGGAAAGCTTTTGGAGGAGGATTTCTTCAATATTTTTGGTTTTTTTCTTTATAATTATGGATGTTGAAATTATTTTTGCCATGAACTAATTTCATAGCTAGGGTTATGATGTAGCCCTAACGATGAAGGTCTAATTATTTTAATATATGTTGAGTTTTATTTAATTAGTAATATGTTTTGTTAATAAATCATTGGTATACTTAATGCTTTCATAGGCCGGAAGGAATAAATGATTTTAATAATATTTGAGCTTGGAAAAGAATAATATTATGGATCTCCAATGACTTATATGAATGTATAATTGACTGGAAAATAGTTATGTCTCATGCCATATTATTTGCTTAATCTATGCTTAATGAATATGCATGATTTAATTTATAGGCCGGAAGAATAAATTAGGTTATATAAATATTATCAATTGTGAGTAGAAACTACTTTTGATTAATTTTGTGATTAAGTATGGTTAACAAAATTACTAGTAAATTAAATTCACATATTTAAGTAATTAAATTGAAATAGTTAGTTGTGAAGTCAAATGCTCTAGTATTCATAATTATTAAATTCACTTTCTTACTTGAAATTGATCTAATTTTAATTTCTTGTTTTTGTTTAATTTAGTTTATTTAATTTTCAATTGTCATCTTAATTGCTAGTTCAAATATTACCAAAACCCAATTATCTTTGGTACTTAATTCTTAATCCCTTAGGTACGAAAACCCTATTTTTTCACTTTATTATTTGAAAATGATGCGTGAACTTGCAAGTTGATTTTACACATCACTGCCATGTTTCCAAAGCTCTCACCAAAGCATACATCTCTTTATCATAGGTCGGATAGTTTAGTGCAGCTCCATTCAATTTCTCATTAAAGTAGGCTATAAATATTCCTTCTTGCATTAAAATAGCTCCAATACTTACACCTAAAGCAGCACATTCAATTTAAAAAGTTTTAGAAAACTTTGGTAAAACTAATAAAGGTGCATTAGTTAATTTTTCTTTCAACAAATTAAAATATTTATCTTGTACTTCCCCTTATTTGAAGCTAACATTCTTCTTTACAACCTCAGTCAAAGTTGCTGCGATGGTGCTAAAATTCTTCACAAATCTTCAATAGAAACTAGCTAAACTATGAAAGCTCCTCACTTGGATGATTGATGTAGGTTTTGGCCACTCTTGGATTGCTTTTACCTTAGATTGATCAACTTTAATTCTTCTAGCACTTACAACAATCCTAGGAAAAACAAACTCATCTTTACAAAAATCACACTCCTTTAGGTTAGCAAATAACATTTCCTTCCTAAGAATATTTAATACTTGCCTAAGGTGTCCTACATGCTCATCTAAATTTCTACTATATACAAGAATATCATCAAAATAAACAACCACAAATTTACTAATAAATGGACGCGTGACATGATTTAATCTTATGAAAGTATCAGGTCCATTAGTTAAACCAAAAGGCATCACTAACCATTCATACAATCCATACTTAGTTTTGAATGTGGTTTTCCATTCGTCCCCCTCTTTCATTCTAATTTGATGATACTCATTTCTAAGATCAATTTTTGAAAACATGCAAGCACCATGCAATTCATCAAGCATATCATCTAATCTAGAAATTGGATGTCTATACTTAATAGTAATATTATTTATGGCTCTACAATCAACACACATACGCCATGATCCATCTCTTTTAAGAACTAATAAAACAGGGACAGCACATGAACTCATACTTTCCCTAATATAACATTTGTCAAGTAATTCACTTACCTACCTTTGTAGCTCCTTCTTCTCCTTGGGATTACTTCTATATGTAGGTCTTAGGAATCACAGCTCCTGACACAAAATCAATTTGATGTTCAATCCCTTGAATAGGTGGTAAACCATTAGAAATTTCATCCGGAAAGACATCATCAAATTCATGCAAAAGGAAATAAATAGAACTTGACAATTCAAGTTTTTGGGATTAGCTTAGCTTGCTCATTTAAATATCCATCTTTATAAATCATGATCAGCAATAGTTTCTTATTCAAATTTTTTTTATTCACATCCCCAAAACTAAGATAGAAATTTTTATTTTTCTTCTCTTTCCTCACTTTTTCTTTCTCTCTCTTGGCCATCTCACATTTACTCTCATTCTCGGTTTTGTCCAATTTTTTCCCACTCTTGACTTTTTCATCCCTTTTCACGCTCTTGGCTTTCTCTCTTTCTTTCCCCTCAAGGTTGAGTTTAGGACACTTACCTAGTTGGTCTTGTTCGGTTTTCCTCCTTGGATAGGAGTTGGAGCCGTGGTTGCCACACTAGTTCTTTCTTTGAGCTTTTCAGCCTTCATCCTTTGTTATATTTGAAGCTGGTCTCTAAATACCTCCTTGGGAGTCAATGGTTCCAGCTTGACCTTTTTACCTTAAAATCTAAAAACAATAGCATTCTTTCGACCATAATGTATAGTAGCTTTATCAAATTACCATGTTCTACCTAATAAAATATGTCTGGCATGCATAGGTACAATATTACACAAAACAACATTCACATATTTATCAATGCTAAATTTTACTTTAGCTTATTTGTTTACTTTCATTTCACCACTATCATTAAGCCATTGAAATCTATATGGTTGGGGATGGTCAATTGTTGCTAAGCCTAATTTTTCCACCACAACATTACTAATTACATTTGTACAACTCCCACTATTAATTATCATACTACAAACTTTACCTTGGATTTCACAACGAGTGTAAAAGATGTTTTCTCTTTGAATTTGATCCTCATCTTTGTACACAATCAAGACTCTCATAGTCACCAAGCTCAATTCGGCATTGGAAGCATTTAGGGTCTCGGCTTCATCTTCAATTTCACCCTCACTTCCTTCACTTTCGAATTCTAACTCACCATTATCTTTTAGCACCATAATCATCCTATTCGGGCATTGATTGGTAATGTGTCTTCATCCCTGGCACTTAAAACAAATAATATCTCTAGTTTAGAGGGTTGAGTGATGTGTAAAATCAACTCGCAAGTGCACGAATCGTTTTCAAGTAATAAAGTGGAAAAATAGGGTTGTCGTACCCAAGGGATTAAGTATTAAGTACCAAAGATAATTAGGTTTTGATAATATTTGAACTAAAATTTAAGATGGCAATTGAAAACTAAATAAACTAAATTAAACAAAAGCAATCAATTAAAATTAGATCAATTTCAAGTAAGAGAGAGAATAATTATGAATACTAGGGCATTTGATTTCACCACTAACTATTCCAATTTAATTACTTAAATATGTGAATTTAATTAACTAGTAATTTTGTTAACCATACTTAATCACAAAATTAATCAAAAGTAGTTTCCACTCACAATTGATAATATTCACATAACCTAATTTATTCCTTCCGGCCTATAAATTAAATCATGCAAATTCATCAAGCATAGATTAAGCAAATAATATGGCATGAGACATAACTATTTTCCAATCAATTATGCATTCATGTAAATCATTGGAGATCCATAATATTATCCTTTTCCAAGCTCAAATATTATTAAAATTATTCATTCCTTCCGGCCTATGAAAGCATTAAGTATACCAATGATTTATTAACAAAACATATTACTAATTAAATAAAACTCAACATATATTAAAATAATTAAACCTTCATAGTTAGGGCTACATCATAGCCCTAGCTATGAAAATTAGTTCATGGTAAAAATAATTTCAACATCCATAATTATTTAAAATAATAAGATTCACAATTAAAGAGAAAGGAAAAGAGAATAAAAACTATTGAAGAAATTCTGCTCCAAGAGCTCCCAAAGTCGTAGCCTTCTTCTCCAAGCAAGCCCACGTCTCTCTGCCTCCTCCAAGCTCTCCAATTGATCTTCTAAAACTCTAAAACTTTAAAACCCTAGAACCCTTAAGAGAATCTTAGAAACTCCCAAAATTTGGTTTGTTTCTATTTAAGCCTCCTAAAAGCTTTTAAATAACTCTATAAACTTGTATATCTTCCTTCAATGTGGTGGGGGCTATATATATAGGACCTTGGGAATCTTTTTATCTCTTTATTTTCAATGTGGGAGTCTTGGAAGATACCTTTTTTAGGCCATGAAAAGGGTTGGACGAATTTCATGTGTAGAAAGGAAACTGTATATTACTTGCTCTCTACTACTTTCCTTTTATCTAATTCCTCCTAAAAAATAGTTAATTAGTCTAATTTACCTTTAATGAAGCATGTGACATGACATGTGCCTCATTAATGATAAAATAACCAATTATTGCCACTTGTTTTTATCTTGGCCCTCAAATTGCCTTGATTTCCTCTTTCCATCAATGGTGGAGATTTAACTAGAATATTCCTTTTTATAAATTCCAAACTTTAAATGATGATAACTCTTTGCTCGCACCTCGAAATCCAAAAATAACGAGACATTTGAAATCCTCAGATTGTGATGATTCATATGACATCCACTTCCACCATGAAATTCTCGATAGAATCTTTATGGAATCTTTAAGGTATCTTTTTGGAATCTTTTTAATGCTTAGTCCGTTCGAGCTCAAATCTTGCTTCCCACCATAATTCGACCCAAGGAATCCATTTTTATGGTTGTTTTCTTAAAATTCTTCCTCTTTTACCTAGATTAAGAAAAATACATAATTAAGTATATTTCCATAACAAATTAACACAAACTAACAAATATTAAGCTATAAATATGGCATAAAATCATCAATATTTTAGACCTAACATTGAGGATTAGATTTACCTTCATATTTGAGTGCTTGGACAGATTCTGCCTTGGCTTCCCTTTTTGGCCGATTGGTGCTTTCCTCACCTAGCTTCAATTTTGGCTTGTTGTCATATGTGGGATTGCTTCTCCAAACACGTGGATTTGTGCTCCCACTCCTTGTACCACTTCCAAACCATGAATTTGTACCCTTTCTCTTGAATTGATTCTCAAGTTTGATAGCCACATGTAATATCTCTTCCAATTCCACATATTGTTGTAATTCCAATTGATTAGCTATCTCTTGATTCAACCCACCTAGAAACTGTACCATGGTTGCTTCTCTATCTTCATTCATGCTCAATCTCATCATGAGCATCTCCATCTCCTTGTAGTTATCCTCCATGGTCCTATTACCTTGAATTAAAGATTGAAGCCTTTGATTCAGCAACCTATGGTAATGAGTCGGTACAAATCGCTTTCTCATGGCTCGTTTCATTTGTTTCCAAGTAGTAATCAATTTATCACCTATTCTTCTTCGGGTACTTTGCTCATTTATCCACCATTGAAGTGCATAATGACCAAATTCCAAAGCTACCAATTTAATTTTTTTAGCCTCCGAATAGTTATGACAGTTGAATATCATCTCCATTAGCTCCTCCCACTCTAGGTAAGCATCCGGATTACTTTTTCCCATAAAAGGTGGAATGTTGACCTTAAGATTTCCAAGATCATCATCCTCATTCCTTGCTGGTCTCCCACAGATTGGTCTTCCTTGGAGTGCAAAAATATCATCAATATCTTCTTCAAGGTTATCTCAAAAATTACCTTCCCCGAATTCCTCTCTAAGTCGCCCATGGTCTCCTCGACATCGATCTCGGCCTTTATGTACATCAAACCCTGTATTTGGACCACCTTATGAGTTCTCAACTCTATTCAATCTTTGATGTTGATGATCAAAGTAAGCATTCATCCGTTGGAGTTGTTCCATGATCGCCATCATGTCGGTATGTTCATCTCCACTTTCGTTGCCTTTTTGAATCACTTTTGAACCCCACGGATTCTTCTTCATTAATTCTTAATGGTCCGTCTCCTCTCCTTATCCTTGAATATGCAATGTTAGTAAAAATAATACAAAAATCCTCACCAAATTCACTCCCTCATGTGTTTCACTCAAATAAGGTTTTGACCCTCGTGTATGCATAATAGTTATCGACTTTTTAACCCTCTTTTGAACTCACACTCTCTTGTCTTTTTCTACTCAAAGAATTAACTCAAAGTTCTAATTAAAATACGCTTAAACAGCAACTAGATCACAAGTGTACCTTAATTGAAACTTATCAATAAAACAGCAAGTAAAATAGACAAATACCGAGCGGAATGAAAAACCTATTCTCGACCCTACTAAACAAAACAAAAGGTAAATTAATCAAGGCAATTTCGGATTTCACAAGAATAAACCAGAATATTAAAGATCAAAATTCAAGGATAAAATTTAAGAAAAGAAATTCAAACAATGAACAAAAACAATTCAAACAAAAATAAGGATTAGTTGTTGGTTATTATTCTTGTAATTCAAGTTTTGCCTCAATTCCTTTAACTAATTTTAATCCAATTAAATTTAGCACTCAAAATTCAAATATCCAGCAGCAAAATTGAATTTTCAGCAACTCCAAATATCACAATTCAAATTTCCGGCTCAAACAAATTCAAACTCTAAATTGCAACAACAATCGGCCTTTTGTGTAACTTTTTTTTTTTCTTTTATACTCGGCTTTTTTGGCTCTTTTTTTTTTTTTTGGTTTTTTGATCTGTTTTCTTCTTTTTTTATATCACAAATAGAACAATGCAACACAATTCCCAACAGTACCGAAAACAACAATCAAACCTATGACCACAAATTACAAATTTGCAAATTTTGTAAATTTGTATTTGTTGTTGCAAATCCCTTTTTTGTTTTTTTTTTGTTTTGAATATACGAATGCAAATAACTAAGATCAAAATAGTAAAGAAAAATCAACAAATAACCAAATTAACAAGAACAAAGATGATGAAAAACATCCAACAAACTAAGAAGCAAAATAAGGTAAAACAAGGAAAACCTAATTTAACTAGAAATATGATTTTTTTTTTTTTTAATATGCAGAACGTGTAGAATAGATGCAACCTTAACCTAATGCTAAAATCGTAGATTAACACAAAACAAAATAAAATAAATTAAGTTTAAGTTATTATGGTCACCTCAACTCCTAATCAACCTGTAACTCAAAACCTTGGTATATTGAAGATGCTACAATAGGTTATGGAAATCCTATTTATAAGTTAAACTAAAACACTCACTCTCTAATAGTGTTTTAGATGTTCAAAGAGAACAAAATAAATTCTTTTATCACAAATAATTTTTTGAATAATTCACCTACTTTGCTAAACTAAATTGGATTAATTAATTCTTTTATTTTGAATTAAGAACTAATTAATTTACAACCAAAATAATAAAATTCTGACTTTCCTAAGTTAATTTGTTCCGTAAAATAATTAAATAAAACCAAAATAAAAGCTAGTTTCTTAAAATAAAAAGTCAAAAATCAAATTAGAAAACTAGTTGACTAGTTTGACTACTAAACTAACTTTGATGAATTTCCAGCTTGTAAAGGCTCCAAATCAGCTCCCATATGCCATGTAGGATGCCAAATAGGATTATTTATGAGTCTCATATGTTGTCCTTGATTGAAACAAAAAGAAAATACCAAATCAGCAAAATACAGTAAAGCTAGTGGCAAAAACAGCAAAACTAGCCAACAACTCCTTCCATGCACAAATCACCATTTTGGTTGCTTTTGATTCTGCCTTATCTCGATTCCATAACCTCTTAATGATATTAATTGAATTCAAGAAGTGTTGAGCCCATTCCATGCTGCTCGGGGTCCATAATTGCACTAAAATAGCTACTCGGGTCCGTATCGGCCTTCAGCATCTAGATGCGTAAAACGGGTCTTACATCTTCGGATATGGATAAATCCTTTTTAGAATTGACAACTCCCTGTATGAATCTAGCCAGGTTATCTTTAAATCTCTTGACTTGTGCTCTAGTAATTGGCTAGTGTTCATCTGTATTGGATCAGTATCCGAGCGGGTAGGCAATTGGACTAGTTCTGGCGGATTCTGGCTTTGTTGTGGGCATAAATATGCGTCTCCATGAGTTGAGACCATAGTGAATAATTGGTCTCATCAAGTGTAATCCCAATAGGGAACGTAAAATTATCTTGATGAATAATGATTTATGCTAGATTAGCTTATACAATATAGTTTTTTGAAAACTTGTTTAATTTTTTGAGAATTTGTTTATCAGAATTTTAGATGAGTGAATATGTAGTGGATGCAATATTCAAGATATGATCTTCGAAGTTCAAACTTTAATTCAAGATACAAACTTTGAAATTCAAAATTTATTCATAGAAGAATGTTTTTATAGGACCGAACACTTTGATACCATGTAAAAATCTAGGATAACAATGTTTTTCTAATATGTTTTTTCCTCTCCATCCAAGAGGTATATAAAGGTAAACATTCATATAAAATAAGGAAACAAAATCAACTAATTACAAACAAATACTCCTAGAATCACTCTATATTAACTAGTGTATGGTCAACTAATCAAACCCCACAAATCACTCCTAAAAAATAAAAATAAAAATTTACAATAATTAATATATACACCTCATGCTGATTCAATTTCAGTCATTGGAGGAGATGGGATCATGTTAACTGGCTTGGAAAATTACACAACCATTTTCTCATTCAAAGGGCTAGTTGTATGGACATGATATCTATGTTCTCTATCGATGAAAATTCATAAGAGAATGAAGATATTCCTATAGAATTATTAGAAGCAACACTTATGGTAACCACTACCATGGTTTATTGGGTTCTTTGGGTCGATGAATCTTCAATTTCAATCACCGACGAGATTGGATTGTGCTAAATGACCTAGAAGATCACACAACCATTTTCTCGTTCAAGTTAACCTTCCTTACCCCAACAGTACTGTAGAGTACAAAGCCTTACTATTCGAACTCGCTATGCAATTGTAGTTAAGAGATTCAAAATCATAAGGGGTTTAAGCTTGGTCGTCAATTAAGTAAAAGGTCACTTTTCAATCAAAGAACCATTCTAGCACCATATAGAAATTTGGCATGAAGCTTAGGGTTGCCTTTAAAGATGTGGAGATGGAGCATCCACTCAAATCAAACGATCGTTTAACAGATCCACTTTCAACAAGGAAAAGCTGCAAGCAAAGCCAAATTATAGAGCATATGCTAGCAAATATAATATAGCATGAGATAGCATCCATCTTCCCTAAACCAACCCCAACATAATAGCGACTCCATTAAAAGCTATGTTCTCCTTCCTTTATAAACTGATACTTATTTTAGAATTTTAGAGTTATCTCATTAATATTATGGGTTTTCCTTTTTTACAAATTTTTTTGTGTTTTTATTTTTTTTTTATTTTTTTATTTTTTGGTTTTTCCTTCCACCCACAGTTAGGATTGAACTTGGGCTGGGACACTAAACAAGAATGGCTATTATCATCTTGACTGTAATCTCAGCCATCTCATGCACGTATTTGATATTGTTTATTTGAGATTAGGGGTGTCGTTCAAGTTCAAAATTGGAGGCTTCTGACTTGACTCACCATGTCAAATAATCTGGGGAGTAAAACATTAATTACCAAGTCATCCAGCATGGACGAGCCATCTGACTTTGCACAATTATACAATGTGGACGACGCATGGAACGTCCAAAACCAATAATACAACATGAAGCAGGGTCTATCTCATATTTTTAAAAATGCCCTTTAATACTTCATTTCAAAGATACACATACTTATTATATTTAAAATATATTTAAAGTTAAATTGAAATATATCAAAAATGTGTAAGTGACTATAAAATTTGATCTTTAATTTTTTTTTCACTAAATTTAATAATTTTGGAAAGAATAAAATATTTATAAAAATAAAATATTGAATATAATTTAATAATAAATAGAAATAATATATATATATATATATATTTTTAATTCCTATCGAATTAAAAACAATAATTTTGTATTATAAATGTACATTTATTATTAAATTTTCAATGTCATGTGTAGACAATCACCTCCACCACTTTTTTTTTCTTTTCTTTTTGTAATATTAATATCTGGCTTTATTATATTTTCACACGACGAGAAAATTATTTTTAAAAGATGCAGATGCATTTTTAAATATAAAAATATATAAATATTCATTATTTAAATATTTTACAATAGCAATTCCCATATGGTCACACAATTCTCTCTATATATGAATGAATATATTTAGAATAAACCTGTGGCTTTGACCCTTCAAGCCTGATGAAATATTTATTGCTCAAACAAATAATAATAATAATAATGATAATAATAAATGCTGTCAATTTATTCAGGCCACCAACAAGTTTATTGCTTAATCTGTATCATACTTGAAAGATATTGTTCAGTCAACAGCATCACCCAAAAGTCAACAAATTGTTATATCATCTATTTTTTATTTTGGTCTTCGTCTTCTTCATTTTCATTTCTTTCTCACCAGCCCAATTTCCAAAACACAAAACACAACATATTACCAAAAAGAAAAAGAAAAAAAGAAAAAAAAAAAAAAACACAAAACACAAAACACAAAACACAAAAACAAAACCTTCTCTTCCAAAATCCCATCACCACAGCATCCAGAAAACAAGATGAACCCACCGCCCCAATTCCCACACGGCTTCCAGCAGCCGCCGCCGCCATCGCCGCCGAAACGAGAGAGTCAACTCGTCGGTCCGAGACCTTCGCCGCTCAAAGTCAGCAAAGACTCTCACAAGATCAGGAAGCAGCCAGGCCACCCGCCTCTCCCGCCGGCCGTCCATGGTCGCCGAGAAGAACAATTCCGGCAGCAGCGCAACGAGCCGGTCATCATCTATGCTGTCTCTCCCAAGGTCATCCACGCCACAGTCGCCGATTTCATGTCCATCGTTCAGCGCCTCACCGGCCCTTCAACGTCTTCATCCTCACCCACCGGCGCCGATTTGCTCTCCCCGGCGGCGAGACTGGCTTCCATCGAGAAGACGAGTCCTTCGGAGAGAGAGAAGCCCAGCAGCGGAGATGATTTCATGGATGTTGTTGAAGGGGTTGAAATGGGTCAATTCCCGAGCATATTGTCGCCGGCTCCCGCCACTTTACCGCCGATCTCGGCTGAGTTTTTCTCGCCGCTGTCTGATCCGCAGACTCTTTCGATGTTACATGATTTGAGTCCGTTTTGGCAAGGGAATAGCTTCACTGCAAGCCCTTCAGCTTTGCTTTCAGCTCCGTTGGTTTCTCCGAGTCCATCTTCTTTGGACATCTTCAACAATTTCGTTGACTTTTAGGCAGAGGCTGCAATTGGGTGGATAAGAAAGATTTTTGTAATTTACTGACCTTTTTGTGTTATTTTTTTTTTTAATATAGTGCGTAGTTCATTAGTTTAGTGGGGGGGTAAAAAAATTGACAGCCAAAGGGCATTGGGAAATTTCGATATAAATAGTGGTTTTTGTTATTATATACGAATAGGATGCCAGGAATGTAATTCTCCATTTTTTTTTTTTTTTTTTTTGTGGAAAGGTAATTCTCCATTTTATACTTAGGGAGTTCTCTTTTGAGTTATCTCACTCATTCTTTTTTATATATAATTTTGCTGTATTTTTATTAATTTCTTTATTGCCAAACGTTTATCATTTATGGGTTGTTGAGGAGTTTTGAATTGCCTTAATCATATTTCCTATTTCTTTGTTGGATTTTGTTTTTTATTATATAGGAATAGGATGATGCCAAGAATGTAATTCTCCAATTTGCACTTAGGGGCTTCGCTTTTGGTTATCTCATTCATTCTTTTTCTATATTAATTTTTTTCTGTATTTTTTTAAATTCTTTATTGTCAATCATTCATGGGTTAGCAGTTTTTAATTACTTAACTACACATGATTTCTATTATATATATATATATATATATATACATACATATATTTCCTATTTCTTTGTTGGAAAGATGTACATGCTAATTAAGTTACAACCAAAAAAAACAAAAAAAGAAAATTAACAAAAAAAAGAAGAAGCTATACAAGCTATTCGATTATGAATTTAGAACCTACATTTTACCCCTTTTTCTTATGGACTCTAAATTTTTCTTGCATAATATACCCTTAAGCAAAAAAAAAGTATATATGTTATAGCCTCTCTCTTTCTTAGATGATTTGATTTATATTATGAGATTTAATAACACATTATGTTCTTATTCATGTTTTTATATTTTAAAAATATCCTTTAATAAAATGTTGCAAATACCCTTAAATACTTTAATAGAATAAAAAAATACTACTCACTATAATGGAGCTTTAGAAAAAATAAAAAAATTCTAACAATGGAGACAATGCCATCAAGAGGAAAAGATAGACAAAAAATAAAATAAAAAATAAAAAACAAAAGCAAAATCATTCATTTCAACCCTATTCAGCTTGCTTTCATGATTTATTTATTTTCTTCGTATGTGTTTTTTGATATGTCTTTTTTCCTTCTTTTTTGTTTTCTTTAATTTTGGTTTTATTTGTTCTATAAAGTGCATTAAAAATTGAAAAAAAATGAATGGAAACTTTCAAGTTGTTTGGCATCTATAGCCCGAACAATTTTAACTCATCAAGGTTAAGTATATCGAAGAAGACAATTGTACCTTGACTATACAACTTGGATAATTTAAATTCATTCGGATTATGTATAGTGAAAAAAATATTTAGATTTGATATACATAGTCCAAATGATTTAAATCTATTTGGCTATGTATACTGGAGAAAGTAATTGAATCTAGATTATATAAATTGAAATGCAAATTAAATGATAAGTAACTCAATTTGCATGTATAGCCTAGATAATTTGAACCTGTTTGGATTCTGTATACCATAGTCGACAATTATATTTAGGTTACAATAGAATAATGAAAATTCAAAGATAAGTGAAGTTGTTCATATATGTATATTTCAAAAAAAAAAACCTTGTTCTTGCATAGAAATTTGAACTCCTATAAGAAAAGGTTGAGTTCATCGTAATATAGTATATAAAATGCATGATTTTAGCAATCAAATCAATTAAATTAAGTATGTATGTTCACAAGCTCGAAAATGAATAATGGGAGATCGGTTTGGAAATTAGGATAGTCAAAGAGAGTTAAGGGGAAAGTTAAATGTAATGTATATTAATTATATTTAAGGATAAATAAGGTATAATTATTAGTGTAGATAATAAAAATTAATTGAAAGTGAGTATGTATGGAATGTAGTGTGATTATTAAATTTTATAGTATAGATAAAATTACCCTTTTATATATATATATATATATATATTATACCCTCAACTGCTACTATTTTGTATACCTTTATCTCCAAGCTGCAAAGATCCATGTATAACACTTTAAAACTATTAATTTTCAATCGGTTAAGTACAATTATACAATTATTCTAATAAATTAAACAAAATCAATCATACACAGTTTGAAAAGTAAAATAAAAATTTAATGTCACAAAATATAAATAAAGTAATATGAGTTTGCTTAATTTTGCCAAATTTAAATGTTAAAATGCATTATTGTTGGACTTACACACATGAAAATAATGGTTTAGGGACAATGTAAAGATTTTTTATCATAAGGGCAAAGTGCAAAAATAAAAATGTAGCGTAATTGAGGAGATAAAGTGTAGTTACCCCAATTTTTTACTTCTTAAAATATCCGAAATTTTTTTGAAATTTTTATTTTTTTAAAGAGTCGAAATAAAATTTAGGTTCCAAATAGACATTGATAGAATTTTCATAATATTTATTGAAATTTTCAAAATTTCACAAAAATTTTCATTAAAATTTCTGTAAAAATATTCACATCAAATCTTTAACAATTTGGATAAAAAATTTATAATTTCCACGAAAATTTAAAAATATCCATGGAATTTTTAATTTTTTTAAAAAAATCATAAATATTATTTATATTTAGTAAATTTTTTTATCAAATTAACTTTATTGATAATTTTTTTATCCTTTAATTGTCTTTTAAACATTTAGTTATATAAGTAAAATAGATGAATTGAATTGAATAACATTAATAAGCTCTACTTATTGAATATCAATAAAACAAAAATACAAAGACTGTGGATTATATTTTTGAACTGGAAAATCTTATTGCTAGGAATATCTATTTTACAAATGTGGGTAAATAGATGGTAAAACATATACATTAATATAGTACAATAAAAAATTCGATTTCTATGAATTTTGGATCAATGAGGGTTGGAAGTCATTTTCATAACCCTTGTTCAATGGATATTTATGAAATATCATCAACTAGTAACTCATGAGTACCATCTCAAACTCAACCATCAGAGAGTAGTAGTTATGCACATAGTCAACCAATAATGCAAGATCCATATGGTTGGCATATTAATAATTATATGCAAAATTATAAGGGAGATATATCTTTTCATAACTACTACGCATGTTTTACATTTCAAAATTAAAATGGGAAAGAAAACAATGATTTTCAACCACCCAGAAGTTTTATGTGGTATTAAGATAATATTTATGAACTACAATCTAATTGTAATAATCGTTTTATATATTTTAGTTAATAAATAATTTTATCATATATGTATTTTTTGACATATTTTTATTAATAGTAATTTATTTATAGCCATTAATGCTTATTATAAATCAATTCACTAAGAAGAATATAATATGCATTCAATATTTTAGTAAGTTTTATAATCAATTTGATAATTAATGGATTAAATAAATTAATCCTAAAGTTTCAATAAAAATTTTCATCATTTTTTATAAATATTTCTCGATATTCAATATTTTTCTATATTACATAGAAATTTTCGGAACTTTTAATATTTTCATTAATACTAATTTTTTTAACATTGGTCTTAAATAATATGACAAATATTCTAAATGACCACTATACTACATGTATCTTAGTTTTTAATTATATATTTAGATGTGATCTATAATATATATATATATATATATATATATATATATATATGTTTCATAATCTAAAATATATATATTCTTTCCAAAAAAAGTGATCTATAATTCATTTGGTAAAATGTTAGTAAGATAAAATTAAGAAACCCTAACATATTTTATTCTATTATCAAATAAATTGTAATTTAATAATTTAAAATATTTAATGGAGACACTTGGATTTCCTCTTTTTTATTTTTATTTTTTTAAATTTTGGGTAGAGCACTTCTATCTCCTGTTGATTACTATTTGGAATTAACCCATTTTGTTTTTCTATTTTAAGCTGAATGTAGAGCATGAAAAAGCAAAATTAAACAAATAAAATCTTGGGGATAAATAAGACAATAGGTTGAAAGTCTGGGGCTGTTCTAAGAGGAAGAGAAAGAAATGTGAGCAAAGAAGAGTCTCAAATACAGGCTTGGGATTTACATTAATGAGTGTACGAATTCGTTGACAAACATATTATGCTACAGCTAGTATAATCCCCGTTGGTCCTTTTATTTTTATTTTTTATTTCTTTAATTTTTTGTCCTTCCAGTTGGTCCTGTTTTCTTGTTTTAGTTTTCTTCTTGGTCCTTCCAATTAATGGTCCACGCTGGTAACTACCAGCTGCCCGCTCATGGGCTATTCATTGGATTGATATTTGCATATGGGCGCATCAAGATAGACTAGTCAAACCACGTGCACAGCTAGTGGATCTGGCAAAAGCAAGAAGACGGCAAGCTCTACATCTTAAAAAGTGGTCATTTCACGTTACTGGTGCCAGCAACGTTGTTGGTGCTCCTTGGTAGATTTTCAACCACTATACGAAAGCTAATAACATCCTTCGGTCAGGATAAAAAGAAAAATAAACGTGTCATCTACATGACCGGTCATTTTACTTCTCACTCTCTTTCTTTCTCACTGCATCCTTTATTTCTAAAACAAAATTAATAACTTTTAATTTTTAATTGTCAGTACAAACTAACTCAGATTAATATTCCAATTATATTAATTCTTGTGTAATAAAATAAACATTTTCTTTGACATAAAAATAATAAAATTACATTATCGTTTTCATATTTCTATAAAATTAATAGATAATATTGAAATTTAAAATTCTTTATTAAATTACGTTTATTCAAGGTTTAAAATAATCAATATTTATTTGAAATTTTTTTAAAATTTTTTATTTTTTTAAATAGTCAAATAAAATTTATATTTCAAATGAAAACGAAAAAATTTTCATAATATCTATTGAAATTTTTGAAATTTCACCAAAATTTTCATAGAAATTTCTGTCAAAATATCTACATTAAATCTTTAACAATTTCGTTAAAAAATTCATAATATTTATCAAAATTTTGAAAATATATATAAATTCAAAAATATTATTTTTTTTTAATAAATTATTTTACCAAATTAGCTTTAATGACTAAAATTTCTATGAAAATTTTTAAAATTTCGATGGATATTATGGATTTTTTATAAAAAAAATTCAAAAATATTATTTTTGTCTAATAAATTATTTTATCAAATTAGCTTTAATGATAGTTTTTTTTTTAACATTTTAATTTTTTTAAGTATTTAATGATATAAATAAAATTTACTGAATTGAATTTAATAACTTTAATTCATTGATTAAATATATATATTTTTTTAACACATAATGATTTTTTTTCCAATAAATCAAATAATAAATAAATAATGAACACAAAGTGTCTCTAAATTGAACCAACCAGATTATTTTATAATACATTGCTTGTGGCCCCAACATAGGCTCAAATCCATTAGCTTAAGTTTTGATAAGAAGGTCATAGATAATATCTTTTTTCTTTTTTTTTGATATTTTATTTTTTATTATTTATATTCACTAACTTTTTGATTATTGGATTGAGGAACCTATGAAGGTTTTAGCGATTTTAGGAGATCTAGGGATTTTTGGTGTTTAATGGGATTTTCCGATCAATTGGCGATCATCATGGATTATTTCTCTGTGTTTCCAAGGTTTCTCAAAAACTCTTCAATTGAAGTTGTTAGACTGTCTTTTAAACAACTTCTTTCTAGGGTATCTTATTAGCAACGTCGTCCATTGACAACTCAACAACAACCTAGTATTTATTTGGTTATTACATCTACAGCTGAAGGTTACCAATGGCTCCTTCACTGTCTATTGCCACTTAAGTTTTTGTTAAGCAAGCTTTTGATACCTTGAACATTTTACATGATAGGACTTTTACTAGTACATTTGCTTCTGTTATGAGAGAATAAGATAATGTACCCTAATATTGTTCCGACAACGAATTCTATCCTAATACGAAAAGGAAATACTGTTTCATTCAGGTGAATAAGGAGGCTCATTTGAAGCGGCTTTAACTTTGCGAACGCTTTGTAATTACGACAGTGATTTCGTGAAAAGGAGAATAGCCTTGGAAACTTGATGATGTGTGAAATAAACTGTGTATATAAATTGCGTACTATTTGGAATCTATCTAATTGAAAACTGATTTCCCTTGGGCAAGGCTTTTATCATGTCTTGTTTTATTCCAAAGAGGACAAGCATCAGATTTGGTCCCTTGGCTTTATTAATTTAAAGCCTAGCATTTTACATTTAAAAAGGAACTATAACCAACAAAGTAGAAGTTGACTAATTCTATAATATGGGTATGATTTTATAACTTGAGTTTGGAATATTGATACCCTTATATTTTAATTAATCTTCCCTGTGGTATTGGAGTACCATTGAAAATTGACAAAACTACTTTGTCTAGGAATGTTAGTCATTTTGTTAGAGTTCTCATTTATGTGGATCTTGTAGGATATTTTCTTGAGATGTTAATGTTAGAAACAAAGTATGATTGTCTTGAAATAAGCCTTTATTTGGAGACTTGGCTAGATTTTTGTTCAAATTTTAAATCTATCGGCCATTCAATTGCCAAACGATGTTTTTCAGAGAAGTGTTTCTATAGATAAGAGGTGTGACGTAAAGGCTGATTCTTTGGCATCCAAGGAAAAGATCTTGATTCCCAACTTGCTGAAAAGCCTTTCAAGCAAATTTATGTTGCCACGCAGCCTTTTGATGTTTCGATTTCTGTTCTCAATACCTTTGAAGTTCATACTGAGACTATTGATGTTTATGATTCTGAGTTGTTAATATCTTTGTTCAAATGATCAAAATAACCCCAGTTTTGAGTGGATATTGCACTTGGCTCTGATGATTATATGGATTTGTTCGATTGTGATTAAGAGGCAATGTATTTGTTACTTTTGATCCCATGTGGATCCTATTATTTCTACGTATGCACTTCCTCTTGTTTCTAAGTAGGATAATGTTGCTTTCTTAGCAGACTGCAAGGAAAAAGAAGGCAGAAAGGAATACGAAAGTTGAATAGAATATGTTGATAAATAAGTACGAATATATATATCTAAATACATGTGGATAGCATAAGACAACGTAAAATAAAATTACATAACATAATCAAAATAAAAACATATTAGAACCTGTAAGTTCTTGTTAATGGTAATCTACTTTTTGGAAGTTTGACCGAGGCCTGTGTGGTAGTACAATGTTTTTGAGACTTTTTTCTCCCATTGGTGTAGGATTTTTGTGATGAACGTTTCTCAGGATACAATGGTTGCAAAGATTTTGGACACGGCACCTCCAAAAACTTTCCTTCAAACTTTTTATGTACCTTCACTCTATTTAAGTCAATGTTTTCTCTCTGGTTTTTCCTTTTTCATGTTATTTTTCAAAAAACAATTTTTTTCCTGTAAAAAACCCTTTTCCAACTGACAAAACATTGAAAAGAAAACATGAAATCACATACTTCTCAACATAGAGTCCTCTTTCCCTTGAAACTCTCAACACCCTTTTTTTAAAATATTATTTTATTTAATAAAACCATATAATTCTCAAACCTTAACCATTTTGGAAAACAAAAAATACAAGCACAAGGCTCACTATGAAATCATTCACACATAGGCCCAAAACTATAACATAATAAACTTATTGGGGAGCAACGAAAAGCAGGAATTTCTAGGCCCACTACTCGGCCTTCTCATAAATCTTTTAATCAATGATTTATTTTCTTTTATGGAATTATGGGGTATTGGGAATGACAACACTTAATGAACCCTTCGTCATATTTGTTTAATTTATAAGCCTTTGGTGGTTTATTTTGTTGAGCCTATGGTTCTTTGGTCTTCTATTTTGACATTTTGATTTGCTCTTAGTTTATATTTCGTTTCAATTAATCTTAGATACCATGGTGTCCAACTATTTAGATTATTATCTTTGCTTTAATTTTGAATGTTTCTGTTATGGTAGAGACGTAGCAAGTTACAGTTTATTTTTCTTATCTTTCTTCTTTTCATTACTTCATGTTTGTTTGTGGTCATGTTACTTGTGCTAGTCATAGATATCTTTGGTAGTTCCTTGTTTCTCTTTATTCATCTTTAATGGATACTTGGACTATGATTGGGGATTTTAATGTAATTATTAGGGCTCTTGAAGGGGACCAGCTCCTTCTTTTGTTTCCTGTTTTGAATTCCGGACCACTATTAAGAGCTTTAATCTTTTGTCTATTGCCTCTCTTGTTCTTATTTTTTACTTGGGTCTGTAAGGGTCCAAATCGTTATGTTGAAAGTAGGATTGATAGAGCATACCTTTTTTTTTGGGGGGGCAGTTTTGTATGGATTTTTTGACCCCAATTTCTTATCTTGCTTTGCTTCATATTCATTTACATCATTTTTCCTTTTTTGATGAGACTTGATTATGCTCTATTACTAGTCCAAAGCCTTTTAAGTTTTTGTCCATGTGGCTGTTGGAGGATTCTTTGTTTTCTTTGATTCATTCCACTTATACAATGTTTGTTGTTGCAAATCCTATGTTTTGTCTTGTTCAGAAGCTAAAAGATGTTAAGATTGAAATCCGGTCTTAGGGCAAATTACCTTTTGGTGGTAGTAATTTGCAAGTTGATGAGGTTTCTTCTCGGTTAAGAGATGCTCAAAATAGCATGGTTTTATTTGGTTTTTCTAATGATCTTTTAATTCACGCTCAAGCTCATTTAATTCATTTCTTCACAAATAAGAGTATTTATTTAAAGATAAGTGTAGGATTTGGTGATTAACGAAAGATAAAAGTATTCATTTCTTCACAATTTTTTTTTTCATGCTATTCTCATCGAAAATTGACTTGGCTTTTGAGTTCTTTGGATATTGATGATAAGGTGATTATTGATTCAGGTTTTATTAAGTCTCTTGTTATTGATTTTTATCGCTCTCTCTCCAATAATGTTGATGATCAGATTCATTTGGATTCTTATATTATTGCTGATGTTATTCCTTAAATTGTTACTCATTTTGAGAATGACTCACTTACTTTGATTTTGATAAATAGTGGGATTAAGGATGCAATTTTTGGTTTGGATCCTTTTAGTGCTCCTAGGCTTGATGGTTTTTCTTGTCTCTTTTTTTCTGAAATATTGGGACTATATATATCTTTAGATGTTACCAGTGCTGTCCACCAATTCTTTATTTCGAAAGATTTTACCATGGATAAGTTTAGGCCTATTGTATGGGTAATTTTCTTTTCAAGATTATTACAAAAATTTTGGCTGATAGATTTGATTTCGTTGCTTCTCACATAGTCTTTCCTAATTAGTTTGGGTTTATTAGAGGTCGAAACATGATTGATTGTAAAGTTTGATATTGAGAAAGCTTTGATACTTTAAATTATAAATTTCTCTTTATAGTTTTACATTGTTTTGGCTTTTCGGATAAGTTTATTTCTTGGATTTTATATATTCTCCATTTTGTAGAGCTTCTATCCTTTTGAATGGCTTTCCTAAGGGTTATTTTGCTCATTTTAGGAGATCCACTAGGGGGATCCTTTACCTCCTAGCATATAATATTTTAAGTCATTATTTATCTTTTTTAGTTGATTTAGAAAGTTAATTCCAATGTTGGCTAATCGGGAAGTTAATTCTCCCTCACATATACTTCATGCTACTGATACTCTTTTATTTTGTAAGTGTTCTTCTTAGAATTTGAGAGTTGTTACCGAGGCTTTAAATCTTGATGGTAGATTATTTGGTCAAAGAGTGAGTTATGAGAAGTATTATTTGTATTTTGAATCTTTTGTTATTTTTTCTCATCGTTTGAAATTTCAGTAGGATTGGGCAGTTTTCTTTTACATATCATGGTGTTCCTCTCTTCAAAAGTTCTCTTATTGTTTAGCATTTGAGACATATTGCTGATAAGATTGTAAGTAATTTTGATCCCTGGAAGGATCATAACTTTTCTTATGTTGCTAGAGTTTGTTTAATTAATTTTGTTATCATTTTCAAAATTTGTTCATTCATTTATTATTTATCAGTGAAGCTTTTCTTTCAGGAGGTCGAACAAAACTATAAGGAATTTTTATGGAGAGGTTTTGTTTTGCATAGGAAATCAGTTTGGGACCTTTGTTGGAAATCAATTTCTTTTGGTGGTATTGGCATTAAGAACCTTGTTATTTTCAATAAGCTTTGCTTAGCAAGTTAGCTTGTAATGTTATGACTAAGGATTTTTTTGTCTATGAGTTTCTTCATGCCAAATATAGGAAGAAATTTAATCATGCTTTTTATGTGCATTCTTCTATTTGGCTTGCTATCTGTTCTCTCCAAACATTGATCTATCCTCATTTTCGATAGATTATTGATAAGGACTCTGAGGTCCGACTTTGGGAAGACATTGGTTAGGTTTACCTTTTTTTGATTCTTTGGATCCTCACTCTTTTGGTTGCATGATAGAGAAAGAAAGAGGGTTTGCATGATGATCGAGCTATTTTCATTGAGGAAGAAATTTTGGTTATTAAATTTTTTTTATTTTATCTTTTACAAAAAAAATAAAATCAATATGAATAATGGAGAGAGAAATAAAGTGTTATAGGCCCAACTTGAGGCCCAACCCACTTATCCAACCCGATTATTATTGGATTGGATTGAATTGGATTATTATAGGTTATCGGATTGAATCAAGTGGAAACCCGATCAACACAATTTGATCGGGTCAGTTATTATTTTTCTTCCAATCCCGACCGACCCAACTTTTGTACAGGCTTAATTGACCACATGTCCACAATCAAAATGACAAAATTGAAAGAAAACATCGCTAACGTTACTAAAATCGCTTTTTCTTTAATGGCGCACAGTTCCCTACCATAATTCTTCTGGTGTGATGCTTGTTTTATGTTGCTTTTCTTATAAATAGATTGCTAACAAAAGTGCTTGACTCTAAATAACTATGTGCCTGTTTGGCAGAGCATTTTTTTTTTTTTTTGGGGTCAAAAGCTCTGCTTGAAGGCCAAAAACGTTTTTGTTAAAAAATAAGAATATTTGGAAAAAGTTAACAAGAACTTCTTGATTAAAAAAAAAAAAAAACAGCTTTTTTAAGCTGTTTTAGAGAAGCCCAAATTTTATGTTTTTTTTAGAAAAACTCTTCTTTTTATCTTATATAGAAACTTAATCAGCATTTAATACAACTATTTTAGTTTATATGGAAACTCATTGAGTATTTAATATAGCTTTTTTATTTACAGCCAAACACTGATTAATTTTTTAATAATAGGTATTTTTCAAAAATATCTATTATACAAAACTTCACAGATTAAAGCTATATTTTCGTCAGATATATCAAACGGACCCTATCTTAAAAACTTTTTAAAAAAAGATTTTGATTTTAATTATTTAAAAATTTTGGTTATGAATGTCATCTATTGATTAGACTACTAAACAAATACCATTCAAAAAAGTGTATTTTCTCATCATATAGTCAAAATCACAAAGGATATAAATGTAAAAGTATATATAGTAGGAAAATATATATTATGCCTAATGTGATTTTTATTGAACAAAAATTTCCTTATTTGATATACAAGATCGGCCTCCTATATTTCAAAACCCTAATCCAAGGTTTTCTCCTCTTAGTGTTTTGATACAGGGCAAGCACCACGTAACGAATCATCTTGAAGCATTTCATGCACTAGTCTAACTTTTCAATTTTATCATTCCTTTAATTGAAAGCAAATAATCACTCATCCTCACTATTATCTGATAAAAATATGTTTCTCAAAGCAAGTCCACAGGCTCAATATTGTCAAGACTTGGCTTCCCAATGTCTTACTGTGATGGTGCTCATTACTCTAACATCATTAAGTGATCAACCTCCTCCCTAAGGAGACTGATTCCTAGAAGCATTATTCTTCAAATTATCATTTTATCATTATCCAAAATCCATAAGTAAACTTAGTCACCTAAAAAAATAAATACAACTTAATTCTTTAAATATTATACAAATTATAAATGAGAAAGCCTAGGTCTTAACAATAATATAAGCCCAAAAATAATAGCCAAATACATAAGAATCCCAAATACATCAATCTAGCCTAGCTTAACCTTTTATCCTCAATCTAAAGCTCCACTTCCAAAATCAACAACCCAATATATATCAATTACAACGTATAAGAGTTGGGTAAGGAGTGGTGAATATGAATACTCAGTGAATGGGTTTTACGTACTCATAAAGAATATAAATAAACTTATATAACAATGCAATATAGTGAATAAGATGAGATGACTGATGCAATGCAATTTGCTAAAATCTTGTAAATCTAAGAAAACATATCAAAGTATTATGAAAACACATCAAGAACGCATCAAGGAGGATCATTATATCAATAACGCATACCAAGAACAAAGCAGGGTATGTAAGCGGAAAGAATCATCATGCCACAAATACATGCAAAAAACACATCAAAGCATGTATCATAAACAATCATCTCAATTATTTGGCAGAGATACATAACATCAAGTAAAAGGCAAATGTCACAGTAACCATCATCATAATCAACATAATAAACATAAAATTGTCATAATTAATGTAATCATCATCATCACTATAACCCGCTTGATGTGAGAAACACTATTTTACTAGATAGTGCCTCCATTATCCATATAAGATAGACACCTATTACCAGATGTTCAAGAGCTAAATCAAACCTTTCCACATCCACATCCACATCCAAAATCATATTCATATATCAATAATCAAATCATAAAAGCAGCAGAGTAAACTCTAGGTCAAACCATATCTATATCCAAACATTTGGGATCCCATAAATCAAAACCAAACAGTTAAAAAACATTTAAAATTTTTTCCAAAAACAATGTCCAGACCACATTTTTTACACCAATCTTAGTAAAACCATTTTCATTAAAGCATGTGACCATGATATGCTCAATACATGCTATGTAAGATGAAGTATACACTAATGCATATATATATATATTTATCTATAGACAAATTGGATAGAATACAATTTATACATAATATCCAAACTCAATGAATGAATCAAATATATATATATATATATATATATTATTTAGTTTATACATGATATCCAAACTCAATTAATGAATCAAATATAGCATAATTATCGAACATGCTCATGAATCCATGGATTCAAGCATACATATATAAACATAAAAAGGGTTTTAAACAAATCCCAGTCACAGATAATCTCTGGCACCCATAGTCCAAAAACAAACCTCTTTTACAATAGGTTGAAGTTGTTTCCTCGTCTGGGTTAAAACTAATTACTTAAATTAGCATCCATGCAAGACTCCAATAGTCTAACACATTTGCAAATCAAAGGAGTGAAGAACCATACAAACTTTTTTCCAATACAAGTTAGTAATTCTCAACACCAATACGCCATACTCAAATTGGTTTCTTTTCCTACCAAATTTTCCAAGCTAATAAGTTCAGTACACTACAAAACAACTCCATGCAACATCTATCTGACATCAATTATAACCATACCACAAGTAAAACTTAACCTCCATGAACTTTAAGAAACCAAAAATCCAAGACATGCAACCACACATATTTCAAAGAAAGATTATAAAAACTCAAAATCCAAGCCCACATCCAACATGCAACATCAAATCCTCAAAGGTCCATCATTAAAACCAACATGTAAGCCAAACTTTCCAAAACCAAAGCTTAAACTTAACATGCATCAACAATTTTTCGAAGAACCAATGCTAGTTTCTTCATGCATGTAGTCACTATTATAAATCCAATCTCACTTACACTTTTTCATCAAAGATCTTTCACATGACCCAACACATAAAACAAATCCAAATCAAAATTTCAAAGAACAAAAGAATAACTTGGCAAAATTCATCAAGTTTTGTAAGGAGAAGAGGAACCAAGAAAATTTATTTGAAAACTTGACAAATTCTTACATGCAACTCAAAAATCCATCTTATAACATAAATACCTAGAACATAGTTCAAACCCCATTTAAAATATGAATAAATAAAGCAAAAATTTGTTAAAGAAAATCAATAACGCTCTCGAGTTTGAAAGAGGGAAATTAAAGATGCTTTTGTTTAGAAAACTCAACAATCTAAGTTAAAAAAAGGGTGTTGGTCTCGGTTTTACAAGGAACAAGAAGAAATGCAGCAATGATACAAAAGGGTGGGGGAAGGTCTTTGTTTTTAAGGAAAAATGGAGAAGGGGATGATGAATTCGATGAAGAAAAGGGGTGTTGTTGGTGATGAGTGTAATCGGTGGGACGAAGCAATAATGAGGGGAGAGGAAAAAAAAAAAAAAGCGAATGGGGTTGGGGTGTTTTGGGTTTATATAAGCCAAAAGTAGTGAGGGCATTTGGGAAACCTATAGTTTTAATGGTCAAAATCATAAATGCCCTTACATGCCCATTTAATCTTGCATGTGTCCCTAAGTGATTTTCCAAAAATAATTTTTTAAATAAAATATATTTTTTCAATTCCTACTTTGTACTAGACATAGGTATACATATATATTAATAAATAAAAATTGTCAAAAATTTTAAGTTAAAATAATTTTCTTAAGTAAACAGTACACATAAATTGCATATATGCATAGATATAATTTAAGACAAGAAAAAAATTTTCTGAAATCAAAATTTGTAACCCAAAATTAAAATTTCACACCATTTTCCATGGAAAAATTTAATAAGGAAGATAAAAAGCTAAGAAAATATTATCAAAGATTTTTTGGAAATTAAGAAATAGTAAATTTAAAATTCGGGAGGTTAAAAATCCCACCCTCTTAAAAAAATTTTGTCCTCAAAATTCAAAATTAATTTATCTAGAAAAATTGGATCTGGTATTGAGCTTTTATCTTAACCTTAACCATTACTTATCCAAATTGACACATATTCAAAATTTCACTTAACCTCAAGCAATACAATATTCACTGACGCACACAATCAAAACAGATCCATACAATGCTACAAGGCATGTCTAGTGGGGAAAAGGACATCATCAAAATGCTGGTGTAGACTTCACAAAAACATTTTGTCCCGAAATAAAGCCAACAACAATCTATGTTGTTCTTTCAATTGTAGTTTAAAGAGGGTGGCTCATCAGACAAATTTATTATAATAATAATGCCTTCCTTAATGACATTTAGTGTGAAATGCCTAGATGAAACAACCTAAAGGATATAAAGATGAACAACATCTATATTATATCTGCAAGCTTCACAAGTCACTCTATGGCCTAAAATAAGCACCTCATGCTTGGTTTGATCAATTGAAGTCCACTATTCTCAGTTGGGGGTTTCAAAACTCAAAGATGGATTCAACCCTTTTCTTGCTTCACAATAGCATCAAGTTCATTTGGAATCTTGTATATGTCGATGATATCTTAATAACTAGTATGCCTCCTTCACTTATTGATTAGTTTATTTCCAAACTTGATAAAAAAATCGACTCAAGGATCTAGGTCTGCTATCTTACTTCATGGGCATTGAATATGTTCAAAATCAAGCTGGTCTTCACGTCTCATAAATAAAGTATATAGATGATTTACTCCACTATACAAATATGGTCAAGTATATTATAAGTGCTACCCTAGCTAGCATCGGTGTCCAACTTAGGGAAACTCTGGTAAATCAGTTAAAAATTGTCCTTATTCATAGAAGTATAATTGGCATGCTGTAATATCTCATATTCATAATGCTGACCACTTGCTTTCATAGTCAACTAACTAAGCCAATTTATGGACATGCCAACCGAAATGCACTAGGCAACTGCAAGTGCATCCTTCATTATCTAAAAGCATAAGAACGCTTGGCTTCTAAATACATCACTCAGCTTTAGACTTGATGCTGATTGGGCATCTTATTTCGATGATCAACAATCAACTAATAGCTATTGTATTTTCTTGGATTCAAACATGGTGTCGTGGTTTCTAAGAAACAAAAATGTCATGGAGCACTACAGTACAAAATCTGCGAAATAGTCTATTGCAAATGGTGCTCTAAAAATTATTTGGCTATAATATCTTCATCATGAATTAAAAGTCTCATTAACTGGTGCTCCAATCTTACAGTGTGACAATTTAGGGGCTGGCTACCTTACAACTAATCTAGTATAATATCAAAGGACCAAGCATATCGAAATTTATATCCATTTTATAAGACATTGGGTTTTTCAAAAGAAGCTACAAGTGAGGTATGTACCGGGTTCAAATCAAGTAGCAGATATGTTGACAAAATTCCTTCCAACATCACATTGTCTTTGATCGCGAGGACCATGCTCATCGTCAAAGAATCCTTGTTTTGTTTAAGGGCGGATGATAGAGAAGTATAACCACTTAATGTTGTGATAAACTTATTGAGTCATTCAATTTTGATATGTGTTAAGAACCTCTCTACATATTTAGTTGTTATGTTATGCATAGCTTATAATTTTAGCCTTAAAGATTTGTATAAATACTTCATAGAATACTGAATATAAACAATTTAAAATCATATTTTTTGTGCCTATTCTATAAAAATAAATATTAATAAAAAAAGTATAAGTATATTAAAAAAATTAAAATAAAAGGAGCCTCCAAGGGTTCGAAATGTTTTGAAGCCCAATGATATGCGTTGCAAATGATTCAATGTGTGTTTCAGAGCCCTTCAAAATTATTTGCATGTAGTCCATTGTGTGTTTTGTAGTGGCTCAAAATGTTTCAAAGCCCTTTGAAATTATTTGCATGAAGCCAGGTAGTCCATGTTTGACTCAAAATAATTTGGGTAAAATTAATGGGATTTGAATCTTGTACTTGTTTTTTGGATTCTTGTCTGTACTTTGACTTAGCCTCTGTTTGGTAGGGTTTTTTTTTCTAGTTTAAAAGCTCTACTTGAAGGCTAAAAAGCTTTTTTATAAAAAAATAAAGATGTTTGGCAAAAATCAATAAGTACTTATTGACTAAAAAATGAGTTTTTTAAAGCTGTTTTAAAGAAGCCCAAAATTTGAGCTTCTCCAAAAAAGCTTTTTTTTTTTATTTTTTTATTTTTTTTAACCTTATATGGAAATTTAACAAATATTTAATACAGCTTAATGAGCATTTAATGCAGCTTTTTTATTTACAACCAAACATTTATTAGTTTTTTAATAAAAATTCTTTTTCAAACAGATCTATTATACAAAGTTTTACATACTAAAGCTCTATTTTCATCAGCTATACCAAAAAGACCCTTATTGTCTTAGCCTTTCACTTCAAAATCATATAATCTAATGGCCAAATAATAGATGCATTATTTAATCTAGCGTAGGATAATCATATGATTACTTTAATCATCTCATGTGCCTTTTACATGATCACCAAAACCCCCCTTTTTTTCTATTAAAAAAACACATACATGAGTTGAGTTTTAACATATAAAAAAATAATATTTTGATCTAAAAAATCTATTAATAATATCATTTTAAAATAAATTTTTAATAATATCTTGATTAATGAAATTTTATTATTATTTTTTAATTAAAACAAAACATATCATTTCAAAAATAATTTAACATAAATGGTCTTTTATTTAGAAAAAACTATTAATTTGTTTTTTCAATCCATTAATTATGGAAAATTGTAATGTAATGATAATGAGTTTAGTACATCAACCAACTTCCTACTTCTTTAAAGGATCCAAGTCCATCAAAATTAGGTGCCAAATTAGGATTGTAAATGGGCTCAAACCACTCGTGGTTGGCTCAAAATCGACTCGATTAAGTTACACTCATGCTTGACTTGTAAAGATGACGAGCTAATCTTGAGGAAGAGACAAAGCTTGCCACTTGATATTTAGCAATAAATTAAGATCTTGAGTAACATGGATTTCTTATGTATGAATATCTATATAAAAATTATATTTGGAATTTAAGCAAATTAGACATTTATAATATAAAAACAATATTTTTTTTTAAAAAAAATTGATTTTATAATAAAACTTAACAAAACAAATAGCATGTATTAATCATTAATGTGAAAATTTTTATTTTTTTAAAAAACAAATGTTCTAATTTTAAGTTTTTATAATATAACTAGCTGAGCCATTTGAGTTAAGCTCAAGCTTTTTATAAACAGGCCGAACCGAATTTGAGCACCTTATTTCAAAATTTGATGAGCTCAAACTGAGCTTGATTACTTCTAAAATCATGCAAAGTTGAGCTTGAGGATACAAACACTCAGCTCGATTTGGCTCATTTATAGTCAAATAATAAATACATAATTTAGTATCGCATATGATAGTCACATGACTACTTTAATACATCTTATGTGCCTTTAACATGATCACTATAACCCCCATTTTTCCATTAAAAAAACACACACCTGAGTTTGAGTTTAACATATAAAAAACAATATTTTGAACATAAAAATTTATTATTGAATATCATTTAAAAATAAATTTACATAAATGGTTTTATTTTTTAAAAAATATAAATTTTCAATTTTTCCATCCATAAATGATGGAAAACTGTAATGTAATGATATTGGGTCTAGTATATCTGCCATCTTCCTACTCCTTTAAAATTAGAGGATCCAAGTCCACCAAAATTAGGTGCCAAATAATGTTTCATATCCAATGTGAGAATACCCAAAAAGCTCGTTATAGCTATAAACATTTTCTTATCAAATTGAATCAAATTCTTAAAGAAATCATATGAAGTGATAATCATATTTGTTAAATTCCTCCTTAAAATACATGGAAACCCAATAAGCATTTTCGTAATCTTAATTTTTGAAAGGCCTTTGGCTTAATAATAACTTAATAAGTAAAATTTTTTCAGTATCCATTGAAGACACTGAGGGGGCATCTTTTATCGAGGTTTAGGATATGGGTTTGAATAAAACCATAGTCCTTTATGTAACAGCCCAGATCACCCGCATGCGATATTGTCCTTTTTGGGCCTAGAGAATCCTCCTACAACCCAACCTTCAAGATTTTAAAAGGCTTCGCAAGGGAAAGGTATCCACACCCACTTATATGGAGTGTTTCGTTTCCCTTTCTAATTGATGTGGACTTCACAATCCTTCCCCCTTGGGGCACAGTGTCCTTGCTGGCACATCGATCCGGGTACTGGCTCTGATACCATCTATAACAGTTCAGACCACCTATGTTTGATATTGTCCTCTTTGGGCCTGGGGAATTCTCTTACAATCCAGCCAGGTTTTGTCAAAACGCGTCGTAAGGGAAATGTATCCACACCACCTTATATAAGGCATGCTTCGTTCCCCTTTCCAACCAATTTAAATAAAAATAAAAAGTATCAAAAATATAATTTAAATAATTACAAACAATCATGTAAAATAAGTGGTAGAAAAATACTATAATATTCATTTTGAAATATTCAACCAATCTATATGATATTTTTATGGCAAGATGCATTTTAAAAAACATTAATTTAAAATAAGTGACATAAAATATGAATAAATACATTTTGGAAAATACTAATTGGAAATAGGTGATAAAACAAATTAAATACATTTAATTTAAATGTTGCTTTAAAACTTTAAGATTTGAAATTTATATCTGAAAAATAATACTTGACGCACCACACTATATACCAGTGATGCCCTATGATACCCAGCGTCCCGAGCACCATTCGGCGGGAGGTTAAAGAGAGAAACTTGCATACGGTCGCTTCGGTATCCCAACAGCGCCGCTGCTTAAATCGTCAACCCGACTATGGAGGGGGGCGGCTTATGGCCAACATTAAACTTGCCTGCCCTCGGTCCAATGGCAACTCATGGGAGACATTATAACTTACACGCTCATCCACATACACAGTACAGAACATCAATACTGTATGAGTGCGTCTAAAACAAATAACCATATTATTTTAAAAATATAATAATTTTTCCAAAACTCACCATAGGAATCATACCATTTTTCAAATTCACAATCCCATATTTTTCTTTAATCTTCATCATAAATCCACCACTTTAAAATCCCAAATACATTTTCGGCAACAACACATATATTAAAACCATCATAAATTGGTATTGTAAACTTAAATGGAAATTTCTTCAAATAAACATATATTAAAATTCACATAAAAACTTTCTAATAGCACAATATTCCAACAATAAAATTTAAAAATTATTAATAAAATCCTATATCCATAAAATTCTTGAAATCAAAATATATTTCTTTAATGCAAGTATTCTAAATTTATTTTATTATATTTTATTATATTTTATTCATATTTGGATTATTTAAATTTTATTAAATTAATTATTCTTTGATTTTTGGGGCATAAAAGATTGGGTTTTGTGAAAATGTTTTAAAAATGGAACTTTTCCAACTGAGTGAATCGTGAGGGCTTCAAGGGGGGAGGATTGTGAAGTACCACATCGGTTGGAAAGTGGAACAAAACACTCCATATAAGTAGTTGTGGATACCTTTCCCTTGCGAGACCTTTTAAAACCTTAAGGGCTAGGTTGTAAGAGGATTCCCCAGGCCCAAAGAGGATAATATTTCATGTGGATGGTCTGGGCTGTTACAGATGGTATCAAAGCCAGTACCTGGATCGGTATGCCAGCGAGGATGCTGGGCCCCAAGGGGGGAGGATTGTGAAGTCCCACATCGGTTGAAAAGGAGAATGAAGCATGCCTTATAAGGTGGTGTGGATACCTTTCCCGTACGACATGTTTTGACAAAACCTTCAGGGCTAGGTTGGAAGAGGATTCCCCAGGCCTAAAGAGGACAATATCGGACGTGGGTGGTCTGGGCTGTTACAGTATTTTGTTCCCCTTTCCAACCAATGTGGGACTTCACAATCCTCCCCCCTTGGGGCCTAGCATCCTTACTGGCACACCAATCCAGGTACTGGCTCTGATACCATATGTAACAGCCCAGACCACCCGTGTTCGATATTGTCCTCTTTAGGCCTGGGGAATCCTCTTACAACCTAGCCTTCAAGGTTTTGTCAAAACGAGTCGTACAGGAAAGGTATCCACACCACCTTATAAGGCATGCTTCATTCCCCTTTCCAACCGATGTGAGACTTCACATCTAGAACACTTAACCTTTTGATAGTCTTTCACTTTATTAAAATTGGCCCAATGCTCAATCTCCTGGCTTTTTGGAGCCCACGTTTTAAAAGGAAATGATCATATTTTCTACCAAATAACTAACATTCTCTTCATATTTAAATTGTGGATATTCCTTTAATGGAGGGTGGAGCACACCCTTATAGGTGCTTTTCCAAAACACTTGTAAGCTTTTTAGTGAAAATCTTTATTTCCCTTTCCTCATCAGCTTCATTAAGCAAAAGATCAGAGGATGGTGATTGATGGGAAGGCCCTAACCCATTGTCTGCTACCCAAAGGATCAAAGATATTACCTGTCCTATATTTCCATTACAATGACTTCAGTTTTTCTAAGTTTTCAAAATAAACATACTTGGAAGCTAATAAAGCAAATTATGGAGAGAACCCACAAGAGCTTATCAAATAAGAGAATGCAAATGTTAGAGTATGTGGTAATGTCAGCCACATTTTGTTCAAACTCAATGCAAGCTTACTTTGGTTGAGGGTGTGTGTTTCATATGTTCTCTAGTTTGTTTTAGGTCCTTTTGTTCTTGTTTTAATTAAGGCTAAATAAGTAGGTGTTAAAGAACACCAAATGACATGTAACTAGACATGTAAGTAAATTAGGTCATGCTTTAGTGATCTACTTAAGGAGCTTAAGCAACTTGATCTACTTGGATATGCTTGATAAAGTGGCATGCTCAGATTTGACCACTTTTTGATCCAATGGAACAAGCAACATGTGTTAAGATTCCATGGGACTACTTCAACACAAAGTAAGCAATATAGAACTGTTGCGGTGAGAAGGTTATGACCAAGAGGAAGCTAGCTTGAAGTGTTAACAACAAGCAAGCTTTTGGTGATGCTCTTGGGAATGGTTGTGTGTGACTTGTGTTTTTAGGTTTTGGTTATGGTGTTTTCTGGTTTTTAGGGTTCCTAGAGTGTTCTAAGGTGTTGAAGAAGAGATGAAAAGAAGGGGACCACATTGGTTTTTGAAAGTGAGGCTTAGATGTATAGCCATCTCATTCATTTAACAATATAAGCTTGAAATTACAACTATTTCACACATGCCAACCATGTGAGCTTACAAAATGAGTAAAGTATTTGAAATTTAAAAAGTAAAATGGTCAACACCTAACTTTTCATACACAAAAGAGGTAAAACCAGCTGCAACATTTCTATTCCAAATATAGTAAAAAGTGGCACATGGTTTGAACTAAGTTCCTATTGTTTAACTAGTTTGGGTAAACAACCAAACTAGCTTCACCTACTTAGTTCCCCTTTGTACCTGCTTATGAAACTTGGTTTGAAGTATCCTTGATCATCAATAAATATTGTTCCAAGAGCTAGGAAAGTTTTGAAACTGGATCATGGGCCAAACAGCTCCAAAACTGACCCATACTTTTGCATACTAGGCCCATTAGATACAGCAATCTATTTGGAATAGAAAATGGACTTTCTCATGTCATTTTGACCTGAAATTTGAACCATAGTCTTCTATATATATCTGTAGACATCCTTCAAAATTTCAGTCCAAAAATCCATTTGCAACCTGAGATATAAGATAAACAGTGGACCTATGTTGCTGGAAATTATGAATCCAGCACCATAGGCATTTCAAGCATAACGTTCCTACTCTTTTGTGCATAGTTTTGCCTATGCTTTTGCATACTTAACTTTGGAACAAAACATTATCAAAATATATCTTGCATCAATTAAAAACATACAAAAATATAAACTTATAAAAGGAAAGGAGGTGATACCAAGGTGTGCATGCTAGCCGGTGACATGTACCATCAAGTGGCAAAATTGCCACACTTCAACACTCCTCCTTGGCAATTTTGTATGAGACATTGAGAAGTCCTCTCAATATCTCAAATCTCTTCTTTTCCAATGGCTTGGTGAAGATATACGCCAAGTTCTCCTCAGAATTCACATACTCTAACTTCACTTCACTTCACCACTTGCTTCAAATTCCCTTAAGGAATGATACTTGACCGGTATGTGCTTGGTCCTCCCATGTTGGACTGGATTTTGTGCAATTGCTATTGCTGAAGTATTGTCACACAATATTACCATGGTTTCCTCTTGCTTCAAGCTCAAGTCCTCTAATAATTTCCTAAGCCAAATACGTTGATTAGCACAACTTGAGCAAGCAATATACTCGACTGCCACGGTGCTTTGTGCAATGGTTTGTTGCTTCTTGGAATTCCATGAGAAAGGACCATTTCCAGGAGTGTAAATGTAGCCCGATGTGCTCTTGCTATCATCCAAAGAACCAGCCCAATCACTATCACTATAACCAAGCAAAGCTTCAACTATATACCAAAATCACTAGTACCTTTCAAATACCTTAGGATTCTTTTTGCACAACTAAGATGATTTTATGATGGACTATACATAAATCTTGAAAAAACAGCCACACTAAACATGATATCCGGTCTAGTAGTGCATACATATAAAAGGCTACCAATTAAACTTCGATAGATGGAAGGATTTACCTTTGGAGAATCATCATCCTTCACCAACTTGGCGCCTTCATTCATAGGTGTGGTAACGCTATTACAATCCTCCACGTCAAACTTCTTGAGCAACTCCTTCACATAGCTTTCTTGATATATGAAGATGCCCTTGGATGATTGGACAACTTCAATTCCAAGAAAGTATTTCATCTCTCCAAGGCTAGACATCTCAAAGTTCAATTCTAACTCACTTTTGAAATTGCTCACTTCTTTCTCATTACCACCAGTCACTAGGAGGTCATCAACATAAAGAGACACCAACACCATGCAACCATAAGTCTTAATATACAATGTAGGCTCATTAGGACTCCTCCTAAATCCATGCTTTGTCAAAAAACCATTTATCTTGGCATATCATGCCCTAGGAGCTTGTTTAAGGCCATACAAGGCCTTGTGTAGCTTGCCTTCTCTTCACTTCTTTTCTTCACAAAACCTTCGGGTTGCATAACATAGACCTCCTCCTTCAATACTCCATTCAAGAAGGCTGACTTCACATCAAGGTGATATACTTTCCAAGACTTTTGTACCGAAATTGCAAGGAGAAGTCTTATGGTTTCCATCATTGCAACCGGTGTAAAAGTCTCTCCATAATTCACACCAGCTTGTTGTGCATATCCTTTGACAACAAGCCTTGCCTTGTGCTTGTTTATGGACCCATCCGGATTGTACTTGGTCCTAAAGATCCACTTCACCCCAATAGCATTCTTTCCCTTCGGTTTTGTTACCAAGCTCCAAGTGTCATTCTTGTCATCACATTGATTTCATCTTGCATGGCTTGTCTCCACTCTTTTCTTGCCATAGCCTCTTGGACATTGATTGGATCACTCAATGCCACATTACACCTTTCATAAATCTCATTAAGAGCTCTTGTGCCTCTCACACCATCACCGATCTCCAAATCAGCCCCTATGGAGATTTCTAGCTCATTCTCATCATATTCGTCATCATGGGTAGCACCTTCATCATTTCCTTGTTCTTCATCCTTATCATGAGCTTCAAGCCGATTGTCTTCATCCATACTAGCGAACTCCTCCTTACTACAAACCCATTTAGCTTCCTTATCAACTTTCACATCTCTGCTTATCACAAGTTTCTTGGTTTCCAAGTTATACACCCTATATCCCCTAGTCACATCACTATAGCCAACCAAGACACCAACTTGTGACCTTTCATCAAGCTTTCCTCTCTTCTCTTGTGGTACTAGGATGTAACAAATGCTTCCAAATACCCTTACATGGTCAAGAGAAGGCTTATATCCAAACCAAAGCTCAAATGGGGTTTTACTCCTCAAAGACATGGAGTAAAGCCAATTTTGGATGTAGATGGATGTATTAACTCTTTCGGCCCAAAACTTCGTTGGCAAGCCAATTTCAAACAACAAACATCTAGCCATCTCCATGATGGTACGGTTCTTCCTTTCCATACACCACTTTGTTGCGGTGTGTATGGTGTAGTGAATTGATGAACTATACCATGATCCTTATAAAGTTGTTTGAAAGCCTCACTTGTGTATTCCCCACCATTGTCCGTCCTTAACACCTTTATAGTGCAACTGGATTGATTTTGCACTAACTTCATAAGTTCTACAAACTTCTCCAAAGCTTGTGATTTTTTTTCAAGGAAATACACCCAACACATTCTTGAGTTATCAATGAAAGTTATGAAATACTTACTGCCATTTAAGGATGGAACACTAATAGGACCACAAATATCTGAATGTATAAGTCCTAGCTTCTCCTTTGATCTCCAAGAACAAGATTGAAATGCTAGCCTAGTATGCTTTCCTTTTTGACACACTTCACACACATGTTCTTGCTTCTCCACCAATGACATGTCTCTAACAAGTTCATGTGTGCCTACCAATGACTTAAAGCTAGCATGGTCTAGTCTTTTATGCCAAAGTTGAGAGGTGTTCTCAACTTTGGTGTTCAATGCAACCGATGCACCATTTTCATCCATATTCAACCTAAAATTCTTTTTCTTCATTCTAACACACATTAATTCATTTCCGTGAGGATCAACTATAGTTCATGTCATGTTTGAGAAGTGTAATGCATATTTGTTCTCAAGCATTTGGCCTACACTAAGTAAGTTCTCACATAAAGAAGGTACATGAGAACATCATGGATAGTTTTGATACCTTTGGTGGTGTGTATCACCACATCTCCTTTGCCTTTCACTTCCATCAAGGCTCCATTTCCAATTTTAACTTTGTTGTGGCTGCTTCTATCCAAGTTTGTGAACCACTCATACTTGTGAGACATATGGTATGTTGCTCCACTATCAATGATCCATCCTTCATCATTCTTGATGCTACTGAAACAAGTAGCAACAAACAACTCTTCGGATTCACTATCACTTGCATTATCTTTAGCAACATTCGCTTGTTGCTTATCTTTCTTGTTAGCCTTGCATACTCTCTCCACATGACCCTTTTGTTGGCATTTATGGAAAAATGCATCCGGCCTCCACCAACACTTTCTTGGATGATGACCTTTCTTCTTGCAATGGTGACAAGGTTCATAGGACACCCAATGTGAAATCCAAGGTAAGATTTATAGTATGATTATTGATAGTGGAAGTTGTACCAATGTAATTAGTAATTTTATGGTAGATAAATTAGGCTTGATAACAATTAAACATCTAGAACCTTATAGGTTACAATGGCTTAATGATAGTGGTGAGATGAAAGTTAATAAACAAGCCAAAGTAAAATTCAGCATTGATAAATATGTAGATATAGTTTTGAGTGATGTTGTGCCTATGCATGTGGGACATATTTTACTTGGCAGGCCTTGGCAATTTGATAGAGATGCTATTCATTATGGTAGAGAGAATAATATTGTTCTTAGATTTAAAGGTAAGAAGATCAAGCTAGAGGCATTAACTCCTAAAGAGGTGTACCAAGATCAAATACATATACAACAAAGGAGGGTGGCCGAACAACTCAAGGAGAGAACTAGCATGGCCCCCATGGCAATAACTGATACAAACCTAGGACGACTTGAACTTGAAAAGGTCCATCTCCCCTCAGCATGAGTTTTGATTTCCTTTGTTCGGGAAATCTTTCTTTCCTCAAATGCAGCCACACCCAATCTCCAGGTTTAAAGACCATTGTTTTTCGGCCTTAATTAGCCACCTTTGCATATTACTCGGTCCTCCTCTCAATATTTGCCTTTGTCTTCTCATGAATCTGTTTTACAAAATTAGGTTTTTTTTTTTTTCCATCTAGATTAGCACGCTCACTCAAAGGTAAAGGTGTTAGATCTAATGGAGTCAAAGGATTAAAACCATAAACAATTTCAAATGGTGTATATTTAGTAGCTGAATGTAAAGACCTATTATAAGAAAATTCAACATGTGGCAAACATTCTTCTCAAGTTCTCAAATTCCTACTAATTAAAGCACGTAACAAAGCGGACAAGATTCTATTCACAACTTCGGCTCGCTCATCTGTTTGTGGGTGGCAAGTAGTTGAAAGTAAAAGCTTAGTACCTAACTTAGCCCACAAAGTTTTCCAAAAATAACTTAAGAACTTAGCATCTCTATCCGAAACAATAGTTCTTGGCATTCCATGCGATCTCACAATTTCCTTGAAAAATAAATTAGCAACATTGGATGCATCATTAGTTTTATTACATGCAATAAAATGTGCTATCTTAGAAAACCTATCTACTACAACAAATATTGAATCCTTTCCTGTCCTTGACCTAGGTAAACCAAGAATAAAATCCATAGACAAATCTACCCAAGGATAGGTAGGAATTGGAAAAGGCTTGTACAATCCATGCGGCTTTAATGTTATTTTGTTTTTCGGCACTTCAAACATCTTTCACAAATTCTCTCAACATCTCTCCTCATGTTAGGCCAATAAAAATGTTCTTGCAGCAAGGATAAAGTTTTAAAAACACCAAATGACCCATTAAACCACCCCCATGTCCTTCTCGAACCAATAATTCCCTAATGCTACAATTAGGCACACAAAGTTTGTTTTCCTTAAACAAATACCCCTCAAATATTCGAATTTATTAAATCCATGTTTCAAACAGGTTCTAAAAATTTCTCCAAAGTCACTATCATGCTCATACAGTTCTTTCAATTGTTCAAATCCAAGTAATCTAGCATCTAAGGTAGAAAAGAGTACATACCTTCGCGATAATGCATTGGCAACCACATTTTCCTTACCTTTTTTGTAGCGGATCACATATGGAAAGGTTTCAATAAATTCAATCCACTTGGCATATCTTCGGTTGAGCTTTTCTTGACCCTTAATATGCTTCAAAGACTCATGATTTGTATGAATCACAAACTCCTTTGGCATGAGATAATGTTGTCATGTCTCCAAAGCCCTCACCAAAGCATACATCTCCTTGTCATATGTCGGGTAGTTTAGTGCAGCTCCATTTAATTTTTCACTAAAGTAGGCTGTGGGTCTTCCTTTTTGCATTAAGACAGCTCTAATACCTACACCTGAAGCATCACACTCAATTTCAAAAGTCTTAGAAAAATTTGGCAAAACTAATAAAGGTGCATTACACAATTTTTCTTTCAACAAATTAAAAGATTTTTCTTGTACTTCCCCCCATTTAAAGCCAACATTCTTCTTGAAAACTTCATTCAAAGGTGCGGCTATGGTGCCAAAATCCTTGACAAATCTTCTATAAAAACTTGCCAAGCCATGGAAACTCCTCACTTGGATGATTGTTGTAGGAACCGTCCACTCTTTGATTGCTTGCACTTTAGCTTGATCCACTTTGATTCCTGTAGCACTTACTACAAATCCTAGAAAAATAAGCTCATCTTTGCAAAAATCACACTTGTTCATGTGAGCAAACAATCTTTCGTTTCTAAGAACTTGTAAAACTTGCCTAAGTTGATCCACATGCTCATCCAAGTTTTGGCTATACACCAAAATATCATCAAAATAAACAGCCACAAATTTACCAATAAATGAGCGCATTACATGATTCATAAGCCTCATGAAAGTACTAGGTGTATTAGATAATCCAAAAGGCATAACTAACCATTCATACAGCCCATATTTAGTTTTAAATGCGGTTTTCCATTCATCACCTTCTTTCATTCTAATTTGATGATAACTTCTAAGATCAATTTTAGTAAACATGCAAGCACCATGCAACTCATCAAGCATATCATCTAACCTAGGAATGGCATGTCTATATTTAATGGTGATGTTATTTATAGCCCTACAATCAACACACATTCTCCAAGAACCATCCTTTTTAGGTACCAACAAAACAGGAATAGCACATGGACTTAAACTCTCATGAATATATCCTTTATCGAGCAAGTCACTTACCTGTTTTTGCAGCTCCTTCGTTTCTTCGGGACTGCTTCTATATGCTGGTCGATTTGGTATGGTAGCCCCTGGGACAAAGTCAATTTGATGTTCTCTCCCTCGAAAAGGTGGGTAGTCCACTTGGAATCTCATTCAGGAAAACATCTCCAAAGTCCTTCGAAAGAGAAATCATTGAACTTGGCAATTCAAGTTCTTCAAAGTTAGTTTGATCATTAAAATAATTTTCTTTACGTATCATGACCAGCAAGGGTTTCATACATTCAATAGCCTTATTAATATCTCCAAAACTCTTTGTTTTCTCCTTAAGTTTTTAGGCTTCCCTCCTTTATTGCATTTGTAGTTGATCTTTGTAGACCTCCTTGGGAGTCAATGGCTCCAGCTTGATTTTCTTCCCTTTAAACCTGAAAACAACACAATTTTCTCGACCAAAATAAGTAGCATCTTTGTCAAATTGCCATGGTCTACCTAGTAAAATATGTCCGGCATGCATTGGTACAATGTCACACAAGACAACATCCTCATACCTACCTATATTAAATTTAACTTTGGCTTGCTTATTTACCCTCATCTCACCACTATTATTTAACCATTGTAACCTATAGGGTTCTGGATGTTTAATTGTTTTCAAGCCTAATTTATCAACTACAAGATTACTTATCACATTGGTACAACTCCCACTATCTATAATCATGCTACAAATCTTACCTTGTATTTCGCAGCGAGTGTGAAAGACGTTTTATCTTTGTATCTGCTCTTTATCTTTGTTGATAGCAAGTACTCTCCTTGAAACCAAGCTCAACTCGGCATTAGATGTGTCTATTGGTTCGGCTTCATCATCATTGCAATCCTCCTCTTGCTCGGTTTTAACTTCACTTTCTTCACTTGCAGATTCCAGCTCACCATCACCCTTTAATACCATGATTCTTCTATTTGGGCATTGGCTGGCTATGTGTCCTCTTCCTTGGCACTTAAAACAAATTATTTCTCTGGATTTTTGAGGTTTAGGATCAGATTTTATCTCACCTCTAAGTGCTTGGACAGATTCGGTCTTGGCCTCCCTTTTTGACCGGTTGGTACTTTCTTCTCCAGCTTTCGGTTTTGGTTTGATTTCATTAGCTGAATTGTTTCTCCAACCACTTGAATTGAATCTCCCACTGCTGGAAACTCCTCCAAGCTGTGACCCTACACCCTTCCTCTTGAATTGGTGTTCAAGCTTAATGGTAACATGCAACATCTCCTCCAACTCCAAGTATTGTTGCAATTCAAGCTGGTTGGCAATGTCACAATTCAAACCACCAAGAAATCTTGCCATCATTGCGTCCCTATCCTCATTCATATTCAGCCTCATCATGAGCATCTCCATCTCTTTGTAATAATCCTCTACGGACCTACTTCCTTGATACAAAGATTGAAGCCTTTGATGCAGCAACCTATATTAATGTGATGGCACAAATCATTTTCTCATGGCTCCTTTCATTTGTCGGCATGTTGTGATCAAGTCATCACCAACTCTCCTCCGGGTGCCTTGCTCATTTGTCCACCATTGGAGTGCATAATGGCTAAACTCCATTGCTGCCAACTTCACCTTCTTACCCTCCGAATAATTATGGCAGTCGAATATCATCTCCATCTTTTCTTCCCACTCCAAATATGCCTCGGGATCACTTTTTTCCATGAATGGTTGGATGTTGATCTTAATATTGCTAAGATTGTCATCTGTTTCTTCCCTTCTATACCTTCCTCGGCCAGCTCTCTCTTGGATAGCAAAGGTTTCGACCATGCCTTCCTCTCCACTGAAATTCTCCTCCTCAAATTCCTCTCTCGGTCTCTTACGGCCTCCTCGTCCTCGACCTTGACCTTCATGGAATTCTTATCAATTTCTTGTGTTTGGCATTCCTTGGGAAACTTCTAGCCTTCCCATCCTTTGATTCATGTGCTCAATTTGAGCACTCACCCGCTGTAATTGTTCCAAAACAACTTTCAATTCCGTTTGCTCACCATGGTAGCTCGTGGATCACCATGAAATCCTACGGACTCTTCTTCATTAATTCTCAGTGGTGTGTCTATCAGGACCCGTCCAAAATTCCTCCTCGGAACCCTAGACAAGCCCTGATCCCAGGGAAACCCTACCGGACCCTCCAACGGAAACTCCGGCAGAACCTCCCCTAAGGGATGGACTTACCACAAATTACCTGCACTGAAAACACACTTCTATACTCATCCCCTTATTCCTCCTGCAAACTACAAATTGTTCCACAAATTTCAGCATTTCTCAACAATAACAACAGTCCAGTGCATAAATAAAACATAAGTGTCCCAATAGTATACAGAGCTTTAAGAAGTGCTAATCAACAGAAATACAACAAGGATGAAAGAAATAATACACTGAAATGAAAGAGTACAAAGGTACTTCTCGAAACACGATAGCAGCGGAAAATTTGGTTCGCTCCGGAAGAACGTCTACCACCACTTGCACCTAAGGGAACGGAACTTAAAAACGTAAGATGCTAATCATCTCAATGAGTGACCCTAACTACTGAACACTTTTAATGATAATAAAATAATAATAATAACAATTAAGGGAATTGAATAAATACCAACAATAAATAAATAAATAATAATAACTGTTGGAAATAATAATTTCCTTCAAAACTCTCACCAATCGCTCCGTTTGAAATGTTCCCTTTTTAAAACAATTTCACAAAATCCGATGTACGTACTTCCCGAAAACCAAGGGATTAAACCATTTGATAAACAATAAATAAATAAATGCATACCCCAATATATAATTAAAATGTAATAAATTATATTAAATAATTTTTTGAACACCCTTGGGGTTTGAAACATCATTTGAAAATTACACCTGACGCACCACACCATATACCGGTGATGTCCTCCGATACCCAGCGTCCCGAGCACCGACTGGCGGGGGGTTAAAGAGAGAAACTTGCAAACGGCACTTCGGCATCCCTACAGTACCGCTGCTGAAACCATCATCCCGGTCAAGGAGGGGGGCGGCTGTGGCCAATAACAAACTTGCCTGCCCACGGTCCAATGGCAACAACGGGAGAAATAATACTTGTGCGCTAAACCACATAATACTTGCTCGCTACCACGTGTCCATACACCAGAACACCAATACTGTATGAATGCGTCTAAAATAATCATTATTAACCAACCGTACCGTTTTCCAAAATTTACCGTGGGAAATACATTAAATTCTCACACTTACCATCCCACATATTTTTATTTAACCAAACCGGTACGAAACCTCGATAACAAATAAACCACAATTTTCTCGAAGTACGAGGTTCAACAATAAAAATACCGCGGACATAATTTATAAAATTTAAACAAATAATTTCATAAAATATTTAACCCAATTATGCCCGAAAATAATACTTTAAACCACGTATGAATTATTATCGAAATATAATTTGCTCATGCATAATAAATAAATTAAACCACAATAAAACCATAACCAAATTGTACCACATGAGCATCATTTAAATACCAATTAAACATAAATAAATTGCCCAAAATATTTTTGAAGGTGGGTCACTCACCTTGAGCGCGTAAATCAGCTAAGATCCTCCGCATGATCAACTCCGCCACTCGTACGCGCACCTAAAACAACCACAGTGTACCAACCAAATATATTAATATTTTATTCGGGTAATTCCCAAATGGGTACCCGGGGAGCGAACACCAAACGATATCTAAAAGTTACGAGTTATATACCGAATCGAAGCTCGAGTGATGAGGATCACGGGTTCCGACTCCGCAATTCTCCCAAACCGTCGCGAATTGGCGGAAACGGATGCCGGATTCGGGTTTAGGAGGTCGAACACTGTGGACAGGGGCCGGCGGTGAGACTGGGTACTCACCAGAACAGTAACTTCCGGCGAGCCGCCGCGGTCACCCGCAACCGTCACCGGCGGCGGCGCCTGCGGTGGCCGTTGGCTGATATTTTTTGCAGATTGAGGGGAGAGCAATCCAACGGGACCGGCGGTGAGGCAAACGGAGGCCGGACGGCGGAGAAATCGGAGTTTGAAGGATTTCGGCCCCTCGCCGGAAAAAGCTCCGATCCCGGCACGTTGGTGGTCCGGTGGTCGTGAAATTTGGTGGGTCGGCCTGACTTGAGGAGATGGTGATGGCTAGCTGGTGCGTGTAAGGTAGATCGGTCGGAAAATTTGAAAAACTCCAGTGGCCGGTCGGACTCTCTCTCTCTTTCTCTCTCCTCTCTCTCTTTGTCTCTCTTCCCCGAGATTTTTGTCAAATAAAAGCTGCCGTGTGACACTCTTCATTCCACGTGGATCAATTAGGAGCTGACATGTGGCATCACTGTGCACTTAAGCCAGATATAATAAAATATTACAGTATCTGGTGAATTTCAAACGTCCATAACTTTTTAACCAAACGTCCGATTCAAGCGTGCCGCTAGTCTATGAACTCGTATCGACGAGTACTTTACAACCATACAAGAGTCAAAAAAAAATTACACCACAAGAAAAAGTCAACTCCCGGCACCTTTTGGACTGTTTGCACCTCAACTTGTTTTGCCCATAACTTTCAAACCGTAGCTCCGTTTTCGACGTGCTACTAGTCTACAAACTCGGGGCATCGTCCACTTCGCCATGGTACCCTGGTCAACTAGAAATTCCAACTGGATAAAAAGTCAACTTTTGACCCATTCGGTCAACGGTCAACCTTGGTCAACGTGCACGGATTCCGGTGCGATTTGGGACGGGGTGTTACAGTGTCTCCTCTTCTTATTCTAGAATCTGCCATGTTAGTAAAATACTGCAAAAATAAAATAAATCCTCACAATATTTGTTAGGTGTAAAATATTGATGATTTTATGCCATATTTATAGCTTAATATTTGTTAGTTTGTGTTAATTTGTTATGGAAAGATACTTAATTATGTATTTTTCTTAATCTAAGTGCAAGAGGAAGAATTTTAAGAAAACAACTATAAAGATGGATTCCTTGGGTCAAATTATGGTGGGAAGCAAGATTTGAGCTCGAACGGACTAAGCATTAAAAAGATTCCAAAAAGATACCTTAAAGATTCCATAAAGATTCTATCGGGAATTTCATGATGGAAGTGGATGTCATATGAATCATCACGATCTGAGGATTTCAAATGTCTCGTTATTTTTGGATTTCGAGGTGCGAGCAAAGAGTTATCATCATTTAAAGTTTAGAATTTATAAAAAATAATATTCTAGTTAAATCTCCACCATTGATCAAAAGAGGGAATCAAGGTAATTTGAGGGCCAAGATAAAAACAAGTGGCAATAATTGGTTAATTTATCATTAATGAGGCACATGTCATGTCACATGCTTCATTAAGGGTAAATTAGACTAATTAACTATTTCTTTAAGAGGAATTAGATAAAAGGAAAGTAGTAGAGAGCAAATAATATACAGTTTCCTTTTTACACATGAAATTCGTCCAACCCTTTTCATGGCCTAAAAAAGGTATCTTCCAAGACTCCCACATTGAAAATAAAGAGAGAAAAAGATTCCCAAGGCCTTATATATATAGCCCCCACCACATTGAAGGAAGATATACAAGTTTAGAGAGTTATTTAAGAGCTTTTAGGAGGCTTAAATAGAAACAAACCAAATTTTGGGAGTTTCTAAGATTCGCTTAAGGGTTCTAGGATTTTAAAGTTTTAGAGTTTTAGAAGATCAATTGGAGAGCTTGGAGGAGACAGAAAGACGTGGGCTTGCTTGGAGAAGAAGGCTACGACTTTGAGAGCTCTTGGAGGAGAATTTCTTCAATAGTTTTTATTCTCTTTTCCTTTCTCTTTAATTGTGAATCTTATTATTTTTAATAATGATGGATGTTGAAATTATTTTTACCATGAACTAATTTTCATAGCTAGGGTTATGATGTAGCCCTAACTATGAAGGTTTAATTATTTTAATATATGTTGAGTTTTATTTAAATAGAAATATTTTTTCTTAATAAATCATTGATATACTTAATGCTTTTATAGGCCGGAAGGAATGAATGATTTTAATAATATTTGAGCTTGGAAAAGGATAATATTATGGATCTCCAATGATTTACATGAATGCATAATTGATTGGAAAATAGTTATGTCTCATGCCATATTATTTGCTTAATCTATGCTTGATGAATTTGCATGATTTAATTTATAGGCCGGAAGGAATAAATTAGGTTATGTGAATATTATCAATTGTGAGTGGAAACTACTTTTGATTAATTTTGTGATTAAGTGTAGTTAACAAAATTATTAGTTAATTAAATTCACATATTTAAGTAATTAAATTGGAATAGTTAGTGGTGAAATCAAATGCCCTAGTATTCATAATTATTCAATTCTCTCTCTTACTTGAAATTGATCTAATTTTAATTGATTGCTTTTGTTTAATTTAGTTCATTTAGTTTTCAATTGCCATCTTAAATTTTAGTTCAAATATTATCAAAACCTAATTATCTTTGGTACTTAATACTTAATCCCTTGGGTACGACAACCCTATTTTTCCACTTTATTACTTGAAAACGATTCGTGCACTTGCGAGTTGATTTTACACATCAAGTTTTTGGCGCCGTTGCCGGGGATTAAGGCATTAATATTAATTCGGATTGGGTTTAGTAGTACTTTGAACATTGTTTTCTTATTTTAAATTTTTATATTTATTTCTTAATTTGGGTTTTAGTGTTGCATGCTAGGGTTTTAATTCTTTGCTTGTTTGGCCAACTTGCTTTGAATTTTTAATACTTACTTTGTGGTACTTGGAACCAAAATTGTATTTTTAATTTATTGGTGTCTAGGTTAAAAGTTATGCATACTTAGGGGTTTTTCTTATTTTCAACTTTTGTTTATTTTTGTTATTTTCAATTTTAGTTTGTATATTAGGGTTTAAGTTTAATTGTTTGCTTTATAAACTTGTAGTTAATTTGAACCTTTGTTTTGTTAGTGTTTTCTTTTTAGGAAAATCATGGAATATCAAGCTTATGGTCATCAACCTTATTGGGATTTTGGGGTGCCAACTAGTTCTCCACGTGAAAATTTTGTTGAGTTACAAAAGAATCTTGCAATCATGTCTAAACTCGTTGCAAATTTTAGAGTTCAACCTGTATCTTGTGAATGGTGTGGAGTAAATCACTCAAGTGAAAATTGTCAAGTGGGGAATCCTTTTGCTCTAGAAGACTCAATAGAAGACTTATCAAGACAATATAATCAAGTTGCAAATTTTGGGGTTCAAGCTATAACATGTCAATGGTGTGGAGGCAATCATTTAAGTGAACATTGTCAAGTGGGAAATCCTTTTGCTTCGGAAGAGCTTTGGAAGAGCCATTCAAAGACTTTCCAAAGCATAATTTTTATCCCAACACATATAATTCTAGATGGAGTGATTGACAAATTTATTCTAGGTATGACAATTCAGATCTTTCAAGCTATCAAGTGAGCACATCTTTGATCGAGTGTATGGAAAGGCATAGGGAAACATTTTCTAAATGTTATGATGCGATTGGCAAGTTGCAACATCAATATTCTCCAAGTACAAACTTTCAAGTTCAATTGGAGCAATCAATGACAACTTTTTCACAAGGATCCCAAGAAGACTTGGAAACTAACATGGAGATTATGTGTAATAAGCAAGTTGATGAATTTGAATTCGTTCAAGAGCCATATAATGATGACAAAGGATTTGAGGAACATGAAGAGGTGTCTATAAGGAGTGAAATGCAACAAGAATCTTCAATTTTGGATAATTTTAATGAGGTACACACACATGACCAAGATTGCCCACCACAAGAAGTTTCCCAACGCACTATCACTAGTTCATGGGAATTTTCTAATTTTCCTTCAAATTCATTGCAAAAAGGGCTTAAGGATCATGAAGAGGATAAGTCAAGGAATCAATCAAGCCAAAATTTGGCTAAATCTGATGAGGATAAAGCTATGGCCGCACTTCATGAAGATTGCTTGCCAACAGAGGCTAAATCTCAACTTTTCAAGCCAAATATTGAATTTTCAAGAGCCCAAGATGTATATCCATGCTCCAAAAATGAAATTGAGGTTGAAGGCATCCCAAAAGGAGACAAACAAAGCATTTTTGGACCTAAAAGAATCCAATCTACCGACAAGAAAGTTCAATTCATGCTTTTAGTTCAAATTGAGACTTATATAGGACAAGCAGTTAAAAGTTTGCTAAGGCCACAAGATTATCATCATGCACAATTTCCATATCATAAGCTTGGACAATATTATGAGGATGACATCATTTATATATTTAATCCAGGTTGAACATCAAAAGGATGAAGTCAAGCTAATGACTTTAAACAAGCGTTCTTGGGAGGCAACCCAAGTTTCTTTCTTTACCTTATATTTATCTATTTATTTTAGTTGTTTCTAGTTGTTTTCTTGTTTTTGGGTTGTTTTGATGTGTTTTGTTTGAGTTTTTGCAAGGTTTTAAGATGTTTAGGTGTAAAAGAGCAAAAGACGAATGTTGAGAATTTCAAGTCTAAAGTTAGGTTTTTGGAGTATAACCACCTTGAATATGCATTGGAGTACATCAAATTGTATGGATACATGCCCTTCTTTTTGGCCGCATGGTGTTTAGGGAAAATGCAACATGTAGTTTTTTCCCAAGTTTTCACATTCCGAGGAACATTCCATGTCTTCGAAGGGGAGTATTCTTTACCTTTTATTTACTTTTGCTTTATTTTATGTTTTTCACAATGAGGACATTGTTCATTTTAAGTTTGGGGGTGAAAAGCATGCTTTGCATCTTTTAAATCTTGTCCATTTAAGTGTTTTTATAAGTTTTCAAAAATGTTAGTTTTAGTTTTTATTTTCCTTCATTATTAAAAAAAAAAAATTGTTTTTGTGGTGTTTTCTTAAGTACTTTAATGAGCCAATGATAAGACTATGATTGAAAATAAATTGGTTTTTTTAGATGGTGGATTTGTTTTTGTGTATGCTTAAATGCTTGAAGTTATATTCGCATATTGTTACTTTCAATAAATTTTGAGCACATAATCAATAATGCATAATTTAGATTGTGTTTTGAAGAAGGTTTGCATGAATTAGAGTACTTTATTATTAATTGAACCCTAGAACTTGCTTGATTATTGCTTGAGGCGAAATCCTAGGTGGATGCATTACTAAGAATATGATTTAGGCCATCTTTATTTAAGTTTGAGCCTTTCAAGCCAACCTAATACATTATCTTCCACTAGTACCTTATTTGAGCCTTTAGGATGCATAAAGATGTATTAGAGCCTTTTCTTCATTAAAACACATTTACTTACCCTTTTTTAGCCTTAATTTTCTTTTTCCTACCTTGAACATACTACAAAGAGAGCTTTAATTGAATTGATATGAATATATGCTTGTGAGCTTGTTTGAGTGTTGAAAAAGAAAAAAATGAAAAAAAGGGAAAAAAATAAAGTTTGGAGGTTAAGTATTTGGTGAATTTGGCTCTAGTATGCATTTTTGTGTAAATTGGAGGTTTGAATGTGCAATAAGAGGAAAAATAAGTTTGGGGGTTTAGTGGAAAAGAAAGAAAGAAAAAAAGAAAAAAAGAAAAGAAATAAAGAAAGAATATGTGTGATTTGAAGAATGTATGCACAATAAAAAGGAGAAAAAGGATATTGAAATTGAAGTTAAAATAAGAAAAGAAGTTCTAATAAAGAAACAAATTTTACAAGTAATTTATTCATTGATATTTAATTTTAGCTTTCTTTCTTTGATTTATTATATCCTATCCTTTTCATTCTTTAGCCTTATCCATTAGCCTTAACAATAGAAACCATGAAGTCCTAATGATTTAAGGTGGTGCATTAACCTACATTAGTGGAGAGTGATAATTAAGTCAAGCATATGGTAGTTCATACTTTATTATCAATTTCTAATTCTTGTAAATTTATTAAAGCATATGATAATTAAGTGTATAAATTGATTTCCACACACACACATTGGAAGTATCATATATGTTGGATAGAATATAAGGTACCTCATTAAAGTATATGTTGGAATATCATATACTTTGAAACCATTTGAAAAGTCATATGTTATACAATCTTTGAGGCACCTCATTAAAGTATCTTATGTTCTTTAAATAAAATTTCATTTTCTTATTTATTTTCTTTGCTAGGGACTAGCAAATCTTAAGTTTGGGCGTATTTGTTAGGTCTAAAATATTGATGATTTTATGCCATATTTATAGCTTAATATTTGTTAGTTTGTGTTAATTTGTTATGGAAAGATACTTAATTATGTATTTTTCTTCATCTAGGTGCAAGAGGAAGAATTTTAAGAAAACAACCATAAAGATGGATTCCTTGGGTCAAATTATGGTGGGAAGCAAGATTTGAGCTCGAACGGACTAAGCATTAAAAAGATTCCAAAAAGATACCTTGAAGATTGCATAAAGATTCTATCGGGAATTTCATGATGGAAGTGGATGTCATATGAATCATCACGATCTGAGGATTTCAAATGTCTCGTTATTTTTGGATTTCAAGGTGCGAGCAAAGAGTTATCATCATTTAAAGTTTAGAATTTATAAAAAATAATATTCTAGTTAAATCTCCACCATTGATCAAAAGAGGGAATCAAGGTAATTTGAGGGCCAAGATAAAAACAAGTGGCAATAATTGGTTAATTTATCATTAATGAGGCACATGTCATGTCACATGCTTCATTAAGGGTAAATTAGACTAATTAACTATTTCTTTAAGAGGAATTAGATAAAAGGAAAGTAGTAGAGAGCAAATAATATACAGTTTCCTTTTTACACATGAAATTCGTCCAACCCTTTTCATGGCCTAAAAAAGGTATCTTCCAAGACTCCCACATTGGAAATAAAGAGAGAAAAAGATTCCCAAGGCCCTATATATATAGCCCCCACCACATTGAAGGAAGATATACAAGTTTAGAGAGTTATTTAAGAGCTTTTAGGAGGCTTAAATAGAAACAAACCAAATTTTGGGAGTTTCTAAGATTCTCTTAAGGGTTCTAGGATTTTAAAGTTTTAGAGTTTTAGAAGATCAATTGGAGAGCTTGGAGGAGGCAGAGAGACGTGGGCTTGCTTGGAGAAGAAGGCTACGACTTTGAGAGCTCTTGGAGGAGAATTTCTTCAATAGTTTTTATTCTCTTTTCCTTTCTCTTTAATTGTGAATCTTATTATTTTTAATAATGATGGATGTTGAAATTATTTTTACCATGAACTAATTTTCATAGCTAGGGCTATGATGTAGCCCTAACTATGAAGGTTTAATTATTTTAATATATGTTGAGTTTTATTTAAATAGAAATATTTTTTGTTAATAAATCATTGATATACTTAATGCTTTCATAGGCCGGAAGGAATGAATGATTTTAATAATATTTGAGCTTGGAAAAGGATAATATTATGGATCTCCAATGATTTACATGAATGCATAATTGATTGGAAAATAGTTATGTCTCATGCCATATTATTTGCTTAATCTATGCTTGATGAATTTGCATGATTTAATTTATAGGCCGGAAGGAATAAATTAGGTTATGTGAATATTATCAATTGTGAGTGGAAACTACTTTTGATTAATTTTGTGATTAAGTGTGGTTAACAAAATTATTAGTTAATTAAATTCACATATTTAAGTAATTAAATTGGAATAGTTAGTGGTGAAATCAAATGCCCTAGTATTCATAATTATTCAATTCTCTCTCTTACTTGAAATTGATCTAATTTTAATTGATTGCTTTTGTTTAATTTAGTTCATTTAGTTTTCAATTGCCATCTTAAATTTTATTTCAAATATTATCAAAACCTAATTATCTTTGGTACTTAATACTTAATCCCTTGGGTACGACAACCCTATTTTTCCACTTTATTACTTGAAAACGATTCGTGGACTTGCGAGTTGATTTTACACATCAATATTCACTCTCTCACATGTTTCACTCAAACAAGGTCTCGATACTCATGTTTGCACACTACTTTCGGCTTTTAACCCTCTTTTGTGCTCATACTCTCTTGCCTTTTTCCTCTCAATGAATTATCTCAAAGTTCTAATTAAAACACTCACAAAACAGCAATTGGACCATAAGGATGTTTTAATTAAACTTAGACCATAAGGATGTTTTAATTAAACTTATCAACAAAACAGTAGCTAAAAGTAGGCAATACCGAAGAATTCAACAAAACCTAGTTGTCGGCTTTTCTAGATAAAATAAAGCAAATTAATGAGAAAACTTTGAAATTTTCAAAAACTGGACCAGATGGTAATATATTATGAGCTCAAGAAAAAAATTCTAGATGAAGAAATTGAAATACAAACAAGAATAAAAGCGAACAAAAATATAGAAAAGTTGTTGGTTGTTGTTCTTTGTAATTCAGGTTTTTGTATCAAATCCTTTAACTAATTTTAATCCAAATAATTTATCACTCAATCTCAATTATCCAGCAGCCAAAAATAAGTTTCCAGAAACTCCAAATATGGAATAAATAATCAACAAAGCAGCAGTTACAAGAAATTTCCAGCAACAAACTTCAACACCAATTTTCAACAAACCGATATATATATATATATATATATTTTTATTCAACCTTCTTCTTTTTTTTTCAGTCACTGAATATCAAACACAACTGCAGTAGCAAGAATAAACAACAAATTTGCAATTCCAAATCCAAAAATTCACTAAACCCGTGAACTCCAAATAAACACAAATGTGTAGTTTTTTTTTTTTTTTTTTTTAAATGTTGCCGCAAACTCTTTTTTTTTTTTTTAATAGATGAATGCAAATATTTATGACTAAAAAAGCAAAGAAAAATCAACAATAACCAAATTAAAAGAGAAATGATGAAAGACAACCAACAAGCTAGAAAACAAAAATAAGATAAAACTAGGAAATCCTAATTCAACTAGGAATCAATTATATATATATATATATATATATATTTTTTTTTAAGATGCAGAATGTGTATGGGATGGATGCAACCTTAACCTAATGCTAAAATTATAGAATAACACAAAAAACAAATAAAGCAAATAAAGATAGATCAAACCTGAACAAAATTCGGCTCTGACACCAAATGATACGAACCTAGGACGACCTGCTCCTAAACTCGTATTATATTAGCCCGGATCTTAATTAAGTTTAAGTTCTAATGGAATTAACCTCAATCCCTAACCAACCTATGGTTAGAAACCTTGATATAATGTAGACGCCACAATAGGAGATGGAAAACCTATTGATAAGTCAAGCTAAAACAACCAATTCTCTAGTGGTGTTTTAGGTGTTCTCAAAGAACAAAGAGATAATTAATCTCACAAGTATTTTCTGAATCAAATCAAAGTTGTATTCTTATTGAAAAATAAGCCTTTAAATAGGCTTTGAAAGAAACAAAATAAACCCTAAAAACCCTACGAAAAACCGGCCACACAATGAAGAGTTCTAGCTTGACCGAATCTTTCCTTTTCCTAATCTAATTAATTAATTCCCTTATTTTCAATTAGGAATTAATTAATTTACAAATAAAATAATAAAATAAAAACTTTCCTAAACGTATTTGTTCAATAAGTAAATAAATACAAATCCAAAATTAAAGATAGTTTCCTAAAACAAAAAGTAAAAACAAATTAGGAAACTAAATATGGTAATTTTCAGCTAGGTTGATAATGACCCTTCTTTGACCTAACTGGACTCCAAATCAGCTGCAAGAGTCTTTGTGGAATGCCAAATAAGCTTATTATGAAGTTCCTCACGTTGCCCTTGCTTAGAAATATGAGAAAAGGCTAATACAGTAAAATACAGTAAAGCCAGTAAAGAATATAGCAAATTTCGGCCTTTCTTCCCCTTGTGCGCAAACCACTATGTTGTTCGGCTTTGAAGCTGCTTTGGCTGGTTTCTATGACTCATCCACCATATTAATTGAACCAATAAGAATGGGGATCCAATTCATACAACCTGACCTTTATATTGGCACTAAAAACGTCACCCAGGCCTGTTTTGGGTTCTATTGCTTGTTTGAGTAAAACAGGCCTTGGTTCTTTAGATATGGACAACCCCTCTTGATTATGACTTATTCCTTGGATAAAGACAGCGAGATTGTCCTTGAACTTCTTGGCTTAGGCTCTAGTGATCTGCCCCACCTTCATCTGTATTGGATCAGCATCCTAGCGGGCTGTCTGTTGAATGGTCTTGGGTGGTTTTGCATCAACAACACCCATCCAAGAAGTCCAAGCCATGCAAGACCAACCAGGTTAGTGCTATAAGACTCAAATTGAGTGGAAAAATCATGGGAAACCCAAAAGTGAGGTGAGAAGGGGAGAGAAACCTTAGAGTGTGAGAGAAGTGAGAAAAGCCGAGAGTGAGAGCCAAACCGAGGGGAAGAAAGAAAAGAGAGGAAAAATAAAAAAATTTATTTGAGTTTTGGGGATGTTAATAAAGCTATCTTGAGTAAGAAATTATTGCTGGTCATGATTTATAAAGATAAATATTTTAATGATCAAGCTAACTTTGAAGAACTTGAATTGCCAGATTTTGGGGATGTCTTTCTGGATGAAATTTCAAATGGATTACCACCTATTAGAGGTATTGAACATCAAATTGACTTTGTTCCAGGGACTGCCATACCAAATAGACCTACATATAGAAGTAATCCTGAAGAAACAAATGAGCTACAAAGGCAGGTAAGTGAGTTACTTGATAAAGGTTACATTTGTGAGAGTATGAGTCCATATGCTGTTCTTGTTTTATTAGTGCCTAAAAGAGATGGTTCTTGGAGAATATGTGTTGATTGTAGGGCTATTAATAATATCACCATTAAATATAGACATCTAATTCCTAGATTAGATGATTTGCTTGATGAATTGTATGGTGCTTACATGTTCACTAGAATTGATCTTAGGAGTGGATACCATCAAATAAGGATAAAAGAAGGTGATGAATGGAAAATAGCATTTAAGACTAAATATGAGCTGTATGAATGGTTAGTCATGTCTTTTGATTTAACTAATGTACCTAGTACTTTCATGAGGCTTATAAATCATGTTATGCATTGATTTATTGGTAAATTTATGGTTGTGTACTTTGATGATATTTTAGTGTATAGCCGAAACTTAGATAAGCATGTAGAACATCATAGGCAAGTTTTAAATGCTCTTAGGAAAGAAATGTTATTTGCTAACATGAAAAATTGTAACTTTTACAAAGATGAGCTTGTTTTCCTAGGATTTGTAGGAAGTGCTGTAGCAATCAAAGTTGATCAATCTAAAGTTCAAGCAATCAAGAAATGGCTAACGCCAACTTCTATCGCTCAAGTTAGGAGCTTTCATGGCTTGGCAAGTTTTTATCAATGATTTGTCAAGAATTTTAGCACCATCGCAGCACCTTTGAATAAAGTTGTAAAGAAGAATATTGGCTTGAAATGGAAGGAAGTACAAGAAAAATCTTTTAATTTGTTGAAAGAAAAATTATGTAATGCACTTTTATTAGTTTTGCCAAATTTTTCTAAGGCTTTTGAAATTGAATGTGAGATGCTTTGGGCGTAGGTATAAAAGCTGTACTAATGCAAGAAAGAAGGCCTATAGCTTACTTTAGTAAGAAATTAAATGGAGCTGCACTAAACTACCCGACATATGACAAGGAGATGTATGCTTTGGTGAGGGCTTTGGAAACGTGGTAGCATTATCTCATGCAAAAAAGAATTTGTGATTCATACAGATCATGAATCTTTGAAGCACATTAAAGGCCAAGGAAAGCTCAACTGAAGGCATGCGAAGTGGATTGAATTCATTGAGACCTTCCATATGTGATCCGCTACAAGAAAGGTAGGAAAATGTGGTTGCCGACGCATTATCCCAAAGGTATGTTCTCTTTTCTACCTTGGATGCTAGATTGCTTCGTTTTAAACAATTAAAGGAACTTTTGAGCATGATAGTGACTTTGGAGAAATATTTAGAACCTTTTTGAAACATGGATTTAATAAATTTTACATATTTGAGGGGTATTTGTTTAAGGAAAACAAACTTTGTATGCCCAATTGTAGTATTAGGGAGTTATTAGTTCAGGAAGGTCATGGGGGTGGTTTAATGGGATATTTGGTATTTTTAAAAATTTATCCTTACCACAAGAACATTTTTATTGGCCTAACATGAAGAGAGATGTTGAGAGAATATGTTAAAGGTGTTTGAAATGCCGAAAGACCAAGTCCACATTGAAGCCGCATGGATTGTACCATCCTTTGCCGATTCCTTCTCATCCTTGGGTAGATTTGTCTATGGATTTTATTCTTGGTTTACCTAGGTGAAGGACAGGTAAGGATTCAATATTTGTTGTTGTGGATAATTTTCTAAGATGGCACATTTTATTGCATGTAATAAAATTGATGATGCATCCAATGTTGCTAATTTATTTTTCAAAGAAATTGTGAGATTACATGGAATGCCTAGGACTATTGTTTCGGATAGGGATGCTAAGTTCTTAAGTTATTTTTGAAAAACTTTGTGGGCTAAGTTAGGTACTAAGCTGTTATTTTCAACTACTTGTCATACACAAACTGATAGACAAACCGAAGTACTAAATAGGACTTTGTCTACATTGTTGAGAGCATTAATTAATAGAAATTTGAGAACTTGGGAGGATTGTTTGCCACATGTTTAATTTGTTTATAATAGGTCTTTGCATTTAGTGACTAAATTTACTCCATTTGAAATTGTTTATGGTTTTAATCATTTAACTCCATTAGATCTAACACCTTTACTTTTAGGTGAATGTGCTAATCTAGATGGAAAACGAAAAGCTAATTTTGTAAACTAGATTCATGAAAAGACTAAGCCAAATATTGAGAGGAGGACCAAGCAATATGCAAGGAATGCTAATCAAGGCTGAAAACAAGTTGTCTTTCAACCTGGAGATTGGGTTTGGTTCCACTTAAGGAAGGAGAGGTTTCCCGAGTAGTGGAAATCAAAATTAATGCTAAGAGAAGATGGACCTTTTCAAGTTTTGGAGGGATAAATGACAATGCTTACAAACTTGACTTGTCGGGTGAGTATAATGTTAGTGTTACATTCAATGTTGCTGATTTGTCTCATTTTTCTGCAGGTAATAACTTTGATTTGAAGGCAAATCCTTTTCAAGAGGAGGGGAATGATGAGAATCCACTAGAGCTAGCATAACCGACAACCTATTGGGGTACCGACCCGATACGAATGAAGACCACACTGATCACTAGAGCTCAAGCCAAGAGGTTTAGGGACAACCTTGCTGCCTTTATCTAGGGGGTAATTCATTCTCAAAAGGGCTTAACCATACCCGAAGATCCAAAACATGTTTTGTTACATTGAAGGAGCCCAGGCAGCATGAATTGGATCCAATGCTTCATGGATTCAATACATATGTTTAAGAGGATATGGAATCAATTCAAGGCAGATTCAAACCCATCCAAAAAGGGGCTGTGCGCATGGATTGAAGAATTGGTCAGTTTTGCTGTATTTTTCCACTAGCTTTACTGTATTTTTTTAAGTTGCTTTCTTCTCTTTCTTCCAAGCAATGGCAATGTGTGGGACTCCATAATAAGCTTATTTGGCACCCTACAAAGCATATTGAAGCTGCTTTGGAGCTCAAATTGATCAAAGATTGGTCAAAGTCAACTTAGTCAAAAAACTAGTATTTTAGTTTCCTAATTTGATTCTATATTTTGTTTTAGGAAATTACCATTACTTTTTTTATTTTCATTTATTTATTTACTAGAAAAATAGGTTTAGGAAATTTACTATTTTATTATTTTCATTGTAAATTAATTAATTCCTTATTAAAAATAAAGGAATTAATTAATCCAAATTAGATTAGGAAAGGAGAAGACTTTCGGCCATATTAGGATTCTTCATTGCATGGCTGATTTTTCCTTTTTGTTTAAGGGTTTTATTTTGTTTTCTCTGAGCCTATAAAAGGGCTTGTTTTTTTAGGAAGAACACACTATTAATAATATTCAGAATTTTTTTTATGAGATTGAATTTCTCTTTATTCTTTTGAACACCTAAAACACCATTAGCGAGTAAGTGTTTTAGTGTGACTTATCAACAGGAAATCCATTACCTATTATGGCGTCCTCATTATATACTGAGGTTTCTAATCATAGGTTGGTTAGGGGTCAAGTGACCATTAAAATTTGAACATAATTAGATCCGGACTAATATAATATGGGTTTAAGAGCAAGTCGTCCTAGGTTCGTATCACAAAGCTTCACCATAACCATAACCTTAAGCCAAATAACATCAAGTTCTTTTAACACCTCTCATTTTCAATGGTTTCCTCTCACATTTTAGCACCTTCACCACCCTTGTTCAATGGCCAGAATTACTCAATTTAGTTAGTGAAAATGAAGGCTTATTTACAAGCCTATGACCTTTAGGAACTTGTAAAGTTGGATTATGAGCCAAAACCATTTAAGGAGCTTCGATGAACCAAATCAAGCTCTATAGTGAAAAAAAATGCAAGACTATTCAAAGCACTTATAGCCATACAAGCTACTTTCGTTGATGACATCTTTACAAGAATTATGACATGCTCAACACTAAAAGAAGCTTGGGAGAAGCTTCAAAAGGAGTTCCAAGGGATTAGAAGGACAAGGTAGATGTAGCTTCTCAACTAAAGAAAAGAGTTTGAGAATCTAAAGATGGAGAAGAATGAACTCGTGATGGAATTCTAAAAAAGAATCAGGTGGTGAGCCAAATACGATTACTTGAACAAGCTTTCCAAGATCAAAGGATTGTAGAGAAAATTCTTTTTTGCGTCCCCGTGAAGTTTGAATCCAAGATTTCATACTTGAAAGAAATAGAGATCTCACATAGATTTTATTTGTCTGAGTTGCCCAATGCCTTTTGTAAGTCATGGAACAAAGAAGGAATTTAAGGTAGCAAGGTGAATCAACTTCAACTAAAGTAGACTTTGTAGCAATAAGTAAAGGCAAAGAAACATACAATAGTCAAGCTTATCAAAGACAAAATAAAGGCAAGGAGAATCAGTTTTAAATAGAGGATAAGAAGACTTATGATCTTTGTTCAAATTGTAAAAAAGCAAGGACACTCGATGAAGGCTTATTGGAGGAGACCAAATGTTCAATGCAAACTTTGCAAGTTGTTTGGTCATGTAGAAAGAGTTTACAAGGAAAAAAATGAAAGACAAGAGGCAAAGCATGTTCAAGAACCATACATCACTAATATTGAATATGAATACACACTCATGGCCACTTATAATCTTACAACTTCAAGCAAAGACTCATGAACACTTGATAGCAATTGTACTAATCACATAAGTTACAACTGTGAACATTTGTCGATTTTGACAATAGAATTACAACAAAAATCAAGGTAGTAAATGGCTAGATCATGCAAGTACAAGGTAGAAGTGATGTTGTAATCAAAACCTCTAAAGATACCATGCTTATCACAAATGTTTTATATGTACCAAACCTATTTAAGAACTTGCTTAGAATGCCATAACTCATGAAGAAAAGTTATACTTTGAAGTTTTTAGACAAGTATTGTGAGATATCAAAAGATGCTAAAGTTGTAACAGTGGTACACATGAAAGAAAATAGACTTATGATTTGGCTTTGAGCTACAAAATTAAACTATTTTGAGAGCCAAAGTTGAAGAAGAATCAAAATTAAGGAACTAAAATAAATGCGAACACAACAAGTTGTGGAACAAGTACCTCAAATATAAGAAGATACAACTATGTGCCGAACATGTAAATTTGGCAAGCTTATAAGACAACCGTTTCCTTTGACAAGTCTTGAGAAAGCAAAGGACAAGCTAGAATTGGTACACTTGGATGTGTGTAGCCTAATGGATGATGCTGCTCATGCTAGCAGAAGATACTTTATTATTTTCATTAATGATTACTCAAGAAAGTGCTAGATTTACTTCCTCAAACAAAAGTCAGAGCTTGCAGACACATTTCAAGAATTTAAAGCACTTGCGAAAAATCAAGCTCAAGCAAAAATAAAAGTGTTAAGGATGGATAATGTTGGATGTTAAGGATGGATAATGTTGGAAAGTATACTTTAAATGCTTTCCAAGATTTGTGCAAGGAAGCAGGCATATTACATCAACTTATAACTTCATGCACACCACAGCAAATGAAGTAAGTGAAAGGAAGAATAGACCAATCATGGAGATGTTAAGATGCTTGCTATATTAGAAGCACTTTCTAAAGAAGTTTTGGGCTGAAGCAACAAACATAAGTGTGTATATTCTTAATAGGCTTCCAAGCAAAGCAATTGACTCAAGAACTCAAAATAAATTATGGTATGGTTCTAAGCCTTCAATTACTCATTTGAAAGTATTTGGAAATGTATGCTATATGCATGTACCCGAAGTAAAAATGTCTGAGCAAGACAAGAAAACTAACATTAATATCTTGCTTAGTTATAGCTTGGTTTCAAAGGGGTATGGAATTTATGACTTATTTAGAAAATAAATGTTTGCATGCCGTGATATGGTTGTTGATAAAAATGCATATTAGGATTGGAATGACCAAGAAGTGCACTCAAGCACTTATATTCAATCAAGAACCCTATTCTCATAATAACAAAGTGATTTTGATGTTGAAATAGAAAATGACAATGATGATTAAGCAAAAGAAGACTATGTTTGTAAAAGAGACGCAAAATCACTTGAAGAATTGTATGAAAAAGCAAATTTCTCAGCACGTGGTTCTATTACATTAAGTAAGGTTGCACAACATAAAGAGTGGCATTAATGAAGGAGGAGTTAAAGATGATAGAACAGAATAAGACATGGAGTCTAGTTGCTAGGCTTAGGAATGGACATGTAATTGATGTCAAATGGGTTTTCAGAACCAAGCTTAACCCTGACGGGACCTTAAACAAGCATGAAGCAAGGTTAGTGAATAAAGGTTATGTGCAACAATATGGTATTAATTATAGTGAAATATTTACACTTGTAGAAAGGCTGATAAGGCTTTTATTGGACTTTGCAGTAAACAATTCACGGAGAATAATTTGGATATCAAATTAGTCTTCTTATATGGTATATTAGAAGAAGTTTATGTAGAACAATCTGGGGGTTTGGTCAAAGAGGAGAAGTGGCAAAAGTGTACAAGAAGCACTATACAGGCCCAAGCAAGTTTTGAAAGCTTGGTATGCAAGGATTGATAACTTCTTGATCAAAGAAGGATTTACTAAAAGTGAAAATGAGCCTATACTTTACATTAAAATAAAATCAAGTGAACATAGATCGTAATCTCTTTAAGGCCAAAATGATGAGAATCCACCTGTACTTGTGCAATCAACTACATGCTGGGTTGCTGATTCTATGCAACTGAAGACGAGACCAATTACTAAAGCATAAGCTAAAAGGTTTAAAGACAACAAGCTAGTATAATATGGGTTTAGGAGTAAGTTGATCTAGGTTCGTATAACAAAATGAAGCATCCATTTGACATGTTTGACTTTGATATGATGCATTATTTTCTTGGCGTATAGATCAAGCAAACAAATAAAGGTATATTTTTATTTCAAAAGAAATATGCTTTAGATTTCCTTGAAAATTTTCAATTGGATAATGCTAAAGATTTTGATACACCAATGATGCAAAATACTAAGTCTGAAGTAGATGATGGCTTTCTAAGGATTAATGGCTTAGTTTCTAGAAGCTTAATTAGAAGCTTAGTAGATTTATATGCATTAAGACTTGATATCATATATACTACAGCATATTGCCAAAATTCATGAACTCACCATCACAAAGTCACTATCAAACAATAAGAAGAGTACTACGATATGTGAAAGTCACAGTTGACTATGGTATATTATACAAGCATAAGAATTCATGTGATTTAGTAGGCTTTTGTGGTAGTGATTGGGTAGATACTTGAAGGACGTGAAAAGCACATCTTGATACTTGTTCATATTTGTTTTAGGACCACCTTTATGGAGCTCACACAAATAAGAATCTTTCATAGTTTATAATACAACAGCATCAAATCAAGCAATTTAGCTAAGAAAATTGCTAGATTACTTATGCTCTAAGCAAAGGAGTCAAGCCATTATCTATTATGACGACACTTCAACAATAGCAATTGCAAAGAATCCAGTTCAACATAGAAGAACCAAGCATTTATACGTAAGGTATCATAGCATTCGAGAAGCTTAAATGAATAAACAAACAAGTTTGGTGCAGTGTTCCATAAAGCATCAACATGCTGACATATCACAAAACCATTGCCAAAAGAGAGATTTCAAAAGTTAAGAATCAAGCTATATGTAATACCTAACGTTGCCAAAGAGGAATGTTAGAGTATGTGGCAATGTTATCCACATTTTGTTTAAACCCGAGGCAAGCTTACTTTGGCTAAAGGTGTGTGTTTCATATGTTTTCCAATTTGTTTTAGGTCGTTTTGTTCTTGTTTTGATTAGGGCTCCAGTAGGTGCTCAAGAGCACCAAATGACATGTAATAAGATATGTAAGCAAGATTAGGTCATGGTTTAGTGAGCTACTTAAGAAGCTTAAGCATGTTGACTTACTTGGATAAGCTTGATGAAGTGGCATGCTTGAATTGGACCACTCTTTCATCCAATGGAACAATCAACATGTGTCAAGCTCCCATGGGACTACTTCTACACAAAGTAACCAATATAGAAGCAGCAAATGGAAAGCATGCATTGGACCAAATTTTGGTGACATTGCATTCCCATCTAGAGTTTCTTACATTTAAAACTCTTTGGTCATATTGGTTAGTTTGAATGGCAACCATTATGTATTCACACTTCTTTTGTAATAACATATGAATGAAAATCAAGCATAATTTTGTTTTGTAGAAACAACGGGTAGAATAAGCTACTCATTAAGGTTAACCAATACTTACTAAACTGAGAGCTAAAGCTTCACCATAACCATAACCTTAAGCCAAATAACTTCAAGTCCTTTTTACAACCAACCCTAACTTACTTTAATGCATGTTGATCTCAACCACTGGAGAAATTTATGCATACTCCTTAATGGTTGTTGTGGAAATATTGTGTTGTATTGGAGATAGAAGGAGTAGGAAGATGGTAGATGTACTAAATCCAACACCATTACATTACAATTTTCTATAATTTATGGATAAAAAAATAAAACATGATTTTTTTTCCCCTAAAATGACCATCTGTATAAAATTATTTTGAAATTATATGGTTTATTTTATTGTTAAAAAAAAAAACTTTTCATTAATCAAGATATTATTTAAAAAATTACTTTTAAATGATATTACTAATAAATTGTAGCTCAAAATATTTATTTTTATATGTTAAAACTCAAACTTATAATGTGTTTTTTAATGGAAAATAAAGGCTTTAGGGATTATGTGTAAAACATCCCAAAATCCATACTTTATCAAATAATACAATACCATCCTCAAATATTTAATTCAAAGACAATTTAAGAATAAAATTACGAAATTTTTAGAAGCTTGAAAAATAGATCATTACATAAAACTCTTAAATACACATTATATCTTGTGAAAATCTAACTCAACCTCAAGCCCTCAATCAAGAGCTCTACTTTGAACTCTGATCAAATAGTAACCATATTGCTACTTATAAACAATTAGGACATGGAGGGGTGAGTACATATACTCTGTAATTGGTTTTACACACTTATACAAATAAAATAAAATAAATAGTACTAAGATATCAAAAAAATATAAAAGATATAAAAATTCTGCATATGCAGTAGGCTTCAAGGATCTAGTAAAACCATTTATATCCTAACTAATAGTTACCTAGCACATAGGAAAAACGAATCAATCTATCTTGGCCATCTATGAATCATTTACCTGACATACCAAGGAAAAACAGGAATATTAAGGAAAATATAAGCCACTACATATATAGTGAACACATTAAAGTACGTAGGTTAGGTAAACAATCATAGTCTCATCCATATAACAACTCGATATCATTAACCATAACCTTGACTACAGTCTTTGATGATCAAACCAAATCCATATTTCAACCTTGTCTATCTCTAGTCGGTGATTAATTCTAAAGCCACAGAACAACCATGCTTGTCTCCCCAAATGATAAATCGAGGGTCACAAAACAGCCTATCTCTAGTTTCATGTTAGTAATACTAAGTCTGGAGATAAAAAATAAATCGAATATCAAAATCAAATCATATTAAGTCATATCCATAACCACCACATGTCCATGATCCCCAAGTTAGCCACATTTCCATAACAATTTATAAACATTTTCCAAAATCAATTTTGAAAACAAGTTCCAGAGAATAGGTTTCCATTATATGCTTTATTCATGCTTATGCTGGATATAATATGCATACATATAGAGTCCTCTACATTTACATATATAATAACCAATTTAACAATTCCACAATATATAATAACAACAGTTGTAGTACAAACTATAAATTAGAAAAATTCATCAAAACTAGTAACATATATACACAATTCTAATTGGCATGCTCATGAATGCATGAACACAAACACTTCACCACACACACATATATTGAAAATTAAATAAGGTTTAGAAAGTTCTCACTCATAATACCTTACCAATGGTCCCTAACCAAGGAAAGGATCACCTGTCAAGTTCTGAGTTGGTGCTCCCTCATTTGTTTTAAAATAAACACTTTAATTAGCATTCCATACAAGATTTTTCTATCCAAACTTACACATTCATTTGAAAGACAGAGGAGTGGAAAACAATACATAACCTTTCTTCTACTACAAGTTACTCAATCCCACTAAGAAAATCAGTATCGGCCTTAATGTTTTTTTTTTTTTGGGGGGGGGGGGGGGGGGGTGTGCAAGTGTCCCCCTTAATTTTTTTCCCCCTTCTATAAGAATATGAATATATTTAATTTTGAAAAGCAATCTCTTAAAAATAATATGTACTGCCCCTCTTAAAAAATTAAATACTATCCATTTTGATTTATATTTTGAAAAATGTATTATTTTCGTTATCTTTATAAAGTTTTTCTTTGAACATTGTTCTTTTTTCTTTTTTCTTTTTTTCCTAGTAAGCTACTTTTTCTGTGGAAAATAAGTGATGATGGGATAATAATGGGCATTTTCAAAGCCGAAAGGACCAATACGTTGTTTCTGGCTCAAAGCGGTATAGGATAGGCTCACTCCATGAGGTCGACAGTGTGCTGTGGGTGGTGGGCTTAGAGCCATTGAGTAAAGCTATGCTAGCCTTCTACTGTGCTCTTGATATGAAATTATTTTATATCATTACTCAACTTAATTTTTTCTTTCTTTTCCAGTATTGGTGTATATATGATTATTATTAGAACCTTAATTTTACTAATTTAATTAGCTTCTTTTTTTCTTTTTCTTTTTTAACTTTGCTCTTAAATTAAAAGTTCTTATTTGAGAGAAGAAAAAAATTCATTTTAGTTTAATTCTAAATTATAACACATAAATTCTATTTTAAAATTTAAAATACATATAAACAAAAATCTTTCATGTATAATTACTAAGCTAAAGCAACAATTTATATTACCGTTACTTTTAAAAATATCTTTCATTATCTCAAAGTTCTCATTAAAACACACTCAAAACAGCGGCTCAATCACAAGTATGCCTTAATTAAACTTATTAGCAAAACAACAACTAAAACAAACAAATACTGAGTGGGTTAACAAAACCTAGTCTCGGCCTAACTAACTAAGAATAAGGCAAATCAACAAATAGTTTTTTAAATTAATAAGGTCCAGACCAAATAATATTAAGAAATCTAAAATTCAAGGATAAAATTTAGGAAAGAGATACAAACAACGAACAAGAACAATTTTGAACAAAATATGGAATAGTTGTCGTAATTTTTAGTTTTCGTCTTGAATTCTTTGCCAATTTTTGATCCAAACAATTTTAGCACTCAAAATTCAAATTTCCAATAGTCGGTATTGAATGCAACAATAGCATCTCTAACAATTCTCAAGCAAACAATATTAGAATCTTTCAAACTTCAAAACTGGCCTTTTGTGCAGTAATTTTTTTTATTATTCAACCTTTCTTCTCTTTTTTTTTTAATTACTCTCAAAATATAAACACAACTCAAGCAGTAAGAATTAACACCAAAAATTGCACCAAACTGAATATCACCTTTCAACAAAAACATATTGAAAAAATTTGTAGGTTTTATGCAATATGTTCTCAAACTCCTCTTTTTTTTTTTTTTTTCTTTTTTTTGAATATATGAATGCAACTAATTAAGACTAAAACAATGAAGAAAAATCAGCAATAAACTAGAACTAATTTGTAAAACAACCAACAAACTACCAGGAAGAAAAAATTTGGATAAAACAAGGAACAAATTCAACTATGAAGAAAAAATCTATTTTTTTTCCTTAATATGCAGATTGTGGATAGATAGGAAACCTTAATATAATGTTAAAATTGAAGAATAACACAAAACAAAATAAAGCAAATAAGATAGTCAAACTTGAACAAAATTTAGCTCTGATACCAAATGATACGAACCTAGATTGATTGGCTCCTAAACCTGTATTATACTAGCCTAGATCAAAATTAAGTTCAGATTCTTATGGTTGCCGTAACCCCTAATCAACTTGTAATTAGAAACCTTGGTATATGATAAAGACACCACAATAGGTGATGGATGTCCTATTGATAAGTCAAACTAGAACATTTAATTTCCATTAAGTGTTTTAGGTATTCAAAGAGAAACAAAGAAAATTCCTTCTCAGAAATATTTTTCTGTATGAATAATGTACTGATTTTTATTGAGAAAATAATCTTTTAAATAGGTTAAGGTTCACAAAACAAAACCCTAAAACACTAGGTTAAATCTAGCCATAGTGATAAGGAAACAATGGTATCGGTCTAATTTCAATCAGTTCTTAATTTATTTCTTTGTTATGAATTATGAATTAATTAATTTTCAACAGAAATAATAAATTATCAACTTTTCTAAGTTAATTTGTCCAGCAAATAAATAAATAAAAACCAAAATAAAATATAGTTTCTTAAAACAAAAATTCAAACTCAAATTAGGAAACTAGTTGACTAGTTGACAACTAAGCTGCTTTAATCCAATCACCAGCAAGCTTGCCTGAACAACAAAAAAGGTGAAAGCCAGCACCACTAAGATAAAAACTCTTTTTTTTTCTTCTCTTTCCTTTCTTTTTCTTTCTCACTCACATACACCACTCCTTTACCCTCACTTTCGGCTTTTTCATGCTTTTTCTCACTCTCGGGTTTATCATGATGTTTCCACTCAATTTGGGTTTTAAAGGATTTTCCTTGGACAGTAAGTTCGAACCTACCTTCTTGGATGGATGGTGAAACTGTGGGTGCCATGCTTGCTTTCTCCTTGAGCCATTCAGCCTCCCTCTTTTTTTGTATTTGAAGTTGATCTTTAAATACCTCTTTTGGAGTTAACGGCTCCATCTTTACCTTTTTTTGCCTTAAATTTAAAAATAATGGAATTCTCTCTTCCATAGTGTATAGCATCCTTATTAAATTGCCATGGCCTCCCTGATAAAATATGACCAGCATGCATGGGATCAACATCACACAATAAAACATCCACATATTTATCAATGTTGAATTTTATTTTGTCTTGTTTGTTTACTTTCATCTCACCACTATCATTAAACCATTGTAATCTATATGGTTTTAGATGTTTAATGGTTACTAATCCTAATTTATCAACTACCAAATTACTAATTATATTATCACAATTTCCACTATCAATTATCATACTACATTTGTTACCTTGAATTTCACATCGAGAGGGGAACATGTTCTCTGTTTGAATTTGATCCTCATCTTTGTATAAGGTTAGAACCCTTCTTACCACCAAAGTCAATTAAGCCCTTGAAGTCTTAAGTGTTTCAAATTTCTCATGTTCCTCATCTCCAATTTCTTCAACATCAAATTAGGTTTAAGCCTCACTTTCTTCACTTTTGTATTCCAAGTCTCAATTACCATTCCGCACCATGATCCTCCAATTCGGGCATTTACTAGCAACGTGTCCTCATCCCTGGCACTTAAAACATACAATGTCACGAGTTCTAGAAGGTTTAGGATCAGTTTTACCTTCAATCTTAGGTGCTTGGATAGATTCAGCTTTTGCTTCTTTCCCTTGCCGATTTTTACTTTCTTCTCCTAGTTTCAGTTTTGGCTTTGTATCATATGTGGGATTGCTTCCCCAAATACCTGGATTTTTCCTCCCACTGCTTGAAACAACTCCAAACCATGAGTTTGTACCCCTCCTCTTGAATTGATTTTCAATCTTGATGGCCGCATGAAACATCTCCAATTATACATATTGTTGAAGCTCCACTTGGTTGGCTATCTTGCGATTCAAACCACCTAAAGACCCTGCCATGGTTGCCTCACGATCCTCATTCATGCTTAACCTCATCATAAGCATCTCCATCTCTTTATAATAATCCTCCACGGTCGTACTTCCCTGAGTTAGTGATTAAAGTCTTTGATGCCGCAACCTATGATAGTGGGTCGGCACAAATATCTTCCTCATGGCTCTTTTCATTTTTCTCCAAGTAGTAATCAATTCATCAATGGAGTGCATAATGGCCAAACTTTGGAGCTGCCAATTTTTAGCCTCCAAATATTTATGACAATAAAAAATCATCTCCATTCGCTCCTCCCACTCTAGGTAAGCTTCCGGATCACTCTTTACCATAAATGGCAGGATGTTGACCTTAATGTTTCCAAGATCATCATCTTCTTCTCTAGCTTGTCTCCCACGGGTTGGCCTTTCTTGGAGTGCAAAAACATCATCAATTTCCTCAAGATTATATCCAAAATTTCCATCCCCAAATTCTTCTCTAGGTCGCCTACTGCCTCCTCGACCTCGACGTCGGCCTCTAGGTGCATCAACCCTTTAATTTGGCCCACCATGTGATGTTTCTAGCCTATCCATCTTTTGATCTAGGTGATTAAAGCAAGCATTCATCCCTTGAAGTTGTTCCAAGATCGCCATAAAGTCGATAGGTTCACCTCCACCTTCTATTGCTCGAGAATCTCCCCTAAACCCAACAGATTCCTCTTCATTAATTCTAAATGAACCATTTCCTCTTTACATCCTTGAATCTACCATGTTAGTATAAATAACACAAAAATTCTCACCAAAATCACTCTCTCACGCGTTTCACTCATGTTTCCGCATTAGTTTCGGGTTTTACCCTCTTTTAAGCTCACACTCCCATGCCTTTTTCCACTCATAAGAATATCTCAATGTTCTAATTAAAACACATACAAAATAGCAACTAGATCACAAGTATGCCTTAATTAAACTTATCAACAAAATAGCAACTAAAACAAACCAATACTGAATGAATTCAAGGATAAAATTAAGAAAAGAAATTCAAACAACGAATAAGAAACAATTCAAACAAATACGAAGTAGTTGTTGGTTGTAGTTCTTGTAATTTTAAGTCTTTATATCAAATCCTTTACCAATTTTAATCCCAAATAATTTTAGCACTCAAAATTCAAATTTCCAACAACAAATATTAAATTCCAGCAACTCCAAATATCACAAGTTCAATTTCCAACTCAAACAAATTCAAATTCCAAACTTCAACCAAAACCAGCTTTGTTTTTTTTAAGTCACAGAATATATACACAACTCTAGTAGCAAGAATCAACACCAAAAATTCCACCAATCCCAAGAGACTAACTTTCAACAAAAACAAATTGCAAAATTTTGTAGATTTTATGCAATACGTGACTAGGAAAAGCGATTTTGATTTTTTTTTTTTTTTTTTATGCAGAACATGTATGAAATAAGAACAATCTTAACCTAATGCTAAAATTGCAGAAAAACAAAAAAATTAATTAAACAACTAAGATAGATCAAACCTGAAAAAAAATCTTGGCTCTGATACCAAATGATACGAACCTAGGTCGACTTGCGCCTAAACCAGTATAATATTTGTCCAGATCGAAAAATTAAGTTCAAGTTCTTATGGTTACTTCAACCCCTAATCAACCTGTGACTAGAAACCTTGGTATATTGTAGATGCCACAATAGGTGTTGGATGTCATGTTGATAAGTCAAACTAAAACACTTACTCACTAATGGTGTTTTAAGTGTGTTCAAAGAGAATAAAGAGAATTATTTCTCATAAGTTATTTTCTTTATAATATGTAAGCTGATTTCTCATTGAAAATAAACTTTTAAATAGGCTTTGAAAGAACAAAATAAAACCCTAAGTCTGAGGTAAGAACTAACCAGCAACAACTTGTTTAAGCTCGCTATGAGGCCATGAAATCATGCCAAGGTAGAAACATGGGTGCCCAACTATGTCATTAGCATCCAAGCTTCCACATTGGCCGGATTTAACTAGTTTGGTGCTAAGAAGGAGCTTGCATTCTAAGCAAGCTTTGATAATTCCAATCAATGGCAAATTTGGGGTCCAAATTAGCTGAAGATTGGATAAGAGCAACCTATTTGGAAAACTAGCCAACTACCTTCGAAATCGAAAAGTTCACTTGTATTTTAGGAAAAAGTATTTTATTTTGATTTCTATTTAATTATTAACTAGACAAATTAATTTCGGAAGGTTGAATTTTAATATTTTTTATTGTAAATTAATTAATACCTGATGTGATTCCGCCCAAGCTTGCACAACCGACCACTCGCTGGGGTGCCGACCCGATTCGGATTCCGCCCAAGACCGGACCAATTGCTAGAGCTCAAAGTAAGAGGTTTAGGGATCACATTTCTGCCTTTATCCATGGCATAATCCATTCTAAAGAGGGTGTGTCAATTCTTAAAGATCCAAGACATGTTTTGAGCATACAAGTGGTGGAAGCCGGTACGGACCCATGTAGCTGTTTTGGTGCAATTATGGAGGCCGGGAAGCATGAAATGGTTCCAATGTTTCATGGATTTACTACATATGTATAAGAGGATAAGGAATCAAGTCAAAGCAGCTTCAAAGTCATCCAAAAATGGGTTGTACGGATAGTTAGTAAATTTGGCCTGTTTTCACTGCATTTTGTGCTTGCTTTACTGTATTGTGCTGAGTTGGCTTTTTCTCTTTCTTCCAAGCAAGGGAAACGTGTGGGACTTCATGATCAGCTTATTTGGCATCAGAAAAAGCATATTGAAGCTGATTTGGAGCTAAAATTGGTCAAAGAATGGTCAAAATCAACTTAGTCAAAAAGCAAGTGTTTTAGTTTTCTAATTTGATTCTGTTTATTTATTTGCTGGAAACTTAGTCATTACTTTTTGGTTTTTGTTTATTTATTTGCTGGAAAAATAAGTTTAGGAAAGTTAATATTTTATTATTTTCATTGTAAATTAATTGATTACTAATTCAAAATAAAGGAATTAAATAATTCAAATTAGATTAAAACAGGAGTGAGAATTTCGGTCACCATAGGAAACTACTTTGTATGGTCAGTTTTCCCTTTGTTTCTAGGGTTTATTTCGTGACTTTGTAGCCTATTTAAAAGCTTATTTTTCAATAAGAATTAAGCTTGAATTTTATACACAAAATTATTTGTGAGATTGAATTCTATTTGTTCTGCTGAACGCCTAAAACACCATTAGTGAATGAGTGTTTTAGCTTGACTTATCAATAGGCTTTCCATCACCTATTGTGACATCTTCATTATATACCAAGGTTTCGAATCACAGGTTGGTTAGGGATCAAGGTGACCATTAGAACTTGAACTTAGTTAGATCCGAGCTAATATAATACGAGTTTAGGCACAAGTCGTTCTAGGTTCGTATAAATACCTCTTTTAAAATTAAAGAATTAATTAAAAAAAAGTTAGATTAGGAAAGACATGCAAAATTCGGCCACACCGACTTTATTGGCTGGTTTTTACCTATCGTTTTAGGGTTCTGATTTTTTCACTTTAGCTTATTTAAAGGCTTATTTTCTCAATAAACAGTACCTCATTATTTATTCAGAAAAATTATTGTGAGAAAGATTTCTCTTTTTCCTCTTAAAACACCTAAAACACAAAAAAGAGAACGAGGGTATTAGTTTGACTTACCAATAGGACAATTCATAACCTATTATGGCGTCTTCAACATATACCAAGGTTTCTATTCACAAGTTGATTAGGAATCAAGATGGCCATTAGAATTTGAATTTAATTATAATCCGAACTAATTTAATACGGATTTAGGAGCAAGTTGACCAAGGTTCATATCATTTAGTATTAGAGCCAAATTCTGTTCATGTTTGATCTAATTTATTTACTTTGTTTTATTTTTGTGTTGTTTTGCAATTTTAACATTAGCTTAATATTGTTTCTACCCATACACGTTCTGCGTATTTTTAAATGAAAAAATATTTTCATAGCCAAATTAAGTCTTCCTTTTGTTTAGCCGAATTTTTATTTGCTTCTTAGTTTGTTGGTTGGTTTCGCATATTAGTTCTTAGTAATTTGGTACATTTTATATTTTCCTTTGTTGTCTTTAATCTTAATTAGTTGCACTTATATATTCAAAAAACAAAAAAAAGGAATTTTGGAAAAACATATTGCGAACAAAACCCTAAATTGTTGCAATTTGTTTTTGCTTGGAAGTTATAATCGAATTTGAGAAATTGTTAGGCATTGGAGATTGTGAATTTTGTGGTGATTGTGTTGCAAGGAATTGTGTGATATTATCTTGTTTGTGAAAAAAAAAAAAAACCGAAGTTAAAAAAAAAAATTGCCTAAAAGTTCAGTTTTGAGAATTGCAAATTTAGGTTTGTTTGGATACGAGAAAAATTCAATTGTGATAATTGGAGTTGCTATTTATTCAAATTGATTACTGGATATTGGAATGCTGGTGCTAATTGATTGGATTAAAACTGGTTTAAGATTTGAGACAAAGACCAATTACGAGAACTACAAAAAACAATTGTTTCATATTTTGTTTGAATTGTGATCTTGTCAATTGTTTGAACCTTTTTCTAAATTTTTTCCTTGAATTTTGGTCTCTTAATATTCTGGTTTGATTTGTTGTTGAATCTGAAAATTGCTTCATTATTTTTCCTCATTTTTGGATAGTAAAGCTGAGAATTAGGTTTTATAATTCACTCGGAATTCACTTGCATCTTGCTTCTATTTATTCACTGGTTTAATTAGGACATACTTGTGATCTAGTTGCTGATTTTAAGTGTGTTTTGTTAGAACTTTGAGATAATCTTTGAAGCGAAAAAATGCAAGAGAGTGTGAGCTTGTAAGAGGGTTAAAAGCCGAAACTAGTGTGAAACACGAGTGAACAAGACCTTGTTTGAGCAATATACGTGAGGGGAGTGAAGTTGGTGAGATTTCATGCATCATTTAACTAACATGACATATTCAAGAATAAGATGAGGAGGTGATTTTATTAGAGAACTTGGAGAGGATTCTGTGGGATTCAAGGGGGACTCTAGAGCATCAGGGAGTTTAGCGGAACCTATGGACATGCAAGCAGTTTTAAAGCAATTTCAAAGGATGAATGATCAATTTGATTAATTAGATAAAAGGATAGATAGCTTTGAAAACCAAAAAAGAAGAGTGAAACCTAAGATAGAACCATAAGGAGGACGTGTTCGAGGTAGAGGAGGCCGCGGATGTTATTGGGAGGAATTCGAAGAAGGAGATGTTGAAGACAATTTTGAGGACGAGCTCAAAGACATACTTGCACTCCAAGGAAGGCAAACCCATGGTAGGCATAACAGGGAGGAAGATGATGATTTAGGAAATATCTAGGTTAGTATACCACCATTTTTGGGGAAGAGTAATTTGAAGGCTTACATGGAATGGGAAGAATGCATAGAAGTGATTTTTTATTGCCATAACTATTCAGAGGTGAAAAAGGTCAAGTTGGCAGCCTTAAAATTTGGACATTATGCTGTACAACAGTGGAATAATGAGCAAAATACCCAAAGGAGAATTGATGACGAGTCAATAACCACTTGGAGACAAATGAAAGCAACCATGAGGAATAGATTCATACTAATCCATTATAATCCATTACAATCTTTATCTCAAGGACGCAGGTCGAAATGAGAATTATTACAAGGAGATGGAGATGCTCATGATGAGGTTGAGCTTGAATGAAGACCGTGAGGCAACAATGGCTAGGTTTATTGGAGGCTTAACCGAGAGATTGCAAAACTAAGTGGATCTACAATAATATGTGGAGTTGGGAAAGATGCTGCATGTAGCAATCAAAATTGAGCTCTAACTTAAGAGGAGAGGTAGTATAATACACGACTTAGAGGACCGGTTCAACTAGTTGGAGAAGCAATCCCGCATTCGAGCCAAAACAGAAGTCAAAGTAGGAGGAAAGAAGTTCCATTCGACCAATAAGAGACAACAAGGCAGAACCTGTACAAGCAACAAAATCAAAGGGTAAGGATGGTTTTAAATCATCTAGAGCTCGTGATATTGTGTGTTTTAAATGTCAAGGCTATGGACATATTGCCAACCAATGTCCAAATAGACAAATTATGGTGCTAAAGGATAATAGAAAGCCAAAATTGAGCATGATGAGGTAGAATCCGAAGAAGAAGAGCATGATGAACCCTCGACTCAAAAGGCTTTAAGGGCTGAGTTAAGTTTTTTGGCACTAAGAGTTTTGACTATGTATAAAGATAAAGAACACGTGTAAAGAGAAAAAATCTTCCACATTCGATGTGATATTCAAGGTAACATTGTAGTATGATTATAGCCCGTGGGAGTTGTGCCTATGTTATTAGCATTGTTGTGTTGAAGAAATTATAATTAACAACAATCAAATATCCCGAACTGATATGAACCTAGAGCGACCTGCCTTTAAACCCGTAACAAAGATTGAATTAAGACCATCTAATTACAAGTTATCAATGGAAGACCTTGACCCGTTACCTATATTTAAGGTAAGAACCTTGGTATGGTGAAGATGCCACAATAGGGTGCAAAATAACCTATTGATAAGTCAAATTTGGTTTCCTAAACCTAATCGCATTAGATTTCCTAAACCTATCAAAATTAGGTTTCCTAAACCTAATTTTCGTCCATTATTATTTCACCTTTACTTTTAGCAAATTTAGGAAAGCTTTGTAATTTATTTTGCCTATTTAAAGGCACATAAGTCATGAATAAAGGGGAGATTACAATTTTGATTCAAAGTGAGAGTGATTCTCTTGGTACTCTAAGAACTATATCGAACTTTTTCAAGCTTTGTTTGTGGAGTTCAAATTTAACTGATCAATAGGTTATTCCCTACCCTATTGTGGCGTCTTCACAATACCAAGGTTCTTACCTTAAATATAGGTAATGGGTTGAGGTTTTCCAATAATAACTTGTAATTAGATGGTCTAATTCAATCTTTGTTACAGGTTTAGAGGCAGATCGCTCTAGGTTCGTATCAGGCTACCCCACTTAGCTTTTCATTGAAATAAGCAATTGGTTTTCCCTCTTGCATCAAGACAGCACCTATACCTATTCTTGATGCATTACATTCAATCTCAAAAGTTTTGGAAAAGTTAGGCAGCACCAATGAAGGAGCATTTGTTACTTTTTTCTTTTAATAAATTAAAAAACCTTTCTTGAGCTTCTCCCCATTGAAAACCTACACTCTCATAACAACCTCTGTGAAAGATGCAGCAATAGTATTAAATCTTTAACAAACCTTCGATAAAAACTAGCCAAACCATGGAAGGTTCTAACTTGGGTAATACTAGTTGGCGTGGGCCACTCTTGAATGGCTTTCACCTTCTCTTGATCAACTTGTATACCTGCTGCACTAATCACAAAACCTAGAAACACAAACTCAGATTTACAAAAGTCACACTTTTTAAGATTGGCATAAAGTCTTTCTTTCTTAGGAACATCTAACACTAACCTAAGATGCCCTACTTGCTCTTCTAAACTCCTGCTATACGTAAAGATATCATCAAAGTACACAACCACAAACTTTCCAATGTAAGCACGCAAAACATGATTCATAAGTCTCATAAAAGTACTAGGGGCATTAGTTAACCCAAATGGCAAAACCAACCACTCATACAAACCATGCTTTGTTTTAAATGCTGTTTTCCATTCATCACCTTCCTTCATGCGAATTTGATGATAACATTTAAGATCAATTTTTGAAAACATGCATGCACAATACAATTCATCAAGCATATCATCTAACATAGGAATATGATGATGATATTTGATAGTTATATTGTTAATAGCCCTACAATCTATGCACATTCTCCATGTTCCATCCTTTTTAGGGACTAATAACACAGGTACAGCACATGGACTCATGCTTTCTCTAACATATCTCTTTTAAAGCAATTCACTTACCTGCCTTTGAAGTTCCTTTGTCCCATCTCGATTACTCCTATAAGCCGGCTGGTTTGGAATTGTTGATCTTGGAACAAAATTAATTTGATGTTCGATCCCTCTAATCGGTGGTAACCCACTTGGAATCTCCTCAGGAAAGACATCATCGAACTCCTGTAAAAGAGAAACCATGGAGCTAGAAAAAATAGATTCATCACGGTTACTTAAATTGCCATGGACGTCCCAAAAGCAAATGATGCGAATCCACCTGAACCCGCTGGGATGGGCCGATCACTAGGGCTCAAGCTAAGAAGTTTAAAGACAATCTTGCTATCTTTGTCCAAGGAGTAATTCTTATTCAAAAAGGCTTGTCCATACCCGAGGATCTAAGACCAATCTTGAGCATACAATATTCAAAAAGCCGGTATGAATCCGGATAGCCGTTTTAATGCAATTATAGAGGCCAGGAAGCATGAAATGGTTCCAATGTTTCATGGATTCAATACCAACATGGTAGATTCAAGGGTGAGGAGAGGAGATCCACCTTTAAGAATTAATGAAGAAGAGTCCGTAGGATTCCATGGCGGTTCTCGAGCTTCGGGGAATGGTGAGCAAACGGGAGGAGAGAATGGAGATGACTTTTTATTGTCATAATTATTTGGAGGCCAAGAAGGTGAAGTTGGCAGCAATAGAGTTTGGTTATTATGCACTCCAATGGTGGACCAATGAGCAAAACACCTGAAGGAGAGTTGGTGATGACTTGATCACTACATGGCGACAAATGAAAGGAGCCATGAGGAAGCGATTCGTACCATCACATTATCATAGGTTGCTGCAACAAAGGCTTCAATCACTATCTCAAGGAAGTAGGTCTGTGGAGGATTATTACAAGGAGATGAAGATGCTCATGATGAGGTTAAACATGAATAAGGATAGGGAAGCAACCATGGCAAGATTTCTTGGTGGTTTGAATCGTGAGATAGCCAACCAACTAGAATTGCAACAATATGTGGAATTAGAGGAGATGTTGCATGTGACTATTAAATTGAAGCATCAATTTAAGAGGAGGGGTGTAGGCTCATGGTTTGGAGGAGTTTCCAATAGTAGAAGATCAAATCCAAGTGGCTGCATAAACAATCCTACCTTCAAAACAACCCAAAGCCGAAAGTTGGAGAAGGAAGTTCAAATCGGCCAAGGAGAGAGACTAGAGCCAAATCTGTTCGAGCACACAAAACTGAAGGTAAATCTGATCCTCAGCCTTCTAAAACTCATGAAATTGTGTGTTTTAAGTGCCAGGGACGAGGACACAAAAGTGATGCTGAAATTGAAATTGAGGATGGAGAAGTCGGAGATGATGAGCATGAGGATCCCGAAACACTCCAACCTTCAAGGGATGACTTAGGTTTAGTTGCAAGGAGGGTCCTTACTGTATACAAAGATGAAGAACAAATCCAAAGAGAAAACATCTTCTACACCCGATGCGAAATTCAAGGTAACATATGTAGTATGATTATAGATAGTGGAAGTTGTGCAAATGTAATTAGTAGCATGGTAGTTGATAAATTAGGCTTAACAGCTATTAAACATCCAGAACCATATAGATTACAATGGCTTAAAGATAATGGTGAGATGAAAGTTAATAAACAAGCCAAAGTAAAATTCAGCATTGATAAATATGTGGATGTGGTTTTGTGTGATGTTGTGCCTATGCATGCAAGACATATTTTACTTGGTAGGCGTTGACAATTTGATAGAGATGCTATTCATTATGGTAGAGAGAATAGTGTTGTTTTTAGATTTAAAGGTAAAAAGGTGAAGCAGGAGGCATTAACTCCTAAAGAGGTGTACAAAGATCAAATTCAAATACAACAAAGGAAGATGGCCGAACAACTCAAGGAAAGGACTAGTATGGCCCCCACGGCAACAACACCCATCCAAGGAGCCCAAGCCGTGCAAGACCAACTAGGTAAGTGTTCTAAAACCCAACTTGAGTGGAAAAACCAAGAGAAGGCTAAAATTGGAGTGAAAAAAATGAGTAACCCGAGAACTATAGCAAGAAACCCATGAGTGAGGAAAAGTGTGTTATGGCCGAGAGAGAGAGGGAACGAAAGGAAAGAAAGAAACAACAAAAATATTTATTTGAGTTTTGGAGATGTAAATAAAGCTATCTTGAGTAAGAAACCATTGCTGATCATGAATTTTAAAGATACTTATTTGAAGATGTTTTTAATGCATTGAACTTTATCTGCTTTGTTGAAAGCATTACTTAGTGGAAATTTAAAAATTTGAGAAAGATTATTTGCTAATATTAAAAAGTTTGATGAACTTGTATTTTTAGTATTTGTTGTGATAGTGTTTGACCTAGGAGATTGGTTTTGGTTTCAACCAAGGAAGGAAAGGATTCCTGAACAAAGAAAGTCCAAGCTTATGCCACGAGGAGATGGATATTTTCAAGTTTTGGAAAGGATCAATGAAAACGCCTACAAGCTTGATTTACTGGGTGAGTATAATATGAGTGCTACATTTAATGTTGCTGATTTGTCTCCTTTTGTTACAGGTGATTACTCTGATTTGAGGGCGAATCCTTTTCAAGAGGAGGGGAATGATGCGAATTCGTCCAAACCCGCTCAACCGACAATCCGCTGGGGTGCCAACCTGATACTGATGAAGACCGGGCTGATCACTAAGGCTCAAGCTAAGAAGTTTAAGGACAATCTTGCTGTCTTTATCCAGGGAGTAATTGATATTGAAAAGGGCTTGTCCATACCCGAAGATCTAAAATCTATCTTGAGTATACAAGTGGTGGAAGCCGGTACAGACCCGGGTAGTGGTTTTGGTGCAATTATAGAGGCCGGGAATCATGAAATGGTTCCAATGTTTCATGCATTCAATACTAAGAGGACATGTACTTTGCATGGCCGGTTTTCCCTTTGTTTTTGGGGTTTATTTCGTTACTTTGTAGCCTATTTAAAGGCTTATTTTTCAATATGAACTAAGCTTGAATTATGTACAGAAAATTATTTGTGAGATTGAATTCTCTTTGTTCCTTTTGAACACCTGAAACACCATTAGTGAATGAGTGTTTTAGTTTGACTTATCAATGGGTCTTCCATCACCTATTGTGGCGTATTCATTATATACCAAGGTTTCTAATCACAGGTTGGTTAGGTAATGCACGTCACACTTCCAACGTTCCCTTTCAGCTGCCTCAAGGCCTAATTACTCGAAGTAGAGCCAAAAGATTCAAGAAGGCCTTATTTGCATTCATGAAGGATCTTGATGTGTTTAAAGAGGAGGACATTACCAAACCCACTTTTGAGAATTCCAAGTTTAAGAACAACTCTTTGACAGCCCAAGATCAAGTGTTTTTAGTTTGGAAAGTAAGAAAAAATTAAAGGAGGACGTTTTGGGCTTGGAGAATTATAAAATGGGCTTGAAGACATTGCAAAATGGACTGTTTTGGTGCTACTTTAAGAAATCAAGTATTTTAGAACATCCGGGCCATGTTAGGCCTAACTAGGTTAAATTAAGCATTTAATTTTATCTTGGTAAACTTAGACGTGTAATAACTATATAAGCTAATTCTAGCTGGTTCAAAATAAGTCAAAATAATGTTTAATGATTTGTCTAGGATTTCTAAAGAGTCTTAAACTATATTTAAGGATTTTATTTTTTCCATTTGTAAGGAGATTGGTTTTTTTGAACGAAATTTTCTCTCATTGAGAATTGGATTTTCACCATTATTCTTGGACATCCAGGTTATTCACTTGAGAGTGTCTTTATACTTATGGTTCTTATCTTCCATAGATCGTTCATGAGTCAATACCATAGGTTCCTACCTCTAAATAGGTAGTGGGTCTTGGTTGGATATGTTTTATTTTATTTTAATTTTTTTTCTTTTTTTTCCTTCTGTTTTTAAGTTCCTTGCAATTGTTTTTCATCCCATCTCCATATCCAATCACCATCTGGTTATTCACTTTTATTTTATTAACTCAAAATCATCATCTCACTACCATACACGCAACCGTGAGTGTATCATTTTGGTATCAAAGCATCGGTTACAAGGTATGTGAGAATTCTCTTTGTTTTATTTATTTCCTGATTACATATTGAAACCCTAGCTTGCGTTGTTTTGTTTTTTGGTGTTCTTCTTTTGTTCCTTGTTTCTTCTTTCCTTGTCATTTGCTGTTCATTTTTTCCTTCTATTCCCATTTTGTGTTTCCATCCATTTTCATTTTTGTTATCCATCTTTGTTGTGCTTCTTTTGCTTGACATACCCTAGGAAATCCACAATCTTTTTCATTGAGTTTCGTTAGAATCTTTGAATTATTTCTACCACTTGCTGTTTGGAAGGTTTGATATATATATATATATATATAGCAAAGGTTGTTTAAAAAAAAAATTCGAATTTTTTAACCCAAAAAAAAAAAAAGCATCCACCATCACCATGTTGTAGAAATCCATACGTTAAACTCTCTTTCACATTGGCATCCACCATCCCAATCATATGGACCAATTTTAGTTCATCTTCACTAATGAACTTGCTTCGTTGGGTTGAAAACACCTCTTTGATCAAACTATTTAGTGCCTTTTTCAATCTCTTTGCTCATGCTCGAGTTATGGGTCCTGTAGACATTTGAAGTGGATCTAGGCTCCATCTTGAAGGGCTCTTGGTCATGTCCTTATCATTCCCCTCCTCTTAAAAAGGATTTGTCCTCAAATCATCACCTGCACAAAAAGGAGATAAATCAGCGACATTAAAAGTAGCACTTACATTATACTCACCTGGAAGATCTAATTTGTAAGCATTGTCATTAAGTCTCTCCAATACTTGGAAGGGACCATCTCGACGTGGCATGAGTTTAGACTTTCGTTGTGCCGGAAATCTTTCCTTTCTCAAATGCAACCAAACCCATTCTTCAGGCTCAAAAACAACTTGTTGGCGCCCTTTGTTTGCTTGCTTCATGTATTGTTTGGTTCTCCTCTCAATGTTAGCTTTGGCCTTCTCATGTAGTTGCCTAACAAAATCAGCTTTCTTTTTCCTATCTAAATTAGCATACTTACTCAAAGGTAAAGGTGTTAAATCCAATGGAGTTAAAGGATTAAAACCATATACAATTTCAAAAGGTGAAAATTTAGTGGCTGAATGTACAGATCTATTGTAAGCAAATTCAACATAAGGTAAACATTCTTCCCAAGTTTTGATACTCTTACTTATCAACGCAAGCAACAAAGTAGACAAAGTTCTATTTACTACCTCTGTTTGTCCGTCATTTTGTGAATGACAAGTAGTAGAAAACAACAATTTAGTACCTAACTTAGCCCATAATGTTTTCGAAAAGTAACTTAAGAATTTTTCATCTCTATCAAACACTATTGTTCTAGGCATTTCACGCACTCTAACAATTTCTTTAAAGAACAAATAAGCAATATGAGATACATCATCGGTTTTATGACATGTAATAAAATGTGCCATTTTAGAAAACCTATCCACAACCACAAAAATCGAATCCCTACCTTTTCTTGTTCCAGGCAACCCTAAAACAAAGGCCATAGAAATATTTACCCAAAGGTGGTTGGGTATAGAAAGTGGCATGTACAACCCATGTGGTTGCAGCCGTGATTTAGATTGCTTACATTTAATGCATCTATCACAAATTCTTTCTACATCTCTTTTCATATGTGGCCAATAAAAATGCTCTTGTAGAACAGCTAAGGTTTTAGCTATTCCAAAGTGTCCCATTAATCCCCCATCATGAGATTCTCTAACAAGTAAATCACACAAAGAACAACTTGACACAAAGTTTATTTTCCCTAAACAAGAATCCTTCAAATCTATAAAACTTTCCCTCAGCATGCCTTTCACGAAGCTTGTAAATTTCACCAAAGTCATGATCTAAAGCATATAATTCTTTAATTTGTTCAAAACCAAGTAATTTAGCATCCAAAGTAGAAAGTAATGCACACCTGTAGGATAATGCATCAGCTACAATATTTTCCTTACCTTGCTTGTAGCGAATAACATAAGAAAATGTTTCAATAAATTCCATCCACTTACCATGGCACCTATTAAGCTTTCCTTGTCCCTTTATGTGCTTCAACGACTCATGATATATGTGAATCACAAACTCTTTAGGCCATAAGTAGTGCTGCCATATCTCCAATGCATAGAGCTCTTTATCATAAGTTGGATAGTTTAAGGCGGCCCCACTTAGCTTTTCACTGAAATAAGCAATTGGTTTTCCCTCCTGCATCAAAACAGCACCTATACCTATTCCTGATGCATCACATTCAATCTCAAAATTTTTGGAAAAGTTAGGCAACACCAATAAAGGAGCATTTGTTAGTTTTTCTTTTAACAAATTAAAAGACATTTCTTCAGCTTCTCCCCATTGAAAACCTACACTCTTCTTGATAACCTCTCCCAAAGGTGCATCAATAGTACTAAAATCTTTAACAAACCTTCGATAGAAACTAGCCAAACCATGGAGGCTTTTAACTTGGGTGATACTAGTTGGCGTAGGTCACTCTTGAATGGCTTTCACCTTCTCTTGATCAACTTTAATACCTGCAGCACTAATCACAAAGTCTTCTAAACACAAGCTGAAATTTACAAAAGTCACACTTTTTGAGATTGGCATAAAGTCTTTCTTTCTTAAGAACATCTAAAACTAACCTAACATGCCCTACATGCTCTTCTAAATGCCTACTATATATAAGGATATCATTAAAGTACGCAGCCACAAATTTTCCAATGTAAGCACGCAAAACATGATTCATAAGTCTCATGAAAGTACTAGGGGCATTAGTTAACCCAAATGGCATAACCAACCACTGATACAAACCATGCTTTGTTTTAAATGTTGTTTTCCATTCATCACCTTCTTTCATGCGAATTTGATGATAACATTTAAGATCAATTTTTGAAAACATGCATGCACCATACAACTCATCAAGCATATCATCTAACCTAGGATTAGGGTGATGATATTTGACAAGTTATATTGTTAATAGCCTTACAATCTACACACATTCTCCATGTTCCATCTTTCTTAGGGACTAATAACACAGGTACAGCATATGGACTCATGCTCTCTCTAACATACCCCTTTTCAAGCAATTCACTTACCTGCCTTTGAAGTTTCTTTGTCTCCTCTGGATTACTCCTATAAGTCGGTTTGGAATTGTTGATCCTAGAACAAAATCAATTTGATGTTCGATCCCTCTAATCGGTGGTAACCCACTTGGAATCTCCTCGGGAAAGACATCATCGAACTGCTGCAAAAGAGAAACAATAGAACTAGGCAAAACAGATTCATCAGGGTTCGTTAAATGATTCATATATGGTTCTTTGTACATCATTACAATCATAGGCTTTCTACAACAAAAAAGCTTCTTCATCTCACTCTGTTTTGCATAAAAACTCTTTTTTTTTTTCTACTCTTTTTCTTTTTCTTTTCACTCACACTCTCATCCTCACCACTCTTTTTCATCTCTTGGTGGTTGGATACAGTTTGATTGTGTTGTTACTTAGCTTCTCTCAGCCTTTGTAAAGCCAACTGATCATCAAAAACTTGATTAGGAGTCATCGGCATAAGCACCACTCATTTACTGATGTATAAAATCAACTCGCAAGTGCACGAATCGTTTTCAAGTAATAAAGTGGAAAAATAGGGTTGTTGTACCCAAGGGATTAAGTATTAAGTACCAAAGATAATTAGGTTTTGATAATATTTGAACTAAAATTTAAGATGGCAATTGAAAACTAAATAAACTAAATTAAACAAAAGCAATCAATTAAAATTAGATCAATTTCAAGTAAGAGAGAGAATTGAATAATTATGAATACTAGGGCATTTGATTTCACCACTAACTATTCCAATTTAATTACTTAAATATGTGAATTTAATTAACTAGTAATTTTGTTAACCACACTTAATCACAAAATTAATCAAAAGTAGTTTCCACTCACAATTGATAATATTCACATAACCTAATTTATTCCTTCCGGCTTATAAATTAAATCATGCAAATTCATCAAGCATAGATTAAGCAAATAATATGGCATGAGACGTAACTATTTTCCAATCAATTATGCATTCATGTAAATCATTGGAAATCCATAATATTATCCTTTTCCAAGCTCAAATATTATTAAAATCATTTATTCCTTCCGGCCTATGAAAGCATTAAGTATACCAATGATTTATTAACAGAACATATTACTAATTAAATAAAACTCAACATATATTAAAATAATTAAACCTTCATAGTTAGGGCTACATCATAGCCCTAGCTATGAAAATTAGTTCATGGTAAAAATAATTTTAACATCCATAATTATTAAAAATAATAAGATTCACAATTAAAGAGAAAGGAAAAGAGAATAAAAACTATTGAAGAAATTCTCCTCCAAGAGCTCTCAAAGTCGTAGCCTTCTTCTCCAAGCAAGCCCACGTCTTTGTGCCTCCTCCAAGATCTCCAATTGATCTTCTAAAACTCTAAAACTTTAAAACCTTAGAACCCTTAAAAGAATCTTGGAAACTCCCAAAATTTGGTTTGTTTCTATTTAAGCCTCCTAAAAGCTCTTAAATAACTCTCTAAATTTGTATATCTTCCTTCAATGTGGTGGGGGCTATATATATAGGGCATTGGGAATCTTTTTCTCTCTTTATTTTCAGTGTGAGAGTCTTGAAAGATACATTTTTTAGGCCATGAAAAGGGTTGGACGAATTTCATGTGTAAAAAGAAAACTGTATATTACTTGGTCTCTACTACTTTCCTTTTATCTAATTCCTCCTAAAAAATAGTTAATTAGTCTAATTTACCCTTGATGAAGCATGTGACATGACATGTGCCTCATTAATGATAAATTAACCAATTATTGCCACTTGTTTTTATCTTGGCCCTCAAATTGCCTTGATTCCCTCTTTTGATCAATGGTGGAGATTTAACTAGAATATTATTTTTTATAAATTCTAAACTTTAAATGATGATAACTATTTGCTCGCACCTCGAAATCCAAAAATAACGAGACATTTGAAATCCTCAGATCTTGATGATTCATATGACATCCACTTCCATCATGAAACTCCCGATGGAATCTTTATGGAATCTTCAAGGTATCTTTTTGGAATCTTTTTAATGCTTAGTCCGTTCGAGCTCAAATCTTGCTTCCCACCATAATTCGACCCAAGGAATCCATTTTTATGGTTGTTTTCTTAAAATTCTTCCTTTTTTACCTAGATTAAGAAAAATACATAATTAAGTATCTTTCCATAACAAATTAACACAAACTAACAAATATTAAGCTATAAATATGGCATAAAATCATCAATATTTTAGATCTAACAAATACCCCCAAACTGAAGATTTGCTAGTCCCTAGCAAAGAAAAAGAATAAGAAAATGAAATGTTATTTAAAGAACATAAGATACTTTAATGAGGTGCCTCAAAGATTATATAACATATGACTTTTCAAATGGTTTCAAAGTAATTATGTAACTCAATACCTTATATTCTATCCAACATATATGATACTTCCAATGTGTGTGTGTGGAAATCAATTTATACACTTAATTATCATATGCTTGAATAAATTTACAAGAATTAGAAATTGATAATAAAGTATGAACTACCATATGCTTGACTTAATTATCACTCTCCACTAATGTAGGTTAATGCACCACCTTAAATCATTAGGACTTCATGGTTTCTATTGTTAAGGCTAATGGATAAGGCTAAAGAAAGAAAAGGATAGGATATAATAAATCAAAGAAAGAAAGCTAAAATTAAATATCAATGAATAAATTACTTGTAAAATTTGTTTCTTTATTAAAACTTCTTTTCTTATTTTAACTTCAATTTCAATATCCGTTTTCTCCTTTTTATTGTGCATACATTCTTCAAATCACACATATTCTTTCTTTATTTCTTTATTTTTTTCTTCTTTCTTTTCCACTAAACCCCCAAACTTATATTTCTTCTTATTGCACATTCAAACCTCCAATTTACACAAAAATGCATACTAGAGCCAAATTCACCAAATACTTAATCTCCAAACTTTATTTTTTTTTTCCTCTTTTTTTTTTTTTTTTTTTTTTTCTTTTTCAACACTCAAACAAGCTCACAAGCATATATTCATATCAATTCAATTAAAGCTCTCTTTGTAGTATGTTCAAGGTACGAAAAAGAAATTTAAGGCTCAAAAAGGGTAAGTAAATGTGCTTTAATGAAGAAAAGGCTCTAATACATCTTTATGCATCCTAAAGGCTCAAATAAGGTACTAGTGGAAGATAATGTATTAGGTTGGCTTGAAAGGCTCAAACTTAAACAAAGATGGCCTAAATCATGTTCTTAGTAATGCATTCACCTAGGATTTCGCCTCAAGCAATAATCAAGCAAGTTCTAGAGTTCAATTAATAATAAAGTACTCTAATTCATGCAAATCTTCTTCAAAACACAATCTAAATTATGCATTATTGATTATGTGCTCAAAATTTATTGAAAGTAACAATATGTGAATATAAATTCAAGCATTGAGGCATACACAAAAACAAATCCACCATCTAAAAACCAATTTATTTTCAATCATAGTCTTATCATTGGCTCATTAAAGTACTTAAGAAAACACCACAAAAACAATTTTTTTTTTTTTTAATAATGAAGGAAAATAAAAACTAAAACTAACATTTTTGAAAACTTATACAAACACTTAAATGGACAAGATTTAAAAGATGCAAAGCATGCTTTTCACCCCCAACTTAAAATAAACAATGTCCTCATTGTGAAAAACATAAAATAAAGCAAACGTAAATAAAAGGTAAAGAATACTCCCCTTTGAAGACATGGAATGTTCCCGTAATGTGAAAACTTGAGAAAAACCTGCATGTTGCATTTTCCCTACACACCACGCGGCCAAAAAGAAGGGCATGTATCCATACAATTTGATGTACTCCAATGCATATTCAAGGTGGTTATACTCCAAAAACCTAACTTTAGACTTGAAATTCTCAACATTCGTCTTTTGCTCTTTTACACCTAAACATCTTAAAACCTTGCAAAAACTCAAACAAAACACATCAAAACAACCTAAAAACAAGAAAACAACTAAAAACAACTAAAATAAATAGATAAATATAAGGTAAAGAAAGAAACTTGGGTTGCCTCCCAAGAGCGCTTGTTTAAAGTCATTAGCTTGACTCCTCCCTTTAACTTAATTAAGATCATCCAAGTAGAGGCTAGTCTCAAGCACTCCACCTTCATAATATGGCTTCAACCGCTGCCCATTCACCTTAAAACTTTCATGTCCCGGTTTGGTGATTTCAATTGCTCCACTTGGAAAAATTTGTACAATATCATATGGTCCACTCCATCTTGATCTTAATTTATCTGGAAACAATTTAAGTCTAGAGTTATAAAGAAGTACCTTTTGCCCAACATGAAAGTTCCTCTTTTTAATCATCTTGTCGTGCCATCTCTTTGTCTTTTCTTTGTAAATCTTTGCATTCTCGAAAGCATCCATCCTAAATTCTTCAAGTTCATCCAATTGCAATAGCCTATTCTTGCCCACAGCCTCTTGATCAAAATTGAGAAACTTGGTTGCCCAATATGCTTTATGCTCCAATTCCACGGGAAGATGACATTCCTTACCAAAAACCAGTTTATACGGAGAAGTACCAATGGGGGTCTTGTAGGCGGTCCGGTATGCCCAAAGTGCATCATCTATCTTTAAGCTCCAATCCTTTCTTAAAGCGTTGACCGTCTTCTCCAAAATCCTCTTTATTTCCCTGTTTGAAATTTCTACTTGCCCACTAGTTTGTGGGTGGTAAGGGGTAGCAATTTTATGTCTAACACCATATTTAGCAAGAAGGGATTCAAATTGTTTGTTACAAAAATGAGTGCCACCATCACTAATAATTGCTCGGGGTGTACCAAATCTAGTAAAAATGTATTTTTTTAAAAGTTTCACTACAACTCGTGCATCATTAGTAGGTAGTGCACTAGCTTCAACCCATTTAGAAACATAATCCACAGCAACCAAAATATATTTATTACCACAAGAAGAAGGAAAAGGACCCATGAAATCAATACCCCAAACATCAAACAATTCTACCTCAAGGATATTCTTCAAAGGCATCTCATTCTTCCTTGATACGTTCTCGGTTCTCTGGCACCTATCACACCCTTGCACATAAATATTAGTATCTTTAAACATAGATGGCCAATAAAATCCAGAATTTAAAATTTTTGCTATGGTTTTTCTAGTCCCAAAATGCCCCCCATACTCACTAGAATGACAACTTTTAATAATGGACATTGTCTCTTCTCTAGCAACACACCTCCTAATTATACCATCGGCACACTTCTTAAAAAGATAGGGGTCATCCCAAAAGTAATACCTACTTTCCTTAAGAAACTTATGCTTTTCATATGGTTTTTCCAAACTAGGCAGCATAACATTAGTAACCAAATAATTAACAATGTCAGCATACCAAGGTACATCAAACATACCATCAACCTTAAACACTTTCTCATCTGGAAAACACTCTTCTATATCTCTTTCTTCTTTTTCCTCACTCAGTTCCAACCTAGACAAGTGATCAGCTACTAGGTTTTCTACTCCTTTTTTATCCAAAATTTCTAAGTCAAACTCTTGAAGTAACAAAACCCATCTAATTAACCTAGGTTTAGACTCTTTCTTACTCATGAGGTACTTAATTGCACTATGATCGGTATAGACAATGGTCTTAGAACCTAACAAATATGCTCTAAACTTATCAAAAGCAAAGACAATGGCAAGCATCTCTTTCTCAGTAGTAGCATAATTAAGTTGAGCATCATTCAAAGTTCTAGAAGCATAATAAATAACATGCAGTTTTTTACCTTTCCTTTGTCCCAAAACAGCTCCTATAGCATAATCACTAGCATCACACATAATTTCAAAAGGTAGATTCCAATTAGGAGTACACATAATGGGAGCACATATTAATTTTTCTTTCAAAAGATTAAAAGCATGCATGCATTCATCATAAAAAACAAAGGGAACATCTTTATTCAACAAGTTACAAAGAGGTTTAGTTATCTTGGAAAAATCCTTAATAAATCTCCTATAAAAGCCCGCATGCCCAAGAAAACTCCGAATACCTTTTATTGAAGTAGGTGGAGGCAATTTCTCTATAACTTCTATTTTAGCTTTATCTACCTCAATTCCCCTTTTAGAAACCTTATGACCTAAAACTATGCCCTCTTGAACCATAAAGTGACATTTTTCCCAATTAAGCACAAGATTCGTTTCTTTACACCTTAGAAGAACCCTAGATAAATTTTGCAAGCAAGAGGTAAAAGAATCACCAAATACACTAAAATCATCCATAAAAATTTCAATGATATCTTCTACCATATTCGAAAAGATGGACATCATACACCTTTGAAAGGTTATAGGTGCATTGCATAAACCAAAAGGCATCCTTTTATAGGCAAAAGTTCCATAAGGACAAGTAAAAGTAGTCTTTTCTTGATCATCAGGGGCAATAGCTATTTGATTGTAACCGCTATAACCATCTAGAAAACAATAATATTCCTTACCGGCTAACCTTTCTAACATTTGATCAATGAATGGTAAAGGAAAATGGTCTTTTCTAGTGGCCCTATTAAGCTTCCTATAATCAATACACACTCTCCACCCAGTAACTAACCTAGTAGGAATAAGCTCACTCTTATCATTCTCTTGCACAGTCATCCCACCTTTCTTAGGAACTACATGAATAGGACTTACCCAATTACTATCCGAAATAGGATAGATAATCCCGGCATCTAAAAGCTTTAAAATCTCACCATGAACCACTTTCTTAAGATAGGATTAAGCCTCCTTTGATGTTCTACAGTCGGTTTATGGTCTTCCTCCATAAGTATTTTATGCATACAAATAGAGGGGCTAATACCCTTAATATCAGCTATAGTCCAACCTAGTGCAGTTTTATGTTCTCTTAAAACTTCTAAAAGTTTGGCTTCTTGGTCCTCACTAAGGGCGGATGAAATTATTACCGGAAGGGTATTATTAAATCCTAGAAAAGCATATTTTAAATGACTAGGTAGTGGCTTCAAATCAATTATAGGTGGGTGCTCCACACTCGGTATCTTTCTAGGTCCACTCTCACCTAAATCCTCAAACTTTCCAACATAATCTACCTCACAGTGGGTGGCTATATCTATGATGTTACACTCTTGTTTTTCTTCTTCTGTACATGGTCCAAATAACTCACTCAATCCAAAGGGATCTAAATTATTTTCCTTTGCCATATCTAAATTAGATAACTCTTGCAAGGATTGTTCAAGTGAAGAAAATTGAGTTTGAACTTGAGAAGAATTTTGATTTTGATGTGCAAGTTGCGGCTTTTGGTAGAATGGAGATTGGAATTGTTGTTTTTGAAACCCTCCACTTTGTCCTTGATTAGACCCTTGCTGGTTGTTGTTTGACCATGAAAAATTTGGGTGGTTCCTCCATCCTGGATTATATGTGTTAGAATATGGATTGTTTTGTTGCTTTTGGAAGTTTCCTACAAAATTAACATCATCAGAAGCAAAGGGATTTCCAACTTGGCAATCCACACTCTTATGATCATGAGCACCACATAAATCACAAAATAAAAAATTATTAGTAGATTGGATAGAATTCACCCCTATTTGACCAAATTGAGTGTTCAAGGTCTTCATGAATTGGGTTGCAAGTTGAGCTCCTAAGTTGTTAATATCAACGTGTTCCACGGCCTTTACTTGACTTCTTCCATTTAGTCTCCTCTCACTTGGATATTGGTAGTTATTATGGGCCATCTCTTCAATTAATTCAAATGCTTCTGATTGCCTCTTCTTCATTAAAGAACCTCCTGCAGCTACATCTACCAATTGTTTGTTACCATAATCTAGACCATTATAGAAAATCTGTACCTGTATCCATGTTGGAAAACCATGGTGTGGGCATCTTCTTAATAGTTCCTTGAAGCGCTCCCATGCATCAGACAAAGTCTCTTGGTCCCATTGACAAAAATTGTTTATATCACTTTTCAATTTTGCGGTCTTTGATGGAGGAAAGAATTTGTCTAGGAATGTTGCCTCCATAGCATCCCATGTAGTGATAGTACCTGCAGGTAAAGAATTTAACCACACTTTTGCCTTGTCTCTAAGAGACCAAGGAAAAAGTCTTAATCGAAAAGCATCATCAGAAACACCATTTTGTTAGACATATCACACAATTGAAGAAAACTAGAAATATGCATGTTTGGATCTTCATGAGGCAAACCACAAAATTGAACATTATTAAGCAAAGAAGTAGTAGATGCTTCAATTTTAAAATTGTTTGCTTCAATGGGTGGTCTCCTTATGCAAGACAAATCACCAACTTTCTTGTGAGCAGCATACTCGCATATGGGCAAATCATCTTCTCTTTAGTTGGCCATTGCACCTTCTTGAGTTCCTTGGTCTATACGTACCCAAGTACCCCTTATGGCTTGTTTTCTAGGTGCTGGTTTATTTTCTAAGTCAACTTCCTCCTTGAACTCTTGATCACCACTATGACTCATATACAACACCTAATTCCTAAAAAGAGAGCAAGTAAAATAAATTAGAAAGAAAATTAGAAAATTGAACAAGAAAAAAAAAATTATTAGAATTCTAATGTTGCTAACTAATCTAACAATTAAAATCAATTAGCAATAAAGAAAAACAAACTAACACTTAAATAAAAGATAAATGAAAATAACTCTAGGAAATAATGAACCAAATGAATTGAATGCAAAAAAATTAAACCCTTTTGTGCATGTATGCTTTTAAAGTAAACAATTATGCCAAACTAAAATTTCAACTAAAGTAAGCTAAACCTAATCTTATTCAACCAAACAAATAAAAAATAATAATAAAATCCCTAAGTATGCTAGACTTGCAACCTAAGCACCAATAAATTAAAAACACAATTTTGGTTTCAAGTACCACAAAATAAGTATTAAAAATTCAAAGCAAGTTGGCCAAACAAGCAAAGAATTAAAACCCTAGCATGAAACACTAAAACCAAAATTAAGAAACAAATATAAAAAGTTAAAATAAGGAAACAATGATCAAAGTACTACTAAACCCAATCCGAATTAATATTAATGCCTTAATCCCTGGCAACGGTGCCAAAAACTTGATGTGTAAAATCAACTCGCAAGTGCACGAATCGTTTTCAAGTAATAAAGTGAAAAAATAGGGTTGTCGTACCCAAGGGATTAAGTATTAAGTACAAAAAATAATTAGGTTTTGATAATATTTGAACTAAAATTTAAGATGGCAATTGAAAACTAAATAAACTAAATTAAACAAAAGCAATTAATTAAAATTAGATCAATTTCAAGTAAGAGAGAGAATTGAATAATTATGAATACTAGGGCATTTGATTTCACCACTAACTATTCCAATTTAATTACTTAAATATGTGAATTTAATTAACTAGTAATTTTGTTAACCACACTTAATCACAAAATTAATCAAAAGTAGTTTCCACTCACAATTGATAATATTCACATAACCTAATTTATTCCTTCCGGCTTATAAATTAAATCATGCAAATTCATCAAGCATAGATTAAGCAAATAATATGGCATGAGACGTAACTATTTTCCAATCAATTATGCATTCATGTAAATCATTGGAAATCCATAATATTATCCTTTTCCAAGCTCAAATATTATTAAAATCATTTATTCCTTCCGGCCTATGAAAGCATTAAGTATACCAATGATTTATTAACAGAACATATTACTAATTAAATAAAACTCAACATATATTAAAATAATTAAACCTTCATAGTTAGGGCTACATCATAGCCCTAGCTATGAAAATTAGTTCATGGTAAAAATAATTTTAACATCCATAATTATTAAAAATAATAAGATTCACAATTAAAGAGAAAGGAAAAGAGAATAAAAACTATTGAAGAAATTCTCCTCCAAGAGCTCTCAAAGTCGTAGCCTTCTTCTCCAAGCAAGCCCACGTCTTTGTGCCTCCTCCAAGATCTCCAATTGATCTTCTAAAACTCTAAAACTTTAAAACCTTAGAACCCTTAAAAGAATCTTGGAAACTCCCAAAATTTGGTTTGTTTCTATTTAAGCCTCCTAAAAGCTCTTAAATAACTCTCTAAATTTGTATATCTTCCTTCAATGTGGTGGGGGCTATATATATAGGGCATTGGGAATCTTTTTCTCTCTTTATTTTCAGTGTGGGAGTCTTGAAAGATACCTTTTTTAGGCCATGAAAAGGGTTGGACGAATTTCATGTGTAAAAAGAAAACTGTATATTACTTGGTCTCTACTACTTTCCTTTTATCTAATTCCTCCTAAAAAATAGTTAATTAGTCTAATTTACCCTTGATGAAGCATGTGACATGACATGTGCCTCATTAATGATAAATTAACCAATTATTGCCACTTGTTTTTATCTTGGCCCTCAAATTGCCTTGATTCCCTCTTTTGATCAATGGTGGATATTTAACTAGAATATTATTTTTTATAAATTCTAAACTTTAAATGATGATAACTATTTGCTCGCACCTCGAAATCCAAAAATAACAAGACATTTGAAATCCTCAGATCTTGATGATTCATATGACATCCACTTCCATCATGAAACTCCCGATGGAATCTTTATGGAATCTTCAAGGTATCTTTTTGGAATCTTTTTAATGCTTAGTCCGTTCGAGCTCAAATCTTGCTTCCCACCATAATTCGACCCAAGGAATCCATTTTTATGGTTGTTTTCTTAAAATTCTTCCTTTTTTACCTAGATTAAGAAAAATACATAATTAAGTATCTTTCCATAACAAATTAACACAAACTAACAATTATTAAGCTATAAATATGGCATAAAATCATCAATATTTTAGACCTAACATTTACCCTTGCAATTGAAAACAACCTTATTAGTTCGACCATGATGATTGGTATCTCTATCAAATTGCCACAGACGTCCTAAAAGCAAATGACCAGCTTGCATTGGTACCACATCACAAATAATCTCATCTTCATAATCACCAATAGAGAATGCAATCTTCACTTGCCTATTCACCTTCAACCTTCCACAATCATTACGCCATTGTAGCTTATATGGTTCTGGATGCTTCATAATGGGTAAGACTAGCAACATTAGTACAACTTCCTCCATCAATAATCATACTACATATCTTATCCTTGACTTTGCACCTGGTATGAAAGATGTTCTCTCGTTGCCCTTCCTTCTCATCTTTATACACAGTTAAAGCTCTTCTAGCAACCAATGACAAGTCCCCTCCAACTGGATACTTTTAATCTTCTTCATCTTCATCACCAATGTCCTCCAATGGTGGCATGGATTCATTGTCCGACTCTTCTTCTTCAGTTTCAATGTCTCCACTTTCCCGAATCACCATGACCCTCTTATTAGGACATTGACTTACAATATGACCCCTGCCTTGTCATTTAAAGCACATGATATCTCAATTTCTAGTTGAAGATGAATTGGATTTACTTACTTGCTTAAATGAGGATGGTTCAGGCTTAACTTCGAGTTTAGGCCGTGTGGTGGCTTTATCTTCAAACTTGGGCTAATTTGGTTTCCATGTGGATGGGCTTGCTTTCTAAGTGTGTTGAGCAATACTAGGTCTTGTGGTACCCTTCCTCTTGAGTTGTTGCTCTACTTTGATGGCCATGTGCAGCATATCCTCAATCTCCACATAATGGTGCAAGTCCACTTAATTTGCTATTTTCCTATTCAAACCAGCCAAGAAACGTTCCATTGTAGCCTCCCTATCCTCCTCAATATTAGCCCTCTTCATAAGGATTTCCATCTCCTTATAATAGTCTTCTACACTTCTATTTCCTTCAGACAAGCTTTGTAATTATAGAAAAATGCTTCATAGTAATGGCTAGGTACAAAACGCTTCCTCATCTCCTCCCATGTATCTATAGGTTTTTGTCCTACTCGCCTCCTAGAAATTGTCTTTTTGTCCCACCATCCAATAACATAGTCCGGGAATTCAACAGCGGTTAATTTCACCTTTTTTGCCTCGGAGTAGTTCTGACAATCAAATACCATCTCAATCCTCTTCTCCCACTCGAGATATGCTTCTGGATCACTTTTCCCTTGGAATGATGGTACTTTCATCTTAATTCCTCCATAGTCACTGCCTCGGTCTAACCTCTCTCTTCCACAGAATTGGTTGGTTCCCGAACCAATGTCTTCCTTTCCTTCCTCATAGTCATCTCCCACACGCTCCCATTCTTCCCTTCTTGGAGTATTTCTTCCTTTACCACGTCCATGAGCAAACCTTTCTAGAGGTCGTTGCTACGGTGTTTGGATTGATGATTCCATATCCTATCCAACCTATCATGGATCTGCCCCACTTTTGACCGTAGTGCTCTTTGAAGTTCTCCCACCATGGCTTGAATGCATAAGTTCGAATCAGCTACACCTGGAGTTTCATCCATGCTTTCTTTGTTTTTGTCTTGTGACATGATTTTTCTGCAAAATTTGTTAGTAAAAAAGAAAGGCCTCACAACACTCCCTCACGTGTCTCACTCAAATTCAAGGTCACTCGTGTTTGTACTCTAGTTATAGTTCGGCTTTTACCCTCTATAATTCTCACCTCTCTTGTCTTTTACCACTCTGGTAATTCTATTTGGTTCTTTGTAAACTAATTTCAAACTAAAACAAACTAGCAACAAACCTTATCTTCGGTATTGATTTTGGCATGTTTTTGGTGCTCCTCAAATCAGCTAAAAAAAATTTCACTACCTGGTTTCTCTTGAAATCTTAATAATTCAATACCACAAACCACAAGAACAATATTTTTGTTTATTTATTTATTTTTTTTTTCACTCACACAGTATAAAACAACTGCAGTAGCAAAGACCAACACCAAAAATCACAATTCCACACCAAAAATCCACCAAACACGTGGCCTCCAACAAAAACAGAAGTGCATTTTTTTATTTTTAAGATGCAGAATGTGTATGATGATAGAAGCAATCTCAACCTAATGCTAAGATTGCAGAATAAAAAAATAAAAAAAAAAACCAAGAAAAACAATGAAACAAAAGAAAAGAAATAGATCTACAACATGGTGATGTGGCATTACAGGTTTGATCTATCTATTTCTTTTCTTTTGTTTCATTGTTTTTCTTGGTTTTTTTTTTTGGCTATTTTTAGGATTAGGTTAGAAATTGCATCTTTGATTTCTTTGGTTGTTCTTTTCTTTTTTGTGTTCTTCTTCATTCATTCCGATCAAATCGTATTTAAAAAAAAACAAAAATTTGTTCTCAAAATTTTTTTCTTGTTCCTGTGGTTTGTGGCGTTGAATTATTGGGATTTCAAGAGAAACAAGGTAGTAATTTTTTTTTTTGGTTGATTTGGGGAGCACCAAAAACAAGCCAAAATTAATACCGAAAATAAGATTTATTGAATATTCACTAATTCCACTTTGTAAATCTCATTCCAATGTGTTCCTCACATTCTAGTTTCTTTTGTTTGTGCCAAAATTCTTATGGAGCTTTCATTGTATCCTTTTTCTTGTTACTTTTCATTATATTTGTCTTGTAACCTTATTTTCATAGCTATTTGGTAGGTCTATTTAGATTGTTACTTGCTAGTTTGTTTTAGTTTGAAATTTGTTTTCAAAGAACCAAACAAAATTACTAAAGTGGTAAAAGGCAAGAGAGGTGAGAATTATAGAGAGTAAAAGCAGAACTATAACTAGAGTACAAACACGAGTGACCTTGAATTTGAGCGAAACAAGTGAGGGCGAGTTATGAGGTTTTTTTTACTGACAAATTTTGTAGAAAATCATGTCACAAGACCAAAGCAAAGAAAGTGTGGAAGGAACTCTAGATGTGGCTGATCTGAAGTTATACATTCAAGCCATGGTGGGAGAACTTCAAAGAGCACTACGGTTGGAGATGGGGCAGATCCTTCATCGGTTGGATAGGATGGAATAATCTATCCAAACACCGTAGTAATGACCTCCACAAAGGTTTGCTCATGAACGTGGTAGAGAGAGAGATATTCCAAGAAGGGGAGATTGGGAACCAGTGGGAGATGACTATGAGGAAGAAGAATAAGACATTGGTTCGGGAACCAATCAATTCCATGGGAGAGAGAGGTTAGACCGACGCATTGACTATGGAGGAATTAAGATGAAAATACCATCATTCCAAGGTAAAAGTGATCCAGAAGCATATCTCGAGTGGGAGAAGAGAATTGAGATGGTATTTGATTGTCAGAACTACTTCAAGGCTAAAAAGGTTAAATTAGCCGCCGTTGAATTCATGGACTATGCTACTGGATGGTGGGACAAAGAGACACTTTCCAGGAGGCGAGCGGGTCAAAGGCCTATAGATACATGGGAGGAGATGAAGGCTTTGATCAGGAAGCGTTTCGTACCTAGCCATAATCTATAGAAGCATTTTGACTAGGAGCATTTGATGGGGACATGACTAGGAGCACCTTATGATGGAGTCGATAGCCACTTTAAATCTCTACGGGACCAATAACCAGAGCAAGAGTAAAGCGGTTTAAAAAAGCACTAAAAGGTTTCATCCAAAAGGCATTCACATATCAAGCAAGCATGTTCATTACTGAAGATGAACAACAATTGGTCCTAATGATTGGCATGGTGGATGCAAACGTTAAAGAGAGCTTAACGCATGGACTTCTACAACATGGTGATGTGGCACATTTTGATGACATGGATGGTGATGTGGCATTGTGTGGTGACATAGCTTCCAACTAAGCTTAGCTGAATCTTATAATTAGGAAATATTAGTTTTTATTTTATGTCTTGATTGGATTTTGGCATGTTGCCTATTTTATTTTCCCAATTTAGTTTTATTGGGTTTTTGAATTGCTTTCCTAATTTTATTAGGAAATTAGCAGATAAATTAGGTTTCCTAAACCTAACCAAATAAGGTTTCCTAAACCTAATCACATTTGGTTTCCTAAACCTAACCACATTAGGTTTCCTAAACCTATCAAAATTAGGTTTTCTAAATCTAATTTTCGTCGATAATTATTTTTAGCAAATTTAGGAAATATGTGTAATTTATTTTGCCTATTTAAAGGCACACAAGTCATGAATAAAATGCAGATTACAATTTTGATTCAAAATGAGAGTGATTCTCCTCGTTCTCTAAGAACTATATCGAACTTTCAAGCTTTGCTTGTGGAGTTCAAATTTGACTTATCAATAGGTTACTCCGCACTCTATTATGACATATTCACCATACCAAGGTTCCTACCTTAAATATAGGTAACGGGTCGAGGTCTTCCATTGATAACTTGTAATTAGATAGTCTAGTTCAATCTTTGCTACGGGTTTAGAGGTAGGTCGCTCTAGGTTCGTATCAGATGGGATGAAGAACAATTCCATCGAACTTAAAAACTGAAGGATAAGAAGAAAAAACAAATTAAAATAAAATAAAATATATCCAACCAAGACCCACTACCTATTTAGAGGTAGGAAACTATGGTATTGACTTATGACCCTTTATCTATGGAAGATAAGAACCATAAGTATAAAGACACTCTCAAGTGAGTATCTTGAAGGTCCAAGAATAATGGTGAAAAACCAATTCTAAATGAGAGAAAATTTCATTCAAAAAATCAATCTCCTTACAAATGGAAAAATAAAATCCTTAAATAGAGTTTAAGACTCTTTAGAAACCCTAGACAAAGCATTAAAGATTATTTTGACTTATTTTGAGCCAGCTAGAATTACCTTATATAGTTATTAAATGTCCAAAATTACCAAGATAAAATTAAATGCTTAATTTAACTTAGTTGGGCCTAGCTAGCATCAAATTATATGGCGCGGATGTTCTAAAATACTTGGTCTCTTAAAATAGCACCAAAACAGCCTATTTTGCAATTTCCTCAAGCCCATTTTGTAATTCTCCAAGCCCAAAACGTCCCCCTTTAATTTTGGCTTACTTTCCAAACCAAAAACACCTGATCTTGGACTGTCAAATAGTTGTTCTTAAACTTGGAATTCTCAAAAGTGGGTTTGGTGATGTCCTCCTCTTTAAATATATCAAGATCCTTCATGAATGCAATAAGGCCTCGTTGAATCTTTTGGCTCTACTTCGAGTAATTGGGCCTTGAGGCAGCTGAAAGGGATCGTTGGAAGTGTGATGTGTATCAATTTGTAGGAATGAACTCCTCATATGATGCACCTAAAATAGGAAGTGTTTTTGTCTTCCTTTTGTTTTCTGGGTTCCTATTGTTTTATTTTTCCTCTGTCTCTAAATCGTTTTGTGTTTCCGCACCTTACATAAAAAAATAATTAAAATAAAAATTGTTCTTTCTTATGCGTGCCGTAAAAAAAAAAAAAAAAAAAAGGGGGTTTGGTTTCTCTTACTTACTTTGCCTTTCTATTAGTAGTTTCTTCGTTCTAATTGCCATTATTTTTTGTCTCCACCACTTAGACCAAAAAATTTATAAAAAAAATAATTTTTTTTTTTTTTGTGGTTTGATTTTGATTTACTATGGTTTCAATTTTTGGGAAGCAAAGATTTTGGGAGTTGATTATTATACCTACATAATTCTTTATTATCAAATTTGAAAATTCTCATATTATTCTTATTTATTCCCTTTGATTCGTTTCTTATTTTCTTGCCTATCTTGTTGTTCTATATTTCTTTCTATTCTTGCTTACTTTGTTGTTCTATATTTCTTTCTACTGTTGAATTAATTGTTAAGTTTTTTTGTATTGTTAATGGCAAGTTTGATTTGTTTGAACTAGTTCATAAGAATTAGAGTGGAAAAAGGTAAAGAAAGTTTATTATAGAAAAAAGCCAAATATTTGAGCAAAACATGAATGGTTTAAAATTCAAAATTTTTTGTGTGGAACACATGAGGGAGTCAGTTAGGACATTTCTTGTCATTAACCAAATTTTTCAAAAAATGTCTCAAGATCATGGTAAAGAAACTCGTCAATATGAAGTTACTTTTGATCCAAAATTCATGATGCAAGCTGTAATGGAGGATCTTAAGAGATTAATGAAGAATGAATCGGAGCTAATACACGACAGATTTGATTGGACTGATATTTCCTTTTAAAAGCCACCTCAAAGAATGCTCAACCCTGGACGTGGAAGAGGAGAATGGAAGGCGTACACACCTCACAGGCTAACTTTTGAACATTCCAAGAAGAGGACTTCAAGAATGAAGAAGTTGGCACTTCAACATCCTAGCAAGGTTAAGATAGGAGTTGAGGTAGTGATTTTAGTGGAATAAAAATGAAGATACACCAACAACTCGCTGGGGTACCGACCTGATATGGATGAAGACCGGGCCAATCACTAGAGCTCAAGTTAAGAGCTTTAGGGGTCATCTTGCTGCCTTTATCCAAGGCATAATCCATTCTCAAGAAGGTGTGTCTATTCCCGAGGAACCAAGACCTGTTTTGACCATACAAGTGGTGGAAGCCGATATAGGCCTGGGTAGCGGTTTTGGTACTTTTAAGGAGTCCGGGCAGAATGAAAGGTTCCAATGCTTCATGGACTCAATACATATGTCTAAGAGGATATGGAATCAAGTCAAGGCAGCTTCCAAACCATTCAAAAGAGGGGTGTGCGCATAAGGAGAAGTTTGGCCGATTTTTACTGTATTTTATGTTGGCTTTACTGTATTTTGCTGAGTTGGCTTTTTCTCTTTCTTCCAAGCAAGGAAAACGTGTGGGACTTCATGGTCAGCTTATTTGGCATCCTGCAAAGCATAATGAAGCTGATTTGGAGCTTAAAGTGGTCAAAATCAACTTAGTCAAAAAGTTAGTATTTTAGTTTCCTAATTTGATTCTACTATTTGTTTTGGGAAATTACCATTACTGTTTGGCTTTTATTTATTTATTTGGTGGACAAATAAGTTTAGGAAAGTTATTATTTTATTATTTTAATTGTAAATTAATTAATTTCTAATTCAAAATAAAGGAATTAATTAATTCAAATTAGATTAGGAAATGATTGACAATTTCGGCCACCATAGGAAACTACTTTGTATGGCCAGTTTTCCCTTTGTTTTTGGGGTTTATTTCATGACTTTCTAGCCTATTTAAAGGCTTACTTTTCAATTAGAATTAAAACTTGAATTTTAAACAGAAAATTATTTGTGAGATTGAATTCTCTTTATTCTTTTGAACACCTAAAATACCATGAGTGTTTTAGTTTGAATGAGTGTTTTAGTTTGACTTATCAATAAACCTTCCATCACCTATTGTGGCATCTTCATTATATACCAAGGTTTCCAATCGCAGCCTGGTTAGGGGTCAAGGTGACGATTAGAACTTGAACATAATTAGATCTGGTTTAATATAATACGAGTTTAGGAGCAGGTCGTCCTAGGTTCATATCAGGAAGAGTTATCCTAAGGCATATTTGGAGCGGGAGAAAATTTGGAGTTAGTTTTTTGTTGCCGATCTTACTCTGTACCCCAAAAGGTAAAGTTTGTAATTGTTGAATTTACTGCTATGCTATTATTTGGTGGGATCAATTATGCATAAGTAAGAAGAGGAGTGGAGAACGTCCTATCCAACATAGGAGGAGATGAAAGCCATAATAAAGAAATGATTTGCCTCAAGCCACTACTGCGAGGATCTATACCAAAAGTTATAAAACCTTACATAAGGCAACCGAAGTGTGGAGGACTATTATAAGGAGATAGAGATTGCCATGATTCATGCCAATGTAAAGGAGGATGATGAGGCAACGATGGCGAGATTTTTAAATAGGTTAAACCCTGAGATAGCAAATGTAGTGGAGTTGCAACATTATGTGGAGATCAATAAGATGGTACAAAAAGCCATTAAAAAATTGAGCTACAATTAAGATGAGGGGAAGTACACGATCATCATCCTTTCAACCTAGCATTTGGAGACCGAATTACCCCAAGAAGCAAGAGGAGAGCATGGCTCTTAAGCCCTAAGCCAAGCCTAAAAATCTAAGTCTACCAAACCCATGGTGCAAGGTAAAACTAAAACCACCCCTTCCCGAAATAGAGATGTTAAATATTTTAAATTTCAAGACAAGGGTTACATTGCATGCAGATACCAAAATAAGACAATTATGGTAATTAGAGAGAGTGGTGACATTGAAACAAATGATGATGAATACGATTATAGTGATATGTTGCCACTTGAAGATGTAGATGTGGGAGAATTTGTACCACCTGGAGAGTTCCATGTTGCCAGGAGGATATTGAGAGTTTATAAAGATAAATATGAAGCTTAAAGAGAAAATTTCTTCCATACTAGATGTAGGAAGGTATGTAGCCTAACCATTGATGATGGTCTATGTACTAATGTTGCTAGCACTTATATGGTTGAGAGGTTTGGTTTGCTGGCCATCAAGCATCGCGAGCCCTATAAGCTTCAATAATTGAGTGATAGTGGAGAGATGAAGGTGACTAAGCAAGTGAAGGTTTCTAAAAATCTAATAGTTTCAATATTTCTTAATAAAATGTTCAATCAGTTTTGAATGGTTTTCCATTTTTTTATGATTTTGTTTTTTTTCCATAATTACTTATGCATGTGTATGGTGCATTTGTAATTTTTCAGACTTAGATGACATCGTTTAAATAAGGAATTGTAGATAATGTCATTTGAATAAGGAATTGAATTCTTGTTTAGGGACTATTTATGGATTAATAGATTTTGGTGTGGTTTTTGGTGATTTGATCTTGTTGTAGGCTTATGATTTTGAGATTTAAGAATTAGATTATGATGATCTTATGGTAAAAGCAGCACCTCTTATTCATTTCACTTGACTTTGAAAGCTTGATTTTAGGATTTATGCCTAAGAGCATTGGATTTTTTCCTAAACCATAGCAAATATATAGTTATGATATGTTATTGATTTATTTATGTTTTTCTATAACTTTATGTTTTATGAAATGTGTATATATATATATTGCACAAATAAATTGTTGGATTATTGATATTAAATATTAAATGTTTTTTGTATGTTTTCATGCTCTACTTGTTGGTACCTAGTAGGCATTTATGCAATATGCTATGATATGTTTTTGGGTGTTGAGGTGAATCATGCTAGAGTATTTCCTTAGTGATTTATAGTTCTTTACCTTCAAGTTTAGTCATATTGTTTCAGTGGGAAGATCTACTGATGATCATAGTATGGGCATGTCTCATACTTTTGGGTATGAGTATTTGTTTTTATTAAAATTTATATTTTTTCACTTGTTACATGCCTTACATGTGAGTTGATACGGATTAGTGACATGTAAAAATTATGTTATGCCAAATCCTACTAAGTAATTAAAAATTATATATAAATATATATATATATATATATATTTAGTCTCATATATTTTATATGAGAATTCTATTTATGTTGTTTAAAATTATTCTTGGATATTTATATGTTATCTTTCTAAATATTTTTAGTTACTATTATTATTATTATCTTTTATTTTTTTATTTATTCAAAATCTAATAGCTTCTTGAGTTTTACACTCATTATCTATTGTTATAGTTTTAGGTACACAATAGTTTCAAGATAGCTAGATTTGCCATAGGTTAGTGGTGTTTGGAAGACCTTGTTGGGTGTTGGAGTTTATTCTCGTTCTTTTTGTGGAGATATTGTTAGATATTATTTATTAATGATATTTTGAAGAATTTTTATGTTTTACATTATAAATTTTATTCAATGTTATAAGTATTATCACATTCTAGGTATGTAGACTTGGGGTGTAATAGTTTTGATATCGAGGCCAGGATATATAGGATCTTGTAGACAATTAGATCGAGATTTAGAGACAATAAGCTAATTGCCAAATCCATAGGTTTAGAGACAATAAGTTAAATGCCAAATCCATAGGACTATCTATTTGTTGTATAATCTTATGAAATTTATGCTTATCTTTTATGTATATATGGTTCATTTTGTAGTATGCCTCCTTGTAGGAGAATAACAACCTTGAAATGTCATGCCTGATAATCAAGAGAATGCACCTCCACCATAAGGAAATACACAAGCACCTCAAGCAAATGATTTTGTTACCATGTTTCATAACTTAATGCAGGCCATGATAATTGCAATTCAACAACAACCTTATATATTGCAATGCAATTATTGTTGAGCAATTCCAGAGGTCGCAACCATTATCTTTTGAAAGATCAATTGGCCCATTGATAGCTAAAGATTAGATCAAAGAGATAGAGAAACTTTTTAGTTTTTATGAAGTGCATTGATGCACAAAAGGTCATATGTGCTGTTTACATGTTGAAGCATAGTGCCAGCCACATGTGGGAGATTACCAGTAGAGCTTGGGATGTGGAAAGGAACCCAATCACTTAGGTTAAATTCAAGGAGTTATTTTATAGAAAGTATTTCTATAGACATTGAGATATAACAAGATTGCTAAATTTATTGAGTTGAAGCATGGTAAAATGGCATTAGCCTAGTATGAGAGGAAGTTTGATGAACTTTCTAGATATGCACCTCATCTTGTTAATATTGATGAGAAAAGGCTTAGAAATTTGAGATAGCCTTAGGGATGGGCTAAGGAGGCCAATTTTAATGCTACGATTGCAAACTTATGGAGAGGCTTTTTAAAAAGCCCAGATATTGGACAATGATGATGAGAATAGATTTGTGAAAGCTAAATGTAAAAAGCGAGGTGGAAAGCCCATCATGGGAACAGACTTAGGATAAGAACAGCGGACAGAGATCTGTTTGCAAATTTGATAATCTTGAATATGCAAAACTTTGATATAATTGTTAGACTTAAAAATATGATGATTTTATGACATATTTATAGCTTAATATTTGCTAGTTTGTGTTAATTTGTTAAGGAAGGATACTTAAATTATCTATCTTTCTTAATCTAGGTGAAAGAGGATGGATTTCATGAAAACAACATAAAAATGGATTCCTTGGGTCGAATTATGGTGGGAAGCAAGAATAAAGCTCAAACGGACTAAGCATTGAAAAGATTCCAAGAAGATTTCATAAAGATTCTATTGAGAATTCCATGGTGGAGGTAGATATCATATGAATCCTCATGATCAGATTTTTAATATCGCATTAGTTTTGGATTTTGAGATTTTAGCAAAGAGAAATCATCATTTAAAGTTTGGAATGTATAAAAAGGAATATTTCTAGTTAAATCTCCACCACTTATTGAAAGAGGGAATCAAGGGAATCCAAGAATAATTGGTTAATTTATCAATTATGAGGCACATGTCATGTCAGATGCTTCGTTAAGGGTAAATTAGACTAATTAACTTTTTTTTTTTTAAAGGAATTAGAGAAAAGGAAAGTAGTGGAGAGCAAGTAATATCAAGTTTCATTTTTACACATAAAATTCATCCAACCCTCTTGATGGCTTAAAAAAGGTATCTTCCAATAATCTCACATTGAAAATAAACAGAGAAAAAGGTTTCCAACATCCTATATATATAGCCCCCACCACATTGAAGGAAAATATAAAAGTTTAGCGAGTTATTTAAGAGCTTTTAGGAGGCTTGAATAGAAACAAACCAAATTTTGGGAGTTTCTTAAGTTCTTTTAAAGGTTCTTAGATTTTAAGGTTTTAGTGTTTTGGGAGATCAATTGGAGAGCTTGGAAAATGTAGAGACATGGGCTTGCTTGGAGAACAACGCTGCAATTTGGAGAGCTCTTGTGATGCAAATCTGCCTAAACCTGTTCAACCGACAACCCACTGGGGTGCCGACCCAATACGGATGAAGATCGGGCCGATCACTAGGGCTCAAGCTAAGAAGTTTAGGGATAATCTTGCTATCTTTATCCAGGGTGTAATTCATATTCAAAAAGGTTTGTCCATACCCAAAGATCTAAGACTTATTTTGAGCATACAAGTGGTGGAAGTCGGTACAGATCTGGGTAGCAGTTTTGGTGCAATTATGGAGGTCGGGAAGCATGAAATGGTTCCAATGTTTCATGGATTCAATACATATGTCTAAGAAGACATAGAATCAAGTCAAAGGAGCTTCAAAGTCATCCAAACAGGGATTGTACAGACAATTAGTAAATTTGGCCTATTTTCGATGTATTTTGTGCTTGTGCTGAGTTGGCTTTTTCTCTTTCCTCCAAGCAAGGGAAACGTGTAGGACTCCATAATAAGCTTATTTGCCATCCAAAAAAGCATATAGAAGCTGATTTGGAGCTCAAAGAAGTTAAAGATTTGATACGAACCTAGAGCGACCTGCCTCTAAACCCGTAATAAAGATTAAATTAGACAGTCTAATTTCAAGTTATTAATGGAAGACCTCGACCTGTTACCTATATTTAAGGTAAGAACCTTGGTATGGTGAAGACGCCACAATAGGGTGCGGAATAACCTATTGATAAGTCAAATTTGAACTCCACAAACAAAGCTTGAAAAAGTTCGATATAGTTCTTAGAGAACCAAGAGAATCTGTCTCACTTTGAATCAAAATTGTAATCTCCTTTATTCATGACTTATGTGCCTTTAAATAGGCAAAATAAATTACAAAGCTTTCTCAAATTTGCTAAAAGTAAAGGTGGAATAATAATAGACAAAAATTAGGTTTAGGAAACCTAATTTGGATAGGTTTAGGAAACCTAATGTGGTTAGGTTTAGGAAACCTAATTTAGCTCCTAGTTTTCTAATTTGAATGGCTTTTAATTCTTCGACCAATTCAACTCTAATAAAATTAGGAAAGTAATTTAAAAAACCTAATAAAAACTAAATTAGGAAAGTAAATACGCAACATGCCAAAATCCAATCAAAACATGAATAAAAATTAATAATTTCCTAATTATAAAATTTGGCCAAGCTTAGTTGGATGCCATGTCACCATATGATGCCACATCACCATGTTTTAGAAGTCCATGCATTAAACTCTCTTTCACGTTGGCATCCACCATCCCAATCTTATGGACCAATTTCAGTTTATCTTCACTAATGAACTTGCTTCCTTGGGTTGAAAACACCTCCTGGATTAAACCATTTAGTGCCCTCTTTCAATCTCTTTGCTCGTGCTCGGGTTATGGGTCCTGTAGACATTTGAAGTGGATCTGGACTCCATCTTGAAGGGCTCTTGGTCATGTCCTCTTCATTCCCCTCCTCTTGAAAATGATTTGTCCTCAAATCATCACCTGCACAAAAAGAAGATAAATTAGCGACATTAAAAGTAGCACTTACATTATACTCACCTAGAAGATCCAACTTGTAGGCATTGTTATTAAGTCTCTCCAATATTTGGAATGGACCATCTCCACGTGGCATGAGTTTAGACTTTTGTTATTTTGGAAACCTTGACTTCCTTATGTGCAACCAAACCCAATCTCCTGGGTCAAACACTTTCACAACAAATTCTAGAAATACAAATTCATCTTTGTAAAAATCACACTTCTTAAGGTTAGCAAATAATCTTACCTTCCTAAGCACTGCTAAAATTATCCTAAGATGCTCAACATGCTTACCTAAATGTCTACTATATACAAGAATATCATCACAATTAACAACCACAAATTTCCCAATAAATGGACGCATGACATGCTTTATTAATCTCATGAAAGTGCTAGGTGCATTAGTTAATCCAAATGGCATAACCAACCACTCACACAAACCATGCTTTGTTTTAAATGTTGTTTTCCATTCATCATCTTCTTTCATGCGAATTTGATGATAACCACTCTTAAGATCAATTTTTGAAAACATGCACGGACCGTACAATTTATCAAGCATATCATCTAACCTAGGAATAGGGTGAGGATATTTGAGAGTTATAATTTTAATAGCCCTACAATCTACACACATTCTCCATGTTCCATCTTTCTTAGGGACTAATAACACAGCTACAGCACATGGACTCATGCTCTCTCTAACATACCCCTTTTCAAGCAATTCACTTACCTGCCTTTGAAGTTCCTTTGTCTCCTCTAGATTACTCCTATAAGCCGGCCGGTTTGGAATTGTTGATCCCGGAACAAAATCAATTTGATGTTCGATCCCTCTAATCGGTGGTAACCCGCTTGGAATCTCCTCGGGAAAGACATCATCGAACTGCTACAAAAGAGAAACCTACTGGGTAAACCTAGCTGTTCAACCATAGTAAGACTAGCAACATTAGTACAATTTCCTCCATCAATAGTCATACTACATACCTTATCCTTAACTTTGCACCTGGTATGAAAGATGTTCTCTCGTTACACTTCTTTCTCATCTTTATACACAGTTAAAGCTCTTCACACAACCAATGACAAGTCCCCTCCCACTGGATACTTGTAATCTTCTTCATCTTCATCACCAACGTCCTCTAATGGTGGCATGGATTCATTATCCGACTCTTCTTCTTCAGTTTCAATGTCTCCACTTTCCCGCATCACCATGACCCTCTTATTAGGACATTGACTTGTAATATGACCCCTGCCTTGACATTTAAAGCACATGATATCTCAATTTCTAGTTGAAGATGAATCGGACCAATTTTAGTTCATCTTCACTAATGAACTTGCTTCCTTGGGTTGAAAACACCTCTTGGATTAAACCATTTAATGCCTCTTTCAATCTCTCTGCTCGTGCTCAGGTTATGGGTCCTATAGACATTTGAAGTGGATCTGGGCTCCATCTTATGGGGCTCTTGGTCATGTCCTCATCAAACGACCTCCACAAAGGTTTGTTCATGGATGTGGTAGAGGAAGAGATATACCGAGAAGGGGAGATTGGGAATGAGTTGGAGATGACTATGAGGAAGAAGAAGAAGACATTGGTTCGGGAACCAATCAATTCCATGGGAGAGAGAGGTTAGACCGAAGCAATGACTATTGAGGAATTAAGATGAAGATACCATCATTCCAAGGTAAAAGTGATCCAGAAGTATATCTCGAGTGGGAGAAGAGAATTGAGATGATATTTGATCGTCAAAACTACTCCAATGCTAAACAGGTTAAATTAGCCGCTGTTGAATTCACGGACTATGCTATTGGATGGTGGGACAAAGAGACACTTTCTAGGAGGCGAGCGGGTCAAAGACTTATAGATACATGGGAGGAGATGAAGGCTTTGATGAGGAAGCGTTTCGTACCTAGCCATTACTATAGAAGCATTTTTCAGAAACTACCAAGCTTGTCTCAAGGAAATAGGAGTGTGGAGGACTATTATAAGGAGATGGAAATCCTTATGATGAGGACCAATGTTGAGGAGGATAGGGAGGCTACAATGGCACGATTCTTGGCTGGTTTGAATAGGAAAATAGCAAATCAAGCGGACTTGCATCATTATGTGGAGATTGAGAAGATGTTGCACATGGCCATCAAAGTAGAGCAACACTCAACAGGAGGGATACCACAAGACCTAGTATTGCTCAAAACACTTAGAAAGCAAGCCCAACCACATGGAAACCCAATCAGCCTAAGTTTGAAGATAAAGCCACCACATGGCCTAAATCCAAAGTTAAGGCCGAACCATCCTCATCCAAGCAAGTAAATTCGATTCATCTTCAACTAGAAATCGAGATATCATGTGCTTTAAATGTCAAGGTAGGCTCGTATTGCAATTCAATGTCCAAATAAGAGGGTCATGGTGATTCGAGAAAGTGGAGACATTGAAACTGAAGAGGAAGAGTCAGATAATGAATCCATGCCACCATTGGAAGACATTGGTGATGAAGATGAAGGAGATTACAAGTATTCAGTTGATGGGGACTTGTCATTGGTTGCTAGAAAAGCTTTAACTGTGTATAAAGATGAGAAGGAAGTGCAATAGGAGAACATCTTTCATAGTAGGTACAAAGTCGAGGATAAGGTATGTGGTATGATTATTGATGGTGGGAGTTGTACAAATGTTGCTAGTGTTACTATGGTTGAAAAACTAGGTTTACCCACTATGAAGCATCAAGAGCTATATAAGCTACAATGGCTTAATGATTGTGGAGAGTTGAAGGCGAATAGGTAAGTGAAGATTGCGTTCTCTATTGGTGATTATGAAGATGAGGTTATTTGTGATGTGGTACCAATGCAAGCTGGTCATTTGCTTTTGGGACAACCGTGGCAATTTGATAGAGATACTAATCATTATGGTCATACTAATAAGATTATCTTCAATTTCAAGGGTAAATGAGTGGTGCTTATGCCAATGACTCCTAAATAAGTTTTTGATGATGAATTGGCTCTACAAAGGAGGGAGGTCGAAAAGCTTAAAAGAAAGGCCTAGTATAGCACCCACGGCTTCAACAACTATTCAAGGGAACAAGGCCATGCATGAACAACTAGGTAAGTGTCCTAAACTCCAATTAGAAGGGAAAGAAAGGGAGAAACCCAAGAGTGTGATAAAGTTTGAAAAAGCTGAGTGTCAGAGAAAACAAATGGAACCCGTGAGTGAGAAAGAAAAAAGAAAATTTTTATGTCATCTTAGGTGGGCATAAAAAGGCATTTGTGATAATAAACCTATGCTGAACATGATTTATAAAGATATTTATTCGAAGATGTTTTTGTTGCATAGAACTTTATTTGCATTACTGATAGCTTTACTTAGTGGAGATTGAAAATTTTGGAAAAGATTATTTGCTAATATTAAAAAGTTTGATTTTTGCCGACATGAGCTTGTATGTCTAAGATTTGTTGTGATAGTGTTTGACCCAGGAGATTTGGTTTGGTTGCACCTAAGAAAAGAGAGGTTTCCAGAGCAATGAAAGTCGAAGCTTATGCTGCGTGGGGATGGACCATTTCAAGTTTTGGAGCGGATTAATAAAAATGTTACGAAGTTGATTTACCAGGTGAGTATAATGTAAGTGCTACCTTTAATGTTGTTGATTTATCTCTTTTTTGTGCAGGTGATGATTTGAGGACAAATGATTTTCAAGGGGGGGCGGGGGGGAATGATGAGGACATGACTAGGAGCACCTTAAGATGGAGTTGAAAGCCACTTCAAATCTTTATGGGACCAATAACTAGAGCTAGAGCAAAGCGGTTTAAAGAATCATTAAATAGTTTAATCCAAGCAGTGTTCGCATATCACAGAAGCATGTTCATTACTGAAGATGAACAAAGATTGGTCCATATGATTGGAGCGGTGGATGCCAACGTGAAAGAGAGCTTAACGCAAGGAATCCTACAACATGGTGATGTGGCAAATTTTGATGATGGTGACACGGCATCCTATGGTGATGTGGCACTTTTGCCACATGGAGGGTGATATGTGCCCACATAGCATTGGCTGAATTTTATAATTAGAAAATATTAGTTTTTATTTTATGTCTTGATTGGATTTTGGCATGTTGCCTATTTTATTTTCCCAATTTAGGTTTGTTAGGTTTTTAAATTATTTTCCTATTTTTATTACGAAACTAGGAGATAAAATAGGTTTCCTAAACCTAACCAAATTAGATTTCCTAAACATAATCACATTAGGTTTCCTAAACCTAACCACATTAGGTTCCCTAAACCTATCAAAATTCGGTTTCCTAAACCTAATTTTCGTCCATAAATATTTTTAGCAAATTTAGAAAAGCTTTATAATTTATTTTGCCTATTTAAAGGCACACAAATCATGAATAAAATTTAGATTACAATTTTGATTCAAAGTAAGAGTGATTCTCTTGGTTCTCTAAAATATATATCGACCTTTTCAAGCTTTGCTTGTGGAGATCAAATTTGACTTATCAATAGGTTATTTCGCATCCTATTGTGGCGTTTTCACCATACCAAGGTTCTTACCTCAAATATAGGAAATGGCTCGAGGTCTTCCACTAATAACTTATAATTAGACGATCTAATTCAATCTTCGTTACGAGTTTAGAGGCAGGTTGCTCTATGTTCGTATCAGTTATGTCTCATGCCATATTATTTGCTTAATCTATGCTTAATGAATTTGCATGATTTAATTTATAGGCCGGAAGGAATAAATTAGGTTATGTGAATATCATCAATTATGAGTGAGAACTATTTTTGATTAATTTTGTGATTAAGTGTGGTTAACAAAATTACTAATAAATTAAATTCACATATTTAAGTAATTAAATTGGAATAGTTAGTGGTGAAGTTAAATGCCCTAGTATTCATAATTATTAAACTCACTCTCTTACTTTAAATTGATCTAATTTTAATTTTTTGTTTTTGTTTAATTTAGTTTATTTAATTTTCAATTGTCATCTTAATTGCTAGTTCAAATATTACCAAAACCTAATTATCTTTGGTACTTAATTCTTAATCCCTTGGGTACGACAACCCTATTTTTCCACTTTATTACTTGAAAACGATTCGTGCACTTGCGAGTCATTAAGTTTTTGGCGCCATTGCCGGGGATTAATATTAATTCGGATTGGGTTTAGTAGTACTTTGAACATTGTTTTCTTATTTTATATTTTTTATATTTTTTTCTTAATTTTTGTTTTAGTGTTGCATGTTAGGATTTTAATTCTTTGCTTGTTTGGCCAACTTGCTTTGAATTTTTAGTACTTATTTTATGGTACCTTTTAGACCAAAATTTTATTTTTAATTTATTGGTGTCTAGGTTAAAAGATGCATACTTAGGGGTTTTTCTTATTTTCAACTTTTGTTCATCTTTAGTATTTTCAATTTTAGTTTGTATATCAGGGTTTAATTTTAGTTTGTATATCTTTGTTTTGTTAGTGTTTTCTTTTTGGGAAAATCATGGAATATCAAGCTTATGGTCATCAACCTTATTGGGATTATGGGGAGCCAACTAGTTCTCCAAGTGAAAATTTTATCAAGTTACAAAAGAATCTTGCTATCTTATCTAAACTCATAGCAAATTTTAAAGTTCAAGTTGTATCTTGTGAATGGTGTGGAGTAAATCACTCAAGTGAAAATTGTCAAGTGGGGAATCCTTTTGCTCTAGAAGACTCAATTGAAGACTTATCAAGACAATATAATCAAGTTGTAAATTTTGGGATTCAAGCTATAACATGTCAATGGTGCGGAGGCAATCATTTAAGTGAACATTGTCAAGTGGGAAATCCTTTTGCTTCAGAAGAGCCATTCGAAGACTTTCCAAAGCATAATTTTTATTCCAACGCATATAATTCTAAATGGAGTGCTCGATAATGTTATTCAAGGTATGACAATTCAGATCTTCTAAGTTATCAAGTAAGCACATCTTTGATCGAGTGTATGGACAGGCATAAGGAAACATTTTCTAAATGTTATGAAGCGATTGGCAAATTGCAAAATCAATATTCTCCAAGTACAAACTTTCAAGTTCAATTGGAACAACCAATGACAACTTTTTCACAAGGGTCTCAAGAAGACTTGGAAACTAACATGGAGATTACTTGTAATAAGCAAGTTGATGAATTTGAATCCTTTCAAGAGCCACATAACGATGAAAAATTTGAGGAACATGAAGAGGTGTCTATAAGGAGTGAAATGCAACAAGAATCTTCAATTTTGGATAATTTTAATGAGGTGCACACACATGACCAAGATTGCCCACCAAAAGAAGTTTCCCAATGCACTATCACTAGTTCATGGGAATTTTCTAAGTTTCCTTCAAATTCATTGCAAAAAGGGCTTAAGGATCATGAAGAGGATAAGTCAAGGAATCAATCAAGCCAAAATTTGGCCAAATCCGATGAGGATAAAGCTATGGCTGCACTTCATGAAGATTGCTTACCAACAGAGGCTAAATCTCAACTTTTCAAGCCAAATATTGAATTTTCAAGAGCCTAAGATATATATATCCATGCTCCAAACATGCAATTGAGGCTGAATGCATCCCAAAAGAAAACAAGCAAAGCATTTTTGGAGTTAAAGAAATCCAACCCACTACAAGGAGTTAAAAGTTTGCTAAGGCCACAAGATTATCATCATGCACAATTTCCATATCATAAGCTTGGACAATATTATGAGGATGACATCATTTACATATTAAATCCAAGTTGAACATCAAAAGGATGAAGTCAAGCTAATGACTTTAAACAAGCGCTCTTGGAAGGCAACCCAAGTTTATTTCTTTATCCATTATTTATCTATTTATTTTAGTTTATTTTAGTTGTTTTCTTGTTTTAGGATGGTTTGATGTGTTTTATTTGAATTCTTGCAAGGTTTTAAGATGTTTAGGTACAAATGAGCAAAAGATTGAGAATTTCAATTCTAAAGCTAGGTTTTTGGAGTATAACCACCTTGAATATACATTGGAGTACATTAACTTGCATGGGTACATGCCCTTTTCTTTGGCTGCTTGGTGTGTAGGGAAAATGCAACATGTAGATTTTTGCCAAGTTTTCACATTGCGAGGAACATTCCATGTTTTCATAGGGGTGTATTCTTTACCTTATATTTGCTTTTGCTTTATTTTATGTTTTTCACAATGAGGAGATTGTTCATTTTAAGTTTGGGGGTGAAAAGCATGCTTTGCATCTTTTAAATCTTGTCATTTAAGTGTTTTTATTAGATTTCAAACATGCTAGTTTTAGTTTTTATTTTCCCTCAATAGAAATTTTGTTTTTTTTTTTTTTTGCTTTTGTGGTGTTTTCTTAAGTATTTTAATGAGCCAATGATAAGACTACAGTTGAAAATAAATTGGTTTTTAGATAGTGGATTTGTTTTTGTGCATGCTTAAATGCTTGAAGTTATATTCACATGTTGTTACTTTTAATAAATTTTGAGCACATAATCAATAATGCATAATTTAGATTGTGTTTTGAAGAAGGTTTGCCTGAGTTAGAGTACTTTATTATTAATTGAACTCTAGAACTTGCTTGATTATTGCTTAAGGCAAAATCCTAGGTAAATGCATTACTAAGAACATTATTTCGGCCATCTTTGTTTAAGTTTGAGCCTTTCAAGCCTACATAAAACATTATCCTTATTTGAGCCGTTAGGATGCATAAAGATGTATTAGAGCCTTTTATTCATTAAAGCACATTTACTTATCCTTTTTGAGCCTTAAATGTTTTTCCCCTACCTTGAGCATACAATGTTGGATAGAAGATAAGGTATTGAGTTACATAATTACTTTGAAACCATTTGAAAATTCATATGTTATACAATCTTTGAGGCACCTCATTAAAGTATCTTATGTTCTTTAAAAGATTGATTTTTCTTATTCTTCTTCTTTGCTAGGGATTTGCCAATCTTAAGTTTGGGGGTATTTGTTAGGTCTAAAATATTGATGATTTTATGTCATATTTATAGCTTAATAATTGTTAGTTTGCATTAATTTATTATAAAAAGATACTCAATTATGTATTTTTCTTAATCTAGATGAAAGAGGAAGAATTTTAAGAAAACAACCATAAAAATGGATTCCTTGGGTCAAATTATGGTGGGAAGCAAGATTTGAGCTCGAACGGATTAAACGTTAAAACAATTCAAAAAAAGATACTTTGAAGATTCTATAAAGATTCTATCAAGAATTTCATGATAGCAGTGGATGTCATATGAATTATCACGATCTGAGAATTTCAAATATCCCTTTATTTTTTAATTTCAAGGTACGAGCAAAGAGTTATCGTCATTTAAAATTTCCAATTTATAAAGACTAGTGGCAATAATTGGTTAATTTATCATTAATAAGGCACATGTCATGTCACATGCTTCATTAAGGGTAAATTAGACTAATTACTATTTTTTTAGAAGGAATTAGAGAAAAGGAAAGTATTGGAGAACGAATAATATCAAGTTTCCTTTTTACATATGAAATTCGTCCAACCCTCTTGATGAGCTAAAAAAGGTATCTTCCAGGACTCCCACAATGAAAATAATGAGGGAAAAAGGTTCCTAAGTGATACGAACCTAGAGCGACCTACCTCTAAACCCGTAACAAAGATTGAATTACACCGTCTAATTACAAGTTATCAATGGAAGACCTCGACCCGTTACCTATATTTAAGGTAAGAACCTTGGTATGGTAAAGATGCCACAATTCGGTGCAGAATAACCTATTGATAAGTCAAAATTGAACTCCACAAACAAAGCTTGAAAAGGTCGATATAGTTCTTAGAGAACCAAGAGAATCACTCTCACTTTGAATCAAAATTATAATCTGAATTTTATTCATGACTTGTGTGCCTTTAAATAGGCAAAATAAATTATAAAGCTTTCCTAAATTTGCTAAAAGTAATTATGGATGAAAATTAGGTTTAGGAAACCTAATTTTGATAGGTTTAGGAAACGTAATGTGGTTAGGTTTAGGAAACCTAATGTGATTAGATTTAGAAAACCTAATTTATCTTCTAGTTTTTTAATAAGAATAGGAAAGTAATTTAAAAACCTAATAAAACTAAATTCAGAAAATAAAATAGGCAACATGCCAAAATCCAATCAAGACATAAAATAAAAACTAATATTTTCCAATTATAAAATTCAGCCAATGCCATGTAGGCGCATATCATCCTCCACATGGCAAAAGTGCCATGTCACCATATGATGCCACATCACTATCTATGTCATCAAATCGTGCCACATCACCATATTGTTGGATTCCATGCGCTAGGCTTTCTTTCATGTTGGCATCCTCCGTTCCAATCATATGGACCAATTTTGGTTCATCTTCAGCAATGAACTTGCTCCTTCCCTGGTTATTGGTCCCATAGAAATTTGAAGTGGCTCTAGACTCCATCTTGGGGTGCTCCTGGTCATGTCTTCATCACAAAGGTCCTATATATATAGCCCCCACCATATTGAAGGAAGATATATAAGTTTAGAGAGTTATTTGAGGTTCTCTTAAGGGTTCTAGGGTTTTAAAGTTTTAGAGTTTTAGAAGATCAATTGGAGAGTTTGGAGAAGGCATAGAGATGTGGGTTTGCTTGGAGAAGAAGGCTACGACTTGGAGAGCTTTTGGAGGACGATTTCTTTAATAGTTTTTATTCTCTTCTCTTTCTCTTTAATTGTGAACATTATTGTTTTTTTCTTTATAATTATGGATGTTGAAATTATTTTTGTCATGAACTAATTTCATAACTAGGGCTATGATCTAGCCCTAACTATGAAGATCTAATTATTTTAATATATGTTGAGTTTTATTTAATTAATAATATTTTGTTTTGTTAATAAATCATTGGTATGCTTAATGCTTTCTTAGGCCGAAAGGAATTAATGATTTTAATAATATTTGAACTTGGAAAAGGATAATATTATGATCTCCAATGATTTGCATGAATGCATAATTGATTGGAAAATAGTTGTCTCATGCCATATTATTTGCTTAATCTATGCTTAATGAATTTGCATGATTTAATTTATAGGCTGGAATGGTTAACTACTTTTGATTAATTTTGTGATCAAGTATGGTTAACAAAATTACTAGCAAATTAAATTAACATATTTAAGTAATTAAATTGGAATAGTTAGTGGTGAAATCAAATACCCTAGTATTCATAATTATTAAACTCACTCTCATACTTTAAATTGATCTAATTTTAATTTCTTGGCAAAAATTTCACTTTTCAACATTAGTAAACAACCTTTCTTTCTGAAGTACTTCTAAAACTAACCTAAGGTGTCCTACATGATCATCTAAGTTTTTACGATATAGAAGAATATCAACATAGTAAACAACCACAAATTTTCCAATGAATGGATGCATGACATGGTTCATTAGTTTCATAAAAGTGCTAAGTGCATTAGTTAAACCAAAAGACTAATTACTCATATAATCCATATTTAGTTTTAAATGCAGTTTTCCATTCATCCCCCTCTTTCATCCTAATTTGATGGTACCCACTCCTAAGATCAATATTTGAAAACATACATGCATCATACAATTTATCTAGCATATCATCTAATATAGGAATTGGATGCCTATATTTAATGGTTATATTATTTATGGCTCCACAATCTACACACACACACACACACACCATGATTTGTCTTTCTTAGGCACTAATAAAAACAAGGACAGCTCATGGGCTCATACTTTCATTAATATAACCCCTTCTCAAGCAATTCACTTACCTGACTTTGTAGCTTCTTCATTTCCTTAGGATTGTTTTTATATGCAGGCCTATTTAGACTTGCAACTTCAGGAATAAAATCAAATTGATGTTCAATATCTCGAATAGGTGGTAAACCACTAGGAATTTCCTTTGGAAAGACATCATTAAATTCCTACAAAAGAGAATAAATAGAACTTGGTAATTCAAGCTTTTCAAGGTTAGCTTGATGATTTAAATCAGTATCTTTATAAATCATGACCAGCATAGATTTCTTACTAAAAAATGCTTTATTAGTATCACCTTAACTAAGATAAAAATTCTTGATTTTCGTCTCTTTCCTCTCTTTTTCTTTACTTCTCTCGGATTTTTCTTCTTTCCTAATGCTCTCGACCTTTCAAATTTGTTTCTCCCTCTCGGCTTTCTCTCTCTTGTTCCCCTCATTCTCGGGTTTAGAATACTTACCTTGATGTGGATGTTCGGTCTTGCCCTCTTGGATAGGTGGTGAAACCGTAGGTGCCGTGCTTGACTTCTCCATGAGCCGTTTGGCCTTCCTCCCTTGTTGTATTTGTAATTGGTCTCTAAATACCTCCTTTGGAGTTAATGGCTCAAGCTTAATCTTCTTACCTTTGAATCAGAATACAATGGCATTCTCTCTACCACAGTGTATGGTGTCTTCATCAAATTGCCCAATCTTTCCAACAAAATATGACCAGTAGCATAGGCACAACATCACATAATACAACATCCACATATTTATCAATGCTAAACTTTACCTTGGCTTGTTTATTTACTTTATTCTCACCACCATCATTAAGCCATTGAAATTTATAAGATTTAGGATGTTTAATGGTTGTTCATCATAATTTCTCAAGTACCTCATCACTAATTACATTAGCACAACTTCCATTATCAATTATCATGCTACAAATATTACCTTGAATTTCAAATCGGATGTGGAAGATGTTTTCTCTTTGGACTTAATCCTCATCTTTATATACGGTTAGAACCCTCCTTGCTACCAAGCTCAATTCGGCCTTTGATGCCTTTAGGGTCTCGAGTTCTCCATGTTCTTCCTCCTCAATTGCTTCCTCATCAAGTTCGGCTTCTCTTTCGGATTCTTCACTTTTGGACTCCAACTCTCCATTCCCTTTCAATACCATAATTCTTCTATTTGGGCATTGATTGGCAATATGTCCTCTTCCCTGGCACTTAAAACAAACAATATCTCTAGTTCTTAAGGATTTACGATCAGATTTACCTTCCAACTTGGCTACTTAAATTGAATCCGACCTTGAACCCCTCCTTAGCTGATTGGAGCTCTCTTCTCCTTGCTTCGGTTTTGGCCATGTATCATATGTTAGTTGCTTCTCCAAACACTTGAATTAGACCTCTTGGTGTTGGAAACTCTTCCAAACTGTGAGCTTATACCCCTCCTCTTGAATTGGTTCTCAATTTTAATAGTCACATGAAGCATCTCTTCCAATTTCACATATTGTTATAACTCCACTTGGTTGGCTATTTCTCGATTTAAACCTCACGATCCTCATTCATGCTCAATCTCATCATGAGCATCTCCATCTCTTTGAAGTAGTCTTCCACAGTTCTAGTTCCTTGTAATAATGATTGAAGCCTTTGATGCAGCAACCTATGGTAATGAGTCGGCATAAATCTCTTTCTCATGGCTTCTTTCATTTGTCACCAAGTGGTAATAGGTTCATCATCAACTACTCATTAGTCCACCATTGGTGTGCATAATGTCCAAATTCCAAAGTGGCCAATTTAACCTTCTTTGCCTCAGAGTAGTGATGGTAATCGAATATGGTCTCCAGATGCTCCTCCCACTTTAGATATGCCTCCGGATCACTTTTCCCCAAAAATGGTGGGATGTTCAATTTAACATTCCCAAGTCATCATCTTTATCTCTAGCTTACCTCCCATGGTTTTGCCTTCCTTGGAATGCAAGAATATCATCAAACTCCTCCTCTAGATTGTCTCCAAAGTTAACTTCCTTAAATCCTTCCTTAGGACGTCATGGCCTCCTCCTTAACCTCCATGTAAATCCACCCTGGGATTTGGCCCACCTTCTGAGTTCTCAAATCTGTCCATTCTTTGATCTAGGTGATCAAAGAGAGCATTCATCCTTGGAATTGTTCCAAGATCGCCATCATGTCGGTAGGTTCACCTCCACTTCCCATTGCTCAAGATTCATCCTTGAACCCAACACATTCCTCTTCTAGATTCCTTAATGAACCATCTCCTCTTCTCATCCTTGAATCTATCATATTAGCAAAAACAATACAAAAATCCTCACCAAATTCCCTCCCTTGCATGTTTCACTCAAACATGTTCTCAACTCTTGTGTATGCAAACTAGTTTTGGCTTTTGAGCCTCTTTTCAGCTCACACTCTCTTGGCTTTTTCCACTCAAAGAATTATCTCAATGTTCTATTAAAACATACTCAAAACAGTAACTAGATCACATGTATGTTCTAATTAAACTTATCAAATAAAAAAAACAACAAATAGCAAGCAAACACCGAGTGAATTGATAAAACCTCGTCTCTACTAAACTAACCAAAAACATGGTAAATCAACAAGCAATTTTTGGAATCAATAAGGAGTAGACTAAAATATTAAGAAACAAAAAATTCAGGAATAAAATTTAAAAAAGGGATTCAAACAACGAACAAGAAGAATTTTGAACAAAATATGGAATAGTTGTTGGTTGTGGCTCTTGTAATTTTAAGTTTTTGTTTCAAATTCTTTACCAATTTTAATCCAAACAATTTTAGCACACAAAATTCAAAATCTAGCAACCAAGTAATCAACAACCCAACAGAAACAATTATGTTTCCCGAGAAACAAACAATCCCCAATAATAATCTTTCAAAATCGGCCTTTGTGCATTAAATTTTTTTTTTTTAATCTTCAGCCTTTTTTTTTTTTTTTTTTTAAATCACTCATAGAATAGGAACACCAACTTTAGTAGCAAGAAACAACACCAAAATTGCAAGTCCAATTAAACATCTCATCATCAAACCCAATCCACAATTCAAACAAGAACAAATTGCACAATTTTTAGATTTTAATGCAATATGCTTTCAAATCTCTCTCTTTCTCTCTCTCTCTCTCTCTCTCTCTCTCTCTCTCTCTCTCTCTCTCTCTCTTAATATATGAATGAAACTAATTAAGATTAAAATAGCAAAGAAAAATCAACAATAAACCAAATTACTAAGAACTAACATGCAAAACAACCAAGAAACTAGGAAGCAAAAATTTGGCGAAATAAAGAAACAAATTCGGCTATGTAGAAAAAGTTGTTGTTTTTTTTTATTTTTTTTTTATTTTTAGTTTTATGCAGGATGTGGAAAAGATAGAAGCAACCTTAAACTAATGCTAAAATTACAAATTAACACAAAACAAAATAAAACAAATAAGATAAATCAAACCTAAATAAAATTCAGCTTTGATACTAAATTAAATCAAACCCGAATCACAATTAAGTTTAGATTCTAATGGTCACTTCAACCCCTAATCAACTTGTGACTAGAAACCTTGGTATATGATGAAGACGCCACAATAGATGATGAATATTCTATTGATAGGTCAAACTAAAACACTTGATAGAGCACTCCAAGGGATCATTGAAAAATAATCCTTTAAATAGGCTAAGAGTACAAAACAAAAAACCCTAGAATATTAGGGTAAAATTTTGCCAATATTGGTGAACAAAAGAAAATTGCCAAATTTCACACCCTTTCCTAATCTAATTTGTATTAATTAATTTCCTAATATTGAAATAGAAATTGATTAAATTGCAATTAAAATAATAAAATTCTAACTTAAATTAAATTGTTGAGCAAATAAATAAATAAAAATTTAAATAAAAACTCTTTCCTAAAAAAAAAATCGAATGTTCAAATTAGGAAACTAATTGATAGTTTTACAACTAAGCTGTCTTTATCCAATCACTAGTAAGTTTAGACTCCAAATTAGTTTCGATATGTCATGTAGGATGCCAAATAGGATTAATATATTGCCCTTGATTTGAATAAGTCAAACTTGTTTGATCAACAAAAGAAGTCAAAGTCACCACCAAACTGATGATTTCCAGCTAACATGAAGCTTCATGCATAAATGTTGAATTTGAATGTTGCTGCTTCTATCTTGATATGATTTCATGGTCCCTTAGAGTGCTCCATCATGCTCATAAACCAACAAATTTATTCCTTACTGCCCAGAGTCCATAGAAGCACTAAAACAGCTTGCACGGTCCATTTCTGCCTTGGTAACTTGGATGCACAAGATGCCCTGGATCTTTGAATATTGTCATGCCTTCTTAGGATTTGATAACACCTTGAAAAAGCTAACAAGATTATCCTTAAATCTCTTAGCTTGTGCCCTAGTAATTGGTCCCATATTTAGTCGCAAAGGATCAACACCCTAACGGGTCGTAGTTTCTACGGGCACAGGTGGATTCTCATCATCAATGGTGTGAAGGCAATCATTTAATTGAAAATTATCAAGTGAGGAATCCATTTGCTCTAGAGGAGCCATTCAAAGATTTTCCTAAGCTAAAAATTCTTATTCCAACATATATAATTCTAAATGAAGTGAACCACAAAGTAATTCATGGTATGACAATTCAAATCTTTCAAATTATCAAGTGAGCACATCTTTGATTGGGCTTATGGAAAGCTTTAGGGAAACATTTTCTAAATGTTATGAAGCGATCGGACAGTTGCAAGATCAATATTCTTCAAGTATAAACTTTCAAGTTCAATTGGAGCAACCAATGACAACTTTTTCACAAGGATCTCGAGAAGACTTAGAAAGTAACATGGAGATTACTTGTAATAAGCAAGCTGATGAAATTGGATTCTTTCAAGAGTCACATAATGATGAAAAATTGTTTGAGGAACATGAAGAGGTGTCTATAAGGAATGAGATGCAACAACAATCTTCAATTTTAGGGAATTTTAATGAGGTATGCACATATAACCAAGATTGCCAATTGGAATAAGTTTCTCAATGCACTATCACTAGTTCATGGGAATTTTCTAATTTTCCTTCAAATTAATTGCAAAAAGGGCTTAAAGGATCATCAAGATGACAAGTCAACGAATCAATTAAGCCAAGATTTGGCTAAAACTGAAGAAGATAAAGTTATGGCTGCAATTCATGAAGATGTATATACATGCGCCAAGCATGCAATTGAGGCTGAATGCATCCCAAAAAAAGACAAATAAAAAATTTTTGGACCTAAAGAAATCCAACATGCCGAAAAGAACATTCAATTCATACTTGTAATTCAAGTTGAGACATATATAGTACAAGGAGTTAAAAGTTTTCGAAGGCCACAAGATTATTATTGTTAGAAAATCATGGCATTGTTAGCCATGAACAAGACAAACCCAGACTAAGCAAGGTGCCTTGGCCGAGGGTCACTTTCATGCTTTGTTTTGTAATTTTGTTTTGTACCTTGTTAAAGCAATTTTTTGTGTAATTTTAGGCTTGTTATGTTGGCGCACAAAGACACCAAAATAATTTAATTAAAGTGTATTACCTAAATTAGAGTTTTAGCAAGTTTAGGAAGTGAAGCAACTTGATGACATGGAAAGCACCTTGGTGACAAGGATGGTGACATGGAGCTCAACTATTCGTTCTCTCTCTCATCCAATGCATGTGAGGACATGTGTCATCATGCATGAGGACTACTTCAATATGAAGTACTCAATGAGGCAGCAACACTTGTCAACTACCTAAGAAGCATGGTGGAAAGTTGCTTTACACATGTGTTTTGCTTCACCATGAAAGACTTGTCTTGTATTGGTGCTAAAATCAGTGACGGTGTGCTTTCACACCTCTTTTGTGTTCTATAAAGATGTATTACAATTCAATGAATAATATAAGTTGTTTTTGGTGAAAAATACCTTAGTTTCCTTTTAAAACCAAGAGAAACATAAAATCGGAATTGTTAACATATTTCCATCAGCTTATTGAAGCAAAGTCGAGTATATCTTCACCAAGCATCAATTTCATCAACTCATATACCTTGTTCTCTTTAGTTGAACCTTGCCTTAACCTTTCAATTATTATGCACAATTGCAATATCATAAGCTTGGACAATATTATATGGATGACATCATGTACATATTTAATCTAGAAAGAGGAAGTCAAGCTAATGACTTTAAAAAAGCGTTTTTGGGAGGCAACCTAAGTTTCTTTCTTTACCTTTTATTTATTTATTTATTTGCATTGTTTTTAGTTATTTTCTTATTTTTAGGATGTTTTGATGTGTTTTATTTGAGTTCTTGCAAGGTTTTAAGATGTTAGGTACAAAAGAACAAAAGATGAATGTTGAGAATTTCAAGTCTAAAGCTAGGTTTTCGGTGTACAAACACCTTGAATATGCATTGGAGTATGTCGTTTTGCATAAGCACATGCCCTTCTCTTTGGCCGCCCGATGTGTTGGGATAATGCACCATGTAGGTTTTTCCCACATTTCATAATGCGAGAAGCATTCCATGTCTTTAAAGGGGAGTATACTTTACCTTTTATTTACTTTTGCTTTATTTTATGTTTTTCGCAATGAGGACATTGTTCATTTTAGTTTGTGGGTGAAAAGCATGCTTTGTATCTTTTGAATCTTGTCATTTAAGTGTTTTTATTAGTTTGTATGCATGTTAGTTTTAGTTTTTATTTTCCTTCATAAAATTTTTACAAAATCCAAAAATATTTTTACTTTTAGTGTTTTTTTTTGTTTTATTTGGTTGATTTTTATTATTGAAAAAAGTAATTGTTTTTGTCTTGTTTTCTTATGTACCTTAGTGAGCCAATGATAAGACTATGTGATACGAACCTAGAGCGACCTACCTCTAAACCCGTAACAAAGATTGAATTACGACCATCTAATGACAAGTTATTAATGGAAGACCTCGACCCGTTACCTATATTTAAGGTAAGAACCTTGATATAGTGAAGACGCCACAATAGGGTGCGAAATAACCTATTAATAAGTCAAATTTGAACTCCACAAACAAAGCTTGAAAAAGGTCGATGTAGTTCTTAGAGAACCAAGAGAATCACTCTCAATTTGAATCAAAATTGTAATCTCCCTTTATTCATGACTTATGTGCCTTAAATAGGCAAAATAAATTACAAAGCTTTTCTAAATTTGCTAAAAGTAAAGGTGGAATAATAATGGACGAAAATTAGGTTCAGGAAACCTAATTTTGATAGGTTTAGGAAACCAAATGTGATTGGGTTTAGGAAACCTAATTTGGTTAGATTTAGGAAACCTAATGTGGTTAGGTTTAGGAAACCTAATTTAGCTCCTAGTTTCCTAATTTGAATGGCCTTTAATTCTTTGACCAATTCAACTCTAATAAAATTAGGAAAGTAATTTAAAAACCTAATAAAAACTAAATTAGGAAAGTAAATAGGCAACATGCCAAAATCCAATCAAAACATAAATAAAAATTAATATTTTCCTAATCATTAGCCCTAATCATAAGGATTTCCATCTCCTTATAATAGTCCTCCACACTTTTATTTCCTCGAGACAAGCTTTGTAATTTCTGAAAAATGCTCCTATAGTAATGGCTAGGTACAAAACGCTTCCTCATCAAAGCCTTCGTCTCCTCCCATGCATCTATAGGTATTTGTCCTACTCGCCTCCTAGAAATTGTCTCTTTGTCCCACTATCCAATAGCATAGTCCATGAATTCAACAGCGTCTAATTTCACCTTTTTTGCCTCGAAGTAGTTCTGACAATCAAATACCATCTCAATCCTCTTTTCTCACTCGAGATATGCTTATGGATCACTTTTACCTTGGAATAATGGTATTTTCATCTTAATTCCTCCATAGTCACTGCCTTGGTCTAACCTCTCCCTCCCATGGAGTTTGTTGGTTCCCGAACCAATTCCTTCCTCTTCTTCTTCATTGTCATCTCCCACACGTTCCCATTCTTCCCTTCTTGGAGTATTTCTTCCTCTACCAAGTCCATGAACAAACCTCCGTGGAGGTTGTGGCTGCGGTGTTTGGATTGATGATTCCATCCTATCCAACCTATCATGGATCTGCCCCATCTCAGTCACACCTGGAGTTTCATCCATGCTTTCTTTGCTTTTGTCTTGTGACATAATTTTTCTGCAAAATTTGTTAGTAAAAAAGAAAGGCCTCACAACACTCCCTCCGTGTCTCACTTAAATTCAAGGTCACTTGTGTTTGTACTCTAGTTATAGTTCGGCTTTTACTCTCTATAATTCTCACCTCTCTTCCCTTTTACCACTCTAATAATTCTATTTGGTACTTTGTAAACTAATTTCAAACTCAAACAAACTAGCAAGTACAATCCAAATAGACCTACCAAACAGTTATGAAAATAAGGCTACAAGACAAATAGAATGAAAAGTAACAAGAAAAAAGGCAACGATGAAAGCTCAACAAGAAATTTAGTAAGAACAAAAGAAACTAGAATGTGAGGATCAAATTGGAATGAGATTTGCAAAATGGAATTAGTGAATATTCAACAAAACCTTATCTTCGGTATTGATTTTGGCATGTTTTTGGTGCTCCTCAAATCAGCAAAAAAGAAAAAAAAAAATTTTCACAACCTGGTTTCTCTTGAAATCTCAATAATTCAATGCCACAAACTACAAGAACAAATTTTTTTTTTTTCACTCACACAACATAAAACAACTACACTAGCAAAGATCAACACCAAAAATCACAATTCCACACCAAAATCCACCAAACACGTGGCCTTCAACAAAAACAAAAGTGCAGTTTTTTTTGTTTTTTTTTTTTTAAGATGCAGAATGTGCATTATGATAGAAGCAACCTCAACCTGATGCTAAAATTGCAGAATAAAAAAAAAAACCAAGAAAAACAATGAAACAAAAGAAAAGAAATAGATAGATCAAACTTGTAATTAGAAACTAGCAATGATACCAAATTGATATGAACCTAGAGCGACCTACCTCTAAACCCGTAACAAAGATTGAATTAGACCGTCTAATTACAAGTTATCAATGGAAGACCTCGACCCGTTACCTATAGTAAGAACCTTAGTATGGTGAAGACATCACAATAGGGTGCGGAATAACCTATTGATAAGTCAAATTTGAACTCCACAAACAAAGCTGGAAAAAGTTCGATATAGCTTGTAATCTCCTCTTTATTCATGACTTATGTGCCTTTAAATAGGCAAAATAAATTACAAAACTTTCCTAAATTTGCTAAAAGTAAAGATGGAATAATAATGGACAAAAATTAGGTTTAGGAAACCTAATTTTGATAGGTTTAGGAAACCTAATGCGATTAGGTTTAGGAAACCTAATTTTGATAGGTTTAGGAAACCTAATGTGATTAGGTTTAGGAAACCTAATATGGTTAGGTTTAGGAAGCCTAATTTAGCTCTTAGTTTCCTAATTTGAATGGCCTTTAATTCTTTGACCAATTCAACTCTAATAAAATTAGCAAAGTAATTTAAAAACCTAATAAAAACTAAATTAGAAAAGTAAATAGGCAACATGCCAAAATACAATCAAAACGTAAATAAAAATTAATATTTTCCTAATTATAGAATTTGGCCAATGCCATGTAGGCGCATATCATCCTCCATGTGGCAAAAGTGCCATGTCGCCATATGATGTCACGTCACCATCCATGTCATCAACTTGTGCCACATCACCATATTATTGGATTCCATGCATTAGGCTTTCTTTCATGTTGGCATCCTCCGTTCCAATCATATGGACCAATTTTGGTTCATCTTCAGTAATGAACTTGCTTCCTTGGATCAAGCCATTTAGTGCCTCTTTCAATCTCTTTGCTCGTGCTTAGGTTATGGGTCCTGTAGACATTTGAAGTGAATCTGGGCTCCATCTTGAAGGGCTCTTGGTCATGTCCTCATCATCTCTAATGATTTACATGAATGCTTAATTGATTAGAAAATAGTTACGTCTCATGCTATATTATTTGCTTAATCTATGCTTGATGAATTTGCATGATTTAATTTATAGGCCGGAAGGAATAAATTAGGTTATGTAAATATTATCAATTGTGTGTGGAAACTACTTTTGATTAATTTTGTGATTAAGTGTGACTAACAAAATTATTAGTTAATTAAATTCACATATTTAAGTAATTAAATTGGAATAATTAGTGGTGAAATCAAATGCCCTAGTATTCATAATTATTAATTTAACTCTCTCTTTACTTGAAATTGATCTAATTTTAATTTATTGCTTTTGTTTAATTTAGTTTATTTATTTTCGATTTCCATCTTAAATTTTAGTTCAAATATTATCGAAACCTAATTATCTTTGGTACTTAATTCTTAATCCCTCGGGTACGACAATCATATTTTTTCACTTTATTACTTGAAAACAGTTCGTGGACTTGCGCGTTGATTTTACACATCAAAGACTTATGGTCCTTGCACAATATGCAAAAAGCAAAGACACATGGCCAAGCTGTGTTGGTGAAGACCGAATGCTCAATGCAAAACTTGAAAACAGTTTGGTCACGTGGAGAAAGTTTATAGGAGGAAAAACCAGAGACAAGAAGCTAAACAAGCTCAAGAGACCGAGGAGTCAAGTGAAAAGCATGAACACACCTTCACAACCACCTGCAACCTTGCAACCATAACCAAAGACTCTTGGATTTTGGACAGCAGTTGTACAAATCACATTTACAACAATCGTGACTTGTTTGTAAACTTAGACTCAAGAATCACAACAAAAATCAAGACAGCAAATGGACAAATGATGGAGGCACAAGATAAAGGAGATTTGGTGATCAAAACATCAAAAGGTACAACACTAATCATAAATGTATTGTATGTTCCAAACCTATCTGAGAACCTGTTGAGTATGTCACAACTTATGAAGAAATGATACACTTTGAAATTCTTAGATACAAGTTGTGAAATATCTAAGATTGAAAAAGTTATATTATATGTCCATATGAACAATAATAGCCTTGTGATTGATTTTAATCAACAAAATCAATCAGCCTTGAGCACTAAAGTCCAAGAAGAATTAGGGTTATGGCATAGAAGACTCGGTCATGATGCGGACATGACCAGGAGCACCCGAAGATGGAGTACAGAGTCACTTCAAGTCTTTACGAGACCAATAACCAGGGCAAGAGATAAGAGGTTTAGAGAAGCACTAAATGGTTTAATCCAAGAGGTGTTCACATATCAAGGAAGTAGGTTCATTACTGAAGATGAACTAAAATTGGCCCATATGATTGGAACGGTGGATGCCAACATGAAAGAGATTTTAACGCAAGGAATCCTACAACATGGTGATGTGGCAAGTTTTTATGACAGGGATGGTGATGTAGCATCCTATAATGACATGGCACTTTTGCCATGTGGAGGGTGATATGCGCCTACATGGCTACCAAGTAAGCTTGGCTGAATTTTACAATTAGGAAAACATTCATTGTTATTTATCTTTTGATTGGATTTTGGCTTGTTGTCTATTTACTTTCCTAATTTAGTTTTTATTAGGTTTTTAAATTACTTTCCTAAACCTAACCACATTAGGTTTCCTAAACCTAACCAAATTAGGTTACCTAAACCTAATTTTCGTCCATCATTATTTTTAGCAAATTTTGGAAAGCTTTGTAATTTATTTTGCCTATTTAAAGGCACAAAAGTCATGATTAAAAATTAGACTACAATTTTGATTAAAAAAGTGATAGTGAATCTCTTGGGTCTTTAGGAACTATATCAAACTTTTCAAACTTTGTTTGTGGAGTTCAAATTTGACTTATCAATAGGTTATTTCGCATCCTATGGTGGCGTCTTCACCATATCAATAGCTCAACTTTTCAAGCCAAATATTGAATTTTCAAGAGCCCAAGATGTATATCCATGCTCCAAAAATGAAATTGAGGTTGAAGGCATCCCAAAAGGAGACAAACAAAGCATTTTTGGACCTAAAAGAATCCAATCTACCGACAAGAAAGTTCAATTCATGCTTTTAGTTCAAATTGAGACTTATATAGGACAAGCAGTTAAAAGTTTGCTAAGGCCACAAGATTATCATCATGCACAATTTCCATATCATAAGCTTGGACAATATTATGAGGATGACATCATTTATATATTTAATCCAGGTTGAACATCAAAAGGATGAAGTCAAGCTAATGACTTTAAACAAGCGTTCTTGGGAGGCAACCCAAGTTTCTTTCTTTACCTTATATTTATCTATTTATTTTAGTTGTTTCTAGTTGTTTTCTTGTTTTTGGGTTGTTTTGATGTGTTTTGTTTGAGTTTTTGCAAGGTTTTAAGATGTTTAGGTGTAAAAGAGCAAAAGACGAATGTTGAGAATTTCAAGTCTAAAGTTAGGTTTTTGGAGTATAACCACCTTGAATATGCATTGGAGTACATCAAATTGTATGGATACATGCCCTTCTTTTTGGCCGCATGGTGTTTAGGGAAAATGCAACATGTAGTTTTTTCCCAAGTTTTCACATTCCGAGGAACATTCCATGTCTTCGAAGGGGAGTATTCTTTACCTTTTATTTACTTTTGCTTTATTTTATGTTTTTCACAATGAGGACATTGTTCATTTTAAGTTTGGGGGTGAAAAGCATGCTTTGCATCTTTTAAATCTTGTCCATTTAAGTGTTTTTATAAGTTTTCAAAAATGTTAGTTTTAGTTTTTATTTTCCTTCATTATTAAAAAAAAAAAATTGTTTTTGTGGTGTTTTCTTAAGTACTTTAATGAGCCAATGATAAGACTATGATTGAAAATAAATTGGTTTTTTTAGATGGTGGATTTGTTTTTGTGTATGCTTAAATGCTTGAAGTTATATTCGCATATTGTTACTTTCAATAAATTTTGAGCACATAATCAATAATGCATAATTTAGATTGTGTTTTGAAGAAGGTTTGCATGAATTAGAGTACTTTATTATTAATTGAACCCTAGAACTTGCTTGATTATTGCTTGAGGCGAAATCCTAGGTGGATGCATTACTAAGAATATGATTTAGGCCATCTTTATTTAAGTTTGAGCCTTTCAAGCCAACCTAATACATTATCTTCCACTAGTACCTTATTTGAGCCTTTAGGATGCATAAAGATGTATTAGAGCCTTTTCTTCATTAAAACACATTTACTTACCCTTTTTTAGCCTTAATTTTCTTTTTCCTACCTTGAACATACTACAAAGAGAGCTTTAATTGAATTGATATGAATATATGCTTGTGAGCTTGTTTGAGTGTTGAAAAAGAAAAAAATGAAAAAAAGGGAAAAAAATAAAGTTTGGAGGTTAAGTATTTGGTGAATTTGGCTCTAGTATGCATTTTTGTGTAAATTGGAGGTTTGAATGTGCAATAAGAGGAAAAATAAGTTTGGGGGTTTAGTGGAAAAGAAAGAAAGAAAAAAAGAAAAAAAGAAAAGAAATAAAGAAAGAATATGTGTGATTTGAAGAATGTATGCACAATAAAAAGGAGAAAAAGGATATTGAAATTGAAGTTAAAATAAGAAAAGAAGTTCTAATAAAGAAACAAATTTTACAAGTAATTTATTCATTGATATTTAATTTTAGCTTTCTTTCTTTGATTTATTATATCCTATCCTTTTCATTCTTTAGCCTTATCCATTAGCCTTAACAATAGAAACCATGAAGTCCTAATGATTTAAGGTGGTGCATTAACCTACATTAGTGGAGAGTGATAATTAAGTCAAGCATATGGTAGTTCATACTTTATTATCAATTTCTAATTCTTGTAAATTTATTAAAGCATATGATAATTAAGTGTATAAATTGATTTCCACACACACACATTGGAAGTATCATATATGTTGGATAGAATATAAGGTACCTCATTAAAGTATATGTTGGAATATCATATACTTTGAAACCATTTGAAAAGTCATATGTTATACAATCTTTGAGGCACCTCATTAAAGTATCTTATGTTCTTTAAATAAAATTTCATTTTCTTATTTATTTTCTTTGCTAGGGACTAGCAAATCTTAAGTTTGGGCGTATTTGTTAGGTCTAAAATATTGATGATTTTATGCCATATTTATAGCTTAATATTTGTTAGTTTGTGTTAATTTGTTATGGAAAGATACTTAATTATGTATTTTTCTTCATCTAGGTGCAAGAGGAAGAATTTTAAGAAAACAACCATAAAGATGGATTCCTTGGGTCAAATTATGGTGGGAAGCAAGATTTGAGCTCGAACGGACTAAGCATTAAAAAGATTTCAAAAAGATACCTTGAAGATTGCATAAAGATTCTATCGGGAATTTCATGATGGAAGTGGATGTCATATGAATCATCACGATCTGAGGATTTCAAATGTCTCGTTATTTTTGGATTTCAAGGTGCGAGCAAAGAGTTATCATCATTTAAAGTTTAGAATTTATAAAAAATAATATTCTAGTTAAATCTCCACCATTGATCAAAAGAGGGAATCAAGGTAATTTGAGGGCCAAGATAAAAACAAGTGGCAATAATTGGTTAATTTATCATTAATGAGGCACATGTCATGTCACATGCTTCATTAAGGGTAAATTAGACTAATTAACTATTTCTTTAAGAGGAATTAGATAAAAGGAAAGTAGTAGAGAGCAAATAATATACAGTTTCCTTTTTACACATGAAATTCGTCCAACCCTTTTCATGGCCTAAAAAAGGTATCTTCCAAGACTCCCACATTGGAAATAAAGAGAGAAAAAGATTCCCAAGGCCCTATATATATAGCCCCCACCACATTGAAGGAAGATATACAAGTTTAGAGAGTTATTTAAGAGCTTTTAGGAGGCTTAAATAGAAACAAACCAAATTTTGGGAGTTTCTAAGATTCTCTTAAGGGTTCTAGGATTTTAAAGTTTTAGAGTTTTAGAAGATCAATTGGAGAGCTTGGAGGAGGCAGAGAGACGTGGGCTTGCTTGGAGAAGAAGGCTACGACTTTGAGAGCTCTTGGAGGAGAATTTCTTCAATAGTTTTTATTCTCTTTTCCTTTCTCTTTAATTGTGAATCTTATTATTTTTAATAATGATGGATGTTGAAATTATTTTTACCATGAACTAATTTTCATAGCTAGGGCTATGATGTAGCCCTAACTATGAAGGTTTAATTATTTTAATATATGTTGAGTTTTATTTAAATAGAAATATTTTTTGTTAATAAATCATTGATATACTTAATGCTTTCATAGGCCGGAAGGAATGAATGATTTTAATAATATTTGAGCTTGGAAAAGGATAATATTATGGATCTCCAATGATTTACATGAATGCATAATTGATTGGAAAATAGTTATGTCTCATGCCATATTATTTGCTTAATCTATGCTTGATGAATTTGCATGATTTAATTTATAGGCCGGAAGGAATAAATTAGGTTATGTGAATATTATCAATTGTGAGTGGAAACTACTTTTGATTAATTTTGTGATTAAGTGTGGTTAACAAAATTATTAGTTAATTAAATTCACATATTTAAGTAATTAAATTGGAATAGTTAGTGGTGAAATCAAATGCCCTAGTATTCATAATTATTCAATTCTCTCTCTTACTTGAAATTGATCTAATTTTAATTGATTGCTTTTGTTTAATTTAGTTCATTTAGTTTTCAATTGCCATCTTAAATTTTATTTCAAATATTATCAAAACCTAATTATCTTTGGTACTTAATACTTAATCCCTTGGGTACGACAACCCTATTTTTCCACTTTATTACTTGAAAACGATTCGTGGACTTGCGAGTTGATTTTACACATCAATATTCACTCTCTCACATGTTTCACTCAAACAAGGTCTCGATACTCATGTTTGCACACTACTTTCGGCTTTTAACCCTCTTTTGTGCTCATACTCTCTTGCCTTTTTCCTCTCAATGAATTATCTCAAAGTTCTAATTAAAACACTCACAAAACAGCAATTGGACCATAAGGATGTTTTAATTAAACTTAGACCATAAGGATGTTTTAATTAAACTTATCAACAAAACAGTAGCTAAAAGTAGGCAATACCGAAGAATTCAACAAAACCTAGTTGTCGGCTTTTCTAGATAAAATAAAGCAAATTAATGAGAAAACTTTGAAATTTTCAAAAACTGGACCAGATGGTAATATATTATGAGCTCAAGAAAAAAATTCTAGATGAAGAAATTGAAATACAAACAAGAATAAAAGCGAACAAAAATATAGAAAAGTTGTTGGTTGTTGTTCTTTGTAATTCAGGTTTTTGTATCAAATCCTTTAACTAATTTTAATCCAAATAATTTATCACTCAATCTCAATTATCCAGCAGCCAAAAATAAGTTTCCAGAAACTCCAAATATGGAATAAATAATCAACAAAGCAGCAGTTACAAGAAATTTCCAGCAACAAACTTCAACACCAATTTTCAACAAACCGATATATATATATATATATATTTTTATTCAACCTTCTTCTTTTTTTTTCAGTCACTGAATATCAAACACAACTGCAGTAGCAAGAATAAACAACAAATTTGCAATTCCAAATCCAAAAATTCACTAAACCCGTGAACTCCAAATAAACACAAATGTGTAGTTTTTTTTTTTTTTTTTTTTAAATGTTGCCGCAAACTCTTTTTTTTTTTTTTAATAGATGAATGCAAATATTTATGACTAAAAAAGCAAAGAAAAATCAACAATAACCAAATTAAAAGAGAAATGATGAAAGACAACCAACAAGCTAGAAAACAAAAATAAGATAAAACTAGGAAATCCTAATTCAACTAGGAATCAATTATATATATATATATATATATATTTTTTTTTTTTAAGATGCAGAATGTGTATGGGATGGATGCAACCTTAACCTAATGCTAAAATTATAGAATAACACAAAAAACAAATAAAGCAAATAAAGATAGATCAAACCTGAACAAAATTCGGCTCTGACACCAAATGATACGAACCTAGGACGACCTGCTCCTAAACTCGTATTATATTAGCCCGGATCTTAATTAAGTTTATGTTCTAATGGAATTAACCTCAATCCCTAACCAACCTATGGTTAGAAACCTTGATATAATGTAGACGCCACAATAGGAGATGGAAAACCTATTGATAAGTCAAGCTAAAACAACCAATTCTCTAGTGGTGTTTTAGGTGTTCTCAAAGAACAAAGAGATAATTAATCTCACAAGTATTTTCTGAATCAAATCAAAGTTGTATTCTTATTAAAAAATAAGCCTTTAAATAGGCTTTGAAAGAAACAAAATAAACCCTAAAAACCCTACGAAAAACCGGCCACACAATGAAGAGTTCTAGCTTGACCGAATCTTTCCTTTTCCTAATCTAATTAATTAATTCCCTTATTTTCAATTAGGAATTAATTAATTTACAAATAAAATAATAAAATAAAAACTTTCCTAAACGTATTTGTTCAATAAGTAAATAAATACAAATCCAAAATTAAAGATAGTTTCCTAAAACAAAAAGTAAAAACAAATTAGGAAACTAAATATGGTAATTTTCAGCTAGGTTGATAATGACCCTTCTTTGACCTAACTGGACTCCAAATCAGCTGCAAGAGTCTTTGTGGAATGCCAAATAAGCTTATTATGAAGTTCCTCACGTTGCCCTTGCTTAGAAATATGAGAAAAGGCTAATACAGTAAAATACAGTAAAGCCAGTAAAGAATATAGCAAATTTCGGCCTTTCTTCCCCTTGTGCGCAAACCACTATGTTGTTCGGCTTTGAAGCTGCTTTGGCTGGTTTCTATGACTCATCCACCATATTAATTGAACCAATAAGAATGGGGATCCAATTCATACAACCTGACCTTTATATTGGCACTAAAAACGTCACCCAGGCCTGTTTTGGGTTCTATTGCTTGTTTGAGTAAAACAGGCCTTGGTTCTTTAGATATGGACAACCCCTCTTGATTATGACTTATTCCTTGGATAAAGACAGCGAGATTGTCCTTGAACTTCTTGGCTTAGGCTCTAGTGATCTGCCCCACCTTCATCTGTATTGGATCAGCATCCTAGCGGGCTGTCTGTTGAATGGTCTTGGGTGGTTTTGCATCAACAACACCCATCCAAGAAGTCCAAGCCATGCAAGACCAACCAGGTTAGTGCTATAAGACTCAAATTGAGTGGAAAAATCATGGGAAACCCAAAAGTGAGGTGAGAAGGGGAGAGAAACCTTAGAGTGTGAGAGAAGTGAGAAAAGCCGAGAGTGAGAGCCAAACCGAGGGGAAGAAAGAAAAGAGAGGAAAAATAAAAAAATTTATTTGAGTTTTGGGGATGTTAATAAAGCTATCTTGAGTAAGAAATTATTGCTGGTCATGATTTATAAAGATAAATATTTTAATGATCAAGCTAACTTTGAAGAACTTGAATTGCCAGATTTTGGGGATGTCTTTCTGGATGAAATTTCAAATGGATTACCACCTATTAGAGGTATTGAACATCAAATTGACTTTGTTCCAGGGACTGCCATACCAAATAGACCTACATATAGAAGTAATCCTGAAGAAACAAATGAGCTACAAAGGCAGGTAAGTGAGTTACTTGATAAAGGTTACATTTGTGAGAGTATGAGTCCATATGCTGTTCTTGTTTTATTAGTGCCTAAAAGAGATGGTTCTTGGAGAATATGTGTTGATTGTAGGGCTATTAATAATATCACCATTAAATATAGACATCTAATTCCTAGATTAGATGATTTGCTTGATGAATTGTATGGTGCTTACATGTTCACTAGAATTGATCTTAGGAGTGGATACCATCAAATAAGGATAAAAGAAGGTGATGAATGGAAAATAGCATTTAAGACTAAATATGAGCTGTATGAATGGTTAGTCATGTCTTTTGATTTAACTAATGTACCTAGTACTTTCATGAGGCTTATAAATCATGTTATGCATTGATTTATTGGTAAATTTATGGTTGTGTACTTTGATGATATTTTAGTGTATAGCCGAAACTTAGATAAGCATGTAGAACATCATAGGCAAGTTTTAAATGCTCTTAGGAAAGAAATGTTATTTGCTAACATGAAAAATTGTAACTTTTACAAAGATGAGCTTGTTTTCCTAGGATTTGTAGGAAGTGCTGTAGCAATCAAAGTTGATCAATCTAAAGTTCAAGCAATCAAGAAATGGCTAACGCCAACTTCTATCGCTCAAGTTAGGAGCTTTCATGGCTTGGCAAGTTTTTATCAATGATTTGTCAAGAATTTTAGCACCATCGCAGCACCTTTGAATAAAGTTGTAAAGAAGAATATTGGCTTGAAATGGAAGGAAGTACAAGAAAAATCTTTTAATTTGTTGAAAGAAAAATTATGTAATGCACTTTTATTAGTTTTGCCAAATTTTTCTAAGGCTTTTGAAATTGAATGTGAGATGCTTTGGGCGTAGGTATAAAAGCTGTACTAATGCAAGAAAGAAGGCCTATAGCTTACTTTAGTAAGAAATTAAATGGAGCTGCACTAAACTACCCGACATATGACAAGGAGATGTATGCTTTGGTGAGGGCTTTGGAAACGTGGTAGCATTATCTCATGCAAAAAAGAATTTGTGATTCATACAGATCATGAATCTTTGAAGCACATTAAAGGCCAAGGAAAGCTCAACTGAAGGCATGCGAAGTGGATTGAATTCATTGAGACCTTCCATATGTGATCCGCTACAAGAAAGGTAGGAAAATGTGGTTGCCGACGCATTATCCCAAAGGTATGTTCTCTTTTCTACCTTGGATGCTAGATTGCTTCGTTTTAAACAATTAAAGGAACTTTTGAGCATGATAGTGACTTTGGAGAAATATTTAGAACCTTTTTGAAACATGGATTTAATAAATTTTACATATTTGAGGGGTATTTGTTTAAGGAAAACAAACTTTGTATGCCCAATTGTAGTATTAGGGAGTTATTAGTTCAGGAAGGTCATGGGGGTGGTTTAATGGGATATTTGGTATTTTTAAAAATTTATCCTTACCACAAGAACATTTTTATTGGCCTAACATGAAGAGAGATGTTGAGAGAATATGTTAAAGGTGTTTGAAATGCCGAAAGACCAAGTCCACATTGAAGCCGCATGGATTGTACCATCCTTTGCCGATTCCTTCTCATCCTTGGGTAGATTTGTCTATGGATTTTATTCTTGGTTTACCTAGGTGAAGGACAGGTAAGGATTCAATATTTGTTGTTGTGGATAATTTTCTAAGATGGCACATTTTATTGCATGTAATAAAATTGATGATGCATCCAATGTTGCTAATTTATTTTTCAAAGAAATTGTGAGATTACATGGAATGCCTAGGACTATTGTTTCGGATAGGGATGCTAAGTTCTTAAGTTATTTTTGAAAAACTTTGTGGGCTAAGTTAGGTACTAAGCTGTTATTTTCAACTACTTGTCATACACAAACTGATAGACAAACCGAAGTACTAAATAGGACTTTGTCTACATTGTTGAGAGCATTAATTAATAGAAATTTGAGAACTTGGGAGGATTGTTTGCCACATGTTTAATTTGTTTATAATAGGTCTTTGCATTTAGTGACTAAATTTACTCCATTTGAAATTGTTTATGGTTTTAATCATTTAACTCCATTAGAGAACACCTTTACTTTTAGGTGAATGTGCTAATCTAGATGGAAAACGAAAAGCTAATTTTGTAAACTAGATTCATGAAAAGACTAAGCCAAATATTGAGAGGAGGACCAAGCAATATGCAAGGAATGCTAATCAAGGCTGAAAACAAGTTGTCTTTCAACCTGGAGATTGGGTTTGGTTCCACTTAAGGAAGGAGAGGTTTCCCGAGTAGTGGAAATCAAAATTAATGCTAAGAGAAGATGGACCTTTTCAAGTTTTGGAGGGATAAATGACAATGCTTACAAACTTGACTTGTCGGGTGAGTATAATGTTAGTGTTACATTCAATGTTGCTGATTTGTCTCATTTTTCTGCAGGTAATAACTTTGATTTGAAGGCAAATCCTTTTCAAGAGGAGGGGAATGATGAGAATCCACTAGAGCTAGCATAACCGACAACCTATTGGGGTACCGACCCGATACGAATGAAGACCACACTGATCACTAGAGCTCAAGCCAAGAGGTTTAGGGACAACCTTGCTGCCTTTATCTAGGGGGTAATTCATTCTCAAAAGGGCTTAACCATACCCGAAGATCCAAAACATGTTTTGTTACATTGAAGGAGCCCAGGCAGCATGAATTGGATCCAATGCTTCATGGATTCAATACATATGTTTAAGAGGATATGGAATCAATTCAAGGCAGATTCAAACCCATCCAAAAAGGGGCTGTGCGCATGGATTGAAGAATTGGTCAGTTTTGCTGTATTTTTCCACTAGCTTTACTGTATTTTTTTAAGTTGCTTTCTTCTCTTTCTTCCAAGCAATGGCAATGTGTGGGACTCCATAATAAGCTTATTTGGCACCCTACAAAGCATATTGAAGCTGCTTTGGAGCTCAAATTGATCAAAGATTGGTCAAAGTCAACTTAGTCAAAAAACTAGTATTTTAGTTTCCTAATTTGATTCTATATTTTGTTTTAGGAAATTACCATTACTTTTTTTATTTTCATTTATTTATTTACTAGAAAAATAGGTTTAGGAAATTTACTATTTTATTATTTTCATTGTAAATTAATTAATTCCTTATTAAAAATAAAGGAATTAATTAATCCAAATTAGATTAGGAAAGGAGAAGACTTTCGGCCATATTAGGATTCTTCATTGCATGGCTGATTTTTCCTTTTTGTTTAAGGGTTTTATTTTGTTTTCTCTGAGCCTATAAAAGGGCTTGTTTTTTTAGGAAGAACACACTATTAATAATATTCAGAATTTTTTTTATGAGATTGAATTTCTCTTTATTCTTTTGAACACCTAAAACACCATTAGCGAGTAAGTGTTTTAGTGTGACTTATCAACAGGAAATCCATTACCTATTATGGCGTCCTCATTATATACTGAGGTTTCTAATCATAGGTTGGTTAGGGGTCAAGTGACCATTAAAATTTGAACATAATTAGATCCGGACTAATATAATATGGGTTTAAGAGCAAGTCGTCCTAGGTTCGTATCACAAAGCTTCACCATAACCATAACCTTAAGCCAAATAACATCAAGTTCTTTTAACACCTCTCATTTTCAATGGTTTCCTCTCACATTTTAGCACCTTCACCACCCTTGTTCAATGGCCAGAATTACTCAATTTAGTTAGTGAAAATGAAGGCTTATTTACAAGCCTATGACCTTTAGGAACTTGTAAAGTTGGATTATGAGCCAAAACCATTTAAGGAGCTTCGATGAACCAAATCAAGCTCTATAGTGAAAAAAAATGCAAGACTATTCAAAGCACTTATAGCCATACAAGCTACTTTCGTTGATGACATCTTTACAAGAATTATGACATGCTCAACACTAAAAGAAGCTTGGGAGAAGCTTCAAAAGGAGTTCCAAGGGATTAGAAGGACAAGGTAGATGTAGCTTCTCAACTAAAGAAAAGAGTTTGAGAATCTAAAGATGGAGAAGAATGAACTCGTGATGGAATTCTAAAAAAGAATCAGGTGGTGAGCCAAATACGATTACTTGAACAAGCTTTCCAAGATCAAAGGATTGTAGAGAAAATTCTTTTTTGCGTCCCCGTGAAGTTTGAATCCAAGATTTCATACTTGAAAGAAATAGAGATCTCACATAGATTTTATTTGTCTGAGTTGCCCAATGCCTTTTGTAAGTCATGGAACAAAGAAGGAATTTAAGGTAGCAAGGTGAATCAACTTCAACTAAAGTAGACTTTGTAGCAATAAGTAAAGGCAAAGAAACATACAATAGTCAAGCTTATCAAAGACAAAATAAAGGCAAGGAGAATCAGTTTTAAATAGAGGATAAGAAGACTTATGATCTTTGTTCAAATTGTAAAAAAGCAAGGACACTCGATGAAGGCTTATTGGAGGAGACCAAATGTTCAATGCAAACTTTGCAAGTTGTTTGGTCATGTAGAAAGAGTTTACAAGGAAAAAAATGAAAGACAAGAGGCAAAGCATGTTCAAGAACCATACATCACTAATATTGAATATGAATACACACTCATGGCCACTTATAATCTTACAACTTCAAGCAAAGACTCATGAACACTTGATAGCAATTGTACTAATCACATAAGTTACAACTGTGAACATTTGTCGATTTTGACAATAGAATTACAACAAAAATCAAGGTAGTAAATGGCTAGATCATGCAAGTACAAGGTAGAAGTGATGTTGTAATCAAAACCTCTAAAGATACCATGCTTATCACAAATGTTTTATATGTACCAAACCTATTTAAGAACTTGCTTAGAATGCCATAACTCATGAAGAAAAGTTATACTTTGAAGTTTTTAGACAAGTATTGTGAGATATCAAAAGATGCTAAAGTTGTAACAGTGGTACACATGAAAGAAAATAGACTTATGATTTGGCTTTGAGCTACAAAATTAAACTATTTTGAGAGCCAAAGTTGAAGAAGAATCAAAATTAAGGAACTAAAATAAATGCGAACACAACAAGTTGTGGAACAAGTACCTCAAATATAAGAAGATACAACTATGTGCCGAACATGTAAATTTGGCAAGCTTATAAGACAACCGTTTCCTTTGACAAGTCTTGAGAAAGCAAAGGACAAGCTAGAATTGGTACACTTGGATGTGTGTAGCCTAATGGATGATGCTGCTCATGCTAGCAGAAGATACTTTATTATTTTCATTAATGATTACTCAAGAAAGTGCTAGATTTACTTCCTCAAACAAAAGTCAGAGCTTGCAGACACATTTCAAGAATTTAAAGCACTTGCGAAAAATCAAGCTCAAGCAAAAATAAAAGTGTTAAGGATGGATAATGTTGGATGTTAAGGATGGATAATGTTGGAAAGTATACTTTAAATGCTTTCCAAGATTTGTGCAAGGAAGCAGGCATATTACATCAACTTATAACTTCATGCACACCACAGCAAATGAAGTAAGTGAAAGGAAGAATAGACCAATCATGGAGATGTTAAGATGCTTGCTATATTAGAAGCACTTTCTAAAGAAGTTTTGGGCTGAAGCAACAAACATAAGTGTGTATATTCTTAATAGGCTTCCAAGCAAAGCAATTGACTCAAGAACTCAAAATAAATTATGGTATGGTTCTAAGCCTTCAATTACTCATTTGAAAGTATTTGGAAATGTATGCTATATGCATGTACCCGAAGTAAAAATGTCTGAGCAAGACAAGAAAACTAACATTAATATCTTGCTTAGTTATAGCTTGGTTTCAAAGGGGTATGGAATTTATGACTTATTTAGAAAATAAATGTTTGCATGCCGTGATATGGTTGTTGATAAAAATGCATATTAGGATTGGAATGACCAAGAAGTGCACTCAAGCACTTATATTCAATCAAGAACCCTATTCTCATAATAACAAAGTGATTTTGATGTTGAAATAGAAAATGACAATGATGATTAAGCAAAAGAAGACTATGTTTGTAAAAGAGACGCAAAATCACTTGAAGAATTGTATGAAAAAGCAAATTTCTCAGCACGTGGTTCTATTACATTAAGTAAGGTTGCACAACATAAAGAGTGGCATTAATGAAGGAGGAGTTAAAGATGATAGAACAGAATAAGACATGGAGTCTAGTTGCTAGGCTTAGGAATGGACATGTAATTGATGTCAAATGGGTTTTCAGAACCAAGCTTAACCCTGACGGGACCTTAAACAAGCATGAAGCAAGGTTAGTGAATAAAGGTTATGTGCAACAATATGGTATTAATTATAGTGAAATATTTACACTTGTAGAAAGGCTGATAAGGCTTTTATTGGACTTTGCAGTAAACAATTCACGGAGAATAATTTGGATATCAAATTAGTCTTCTTATATGGTATATTAGAAGAAGTTTATGTAGAACAATCTGGGGGTTTGGTCAAAGAGGAGAAGTGGCAAAAGTGTACAAGAAGCACTATACAGGCCCAAGCAAGTTTTGAAAGCTTGGTATGCAAGGATTGATAACTTCTTGATCAAAGAAGGATTTACTAAAAGTGAAAATGAGCCTATACTTTACATTAAAATAAAATCAAGTGAACATAGATCGTAATCTCTTTAAGGCCAAAATGATGAGAATCCACCTGTACTTGTGCAATCAACTACATGCTGGGTTGCTGATTCTATGCAACTGAAGACGAGACCAATTACTAAAGCATAAGCTAAAAGGTTTAAAGACAACAAGCTAGTATAATATGGGTTTAGGAGTAAGTTGATCTAGGTTCGTATAACAAAATGAAGCATCCATTTGACATGTTTGACTTTGATATGATGCATTATTTTCTTGGCGTATAGATCAAGCAAACAAATAAAGGTATATTTTTATTTCAAAAGAAATATGCTTTAGATTTCCTTGAAAATTTTCAATTGGATAATGCTAAAGATTTTGATACACCAATGATGCAAAATACTAAGTCTGAAGTAGATGATGGCTTTCTAAGGATTAATGGCTTAGTTTCTAGAAGCTTAATTAGAAGCTTAGTAGATTTATATGCATTAAGACTTGATATCATATATACTACAGCATATTGCCAAAATTCATGAACTCACCATCACAAAGTCACTATCAAACAATAAGAAGAGTACTACGATATGTGAAAGTCACAGTTGACTATGGTATATTATACAAGCATAAGAATTCATGTGATTTAGTAGGCTTTTGTGGTAGTGATTGGGTAGATACTTGAAGGACGTGAAAAGCACATCTTGATACTTGTTCATATTTGTTTTAGGACCACCTTTATGGAGCTCACACAAATAAGAATCTTTCATAGTTTATAATACAACAGCATCAAATCAAGCAATTTAGCTAAGAAAATTGCTAGATTACTTATGCTCTAAGCAAAGGAGTCAAGCCATTATCTATTATGACGACACTTCAACAATAGCAATTGCAAAGAATCCAGTTCAACATAGAAGAACCAAGCATTTATACGTAAGGTATCATAGCATTCGAGAAGCTTAAATGAATAAACAAACAAGTTTGGTGCAGTGTTCCATAAAGCATCAACATGCTGACATATCACAAAACCATTGCCAAAAGAGAGATTTCAAAAGTTAAGAATCAAGCTATATGTAATACCTAACGTTGCCAAAGAGGAATGTTAGAGTATGTGGCAATGTTATCCACATTTTGTTTAAACCCGAGGCAAGCTTACTTTGGCTAAAGGTGTGTGTTTCATATGTTTTCCAATTTGTTTTAGGTCGTTTTGTTCTTGTTTTGATTAGGGCTCCAGTAGGTGCTCAAGAGCACCAAATGACATGTAATAAGATATGTAAGCAAGATTAGGTCATGGTTTAGTGAGCTACTTAAGAAGCTTAAGCATGTTGACTTACTTGGATAAGCTTGATGAAGTGGCATGCTTGAATTGGACCACTCTTTCATCCAATGGAACAATCAACATGTGTCAAGCTCCCATGGGACTACTTCTACACAAAGTAACCAATATAGAAGCAGCAAATGGAAAGCATGCATTGGACCAAATTTTGGTGACATTGCATTCCCATCTAGAGTTTCTTACATTTAAAACTCTTTGGTCATATTGGTTAGTTTGAATGGCAACCATTATGTATTCACACTTCTTTTGTAATAACATATGAATGAAAATCAAGCATAATTTTGTTTTGTAGAAACAACGGGTAGAATAAGCTACTCATTAAGGTTAACCAATACTTACTAAACTGAGAGCTAAAGCTTCACCATAACCATAACCTTAAGCCAAATAACTTCAAGTCCTTTTTACAACCAACCCTAACTTACTTTAATGCATGTTGATCTCAACCACTGGAGAAATTTATGCATACTCCTTAATGGTTGTTGTGGAAATATTGTGTTGTATTGGAGATAGAAGGAGTAGGAAGATGGTAGATGTACTAAATCCAACACCATTACATTACAATTTTCTATAATTTATGGATAAAAAAATAAAACATGATTTTTTTTCCCCTAAAATGACCATCTGTATAAAATTATTTTGAAATTATATGGTTTATTTTATTGTTAAAAAAAAAAACTTTTCATTAATCAAGATATTATTTAAAAAATTACTTTTAAATGATATTACTAATAAATTGTAGCTCAAAATATTTATTTTTATATGTTAAAACTCAAACTTATAATGTGTTTTTTAATGGAAAATAAAGGCTTTAGGGATTATGTGTAAAACATCCCAAAATCCATACTTTATCAAATAATACAATACCATCCTCAAATATTTAATTCAAAGACAATTTAAGAATAAAATTACGAAATTTTTAGAAGCTTGAAAAATAGATCATTACATAAAACTCTTAAATACACATTATATCTTGTGAAAATCTAACTCAACCTCAAGCCCTCAATCAAGAGCTCTACTTTGAACTCTGATCAAATAGTAACCATATTGCTACTTATAAACAATTAGGACATGGAGGGGTGAGTACATATACTCTGTAATTGGTTTTACACACTTATACAAATAAAATAAAATAAATAGTACTAAGATATCAAAAAAATATAAAAGATATAAAAATTCTGCATATGCAGTAGGCTTCAAGGATCTAGTAAAACCATTTATATCCTAACTAATAGTTACCTAGCACATAGGAAAAACGAATCAATCTATCTTGGCCATCTATGAATCATTTACCTGACATACCAAGGAAAAACAGGAATATTAAGGAAAATATAAGCCACTACATATATAGTGAACACATTAAAGTACGTAGGTTAGGTAAACAATCATAGTCTCATCCATATAACAACTCGATATCATTAACCATAACCTTGACTACAGTCTTTGATGATCAAACCAAATCCATATTTCAACCTTGTCTATCTCTAGTCGGTGATTAATTCTAAAGCCACAGAACAACCATGCTTGTCTCCCCAAATGATAAATCGAGGGTCACAAAACAGCCTATCTCTAGTTTCATGTTAGTAATACTAAGTCTGGAGATAAAAAATAAATCGAATATCAAAATCAAATCATATTAAGTCATATCCATAACCACCACATGTCCATGATCCCCAAGTTAGCCACATTTCCATAACAATTTATAAACATTTTCCAAAATCAATTTTGAAAACAAGTTCCAGAGAATAGGTTTCCATTATATGCTTTATTCATGCTTATGCTGGATATAATATGCATACATATAGAGTCCTCTACATTTACATATATAATAACCAATTTAACAATTCCACAATATATAATAACAACAGTTGTAGTACAAACTATAAATTAGAAAAATTCATCAAAACTAGTAACATATATACACAATTCTAATTGGCATGCTCATGAATGCATGAACACAAACACTTCACCACACACACATATATTGAAAATTAAATAAGGTTTAGAAAGTTCTCACTCATAATACCTTACCAATGGTCCCTAACCAAGGAAAGGATCACCTGTCAAGTTCTGAGTTGGTGCTCCCTCATTTGTTTTAAAATAAACACTTTAATTAGCATTCCATACAAGATTTTTCTATCCAAACTTACACATTCATTTGAAAGACAGAGGAGTGGAAAACAATACATAACCTTTCTTCTACTACAAGTTACTCAATCCCACTAAGAAAATCAGTATCGGCCTTAATGTTTTTTTTTTTTGGGGGGGGGGGGGGGGGGGTGTGCAAGTGTCCCCCTTAATTTTTTTCCCCCTTCTATAAGAATATGAATATATTTAATTTTGAAAAGCAATCTCTTAAAAATAATATGTACTGCCCCTCTTAAAAAATTAAATACTATCCATTTTGATTTATATTTTGAAAAATGTATTATTTTCGTTATCTTTATAAAGTTTTTCTTTGAACATTGTTCTTTTTTCTTTTTTCTTTTTTTCCTAGTAAGCTACTTTTTCTGTGGAAAATAAGTGATGATGGGATAATAATGGGCATTTTCAAAGCCGAAAGGACCAATACGTTGTTTCTGGCTCAAAGCGGTATAGGATAGGCTCACTCCATGAGGTCGACAGTGTGCTGTGGGTGGTGGGCTTAGAGCCATTGAGTAAAGCTATGCTAGCCTTCTACTGTGCTCTTGATATGAAATTATTTTATATCATTACTCAACTTAATTTTTTCTTTCTTTTCCAGTATTGGTGTATATATGATTATTATTAGAACCTTAATTTTACTAATTTAATTAGCTTCTTTTTTTCTTTTTCTTTTTTAACTTTGCTCTTAAATTAAAAGTTCTTATTTGAGAGAAGAAAAAAATTCATTTTAGTTTAATTCTAAATTATAACACATAAATTCTATTTTAAAATTTAAAATACATATAAACAAAAATCTTTCATGTATAATTACTAAGCTAAAGCAACAATTTATATTACCGTTACTTTTAAAAATATCTTTCATTATCTCAAAGTTCTCATTAAAACACACTCAAAACAGCGGCTCAATCACAAGTATGCCTTAATTAAACTTATTAGCAAAACAACAACTAAAACAAACAAATACTGAGTGGGTTAACAAAACCTAGTCTCGGCCTAACTAACTAAGAATAAGGCAAATCAACAAATAGTTTTTTAAATTAATAAGGTCCAGACCAAATAATATTAAGAAATCTAAAATTCAAGGATAAAATTTAGGAAAGAGATACAAACAACGAACAAGAACAATTTTGAACAAAATATGGAATAGTTGTCGTAATTTTTAGTTTTCGTCTTGAATTCTTTGCCAATTTTTGATCCAAACAATTTTAGCACTCAAAATTCAAATTTCCAATAGTCGGTATTGAATGCAACAATAGCATCTCTAACAATTCTCAAGCAAACAATATTAGAATCTTTCAAACTTCAAAACTGGCCTTTTGTGCAGTAATTTTTTTTATTATTCAACCTTTCTTCTCTTTTTTTTTTAATTACTCTCAAAATATAAACACAACTCAAGCAGTAAGAATTAACACCAAAAATTGCACCAAACTGAATATCACCTTTCAACAAAAACATATTGAAAAAATTTGTAGGTTTTATGCAATATGTTCTCAAACTCCTCTTTTTTTTTTTTTTTTCTTTTTTTTGAATATATGAATGCAACTAATTAAGACTAAAACAATGAAGAAAAATCAGCAATAAACTAGAACTAATTTGTAAAACAACCAACAAACTACCAGGAAGAAAAAATTTGGATAAAACAAGGAACAAATTCAACTATGAAGAAAAAATCTATTTTTTTTCCTTAATATGCAGATTGTGGATAGATAGGAAACCTTAATATAATGTTAAAATTGAAGAATAACACAAAACAAAATAAAGCAAATAAGATAGTCAAACTTGAACAAAATTTAGCTCTGATACCAAATGATACGAACCTAGATTGATTGGCTCCTAAACCTGTATTATACTAGCCTAGATCAAAATTAAGTTCAGATTCTTATGGTTGCCGTAACCCCTAATCAACTTGTAATTAGAAACCTTGGTATATGATAAAGACACCACAATAGGTGATGGATGTCCTATTGATAAGTCAAACTAGAACATTTAATTTCCATTAAGTGTTTTAGGTATTCAAAGAGAAACAAAGAAAATTCCTTCTCAGAAATATTTTTCTGTATGAATAATGTACTGATTTTTATTGAGAAAATAATCTTTTAAATAGGTTAAGGTTCACAAAACAAAACCCTAAAACACTAGGTTAAATCTAGCCATAGTGATAAGGAAACAATGGTATCGGTCTAATTTCAATCAGTTCTTAATTTATTTCTTTGTTATGAATTATGAATTAATTAATTTTCAACAGAAATAATAAATTATCAACTTTTCTAAGTTAATTTGTCCAGCAAATAAATAAATAAAAACCAAAATAAAATATAGTTTCTTAAAACAAAAATTCAAACTCAAATTAGGAAACTAGTTGACTAGTTGACAACTAAGCTGCTTTAATCCAATCACCAGCAAGCTTGCCTGAACAACAAAAAAGGTGAAAGCCAGCACCACTAAGATAAAAACTCTTTTTTTTTCTTCTCTTTCCTTTCTTTTTCTTTCTCACTCACATACACCACTCCTTTACCCTCACTTTCGGCTTTTTCATGCTTTTTCTCACTCTCGGGTTTATCATGATGTTTCCACTCAATTTGGGTTTTAAAGGATTTTCCTTGGACAGTAAGTTCGAACCTACCTTCTTGGATGGATGGTGAAACTGTGGGTGCCATGCTTGCTTTCTCCTTGAGCCATTCAGCCTCCCTCTTTTTTTGTATTTGAAGTTGATCTTTAAATACCTCTTTTGGAGTTAACGGCTCCATCTTTACCTTTTTTTGCCTTAAATTTAAAAATAATGGAATTCTCTCTTCCATAGTGTATAGCATCCTTATTAAATTGCCATGGCCTCCCTGATAAAATATGACCAGCATGCATGGGATCAACATCACACAATAAAACATCCACATATTTATCAATGTTGAATTTTATTTTGTCTTGTTTGTTTACTTTCATCTCACCACTATCATTAAACCATTGTAATCTATATGGTTTTAGATGTTTAATGGTTACTAATCCTAATTTATCAACTACCAAATTACTAATTATATTATCACAATTTCCACTATCAATTATCATACTACATTTGTTACCTTGAATTTCACATCGAGAGGGGAACATGTTCTCTGTTTGAATTTGATCCTCATCTTTGTATAAGGTTAGAACCCTTCTTACCACCAAAGTCAATTAAGCCCTTGAAGTCTTAAGTGTTTCAAATTTCTCATGTTCCTCATCTCCAATTTCTTCAACATCAAATTAGGTTTAAGCCTCACTTTCTTCACTTTTGTATTCCAAGTCTCAATTACCATTCCGCACCATGATCCTCCAATTCGGGCATTTACTAGCAACGTGTCCTCATCCCTGGCACTTAAAACATACAATGTCACGAGTTCTAGAAGGTTTAGGATCAGTTTTACCTTCAATCTTAGGTGCTTGGATAGATTCAGCTTTTGCTTCTTTCCCTTGCCGATTTTTACTTTCTTCTCCTAGTTTCAGTTTTGGCTTTGTATCATATGTGGGATTGCTTCCCCAAATACCTGGATTTTTCCTCCCACTGCTTGAAACAACTCCAAACCATGAGTTTGTACCCCTCCTCTTGAATTGATTTTCAATCTTGATGGCCGCATGAAACATCTCCAATTATACATATTGTTGAAGCTCCACTTGGTTGGCTATCTTGCGATTCAAACCACCTAAAGACCCTGCCATGGTTGCCTCACGATCCTCATTCATGCTTAACCTCATCATAAGCATCTCCATCTCTTTATAATAATCCTCCACGGTCGTACTTCCCTGAGTTAGTGATTAAAGTCTTTGATGCCGCAACCTATGATAGTGGGTCGGCACAAATATCTTCCTCATGGCTCTTTTCATTTTTCTCCAAGTAGTAATCAATTCATCAATGGAGTGCATAATGGCCAAACTTTGGAGCTGCCAATTTTTAGCCTCCAAATATTTATGACAATAAAAAATCATCTCCATTCGCTCCTCCCACTCTAGGTAAGCTTCCGGATCACTCTTTACCATAAATGGCAGGATGTTGACCTTAATGTTTCCAAGATCATCATCTTCTTCTCTAGCTTGTCTCCCACGGGTTGGCCTTTCTTGGAGTGCAAAAACATCATCAATTTCCTCAAGATTATATCCAAAATTTCCATCCCCAAATTCTTCTCTAGGTCGCCTACTGCCTCCTCGACCTCGACGTCGGCCTCTAGGTGCATCAACCCTTTAATTTGGCCCACCATGTGATGTTTCTAGCCTATCCATCTTTTGATCTAGGTGATTAAAGCAAGCATTCATCCCTTGAAGTTGTTCCAAGATCGCCATAAAGTCGATAGGTTCACCTCCACCTTCTATTGCTCGAGAATCTCCCCTAAACCCAACAGATTCCTCTTCATTAATTCTAAATGAACCATTTCCTCTTTACATCCTTGAATCTACCATGTTAGTATAAATAACACAAAAATTCTCACCAAAATCACTCTCTCACGCGTTTCACTCATGTTTCCGCATTAGTTTCGGGTTTTACCCTCTTTTAAGCTCACACTCCCATGCCTTTTTCCACTCATAAGAATATCTCAATGTTCTAATTAAAACACATACAAAATAGCAACTAGATCACAAGTATGCCTTAATTAAACTTATCAACAAAATAGCAACTAAAACAAACCAATACTGAATGAATTCAAGGATAAAATTAAGAAAAGAAATTCAAACAACGAATAAGAAACAATTCAAACAAATACGAAGTAGTTGTTGGTTGTAGTTCTTGTAATTTTAAGTCTTTATATCAAATCCTTTACCAATTTTAATCCCAAATAATTTTAGCACTCAAAATTCAAATTTCCAACAACAAATATTAAATTCCAGCAACTCCAAATATCACAAGTTCAATTTCCAACTCAAACAAATTCAAATTCCAAACTTCAACCAAAACCAGCTTTGTTTTTTTTAAGTCACAGAATATATACACAACTCTAGTAGCAAGAATCAACACCAAAAATTCCACCAATCCCAAGAGACTAACTTTCAACAAAAACAAATTGCAAAATTTTGTAGATTTTATGCAATACGTGACTAGGAAAAGCGATTTTGATTTTTTTTTTTTTTTTTTATGCAGAACATGTATGAAATAAGAACAATCTTAACCTAATGCTAAAATTGCAGAAAAACAAAAAAATTAATTAAACAACTAAGATAGATCAAACCTGAAAAAAAATCTTGGCTCTGATACCAAATGATACGAACCTAGGTCGACTTGCGCCTAAACCAGTATAATATTTGTCCAGATCGAAAAATTAAGTTCAAGTTCTTATGGTTACTTCAACCCCTAATCAACCTGTGACTAGAAACCTTGGTATATTGTAGATGCCACAATAGGTGTTGGATGTCATGTTGATAAGTCAAACTAAAACACTTACTCACTAATGGTGTTTTAAGTGTGTTCAAAGAGAATAAAGAGAATTATTTCTCATAAGTTATTTTCTTTATAATATGTAAGCTGATTTCTCATTGAAAATAAACTTTTAAATAGGCTTTGAAAGAACAAAATAAAACCCTAAGTCTGAGGTAAGAACTAACCAGCAACAACTTGTTTAAGCTCGCTATGAGGCCATGAAATCATGCCAAGGTAGAAACATGGGTGCCCAACTATGTCATTAGCATCCAAGCTTCCACATTGGCCGGATTTAACTAGTTTGGTGCTAAGAAGGAGCTTGCATTCTAAGCAAGCTTTGATAATTCCAATCAATGGCAAATTTGGGGTCCAAATTAGCTGAAGATTGGATAAGAGCAACCTATTTGGAAAACTAGCCAACTACCTTCGAAATCGAAAAGTTCACTTGTATTTTAGGAAAAAGTATTTTATTTTGATTTCTATTTAATTATTAACTAGACAAATTAATTTCGGAAGGTTGAATTTTAATATTTTTTATTGTAAATTAATTAATACCTGATGTGATTCCGCCCAAGCTTGCACAACCGACCACTCGCTGGGGTGCCGACCCGATTCGGATTCCGCCCAAGACCGGACCAATTGCTAGAGCTCAAAGTAAGAGGTTTAGGGATCACATTTCTGCCTTTATCCATGGCATAATCCATTCTAAAGAGGGTGTGTCAATTCTTAAAGATCCAAGACATGTTTTGAGCATACAAGTGGTGGAAGCCGGTACGGACCCATGTAGCTGTTTTGGTGCAATTATGGAGGCCGGGAAGCATGAAATGGTTCCAATGTTTCATGGATTTACTACATATGTATAAGAGGATAAGGAATCAAGTCAAAGCAGCTTCAAAGTCATCCAAAAATGGGTTGTACGGATAGTTAGTAAATTTGGCCTGTTTTCACTGCATTTTGTGCTTGCTTTACTGTATTGTGCTGAGTTGGCTTTTTCTCTTTCTTCCAAGCAAGGGAAACGTGTGGGACTTCATGATCAGCTTATTTGGCATCAGAAAAAGCATATTGAAGCTGATTTGGAGCTAAAATTGGTCAAAGAATGGTCAAAATCAACTTAGTCAAAAAGCAAGTGTTTTAGTTTTCTAATTTGATTCTGTTTATTTATTTGCTGGAAACTTAGTCATTACTTTTTGGTTTTTGTTTATTTATTTGCTGGAAAAATAAGTTTAGGAAAGTTAATATTTTATTATTTTCATTGTAAATTAATTGATTACTAATTCAAAATAAAGGAATTAAATAATTCAAATTAGATTAAAACAGGAGTGAGAATTTCGGTCACCATAGGAAACTACTTTGTATGGTCAGTTTTCCCTTTGTTTCTAGGGTTTATTTCGTGACTTTGTAGCCTATTTAAAAGCTTATTTTTCAATAAGAATTAAGCTTGAATTTTATACACAAAATTATTTGTGAGATTGAATTCTATTTGTTCTGCTGAACGCCTAAAACACCATTAGTGAATGAGTGTTTTAGCTTGACTTATCAATAGGCTTTCCATCACCTATTGTGACATCTTCATTATATACCAAGGTTTCGAATCACAGGTTGGTTAGGGATCAAGGTGACCATTAGAACTTGAACTTAGTTAGATCCGAGCTAATATAATACGAGTTTAGGCACAAGTCGTTCTAGGTTCGTATAAATACCTCTTTTAAAATTAAAGAATTAATTAAAAAAAAGTTAGATTAGGAAAGACATGCAAAATTCGGCCACACCGACTTTATTGGCTGGTTTTTACCTATCGTTTTAGGGTTCTGATTTTTTCACTTTAGCTTATTTAAAGGCTTATTTTCTCAATAAACAGTACCTCATTATTTATTCAGAAAAATTATTGTGAGAAAGATTTCTCTTTTTCCTCTTAAAACACCTAAAACACAAAAAAGAGAACGAGGGTATTAGTTTGACTTACCAATAGGACAATTCATAACCTATTATGGCGTCTTCAACATATACCAAGGTTTCTATTCACAAGTTGATTAGGAATCAAGATGGCCATTAGAATTTGAATTTAATTATAATCCGAACTAATTTAATACGGATTTAGGAGCAAGTTGACCAAGGTTCATATCATTTAGTATTAGAGCCAAATTCTGTTCATGTTTGATCTAATTTATTTACTTTGTTTTATTTTTGTGTTGTTTTGCAATTTTAACATTAGCTTAATATTGTTTCTACCCATACACGTTCTGCGTATTTTTAAATGAAAAAATATTTTCATAGCCAAATTAAGTCTTCCTTTTGTTTAGCCGAATTTTTATTTGCTTCTTAGTTTGTTGGTTGGTTTCGCATATTAGTTCTTAGTAATTTGGTACATTTTATATTTTCCTTTGTTGTCTTTAATCTTAATTAGTTGCACTTATATATTCAAAAAACAAAAAAAAGGAATTTTGGAAAAACATATTGCGAACAAAACCCTAAATTGTTGCAATTTGTTTTTGCTTGGAAGTTATAATCGAATTTGAGAAATTGTTAGGCATTGGAGATTGTGAATTTTGTGGTGATTGTGTTGCAAGGAATTGTGTGATATTATCTTGTTTGTGAAAAAAAAAAAAAACCGAAGTTAAAAAAAAAAATTGCCTAAAAGTTCAGTTTTGAGAATTGCAAATTTAGGTTTGTTTGGATACGAGAAAAATTCAATTGTGATAATTGGAGTTGCTATTTATTCAAATTGATTACTGGATATTGGAATGCTGGTGCTAATTGATTGGATTAAAACTGGTTTAAGATTTGAGACAAAGACCAATTACGAGAACTACAAAAAACAATTGTTTCATATTTTGTTTGAATTGTGATCTTGTCAATTGTTTGAACCTTTTTCTAAATTTTTTCCTTGAATTTTGGTCTCTTAATATTCTGGTTTGATTTGTTGTTGAATCTGAAAATTGCTTCATTATTTTTCCTCATTTTTGGATAGTAAAGCTGAGAATTAGGTTTTATAATTCACTCGGAATTCACTTGCATCTTGCTTCTATTTATTCACTGGTTTAATTAGGACATACTTGTGATCTAGTTGCTGATTTTAAGTGTGTTTTGTTAGAACTTTGAGATAATCTTTGAAGCGAAAAAATGCAAGAGAGTGTGAGCTTGTAAGAGGGTTAAAAGCCGAAACTAGTGTGAAACACGAGTGAACAAGACCTTGTTTGAGCAATATACGTGAGGGGAGTGAAGTTGGTGAGATTTCATGCATCATTTAACTAACATGACATATTCAAGAATAAGATGAGGAGGTGATTTTATTAGAGAACTTGGAGAGGATTCTGTGGGATTCAAGGGGGACTCTAGAGCATCAGGGAGTTTAGCGGAACCTATGGACATGCAAGCAGTTTTAAAGCAATTTCAAAGGATGAATGATCAATTTGATTAATTAGATAAAAGGATAGATAGCTTTGAAAACCAAAAAAGAAGAGTGAAACCTAAGATAGAACCATAAGGAGGACGTGTTCGAGGTAGAGGAGGCCGCGGATGTTATTGGGAGGAATTCGAAGAAGGAGATGTTGAAGACAATTTTGAGGACGAGCTCAAAGACATACTTGCACTCCAAGGAAGGCAAACCCATGGTAGGCATAACAGGGAGGAAGATGATGATTTAGGAAATATCTAGGTTAGTATACCACCATTTTTGGGGAAGAGTAATTTGAAGGCTTACATGGAATGGGAAGAATGCATAGAAGTGATTTTTTATTGCCATAACTATTCAGAGGTGAAAAAGGTCAAGTTGGCAGCCTTAAAATTTGGACATTATGCTGTACAACAGTGGAATAATGAGCAAAATACCCAAAGGAGAATTGATGACGAGTCAATAACCACTTGGAGACAAATGAAAGCAACCATGAGGAATAGATTCATACTAATCCATTATAATCCATTACAATCTTTATCTCAAGGACGCAGGTCGAAATGAGAATTATTACAAGGAGATGGAGATGCTCATGATGAGGTTGAGCTTGAATGAAGACCGTGAGGCAACAATGGCTAGGTTTATTGGAGGCTTAACCGAGAGATTGCAAAACTAAGTGGATCTACAATAATATGTGGAGTTGGGAAAGATGCTGCATGTAGCAATCAAAATTGAGCTCTAACTTAAGAGGAGAGGTAGTATAATACACGACTTAGAGGACCGGTTCAACTAGTTGGAGAAGCAATCCCGCATTCGAGCCAAAACAGAAGTCAAAGTAGGAGGAAAGAAGTTCCATTCGACCAATAAGAGACAACAAGGCAGAACCTGTACAAGCAACAAAATCAAAGGGTAAGGATGGTTTTAAATCATCTAGAGCTCGTGATATTGTGTGTTTTAAATGTCAAGGCTATGGACATATTGCCAACCAATGTCCAAATAGACAAATTATGGTGCTAAAGGATAATAGAAAGCCAAAATTGAGCATGATGAGGTAGAATCCGAAGAAGAAGAGCATGATGAACCCTCGACTCAAAAGGCTTTAAGGGCTGAGTTAAGTTTTTTGGCACTAAGAGTTTTGACTATGTATAAAGATAAAGAACACGTGTAAAGAGAAAAAATCTTCCACATTCGATGTGATATTCAAGGTAACATTGTAGTATGATTATAGCCCGTGGGAGTTGTGCCTATGTTATTAGCATTGTTGTGTTGAAGAAATTATAATTAACAACAATCAAATATCCCGAACTGATATGAACCTAGAGCGACCTGCCTTTAAACCCGTAACAAAGATTGAATTAAGACCATCTAATTACAAGTTATCAATGGAAGACCTTGACCCGTTACCTATATTTAAGGTAAGAACCTTGGTATGGTGAAGATGCCACAATAGGGTGCAAAATAACCTATTGATAAGTCAAATTTGGTTTCCTAAACCTAATCGCATTAGATTTCCTAAACCTATCAAAATTAGGTTTCCTAAACCTAATTTTCGTCCATTATTATTTCACCTTTACTTTTAGCAAATTTAGGAAAGCTTTGTAATTTATTTTGCCTATTTAAAGGCACATAAGTCATGAATAAAGGGGAGATTACAATTTTGATTCAAAGTGAGAGTGATTCTCTTGGTACTCTAAGAACTATATCGAACTTTTTCAAGCTTTGTTTGTGGAGTTCAAATTTAACTGATCAATAGGTTATTCCCTACCCTATTGTGGCGTCTTCACAATACCAAGGTTCTTACCTTAAATATAGGTAATGGGTTGAGGTTTTCCAATAATAACTTGTAATTAGATGGTCTAATTCAATCTTTGTTACAGGTTTAGAGGCAGATCGCTCTAGGTTCGTATCAGGCTACCCCACTTAGCTTTTCATTGAAATAAGCAATTGGTTTTCCCTCTTGCATCAAGACAGCACCTATACCTATTCTTGATGCATTACATTCAATCTCAAAAGTTTTGGAAAAGTTAGGCAGCACCAATGAAGGAGCATTTGTTACTTTTTTCTTTTAATAAATTAAAAAACCTTTCTTGAGCTTCTCCCCATTGAAAACCTACACTCTCATAACAACCTCTGTGAAAGATGCAGCAATAGTATTAAATCTTTAACAAACCTTCGATAAAAACTAGCCAAACCATGGAAGGTTCTAACTTGGGTAATACTAGTTGGCGTGGGCCACTCTTGAATGGCTTTCACCTTCTCTTGATCAACTTGTATACCTGCTGCACTAATCACAAAACCTAGAAACACAAACTCAGATTTACAAAAGTCACACTTTTTAAGATTGGCATAAAGTCTTTCTTTCTTAGGAACATCTAACACTAACCTAAGATGCCCTACTTGCTCTTCTAAACTCCTGCTATACGTAAAGATATCATCAAAGTACACAACCACAAACTTTCCAATGTAAGCACGCAAAACATGATTCATAAGTCTCATAAAAGTACTAGGGGCATTAGTTAACCCAAATGGCAAAACCAACCACTCATACAAACCATGCTTTGTTTTAAATGCTGTTTTCCATTCATCACCTTCCTTCATGCGAATTTGATGATAACATTTAAGATCAATTTTTGAAAACATGCATGCACAATACAATTCATCAAGCATATCATCTAACATAGGAATATGATGATGATATTTGATAGTTATATTGTTAATAGCCCTACAATCTATGCACATTCTCCATGTTCCATCCTTTTTAGGGACTAATAACACAGGTACAGCACATGGACTCATGCTTTCTCTAACATATCTCTTTTAAAGCAATTCACTTACCTGCCTTTGAAGTTCCTTTGTCCCATCTCGATTACTCCTATAAGCCGGCTGGTTTGGAATTGTTGATCTTGGAACAAAATTAATTTGATGTTCGATCCCTCTAATCGGTGGTAACCCACTTGGAATCTCCTCAGGAAAGACATCATCGAACTCCTGTAAAAGAGAAACCATGGAGCTAGAAAAAATAGATTCATCACGGTTACTTAAATTGCCATGGACGTCCCAAAAGCAAATGATGCGAATCCACCTGAACCCGCTGGGATGGGCCGATCACTAGGGCTCAAGCTAAGAAGTTTAAAGACAATCTTGCTATCTTTGTCCAAGGAGTAATTCTTATTCAAAAAGGCTTGTCCATACCCGAGGATCTAAGACCAATCTTGAGCATACAATATTCAAAAAGCCGGTATGAATCCGGATAGCCGTTTTAATGCAATTATAGAGGCCAGGAAGCATGAAATGGTTCCAATGTTTCATGGATTCAATACCAACATGGTAGATTCAAGGGTGAGGAGAGGAGATCCACCTTTAAGAATTAATGAAGAAGAGTCCGTAGGATTCCATGGCGGTTCTCGAGCTTCGGGGAATGGTGAGCAAACGGGAGGAGAGAATGGAGATGACTTTTTATTGTCATAATTATTTGGAGGCCAAGAAGGTGAAGTTGGCAGCAATAGAGTTTGGTTATTATGCACTCCAATGGTGGACCAATGAGCAAAACACCTGAAGGAGAGTTGGTGATGACTTGATCACTACATGGCGACAAATGAAAGGAGCCATGAGGAAGCGATTCGTACCATCACATTATCATAGGTTGCTGCAACAAAGGCTTCAATCACTATCTCAAGGAAGTAGGTCTGTGGAGGATTATTACAAGGAGATGAAGATGCTCATGATGAGGTTAAACATGAATAAGGATAGGGAAGCAACCATGGCAAGATTTCTTGGTGGTTTGAATCGTGAGATAGCCAACCAACTAGAATTGCAACAATATGTGGAATTAGAGGAGATGTTGCATGTGACTATTAAATTGAAGCATCAATTTAAGAGGAGGGGTGTAGGCTCATGGTTTGGAGGAGTTTCCAATAGTAGAAGATCAAATCCAAGTGGCTGCATAAACAATCCTACCTTCAAAACAACCCAAAGCCGAAAGTTGGAGAAGGAAGTTCAAATCGGCCAAGGAGAGAGACTAGAGCCAAATCTGTTCGAGCACACAAAACTGAAGGTAAATCTGATCCTCAGCCTTCTAAAACTCATGAAATTGTGTGTTTTAAGTGCCAGGGACGAGGACACAAAAGTGATGCTGAAATTGAAATTGAGGATGGAGAAGTCGGAGATGATGAGCATGAGGATCCCGAAACACTCCAACCTTCAAGGGATGACTTAGGTTTAGTTGCAAGGAGGGTCCTTACTGTATACAAAGATGAAGAACAAATCCAAAGAGAAAACATCTTCTACACCCGATGCGAAATTCAAGGTAACATATGTAGTATGATTATAGATAGTGGAAGTTGTGCAAATGTAATTAGTAGCATGGTAGTTGATAAATTAGGCTTAACAGCTATTAAACATCCAGAACCATATAGATTACAATGGCTTAAAGATAATGGTGAGATGAAAGTTAATAAACAAGCCAAAGTAAAATTCAGCATTGATAAATATGTGGATGTGGTTTTGTGTGATGTTGTGCCTATGCATGCAAGACATATTTTACTTGGTAGGCGTTGACAATTTGATAGAGATGCTATTCATTATGGTAGAGAGAATAGTGTTGTTTTTAGATTTAAAGGTAAAAAGGTGAAGCAGGAGGCATTAACTCCTAAAGAGGTGTACAAAGATCAAATTCAAATACAACAAAGGAAGATGGCCGAACAACTCAAGGAAAGGACTAGTATGGGCCCCACGGCAACAACACCCATCCAAGGAGCCCAAGCCGTGCAAGACCAACTAGGTAAGTGTTCTAAAACCCAACTTGAGTGGAAAAACCAAGAGAAGGCTAAAATTGGAGTGAAAAAAATGAGTAACCCGAGAACTATAGCAAGAAACCCATGAGTGAGGAAAAGTGTGTTATGGCCGAGAGAGAGAGGGAACGAAAGGAAAGAAAGAAACAACAAAAATATTTATTTGAGTTTTGGAGATGTAAATAAAGCTATCTTGAGTAAGAAACCATTGCTGATCATGAATTTTAAAGATACTTATTTGAAGATGTTTTTAATGCATTGAACTTTATCTGCTTTGTTGAAAGCATTACTTAGTGGAAATTTAAAAATTTGAGAAAGATTATTTGCTAATATTAAAAAGTTTGATGAACTTGTATTTTTAGTATTTGTTGTGATAGTGTTTGACCTAGGAGATTGGTTTTGGTTTCAACCAAGGAAGGAAAGGATTCCTGAACAAAGAAAGTCCAAGCTTATGCCACGAGGAGATGGATATTTTCAAGTTTTGGAAAGGATCAATGAAAACGCCTACAAGCTTGATTTACTGGGTGAGTATAATATGAGTGCTACATTTAATGTTGCTGATTTGTCTCCTTTTGTTACAGGTGATTACTCTGATTTGAGGGCGAATCCTTTTCAAGAGGAGGGGAATGATGCGAATTCGTCCAAACCCGCTCAACCGACAATCCGCTGGGGTGCCAACCTGATACTGATGAAGACCGGGCTGATCACTAAGGCTCAAGCTAAGAAGTTTAAGGACAATCTTGCTGTCTTTATCCAGGGAGTAATTGATATTGAAAAGGGCTTGTCCATACCCGAAGATCTAAAATCTATCTTGAGTATACAAGTGGTGGAAGCCGGTACAGACCCGGGTAGTGGTTTTGGTGCAATTATAGAGGCCGGGAATCATGAAATGGTTCCAATGTTTCATGCATTCAATACTAAGAGGACATGTACTTTGCATGGCCGGTTTTCCCTTTGTTTTTGGGGTTTATTTCGTTACTTTGTAGCCTATTTAAAGGCTTATTTTTCAATATGAACTAAGCTTGAATTATGTACAGAAAATTATTTGTGAGATTGAATTCTCTTTGTTCCTTTTGAACACCTGAAACACCATTAGTGAATGAGTGTTTTAGTTTGACTTATCAATGGGTCTTCCATCACCTATTGTGGCGTATTCATTATATACCAAGGTTTCTAATCACAGGTTGGTTAGGTAATGCACGTCACACTTCCAACGTTCCCTTTCAGCTGCCTCAAGGCCTAATTACTCGAAGTAGAGCCAAAAGATTCAAGAAGGCCTTATTTGCATTCATGAAGGATCTTGATGTGTTTAAAGAGGAGGACATTACCAAACCCACTTTTGAGAATTCCAAGTTTAAGAACAACTCTTTGACAGCCCAAGATCAAGTGTTTTTAGTTTGGAAAGTAAGAAAAAATTAAAGGAGGACGTTTTGGGCTTGGAGAATTATAAAATGGGCTTGAAGACATTGCAAAATGGACTGTTTTGGTGCTACTTTAAGAAATCAAGTATTTTAGAACATCCGGGCCATGTTAGGCCTAACTAGGTTAAATTAAGCATTTAATTTTATCTTGGTAAACTTAGACGTGTAATAACTATATAAGCTAATTCTAGCTGGTTCAAAATAAGTCAAAATAATGTTTAATGATTTGTCTAGGATTTCTAAAGAGTCTTAAACTATATTTAAGGATTTTATTTTTTCCATTTGTAAGGAGATTGGTTTTTTTGAACGAAATTTTCTCTCATTGAGAATTGGATTTTCACCATTATTCTTGGACATCCAGGTTATTCACTTGAGAGTGTCTTTATACTTATGGTTCTTATCTTCCATAGATCGTTCATGAGTCAATACCATAGGTTCCTACCTCTAAATAGGTAGTGGGTCTTGGTTGGATATGTTTTATTTTATTTTAATTTTTTTTCTTTTTTTTCCTTCTGTTTTTAAGTTCCTTGCAATTGTTTTTCATCCCATCTCCATATCCAATCACCATCTGGTTATTCACTTTTATTTTATTAACTCAAAATCATCATCTCACTACCATACACGCAACCGTGAGTGTATCATTTTGGTATCAAAGCATCGGTTACAAGGTATGTGAGAATTCTCTTTGTTTTATTTATTTCCTGATTACATATTGAAACCCTAGCTTGCGTTGTTTTGTTTTTTGGTGTTCTTCTTTTGTTCCTTGTTTCTTCTTTCCTTGTCATTTGCTGTTCATTTTTTCCTTCTATTCCCATTTTGTGTTTCCATCCATTTTCATTTTTGTTATCCATCTTTGTTGTGCTTCTTTTGCTTGACATACCCTAGGAAATCCACAATCTTTTTCATTGAGTTTCGTTAGAATCTTTGAATTATTTCTACCACTTGCTGTTTGGAAGGTTTGATATATATATATATATATATAGCAAAGGTTGTTTAAAAAAAAAATTCGAATTTTTTAACCCAAAAAAAAAAAAAGCATCCACCATCACCATGTTGTAGAAATCCATACGTTAAACTCTCTTTCACATTGGCATCCACCATCCCAATCATATGGACCAATTTTAGTTCATCTTCACTAATGAACTTGCTTCGTTGGGTTGAAAACACCTCTTTGATCAAACTATTTAGTGCCTTTTTCAATCTCTTTGCTCATGCTCGAGTTATGGGTCCTGTAGACATTTGAAGTGGATCTAGGCTCCATCTTGAAGGGCTCTTGGTCATGTCCTTATCATTCCCCTCCTCTTAAAAAGGATTTGTCCTCAAATCATCACCTGCACAAAAAGGAGATAAATCAGCGACATTAAAAGTAGCACTTACATTATACTCACCTGGAAGATCTAATTTGTAAGCATTGTCATTAAGTCTCTCCAATACTTGGAAGGGACCATCTCGACGTGGCATGAGTTTAGACTTTCGTTGTGCCGGAAATCTTTCCTTTCTCAAATGCAACCAAACCCATTCTTCAGGCTCAAAAACAACTTGTTGGCGCCCTTTGTTTGCTTGCTTCATGTATTGTTTGGTTCTCCTCTCAATGTTAGCTTTGGCCTTCTCATGTAGTTGCCTAACAAAATCAGCTTTCTTTTTCCTATCTAAATTAGCATACTTACTCAAAGGTAAAGGTGTTAAATCCAATGGAGTTAAAGGATTAAAACCATATACAATTTCAAAAGGTGAAAATTTAGTGGCTGAATGTACAGATCTATTGTAAGCAAATTCAACATAAGGTAAACATTCTTCCCAAGTTTTGATACTCTTACTTATCAACGCAAGCAACAAAGTAGACAAAGTTCTATTTACTACCTCTGTTTGTCCGTCATTTTGTGAATGACAAGTAGTAGAAAACAACAATTTAGTACCTAACTTAGCCCATAATGTTTTCGAAAAGTAACTTAAGAATTTTTCATCTCTATCAAACACTATTGTTCTAGGCATTTCACGCACTCTAACAATTTCTTTAAAGAACAAATAAGCAATATGAGATACATCATCGGTTTTATGACATGTAATAAAATGTGCCATTTTAGAAAACCTATCCACAACCACAAAAATCGAATCCCTACCTTTTCTTGTTCCAGGCAACCCTAAAACAAAGGCCATAGAAATATTTACCCAAAGGTGGTTGGGTATAGAAAGTGGCATGTACAACCCATGTGGTTGCAGCCGTGATTTAGATTGCTTACATTTAATGCATCTATCACAAATTCTTTCTACATCTCTTTTCATATGTGGCCAATAAAAATGCTCTTGTAGAACAGCTAAGGTTTTAGCTATTCCAAAGTGTCCCATTAATCCCCCATCATGAGATTCTCTAACAAGTAAATCACACAAAGAACAACTTGACACAAAGTTTATTTTCCCTAAACAAGAATCCTTCAAATCTATAAAACTTTCCCTCAGCATGCCTTTCACGAAGCTTGTAAATTTCACCAAAGTCATGATCTAAAGCATATAATTCTTTAATTTGTTCAAAACCAAGTAATTTAGCATCCAAAGTAGAAAGTAATGCACACCTGTAGGATAATGCATCAGCTACAATATTTTCCTTACCTTGCTTGTAGCGAATAACATAAGAAAATGTTTCAATAAATTCCATCCACTTACCATGGCACCTATTAAGCTTTCCTTGTCCCTTTATGTGCTTCAACGACTCATGATATATGTGAATCACAAACTCTTTAGGCCATAAGTAGTGCTGCCATATCTCCAATGCATAGAGCTCTTTATCATAAGTTGGATAGTTTAAGGCGGCCCCACTTAGCTTTTCACTGAAATAAGCAATTGGTTTTCCCTCCTGCATCAAAACAGCACCTATACCTATTCCTGATGCATCACATTCAATCTCAAAATTTTTGGAAAAGTTAGGCAACACCAATAAAGGAGCATTTGTTAGTTTTTCTTTTAACAAATTAAAAGACATTTCTTCAGCTTCTCCCCATTGAAAACCTACACTCTTCTTGATAACCTCTCCCAAAGGTGCATCAATAGTACTAAAATCTTTAACAAACCTTCGATAGAAACTAGCCAAACCATGGAGGCTTTTAACTTGGGTGATACTAGTTGGCGTAGGTCACTCTTGAATGGCTTTCACCTTCTCTTGATCAACTTTAATACCTGCAGCACTAATCACAAAGTCTTCTAAACACAAGCTGAAATTTACAAAAGTCACACTTTTTGAGATTGGCATAAAGTCTTTCTTTCTTAAGAACATCTAAAACTAACCTAACATGCCCTACATGCTCTTCTAAATGCCTACTATATATAAGGATATCATTAAAGTACGCAGCCACAAATTTTCCAATGTAAGCACGCAAAACATGATTCATAAGTCTCATGAAAGTACTAGGGGCATTAGTTAACCCAAATGGCATAACCAACCACTGATACAAACCATGCTTTGTTTTAAATGTTGTTTTCCATTCATCACCTTCTTTCATGCGAATTTGATGATAACATTTAAGATCAATTTTTGAAAACATGCATGCACCATACAACTCATCAAGCATATCATCTAACCTAGGATTAGGGTGATGATATTTGACAAGTTATATTGTTAATAGCCTTACAATCTACACACATTCTCCATGTTCCATCTTTCTTAGGGACTAATAACACAGGTACAGCATATGGACTCATGCTCTCTCTAACATACCCCTTTTCAAGCAATTCACTTACCTGCCTTTGAAGTTTCTTTGTCTCCTCTGGATTACTCCTATAAGTCGGTTTGGAATTGTTGATCCTAGAACAAAATCAATTTGATGTTCGATCCCTCTAATCGGTGGTAACCCACTTGGAATCTCCTCGGGAAAGACATCATCGAACTGCTGCAAAAGAGAAACAATAGAACTAGGCAAAACAGATTCATCAGGGTTCGTTAAATGATTCATATATGGTTCTTTGTACATCATTACAATCATAGGCTTTCTACAACAAAAAAGCTTCTTCATCTCACTCTGTTTTGCATAAAAACTCTTTTTTTTTTTCTACTCTTTTTCTTTTTCTTTTCACTCACACTCTCATCCTCACCACTCTTTTTCATCTCTTGGTGGTTGGATACAGTTTGATTGTGTTGTTACTTAGCTTCTCTCAGCCTTTGTAAAGCCAACTGATCATCAAAAACTTGATTAGGAGTCATCGGCATAAGCACCACTCATTTACTGATGTATAAAATCAACTCGCAAGTGCACGAATCGTTTTCAAGTAATAAAGTGGAAAAATAGGGTTGTTGTACCCAAGGGATTAAGTATTAAGTACCAAAGATAATTAGGTTTTGATAATATTTGAACTAAAATTTAAGATGGCAATTGAAAACTAAATAAACTAAATTAAACAAAAGCAATCAATTAAAATTAGATCAATTTCAAGTAAGAGAGAGAATTGAATAATTATGAATACTAGGGCATTTGATTTCACCACTAACTATTCCAATTTAATTACTTAAATATGTGAATTTAATTAACTAGTAATTTTGTTAACCACACTTAATCACAAAATTAATCAAAAGTAGTTTCCACTCACAATTGATAATATTCACATAACCTAATTTATTCCTTCCGGCTTATAAATTAAATCATGCAAATTCATCAAGCATAGATTAAGCAAATAATATGGCATGAGACGTAACTATTTTCCAATCAATTATGCATTCATGTAAATCATTGGAAATCCATAATATTATCCTTTTCCAAGCTCAAATATTATTAAAATCATTTATTCCTTCCGGCCTATGAAAGCATTAAGTATACCAATGATTTATTAACAGAACATATTACTAATTAAATAAAACTCAACATATATTAAAATAATTAAACCTTCATAGTTAGGGCTACATCATAGCCCTAGCTATGAAAATTAGTTCATGGTAAAAATAATTTTAACATCCATAATTATTAAAAATAATAAGATTCACAATTAAAGAGAAAGGAAAAGAGAATAAAAACTATTGAAGAAATTCTCCTCCAAGAGCTCTCAAAGTCGTAGCCTTCTTCTCCAAGCAAGCCCACGTCTTTGTGCCTCCTCCAAGATCTCCAATTGATCTTCTAAAACTCTAAAACTTTAAAACCTTAGAACCCTTAAAAGAATCTTGGAAACTCCCAAAATTTGGTTTGTTTCTATTTAAGCCTCCTAAAAGCTCTTAAATAACTCTCTAAATTTGTATATCTTCCTTCAATGTGGTGGGGGCTATATATATAGGGCATTGGGAATCTTTTTCTCTCTTTATTTTCAGTGTGAGAGTCTTGAAAGATACATTTTTTAGGCCATGAAAAGGGTTGGACGAATTTCATGTGTAAAAAGAAAACTGTATATTACTTGGTCTCTACTACTTTCCTTTTATCTAATTCCTCCTAAAAAATAGTTAATTAGTCTAATTTACCCTTGATGAAGCATGTGACATGACATGTGCCTCATTAATGATAAATTAACCAATTATTGCCACTTGTTTTTATCTTGGCCCTCAAATTGCCTTGATTCCCTCTTTTGATCAATGGTGGAGATTTAACTAGAATATTATTTTTTATAAATTCTAAACTTTAAATGATGATAACTATTTGCTCGCACCTCGAAATCCAAAAATAACGAGACATTTGAAATCCTCAGATCTTGATGATTCATATGACATCCACTTCCATCATGAAACTCCCGATGGAATCTTTATGGAATCTTCAAGGTATCTTTTTGGAATCTTTTTAATGCTTAGTCCGTTCGAGCTCAAATCTTGCTTCCCACCATAATTCGACCCAAGGAATCCATTTTTATGGTTGTTTTCTTAAAATTCTTCCTTTTTTACCTAGATTAAGAAAAATACATAATTAAGTATCTTTCCATAACAAATTAACACAAACTAACAAATATTAAGCTATAAATATGGCATAAAATCATCAATATTTTAGATCTAACAAATACCCCCAAACTGAAGATTTGCTAGTCCCTAGCAAAGAAAAAGAATAAGAAAATGAAATGTTATTTAAAGAACATAAGATACTTTAATGAGGTGCCTCAAAGATTATATAACATATGACTTTTCAAATGGTTTCAAAGTAATTATGTAACTCAATACCTTATATTCTATCCAACATATATGATACTTCCAATGTGTGTGTGTGGAAATCAATTTATACACTTAATTATCATATGCTTGAATAAATTTACAAGAATTAGAAATTGATAATAAAGTATGAACTACCATATGCTTGACTTAATTATCACTCTCCACTAATGTAGGTTAATGCACCACCTTAAATCATTAGGACTTCATGGTTTCTATTGTTAAGGCTAATGGATAAGGCTAAAGAAAGAAAAGGATAGGATATAATAAATCAAAGAAAGAAAGCTAAAATTAAATATCAATGAATAAATTACTTGTAAAATTTGTTTCTTTATTAAAACTTCTTTTCTTATTTTAACTTCAATTTCAATATCCGTTTTCTCCTTTTTATTGTGCATACATTCTTCAAATCACACATATTCTTTCTTTATTTCTTTATTTTTTTCTTCTTTCTTTTCCACTAAACCCCCAAACTTATATTTCTTCTTATTGCACATTCAAACCTCCAATTTACACAAAAATGCATACTAGAGCCAAATTCACCAAATACTTAATCTCCAAACTTTATTTTTTTTTTCCTCTTTTTTTTTTTTTTTTTTTTTTCTTTTTCAACACTCAAACAAGCTCACAAGCATATATTCATATCAATTCAATTAAAGCTCTCTTTGTAGTATGTTCAAGGTACGAAAAAGAAATTTAAGGCTCAAAAAGGGTAAGTAAATGTGCTTTAATGAAGAAAAGGCTCTAATACATCTTTATGCATCCTAAAGGCTCAAATAAGGTACTAGTGGAAGATAATGTATTAGGTTGGCTTGAAAGGCTCAAACTTAAACAAAGATGGCCTAAATCATGTTCTTAGTAATGCATTCACCTAGGATTTCGCCTCAAGCAATAATCAAGCAAGTTCTAGAGTTCAATTAATAATAAAGTACTCTAATTCATGCAAATCTTCTTCAAAACACAATCTAAATTATGCATTATTGATTATGTGCTCAAAATTTATTGAAAGTAACAATATGTGAATATAAATTCAAGCATTGAGGCATACACAAAAACAAATCCACCATCTAAAAACCAATTTATTTTCAATCATAGTCTTATCATTGGCTCATTAAAGTACTTAAGAAAACACCACAAAAACAATTTTTTTTTTTTTTAATAATGAAGGAAAATAAAAACTAAAACTAACATTTTTGAAAACTTATACAAACACTTAAATGGACAAGATTTAAAAGATGCAAAGCATGCTTTTCACCCCCAACTTAAAATAAACAATGTCCTCATTGTGAAAAACATAAAATAAAGCAAACGTAAATAAAAGGTAAAGAATACTCCCCTTTGAAGACATGGAATGTTCCCGTAATGTGAAAACTTGAGAAAAACCTGCATGTTGCATTTTCCCTACACACCACGCGGCCAAAAAGAAGGGCATGTATCCATACAATTTGATGTACTCCAATGCATATTCAAGGTGGTTATACTCCAAAAACCTAACTTTAGACTTGAAATTCTCAACATTCGTCTTTTGCTCTTTTACACCTAAACATCTTAAAACCTTGCAAAAACTCAAACAAAACACATCAAAACAACCTAAAAACAAGAAAACAACTAAAAACAACTAAAATAAATAGATAAATATAAGGTAAAGAAAGAAACTTGGGTTGCCTCCCAAGAGCGCTTGTTTAAAGTCATTAGCTTGACTCCTCCCTTTAACTTAATTAAGATCATCCAAGTAGAGGCTAGTCTCAAGCACTCCACCTTCATAATATGGCTTCAACCGCTGCCCATTCACCTTAAAACTTTCATGTCCCGGTTTGGTGATTTCAATTGCTCCACTTGGAAAAATTTGTACAATATCATATGGTCCACTCCATCTTGATCTTAATTTATCTGGAAACAATTTAAGTCTAGAGTTATAAAGAAGTACCTTTTGCCCAACATGAAAGTTCCTCTTTTTAATCATCTTGTCGTGCCATCTCTTTGTCTTTTCTTTGTAAATCTTTGCATTCTCGAAAGCATCCATCCTAAATTCTTCAAGTTCATCCAATTGCAATAGCCTATTCTTGCCCACAGCCTCTTGATCAAAATTGAGAAACTTGGTTGCCCAATATGCTTTATGCTCCAATTCCACGGGAAGATGACATTCCTTACCAAAAACCAGTTTATACGGAGAAGTACCAATGGGGGTCTTGTAGGCGGTCCGGTATGCCCAAAGTGCATCATCTATCTTTAAGCTCCAATCCTTTCTTAAAGCGTTGACCGTCTTCTCCAAAATCCTCTTTATTTCCCTGTTTGAAATTTCTACTTGCCCACTAGTTTGTGGGTGGTAAGGGGTAGCAATTTTATGTCTAACACCATATTTAGCAAGAAGGGATTCAAATTGTTTGTTACAAAAATGAGTGCCACCATCACTAATAATTGCTCGGGGTGTACCAAATCTAGTAAAAATGTATTTTTTTAAAAGTTTCACTACAACTCGTGCATCATTAGTAGGTAGTGCACTAGCTTCAACCCATTTAGAAACATAATCCACAGCAACCAAAATATATTTATTACCACAAGAAGAAGGAAAAGGACCCATGAAATCAATACCCCAAACATCAAACAATTCTACCTCAAGGATATTCTTCAAAGGCATCTCATTCTTCCTTGATACGTTCTCGGTTCTCTGGCACCTATCACACCCTTGCACATAAATATTAGTATCTTTAAACATAGATGGCCAATAAAATCCAGAATTTAAAATTTTTGCTATGGTTTTTCTAGTCCCAAAATGCCCCCCATACTCACTAGAATGACAACTTTTAATAATGGACATTGTCTCTTCTCTAGCAACACACCTCCTAATTATACCATCGGCACACTTCTTAAAAAGATAGGGGTCATCCCAAAAGTAATACCTACTTTCCTTAAGAAACTTATGCTTTTCATATGGTTTTTCCAAACTAGGCAGCATAACATTAGTAACCAAATAATTAACAATGTCAGCATACCAAGGTACATCAAACATACCATCAACCTTAAACACTTTCTCATCTGGAAAACACTCTTCTATATCTCTTTCTTCTTTTTCCTCACTCAGTTCCAACCTAGACAAGTGATCAGCTACTAGGTTTTCTACTCCTTTTTTATCCAAAATTTCTAAGTCAAACTCTTGAAGTAACAAAACCCATCTAATTAACCTAGGTTTAGACTCTTTCTTACTCATGAGGTACTTAATTGCACTATGATCGGTATAGACAATGGTCTTAGAACCTAACAAATATGCTCTAAACTTATCAAAAGCAAAGACAATGGCAAGCATCTCTTTCTCAGTAGTAGCATAATTAAGTTGAGCATCATTCAAAGTTCTAGAAGCATAATAAATAACATGCAGTTTTTTACCTTTCCTTTGTCCCAAAACAGCTCCTATAGCATAATCACTAGCATCACACATAATTTCAAAAGGTAGATTCCAATTAGGAGTACACATAATGGGAGCACATATTAATTTTTCTTTCAAAAGATTAAAAGCATGCATGCATTCATCATCAAAAACAAAGGGAACATCTTTATTCAACAAGTTACAAAGAGGTTTAGTTATCTTGGAAAAATCCTTAATAAATCTCCTATAAAAGCCCGCATGCCCAAGAAAACTCCTAATACCTTTTATTGAAGTAGGTGGAGGCAATTTCTCTATAACTTCTATTTTAGCTTTATCTACCTCAATTCCCCTTTTAGAAACCTTATGACCTAAAACTATGCCCTCTTGAACCATAAAGTGACATTTTTCCCAATTAAGCACAAGATTCGTTTCTTTACACCTTAGAAGAACCCTAGATAAATTTTGCAAGCAAGAGGTAAAAGAATCACCAAATACACTAAAATCATCCATAAAAATTTCAATGATATCTTCTACCATATTCGAAAAGATGGACATCATACACCTTTGAAAGGTTATAGGTGCATTGCATAAACCAAAAGGCATCCTTTTATAGGCAAAAGTTCCATAAGGACAAGTAAAAGTAGTCTTTTCTTGATCATCAGGGGCAATAGCTATTTGATTGTAACCGCTATAACCATCTAGAAAACAATAATATTCCTTACCGGCTAACCTTTCTAACATTTGATCAATGAATGGTAAAGGAAAATGGTCTTTTCTAGTGGCCCTATTAAGCTTCCTATAATCAATACACACTCTCCACCCAGTAACTAACCTAGTAGGAATAAGCTCACTCTTATCATTCTCTTGCACAGTCATCCCACCTTTCTTAGGAACTACATGAATAGGACTTACCCAATTACTATCCGAAATAGGATAGATAATCCCGGCATCTAAAAGCTTTAAAATCTCACCATGAACCACTTTCTTAAGATAGGATTAAGCCTCCTTTGATGTTCTACAGTCGGTTTATGGTCTTCCTCCATAAGTATTTTATGCATACAAATAGAGGGGCTAATACCCTTAATATCAGCTATAGTCCAACCTAGTGCAGTTTTATGTTCTCTTAAAACTTCTAAAAGTTTGGCTTCTTGGTCCTCACTAAGGGCGGATGAAATTATTACCGGAAGGGTATTATTAAATCCTAGAAAAGCATATTTTAAATGACTAGGTAGTGGCTTCAAATCAATTATAGGTGGGTGCTCCACACTCGGTATCTTTCTAGGTCCACTCTCACCTAAATCCTCAAACTTTCCAACATAATCTACCTCACAGTGGGTGGCTATATCTATGATGTTACACTCTTGTTTTTCTTCTTCTGTACATGGTCCAAATAACTCACTCAATCCAAAGGGATCTAAATTATTTTCCTTTGCCATATCTAAATTAGATAACTCTTGCAAGGATTGTTCAAGTGAAGAAAATTGAGTTTGAACTTGAGAAGAATTTTGATTTTGATGTGCAAGTTGCGGCTTTTGGTAGAATGGAGATTGGAATTGTTGTTTTTGAAACCCTCCACTTTGTCCTTGATTAGACCCTTGCTGGTTGTTGTTTGACCATGAAAAATTTGGGTGGTTCCTCCATCCTGGATTATATGTGTTAGAATATGGATTGTTTTGTTGCTTTTGGAAGTTTCCTACAAAATTAACATCATCAGAAGCAAAGGGATTTCCAACTTGGCAATCCACACTCTTATGATCATGAGCACCACATAAATCACAAAATAAAAAATTATTAGTAGATTGGATAGAATTCACCCCTATTTGACCAAATTGAGTGTTCAAGGTCTTCATGAATTGGGTTGCAAGTTGAGCTCCTAAGTTGTTAATATCAACGTGTTCCACGGCCTTTACTTGACTTCTTCCATTTAGTCTCCTCTCACTTGGATATTGGTAGTTATTATGGGCCATCTCTTCAATTAATTCAAATGCTTCTGATTGCCTCTTCTTCATTAAAGAACCTCCTGCAGCTACATCTACCAATTGTTTGTTACCATAATCTAGACCATTATAGAAAATCTGTACCTGTATCCATGTTGGAAAACCATGGTGTGGGCATCTTCTTAATAGTTCCTTGAAGCGCTCCCATGCATCAGACAAAGTCTCTTGGTCCCATTGACAAAAATTGTTTATATCACTTTTCAATTTTGCGGTCTTTGATGGAGGAAAGAATTTGTCTAGGAATGTTGCCTCCATAGCATCCCATGTAGTGATAGTACCTGCAGGTAAAGAATTTAACCACACTTTTGCCTTGTCTCTAAGAGACCAAGGAAAAAGTCTTAATCGAAAAGCATCATCAGAAACACCATTTTGTTAGACATATCACACAATTGAAGAAAACTAGAAATATGCATGTTTGGATCTTCATGAGGCAAACCACAAAATTGAACATTATTAAGCAAAGAAGTAGTAGATGCTTCAATTTTAAAATTGTTTGCTTCAATGGGTGGTCTCCTTATGCAAGACAAATCACCAACTTTCTTGTGAGCAGCATACTCGCATATGGGCAAATCATCTTCTCTTTAGTTGGCCATTGCACCTTCTTGAGTTCCTTGGTCTATACGTACCCAAGTACCCCTTATGGCTTGTTTTCTAGGTGCTGGTTTATTTTCTAAGTCAACTTCCTCCTTGAACTCTTGATCACCACTATGACTCATATACAACACCTAATTCCTAAAAAGAGAGCAAGTAAAATAAATTAGAAAGAAAATTAGAAAATTGAACAAGAAAAAAAAAATTATTAGAATTCTAATGTTGCTAACTAATCTAACAATTAAAATCAATTAGCAATAAAGAAAAACAAACTAACACTTAAATAAAAGATAAATGAAAATAACTCTAGGAAATAATGAACCAAATGAATTGAATGCAAAAAAATTAAACCCTTTTGTGCATGTATGCTTTTAAAGTAAACAATTATGCCAAACTAAAATTTCAACTAAAGTAAGCTAAACCTAATCTTATTCAACCAAACAAATAAAAAATAATAATAAAATCCCTAAGTATGCTAGACTTGCAACCTAAGCACCAATAAATTAAAAACACAATTTTGGTTTCAAGTACCACAAAATAAGTATTAAAAATTCAAAGCAAGTTGGCCAAACAAGCAAAGAATTAAAACCCTAGCATGAAACACTAAAACCAAAATTAAGAAACAAATATAAAAAGTTAAAATAAGGAAACAATGATCAAAGTACTACTAAACCCAATCCGAATTAATATTAATGCCTTAATCCCTGGCAACGGTGCCAAAAACTTGATGTGTAAAATCAACTCGCAAGTGCACGAATCGTTTTCAAGTAATAAAGTGAAAAAATAGGGTTGTCGTACCCAAGGGATTAAGTATTAAGTACAAAAAATAATTAGGTTTTGATAATATTTGAACTAAAATTTAAGATGGCAATTGAAAACTAAATAAACTAAATTAAACAAAAGCAATTAATTAAAATTAGATCAATTTCAAGTAAGAGAGAGAATTGAATAATTATGAATACTAGGGCATTTGATTTCACCACTAACTATTCCAATTTAATTACTTAAATATGTGAATTTAATTAACTAGTAATTTTGTTAACCACACTTAATCACAAAATTAATCAAAAGTAGTTTCCACTCACAATTGATAATATTCACATAACCTAATTTATTCCTTCCGGCTTATAAATTAAATCATGCAAATTCATCAAGCATAGATTAAGCAAATAATATGGCATGAGACGTAACTATTTTCCAATCAATTATGCATTCATGTAAATCATTGGAAATCCATAATATTATCCTTTTCCAAGCTCAAATATTATTAAAATCATTTATTCCTTCCGGCCTATGAAAGCATTAAGTATACCAATGATTTATTAACAGAACATATTACTAATTAAATAAAACTCAACATATATTAAAATAATTAAACCTTCATAGTTAGGGCTACATCATAGCCCTAGCTATGAAAATTAGTTCATGGTAAAAATAATTTTAACATCCATAATTATTAAAAATAATAAGATTCACAATTAAAGAGAAAGGAAAAGAGAATAAAAACTATTGAAGAAATTCTCCTCCAAGAGCTCTCAAAGTCGTAGCCTTCTTCTCCAAGCAAGCCCACGTCTTTGTGCCTCCTCCAAGATCTCCAATTGATCTTCTAAAACTCTAAAACTTTAAAACCTTAGAACCCTTAAAAGAATCTTGGAAACTCCCAAAATTTGGTTTGTTTCTATTTAAGCCTCCTAAAAGCTCTTAAATAACTCTCTAAATTTGTATATCTTCCTTCAATGTGGTGGGGGCTATATATATAGGGCATTGGGAATCTTTTTCTCTCTTTATTTTCAGTGTGGGAGTCTTGAAAGATACCTTTTTTAGGCCATGAAAAGGGTTGGACGAATTTCATGTGTAAAAAGAAAACTGTATATTACTTGGTCTCTACTACTTTCCTTTTATCTAATTCCTCCTAAAAAATAGTTAATTAGTCTAATTTACCCTTGATGAAGCATGTGACATGACATGTGCCTCATTAATGATAAATTAACCAATTATTGCCACTTGTTTTTATCTTGGCCCTCAAATTGCCTTGATTCCCTCTTTTGATCAATGGTGGATATTTAACTAGAATATTATTTTTTATAAATTCTAAACTTTAAATGATGATAACTATTTGCTCGCACCTCGAAATCCAAAAATAACAAGACATTTGAAATCCTCAGATCTTGATGATTCATATGACATCCACTTCCATCATGAAACTCCCGATGGAATCTTTATGGAATCTTCAAGGTATCTTTTTGGAATCTTTTTAATGCTTAGTCCGTTCGAGCTCAAATCTTGCTTCCCACCATAATTCGACCCAAGGAATCCATTTTTATGGTTGTTTTCTTAAAATTCTTCCTTTTTTACCTAGATTAAGAAAAATACATAATTAAGTATCTTTCCATAACAAATTAACACAAACTAACAATTATTAAGCTATAAATATGGCATAAAATCATCAATATTTTAGACCTAACATTTACCCTTGCAATTGAAAACAACCTTATTAGTTCGACCATGATGATTGGTATCTCTATCAAATTGCCACAGACGTCCTAAAAGCAAATGACCAGCTTGCATTGGTACCACATCACAAATAATCTCATCTTCATAATCACCAATAGAGAATGCAATCTTCACTTGCCTATTCACCTTCAACCTTCCACAATCATTACGCCATTGTAGCTTATATGGTTCTGGATGCTTCATAATGGGTAAGACTAGCAACATTAGTACAACTTCCTCCATCAATAATCATACTACATATCTTATCCTTGACTTTGCACCTGGTATGAAAGATGTTCTCTCGTTGCCCTTCCTTCTCATCTTTATACACAGTTAAAGCTCTTCTAGCAACCAATGACAAGTCCCCTCCAACTGGATACTTTTAATCTTCTTCATCTTCATCACCAATGTCCTCCAATGGTGGCATGGATTCATTGTCCGACTCTTCTTCTTCAGTTTCAATGTCTCCACTTTCCCGAATCACCATGACCCTCTTATTAGGACATTGACTTACAATATGACCCCTGCCTTGTCATTTAAAGCACATGATATCTCAATTTCTAGTTGAAGATGAATTGGATTTACTTACTTGCTTAAATGAGGATGGTTCAGGCTTAACTTCGAGTTTAGGCCGTGTGGTGGCTTTATCTTCAAACTTGGGCTAATTTGGTTTCCATGTGGATGGGCTTGCTTTCTAAGTGTGTTGAGCAATACTAGGTCTTGTGGTACCCTTCCTCTTGAGTTGTTGCTCTACTTTGATGGCCATGTGCAGCATATCCTCAATCTCCACATAATGGTGCAAGTCCACTTAATTTGCTATTTTCCTATTCAAACCAGCCAAGAAACGTTCCATTGTAGCCTCCCTATCCTCCTCAATATTAGCCCTCTTCATAAGGATTTCCATCTCCTTATAATAGTCTTCTACACTTCTATTTCCTTCAGACAAGCTTTGTAATTATAGAAAAATGCTTCATAGTAATGGCTAGGTACAAAACGCTTCCTCATCTCCTCCCATGTATCTATAGGTTTTTGTCCTACTCGCCTCCTAGAAATTGTCTTTTTGTCCCACCATCCAATAACATAGTCCGGGAATTCAACAGCGGTTAATTTCACCTTTTTTGCCTCGGAGTAGTTCTGACAATCAAATACCATCTCAATCCTCTTCTCCCACTCGAGATATGCTTCTGGATCACTTTTCCCTTGGAATGATGGTACTTTCATCTTAATTCCTCCATAGTCACTGCCTCGGTCTAACCTCTCTCTTCCACAGAATTGGTTGGTTCCCGAACCAATGTCTTCCTTTCCTTCCTCATAGTCATCTCCCACACGCTCCCATTCTTCCCTTCTTGGAGTATTTCTTCCTTTACCACGTCCATGAGCAAACCTTTCTAGAGGTCGTTGCTACGGTGTTTGGATTGATGATTCCATATCCTATCCAACCTATCATGGATCTGCCCCACTTTTGACCGTAGTGCTCTTTGAAGTTCTCCCACCATGGCTTGAATGCATAAGTTCGAATCAGCTACACCTGGAGTTTCATCCATGCTTTCTTTGTTTTTGTCTTGTGACATGATTTTTCTGCAAAATTTGTTAGTAAAAAAGAAAGGCCTCACAACACTCCCTCACGTGTCTCACTCAAATTCAAGGTCACTCGTGTTTGTACTCTAGTTATAGTTCGGCTTTTACCCTCTATAATTCTCACCTCTCTTGTCTTTTACCACTCTGGTAATTCTATTTGGTTCTTTGTAAACTAATTTCAAACTAAAACAAACTAGCAACAAACCTTATCTTCGGTATTGATTTTGGCATGTTTTTGGTGCTCCTCAAATCAGCTAAAAAAAATTTCACTACCTGGTTTCTCTTGAAATCTTAATAATTCAATACCACAAACCACAAGAACAATATTTTTGTTTATTTATTTATTTTTTTTTTCACTCACACAGTATAAAACAACTGCAGTAGCAAAGACCAACACCAAAAATCACAATTCCACACCAAAAATCCACCAAACACGTGGCCTCCAACAAAAACAGAAGTGCATTTTTTTATTTTTAAGATGCAGAATGTGTATGATGATAGAAGCAATCTCAACCTAATGCTAAGATTGCAGAATAAAAAAATAAAAAAAAAAACCAAGAAAAACAATGAAACAAAAGAAAAGAAATAGATCTACAACATGGTGATGTGGCATTACAGGTTTGATCTATCTATTTCTTTTCTTTTGTTTCATTGTTTTTCTTGGTTTTTTTTTTTGGCTATTTTTAGGATTAGGTTAGAAATTGCATCTTTGATTTCTTTGGTTGTTCTTTTCTTTTTTGTGTTCTTCTTCATTCATTCCGATCAAATCGTATTTAAAAAAAAACAAAAATTTGTTCTCAAAATTTTTTTCTTGTTCCTGTGGTTTGTGGCGTTGAATTATTGGGATTTCAAGAGAAACAAGGTAGTAATTTTTTTTTTTGGTTGATTTGGGGAGCACCAAAAACAAGCCAAAATTAATACCGAAAATAAGATTTATTGAATATTCACTAATTCCACTTTGTAAATCTCATTCCAATGTGTTCCTCACATTCTAGTTTCTTTTGTTTGTGCCAAAATTCTTATGGAGCTTTCATTGTATCCTTTTTCTTGTTACTTTTCATTATATTTGTCTTGTAACCTTATTTTCATAGCTATTTGGTAGGTCTATTTAGATTGTTACTTGCTAGTTTGTTTTAGTTTGAAATTTGTTTTCAAAGAACCAAACAAAATTACTAAAGTGGTAAAAGGCAAGAGAGGTGAGAATTATAGAGAGTAAAAGCAGAACTATAACTAGAGTACAAACACGAGTGACCTTGAATTTGAGCGAAACAAGTGAGGGCGAGTTATGAGGTTTTTTTTACTGACAAATTTTGTAGAAAATCATGTCACAAGACCAAAGCAAAGAAAGTGTGGAAGGAACTCTAGATGTGGCTGATCTGAAGTTATACATTCAAGCCATGGTGGGAGAACTTCAAAGAGCACTACGGTTGGAGATGGGGCAGATCCTTCATCGGTTGGATAGGATGGAATAATCTATCCAAACACCGTAGTAATGACCTCCACAAAGGTTTGCTCATGAACGTGGTAGAGAGAGAGATATTCCAAGAAGGGGAGATTGGGAACCAGTGGGAGATGACTATGAGGAAGAAGAATAAGACATTGGTTCGGGAACCAATCAATTCCATGGGAGAGAGAGGTTAGACCGACGCATTGACTATGGAGGAATTAAGATGAAAATACCATCATTCCAAGGTAAAAGTGATCCAGAAGCATATCTCGAGTGGGAGAAGAGAATTGAGATGGTATTTGATTGTCAGAACTACTTCAAGGCTAAAAAGGTTAAATTAGCCGCCGTTGAATTCATGGACTATGCTACTGGATGGTGGGACAAAGAGACACTTTCCAGGAGGCGAGCGGGTCAAAGGCCTATAGATACATGGGAGGAGATGAAGGCTTTGATCAGGAAGCGTTTCGTACCTAGCCATAATCTATAGAAGCATTTTGACTAGGAGCATTTGATGGGGACATGACTAGGAGCACCTTATGATGGAGTCGATAGCCACTTTAAATCTCTACGGGACCAATAACCAGAGCAAGAGTAAAGCGGTTTAAAAAAGCACTAAAAGGTTTCATCCAAAAGGCATTCACATATCAAGCAAGCATGTTCATTACTGAAGATGAACAACAATTGGTCCTAATGATTGGCATGGTGGATGCAAACGTTAAAGAGAGCTTAACGCATGGACTTCTACAACATGGTGATGTGGCACATTTTGATGACATGGATGGTGATGTGGCATTGTGTGGTGACATAGCTTCCAACTAAGCTTAGCTGAATCTTATAATTAGGAAATATTAGTTTTTATTTTATGTCTTGATTGGATTTTGGCATGTTGCCTATTTTATTTTCCCAATTTAGTTTTATTGGGTTTTTGAATTGCTTTCCTAATTTTATTAGGAAATTAGCAGATAAATTAGGTTTCCTAAACCTAACCAAATAAGGTTTCCTAAACCTAATCACATTTGGTTTCCTAAACCTAACCACATTAGGTTTCCTAAACCTATCAAAATTAGGTTTTCTAAATCTAATTTTCGTCGATAATTATTTTTAGCAAATTTAGGAAATATGTGTAATTTATTTTGCCTATTTAAAGGCACACAAGTCATGAATAAAATGCAGATTACAATTTTGATTCAAAATGAGAGTGATTCTCCTCGTTCTCTAAGAACTATATCGAACTTTCAAGCTTTGCTTGTGGAGTTCAAATTTGACTTATCAATAGGTTACTCCGCACTCTATTATGACATCTTCACCATACCAAGGTTCCTACCTTAAATATAGGTAACGGGTCGAGGTCTTCCATTGATAACTTGTAATTAGATAGTCTAGTTCAATCTTTGCTACGGGTTTAGAGGTAGGTCGCTCTAGGTTCGTATCAGATGGGATGAAGAACAATTCCATCGAACTTAAAAACTGAAGGATAAGAAGAAAAAACAAATTAAAATAAAATAAAATATATCCAACCAAGACCCACTACCTATTTAGAGGTAGGAAACTATGGTATTGACTTATGACCCTTTATCTATGGAAGATAAGAACCATAAGTATAAAGACACTCTCAAGTGAGTATCTTGAAGGTCCAAGAATAATGGTGAAAAACCAATTCTAAATGAGAGAAAATTTCATTCAAAAAATCAATCTCCTTACAAATGGAAAAATAAAATCCTTAAATAGAGTTTAAGACTCTTTAGAAACCCTAGACAAAGCATTAAAGATTATTTTGACTTATTTTGAGCCAGCTAGAATTACCTTATATAGTTATTAAATGTCCAAAATTACCAAGATAAAATTAAATGCTTAATTTAACTTAGTTGGGCCTAGCTAGCATCAAATTATATGGCGCGGATGTTCTAAAATACTTGGTCTCTTAAAATAGCACCAAAACAGCCTATTTTGCAATTTCCTCAAGCCCATTTTGTAATTCTCCAAGCCCAAAACGTCCCCCTTTAATTTTGGCTTACTTTCCAAACCAAAAACACCTGATCTTGGACTGTCAAATAGTTGTTCTTAAACTTGGAATTCTCAAAAGTGGGTTTGGTGATGTCCTCCTCTTTAAATATATCAAGATCCTTCATGAATGCAATAAGGCCTCGTTGAATCTTTTGGCTCTACTTCGAGTAATTGGGCCTTGAGGCAGCTGAAAGGGATCGTTGGAAGTGTGATGTGTATCAATTTGTAGGAATGAACTCCTCATATGATGCACCTAAAATAGGAAGTGTTTTTGTCTTCCTTTTGTTTTCTGGGTTCCTATTGTTTTATTTTTCCTCTGTCTCTAAATCGTTTTGTGTTTCCGCACCTTACATAAAAAAATAATTAAAATAAAAATTGTTCTTTCTTATGCGTGCCGTAAAAAAAAAAAAAAAAAAAAGGGGGTTTGGTTTCTCTTACTTACTTTGCCTTTCTATTAGTAGTTTCTTCGTTCTAATTGCCATTATTTTTTGTCTCCACCACTTAGACCAAAAAATTTATAAAAAAAATAATTTTTTTTTTTTTTTGTGGTTTGATTTTGATTTACTATGGTTTCAATTTTTGGGAAGCAAAGATTTTGGGAGTTGATTATTATACCTACATAATTCTTTATTATCAAATTTGAAAATTCTCATATTATTCTTATTTATTCCCTTTGATTCGTTTCTTATTTTCTTGCCTATCTTGTTGTTCTATATTTCTTTCTATTCTTGCTTACTTTGTTGTTCTATATTTCTTTCTACTGTTGAATTAATTGTTAAGTTTTTTTGTATTGTTAATGGCAAGTTTGATTTGTTTGAACTAGTTCATAAGAATTAGAGTGGAAAAAGGTAAAGAAAGTTTATTATAGAAAAAAGCCAAATATTTGAGCAAAACATGAATGGTTTAAAATTCAAAATTTTTTGTGTGGAACACATGAGGGAGTCAGTTAGGACATTTCTTGTCATTAACCAAATTTTTCAAAAAATGTCTCAAGATCATGGTAAAGAAACTCGTCAATATGAAGTTACTTTTGATCCAAAATTCATGATGCAAGCTGTAATGGAGGATCTTAAGAGATTAATGAAGAATGAATCGGAGCTAATACACGACAGATTTGATTGGACTGATATTTCCTTTTAAAAGCCACCTCAAAGAATGCTCAACCCTGGACGTGGAAGAGGAGAATGGAAGGCGTACACACCTCACAGGCTAACTTTTGAACATTCCAAGAAGAGGACTTCAAGAATGAAGAAGTTGGCACTTCAACATCCTAGCAAGGTTAAGATAGGAGTTGAGGTAGTGATTTTAGTGGAATAAAAATGAAGATACACCAACAACTCGCTGGGGTACCGACCTGATATGGATGAAGACCGGGCCAATCACTAGAGCTCAAGTTAAGAGCTTTAGGGGTCATCTTGCTGCCTTTATCCAAGGCATAATCCATTCTCAAGAAGGTGTGTCTATTCCCGAGGAACCAAGACCTGTTTTGACCATACAAGTGGTGGAAGCCGATATAGGCCTGGGTAGCGGTTTTGGTACTTTTAAGGAGTCCGGGCAGAATGAAAGGTTCCAATGCTTCATGGACTCAATACATATGTCTAAGAGGATATGGAATCAAGTCAAGGCAGCTTCCAAACCATTCAAAAGAGGGGTGTGCGCATAAGGAGAAGTTTGGCCGATTTTTACTGTATTTTATGTTGGCTTTACTGTATTTTGCTGAGTTGGCTTTTTCTCTTTCTTCCAAGCAAGGAAAACGTGTGGGACTTCATGGTCAGCTTATTTGGCATCCTGCAAAGCATAATGAAGCTGATTTGGAGCTTAAAGTGGTCAAAATCAACTTAGTCAAAAAGTTAGTATTTTAGTTTCCTAATTTGATTCTACTATTTGTTTTGGGAAATTACCATTACTGTTTGGCTTTTATTTATTTATTTGGTGGACAAATAAGTTTAGGAAAGTTATTATTTTATTATTTTAATTGTAAATTAATTAATTTCTAATTCAAAATAAAGGAATTAATTAATTCAAATTAGATTAGGAAATGATTGACAATTTCGGCCACCATAGGAAACTACTTTGTATGGCCAGTTTTCCCTTTGTTTTTGGGGTTTATTTCATGACTTTCTAGCCTATTTAAAGGCTTACTTTTCAATTAGAATTAAAACTTGAATTTTAAACAGAAAATTATTTGTGAGATTGAATTCTCTTTATTCTTTTGAACACCTAAAATACCATTAGTGAATGAGTGTTTTAGTTTGAATGAGTGTTTTAGTTTGACTTATCAATAAACCTTCCATCACCTATTGTGGCATCTTCATTATATACCAAGGTTTCCAATCGCAGCCTGGTTAGGGGTCAAGGTGACGATTAGAACTTGAACATAATTAGATCTGGTTTAATATAATACGAGTTTAGGAGCAGGTCGTCCTAGGTTCATATCAGGAAGAGTTATCCTAAGGCATATTTGGAGCGGGAGAAAATTTGGAGTTAGTTTTTTGTTGCCGATCTTACTCTGTACCCCAAAAGGTAAAGTTTGTAATTGTTGAATTTACTGCTATGCTATTATTTGGTGGGATCAATTATGCATAAGTAAGAAGAGGAGTGGAGAACGTCCTATCCAACATAGGAGGAGATGAAAGCCATAATAAAGAAATGATTTGCCTCAAGCCACTACTGCGAGGATCTATACCAAAAGTTATAAAACCTTACATAAGGCAACCGAAGTGTGGAGGACTATTATAAGGAGATAGAGATTGCCATGATTCATGCCAATGTAAAGGAGGATGATGAGGCAACGATGGCGAGATTTTTAAATAGGTTAAACCCTGAGATAGCAAATGTAGTGGAGTTGCAACATTATGTGGAGATCAATAAGATGGTACAAAAAGCCATTAAAAAATTGAGCTACAATTAAGATGAGGGGAAGTACACGATCATCATCCTTTCAACCTAGCATTTGGAGACCGAATTACCCCAAGAAGCAAGAGGAGAGCATGGCTCTTAAGCCCTAAGCCAAGCCTAAAAATCTAAGTCTACCAAACCCATGGTGCAAGGTAAAACTAAAACCACCCCTTCCCGAAATAGAGATGTTAAATATTTTAAATTTCAAGACAAGGGACATTGCATGCAGATACCAAAATAAGACAATTATGGTAATTAGAGAGAGTGGTGACATTGAAACAAATGATGATGAATACGATTATAGTGATATGTTGCCACTTGAAGATGTAGATGTGGGAGAATTTGTACCACCTGGAGAGTTCCATGTTGCCAGGAGGATATTGAGAGTTTATAAAGATAAATATGAAGCTTAAAGAGAAAATTTCTTCCATACTAGATGTAGGAAGGTATGTAGCCTAACCATTGATGATGGTCTATGTACTAATGTTGCTAGCACTTATATGGTTGAGAGGTTTGGTTTGCTGGCCATCAAGCATCGCGAGCCCTATAAGCTTCAATAATTGAGTGATAGTGGAGAGATGAAGGTGACTAAGCAAGTGAAGGTTTCTAAAAATCTAATAGTTTCAATATTTCTTAATAAAATGTTCAATCAGTTTTGAATGGTTTTCCATTTTTTTATGATTTTGTTTTTTTTCCATAATTACTTATGCATGTGTATGGTGCATTTGTAATTTTTCAGACTTAGATGACATCGTTTAAATAAGGAATTGTAGATAATGTCATTTGAATAAGGAATTGAATTCTTGTTTAGGGACTATTTATGGATTAATAGATTTTGGTGTGGTTTTTGGTGATTTGATCTTGTTGTAGGCTTATGATTTTGAGATTTAAGAATTAGATTATGATGATCTTATGGTAAAAGCAGCACCTCTTATTCATTTCACTTGACTTTGAAAGCTTGATTTTAGGATTTATGCCTAAGAGCATTGGATTTTTTCCTAAACCATAGCAAATATATAGTTATGATATGTTATTGATTTATTTATGTTTTTCTATAACTTTATGTTTTATGAAATGTGTATATATATATATTGCACAAATAAATTGTTGGATTATTGATATTAAATATTAAATGTTTTTTGTATGTTTTCATGCTCTACTTGTTGGTACCTAGTAGGCATTTATGCAATATGCTATGATATGTTTTTGGGTGTTGAGGTGAATCATGCTAGAGTATTTCCTTAGTGATTTATAGTTCTTTACCTTCAAGTTTAGTCATATTGTTTCAGTGGGAAGATCTACTGATGATCATAGTATGGGCATGTCTCATACTTTTGGGTATGAGTATTTGTTTTTATTAAAATTTATATTTTTTCACTTGTTACATGCCTTACATGTGAGTTGATACGGATTAGTGACATGTAAAAATTATGTTATGCCAAATCCTACTAAGTAATTAAAAATTATATATAAATATATATATATATATATATATTTAGTCTCATATATTTTATATGAGAATTCTATTTATGTTGTTTAAAATTATTCTTGGATATTTATATGTTATCTTTCTAAATATTTTTAGTTACTATTATTATTATTATCTTTTATTTTTTTATTTATTCAAAATCTAATAGCTTCTTGAGTTTTACACTCATTATCTATTGTTATAGTTTTAGGTACACAATAGTTTCAAGATAGCTAGATTTGCCATAGGTTAGTGGTGTTTGGAAGACCTTGTTGGGTGTTGGAGTTTATTCTCGTTCTTTTTGTGGAGATATTGTTAGATATTATTTATTAATGATATTTTGAAGAATTTTTATGTTTTACATTATAAATTTTATTCAATGTTATAAGTATTATCACATTCTAGGTATGTAGACTTGGGGTGTAATAGTTTTGATATCGAGGCCAGGATATATAGGATCTTGTAGACAATTAGATCGAGATTTAGAGACAATAAGCTAATTGCCAAATCCATAGGTTTAGAGACAATAAGTTAAATGCCAAATCCATAGGACTATCTATTTGTTGTATAATCTTATGAAATTTATGCTTATCTTTTATGTATATATGGTTCATTTTGTAGTATGCCTCCTTGTAGGAGAATAACAACCTTGAAATGTCATGCCTGATAATCAAGAGAATGCACCTCCACCATAAGGAAATACACAAGCACCTCAAGCAAATGATTTTGTTACCATGTTTCATAACTTAATGCAGGCCATGATAATTGCAATTCAACAACAACCTTATATATTGCAATGCAATTATTGTTGAGCAATTCCAGAGGTCGCAACCATTATCTTTTGAAAGATCAATTGGCCCATTGATAGCTAAAGATTAGATCAAAGAGATAGAGAAACTTTTTAGTTTTTATGAAGTGCATTGATGCACAAAAGGTCATATGTGCTGTTTACATGTTGAAGCATAGTGCCAGCCACATGTGGGAGATTACCAGTAGAGCTTGGGATGTGGAAAGGAACCCAATCACTTAGGTTAAATTCAAGGAGTTATTTTATAGAAAGTATTTCTATAGACATTGAGATATAACAAGATTGCTAAATTTATTGAGTTGAAGCATGGTAAAATGGCATTAGCCTAGTATGAGAGGAAGTTTGATGAACTTTCTAGATATGCACCTCATCTTGTTAATATTGATGAGAAAAGGCTTAGAAATTTGAGATAGCCTTAGGGATGGGCTAAGGAGGCCAATTTTAATGCTACGATTGCAAACTTATGGAGAGGCTTTTTAAAAAGCCCAGATATTGGACAATGATGATGAGAATAGATTTGTGAAAGCTAAATGTAAAAAGCGAGGTGGAAAGCCCATCATGGGAACAGACTTAGGATAAGAACAGCGGACAGAGATCTGTTTGCAAATTTGATAATCTTGAATATGCAAAACTTTGATATAATTGTTAGACTTAAAAATATGATGATTTTATGACATATTTATAGCTTAATATTTGCTAGTTTGTGTTAATTTGTTAAGGAAGGATACTTAAATTATCTATCTTTCTTAATCTAGGTGAAAGAGGATGGATTTCATGAAAACAACATAAAAATGGATTCCTTGGGTCGAATTATGGTGGGAAGCAAGAATAAAGCTCAAACGGACTAAGCATTGAAAAGATTCCAAGAAGATTTCATAAAGATTCTATTGAGAATTCCATGGTGGAGGTAGATATCATATGAATCCTCATGATCAGATTTTTAATATCGCATTAGTTTTGGATTTTGAGATTTTAGCAAAGAGAAATCATCATTTAAAGTTTGGAATGTATAAAAAGGAATATTTCTAGTTAAATCTCCACCACTTATTGAAAGAGGGAATCAAGGGAATCCAAGAATAATTGGTTAATTTATCAATTATGAGGCACATGTCATGTCAGATGCTTCGTTAAGGGTAAATTAGACTAATTAACTTTTTTTTTTTTAAAGGAATTAGAGAAAAGGAAAGTAGTGGAGAGCAAGTAATATCAAGTTTCATTTTTACACATAAAATTCATCCAACCCTCTTGATGGCTTAAAAAAGGTATCTTCCAATAATCTCACATTGAAAATAAACAGAGAAAAAGGTTTCCAACATCCTATATATATAGCCCCCACCACATTGAAGGAAAATATAAAAGTTTAGCGAGTTATTTAAGAGCTTTTAGGAGGCTTGAATAGAAACAAACCAAATTTTGGGAGTTTCTTAAGTTCTTTTAAAGGTTCTTAGATTTTAAGGTTTTAGTGTTTTGGGAGATCAATTGGAGAGCTTGGAAAATGTAGAGACATGGGCTTGCTTGGAGAACAACGCTGCAATTTGGAGAGCTCTTGTGATGCAAATCTGCCTAAACCTGTTCAACCGACAACCCACTGGGGTGCCGACCCAATACGGATGAAGATCGGGCCGATCACTAGGGCTCAAGCTAAGAAGTTTAGGGATAATCTTGCTATCTTTATCCAGGGTGTAATTCATATTCAAAAAGGTTTGTCCATACCCAAAGATCTAAGACTTATTTTGAGCATACAAGTGGTGGAAGTCGGTACAGATCTGGGTAGCAGTTTTGGTGCAATTATGGAGGTCGGGAAGCATGAAATGGTTCCAATGTTTCATGGATTCAATACATATGTCTAAGAAGACATAGAATCAAGTCAAAGGAGCTTCAAAGTCATCCAAACAGGGATTGTACAGACAATTAGTAAATTTGGCCTATTTTCGATGTATTTTGTGCTTGTGCTGAGTTGGCTTTTTCTCTTTCCTCCAAGCAAGGGAAACGTGTAGGACTCCATAATAAGCTTATTTGCCATCCAAAAAAGCATATAGAAGCTGATTTGGAGCTCAAAGAAGTTAAAGATTTGATACGAACCTAGAGCGACCTGCCTCTAAACCCGTAATAAAGATTAAATTAGACAGTCTAATTTCAAGTTATTAATGGAAGACCTCGACCTGTTACCTATATTTAAGGTAAGAACCTTGGTATGGTGAAGACGCCACAATAGGGTGCGGAATAACCTATTGATAAGTCAAATTTGAACTCCACAAACAAAGCTTGAAAAAGTTCGATATAGTTCTTAGAGAACCAAGAGAATCTGTCTCACTTTGAATCAAAATTGTAATCTCCTTTATTCATGACTTATGTGCCTTTAAATAGGCAAAATAAATTACAAAGCTTTCTCAAATTTGCTAAAAGTAAAGGTGGAATAATAATAGACAAAAATTAGGTTTAGGAAACCTAATTTGGATAGGTTTAGGAAACCTAATGTGGTTAGGTTTAGGAAACCTAATTTAGCTCCTAGTTTTCTAATTTGAATGGCTTTTAATTCTTCGACCAATTCAACTCTAATAAAATTAGGAAAGTAATTTAAAAAACCTAATAAAAACTAAATTAGGAAAGTAAATACGCAACATGCCAAAATCCAATCAAAACATGAATAAAAATTAATAATTTCCTAATTATAAAATTTGGCCAAGCTTAGTTGGATGCCATGTCACCATATGATGCCACATCACCATGTTTTAGAAGTCCATGCATTAAACTCTCTTTCACGTTGGCATCCACCATCCCAATCTTATGGACCAATTTCAGTTTATCTTCACTAATGAACTTGCTTCCTTGGGTTGAAAACACCTCCTGGATTAAACCATTTAGTGCCCTCTTTCAATCTCTTTGCTCGTGCTCGGGTTATGGGTCCTGTAGACATTTGAAGTGGATCTGGACTCCATCTTGAAGGGCTCTTGGTCATGTCCTCTTCATTCCCCTCCTCTTGAAAATGATTTGTCCTCAAATCATCACCTGCACAAAAAGAAGATAAATTAGCGACATTAAAAGTAGCACTTACATTATACTCACCTAGAAGATCCAACTTGTAGGCATTGTTATTAAGTCTCTCCAATATTTGGAATGGACCATCTCCACGTGGCATGAGTTTAGACTTTTGTTATTTTGGAAACCTTGACTTCCTTATGTGCAACCAAACCCAATCTCCTGGGTCAAACACTTTCACAACAAATTCTAGAAATACAAATTCATCTTTGTAAAAATCACACTTCTTAAGGTTAGCAAATAATCTTACCTTCCTAAGCACTGCTAAAATTATCCTAAGATGCTCAACATGCTTACCTAAATGTCTACTATATACAAGAATATCATCACAATTAACAACCACAAATTTCCCAATAAATGGACGCATGACATGCTTTATTAATCTCATGAAAGTGCTAGGTGCATTAGTTAATCCAAATGGCATAACCAACCACTCACACAAACCATGCTTTGTTTTAAATGTTGTTTTCCATTCATCATCTTCTTTCATGCGAATTTGATGATAACCACTCTTAAGATCAATTTTTGAAAACATGCACGGACCGTACAATTTATCAAGCATATCATCTAACCTAGGAATAGGGTGAGGATATTTGAGAGTTATAATTTTAATAGCCCTACAATCTACACACATTCTCCATGTTCCATCTTTCTTAGGGACTAATAACACAGCTACAGCACATGGACTCATGCTCTCTCTAACATACCCCTTTTCAAGCAATTCACTTACCTGCCTTTGAAGTTCCTTTGTCTCCTCTAGATTACTCCTATAAGCCGGCCGGTTTGGAATTGTTGATCCCGGAACAAAATCAATTTGATGTTCGATCCCTCTAATCGGTGGTAACCCGCTTGGAATCTCCTCGGGAAAGACATCATCGAACTGCTACAAAAGAGAAACCTACTGGGTAAACCTAGCTGTTCAACCATAGTAAGACTAGCAACATTAGTACAATTTCCTCCATCAATAGTCATACTACATACCTTATCCTTAACTTTGCACCTGGTATGAAAGATGTTCTCTCGTTACACTTCTTTCTCATCTTTATACACAGTTAAAGCTCTTCACACAACCAATGACAAGTCCCCTCCCACTGGATACTTGTAATCTTCTTCATCTTCATCACCAACGTCCTCTAATGGTGGCATGGATTCATTATCCGACTCTTCTTCTTCAGTTTCAATGTCTCCACTTTCCCGCATCACCATGACCCTCTTATTAGGACATTGACTTGTAATATGACCCCTGCCTTGACATTTAAAGCACATGATATCTCAATTTCTAGTTGAAGATGAATCGGACCAATTTTAGTTCATCTTCACTAATGAACTTGCTTCCTTGGGTTGAAAACACCTCTTGGATTAAACCATTTAATGCCTCTTTCAATCTCTCTGCTCGTGCTCAGGTTATGGGTCCTATAGACATTTGAAGTGGATCTGGGCTCCATCTTATGGGGCTCTTGGTCATGTCCTCATCAAACGACCTCCACAAAGGTTTGTTCATGGATGTGGTAGAGGAAGAGATATACCGAGAAGGGGAGATTGGGAATGAGTTGGAGATGACTATGAGGAAGAAGAAGAAGACATTGGTTCGGGAACCAATCAATTCCATGGGAGAGAGAGGTTAGACCGAAGCAATGACTATTGAGGAATTAAGATGAAGATACCATCATTCCAAGGTAAAAGTGATCCAGAAGTATATCTCGAGTGGGAGAAGAGAATTGAGATGATATTTGATCGTCAAAACTACTCCAATGCTAAACAGGTTAAATTAGCCGCTGTTGAATTCACGGACTATGCTATTGGATGGTGGGACAAAGAGACACTTTCTAGGAGGCGAGCGGGTCAAAGACTTATAGATACATGGGAGGAGATGAAGGCTTTGATGAGGAAGCGTTTCGTACCTAGCCATTACTATAGAAGCATTTTTCAGAAACTACCAAGCTTGTCTCAAGGAAATAGGAGTGTGGAGGACTATTATAAGGAGATGGAAATCCTTATGATGAGGACCAATGTTGAGGAGGATAGGGAGGCTACAATGGCACGATTCTTGGCTGGTTTGAATAGGAAAATAGCAAATCAAGCGGACTTGCATCATTATGTGGAGATTGAGAAGATGTTGCACATGGCCATCAAAGTAGAGCAACACTCAACAGGAGGGATACCACAAGACCTAGTATTGCTCAAAACACTTAGAAAGCAAGCCCAACCACATGGAAACCCAATCAGCCTAAGTTTGAAGATAAAGCCACCACATGGCCTAAATCCAAAGTTAAGGCCGAACCATCCTCATCCAAGCAAGTAAATTCGATTCATCTTCAACTAGAAATCGAGATATCATGTGCTTTAAATGTCAAGGTAGGCTCGTATTGCAATTCAATGTCCAAATAAGAGGGTCATGGTGATTCGAGAAAGTGGAGACATTGAAACTGAAGAGGAAGAGTCAGATAATGAATCCATGCCACCATTGGAAGACATTGGTGATGAAGATGAAGGAGATTACAAGTATTCAGTTGATGGGGACTTGTCATTGGTTGCTAGAAAAGCTTTAACTGTGTATAAAGATGAGAAGGAAGTGCAATAGGAGAACATCTTTCATAGTAGGTACAAAGTCGAGGATAAGGTATGTGGTATGATTATTGATGGTGGGAGTTGTACAAATGTTGCTAGTGTTACTATGGTTGAAAAACTAGGTTTACCCACTATGAAGCATCAAGAGCTATATAAGCTACAATGGCTTAATGATTGTGGAGAGTTGAAGGCGAATAGGTAAGTGAAGATTGCGTTCTCTATTGGTGATTATGAAGATGAGGTTATTTGTGATGTGGTACCAATGCAAGCTGGTCATTTGCTTTTGGGACAACCGTGGCAATTTGATAGAGATACTAATCATTATGGTCATACTAATAAGATTATCTTCAATTTCAAGGGTAAATGAGTGGTGCTTATGCCAATGACTCCTAAATAAGTTTTTGATGATGAATTGGCTCTACAAAGGAGGGAGGTCGAAAAGCTTAAAAGAAAGGCCTAGTATAGCACCCACGGCTTCAACAACTATTCAAGGGAACAAGGCCATGCATGAACAACTAGGTAAGTGTCCTAAACTCCAATTAGAAGGGAAAGAAAGGGAGAAACCCAAGAGTGTGATAAAGTTTGAAAAAGCTGAGTGTCAGAGAAAACAAATGGAACCCGTGAGTGAGAAAGAAAAAAGAAAATTTTTATGTCATCTTAGGTGGGCATAAAAAGGCATTTGTGATAATAAACCTATGCTGAACATGATTTATAAAGATATTTATTCGAAGATGTTTTTGTTGCATAGAACTTTATTTGCATTACTGATAGCTTTACTTAGTGGAGATTGAAAATTTTGGAAAAGATTATTTGCTAATATTAAAAAGTTTGATTTTTGCCGACATGAGCTTGTATGTCTAAGATTTGTTGTGATAGTGTTTGACCCAGGAGATTTGGTTTGGTTGCACCTAAGAAAAGAGAGGTTTCCAGAGCAATGAAAGTCGAAGCTTATGCTGCGTGGGGATGGACCATTTCAAGTTTTGGAGCGGATTAATAAAAATGTTACGAAGTTGATTTACCAGGTGAGTATAATGTAAGTGCTACCTTTAATGTTGTTGATTTATCTCTTTTTTGTGCAGGTGATGATTTGAGGACAAATGATTTTCAAGGGGGGGCGGGGGGGAATGATGAGGACATGACTAGGAGCACCTTAAGATGGAGTTGAAAGCCACTTCAAATCTTTATGGGACCAATAACTAGAGCTAGAGCAAAGCGGTTTAAAGAATCATTAAATAGTTTAATCCAAGCAGTGTTCGCATATCACAGAAGCATGTTCATTACTGAAGATGAACAAAGATTGGTCCATATGATTGGAGCGGTGGATGCCAACGTGAAAGAGAGCTTAACGCAAGGAATCCTACAACATGGTGATGTGGCAAATTTTGATGATGGTGACACGGCATCCTATGGTGATGTGGCACTTTTGCCACATGGAGGGTGATATGTGCCCACATAGCATTGGCTGAATTTTATAATTAGAAAATATTAGTTTTTATTTTATGTCTTGATTGGATTTTGGCATGTTGCCTATTTTATTTTCCCAATTTAGGTTTGTTAGGTTTTTAAATTATTTTCCTATTTTTATTACGAAACTAGGAGATAAAATAGGTTTCCTAAACCTAACCAAATTAGATTTCCTAAACATAATCACATTAGGTTTCCTAAACCTAACCACATTAGGTTCCCTAAACCTATCAAAATTCGGTTTCCTAAACCTAATTTTCGTCCATAAATATTTTTAGCAAATTTAGAAAAGCTTTATAATTTATTTTGCCTATTTAAAGGCACACAAATCATGAATAAAATTTAGATTACAATTTTGATTCAAAGTAAGAGTGATTCTCTTGGTTCTCTAAAATATATATCGACCTTTTCAAGCTTTGCTTGTGGAGATCAAATTTGACTTATCAATAGGTTATTTCGCATCCTATTGTGGCGTTTTCACCATACCAAGGTTCTTACCTCAAATATAGGAAATGGCTCGAGGTCTTCCACTAATAACTTATAATTAGACGATCTAATTCAATCTTCGTTACGAGTTTAGAGGCAGGTTGCTCTATGTTCGTATCAGTTATGTCTCATGCCATATTATTTGCTTAATCTATGCTTAATGAATTTGCATGATTTAATTTATAGGCCGGAAGGAATAAATTAGGTTATGTGAATATCATCAATTATGAGTGAGAACTATTTTTGATTAATTTTGTGATTAAGTGTGGTTAACAAAATTACTAATAAATTAAATTCACATATTTAAGTAATTAAATTGGAATAGTTAGTGGTGAAGTTAAATGCCCTAGTATTCATAATTATTAAACTCACTCTCTTACTTTAAATTGATCTAATTTTAATTTTTTGTTTTTGTTTAATTTAGTTTATTTAATTTTCAATTGTCATCTTAATTGCTAGTTCAAATATTACCAAAACCTAATTATCTTTGGTACTTAATTCTTAATCCCTTGGGTACGACAACCCTATTTTTCCACTTTATTACTTGAAAACGATTCGTGCACTTGCGAGTCATTAAGTTTTTGGCGCCATTGCCGGGGATTAATATTAATTCGGATTGGGTTTAGTAGTACTTTGAACATTGTTTTCTTATTTTATATTTTTTATATTTTTTTCTTAATTTTTGTTTTAGTGTTGCATGTTAGGATTTTAATTCTTTGCTTGTTTGGCCAACTTGCTTTGAATTTTTAGTACTTATTTTATGGTACCTTTTAGACCAAAATTTTATTTTTAATTTATTGGTGTCTAGGTTAAAAGATGCATACTTAGGGGTTTTTCTTATTTTCAACTTTTGTTCATCTTTAGTATTTTCAATTTTAGTTTGTATATCAGGGTTTAATTTTAGTTTGTATATCTTTGTTTTGTTAGTGTTTTCTTTTTAGGAAAATCATGGAATATCAAGCTTATGGTCATCAACCTTATTGGGATTATGGGGAGCCAACTAGTTCTCCAAGTGAAAATTTTATCAAGTTACAAAAGAATCTTGCTATCTTATCTAAACTCATAGCAAATTTTAAAGTTCAAGTTGTATCTTGTGAATGGTGTGGAGTAAATCACTCAAGTGAAAATTGTCAAGTGGGGAATCCTTTTGCTCTAGAAGACTCAATTGAAGACTTATCAAGACAATATAATCAAGTTGTAAATTTTGGGATTCAAGCTATAACATGTCAATGGTGCGGAGGCAATCATTTAAGTGAACATTGTCAAGTGGGAAATCCTTTTGCTTCAGAAGAGCCATTCGAAGACTTTCCAAAGCATAATTTTTATTCCAACGCATATAATTCTAAATGGAGTGCTCGATAATGTTATTCAAGGTATGACAATTCAGATCTTCTAAGTTATCAAGTAAGCACATCTTTGATCGAGTGTATGGACAGGCATAAGGAAACATTTTCTAAATGTTATGAAGCGATTGGCAAATTGCAAAATCAATATTCTCCAAGTACAAACTTTCAAGTTCAATTGGAACAACCAATGACAACTTTTTCACAAGGGTCTCAAGAAGACTTGGAAACTAACATGGAGATTACTTGTAATAAGCAAGTTGATGAATTTGAATCCTTTCAAGAGCCACATAACGATGAAAAATTTGAGGAACATGAAGAGGTGTCTATAAGGAGTGAAATGCAACAAGAATCTTCAATTTTGGATAATTTTAATGAGGTGCACACACATGACCAAGATTGCCCACCAAAAGAAGTTTCCCAATGCACTATCACTAGTTCATGGGAATTTTCTAAGTTTCCTTCAAATTCATTGCAAAAAGGGCTTAAGGATCATGAAGAGGATAAGTCAAGGAATCAATCAAGCCAAAATTTGGCCAAATCCGATGAGGATAAAGCTATGGCTGCACTTCATGAAGATTGCTTACCAACAGAGGCTAAATCTCAACTTTTCAAGCCAAATATTGAATTTTCAAGAGCCTAAGATATATATATCCATGCTCCAAACATGCAATTGAGGCTGAATGCATCCCAAAAGAAAACAAGCAAAGCATTTTTGGAGTTAAAGAAATCCAACCCACTACAAGGAGTTAAAAGTTTGCTAAGGCCACAAGATTATCATCATGCACAATTTCCATATCATAAGCTTGGACAATATTATGAGGATGACATCATTTACATATTAAATCCAAGTTGAACATCAAAAGGATGAAGTCAAGCTAATGACTTTAAACAAGCGCTCTTGGAAGGCAACCCAAGTTTATTTCTTTATCCATTATTTATCTATTTATTTTAGTTTATTTTAGTTGTTTTCTTGTTTTAGGATGGTTTGATGTGTTTTATTTGAATTCTTGCAAGGTTTTAAGATGTTTAGGTACAAATGAGCAAAAGATTGAGAATTTCAATTCTAAAGCTAGGTTTTTGGAGTATAACCACCTTGAATATACATTGGAGTACATTAACTTGCATGGGTACATGCCCTTTTCTTTGGCTGCTTGGTGTGTAGGGAAAATGCAACATGTAGATTTTTGCCAAGTTTTCACATTGCGAGGAACATTCCATGTTTTCATAGGGGTGTATTCTTTACCTTATATTTGCTTTTGCTTTATTTTATGTTTTTCACAATGAGGAGATTGTTCATTTTAAGTTTGGGGGTGAAAAGCATGCTTTGCATCTTTTAAATCTTGTCATTTAAGTGTTTTTATTAGATTTCAAACATGCTAGTTTTAGTTTTTATTTTCCCTCAATAGAAATTTTGTTTTTTTTTTTTTTTGCTTTTGTGGTGTTTTCTTAAGTATTTTAATGAGCCAATGATAAGACTACAGTTGAAAATAAATTGGTTTTTAGATAGTGGATTTGTTTTTGTGCATGCTTAAATGCTTGAAGTTATATTCACATGTTGTTACTTTTAATAAATTTTGAGCACATAATCAATAATGCATAATTTAGATTGTGTTTTGAAGAAGGTTTGCCTGAGTTAGAGTACTTTATTATTAATTGAACTCTAGAACTTGCTTGATTATTGCTTAAGGCAAAATCCTAGGTAAATGCATTACTAAGAACATTATTTCGGCCATCTTTGTTTAAGTTTGAGCCTTTCAAGCCTACATAAAACATTATCCTTATTTGAGCCGTTAGGATGCATAAAGATGTATTAGAGCCTTTTATTCATTAAAGCACATTTACTTATCCTTTTTGAGCCTTAAATGTTTTTCCCCTACCTTGAGCATACAATGTTGGATAGAAGATAAGGTATTGAGTTACATAATTACTTTGAAACCATTTGAAAATTCATATGTTATACAATCTTTGAGGCACCTCATTAAAGTATCTTATGTTCTTTAAAAGATTGATTTTTCTTATTCTTCTTCTTTGCTAGGGATTTGCCAATCTTAAGTTTGGGGGTATTTGTTAGGTCTAAAATATTGATGATTTTATGTCATATTTATAGCTTAATAATTGTTAGTTTGCATTAATTTATTATAAAAAGATACTCAATTATGTATTTTTCTTAATCTAGATGAAAGAGGAAGAATTTTAAGAAAACAACCATAAAAATGGATTCCTTGGGTCAAATTATGGTGGGAAGCAAGATTTGAGCTCGAACGGATTAAACGTTAAAACAATTCAAAAAAAGATACTTTGAAGATTCTATAAAGATTCTATCAAGAATTTCATGATAGCAGTGGATGTCATATGAATTATCACGATCTGATAATTTCAAATATCCCTTTATTTTTTAATTTCAAGGTACGAGCAAAGAGTTATCGTCATTTAAAATTTCCAATTTATAAAGACTAGTGGCAATAATTGGTTAATTTATCATTAATAAGGCACATGTCATGTCACATGCTTCATTAAGGGTAAATTAGACTAATTACTATTTTTTTAGAAGGAATTAGAGAAAAGGAAAGTATTGGAGAACGAATAATATCAAGTTTCCTTTTTACATATGAAATTCGTCCAACCCTCTTGATGAGCTAAAAAAGGTATCTTCCAGGACTCCCACAATGAAAATAATGAGGGAAAAAGGTTCCTAAGTGATACGAACCTAGAGCGACCTACCTCTAAACCCGTAACAAAGATTGAATTACACCGTCTAATTACAAGTTATCAATGGAAGACCTCGACCCGTTACCTATATTTAAGGTAAGAACCTTGGTATGGTAAAGATGCCACAATTCGGTGCAGAATAACCTATTGATAAGTCAAAATTGAACTCCACAAACAAAGCTTGAAAAGGTCGATATAGTTCTTAGAGAACCAAGAGAATCACTCTCACTTTGAATCAAAATTATAATCTGAATTTTATTCATGACTTGTGTGCCTTTAAATAGGCAAAATAAATTATAAAGCTTTCCTAAATTTGCTAAAAGTAATTATGGATGAAAATTAGGTTTAGGAAACCTAATTTTGATAGGTTTAGGAAACGTAATGTGGTTAGGTTTAGGAAACCTAATGTGATTAGATTTAGAAAACCTAATTTATCTTCTAGTTTTTTAATAAGAATAGGAAAGTAATTTAAAAACCTAATAAAACTAAATTCAGAAAATAAAATAGGCAACATGCCAAAATCCAATCAAGACATAAAATAAAAACTAATATTTTCCAATTATAAAATTCAGCCAATGCCATGTAGGCGCATATCATCCTCCACATGGCAAAAGTGCCATGTCACCATATGATGCCACATCACTATCTATGTCATCAAATCGTGCCACATCACCATATTGTTGGATTCCATGCGCTAGGCTTTCTTTCATGTTGGCATCCTCCGTTCCAATCATATGGACCAATTTTGGTTCATCTTCAGCAATGAACTTGCTCCTTCCCTGGTTATTGGTCCCATAGAAATTTGAAGTGGCTCTAGACTCCATCTTGGGGTGCTCCTGGTCATGTCTTCATCACAAAGGTCCTATATATATAGCCCCCACCATATTGAAGGAAGATATATAAGTTTAGAGAGTTATTTGAGGTTCTCTTAAGGGTTCTAGGGTTTTAAAGTTTTAGAGTTTTAGAAGATCAATTGGAGAGTTTGGAGAAGGCATAGAGATGTGGGTTTGCTTGGAGAAGAAGGCTACGACTTGGAGAGCTTTTGGAGGACGATTTCTTTAATAGTTTTTATTCTCTTCTCTTTCTCTTTAATTGTGAACATTATTGTTTTTTTCTTTATAATTATGGATGTTGAAATTATTTTTGTCATGAACTAATTTCATAACTAGGGCTATGATCTAGCCCTAACTATGAAGATCTAATTATTTTAATATATGTTGAGTTTTATTTAATTAATAATATTTTGTTTTGTTAATAAATCATTGGTATGCTTAATGCTTTCTTAGGCCGAAAGGAATTAATGATTTTAATAATATTTGAACTTGGAAAAGGATAATATTATGATCTCCAATGATTTGCATGAATGCATAATTGATTGGAAAATAGTTGTCTCATGCCATATTATTTGCTTAATCTATGCTTAATGAATTTGCATGATTTAATTTATAGGCTGGAATGGTTAACTACTTTTGATTAATTTTGTGATCAAGTATGGTTAACAAAATTACTAGCAAATTAAATTAACATATTTAAGTAATTAAATTGGAATAGTTAGTGGTGAAATCAAATACCCTAGTATTCATAATTATTAAACTCACTCTCATACTTTAAATTGATCTAATTTTAATTTCTTGGCAAAAATTTCACTTTTCAACATTAGTAAACAACCTTTCTTTCTGAAGTACTTCTAAAACTAACCTAAGGTGTCCTACATGATCATCTAAGTTTTTACGATATAGAAGAATATCAACATAGTAAACAACCACAAATTTTCCAATGAATGGATGCATGACATGGTTCATTAGTTTCATAAAAGTGCTAAGTGCATTAGTTAAACCAAAAGACTAATTACTCATATAATCCATATTTAGTTTTAAATGCAGTTTTCCATTCATCCCCCTCTTTCATCCTAATTTGATGGTACCCACTCCTAAGATCAATATTTGAAAACATACATGCATCATACAATTTATCTAGCATATCATCTAATATAGGAATTGGATGCCTATATTTAATGGTTATATTATTTATGGCTCCACAATCTACACACACACACACACACACCATGATTTGTCTTTCTTAGGCACTAATAAAAACAAGGACAGCTCATGGGCTCATACTTTCATTAATATAACCCCTTCTCAAGCAATTCACTTACCTGACTTTGTAGCTTCTTCATTTCCTTAGGATTGTTTTTATATGCAGGCCTATTTAGACTTGCAACTTCAGGAATAAAATCAAATTGATGTTCAATATCTCGAATAGGTGGTAAACCACTAGGAATTTCCTTTGGAAAGACATCATTAAATTCCTACAAAAGAGAATAAATAGAACTTGGTAATTCAAGCTTTTCAAGGTTAGCTTGATGATTTAAATCAGTATCTTTATAAATCATGACCAGCATAGATTTCTTACTAAAAAATGCTTTATTAGTATCACCTTAACTAAGATAAAAATTCTTGATTTTCGTCTCTTTCCTCTCTTTTTCTTTACTTCTCTCGGATTTTTCTTCTTTCCTAATGCTCTCGACCTTTCAAATTTGTTTCTCCCTCTCGGCTTTCTCTCTCTTGTTCCCCTCATTCTCGGGTTTAGAATACTTACCTTGATGTGGATGTTCGGTCTTGCCCTCTTGGATAGGTGGTGAAACCGTAGGTGCCGTGCTTGACTTCTCCATGAGCCGTTTGGCCTTCCTCCCTTGTTGTATTTGTAATTGGTCTCTAAATACCTCCTTTGGAGTTAATGGCTCAAGCTTAATCTTCTTACCTTTGAATCAGAATACAATGGCATTCTCTCTACCACAGTGTATGGTGTCTTCATCAAATTGCCCAATCTTTCCAACAAAATATGACCAGTAGCATAGGCACAACATCACATAATACAACATCCACATATTTATCAATGCTAAACTTTACCTTGGCTTGTTTATTTACTTTATTCTCACCACCATCATTAAGCCATTGAAATTTATAAGATTTAGGATGTTTAATGGTTGTTCATCATAATTTCTCAAGTACCTCATCACTAATTACATTAGCACAACTTCCATTATCAATTATCATGCTACAAATATTACCTTGAATTTCAAATCGGATGTGGAAGATGTTTTCTCTTTGGACTTAATCCTCATCTTTATATACGGTTAGAACCCTCCTTGCTACCAAGCTCAATTCGGCCTTTGATGCCTTTAGGGTCTCGAGTTCTCCATGTTCTTCCTCCTCAATTGCTTCCTCATCAAGTTCGGCTTCTCTTTCGGATTCTTCACTTTTGGACTCCAACTCTCCATTCCCTTTCAATACCATAATTCTTCTATTTGGGCATTGATTGGCAATATGTCCTCTTCCCTGGCACTTAAAACAAACAATATCTCTAGTTCTTAAGGATTTACGATCAGATTTACCTTCCAACTTGGCTACTTAAATTGAATCCGACCTTGAACCCCTCCTTAGCTGATTGGAGCTCTCTTCTCCTTGCTTCGGTTTTGGCCATGTATCATATGTTAGTTGCTTCTCCAAACACTTGAATTAGACCTCTTGGTGTTGGAAACTCTTCCAAACTGTGAGCTTATACCCCTCCTCTTGAATTGGTTCTCAATTTTAATAGTCACATGAAGCATCTCTTCCAATTTCACATATTGTTATAACTCCACTTGGTTGGCTATTTCTCGATTTAAACCTCACGATCCTCATTCATGCTCAATCTCATCATGAGCATCTCCATCTCTTTGAAGTAGTCTTCCACAGTTCTAGTTCCTTGTAATAATGATTGAAGCCTTTGATGCAGCAACCTATGGTAATGAGTCGGCATAAATCTCTTTCTCATGGCTTCTTTCATTTGTCACCAAGTGGTAATAGGTTCATCATCAACTACTCATTAGTCCACCATTGGTGTGCATAATGTCCAAATTCCAAAGTGGCCAATTTAACCTTCTTTGCCTCAGAGTAGTGATGGTAATCGAATATGGTCTCCAGATGCTCCTCCCACTTTAGATATGCCTCCGGATCACTTTTCCCCAAAAATGGTGGGATGTTCAATTTAACATTCCCAAGTCATCATCTTTATCTCTAGCTTACCTCCCATGGTTTTGCCTTCCTTGGAATGCAAGAATATCATCAAACTCCTCCTCTAGATTGTCTCCAAAGTTAACTTCCTTAAATCCTTCCTTAGGACGTCATGGCCTCCTCCTTAACCTCCATGTAAATCCACCCTGGGATTTGGCCCACCTTCTGAGTTCTCAAATCTGTCCATTCTTTGATCTAGGTGATCAAAGAGAGCATTCATCCTTGGAATTGTTCCAAGATCGCCATCATGTCGGTAGGTTCACCTCCACTTCCCATTGCTCAAGATTCATCCTTGAACCCAACACATTCCTCTTCTAGATTCCTTAATGAACCATCTCCTCTTCTCATCCTTGAATCTATCATATTAGCAAAAACAATACAAAAATCCTCACCAAATTCCCTCCCTTGCATGTTTCACTCAAACATGTTCTCAACTCTTGTGTATGCAAACTAGTTTTGGCTTTTGAGCCTCTTTTCAGCTCACACTCTCTTGGCTTTTTCCACTCAAAGAATTATCTCAATGTTCTATTAAAACATACTCAAAACAGTAACTAGATCACATGTATGTTCTAATTAAACTTATCAAATAAAAAAAACAACAAATAGCAAGCAAACACCGAGTGAATTGATAAAACCTCGTCTCTACTAAACTAACCAAAAACATGGTAAATCAACAAGCAATTTTTGGAATCAATAAGGAGTAGACTAAAATATTAAGAAACAAAAAATTCAGGAATAAAATTTAAAAAAGGGATTCAAACAACGAACAAGAAGAATTTTGAACAAAATATGGAATAGTTGTTGGTTGTGGCTCTTGTAATTTTAAGTTTTTGTTTCAAATTCTTTACCAATTTTAATCCAAACAATTTTAGCACACAAAATTCAAAATCTAGCAACCAAGTAATCAACAACCCAACAGAAACAATTATGTTTCCCGAGAAACAAACAATCCCCAATAATAATCTTTCAAAATCGGCCTTTGTGCATTAAATTTTTTTTTTTTAATCTTCAGCCTTTTTTTTTTTTTTTTTTAAATCACTCATAGAATAGGAACACCAACTTTAGTAGCAAGAAACAACACCAAAATTGCAAGTCCAATTAAACATCTCATCATCAAACCCAATCCACAATTCAAACAAGAACAAATTGCACAATTTTTAGATTTTAATGCAATATGCTTTCAAATCTCTCTCTTTCTCTCTCTCTCTCTCTCTCTCTCTCTCTCTCTCTCTCTCTCTCTCTCTCTCTCTCTCTCTTAATATATGAATGAAACTAATTAAGATTAAAATAGCAAAGAAAAATCAACAATAAACCAAATTACTAAGAACTAACATGCAAAACAACCAAGAAACTAGGAAGCAAAAATTTGGCGAAATAAAGAAACAAATTCGGCTATGTAGAAAAAGTTGTTGTTTTTTTTTATTTTTTTTTTATTTTTAGTTTTATGCAGGATGTGGAAAAGATAGAAGCAACCTTAAACTAATGCTAAAATTACAAATTAACACAAAACAAAATAAAACAAATAAGATAAATCAAACCTAAATAAAATTCAGCTTTGATACTAAATTAAATCAAACCCGAATCACAATTAAGTTTAGATTCTAATGGTCACTTCAACCCCTAATCAACTTGTGACTAGAAACCTTGGTATATGATGAAGACGCCACAATAGATGATGAATATTCTATTGATAGGTCAAACTAAAACACTTGATAGAGCACTCCAAGGGATCATTGAAAAATAATCCTTTAAATAGGCTAAGAGTACAAAACAAAAAACCCTAGAATATTAGGGTAAAATTTTGCCAATATTGGTGAACAAAAGAAAATTGCCAAATTTCACACCCTTTCCTAATCTAATTTGTATTAATTAATTTCCTAATATTGAAATAGAAATTGATTAAATTGCAATTAAAATAATAAAATTCTAACTTAAATTAAATTGTTGAGCAAATAAATAAATAAAAATTTAAATAAAAACTCTTTCCTAAAAAAAAAATCGAATGTTCAAATTAGGAAACTAATTGATAGTTTTACAACTAAGCTGTCTTTATCCAATCACTAGTAAGTTTAGACTCCAAATTAGTTTCGATATGTCATGTAGGATGCCAAATAGGATTAATATATTGCCCTTGATTTGAATAAGTCAAACTTGTTTGATCAACAAAAGAAGTCAAAGTCACCACCAAACTGATGATTTCCAGCTAACATGAAGCTTCATGCATAAATGTTGAATTTGAATGTTGCTGCTTCTATCTTGATATGATTTCATGGTCCCTTAGAGTGCTCCATCATGCTCATAAACCAACAAATTTATTCCTTACTGCCCAGAGTCCATAGAAGCACTAAAACAGCTTGCACGGTCCATTTCTGCCTTGGTAACTTGGATGCACAAGATGCCCTGGATCTTTGAATATTGTCATGCCTTCTTAGGATTTGATAACACCTTGAAAAAGCTAACAAGATTATCCTTAAATCTCTTAGCTTGTGCCCTAGTAATTGGTCCCATATTTAGTCGCAAAGGATCAACACCCTAACGGGTCGTAGTTTCTACGGGCACAGGTGGATTCTCATCATCAATGGTGTGAAGGCAATCATTTAATTGAAAATTATCAAGTGAGGAATCCATTTGCTCTAGAGGAGCCATTCAAAGATTTTCCTAAGCTAAAAATTCTTATTCCAACATATATAATTCTAAATGAAGTGAACCACAAAGTAATTCATGGTATGACAATTCAAATCTTTCAAATTATCAAGTGAGCACATCTTTGATTGGGCTTATGGAAAGCTTTAGGGAAACATTTTCTAAATGTTATGAAGCGATCGGACAGTTGCAAGATCAATATTCTTCAAGTATAAACTTTCAAGTTCAATTGGAGCAACCAATGACAACTTTTTCACAAGGATCTCGAGAAGACTTAGAAAGTAACATGGAGATTACTTGTAATAAGCAAGCTGATGAAATTGGATTCTTTCAAGAGTCACATAATGATGACAAATTGTTTGAGGAACATGAAGAGGTGTCTATAAGGAATGAGATGCAACAACAATCTTCAATTTTAGGGAATTTTAATGAGGTATGCACATATAACCAAGATTGCCAATTGGAATAAGTTTCTCAATGCACTATCACTAGTTCATGGGAATTTTCTAATTTTCCTTCAAATTAATTGCAAAAAGGGCTTAAAGGATCATCAAGATGACAAGTCAACGAATCAATTAAGCCAAGATTTGGCTAAAACTGAAGAAGATAAAGTTATGGCTGCAATTCATGAAGATGTATATACATGCGCCAAGCATGCAATTGAGGCTGAATGCATCCCAAAAAAAGACAAATAAAAAATTTTTGGACCTAAAGAAATCCAACATGCCGAAAAGAACATTCAATTCATACTTGTAATTCAAGTTGAGACATATATAGTACAAGGAGTTAAAAGTTTTCGAAGGCCACAAGATTATTATTGTTAGAAAATCATGGCATTGTTAGCCATGAACAAGACAAACCCAGACTAAGCAAGGTGCCTTGGCCGAGGGTCACTTTCATGCTTTGTTTTGTAATTTTGTTTTGTACCTTGTTAAAGCAATTTTTTGTGTAATTTTAGGCTTGTTATGTTGGCGCACAAAGACACCAAAATAATTTAATTAAAGTGTATTACCTAAATTAGAGTTTTAGCAAGTTTAGGAAGTGAAGCAACTTGATGACATGGAAAGCACCTTGGTGACAAGGATGGTGACATGGAGCTCAACTATTCGTTCTCTCTCTCATCCAATGCATGTGAGGACATGTGTCATCATGCATGAGGACTACTTCAATATGAAGTACTCAATGAGGCAGCAACACTTGTCAACTACCTAAGAAGCATGGTGGAAAGTTGCTTTACACATGTGTTTTGCTTCACCATGAAAGACTTGTCTTGTATTGGTGCTAAAATCAGTGACGGTGTGCTTTCACACCTCTTTTGTGTTCTATAAAGATGTATTACAATTCAATGAATAATATAAGTTGTTTTTGGTGAAAAATACCTTAGTTTCCTTTTAAAACCAAGAGAAACATAAAATCGGAATTGTTAACATATTTCCATCAGCTTATTGAAGCAAAGTCGAGTATATCTTCACCAAGCATCAATTTCATCAACTCATATACCTTGTTCTCTTTAGTTGAACCTTGCCTTAACCTTTCAATTATTATGCACAATTGCAATATCATAAGCTTGGACAATATTATATGGATGACATCATGTACATATTTAATCTAGAAAGAGGAAGTCAAGCTAATGACTTTAAAAAAGCGTTTTTGGGAGGCAACCTAAGTTTCTTTCTTTACCTTTTATTTATTTATTTATTTGCATTGTTTTTAGTTATTTTCTTATTTTTAGGATGTTTTGATGTGTTTTATTTGAGTTCTTGCAAGGTTTTAAGATGTTAGGTACAAAAGAACAAAAGATGAATGTTGAGAATTTCAAGTCTAAAGCTAGGTTTTCGGTGTACAAACACCTTGAATATGCATTGGAGTATGTCGTTTTGCATAAGCACATGCCCTTCTCTTTGGCCGCCCGATGTGTTGGGATAATGCACCATGTAGGTTTTTCCCACATTTCATAATGCGAGAAGCATTCCATGTCTTTAAAGGGGAGTATACTTTACCTTTTATTTACTTTTGCTTTATTTTATGTTTTTCGCAATGAGGACATTGTTCATTTTAGTTTGTGGGTGAAAAGCATGCTTTGTATCTTTTGAATCTTGTCATTTAAGTGTTTTTATTAGTTTGTATGCATGTTAGTTTTAGTTTTTATTTTCCTTCATAAAATTTTTACAAAATCCAAAAATATTTTTACTTTTAGTGTTTTTTTTTGTTTTATTTGGTTGATTTTTATTATTGAAAAAAGTAATTGTTTTTGTCTTGTTTTCTTATGTACCTTAGTGAGCCAATGATAAGACTATGTGATACGAACCTAGAGCGACCTACCTCTAAACCCGTAACAAAGATTGAATTACGACCATCTAATGACAAGTTATTAATGGAAGACCTCGACCCGTTACCTATATTTAAGGTAAGAACCTTGATATAGTGAAGACGCCACAATAGGGTGCGAAATAACCTATTAATAAGTCAAATTTGAACTCCACAAACAAAGCTTGAAAAAGGTCGATGTAGTTCTTAGAGAACCAAGAGAATCACTCTCAATTTGAATCAAAATTGTAATCTCCCTTTATTCATGACTTATGTGCCTTAAATAGGCAAAATAAATTACAAAGCTTTTCTAAATTTGCTAAAAGTAAAGGTGGAATAATAATGGACGAAAATTAGGTTCAGGAAACCTAATTTTGATAGGTTTAGGAAACCAAATGTGATTGGGTTTAGGAAACCTAATTTGGTTAGATTTAGGAAACCTAATGTGGTTAGGTTTAGGAAACCTAATTTAGCTCCTAGTTTCCTAATTTGAATGGCCTTTAATTCTTTGACCAATTCAACTCTAATAAAATTAGGAAAGTAATTTAAAAACCTAATAAAAACTAAATTAGGAAAGTAAATAGGCAACATGCCAAAATCCAATCAAAACATAAATAAAAATTAATATTTTCCTAATCATTAGCCCTAATCATAAGGATTTCCATCTCCTTATAATAGTCCTCCACACTTTTATTTCCTCGAGACAAGCTTTGTAATTTCTGAAAAATGCTCCTATAGTAATGGCTAGGTACAAAACGCTTCCTCATCAAAGCCTTCGTCTCCTCCCATGCATCTATAGGTATTTGTCCTACTCGCCTCCTAGAAATTGTCTCTTTGTCCCACTATCCAATAGCATAGTCCATGAATTCAACAGCGTCTAATTTCACCTTTTTTGCCTCGAAGTAGTTCTGACAATCAAATACCATCTCAATCCTCTTTTCTCACTCGAGATATGCTTATGGATCACTTTTACCTTGGAATAATGGTATTTTCATCTTAATTCCTCCATAGTCACTGCCTTGGTCTAACCTCTCCCTCCCATGGAGTTTGTTGGTTCCCGAACCAATTCCTTCCTCTTCTTCTTCATTGTCATCTCCCACACGTTCCCATTCTTCCCTTCTTGGAGTATTTCTTCCTCTACCAAGTCCATGAACAAACCTCCGTGGAGGTTGTGGCTGCGGTGTTTGGATTGATGATTCCATCCTATCCAACCTATCATGGATCTGCCCCATCTCAGTCACACCTGGAGTTTCATCCATGCTTTCTTTGCTTTTGTCTTGTGACATAATTTTTCTGCAAAATTTGTTAGTAAAAAAGAAAGGCCTCACAACACTCCCTCCGTGTCTCACTTAAATTCAAGGTCACTTGTGTTTGTACTCTAGTTATAGTTCGGCTTTTACTCTCTATAATTCTCACCTCTCTTCCCTTTTACCACTCTAATAATTCTATTTGGTACTTTGTAAACTAATTTCAAACTCAAACAAACTAGCAAGTACAATCCAAATAGACCTACCAAACAGTTATGAAAATAAGGCTACAAGACAAATAGAATGAAAAGTAACAAGAAAAAAGGCAACGATGAAAGCTCAACAAGAAATTTAGTAAGAACAAAAGAAACTAGAATGTGAGGATCAAATTGGAATGAGATTTGCAAAATGGAATTAGTGAATATTCAACAAAACCTTATCTTCGGTATTGATTTTGGCATGTTTTTGGTGCTCCTCAAATCAGCAAAAAAGAAAAAAAAAAATTTTCACAACCTGGTTTCTCTTGAAATCTCAATAATTCAATGCCACAAACTACAAGAACAAATTTTTTTTTTTTCACTCACACAACATAAAACAACTACACTAGCAAAGATCAACACCAAAAATCACAATTCCACACCAAAATCCACCAAACACGTGGCCTTCAACAAAAACAAAAGTGCAGTTTTTTTTGTTTTTTTTTTTTTAAGATGCAGAATGTGCATTATGATAGAAGCAACCTCAACCTGATGCTAAAATTGCAGAATAAAAAAAAAAACCAAGAAAAACAATGAAACAAAAGAAAAGAAATAGATAGATCAAACTTGTAATTAGAAACTAGCAATGATACCAAATTGATATGAACCTAGAGCGACCTACCTCTAAACCCGTAACAAAGATTGAATTAGACCGTCTAATTACAAGTTATCAATGGAAGACCTCGACCCGTTACCTATAGTAAGAACCTTAGTATGGTGAAGACATCACAATAGGGTGCGGAATAACCTATTGATAAGTCAAATTTGAACTCCACAAACAAAGCTGGAAAAAGTTCGATATAGCTTGTAATCTCCTCTTTATTCATGACTTATGTGCCTTTAAATAGGCAAAATAAATTACAAAACTTTCCTAAATTTGCTAAAAGTAAAGATGGAATAATAATGGACAAAAATTAGGTTTAGGAAACCTAATTTTGATAGGTTTAGGAAACCTAATGCGATTAGGTTTAGGAAACCTAATTTTGATAGGTTTAGGAAACCTAATGTGATTAGGTTTAGGAAACCTAATATGGTTAGGTTTAGGAAGCCTAATTTAGCTCTTAGTTTCCTAATTTGAATGGCCTTTAATTCTTTGACCAATTCAACTCTAATAAAATTAGCAAAGTAATTTAAAAACCTAATAAAAACTAAATTAGAAAAGTAAATAGGCAACATGCCAAAATACAATCAAAACGTAAATAAAAATTAATATTTTCCTAATTATAGAATTTGGCCAATGCCATGTAGGCGCATATCATCCTCCATGTGGCAAAAGTGCCATGTCGCCATATGATGTCACGTCACCATCCATGTCATCAACTTGTGCCACATCACCATATTATTGGATTCCATGCATTAGGCTTTCTTTCATGTTGGCATCCTCCGTTCCAATCATATGGACCAATTTTGGTTCATCTTCAGTAATGAACTTGCTTCCTTGGATCAAGCCATTTAGTGCCTCTTTCAATCTCTTTGCTCGTGCTTAGGTTATGGGTCCTGTAGACATTTGAAGTGAATCTGGGCTCCATCTTGAAGGGCTCTTGGTCATGTCCTCATCATCTCTAATGATTTACATGAATGCTTAATTGATTAGAAAATAGTTACGTCTCATGCTATATTATTTGCTTAATCTATGCTTGATGAATTTGCATGATTTAATTTATAGGCCGGAAGGAATAAATTAGGTTATGTAAATATTATCAATTGTGTGTGGAAACTACTTTTGATTAATTTTGTGATTAAGTGTGACTAACAAAATTATTAGTTAATTAAATTCACATATTTAAGTAATTAAATTGGAATAATTAGTGGTGAAATCAAATGCCCTAGTATTCATAATTATTAATTTAACTCTCTCTTTACTTGAAATTGATCTAATTTTAATTTATTGCTTTTGTTTAATTTAGTTTATTTATTTTCGATTTCCATCTTAAATTTTAGTTCAAATATTATCGAAACCTAATTATCTTTGGTACTTAATTCTTAATCCCTCGGGTACGACAATCATATTTTTTCACTTTATTACTTGAAAACAGTTCGTGGACTTGCGCGTTGATTTTACACATCAAAGACTTATGGTCCTTGCACAATATGCAAAAAGCAAAGACACATGGCCAAGCTGTGTTGGTGAAGACCGAATGCTCAATGCAAAACTTGAAAACAGTTTGGTCACGTGGAGAAAGTTTATAGGAGGAAAAACCAGAGACAAGAAGCTAAACAAGCTCAAGAGACCGAGGAGTCAAGTGAAAAGCATGAACACACCTTCACAACCACCTGCAACCTTGCAACCATAACCAAAGACTCTTGGATTTTGGACAGCAGTTGTACAAATCACATTTACAACAATCGTGACTTGTTTGTAAACTTAGACTCAAGAATCACAACAAAAATCAAGACAGCAAATGGACAAATGATGGAGGCACAAGATAAAGGAGATTTGGTGATCAAAACATCAAAAGGTACAACACTAATCATAAATGTATTGTATGTTCCAAACCTATCTGAGAACCTGTTGAGTATGTCACAACTTATGAAGAAATGATACACTTTGAAATTCTTAGATACAAGTTGTGAAATATCTAAGATTGAAAAAGTTATATTATATGTCCATATGAACAATAATAGCCTTGTGATTGATTTTAATCAACAAAATCAATCAGCCTTGAGCACTAAAGTCCAAGAAGAATTAGGGTTATGGCATAGAAGACTCGGTCATGATGCGGACATGACCAGGAGCACCCGAAGATGGAGTACAGAGTCACTTCAAGTCTTTACGAGACCAATAACCAGGGCAAGAGATAAGAGGTTTAGAGAAGCACTAAATGGTTTAATCCAAGAGGTGTTCACATATCAAGGAAGTAGGTTCATTACTGAAGATGAACTAAAATTGGCCCATATGATTGGAACGGTGGATGCCAACATGAAAGAGATTTTAACGCAAGGAATCCTACAACATGGTGATGTGGCAAGTTTTTATGACAGGGATGGTGATGTAGCATCCTATAATGACATGGCACTTTTGCCATGTGGAGGGTGATATGCGCCTACATGGCTACCAAGTAAGCTTGGCTGAATTTTACAATTAGGAAAACATTCATTGTTATTTATCTTTTGATTGGATTTTGGCTTGTTGTCTATTTACTTTCCTAATTTAGTTTTTATTAGGTTTTTAAATTACTTTCCTAAACCTAACCACATTAGGTTTCCTAAACCTAACCAAATTAGGTTACCTAAACCTAATTTTCGTCCATCATTATTTTTAGCAAATTTTGGAAAGCTTTGTAATTTATTTTGCCTATTTAAAGGCACAAAAGTCATGATTAAAAATTAGACTACAATTTTGATTAAAAAAGTGATAGTGAATCTCTTGGGTCTTTAGGAACTATATCAAACTTTTCAAACTTTGTTTGTGGAGTTCAAATTTGACTTATCAATAGGTTATTTCGCATCCTATGGTGGCGTCTTCACCATACCAAGGTTCTTACCTCAAATATAGGTAAATGGTCGAGGTCTTCCATTGATAAATTATAGTTAGACGGTCTAAATCAATCCTTGTTATGGGTTTAGAGGCAAGTCACTCTAGCTTCATACCAGGTCATTACAATTATACCACCATAAAACAAATGCAAACTCAACAAATTGTTGATAATCCACCACAAACCCTAAATATTGAAGCTATATGTCAAATATGTCAACTTGCCAAGCTCAATAGGCAACCATTTCCTTTGACATCTCTTAGAAAAGAAAAGAAAAAGTTACAACTAGTGCACTCGGATTTATGTGGACCCATAAATGAGACAACTCATGTTTGAAGGAGCTACTTTGTCACTTTTATTGATGATTATTCAAGGAAATATATATCTATTTCCTCCAACAAAAATCAGAGGTAGCAAAGGATTCAAAACGCTTGTAAAGAATCATGCCCAAACAACTATCAAGGTAGTTAGAACTGATAATGGTGGTTAGTATATTTCAAGTGCTTTCCAAGATATTTACAAGCAAAATGGTATCATACATCAACTTATAACCCTATGCATACCATAATAAAATGGAATTAATGAAAGAAAGAATAAAACCATCATGGAAATGTTAAGAAGTTTGTTGTTTGAGAAAAGTCTACTACAGAAGTTTTAGGCCAAAACTACCAACAAGTGTATAGCTCCTCAATAGACTTCCAAGTAAGGCAATCAACTCCAAAAATCCAAATGAAATTATGCAATGGTTTTAAACCTTCAATTGCTTATTTAAAAGTTTTTGGAAGTATTTGTTATATGCACATTCATGACACCAATAGCTTAAAGTTAGACAAGAAAGCAAAAATGGAATATGATGTAGAATATATGCACATTCTCAAGAGATGTTGTAGTGGATGAAAATTCACAATGAGATTGGAAGAAAGACAAAGTGCCAACGAGCATTTATATTCGATCAAGAACTCCTTCCGTGGACCAAAGTGATCTAGATGTTGTTAAATAAAAGGAAGATGATGATTCGGCCAATAAAG